>NC_082726.1:30287268-33087268 GCF_030144855.1 Hypanus sabinus | reverse complement strand
GATATTTTCCCAGTATTTTCTGATCTTCCTTTAGGTTTGTAGTATTTTAGTTATTTTTGGATTTTTAATTAGTATACTTCTAGGAGCTGAAGATTAATCCACCTTTGTTCATCCGACTGTGATGCAGATGAGATTATTTTTGCTCTGGTGGGCAATTCCCTTTCCTTTCCATACTTGGGTACAGTACCCTAACCATAATAATGTGTACAATCCTAGGATTTAGGAATGGTGCTCCATGGCTTGTACAATGAGTTCTCAGTTGTGCTCCTTTTTTTCCCTCGTTGGAAGTGGCATTTTGAAACCCCGAATGAAGATTTGGGAGCAACAGACACAAAATGCTGGAGGAACTCAACAAGCCAGGCAGCATTTATGCAAAAAAAGTACAGGATGATGTTTCGGGCCAAAACCCTTTGGCAAGACTGGAGAAAAAAAAGCTGAGGAGCAGTTTTAAAATGTGGGGGGAGGGGAGAGAGAACCACCAGGTGATTGGTGAAACCTGGAGGGAGAGGGATGAAGTAGAGAGCTGGGAAGTTGATTAGTGAAAGAGACAGAAGGCCATGGAAGAAAGAAAAAGGGGGAAGGACCATCAGAGGGAGGCGATGGGTGGGCAAGGAGATAAGGTGAGAAAGGGGCAAGGGGATGGGGAATGGAGAAAGGAGGAAGGAGAGTTGGGGGTATTACCAGAAGTTTGAGAAATCAATGTTTAATGCCATCAGATTGCAGGCTATCCAACCTAACTGTGGCCTCATCACGGCAATGGAGGAGGCCATGGATTGTCATATTGGAATGGGAAAGGGAAGTGGTATTAAAATGGGTGGCCACTGGGAGATCCCAGTTGTTCTGGAGAACAGAGCATAGATGTTTGGTGAAGTGGCGTCCCAATCTACATCAGGTCTCACCAATGTACAGGAGGTCACATCGAGACCAAACACAGTAAATGATCCCAACAGACTCACAGCTGAAGTGTTGCCTCACCTGGAAGGACTATCTAGGGCCCTGGATGGTAGTGAGGGAGGACGGGTAGGGGCAGGTGTAGCACTTGTTCCACTTGCAAGGATAAGTGCCAGGAGGGAGATATGTGGGGAGGGACAAATGGACAAGGGAGTCACGTAGGGAGTGATCCCTGCAGAAAGCAGAAGGTGGGGGGGGGATGGGAGGGATAGAAGTGCCAGGTGGTGGGATCCTGTTGGAGGTGGCGTAAGTTTTGGAGAATTATGTACTGGATGCAGAGGCTGGTGGGGTGGTAGGTGAGGACAAGACAATCCCTATCCCTGGTAGGATGTTGGGAGGAAGGATTAAGAGCAGACATGCGGGAAATAGAAGTGATGCAGTTGAGGGCAGTGTTAATGGTGGAGGAAGGGAAGCCCCTTTCTTTGGAAAGGGAGGACATCTCCTTTTCTATATTTCAAAAAAAAACTGAAAGAGGTGTGAAAAATTAGGAGACCCAGATAAACAGAATTAACCTATTTCCCTTGGAAAAGGGGTTGAGAACTAAGGGAGAGAGCTATACATTAAAAATATTAGAAGGGGCGTTGAAGGAATATATTCCAACACCAAGCTCATGTTTACCTCCCCCCCCCCCCCCCAAACCAGACAAAATGCAAACAAAAAAAATATACCCAACAAAAACAAATATCTGCTTTCCGCAGGAATCACTCCCTATGCAATCTCTTTGTCAATTCGGCCCTCCCCACTGATCTCCCTCTTGGCACTTATCCTTGCAAGCAGAACAAGTGTTACACCTGCCTCTAACCTTTCCCTCACTACCATCCCTAAACAGTCCTTCCAGGTGAGGCATCACTTCACCTGTGAGTCTGTTGGGATCATTTACTGCATTCAGTGCTTCCAGTGTGGCCTCTTGTACATCGGTGAGGCCTGACGTGGATTGAGAGACCACCTTGCTGAGTATCTACACTCCGTCTGCCAGAACAGCTGGGATCACCCAGTGGCCACCCATTTTAACTCCACTTCCCTTTCCCATTCCAATATGTCCATCCAAAGCCTCCTCCACTGTCATGATGATGCCACACTTAGGTTGGAGGACAACACCTTATATTTCCATTTGGGTAGCCTCCAACTTGATAGCATGAACATTGATTTCTCAAACATCTGGTAGTGACCCCCAACCCCCCCCCCACTTTCTCCATTTCCCATCCCCTTTTCCCTCTCTCACTTATCTCCTTAATGTCCCTTTGCCTCTTTCTGGTGCTCCTTCCCCTTTTCCTTTCTTCCATGGCCTTCTGAATCTTTTACCAATCAACTTTCCAGCTCTTTACTTCATCCCCCATGCCCTCAGGTTTTACCTATCACCCGGAGGTTCTCTTCCCCCCACCCCCAACTTTTAAAGATACTCCTCAGCTTTTTTTTTCTCCATTCCTGCTGAAGGGTTTCAGCCCAAAACATTGACTGTATTTTTTTTGCATAGATGCTGCCTGCCCTACTGAGTTCTTCCAACAGTCTATTTGTGTTGCTCGGATTTCCAGTACCTGCAGATTTTCTCTTGTTTGTGATGAAGCTGTTGGACATCACTTTAAGGCTGGGAACTTGAGACTCATGCTTCTGGTCTGGGATGGTATGAGAAAATTTTGGCATCACCACCTTGATTAGAAGTGACTGGATTGTAACCAATATTGTATAACAAGCAGTAGAAAGAAGCACCACATCTGAAACACCGCTTCATACAAAATGATAGAAATTATAGCCAGCAGGGAGGCTATCCAGTCTATGTTGACCATATCAGCCAAAATGTCATCTGTTTAGTTGTTCCTACTTTCCTCTTCTCATTCCTTCGCATTGTAACTTATGACTGTTCATGTGTTTATCCCAGTACTTTTTCACCCATTCTTAGCTAAGGCATTTTACCTCCATCACATTCTCTTGTGGTAAGCTCCAGATTCTCTTCCTATATTTGGTGGAAAATGTACTCCTTCAACACCCTTCTCATATATTTTTACCAAATAGTATATACCTCTCTCACTTAGTTATCAACCTCTTAGCCAAGGGATGTAGGCTATACAGTATAGAAAACAAGTCCTTTCTAGTCAGGTATTGTGCACAACCATAATTCTCAATTCTGATTACATCCTTATAATTCCCCCTCTGCATTCCCTTCTGTGTAATCAAGCCCTAACTGTAGTTTAGGGAGAGGAAATACAAACCGTATTTCCAGCTCTAGCATTTGTGTTCCTTGCCTCAGACAACAGAGGGAAGCCAAACCTAAACCACCTTAAGCCAACCTAAGACAACATGGTGAACTTTAGTTTAGAGTTAACACACACAAAATGCTGGAGGAACTCAGCAGGCCAGGCAGCATCACGGTTTCTCCAGTCCTGATGACGGGTCTCGGCCTGAAATGTCAACTGTACTCTTTTCTAAAGATGCTGCCTGGTTTGTTGAGTCCCTCCAGCATTTTGTGTGTGTTTCTTGGATTGCAAACAGCTGCAGTGTTTCTCTTGTTTGTGACCAGTTTAGAGTTAGGAGCTAAGAATGGTGAAATTATATTGGGGTAAGGAACTAACAGAGTAACCACACGTTGTGTTGTATTTTCAGAGATGGGCACAGAAAAATTCAAAGGAACATTGGAGGACTTTGAGAGTAAATGATGAACTCAAAGGAATTATCATTAATAAAGAATTAATGTTGGAGAAATCCAAGGGTTTTAATGGAAATAGCTATAATGATATTGGATCTCATTTTCCTAATTTCCATAGATTTCAAAATGGTTTCAGCAGATTGGAAGATAGCTAATATATTTCCTGTATCAAAGAAAAGGTCATAGAGAGAAAGAATAACCAACCTTAGATCAGTTAAACAAACATCATAAGGGAAAGGTAGCATCTAATATGAGGGTAATATTGACCAAACACATGAAAATTATGAATATAACGTTTAGATTCAACATGGTTTCATGAAAGTAAAATCACATTTGACAGTTCTGCTGGAACCGTTTGAAATTGCAATGAGCTGAGTAGGTGGTAGTGGTGGTGGTGATGGGGAGATAGGGGATCAGCTAATGTGATGTGTTAGGATTTTTAAGAAGGGTTTGATAAATCTTCCTCTGTTAACCTTCTCCCTATGTTGTCCACTGACTGAAAATCAATTCTCAGTCTTGCCTTCTGTTACTTACAGATGGAGTCTTCTGTAACAGAGAGGTAGTTCAGAAAAGGCTTACCTATTTAATTCTAGGGTTTGTAGGCTTTTCATATGAAGAGAGATTAAGCAAATTGGGTTTATTCTTACTGAGTTTAGCAAACTTCAATGTGATAACATTGAAACTTGTTAAATCTATATGTGGCTTGTTGATAGCTAGGATGTCTAGAACCAGGGATCAGGGGCTCAAAATTAAAGAGTTGGCAATTCAGGACAATGCTACAGTCAAATATCTTCATCCAATATAGATGCTGAGTTTGAGTAATTCTATACACTCGAAGATGTGCAAGTTCAAGGATCAATAGCTTTCTAAATATTGAGGTAATCGAGGGATTGAGTTTAGTGTAGGAAAGTGGGACTGAGTTAAGAGATCAGCCATGATCTTTTTCAAGAATGGAGCAGACATCAAGGGGCAAAAGACTGAGCCTGTGTCTATTTTTGATGATCTTATCCTGAACAAATTCATATCTTAATTAAACAGCTTATATGTCTTTTGTGTAATCTTGCATTGGCAAGTCTGTGACTACATTTCCTATCTTATACAAATAATTAACAAATGAAATATTCAATTAATTTTAAGACATTAGGACATCCTGGAGTTATATAAGATGTAAAATTCTTTCTTTCTTACAAAGACTTTTCTTACCACAGACTCCACTATATTATAGATTCATCAATATACAAATTAAAATTCTGCTATCCTACGATAGATTCAATGAGCCACACAAAGCCTTATGCTATGATAACATACACTATCACAGACCCCATCATGCCACCGATTACATTGTGGCAAAGATTTAGCCTTTCAAAGGCTCTGTCCTGTGAACATTATTATTCGAGACAACATAGATTTTACTACATGGGAAAATATTTTGCTTGACTACTACCAGAAACCAAAGATTCCTGAGCAAAATTCAAAAATCTTGTACATTTTCACATCTATTAAAGGAGAGCCATTCTTTTTCAGGGATAACATCGTCCAAACTGTCTGACCCCAATAAAGAATCAAACATCTGTGCTTGTGGAAAATTGGATCACCTCACTGTATCCTTCATAATCTGAAGTAAATGTACCCATAAATAGATGAACACAGGGTAAGACAATTAGCTACAATAATTTGTCAGGCCTTGTAACCATTTAAGTGAAAAAAAAAACATGCAAGGAAAAGCCTTTCTCATTGAGAAAACCCAAGTATTTGAAGACAGTCTGATGAGACTATTTTGTACTCATCTACATTCTGACAGGTTAAAATAATTGCACAAATAGGCCAACGGAATGGATATAGGCTCCTTAATCACAACAGTTGTTTGCATACTGTTTAATGAATGATGTTCTTTTTAATCTTCATTACTATTCTTGGAGCCCATGACATGCTTACAAACTAAAGGATAGATTAATAAACTCCCCCTTTCACAGCATGGAGCAGTTCTTCTCTATTTCTTCTCAGAACATTCTGCAAATCATAATAGCGCTTGTCAATCACAATAAACAGAAGTGGAGAAAGTTCAGAATTATCACATTTAACTCTTTCCTTCCCCAAAGCTTTCCACCTTCCTTTCCTGGAATTATAATGTCACAGAGCCATCCAGAGCCATTTCCACATGTTTGACTAATGGTCTCAGTCTGAGGGATTACAGAGCTAGTGTGCCAAGCTTTGCAGTCCCAACCATAATGTCGCTGCTTTAAGACTGATCTGCTTTTAGTTATCTGCCCTCTTATCTATTCGTGTGATATGGAATGGAATGATATTGTGAAAATCCCTGTGATAGACCTAAGGCAGCTCTCTGTCAAAGATAAATTGCTGTGTTACATATTACCAACACAGGTGGAAAAAACAGGACTATGAATTTCACCAAATGAAGGTCATGTCATCCATACTTCAAAAGAATAACTGTCAGAAAATTTGCTCACTCATGAATTCAATATTGGCTTTGGCTGAGTAAAGGAAGTTCTTGTCTCTGTGATAGTAAGTTGTGAATTCAAATTCCACTACAGAAGCTTGAGCAGAAAGATCTAGGCTGATACACAAGTGTAGTACTTATGGATCTCTGCATCGGTTGGACATGCTCTAAGGATAAAGAAAATTTCAGCTGAGAACCTCCAAAGTGGACATATAAAATCCACTGCACAATTTTGACAGAGGACGATAGGCCAGTCCTGATATGTGTTCATTTTACACTCAGTCATAATAAAATAGTTTTGTAAAGATTTCACATTTGTAATAATTAAAAAGTTCTCTTTGCTTGCAAGCTTTGCATCAACAAATTATAACAATGTAAAATAAAATACCGCAGATGCAGAAAATCTGAAATAAAAGCACAAATTGCTGGAAGCACTCAGCAGATCAGGCAGCATCTGTGATGAGAGGAACAGAGTTAACTTTTCAGGTTGGTGGCCCTTCATCAAAATCAAACAGCAGTTTGGATGAAAGTAAAATCCTGAAATGTTAACTCTAATTTTCACTCTGCAGGTGCTGCTTGACCTACTGAGTATTTACAACAGTTAAACTAACAGCAGACTTGGGGTTAAGGTGTATGCATATTTTAATGCATAGTAATTCTTACCAGTCATTCATACTCCTCTATCGTCTATACATTTCTGCAGGTTCTACTTTGTAACCAAAGAGTTTGTGTATTTGTAGACTAAGTGGTGAGACAGAAGACCAGCCATAATCTCGATGAATGGTGGAGCTGACTTGCTGTGCCAGAAGGCAAACACCTTCTCCTATTTCTTCTATTCTTTTCCCTTCTGCAAATTGTCATATAAATATTACACAATGTTTCATAAGGTTAAGCAAGTAAATAAATATTAATAACCTTAAAATATTCTCCAAGGAGATAATGTTAGGTGTGTTAATAATAATTCAACCAGATTAATATTACAAAAGACTTTAAATGTAACTTTCATTTTTAAAGTGGTTATTTATTTACTTACTTCAATTTTTATTTTAATCTTATGTATTAGCTCTGATTTTCAATTTGGAAGGTATAAACTGCTTAAGCTATTCATTGAACACACTGATGCATGGACTGTTGAAATAATTTTGACTGGTTGCACCATGGTCAGCTTCAATACTTCAAATGTGCAGGACTGTAAGAAGCTGAGAGTATTGGACTCCACCTAGTATATCACGCGCACATCCCTCTTTGCCATTAGTATTATCTACTGAAGGTACTGTCTCAAGAAAGCAACATCCATCAATGAAGATCCCCACAATCCTCACAAGCCATCTGCTCACAGCTACCAGCAGGAGGGAGATATATCTACCAGGTTCAAGAGCAGCTACGATTTGGTTCTTGAAACAGCCAACACAACCTTAATCGTTACAGTTTAGCAAAATTGTGACAACTTTAAACTAAATTAGACCATGGTTTTTGTTGCAATTGTGTTGTTTCTTCTAAAAATTGCATTTAAATAATGTTAAATTTATGTTTATCTTGTGGATGATGCTTATCTGATGCTATGTGCCACCGTATTTCATTGCTCCTTTGCATAGACATACTTGTGCATATGACAATAAACATGACCTTGATTTTATTTTTGAAAACTGAGGATTATTTCTCTTTCTTCCTATCTATTGAAATCCTTCAAAGTGATTTGTTTACTCTTCCTGTTTCTGAGGAATTAATATAGGTCTGGTGTCAATAAGTGGTCATGAGTTGACGAGCTGAATGACTTGCTTCCGTGTTGTATCCGTCTATGACTCTCTGCTTCCTGATATTGTTTTTGATGAACATCAGCGATTCCCTTTGACTGATGGTTGAAAACAAAAAAATCTTTGACAAGGGGAAGCCAGTCATCACGAGATCTTTTGTAGTCGATTTTGTTGAAGGTCAACATGCTGCCATTTTATGGAGGCACAGTGACAGCAGATGCTGGGATCTGGAGCAACACACAATCAGCTGGAGGAACTCAATGGGTTGAGCAGCATCTGCGAGACAGACAGAGTCATCAGTATTTCAGGTTAAAATCCTGCATCAGGATTAGGAGTGGAGATAGGAGATGGCCAGTAAAAGAGAAGAAGTTGAGAGACTTCACTTTGACCTCCTCTTACCTCACTCCTATCAGTCTCTCATTATTCTTTTTGCCTTCGTCTATCATCCACCTGCTACTGGTGCCCAACACTACACCAACTCCCCTCTCCTACCTGGCACAAGCTGCCCCTCTTAGTCGAACAATCACCTCAGGCTCCTGTCACACCACTCCCCTTCTCTTCTTTCACTTCAATATTGATTGTTAAATCCAGGTCAATGCTTGGCTGTTAGCACTTTGCTGTTGTACTCAGATTGTTTTCTATGTTTCTTAAAGAGTACCTACACTTCAACAGCAAACCATTAAATGGAAGAGGAGATGGGAGAGGTGAACGATAGTTCCTTGCACAATTCCATTGATTGTAAACAGCTATGGGCATCTGAGGTCACAAAGTGCCTAGATACATATTGTAAATGTCTTTCTTTCTTCATTTGCTGTGCTTGAGTCTGAAGTTGTCATATTTGACTCTATCACAATGTTACAAAAAGTAATTTATAGGGCATGATTGCTTTTTGGTATGTTCTGATGATATGATGAGAAATTAAATATATATCTTTATGCCTTCAAAACAACTTGAATAGATGTTACTTAGAGCAATTTCCTCTTTTTTAACTTTGTGAGCTTTAGTGCCTTGCAGAATAGAAACTTCTGTGACTACATTTGGTTCTTTGTCAAGTAAGAATACAACACAAAAAAAAGGAAGAAGAAAAAACTATTTTCCACTCAAGGACAGCGCAGTGCTGTAGCTAGTAGAGCCATTACCTCGCAGTATCAGAGACCAGGATCCAATCCTGGCTTCAGGTGTTTTCTGTTATGCCTTTTATGCACACTTTGAAAGGGAGAATATAACTACAGCTGTAAAGATCCCTGATGCACCCAGTGACCCTGTATTCTCTGTCTTGAAGGCTGATGTCAGGCTGACTTTCAGAAGGGTGAACCCTCTCAAAGCAGCAGGCACTGATGGATTACCTGGTAAGCCTCTGATAACTGGTACCAACCAACTGGCAGGTGTATCTAAGGACATTATCAATGTCTCTTTTCTATGGCTGGAAGTTCCCACCTGCTTCAAAAGGGCAACAATTATATCAGTGCCCAAGAAGAGAAGTGTGAGCTGCCTTAATGATTGTCATCCAGTAGCACTCACGTCGATGGTGGTAAAATGTTTTGAGTGGTTGTCATGGCCAGAATCTACTCTTGCCTCAGCAGGGATCTGGACCCACTGCAATTTGCCTATTGCCAGAATACATCTATGGCAGACACAATCTTAATGACTCTTCACACAGCCTTAGATCATCTGGACATTGCAAACAGCTGTTCATTAACTATCTCAGCATTTAACTCCATTATTCCTACAGTCCTGATCAATAAGCTATGGAAACTGGATCTCTGTACCTCCCTCTGCAACTGAATCCTTAACTTCCTAACCAGAAGACAACAATCTGTGTGGATTAGTATTAATATCTCCTCCTTGCTGATAATCAACACTGGCACACCTTAGGATGTGTGCCTAGCCCATTGTTCTACTCTCTCTATGCCCATGACTGTGTGGCTAAGCATAGCTCAAATGTCATCTATTAATTTCCTGCTTACCATTGTTAGCAGAATCTCAGATGGATATGAGAGGGCATACAGGAGTGAGATATACCAGCTAATTGAGTGGTGTTGCAGTAACAACCTTGCACTCAATGTCAGTAAGACTGAAGAGCTGATTGTGAATGTCAGAAAGGATGAGATAAGGGAACACTAACCAACACTCATAGGGAGATCAGAAGTGGAGAGAGTGAGCAACTTCAAGCTCCTGGGTGCCAAAATCTCTGAAGATCTATCCTTGTCCCAATGTTCTAAGAGGCAGCATCACTGTCTGGGTGGTGGGGGGTGGGGATGCTGCACAGGTTCAAAAGATGCTACAAAAAACTGTAAAATTAGTCAGCTCCATCTTGGGTACTAGCCCCCGTAGTATCTAAAACGTTTTCAAGGACTGGTGTCTCAGAAAGGCGACGTCCATTATTAAGGACTCCCATCGCCCAGAACATGCCCTCTTCTCATTGTTATTGTCAGGAAGGAGGTACCGAACCCAAAGGCACACACTCAGCAACTGAGAAACAGTCCCTGCCACTCTGCCATCCAATTCCTAAATGGACATTGAACCCTTGAACACTATTATTATTTCTGTTCTAATATTTTGGTTTTTGCACTATTTTTAATTTAACTAGCTAATATGCATATCTATTCTTATTGTAATTGATATACTTACTTTTGTCTATATTATCATGCATTTCATTGGACTGCTGTTACTAAGTTAACAAATTTGAAACATACACTGGTGATATTAAACCTGATTCTGATTCGGTGTGGAGTTTGTACATTCTCTTTGTGATCACATAGATTCATAGAGTCAGAAATAATTACTGCTGGGAAGCTGGCCCTTTGGCTCATCTAGTCCATGCTGAAACCATTTAAGCTGCCTACTCCCAATGACCTGCGCTGGGGCCATAGCCCTCCGTATCCCTACTATTCATGTAGCAATCCAAACTTCTCTTAAACGTTGAAATCAAGCTTGCATGGACCACTTATGCTGGCAGCTCATTCCACACTCTCAGAACTCCCTGAGTGAAAAAGTTTCCCCTTATATTCCCCTTAAACTCCTCACCTTTCACCCTTAGGCCATGACCTCTGATTGTAGTCCCACCCAACCTCAGTGAAAAAAGCCTGCTTGTATTTACCCTCCCTATACCCCTCATAATTTTGTATATCTATGTCAAATCTCCTGTTATTTTGCTATGTTCTAAAGAATATAGTCCTAACCTATTTGATCTTTCCTTGTAGCTCCAGTCCTCCAGATCTGGCAACATCCTTGAAAATTTTCTATGCACTCTTTCAGCCTGTAGGTAGGCAACCAAAACCACAGACAATACTCCAAATTAGGCCTCACTAACATCTTATACAACTTCAACATATCATCCCATCTTCTGTTCTCAATACGTTGATTTATGAAGGCCAATATACCAAGAGCTTTCTTTACAACTCTATCTACCTATGACACCACTTTCAATAAATTATGTATCTGTATTCCCAGATCACTTTGTTCTACCACACTCCTCAATGCCCTACCATTCACTGTGTAAAACCTACCCTGGTTAGTCCTATCAAATTACAAAACCTCATACTATTTGCATTAAATTTCTTCTGCCATTTTTTAACCCATTTTTCCAGCTGATGCAGATCCCCTTGCTATCCACTATCTTTGCCTTCCTTGCTCTCCACTGCACCCCCAATCTTGGTGTCATCTGCAAATTTGCTGATCCAGTTAAACACATTATCATCCAGATCATTGATATAGATGACAAACAACAAAGGACCCAGCAACTATCTTGCAGCACACCACTAGCCACAGGCCTCCAGTCAGAGAGGCAACACTCTACTAGCACTCTGCGGCTTCTCCCACAAAGCCAAGGTCTAATACGATTTGCTACCTCATCCTGAATGCTGAGTGACTGAACCTTCTTGTCCAGGCTCCCTTACGAACCCTTGTCAAATGCCTTACTAAAGTCCATGTAGAGAACATCCATTGCCTTGCTTTCATTCACCTTCCTGGTACCTTCCTCAAAAAGCTCTCTAAGATCAGTTACTTACCACACACAAAACCATGCAGACTATCCTTAATCACTCCATGTCTATCCAAACACTTATTTATCTGGTCCCTTAAAATACCTTCCAATAACTTTACCTCTTAAGATTAATATGGCTGCTTCAATTTCCTGCCATATCCCAATGACTTGCTCTTTGGTAGCATAATTGGGCACCTTAAATTGCTACTCATGTGCAGCTGAATGGTAGAGCCTAGGAGGAATCAATGAGAATGTGGGGTTAGTGTAGGATTAGTGCAAACAGCTGACTGATGGCCAGTGCCAGACATCCTGATTTTGTGCTGTATCTCTCGCTCTGACTCCATATGCCTGCTCCACTATCCTATAAAGTTGACCAGATCTTGGTCTGCTATCCTATTTTTTTCCATGTTAATCTTGGCTCCACTACATATCAAAAGTTTCTCCATCTCCATCTGGACAATATTCAATGATTTATCCTACACAGCTATCTGGAGTAGAGAACACCAAAAATATATTCCAGAATTTAATCTGGGCAAGTGTGAAGTGTTGCACTTTTGGTGGTCAAATGCAAGGGGAATGTATGTAGTAAATATCAGCACCCTTAGCAACATCGATGTACAGAGGAATCTTGGGATCAGAGTCCTAAAAGTGGCCATGCAATAGATAGGTTGGCAAAGCAGGTGGGTGGAGAAGTGTCTCGGCCTGAAACATTGACTGCTTGTACATTTTCATAGATGCTGCTTGACCTTCTGAGCTCCTTCAGCATTTTGTATGTGTTGCTTTGGATTTACAGACTTTCTCATGATAATGGGTGGCATGCTTACTTTCATGGTTCAGCCTACTGACTATAAAGGCCAGGAAATTATGTTACAGCTGGATAAAAATTTGGAGTTTGTCTATAGTGCTGTTCACCCCATTACAGCCACATTTGGGGAGCATTTAGTCAAATGCGTGAAGATGAAGAAGAAAATGGTGGGATTTTGATCATGTGTGAGCAGATCAGATTAGTTTCATTTGACATCGTGGTCCAGCACAGACATTGTGGGCTGAAAGGCCTGTTCCTGCGCGGTACTGCTCTGTTTTCTATGGTATGTTCTATTTCCTTCTGAGAGTACAACAAAACCTCCTCATCTCCAACTCACATATGTAACCCTTATTCTGAAGCTATGCCCCAATGTTCCAGATTTCCCTTCAAGGTGAAACATCAACTGGTTGTTTACTCAATGTCAAGCAGTATATATATTTAAGAAAAATCATTCTTCTGAAAACTGCAACCTTCCCTCTTATGCAATCTGTTCATTATTCTCTTCTAATTAAGGAAATCAAATAGTACGCAGTATTCCAGGTGTGGCCTCATCAATGTAGCAAGACTTCCCTTTTAAACCTTATCCCTTTTGCAATGAAAACTCTATTTGCTTTCCTAATTACTTGCTGCCCTGTAATGCTAACTCCCTATGCTTCTCTACAGAACATATTAGCTAAATAAATGATTTTATGAAAAGGGACTTCAATAGGATCAATTTTATTTGTTTTTAAATTATTCCATGCCTGGGGGGGGGGGGAAGTTAACAAAAATAATGAAATGCAAGTTTCTACTTTAGTTAATAGTCACAAGAAGTAATCTAGCAACTGCACAGAACAACATCTCAGTATCTTAGTATCACTGTCAAAGCAATAATGGAACACTTATTGTGCTCTTCATGGTCTCAGGACAGTACAGAGGTTTGCAGTCAATGAAGAAACCTTACTGTGTACTCACGATAGCAAGGGAGCAGAGCTGTCAATTTTTATAAGGCAAACTGCAATAAACAGGAAAGGAGTGATGTGATCCTCTGTTCAAGGTTTTAGCCTAAAAAATCAAAAATAATGGAATTGGACTTTTAATCTCTGACCCCTTAATATACTATACATTTCAAAGGGCAATTAGTGCCTCATTTGAAAGCACGTGCCTTTGATAGAATAGCACAAACTCACTACAGATGGAACAGTGGTGCAGCTACTTTCACTTGTGTAACTGGAGGGGTTAAAAAGTTTCCTCCATGACCAGGCATCATCCCTGACTGTGGCCTCCTGCAATTGTCACTCATATACCCATCCACATCCTTCTGATCCCTCCTATTAAACTCCACCATGTGTCCCTGCCAACAACGTTCCTCACCAGTCCTGCTGCTACCATCAGGAATTAGGTACAAAATTAGGCCTTAGGTCCTACACCACGAGGTTCAGGATCAGTTATTACCCTGAACCAGCATGGAAATCTTCACTCACCAGAACACCGAACTGATCACTGAACACAACCTATGGTCTCACTTTCAAGGACGCTACAACTCATGCACTCATGCATTTATTTGTTTCTTTTTTTTATGTGTTTATCTTCTTTTGCACATTGATTGCATGCAGTTTTTCATTGATTCTGTTGTACCTCTTTGTTCTACTGTGAATGTCTGAAAGAAAATGAATCTCAGGGTAACATTTGATGACATACTGTATATGTGTTTTGATAATAAACTTTGAACTTTAAACATAATTCTTATTGAGTCTGCATATGACAAGTGTAAAATTGAACTATTCAGGAGGAGGAGCACCATTCCTGTCCTTATGATCATGTGTGCCCAGCACCATGTTAATGAGACACTTATTTCCAGGTCATGTGCCAACCTGCTCCCATTCGTATTGGGCAGGGAGCACTGAAATATTAAAGCAGAGCAACATATTTCCTTTTGCTTCTAAGCAAAACTTTTAAAGATTTTCTCCTGTCATCCTGCATTCAACAATGACCTATCCAAGTGGGTTGTTTACCACACGAGAGCTTACAGGGAGAGGACATTTTCACGTTCCCTCCTCATGAGAAAGCAGGGGTGCTGGCTGAGCTCTGTGCCATAAAAAGTGGCTGGTTTCATATTGAATGAATCCAAGGGAAGTATTCATTTGCAGCTTCCATGGAGAACAGATGATGCCCAACTCCAGTTTTATAAGTAAATAGCCAGGTAACATTACTACAGTAGATCTAACATCTACTGGCAGCCCTGTCACTGATACAATATTACACGCTTGAAGATGGTTCAGAAAGGTCTCTGAGGTCTTGTCTCCTGTTATTCCAGTGCCTTTGTGTGAATGCACAGTTTAGTTTTGTCATGGAGATGTTTAATCCTGAAGAGGCACTCTTCATCCAAGCCTTAAATATATTCACAATTAATGACTAATAAATTACACTTCGGAAATCAGGCGGACAACATTTAGAAATTCTTTGTATATCAAAAGTCATATTAAGCAGATTCAATTAACCAGATCTTTTGATGAAGTGTATTAAATCAATAGGCCTAGCAGATGTCCTCAGAGTAACAGGCTGAATAAGATGTCCTCACTGGTGTCTTGTGTATGCAGTCAGCCTTCCTGCACTTCATAGTTAGTTCTAATTGACATTAATTATCCTTTCCGTTAAGAAGCACAACATTTATTTCTAATTTTTTTCTAAATGAAATCTCAATGCTGCGATCGTTGCGAGGCATTGAAGTGAAAGTTCTAAAAGGAGTAATGGTACCTGCAAATGCTGATAATAATACTGAAAAATAATTAAGACTGCAGTTGCTAGAATATGAAATAAAAAGAGAAGTAATGGTAGAACTCAGCCAGACCAGGAGCATCTGTGGAAAGAGAAACCAGCCACTGGTTCAGTTCAAAGACCCTTTATCAGGAAAGGCTCATCAACTATTACACATATTTTTCATACATCCATAAACTACTACAGATTTTATGGATTTTATATGAGATTTATATCTCATGAGAAATATGATATCTTATATCTCAAGGAATCAGGTATAATATATTGACCATAGCTAGGAGGAGGCTCACAGTGAGTAAACATGACAAAAGGCCAGTTCTCATGCTATATTGCAGTGGATTTGAGCAGATTTGAGCAGGGTGACATGTCAGAGCAGTAGGAGGGTTGCTGAGTGTATACGTATCAATGATCAGTTGAGATGTTAAACCAAAGCTTTATCCTTCCATTTAGATGAAGGTTGAAGAACTGAAAATGCTTTGACCCCAATTTTCTGCACCTGCTCCTTAAATTTACCTGAGAGATGATACTGGCATGAGCCATGGCTATAACTGGATCTCTTCAGATATGGTGGCAGGCTCTCTATTTTAAACCCAATTATTGACGGGCTTTAGGCCTCTCCATCTGAGATAGAACTGAATGCAAAGCAGCTTGGGGTCACGATTAATGTTTAAGCTGTTGCTTCTTGAAGAGGCCGATCTTCTAAGTATTGTCAAAAAACTGGTGTGAAAGTTATTTATACTGAAAAATAACAACAAAAACCCCAAAATGATTTGTTTTATTTATTGATTCATGGGATTTGGTGCCACTGGCATTTATTGACCATCCCGAGTTGCTCTTGAGAAGAAGGAAGAAAGAGCACTGGGTCCTACATTGCTTCTCTTGTAGTGACATACACTTCCAGATTCAACCAGGAAATTAGTTTACAGTGCAACCAACGAGATTTCTGATTTATCACATGTTACGTTGAATTATCTTGTTCTGTTGATGTTGTACTTGCCTCACAGATACTCAGAACTAAGCCCGAACCATTGTATATTTGACCTCTACTTGAGCAGGAGTCGGCCATTTGGCCTTCAAACCTGTTCCACCCTTCAATGTGATCATGGCTGATCATCCAAATTCAGTTTCTGCTTTCTCCTCATATCCCTTGATCTCTTTAGCCAGAGGAATAATATCTAATCCTCTCTTAATTGTGTCTAGAGGTTTGGCTTCCAGTACTTATGTGATAGAGAAGTTCATGAGTTTACCACTCTCTGTGAAAATAGATTTCTCTTCATCTCAGCCTTAAATGGCTTACCCCTTATCCTTATACATTGATCACTGGACATTCTTGCTGCATCTATTCTGTCAAGTCCTGTTAGTATTTTATGGACTTCCATGAAACTTCTACTCATTCTTTTAAACTCTAGTGAATATAAGCCTCATTGACCCCACATTTGTTCACATGTCAGTCTTGTTACTTCAGGAATCAGTTCAAACCATACAGCCCAAGTAACGCTGGGTAAGATTAAACTTTGTCAACTGATCGGGGAACTAGCACTAATCTTATAAAATAAAACTGATATCAGTTCTACACAGTTAAAAAAAACCCCAAATCATTTAAGAATCTAAATGATTATTTATTACTGGAGAGAGTTTGTTCAAACATTTTCTAACATGACTGTGAGCTCCCCATAAGCAGATTGATTTATTCCTATTATCACTTTCTTTCCTGTACCTCTCTCTCTTATCCAAATTCAAAAACATCCTTTAGCTATGAGGTAGAAGGAAGAGAAGTACATGCAAAAGGGAGGCAAGGTGGAGGGATGTTCATGAAGCATAAGCATGAAACTACTGATCATTTTCTATACAGTGAATTCTATGACAAGTAGAGCAAAAAGCTAGGTTCACGCAGGCCGGAAAGAGTTGCAGACGGAATAATCAGAAGTCTGGAGATGTTTGAGACTGCAGATGCTGGAATATGAAGAAAAAAGAAGCAAACTGCTGGAAGAACTTAAAAAGTCAGGAAGCACCTATGTAGCAAAGGGATGATTGATAACTTTGTTTGAGACCTTGCATCAGGACTGGTCAATGTTTCAAGTTAAGGCTCTGCACCTACGATCCGTAGGATTTTTAAACTGGGCTAACAAAACAATGGAGAGCTACTCCATAGGTCTTGTATGAATGTCTCCTTTTCCTTCTGGCTCATAAATTTTGCAAAGTTCTCCTCCCTGTATCCGTCTGTATTTGTGTACAGCTGTTGGGTTTCGTGTGGTCTCAAAGCCTGTCGAAAACCTGCAAGGTGAGTGGAGCGAAGATACAACATAGAATACTACAGCACAGGAGAGGCCCAAGAGTATACAAAGATGTGTTGAAAAATTAAACCATTAATTAAATGCTTAACCAAACTAATCCCTTATGCCAACACAATCAAGTTCAAGTTCAGATTATAAACATTCAACCGTACGCGTGCTGCCAAACAAAACAGAGTTTCTCCGGACCAAGGTGCACAACACAGTACATATAACACATAAAGTAATATTACCACAAATAAATTAGCAAATAATAAGGTGCATTTACAACACAAGTTAAAAAGTAAACAGTTTAACACTACTGGTGCTTCATTTGTGATGTGACCTGAGTGGTAGCAGGGAGTTTGGTAGTCCTACAGCCTGGGGTAAGGAGCTGTTTCCCATCCTAACAGTCCTTGACATAATGCTACGGTATTCCCTGTCAGATGGTGGAGGATGGGAGGAATCATTGACAACGCAAAGAGCCCTGCATACATAGCACCCCTGATAAATATCTGGGATGGGTGGAAAAGAGAGACTCCAATGATCCTCTCAGCAGTCCTTGCAATCCTTTTTGGAGACTTGCAGTTGGATGCCTTGCCATTCCTGTTCCAGACAGTGATGCAGCTGGTCGGGCCTCTATCAATGGTGCTCCTGTAAAAATTGGTTAGAAAAGGGGTGGGGGAAGCCTCACTCACCTAAAAATCCTCAGGAAATGGAGACACTGCTGTGTTTTCTTGACCAAAGAGGTGGTGCTGAGGGATCAGGTGAGATCATCTGTTATTTGCTCTCCCAAAAACATGGTGTTCCTAACTCTGTCCATGCAGGAGCCATGTCTATGTTGTGAGGAGTAGTCAGCCTGAATTTTCCTGGAGTCCACAATCATCTCTTTGGTCTTGTTCTTGTTAAGATTCAAGATTTTGTGCTTTTACCATTTTACCGGATGCTCGACCACCTTGCTGTATGCCATCTTGTCGTCATTGTTGATGAGGCCAACCACTGCTGTGTCATCAGAGAACTGACTGATTCAGGTTGAACTGGCAGTGCAATGATGCGTCAGCAGCATGAACAACAGCACGCTGAGCAGGGAGAGCTGGGCAGCGCTGGAGCTCAGCACAATGGACCTGGAGATGTTTCTGCCATCCCTCTCCATTCTTTGCACATTCATGAGCCAATCTAAGAGACTCTTGATTACCTCTGTAGTAATTGGCTCCACCGCCACCCCTGGCAGGGCATTTCAGGCACCCACCACTCTCTGTGTAAAATACACATCCCACCCATCTCCTTTGAACTTATCCACTCTTACCTTAAATGCATGCCATACCATGCATCAAATGTATTAGATGTTTTGACCTGGGAAAAAAGATAACAGCAGTCTACTTTATCAATGCCAGTCATTATCTTGCCAACTTCTGTCAGGTTTCCCCTCAAACTCCGCTAATCCAGAGAGGACAGCCAAAGCTTGTCCTTAGAACATATGCCCTCTAATCCAGACAACATACTGATAAAACTCTTCAATACCCTTTCTAAAGCCTTCACATCTTTCCTATACTGGGGCAACCAGAATTGAAGCAGCACTTCAAATGTAGCTTAACCAGAGTTTGATAAAGCTGCAAAATTAATTCACAGCTCTTGAGCTCAGTGTCTTGAATAATAAAGGTGAGCCTGGCAGATGCCTTCTTTGCCATCCTATTAGGTGTGCTGTCACTTTCAGGGAGCTTTAGACTTCAACCCAGGGTCCCTCTGTATTGATATTGGGACTAGTTTATTATTGTTACATATAACAATATACAGTGAAATGTTTGCCTTGCATGTTGTCCATACAGATCAAATCATTACACATTGCATTAAGGTAGAATGAGGTAAATATAAAATGCAGAAATAAAGTGTAAATGCTGTCAAAATAAGTACAGTGCAGATAAACAATAAAGAGCAAAATCATAATCAGTTAGATCATGAAGTCAAGAGTCTATCTTATCATACAAGAGGCCCATTCAAGAGTCTTATTGTGATGTGTTGAGCTGTGTCCACAAATCTCTGCAGTTTCTTCTACTCATATGCATCACACTCTTCGGCATTGTTTAGGGTCTTACCATTAACAATGTACTGCCATTTTACATCTGATCTCCCGAAGTGTAACACATCATATTTGGAAAGATTAAATTCCATCTACATATTCTCTGTCTATAACTGCAAATGATTTATACAAACGTTTGTAAATATCCCACTGTTTCTTCAGGTAATCTTTTACACAATCCACAACACTACCAATATTTTTATCATCTGCAAACTTTCTAACCTACCTATCTAAATTTTTATGCAGGTCATTTACTGTATATGTGTTGCAAATGCCAGATCTCCCACCCAGATCCCTCCAATTTAACACTAGTCACAGACCACCAGCCCAAGTAAGTTCCATTGATCATTACCTGTCTTCCATCAAAAGTCAGATCAAAAGTATTGTTGATAAGGACAGGCAGCACTCATAGAAAGAGTTGGTGAATTAGCCATGGTCCATGGTCAGCTCTGGAACATTACTCTGTCCTCATTAACCTGCAGCATTAAATCTGTTTCTCTCCCGACTGATGCTGACTGACTTGCTGAGTGTTTAACATTTTACTTCTATTTTGAGCCTGAGACTGACATTTGGAGTATTGTGTGACATTCTGATTGGCTAACTATAGGAAGGATGTCATTAAGTTGGACAGGGTGCAGAAAAGATTCATGAGAGTATTGGTGAGACTGGTGGGCTAGAGTTATAAAGAGAGTTGGCTAGGTTGTGACTGTTTTCTCTGGAGTGTAGGAGTCTAATCAATGACCTTTTGGAGATCCATAAATCATAAGGGGGATAAATAAGCTGAATGGTCACAGTTAAAGTAAACTAAAGGGCAAAGATGAAGCTGAGATGCTAAATCTCTAAAGGGGACCTGAGGGGCAAGCTTTTCACTCAGAGGGATGTTGGGTTTATAGAACAGCTGCCAAAAGAAGTGGTAGAGGCACTTACACAGATAGGAAAGGTTGAGATGGATATAGGCTAGACACAGGCAAATGGGATTGGTATAGATGGTCAGCATGGATGAGTTATAATGAAGGTCCTTTTCCATATTGTAATACTCTGAAAAATAAATAAAATTCTTGTTAGATTTTAAACAGTGACAGAGGTTCCTATTGGAAACAAGGGTGCTGGAAAGACTGAGCACAAA
The DNA here is from genome assembly GCF_030144855.1 of Hypanus sabinus. Taxonomy (NCBI): domain Eukaryota; kingdom Metazoa; phylum Chordata; class Chondrichthyes; order Myliobatiformes; family Dasyatidae; genus Hypanus; species Hypanus sabinus. Next base: position 33,066,444 of record NC_082726.1, on the reverse strand, counting down.
TGAACAGGGTTAATGCAAAAGCACAAAAGTATGCAAAAAAAAAATGTTCTCCAGACATGGTGAGGAAAGGCTGGGTTAGGGAGAATCTATCAGAAGTCAAGAAGATGTAGGAGCAGTCATTTGGCCCATTGAGCATAACACACAAAATGCTGGAACAACTCAGCAGGCCAGGCAGCATCTAGGAAAAGAGTACAGTCGATGTTCTGGGTCGAAACCCTTCGGTTCATTGAGTCTGCTAAGTGAAATGATGAGTGGAGATGAGCATTAGCCAGGGAACTGAACTCAGTGCTTAGCCTCAGCATTTATAGGGAAAGTGGACAATGGGGATGTGGATTATGTTATAATGTGTCAATATTATACAAAGGCGATATGGGCTTTGAAATATGTTCAGGAACGATTTAGTCAAGTATTATTGGAACTGGTTGGTTACAGTTAACAGGAAAGATTAAACAATATGTGCTCTTGCTCTCAAATGGAGATAGCCTGGTGGAGTCCTTCAAGATTATAAAGAATATCCATTACAAGAAAATGCGCTTTCATAGGTGGGAAAGACCAAAACTGTGGCCTATTAATATAAGGTAGTCATGAATAAGGAATTCCTATTGGACCTTTTAATATCTTTCATTACTTTTTTATACCTTTTATTGAACCATTTATAATACCTTTTGAACTGAAGGCCTTTGTATGGGAGATATGTTGAGGTAGTGCAGAACAGTTAGAAGAGATAATTGTGGATGAAGAGAATGTACTGAAGAAACAAGTTTTAGTTAGACAAGGCAATGGCAACAGATCATTGATAGCCTTGCAAAACCCAAGCAATGATTCCCATCGGCACATCATTCTGAAAAATTCTCTGAAAAGAAATCACGCCAAAGGAGCTGGGAGTCAGTGATAACACGGGGAATTATAAATCAGTCAGTCAGCTCAATTGTTCATAGGTCACTGGAGTGTGCAATATGGGATGAAATTAAAACCCATGCAGAGACCAGAGCTAATCAGCATAGTTAACTCAAATTTCTAAGGGGCAGACTGTGGTTGACCAACCTCATAGAAATATTTAAATAAAAAGCAGGAAAGAAGATAGAGGAGATGCTCTGGATACAGTTTCAATGGATTTCAAAAAATACGTAATAAGAAGTCACAGACTCGAAGGCAGTGCAATACATCTTTGAGTCTGTGACTCCTTATTAAATACATTAGAATTAGAAGGAGATGTAGCCACAGGGAAAGCGCAGAACAGGGGGATGAAAGCAGGTGATAGGGTTAAAGAAAGATCATTGCACCATGGTGATATGGTGAGCATCGCTCCTCCAAGATCCACGTTGGAGCTGTTTCTCAACATTAATTCAGAAAAATTAATTTCTGGCCATCATCAGTTAACCCATGAAAGATTATACTTCACCAAAATACCATCTATATATGTTCCCAAGAAACAATGAGTTAGATGGCATGAGTGTGCCATATAAGAATTAGGCAGGATCAAAAGAACTGAAGAGTGAGTGAGGGACTGGAATTAATTTAGCAGTCATGTGACTGTCACGGTTCTGCAGGGTTATCTTTTCACATTATACAGTACGTCAATGACTTGAATGGTGGCACTGAAAGTCTTATGGCCAAGTTATGGGTGCAGGGGCAGGAGGTGTCGTGGGATCAGGGAGTCTCAAAAGAACTTAGACAGGTTATGGCCATGCAATTTGATAGAAGGAATAAGCTGTAGACTGTTTTCTAAACAAGGAGCAAATTTAGTAATCAGAGGTAAAAAGGGACTTTGGAGTCCTCGTCAGGATTCCATAAAGGTTAACTTGCAGGCTAAGTCAACAGTAAGAAAAGCAAATGCAATGTTAGATTATAAAAACAAGTATAAAAACAAGCAAAACTGGGCTGAGAAGTGGCAGATGGAGTTCAACCCAAATAAGTGTGAGGTGGCTCATTCTGGTTGGCCAAATATGATGGCAGAACATAGCATTAACGGTAAGCTCTTTTAAGAGCCAAGAGGTAATGTTTCAGCTATATAGGACCCTGGTCAGATCCCACTTGGGGTACAGTGTTCAATTCTGGTCGCCTCACTATAGGAAGGACGTGGAAACCATAGAAAGGGTGCACAGGAGATTTGCAAGGATGTTGCCTGGATTGGGGAGCATGCCTTATGAGAATAGGTTGAGTGAACTCGACATTTTCTCCTTGGAGCGACGGAGGATGAGAGCTGACTTGATACAGTTATACAAGATAATGAGAAGCATTGATTGTGTGGATAGTCAGAGGCTTTTCCCCAGGGCTGAGATGGCTAGCACAAGAGGACATAGTTTTAAGGTGCTTGGAAGTAGGTACAGTGGAGATGTCAGGGGTAAGCTTTTTATGCAGAGTAGTGAGAGTGTGGAATGGGCTGCCGGCGGCGGTGGTCGAGGTGGAAATGACAGGGTCTTTTAAGAGACTCCTGGATGGGTACATGGAGCTTAGAAAAGCAGAGGGCCTAGGTAGTTCTATGGTAGGGACATTTTTTGGCACACTATTGTGTGTGAAAGGGCCTGTATTGTGCTGTATGGTTTCCATGTTTCTATAATGCTGATATTTTACAAGGCATTGGTCAAACACTTGGAGTATTGCGAGCATTTTTGGAGCTCTTATCTAAGAAAAGATGTGCTGGCAATGGAGAGGATCCAGAGGAGGTTTACGAGAATGATCCTGGGAATGAAAGAGTTAACATATGAGGAGCATTTGATGGCTCTGGGCTTGTATTTAATGGAGTTTAGAAGAATGAGAGGGATCTTAATGAAACCTATTGAATATTTAAATGACTAAATTGAGTGGATGTGGAGAGGAAGTTTCCTATAGGTGGGAAGTCTAGAACAAGAGGGCATCGCCTCAGATTACAAGACTATCTCCTTGGAACAGAGATGAGGAGGAACTTCTTCAGCTAAATAGTGGTGCATCTGTGGTATTCGTTGCTACAGATGGCAGTGGAGGCTAAATCTCTGGGTATATTTAAAGCTATGGTTGTTAGGTTCTTAGTTAGTGTTGGCATCAAAGGTTACAAGGATAACATAGGAGAATGGGTTTGAGAGAGAAAATAAATCAGCAATGACTGAATGGTGGAGCAAACTTGATGGACTGAATGGCTTTGTTCTGCTCCAATATCTTATGGTTATATAGTCTCAAGTGGAGAGCAAAACTAATTTTAATTTATTTACTTATTGAAATACAATGCGGAATAGGCACTCTGGCCCCTTGAGCCATGCCACCTAGCAATTCCCCCGATTTTAACCCTGTCTCATCACAGGGCAATTTATAATCACTAATTAACCTACCAACCCATATGGCTTTGGACTGTGGGAGGAACTAGAGCATCCGGTGGAAACCCGAGCAGTCACAGAGAGAATGTACAAACTCCTTACAAGTGGAGGGCAGGAATTGAACCCAGGTCACTGGTACTGCAAAGCATTATGCTAACCATTACGGTACCATACCATCCCAAATATTTATAGTCTGTATACTCTAGAGCAGTGGTTCCCAAACATTTTTTGAGTTACTACCTACTTGGTTCTCAGACCACATTCCCAGCACCCACTCTCCCATTCTGGTCATTACATAAACAGTTTTGATTTACAATGCACAGTGAAAGAAAACAGGAACTGCAAATTCAAAGCAGTATACAAATAATTGCAGAAGTATTCAAATCTATTTAAAGCTATAAATAAAATATTTTATTTATTGGTAATTACATTTAAAAAATTTCATCAACAATTTTGGTGCGTATATTAGCAGTGCAACTATTCACTACATTGATTTTCACATTTCAGTGAGACGGATGGGCTTGGTGCAGTGATGTCAGCTTCTTAACATCAGGCTGAATGTCACTCAGAAGGAGACTCAGATTCGCAGGTTCAGTAATTTACAGTCTGTTTCATTGCATTGAAAAAAGTTGGGTGACTGCACCGAAACCATGCTCCACAAATGATGGAAACATCCAAAATGATGTTGAAAAGGCAATAAAATCACCTTGACCTTTCCCAAGGTGTAGGATAACCTTCAGAGATTTATTTTTGCAACTGAGAAACTTCATATGATTTTTTTGAACCTTGGCTTCAGCTTAAACATTTGGTAGCAAGATCAGTACTTCCTCCATCCTTCCCGTCAATTCCTCATTATAAGTGTTTAAGAATGTGTTTATTACCTAATCCGGAATTCGGATTGAGAGAAGATCTTGAAATCTCTCTGACATGTCTTTATGCAGCTCACCCAGGGCACACTATACTTGAAGATCATCATCTGTTATTCTTTCTTTCTTTTCTCTTCAGGAGGAGGGAAACAGAGATCCATGAACTGTCTTCATGAGAAGATCAGAGTTGGAGAGATTCAGTAACATTAAATTACTCACTGTTATCATTTCAGAGGACCTGTTCTGGCCCCAGCACATCAGTACAATTACAAAGAAAGCAAGCACGATGTTATGTTACTCCTGTTTAAACGTACCATGGGTTAACAATGAAGAACCATATTCTGGAAGAATTAGAAAACGTTTATTTACAGTAATAAACAAACATGTCTTAACCCAGTCACGTGCTGGAACATTCTGGGAATCCCGCCCGTGCTCAGTGCTCTGTCCAATCATGTACTGGCACATCATTGCATGTGATATCACCACACATGGCATTACCTCGACTTCCTTAGGAGTTTGCAAAGTTTCAGCATGACATATAAAACTCTGACAAACTTCTCTGTAGATGAGTATTGGGAGTATATTGACTGGCTGCATCACAGCCTGGTATGGAAACAAGTGTCCTTGAAAGTAAAATTCTACAAGAAGTAGAGGATACAGCCAATTTCATCATGGGTAAAGCCCTCTCCACCATTGAACACCTCTACACAGAGCCTTGTCACAGGAACACAGCATTCATCATCAGGAACCCCACCACCAGGTCATTCTGTTCTCACAGGAAGAAGGTACAGGTCTGACACCACCAGGTTCTGGAACTGTTATTACCCCTCAACCATCAGGCTCTTGAAGAAAAGGGGAAAACTTCACTCAGTTTCACTTGCCCCATTTCTGAAATGATCCCACAACCTATGGACTCCTTTTAAAAGACTATTGACCTATTCAAAGGTTCAAAGGTCAAATTTAATGTCAGAGAAATGTATACAATATACATCCTGAAATGCTCTTTCTTCACAAGCATCCACGAAAACAGAGAAGTGACCCAAAGGATGAACGACAGTTAAACGTAAGAACCCTCCAGCTCCCACCTCCTGTGTGTAAGCAGCAGCAAGCGATGGTAACCTCTCCCCCACCAGCAAAAAAAACACTCATCGGTACCATCACTGAACCCAAGCATGTGCTAAGCAGTAGCAAAGACAGAGACCAAAATTAGCCCAAAGGCTTCGTATTTCATCCAACATTCGACAAACCACAGGTTCTCTCTTTCCCTGGCAAGGCAGAGGGAGGTGTCCCCCATTTTCTCAGCAAGTGGGGGACATAACAACAAACTACTGGTTTACGATGTTGTAAGTCTGCTTTGTTGCTTTTTTTGAGCTCTGTGTCTGAATATCGCAAAGACCTCAGGTTTTCGAGCCCACAGCAAAAGATTTTCCAGCCTCCCCAACGACACATGGGTCTCCTGCTGTGACACTGACCCTCGATCCACCCATCTCCAGAGCCCTGAGATCTTAGGCTTCCAAACACGATCAAGATTCTCAGGCCAAACTCCTGACATGTCAAATAACGGCCAGTCGTGGAACCCCGAGAACGGGTTCCATTCCCACAAAGAGCCAAAGCCTGCATGTAACTCCAGGTCAGAGTATTCAAAAGAACCCTGAAAGGGAAAAATAAAGATATTAAAGGTAGAAATAGAGCTGTTTCCAAAGATGCAAGTAAAGGAGTCATCATTCGGCACCATCATCCCTCATGTTCTCAATATTTATTATTATTTCTTTCTTTTTGGATTTACACATTTTATTGTCTTGCTCACTGATTGAACATTAAATCTGGTGAGGTCTTTCATTGATTCTATTATAGTTATTATTCTATTATGGATTTATTGAGTATGCCTGCAAGAAAATGAATCTCAATGTTGTATATGGTGTCATATGTGTACTTTGATAATAAGCTTACTTTGAACTTTGAACTCAGAGAGGCTTGGAAATTGGGAAAGGTCATGACGGCACTTAAGTAGGGTTAACTTGAACAGAAATGGGGAGACAACTGATTTAACTTTGATACAATTCACACCATTTCCTTGCAAATGAAGATTGATTTCATGAAGGAACATACAGAAAATGCTGGAGGAACTTGGCAGGCCAGGCAGCATCCATGGAAAAGTTTGATTTCATTAAGCTTTGTGAATAATTCTGAAAAATAAGCAATATCATGCTAATATTCTTGAGTTGATTACTGAATGAAGCTTTCAAGTCTTCAAAGAATTTTTACAGCTTCAGAGTGCTTAAAAACATCTCATGAAGTTTCCTTTTGAGAGCCATTCAACCTCTATGCATAGCAGCAAATCTTCAAACTGTTCATCACTCTCAATATAAAGCACTCAAAATAGTCAGGAATTGAAAGCATGGCACTTGATTTTCTTTACTGCTGTGATAACAATATTTGATGATTTGTGCAACCGATCACTTAGGTTTTTTGTGACAAAATGCCTGTGAATTACATTTTGAATGGTAAATACGTTAAATATGGCTTTTTATAAAGAAATTAATAACCCTATGGTGGCATCCTGTCATTGATGGTGCCCTGACTGTTGCTCAGGCAAGATTGTTGGTGAGCAGAATGACCTCCTCTTTGAAAAATTGCTCAGCAGCCCAATATATTGACTCCCCCCTTCATATCTGTTTCCAGTCCCCTTCTAAATAACAACTCTTGATCTGTGCTTTCAACTTCTAAAAAGCAAACATAACCAAGAAGTAAACATTTCATTGCCCGGCAAAGTTGAGTCACCTAGTTGCAGAGCAAATTCTGGTCTCCTAAGTATATTGCACAATGTGTCTTCCACATAGAAATGTAGAAAACCTACAACACCATACAGGTCCTTGGGCCCACAAAGCCGTGCCGAACACGTCTTTACCTTAGAATTTACCTAGGGTTGTTCTAAGACATGAGAATATCACATTCTCAGACATTTCATCTATTGCTCTTTGAAGGAGGTTGTTGCTGAGCAGAATCTCTTTAATTATTTGGTCTGTTGACTTATGAAAAACTGTACTCAGAACCTCCCTGACTACTGGCAGAATCAGTTCTTTTTCAATTGTATGGACCTTTCCAGATTTGGCACTGAGCAATGAAACGTTGTATAAAACATACAATGCATCATTGTTTTGTTGTGAAATGCTGGCAAGCATGTTTTGTAGATTTTCCATTTCAGAAAGTTTTTACAAAGCCAAGTTCTTGGTGTTTTATCAGAGCGCATTTTCTTCAAATGTTCAAGGAGTGTTCATGATTTCATTGCCTCGATTGAAAAACTTTTTCACTCAGAATGCACACATTGGCTGCTGTTGATTGCTTGGTTCTGGTATAAATCCATATTTCAGATACTACACACTACACTGTTCACACTTCTTTTTTGTTTGGTCTTCTTCTGCCATTTTAATTATGGATTAGCCATCACAATCAATTGCCAATTATTTGAATACAACCTCCAGCATTGTGATCAATAAAGGAGAAAGTTATGATATCATCATAGCTCAGGCAAATCCTGACTCTCTGCCTGAAGGTATGTAAAGTGGGACAGCGATATCTTGGTTGGGACATGGGCTACAGAAATCCAATTAAGACCGTTCGAAATGGCAGATTCTGTATTCTACCCCATTGAACACCATAGTCTTATTCACAGGAATTACATCACTGCATGATTAGAGTATGGGAATCGTACTAGCTAACACTGTATTACTGTGGTCAATGGCAATAATTCGTGGCTGATCCCAAAAAATAACACGACTTCTTCAGTCCAGGTTTCTCATGATATGCCAGATACAGAAATGTTGGATTGCTTTTTAATGCACTTTGAGAAAAGTCTCAGGGAATAGTGGGTTATTTGTTTCTAATCCCTCAAGAACAGATAAATTCTGGCTGGGCATATTTTCACCAGTGTAAAAATCATTTCACTGCTCATAAGTGCGACACACAGCACTAACATCAAGAATCTAGTTTGTTATGAGAAAACAGCGGGCTAATGTGGTTCCTGCATACTGCTGACATATGGGATAATTAACTCAAGATGCTGATTCCTACCCAATGCCTCAGTTAGAACCATTTGGCAGAAGGAAGCACGCTTCTTACCTGATTTAAATGGTAAAAATTGCAGCATGCTGCTGTGCAGAAGGACTTGGGAGTGCTTGTGCATGAATCACAAAAGAATGGCTTGCCAGTGCAGCAGGCTATCAAGAAGGCAATGTTGGCCTTCATTGCTAGAGGGATTGAATTTCAGAGCAGGGAGGTTATGCTGCAACTGTACAGGGTACTGGTGAGGCTGCACCTGAAGTACTGCGTGCAGTTCTGGTCTCCTTACTTGAGGAAGGATATACTGGCTTTGGAGGCAATGCAGAGGAGGTTCACCAGATTGATTCCAAATATGAGGCAGGTAGACTATGAGGAATGATTGAGTCACCTGGGACTGTACTCACTGGAATTCAGAAGAATGAGAGGAGATCTTATAGAAACATATAAAATTGTGAAAGGGATAGATAAGATAGAGGCAGGAAAGTTGTTTCCACTGGTAGGTGAGACTAGAACTAGTGGACATAGCCTCAAGATTTGGGCAGTAAATTTAAGACAGAGATGAGGATAAACTGCTTTTCCCAGAAGGTGGTGAATCTGTGGAATTCTCTGCCCTATGAAGCAATAGGGGCTACCTCAGTAAATATATTTAAGACAAATTTGGATAGATTTTTGCATGGTAGGGGAATTAAGTATTGTGGGACAAAGGCAGGTAGGTGGAGATTTGTCCATGGCCAAATCAGCCCTGATCTTATTGAATACCATAGGCTTGATGGGCCAGATGGCCAACTCCTGCACCTATTTCTTATATTCTTATGTTCTTATTCTCTCCAGATAGCCTTAATACAGTATCACTCCAGTCTGGAGGATGGAAGGGGAGCCAGCCAGTAGTTATAGATACCATCCTGGCTCAATAAAGGCTTGGGCTTTAAAAAATGAAAATGGTGACAATGACAACAGATCACAAATTAATGGGATGCTATTTCTGCTTTTTCATTGGAAAACTTCCTGAAAAGAAAGGAGGAATAAAATTGAGGAAGGATTACTTGTTTGATCCAAATGTTGCAAAACATTTCACAACTAATGAATAAATTATCAATAATGTTCCAAAGGCTAAACTCCACTCACTAACCACATTATCCAAATATCTAATCTGCCAATCTTGTGGCAGCAAGTCAGTGCTGAAAAGCATGCAGACATGGTCAACAGGTTCATTTGTTTGGACCAAACATCAGAATGGTGAAGAGATGTAATCTAATTGACTGTTGGTACCAGATAGAATGGATTGTGTATCTCAGAAACTGCTGATCTCCTGGATTTTCACACACAACGATCTCTAGGGTTTAAAGAGAATGGTACAAAAAAACACGAAAAAAAATCCAGTGAGTGGCAGTTCTGTGTGGGGAAAATACCTTGTTAATGAGAGAGGTCAGAGGAGAATGGCCAGACTGATTCAAGCTGACAGGAAGGCGATAGTAAATCAAACGCATATTACAACTGTGATGCATTACAATTGGCTGCATCATGGCCTGGCACGGAAACACCAATGCCTTTGAACAGAAAATCCTACAAAAGCTAGTGGGCTTGGCCCAGTACATAACAGGTACTCCCAACCACTGAGCTCATCTACATGAAATGCTATCATAGGAAAGCAGCATCCATTATCAGAGATCATCACCACCCAGTCCATGCTCTTTTCTCATTCCTAGCATCAGGTAGAAGATAACAAGAGCCTCAGGACTTGCACCAGTAGGTTCATGAACAGTAACTACCTTCAACCATCAGGCTTTTGAACAAAAAAATGACACTCAACTTGCCCATGATGTTCCCACAACCAATGATCTCACTTTAGGACCCTTGTAATTTCATGTTCTCGTTATTTATTACTATTTATTTATATTTGCATTTGCACAGTTTGTTGTCTTCAGGTAGAGCTTTTGTTGATCCTGTTGTAGTTTCTATACTATAGATTTGTTGAGTATGCCTGCAGAAAAATGAAGTTCAGGGATGTATGGGTGACATGCTCTGATATTAAACATTACTTTGAACTTTTGAACTTTGAACTTTGGTGTGAAGAAGTGTCTCTCTGACAACATAACATGTTGAACTTTGAAGTGGATGTTCTGCAACAGCAGAGGGTCACACTGAGTTCCACTCCTATCCTTAATAACGTGGTCACCTAGTGTATAGTTAGAACATGCCACTCTTATTATGACTGTGATTTGGTCAGTTCAGTCTAACTATTTTTAACTTGTCTCACTGGAATAAAATGTGTGGATTATTAAACAAAACATATAAATATGACTTGCCTAAGTAATAAGACACAAGAACATGTGGTGGACGTACACAATAGTACTGCTAGTAAGCGTTCTCACAGTTCCAGAAACCTGGATACAATCATGCCCCCGGATTATCTGTTTGGAGTCTGCAAACTTGGCCACAAAGCCATCAATTCATTGACCATCAGTTCATTCAAAGCCATCAGTTCATTGACCTGTTGAGCACTACAGTAGAGAAACAGGCCCTTTGACTTCTCAAGTTTATGCCAGCCTGGTCCTTTGTATGTGTGTCTGTTTGCTCATGTTTGTATTTTCATGATTTTATGTATGTATGTCTTTGTTCATGTGTATCTATTTTGTGTGCATGTGCTCATGTGTTTGTGCAAATGCTGAGTAGGTATGATGTGTAAAAGCATTCAGCCCAACTGTAAGGTGCCTCCTAAGAAAATAATCCCTGAGACCTCAGTCTCATGCTGTATTCTGTGTTAGAACATTGTATTGTACTTTTAAATAAAGGGTGAGCACTGACTTAGACTCTGAAGTGTGAAGTTTTTAGAAGTGAACAGAAATGATTTATCCAGAATGAGGAACTGGGAGCCCGAGGAATATAGTGGTGGTTAACACACACACATGCGACAGATATTTTTTCAACATTCCCACAAACCGCATTGAGCTGGATGAGCGGCCACTGTGCCTGTGGCAATGGCTGTGGGAGAGTCAGCTTGAAAGTTCAGCAAATTAAAATAACTCACAGCCTTGCTAGCAGAGTCTTTGAATAACCAAGTAAAGCTCTGAGACAAGGCATAAAAATATAAAAAGGGAAGCTGAAGCTGTCAAGGAATAGTCAGTGCATTCAGACTGCACTTACTCACCAATAACTGGATTACCTTTGCCCGGTCTTATCCACCACCTCCTTGGTCTAAACCTGAACCAAAGACCTGAATTCCAATGGTCCAGTGAAAATGTCTCTGTTCTTCCATTCAGACTGAGTGTGGCTTCAAAGATTCCTGGGAAATTGAAGTAAATAGACATCAAAAGGGAAAAAAGTAAGGTAGCTGTCATTAACACAAGAGATTCTGCAGATGCTGAAAATCCAGAGTAACACACAGAAAATGGAAGAACTCAGAGAAATAAATAATAAATGATTCTGCCCATGATGTTTCTCTTCATAGAAGCTGCTCGACCTGCAGAGTTTCTACAGCACTTTATATGTGTTATCCCGGTGATTGTTATTGCTGGAGATCAACCTTCCCCATACACCAAACATCACTATGTTCTGGAGGGCAGTGTCCCAGATCCAATTCTCTTTAGCTGCTTCATCAATTTCCATCAGATATTTGCTGATGATTGCATAGTGTTCTATTCCATTCACAACTCTTCAACAAATGAAGAGTTCCATATGTGCATGCAACAAGTCCTGAACCATGTTAAGTAACGTGTTGTTAAATGATACAGGACGTCCATGTTATAAAAGTGCCTGCAATGACCATCTCCAAGAAGGGAGAGTCTAAGCATTTATCCTCGACATTAGTATTGTCCATTCCCATACCACCAACATCTCAGGGAAAAGGCTCGCAACTGGATCACTCTTCTAACTACTTAGTTTATACTGGGGTAGAATAACTGGCTTGAACTAGGGAAGGAGAGAAGACCAGAAGAGTGAGAGCTTCTAGCCACTTCTAGTTGTGGGACTAAATGGAGGGCATTATTGTCATGAGGACAGGAGATGGGAGAAGACACTGACAGCCAATGAAATGTTACACTACAAGGGTGAGAGCGTATCAAGGCATCAATGTGATTGTTGCTCTCTCAGAAAAAAAACTCACCAGTGACATCAAAGGAATGTGAGCCTCCTTAATGGCTCCTTTTGCTACTCTTGAATCACATTAATTCCTTGTGCAAGTGCACACAATACGGTATCACATTAGCAGCGTCACCATTCCAAATGACTGGAATCACTCTTGATCCCCAGTTGTCTCCTTAGGAAAGCATGTTCTACATACAACAACCACATGATTAATTAATAAAGTGTGCATAGAATTCCTATCACTCTTAGTAGGTTAACCATCAAATCAAAGACCATTGGTCAGCAATTAACAATATACTGAGATGGTGTTGCTCTTAGTGCAGCAGCCATGGAGCTCAAAACTCCAGTTACCCAAATTCAATCCTGACCTTCTTTTCTGTTTCTATGGAGTTGTTATATTTACCCTGTAATTGCCTGAATATTCAAGTTTTTGTCCCACATCTGCAATTTGCCCCTCATTTAAAGGTGGTGACATTAAAGGCTACAGAGACAAGGACAAGAGGAGAGATGGGACTATTCAGATGATAGACCATTGTAATTAAAAGTAAGTAACTCCACAATAGGATTCCCATCTTGTAATGTTTGACAACATTTAATTACATAACATGGGCCAGCTCATTTTATACCCTCGTAAAGGCTCTTGATTGTAACTGAGACCTTGAAGACTCTGTGAGCACCCATACACAAGTCCTTTATACGCTAAAGTCGAAATGCAGTTTTACCAAGTCACTTTAGGAAAATCAATTCCCTTTCCTTAGGACTGAGTTCATTCACCATATTTATACTTCATATTATAGAATTTAGAATAGAATTCTATAGAATTATAGAATAGCCTTCCACTCTCCAAGCAAAAAAGTTTGAACCTGTGTCAAATCTGTGCTTAAAAGGTCTTGAGGTATGAATTAAAAAGAGAGGCAGAGATATAAAGAGATTTGGGGGGGTGGATTTCCTGAGCATAGAACTTCAGTAGTTGAAAGTAGAGCTGCCTATGTTTGAACAGCTTAAACTGGGGAAGTGACTAAAGTTTGAAAAATGCAAGGCCCTCTCAGGAAGCTAGGGTGAGCAGTGGTGCAGAATTTGGGTGGGAAGAGAATACTGAGGGATTTGTAAAGATGGATGATAAAATTAGGATGAGTCTTGACTAGGTAGCCAATATGCGCCAATGAACACTGAAGAATTGGGTGAATGGAACTTGGTTGAACATAAAGCAGTTCAAGTTCTTCACTGATGAAGGAGAAAGCACTGAGTTGTGGTCGATGTGCAATTAGATTCAACATATATGTCATGGTCAATGTGTTGCTCAGTAATGTGAGGTGAGGGCACCTTGCCTTAGATAGCAGTGAACTGAGTATCACTTTATGAGGCTTCAATCTAACACATCATCCTCTGCAACTTCCACCATCTTCATTAGGATTCTACCACCAAGCACATCATTACCTCCCCTACACTCTCTGTTTTCCACAGGGATGGCTCCCTCTGTGATTCTCTTGTTCATTTGCCCCTCCCCAGTAATCTCCCACCAAATGGCACAAATGCTACACCTGCACATTTACACCTCCATCACCTCCAATCAAGGCCCCAAGTAGTCATTCTGGGTGAATCAACACTTCACTGTGAATCTGTTGGTTTTTTTACTGTCTCCAGTGCTCCCGGTGCAGCCACCTCTGCATTGGCGACATGCAGCGTAAATTGGGTGACTGCTTTTTTTTATCGCTTCTGCTTCATCCGCCAAAAGCCAACCATTTTAATTTGGACCCCCGTTCCCTCTTCAACATGTCAGTCCATATCTTCTGCAGTGATGAGGCCACTCACAAGGTGGAGGAGCAACACCACATATTCCATCCAGGTAGCTATTGATTTCTCCTTCCAGTGTTTTTCCCTCCCCTTTCCCTCTTCTTCTATTCCTCACTCTGGTCTCTCACTTCTCCTCCTCATCTGCCTATATTCTCACCCTGGTGCCTCTCCTCCTTCCCTTACTCCCATGGTCCATTTTCCTCTCCTATCAGACTCCTTCTTTTCCAGCCAATTGCCTTTTCCAACTATCACCTCCAGCTCATTATTTCACTCCCTCTTCCCCATCCACCTAGTTTCTCCAATCATATTCTAGCTTGTCCTCCACCCACCTTTTTACTCTGGCATCTTCTCCCTTCCATTCCAGTTCTAATGAAGAGTCTCAGACTGAAACGTTGACTGTTTATTCATTTCCATTGATGCAGCCTCACCTGCTACCAGACCTGCAGATTTCCACCAGCACTTCCTATCTGTTGCTCTGAATTGTGTCTCTTAGTGTCCCACTGGTTTGCACTGGGTCACACCTCACACCCCAATGAGGCTGCTGCTGTTCCTCTGTCCTACATGAGAAAGGGTAGATGATTTCCACAGACCTTTTACCAGGGAAAGATTCATTTTCATTAAACAAGTGTAAAAGAGAACTCCAGATCCTATGCAGCACAAAAAAATCTCAATAAATTAAAGAACTTTGTTGCTATATAATATTTGAGTAACAATAATGCAGATATATTGTTGATTAAGCATTCTTGTTTGTTTAAATAATTAATTACTGGTTATATGGAAAAGTATGTAAATGTCACACTACCACGTGCACCTTGCCTAAAGTAAAAGCAAAACTAAGTTACAGTATTCTGGGTCCATGTTTTTGCTTTTAATTCATATATGTTTTGGAGTTACAAAACATAACAATAGCAACGAGGTATTTCTTAAAGCAAACTCAAGTGAGGAACAGCGAGACATTCAAGTTTTAAGAAAGTGCACAGGGAAATAGTTGAGTAAAATGAACAGTCCAGTACCTGCTTCTTCAGGAACAGACAGAGACTGGTGAGTTTAAAAAAAAAGTAGAAATGCACAGGTTCATACGCAGTGAGTACTGGGTGATAATCATCATTTTTAAAGAAGTGCAGAAATGGCTGGCTACATTGGCAAGATTGACGGGTGTGATTGCACAACAGATAACAGTATATTGTGTACTGAATTAATTGAGTAGTGTTTTAAAGCAAATAGAATAGCCAATGAGAAGTGAGTGCCAATTTTTGCTGAGTGCATTGGATTTAAAGGCATACAATTTGCTTCGAAGTTTGACTGCTCCAACCAAGCCAGCCAAAATGAGTTTTGCTGATATCATGAATGTAGCACAGGAGCATTTAGAACCAAAACCATTGTTCATTGAAAAATGCTTTAGGTTTCCATAAGCAGAATCGAAAGGAAGGGGAATCTATTACAGCTGACATGGCTGAATTGAAGAAATTGTCTGAGCTGTCAGTTTGGTAATGAGTTTAATGATGCACTGAGAGATCATTTAGTTTGTGCAATCTTACAAGAAAATATTCAAAAATGGCTCCAAACTGAATCATATCATACATTTAAAAGAGCAGTTGACGTAGCTTTGTCAATGAAAATAGCAGACAGTGACAAAATTCAGTTGCAAGTAGGAATGAAAGTAACCATGAACAAAGTTACAAAATCCACACAGAAACTGGCCTGGCCAAACTAATGTTGTTACTGTAGTGGCAGGGGCTCACGTTCACCAGACCAATGCAGATTTAAAATTGAAACTTACAGAAAATGCACAAAGTAGGATGTGTACAAAGAGCATGTTGGGCAGACTAAAATAAATGGATTGAACAGGGAAGAGAAAAAGCTAAAATTTCAAGTTGCAGTTTCAAAAGGAGCATTAATATACATGCTGTTGATGAAAAATCTGTTAACAATGAAAGTGACACTGGCCTTGAGAGCTACAATCTGAAAACTAACTATAGGCAAGCAACATGGCTCACACCAGAATTGAACTACAAACTAATTAAAATGGAATTAGATACTAGCTCAGCTGTTCCAGTCATTCCACAAAATAGGCATTTTAAAGATACTAAACTCCACCAGTTCCATGCCACATCCCCATGAAGGAGAGTCAACTGAATTCAAATGAAGAAAAGGACTGTATGATGCCACAACAGTGTTCAGGGAAGGGCAGGGTGTATAGCAATGGGTTCAGCACTCAACTCTGAGCAGTGGGGGAGGGGGGTCGGGGTGGAGCATGTTGAGGACAATGGGGAGGAGATTACATCCTGACTACCTGAGGTCTGTTGGTTGGGAAGTCCAACACCCAGTTGCACAGTGGTATACTTGACAGAGTAGTAGAAGTTTGTTCACCAAGGTTTGTACGAAAATAGTGGTGAAAGCTGAACAGAAAAGAGAACTAGGCAGTTATTTATCACATGTCACTGGTCTTTCTGAAATCAGTGTGCCCCTAGGGTGCCTGTTGTTCAGCCTAGGGTGGTGGGACAGGGCCAGTTCTGAAGGGATCAACATGTAATGTACACACAAGGCATCTTACAAGGCAGTGTTTATACAAACTGCTGATGCAGTCATTTCTGAGCTTGATATATTTGGTGCTGTCATTAATGCAACTGCTCCAAACAGATAACATGGAATCATTAACTCCTTTGTCCCATTTAGAAATCTCAGCTCTGATCTCTATCAGCCTGGATAGGTTACTGGCAGGTCACCGTCCACTGGTCAAGCCAGAAGTCATGCAGATGACAAGCAATGGTGGGTTCATTTAACATCGATATCACAACTATCCTGGGAAAGGCGTCACCAACAGCCAAATTCCAAAGAATACACTGATTGGTTCTGATTAAGGTAATTGTAAGTTTAAACTGTGTGTGAGGGCAAATGAAAACAAATGGCTTCTGATTAGTACCAATGCTTCCATGTTCTTAAAAACTATTAAGATTCACCCTCATTTGATTTGTTTGACTGAAAACGTTGCATAAATTATCCTGCTGTGTGAAATGATTTACTGAGAGAATCCTTCATTAAAGATAGTTCAGATAGTGTGGCAGGTAAGGTATGAATCACTTTAGTTTGTACTGCTGTCATAAGATTACAGTAAAGGGTAGCAGAGTAAAGCCATAGTTGACACTATTGCCTCACATCTCTAGGGACACAGGCTCCTTGGATGTTGTCTGTAAAGTTTGCATGCCAGCTTCCTGACTGTATGGGTTTCCACTAGAATTCATCCCAGATCCTAACGATTAGTTGCTAAGTTAATTCATTACTGTAAATTACATTAGGCGTAAGGCTATGACAAAAAGGACAGTTGATAAACATGTGTATAAGAATTAGTTGCAGGGGTACAGGGAAGAACGAAAGGGAAATAGAGTTAGCGGGATTGTTTCACTGGGGGCTAGCATGGACTCACTGGGCAGAGCAGACTCCTTTGCTGTTCTAAGTATAAGCAAAAATAACTTGAGGATGGAAATAACAGTCATCTGCTCCCATCTTAAATTTGTCAGGAAGTCTGGATGCCAGTCCAGATGCAAGGTCTTGACTGAAATGTGACTACTTCTGTCTCTCTGGACTTCCTTCAGCCATTTATATAATGCCTAAGAATTGTCAGTTTCCTGAATATTTCAGTTCAAAGCTCAAAGTAAATTTATTATCAAAATACATATATGTCATCATATATGACCTTGAGATTGATTTTCATGCAGATATTGACAGTAGAAGAGAAAAGTACAATTGCACAATGAAACAACCACACATAAACAAAGACTAATAAACAGCCAATGTAACAAACTGTGCAAAAAATAAAAATGAATATATAGTACAGAGAACATGTGCTGGAGAGTGCTTGAAATTAAGTCCATAGGAGTCAATTCAGAGTGGCAGTGAGTGAAGTTATCCATATTGTTTCAGGAGCCAGACGGTTGAAGGGTAATAACTATTCCCGAGCCTGGTGGTATGGGACCTAATGCTTTCTGATGATAGTAGCGAGAAGAAGCAGTAATACTTCTTCATCTCACAAGGAGACTGTAGGTTCAAGTCCTCCCTTCATGATAAGCCCAACTTTTTCGCAGATGCTTCAAAGTTTCAATATGGAATGGCTATGCTTTTAGGTTTTCATTACTTCCAAGGTTGCCTGGAATAGATATCATTGATGTAAAGAGAAGGAAGTAGTGACCAATTTAGACACAGAACGATGAACAATTGAACAATCAATGTTTTAAGTGTTGTATTTGGCAGGGTATTGATATTGGTGGGTTATTAATTTGGCAGGCTGATGGATAACTTTTTAATTAAACTTATTTGCCTTTTTGTCAGAATTAATTCTTCAGGAACTGTTGTTTACCTGAAAGGGAGATAATGCCTTGGTTCATTGTTGTATCAAAACTTATTGCAGTGAAATATTAGCTGTGAATTTAGGCTTGAATCTCTGGAGCTTAACCACTGATCCACTTCTCAGTGTGCATTGAGCCACAGTCCTGCTTAGGGACATGGTGATGATGAGCAAGTACTTCCTCATTAGGCTGGCTACTAAACTGACCAAACCCAATGAAAACCTGAAAGCAGATAACACCAGAGCTCCAGTTCCATCCCAGTAATGAAGGCTGTGATGTGACTTGGATACGTAGCCTGCTGAGAGAATTTTTGTAAGGATACATACTAGGCATGCACATTTTGGAAGTGGGCACCAATGTTTACACAATGGTTCTATAGAATGAGGGCTATAATTGAAACATAGAAATGTATTTGGGGAAATTTGATAATCCTTGCATTGCCTGAAAATGGAATAACCAGCTGTTATACTATGGAAAACAATTAATTCATTTCGGTCCTCCAAGAAAGGGACCTTGCCTGAAGTATCTGATCTGCCCTGTAGTATATAACTCCAGCCTTCTCAGCAACTTGAAATGGACAATAAAGTCCCCCTGAGCCAACAATGTCAATATCTTGGGTGCAAATAGTAAAATTAAACATAAATTTCAAAGCAAATCTACTTGCAAAGACTTTGTGGACTGAAATTTAGAATGAGCAGAAAAATAGAAGAAAGTTTAAAGAGATGGACAGTCCCCAAAGATATGCACAGTTGTCACATAATACTCCTCTTCCACTGTATGTGGGCACTATATCTAATTCATTTTGTTGTCTTCCTTTGAGCCTCAATAGGTGAGGGGATTGACTATCACTGGCTGAGGTCAACAAAGATGAAGGAACTGATGGTGTTGTGGCCAAGCTTGCTGGTGGTACTTAGATAGGTGGAGGGGCAGATAGCATTAAAAAGGCAAGTCATCTGCAGGAGGACTTGGACAGGTTAGAAGAATGGGCAAAGTAGTGGCAAATAGAATAGAGCATGGGAATTATGGGGTTATGCACTTTGTAATATAAAAACAAGGATACACTGTTAAGTCAGTATAAGGCATTGGTCACACTTGAAATATTGTCAGCAATTCTAGGCCCTAATTATAAGTAAGGATGTGTTGGCCTTGGTGTTAGACCAGAGGAGTTTCTCAAGAATGATTCTGGGAATGAAAAGTTTACATATGAAAAGCATTTATATCTCTGGGTCTATACTTCATGGAAATTAAATGATGAGTGGAGATCTCATTGAAACCTGCCAGTTACTGAAAGGCCTGGATAAGATGGTTCCTTCAGTAGCAGAGTCCAGGAGCCAAGGACACAGACTCAGAATAAAGGGTCCCTTTAAGACTGATATGAGAAGAAATTTCTTTCGCCAGAAGGTGATGAATCTATTGAATTCTTTTCCACAGAGGCATGTTGAAACCAAGTCATTGGGTATATTTAATGCAGGAATGTCAGCGATTGATAGGTTCTTGATTGGCAAGAGAGCTAAGAGTTAAGGTAAGAAAGTCAGAGAAAGGGGTTGAAAAAAGTGGCCATGATTGAATGGTGGAGAAAACTTAGTAGCTGAATGACTTTATTCTGCTCCTGTATTTTATGATCCTATAGATTAAGATTTTGAAGTAGCAATCCAAAGGACATGCTCAAGGTTATACATGGTGCATTGCCAAGCATGACCAAAGTATCAGGGAACATGGAGGAGTGCCGCACCATGCTTGGAACCATCACATCAGGCGGGCATCCTTTCTGAACTGTGGGCACCCAGTGCATTACATCACATTCTGGTTTAGACAGGAAATTACTTTCACAAAGAGCTGGATGGCAAAATCATTATGAGATGACGAGCGGTTGTGAGAGGCAAGTTTCTCCATCACTGTTTTCCCATATCGAATACAATATGACAATGTACAACAGAAACTATTATTTTGAAAATTATTTCAAAGTTTTGTTTTGAGAAAAAAAATGTCTTGTCTAATCTCATAATTATAATGGAAAGCAAATATAGCTGCTGATCAGGAGCTAATGGGAAATGTGGAGCAGCTCACTGCTATTAAACCCAAGTTGGCAATCCATCCATATTTGTCATTAAACATTTTGTTGGATAAATAATGTGGATAAATGAACCAGTCACATTTGCCCAGGATAATGTATGTAAAATGAGTCAATGACAAATTATCAGGGAACATCCACTTTTTTTTATAAGAAATATCCAATCGAAAAATATCTCAATAACATAAGGTGGGATGATCTGACTTCATAATTTTTGAAAATAAAGAGCAATTTGGATTTATGTTCTCTCAGACAACCAGGAGATTTCTAGAGCTAATTAAAGGCTGTCAGTTTTGTGGAGTAGGAAATTTACAGCCAATGTGTGCATGACAAGAAGCTACAATCAGCAATGTGATCATTGGTTTTAGTGGTGAAGGCTGAAGGGTAAACATTGATTTTGATCTTTCTGAAAAAGTGTCATTTGATGCTTCATACCCACCTCAGGTACCATGCAAGGACTCATCTTAAGATCTAGTCTGAAGGATGATAACAAAATGTGGAGTTGAGAATGGGAGGGTGGAAAATTGCAGTCACATGAAATTGGCTGGCACCAAAAGACCAGCATATCTACTAGTCTTCCCAGAGTGCCATCATGACTGGTACACAAGAGGCAGAACAAGATCAGAAAGACCCATTATTGTTTTATAAAAACTGGGTGAGATGGCTAAATATGAAATTAGTTTATTATTTTCACCTGTACTGAGATACAGTGAAAAATCTAGTCTCACCAAACATTTATCTAGGTGATTTCAAAACAAAAGCACAAGCTAAAGGCAATAGCAGAATGCAGAATATTGTGTTACAGTTACTGTTACAACGGAAGTGCAGTAGAGGTAGAAAATAAGGTGGAAAGGCCAGGATGACGTAAGTTGTGAGGACAAGAGTTCATCATTAACGTACAAGTCCAACTCAAGAGACTCTGTCTTAGATCATAAGACATAGGAGCAGAAATTGGCCACTTGGCCCATTCAGTTGGCTCTCCAGTTCCATCATGGTTGATTTATTATCTCTCTCAATCCCATTCTGCTGCCTTCTCCCCTTAACCTTTAATGCCCCGACTAATCAAGAATCTATCAAACCTGCTTTAGATATATTCAGTGACCTGGCCTCCACAGCCATCTGCGGCAAGGAATTCCCACCGACTGGTTGAAGAAATTCCTTCTCACATCTGTTCAAAATGGACACTTGTCTACTCTGAGGCTGTGCCATCTGGTCCTAGCCTTACCCACTCTCAGAACATCCTCTGCACATCCACTCTATGTAAGTCTTTCAATGGTTGATATGGTTTCAATGAGATCCCTCACTAATTCTTCTAAACTCCAGTGAGTACAGACTCAGAGCCATCATAAGCTATTCATACATTAATCCTTCCAGTTCCAGAATCATTCTCATGAACCTCCTCTGAACCCTCTCCATTTCCAGAACATCTTTTCTTAGATAAGGAGTCCAAAGCTGTTCACAATTCTCCAAGTGCAGTCTGTCAAATGTCTTATAAAGCCTCAGCATCATATCTTTGCTCTGATATTCTAGGCCTTTTAAAATGAATGCTCACATTGTATTTGCCTTCCTTACCACTGACTCAACCTGCAAATTAACCTTTGGGGAATCCTGCACAAGGACACCCAAGCCCCTTTGTACTTCAGATAACTGAATTTGCTTCCCATTTAGAAAATGGTCTATGCATTTATTCCTTCTACCAAAGAGCTTGAGCATACACTTCCCTAGTCTATATTCAAACTGCCATTTCTTTACCTATTCTCCCAAACTGTCTAAATCCTTCTACAGATGCCCTGATTCCTCAACATGACCTACCACTTCACCTGTCTTTCTATTGTCTGCAAAGTTGGCTAGGAAGTAATCAATTCTGTCATCCAAATCATTGACATATAATGTGAAAAGAAAAGGTCCTATTACAAGCTCTGTGGAACTTCACTTATCACCAGCAGACAACCATTATCGGCCCCTTTATTCTGGCTATTTGGGTCCTGCCAATTAGCCGATCTTCTATCCACACTAGTATCTTTCCCATAATTCCATGGGCTGTTAACTTGTTAAGCAGCCTCATATGTGTCACCTTGTCAAAGGCTTTCTGAAAATCTAAATAAACAACATCCACTGACTCTCTTTTGTCTATCCTGTTTGTTATTCCCTCAAAAAATACCAACAAATTTGTGAGGTAAGATTTTCTCTTTAGAAGATGATGCCAACTTTGGCATATTTTATCATATACTTCCAAGTACCCCAAAAGACATCCTCAATAGTAGACTCCAACATCATTCCAACCTCTGAACTAAGGCTATCTGGCCTATAATTTCCTTTCTTCTGCTTCCCTTCCTTGAAGAGTGGAGTGAAATTTGCAATTTTCTTCCTCAGGAGTCATGTCAGAATCTAGTGATTCTTCTAAGATAATTACTAATGCCTCTACAAACTCTTCAGCCACCTCTTTCAGAACCAGAAGGTGTAGTCCATCTGGTCCAGGTGACTTATGTACCTACTGGTCTTTCACCTTCCCAGGCACCTTCTCCTTAGACATAGCAACTACACTCACTTCTGTCCCCGATACTCCTGCATTTCTGTGATTCTCCTAGTATTCTCCACAGTAAAGACCAACACAAAATTCTTATCAAGTTCATCCATCATGTCTCTGTACCCTATTACTACCTCTTCAGTGTCAATGTCCACTCTCACTTCACTTGCACGATTTATCTATCTGCAAAAAAACATTTGATATCCTCTTTGATATTATTGACTAGCTTATCTTCTTACTTCATCTTGTTATGGTTTTTTTAGTTGCCTTCAGTTGGTTTCTAAAAGCTTCCTAAACTTCTATCTTTGAGCTAATTTTTGCTATTTTATATGCCCTCTCTTTTGTTTTTATGTCATCTTTGACTTCCCTTATCATCCACGATTGCCTTTTCCTTCCCTTAGGTTCATCTATCCTGTGCCTTCCAAATTTCCCCACAGAAATTCCAGCCATTGCAGTTCTACAGTAACGCTGCTTGTCTCAACTTACAATCAACTTTGTCCAGCTTTACTCTCATACCTCTGTAATTTCCTTCACTCCACTGTAATACTGATACATCCCACTTTACCTTATCTCTGTCAAACAGCAGGATGAATTCTATCATATTATGATCATGGTCTCATAAGCGTTCCTTTACCTTATGCTTCCTAATCAAGTCTGGTTCATTACACAACACCCAACCCAGTTCTGATGAAGGGTCGCAGCCTGAAACATCGACTGTTTACTTTTTTCCATAGATGCTGCCTGGCCTGCTGAGATCCTCCAAAATGTTAGGGTGTTTTGCTTGCATTTCCAGCATCTGCAGGCTTTCCCTTGTTTGTGAATTGACCCAGTCCAGAATTGCCCTTCCCCCAGTAACCTCAAACACAAGCTGCTTGAAAAAGACATCTCATATGCATTCTCCAATTTTTTTCTCTTGGGATCCTGCATCAACATGATTTTTCCAATCTACCTGCATATTGAAATCCCCCATGACTATTAAAACATTCCTCTTATTACATGCCTTTTCTATTTCCCGTTGCAATTTCTGTTCCATGTCCTAGCTTCTGTTCGTGGGCATGTATATAACTCCCATCAGGGTATTTTTACCCTTGCAGTTTCTTAACTCTACCCACAAGGATTCCATATCTTCTGATCTATTTCACTTCTGTCTAAGGATTTAATTTTTTTTTACCAGCAAAGCCACCCCACCAGCTCTGCCTACCTGCCTGTCCTTTCAATAAAATGTGTATCCTTGGATGTTAAGCTCCTAACTATAATTTTCTTTCAGACACGTCTCATTAAAGCCTTTAATGCCATACCTGCAAATCTCTAACTGCGCTACAAGATCATCTACCTTATTCTGTATACTGAATGCATTCAAACATAACACCTTCAGTCATGTATTCATCAACCTTATTGGTTTTCCCCCAAGTTACACTTCACCTCATCCTGCTGACTGCAATTTTGCCCCATCATCTGCCTGTCCTTCCTGACAGTCTTACTTCACACTTTATCGACTTGTATCCCAACTGCCTTATCCTCGGCAATTTCAGTTCCCATCCTCCTGCCAGCTTAGTTTAAACCCTCCACAACAGCCCTAGCAAACCTACCTGCAAGGATATTGGTCTCCTTCAGGTTCAGCAGTGACCCATCCTTTTTGTACAGCTTATACCTTCCCTAGAAGAGATCCCAATTATCCAGAAATCTGAAACCTGCCCCTTGCAACAATTCCTCAGCCACTCAATCATCTGGACCTTCATGCTATTCCTGCCCTGACTGGCATGTGGCACTGGAATTAATTCAGAGATTATTACTTTGGACGTCCTTTTCTTCAGATGTTTCCCTAGCTCCCTATACTCACTGTGCAGGATCTCCTTCCCCTTTCTAACATTGTCCTTTCAACTTATAATATCTTCCATTAATCTGTATTTGTTTATCACACCAGAGCATGTCTATGCTAGAGGAGACAGGGCAAGAATACGGTGTGTGGGTGCATTAACTCTATCTTACCTTCCTTCCAAGTAACGCTATCTGTGAGCTGGTCTCAGTTGCCTGCAGGAGATTTTCCAGGATACATTTATCAGTAATATTTTTGATCGTCTTTCCTCTCCCAACCTACAGTATAGGAAAAGGAATGTGCAAGGCCTGATATTCCAGCAATACTGATATTCTGGTGAGAAGTGATAGCCCAGCTCTTCTTTTCACACTGGCCACTACTGTATGAATGGACTTTCAACTGTTTCATTCTCAGCACACCTACACCACACTGCACATTCTGCTTTACTCTCTGTGATGGTAGACAGGAATCCACAACTTGAAATTCAGCAGCAGGAGGTCTACCAACAAGCCACAGCCAACAAGTAAAAAGAATAGTTGCCCTCTGGCAGATTTCACAGCTGGTTGTACCTCACAAAAAATGATAGCAACAGATGTGGGTTGGATGAGAGTCTACACACATTTAGGTCTGTGAACTGAGAACCCCAAATTAAATGCAAAAATCTGCAGGTGCTCAAAATTTTAAAACAAAATGCGAGAATAACTCATCATCACAGGTAGCATCTATAGACAGAGAAGCAGAATTAGTTTTTCAAAGATGAGAAAATTTGCAGATGCTGGAACTCCAAAGCAACACACACAAAATGCTGGAGGACCTCAGCAGGTCAGGCATCATCTATAGAGAAAGATACAGAACTAATTTTTCAAGTCTGTGATCCTGATGAAGGAACGCACTTTGATTCTGTGATCCTTCCATAGATGCTGCCTGACCTGCTAGCTATTTCCAGTTGTATGAATTTGAGCTGTGTGCTTGTAAACACTGGAGCTCTGGCCCCACTAAGTAAGACTGTTATCATGTCATCTTAACTTTAATAAAGAGCATGACCTTGTAATTTTATCAATAAAACAGAGAAAGTTGGAGTTCTCGACTCTTATAAAGCAGAGACTTGGTTGATTTTTTTTTTGATAGGTTATGAAAAGTAAAAATGTTTCCACTTGTTAGTGCAATATCCTAGTTCACATCTTTACCATTATGCTGTAGCTATTTTATTTAGCAGCTCCGAAAGAGCAGTATGTTCTGCTTTCAACCTGTTTGGGTTATTGTTGAAGATAAGGGATGATGTGGAATGTGTGCCATCCAATTATTCTTGGTGAGGGACGATAAGTTTGGTCTTGGGTTTTTGTTTGGGGGGAGATGAAGAGACAAGGCACTGGGGAGAACCAGTCATAGAATACAATCCATTTGCTTGAGATGGATAGCAAGCGACTTTTGGAAGGAGGCATGGGCTATCACGCAGACCGAGGGCCCAGCACATGAGTGACGGCGAAGTTCAAAATGACTGCTTGATTAATATGGGCCCGTTTCACGTTCAACTGTTTAATTAAAGTGGCCCTTTACTTTTTGGTTTTCTTTACTAACCCTTTAGTTAAGATTCATAAATACAATTCCTTTAATTGCATGCAGTGTATTGTCTGTTATTTCATGGCACTGATTTGTAACAGGGTAGCACATTACACAGCAGTCACACAAACCGGGGTTTGGAGTGGGAGAGCCGTCTCAATCTCATGGATTTGGTGAGACCGGAGAGTGTTTTCCCTAGACTTACGCAGCCAAGGAATCTGGGAAAACCAACCCATATAAGAGTCGCCAATAAACCAAGTGGGTATTTGGGAAATGTAGAACTTATCCCCTCAGTAAGTGATTGATGCTAAGGGCATTAACACATTTTAAGAGGAACTAGGTGAATTACTGAGGGGGAATAAGTAAAGTATCTTTGTATTCTGTATCTGAAAATAGATAGTTAGTGCAAGGCAAACTGTTCTAACACTCTTAAGTCTGACCCTAAGTAGAAAGACTCAATATTAAAGTTAAGATCTGGGGGTCATGTTCATGAAATATTTAGCAGATCAGACACTTCCTGTGGACAGAGAAATGAGTTATGTTTCAGATTACAAAGCTCAGAAATTTTAACTTTGTTTCCTTACCCCCAGATGCTGCCTTACAAGGTGAGTAGCTTTAGTAATTTCACTGTTTAATTCAGGCTTCTAGCAACTGCAGTTTTGTTTTTTTTCATTGGATTAATGCAAACAGGCCCTGACTCCATTGAGAGAAAGGAGCAAGAACTCAGAATCTATGCATTTACTTCCTAATGCCTAATTCCACAATGCCATTCTGCACCTCTCCACATCCACTCCTCACTTAAAGTGTGATCTCCTGGCTTGGTCTCATCAAACTGAGATAGAGGGGGCTCTGCCAGGGTATGCTTTCAGTGATATTTCCCTGCTTCTTGCTTGCAGTAGGTTATAACTAGGGAAGAGGTGAGGAGGAGGACTAAGGGTCTAGTAATGATATTGTGTCATTTGATTTAGATCAAGCATGATGAGCCAGTTTTTTTTTTAATTTGGCAATTACAAAGGCATACACACACACAAACTGTCCAGCAGAGATCACTGGAAAGCCATCAGGAGGGATAAACCTTCCTTTCCTGGATCAGTGGATTGCAGCCATCTGCGGCTGTATAATCTTCAGCTAAGTCTAGGAATCTGGAAATCAAACTCAGGACTTTTCTGTCCCAGCATCAGTCAATATTCAGTCTAACTAATACTTTGAAGAGCCTAATCATCAAATATGGCAAGAATCTTAGATGTCATTATTGTATAATGTAGGCTGGGCTATACTTAAAAAGGCAGAGAAGAAGCTATCATTTCATATTACAGAGATACGGTTAAACACACAGTTCTAATCATTCCTGCTTTGTCTCTGACTGTTTACCCATGAAATGTCCTTTTGCTGACAGTTATGAAAGGTTGTAATTTTTAATAAAGCACAGAAAATTACACTTATTTTGTTAATAGCAATTACTCTGAGATTTCCCCCTTGTCAATTGTTTTGATCCGATTCTTAATGCAGTTTTTAGCAACCTTTTCAAATTCAACATTAGTATAATTGATACACAGGTAATTGATAATGTTGCCATGAATAATGTCGGTAATTTTCTACAAAATTCCATTTTTTAGCCATCTGGGCTCCCTAGCACTTCAAACGACACCCCTGAGATTTGAGGCAATAGCGGTAATTATCCACAAGTCATTTAATTTTTTTTCTGAAGTGTTTAGTGTTTAGCAGTTTCACATTAGAAGCTGCAGAGAAGCACTTCCCTGTTTTAATAGAGTGAATCGTTTTGTTAGTTTATGGCTTTATGCTGCACTTGTTTCATTTTTAATATAAAACTATTCTTTGGTGAAACAGTTAATTCTGTTCTGTTTTTCTCTATATGTAAAGTGGTTTGTTAAGAGTAAATGCTAACAATGAGCCTTTATTTTGATTCTCAAAGATGGAGATGAGTTGGTCATGTGAATGAGAGTATGAGCATTACTGGGATGGTGAATGTGTGTCTGAGCTAAATGTGAGTGTAAATGTAAGTGACCAAAGCTAAGTGTGAAGAATTCTAAATTAAATCCCAGTCACCTTCACAAAATATGTCCTTCCTCCCACAAATAACTCAAGGCACTGGAGGGAAGCTAACACAGTTATCTTTGTAAAGCCTCAGCATCCATTGGCATAGTGAGTGAACATCAGAGACCTTCTCCCAGAACAGCATCACCAGCACTTAGGATTTAATTACACTCAGCCCACTCCGATGGGTGTGGCTAGCCAAACAGACAAATGAGACTAGTCTAAGTGAGAATCTTGGTTTGCATGGACCAGTTGGGCCGAAAGGCTTGTTTCCATGTTGTATGAATCTAGGTCTCATTACCCAATAGCAGAATCTCAAAACAGGTGGAATCCCATCACTACAGGAAAAAAGTCTGTGAGTATGTTTTCAAATCTTCCTTGCAAAAATGAAACATCTTCTTTACCTTGTGGGAATCTTTGGCCCATGATCATTTAAATGAAGCAAAGGATTCTGAGAAGGACTGAGAACCTTCATTATGAGCAAATAGGGCAAAACATGGCAAACTACCCAGCTGCCTGCCCTGTCAGGTGCTTCCTGCCTATGGCAGATTTTGGAGGTTCCATGTTAGCGTCATACACCACCCCAAGTGCCACAGAATAGTGTGGAAACAAGTCATCTTTTTACCCAAGGGACCTTCTAAAAGAAGAATTTCCATTGATGGTGTTTTGTGGGGAGGGATTACTGTTAACAGGGTTCTTAGGAAGATGACATGTTTGCAATAGTCACTGTGGATTCTCTCCTCACTTGCAGATTCTACTAGACACTGCAAGCACTTGTGTGGGTCAGTCTTGGCTCAGTAGATCTGTCAGCCAACAGCTTTAGATATCACATGAGGCACTTGGAGCTGTAATGAAAATTGAAAGAAGGTGCAGGACTAAACCAAGGCTGCCTTGTAGGAAAAGTTCCCTCTGAGGTGCGGCTTTCAATTAGGTACAGTCAGAAGAAGAAGATTGGACTAGCAATGGGCAACAGAATGTACCTCCCTGCTATAGTAACTCCATCACATCTCTCCAAAACTCTACCACTTGTTGGGATGTAGCATGTGAAAGTTTCTTTTAAGTTATTTATCTGACCTTCTATGAGCAACAGCTTTCCCTCCAGTAAATGATTCAGTTCAGTTTCGACAGGTACTCTATTTGGTCAAAGTGCAAATATTTATATTGGTTTAGCTGGAATAGGTCCAGGTTCCATACGGATCACTTAATTAAATTCCATATTTTTCCAATATTTGGGAAGATATAGGCTGAGATAATCTGCCTACCCTGCCTACCACAAATTGCCAGAAACCCCATTATCCATTACCTCAACATGCATACTCCCCCCCCCACCCACTCAGCTCAATCCCAGCACCCCTACCAAATTCAGAAATCTCTGCAAAGCCTACATTCTTTGCAATATTAGCCTTTCTCTGGAATTACTCACTTTGTTGTGTTTTTGTCACTGCTCTTACTCTGTAGATTGACCTCAACTGAACTTAAAGTCACTTCTCATTGAGATTATATCTCCTCTAGTTAGTTTATTCAAGAGTATGTTCCTTTTTTCAGCTCAAATTGCCCTCCATATGTGAGTGATGGAAGCATTGCTGTGTTTGGGGGTTGTTTCCCATAGCAACTATGAAGTCAGAAGACTGGGGATTATTTCTTTCACTGGGAAGTTTATCTTTTAGCTGGCCATTTATTGAAAGAATACATTGACTAAGGGCTTGAAGAATTCTATACGAAGGAGTTACAGAACCAGAATGAAAGTAAATCATGGTTGATCCCAGGGGACTGCCTAAATGGAAGAAGAAGCATCATAGATAATACTTATTAGCTCTATAAGACTGAGTCACAGAACACTTCCAAGTACACGGCAGGAGACTTACAGTTCTGCAATTCCAGAAGGAAATGAGTGTGAACTAGAGGAAATCAGATCTTTTTTAAGAACACATTCTTTGTTTTTGTAATTTATTTTCCATTTGAAAACTAAATCAACCTCCTTCTCTTTTTAATATTCCCAAAGCTCTGTCCTTGAATGAGCTTATGTATTTGAGCACCAACGTCTGTCCATTTACACAGTATAGAATTTATCGCACTCTCCTTCCATAGTAGTCCTCCTAAAGTTTCACACTTCAGGGAGTTGAACCTGATTTGCTGTGCTTCAGCCCAGTTCATCACTATGGTAATGCCATCTTGAAGCTTCTAGTAATCTGCAACAATATTCACTGCATTGTATCAGAAGCAAATTGTATAATTCTGTCTCCTTCATCTCTGTACAGGTACTTCATAATATTTCCATCAAGTGATAGATCCATAACCGCTCCTTGGAGAAGATTACTTATCTCAGGAATTTGGAACAGGAGATAATCATCTGGCTCTTCAAACCTGCTCTGTTATTCAAAATCATGAATAATTGTCTACTTCAGCACTAATTTCCTCGCAATCCCAATATCCCTTAATATCTAAACCTCTAACAATCTTAGTTTTGTTATGAATTCCTTATTACTTATTATCTATAAAGCTTTTTTCAGAATTTCAGCTCACAAGAATAATTGTCAATAGCCTACACAACCACAGCATCCTATCCTCATCTTGTCCAAGAGTTTATGGATAAAAGTTCATACCAGAAGTTATGGTTCAGATTTTAGGGTGGAATGATGAGAAAGCAAGAGGGAATTGACTCACATGCATAATTTAACTCAGGAGTTCCAAAGGTGTTGTAAACATTTCAGCCCTTCTCACTGATTTACAGATTTCCCAGCATCATCACAGTAAAGAAATGAAACAACATGAATATCATGTGTTTGTGAACTATTCTTACTGCAAAATACTCTGAAAGTGAAGCGTTTTGCATTCAAAAAATTTCAAATGTAAGTTTATTAGCAAAGTTCATATGTATATGTCACCATATAGAACTCTGGGGTCATTTTCTAGTAGGCATACTCAGTAGGTCCAATAACCATAATGGAATCAACCAAAGACCCCACCAACAGGGGTGACAATACAAATGATAAAAACACATTAATAATATTATACTTACACAGGCATAATTAAGTAGCAAACATCTTCATACTTTTATTTTGTAACTACTTGAAATACAATAAAAAAAGTTTTAAAAAAAGTAGCAAACATCAATCAGAAAAATCTTGCTTTAAAATACAAACTCACAAAAGAAAACCATACCATACTATAAATACAAACCTGATCCAGTTTTAGAGTCAGAATCCCACAGATTATATTATGACTGATTCATAATTACAGATAGGACAATCCATAATAACCGTCCAGATATAACAATACAGGATAAACAAGTAAGAACAACTTACTTTATAGATATAGTTATTTCAAACACACATGAAATACAGAAATCAGTAAGTGAAAAGCACCAGAAATCTGAATTAAGAGGAAATTGAAAGGTATAAATACATTGTCCCAATAGTACTATCTACAGCTGGTGTCATCCCAGCATTACTACATAATAAAATTAAACAATTATTCCTACACAGCAATATTTATGTAAATCTTCAGAAAGTCACAAAACTAAACATGACTAGAGTAGTCTGAACGTTCCCAGCAATTGAGAAATGAGTGTGCTTGGCCATGCTTGTACCTCAGATTTTACTAGCCTGAGATGAGACCAAGTAAAAATAATAATAATAAATAAATAAACAAACATCAAACAAATAAATAAATAAGCAATAAATATTGAGAACATGAGATGAAGAATCCTTGAAAGTGAGTCCATAGGTTGTGGGAACAGTTCAGTGATGGGGTGAATGAAGTTGTGTAATGTTATCCCACTTGGTCCAAGAGCTTGAATAAGCACACAGCCTTCTGGTGCACTTGTACTGATGGGGACTGGAGAGGAGATGTTGTTGCCAATCTGAACTGACTGGGGTCTGTAAGTGAGGAGATAAAACATCGCAAATGGTGTACCATGGCATAATTACTGCTTAACAAATCCATTGGCTGTGACAGATAATCCAGAGTGTGTTTTATAATGGTTTAACAAATATTTCAAGATATAATGATTAAATATATTTTTGTGATATTTCAATACCCTTCTTAAAGTTGTACATGTTCTATCCTTGCTGTTGTACCTCACAATCATCTAAAATATTTGCTGAAGTGCTTTTTATTTCCTTCTTTGCTGTTGATGACATTTCTGCATTTTGATTGGATGTTCAGTCAGACAGATGACATCTCTGTTTCCAGATGCTAGTGATCCTGTTGAACAGATGGCTCTCAATAACTGACATGAGGAAGGTAGAAGCTCACACCGTGGAGAATGTATGATCCTTTAAGACAGCATTTTCAAGAGCATGGTTGCTTTGCTGATAATTTTTCCCTTCTCCAGACACTCTGAGACCAACTGAAGCTATTAGTCATAAGGCCATGTAGCAAGGAAACAAGCTCATCCATTCTAGCCAAGGTGTCTACCTGAGCTATTCTTTTGCATTTGACCCATTTCTCACTTAATGTTTCCTACTCATATACCTGCATCCATGAGTAGCACTTCCTCAGGCACATTGTTCCACCTCTGCGTGGAAAAAGTTGTCTCTCAGATCCCTTTTAAATATTTTCCCTCCCACCTTAATCGATGCCCTCTAGTTTTAGACTCCCCTACTCCGAGGAAGAAAAAGTCTGTAATCATCTGAAACAACATGTAAAAAATGCTGGAGGAACTCAAGAACGTCAGGCAGCATTTATGTCCCTCATGATTTTATATACCTCTAAAAGTTCACTGCTCAACTTCCTCTTCTTCAGGTGAAAAAGCCTCTGTAAATCCAATTTCTCCTGATGGAGATTCTTCTGATCCAGTGACATCCAAAATAATCTTTTCTGAGGCCAGTGCAGCTTAATGAAATTCTTGTTAGCACATAATACTGCACGCAATACTCTGGACTCAAAAACACCTGGTGCAATTAGAACATGATATCCAACACCAGTATTCAGTTACCTGACAGAGGTAGGCAAGTGTACCAAATGCCTTTGTCAATCCATTGCTGAGCAAACAGTGATAATCTTGTTAGTTAAGACCAGGGGTTACATTGTGATCTTGTGATCTGTATCAATGTTATAATGGTGGTGAAAGTGAAATTGGGCATGATCCTTGAGCATCAGAAATGTCTCCATTTCATAATAGTACCAGCACTCCCACACAAGACAAATAAATCTGCAAGGTTTGCCAATCCATCAGCCCCACTCTGCAATGACCCCTTCTAATGACTGAATGAATAATTCCACCAGTGCTATTTCAGGATTAATATTTTATTTAAATTGAGCATTTATTTTTGCCACTACTCCTAGCAAAACCCAAACTGTTGCCAAACTTTTTAAAATCACTTCTTGATACTATTTTTGCTTACCATGTTGATTGCCACAGATCGCTAACAGCGATAAAGTGCAGTGTAGAGAAAAGACAGAAACTTCAGTGACCCTCACTGTGAATTTTCAGAAGGAGCAGTGATTAAAGTTGCATGTTTGATTAGGAATCAATAGAGGTTTTACTGTATTTTATTCCAATTTGTGCAGCTTTGGCAGTCTGACAACAAATATTTCATATTTGTTTCAGTCTGGAATATTGTACTTCAATTGAAACATTTAGCATTGAACCTTTAAAACATATTCTTATACTACAACTGTTAATCATACCTTTGTCTTTCACCTCCCATTTTGAGATATTTACCTAATGAGAGGATAGTCATGAAGCATATCAACTCCTGCCAGAAAAGTGACATGAATCTGCTCCAATTTGACTACCATCGCAACAGGTCAATGGCAGATGACATTTCATTGGCTCTTCACTCAGCTCTGGAATGAAGATACAATGAAGATGCGTATGTATCAAGATGCTCTTCATTGAATACAGCTCAGCATTCAACACTATCATCCCCTTGGAACTCATCACTAAGCTTAAAGACCTAGGTCTCAATATCTCCCTTTACAACTTGATCCTCAATTTCCTGACTTGCAGAATCCAGTTGGTATGGATCGGTAACATCTCTTCCATCATCACCATCAGCACAGGCTGCGTGTTTAGACCCCTACACTACTCGCTTTATACCGAACACTGAGAGTCTAAGTGCAGCTCTAATGCCATATTTATGCTTGCTGTCAACACCACTGTTGTTGGCTGAATCAAATGTGGTGATGAAATGGCATATAGGAGAGGGTCTATAAGCAACAGGTTGAAAGGTGCCACAACAAAAACCTTCTCACTCAATGTCAGCAAAACCAAAGGCCTGATTACTAACTAGAGACGGAAGGACCCAGAGGTCCAAGAGCCAATCCCCAGCAGAAGATCAGTAACTTTAAATTCCTTGGCATTACCATTTTGGAGGATCTGTTCTGAGACCAGAACATAAGTTCCATCACAAAGAAGGCTTAACAGCATCCCTACTTTCGTAGAAGTTTGTGTAAATTTAGCATGTCATCTAAACCTTTGACAAACTTTTATAGCTGAACAGTGGAAGTATCCTGACTGGTTGCATCACGTCGTGATATTAGATTAGATTCAACTTTGTGTCGAGTACAGATACAAAGCCAAATGAAATGCAGTTAGCATCTAACCAGAAATGCAAAGAATACCATTATTTACAGAATAACTGCAGATAAAAAGTGCTACAGCACACAAATATAAAAGTACTGAGATAGTGATGTGAGGTTCAGGAGGGTCACAGCCTCAGGGAAGAAGCTCTACCTGTGCCTGCTCATGTGGGAGTGGAGGCTCCTGTAGTGCCTACTGGATGGGAGGAGAGTAAAATGAGTAAAGGGTGAGATGCATCTTTGATAATGCATTTTGCCCTGCCCAGGCAGCATTTGGAAACACCAATGCCCATGCAAACAACTATCAAGTTTCTTTAGTAGTGTGGATAACTACACTCAGCTCAACTCTGAAATGATTTCACAATCTATGGGCTCAGTTTCAAGGATTCAACAACTCATATTCTTGGTATTAATAATTTTTAATTTGCACAGTTTGTCTTCTTTTGCACATTGGTTGTTTGTCAGCCTTTATGTATGTTTTTCTCCTAAATTCTTTTTTATTTTTTATTTTCCTCTAAGTGCCTTCATCTTCAGGTAGTATGTGATGACATATGCGTGCTTTGATAATAAATTGACTTTGACTTTGACCTAATGAGAGGAACCACGGCAAGGATTGATAGAAAATACTTGAGTTGGTGCAGTTTAGTTGTATTCCTGGGTGAAAACTGCAGAAACAACAGCACCAGACTAGCCTAATTCAGTACCAAGTGCCCTTTGATAAAAGCACTGAATAGCTAATCTGTGGAAATGCCTTTGTGGAGGAATGCTCTTTTCTGAATTTGACCCTGTGGATATTGTACTCACAGTGAGAGAAAACTCCACTCTGGTACTGGCTGCATGGCACTAATCTTAAGGAGCATAAAATTAGTGAAACCTTCACAGAGGCTAATTTTAGAGGAGGTAACTAGTTCTATGAAATAATACATGAACTTGCAGGGGATAGTTTTGAGAAGAACTTCTCTCAATGTCTTGACCAAGGTTTATTGTTCCATTAGAATAAAATTTGCTCATTTTCAGATATGTAGGAGCTATGGATGTCAGTGGATGTTGTATACTTGGATTTCCAGGAGGCCTTTGACACAAGATGCTGCTTAACAAGGTAAGAGCCCATGGTATTCCAGGAAAGGAACTAACATGGATGTAAGATTAGCTGATTAATAGGAAGCAAAGAGTGGGAATAAAGGGTACCTTTCTGGCTACTATCAGTAACTAGTGGTGTTCCACCAGGGTCAGTGTTGGGACCTCTTCTTTTCACATTCAAATGATTTGAATGATGGAATTGATGGCTTTATGGCCAAATTTGCAGATGATATGAAGGTAAGTGTTGGGACAGGTAATGTGGAAACAGGAAATCTGCAGAAGGGCTTAGATAGATTGGGTAAATAGGCAAAGACATGGCAGATGGAATATAGTGCAGGGAAGTGTGTGGTCAATGCACTTTGGTAAAAGGAATAAAAGCATAGAGTATTTTCTAAATGGCAAGAAAATTCAAAAATCAGAGGTGCAAAGTGACTTAGGAGTCCTCATGCAGGTTTCTGAAAAGGTTCATTTGCAGGTGAGTCAGTGGTGAGGAAGCTAAATGGTATGTTAACATTAATTTCAAGAGGACTAGAAAAATAAAAGCAAGGATGTAATGCTGAGGCTTTATAAGGCATTGGTCACACTTGGAGTATTATGAACAGTTTTGGGCCCCTTATCTATGAAAAGCGTGCTGGCATTGGAGTCGGTCGAGGGGAGGTTCATGAGAATGATTCCAACCTTAAAGGGTTAACATACAACAAGCATTTGTTGACTCTGGGCCTGTGCTTGCTGGAGGTTAGAAGAATGAGGAGGCATCTCATTGAAACCTATCCAATATTGATAGGCCTAGTGGAGAGCAGATTTCCTATGTAGTTGGGGAATCTAAGAACAGAGAGCACAGCTCAGAATAGGGATGTCCATTTAGAACAGAGATCAGGAGGAATTTCTTTTGGCAGAGGGTAGGGAATCTGTGGCATTCATTGCCACAGATGGCTGTGGAGGCCAAGTCATTGGGTATATTTAAAACAGAAGTTGATGGGTTCTGGTTCCTTAAGGTTGTTATAGTCGGGGGGAGGGGGGGTGGTAATGGGGATAAGCTCGCAAAACCTATTAATTGCTCCCAATGGCGTGCACCTCAAATAACCTCTGACAACCAAGTCCAGCCCCTGGCCTTCATGTGTGGCTTAGCTAGTAAGCTCAGTGGAACAGTTTCTACTGACAGGAGAAAGGATAAAGGTGGGTTACTGGCCCCTTAAAGCCAGTCCATTCGGGCAAATGGGGCTCATCTGCCATGGCTGCGAGTTCATCTAGGAGAAGGAAAGCTCTGATCTCAAACCTCCTCTGCATTACGGCCATACCCAGTCATAGGGAAGGCTTTGGGAGCAAACCCTGAGGGAAAAACTCTGGATCTGGAGTCCCTAAGGCAGTCTTATGTTGAATTCAATGCTGACTGGTAACTCCTGTGACGCTGCTGGTACCAGACTGTATCAGTCCCTGCCATTCCTTTAGGTCCATCAGATAGGTGGAGAGGGGGAGCTTGCTACGTGGGCAACAGCTTGCTCTCCATATCATACTGCTCAGGCTTGCATTTCAAGACAGCTAGGACACAATATGCATGGTCGACCCTGACTGACAGAGGTCTCACTCATTCACTCACACTGTTAAGTTCTCAATTGGTCAGGGCACCAAAGGTTATAGGGAGCAAGCAGGAGAATGGGCTTGAGAGGGATAGGTCAGCCATGATGGAATGGTGGAGCAAACTTGATGGGCAGCTTTATCTTATGGTCTTTTGGTCTTATCACAAGCAAATTCTTTATATTTTTAAATTAAATGTGACAAATTATGGTTGGTCATAAACCTTTTAAGAAGCATATGAGGTCATAAATGCAAATGGATGGAGTTCTTTCTTCCCCACTGATGTGGTTTAAATGCTTTCCATTAAGGCTCTTACTGACTGGAGTTGGAAAGACTCTGCTGCATTGTCAGCTTCATTTTGACCCCAAGAATTCTTCCTGTGGTATCAGTTATGAACCCTCTATTGAGAGAAATCATTCTATGAAGAGGTTGCCTGTGAATCAACACCTTCCAGAACCATCACTTAATGGAGAGTCAGCAGCTGTGGGAAAGCAAAAATTGATTATATCTGAAAAATGGCCTCAAAAAGGTTTTTCCCACAAGGAAGAGAGAGAAGTAATTGAAACAACAGCGGGTCTCTTTACCTGGAGAATTGTGACACAACCAAGGATGTCATGGTTGGAGAATTCAGCCATAAGCCATGCTGCAATGGCAGTGCTCAGCTGTTCCTGCTAATCAGAGTATGAACAGTGTATGGTGATCTAATCTCATCAACTTTCTCCTGATGCAAGTTTCACCACTGTCCCACTTCCATAACCCAGATGATGCTTTTTGTGACCAAGTATCATCTGCTGTTGGAACTTCTCTTCAAGGGCATAAGAAAGGAAGTCCTTGGAATAACACACAAAATGCTAAAGGAATTCAATGGGGCAGGAAGCATCTATAGAAGAAAATGAACAGTCATTGTTTGGGACCAAGACACTTCAACAGAACTATTTATTTTCCTCTATAGATGCTGTAT
This sequence comes from Hypanus sabinus, assembly GCF_030144855.1. Lineage (NCBI taxonomy): Eukaryota > Metazoa > Chordata > Chondrichthyes > Myliobatiformes > Dasyatidae > Hypanus > Hypanus sabinus. Next base: position 33,027,836 of record NC_082726.1, on the reverse strand, counting down.
GACACATAAGGTTCCTCTAGCATTTTGTGCGTGGTGCTCCAGATTTCAAGCATCTGTAGTCTCTCTTGTGTCTCCAAGTCTTTGAAATATTTCATTATCCCTTTATTTGACATTAAACTTGCTCTGGTTTGAAGCCTTTAGTGGATACACTGAGAACCAGAAGCCCAGCTAAAAATCCTGTCATTAACTCTTCTGTATAAAACTACCCAGCAGCCACTTTCATGTTGTCCAGATCAATGAAATGATATTAAAATAAATAGTATCATTAACAGCTAGCTATGCCTTTGCCACGTCAGCTTAACAGAGTTTTTTGTGTTATTGTAGTACAGTTAAAAACATCATACTTTTCATAACAGGCACCTGTGTACATTCCTTAGCCATCAATGTGGATGATGGTACATATATGTTCTCTCCGTCTCCCTCTCTCTTCTGTGGTAATGTCTTCAGCTAGCAAGAGGCTGCTTTCTGTATCAGTGTCTCAGAAACGCTCCTTCCTTCTCCTCTTCTTCTTTGTAAATCTGCAGGTCAGAATGGTCCTTAATTGCAGAGGGTTAGTATAAGCCAACACTGAACTTGCAAGTCTACAACGATCAGTGTTGGAGGGATATTCTGGCAAGTGCGGGTCCTCAGCAGAAGTAGATTTCGACTCCTACAGGGATACCTTTACTCAGATCTGGCAGTGGTAAGTATTTTGCTACTAGTGCTCAATTGTCTCTGCCCTCACCCGACACCTTGCATACTGTATGTTCAGTCTCTGGAAGTTACCGCTCTTCTCTGAGAGGCTGACCATTTCTGGCAAGCTCTCTCCCCTGCATAAACTGCCCAGTTGTCCAACCTTATCAATGACCAGTTAGACTGCAAACTAGGGTGGTCACCATATACATTTTGTCTGCTCCTTATTGAACATCTGTTTAGATCAGTTATAATATTACCTCAGATTTAAAAAAAAATAAATAAGAGCTTTGTAGCTAAAAATAAAATGCAGAAGATGCCGGAAACCTAGAATAAAAGCAGAAAATACTGGAGTACTAAACAAATCAGGCAGCATCAATGTACAGCATTACTATTTCTGGTCAATGCTTTCTGATGAATGGTTGGTGATCTGAAATCTTACCTGCATCTCTCTGCACAGATGGAACCTGACCTCTTCCATATCCCAGTATCTTCTCTTTGAATGTAATACCTGGTTTAATTCATTCACCCATTAGCTATTGGAAGTTCCTCATTTCAATCCGTTTGATGTTTTTATTTAACTGGATAGGACTGTAATATAACAACTCTGTTGTATTAACTTCCAAATAATTTGATTCTTATAAATTAAAAAAAATATATAGTTATAGATATGATCAGGAAGACTGGGACAAAGAGAAAGGCAGGTAGAAAAGTGACACAAGCAACTGCAGCCTCTGGAATCTGAGGCAAAAAATAAACTGCTGGAAGAACTCAGTGAATCAAGCAGCATCTGTGGAGCTAGAGAAGGATCAGAAGGAAGGTAAAAATGCACTGGAAAGTCCACAAGAACTCCTCTTGGGTTTTTTCAGTGGGAAATTTTTAAAAAGTTGGCTTTGTTTAAACAAGAGCATCAAAATATTTGTAAATCTGGAGTCTGTGCGAGGAAGAAGTGATCAACAGAGCAGGTGGTCCATGGTACTGAGAAACGAGGAACTGAGGTTGGAAATTGAGCCTGGCTCCAGCTTTTAATATTGTGAAGTTACTATAAATAATATTGTGCTTAAGCCAAGACTGAGAATGAAGTAAGGAAGGGAAGCTCTTATTTCCATAATGCAAAGCATTGGTAAAATGAAGAAAAGGAAAAATGATAGTGAGAAAGAAGCTAAAAGTAGGACCGAGTGCCGATTGATTATTGGAGAGTTAGTTATATCATGTAAAGCATCCAGATTATGAAAGAAAACAGACTGAAGGAGACATTTTTGGAGCTTCCATCTCACCATATGGAAAAGCAGAAGACACTCAAGTTAATCTTCTACTAAACTAATAAAAAACAACATATTCTGAAGACCTTGGGGGAGGAACATTTGTTCCAATCGTTTTATTACAAAGCTACAAACAATATGGTGTAGCTTAAACAAACACATCTTATTACTCTAACCAACTGGTATTATGAAATGGTTGCTCACTACAGCTGCCAAAGTATTAATAACTGTTCTGTTAAAAGCTGGTTTATTTATTTCCTCCCGTTATAACATTTTAATTGTAGCCTTAAGACCTGAAAGTTCAAACAAATAACCGAGGGCTTTCTTAAAGCCTTATTAGATGTAGTTCTTTATGACTAGGGTGCTGTTATAAGGATATCCTGTTTAATGCTCCCCCTTGATTTGGTGATGGAATAACGAACAAAAAAACTCCCAAAACCCTTCATAAATTTTATCGTAGTTAAGCAATGAGCACCAAATTAAATGAGTAACAAATGCAAGAATGCAAGCCGTGCCTTCTTTATGTGAAAACTGAAGACATTATTGGCTGCCAATTGAACAATGCTACAAATTAAAAATTTTTATCTTAGTTTTCAACTCCCTCCCTGGATTTTCTTCTTGCAACCTCTGTAATTACCCCAGCCTTATAATCTTCCAAATGCTTTACTGCTTTCTCTAGCCTCTTGCTCATTCTCTAGTTTCATGCTTTCACAATATTCTTTCCATCCTCCTCAAATTTCTTCTCCTTGACTAAGCATTTGATCATTGGTACAAATGTGTCCTTGTGTGGTATTTGCTAAAATGTGTTCAATGATGATTCAGTGAAGCATTTTGTTATGTTAGTTAACTTGAGTGTTCTATATGAATCCAAATTCATTATTTCCTAAAAGAGGGAATAAAATGGTAATGAGTGGTCCCAGTTATACATTTCCATCCTGAACAAGGTCCAAGGTGTAGTGCGTGACAGAACCGACTATACCATACACATCGCCCTTTCCACCACTAGCTCCATCATGGCAGAGCTATGGAATAAAATCAGCTAGGCTGCCAGTGTCGTATACTCCATGAAAGTCTGTGCCCTTCTGATATATCAGCCCAGGCCTCTGATCACTGGCTAAGCTCTGCTTCATCATGAGCACACTGTGCAGTACTGAAGAAGGGTCTCGGCCCAAAACATTAACTGTTTATTCTTTTCCATAGATGGCACCTAACCTGCTGAGTTCCTCCAGAATTTTGTGTATGTTGCTGTGCTGATCATATGCATCAAGTATACAAATAATATTTGATATGTATCACAGACCATATGCTGCTATGGCATAAGCTTACCAGCCTCATTATATACGTGCATCTTGTACATATAAACCTGGAACTAAAGTTCTGAAAGTGCATAACATGCACGTAAAGGCCACAGTTATGCTTTGGTTGTGGTTTTAGATCAAAGTCCCTTGTGATGCACTGAAGAACATTAATTAATGCAAAGATCCCTACACTATCATAATGATAAATATTGTATTTCCAAAGAAAATCAAACAGTAAAATTCTACTGCTCTGAATGAAAGATTCGATGGACACAGGAGGATAATGCTTGCACTGGTTTAATAATGTTAGCAACACTAAAAAAAATTACATCTAGTAGCTGATTGTAATGGTAAGCAATAGTTCAATCAGTTTTACTGAGTGAGACCAAACTTGTGTGGATGAGCAGAACAGGACGATGATGTAAAGTGAAGCTGGGAAATATACTTACTGGAACTCATAAAATTTCAGAGGTCCATGCAGCAAGTTGCCACAAGAAGCAATGGAATGACTACTTAATGGGTTCTTTGAAATACTTGTCTAGAAAAGATGACTTTAGTGATCATGGAAAAATGTCACGTCAATGACATTTTTCTCATGTCTCAATGGCATGATGATGGCTGAACTATACAGGATGGTGTTAACTTGAAGCACAATTCACCATCTTCTCCAAAGGGTGTGTCTCCAACAGAGCAATAAGCCTTTAGTTAAGCGGTATTCAAGATTAGCTTAGTGTTATCTCAGGTGGAACTAAGTCTAAAGATCCCTTCCTAATATCCATCAACCTCACTAGAGCAAATTAGCAGATCATTAGTCCCATGTTGCATGTTCTTACTGTGTGCATTTTGTCTGTTGTGTTTCTTTGCACATGGAAACACTTTGTCTGTGAAAAGTCATGGGCACCCACATGTCAGGAAAAGTGCTCATGTAAAAGCAGGCTCTTATTTTGGACTGGGAATGTGAGGTGAGAGGTTATACCATAGAATAATTAAATACTGCATGAACCATAATAGTTTCTGTAAAGCAAGTATAGAGCAACAATCATATGCAAAAGCATCAAGCAAGATTTTGGTGGAGTGAAGAAGAATATTTTTTCTGAACTTAATATGATAAATTCTATGGATCAGAGTGTGTGTATGCAGAAGTTGTCTTCAGACGATTAATCAAATTAGACAGAATCTACAAGCCCCAAGTTGCTGAGGTAAAGCAGATGCATAGACAAATTTGCATTTATATAACATCTTTTACAACCTCAGGGTATCCAAAAAATCTTCACAGCCAATGAAGCGCTTCTGAAGTTTTATCACCGTTGCAGTGTGGGAACCAAAGTTCCAATTTGCAAACAGCATGTTCCCACAAACAGAAATGTGATAATCACCAAATAATGTGTCTCATCAGCATTGCTCGAAAGGAAAATATGGGTCAGGAGAAAATGGTAGTGAGAATTTTGCCAGGACTCAAGGTCCTAGATTATAAAGAGAGATTAAGTAGGCTAGGACTTTATTCCTTGGAATGCAGGAAAATGAGGGGTGGCCTTACAGAGGTGTATAAAGTCATGCAGGTGAATGTGCAGAGTCTTTTAACTGGTGAAAAGGAACCAAAAGCTAATGGCCATAGGTTTAGGGTGAGAGGAGTAAGCTTTTAAAGAGACTTGAGGAGCAACTTCTTCATGATGAGTGTGGTGGGCATATGTAACAAGTTGCAAGAGAAAACAGATGATGTAGGTACAGTGATGATACTTAAAACACCTTGAGGTAAGTATATTGATAGGAAAACTTTAGAGAGAAGATTCCCGACCTGGGGTCCACAGACCCCTCCATTAATGGTAGTGGTCCATGGCACAAAAGTGGTTGGGAACCTGTGCTTTCGATGGATATTGACCAAGCACAGATAAACTGAACTAGTTTAGCTGGGCATCTTGATCAGCATGAGCATTGAACTGAAGAGTCCATTTTATGTGCTGAATTACTTTATGATTCTAACTTATTTTAATGCCTCTTCCAAAAAACAGCTATACAGACAGTGCTCCATTCGAATAGTGCTCTGGGTTGTTGGCCAAGATTTCTGTGCTCAAGACTTTGGGGGTTCTCTATTCCTAGCTCTGTCATGAGCAGAGATTCCTGTCGGGGTGGAAGAAAATACTCAAGCACGTGCTTGATGTATACTTGAAGAAACATCACGTTTCCACTGGCTTCTGAGAATTCTCTGGCTCACGGCCTCTGAAAAAATGGAGAAGAAACATTTGGGATAGAATGGAGAATCTCAAGGCCAGGCATCATTACACAAAGGCATGTCAACACACGAACTACCCACTCTGCCTGTACCTTCCCCTTTTGCATTACAGTCCACAGTTCCCACTTTGGCCTCATTAACCAGTTGGACTGGAAGTAAGTCAGCCTTGATCCTGAGGGGCAGCTTAAGAAGAAGTTGAAGGTGTTTTAGCACACAGTCTCCAGACTCAATGTCAATAGTGCAACTGTTGCATTATAGTTCAGCATATAACAGAACACATGTAAATGAAGATAAAAATGTGTTATTTTTTCCAGACAACAGGTTAGAGAGCAAGCAGATTGTACTCGGAGGCAGAATCTCTGACAGTTCAGTTTAATTTGTACTTGATCAGGGCTTCATATTCTTATGAAGGTCTACTTTTCCAATGAAGATCCATGGTTATTTCTAGTACAGAAATCCTCTGATTTGATTCAGTAAAGGTGGACATGAATTGCAGGTTGAATGAGTGCGGGCTGTTCACCTGGCAGCCTCTGTATGAAGATACATCACATGTTCAGGAGTCAGCCAATGTACACTGGCATACATGGCAATACTGAATAATATACTCTGAACCTTGAACCATGCACTGCAACTCTACTGAATCTCAAACCATCCTAATGAAAACTGCAGCACACAAATTCCCAGGTCTATATCTCTCTGTTGAAACCTCTTAAAAGGCTGACTAAGACTGAGTGTTACTAGTGCAGGTTGAAGGGTGGGCAAGGAGGCAGCGATATGGAAAATATCATAGCCAAAGTGAAAGGAAATAATTCTGGTATACAGAATAGCATTCATAAGGGAGTCAGAGGGTGGAAGAGCACTTTGTTCCTTGTATGAAGGAGAAAGATATAGCAGGCAGCTGCATGACATGGCTGAATGGCAGGCTGCACAGTTTGGACCACAATTCTCACTCAGAAGTCAGTGGAGAACATTCTTGCAGTGGACAATGAGAAATGCTTAAATTTTCATGAACCATAAATAGCATTAACCCAGAAAGGTCAAGAACAGTTAAAAAAATAATTTGCATCAGACCAGAGTTCAAAACCTCTAGGCAGCATTCTGGTAAAGCTGTTCTGTACTCTCTTCAAAGCCTCCACATACTTCCTATAATGGGGTGACCAGAACTGAATGCTATACTCTAGATGTGGCTGAACCAGAGATTTTTAAAAAGTTACATGACATTTTGACTTTTGAACTCTGTGCCTCAGCAAATAGAAGGAAGCATGCCATAACGCTTTCTTTAACACCTTTATCAACACTATGCACGAACTTTCAGGGAGCCTGCAGGTTCACACTCAACATTGTAGGAACATCTTCATTCGTTCCCCTGTCAGGTTTCTGAACCATCCATAATCAATAACCACTGTCTCGTTATTCTTCTTTGGCACGGTTTATGTTCTGTAGATTACAGCAATTATTTTAAGTCTTGCATTGTACTCCTACAAAAAAGAAACAAATATTATAGCATATGTCCATGATAATAAGCCTGATTCTGATTCAGATTCAGCTTCTGTCTTGGACCCCAGAATCTCTCTACATATCAACACTATTTAAATGTCCTGCAGTAACTGTATACTTTCCCTTGGATTAATCTCTCACACACTTTTTAGTATATATCTGCAAAGCCATTCAAGATAATTTTAATATTAAAAGTGCACTTTAAATGTGGTTGTTCTTGAGACCTGACAATGCCCTACAACCAGGACTGCTTCTCAGTTAGGACATGCGAGCTTAATCTACAAGGTATCAGAGCTGCAGAGTAGAAACTCGAAATGTTGTTCCAAGCATATAGTGTGTGGCCCCCAATGTGCAAAAGATGGGTTGTCTTTACTTTAATGCAATCCACCCTCCAATAGTTCAGTAAATTGGTGTTTAGTCAACATCCAGCTTTGTATTATCACTGGTTTAATAGCATAAGGGATGCGTGAAATAATGATAATTATTTTAAGTGTGGTATAAGCACCAATGCTGAAAGAATGCAATATGCAGTAAATTTACAATAAAATTACCAATCATCTCCTTTCCTTAAAACAAGTATTGAAAGTGAAACTGCCCGATCCCAGTGGCATTAAGTATCTCAGTGTTATTAAGATGATTTTTTTCCATGCATTTCCTTCGTTTTCTCTGAAGACTGCTGGCTCTTAAATGCATTCTGGTCCTCAAATACTCACTGATGCTGCTTGCAAAATGGCCAGAACGGAGCCTAGACAGTGAGTATTTGCTCACTATTCAATCATCAGAGGATAAGGAATAGAGACTGGAATTGACTGGCTCCTTAGATTAGTGGAGTAATACGCACAGAACAGGCCCCAAAAGACCATGTCATTCATCAAGGACCCATCTGCACTAGTCCTACGCTAATTCTATTTAATTCTCTCTATATTCTAATCAACTCCTCCTATATTCTATGACTCACACACAAACTAGGAACTATTTACATTGGCTATAAACCTACTAACTCGCATATCTTTGGAATGTGAAAGGAAAATGAAATATCCAGTGGTCACAGAGAGCAAACTGTACATCAGAGGTGAGGATTAAATCCAGGATTTGGTATCATGAGGAACCAACTTGCTACCTTTGTGTCTGCATCACCATTCAAAAAGATCATGATTGATCACTTATCTTGGCACCTCATTCCAGCACAACCCCACACCCAGTATTTTCCCCAAACATCCAATTATCTGTGGAACATTGAAGATGCTAGCTGTTTACATTTTGCAGAAGTTGTTGAGTTACTGGAAAGCACTAAATGTAGCTTTGCAGTTCAGTATCAAAACACTTATGGAGTTCCAAAGCCAATGAAGGACCTCTGAAAAGTTGCCTAAAGTAATGTGCAGGCTGCTTTGCTTGATAGGCATCAGCTTCAGAGGTCAACCTGCATCAAAAACAGAAGACAAAAGATGAGGATGTGGTAAGTTTTTATGCATAAAATTCTACGTACAATTTCAATCATGAACATTTTTGAATATACATTCCTGCACATTCACAAAGAGAGATCAGTTCAGATGTAGTCTTGAAGGTCTTAAAATCACAGACTCACACATGACAGTAATAGGCCATTTAGTCTACCGAATCCGTGCTGACCATCAAATGCTTATTTACAAATGAGAGAAGATCTGCAGATGCTGGAAACCCGAGTAACACACACAAAATACTGGAGGAACTCAGCAGGCCAGACAACACTTATGGAAAAGAGTACAGCCGACATTTTGGGCCTAAACCCTTCAGCAGGACTTTGAATTTGTTCTGCCCAGTTTCCAATTAACTTCCCCCCAGATTCTACCACTCGCCTTCACAACAGGCAATTAACAGCATTCAGTTAACCTTAGTAGCCCTCATATGTTTGGGATATAAGAAGAACCAAAAGCATGTGGAAGAAACATACATAGTCAAAGGGAGAACATGCAAACTCCACACGGACAGCAAAAGAGATTAAGGTTTAACCTAGGTTACTGAGGCTGTGGGGCAGCAGCTTTTCTAGATGCACAACTGTGCTACCCAAATTATTCTATGTGTGAGTGTTCAAGTTAACCATCTTTATGTTTGACTTGTCTTGTCCAGTAAAGTGTTTTTTAGCGGATTCCAAATGCCTCTGATGACCAGATATCTAAAAACAAATGAATAGTTTTAAAAAATTAAAAACAGCAAATCTCAATTTTAAAAAAAAGGCAGCCCTGAAGCACAGTAAGTATCCAGAGATGACTGATGATATTCAGAATGATTGACTTCAAAAAGGAGAAGTCTGAAATTTCAGGACTTCAGGACCTTAGGAAGGAGAACATACACCAGTAGTCAGTGAGGGATCAGTGGTGGAAAAGGTGAGCAGTTTTCAGTTCCTGGGTGTCATCATCTCAGAGGATCTGTCCTGAGCCCAACATATTGACACAATCATGAAGAAAATATGCCAGTGTCTCTACTTCTTTAGGAATTTGAGGACATTTGGTATGTCACCAAAGACTCTTGCAAATTGCTATAGATATATGTTAGAGAGCATTGTGTCTAGGTACATCACTGCCTGGAATGGGGCCTCTAATGCGTAGGAACGCAAGAAACTGCAGATGATTGTAGACTCATCCAGCTCCATCACGAGCTCAACCCTCCCTACCATCAAGGACTTCTTCAAGAAGCATTGCCTGAAGAAGTTTGACACATTTCACTCCATGTTTCAATGTACAAACATATGTACGTGAGACAAATAAATCTAATGCTTAAATCATTAAGGACCTCACTATTCAGGCCATGCCCTCTTCTCATTACTATCATTGGGAAGGAGCTACAGGAACTGAAGACACATGCTCAGTGATTCAGAAACAGCTTCTTCTCCTCTGTCATCAGATTTCTGAATGTTTCATGAACACCGCCTCAATATTCTTTTTTGTGTTATTTATTTATTTTGCACTTTATCTTTGCACTGTGTGGTTAATGCAAAGCAACAAATTTTACATCATGTAAGACAGTAATAATAAACCTGATTTTGATTCAGGTTCTGATTGAAATGAAGGAATGAAATAACTATAGACTTCTGAAAGAATTCAGTGGGTCGAGCAGTATCTCTAAGAGGAATAGAATTGTCAATATTTCAAGTAATGACCCTGCATCAGAACATTGCATTTGTTGCTCTAGATTCCAGCATCTGCTGTCTCTAGTGTCTCCAGAAAGAATGAAATATACTTTCATCTTCAAGTCTTTTCAGTCCAGGTCAGCATCTCCTTTGAAAAGAATGGGAGATGCTGTCTAAAGGTGAGGATGTTCTTCTGCACACTCCTTCTTTCTGCTGACCCACCCACTGCAGTGAGCTGGCAGCTTCCTGGTCGATACTGACCAGCGAATAGGTGTTCGTCTCATTGTTTGCTGATGTACTTTCCAATATCCCAGAACTGGCCAATTCCTCTGCACGCAGGTCTGCATCAGACATCATTGCAAATGTTAATGGTGATGGTGGTTTCAACTCACCTAATTACACATTTTCTCTCCTCTTTTCTTCATAAGTGACTGTTGTCAGCAGGTTCATTCATGATTAGATTCTTTCTCATCCTCTCTCTCTCTGATTCTCTGTCTCAGGAAGAATCACTCTTCGGTAGTATTATGGTTGTAATAGTTCTGATTCAGTCAAAACTGCCTATACAATCTTCCTTTTTTGAATTTCTGATTTTGCACCTCATAATAAGTACTCATAAGTATTGACAATATTGACAATAAGTTATTGACAATAAGTACTCATGTTTGAGTGCTGTTGGGGGGGACAGCCTACCTGGTGGGAGTGACAGTGGCCGAGCCTCCGGCACAGAGGATGACCCTGTAGCTCAGAAGGGTAGGGTTAGAAGAAAGAGGTCCATAGTAATAGGGGACTCAATAGTCAGGGGCTCAGACAGGCGTTTCTTTGGAGGTGACCGGGAGTCCCGGATGGTAATTTGCCTCCCTGGTGCCAGGGTTCGGGACGTTTCTGATCGCGTCCAAGATATCCTGAAGTGGGAGGGTGAAGAGCCAGAGGTCGTGGTACATGCAGGTACCAATGACATAGGAAGGAAAGGGGAAGAGGTCCTGAAACGTGAGTATAGGGAGTTAGGAAGGCAGTTAAGAAGAAGGACCGCAAAGGTAGTAATCTCGGGATTACTGCCTGTGCCACGCAACAGTGAGAGTAGGAATAGAATTAGGTGGAGGATGAATGTGTGGCTGTGGGATTGGAGCAGGGGGCAGGGATTCAAGTTTCTGGATCATTGGGACCTCTTCTGGGGCAGGAGTGACCTGTTCAAGAAGGACGGGTTACACTTGAATCGTGGGGGGACCAATATCCTAGCGGGGAGGTTTGCTAGGGCTACAGGGCGGACTTTAAACTAGTAAGATGGGGGGGTGGGAGACTATTTGAGGAGACTATGGGAGAGGAGGTTAGTTCACCAGTGGAGCAAGTAAATAGACAGTGTGTGAGGGAGGAAAGGCAGGTGATGGAGAAGGGATGCGCTCAGCCCGAAGATGTAGGGGAGAAGAAAGAAAAGGATAATAAATTTGAATGCATTGTTAGGGATGGAAAGGGAGGAGGAGATGGAGAGTATCTTAAATGTATCTATTTTAATGCTAGGAGCATTGTAAGAAAGGTGGATGAGCTTAAAGCTTGGATTGATACCTGGAATTATGATGTTGTAGCTATTAGTGAAACATGGTTGCAGGAAGGGTGTGATTGGCAACTAAATATTCCTGGATTTAGTTGCTTCAGGTGTGATAGAGTAGGAGGGGCCAAAGGAGGAGGTGTTGCATTGCTTGTCCGAGAAAATCTTATGGCGGTGCTTTGGAAGGATAGATTAGAGAGCTCCTCTAGGGAGGCCATTTGGGTGGAATTGAAGAATGGGAAAGGTGCAGTAACACTGATAGGAGTGTATTATAGGCCACCTAATGGGGCGCGTGAGTTGGAAGAGCAAATGTGTAAGGAGATAGCAGATATTTGTAGTAAACACAAGGTGGTGATTGTGGGAGATTTTAATTTTCCACACGTAGACTGGGAAGCTCATTCTGTAAAAGGGCTGGATGGTTTAGAGTTTGTGAAATGTGTGCAGGATAGTTTTTTGCAACAATACATAGAAGTACCGACTAGAGATGGGGCAGTGTTGGATCTCCTGTTAGGGAATGCGATAGGTCAGCTGACAGATGTATGTGTTGGGGAGCACTTCGGGTCCAGTGATCACAATAGCATTAGCTTCAATATAATTATGGAGAAGGACAGGACTGGACCGAGAGTTGAGATTTTTGATTGGAGAAAGGCTAACTTTGAGGGGATGCGAAGGGATTTAGAGAGAGTGGATTGGGTCAAGTTGTTTTATGGGAAGGATGTAATACAGAAATGGAGGTCATTTAAGGGTGAAATTATGAGGGTACAGAATCTTTATGTTCCTGTTAGGGTGAAAGGAAAGGTTTGAGAGCACCATGGTTTTCAAGGGATATTAGAAATTTGGTTCAGAAAAAGAGGGATGTCTACAATAGATCTAGGCAGCATGGAGTAAAGGAATTGCTCGAGGAATATAAAGAATGTAAAAGGAATCTTAAGAAAGAGATTAGAAAAGCTAAAAGAAGATACGAGGTTGGTTTGGCAAATAAGGTGAAAGTAAATCCGAAAGGTTTCTACAGTTATATTAAAAGCAAAAGGATAGTGAGGGATAAAATTGGCCCCTTAGAGAATCAGAGTGGTCAGCTATGTGTGGAACCGAAGGAGATGGGAGAGATTTTGAATGATTTCTTCTCTTTGGTATTCACTAAGGAGAAGGATATTGAATTGTCTAAGGTGTGGGAAACAAGTAAGGAAGTTATGGAACCTATGACAATTAAAGAGGTGGAGGTACTGGCGCTTTTAAGAAATTTAAAAGTGGATAAATCTCCGGGTCCTGACAGGATATTCCCCAGGACCTTGAGGGAAGTTTGTGTAGAAATAGCAGGAGCTCTGACGGAGATCTTTAATATGTCACTAGAAACGGGGATTGTGCCGGAGGATTGGCGTATTGCTCATGTGGTTCCATTGTTTAAAAAGGGTTCTAGAAGGAAGCCTAGCAATTATAGACCTGTCAGTTTGACATCAGTGGTGGGTAAATTAATGGAAAGTATTCTTAGAGATAGTATTTATAATTATCTGGATAGACGGGATCTGATTAGAAGTAGCCAGCATGGATTTGTGCGTGGAAGGTCATGTTTGACAAACCTTATTGATTTTTTTGAAGAAGTTACGAGGAATGTTGACAAGGGTAAGGCAGTGGATGTAGTCTATATGGACTTCAGCAAAGCCTTTGACAAAGTTGCACATGGAAGGTTAGTTAAGAAGGTTCAGTCGTTAGGTATTAATGCTGGAGTAATAAAATGGATTCAACAGTGGCTAGATGGGAGATGCCAGAGAGTAGTGGTGGATAATTGTTTATCGGGATGGAGGCCGGTGACTAGCGGGGTGCCTCAGTGATCTGTTTTGGGCCCAATGTTGTTTGTAATATACATAAATGATCTGGATGATGGGGTGGTAAATTGGATTACTAAGTATGCCGATGATACTAAGGTAGGAGGTGTTGTGGATAATGAGGTGGATTTTCAAAGCTTGCAGGGAGATTTATGCCAGTTAGAAGAATGGGCTGAACGTTGGCAGATGGAGTTTAATGCTGAGAAGTGTGAGGTTCTACATTTTGGCAGGAATAATCCAAATAGAACATACAGAGTAAATGGTAGGGCATTGAGGAATGCAGAGGAACAGAGAAATCTAGGAATAACTGTGCATAGTTCCCTGAAAGTGGAGTCTCATGTAGATAGGGTGGTGAAGAGGGCTTTTGGAATGCTGGCCTTTATAAATCAAAGCATTGAGTACAGAAGTTGGGATGTAATGCTAAAGTTGTACAAGGCATTGGTAAGGCCAAATTTGGAATATTGTGTGCAGTTCTGGTCACCGAATTATAGGAAAGATATCAATAAATTAGAGAGAGTGCAGAGACGATTTACTAGGATGTTACCTGGGTTTCAGCAATTAAGTTACAGAGAAAGGTTGAACAAGTTAGGTCTCTATTCATTGGAGCGTAGAAGGTTGAGGGGGGATTTGATCGAGGTATTTAAAATTTTGAGAGGGATAGATAGAGTTGACGTGAACAGGCTGTTTCCATTGAGAGTAGGGGAGATTCAAACTAGAAGACATGATTTGAGAGTTAGGGGGCAGAAGTTTAAGGAAAACACGAGGGGGTATTTCTTCACTCAAAGAGTGATAGCTGTGTGGAATGAGCTTCCTGTAGAAGTAGTAGAGGCCAGTTCAGTTGTGTCATTTAAGGTAAAATTGGATAGGTATATGGACAGGAAAGGAGTGGAGGGTTATGGGCTGAGTGCGGGTAGGTGGGACTAGGTGAGATTAAGGGTTCGGCACGGACTAGGAGGGCCAAGATAGCCTGTTTCCGTGCTGTTATTGTTATATGGTTATATGGTTATAAATTCAGAGCAGTGGAAAGAATCTTGAAGCCATCATGATCCCACTCGTAGGTGAGAGTACCAGCCATTGGCCCCTAGCTGACTTGTGACCCAACAGGGGTCTCATTCAATATGAGTTGTGCTTGAGAATTATAAATGTGAGGTATTGATGGATGGGAAGCACCAGTGAGTGGTAAATAGACCATGTAGGAGATGAGGAAGGCTCTTATGGAGGGTGAGTGGACAAACAGGACTTGCATAAATTAGGAAACAAAGTTTTTAATGAGATTATGGACAGAGGAGGTTAGAAGACTTTCCTTCCAATGTGTTAGTCGATAGATAATAAAAGGTGAGGTTTTCAAAAACAGATGAAGTGAGGCAGATGATAGGGGTTGGGATATATATATGAATAAAAAATTGGTTTAGAGTTAATTGGTGGTCAGATTAATAATTCTGAAAACAACATGAAAACTGGTGGAGTCATAGAAAGTGAAGAAGGTTGTTGAAAGATTCAACTGAAAGTTGGGCAGAGCGGTGGCAAACAAAATTTTATCCAGACAAGTATGAGTTAATATATATTGAGAGGTAAAATTCTGATAGGACATAAGAATAAATGGTAGGGTGCTTGGGAGTGTTGTTGTGCAGAGAGACCTGATGATGCAGGTTCATAGATCCGTGAGAATAGTGATACAGGCGAACAGGGTATGAAAAAGGCATTTGGTATGCTTGCCTTCATATGTTAGTTAAATATTTGAGACACCTTATTGCAGTTGTACAAGACATAGGTTTAGATTACACTTGTTGGAGTACCATGTACAGTGCTGTTCACCACTATATAAGAATGATGAGCCAGCAATAGAGAGAGTTCAGAAGAAATTCACCAGAATATTGCCTGAAATAGAAGCCTATAGATATAAGGAGAAATTGAAAAGGCAGGGTTTATTCTTAATGAAACTTTGGAAATTTAAAGATGACCTTATAAAGGTTTATAAAATCATGAGGACCACAGATAGAATAGGTGGTCAGTCTATTTCCCAGGAGGGGTACATTTACACCTGGAGAAAACGAGTATAAGGTGAGGGGGAGAGTTTTATAAGGGAACTAAGAGGTAAGTTTTTCAAACAGAAGGCATTGGAATGACATGCCAGAGGAGGTAGTGGAGGCAGTTACCATTACAACGTTTCAAAGGCATTTAGACTGTCACTTTGATGCAGAAGGTATGGAAGGATATTAATAGAGCAAATGGAAGTAATGAGATAAGACAGATAACAAGTTCAACATGGACTAGATGGACAAAGGGTTCTTGTGTGGTACTATTGTATGCTTTATGCTGTGTCATCTCAAATTGGACTTTTTACATACTGAATCTGATCTTTGATCATAATTTTATATACACTGGATTCCAGTTAATTGATCTAACAATTAATCAGGGCAGCTGCTTATTTGCAAAAACTCTTAATTAGAGAAAAAAAACTAAATGAGAAAATAGCCAGGATTCCCTTCATTTAGTTGGGACACAATGCTGCTTAATTGGGACAGGAGACTTTTGCTGAACAATTTCCAACTAGCATCAGTTGTATAAACTTATGTGGCTGTTGGGCACTTCATACATTTATTATGTGCCATGTTGTATGACATGGGTGATCATGGTGTTGACCATGATTATTCTTGGCAAAAATTTCTACTGAAGTGGTTTGCCATTGTCATCTTCTGGGCAATGTCTTTTCAAAATGAGTGACCCCTGCCATTATTAATACTCTTCAGAGATTGTCTGCATGGTGTCAATGGTTGCATAACCAGGACTTGTGATATGCACCAGCTGTTCAAATGACCATCCTCCACCTGCTCCCATGGCTACATGTAACCCTGATTGAGAGGGGTAGGGAGTTAAGCATTTGCTCAACTTGCCCAAGGGTGACCTGCAGGCTAGCAGAAGGGAGGAGCACCTTACATCTCCTTTAGTAGAGACCTATCTTCACCCTGCCACCCCTTAGGCACCACACACTGTACAGAGTGAGCAGTTTTTAAATAGCATCAGTTGTATGTACTTGTGTTCAAAGCAGATATTTTTGCCACTGATAGCAAGAAATAAGCAGTAAGACACTTTAGGATTGTTTTGCTCACTGTGGTTTTAAACATTCAGGACTGGAAGTGCCAGAAACAGTCAGGAGTGAAAATGAAATGATTTCACTACTTCAACAAGTTAGGAAGCACAAAGAATTTGAAGGTATCAACAATAATTTTGAATGTTACAATGAAAATTAAGATATGGAGGATGCAATAATTGAAAGCATTATATGTAGGTAGTCCATTATCTGCACAAGGTGCCTGCGCTACTTTTGTTCATTTATAATCAAAGGAACGTGGCAGTGTGTTGCTTGTTCATTGTATCAAATGATGACAGTGAAACCTGTGTAGGAGAGTTTTAAAGTGAAAAAGTGGTTGTATGGGGACAGTTCCACTCTCTCAACCTCAGAAGTCCTGGTCCAGTGGTATGAGTAGTTGTCACAAATAACTTCCTTTCTAGTAGTGGATGACCATAACTTCCATGTCTCGACTTGCTCTTTGCACTCCACGAAGTGTTGCAGAACCGCCTTCTTGCTCATTAGATCTCACCACTGATCTCATCTGCCCCGTCTGCCAGTGCTGACTTCACAAGCTAGGACAGGCATGTCCTTGTTTCACTGGGCATACGAGGCTTGCCCGTCGAGGCGGTGTCACATGCACACAGCTACTTGGAGCCACAGCTGACCAAAGGTGAGTGAGCTGCCCCAAATTGAACAAGTCAAGCTCCTTTACCAGAGATGCTACCCTTCCCTGGACATCCCATACACTACACTGTATGATGGACAACTTCCTCCTTCAATGAATATTAGGAACTAATACATAGTTTTATACCACTGTAGAAATATTCGTAGTGTTCTAATTTGTTCTCTATTTCATTTGAATACATCATTTGATACTCAGTTAAGTGGATATTTGTCTTTTTTATACCTTCTTAACTTTGGGTAATTGGAGCAATGTTTAATTGACCCAAAATTTACTGGTCCCAATGTGTCCCAATTAACCAGAAGCCACTGTGCATCTGTCAAGACATCTCTCAGCCTCTGACCCTCTAGGGAAATATTTCAAGATGCCCAAACTCTCCTTTGAGCAAATCCTCTCAAATCCAAGCAACATCATAATGAACTCCTTCACATCCTTCCTATAGAACAGCAACCAGAAAGCGTTAAATGGGGACTAACCAAAGTTTTATATATAGATTGAACCTGGGTCATTGGAGCGGTCAGGCTGTAGCACCTTTTGTTAGCACATTGCAGAAAGTGGCAGAGGAAAAGTAGTCCTGCTTTGGGTGATGTTTCCACTTTCCTCCCTTCTCTAATAAATCCTGAGCAAGGTCCTCTCTTGGAGCTTATAAATCTGGTGGACCTGTTTGGACTATGAGATCAGTATGGGCTGCTGATACTGAAAATACAGCCCACCTTCTTAATAATTTCCTAGTACACCATGAGGAAGGTGGCAGGAGCTATGACAAACAGAATGAAAGTATCTTACTCAATTATTGATGAGAAGATGCAGAAAGCACGCTTGGAACAAAGGGCAAGCGTTTGCACATCTACAACCAGGGCTAAGGAGGGAGGTGGGTTTCTGTGGAGACTATATTGACGGAATTTGGACATTGGGCTCCAGCTGTCTCTGAGCTGCATTTCAATTCCAAGGAGGAAGATATTTTATGCTTGAAAAAGACTTAGCAATTAATTTGAATGTTTCCCATTATTGCTGCAAATTCATCTTTTATCAATGAAATTTGCCTCGACATTGGATGTTGTATGCCACGTCATTTGCCAAACCAGTCCTTATTGATTAAGTCTCCAACTTAAACAGACTTTGAAGAAATATAACTTAAAGAAAGTATTTTTTCTGTTTTCCTTTGAACCACTGGCTCCTGCTTATCCCCTTTATCAGTGCTCTCCACATCAGTTATTCAAAGGACTGCTCCACACGTCAGTGGTGACTGAGGAAGCCTTCTATTTGCACACTCAGTTCTTTTTTAATATTATATACTCAGTTAGCACCCACACACTCCCTTTAAAAGAAGTGTTCTTAATTCTCATACCAAGCAATGACTTGCTTCACACATCAAGCCTTCAGCCCTTTTCATTTTCCCCATATACTTCCCTACTCCCTCACATATTGGCTCCTCGAACCCTGGAGGCAGCCCTTATTGGCCTCCTTTTGCCTTCCCCTCTGAACAACGTACTGCGTCTGTTAATTGTCGCTCACTGTCGATGGGGCCTACAGACGTGAAACGTGACACCACCCCAGGGGGTATTCATCTAACTTTAATCTGCATTTTACTTAAGGGAAGGAGAAGATGGGGACAATTAGCTCCCAATCAGCCACCATAACCAGCATCTGAGGCAACAAAAACAGTTTGCTGTATTTACAAAAACAGGAACATTTGCAATGCAGCAGCTGGGTCAAGAATGTTAACAGCTCCATGAAAAATTATGGAAATTGATGCTGATTTCTATTTAGGAATGTAACCCTCGTTCTGACCCAGATGTTGTGATTTAAAGATGGCTTATTATTTAAGTGCTTCGTGGAGATAAAAATTATTACGTTTAAAAAAATGAGGGGTCACTGAGGTCTGGAAACTTGATGACATCACATTAGGAGCCAAGCTCCTTAACTGGTGCTATGTGACAGTTTACAAGGTTCTCCTAATCCTAATGAACCCTGTAATTTCTGCATTTCCTTCTCTAACTTGTGGCAGGCATCCCTGATTCGACTGACTCTCAGCATCGATTGTGATTGTTCAATCTGACTGCTGTAGAGCGGAGAGATGATGTGAGATAAGCGAGTGGCATTTGCTCAACAAACCATGAAGTACCACTCCTGCCACCTGCCATATTAACCATTGTCACCCCTCTCCCTCCTCAGATGGTTAAGAGTTAACAGAAATTGTGCTACTTGGAATCAATTCCAGTTCTGTTATATAATGGACACAATGAAAAAGAGCAGCAATAAAAAATCATAGTGCAGCACATTTGAGATAGATTCTGATGGGAAATATCCATTAAATGGACCTCTTCATTTTGCTATTAATTTTTATTTACAGCTTTTGTTTAACAATTCTGTCCTCTCACTTCTCTGAATCTCAGTGTCTTGAATTTTTACTCATTCGCTTTGCATTCACTTTCTCGCTGTTTCATTTCAGCCTCTATTTTCCCCTCGTTCCTCTTTCTCTCTCTTCCCACTTCACTTTTCCTCTTTCCCTCCACCTCAGCAATTATCTCTGAATGCTTGTCTCAACCTTTCTTTCTTTCCAAACACCCTCACACTCCTTCCTTTTCTTTTTCACTTTCTCACCCTTTACGTACACATTCCTCTACTTTCTGTCTCTCTTTCTGTCTCTTTACCTTTCCTTTCCTCAGGCACTGAATATCACTCTGGTTTCTGGTTGGAACCGCAGTCCCTTCTGTGTAAAGGTTAATTGTTAATTGTATTCTTTGACAAACTTCAGTCTTGTTGATTTGAGAAACATAGAATAAATAAACTGGGGACACTGTCTCTCTTCTCCTCACCTTTACTGGGTATAAAACATTTTTAATTTTTTTTTGTTGTTAATAGATTAATGTTCATTTGGTCTATAGCCTGCAGGCAGAAATCAATGACATTTGAAATAATTGTTGTTACAGGGTAATCTCCAGAGGAAAATGGTGCAAAACTGTAGAGAAGATTTGAGTAAATTACTGTGTCAGCTCCTATTTATTTGCTACATGATTGCCAGAGGCACTGCTTGCAGATAACCATTAGGAGCTTGGACCATAAAGAAGAAACGGTTTGCCAATGTTGGAAAGTTAGCGTGTAATGCAGCAAGTTATCAGCAAAGTGCTCCCTATAGAGAGATGCCAGAGGGGAAATGCAATGTGTCGATGTGAGGAGAGCAAATTACACTTATTGAAAGAACGGCGAGAAAGGGAAAGAAAACCTCTTTTTTTAAAAAAAACCTGCAACACAAATTAGAGCAGAATAAAGCTGTGAGGACATGTATCAGAGTAGACGGAAGCACCCTATCATCTAAGAAAAGAGAGAGGCATCAGCACACCCTGGTTACAGAGGTGAGGTCCAATATTACTTCCAACTACTTTGGAAATAAAATCACATATTATGAGCTCATTACAATCAATTCATTATTAAGCTTCCAAGCCAGTCAAAATCGCCCACCTGCTGTTTGCTTTAACTCAATAATTTTCCTCTTTAACAATTTAAGTTGCCACATAGAAACAGCAATTTACATGTTTGCATTTAAATTTTGAAAATAAATCCAAATTGATATCTATAGATCCAACTTATAACTTGTCAGAGAAGTAAATTGTGAAATGTTTCTGTTGGCAAACACAAGGTGAGTCTAAGAATGATGATTCTTTGAATAATGGCTACAAGGAACTAAAATTAATTAAGAATGAAACAGAATATTACTTACCAGTGTATTTTGAGAATAAGAAAAGTATAATTATCTGAACAATTAATAATTTGTACATGCAGATTTCAATTAATTAAATTACACTAAGAGCGAGAGCAGGTCACAACTGAGGAAAGAAGCTACAAACAGCTTTGAGGAGCTGCTAAACAAATGGTATAAGTCCCCAAGAGACTGGAGATTATCATGGGCTGTATGCTGTCACACCAAGATACAGAGAGAGCCAAAGGCAGTCAGTCAGCCTCTGTGGACTTCCTGAGCACTGGGCTCTGCTCTTTGCAAGCACCCACCCCCTGAAATTGCCCCCTAAAAATCACTTTAAGTTGCTGACCACTCACGATGATTCCTTCCCTTCATCCTGTGGATCAGTGGGGCCCACTCTGTCAGCACCACTCAAAAAGAATTGTGGCCTTTCAGGACCCTGTCACAGTTAAAGCTGTTTCCTTTTGTCAGAGAAATTCTTCACTTTCTGATCCTTCTACGCCTTTTTATCAGGCTACGGTTATTAAGTGAATATTAGTCTGAGAAGTGATAGGAAGTCCACCGTCTCCCCCACCACCCCCAGTCCAACCTTCTCCTCCCCTCACCAGGTAGCAATGGAAAGGAAAACAGACATTGTTGGAGAATGGGGGCTACACAGATCCACAAAAATCACAGGACCGAAAACTCAGACGGAAGAGAGAGCGGAAAGGGGTGGTGGATAGAAGGCTTAAGGAACAAAAGCGGGGGAAGATCCAGCTTCTGACAGGGAAATAGAGAAAACAAGCCAAAAGGCATTGTGTGCAGACCGCTTTTTTTATATTTTAGAAACAGATGCTGAGGCAGATGGTGGTGAATTAACAGAGATGGGAGAACAAGGAATAAGAAGGAACATTACTAGTCCAGAGAGGATGGACATTAAAAAATAAAGATCAGGGAAAATCAAAATCCCACATTTGCACAATAGGGAACAGGACCGAAATTAGGACCCAAACTACTTACAAAAGAAACATGATCAGTTTATAGCACAGAAAACAATGTTATACAAGGAATACACAGAACTGCAAGGCTACAAACTTTAAACTATGAATGCTCTACCATACTTTCCACAGACAGACATATACAGGCACACACACACACACACACACACACACACACACACACACACACACACACACACACACACACACACACACACACACACACACACACACACACACACACACACACACACCACACACACACACACACACAATTGTACTCTATCCACTCTCTGTGCTGCTATGTTCCCAACATAAACAAACACACAATTACAAAAAGTGTAGACAAAACCATCCACATAAAAACATATGCAGGCACGCACACACACGCAGAGACACACTGCATAATACGCACGCACACACACACATGCACACATGCACAGAATGTATGCACTATATACACACAATAAAATGTATAGAAACAAATAAACACACACAAACACACACGCGCGCGTATACACACCATGGTCATTAATTATCCAAAGATTTAGACAGCTTCAGACAAAAATATTGGTCCCAAATTAATTGAGAGAGCTTAATGGCAGAGCGACTAAAATGCCATAATTATCAATGCCTTAGTCACAGGTGGAGGAAAACCTACAGAGGAATATTAGGGGAAATTGAGTGCCTTTTAATTTCTTCCTAACGAGAGTTGGAGGGTTAGGTTCCAGTAATACATTAGAGTCATCTGGCCCAGCAGTGTATTAAAACTGGGACATTTGAATCCCAGAGATTAATGGGTGAGTTTTCTTTAAAATTGAAACCACTCCATCAGTAGCTTCACAGGCCTAATCACTGCCTGTAAAAGTAATTGGGTTAATAAGGCTTAAATATTGTCTAGAAAAGCACTCATAGAAGGAATATTAAAGAGAGGAAAAGTTTTGACAGATAATATTTGAAGTGCATTAATAAAGTGATGGGACAGAGGAGGTGAGTGGTAATCGTGGAAATCATCTTCTTTCAGCAAAGTACTAAAATCAGTGTCAGATCTTGTCACTGTTCAATTTCATAAATTGTTTCCATCTGAAATTGCCAAGTTTAGAGAACAAAGTAAATGCGGGATTCCCACACGCAAAGGGTGTATCCTCAGTCTGGCTGGAGTAATTGGTTGAGAACTTAAATAAAATGAACAATCCTAAACAGTGATGCCTCTCATAGTCATGTGACTTGTCGGTGTCCCTTGTTTGTGACTATTCATGAATTCAGGAGCAAATGCAGGAGCTGAAGGTGTCAGAAGAGCTCTGCTCTGCAAGAGTCAAGTAGATATAGTTCAAAACATATTGATCACTTGTTTACCTTACTGGGGTAGCAAAACACTGAAGATTTTTCTCAAAAGATTCATTGCATGTCTGAGATCCATAAATAATTTGATTATGTGTGACTGTACCTGTACAAGAACAGGACTTATTTCCACAAACTATCTTTTTTTTAAGTACAGGCAATGTCTAGTGCTTACTGAGATCTTCTGTAATGCAAAACTGCATTAAGAAATATATTCTGCATTTATTTATTTACTTTTTATAAATATATTTTGTAACAATAATTTTTTTTATTCCACGTTCCGCTTTTTTGCAGTAACTTGTAAATTCCAAAAGTCAAGATTTCCTTTACCCAATATGCTATAAAGCAGGATCAGCTAGACTTCAAAGTATTTTTATTTACTTATTTTTATTTAATGATACAGGACAGTAACAGGCCCTTCCGGTCCACCAATCCCACGCCGCCCAATTACAGCCATGTGACTGATTAACCTACTAACACGTACGCCTTTGTAATTTGAAAAGTAACCAGAGCACTCAGAGGAAACCCCAGCAGTCATGGGGAGAAGGTACAAATGCCTTACAGACAGCAGCGGAACTGAACCTGGGTCACTGGCGCTTAATACCGTTACACTGTTATGCTCCCGTGCACCTGTACAAACAAGATCCATATAATTCATTGCACACATTGTGCACTAACTTGCTTTACTGCAGCACCTTGCACAACCTCAGGATCCCACAGTGCATTGCACCTAATGAAGCCATCACTAACACAGAAAGTAGAAAACCTCCAGGTTTCCCCATCGATGATAATAAAATAATGTGCAGATAATCCAGAGTTGCTGTTGAGTAATGAATATTGGCTAGAAACCCCAGTCTCTCTTCACGTCATGCTCTGCTTGCTTTACACAAGCTAAGATACCAGATAAGGCTTTGGTTTACATCCCATCAACAATGTTATATTCTCTTGGCAGATACCACATTACATATCAGCCTAGGTTAGGGTTCAGGTATCAAATCAGAACTCTCAAACTTGTGCATGATCACAGATAGAAGGTGCTGCCTCTGCATTAAGATAGACTAATTTCAAATAACAACTGTGACCCATTAGGGATTCACATAATGTATGAAAAACATGCTTTTGTTTGCCGACACTGAATGTTTTTGAGACTGTCAGACACTAATTATATTTCCCACCACATCAATTCCATTGGTGCCAAAGATACTTTCTACCTTTGAGCTATCATTTCTGCTTCTTAAATATACTTTCCTTTGGTAATTCCTTCATGTCAATGGTAACTTGCTTCCACTCCAGTTTTGGTGGACCTCAAGAGCTCAACATCGGGCACAAGTTCTCCACATTTGAGTCTCAAAAAGGCACAGCTTGGGACCATAGAAGATGCACCTTCTTCATTCTAAATAGGCCAAAGGTGTTTCACTGGGCCACTAAAGGTTGAGATGTGGAAAGAACAGGATTTGGCACAGTTAAAGCTGGGAAAGGGTTGGTACTGGAGAGAACTTGATGGGTAGTGTGTCCTTCCACAAAGAGAGAACCTCACCAGGAGGGAAAAACAAGTACCCATAGACAGCATCATCAACTCACATTTGCCACTGGTATCAGGATAGAATAATTCCATTCGATCAAAATTCTTGCAACAGATTTATAGTAGATATTCACTCCTCAGGTTGACTAGAGTGCAGCCTTTAACCCTCTGACAACCCCTTCCACTGTGTAGTATTCTAAAGCATTACGGTGGCAGTTACAGCACTGGAAAAGCCAACAATGTTGTCACCGGCCGGCAAGGGATTTCATAGACAAGTCAGCAGTCATGGTTACAAACCACACTGCAGCTGTACAGGAAAACACCCTTCTAGAATTGTTGCCTGTTCAGGTCACATGGTCATTATTCAGACAAGTGTAATGAAGATCTCGTGGCTTCTTCCACTAAATGTACATGGCCAGATAATCCATCAGGCTGCTTTCCACATATTTTATTTATGACAGTAGCATATTTGACAGAGGTAAATGAAAATCATAGAGCCATTCAGTCAGAACAAGCTCTTTAGACCACCATCCACATTAACGATTAATCAGTCAGGTATACTAAGCCTACACAAACTCCATTTTATTCATTGCTCAGACAAAACAGCATTCCAGGACAACTCTCAGAGCTGCTCCAGAAACCCAAGTTCAACCCAGACCTCTGATGCTTTCTGCGTGGTGTTTGCATGTCCTCCCTGTGACTGCATGAGTTTCCTTCAGGTACTCCAGTTTCCTTCCAAATCCCAAAGATGTTCGGAGTGGTCTGTCAATTGGCCCCTTGAGTGTACAAGTTAAACAGAATCTGAATGGAAATGCTTAAAAAATTGGATTAGTGCAAAGTGAGTGCTTGATGGTTAGCATGGGTTCAGTGGGGTGAAGACGATGTTTCTGATCCAATTTATGTCATGTGACTTTTTTTCACATAATAAAAACAGAATCAGAATAACTTTACAGATTTTCCTCAAGAAAATATGCCAGCATTTACTAATTTCCAGTAAAATTCACTGATAAAGGTAAGATCCCAGTAATTCAAGTCAAGTCAAGTTTATTGTCATTTCAACCATAAACTACTGATACAGTACACAGTAAAAAGTAAACAACGTTCCTCCAGGACCCTGGTGCTACATGAAACTACACTAGACTATAATTATATTTAAAGTTCAAGAGAAAATATTAGATCCTAAATAAATATGCAATTTATTTCAATAATACATTAATATAATAAAAAGTTGCAGTAATAGAGTCTCCTTTGTGAGCTTTGATGTTCCCAAAGTGCTTTATAGTCAATTATGTTCCTTATGGCTTGACACTGGTGTGATGTAGGATTTGTTGGGCGGATTTCAGAATCAAGACATTGTGTCCTGTGAGAGCAAACAAAAAAAGTGGCTTTCCATGCAAATCTCTGCAATATCCAGTATCCAGTGTGGTGCCAGTGTTCCTTAGAGTCAGAGGAGTCTTATGACTTATGACTTAAGTCTTATGAGGCAGAGGAGTTCCTTACCAAACAATACTCTTCCCATGGGGGGACCAGTGCAAATTTGCAAAAATGCTCTTGATCTTTTCAGTATTTAGTTGAGGCAATCTCTACTCATCTATCACTGGAGGTTTAACAAAACTTTGGATAATTGTGGAGAGAGTGAAGGGATCCCTTCTTCACCCTTCTTCTCACTCTAACTTATCTAAATATTTGATGTAGTGCAATTTGAATTTATTTAAACTCATATAGGCAGAAGAACATAAGAGATAGAAGCAGGAGTCGGCCATCTGGCCCATTGAGCCTGCTCTGCCATTCAATACAAGGGGTGATTGATAAGTTCATGGCCTAAGGTAGAAGGAGACAATTTTAGGAAACCTAGCACATTTATTTTTCAACATAGTCCCCTCCTACATGTACACACTTAGTCCAGCGGTCGTGGAGTCTATGAATCTTGGACTTCCAGAAAGTGTCCACAGCAGGGGTGATTGATAAGTTTGTGACCTAAGATTGAAGGAAATGAGTTATACAACTCTCGTTACATGCATGTGCAGTTCAACTCTTTGAGTGATTATGCAGAAAGTTTGAAGTTAATAACTCATCAGGGATGATTGATAAGTTCGTGGCCTAAGGCAGAAGGAGATGAGTTATCTCATCTCCCTCTACCCCAGGCCACGAACTTATCAATCACCCATGCTGTGGACGCCTTCTAGAGGTCCAAGATCCGTATGCTCCACGACCACTGGACTAAGTGTGTAAATGTAGGAGGGGACAATGCTGAAAAATAAATGTGTTAGGTTTTCTAAAATTGACTCCTTCTACCTTAGGCCACAAACTTATTAATCACCCCTCGTAAGATCATATCTGATCTAGCTGTGGACTCAGCTCTACCTCTCTGTCTTTTCCCCATAACCCTTAATTCCTCTGCTATGCAAAAATCTATCTACCTGTGACTTAAATATATTTAATGAGTTACCCTCTTCTGATTCCCAGGGCACAGAATTCCACAGATTGACTACACTCTGGGAAAAGCAGTTTCACCTCATCTCCATTCTGAATCTATTCCCCTGCTTCTTGGGCTATGTATTTTTTGCTGATGTTCCTGAAGAGCAGTACATCACTGAAAAGTAGGAGGGATCATGATGGATTCTTAGAAGGTGTCAGAGATGAATACATTGGTTGTAAAGAAAGCCATTAGTGACGATGTATTGGCTGTGACATGATGTATCAAAATGGCTCCAACCTCCTGGTGCTCAATCCATTTGGAGAAATACTGGAGGAAAATGATACAGTCAAAAGCGTCAACGGCTGCAGTCAGGTGGAGAAAGACGAAGGGGGAGATTCACTTTGTGACATTCAGAGAAGTTGGAAATTACTCTGATAAGAGGTGTTTCAAATGATAACAGAGATGGAACACTGATTTAATGATACTAACTTAATTTCTCTGAAATGAAGTTTTAAGTTCCGATAGACAGTAACTTTTACTAGATGATTTAATGAAGAAGCTCTCGTTTCTGTTAACTGTTTATAATTGGTCATTTGACACAGTGTTAAGCCCTCAGTATTAACATCAAGGTGCTGTGTGAGAAGCAGCCTATATGTTTAGTTGTGTGTTGAGAGGCAAGTTTCCAATGGCCATCAATGGTACTGCTGAGAGGGTGTACTCACAACAAAGAGGGCAGATCAGACCTAGCCCAACCTATACTATCAATGTTGTGCAGTGTATGAGACAAGGCATTCATCTCCACAGATGGAAGCTAAGTCTAAAGATGCTTCTTGTGGTTCAGTTTATCCCTTCTCTCTGAGCCATTTTTTCTGTTGTCAGTCTTCCCATTCCCAAAACTTGAACACATAAACTAGGCCAGTACCCTGAACGCAGAATTGCAGGAATGCATCAGTGCCAGTACTAATGTTCTTTTGTTGACATTTTAAGAGACCCACTCTTTCCTCGTAGGTGGATGTACAATGTACTGTGTCAAAGAAGAGCAGTACATTTAATATTGGCAAATCCTTATCCCTCAGTTCAGCACTACCCAAACAATCCTAACTGTCGGATTGCTATTTGTTAACACTTGCTCTACATACATTAGTTGCAGGCTGAAATAAAAACTATCCAGACTGGCTTTAAAATTTCAATTAACTCCTGAACTTCAAAGATCTTTTGAGGTTTTGAATTGATGCTGCTGCTTGTGTGAGAAAGTGTTTCTTGATTTCTAACTCTCACTGTCTCTCTAACTGTCCTCCCCTGTTAGCTCCTCTCATTCTTCCTAAGATTAATTACTAATTAAGATTAATCTCACTAATTTACACACCCTTCTTTACTAATCGTCCACATATGCAGATTCCCAAATCTCCAGACTCCCTGGCCAACAGCTCAGGAGCACGTTTTCCCATATGGATCTGACCACAACATTGACAAATCTCGAGAGGATAAAGGGTTGTGATATTAATGCAATGGAAGCATATAGCACAGAAGCCGATTCTCTGGTCCATGATCTCCATGATGACTCTTTCACATTGTAGTCCAAAGTCAAGAAGATGCCGTTTGTCACATCATGGGTTCAGCAGAAGCAGGGCTGGTAAATTACCAGATCAGTAATCAAGCCACTTGTAATAACAAACAGGAAACTTGAGTTGTAACCAGTTGTGGAGTTTCAGTTCTGTTAATAGTTAGGCTTAGAAATGCTAGTATTAATAATGAAAGCTGTTAGAATGTCATTAAAAAAACATCTGGTTCATAAATGTCCTTCAGAGAATTTTGCCGATCTTACCTGATCTGGTCTGAAATAATTGAAACTGTCTAACTGACTTCTGAAGAGGAAGTTAAGGATGAATAATAAACGATAAGACCATAAGACATAGGAGCTGAATTAGGCCATTCAATCATTACTGATCTTTTTTTTCTCCTCCTCAACTCCAGTTCCCGGCCTTCTCCCCGTAACCTTTGATGCCATGTCCAATCAAGAACTTATCAACCTCTGACTTAAATATACCCAATGACCTTTAGAATGTTGAAAGGCCTAGACAGATTAGATGCGAAAAAGATATTTTCGATGGTGGGAGAGAGGCTGAAAAGGATGTTTCCGATGGTTGCCACATGTGGCAACATATTCCACAATTTCACCACCCTTTGGCTAAAGAAATTCCTCCGTATCTCTGTTTTGAAAGGGTGCCCCTTTATTCTGAGGCTATGACTCCCCCACCAACAGAACCATCCTTTTCACATCTACTCTGTCTAGGCCTTTCAACATTTAAAAGATTTCAATACGGTCCCCCCTCATCTTTCTGAATTCCAGTGAGTACAGACCCAGAGCTATCAAACATTCCTCGTATGATAACCCTTTAATTCTTGGAATCATCCTTGTGAACCTCCTCTGGACCCTCTCCAATGCCAGCACATCTTTTCTAAGATGAGGGGCCCAAATCTGTTCACAATACTCAAAGTGAGGCTTCAACAGTGCCTTTTAAAGCCTCAGCATCTCAACCTTGCTCTTGTATTCTAGACCTCTTGAAATAAATACTAACATAGCATTTACCTTCCTCACCTGCAAGTTAACCTTTACACTGTTCTGACCAAAAACCCCCAAGATCCTTTGCATCTCAGATTTTTGGATTTCTCCCCATTTAGAAAATAGTCCGCACATTTATTTCTACTACCATATAAATGTTGCCTTTGCTGGTGATGGCCTGATCTTGAAAAATGAATGAATCATAATTTTAAAAGTTATGATGACCTCTTGATGTCTCTGAGCTTTATACAAACCAGGCATTAAGCTTTCCAAAATTTCCAAACAACTTCTGGAAAAAGCAAAAGTCATACAATAATTACTAGACCCAAAGTGATTTGCAGACACTGAAGCGCTTTCGACTTACTATAGAAATGCTAAAAAAAAGGTGAGTATTTCATGCACAGCAGGATCACATGAAACATAGTGCAAAAATGGCCAGGTTCTGCTGCCTGAAGGACGTATGTTGGCCAGTATATGGTGACAAGCACTCTCGTTCTTCTTCAAACAAAGACTTTGAAATCTTTGCACCCATTGAGAGAGCAAATGAAGACTCGTTTTAATATCCCTCTAAAAATGTCACATCCAATTGGAAAACACACACCCTATGCCACTAAATGTTTTTCTTAGTTCTAGCCAGTTAAGTTCCAATGAACACTTGTAATGAGCAGGTAAGCAGGAGGGGAAGGGGTGATTGGGGTATTGGGTATTTTAAAGCATTGTCTGCTTTAATACTACTCTTCACATCGTGTCAAAGCAAAAAATGGATCTGACTCCCTTGGTGAGCATACACTTTCACATTAATTATTGCTTAACTGATCCCTAATCTTCTGCTTCTTATACTCTAATCTTATTTGTAATACTTTAATACTAATTTCAATGGTGGTGTTTAATCCCTAGTGCCAGGCTTTAATTCCTTGCAGTTAATTTTTCCACACATGGAGGGTACAGGTTGACTCGTAACACAGAGGGTGAATGGAGGCTGGGGGTGGGGTTGGGGAAGCTGTGGAGGCACAAACAGGCCAATTAATTACATCCATAATGTTGACCATTTTTACATTTGCCATAACTCAGAACGGCCTTTTTCCAGCTGCTAGCTCAACAAAGGAAATAATAGCTGAACAGCCCCCAGTGGTGGCCCAGACCTTCTGTGCACTGTCCCTCGTGACTATCACTTGAAGTTCATTAATGGCCAATTACTAATAGCTGATTGGCCCTATTGTCTTGTAAAGCAGGAGAAGCTGGGCACCTCAGCAGGAGTGAAGGGGGTTGGGGAGAGGGAGGTCTTGTTGTCACTGCTTGTAGCATCTTTGAAGCCTGCCCAGCACATGCATGCGTTGGGGAAAAAAAATCTTCTGAATAACAATAAAACAATATTGTCAGTTGTGCTCTCCCAGCTAATAATATTAGTTACGGTTTGTGCTATTTTCATATCTGGAGTGTCCTGTTGTTTTGAAATTAATAATTTTTCCCCCTATTTTGAATGTACAGTGAGCAGATTTATCACTCAATGGCATGGTCTCGCAAAGATCCCCTAAAGGACTTTTTTTCAATTTCTACTTAGAGATTCCACATGCTGAAAACCTTAAAGTATAACATATTGGAATACACAGACAATCTGACCTGTTTATACGTATAACAGTTGATAGGCTGTCAGGTCCACTGAGAGGGCTCACATTGAAGCGAGCTATCTTTTAAACTGCAGGGCAATACATATTGAAAGTGGGAAAAATATATATAAATCAGACGACGGGGCCTGAATATTGCATTTGTTATCCAAATTCCTTGTGGGCACAGAAAAATGATACAAGAAAATGTAAAACCAGCAATTTTCACTCTGTCCCAGAAAGAATTACACCTTTTTATTGCTTCTCAAAGGTAAAAAGGAGAGAAACACATCTGGCAGACATCAAGCCTGTGCAAGATGTTAATCTATTCAATTATTACTTTATTAATATCGTATACACTTCACTTAAATTAATCACTTTGCTGTTAATTTCCATTTCCAGTAATGCTGAAGATTTGGTTGATCTGAATGTGGAACTATATCATTTCAGCGACCATTATAAGCAGTGATTACTGATAATGGCTTTCCACCAGTGCAATATAACTACCATTTTGTACCGTGATTTCAAGGCAGTGTGAGTCTTTTAATAACCAGCAAGACAATGAACAGTGGAAAGTGATGAATGCACTGGGCCTCCAAATGAGTTCCCGGTTGAGGTTAAAGAGGTGCTGCAGCTCAGTACCCTCATGAGCGTGGTTAGGATAAAGGGACGGGTGAACACGGCAGTGGGATTTGGTAAGTAGAGGTTCACTGGGCAATGGAATATGGGACTTGAAGCACATTACAGCTTCCTTCTACAGTGCAGGGACAAGGCCCATACCACAGTGCAGTGCTACAGCAGAAGCCAAGAGATAAGGTTTGACAAATCATTCACTGACACTGAATTGAGGATTGTAAAGCCAGGTTAGGGAACTCTTGCTTTTATAATATGCCATTCCCTTTTATCAGTTCAAAAACCAAAACAAGGGGCTGTGCAGGACATCGAAAGATTGGACATATTAGTGGGCAATGCAAGGAAACCTTAATGAATTGCCATCTAAAACTTACCTTTAACAACAAATCATAGGAGGCACTGAAAAAAGATAGGGCAGCATAACAGGAATGGTCACACTGTATGGAAATAGGACCTTCAGCCCATTGAGTTCTCACCAACCATCACCGACCCAATTATACCAATCCTTCACTAATCCTGCTTTCTTTTATTCTTCCCAGGTTATGATTCAGATTCATTTATTTATCACTTGTACATTGAAACATACAATGAAATGCATTGTCTGCATGAATAACTAAAGCTACCTAAAGATGTGTTGGAAGCAGCCTGCAAGTGTTGCTACAGGTTCCGGTGCCCACATAGCACGCCCACAATGTTCTGCAGAACAGCAACAAAACAAGCCCCTTGCCTCCCTCCCATTCACCCACGCACCCACTCACACATACGGACGGTCCTCCAACCCCAGGACAAGCTGGGCCACCAGCCATCACTGGACTTACGGACTCGCCAACATCAGCTTCCAACCTCCCCGGTGGACTTGCCGACTCAAAGTCCCAGGGGCTTGGCCATTGGGACTTGGCTTCCAGGCTTCCAAGCAACTTTAGGGCTATGACCTTCCGACTTCTCATCATGAAAAGATTCTCATTCAAATCAGCTCTACATTCTCAACTCATTCAAATCCGACCAGGGGCAATATTCAGTGGCCAATTGACCCTACCAGGCATCACTTTACTTTCAGGATATGGGAAAAAATCAGAGCGTCAGAGGAAAAGCCACTCATTTAATGGAGGTTTACGCATACTCCACACAGTCATCACCAGAAGTCAGAAGTCTGGAGCATTGAGGTCACAGTTAAAAGTGCCTCATGTTCCAAGGAAATAGGGTCAATCCCGACCTCAGGTGCCACCCGTATGGGGTTTACACATCTGCCCTGTCACTGCTTGGCTTTCCCCCAAGCACTTCAGTTTCCTCCCAACTGCTGGAACGTTAGTGTGGTGGTAATTGAAAAGACGAATCAAAGGGAAGTTATTGGGCATGTCAGAGAGAATATTAAATTGAAGTTCATGTTTAATTATCTATCTATCATACAGGAATCCCATGAATGCAGTCAAACGAAACAGCGTTCCCTCAGGGCCAAGGTGCAAAGCATAGTAGCAACAGTCACAAGGCTGATGTAGCACATTTAAGACTGCAGGAAGCATACCGTCGCACAAAAAGGTCCCTGAGTGACATGTTCTGTAAATTCATGGTGCCCAGGTGTTATTGGCAAGAACAAGCAGCTTTCAGCAGTTCGCACAGCCTAATGGATGTGTACGCACTCACGCACGCAATCCAGCGTGTCCTCCACCGAGCCAACACTGGAGAGCAGCACCGAAGGAAGAGACCAGCCCCCAACTCAGCACGGACACTGCGCCACATCAGCTCCAACGTCTCCCCTCCTGGACAGCACCAGGCAAGTCTACGGCATTAGGTCTAATCCTTGCTAGAATTCAGGCCATGCAGCTGCCCCATGATCAGGCTCACCAATAAACCTGTAAATCAGACTTGTAGTATTTTACATTACCAATATCCAACAGGACAAAAGAAAAAAGTCAAAGGCTATCACTGGGTGTTAGACTGCACACTGCCTTCGTGCACTGACTGTGATGCCTCTCTGTAGCAGGCAGTAATATGGTCTGCACCAAGTCCCGCTCCTCCAGCACACTGATGGGTTTGACTTGCAATATTTGAAGTTCTTAACGTCCAGCAGTGTGTCGCAGTCATAAAATAGGGCCTTTTTAGAAGACAAAAACACCTTTGTTCGGCCCTAGCGAGGGCGCTGCATCCAAGCACGCCGCTATCTTACCAGAATATGCTGGCTACTGGGAAATAAGGAGAGGGGAATGGGATTGATGTGGTTGCTTTATTGATAGTCAGCATGAACCTAATGAGCTGAATGATTTCTTTCTGTGTTGGAATAAGTTCCATGGCAAGAATAAAATAGGCACTGAGGTGTTCATACTTAGATCCACTGGGACAAGGAAAAGGGGACAGCAAGAAGTGTGTGGACCATGGTGTATGAGGAAGCTCAGATACTCACTGCAAGACACTAAGCAGGCAAAAAGGTAAGTAAGCTGCGAGGTGTAGGGAAGAGTAATCTTTGCCAATGGCCTGATGTTGAAAAGCTGTCTCTTGCTATCTGCTGATGTTTACACTGTTCCATTACTAGAAGCATGAAGTTATAGAAGTTTAAAGTATAGAACAGGTCCTTTAGCCCAACCAGTCATCGTACTGAGCTTGGCACACTTGTCTACATTTCACATCTATCCCTCTCAACATTTTCTATCCATGAACCTCTAGCTACCTCTACTACATCCTCTGGCAGATCATTCTTACCATGCCCTGTGTGGAAAACTTGCCCCTCAAGTCCCCTTTCAATCTTTCCATTCTCACCTTAAACCTGTGCCATCTAGTTATAGACACTGAAAAAGACTGTGATCATCCACATTTACAAACTGCTAGAGAAACTCAGCAGGTCAGGCAGCATCCATTGAAATGAACAAAGTCGATATTTCAGGCAGATGCCCTTCTTCAGGACATCCTCTTTATCTATATCCATGCTTAAGAATCCCATGACTGAATCTGATGAAAAAATAAAAGCCAGAACAGTTTTGCAAAGGAAACAATCACAGGGAATTGGTCCCCGACCCTGGCTTAATGATACACTAGGACTTGCCACTTTCACTCATTCTTCCAGAGGCAGCTCTTCTTTTATTTTTTCCATATTTCCCATTTTCCTTTTATGAACAAGTACAGAGGTAACTTACAAGGATGTTGCTGGGACTTGAGGATCTGAGTTATAAGGAAGGTTTGAATAGATGAGTACTTTATTCCCTCAAGTGCAGGAAAATGAGGGGCGATTTGATAGAGCTGTATAAAACTGTGAGGGTATATTCAGGCTTTTTTCCACTGAGGTTGAGTGAGACGAAAACTAGATGTTACAGGTTAAGAGCAAAAAGTGAAATGGTGAAGAGGAACATGAGGGGGAGCTTCACTCAGAAGGTGATGTAAGTTTGGAACCGGCTGCCGATGGAACTGGCAGGTGCAAGTTAAATTTCAACATTTAGAAGAAGTTTGGATAAGTGCATGGATCAAAGGGGTATGGAGGGCTATGGTACAGATGCAGATTGATGGGACTGGGCAGAATAATCGTTTGACAGGGACAAAAACAGGGCCTCTTTTTGTGCTGTAGTGCTCTATGACTCTATGAAGCCTCTGATACATTGCTGAAACCCAGCAAAGTTTGTGAAGATCTTTTGGTTGAGGCAAGAAAAGAATATCAGTAGGGATTTCATCCACAGGAAGCAGTGCTCTTGTGCTTGATCCGATCCTTGATTCAATCTGTATTGACATGCACTTTGCAGCTAAGTGTCAGTTGAGTGTGGATGAGATTCAGGCTTGGTTCTTCTTTTCCCAGCCCTGGATGCAAGGTGCAGAGACTGATGACAGCAGCATCAACAGTGGCTGATGTCGATTCACTCAGAACAAACTAGAGATCTAGCAGGGAATGTCCTCATATCTACAGGTCAACAACACTAGGCAGTGTTTTATCCAAACATTCTGCTTACTATGATGTGATTACCAGTGAGATTATCTACTTTGTGTCTGAGGAAGGCAAAGCAAAAATCTCCAGATGTTTGAATTTCAAGTAACTGATTCTGCTTAATGTGCTGAGTGCCTGCTGTAATAGCTCAATTAAATTAGATTCATAAAATCATGGAGAGATACAGCTCTGAGTCAGACCCTTCTGCCCATTGAATCCATGACAACTTTCACCACTCAGTTATATTATCCCTCATTAATTCCATTTGTTTTCCTCATATTCTCATTTGGTCCCCCCACAGGTTCAATCATTCATCTGTACAATTGGAGGTAATTTACAGTGCTCAATTAACCTTCTAACCCACAGGTCATTGGGATGTGAAAGGAAAGCGGAACACCCTGAGGAAATTCACATGGTCACAGGGAGAAAGTGCAAACTCCATACAAAGCAGGAGATTTGTGTGGCGGCACCTCCTTAGCTGTGCCACGGTGCCAGCCAAGAGTTAGGTTACGATGAGAGCACTGCACGCAAAGCTGTTGTCAGGGCTGAAGAAATTCAGTTCTGTGGAGTGGCTGTGTGTACTGCAAAAGGAGAGACTGAACAATCAAAAGACCCAAACACTAACCACAGCCACCACTTACTCTCGCCCACACTGCGTGAGAATACGTGGATACCCGATCAGCCTCTACAGCCGTCTGAAAACCCACCAATAGACAACCCCTTCAGGGAACATCATACCCGACTCCAGTGATCGCATGACTACCTTACACTGGAATAAAAACAGAATGCTGGAAATTCTCAGTAGGGGTATAGACTAACTAGGCTTGGTGGTGTTTTCCTTGGAAGAGAAGAAGCTGTGTGGAGATAAAATCAGCATAAAAATTTAAGAGGGGCTGGAACAAGGTGAATGAGAAAGTAATGACAAAAGTATTTAGCTTAGCAGAGACATCAAATACTATGGGGCATAAATTTTAAGATATAGGGATGCTGAGGAATAATCTTTCCACTTAGAGAGTGAGGGAGTCGGAAACTCACTGTCTGAATGGTGGCAGCAGAAATGCCTGCCACATTACGTTAAGCTCCTTACATAGGAAATGAAAAAGTTACAGACAAGGGGGAAATTGGGTGAGCATGAATATAATGAACTAAATTGTCTCCTTCGATTGATAAATCCCTATAATTTGATGATTCTAAATGGCAAGAAACTAGAGTTGTTGAGAAGTAATAAACACAAGAGATTCTATAGATACTGGAAATCCAGAACAACACATGCAAAAGGCTGGAGGAACTCAGCAGGTCAGGCAGCATCTATGGAAAAGAATAAACAGTTGATGTTTCAGGCTGAGATCCTTTATCAAATAAGGATATCTGGGTGTTCCTTTCTCAAATACCATCCAACGCTAACACAACTCTTGGCATTAGAGCTTGAAGATTAAATCATGAGAAAAGGCCACAAATATTAAAACTGGCTCAAAGACAGAAGTGTAGTCCATTAATCCGCAATGTTAGACCATGACCATACATGGTACTTTGTAAGAAAGATGATAAAATGTACTGGAACTTCTCTTGTGGGGATTCTGTATCACATCAGATTTCTGCTGCCCAGTTCACACATCTGGGTTGTGAGTTTTTGGCTTTGAGTTGGGGCACACTTTCAGCACCCCTCCTTGAAGTTCTACCTTCTTCTGAATGATGGTTCTGGGATGCCTCCTATATCCTCTGTTATTCAACTTCTGTGAGACCTATGTAACTATGCACGGAGACAGCCCTTTGAATTCTAGAGGATGGAGCTCGGAATCCACATGCAAACATCAGACATGCATGGGACTGCAGGTGCTGGAATTTGGGGTGACAAGCAATCATCTGGAAGAACTCATCAGGTTGACCAGTGTATATAAAGTGGGAATAAATTGTCTATGTTACATCAGGTCCTGATGTAGGGTTTTGATCCAAAACATCAACTGTTCATTTTGTCCCACAAATACTGTTCGACCTGTGGAGTTCCTCCAGCATGTTGTTTATTGTCACAAAAAAATAATTTGAATGGTAATCAGAAGAGAGAACTCTATGAGCAAATTTAGTTTAATTTCTCATCTTCTTGTTCCCTGTTTTGGACTCCAGTCAATCAAATACCAGATACAACTGATGGACACCTCTAAATCCTCAGGAGGCTAATGAAATTCACCATGCCTCCTCCTGACCTATTTTTATTGAAGCACCATAGAAAGCATCCTATCAGGATGCATATAAGCTTGGTATGGCAGGTCCTTTACATGTGACCACAAGAAACTGCAGCGAGCTGTGGACCTGATTCGGCACATCACAGAAATCAGCCTCCCCTCCATGGACTCTTTCTTGTTGCCTCAGAAAAGCAGTCGGTATAATGAAAGACCCACCCACACTATGGATATTCTCCCTTTTCCCCCTTTCCATAGGGAAGAAAGTACAAAAGCCTGAAAGCACGTAACACTAGGGTCAAGGACAGCTTCTACTCCACTGTTATGAGACTACTGAATGATCCTCTTGTACAATAAGATGGACGATTGACCTCATATTCTACCTTCTTATGACCTTGCAAATTAATCTTTACCTACACTGCACTTCCTCTGTCGTCGTTACATTGTATTCTACATTCTGTTATTGTTTTACTTTATTCTGCCTAAATGCACTGTGTAATGATTTGATCTGAATGAAGTTTGCAAGAAAATCTTTTCGCTCTATCTCTGGACATGCCACAATAAACCAATTCCAATTCCAATATATGGGAAATGCTAGAAACACTCAGTAGACCAGGAAACAACTAAAAGGCAGGCAGAGATACAGACACAAACAGAGATAATGTTTCAATTCTTTAACAAGATGCATGCTTCTGGAAGTCCAGATGAAGAATCTTGACTGGAAAATGTCCACTGTCCTCTATAGATGCTGCCTGACCTGATGAGGTCCTCCAGTGCTTTTTCGCATTGCTCCTGGCATTTTCTATTTTTAGTTCAGATTTTTGGAATCTGCATTTTTTTTTGTAATTTTCATTCATGCACAGAAAGAGCAGGGTATTCAACAGCCTGTTCTTCCAATCAAATTGCTGAGTTATATCCTGTATCAATTTGTCCACTTTGATTACTGCATGCATAGTACATTCCATGACTGAAAAAGAAATTGCACCCTGTTTTGAAAGTTGCAGTTGTCCTCCTACCACAGTAGAAATTAAGAGGAGGAAGAAAGGAGGAACAAACTCCTTCTCAGTGATGAAGAATTTCTTAATTATTATCCTAAATAGCGCAACTCTTTGGACTGTTGGTTTGGGACCATTCCTTTACATCTTCATCACTTACAGGGTGTCTCCCTTTTACATTTCAAAGTGTGAATAGATGATCTCTTCTACCTTCTTTGAGAAAGCAGTTGTAGCTTCATGATACATCCCTACTCTGAAACTAAGGCCTTAGTTGATTGTAGTTTTCCTTGAACAAATTGAAAAGATGTTTTTCATTGGGGCAGTCATCAGCCAGGGGCACTGACCACAAGCAGAGAACGCCAGAACTAAAAGAGTACAAGGTAGTTTTCAGAATGTGGGTACAGTACACAAATAGTAAATCCCACCTCAGTCGAGGATGCAAACCTTTTAATTAAAGACACATTATGTAGCTTTGTACTAACCCTATAAATGCCTCTGAATCGGTCATTCGATAAGTACAACACTTTTATTAATTCCCAATCTGATACTAAGCTGATAACATTAGGTAGGTAATGATGAACCTAGATGTTGTTTAGGATATGACAAATTAATAAAACCTTTTGGTTTGGGGAGGTAAATATCAAACAGGTTTCCAGCTCCTTAAAATTATCTAATCACACTTTTGTATGGAGAGGTAATCCTGACATGTGCAATAATATAAAGTAGGAGTGTGATGTCAGCCTATTTTACGCCCCTCCCAAATGCTATTTTCATAGAGAAATATGTTAATAGAACACAGAAACGAGCTCTTTGGCCCATCAAGTTCCTACTGATATCAGCCACTCATTCATTCTGATCCCACGATACTCTAATCCTATTCCCATCAACTCCCCCTAGATTCTACCACTTACCAGCATGCCAGGGACAACCTATTCAGCTTTGGGATGTGGGGAAAACATTGGAACAACTGAGGGAAGCACACATTTTCACAGTGAGATCAGCGAGCATTAGTAGTCAGGATTGAAACTGTTATTTCCCCCTGTTCATGGGTAGAACTGTGAGATATCAGCTCTATAGACAGTGCCACTCTGTTGCCCAAAGAAATTATATAAGAAGAGAATTACACATTGAGATCACACTGTGGAGTGAGTGAAGAGAGGTTCAGGCTCAGCGAGCAATAAAAACAGAAAATGCTGGATGGCTCTGTAGAAAGAATAACAGCTAATGTTCAATTCCAAAACCCTTTAAAAAAATTATTAACTGTTTCTTTTCACAGATGTTATCTGCCCTACTGAATATTTCCAGCATTTTCTGTTTTTATTTTGGACTTCCAACATGAGCAGTTTCTAAATCTTCACCCAAAGTGTAACAGCTTGACCATAATCAACCTCACACTTCTCTTGGAGGCTTGGATCTGCTCAGAAGCCTGGGTTAGTCAGGAGAAACCATTAGATTTAACACAAACGGGGGAAATAATAGTTAGGAAGCAATACTTCTACAAATGATGGGACCTGTAGGACAAGGAACAGTAATAGCAACCAAGCACAGTTGGATAAAGTGCTGATTAATATAAGTTAATATTGATAGTTGGCATGGTCATGATGGGCCGAAGGGCTTGTTTAATTCAATCCATTACATACATCGGTGAAATACATCGGTGGCAATCCGAGATGGAGAATACGGAAGCATAAAAAATGAAGCAAGATGAGGCCATTCAGCCCTGCCTGCCTGCTCTGCCATTCAGTAGGATTATGACTGACATTTTATTTTAGACCTCTTTCTCTCCACCTACTCAATATCCCTTAACTCCGTTACCCAATTGATCT
Organism: Hypanus sabinus; assembly: GCF_030144855.1. Taxonomy (NCBI): domain Eukaryota; kingdom Metazoa; phylum Chordata; class Chondrichthyes; order Myliobatiformes; family Dasyatidae; genus Hypanus; species Hypanus sabinus. The sequence continues at coordinate 32,986,992 of NC_082726.1, read as the reverse complement.
CTGCCATACAATTCCCGGTAACCTGGTGTCCTCAGTCAAGTGACTAAGTCTACCTAGTGACCAATTAATACCAGTGACCTAGTCTCCTCAGCCTGCCACAAGAGTGATAATGACTGGACTTGGGATTCCACTCTTCCTGTATCTAATTCCTCAGAAAGTTTTGTAAGAATAAAACCTACTTAAATCTGACACACTGTACCTGCAGTGTGAAGTCAAAACTGACTTGATTCCTTTATCTGGGTCTTCAGCAACATATGAAAAGAACCAAAATAAAGCACATCCCACAGGTCCAGCAGACAGCCCAAAGGAAAATTAACATATTTGTCAGTAGGCTAAGAGGAGGTAGCTTGGGCATGGTTCTAATATAATTCTGCTTCTGTGACCTCAACAGAAATTAATCCTTCTTATCTGGAGCTGCGTAAGATTAATCTCAGCCCCTGCTGAATAGCCTTGTTGCTTGAATGAGCCAGGCTGACTGATCAGTTATCAATAACCCAAGTATACAGTCTCAAGTGATACCACTGATCAGTGTAAATCAATATATTAATAAATAATATTCTCAGTTTACCTTCTACAAATTGGCTGCTGCCTTTCCTAACTAGACATGGACTGGCCCTTAAAAGTAGACGATTGGCTGTGTAGCACCTTATGAACTCAAAAACCAAAGGGACAAGAACAGGAGCTGACTATTCAACCCCTCAAAATGTGCTGCTGTTCAGTCAAAACATGACTGATATTTAATCTCAAAGATAATTTGATCAAAGCATCAGATTTATATCACTTGATTCCCTTCACACATAAACGTTTATTGGCCTCTGCTTGAATATACAGTACTCAGTGACTGAACCAGCACAACCATCTTGGATAAAGAATTCCAAACATTCACTACCCACTACACGAAAAAGTTTATTTTAATCTCTGTCCGGAATGGCCAATTCCTCAGGTGAGACTTTAATCCCTGGCTTTATACATATCATCCAAGGGAAATCTCAGCCCTGTGTCAGCTCTGTAATGTTCAAAGGAGATCTCCAATGTGACCTGTACATATGCAATCTCACAAGGCCCCTATACAACTGGCACAAATGACTTCTACACTTCCACTCATATTTTATTGCAATATAGACAAACAAATTGCCTTCCAGTTACTAGATGTACCAGCTTGCTAACTTCCCCTGATCTCTGCATAAAAGCACCCACAAGATCAGTCTGAACTTCAAAATATTTGCTGATTTACAAAGTACCCTGTACACGCATTTCTTCCAGCAAAGGAGATACCGTCAGATGTTTCCATCTTACATTTTATCTGCCATGCCTCACCTATTCACATAACCTCTCCATGTCCTCCTCACAACACACACTGCCACCCATCTTTGTATCAGAATGAGCTAAAGTTGTGAAAAAAGGCTTTATAAATGCACATATTACTTTTATATTTGCTTCTTGGCACAGAACAAGGTCCAGTTTAGATGCAAAAAGAAAACTGCCGGAGGAGCTCAGTTGGTCAGCCAACGTCGGTGAGGGGGAGATGGTCAGTTGATATTTCAGTTTGAGACCTTTCATCTTGTGTCTCCAGTTTGGATGTTATTATTTTTTCTGTTAATTATTTGGATTATTGCTGTTTATCTTCTCTCTATACGCTCATTCCTGATGCAGGGGCTTGATTCTAAATATTAGCTTTACCTCCACAGATGTGACTTGACCCATTGAGTTCTTCCAGCAACATGCACAAAATGCTGGAGAAACTCAGTGGTTTGCTTTTTGTCCCTTATTCAAGCACCTGTAACACTTTTTGTCTCCTCTTAATATTGTTTAGATTCATTTCAAATTTTGAGTGAGATAACTGCATGGACAGAGGGGACCAACAGTCTGAAGTGCCAACAGTTAGAGACAGGCTACACCATAACTTCATTGTCACTGAGTTAGAGGGTGAAAAGTTAGCACAGGATCTGCACCAAATGTGATAATCCCTCAGCTCGGGCAATCATATCCAAGAGTGAGTGATATTAAAAGCAGCCCCAGCTGTGATGCTTGCCAGAGTGCAATAGCTCCTTTTGCATTTGTTCTCCTAAATTCACGTACTCCGATTAATCTAACCTTGGAACCCGAGCCCCAGCAAGATCAGATCTTCCGGAGAGGAGAGGAGAAATTGTGTGATAGAATTTTCGGGGAATCGATTGGTTTCATTGTTTGCATAAATTCTAATTCAATCACAATTTCAGAAAGGTTTAATTTTTTTAAGGATAATTTAATGCGGCTATTCAGAAAAGAAGTATCATAGGGACATAATAAAATACAACATGGAAGATGATTTCCTAAACATTTTATATGTTAATGAGGATATAAAAGGGTTAAATAGGGGTTACAATATATAAAAAATATGTAGAGGGTATGTAGAGTGAAGCAGGATTTAAGAATAGTAAGGAAAATAATATTAATCTACAGTTTAATAGGGTGTGAGGGATGGTAGTATTTGTTGGCTGGTTTTAAAGCAACAAATCATGTTTCAATTGAATTCAAAATATATTCTGAAGTGCACAGTAATATTAATATCTTAGGCTATTGTTGGTTTATTTTAGAAGTTATTCATAAATATAGCCCATAAATAATCTTCCCAACAATTTAGCGGCCTTCTAAGTAATGACCTTTCTTTTGCCCTCTGCCCCCTCCTGTCCCCTGTGCCATGCCATTGCCCACAGACATGCCACAGAAGAATTCTCTCAGCACCAAGGTCTAACATGCCAGAACGACTTCTCCCGATTCCACCTTGGCACTGCTGCATCGGCCCAGTGCGTCTCAGACCCCCGCTGAGACAATGCAGTAGATGGATTTGAGAGTGAAATGACAAGGAAAGAATATTCGACAGGCCTCACTTTAAATCAAGATAAAAGAGTGAAATGGAAAATAATAGGCCATACAAACCCCAAACGTCTCCTGGTCGTAATGGAAACACATGGCTGAAGGCTGAGTGTTGTCAGCCGCTTGCACTGTGACATTCCTTTTTTTGATAATCTGCTCTGCCATAAAATTAGAATAGCAAATACCTCTTGACAAAGATGCATGTTCTCTCTCTATCCTGCTATCATAAAAACTCCGCTGGTGACTCTGAATGTTACAAACTTCAATTTAAATTTACAGCACTGCGAAAGAGAAGTGATATGCACTCAAAAATTTTAATAACCTATTAAGTTACGACTTCAATTTCATTTTATGAATATTTTCCTTGGGGAGCACTGCTATCACAGAGAAAGATAGAAATTTAAAAAAGATAAATAGTCCCATTAATCTAGAACATTTCTCTCCCATTATCCTTGAAAATTAGGAGTTATTTTTGCTCAGATCCTCATGTAATTAGCTCCTTACACTTGATTCACTAGCCAGAAAATGACCATGTTCAGAAAATTAAAAATTTGTCATTAAGTGGAATTTAACATAATATCATTTATCTTTATATATTCCCCAGCTGACAAGCAAGGGCCTTGGAAGTTGATCAGGCTTTGTGTCAAACCTTACATGTAACTACTCAACGGTAGAAAACCGAAAAGAATGGAAGGTTTTTTGAAGGCTGACCACTAATATTTGACTTTCCAAGAGGCCTTATTTCTCACTGTTAGATTGCTTTGTATCCAGCTTATGGAGGGGAAAACAAACACAATACCAGACTCAAAGAGCAGAAGTGTGGGTGAAAATTAAGAAGGCATTTTAAATTCAGATGGTCACATAACACAATATTTTAACCTGAATTTTATTCTTGAAACAATACAACTCACGTTTGCCACTCACCTGCCCCATGAAAGCAGGGATGGTTTTTTTGAAAATGAATTGCACGGGCAGAGAAATGCAATTTTTTCAGAATTGATGGTTAAGCGATTTCTTTCTATATTTAATAAGCAGTTGCTTTGCTACAGTCAAATATAAGTGAAGGTACCTCAGAGGGCAATATTATGTTCCTTAGATTACAATGGCATTGCCAATAAATTAAGGGTTATCCTATGTATGGGTTTCTCTGCAAAGGTCAGCTTTAGAGGGGTAGGGGATATGTGGAGGGTCCCTACGCCCAGGAGTAAAGTGAGGAGTCTGACTGCTGCTGGTGCAGTTCCATTGGAGGTGGGGCTGAGTGATCAGGGTTCAGTGGAAGACATTCTCAGAGAAAGAAGAGTAGAGCCATGGGGTCACTTTGCTTTAGGGAATTAGTGGGACGAGTGGGTGCGTTCTGACCGCCGGGCGGGGGAGGGGGCAGATGAGCTGTAAGTCGATGGCTGCCAGTGGGCAACACTAATTTATTGGGCGCCTCAGTGAAAGGGCTCTGAGAGACCAAACACTGTTGAGCGTGTCCCAATGACAGAATTTCTCTGCCAAAGGGTCGCAGTAACTGGAAGGAATCAGTTCTGGGGGTTCAGTGTGGGGTGTCTCAGCGATGGGGGATGGGTCTCTGTACTGGATCTCAGTGATGAAGCTGTCTGTACTGGATCTCAGTGATGGGGGGGTCTCTGTACTGGATCTCAGTGATGGGGGGGTCTCTGTACTGGATCTCAGTGATGGTGTTCTCTGTACTGGATCTCAGCAATGGGGGTTCTCTGTACTGGATCTCAGTGATGGGGATTCTCTGTACTGGATCTCAGTGATGGGGGGGGGGTCTCTGTACTGGATCTCAGTGATGGGGGGTCTCTGTACTGGATCTCAGCAATGGGGGTTCTCTGTACTGCATCTCAGTGATGGGGGGTTCTCTGTACTGGATCTCAGTGATGGGGGGGTCTCTGTACTGGATCTCAGTGATGGGGGCTTCTCTGTACTGGATCTCAGTGATGGGGGTTTCTCTGTACTGGATCTCAGTGATGGAGGGGTTCTCTGTACCGGATCTCAGTGATGGAGGGGTCTCTGTACCGGATCTCAGTGATGGAAGGGTCTCTGTACCGGATCTCAGTGATGGAGGGGTCTCTGTACTGGATCTCAATGATCAAGTTGTCTGTACTGGGGTTCTCAGTGCTGGTGGTCAGTGCTAGGGATCTCAGCGATGAGGTTCTCAGTGTCTGTGGCCTCAGCCTGGGGGTCACAGTGCTGGATGCGCTGAGTGGTACTGATCTCTGCGCCAGTGGCTCTCAGTGACACGGATCTCTGTGCTGGGGTTCAATGCGCTGGGGATCTCAGTGCTGGGAGTTCCCCTGGGGGGCCAGTGCTTGGGGTCTCGGGGCTGAGGTTTCAGTACTGGGGGGGGGGGGGGGTGGGGGTGGAAATCAGTGCTGGGTGTCTGAGTGCTGGTGCCTCAGCACTTGGGAGGGAATCAATGCTGGAGATATCATTGATAGTGGTGTCTCTGCAGAGGTTCCCTGCACGGGGGTCTCAGTGTTGGCGTTGATCCGTGCTGGGGGTTGTCTGTGCAGGGTTGTCAGTGATGCCAATCTCTGTGCTGGCTGTTTTCAATGCTGGGGGGGGAGGGTGGTGGCTGGTCGATACCCGTGGGTTTCAGAGACGGGGATCTCAATGCTGGGCTTCTTAGTGACAGAGATCTCTGTGTTGAGGATTCTCAGTGCTAGGGATCATAGAAACATAGAAAATAGGTGCAGGAGTAGGCCATTCGGCCCTTCGACCCTGCACCGCTATTCAGTATGATCACAGCTGATCATCCAACTCAGAACCCTGTACCTGCTTTCTCTCCATACCCCCTGATCCCTTTAGCCACAAGGGCCATATCTAACTTCTACTTAAATATAGCCAATGAACCGGCCTCAACTGTTTCCTGTGGCAGAGAATTCCACAGATTCACCACTCTCTGTGTGGAGAAGTTTTTCCTCATCTCGGTCCTAAGAGGCTTCCTCTTTATCCTTATTTTTTATCGATATTGGGTGGGGGAACCAGTGCTGGGGAATCATAGTTGGTGGTTCAGAGCTGCAGGGTAAGTTATTTTAGTAAAGCGGTGCCTCAGTATTGAGGTATTGGGAAGCCTCCGTCATGAGGGATCTCAGTGGTCAGTTGTTACAATGAACTGGGATCTCAATGGTGGAGTATCTCTGCAGTAGCTGTTTCAGCTTCTACAGGGATACTCCACCAAAGGAGAAAAGTGTTTGAGGAACGTATTTCAAATCTGATTTGATTAAGTGGAGACTGTATTCCTTGGTGGATGATCTTGACAACAGAAGGCGACCTGAGGAATGATGGACTCACCACCGAAAGAGCAGATTCAAACACCTCTCATCTTCATTGGTTTCAATGTGGACGTTGAGCCACTGAATTCAGCTGTTCATCCCCAGAGGCAAACATACGCTCCGATATTCAGCTCCACATCTGATATCTCCACAGCATGGAAATAAACTCCCTGCATTGAATTCTGCCCCAATTCAGTTTCACCAGCACCAGAAAGCTTTAAAAGTTTTCACTCATTACAGAGTAGTGGGTGTGTAGAACACCCTGCCAGAAGTGGTGAGAGAGGCAAGTACATTAAGAACATCTAAGAAGCTGTTAGACACATGGATGATAGAAAAATGGAGACCTATGTGCAGTTAAATTGATCTTAGGACAGATTATAAAGTCAGCACAATACCGTGGGACAAAGGACCTGAACGGTGCTGTCGTGTTTTATAATCTATGTTTTGAATGTTCAATTTCATCAGACTTTTTTGTTGAATATGACACAGGAAATGAAAGCAAGAGTCAGCCCCTCAACCCTTACTTTTACTTCAACATTCAAGTGGATTAGGCAGAGTTTTTGCCTTAGCACTTTTCTGATGGAGTCCCATTTCCCTTGAGTATCTTCATATTTAAAATGTCATTGCTCTCTGCCATGAATGTACCCAGTGACCAAGCTCTTTCAAAAGACTGACTAAATGCACCACTAAATGTATTCTTCTCATCTCCACCCTGACCCATTTTAAGGCTTTAATCCATGCTTCTAGACTTTGGGGGCAGGGGAAACATCAGTGCTGCATCAACCCTATCAAATCCCAGAGGATTTCTGCACATTTCAATGAAATTATCTCTCAATCATCTGAACTCCAGAAAGTATGCACCCAGTCTGTTAATCTCTCTTATACAACAAACGTAATATTACAGGAATCCATCCAGTGCACTCCCTTTCCTTAGGTGAGGGTGCAGACTGTACCCAATTATCCCAATGTAGTCTCATCTGCACTGTAGAATTGATAAAAGATTTATCTACTCCTAAAGAAAAATGTTCTTGAAAGAAAGGTCAGCATTCTCCTTTCCTTCTTAATTACCTGTTGAACTTGCTCTCCTCAGAGACTCAGGAAGATTATGAATGACTTTTTCTCAGTAATATTTTTCCAAGTTACCATCAGTTGAAAGAAAAATGGAGGGCGTGACAGCAATGCGGATCAGAGACTTCATTGAAAGGAAGAAGATAGGCATTCTGTACTATCACCAAGTAACATACAAGGGAGACCATTCAGCCCCAATACCTTCTTTACAAATTTTTATTTCACAATAGCCTTGCAGCTTACTTTCTTTCACTTACTCCTCCACTGCCCTTTCATTCTTTTGCCGTATATTTTCATCAAGGATTAACTTACAGTAGTTAAGCTATCAGCCCATCTTTTGGATGTGGAATGAAAATAGATCATGCACTAGAAACTTCCTTAACTACAAGCAGTGCAGGTACATACCACTCGGACAGCCACCAAGGTCAGAAGTAAACCCAGGTCTGTGGAGCTGTGAGGTATCTTTGCTAACTGTTGTGTCTTTGTGCCACCCAGTTCATGCATTGTCATTTATAAACCAATGTAATGTGCAATTGTGCATGTGCATGTGTCATTCTGTATGTGTGTGCACACAGACACCCATACATTTATTCAATTCTGTATTAGAGGTACACAAAGTATATGATAAAGCTCACCCTGTATGAGAATAAGAAGCCAACATGTTGGCTTCTTATTCAACATGTTTTAGGCTGAAGTCAGGACATATTGGCTTACTTTGGGAATATAAATGTTTTTCCTTTTAACAAGGTTCTAGAATCATCCACAGTCATATTGCAGACTATAAATTTTTGCTGGTATCAATTTATTTTAGAATATGAGTCTGAGAGTAGCTCTGAGGAATGTTGCAAGTGAAGAGAAACTGCCCACTACTGATTAAGGGCTAGACTCCTGAAGATTACCAGCAGCATCACTACTTTTAATTAGGCTTTTTGAAGATGCACTGTAATTAGGGACTGGCAGATTCAATGTTAGGTTGTTTTTGTTTGAGCTTGGATTGACAAGTAGGCACATTCCTGTCTCCACCCAACTAACAGGAGTCGCCTGCCACTCATTTCCAACTCATCACCTGCAGCCTATTTAAACCAATCTCTCATCCACAATCTTTGTTTACTTATCGAACCAGCCAAACTCAACCAGTTGCTCCTAGCCTTTAGTTGCCTTGTTGTGTTAAGTACCTGTTCTCTCTTGTTTTGTGGCCCCTTGCGGCTTGTTATTTTGCAGTTTATTAGTAAAATATAATTTAGTAAATCATCTCAGCTGCTCTGCTTTTGGGTCAAGCTTCATCTACGTTTCTTCACATAGAGTCCCATTCATCTGAATCTTTAGGCAGTACTCCCAGGGTCACAGGAGGGGATGGAGTATACCAATTGAATCCACCAAAGGCAAGTGCAGGCCAAGTTTACAGATTAACAGTTGTTGGTTATTTGACCTCTATAAATTGCTGCTAGTGCATTAGTGAGTTGTAGAATCTGGAAGGTGGTGATGATGTGGGAGCAGAGTTTATGGAAATGTGGGAGAATAGAGTTGTTCATTATGTGCTATGTCATATAACGTGGATGATCATGGTCTTTCCATGACCATAATTGCTCTTGGTAAATTTTTCTACAGAAGTAGTTTGTCATTGCCTCCTTCTAGGCAGTGTCTTTAGAAGATGGGTAACTGCAGCCATGATCTTCAGAGATTGTCTGTCTGGTGTCAGAGGTCGCATAACCCAGGGTATACACCTGCTGCTCCACCATCTGCTCCCATAGCTTCACGTGACCCTGACTGGGGGACCAAGCAAGTGCTACACCTTGTCCAAGGGTGACCTTCAGGCTAGTGGAGGGAAGGAGCTCCTTACATCTCCTTAAGTAGAGACGCATCTCCATCTTGCCATCCATGAGAACAGAATACTGTACAAATTAGTGGGAATTGGGACTGGTCTGTAAGTAGATGGAGTCAATGGAATAAAATGGCTTCTTTCTTTGTGAATATAAAGTATGGGAATAGAGCAGTAACTGTGATCATGGGAGACATCACTTGGTATCAAGCATGATCCTTCCCAGGGGGTCTTCTAAATTCTTCCATTACGTGATATAATGTACTGTCACTAGGTAGAAGATCTTACCTCCTGCTGCAATGTGTGCTAAGATAAATCTGCAGATACTCTGTAAAATGACACAGAGAATCTCAGTTTTTAACAAGGAATCTTATTAACCACAGTTGTGAATAATCATTCTTTCTAGATTGTGTGTGTGTTGATTAGGGAGGGTGATTTTATGCCAAATCTGCAATCTGCAATGTACTATATTTTGCTCAAACTGATCCTTGTCCTGAGCTGCCATTTCTGGGGAGGTTTTACTTACTGTGGTGATGAAGGTATATTGGTCACAGAATCACAATAACGATGATGCTAATGACCACCCCAATTTAAGGATTGCTAGAAATTGCTCCTTGACTGGGTTATCAGGGCGACGATCTAGTTCATAATTAGTTCATTAACAGATTGAAGTTTCTGATCTCAAACCATAATAAGGGATAGAGGTTTTGTTTTCAAATTCTTCAAAGGTCATTCAAGCAAGAGGATGGCGTGGCTGCAGAACCTGTGTCTGCTTTTGTGTTGACAGTGCTGGCCTTCCTTGTGAGCTTTCCCTTTCATTGTTGGTTTCAAGCACTGGCCTTTCAGCTGGAACTTATCTGAATAACAATGTTCACGGGCAAGATGGCTGGCTCAAGAAATCTGAGGACTTTACCACAGTCAAGTGAATGTTCCCCCCCCAGATCCATCCGTATACACAGAAAAACATCCAGATTAAAACCAAAGGGCTCAGCCTCGTTGGGTTCATTTAAACCAGGTGTTTATTGGTTCTTGATTAGTAAAGGAGTCAAAGGTAGAAAAATGGGGTTGAGAGGGATAATAAATCAGCCGTGATGGAATGGCAATGTAGTCTCAAAGGCTAAATCCCCTAATTCTCCTCCGATGTCTTATGGTCTTATAAGTGCAGTGTTACACCTACTACATCCAGTCAGAATGCAGACTCAAGGAAGGACACCGATACAGACACTAGAGAACATTCAGAGATGAATACCGTTGTAGACATGGGCAGAGGAAACCCAGGTTACCTGCATTTGACAGAAGCACAGATAATGGAACAACACAACCTGTCAAGTTAAACAGGCACTGCACAAATACTAGAAAGAATGCTGCAGACAAAATACTAGGATCTCGAGCACTGAACTACTGGAGGAGCTTGATAGATCAAGAAGCATCTGTGAAAGGAAAGGAATTGTTAAACCCCTGCATCAGGACTGGATGCAGATGTGATCTATAGGACTGGATCAGGACCGGGAGACCTTTCCTCCCACAGATGTTGCTCTGCCTGTTGAGTTAGTGCTGCAGATATTTTGGTGCCAGCAAATATGCTGACTGGTTTGTATAAGTTCACAGCCACCAAGACTGATTTAGGCACACTGACACAAAGACACGGCTGCTGGCTGAAGCCAGTTTGTAATGCTTTCACTTCTGAGTCGGTCAGTAGTACATTTGATTTACACTGCAGAGAGATGAATATAGAAGCTAGGCTGAGAATCTAATGCAATAGGTTCTTGATTAATAAAGTTAGAGAAGATGACTTTAAGACCCAGAGTTTCTTTGGTGCATACAGAGAGATGATAAGTGGTCATGGTACATTGTGCTGAAGGACAATTTCACTGTGGGGCCATAATTTAGAAATTCAGTAAAGCCCAAGGACCCTCCCTATTCTGCCTCATAATTCTAGGAAGGTGTTCAACATGCGGACTTGATCTATTGGTAGACTTGGATTGTTAAAGGTTGTTGGCATCAGGAAGATTATAAAGTACAAAGGAATGTTCAGAAGTTTGATTTTGCTCTCTGGGTATGAACAAAGTGTGTTGTTGATCTCTTGTTGCCTTCAGAAAGTGATGCTGAGGTAAGCTGAGACTCCCAGGATAAAGCAGTTAATGCCATTTCACACAATGCTACTCATTTTTTCAGTATTAGTGGACCATGGAAATGACTCTTGTTCCCTCTATGTTTTAGTCAGCATTGCCTACCTCAATAGCAACAGAACCAACTTACTTCATGTCTTATTTCATCACTATTCGATTTGAAGTTGAGAAAGATAACACTGGTGGAACTTAAGTAAATTTGGGGCCTTTGAGCATTAGAACATTGCTGGTATGAAAGATTGAAATGGTTTAGTGAATCACTGCATCATTTACATGAAGCCGTAAAGACAAAGAGGCCTGGTGCCTGGTCTGTGCTGAATGCCATGCCCTTTTCCTGCTCCTGCCATCAGGTAGAAGGCACAAGAGCCTCAGAACTAGCAGCACCAAGTTCAAGAACAGTTACTACCCCACAACCGTCAAGCTCTTGATCAAAGGGAAAAACAACACTTAAATCGAGATGTTCCCACAATCAATTATCTCACTTTAAGGACTTTATGACATTTTATCATATTCTTACAATTTATTCCTATTTATTTGTATTTGCATTTGCACAATTTGTTGCCTTCTGCACTCTAGTTGATCTTGTTATAGTTACTATTCTATAAATATGCTGAGTATGCCAGCAGGGAAATTAATTTTAGGGTTGTAGATAGTGACATATATGCACTTTGATAATAAAATTTACTCTGAACTTTGATAAACTTTTTTCTGATGCAGCAGAGCTTGAGGGGGGATCTGATAGAGGTTTATAAGATTATGAGAGGCACAGATTGAATAGACAGGGAGGATCTGTTTCCCAGGGCAGAAGAGTCTGATACCAGAGGTCATGCATTGAAGGTGAGAGGGGGGTAAGTTCAAAAGAGACGTGAGGGGCAAATATTTTACTCAGAGAGTGGGAGCATACCTGGAATGTGCAGCCTGGTACGCTGGTAGAGGTAAGTACAGTGCAGGCTTTTAAGAGATGTTTAGATAGGCACATGGATGTGAGAAAGATGGGGGCAGGGGGGAATATGGACATGGTGTAGGTAGGAGGGATTAGTGTTTGGGTGTTTTTGATTTGGGTCTTTGCTAGTTCAGCACAACACTGTGAGCCAAAGGGCCTGTTCCTGTGCTGTACTCTTCTATGTTCTTTGTTCTGTGATACTGCGATTGATCTCAAGAGTCCCGGGTTAAGGAGGGAAACAATCAAAAATTAAAAGATCCCCTCCCCCCCATAAACAGGGACAAGGTTAAGCAGGATCATGATTGACCCCACATATGAAAAACACAATGACAATAATACCCAAATTCATGGATCCAAAGTCAGCCCTCAACCCCTTCCCCAAACCTCAACCACCCCCACCACAGTGCCTTGTAAACAACAGGAACGTTAGGAGGAAGACTGAAAGAAATGCTCAGTTAGTGAAAACATTGAGGTGTTTCAAAGCCACCTAGAAGCCGCACAATAAAACCTTCATTGCAGAGTTTGATACCAGCATATGTCACCCCTGCCTGATTGACTGAAAATTGCATGAAGGTTTTAAAACAGTAACGCATTACTACTAGATTTAAAACTAATAAACTCATTTTGTAATAATATGTGTAGAAGGGCTAGTAATAAATCATTATGGGATCCTCATTGCATGATGCAGGATTGAAGCAGTGACCCGAACAGTACATGCTGCAAATATTTAGAATTACAGAGGGAAGCAGATTAATTTTACAGGGTTCCTACCAGAGGTTTAATGGTCCAATGTGACTAATTATTTTAGAGTATAAGCCACACAGTAAATAAAATATAAAAATACAAATGCTTGATGGTCCACAAAAATAGAGCTGAGAAATCATTACTCTTATCAACTCTCCCCTGTTTTAAGCACGGTATCAGTGAGCCAGTGAGTGCTGCAAGTATTAACCCTTAATGTGCCACAACATGACAAATGTTAAATTCATTATTTTTAGCCATTAATAAAAAAAATCTTACGAGACAGTATGTATGGAAGAAGTAGGCTTGTTAAGAGACCAAATTTAACTCCATAAAAGTATTACAAAAACACTTTGTCAATGTGGATGCTCTCTCAGTGTTTACAAACACATTACCCTTCATGGGTGCCTCCTTTTATTACCTCTGTAGATTCTTAAAAACTGCCAATCCAGGAGAAGCAATAAAACACTTAACTACTGCCTATTCTCTAAAGAAACGAACCGCTCTAACCTCTTGTCCAAAACAAATACAACGCTAATATACTGTCCAATGGAATTATAAAAAGTGATGTAGGATTTGGAGCTCAAGTCACAAAGGCTATGCTGGTATTAATAATATAGCTGGGCACCATCATTGTCATCTAATGCAAGCAATGTATTTTTCAATTCTTTATGTGCTCTCGTGGATTCCCTTTAACCATATCTATGTGATATTTCTCTGTGATCGGATTAAACATGATTTAAAGAGGACAGAAATATTTAAGTGTCGAGGCCAGGTTCATAATCTTAAAAAGTAGTTCCTTTTGCATTCCATTCATTACATGCACAGAGTTTACTTCATTATCAATTGGGCCTACTGGTAACTGTCCTTCATGGCTTGAATTTTTGGTGTCCTGTAAGAATGATGGGGTATTCCCTACATTTTATACAATATAGAACAATGAACCCAGAGCTGTATAGCACTGTATCTTTGGCCCATCAAATTGTGCTGACCTTGTATTCTACTCCACAATCCACCTGAGTCTTCCCTCCCAGAATGCCTATAACTCACCACTTTTCTTCCTTCCATGTCCCTATTTCAGAGATTCTTTAAGTGTCCCTATCTCATAACATAACTTCACATGGGTGAAGATTCTCTTGAGATAATTCTTGGCTTTTTTTGAGAAAAGCAAACCCAAGCTGTTTGGCCTTTCCTGATATGTATCTCCACTTACTTCTGCTATTGTCCCTATGAAAGTTTTGTATCAATGTCCATATTTAAACAGATAGTCAATGATTGGTTACATTATTCTACCTATGTGCTAGCTCTATTTTCATTTCTACTCCACTACAAATGAATTTCTGTGCTTGGTTTGTTTTGTTTTAATAGCCTTACTAACCTAAAATGTTACTTCTCATTATTTCTATAGCTACAGATTCCTTTGCCACTCTGCTTCATTTGTATTCTTATTACTCAAGTATTAAATACACTTATTCTTCCTACACTAGGCAGCGTCAATAAAAACCATTGCAGTGGAGAGTTATGGACTTACAGTGTGTTTCACAAAGTCCACAGTGATCCTTTGAGTGCTTAAGATACTAAGGCATGGAAGAGACTGGACACATGCAATGGCATCATATGGCATACACCACACACCTCTGCCAAAGTGCTCGAAGCATTTTTTCGGCAGGCTGCAATCATCGTGAGTCTGTGCAAGGTTTAAAAAGAGTTTAGGGTACTTCAAAACTTTTTGATGGGCTACAATCATAACAATCTCTTCCGCACACAGCAGGGGCTAACTAAAAAGAAAATGAAGTGTAAGTAAAGTGCTCATTGTTGGAGTGAGCTAGAGTTAGAGTGGTCATGCTTTGGCTCAACAGGCTTTGGCGAAAACAGGCTCAGACTAGAAACTAAGCTTGAGAAGTTAGTGGTATAATAAGTGTAGGCAGGATGTTAGTTCAGGGAGTTCAGAGAGTCAGCTCCTCCTGTGAGATATGGGATTTTGGAGAATTTGACAGTCATCTTTGATAAACACATCAGCAGGAAGTGCATCCATTTGCAGCTTCTGACTGACAAGGTTAAGGAAATGGAGCTGGAGCTGGATGTGCTCAGGACCATCTGGGAGGCTGAAAATCTCACAGATGAGACTTTATTGAGGGGGTTACACCCAGAATGCAGGCTTCTGATAGCTGATGGGTGACCACTAAGAGAAGCAAGGGCAGGAAGCAGTCAGCGCAAGATACCCTGTGGCCATTCCCAAAGCAACAAGTATACCCCTTTGGATACTTCTGGGGAGGATGACCTACCAAGGCACAGAAGCAGCACCTAGGCCAAAGGCCCTGTGGGACAAATATGAGACTCAGCAGGGAAGTTTAAAGTCAAGCAGAGCGATAGTAATAGGAGACGCGATAGTTGGCGACGGACAGCAGATTTTGTAACCGCACAAGAAAAGCCAGTATCGAGTGTTGCCTCCCAGGTGCTGATGTCCAGGATGTCTCAAAGTGGCTGCAGAAGATGGTCATGGGGGAAGGTGAGCAGCCCGAGGTTGAGGTACACATTGACACCAATGACATGGGTAGAAAGGGGAAAGTGAACCTGCACAGCAAGTATAGGAAGTTAGGGAAGAGGCCAAAAAGCATTACTCCCTGTCAGGGCAGGAAGACAAAAGGATGATGGTACGGAAGAATGAGTGGCTGAGGAAATGGTGCAGACAGCATGGTTTCAGATTTCTGGATCATTGGGATCTCTTCTGGGGAATGTATGACCTGTACAAGAAGTGCAGGTTATGCCTGAAACTGAGGGGGAGCAAAACACTTGCAGGCAGGTTTATTAGAGATACTGGGGAGGATGTTCACTAATTTGGCAGGGTAATGGAAACCAGAATGATAGGGCTAAGGATGGGGCAGTTGGTATGCAAGTATATTCAGTGTGTAGTGTGACTGTGAGGAAGGGCAGGCAGATGACAGAGTAAACTTGCAGTCCGTGGGATGAGTTGCAATGTAACATGGGGGCAAAATCAAAAAGGTTGATAAGTACAGGACTGAAGGTGTTATGTTTGAATGCATGCAGTATGCAGAATAAGGAAGATGATCTTGCAGAGCAGCTAGAGATTGGCAGGTATGGCATTGTGGGCATCACTGAGTCATGGCTGAAAGAAGATCATAGTTGGCAGCTGAACATCCAAGAATTAAACATTAATTGTATTGAAAGGACAGGTGGATAGGCAGAATGTGTGGTGTGGCTCTTTTTTTAAAAAGTGAAAATAAATCCTCAGTAAAGTATGATATAGGGTCGGAAGATGTAGAATCCTTGTGGATAGAGTTCACAAGTTGAAAGGGTAAAAGGTTGCAAAGGGAGCCTAATGAGAGTTATAGAGAGGCAGTCAGAGTGTGGCCAGAATGTGAGATATAGATTACAGTGGGAAATAGGACAGGCATGTAATGATGGCAATATTACAATAGTCATGGGGGATTTCAGTATGCAGGTAGATTGGGAATATCAAATTAGTGCTAGATTCTAAAAGTGGGAATTTGTAGAATGCCTTTGAGAAGGCTTTTTAGAGAAGCTTTTGGTTGCACCCACTCAAGAAAAGGCAATTCTGGATTGGGTATTGTGTCAGGAGCCAAATTTGATTAGGGAGTTTAGGTAAAGGAACTCTTAAGAGGCAGTGATCATAATGTGATAGAATTTGTGCTGCAGTTTGAAACGGAGAATATAAAGTTAGATGTTTCAGTATTGCAGTGAAGTAAATGGAATCACAGAGGCATGAGAGTGAAGTTAGACAAAGCTGATTAGAAGAGGACACTAGCAGGGATGATGGCAGAACCGCAATGTTTAGAGTTTCTGGGGGCAATTTGGAAGGCACAGGATAAATACATTACCAAGGTGAAGAAGTATTCAAAAAGGAGGATGAGGCAACAATGGCTGATAAGGAAAGTCAAAAGCAGCATAAGAGCAAGAGAGAGGGCATGTGATACTGCAAAAAAAGTAGTGGGGAGTTAGAGGATTGGGAAGCTTTTAAAAACCAACAGAAGGCAACAAAAAAAGCCATAGGAGGCCCAAGATGAGATATGAAAGAAAGCTATCCTATAACATAAAAGAGGACATCAAAGTTTTTTCAGATATATAAAGAGTAAACCAGAGGTGAGAGTGGATATCAGCCCATTGGAAAATTGTACATGTGAGGTAGTAATGAGGGGACAAAGAAATGGCAGACAAACTTAAACATTATGTATCAGTCTTACTGTGTGGAAGACACTTGCAGTATACCAGAAGTTCAAGAGTCTCAGGGAGCAGAAGTAAGTGTAATTGCTATTATTAAAGAGAAGGTGCTTGGGAAGATAAAAGGTCTGAAAGTAGATGTGGTGAACTACATGTACCTGTCTGGACACACTCCCCCGCTGACTGCTCCTGTGGCTCCTCCCACTGACCGTGGCTCCTCCCACTGACCCCGGTATAAAGGCGATTGGAGCCTGAGCCCTGCCCTCAGTCTCCAGGATGTAGTGTGGTGGTCAATTGCTGCTTGTTCTTTCTTCCAGCCAATAAAAGCCTATATCTCGCCTCACGTCTCGGAGAGTTTTTGATGGTGCATCAGTAGAGAAGTCACCTGGACCAGACGGAATACACCTCAGGGTTCTGAAGGAAGTATCTGAGAGATTGCGGAGGTACTAGTAATGAACTTACAAGAATCACTAGATTCTGAATGGTTCCAGAGGACTGGAATATTACAAATGTCACTCCACACTTTAAAAAGGGAGTGAGGAATAAGAAAGGAAATTATAGGCCAGTCTTCTTGACATCAGTGGTTGGGAAAGTGTTGCAGTTTATTACTAAGGATGAGTTTCTGGGTACTTGGAGGGGCATGATAAGGGCCAATGTCAGTAAGGTTTTCTTAATGGGAAATCTTGCCTGACAAATATGTTGGAATTCTTTGAAGAAATAACAGTCAGGATAAGCAAAGGAGAGTCAGTGGATGTTGCTTACTTGGATTTTCAGAAGGCCTTTGACAAGGTGCCACACACAAGACAGCTGAACAAGATAAGATCCATGGTACTACAGGAGAGATACTAGTATGTCTCGAAGATTGACTGACTGGTAGGAGGCAAAGAGTGGGAATAAAGTGGGCCTATTCCAGTTAGCTAGCAGTGACAAGTGGTGTTCCACTGGAGACACTATTGAGGCCACTTCCTTTCACATTATATATCAACGATTTGGATGACGGAATTGATGGCTTTGTGGCAATATTTGCAGATAATGCAAATGAAAGATAGTTGGAGGGATTGGCAGTGTTGAGGAAGCAGGGAGTCTATAGAAGGACTTGAACAGATTGGGATAACGGGCAAAGAAATGGCAAATGGAATATAATGTCGGGAGGTGCACTTTGGTAAAGGATATAAAGGCATAGACTGTTTTCTAAATGGGGAGGAAATTCAAAAATTGGGGTTGCAAAGTGACTTGGGAGCCCTCGTGTAGGATTTCCTAAAGGTTAACTTGCAGATTGAGATGGTGGTAAGAAAGGCAATGCAATGTTAGCATTCTTTTTGATGGAACTAGCATACTAAAACAAAGATGTAATGCTGAGGCTTTAAAAGGCATTGGTCAGACCACACTTAGGTTATTACGAGCAGATGTGGATCACTTATCTAAGAAACAGTGTGCTGGTGTTGGGGGGGTCTACAGAAGAGGTTCAAGAGAATGATTCCAGGAATGAAAGAGTTAACGTAAAAGGAATGTTTAATGGCTCTGGTTTGTGCTCACTGGAGTTCAGACAAATGAGGGGAGGTCTTATTGAAACCTATTTAATATTGAAAGGCCTAGATAGAGTGAGCGTGGAGAAGATGTTTCCTATCAACTGTGCATCTCAGACCAGAGGGCACCGGCTCAGAACACAGGGACATCCATTTCAAAGTTCAAAGTAGATTTATTATCAAAGTACATATATGTCGCCATATACAAACCTGAGATTCATTTTCTTGAGGGCATACTCAATAAATCCATAACCATAATAGATTCAATGAAAGACCACATCAACAGATTGGACAACCACTTTGCGAAACTGTGCAAATACGAAATGAAGATAAATAAACAAACAAACAAATAAATAAGCAACCAAGCAGTAAGTATCAGGAACATGGGATAAAGAGTCCTTGAAAGTGAGTCCATAGGTTGTGGGAACAGTTTAGTGATGGGATAAGTGACTCTGGGTCGGGAGCCTGATTGAGCCTGATAACTGTTCCTGAACCTGTTAGTGAGAGTCCTGGAGCTCCTGTAGTAGTGAGAAGAATGACTTGAGTGATGGGGATCCCTGATGATGAATGTTGTTTACCTACAAGAATGCCCTGTGTAGATGTGCTCAAAGGTGAGGGGAGCTTTACCCATGATGGACTGGGCTGTACCTAATATTTTTTGTGGGATTTTCCATTCAAGGGTATTGGTGTTTCCATGATAGACTGTGTTACAGCCAGTCAATATACTCTCCACCACACATCTATAGAAGATAGTCAAAGTTTTAGGTATTATACCAAATCTCCACCAACTCCTAAGTAGAGACACTGTCATGCTTTCTTTATAATTGCACTTACATGCTGGGCTCAGGACACATCCTCCAAAATGATAACCCCAAGGAATTTAAAGCTGCTGACCCTCTTGACCTCCAATTCCCCAATAGGGACTGGCTCATGGACCTCTGCTTTCTCTCTCCTGAGGTCAATAATCAGCTCCTTGGTCTTGCTGACATTGAGTAAGTGGTTTAGAATGTAGATGATGTGGAATTTCTTTAGACAGAGGTGGGTATATCTCCAGATTTTATTGCCATGGGCGGCTGTGAAGGCCAGGCCGCTGAATATATTAAAAGCAGAGGTTGATAGGTTATTGATTAGTCAGGGAGGCAAACGTTAAAGAGAGAAGGCAATTGACTAGGGCTGTAGGATAATAAATCAGCCATGACAGAATGGTAAAACAGACTTGATGGGCCGAATAGCCGAAGTCTGCTCCTACTGTGTGCTTTATGGTAAGACCATGAGACCGTAAGACCTAGGAGCATCATGAGGCCATTCAGTCCATCAAGTTTGCTCTACCATTTCATCATAGCTGATCCATTCTTCTGCCTTCTCCCCATAACCTTTCATGCCCTGATGAATCAAGAAACTATCAGCCTCTGCCTTAAATGCATCCAGTGACCTGGCCTCTACAGCTGTCTGCTGCGACAAATTCCACAAATTTCTGGCTAAATAAATTCCTTCTCATCTCTGTTCTAAGTGAACATCCCTCTATTTTGAGTCCGTGCTCTCTGCTTCCTGACTCCCCACCAAAGGAAACATCCTCTTCACATCCAATCAATCTAGGCCTTTCAACAACTGATAAGCTTCAGTGTGATCCCCCTCATTCTTCTACATTCGACTGAGTACAGGTCCAGAGCCTTCAGTCGCTACTCACATGATAACCCTTTCATGCCTGGAAACATTCTTGTAAGCCTCCTCTTGACCCTCTCCAATGCCAGCACATCCATCCTTAATTAAGGGACCCAAAACTGCTCACAATATTCCAAGTGAGTCTTAAGATCTAACGATCTTACAGACCACTCATGCAGAAGGTAGAAATAAACCTACTTTGTTGTTAATTAAAAGAGGCCACAAAATTTTACAACCGTGCAACCACAACGATAACCTTCTTCATCCATTGTGCCATCACCTGTTTAATGTGCCTTTCTCTATTTTGGAATCTATTTGCATTTTAGATATACCTTCTATATTTCACAGATTTTGTTGTGCTTTCTCATTCTATAAACTAATAACTTTGAAACTGCACATCAGATTCCTGAGACAAACATTTACATGTGCTATGTAATTCAGTGATCCTGACACCAATACACTGGACACCACTTCCAGCCTTTCACCAGTCTAAGAAGATGTCCTTAACTCTTATACTCTATTTTCAGTTCTCTATGCATGTTACAATACGTATCCTGACTTCATGTGCTCTAGCCTTGGTGATTCAACTAAGAAGGCTCTTGTTTGTTCTCCTTTGCCATTAAAGGATTCAAGGAAATTAGGAATCAGAATTGTTAATAATAAATTACAAAGCAAATCTGTGTGATTGTATGCTTTCTCTTGCTTCTGTTTGTTTTTAATGCTCATTAGGTTTTGAAAATCCAAAGACAAATTCAGATATATTTCAACTCACACATTATCCTTGTCGACTCTTTCTATTATATTCAAATAATTCAATAAGATTGGTAAAGCATAACCTCCCTTTTGAATCAGAGCTGTCTATTCCTAATTATATTTTGTGTCCAGATGATTTCTGTTGCATCATTCAGTAAAGATTTATTATTTCCTGCTACTAATTTTAAACTAATTAGACTATAATTCCTGGGGCATGATCTATTTTCCTTTTCAAATATGAATATAATATTTGCTACCCACCAAACCTCTAATATTATTCTGAATTATTTTTTATTTATATGCAATGTTGTCTTGACTATCCCTTCTCTGACACCTTTGAATATATTCCTGTTAATACTCTTCCTAACCCTGTCTTTTATCTTCACAAATTCTGAGCTGTTTAAAAATTATTTTCATTTTTCAGTCTTAAAAGTTTTTTACATCTTTTATCATATCTTCTTCAATTGTAATATCTGTTTTGTTTTCATTCAAATGAAACAGATAAATTTTGATGTTTAGTTTTCAGTCGGTGATAATGACTATTATTAAGGGGTTTTCAGTAAGTTAATAGATTTAAGAGTCCACTCAATATGGATGGTGGAAGAAGTTTTACAGTCTTTTTTTCTCTCTGCTCTGAGGCATGTTTGTTTAAGTATGTGGAACATTTCCCCAGGTGATCCATTCCTTCAGAAAAGTAATCTAACATTACATATCTGGTTCTAACATATCATATTAAAACAAGCAAGCCCATCCTCTTGCACAAGAGTATGAAGGTTACTGGAGGTTAGTAAACTCAGATCAGAGAAGGAACTGAGCTGTGATTGAAATCGCCAGGGGTGAGAATTTGCTCGGTGCAGAGTAATACACCAAAGATATCCAAGTGAGAAAATTAGGGATGTACATGGATGCATGGAATTGTCTACTTTATTTCACTAGATTTGAATTATCTATGTTAATAGATTGAAGAGTACTGCACCCCACTCCAGTGTCAATGTCCAATAACCTAAGAGAACACGAATATCAGATCAAATAGACAAGGATATCAAACCTGCCATCCAGCAGTACATCAGAATCAGGTTTGATATCACCAGCATATATCATAAAATGTGTTAACTTAAAGGCAGCAGTACAATGCAATACATGATAATATAGAAAAAAATAAGTATATCAATTACACTAACTATATGTGTATATGTATACTAAATAGCTAAATTAAAAATAGTGCAAAATCAGAAATAATAAAAAAGTGAGGTAGCATTCATGGGTTCAATGTCCATTCAGGAATTGGATGGTAGAGGGGAAGAAGTTGTTCCTGAATTACTGAGTTTGTGCCTTCGGGCTTCTGTATCCACTACTTGAGGGCATGTCCTGATGATAACAAAGGCTCTGCTCCTTGAAGGCATCATGGATACTACAGAGACTAGTACACAAGATCGAACTGACTGATTTTACAACTTCTTGTAGCTTCATTTGATCCTGAGCAGAACCCCCCCCCCCCCATACCAGACAGTGATACAGCCTGACAGAATGCTCTCCAGAGTGCATCTGTAGAAATTTTCAAGTGTTTTATGTGACAAACCAAATCTCCTCCAACTTCTATTGAATATAGCCTTCTTTATAGCTGCATCGATTTGTTGGGGCCAGGTTAGATCCTCAGAGATCTCAACACCCAGGAACTTGAAACCGCTTACTCTCTGCACATAAAACTATAACCATTCTCTATTAATATATACAAGTGCCAGTTACTTCCTAATATAACGTAAGACAAATCTCTTATCCAGTAACATTTTCAACATCAAGGTAATGACTAATAGTGAAAACAATATCATTGAGTGCCCAGCAATCCAATCAACTCAAAATATAGTTTAAAGGACAAGCAATCAAGTGATCAATGATATTCAGTCATGTGGTGCAGAATTTTCCAAGTACCAGTGAACAAATTGCAGTGCAGAATCCATTAAATATTATGATAAGCAGCTTTTAGAGTGCCTTGAGCACAAGAAGAACTTACTTCTGCCTCTAGATAATTGCTGCACTCTCATACCCAAAGTGTCAGAAGTCAAAGCTGATGCCAATCGTCGTCCCACAAAGTAATTATGCTTTTTGTGAAATCGCTTTCTGCATGTGCAGTCAACAGACACATGAAATTTTGCAGATGTTGGAAATCTTGAGCAATACAAACAAAATGTTGAAGGAACTCAAAAGGTCTGATGGGAAATAAAGTTGATACTTTGGGGCAAGACTCTTTTCCAGGACCGGAAAGGAAGAAGGCAATTGCCACAATAAGAACCTCAGGGAGGGGAAGGAGTACAATCTGTCAGGTGATAGGTGCAACCAGCTGTTGGGGTGTAGTGGGAGGTAAAAGAGAAGTTGGGAGGCAATAGGTGGAAGTGGTAAAGGGCTGAAGAAGAAGGAATCTGATGACAGGACAGTGGACCAAGGGAGAAAAGGAAGGTGACAGGGAACCAGGTGAGGTGATGGGCAAGAAATGAGGGCAGCGAGGGAATGGAAGGGTTGGAGGGCTACCAGAATAGAGAAAGCAAAAGGTGGCAGTGATACAGAGGGGAGTGGTTAAATTTCTGTTCATGCCATTGGGTTGGAGAAGTCGGTGCAATTAACAGTATTGACCACACACAGGAATTTAACAGTGTTAAGCATAAATTCCTGGAATATGTGCTTGATGGATTTCTAGGTCAGTATGTCGAAGAGCTAGTGATGAAACCAACTATGATCGTAAGAGTCATAGAATCATACAGCATGGAAATAGGCTATTTGGCAGACCATATCCACACTGACCAAGATCAGTTAAACTATTAAGCCTATCTTCCAGCACATACCCATAGTTTTCTACATTTAGGCTGAGACCCTTCATCATGACTTGATTATCCTGTTGATGGCTCCCAAGAACTGAAACTTTGATTTTTTATTCCCCTCCATAGATGCTGTTTGATTTGCAGAATTGCTCCAGAATTTTATGTGTGTTGCTCAAGATTTCCAGGATCTGCTGAATCTCTTCAACCCTGTCTATGCCAGGGAAAGTTCTACTTAATGCCATTTAGCCCACAAGTAAAATAAACAATCACTTTAGGGGTGATGAATCATTGGAAGTCTTTATCACTGAGAGATATGTGAACTCTTCCATTGAAAAATGATTCATAGATTTCTAGATATTAAAGGAATCAATGAAAAATGAGAAATGGAACAGGGAAAGTTTGGTTGTTTTTTAAAAGCAGATTTTTTTTGTCAGAATGTGGACTGTATTGTCTCAGTGTCACCTCATGCATTTGCTTTGTCCTTGGATCGTTTGCCTTTTATCAGAATTAGGATCAGGTTTACGTACGTCATGAAATTTGTTAAATATGTCTAATTGTCTGTCTTTGCACCAGCTCTGGTTTTTCACTTTGTTTTGCAGGTGCCTCATTTAGGATCATGGAGATTGTTAAGCTCTTTGTATTTATCACTTTTCTTCAATTTGGGATAATTTACTTAGCATGTTATTTTCAATGTCCAGAATCCCTACGTGCTCCAGGGTGGCATGCAAGCCTCTCTGATTGTGGTTCCTTGTTGGGCGAACTCAGACCAAGTTCTGCTTTGTATCGTCAGTGACTTCTGTTCATCAAGATTCTGTACAGTTTGCCTGAGCTCTCGTTAGTTTATCTGGTCAATTTCTGTAATAAATCTTCAGTTTTGTTTTAATTGCCAAAGCCTCTGTGATTCCTGCATTTGAGTTCACTGGTGACCCTCACAATTAGAGTTATAAAACCCTAGCATTGCTTTAGGCTCTTGGGAGGTAAGGCCCTCTAACATCACAATGGGAGCTTTAGTTCTGTCCTACAGTACAAGTAAAACAAGAGGAGAGAGGCTGAAGGGAAAGTATTCTTTACAAAGTAAAGAGAGTGAAAATCTATCCTTCAAGTGCATGTAGGGAGTCACAGCTCTATAGTCGGTACTTCTACAGGCAGTGCTCCAGTCTCCTCCCACACCTTGATTACACTCTGTGTAACAGTTAAGGCCATATCTTATCAGGAGTATTCCAGATAGACACTGCAACCCGCAGCCTACACCTCTGTGCATGCTGTCTAGGATGTTCTTTATTCAAGAGAGAAGACATCATCTCCCTTAGGGCCATGAACTTGGACAGACTGAAAATTTCCCAATGATTCCTGGAGAGATAGAAATCATCTACATGGGTTAACCATGAACTCTATAAAAATCCAGAAAGATTCTCCTTTTTTGATGCTGATAGTGTGACCACTAGTAAGTACATTCTTAAAACTTTAGGGAGGACACAGTGCCCATTCAGTTTCGGCCACTGGCCAAGAAAGGCTAATAATGCTTTATTAGAAATTTATTTATTTATTAAATTTATTAAAAAATTATTAATTTTTTAAAAGGCTAATATTTTGCTCTTCCCTTGCTCCTGCTTCTGGAAGTAATAAAGCATACAGTTGCAACGGCAGCCAAGGCACTACAGGGAGCCTTGTGCTGATTGAAATTTGAGTTCTCAGCATTCAGTTCCGTTGCCTGGAAGCTCAAGTTGTGCTCTGTAGTATTGGCCAAAGATTTTACCGCATATAATTTTTCATTCACAATTTTGCTGAAATAAGAACAGGAAAGAAGAGGAAGAGGAGAAGGAGAAGAAAGTCAATGATGGGAGCTGGGCATTCTTATTCCTACATGCTTCACAGAACATTGCCACTTCACCTGCTAGGAGTCAGAGAGTCAATCCATGTTCGAAAAGCAAAGATACTACGTTGGACTTGGGTAGATAACATAAATGTTCAGTAATGACCATTTCCAATATACAAGTCTCAAAATTTATTCTTGACATGTTAAGATATAGCCCTTGTCCATTTCAGTTTGAGATAGAGATTACCAGAAAAATAACCAGGACGAGCACTTAATGACTGTGGTACAAGATGTCTTCTGATTCTGGAAATGTAATGGTGAGGCTTTATCGGGCATTGGCTACCCCACATTTGAAGAAATGTGAGCAATTTGAGCCCCATATCTAAGAAAAGATGCCCTATCATTGAAGAGGGTCAAGTGGAGGTTTATCACAGGAATATGATTCAGTGGAGAATGATCCCAGGAATGAAAGGGTGAATGCAAGAGGAATATATGATGGCTTTGGGTCTGTACTCATTGAAGTTTGGAGGAATGAGGGTGGAATCTCATTGAAACCACCCAACTATTGAAAAGCCAAGATGGAGTGGACCTTGGAGAGTATGTGTACAATAGTGAGAGAGCTTAAGACCAGAGGACACAGCCTCAAAATACAAGGATATCTCTTTAGAACACAGATGAGAAAGAATTTCTTTAGCCAGATGGCGGTGAACCTGTGAAATATTTTGCTACAGACAGCTGTCGAGGCCAACTCATTGGGTATATTTAAAGTGGAGGTTGATAGTTTCTTGATTAGTCAGTGTTGAATATTATGGGGAGAAGGCAGGAGAATGGGGTTGGGAGGGAAAATAAATGAGTCACAATTGAATACAGGACACTCAATGGGCTGAATAGCCTAATTCTGCTCCTAAGTCTTATAAACTTGTTTCACAGCAAATGACTCCAAAATTTGCATTATAAAGCCATTTCAGCAGGCAGGTAGGATTTATGAGAGAATTTCTCTGATTTCAAAAACACTAAAGGGTCTTTACCCCAATACACATAGACACAGACATTTGGACCATAGGGTCACAAATGCATGAATTTCTAGACCCACAAGGTTCTGGTAATAGCTTATTGACCTGAAGTGTTAATTCTGCTGTATGTCTCTTTTCAAAGAGTACATGGACCATTTTTTGTATAATATCCCACTTACTCTACAATAGCACAGAGATGAATGTACTTTCCAGTAACAGACGTATCACCCATCACAACAAACCTGCACACACATGAACAAATTATCCTCCAGTAACATTCACAAGTCCTATTAACTGTTCACAAATAACTTCAATCAACTCTATTAACATACACAGCTCAATTCTCTAGACTACTTTCTAATAAGATACAGGGATTCAATATACTTTCTGGTAATATATGCAGTACACATCACGTCAAGTAACATGCTCAACATCAAGTAAGTGTCCAAAAGCAAAAGCAACTCCATGCTGAGATCCAACAACACAGAGACTAACAGCAGATGTAATCCAACTCACTGAGCAATAAAATACAAAATTCTGACTTACTGATCAAACGGAATTCCAAATTCAGTGCCCAATAAACCACTACCAACTACTGGGGAATTAAGCCATGCTCCAATAACATTAATTTCTTTTCTCCAATAATACATAACTTCATTATACTACCCAACAGAACATGGAGGCTACATTGCAATTAAACACATCTCTAAACTATATCCCAGCATTACATAGCTCGGGCTACTGTGCAAGCATAACTCCGCACTGTAATTCAGTAAGCCAAACAACTTTAAAATACAGAGGAAAGCAAGCAGACTGACAAGTAACAAACATATTGCACACTTCTGCTTATCTACTGGTAGATTACATGGAACAGTCCTTATATCAGTTCCACTCGAACTGCTCCCATCATCTTTTACCCCAATACACTGATGACAATAATGGTGCTGCTTCCTTCATATATCAACTGCTCAATTCAACTTTATTGCCAATTTCTACCATGTTTATACTGTATTCCCATCTTTGACTCCTCCTTCCCCTTCCCTGCCCTCTCTCCAACTTAAATCCATCTCAGGGGACAGATTAGTGACCAATATCCATTACAGGTTCACAGCATCATGCTGCATTTTTGACTATACCTCCCCTCTTCTTGTTTATAGTGTTGACTCTGTTGGGTTCTGCCAGTCTGTCCGCTCATTGTCTCTGCTCTAATGATGCCACTTCTCACAGCAGTTTTCTGAGCTACCTTCCTTCTGATTACAGGTCATCAACTTGTAAAGGTAATTACTGAATGCTTTTAGATCTGTTTTATTTCAGATTTTGGCTACAAATTTGTTCTGTATCTCACAATTCTAGCACCTAGCACCCAGCTAATTACACATTCAATGCTAAAATTTTGCTAGCTGACTCAGCTGTCCTTAAAACACATAGTTCCAGGTTGCAGAACCAAAATAAGGGCAACAACCCCCATATTTTAAAAAATGCAAGCAATCGTTCTAGAATTACATCATTCGAAGTTACTGCCAAATAATGCACCTAAATCTTCTTTACACTTCCTCATCTCTAGCAACCAACTTACAATATCAAAAATAACTCCAATCCATAATCTCATATCAGAAGCAATTCTAAAATATTCTGGACTTCTTTATCCAATAATATAACCAGTTCTAACTTATTGTCCAATAGTATATAGGCCTTAGCAAAATATCCATTGACCTGATCAATTTCTGTTTGCAATGCAGTAGAAAGTATTGTTGCAAGTCAATAAAACTGGAAATTCTAAGCTCTTTATCAGAGAATTCAAATGATTTGCACAGCTCTGAATGACTTTGATTACTACTTAACACACGTGCAACTCTAGACTATAGATCAACAGCAGCAGACAGGGTTATGAATTGCTGGGCAACAGTATAAGAAATATCCAATTAATGATGAATTCTTCCAGATTACAGATGCACATTACAACAAGGCCTAGAAAGAGTGGATGTGGAAAGGATGTTTTCTGTAATGAGGGAGTCTAGTACCAGCAGGCATAGTATCAAAATAGAATGACATCCCTTTAGAACAGAGATGAGGAAGAATTTCCTTTGCCAAAAAGTGGTGAATCTGTGGAATTCATTGTAACAGACTGCTGTGGAGGACAAGTCAATGGGTAAATTTAAAGCGGGGTGGGGTTGATAGGTTCTTAATTATGAGGGCATCAAGGGTTATGGAGATAGGTAGGGTAATGGGGTTGAGAGGGATAATACATCAGACATGATGGAATGTCAGAGCAGACTCAATGGACTGAATAGCCTAATTCTGCTACTTTCTCTTCTGGTTTTGTGATCGTAACACCCCAAGCAGCTCCATTTATGAGTTCAGGCCATATACAACCTTGAACTGCTGTTGAATGTTGTGGATGACATAAGACTGGTGCAAAATTCAGTGGCAGCTTCACCATCCAGTAACTAAAGAACCACAAACTACTGTTGAATACTACAATTGATTTCCGTTTACTGTATAATAATGCTCACAACCACAAACTGTCATGTGAAAACATAAGGAACTCACACCTTTTGCTCAGTAATGCACGGATGTCAAGCCCATTGTCAGCACAATTTCAATCTAGCATCTATTAACCCACACAAGTAATGTACAATTCAAAATGTAAATTATCTTCTACTTTCTAATCTGTTTCCAACAATATGAACATCTATGAAGTGTTATCCAATATCATATACAGTTGTAGCCTACTGCCAATAATACAATCAACTTTCAACTCTAATAAAACCAAGTATTCAGTTTCTTTCAGTGGACAGGTGAGGGTTTAATAAGATAATTACAAGCTAAAGTTATCCAAAGAGGGTCCAGAAGGGGTTCACAGGTTTGATTCCAGAAATGAAAGTGTTATCATACAAGGAATGTTTGATGGCTCTGGGTCTGTACTCACTGGAATTCAGAAGGATGGGGGGGGATCTCATTGAAACCTTTTGAATGTTGAAAGACCTAGACAGAGTAGTTGTGGAAAGGCTGTTCCTCATAGTGGGAGAGTCTACAACAAGAGGGCACAGCCTCAGGATAGGTGGGCACCCTTTCAAAATGGAGACAGGAGAAATTTCTTTAGCCAAAGGGTGGTGTATTTGTGGAGTTTGTTGCTACAGGCAGCTGTGGAGGTCAGGTCGCTGGGTGTATTTAAAGCAGAGATTGATAGGTTCTTGATTGAACATGGATTCAAATGATACAGGAGAAGGCCAGGAGCTGGGGTTGAGGAGGAGAAAAGAAAGAAGGATCAGCCATAATTGAATGGTGGAGCAGACCTAAGTCTGCTCCCATGTCTTATGGTCTTGATGCAGCATCAATAACTCTCTGAGACGGGAGGTGAGATACCGGCTTTTATTGGCTGGAAGAAAGAACAAGCAGCAACTGACCACCACACTGCATCCTGGAGACTGAGACCGGGGCAGAGTCCCCAATCGCCTTTATACCGGGGTCTGTGGGAGGAGCCACTGGGGCAGTCAGCGGTGGTGGGGGGGGGTGGGCATGTCCAGACAGGTATATGTAGTTTACCACAGATCTAAAGTGTAATAACAAATAAATCCAACTTGTATTACTGAAGCAACTCTGAAATAAAGTAAAAGCTAGAAATTCGGAAGTATGATTCAACAAAATGCCCATCTTCTGTAACAAAAACTCCAGACAACTTAAATTTGACTACAGTCCAGTAACGAGCCAGCTCTGTGCTGTCCAGTAATAATCAAACTTCCGTCACTTACCAGATGCAACCACAATCTACTGTCTAAATTCAAATGTAGTTAAGCATATTGTCCCTTAGCATAAAGAACCCACTATTGATCACATTTACAGCTCTAGCATTCTGTTGCTTTTTAAATCATTGTCAAAATGATTTAAACTAAGTTGCTGATGAAACTCAGTCAGCTGTAGACAATTATCCAAAACATCAGTAGCCTCCTCTACACTGGTGAAACCTGATGTAAATTTGGGGGACCATTTTGTTAAGCACTTACACTCCATCTGCCAAGAGCAGAATTTCCCAGTGGTCAACCATATTAAATCCTATCCCCATTTCCATTCGGATATGTCAATCCCTGGCCTCCTCTTTTGACACAATGAGGACACTCTCAGGGTTGAGGAGGAACTTTTCATATGCTATATGTGTAGACTTCTACCTGATGGCACATCAATGTCTTCTTCTGGTAAATAATTCCCTCCCCTTCCCGCTTCTTCTATTTCCCACTCTGACCTTCTCACCTGTCTATCACATCCCCATGGTGCCTTCCCTTTCTCCCATGGTCCATTCTCTTCTTCTATTAGATTCCTTCTTCTACTGGCCCTTTACCTTTCTCACACACCTGTCTTCACCTATCTTCTTCCAGCCAGTCACCCCTCAACATCCCCCACTGTTTTATTCTGACATCTTCCCCTTCCTTTCCAGTCCTGAGGAAGGGTCTTAGCCTGAAATGTCGACTGTTTATTCATTTCTACAGATGCTGCCTGATCTGCTAAATTCTTCAGGTATTTTATATGTGTTGCATTGGATTACCAGCATCTGCAGAACCTCGTGTTTAGAATTCCACTTTACTCTCCAGTTAAGACTGAAACTTCTCATAAAATCATAGAATTGTTGCCACATAGATAGTTGCCTAGACTTTACACCAGCTCCTTGTAGAGCAATCCCTTCAGTCCCAGTTGCTCTTCATTCCTCAAATAGTTCCTAAGTGTTTTGTCCCAAGTACCTTTCTATTTTGAAACCTCTTTTCAAAGGTCCTAAAGGTGAGGAGTTTCATGGTACCAGAATGCATTGCCTCAAAGAAGATTTTCACTTAATTCCCCGTATATATTTGTTCAGTATTTTCCCTTTGTGCCCCTAAACATTTAGGCATTCATGGTGGCTATTATCTGTAAAGAAAAACCTGCCAATGCTGAAAATTAAAAATGAAAAGAGAAAATGTTTGAAATACTCAGGAGGTCAAGCCGCATCTGAACCAGAGTTAATGTCAGGTTGAAGACACTTTGTCAGAGCTAGGAAGGAGACAAAAAAGCTTGTTAAGATGCAGAAAGGGTGGGGTAAATTAGCATTTCCCAAGAACCATTTGCTTTCTGACTCAGAATGTATAACATAGAACAGCTCAGCACAATACAGGCCCTTCATCCCACAATGTTGTGGCAAATTATCAACCTACTCCAATATCAATCTCAACCTTCCTTCCCACATACCCTCCATTTTTTTTTTCATCCATGATCTACCTAAGGATCTCTTAAGTGTCTTGCATCATCATATATACCTCTGTCAAGTCACCTTCTGTCCTCCTTTGTTCTAAAGAGAAAAGTCCTCGCTTGCTCAAACTTTCCACATACAGCATGTTCTCTGATCTAGGCAGCATCTTGGTATTTCTTCTTTGTAACCTCTCTGAGGCTTCCACATCTTTCCTATAATGAGCAGCTAGAACTGAATGCAATACTCCAAGACTGGTCTCACCAGAGTTTAATAGAGCTGCAACTTTACCTTGTGGTTATTGAACTCAATCTCCCAACTAATGAATACCTACAGATCATACACCTCCTTAACCACCCAATCAACTTGCCTGGTAACTTAAAGGGATCTATGGACTTAGACCTCAAGATCCCACTATTGCTCCACAAGGTTAAAAATCCTGCCATTAACCTTGAACTCTACCTTTACTTTCAACCTTCCAAATTGAATCACTTCTTGCTTTTCTAGCTTGAATTCCATCTTTCATTTCTCAGCCCAGCTCTGCATCCTGTCAATGTCCTGTAATAATCTATGGGAACCTTCTACACAATCCACCATACCACCAACCTTCATCTCATCTGAAAACTTGCTAACCTACCCTTCCATTTCCCCATCTAAGTTATTTATAAAAATCACAAGGATTAGGCATCCTATAGCACCAATGCCATTGAGTGGAAAATTCTACAAAGGTAGTGGATTTGGCCCAGTACCCTCCCAACCATTGAGCACATCTTTATAAAATATTGCTGTAGAAAAGCAGCATCCACCATCAAAGATCCTCACCACCCAGGCCATGCTCTTTTATCACAGCTGTCATCAGGTAGAATATACAAGTGCCTCAGGACTTGCAAGTCCAGGTTCAAGAACAAAAGGGGATACCTACACTCATCTTTTTTCTGGTGTTTCCACAACTGATGTTCTCACTTTAAGGAATCTTTATCTTGTTATTTCATGTTCATTATCTATTGCTATTTACTTATATTTGCATTTGAACAGTTTGTTGTTGATTGATTCTGTTTACAATTTTTGTTCTATAAATTTGCTAAGTATGTCCACAGGAAAAAGAATCTCAGGGTTTTCTGTGGTGACTCTGACAATAAATTTTACTTTGAACTTTAAACTTTGAAACTCTTTAGTTGAACATGTTTCAAAGCTTCAGAGTTAACCATCTTGTTCTGCCATTTGTTTGGGATGCAGACAAATTAGGTTTATTCTACTGTAGTTCTAAATCATCTTTGATTCACTTTCAGAACAAAGCATTCAGATCACAGCCTTCCTCCTTGTACTTTGGGGTTGTGAGTTAGCTTTTTATTACTATTTTAAACTTCACAATATTGGATAATACTTTCCGTTGGGTGGTTAATTTCTGTGTTAAGAAAGTTTTTCAAGTTGTTGTTGAGTTCATGTGTTGGATTTTCTCACTGTCTTAAGAAAACTACTACTGGTCTATATTTTGGGAGATGACTGTATCTTATAGCATATGTGTGTTTGTTTCCATCCTGTCTTAGGAACACATTCATTCTTTGACTGCCAGAAACTATCAGTTACAAAAGCCGTGTCACTTCTGTGGTTTTATTTTCCCAATAACATGATGACTTTCTGATTTAGCCTTGGGACAAACTAAGTTGTCTCACCTCCCAGCTAACTGTGTAAAACAGGAACCTTAGTCGTGTTGCTAAAAGCATGTCAAAGGAGAAGCGAGAAGAATATGTCAAACAAGACTGGAGCAATTACTCACAAGAGAATCTGCTGATGCTGGAAATCTTGAGCAACATACACAAAACACTTGAGGAACTCAGCAAGTTAGGCTGCTTCTATAAAGAGGAATAAACAGTAATTCTTTCAGGCTAAATTTGGGAATATAATGGAATTTTCTCCACTTTACCTGAATGAGTGCAGCTCCATTAACACTCCATAACCTCTAGATCTCCATGAAAATGCAGCCCACTTGATTTTCACTATTTCTACCAAAGTAACCATTCATTGTCTCCAACACCAGCATAATGGGGCTACAATGTTTAACATCTATAAAATGGACCAGGTTATTCTGACAGCTCACCCAATCCATGACCTCCAACACAAAGGAGGTCAGAGTTTCAAGAGGATTGAATCATCACCATCTTTGCGTTCCTCTCCAACTCATATGCCATCCTGACTTGGAAATATGTCATTTTTATATGATCTAAATCTGAGAACACATTCGACACAGCTCGGAAGGACATTTTCTTGGACATGACCATATTTTTGCAAGAACTCACCACCATCTTCTCAAGGGCAATTAGTAGTTAATAATATCAGATCACCTTCTATACGATCCACACTCTACATCAGTCCCTGGGCACATTTCAAAAGGATATTTTATTTGTCTGTTGTAAAACCATCTGAGACCATGGATACTTGTCCTCAGCCAGTGTTTCTGAATGACCACTCTGGTGAACAATTAATCAGGTCACACCATGGTGATTGATGTGGTTTCTTCGATCTGGTTTATTATTTATGGATGTCACTATGTTGGCAACCACCATGTTTGTAATTCTTACTCTTTCTTCTGCTATCACTTCATGTTGCTGGGGCAGGAGATCTTCATCCTCCTTCCAGTCTCTTTGCCATTTAGCTTCATTAACAGTACATCCCTTGTCTTCCTTAACATCGAAAACTTTAACTGAAAGTTTGATGAGGTTTAAAATTTGCTAACATCAATGGCAAGTCAAATGGGAGCCCCCCCCCCCCCCCCCCGACGAACCATAACAGAAATACACCCATTTAGTAAATTGCTGAATATGCAACTCTCATTCTCAACCAAATAGATGTATCAGTTCTGGAATCAAATCATGCAACTGGTTCAACCTGATGCTAAAGTTACAGTGAAGAAGCGCTTGGAGAAACATCAGCTGATAAAAGAAAGCCCACTAAATATTGTTTGCTGAGGATAACTTATGTCTAAAGCCAGTCAAATTTACTTTTATTGTCTTATGCACAAGTACAATGGAAACTTACTGTAGCAATATCACAGTCACAGAGCATCAAACACATAGCATTCACAAGGAAAACATAAGTTAAGCCTAAATTATACAAAATTTATATGTAGGGCTCTCACTACCATTAACTCCAGTGTTAACTGTTCAGGCTAACAAAATGGCTTCTCTGTATTGTTATAATGTAATGGCTTCTCTGAAATTGTTACTTAATGCTGTAATGGGTTGCTGTAGCTGGAATGTTTGGGTTATAACTGCAGATAAGGGGGGAACTAACCAATGGAGAATTATTATGCTATCTTGTATGCTGAGCTGAGCGGGAGTTCGCTGTCTTTATCGGGAGGTGAGTGAGGAGGACGGATGTGTGAGGAGCGGACAGCGGTTCCAGGGTGGCAGATATTGGAAGTCGGCGTTTTGGATGATGGCCATAGGCTTGGAAGGTTGGTCTGGATGGAACTGGAGGCGTGAGCTCCAGCATATTAGAATATTATGTGCACAAACTGATATACTTACTGATCTGGCGCCTATAGGTTATCTGTTTCTACTAACCCATCACTAAGAAATAACTATAAAGTTGGAATTATTTACTTGCCTTTGGTGTATTGTCTCATATTTGTGTTGCGAGCATGTACTGGGAGGGCATTACACTATATTTACACCAAAGTACTGCACTGCTGGTGGGGCGAAGGCGGTTCACCCTAGGTGAACGGGGGTAATTTGGGGGCACGGATGTTACATATACAAGAAATAACACAACAAGAGTGAAAAAGTCTATATCAGTACAAAGCAATCAAAGTGTTCATACAAGGGGTGATTGATAAGTTTGTGGCCTAAGGTAGAAGGAGATGAGTTATACAGCTCTCGTTACATGCACATGCAGTTCAACTCTTTGACTGATTATGCAGAAAGTTTGAAGTTAATAACTCATCTCCATAAGACAAAGGAGCAGAAGTCAGCCATTCGGCCCATCGAGTCTGCTCCGCCATTTCATCATGAGCTGGTCCAATCTCCCCTTTAGTCCAATTCCCCTGCCTTCTCACCATAACCTTTGATGCCCTGACTACTCAGATACCTATCAATCTCTGTCTTAAATACACCCAATGACCCGGCCTCTACTGCCGCCCGTGGCAACAAATTCCACAGATTCACCACCCTCTGGCTAAAAAAAATTCTTCACATCTCTATTCTGAATGGGCGCCCTGCAATTCTCAAGTCATGTCCTCTCGTACTAGACTCCCCCACCATGGGAAACAACTTTGCCACATCCACTCTGTCCATGCCTTTCAACATTCGAAATGTTTCTATGAGGTCCCCCCTCATTCTTCTGAACTCCAAGGAGTACAGTCCAAGAGCAGTCAAATGTTCCTCATATGTTCTCCTCTTACCTTAGGCCACAAACTTATCAGTCACCCCTGATGAGTTATTAACTTCAAACTTTCTGCATAATCACTCAAAGAGTTGAGCTGCACGTGCATGTAACAAGAGCAGTATAACTCATCTCCTTCTACCTTAGGCCACAAACTTATCAATCACCCCTGCTATGGACACTTTCTGGAGATCTAAGATCTGTAAGCTCCACGATCACTGGACTGTGTGTAAATGTAAGAGGGGGCTATGTTGAAAAATAAATGTGCTGAGTTTTCTAAAATTAAGTCCTTCTACCTTAGGCATTGAACTTATCAATCACCCCTTGTGCTGTTGAGGTTAGGTTCCAGTTGGTTCAGGAGCACAATGGTAGAAGGGAAGTACCTGCTCTTGAACTTGGTGATGAAGGACTTCAGGCTTCTTACCTGTACCTGACGGTAGCTGTGAGAAGATGGTACTGCCTGGATGGTGGAGATCTTTGAAGACAGATGTTGCCTTTTTGAGGGAGAATGTCAGGTAGACACTATAGATGGTTTGGAGGGATGTACCGGTAAGGTAGTGGGCTGAGTCCACTTCACTCTGTGGCCTTGTACACACCTGAAAGCTTAAATTTCTGTATCGGACCATGACAAACCATTCTGAGTCAAGGCTATTGTTTTGCAGATAGATCCAACATAGTAGGTAAGGGTATGGAAGGTTATTGATTAGAAATGATGTGCTTTACTCTTCACGGATGCTGCCTGATCTGCTGAGCACCTGCAGAATTTTATGCTGCTATTTTATATTTTCAGAATTGCTGCATTTTGTTTCTGTTTTTTTTTGCATTTCTGTGGAGCGTTTGAATTTTGATTGAAGAGAGAAGACTGATGCCATCAGTGAGGGGGACCAACTGGGAGGAAGCAGACTGTGGAAGGGACTGAAAATGACATTGGTCATGCTGCAGCCATTAAGCCTCGGGGGTTCTTCTGCTTCGCTTGTGTGTACGATTTCAACTCACACACGCTCTTGGGCTCAGTAACTTCTGTCTGATAGCTCCTGCCTCTGATGTACAAAAAAAAACAGCAAAAGATGGACAGAGGAAGCAAACAAGATGTTTCCTGGGTACATCCTTCCCATGAGCAGCAGAGCATAAATTCAGAACACTGATGTTTAAAGTTTAATCAGAAATTCTTGTAAAGTTGTTAATTTATAAAGTGACAGTAGTACTTGCTCTAGTATTGAGCTATCTAAGTTTAGCCAGATCATACCACTGGTACATATCCTGCTACTTTCAACATTTCCAGGAATAAAAACTTACCATGTTTGCTTGGGTGTTTGGCTGGTGTCTATCTAGAAAGCTAATGAAGTGCATGCTTCTTATTTGAATTAGGTACTTAAAGGAGGGTCATTTCGGATGGTGTAAACTGTTCACCTGGAATTCTACAAGCAGATGTTGGGAAAGGGATATTGAAGGTAATGTCACTAGGAAAATGATAGTGTTCATTTGCTCGGCTCCCGTGAGTGATCTGGTAAGAAGGAGCCCTTGTTTTTCAAAGGAATAAAGAGTATATTCATGAGAGGCCCTTGCTTTCAAGGAGAACTGTTGACCTCAAGTGCACTTGCACCTGTGTCTGAGGGAAGTACTGCTTGAAAATAGATTCACTGTACCCTCGTCAAAGCACGGGTGGGAGGTGGGGGTTAAAAGTGCATCCCTGGTCTTGTGGCAAGGCACTGATTGCAATCATAAACTGACTCACAAAGAAATAGAACAATCAGCTTCTACAGTAAGGTTTTGGTTAATGAAACAATAAGCTTACTAATAAGGACTCTCATTAGATCTCTGTCTGATTGGGGAAGTTAGATGAAGAAAGATAACTAAAATGTTCGAAAACAGCAGGGAGGAAAGGAGCAAAGAGAAAGGAGTGAGTCAAGTTGTAGGTACCATGAGTCTCATTATAGAAGAGGAAGGTCTTCGACTTAACATAGAACACAGAACGGTACAGCACAGGAATTGGCCTCATGGCCCATGATGTACTGCTTACTTAATCGAATTAGTAATTAAATGTTGAACTAAACTGATCCCTTTTGCTGATGCAATTTTGATATCCTTCCATTCTCTGCATGGTCATGTGCCTATCAAGTAGCTTCTCAAATATCTACATTCTATTCATTTCTATTAGCACTCTTGGCAGCGTTTTCCAGGCATCCACTACTCCCTGTAAAATCTTACCCCTCATATCTCCTCTGAACTTATTCCCTCTAATCTTAAACTCATACCCTCTAGTATTAGGTATTTAACCCTGGGGAAAATTATTCTCTCTCTCTCTCTCTCTCTCTCTCTCTCTCTCTCTCTCCTCCCTCTCTCCCTCTCTCCCTCTCTCTCCCTCTCTCTCCCTCTCTCTCCCTCTCTCTCTCCCTCTCTCTCTCCCTCTCTCTCTCTCCCTCTCTCTCTCTCTCTCCCTCTCTCTCTCTCTCTCTCTCTCTCTCTCTCTCTCTCTCTCTCATTATCTTACAAGCTTCGATCAGCCTTCAAGCTCCAGAGAAAGGTTTTAAATGGGAAACAATGTTGACAAGTTAATATCCAGATCACTTCAACTGATATCAATAATCATATTATTTTAATTGGTCATAACACAAAAGGAGGTCATTCGTTCCATTGAGTCTATACTAGCTCTCAGATCACATCGACCCCAGCACCTTTTTCATAAACCTGCTTCTCCATCCAATTCCCTGCAATTTATTCTTTCTCACATGTCCATCATTTCTCCCTGATTTTCCTTTCACCCTCTACAGGGTAATTAACTCATGGATTAAAGGTGACACCCCACCCAATCTTAGTTAAAAGTTTAGTTAAAAGCAGCAACATCTCATGATCTGGATGCTTCTCAACAACACAAAAGGGCTCGTAGGTTCATCGTCAGGAGACATCTCCTGGGGGTCTCTGGCTGTGGCTGCAATGGTTCGGATTTACAGGTGAGTCACTTCTCTGCTCATCCTGCCCTTAGAAACTTACCTCTTGACCTGACAGACAAGGAGATCTCCACTAAAAGCAACATTAAAGCAGCATTCTGACATCAATGACACTTTCTGATAGACGTACACTTTGCAGAGTTATAAGACATATAGATAGGGTAGTCAGAGTCGGATAGTGTGAAGTAAAGTTTTTACATAGGAAGAGGTAGGTGTCTGGAATGGACTGTCTGGGAGGTGATAGAGCTGATATAATAGCACTGTTGAAGAAGAATTTAGACCGACACATGAGCAGGTGGTGAACAAAGGGATACAGACATTGAGGTAGATGGTAAGAGCAGCAACGTGGTAGGTACAGACATTGTGTTCCAAAGGGCCTGTTCCTCTACTGCACTGCTCCTTGTCATCAAGGCCAGATACCGATATGTGAAGAAGCAACCTGCTGGCTTCTGATGAGTGGCCTTGACATGAACAACGTAGAACAGTGTGAATTTGATACTGGGTTGTTGACACTTCCTGATTATGGAACAGGAGGTGCCCATTAAACAGACCTTGGGACTTAAATTGCCCCAAGATATAAGCACTAAAGAATCATAACTCAAACCTACCAGCTCTTCTCCAAAAAAAATCATAAATTAAGATGTTTGCAGGATTAGAAACAAAAGCACAAGAAGATCTGCAGATTCTGGAAATCCAAGCAACACACACAAAACAGAGACCCTTCAGAAGGAGTCACCCTCACCCTCCTGACATAGGGTCTCGGCCCCAAACATCAACTGGTTACTCTTTTCCATAGATGCTACCTGACCTGCTGAGTCCCTCCAGCATTTTGAGGATGTTTGCGGGATTATTCAGAATATTTTGCAGGCTGTGGCTGACAAAGTTGAGAGGTATGAGTCAAAATCTACAGCATCCTTCAAACCTCATGATGCGAATGGCCAAGTTAATCACCAGACAAACAAGTGATGGCTACTAGACCTCTTTTCACTGTAATAGCTTCATGCCAAGTCAACCAATGCAAAAAAGATATTGACACAGAGAAAAGGCAAAAGCACGCTTTTGCAGCAGAATTAATTTTGAAAGTGATCCTTGTTTTAAAAAGCAGAGTATTGCCTGAACAGTTACAAGGCAATTGAACAGGTAGTTGGGTGGGAAAGGTGGAAAGAGATACAGGATAAGTCCAGGCAAATATGATTAGTGGACACAGGCAATGTGGACAGACTGGGTTTTTTTCCGGGCCTGTTACTGTGCTGTGTGGTACTATGATTTCTTTGATTCCATGAATCACATTAACCCAGAGGATTACATAGTATTTATTTTCATTTATTCTTGAAAAGCAGATGCCAGTGCTAAGGCATCTGAGAAGGTGTGGATAGACTTTCTGCGGTCCCATACTGGGCTCATAAGGGAACGCTTCAATAGGAGGAGGCTACCCAATACCTCAGGCATTGTCTAGGGCCTAATTATATACAGCCCATCACTCAATAACCCTTATTGGTGGTTTGGTGGTCAGTTGTGGAAAGGTTGGCAGCTTCAAATTCCTGAGTGTTACCATCTCTGGTGACCCATCCTGAGCTCACCACATAGATGTAATCATGAAAAAGGTGCATGAAAACTTCTATGATCTTAGGAGTTTAAGGAGGTTTGGCAAGCCAGCAAATACTCTAACGAGCATCTACAGATGCACTGTAGAAAGTATCCTAACTGGTTCCATCATGGTCTGGTACGGTAATGCACTGGAGTTCAAGAAGCTACAGAGAGTAGTTGACACAGCCCAGTCCAGCATGTGCACAGCATTCCCTACCATTGAAAGCATCTACTGGAGGCGCTGCATCAAGAATGATGGCATCTGTCAACAATGATCCCCAGCATCATGCCCTCTTCTCTTTGCAACTATCAAGCAGGAGTTACAAAAGCTTGAAGGCCAGGTTCAGAACAGCTACTTATCTATAACTATCAGGTTTTTGAACTGACTAGCATAACCTTAATCCTACCTCAACAAGGGAACTCTAAGGATCACTTCTTGCATTACGGTGAACTTGCTTCTGATCATGTTCTTGTACTAATATCTTGTTTTGCAGTCTTTTTTCTTCACACCATTGTATAAGTGATATATATATAAATTTATATTCTGTGTAATTTGAACCTACGTGTCTATGATGCTGCTCCATGTTTTGCATTCTACATGTATCTCACTGTATTTGGCCACATGGTAATAAACGGGACTTGAAAGACTGGGCTGGATGTGATGAGGGAAGTGACATTCTTATTCTGTGCTTTGTTGTTTTTGGAAATCGATATGATGCTTACCAATGTTGCTTTAAGATACCCAATGAGTGAATTGCACACATTATTTTGCAGGTAAAAGCCAAAGAGGTTGTATACTTTATAGCAGGTATATAATGCCAAAAGATAGAACATAATGTTGACCTTCAAATTTGTGACATCTTTAAAAATAAATTCAACCCATGCTTCTCGTTTCACTTTCTATCTGCAGTGGGAACTGCATGTCCACCACTATGAGGTGAGTCCACCATGGGATCCAGCTGTGCTGACTCCCACTGTCCAACATTCTGTCCACTTTTACTTTAATACAAAAATAAGCTGAGTGTCAGACAGCAGACAAGTATCTCCGCAGGCCAATACCTTCCAGAATTGGTGAGTCCGGGGGCATCATGCTGGGCTGGGGTGAGGAATCTAAAATAAAACTACATGGCAAAACATGTGTAAAGCTTCTGTTGCAAAGAAATTGATGGTTCTGTATCTAATGACGTGAACACCCGAGCCATGAAATAGAGAGGGAGTGAGACCTCTCAGTCCTTAATCGGGTGTGTGCCAACTGCTCAAAGAAAACACTTAAAAATTCCTCCAACGATAAAGTTTGATCTAAACTGCCTTTAACAACTAAGGCTGAACGAATTAACATTCTGTGTGTTAAAAGGCAGTGAAACACAGAAACAGAATGACTTTTTTTTTCAATCAGGAAGAA
This sequence comes from Hypanus sabinus, assembly GCF_030144855.1. Taxonomy (NCBI): domain Eukaryota; kingdom Metazoa; phylum Chordata; class Chondrichthyes; order Myliobatiformes; family Dasyatidae; genus Hypanus; species Hypanus sabinus. Next base: position 32,944,840 of record NC_082726.1, on the reverse strand, counting down.
CTGCTTTAAATAAGCACTGATGGTCAGTTAGTGACATTAAGAAAAAAGAGCAGTTGGAATTTGCTGAATTTCACTCCTCTCCCATCACACTACTCACATGCAACTCACATCAATTCAGTTCCCAAGGGCCCAAACCAATTTCTCTTGTTTTGAGCTAGAGTTGCTGGCAGAACCTGCAACAGCCATCAAACCCATTAATCCGCCTGCTGACAATGACAAAGACTGATTCTACCACCAAACAATCAATTTGTATCTCTTTTTCGGATGTACAAAAATATCATGAAAAAGCGTCAGTGGTAATAGTTTCACAACTGTGAAATAATAGAGTAATAAAGCAATCAGCAGTTGACCTTGGAAGACAGCTAATTCATCTGCACATCTATCTTAATTATTTCCTGTGAAATGGTTACAAAGAGAAACTGTACAATTCATTCATCGTGCCATGACAATTCCATTTTTCCCACCCTCTACACTATTTTTTTTCCCCTGATGCAGCAATCCACAATTTCGACAAACACCACCCCCACCTCTCCCCACAAAACAATCAAGATCAGAAATGTTATTTAAGTACAAACACAAATATTAAGGCCTCTCTTCAAACACATTCCTGGCAAAACGGAGGGAGAAAATTAAATTGTTCAGATTTTGCGCTTTGTGTTGGGTTTACTTTTATGATCCCCATACAACTGACCTCATTCTGCTGTATGGAATTAATTTTAAAAATCTCTTAACTTGGGCAATTTTGAGACATTATTGTACTTTGCAAAGTACAACATGGACAATTGTACTTTGCTGTTCTTTTTGTTTTGCAATGTTGGACTTGGATTTTCGTATCCCCTTTTGCCACAGTGCTTTAATAGTTTGGAGCAGAGGGAGAAAGAGAAATGGTTGTGAATAGGGGACTATGCAAAGAAGAAAAAAATTGTCAGGAGACAGTGACAAAAGACTTTCACTGCACCATTCAGAGACAATTTGTAAGTGTGGCTGGTGAAGTCAGGCCAAAGCCTAGGAAACAGCTGGAGCCTCAGTGATTGATAAACGCAGTCGGGAAAACTTCATTTCACCGTGAATGAAGACAAAAGCGATACCATGTTCAGTGAGTGTGTAATGTTACTGTCATTAAGTGGTACTCTGGACAGCCCCAGCTCCTTCAGATGGGGCTGGGGAGAGGAGGGGTGGGGGGGGAGGTGGTTATTGGAGGTGAAAGACTACCATTAAACAGAAAAGCGAATTCAATACTCTGTTGCCATTTTTTTAAAAATCTAATTGATTATCCCTGAATCAAGGCAAAACTTTCTTTATTTTGCGTTTTACTGAGCAGACCCCTTAAATAATAATGGACAAACCTTACAAGCATGGCCATCAGAATCAGGTTTAACATCGCCAGCATACATTGTGAAATTTGTTAACTTTGTGGCAGCATTACAACTTAACGCATGATAAATACAGAAAGAAACTGAACTATAGTAAATATATATTTTTTTAGATAGTTAAATTAAATTAAGTAGTGCAAAAACAGATGTTTAAATAAGTAATGAGGTAGTGCTCATGGCTTCAATGTCTATTCAGAAATCAGATGGCAGAGGGGAAGAAGCTGTTCCTGAATTGCTGAGTGTGTGCCTTCAGGTGTCTGTACCTCCTCCCTGATTGAAACAATGTGAAGAGGCTATGTCCTGGGTGGTGGGGGTCCTTAATGACGGACGCCACCTTTCTGAGGCACTGCTGCTTGAAGATGTATTGGATATTATGGAGGCTAGTACCCACAATAGAGATGATTCATCTTACAATCAATGTTCGTGATTTTTTTCCCCACAGGAGTAACATTCTCCAGCTGTAATGTGGAATGGGCAACCGCGGGTCTTCAGTCTGATCCACAGCCAACAGTTAAAGAAAATGGGTAGAGTATGACATGGCAAACAGATCCTGTTGCATGTCAAAGTAGAGTTTCATCCCCATGTCTTCAAGGCTTGTGCTAGGCTTTATCTCTTATTATCTCCCAAATCATGTCGATCAACTTTGTTTATCGATACACTCATAAAGTCAAACTACATCAGGGGTTCCTAACCTTTGAAATGCTATGGACTAATACGATTAAGCAAGGGTTCATGGATCCCAGGTTGGGAATCCCTGAACTACACAAAAACAAGCTCTTCAACCCACCAGGTCTATACTAACTATTTACACTACTACGCTAATCCCATTTCATTCTTCGCCATAGGGTTTAAAACTCATCTGCACACAAGAGGAAACAGTGGTCAATTAACTTCCAAAACTGTGAGAAAACCGGAGAGCATCCATGTGTTCACACTCCACACAAACAGCACCAGAGCTCAGGATTGAACCTGCTCCGTTAGGGCTGTGAAGCTGCAACTCCAGGACATCATTCCTTCTGTCAGTGCCTCCTTGCTTCACCACTGTTCATGAGAGAGAATGTTCATGGTTGTAACCTTCATGGTCATCGGATATACCTGAATTATGCCACCAAGTATCTTGGAAGTATTGTGATTATTATAAGAAATTTAGCAGATAATTTGCAAGTATCAGGCTGTAATAAACAAAATATGCTTCTCATTGAGTAGCTTAGGGAGCTACCTTAACAATAAATATCATTCAAAGCAAAAGGAGAGCTTAGCAATTCAGCTTTAAAGAGTGTAGTGGAATCTCGCGTGGCCATCAGAGTTGAAAGGGGAATTAGACTGGAAATGCAGGGCAACAAGTAAACTGCTAGAGGAACTCAGTGGTTTGAGCAGACTCTGTGGGGAGGAAACAATTGTTCACACACACACACACACACACACACACACACACACACACACACACCACACACACACACACACACACACACACACACACACACACACACACACACACACACACACACACACACACACACACACACACACACACACCACCACCACCACCACCACCACTACTCCAGGTATGAAGCTAGCAACACCAATCAGGTATCCATTTTGGAAATTAATTGCCTGGAAAATATGTGATTTTCCTCTCAGGTGCTTGATGTACCCAGACAAAATATTGTAAATCAACCCCCTGCCTATTCCTTCACCTAAAGTAATGCCACACTCACAACACTGAAACTGGAACTGCTTTAAGGCTGAAATTCTGTGTGACTTATTGTGATTTCCAACATAGAATTAATAATTTAATATTGAGTGTCTTAAAAATGCACATGTGATAGTTAATTCCATTATGATTTGTAGACTATATAATTGTGTTTTCAAGTCTGGGTTTTCCCCACTTGTTGTTTTGTCTACACTAATAGATCCTTGATAAGGGAAGTCCTTGTATTGAGTGTCATATTGTGCAATGTTCAATGTGTTATTCCATTCATAATGAGGAACTGAAGGATGCTGACTACTTGTTTAGCTAAAAAGATCTCAATCCACCTGGAGTTAAATTGCTTAACTGGAGAACTTTCCAAAAGGGAATAGCATAATACTTCAAGGCTGCAGCTGAGGAGCAGTGTTTAAGTTGTGTTTAACATATAACCATATAACAATCACAGCACGGAAACAGGCTATCTTGGCCCTCCTAGTCCGTGCCGAACCCTTAATCTCACCTAGTCCCACCTACCCGCACTCAGCCCATAACCCTCCACTCCTTTCCTGTCCATATACCTATCCAATTTTACCTTAAATGACACAACTGAACTGGCCTCTACTACTTCTACAGGAAGCTCATTCCACACATCTATCACTCTTTGAGTAAAGAAATACCCCCTCATGTTTCCCTTAAACTTCTGCCCCCTAACTCTCAAATCTTGTCCTCTAGTTTGAGTCTCCCCTACTCTCAATGGAAACAGCCTGTTCACATCAACTCTATCTATCCCTCTCAAAATAATTTGTGTAAATAATGTAATGCAACTTCAAAATGTGTTCTTGCAATTTCATGATGCTACTAATTACCCACCAGTTCATTTCCTTGCAGTGAGTTCAAGTTGCATTGCTGCAAGCTGCTAGCATATGGGCAGGAACTTGCATATTTATCAATTAAAGAACTGTCAACATATTCAAGAATATAAGAAATGACCAAAGGAGTAGGCCTCAAGCCCCCTCCACCATATAATAAAATCATGCTGTTCTTGTACATTTTCCTACCTGATCTCCAAGTCCAATCGTTTACTTAATGTTGGAAGAGCAATTGATCTCGACCATGCACACAGTCAATGACTAAACATCCACAGGCACAGAGTGCCAAGGATAATTGTGCCTGCATAAACTTTCTCCTCACTTAGGTCCAAATGATTGACTTATTCTGAAGCTCTAAGCAATCAATCTGGGCACCCACCCTCACCTCACTTTAAATCTCAATCCTTTTGAGGGAATTATTTTAGACCTGGTCCAGGTTAATAAAGCAACTCCAATTTATTATTCTCTTCAAAGAAATTGTTGCATATTTAAAATTACAGTAATATTTGAGTAATATTGCAAATATGTTGTTTGATTAAGCATTCTAAGTTGCTCATATAATTCATTATGGGTTATATGTAAAAGTACTTGAATGGTACATGTCATCACACCACTATGTCATATTCACATGCCTCATTTAAAGTACAAATGAAACTAAGACATGTTATCCCTGGCTCTCATGTGTTTATTTTAGTTTTGGAGTTATCAGACATAACAGTGGTGATGAGGAAGTTTTAAATGAACTTGAGACAACTACCTACCTGTTGAATGTAGTGAGACTTCCAAGTTAAAAAAAAGCACAGCACGTGCTTCTTCGGGAAGGGACAGAGGCATTTGAGTTTTTAAAAAGGCACAAAATGAACAAATTCACAGGAAATTCACAGGAAAGACAGGCTTAACGGTGCACTGAGTGATTGTTCAGTTTGAGCATTCCTACAAGAAAGCATTCAAAAATGGCTCATACCTGAAACACAATTCACATTTAAAAAACAATTGAAATCATTGTATCAATGGAAACAGCAGCAAGTGAGTTGCAGTCAGGAATGAAAGTGAGTGTGAACTGAACAGCAACATCTAAACAGAAGCCAACTGGGCTGAACAGGTTGTTCTACCATTGCGGCAGGGGCTCACTTACACAAGCCCAATGCGTGTTGAAAGATGAGACTTGCAGATAATGCAACAAAGTAGGGCATATGAAAAGAACACGTCAGGCAGACAAAGATAAATGGGCTATACAAGGAAGAGATAAAGCTAAAAAGTCAAGTTGTGGTTTAAAAAAAGGCTCTGATCTCCATGTTGTTGATGAAAAATCTGATGATGATGATGATGATGATGAGAGTAACACAGGACCGGGCAACCTTGGCATTTATAATGTGAAAAGTAATAATAGACAAGCTATTTAATATGGCTTAAATCAGAAATTAATGGTAAATTAATTAAAGTGGAATTGGACACTGACTCGGCCAATCCAGAATATGAGTTTGAATAGCATTTCAAAGATACTGAACTAAAGACTGCAGATAGCCAACTAAGAACTTATACCACAGAAAATGTAACTCCTGTGGGTATGACATTCACAACCGTGAGATACAACAACCAACAAGCCACATTGAGCTTGTGTGTGGTAAAACAGGAGAACCAGCTTTGAGGGGTCACGATTGGCTGAGACGACTACAACTTGATTGGAGATCCATCCACCATTTGCACGCCACATCCCCTGCAACAGAGTCAGCTGAAGGTGAATTTAGAAAGGTACTGGATGACACCATGGCAGTGTTTAAGGATGGCATTGGAAATCTCAAGCACATCAAGGGTAAAATAGTGCTACTTGGAAATACCATACCCAAGTTTTACAAAGCCCATCCAGTTCCTTAAGCCACCCACAATCATGTAACCAGTGAGCTAGATTACTTGGAAGCTCAAGGAATTCTTTCTATGGTTGAGTGGAGCCTATGAGCAACGCTAGTTGTCCCAGTACCCAGTAAGAATGGGTATACAAGTGTCTTCCCCCCTCCCCTTTACAAAGGTAGAGCTATGGGAAAAATTTTCATAAAAGCAAAAATACTCTTTGTAAAGTGAAAACAGGCTACTAACGTAGGTCTTTTGTAAAAGCGAAGTGGCGTAAAGTGAACATTCGTAAAGCGGGGAACACCAGTACCAGGATCAGTGGTGATTTTAAGGTCACCATTCATCCAGTACTGAATGTAGGTCAATACACTCTGCTCAGGATAGTTTTCTTTTTTGATATCCTGCCCAGGATAGAGGATATCTTTGCAAACCTTTCTGGAGGGAAACACTTCAGCAAAGTGGATTTAGCTGAGGCCAACCTACAGATGGAGATGGAAGAAGAGTCCAAAGTGTTTCTCACCATAAACATTCACAAAGGACTTTATCACTACAATAGGCTTATTTCTGAAGAAGCATCTGCACCTACACTCTGGCAGAAAGCTATGGATCAGGTTCTGCAAAGCTACCCAACCACTCAGTGTTATCTGGTTAATATCATTGTTACCGGTAAGGATGACGAAGAATACCTCCAAAATCTCAAGACATTGTTAAAAGGATTGGAAGATTATGGGCTCAGAGCTCAATGCAACACGTGTGAATTCTTTAAACCAAGCATCGCTTACAGTGGTCACACCATTGACGCACAAGGTTTACACAAGTGTGCTGAGAAAGATCAAGCCGTGGTGGATGCCCAAAGGCCAAAGGATGTATCACAGTTGTGGTCTTTCGTACGATTTGTCAATTACTATAACAGGTTCCAGCCAAACCTGGTTACTGTGCTCCACCCCTTGAACTCATTACTTCAGATCGGGATAAATAGCAAATGACAAAGCAGTGTGAGGTGGCTTTCCGAAGCACGAAGGAAATGGTGACATCAGACCACTGTACTCACACATTATCATCCACATCGTCCAGTGAAATTTGATGCATTGCCTCATGGTATAGGAGCAGTCATGTCACATGTTATGAGTAATGGAAGTGAACTTTGCATCAAGTTTCCTTCCTGCTGCAGAGAAAAGTTACACACAGATTGACAGAGACCTTGAATGTGGTTTAGAGTGTAAAACATTTCAGTCAGTACTTGTATGAGAGAGAGTTTACCTTCATTACTAATCAACAACTAGTGTCCATTTTCAATTCACAAAGAATGTATTCACTAACAGCAGCAGCAGCATAAATGCAGACATGGGCTCCATTTCTTGGAGGACAAAATTACAAAGTTTGAATTCATGAGGACAAATAATTATGAAAATGCTGATAGATTGCCCCATTTTCCCAGGAAAAGTAAATACCTGAGAAATTTACAAAAGAGGTCACTCCTCTTGACGTATTCTCCCTAAAACAAATCAAAAGTCTTCCTTTTATGGCAGAGATGATCCAAAGGGAAACCAGAAAAGATTCCACATTGTCTCAGGTCTACAATGCAACCCAGAATGGCTGGAACATGCAGCAGAATTTCCACTTCCCCCATTTATACAATTGTTGAGATGTATTTGCCCTTGATGGAGGATACCTTAAGTGGGGATTGAGAGTTGTACTATCCAGGCTGAGTGCTAAAGTATTGAAGGAGCTGCATGCCAGTCATCTTGGTGTGGTCAAAATGAAAGTGATTTCTTGAAGCTTTATTTGGTGGCCAGGGATAGATCAACAGATTGAGCGGTTTGTCATGCATTGTTCGGGATGCCAAAACATCTAGAAGAAAGGTATCTAGAGTTGTCAGAACCACTTCCTGAAGACCCATTGTCAACTCCTACAACCATCTCAGAGGAGGCCCCAGACCTGAGATAGTTTCACAGCCATAAGTCTCACCTGCCAAGTATGGTGATCCCCCTTGTCAGGAAAGACACTGTCTCACAATAGTAAGAAATCATCCTCAAAAATTAGATCTTTAGACCTGATAGGACAATTTAAAATTTACTATGTTGTGGATGTCTATATAATAGTTGTTTTATATAGTATACTATACGTGCATATATATTGTGTGTGTTGAGATGCATTCTATATTGAGTTGGAGTTTATAGGTATGCAAGGAGTGTTATGTATTCAATATTTCAGTAATATTTCAGTACTATTTGAGTAATATTCTAAATATGGTGTTTGATTAAGCATTCTTAGTCATTATAAAATTCATTATCGGTTATGTGTAAAAGTACATGAATGTCACACATCATAACGCCACCGCATCATATGTGCATGCCTTGCTAAAATTGAAAATGAAACTAAGAAATGTTATCCGTGGCTCTTTCGTGTTTTGACTTTGATTGATTTTGCAGTTGCAAAATATAACAGAAACCTTTAATGCTTCCCTAACTTAACGTGAATAAATCTGAATTTTTCCTCAAATCAGGTTATAGTTTTCTTTTTCCTTTATGTTGTCAGGGTGCAGATGTTGCTGATAGAGGACATAATTATTACCAAACCTAACCATTCCCAGACTGAGGAGGCAGCTAAGAATTACAACCCATGGAGAATCTGGAGTCGCAGGAAGTTGACATGGAGTAATGATAGCAGATTTCCTTCTGTGAGTGATATCAGTGATGAGGTGCACTTTTCAAAGTTTAGATTAAAGATTAGCTTTATTTCTTGCATGTGCATTGAAACATATTGTAAAATGCATCAGATCAGTAAGGATTGTGCGGAACAGGATACAAGTGTCCCCTCTCTCCTGGCATCAACATAGCATGCCCTCTAACTCACTAACCCTAACTGTGTGTATTTGTAATGTGGGGGGAAACAGAGCAGCTGGCAAAAACCCGCATGGCTACTGAGAGAACATGAAATTGAACCCAGATCTTACAGCTGACTCTGTAAAATATCATGCTAACCACTACACTACTGTACAGCCTCTTTTTACAACAATCTAGGTTTTACAAAAATCTAGTAACTTCATCGGAAAATTATTGAGCTTGTTCTTAAATTCAAACTCCATAAGGCTATATGAGTTAAGAGCAAAATTAGGCCATTTAACCCATTGATTATGCTCTACTATTTAATCATAGCTGATTTATTTTCCCCTTTATCCTCCTGCTTTCTCCCCATAACTTTTGACACCCTAACTAATCAAGAGGCTATCAACCTTCACTTTAAATATATTCAATAATTTGAAATCCACAGCTATCAGTGGTACTGAATTCCACAGCTTCACCACCCTCTGACTAAAGATTTTCCTCATCATCTCCGTTCTAAGAGTACATCCTTCTATTCTGAGACTGTGCCTGATGGTCCTAGACTCCCCTACTATTGGAGACATCCTCTCCATGCCCACTCTATCAAGGCATTTCAATGTTTGGTTGGTAATTGCTTTGATTTACACTGTTGTCTCTAGTTCAACATTGTTGCTATTATTATATTGCCTTAGCTGTTACTCTGCTGTACCCAAAAGAACAACCAGGCATCCTTAAAGGTTAGTTGAGTCAAAAGGCCTGTTCCATGCTTATAATCCACTCCAGTCTTGTTCCACTATTTAATTTATCTATCAATGATATATTCCTACACATTTCTGTTGTATGAACTCTCCCTATTTCTATCACCTTGAGTCTTTTGTACATGAAAGAATGGACATGGGTATGGTCTCAAAAGGCTCCTTCCTAATGAAGTTGTATCACTCTGAGGTAAAATAATATATATTTCCTGCAACTGTTGCTATGAATCTTTTTGTCAAATAAGTTCAGGAGTCATCACCTAGCTTGTTTTCAAGTCATATAATTATGGAAAGGCATGAGAAATGGTGCTCAGAAAATTTCTGCCCAGAAAAATAAACAAATCTTCAAATTAGTAGTCATAGTTTTCAACAAGGCACCAGTACATGAATCACTCCCTTTCTTCTCTCCCCTAGAGTTTCTAAAATTCATGAAGAGATTGGGAAATAATGGGCTAGATAATCTACAGTTTAGTCAATGGTTCACAATGCCATTAAGTGACAACAACCCTTCCACAGTTGATGGTGCAATAGGTCTATATTTGGTGGAAGGGAAAGAAAAATACATTATCTACAAAGACCAAGGTAAGGAAAGAATCCGTTGACTGTGATGAAGAAGAATCAGAAGGGTTAGAGAGAATAGTGAAGATTGATACGATCATGTATCTAGAGGTCAAAAGGGTCAGGATCAGTTGGACTAACGGTTTTGGATTCAGCAGATTCAGGGATTGGGGTGGTAGGTTAGTTGGTTTTAGCTCAGAAGTCTGGGAAATATGGCAAAATTGTGAGCTAGAACAGGGATAGGGTGACTGCATAGGATCAGCGAGTGTATTCAGAGTTAAGAATCAGAAATAAGGTTGAATGGACTTATTATCAAGATTTGGTAGAAGTGTCAGTCTGAACCCAAATTTCAGCTGTTTTTGACTGTATGGAATGTGAATAAGAGATTGAAGAGGTCAGTGATACACTTGGGGACATTAACAGGAGAGAGGATTGAACCAATCCCTAAGAAAATCACCATGATCTCATTGCAAGATGATAGAACTTCAAACTTCCATGTATTGCTTGCTAATGCCAAACCAGGCTTCAGCCCTCCAGCTTAGACCTGCAAGGATAATAGAGTTCACAAACTCAAGTCCTTACAAGAATTTTAAGTGTAATCAAATTGTCTGTTGCCCATTGTCTAGCTTCCCCATGGATGCTCAGTTTGAGCATCATATACATGGAGGAACGCAATAAAATTCAATTGTATATCACACAAAAACAGTGCATCATGCAACAGAATTTTAATATCATACTGATATTATCCTCAGCCAAATCATCTGGAAAAGCAATCTGCAAAACAGTGATAGTTATAGAAGGACAGCCCCTTATTTTAGTCCTTGATTTGCACTTACTCAAATTTACATTCCATCAATGAAATGATGCCAGCTATTAATGAAATATGGGACTATGTTACTGGAAAGGCGACATAAAGCTCAGAGTACTAATCCGATGAGGCCGAGTTCACATCCATAAACTGCCCTATAAAGTAGCCCAAAAGAACAGTTGTAACAAACCACTGTAACATCTCAGGAAAGACAATGAATTCAGGCATTGCCAAGGATGTAAACAAAGGATGTTCTCCATTCAGACAGTTCCAGACAATAGAAGCTCATTGAAGATCATGAACTGGTAGGCGTGGAAGGAATATCAAGCATGTGAGACTGTTTGGACCACTGATATATTTGGTCCTTTGAATAATGGAATTAAAAATGTATATGTTTTGGAGGTTTCTCCTTATGATCTGGGCATAGATGCTTCAAAGAGAGAAAAGTGTGTCTGAAAGCTTCTAATAGGGAAGAGCTTTTCATCAATGACTTCAGTGTTTGTGTTTTCCTTTGAGAGAGTTTCTTCACTTCTCAGAGCTTCTGAATTCTCATTTGATGTATTGAAATTAATTTATTTTTTTGCTGAATACTTACCCCTTTGTTCAATGAGGTGTGTGTAATCTTCTCTGTGATTGCATTCTGGTCTATATGCATTTTATAGAGATAGTTTAGTTGTGTAAGAGTATTTAAACATATACTCCTGTGTTGCTATGTTTGTGTTTTAGGTGTGTGCTGACATTTTATATTGGTATATGTCCATGCATGAATGAAACATTTTCTGTTTCTATATGTTTTGTGTCTGTGTGGTTTTTGGTGAATGGATTATGTTTCCTTACATGTGTGTACAAGAATGCACATCTGTGCATAATTGCATGCCTGTATACAAATGTACGTATGATTTTGAATGTAAGCTTGTATGCATATGTATATCTGTATGTATACATGTGTTTTCATGTCTACGTATTTGCATATGCTTGTATATGTATATGCATTTGTGTGTGTGTGTGTGTGTGTGTGTGTGTGTGTGTGTGTGTGTATGCGCGTGCGTATGTGTGTGTGTATGTGTGTGTGCATATACGTTTGTCTATGTGTGCTTGTGCTCAGTGGGATACTAGCAAGGGTTGAAATCATTCCTGACAGGGTAGATTGATTAAGCTAAAAACTTACGCTGAAAATAAAACCCACAATGTTATAGATATACTGGAAAATAACATCTTCCTTAAAAATTGTCAAGTTGACATTAATTTGAGTGAGGCAGGAATATATTAAGGCTAAAGCCTTTCTAATAAGTCAGGCGTTCTGTCATGTTTAAGACAGCAAAGTGGAAGCAAAGGGTAGTGTGGTGTTTTTAAAGTGGGACTTGAACCATGGTTCTGGTGATTGTAGCAGCTCTTCACAACCCACACAAACAAATAACCCCCTATGATTCAAAGTGAGATTGATATCCCTTTCTCTACTTCAAAGAAAAACTATTTTGAATATTGAGAGAGGTGGATTTTCCTCTGGGAATGCAGAAGGGCTTCTCTTTGCTGCCTGCCCACTTCCCCGTCTCAGCAGACAGAAAATCGCTCTGTGGAGTTTCTCAGCTTCATCAATATTCACTCTTCCTCGCGCAAGGCAGCACATGGTGGCAGATGAAATTCCTTATTACATTGTGAGATGGATGGGAGAGCTTTCCCTTTAAGAGTACCTGATATTAAACTCTGAATAGAAGCAATTTACAGAAGGGTTGGATACAGTTTGTTGAAAATGACAGCAACTTTAAAAAATATATGTGTGCGTCCACCTCACTTGACTATTAACCCAATGATTCCTGCTGTCTGCAGTTAAAGCATATTAAAACTAAAACCCTTCAATATTACAAACACCAACATCTATATCGTGTTTTACTTTCTCCTCTTCATGACTTGTATCTGGATAATGGTGAAAATGAAAAATTGAGTGTTATTATTTTCAAACAAATGCTCATCTGTAGAATATAAGGAATGCAAAATACCATGCATTGATTTTGCTACAGGGATCCAACTGAGCAGCTTCGATAATATTCATGTACCTTGACCATAAATGCCTAACACTTCATGACATCATGAGAATAGTTCGATTGATTGACTGGATTTCACCTGTCTATTATCCTGCACATGCTTGATTGTTAACTATATATCAACCTTTACATGACTCGGTTCCATTTGTACATTATTCTGTATGAACTTTCATACTCTTAATCTCATGATTCCATGTGTAGTTCACAACTACAATCAGTTTTTCACTCTGCAACTCGTCCCCTTCCTGTATCCATCACGTTCTCTGTTACTTGCTGCCAGCTTCAGCCCAACTTACTCATTACTTGTGAGTCTTTCCCAAGTCATTGCTTACAATAAGAGGCTGAATACTTTACGTTGTAGTGATTTTACAAAATAGCACAAAATATATCATGACAACAGAGAAAATGAATTAAATTCTGCATGGTCTGAGGTATATTTGGTAGCATTATTAGAAAAACAGAAAAAAATAAATGATATCCAAAATTCTCCACATTCAACAAATCCACTCACATAGTTAAAACACATCTTCCCATTACATTTGCACACATTCAAGCACAATTTTTCTGTAAGACATCACTGTTGATCCATTGAATGGAGATGCTAAGAAAAGAAACATGTTGATAGTCAATTAAAAAGATAATGTTATATTCACACAGGCATTGTTTAGAATTATCCCAGCTCATCTCGATAACTCTATCAAATGATAACTCATCATCTATAATAGTCATGCCCTGTCCTAATCTATCTCTTTTCTCTTTTGCTCATTACGCCACTGTTGTTTAGGACAGTAATGAAGGCCCTCCTTCTCTTGTGGTGTTCATGGCTTCCTTCACCATGTCAGTAGCTTCTTCCCAGTTTACTGTCAGTCGTGCAAGTCTTGGGTGGACACTCAGAAATACTGTTGCAGTCAGATATAGAAGGATCCTTTAATGCTGTTTCCTTAACAGATTTGTTTGACCATTCAGTGTTCTTATCCCTGAGCTGAACCTCGGAACCTGGAGGATTGATGGACCAATCTAGGTCTGGCCTCTCCCTTTTGACCTGCTTGGCATGGGCCATACCATGAGTCAAAGCACAAGGCCTTGACTCCAGCCACCACAGCTCTCCAGGTCACTGAGGCTGCAAGCCTCCAAACCATGACAAGGTTGTGGTCCTCTTGGAAGTGGCCTAATCTATGCCATGTCCTTAATGTAACATTATGGAAGATTTGATTCTACAATACTGGCAAACAGGTATGAAGAACAACTGCATACTCCTGACAATTAAAATGCAGGTAGCGCTGCAGCATCATACTGCCTACTCAGTACTATGGTATCACCATTCAGCCATTGCCACCTCGGTTCAATAGAGGGTTTGTATCTGTTAATCTTAGCCTGTACTTTTTCAACAAAATGTGCGATGCGATTGCAGTAGGTGCAGCCGGCAAGTATTATACAAGTAACCAAAAAAAAACAGTGCAAGGAGTCACAACAAAGGAGCTACTGGGCTGCAGGTGCTGTGGTGCAGGTAGGATTATTGCCCTCTATTTCCAGCCAGAAAGAAGACCTTCTATTCACAGTCCAAAGTCAACGGGACAACAAAGCCATGTCCAAAAATGGCATAAGTCATGCAAATGTTATAGCAGTTCACTGATACACAGAATTGTTTAAATCCACCTTCAAATGCTATACCAAATGCATCATCGGCCACAGAGACAAGTCAATGCACCACTCCCCCAAAACTCAGTTACCAACACTTTTTTACAGTGTGAGGTTGTGGCTGTTGTTCACTGGCTCCCTGTACCCTTGCAATGCGGACATTGCTGTAAACATCACATCTCACACCTCACAGTGCACGAACTCTACCAACAACTCAACCATGATAGTAGAAAATACAAAGAGTTTCACAGTACCCTTTTTGCTGGTGTTGGCCAGTTAGCATCAGCAGGGGCTAACTGAAAGTAGGAAAGTGAGAATTGTTTTTGGATGCTGGATGCCTCTGTGCCTGATGATGGAATCATCAAAACCATCCAACTTGTCACATTCGACCTCTTCCAGCGCAAACTGCAGATGGCCCTCTCATCCATGACTTTATGTTGCCACTTTCTCTTTTCAGATGTCTGTAACATCCAGCCTAGCCAGGGTTTGCAGGAACAGCAGTTACAAAGGCACCACTTGCTAGTGACGTTGGGCTCTGAAACAGATGTTACGTGTAGTTTAAAGGACGGCTAATTGTGGGACACTGCACAAATGGGCTACAGGATACCGCTGTTGGTATTGCACTCCAGGAGAGATCGTCAGGGAGAACCTGGAAAGGAAAGAGATAAAGTGGATGTCATTTTCTTTTCTGCCGCTGTGTTTAGAAAAATGATATTGCATGTAGCGGACACCAGCCATTACAAGTCAGCATAGGTACATTGCCCCTCAAACTGACAAGCCATTCAATAAGATTGAGTCTGCTCTGGTACTGGTCTCGACTCCGCTTTCCTGAAGGATGTGTCTTTAAATTCCTGGGCCCAGCAATAGATTCAATCACAAGGAGGGCACAGCAGCATCGTTACTTTCTTAGAAGATTAAGGAGGTTTGGCATATCACCAAACAATCTAACAAACTTTTACGGATGTAGTGTTGAAAGTACCCTGACTGGTTACATCATGGTTTGCAATTTGAATGCGCAGCAATGGAAGAAGCTGCAGAGAATAGTGGAGTCAGCCCAAAACATCATGGGAACATTCCTCTCCACCATCATTAGTATCTACAGGACGTATTTCCTCAAGAAGGCAACATCTATCACCAACAATCCCCACCATCCGGCCCATGCCATTTTCTCACAGCTACCATTGAGTCGGAGGTACAGTAGCCTGAAGTCCCACACCACTAGGTTCAAAAACATCTACTTCCCTACAGCCACTTGATTCTTGAAGTGATGATTAAGCTTATGCAGGTTATTAAGTATGGTCACTTTGACTACTTTGCACTAAAATGGACATTTTTTTCTTTTAATCACATACCTTGCTATATAATTTTGTTTGACTTATGGACAGTTTATCTTTTCCTTGTGGTTGTTGTCTGATACCTTGTGTCTGTTGCAAGTTTCTGATTTCACTTGTGTGTACATGTACTTGTGAATATGACAATAAACTTGAATTTGACTTGGAAACCTGTAGCCATGGAGACCCATATCAGTCTACTTCAAGTATGTTTGCATTCAGTACTCACAACCCTTTGAAAGAAGAAATTCTGTCCTTATAGTTTTATTTGACCCTAGGTCTAGATTGTTTCACCATAGGCCCTCGAACCTGCCCCATCATTCAGTACAATCATGGCTGATCTCCTTCAGGCCTTATCTGCTTTTTTGTACCAGTTCTCTTTTGCAGCACCTCAATGCACTGATCTTTCAAAAGTCTGTCTATTTGTTCTTTAAATATCCTAAATAATTTAGCTCTCACCACCCTTCAGGATCTAGAATTCCAAAGATTCACTATCTTCTACAGGAAATCACTACTACTTCAATTCTCAATGATAACCTAATTCTGCTAATCATTCTAATCATTGTATCTTAACATAAGATGTTCTGCTATGGTCTGTACACCTCTAATACACACTTCACTCTACCCAATGTAACACATCCTGCTCTACCTATAATACTTCACTATAACACACTTTCTTTTATCTCTTACCCCATGGTGTAATACAGTCCACTACATCTATTATACCTCTGTGCAATTCATTCAGCACAATCCATGACAGATCATTTAGCTTCTTTGACGGAGCCATTCGGCCACTGTGACACTTCACAATAGTATATATCACTCTAGCCATGATGTCTTATTGTAACACATGCTTGTGCTCAATGCATATTTGTCATGCACATTGTCATACCGACAATCCCTCACAGTAAGATTCTCTGCTCCAACCATTATCTAGCACTATAATGTTCAAACCTCTGAATAACGATGAGTAGACTACTTAGGCTACAAACCTGCTTGTCCATTTAGGTTATCAAGAATCTAGACATTTCTTCCTTAAAAATATTCAAAAACTCTGCTTCCACCTCCCTTTGAAGAAGAGTGTTGACTCACTCTGACAGACCAATGACAAACAAGAGAAAATCTACAGATGTTGGAAATCCAAGCAACACACACAAAATGCTTGAAGAACTCAGCAGGACAGGCAGCGTCTATGGAAAAGAGTGTTCCACATGCACCCTCTCTAGACCTCTGGGCATTTTGCATTCTTTATTCAAATCTCCAGATACAAGCCCAGCCTGTCCAAACTTTCCTTTCAGACCTCAATCTATCCTTTTCAGGTATTTGTGACATAAGGCTTCTCTGAACCATTCCCAATACACTCTTCCATAACTAAGGAGACCAACATTGTACACAGTACTCCATATGTTCCCATATTTAACTGTAGCGTAATCTCTCTACTTTTATACTCTTTCCACCGGTAATAATCTTCTTTTCAAATTACTCACTATACCTTATGCATTTAGCCTCCAAGTTTCCATAGAATCTCAGAACTCTACAATCACCCAACAGTTAGAGAGTATCAGACACTCTGCTATAAGTATCACACATAACTCTCTCTATTCTTTACAGTATATCTCACCATAATACACTCTATTAAATCTATTACATGTCACTATAAATATTCTACTCATTACATTTCACTGTTATACACTATTATAACCACTACATCCCACTTTAAGACACTCCATGATATTCCATATATATCACCATAGCACTCAGTGTTACATTCCATACACCTTACTCTGTCAATCTACCCCTCTGCTCCAAATGCCCAATTATAATATCACATTAGAATGGTAAAACTCATCTTATACACTACTACCCTACCGGAACTCTTTAGTATTTTATCTATCCTTCGTATTAAACACACAAATATCACACATCTCTGTTGTATTGCATGCTCTCTCTCTGTTTCATGCTCTAAAGTAATTACTATCAGTCATTATAACACTGTGTAATGCAGCTTGTACCTGCATCTCAATGCCACAGAATAACTTCATTCCTTGGTACACTAATGTTTTCAACAATGCATATTTTTCAGAACACCCTTTGATATAAGAGGTTCTTTAACACACTCATCACTATAATATGCATTGTGAGTGTCTTGAGACAGAAAGGATATGATGGATGTTGATAAAGATCCCTATAAATGTTACATCTTTTCACTGTTGCTTAGTTATTTCAAGGCCACAGACAATAGTTCAAATCAATAACCTGCAATAAGAAATGCCGCTAAAGACAAGCCCTCTCTCAAGGAGTGTGCAACCTGACCTCTGTGTGATATTGGCAATGCCAGTAGCACAAAAATCCATTTGATTTTTTTTCTCTGGCTTGTTTAGATAGGTTGTAATGGACCCATCATGCACAGAGAGTAGTACCAGGTGTCATAAATTTATGATATTTGCTAATAAATCTAATAGGCAATTCAGGAGCAAAGTCTTTACCCAGAGATTTGTGAGGCTGAAGAGCTTTCTGCTGCACTGTGCTTGAGTGACAAATATCAGTGCATAAAGAGAAATCTTAATAAATTCATGAGAGGTGAAAATGAATGCATTTTTGGCAGATGCACTGGGAGGAAATAGCAAGCTCATGTAGAGACTGGACAATGGTATAGCATAGTTGTGATGTAGACTGTTTCTGTGCTAGAAACTCTGTGAATAATTTTCTATCCTCACTTATTTTCCATTTCTGTAGGAACTTCTAACAGTTGTTATTTTGTTTCAGACTCTGGTTCTCCAAAGGAATTTCTGGTCCTTCTTCCACAAATGTAATGTCATGCCCTGAAGTTTTACAAAATCACACTGAGCCAACTCCCCACCTTAGTTTCCTAGGCAATAGTACTAACCTCCAGACCTCTTTCCATTCTTCCACGTGGCTTTAGTCCTTTAAGTCTTGCTGTGATCTTGCTTTTCATTTGATACAATTCCACAGGTCAGGAAGAGTAAAATGTTATCATTTTCATAAATGCTGCTCTTGTAAATGATGTATCTCAATACCTTCTCCATGCTATATCAGTATAAATGAAAAACCACACACACACACACACTCTGGAAATCTGAAATATGAGCAGAAACTGGCAACACGGCAGGTCAAGCAGCATCTGTGGAATGAGAGACAAAGTTACATTTCAGTTCTACCACTCTTCATCAGAACCAGTTCTAAAGAAGAGTCTTCAATCTGAAATGTTAACTGTGCTTCATCCTCCACACATGTTACCTGACCTCTTAAGATCCTCCAGCATTTTGTTTTTATACTTGCTAAATTTTGTTTATATTCTTTCCTTCAAACACCCAGCTCTTGAAACAGCTTGCACAATGTTCACACTACCTCAGTACCGTAACTCAACCACTTTGTACTTCAATAAACCTTGTTTTGATTTGCTCTATGTTCTTTCTAGTGAAAATTGGGAATAAGTTATGTTTACTTTATGTTTCCGTTTTGACATTGAGTGTATGTACCTGTGATAAGTAAGTTCTTCATTGCATCTATGCATACATGTGCTTGTGCATATGACAATAAACTCACCTTTGACTCTGTATCACTGCCAGTGATTTTCTTTGATCACAGATGTTTTTGCTACAGTATTTTTTTGCCTGCAGTTACAGTATTGGAATTATTGGAAGTAATTACTGTTTGCTCTTCCTGATGGGCTTCCATTCTGTAATGACTATGCTATGATTCTATGAGATGATAGAAATGAGAAATACAAATACCTATTTGTTTACAAGAATTTACTAATGTATGTATATTTACAGTAGAAAGTGGTCCATGTAGAGCAGTAGAGCAATACATGGGCCCCAATGCACTCATTCTCATTGCAACAGAGAAGGAGGCCATTCAGCTCATCAGGCTCCTGCTGGCCAGCACTGAAGAAATCTTACTAGTCCCATTCCTATGCTCCTTATACCCTACAACTTATTCTCTTTCTGACATCCTCATCAAACCCCCTCCTACTCATCTTTTTCCATGTACTTACACTGAAGGGTAATTTAGAGCAGTTATTTATCTTACCTATTATTTTACTTATTTGAAATGTGGGAGGAGAGCAGTGCACCCAGCAAAACCTGTGCATTTACAGAAGGAATTGCAAGCTCTACACAGGCAGCACCCAAGATCACAAAAGAACTGGAGTAAGTTAGAATGAAAAAGAATCATATTTCTACAATGCCCTTTATAAGATCGGGGTTTTCTCAAAGTGGTACACAAAGATAGTACTGATGAATTATCACACCAGCAATGTGAGAAGCATTGCACCCAATCTAAACTGAGCACAGAAAGATCTCATAAATAGCAACATGATACTAATCAGATAATTTGCTGTTAAGTGAAATTGGCTGACAATTAAATAATCATCAGCAAAGTGGAAATAGTTCATCTTGCTTTTAATGGCTTGTAATGGATGTTTTAAGAATAGTATTTAGGGTACCTGCTCATTATCTCATCAGAAAGTTAGTATTTATAACAGTTTGGCACTCTGATAGTACTTCAAACGACATAATTCACCACAATAGGCTTGGGTTTGTACCACAGGCCATTCTCAAATGAGAGTTTGTCCGATTTAGTATCTCACCGGAACAAAGGCATGAACAGCCATCTAGTTTAGAAAGGCTGACATTCTTGTTTACTCACTTAAATCATTGGCAAAGCCAGCACTTCTCATCCTTAACAAAAGATTATTAAATTCATATTTTGTTCTGACTTTGAAGGAGGCCATTCAGTCCATTGTGGTTATGTCAGCCATCACAGCAATCCCATTTAAACCATTCCCCCACTTAGACTGTTACTCTTTGACATACCCTTCAACTTCTCACTAATTCTTCTGTCTTCCAGCTACTCCAGAAACAGCTAATAGTAACCAATTGACTAATCAGCATGGCTTTGAGTTGTGGGAAGATATTAGTGTATGCCTGGGGAAACCCCACATGATCAAAAGAGAACATGCGAACTCCACACTGACTACATCTGAGGTCAGAACCTAACCTGGGTTGGTGGAGCAGAGCAGCAGAGCTACCTGCCACACCATGGTGCTATCTACATGAAAAATTAATGCTAATGAAGCCTATCCTGATGAAAGGTCATCAGCCAAACTTCTTTCCTTCTCCACGGATGCTGCCCAACCTGCCGAGTATTTTCTGTTTAATTTCAGCACATTCAATTTCTCATCTTTTATCCCTTTTAATAAGATAATGACAATATGCTTTCCCAAATCGTGTGATTCCCATCTTACATTTTGATATGGATGTCTGCATTTTTGAGAGTGTTGCTGAAGGGGAAAAAGAAGTATTTCTAAATAGGACGAGAAATTTATTATTTCCAAATGCTAACGAACCTCACTCTTCCAACTGATAACACTGTGTTGCAAATTACATTTGAAGAAGTCTTGGTGAGTGGCCGCAGAACATCTTAAAGATAGAACATGGTGTAGCTATACCATGTTGGTGTGAAGAGATATATTTTCAGTTTTTGAACTGTGCCAATAAAACATGTTACCTGCCCATGATAGGATTTAACTTTCAAAGTATCATTCGACCTACATGTAGAGAGTAATTCATGGAAAGCCATGATTAGATTCCATTTGGAACACTAGCTTCATTTTTGGGTACCAGGTACCCAGGAAGGAAATTCAGCCTGAGAAGAAGTTGGCAGCAATACATCTTCCGCACAGAGATATGTCTTAAATGTGTTAATTTTTCAGGACCAACTAGCTTTAATGGTTCCTCAAATCTAAGAATCTGTCATCAAATTGAGCTGTAAACAGAACTAATTAATTTGAGGTTGGGTAAATAGAGAGAAATTGTTTCTTCCTGAATAAGGGAAGACAGTGGAGATTCATAACCAGGCCAATAGAAATAGTCTCTGGAATCACCATTTCTCATAGCATTGATTGTGGAAGGTTTAGGGCTCTCTCCTGTTCACCACCTTCCCCCACTCCCTGCCCCCCCATAACCCCATCAAAATATGTTGGGTTATATACTAATTTAAATTTCCAAACTTAGCTTGTTTTAGGAAAGGATGTTTAATAGTCATTGATTCAAAGTGGATGGAGTTGTCAAGCTAAGATTCAAATTTAGCAAGATTCATTTGAATGGCTAAAGAACTTCTTAGGCACTACAAAACCCTACAGAGGATATTAAAAACTGCCAAGGGGATCACAGGGGTCTCCCTCCCCATCTAACAGGAGCATTGTAGACGGAGGGCCCAAAACATTGCAGAGGATCCCTACCACCCATCACACAATCACTTTGACCCACTGCTGTCAAGAGTGAGGTACAGGAGCATCAGGATTAGGAATGCCAGCCTGAGCAACAGCTTCGTCCCTCAGGCTGTGAGACTAATGAATACCCTGTCACCACCAAGGTCTGATCACTAGGATAGTAAACTGTTTATTGTTTACTTGTGCGGCACACTACATGCATTTTGAATCATATTTTATTAACATATTTATGGTAATATTTTGATGTATGTGTTATGTGTGATCTGTGTTTTGAGGAAGCACCATGGTCCAGGGCAATGCTGTTTTGCTTGTTTGTATGTATGTACAGTCAGGTGACAATAAATCTGAACTTGAACTTGTATATTCCTAAGGAAGCTGTGCCAATGTCGAAGTTTGGTTTGGGCCCCCAAATCCTAAGAATTTTCCGTAGGGGCACAATTGAGAGCATCCTGACCGGTTCTATCACTGCCTGGTTGGGCAACTTCCCTCAATCGCAGGACTCTGCAGAGAGTGGTGCGGACAGCCCAGCGCATCTGCAGATGTGAACTTCCCGCTATTCCAGACATTTACAAAGACAGATGTGTAAAAAGGGCCCAAAGGATTATTGGGGACCTGAGTCACCCCAAACACAAACTGTTCCAGCTGCTACCATCAGGGAAATTGTACTGCAACATTAAAGTTAGGACCAACAGGCCCCAGGACAGCTTCTTCCACCAGTCATCAGACTGATCAATTCAAGCTGACACAACTGTATTTCTAAGTTATATTGACCATCCTGTTGTACATACTATTTATTATAAATTACTATAAATTGCACATTGCACATTTAGACATTGACGTAACGTAAAAATTTTTACTCCTCATGTATGTGAAAGATGTAAGAAGTAAAGTCAAGTAAGTTCAATTCAATGTTTATATTGTATGTCCCCAAACGTAGAGGACTATATTTCCTGAAAGTTTCCACCATGGCAGTTATCAACAGCGTTTCCATATTCCCTGGGTTATTTAAGGCACATTGTCACAGGAATGGACGGTTTGTCAGTGATAAGTTGTAATTCTTGCTGCCAAGGATAATGACCCTTCTCAGAGTTGCAAATAGAACAGCTGAGAAGCATAACAGCAAATCTCTAGCAGATTGATCATTAGGAGGACCATCAGGTTTTTAAAGAGTACATCTGCTACCTTAATGGATTAGGAAGACTTTGCAATATTCTCCAGATTGAGTACATAGTTGGAGCTTGCTGTGTCTTCCAATATTTTGCCAACTCGAAAAACCAATAAACTTATACCCAAATGAAAGTGACCCTGGTTGTTCTGGAGACAGAAAAACATGGAATAAAACATTAGGAAGACAGTTCCTTAGAGAATGCCTGACTAACAGCTGCATGGAATACGCCAGATCTCAACTTGTTCACAAAATACTTTCTATTTTTGATGCAGACCTGCTTCCAAGGACAACACGTGTAAGCAACCTGTGAATTTCAAGTACTTCGTTCTTCATTGTCCTTCAAATGGTTCTAGCACAATTGTACTCTACACTACTCTGCGATGTTCCTCTACATTCAGGGAATGTTATAGAAATGATATTTTGTGCGTTCTGTGCACTGCACGCAAAGAACAGCTGGCTTCCTCCTCCACATAATTCATTTGTGTTAGTCACCTGTTCATCTCGAGTCTGATTATAAAAGTAAATTAGATAACATTTTCCTGAATCCTTTGATAGATGCATATATTTTAATTCTCCGCCTGCAGTAGAACCCCTTGATGGTCTGTTACTCAAATGGAAAGAAATGCATGTACGTTGTGCAAAATATCATTATCTGATTCATTATCTCAATGGAATGATGGTTAATAAAGACATTTTCCTTCACTCCAAATCATAATAAAAACAAGCTCAAGGATGGGATTAGTTGACACTGTGTGTTAGTTAGTACAGTGTAGTTGATTCCACAATGAACTGCGGGCAGTCCTGCCTCTTAAATTACCATATCATCATTTCTTTCTATAATCTGCGCCCCCATCCTTTATTCACAGATCAAGCTTGTAACTCTGACCTTTTACATCTTCACACCTGCCCAATATTTCCAGCTGGGTCCCCTCCTCCTTCCTTTTCTCCTATTGTCCACTCTCCTCCCCTATCAGATTCTTTCTTCTCCAGCCCTTGGCCTTTCCCACCCACTTGGCTATCACCTTCCCGCTAACCTCTTTCCCCTCCCCCCCCACCTTTTTATTGTGGCATCTTCCCCCTTCCTTCTCAGTCCTGAAGAGGGGACTCGGCTGGAAACGCCGACTGTCTACTCTTCCATAGATGCTGCCTGACCTACTGAGTTCCTCCAGCGTTTTATGTGCGTTGCTTTGGATTTCCAGCATTTGCAGACTTTCTTGTATTTGTAACTTCATTCATTGTTGGTTCTTTGTGGCTTATTATGCATCAGAGAAGCAACTTTGGGTGTTTTTCTTCTACAACTGTGATAATATGGTGTATCTCCTACATACTTCCCTCTTTGTATTTTGAAGCATACTCTGGTTGGTAAAGGCAGTACAGAAATAGAAGCACTTTCATGGACATGTTCATAGCTGCGGTAGTGTGTGAAATGAAGCAAGAAGTGTGAATTATAAAATACACTGAGGCCAGCAGAAGAAGACTCTGCACCTCAAACATCACTTTACTGTCCCTCTCCTTATCATTTGATTTCTGTAAATTTAGATTTTACAATAGCCTGCAACATTGAGGCTTATTTATTGACAGCATTGATTGCTTGTGATATACTGGGCAGTGCGGAGCTGACCTCCGAAGTGAAGGAATATATCATTGTCTATGGCAGAGCCCTACAGGGAGACCACCCATGGTGTGCGTCATCATGTAGTTTGCCTTAATCCATTCCCAAATAACAGATCATTTGAAAGACTCTCGCTGCTTCAATGCCATATGTTTATCTATTTGAAAATCTATCCCTTCTCATGTTTGCACCCTTCCTCCTCAATTGACTGTATCTGGCTGGGCTGTCATTCTGTAAGCATTGTCAGCCATTCAAGATCTCTAGGATGTTCACTTATGTATTAGACAAATCGGGTAGTAGCAAGGGGCAATTGGCCATTTGGAAGCAATCTTGTTTAGCTTGATTCAGTGTTCACACACACACACACACACACACACACACACACACACACAATCATTAATGCACCTGCGTACACAATCACACAGAAAAACACACACACTTTCCAAGGTGGGGGCTATGGAGGGGAAGAATGGTTGATGTTTTCCATCTGAAGTCAGATGTGCCAGCTACCAACCAACACAGTGGGGAGTTCAGCTTAATCAACTTCATTGTTATTTGATTTAGTTAATAGTACTAGCAATTTTGGAATTGGACAGAATTACATAGCATATACAATTGAATTGAATTGACTTTATTATTTACATCCTTCATATACATGAGGTATAAAAAACTTCATGTTACATCTTCCTTTTAAATGTGTAATATGCAATTTGTAGTAATTTATAAAAAATAGTATGTACAACAGGACAGTCAATATAACATAGAAATACAGTTGTGTCAGCATGAATTAATCAGTCTGATGGCCTGGTGGAAGAAGCTGTCATGGAGCCTTTTGGTCTTGGCTTTAATGCTGCGATACCATTTCCCAGATGGTAGCGGCTGGAGAAATTTGTGGTTGGAGTGACTCGGGTCCTCAATGGTCCTTCAGGCCCTTTTTACACACCTGTCTCTGTAAATGTCCTGAATAGTGGGAAGTTCACATCTACAGATCCGCTGGGCTGTCTGCACCACTCTCTGCAGAGCCCTGTGATTGAGGGAAGTACAGTTCCCATACCAGCCTGTCAAGATGCTCTGAATCGTGCCCCTGTAGAAAGTTCTTAGGATTTGGCGGCACATACCAAACTTCTTCGACTATCCTTTCACTTCTTCTTTCACTATCTGAGGTGAAAGAGGTGCTGTTGTGCCTTTTTCACCACACAGTTGATATGTACAGACCACGTGAAGTACTCGGTGATTTGTATGCCGAGGAACTTAAAGCTGTTCACCCTCTTAACCCCAGATCCACTGATGTCGATAGGTGTTAGCTTGTCTCTATTTCTTCTGAGGTCCACAACCAGCTCTTTTGTTTCTGCCACATTGAGGGAGAGGTTGTTTTCTTGACACTACTGTGTCATGGTGATGACTTCCTCTCTGCAGGCTGCCTCATTATTATTTGAGATTAGGCCAATCAATGTAGTATTCAAAACAAACCATTCTGACCAACATTTCAATGTTTTGTTCCATGAGCCTCCTTTGGATTTACGTAATCCCATTCCAGAAACTACTTCTTCTAATCCTTTCTCCTCCATCTAGCTGTGCAGATTCCCTTGTGAGAAACAATATGATGTGCATTGCTGTCTGAATTCTAACTTGTACTCTCTCTCCACAATTCCTCATTGTGTTTATCATGAACTACGTGGTTCTGAGTTTTGAACACTGAAGGGATATGCTTCTACATCAACACCTTTATAATTATTACTATAACTTCATCACGTTTCTCAGGTTTCCCTATCCTCCCAGTTCTGATTAAGCATCATAGTTCATAGTACATAGAAAAAAGAACTGTACAGCTCAGTACAGGCCCTTCGGACTAAAATACTGTGCCGACCCTTTAACCTGCTTCAAGATCAATCAAAACCTCTCTCTCCCACATATCTCTCCATTTCTCTTTCATCCCCCTGCCGATGTAAGAGTCTCTTAAATGTCCCTACCATACACACCCCTACCACTCCGCTTGATGGAGCATTGCACACACTCACCGTTCCCTGGGTAAAAAAACTACCTCTGAAATTCCTTTTATATTTTCCTCCAATCATCTCAAATCTATGCCCTCTCATAATAGCCTCTTCTGCCCTGGAGAAAAGGCATTGCCTGTCTACAAACAAGAGAAAATCTGCAGATGCTGGAAATCCAAGGAACGCACACAAAACGCTGGAGGAACACAGCAGGCCAGGCAGCAACTATGGAAAAGAGTACAGTTGATGTTTTGGGCCGAGGCCCTTCAGCAGGTCTGCCTACTCTATCTATATCATTTTATTATCTTACACATCTCTATCAAGTCACCTCCAATGTTCCTGTGGTGAACTATGTGCCTGTCGGGACACGCCCCCTGCTGACTGCTCCTGTGGCTCCTCCCACAGGCCCCTGTATAAAGGAGATCTGAGGCCTGACGCTCGGCCTCAGTCTCCAAGACATTGTATGATAGACACTCACTCCTGGTTCCTTCTTCCAGTCAATAAAAGCTGATATCTCGCCTTACGTCTCAGTGTGAGTTATTGATGGTGCATCAGTTCCCTCTAATTATTTTTACAGCACGTAGACCAACCATTGTTCTGAGCAGAAAATTTTTACACGGGCTGAAATCTACGTGGCGCTTTAAATGTTTAAATGTTGAGAGAATTCCAGCTGAGTGGCAACAAAGGCCATAACCATGGAAGCATTGCAGCTACTGGGCGGCTGCACACCCGCACAGCCTAGAAAGAACAGTGGCCGCCTCTCACCCTCCTTTGCACAAAACAGAACTGCCTTGGCGCTTTCAACCTTTCCTCAAAAGGCATGACAGCCAGCGTCCTGGTAAATCTCTGCACCCCTTCTAAAGCTTCACATCCTTCCTGTAATGATGTGACCGCAACTGAGCACATGGCTCCACGTATGGTCCAACCAGAGCAATGTTACCTTGCAGAGCTTGAATTCAATCCCTCAAACAACGAAGGCCAATACACCACCCTATCATCTTGCACATTAATTTTGAGGTATCTATGGGCATGGAACCCTCTGTTCCTCCACACTGCTAAAAATCCTGCCATTAACCTTGTACTCCACATTCAAGTTCCACCTTCCGAAGTGAATCACTTCACGCTTCTCTGGACTGAACTCCATCTTCCACTTCTCAGCCCAGCTCTGCACCCTATCAGTGTCCCATTATTATGTCTTTTCTATTGTTCAACCCTTTCATCAAGAAAGACAAGGCTGGGGATTCAGGGAGTAACCATCTACTAGAAGCGATTAGTCTAGGGATAAGAAGTTAGAGGGAGGCACACTCTGCCAGCTCAGATGAATGAAATTACAGTGAGCTCCGGGCAGTTCTGATCCAACCCCTCCATTTAATCTACAGCACATGATCAGCCGAGCCAATCTTTTACTCTGCTTAGAGACAGTTTGTCTATTTATGTTCATTTCCCTGCAACATTTCATAGGTTTCATGTGCCCCTTGTTTTATCCTGTATCTACTTCATTAGTCTACTAAACAGAGTTTTATAAACGTTAAGCACCAGTGCAGTGGATAACACTCCATTTATACAGAGCATTGATGAATCGCCTCTGGATTATCATCTGCAGTATTGAGCTCATGACTTATATGTAAATCTGTTGAAAGCAGATCACCAGAATGATATCTGGAATAAGCACAAAACAACAGCATTTGTGGAGGTAAAGGGATAGTCGGTCATTTGGATCAAGACTCTGCATCGGGTCTCAGCCTCAGGAGTTTGCTTGAGATTCTAGCATCTGAAGTCTATTGTGCCCCCCACCAATGAGCAGTTACCATTTGCAGAAAGGTTAGACAGGCATAATTTGTTTCAGTTGTAGTTTAGAAATGTGAGTGTAGCCTTGATTGAAGTGCATAAGATCCTGAGGACCCTTGATAGGGTGGACATGTGGAAAATGTTTACCCTCACAGGAGGCTATAAAACACAGGATCACTGTTTTAAAAATAACAAGTTTCCAATGAGTTGATTTTTTATGACTCAGTGAGTTGCATCCTTGGAACTTGCTTCCTCATGGGTAATGGAAGCAGAGCCTTTGAATATTTCTGATGTTGGTAGATTCTTGAAAGCAAGGAGGCGAAAGGTTGCCGAGGAGTAGGCACGAACACAAAATTTCAGCAAAGTTTAGCCACAATGTCATTAAATAACATAATAGGCTCAAGGTCTACAGCTGCTCTATATTTATCTGTCAACCATGAGAATTCTTGAGTCTAAAAGCAATAGTGAGGATTCCTAGGATGATTGTCTCCAATCTCTAACCACTGGGCCTTCACTTCCGGTAGGTCACCACTGCTGGTCGAATAAAATATAATCACTGATTTTTAGGAAGGGGCCTGGTATAGTACCTGTAAACTAGAGCCTGTAACTGTTAGTCATTGTTTAAATAGTCTGGAGGTCAATAACTTAGACCCTCGATTTTCAGATGCAGACAAAGATGATTTAGCAAGATTGACTGAGCGAGGAGAGACTTTGCTGTGTCTGAAGCAGGAGCTCTACTGATGCCCAAAAATTGTATCAAATTTTATATTGCACATTCATTTTTTTTAGTTTGATATGAGTGGTGGTAAATTGGGTTATTTCAGAGGAGAGTTAACTATCAGTTATGTTGCTGTGAGCCTGGGGTACATATCAGGTAAGATGGCTGTTTTGCTTCCCAAATGGAACACAAAAGGGTGTCACACTGGCATGGCTACTGAGCCTGATGCCTCACAGTTTCAATTAACCTGGGTTCATTCCTGAGCACGGGTGCTGTCTGTGAGAGTTTGCACATTCTCCCTGAGACTGTGTAGATTTCTTCCAGGTGTTCTGGCTTCTTTCCACGTCCCAATGACATGCAGGTCAGTAGGTTAATTGGTAACTGTTAATTACCCCTAATGTATCAGTTAGTGGTGGAGTGTGAGAGATTAAATGAGATTCATGTAGAATTGGTATAAATAGGTGATTGATGGTCAGCGTGGATTCAGTGGGCTGAAAGGCCTGTTCCTGCACTGTGTGACACTGTGACTTTATTCTTTTGAAGGATATAAATGAACAAATTAGCTTTTAACGAAAATATAATTATTTTATAGCCGGAATTATTGAGACTAATTAAATGCAGGTACAGCCTTGCTGGGGCGCCCATCGCTGGGGATGGATGCCATATCAAAGCTCAAGAATGGAAAACAAACTTGTGCTCAGCTCGATTACTCCACTCCCAATTAAAGCATCGGAATTAGAATCAAAATCAGAATCCGGTTTATTATCACCGGCATATGACGTGAAATTTGTTAACTTAGTAGCAGCAGTTCAATGCAATACATAATCTAGCAAAGAGAGAGCAAACATAATAATACATAAAATGAAACATGATAATAAATATACAAGTAAATCAATTACATATATTGAATAGATTTTTTTTAATGTGCAAAAACAGAAATACTGTATATTAAAAAAAGCTTCCATGTTTATTTAGGAATCGGATGGCAAAGGGGAAGAAGCTGCTCCTGAATCGCTGAGTGTGTGCCTTCAGGTATCTGTATCTCCTACCTGATGGTAACAGTGAAAAAAGGGCATACCCTTGGTGCTGGAAGACTAATAATGGACACTGCCTTTCTGAGACACTTCTCCCTAAAGATATCTTGGCTAGTACCCAAGATGGAGCTGACCAGATTTACAACCCTCTGCAGTTTTTTTTTGGTCCTGTGCAGTAGCCCCTCCATACCAGACAGTGATGCAGCCTGTCAGAATGCTCTCCACGGTACAACTATAGGCATTTCTGAGTATATTTGTTGACAAGCCAAATCTCTTCAAACTCCTAATAAAGTATAGCACTGTCTTGCCTTCTTTATTATTACATCAATATGCTGGGACCAGGTTAGATCCTCAGAGATCTTGACACCCGGGAACTTGAAGCTGCTCACTCTCTCCACTTCTGATCCCTCTCTGAGGATTGGTATGTGTTCCTTCGTCTTACCCTTCCTAAAGTCCACAAATTGCTCTTTTGTCTTACTGATGTTGAGTGCCAGGTTGTTGCTGCAGCACCACTCCGCTAGTTGGCATATCTCACATTAAGCCAGATTGAAGCTCAAGGCCCTAGATGATGTTCAGTGCCATCTGCCTACATTTGACCCATCTTCCTCTCTTCTCATTACTACTATTGGGCAGAATTTCTAGGAGAATTATGCCCCTTGCTGCCAGGTTCGGAAGCAGTTGTTGTCCTGTAGCCATCAGACCCTTGGACTGGCTTCTTCATCTCAGCACTGAACTGACTCTAGTTGTGGACTCACTTTTATGGAACACACACAAATTGCTGGTGGAACACAACCAGCCAGGCAGCATCTATGGAAAAGAGTAAATAATCGATGTCTCGTGCCAGGAAGATGAATATGGTTTTATATGGTATGTATACTTTGATAAACTTTGAACTTCGACAGTATTTAATTCACTGAATTCATGTTGCCATGGTGGAATTTGAATCCATGTCAGTGTATCATTAGTCCTGCTCTCTGGATTATTGATCCAATAGTTTAATGTGCGTAGTCCCAATAACCAATGGTTTATCACTTCAGGTTCACAGCCACTGAGGCAGAATTCCCACAGGTATGTTTTCGCAGTATCCTGATTTATGTAATCCCCAAGGCTTACTTGAGAACTAAAATCCTCTGATCACCCATTGCCTGTGGAAAGACTCAGACCAAACTGTGCCTTTGAGCTTTCCCGACCGCCTGCTAGGACCCCAGGGGTTTGCATCAAGAGCATCTGATGCTCCAGCAGATGACCTCTAACTTAAGACAAGCTCATGAGAAGATGAGGCCACAAGGACTGGTGAAGCCTGCAGTGTTTATCCACTTGTCAAATGGACCAGTAAGTGGGCAGTCTTGTTGATCAAATTTAAAGTGAATCGCTTTAGTGTCAATGTAAGTCACAAACTACTGAATGAAAAACCAAGTGTGGATTAAAAAAGTTAATTGTTAACTCTGGGATCTTAAGAATAAGCAGAAAGCCGCAAATGGAGAAAACCTGAAATATCAAAAAAATACTGGAGAGACTTGGCATAGATCTGGAGCTGCTGCCCTTTAGCTCCAGTGAGCCTGGGTCAGTCTAAACTTCTGATGCTGTTTATGTGGAGTCTGCACGTTCTCCCTGTGGTTGAATTTTCTCCATTTTCTCCATGGGTTTCCTTCCTTCTACAAACAAGCTTGGTTTGCAAGCTTATGTGGCCACTGCAAGTTGCCCTGAGTAGAACCTGTGAGTGATAGAACTGAAGGGGTTGGGGTGTGAGTGGTGGGGGAAGGGGAAAGTGACTCATGGACATGCAGGGAGAACAACAAAGGATTAGTGAAAACGGGTGCTTGATGATTGACATGGGCTTAGCGTGCCAATGGGCTTACTTCCACGCTGTATAGTCGTAAGACAAAATAGGTCGGCCAGCATCTGTGGAGAGTGATTTCTCGCTCCATTGATGTTCTTGATGACTTGAAGAAAAAGTTGGTCTCCATGAATCTCTGGATCTCCAAGTAACGTGGTAAGCCATTTTAGAAGCACTTTTCCCTCACTATTCATCCCTGCCGCACCAATCAGAATCACCTAGATGAAAAATAACATTGAATAGGAAAAGACAATGCCCACTTAATCCTGATGAAGGGTCTCAGCCCAAAACACTGACATTTATTCCCCTCCATAAATGCTGCCTGGCCTGCTAAATTCTTCCAGCATTTAGAAACATAGAAAACCTACAGCACAATACAGGCCCTTCAGCCCACAATGCTGTGCCGAGCATGTTCCTACCCAAGAAATTACTAGGTCTACCTATAACCCTCCATTTTTCTAAGCTCCATGTACTTATCCAAAAGTCTCTTAAAAGACCCTATCACATCCACCTCCACCACCGTTGCTGGCAGCCTATTCCACGCGCTCACCACTCTCTGAGTGAAAAACTTACCCCTGACATCTACCCTGTTGGTGGGTGTTGCTCAGGATTTTCAGCATCTACAGAATTTCTTGTTCTGATATAATGTTTAGTGATAAATCTGTGCTCTCTTTCACTGGATAGCTCGATGCATGATTATTCCTGTGTGCTGAAATTGGCCAAAACTAACAGTAGCAAGTTCAGCTTTCCTCAGCCTGAGTTTAACAGCACCTGCAGTCAGCTGCCTCTGACTACAATCTCCCTTACTCCCTGCAGTTTAATCACTAGCAGAAAAGGGCAAAAGTGGGCAAGGAAGAGTTGTGAGGAGATGACTCACATAAAGCTCTGGCATTGTGTGTGGGGGGAAACGATAACAGGAATAGGCAGCCTGTTCCAAATGTGGAAGGACTTGCTGTCATGGTAAGCTTTAAAATCTTATAAATATAGCTGGTAGGAAAATTAACTGAATGGAGAGTAAACCTGCAATTCCGGATTTAAATCTGATTCCAATTAATAGTGTTAATCCAGCCAGAAAATAAAGCAATTAGAAGTTTCTGCGCTGATTTGCTCCTCTCTGGAAGCTGTTGCCTCTCACTGGTTTATTTGGCCCTGATAGACTGGTTGAATCCACACCCATGATCATTCAACCTCATGGGTAGACATGATGGTCAGACTTGATCACCATCACATCTGGCTTTAGCTAACAAAGATTCAGCAAGAGTTTCTGGCAGCAGACCAGCAGTGCATATCCCTGCTGAATGTCCCTCACACTAGTCATCGTTATTTCAAAGATGTTGTGGACTCTCTTCAGAAAGCAAAGTGAGCAAACAAAGCAGTTTCAGATGGAGTTGGACAGTCTGAGATTACCAATTCTTCAATTGCTAACATGTTACCCTGCCTAGGATTCAATGGGTCCCCTCAGTCTGTCGCTTCTTGGCCATCACACGTCCCCAAGCACTACAACATCCCCCCCCCCAAAATCCCATTCACTTTTCAGCATCAAGAGACATTACACCTAATAGCAAAGCAGTTCAGAATCATGTTTATTGTCACATACATATGTTGTGAAGTTTGCTGTGCTCTGATACAGTGCAAGACATAAAAAACACTGTATGTGGCAATCAATCAATTAATTAATACATAAATAGTGCTAAAGAGGAAAAGCAA
This sequence comes from Hypanus sabinus, assembly GCF_030144855.1. Taxonomy (NCBI): domain Eukaryota; kingdom Metazoa; phylum Chordata; class Chondrichthyes; order Myliobatiformes; family Dasyatidae; genus Hypanus; species Hypanus sabinus. The sequence goes on along the minus strand of NC_082726.1, from coordinate 32,910,989 downwards.
AATAATATTTGTGGGTTCATGCACTGTTAATAATTCTGATGGAGGAGGGGATGGGGCTGTTCCTAAATCATTGAGTGTGTGTTGTCTGACTCCTGTACCTCTTCTGTCATGGTAGTAATAATAAGGGGGCAAGTCACAGATGGTGAGGGCCGTTAATGTTCAACACTACCTTCTTGGAGGACTGCCTTTTGAACATGTTCTTGATGATGGGGTGGGGTGTGAGTGCCAGTGTTGGAGCCTGTTAAGTCTACAACCCTCTGCATCTTCTGATGATCCTGTGCAATTCTGCCCCATTAATCACCTCTTTGTCTTCTTTTGCTTTTGCAGGAAACTCTAATGTAGCCCCAGCAGAGATCCATGCTGATGTAATATCTTATTTTCCTCTCTTATAGAAAGAACCTATTAGCCCATCATTTCTGCATTGGCATTAGACCAATCACATTCACTGCCCATATATCCCTATAACCTATCACCTACCCATTAACACTGCACTGATTTTAAGTGGTATCAGTGCCAGTGATCATATCTGGTGTCTGTCCTGCAGTGCTCTGCTTAAGAATATAAATTAAATATCCAGCAATGGTTGCAAAGTAGTTAAAAGTACAGGACAAAAGAGAATACCAATGTTGGAAGAACTCGGCAGGTCAAGCAGCATCTATGGAGACAAAAGGTATGTGTCAATATATTGGGTTGAGACCCTGCAACAGAACTGAGAGTAAAGAAGTTATTTAAAAAAAAATAACCAGGCAGGGTAAAAACCAATAACATTTATTTTGGTTGATTTTGAATTCCAGATAGATTAAAGTTAGCTCCAAGAAGGTTGTCAGTATGGAGCAGCTTGAGAAAAGGTGGGACAGAGGATACTGGTGATAAGTGGTACCTGATGTGGGAGGGGGATGATGACGGACAGATGGAATGTGACTCACTTGCTGTCCCATCACAATGTGGTATCAGCCAACTAGGTTGAAGCTCAATGGAAATATCAACATCACTGACTATATGGTTGTGCGTTCGATGCCCATGCCTCATAAAAGGTTTTGACCTGAAATGTTGAGAATTCCTTCCTTCCTGTAGATGCTGCTCGGCCTGCTAAATTCCTCGAGCAGATTTTATGTTACTCTAGTTTCCAGCAACTGCAGTCTTTTATGTCTCCAAATGAATACGTTGGTGATTACAGTGGATTACCAGAGAAGTGCTGCAGATGTTCTATTTTTCAGTTTCAGTTGGTCTGTCAAGTAGGTGTAAATAGCTTCTTGGAACTTGAAGAATGCTATCTCTAGGAGCAGCCAGGAAGACTTGTGCCTTCAGGGTGCGGCCCTGTGGATGACCCGATTCCTTGACAGAGATCCGAACATTGAGCCAGCAGTGTAAACTGTTGTCGAACTCAGTGCTGCTGCAGACTGTAACATCAAAACAGCAAATTGTTGGCCTGTGGCAGGAATGATACCTCTCTTTCCTTCGTTAGTGAGTGAGAGAGCTTGTGGGATGTCGAAGTGTTGAGATGAACAGTGGTTTCTGATGGACTCTAGATCATGGTCTCTCTGGGGACTTCAGTATTGCTTGCCGGGTGGGTGGTGGGGAGCTGATCTCTTTGCTGAAGCATGGGGGGGGGGGGGAGGGAGAAGGCTGCTGCTTGTATGTGGGAGGGGGAAGGGTACATTGGGCTTCTAACATTTTCCTATCATTCATTCTTTGGTTTTTTTCTGTTTGTGGATGTCTGTGAGGAGTAAGAGTTTCTGATTGTATACCCTATACATTCTCTGATATTAAATGGAACCATTGAACTCCTACATCAGAGCAGAAATGATTTAGTGACTTAACCATCTCCTGACTTAAGCTTTTCAATAACCTTTTCACGGAGCTGTTTGGAGTGTTCTTTTGTCTTCATAGTGTAGTTTTTGCCTGGATTGACTCAGCAGCAATTGGACCTTCCAGATACAGGTATATTTTTACTACAACCAGGTGAAACACCTTGACTGCACACAGGTCTCCAAAAACAGACCTCCATTTAGCTAATTATGTGACTTCTGAAACCAACTGGCTGCACCAGTCATGATTTGGTGTGTCATATTAAAGAGGGTGAATACATACGCAATCAATTATTTTGTGTTTTATATTTATAATTAATTTAGATCACTCTGTAGATCACTTTGACACAGAAGAGTCTTTTTCTGTTGATCAGAGTCAAAAAAAGACAAATTAAATCCACTGTGATTCAATGTCATAAAACAATAAAACATGAAAACTTCCAAGTGTGGGGGGGGGGGAATACTTTTTATAGGCACTGTATATATAATGAGCTGCCAGAGGAAGTGGATAAGGTAGGTACAGTAACAACCTTTAAAAAACAGTTGGACAGGTATATGGATAGGAGAGGTTTAAAAGTATAGGGGACAAACATAGACAAACGGGACAAGCTTGGGCATCTTGGTCAGCGCAGACCAGCTGGGCCAAAATGCCTGTTTCCCAGCTGTGTGACTTAATTACTGGCTCTTTATTTCTGGCATTCTCAGATTCTGTTTCGTGGTATTTCACAGGAAATTACTGTGGTGTGTTGTATTAAGTATTGTCTAAGCCCGCAGTTGGTCACATCCAGTCAGTGGACTTATGCAGAAAGAAAGGAGTTATCTTCTGCTTCATTTGGACCTGCTAAGAATCTGTGAAGTCACGTCTGTTAGATTACCATTTGGGACATGTTAGAGGACAGAATGATATTGCAAACTCAATCAGAAAAGTTTCATCAAAATCCCACTTTACTTACAAAGCCTGAGGGTGATGCATTAGTTGGGATGTTCCAAATTTAGTATCCAATTAAATGTCAGATAATATAGATTGAGCAAATGTGTGGCTGAATCTTGTCGATACTTTATTTTTTTGCCATTAGTTTTAGGACATCACTGAAGGTGTCACCTCTGATCCCTAGTGTATTTGATTTGCATAATTGTAATTCCATTAATTAGAGTAGGTGGTCTGGGGTTGCTATTTTCACTGGCTAATGCTACCTGGGGCAATGCGAGCTAGTCATGCAGTTCTGTCTACTAGTCTGTATCATCACCACTGAGTCTGCTTATTCTATAATAACTAAATTCAATTCACCTTTGGCAAACAAAACAAGTCACCCTTTGTGCAGCTGAATAAAATATAACACAGGTACTGCTTGTTTTTTAGTTGATTGATACCAGTTTCTTGCAGGCAAAGTGGTTTAAAATGCTTCAGGATTTTGCCCAGCACCTTTCACTTAGACCGATGTTTCTTGTAGTTTATGACAGTCACACACACATTTGGGCTCAACCCAGATTACTAGATTGTGGAAATTTGGATACAGGACAATTGGATGCCTGATCATGCTATGCCTGATATTTCTCCATCCTTTACTCCCAGTAAATCAGTGTGCCCCAGTAAATCAGAGTTTATTCAAATACTCCTCCTTCCTAAAATAAGAGGCACACATTCAAATTTCCAGAGCAAGTTTAAAATATGATTAGAACTGTGGCCTGAATTTTCTGCATGAGAGAAAGAAGACTTTAAAAATTCTGTCATTTTCTTATTGACACTTGTAAATATTAATTTACTGTTGGTATTTCTTCACAAAATTCCTATTTCATTGACTGCATTATGATGCTGTCAGTATTAGTCACATTGAAAGCTAGAAAGCTTTCTTAATCATGCTGTGCCTAATATGTTTAAATCATAGTTGAATTGTTTCAAGCTTTATATTTGTTAAGTTTGAAGAATCAGGGGTTACCCACAAGTAATCCAAGGGAAGAATTAACCCACTGCTTATTGCATGCCAGGCAGATAGCTTGACAAGTTCATGTTGTTTACTAATTACCATGTGCAATCAATGCAGTCCATGTTATTCATTGGCTATGCAACACAGCAAGAGGCAATAGCAAGAGAGACTATCACCACTGCGAGCCTGTATACACTATTTTAAGTTGGTCTGTAGTTTTTATAAAGAGAAGTGTATTATCCTACAGCAGTACAATGGTACAGAGAGGGGAGGTGCTGCCTCACAGTGTCAGTTCCAAATTCAATCCTGCCGTCTGGTATTATCTACTCTATGTGGTTTACATATTCTCCTTGTGACTGGCTGGGTTTTCTCTAGATGCTCTCATTTCTTCCAATATCCTAAAGACTTGTGGATTCTCAGGTTAATTGGCTGCTACAGATTGGCCCTTGCACATGTGATGATTATAAGTGGATGTCTGATAGTCAACACAAGCTTGATCAGTCAAAGGCCTCTATTATCATGGAAGAGGATTTGATCCAGTATTTTGCTGATGACCCTGGGCAAGTTATTGGAGGAGAAAGAGTATGTTCTATCCAGAGAGGAGCAGAAAACTCCCAGGCTGAAGGCTGTCTGGACAGTCAGTCATGGTTGTCAGTGTGAGGAGCCGAGTCCTGCGGGGTAGGTTGCAAATTGCAAGGAGTGCAGAGTCAAGATTAGAGAATGCAGTTTCAAATGCATTATCTTTCAAGCTGCAGTGCTATCCTGGGCAACATTTGGTAGAGTACACCAAGCCTTCATAACCACAGGTCAACATTTCCCTGGAGGTAGAAGAGAAATCTTAAGGGATGCATCAAACCTTTGTTACAGTCAACATCAAATGCATAGACTTAATTTGGACAAAAGAGACTGCCCCTCCCAGTGCAGCTGGTGTGAACTTCCAGCCTTTCCCTCCCTCTCAGTGAATTACTTTTCCCTCCTGTCATCTTCTGACTGTCAGTCTTCCGATTGGCCCACAGTCTTCTATTGTAATGAAAGAATGTTAAATATGTGCTCATAAAACAAGTATCTTCTCTCCAGATTTTTTCTAGCTTTATATTTCATGATTAACTACTCACTACCTCTCACAAATTCAGATTCTGATTCATAAATTATCCTTCCAGCATTACATGTTTCTACCCATCAGTACTCCTGACCACTATTTGCAAACCTACTCTCCCCATCGATCCCTGGTAAAGTCACGGATGGAATTACTGCCCCCTATTCAACACATCCCCACAATTAACTAGGTGTAGCACTTTGAGGCAGCCTCATCCTTTCTTCCTACACCCTACTTCCTCTTACCATATATCCCACATCCTCTTCTGGTTTACTGTGCCCAGTCCCAACAGCAATATTTTCCTGCAACAACACACAAGGTGCTGGAGGAACACAAAGCATCAGGCTACATCTTTGGAAGAAAATGGACAACTGACATGAGTCCAGATGAAAGGCCTCGACCCATAACTCAATTATCCATTTCCTTCCTCAAATGCATCCTGACTCATTGAGTTCGTCCACTGTCTTGTTTGTTACTCCAGATTCCAGCACCGGTCGTCTTCTGTGTCTCTCTGTTTTTGGCACCAGCCATGAATTCAGAATAAAGTTCTTCAGCGTCTGCCAATGCCAATGTGTGGGTACTTTAAAAACTTTAAAAGACAAAATAAAGTCCTGGACAATAGTACAGTCTTACCAACAGTTGGAAAGCAATCAGTAGCTAGCCTGAAAACTCCTCCAAATAATGTTATTTCCACTTCTTCCTGGAGCTGAGGACCTTATGCAGCCAAGTAACAGTGGGTCCTGAGATACTGAGCTTCAGAATGGCAAGGTAGGTATCAAGCCACCAACAGCATGGCTGTGTCTGACTCTGGCTGAGCTTGTGCTGATCGCTTCATTCTCAAAACATTCACATAGTTCTTACCTTCAATTTTCTCGTCCAATCAGAAACCACTATGGCACCTAAATTACACCAGACTACCTAAATTCAGTGTGTAATGGATCTGGATTGTTCAAATATTTTGAAATATCTTTGAGACTAGAACAAGATGTCATAGGTTAAGGGTGAAAGTTGGAATACAAACTGGATTTAAGGGGAATGCGAAGAGGAATGTCTTCAAATCAGAGAATGGTACAAATATGGAACTAACAGTCAGCAGATGTGGGTTCAATTGCAACATTTGAGAAAAGTTTGGAGAAGCACCTGGATGGGTGACATGTGCAGGGCTATAGTTCAGAAGTAGGTCAGCGGGATGAGGATGAATAACAGTTCAACACAGATTAGATGGGCCAAATGGGCTATTTCTGCATTGCAGTGCCATTTGACTCTCCCACTCTATATATAGCAGAAGCTTTTCCCCTTTTCATAGGGTACATTTGGCTATGCAAATTTATTTTTTAAAAGGTTGTCTTAAGCTAATGAGATTGTCAGGAAAGTGACAGAAAATAAATTGTTGTGAACAAAGTAGACAGAAGCTTAAGAATAGCTGCTGATTACTTTCCATTGTATATTTAGCATCATTGGGCCTACTTCTGCTTCGACCCCCTCTGAGCACATGAACAAAACTTGTAATTAAGAGGGCAAAGCATTAACTCTAAAGGTTTTTCACTGGATTTGGATCGAAAATCTCCAACTGCATTGTCACAATAGAGCAGGACTAGGGCTAGCATCTTGTGGCAAATGATACAACTACTGATGCTTCAGAGTCTTTCCACTATCCACAAGGAGCAAACCAGGAGCATGATGGGGCATTCCCACTTGTCAGGATGAGTGCACAGGTTGAAGAACATCAAGAAGGTTAACAACATCCAAAACAAAGCAGCTTCCTTAGTGCACCTTAAACAGGGACACCCTTCATCACTAATGCACTGCTTAGCAATTACAAAATGCACTACAACTACTCCCTGAGGCTGCACTGAAGAGTTTCTCCTAAGCCTGTAAGTAAGTACCCAGGTTCAATTCCCACCATTGCCTGTAAGAAGCTTGTATGTTCTCCCCATGACTGCATGGGTTTCCTCCGGGCGATCCGGTTTCCTTGCACAGTCCAAAGATGTAATGGTTGGCAGGTTAATTGGGCATTGAAAGTTGTCCCATGATTAGGCTAGGGTTAAATCGGGGGCTGCTGGGCGGCATGGATCGAAGGGCCAGAAGGGTCTTATTTGCACTGTATATCAATAAATATGTAAATAAATAAATATAAGGGAGAGAATACAGTAGGTAAGGGAGAGTACTATCAAATCCTTTAATTCATGAGTTGGTATGTTTATATCCTGTCTTGCGACAGTGGCTCAACAGATGGACTGCAGAGGCTCAAGAACTGACCATCAAATTGTTGAAGGGTAGTGGCTGAGCTAATGATGTCCACATAAGATGAATAGTTAATGTTTGCAGGGAGTGAGTGAACATCATCTGGCTATTTCAGTGAAGTTGGAGCATACTTAAACACAAGAGATTCTGCAGGTGCTAGAAATCTTGACCAACACACACAAAATGCTGGAAGTCAGGCAGCATCCACGGAGGGCAATGAACGGTCAACGTTTCAGGCCGAGATACTTCACACAACATTACTTGCAGTTCGGGTTAATGTGAACTCAAGATCAGCATCACAGTATAGGTTCAGGATAGAATTACTTCTACTGTGGTTAATCTCTCAATGAGAAGATCTAAGTAAAGTAGTTGTTATGAATTCAGGTTAAACATTCAGGTTAAAAACAGGAACAGGGTACTCAACTACTGAGCCGGCTTTGTTCCATCTGTTATCAGATTTCTGAATGGACATTGAACCCATGAACACTACCTCACTACTTTTTTGCACTACTTAATTTAACTCTTTAATATCTATTATATAAATATATGCTTCATATGATTCACAGTTTTATGATTACGTATTGCAATGTTCCAGTGCTGCCTAACAACAAATTTCACAACATATGACAATAATCTTAAACCTGATTCTGATTTCTTCAATAAGGTTGAATAAGCTTCAACAAGGTTCTATAAAGAAGGCAAGACAGCGGCTATATTTCATTAGATGTTTGAGGAGATTTAGTTTGTTAACTAAAACACTCAAAAGAGGGCAGAGCTTAGTTGTGATGGCGCTAAACGGCAACTCCTGTGCTTGCATCTTTGGAAACGGCTTGATTTCCATCTTTAATTTCTCATTTTTCCCTTTCAGGGTTCTTTTGAAGACCCTGACCTGGAGTCACACACTGATTTCAGTTCTTTGCGGGAACAGGACACGCTCTCGGGGTTTCACGACCAGCCGTTATCCGACATACCAAGGATGCACCCTAAGAGCTTAGCTCACCTTTGGAGGCCTGGGATCTCGTGGCTCTGGAGATGGGCAGATCAAAGGTCGGTGTCCCGGCTGGAGATCAGTGTGTCGTGGGAGTCGGAAGATCTCTGGCTGTGTGCCCAGAGACCCGAGATCTTTGTGCATGGAGCTCGGAAAAAGCGAAGCAAAGAGACTTTTAACATCATAAATCGGAGAGCTGTTTGTTATGTCTCCCCTCTCACAGTGAAATTGGGACACCTCCTTTTCCCTTATTAGGGAGAGAGAGAGCCTGTGGTATGTCGAATACTAGTTGAACGAGTAGTCTTGGAGTACTGCAAGTCTGTGTCTTTGCTGTTGCTTTGCTGCATGCTTGAGTGCTCAGTGGTGGGTGCCGATGCTTTTTTCTGCTGGTGGGGTGGAGGGGGGGGATTGTTGCTTTGCTGCTGCTTACGTGTGGGAGGGAGGGGGGCTGGGGAGGACTTTGGTGTTCTAACATTTAACTGTCATTCATTCTTTGGGTGGATGGTTGCGAAGAAAAAGCATTTCAGGATTTATATTGTATACATTTCTCTGACATTAAATTACCTTTGAAAAATCTACAAGTGTATCGTAGAGAGCATTATGACTGGCTGCATCACTGTCTGGTATGGGGGGGAGGCATAGGTTACTGCACAAGATCAAAGTAAGTTGCAGAAACTGATTAGATTAGTTAGCTCCATTATGGCTACTGGCTTCTGTAGTAGCCAAAGCATCTTCAAAGAGGAATGCCTTAAGAAGGCAGTGTCCACCATTAGGGAACCCCAACACCCATGACATGCCCTCTTCTCATTATTACCATTGGGAAAGAGGTACAGAAGCCTGAAGGCACAAATTCAGAGATTCTTCCCCTCTGCCATCTGATTTCTAAATGGGCATTGAACCCTTGAACACTGCCTCACTACTTCCACTTCTGCTTTAACTTAACTATTCTATATATATATATATATTTACCGTAATTTGTTTTTCTCCCATATTTATTTATCATGGATTTCATTGTACTGCTGCTGTTAAGTTAACAAATTTCGTGACATATGCCGGTGACAGTAAACCTGTTTCTGATTCTGAAGGCTATGACTAATTTGGTTGAAACCTCATCTCCTCATTCATTGCATTGTCTTAAATAGGAGGTCTCATGCTTTTTAATAATTTCCTACTAGTTCTAGATTCCCTCATAAAGGAATGTCCCAGCATGTAAAGAACTGGACCAGAATGCATTTATGGCTGTATATCATAAGGAAGAATGCAAGGGGCATTAGTAGCTGTGTGTTCAGAGAATAGTGGTCACAATATAACAGTACAGTTTATGAGTGTGGTGAAAATTGTTACAGAATGGCCTAATTTGAGGAGCTGTGAATTGAATGGGGAATATCTGGACAATAATACTGGCACATCATGAAGAAAAATATAAAACGAAGATGAGAAAAATATATGCTCCAAAACACCAAGTACTGAGGAGGTTAAATACAAGGAAGATTGGGAGCTGACTAAGGAGACACATTCTAATCACATGGATTCAAGAAAGACATCAACAAGGCAGAATGGAGCAATGTAACGAGTGAACATGAAGAAAGAAGAAGATAAAAATAATTCTGAAATTAAAATGTCAAACAAAGAAAATCCACAGGCATATTAGTAAGAAAAGGGAAGCTGGAATGCAAATAAGGCTGCTTGTTCATATGGAATTACAAGTAGTAAAAGTGAAACAGAAGAAATATTAAATGATTAGATTGCTTTAGTGGTTATCAGGAATGCATATCAGGTGGATTTGACATGGGATTAGAAATGCTATAACCACATTAAAATTAAAAAGGAGAGAAATCTTAACTAATCAAATACAGAGGATAAAATCTATGGTCCGGATGATTGCAGCCCCACATTTTAAAGGAACCTCGGGAAGAGATATTAAAGCCATGATTAGACATATTTAATAATTTGTTTCAAAAGATGTAGTGCTAGCAGATTAGTAGATAGCTAACAAAGTATCCCTTTTTAATGTTAGAACTAGTACAATAAGACAAAACTACAGCGCAGTCATCTTAAAAATATGGAAATAATAATAATATTATAAATATTCCTATAAAGAATTAAATAGACAATAAAAATGTAATCATCAATAGATCATAAATTTCAGAAGGGAACATGCAGTTTAACCTATCGCATTGAATTATTTAAAAGCATTACAGCGAGAATTGATAATGAAAAACAGTGGATGTCTGTTACTTAAATCTCCATTAATCTAGATTACAGTAAACGGCTTTAGATTAATATAAACAGAGCATGCAGAGACTTGAAACGTGGCAAAATTGTGGCCAGCTGACTTCAATATAGTATACAGAATATAATAATATAAAGAGTGGCAGAGTTAAATTCCACAACCATCAGTGCCAGGATGACGAATGTCCATTGTTCACTTAGCTTTGACATCATAAGACATAACTTCTATGTTTGATCATGGCATCACATTGGCAGTTGGAGACAGGGTATGTTGAGCAATTAGAAATAAACCGTATCAACTAAGAAACAAATTAATAAAACTTACAAATAATTTGTCAACAGATTTCAACATAGCTGAGCATGATGTTTAGATGAGGAATTCATTTCGTTAGGTTACGAAGTTACATCTTCAATGAGAAGAAGGAGTATTTAACTTGCCAAAAACAAGGGCAATTGGTATGAATAAATTTAAGTGGTAGATATGAACAGAGGAACATACAGAGAAAAGATAGGGAAAGGTTTGAGTGGAAAACAGTAACTATAAGGATGATTGGATACCTGCCCTGCTTTAGACCATAAGACCATTAGGAGCAGAATTAGGCCATATGGCCCATTGAGTCTTCTCCGCTATTTTATCATTGCGGATCCAATTTTCTTGTCAGCCCCAGTCTCCGGTCTTCTCCCCATACCCCTTCATGCCCTGACCAATCAGGACCCTATAAACCTCTGCCTTAAATATACATAAAGACTTGGCCTCCACAGCTGCCTGTGGCAAAGAATTCCACAGATTCACCATTATCTGTCCAAAGAAATTCCTCCTCATCTCCAGTCTAAAAGGACGCCCCTCTATTCTGAGGCTGTGTCCTCTGGTCCTTGACTCTCCCACCATAGGAAATATCCTCTCCACATCCACTCCATCAAGGCCTTTGACCATTCGATAGGTTTCAATGAGGTCACCCCTCATTCTTCTGAATTCCAGTGAATACAGGCCCACAGCCATCATACGTTCTTCATATGACAAGCCATTCAATTGTGGAATCATTTTTGTGAACCTCCTTTGAACCCTCTCCACTTTCAGCACATCCTTTCAAAGATAAGGGGCCCAAACCTGCTCACGATACTCCCAGTGATGCCTTGCCAGTGCTTTATAAAGTCTCAACATTACATCCTTGCTTTTATATTTTAGTCTTCTGAAATGAATGCCAACATTGCATTTGCCTTCCTCACCACAGACTCAATCTGCAAATCAACCTTTAGGGAATACTGAACAAGGACCGCCAAGTCCCTTTGCACCTCATGTTTTTGTACTTTCTCTCTATTTAGAAAATAGTCAACCCTTTCTTTTCTTCTAACAAAGCATGGCCATACACTTCCCGACATTATATTCCATTTGCCATTTATTTTCCCATTCTCCTAATCAGTCTAAGTTCTTCTGTATCCTCCTATGTCCTCAAAACTACCTGCTCCTCCACCTATCTTCATATTGTTTACAAATTTTAAAACAAAGCCATCAATTCCATCATGCAAATCACTGGCATGTAACGTAAAAAGAATCGGTCCCGACACAGACCCCTGTAGAATACCACTAGACCCCAGCAGCCCGCCAGAAAAGACTTCCTTTATCCACAGTCTTTGCCTCTTGCCAATCAGCCACTGTGTTATACATGCTAGAATATTTCCTGTAATACCATTGGCTCATAGCTTGTTAAGGAGCTTCACGTGTGGCACCTTGTCAAAAGCCTTCTGAATGTCCAAGAACACCACATCAACTGATTTGCCTTTGTCTACCCTGCTTGTTATTTCTTCAAAGAATTCCAACAGATATGTCAGGCAAGATTTTCCCTTAAAAAAATCATGCTGACTATGGCCTATTTTATCATGCGCCTCCAAGTAAGCTGAGACCTCATCCTTGATAGTCAACTCCCAACAACTTCCCAACCACTGAGGTCAGACTAACTGGTCTATTGACTCCTTCTTCTGCCTCTCTCCCTTCTTGAAGAGTGTAGTGACATTTGCAATTTTCCAGTCTTCTGGAATCTTTCCAGAGTCTAGTGATTCTTGAAAGATCATTACTAATGCCTCCACAAGCTCTTCAGCCATCTCTTTCAGAACTCTAGGGAGTACATCATCTGGTCCAGGTGACTTATCTTCCTTCAGACCTTTCAGTTTCCCAAGAATCTTCTCTCTGGTTATGTTTCATGAAACGTAACCTTCTTACTCCATCATTCTAAGGGATATCAGTGAGCTGGAGGTGTAGTGGCAGTGAACAAGGAAGGAGAGAGGGGAAGCAGTGAACAGGAAAAAGCTAAAATAAGGTGAACTTAAGTGAGCAGAGGAGTGTTTACTGGGTCAAGGAGAGTAACTCTTTGGAGAAGGGATATCGATGAACTGGAAAAGTGGAAGAGAGTACGGAGAAGCTAATAACTACTGTAAAAGTGCAATAAGGAAGGGGTGGCAATGGGTAACTGAGTGTAGAAGGATTACAGTGAGTTGGAGGAGTAAGTGACCCAGTGTAGGAGAAAATGAGATGACAAAAAGGAAGTGATTAACGAAGAGGGGTAAAAGTGAACACTGTGAGGTTTACCTGGGTGTGGGAAGACTGAACTGAAAGTGAAGAAACATTGAACAGAGAAAAGTAGAATGGAGCTGCAAGAGCATAACAGAGAATAACCAAGCAGTGAACTCATTAGATTGGGCTATTGTTGTGTGATTGAAATCACTGCAGAAAAGTACTGGTAGATATAAAGCAGCTCCTTTATTCAACAAGGCAAGATACAGTAGGCTTCATATTGAGGCCCTTTTGGCTAAAAGGTCTACTGGCCAACGTGGAGCTCGATATTTTATATGCTAAACTTTAAAGGACATTTCCATACTTACAATATATCCACAATGCTTTCTTTGAAACTGCACACAAACTTCACACCTCCCAATTCGCACCCACACCACGGACATCTAAACACATTTTAATCAGCACTGTTTGGTTTGTCATTCAAGGCTGTTAGGGATGCATTGTTCATAACTGCATTTTAAATTAACTCTATCATTTATATTCAGATTTGAAGTTCAGTCATTTGCTAAATGTAAATGTGCTATACCCAAAAGTTGGTTTACCATGGGCTGGGTGACCAGTGACAAAGAATTGAGAGAGGATGTGGTGACTCAGCTAAGGGAAGGGATAACAGTGAACTGAGGTATTGTAAATGAGCAAGGAAAGGGATGGTATTGAGAAGAGGAATACTTTTGAAGTTTTTTTCTGATTAAAAGTGAGTTGTGGATGTTATAATTGGATTGATGATGACAAAAGTGGCTGCAAAGGGGTAAATGTTAAGTTGAAGAGCCTGCCTGTGAGATGGAAAGGGAGCCAGCTGGGAATGGGTTAGTGGGCTATAAATTGTGAGATGTAAAGGGGAACACTAAGATGAGAATGAGTAAGGGAGCTGGAGATGGATGTGTTTTGTCAAGCATGCCGTTTATCTGAGGCTAGGTTACTGTACACGGGAGAGGGTATCTGTGAGTGGTCCACAATCAGAGAGTCATTATGAGTTCAGAATGTTACCAATAAATTGACCTGGGCAGCTATGTGTTGCAGGGACAATTATACATAATGCGGCACAGCCTCGATGAGGAGATAAGTAGAGGAGAACCTTGTAGCCATTGTAAATCGTCCCCAGTATGTAGAATAGTACTACAATCTAGAGCAGTAGTTGGGAAAGTAAAATGAGCTGGGACAGGCGCTGGGGAAATAAAAGAGGATTAGTGGCTGCTCGATGCCTTGATAAAATTTGTTGGGGAGAGGGGTCTGTAGCCACATCAACTGCTGAAATCATGCCTATCAGGCTTGGGCTGTACTTAAGGGAGCAGGAGATACACAAGGTTTATTTACTTATTTGTTGCGATACTACACAGAAGTGGCCCTTCAGTTTCGCCGAGCTGCACTGCCCAGCAACCCCTGATTTAATCCTAGCCGAATCATGGGTCTGTTCACAATGCCCAGCTAACCTACCAACTGACCGGCCTTTGGACTGTAGGAGGAAATCAGGACACCCGGAGGAGATCCACACAGTCATTGGGAGAACATACAAGCTCTTTACAAGAGCAGCGGGAATTGAATCAGAGTCACTGCCATTGTACAGAGTTGTACTAACCACCACCATGCTCCCTGGTGGAGCATACAGTGTTTTGGCTTCTTGCCTGAGGAGGAGGATGCTTGTCCTCAAGGAAATGCACAGAAGTACTGTCAGTGTGACATTCAAAATTAGGAGATCGAACAGATCTGTTTGGTTAGAAAAGAGTAAGAGGTACATTCATAGAAACAGAGAGAGAAAATTCATGAAGGATGTCACCCCTAACTGAGTCCAAGACTCAGAGTAAGGAGTAAACCATCTTGGACTGAGATGAGGATAAATATCTTTACTCAGTTTTGCATCTTTAGAATTTGCTGCTCCGGAGGGCAGCAGGTGCTCAGTCATTCAAGACAGAAATCAATAGACCTTGGGACATTAATGGAAACAAGGGATCCAGTGAAGGGAAACAGAGTTGTGGTAGATCAGCTATGACCTCATTGAACAAGGGAGCATGCCTGAACTGGTCTAATCCTTCCCCTATTCCTTGTTCTCTTTGTTTTTATAAGTCAGCCACATCTATAGCATGAAAAAAAAGGCAGATGATAAGTCAGTAGACATAATTAGGCATGTTTTTACTGAACAGACTGTACATAACACATCTCAGAAGGCAACACAGTCGTTGCTTTACACCTGCTGAGGCACATTAACATAGAGAAGGTATGCATGTTACCCGTGATACAAATTCTGCTTCAGATGGAGTGTTTTGTGTTTTTCAGTCATCTTAAAATGAGGAAGACTGGGACTGCCTAGTATGATCATAAATCTGCCTTTTGCTGGGCAAGGCCCTTTAATTAAGCCACGATTAAGCTATGCTGAACTAATGAATATGTTGTCCTGTGCCTTTTAGAAAGGTGTGCATCCTAGGGTCAATTACTTATCTTACCCAAACATAAAACATAGAAACATAGAAAACATACAGCACAATAGAGGCCCCTCGGCCCACAAAGCTGTGCTGAACAAGTCATAAAAGAGACTTCATTCAGCTGTTAGCAGCCGAATAGGTGACAGGCTGCAACCTATCCACTCTCCTCTGTCAAATCTCTGTCCACTATGCAATCCTTGTTCACTGCTCATTGCCCACTGTCCAATCATTGTTCACTGTCTGTTGTCCACTGTCCAATCTCTGTCTACTGTCCACTGTCTAATTTTTGTCCACTGCCTACTGTCCAATCTCTGTCCACTGTGCAATACTAGTTTTTGGGCAATCAGATGGTCTAATTCTGCTCCAGTATCCTGTGGTCTTACAGTCCTAATGTTCGTGCTTTAAAGCCACTTCATTATGTTCCAATTCTCCCGTGACCTCGCTCCTTCCTGCCTCTGTAACTCCTTCCTGTTTCTGAACGCCTCAGCCCTAAGACTTTCTGCATTCATCCAGTTTGGCTTCTTGCATATTTCCTGATGCCTTTGCATCACCCCCACAGCCACCCTGATCACACAAATTCCTGTTCCTGTCTGGAGGCCTTTGTCTGTTTGTGACCTGAGCAAAAACATTCTGCTCCCTTAGAAATGGCATCTATAGTATAGCTTTTTGACACCTGAGTTCCAATTCATTGTAATCATCAAATACATTTGGGACTAATTCTAGTCAGTTTCCAATCTTTTGCAGATGCAACTTCATTTATTTTGAGATTTAGCACAGAATAGGTCCTTCTGGCCCCATGCACTGCACAGCAACGAACCTATTTAGCACCAATCTAATCACAGGGCAAAGTTTACAATGACCAATTAACTTACCAACTGGTATGTTTTTGGACCATGGGGGGAAAACCCATGCACTCATGACGAGAACATACAAACTCCTTATAGACAGCACCGGAATTGAACGCCAAAATGCGTTAACTGCATTGCACTAACCTCTACGTTACCTTGGCACCCCTATTAATGATAAACTTTATTGATTATTCACTCTGATTGGCAATTATCTAAGGTTTGGGGATGAACGGGATTAAGGATATTATGGTATGTGAGTAAACTAATGCAGCACATCTAATTTACTTTGATTGACAGAATGGCTATACATGACAAGATGCATATTTATTTGCCATCATTCTCATTTGTCAACTTGGCATTTATGCCAAACGCAAATTCAATTCAAACAGCACGGCCCTTAACAGAGCAAAATGAGGCAATTCAGTCAAAATCTTATCCTAAACTGAAGAAGGAGCTTTCAGATAATTATTTGATGCTGAATCACCAGGAAACTGTCTGGATTAGAGAGAATTAGCTTTGAACTGAATGGGTCAAGCAGAATCTACAGGGGGATAAAGACAGTAAACAATTTGGGTCAAAATGCTTCACCTGAACTGAAAGATAGAGGGGAGACAGCCAGTATAAAAAGAGTAAGATAAGGAATGGAGTAACGGCTAGCGAGTGATGGTTGGATCCAAGTGAGGGGTGCTAAGCAGACAGAAGAGGCAAACTTGGATATTTCTCTCCTGAGCATCAGAGACTGATACACTGTAACTATATGAAATTATGACAGGCTTGATTAGGATAGCCAGTCAGAATCCTTTTCCCAAGGCAGAAGTATTGAATCTGAGAGGTCATAGCTTTCAATTGAGAGGGGGGAAAGTTTAAAAGGGATTTTGGAAGTAGGGGTTAATCTTTTTAATATAGAAAGTGGTAGATGCCTGGAATACATTGGCAGGAGGTGGTAGTGGAATCAGATACAATAGTGGTAACTAAGACATACTTCAATGGGCACATGAACATGCAGAGGATGGGAAGTCATGGATCATGTGCAGATTGCAGTTTTAAAGTTGCATCATGTTCAGCATAGACATTGTATTAAAGGGCCTGTCCTTTTGCCATACTGTTCTATGTTCTACTTTAACAAAAATTAGAAAAGACAACTAAATGCTTGGTCAAAGTTCTCTATAAAGGCAGAATGCTTTAAGGAGAGAATTTAACACTTCAGGCCTATGCAGCTGCAGCCATCACTCAGAGTCTCTCAGAAGGGTGGAGGCACAGAAGGTTCAGTTTGAAGGAACACTGACTTTCTATGAGGTTATATCTATAATGAGAAAAAAGCCACAGAGGGATTTGAAGGTGGGAGTCAAATTTTTAAATGGTTCAAGCTAACGTAAAGCCATTCTTGATTATTCAATAGGACAACATGAAATGAAAAAAGAAAAAGTTAAAATGTACTCAGACAGCATCCAAGGAGGGAAACTTGATACAAGTCAGGGCGTGGTCAGCCATGGTCAGCCATTGGATAATTTTATTCTTAGAAGCTTTGCCGTGTGTTTAAGTTTGTGCAGATTTCACCGCCTGTGTGAAAGCCATGCACCAATGGTTAGCATCCTGAAACATACACTCTTCATTCCTCTCCATAGATGTTGCCTGACGGCTGAATTCCTCCAGCAGCTAGTGTGTGTGTGTGTTGCTCAAGATTTTCCAGCATCTGCAGAATCTCCTGTATCAATCAGTCTTCCCTTTATGTTCCTCATTGTTTCCTCACATGTGTACGACAGCTGCAATAATGGAGGCTTATTTCTACAGCTTCATACTAATCGCATATTATTCTGATCAGTGCAATTTATAGCACTCTGTTCACTTTACTGAGAGGCATTCTTTAGTATTCTGATTTACATCAATTGTGTCTTAATCTAAAGAACTACTTCAACAAAACATATTGAACATAGCAATGCAAAGTAGTCATTACACACCCACAACTCTCTCAACCACACCTGTCACTTTGATTCCTGCAATGACTCCATTGCTTTCTTACAGTTTTTCTAGTGCCAGCACATATGTTCAACAATTCCCTCACTAGTATTTTCAATTTTTTTTACTGCCCATTATGCCTCTGGCATTTTGGGCAGCAATGAAGGTCTTCCATCTCTTGTGGTGTTCAGGGCTTCCTTCATCATGTCAGTAGCTTCCTCCCTGAATCTGGAGGACAAGTGAACCAATCTTGCCTCTATCTTTTGACCTCTTTAGCATGGGTGAACCTACCAAGAGCCAAAGCGTAAAGCCCTGACTCCTGCCACCATTGCTCTTTCGGTCATTGAGGTACGCAAGCCTCCAAACATGGCAAGATTATGATATCCCCTTGGAAGAGTATGTTCAAGATGGCTTTTTATTTTCTTGACCACCCCTTCCACTTCACAATAACTAAAAGTGTTCTCAACCACGTCAATTATATTTCTTACATTAGCACTGTCATTGTCTTTCCTCCCAGACAGGGCAAGGATAGAATTCTACATGGCCCCCACTGTTGAATTAGGATGTAGAATTGTATTTTTTTGGTAGTTTAACTTTTGTATGTTTGCTTGTATTTTATATAATTGCTTACAGTCAGTGGCCACTTTATTAGGTACACCTCTATACCTTCTTGTTAATACAAGTATTTAATCAGCCAATAATGTAGCAACAACCCAATGCATAAAAGCATGCAGATGTGGTCAGGAGCTTCAGTTATTGTTCAGACAAAACACTGGAATGAGGAAGAAATGTGATCTAAGTGACTTTAACTGTAGAGTGATTGTTGATGCCAGGTGGGATGGTTTGAGTATCTCAGAAAATGCTGATCCCCTGGTATTTTCAAGCATAACAGTTCTATAGTTTGCAGAGAAAGGTGCAAAAAAAAAATCCAGTGAGTGGTAGTCCTGTGTGTGAAAATACCTTGTTAATGAGAAAGGTCAAAGGAGAACAGTTGGACTGGTTCAAGCTGAGGAGAAGGGGACAGTTACTTACTACAAGAGAAATGTGCAGAAGAGCATCTCTGAATGCAGAGCACATCCAACCTTGAAGTGGATGGGCTACCGCAGCAGGAGACCACACTGGGTATCACTCCTGTACCTAATAAAGCAGACACTGAGTGCAGAGTATATACCGTATGCGTAACTGCTCAGGGAATATTCCAGTAATTATGGTATAGCTGCTTCTGTATTTTTCCAGAAGTTTCTTAGCTTTTCTCTGGCAGGTGTCATGCCACTTGAATCCAGCCATTTTATAGGCTAACTGTTAGCACTGGAGTGCTGTTATCTCCTTTGTCAGAGCTGGTTTTTTGTTAAGGGCAGCCACAGCTTTTATGTTCTTGGCTCTTCTTTTCTGTGTGTGTTCTTTGTTTTTTAACACTCAATAAAATGTCGGTAAGCAGCAAGCTTTATGTCTCATTCTTGACTTTGAACGTCTGGACTGCGAAAACACGAGGATTCAACGTCCTGGCATAGTTTGGCAGGATGGCTGTAATGATTTAAGGGTGTGGAAGAATCCCAGATGAAGGGGAAAGTTTCAGTGCACACCAGCTACTTATTGGACTTGATGATATTGATCCAGAGGTTCTTGGAAGCCAAGAATGAGACCAAAAACTTTATGGTTATTGCCATTTTATTAGGTGTAACAAGAACAAAGAATGAACAAGGAAATACAAAGTAAAGAAGTTGTGGTCATCTCATACCCAGACTGGGAATAAAGCACATTGTATTGATAA
This sequence comes from Hypanus sabinus, assembly GCF_030144855.1. NCBI lineage: Eukaryota > Metazoa > Chordata > Chondrichthyes > Myliobatiformes > Dasyatidae > Hypanus > Hypanus sabinus. Next base: position 32,891,135 of record NC_082726.1, on the reverse strand, counting down.
AATGTAACCTATGAAATACCCAGACTCAAATAGTGTGACACCTGCTTCAGAAAAAAACTGAGAAGCTTCTAGAAAATGTAGAATCTGATATACTACAATTACTAGAGAATTCACTGAACAATTACACATATGTTGGTGATTATATAAAAATTACAAGCAATCATAGGGAAGTTAAATTATGAGAAAAATAACAATTGTACACCCTAATCCAACATCTGCATGCATATCATTCTCAATCATTTCCACCATATGATGCTACCATGAAAAACATTTTCCCTTTCCTACTCCACCCACTTAATTATTCCAAACAGACTTCTCCCTCTATGGATCTGGAAATGAAGCACCTGCCCTTTATGTCTTCCTTCCCACTATCGAGGGGCGCAGGCACGTTCACTGGGCAGCCCAGCAATTGCTGAACACCCTCCAATTTACAGCATCTGGTGTTCACGATATGTATGATATGCCTCAGAGATGGAGAAGCTCATCACAGATCAAACGTTCCCTTTGCAGAACATCAGGTGTTAGACGCACAAGAGCAACCCAATCTTGCAGTTGTCTGTTACTTTAATTATCTATCTCACTCCCAGCCTGACCTCTCAGACTTGGTCTCTGACATTCTTCCAGTAACAAGAGAGAGGATGTGGTCCTCTGATTGATAGGTAACACCAATTAAAAGGTTTCAAAGGTACATTTAATGTCAGAGAAATGTATTCAATGCACATCCTGAAATTTATTTTCTTCGCAAAATCCACAAAAACAAAGAATGAGTGCACAAAGAATGAATGACAGCTAAATGTTAGAACCACAAAGCCCCCCACAGTCCCCCTCTCCCACACATAAGCAACAGCAAAACAACAATCCCCTCTCCCCCACCAGTAGAATAAAAGCATCGGCGACCCCCACCGAGCATTCAAACATGCAGCAAAGAATCAGTAAAGAAACAGACTTGCAGTACCCCAAAGACTATTCATTTGCTCAGTAATTTGACATACCATAGGCTCTCTCCATCCCTAATAAGGAAAAAAGAACTGTCTCCGTTTCACAGCAAGAGGGGAGACATAACAAACAACTCGCTGATTTAAGATGTTAAGCATCCATTTTGTCACTTTTTCCGAGCTCTGTGCCCAAAGGACTCAGGTCTCTGGGCACACAACCAGAGATCTTCTGTCTCCCATGACACGCCGATTTCCTGAAGAGGCACTGACCTCAAGTCTGCCCATCTCCAGAGCCATGAAATCCCAAAACCAAAGGCGAGCTAATCTTCTAGGCCATATCCTTGGTATATCGAATAACGGCCAGTCGTGTGACCCTGAGAGCGGTTCCCACTCCTGGTAAGAACCAAAGTCAGCACGTAGCTCCAGGTCAAGGTCTTCAAAAGAACCTTGAAAGGGAAAAATAGAGATAATACAGATAGAAATAGAGCTGTTTCCGAAGATGCAAGCAAAGGAGGCGCTGTTTGGCACCATTGTCTCCTAAGCTCAACATTAAAAGTCAACATTAAATTTAATAATGTCAGCCTTTCCAGAACTGGCCAGTATTGATGAAAAGAAAGCAGCCTGAGCAATCAGCTTCTGTCTCCACAGATGCTGACTGTCCCACTGGATATTTTCAGAATTCTCTTTTATCTTAGATTTCCAGCAATTGCAATGTTTTTGCATGTCACATTTCTAGCTCTCTCCTTTGTCCTTATTCACCTCTTATTTACACTCCTGCAACACAGATCATTTGCAATTAGTAAACCTTCACCACATTGGCTTCACCCAGCATCACCATGGTTTGTATTGTTCTCTCGCTTGGTCTCCATGTTGTCAACAACATTTTGCCCTTGTCCTTTCAACACCTCACTTATCTCTGCAACTCAAAACATTTTTGATTTTGAACTCTTACTACTTCTGGTGAAAGGTTACCCTGTTCTGCCTTCTCCACAGATACTGCCTGACAAGCTAAGTATTTCTATCATTTTCAGTTTTTAATGCAAAGTCGCTTATTACACCTAACATTTGCTCTAAGTCAAATTTTAGGTCCATAGGAAGATCCATGTTTTGCCTTTTACATAAAAACTGTGACAAGAAAGTTGAACAAGTGAACAGTGTTTTAAAAAATTAATATACAGGCTACCCACTCTCATACTCAGCAGAAAGCCATGTCTGCTCAATGCTAACAATGGTAGGATAATAACTATCTATTGCTGCATGATTAAGCAACTCTCATCCAACTTGTACTCTGTAAATAAATGATTCGAGGTCATCCACAACCCATTGTAATAGAAGATGTTAATGTAAAATGGATCTTCTTAAACCATGTGCCAATGAAGTGCTGGGGTATAACTTTCCTCATTACTTTCACTCTCTGTCATTGAGTGAGAAGGGCTCAGTTCCTATTACAATATGAATGAAAAATCATTTGGATTCAAAGCCCCTCGCAATTTGGCAAGTCATGAATGGGTCTCATGCCCAGATCAAAAAACACCAATTGCTCTCACCGCATAACCTGTTCTCCAATCCCATTGCCAAACCCCTCTCCAACCTTGTTCCTCACTGAAATCACCTGTCAATAATGTATGGGGCACATCATGCACTATCAATAAATGACTGGGGTTCATCCTCCTTGCAATCTGTCATTATATGATGTGGCACAACCTTTTTATAAAGAACCATTAAACAATTAAGCTTCATATTATCAAGGGGACCCAAACTGCTGCCAGGTTCTGGGTACAATCCTGGACTGGATTGCTTGAAGCTTATACATTCTCTCTGTGGTGGGCTCCATATCCCTGCACACAATACACCTTGGTGTTAGTAAGTGTCAGAAGGGGCATTGATAGGAATTTAAATTAGAATATGTTGTAAAAATAATTGGGAAATAAGGAAAGGGAATTTGACAAATCTCCTGGGGGCCAGCATGAAGTTGATGGGTTGAAAAGCTTCTTTCCATATCATAATAAGAAAGAAAGATTGCACCCCTCCCAACCTTGTGATTGGTAGGCTCACACCTCACAAATTATGAATAAATGAATGTAGGATTATTACTACCAGCCCTGGGTGTCTTGCATCACCTCGAATACCAGCTATCATCAGGTGCCTGGGCCTCAGCATCCAACAACATGATTAACGTTAAAGGAACCCATTCTACCTTTTGATCATTCAAAACATGAATGGGATCTTGTCCCCAACTCCTGTTGCTCCCTATCTGTCAATGAGTAAATTGGACTCAATCAAACCTCAAAAAAATGCCAAAATCTGAACTCAACCCGAACAAAATATGAATTAATAAATTCGATCAATCCTCACCACATTCCAACAATAAGTGGATGGGTCTCACCATCCAATCCCCCATCCATCCAGTTATACAAGCTCAATAAATAAATGGTTCCCAACTTTCTCCCGCTCCTCCTTTCCACTTCCATCAAAGAGTCAATAAATAAGTAGGAGTCACCATCCAACCACTGACCAAACGCTCCTCCACACATCCAATCCCAATCTGACAATAAAATATGTCCAACCACCATTCCCCAGTCCCTCCTTTCCAACCTCATCATCACAATGGGAATTGCTTTCCTCTTATAAATTTTGAAATGCAGAACTCTCAACCTGAGATAAGGCTCCTGTTGCCTGTGTATGACTTTCATAATCTAATAAACCTATATTTCCCCTGAGACTCACGCTGACTTCTTCTCCACTGTCACTCATAACCTATTTAGAGAAAGTGAAGTCTAAGACCAACAGGGAATTTTGGAAGTCGCTGAAATGCCCTGACTCCTCAGTTTCAGACAATCCATCCCCTGGGTGCAGCACGACTTTCTGCGGCAGAGGAAATAGGAGAGTGACAATGCTCGATCCATTGTCATGTGGAGGTGCTGAGCCATTCATATCAGTCCTATATGATTAATAGATACAGCGATGTCGGTAAACAGAGACTTTCTACTTGGCTGTACACAGATTATCGACTACTGTTATTAGTTCAAAATAAAGATTATATTGATCAGTTTGCCTGATATTTCTAAAGTTGTGAATTTCTATTTGATGTTATTCTGATACCACTGCTAATAAGAATTTAATTCAATTAAAACCCCATGACTTGGATGAGGAAGTGCAAGGAGGGTTACTAAGTTTGCAGATGACATCGTTGTTGGTAGAGTTGAGGATAGCTGTTGTAAATTACAATGGGATATTGATGGGATGCAGGGTTTGGCTGAGAAGCAGCAGATGGGGTTCAACCTGGAAAAGTGTGAAGTGGTTCATTTTGGAAGGTCAAATTTAAAGGAAGAATACAGGGTTAGTGACAGGATTCTTGGCAGTGTAAAGGAACAGAAGGATACATGTCTATAGATCTCTCAAAATGACTGCACAGTCTGATACGTTTGTAAGAAGGCATATGGTGTTTTTTAATAGGGGGATTAAGTTTAAGAGCCGCGAGGCAATGTTGCAGCTCTATAGTTCCCAAGTTCGACCACACTTAGAATATTATGTTCAGTTCTGATCAACTTGTTATTGGAAGACTGTGGAAGTTTTGAGAGGGTGCAGAGGTTTGCCAAGGTGCTGCTTGGACTAGAGAACATGTTTTATGAAGGCTGGTTGAGTGAGCTAAGGGTTTCCTTTTTGGAGCAGAGCAGGAGGAGAGGTAATGTGATAGAATTGTACAAGATAAGAAGCATAGATAGAGTAGACATCCAGGGACTTTTTCCTAGGGTAGAAATGGCTAACATGAGGCGGCCTAATTTTAAGGTGATAGGGGATGTCAGAGGTAATTTTTCGAGACAGAGTGTTAAATGCATGGAACACCCTGCTAGGTGTGGTTGTAAAGGCAGATACATTAGGGACATTTAAGAAACTCTTTGACAGGCACACAAATGATAGAAAATGGAGGGTTATGTAGGAAGGGAGATTTATTTTGATCTTAGAGTAGGTTAAAAGGGAAGCACAACATGGAGTGCTGAAGGGCCTGTACACTGTTGTAATGTTCTTTATCTTCAAGAAATGGACTTCATTCATTCTTATTTGACAATCTCAGATTTTAATTTCTCAGTACTCTACAAGTAGATGCCTCTATTAGCATTCCATTAAAAGCTTCTTGATTTCCTTAGGGGGTCACTAACTGGGGTTCATATACATAACTAATACACCGTCCTATCAGCACTTACCTAAACAGACTCTAAACCATCAGTAATTCACAAACTTCAATAACTCTGATACTGCGATATCAATGCTGTATAACTAGAATTGTATTTCATCAAGTTAAGTGCATCAATAACCAGAAAACTATTTCCTCGGTAATAATCCAATCCAGGAATCTATTCCACCAATACTAGGACAAGTCTTTGTTCTAATGGTGCAGTGATAACAAGGATTCCATTCACAGACTCACAGAGTCGTTGAGTTGTGGACCACAGAAACAGGTCCTCAAGCCCATCCAGTATATGTTGACCATTTTGCCCATTTACACTAATCCCATTTGCCTTCATTAGATCCATATCCTATACAAGTATCTGTCTAAGTGCCTCCTCAAGCAGCAAGTTCCAGATATCAGCCATTCTCCATACAAAACCTCCTTCAAATCTCATTTAAGATGCACACACAAAATGCTGGAGGAATTCAGCAAGTGAGGCAACATCTACGGAATTGAATTGTTGGTCAACATTTCGGGTCGAGACCTTTCTTCGGGACTGAGAAGGAAGGTGGAAGATTGGCCAAAAACATCAGCTCTCTATTCATTTCCATAGATGCTGCCTGACCTGCTGAGCTCCTCCAGCATTTTGTGTGTGTTCCTTTGGATTTCCAGCATTTGCAGACTTTTCTCTTTTCTCATTTAAGACTGATTCCTCTGACTTTAAACCATGCTCTATTGTTTCTTTTATGCCACTACCATGAATATTCTTATAATGAGGACACAAAAAGAATATAGCTAACCAGGACATCATATTATTTGTTCACTTCCAGCCAGAACTCTCTAAAAATTAGCACTCCATTCTAACAATGCTAAATTAACAAGGTCCCTATTCAAAACTGCCCAATACCAAGGATTCCATTCCATCAGTACTAACCTAAAGAGCACTCCATTCCATTAATGCTCCATTAACTCCACTCCATGAGTGGTGAAATATCTTGAGTTCCATCCCTAATGTTCCGATGACAAAGAATCCATTCCAATAGTGTACTGATCATCTAGTTTACATTCCATTAGTAGTCCACCAACTAGGACTCTGGTTGCAAGTGTGGTTTACTAACTAGGATATCATTTTATTACAGATATAATCCGGGAATCTGGAGCATAAAAACAAATTGCTGAAGGAACTCAATCCTGAAGCAGCATCTCGACTTGAATGCCAACATTTCCCTTTCTCTCACAAAACCATTGAGTTCCTCCAGCAGTTTGCTTTCTGCTACCTTGTCATTAGATCTCTTGCATCAACATTTCCATTACAACAAGAGTTTCAATCTAACAGTACTCCATTAACAAGGATTTGTTACTTTAAAAAGTATGACTCCATTTTAGCTAGACTTCACTTACAATTTTAAGCACCTCAATCAGATCTCCCCTAATTCAATGGAATATGATGCACATTTATGCTGTCAGTCCTTTGGTTTAGAAGCAAAGACAATTCATCAACACAAATAATAAGAAGCAGAAATGTGAAGTGGGAAATGACAATAATGGTGAACCTTGGCTACAACTGTTTGAGCTACCAAACTCAAAGAACTGATGGGTAAATGCCTCTACCAACTCCATCCAGCTTTTTCCAACAAGATCCAAGAATTCATGGAAATATAACTTTGAATAGCTACTTATATCATGAGTGCTCCTGAGGGTTTGGATTCATGGAGGATGGTAATGCTGTGGCATGATTTTGGACACAAGTCCTTCACTTTTAACCCTGAATTCAAATCCCAAAGCAATATGAGAATTTTAATTCACTTAGTAGAAATTAGCCAATATCAAAAAAAGTAGAGTCAGAGTGTCCAGCAATTCAGCCCATCAAGTCCACATCCCATATCAAGAAACCATTTGCATTTTTTGAGGTCGTTTGTTGGTTGGGGTTGACCATGGATGTTGCGTCCCAGCTATCTATGTGATATGCAAGTAAGGGTGGTATGATATGGAGAGACAGTTGTGTCCATGTAGCAGGAAACCCCTCTCCATGCAGCTAATGAATCCAAAGGAATGGCAGAGACGAATACAGTTTGTTATCAGCAGCGTAGCAGAAGTTGCCAGTCAGCATTGAAATTGACATATGGCTGCCTTAAGGTCTCCAGCTCCAAATTTTTACTCGAGATTTACTTCCAAAAATCATCCCCATGAGTGGGCACAACTGAAAGAAAGCAAAAGTTGAGATCAGAGTTTTCCTTCTCCTAGGTGATCTGTCAACCATAGTTGATGAGCCCCATTTGCCCAAAATGAGTGGTTTTAAGGTGCCAGTAACCCACTTTTCCTCCTTCTCCTGTCAGTAGAGATGGTTCCACTGAACCTAGTAGCTAAACCACACATGAAGACCAGGAACTAGACTTGCTTGTCAGAGATGCATGTGATTAGACTTGCATTTAATAGGCAGAGGGAGCTTATCCGCACTACTACCTCCAGCTATAGCAAACTTAAGGAGCCACCTATCTGCATTAATCCTACCCTCATCCCATTCGCATTTCCCCCCATTCTAACCAGCTCTCCCCCACCACCACTCCCCTCACCACCCCCGGATTCTTCCACTTGCCTGCACAGTGGAGCCACTTACAGCAGACAATTGACCAACTAACTCAGTCATGCTTGGAATGTGGGAGGAAAGCAGGATTGAACTTGGGTTCTTAGAGCACTGCGCCATCAGTTCGACTAGTTGTGCTACCCAAGTAAACGTTAGTTACAGCTGTACGATCATGGATAAGACTGGAATATTGTGTGTAGATCCGATCACTATGCGATAGGAAAGATGTGATTAAGAGAGGGAGCAGAATATGTTCAGAGGAGTGTTGTCTGGGCTGAAGCGATAGAGTTGCAAGAAGAGATTCGATTGGCTGGGACTGTTTGTCCTGAAGTGAAGTAGACTGAGTTTATGTGGATTTATAAATTAAGTGGAATATAGATAAGATAGATAATCAGAGTCTTTTCCCAGGTAAGGGAGTCTAAAACTAGAGGGCACTGGTTTAAGGTAAGAGGAGAAATATTTAAATATAATCTGCAGGTAAAGTGGATGGTGGTTATGATGGTGCAAGTTGCCAAGGAAGTGGTAGAGACAGGTACTGTGATAATGTTTAAAAGACGTTTGGATAGATAAAAGCCAACTGTAGGGAGATGGGATTAGTGCAGATAGACATGTTGGTCAGTATGGATGAGATGTGCCTAATGACCTGTTTCCAGGCTGTGAAAATCTATGAATCTACAACCATAGAGGTGATTGATTATTGGATACATGAAACCTTGCAGGGCCACAGTTTGATGCAAAGCTCTTTACTGCCATTGGAATAAGTTTTCAGTCCATTCATTCTTGTAGTTCAGGAGGCATGATAAGCTTCCACAACAATAGTCAATAGTGACCAGATAGCAGCCTTTTCGGTTCTTTCACCCAAAGTTATTAAATCATCCAAGCACAGAAAAATCAGCCTCTATCTGCAGGTGGTGGCCACTCCTCAGAGCCCAGTTTTCCTACAATCAATCCACCTCTGCCATCCAATAGGTTCTTTTCATCCCATCTGTTCCAAGAAGGGAACACTCTACACTTTTACATCACTGACAGTGCCAAGGGGTTAAAACCAAAGGGAATCTATAGAAGCAGGCAGTTCCTGCAAGTGCCAAAGTGAAAATGATGTCACAGGACCCCTTAGCAGCTTCTGTGCATGTGTTCCCTGTGACTCTTTATTCAACCAGCATTTGTAGTCATGCACTGTTCCTTTCCCAACACACCTCAAGACAGTTGATATAAATTCAATGAGACACAAGCATACCTGCCATTAAACTACCCACGTGGATGTCAACATGTTGCCGGGACCAGGAAACTGTGCTTTAAATTAATTAACATCAGACCTTTGTAGCTGTTCATTTCTGTAAACAAACATTTTAATAAGCAGTAATTAATTAAATCTGCCAAGACTCTCCCCACCTCCATCTGATCTCTCTTCATTTCATCTGTGTTGGTGATGGAGCTGAGTGAGCATGCAGCAGGATGGCAACATTGATAAGCTGTCTTTTTTAAGGCAAGCCTTAATATTTCCAAATTATCAAACACAATATTCAGTACTGGTCCTCTTTAACCCCTCGGGGACTTTGCCGGCAGCTTTTTAAGGTTTTTTTTAAAAGCCAAATCAGTACTGAACATCTGTACCTTATGCTCCCTGTTGAATACAGTTCTCTCAGTATTTATGCTCAGATTAGTCTTTCGTTTTATTAACTATCAAATGCAGGAACCTAGAAGAGAAAATATAAGGTAAGAAGTGAACAATAATGTTGCATTATAAAATATTATACAATCTAATAAATGTCACTGAAAAACAAATACCTGAGCTTAAACTATACAAAAATATCACTGCAAAAAATATTTCCTGCAATAAATGGGGAAAAAAATCATTTGTTACCATTTTTATGTGCAGGTTTAATATTACTGGCATATGTTTTGAAATTTGTTGTCTTTGTAGCAGCAGTAAATAGTAATACATAACAGGAAAAAAAACTGAATTACAGTAAATTTATATATATATTAAATAGTTAAATTAAGTAAGTAGTGCAAAAGTAGAAATGAAGAAGTAGTGAGGTAGTGTTCAGGGATTCACCGTCCATCCAGAAATCGGATGGCAGAGGGGAAGAAGCTGTTTCTGAACCACTGAGTGTATGTTTTCATGCTTCTGTACCTCCTTCCTGATGGTAGCAATGAGAACAAGGCAAGACCTGGGTGATGCGGTGTCCTTAATGATGGCACCATCTTTTTGAGGTATCACTCCTTGAAGATATCCTGGATCCTACAGAGGTTAGTGCCAGTGACAGAGCTGACTAAATTTACAACTCTTTGCAGCTTATTTTGATTCTGTACAGTATTCCCCCCCCTCCCCCTCCCATACCAGTCGGTGATGCAGCCAGTTAGAAAGATCGCCATGATGCATCTGTAGAAAAAAGCGATTTTTAAAGGAATGTTTAAATTGCTACTTTACACAATCTTAATTATTTTCTCAACTGCTCTGTGTATGGTATTTATGCATCATCTACTCTAGTGTGGATTAAACCATTCCAGGCATGCCAAGGGAAGAAGTTTTAGCGTAAATAGAGAAAATTTATCAAACCAAACCCCATTCCGATCACTCAATTCCAACCCCCCCAACACCAACCTCTCCTCCTCCAGGACCAGAGGCCACAGTTTCAGAATAAGGGGTAGGCCACTTAGAACGGAGTTCAGGAAAAACTTTTTCACCCAGAGAGTTGTGGATCTATGGAATGCTCTGGCTCAGAAAGCAGTGGAAGACAATTCTCTGGATGCTTTCAAGAAACAGAGTCAAGGGAAATGGGGAGAATGCAGGAACGGGGTACTGATTGTGGATGATCAGCCATGATCACATTGAATGGCGGTGCTGGCTCAAAGGGCCGAATGGCCTACTCCTGCACCTATTGTCTATTGTCTATTCCCACCCCAGAAAATAACCATCACCTGGTGTTCAGCTCATTGAAAGCAGTTGAGCAGTATATGCACGGTGGATCATATATGGTAAGATAGGGCACATCAGCAATGCCACCATTATTATTCCCTCCTGCAGCTGCTTTGGGATTGGAGGAAGCTACTTCAAAGGGATGTGAGAGCTGAATGAAATCTAGGTATCCCCTCGCCTAGAATTTCTGCTTGTGCTGAAGAACGTGAACAGGGTTTAAAATCTGCTGAGCAGCAACTGACACCACTAAACTCATTGTCTATCATTCTGTGATTTTGAACTTTACACCATGGTGTTTTCTAGTGGGAATTACAAAGGTCTGTGCTGTTGCTTGTTGGGAGTATCTATAAATTAGATTATAAAATTGGCAAAGTGAAACTGAATTTGATAATTCCCTGATCTGGGAAAGATAATTGTGATGCATAAATACTGCAACCCATTAGATGCCAGGCCACTCACATTGCCTTCTTCCTTCTCCTGAAGTCATCCAGTGGTAATCATTCTATGGAACAAGTCCAAGCCTCCAAGAGTTAAAACCATAACTTGCCATAATTCAATCTAATTCCTGCTCAGGCCAACACTGCACTTATGCAAAAGCAATATATTGTGGATGGAGACTAGTGTTCGTCCTTTCTGAGCTGAAACACATGGGAAAGAGTTCTGCTCATGAGAGATAACATTCAGGTGCGCTATTACTTATTCAGGAGGTGCAGAGAAGAAGCTTTCAGTAGCCCTGCAGCATCAGGACACACGTTAAATGCACAATGAAAAGTAGTGTGAGAAGGTAGATATGGTTGTCAATGACAAGAATGGACGTCCAAGGACCTGTGCTCAGCATTTGAAATCTTCACAGCAATTGCAAACTCAGTATGTTTTGCTTTAGTGCCACTGGCAGTACTAAATTTGGCTCAGTCGCCATAATTCCATTTTTCAGCTGCCAGCAATCTCAGTCAGGATTCATAGCTCACATCCCCTCAAAACAGCTGAAGGTATCACAGCCCACATTTCACAAGTGATGATTCATCAGTACCAACAAATTCAAACTGCAGCTGGGAGAATCCATTTCCCTTGAAGAAGAAGATGCTATAAGGGTATTCATCCAGAAGGGTGAGGCCTTCATGTCTTCATGCCTACATGTCTAACCTTCCCATAGTAAGGCCAGTATTGGCTTTACCACAGTTCTTTTCTTAACCTTTTCTCGTTTTAGGATGCAAAGGACTACAGTCAGTTCAGGTTGAGGTCCGTTGGAGGCTGCTGTTCTCTGAGAAATAGTGTAGGTCAAAGATGAGGCTGGATAGAAGTCAATAAATTAACGTGACCTCAGGCAGTGCCAGTAGATTCTGGCTGAGGAGGCACCGGGTTCTTTAATGGAGCAAACAGCATCAGATGATGGACAACCATGATTACTCAAGATTGTGAATGATGCCCACAAAATGGTAGAGGGGGGTTGTGAAAAACAGTAAGAATGGAAGAAATGAAAGCAAGAATGGCCAATCTGACAAATTGGAACAAACAGTATAATCAACACATGGGTTTGGGTGGCATAAATGTAAAGAAAAGCAATCAATGCAAATTAAGTGCATTTGGACTGTCAAAAATGTACATGCAGCTATTGGGATTTTCCATGTGAAGAATTAATAAAAAGTAGTTCTGTGTTTGAAATATAGCTGGAATTGTGTCTTCTCAACAATGTTACAGCAAAGAATTCTCCCGGACATTTTCACCACTCACTCCCCGTTTCACCTTAACCTTCCAACCACACATAGGTTTACTAAAGTAAATTTCAGAATGCAAATTGCCATGAGCATTGGTCTCTGACATTTCATTTTTGGTCATCAGTTAGATCCTAGAACAGAAGGATCTTACTGTGATGTCAGCAGGCTAAAACACTTTTTTATTTTGCTCACATTCTCGATCGTGTATTTCAACACACTGGCATCTACTCCAAGGATGATAGGATTATGAGACTATTTACTTAAACTTTGATTTTAATCTAAAACAAAACTATTTTATTCAGTGATCTGAAAGTGTGGATATTGTGTTGAATTAATGCATTCTACTAATGTTATTTTAAAAAAATCTTATTGAGCCACATTCAGTTATGCAATGCAGTAATCTTGATGCTCCCTGCTCTTCAAGCAGCCATATTGATGGAGTGAACAATGTTAGTCTCTGAGAGAATACTAACTGGCTTGTTAATATGTCCCTGTTGCTTGACATAGATATTAAAGATTTGGATGATAGGACGCATAAGTTTGCAGATGACACAAAAATTGGCGGCATAATCAACAGTGTAGAAGGTTGTCTAAGATTACTGCAGGATCTAGACCAACTGGTAAAATGGACAAAGAATGACAGATACAGTAGAAATTAACTCAGCAAAGTATGGAGTGCCGTATTTGGGAAGATAAACCAGGCCAGGACACATACAGTGAATGGCAGGGTGCTGAAGAATGCCGTTGAACAGAACAACTTAGGAGTACAAATACACAGTTCCCTTAAAGTGGCAACATGAGCAGACAAGGTAATAAAGAATGCATAAGGCATGCTTGCTTTCATCGGTCAAGACACTCAGTACAGTAATTGGGACATCACATTACAGTTCTACAAAACATGGGGGAAACCGCACTTGGAGTATCGTGAGCAATTCTGGTTGCCACACTATATGAAGGATCAGGTTCACCTGGAGAGGATGCAGAAAAGAGTCCCCAGGATGTTGATGCTGGGACTATATTTCCTGGAGCAAAGGAGGTTGAGAGTTGACCTTATAAAGGAATATAAAATCATGAGGGGTATAGAGACACATAGATTAAATAGATGTTAGTCTGAAGAAATGGAATCCAGATGAGTATGAAGTAATACTTCTCAGAAAGTCAAAGTCTGGTAGGATATATTAAGTAAAGGCAAGACACAAGGCACAAGTCTATAGTTCACTGAACCTGGCAACACAGTGGATAAGGTAGTGAGAAAAAGCATTTGATACGCTAGCCTTCATTAGCTGAGGCTCTGAGTATAAGAGTTGGAATCTCTTGTTGAAGTAGTACAAAGCATTGCTTAGACAGGACTTAAGGTCACTATATTACAAGGAGGATGAGGTAGCAATAGGGAGAATGCAGAAGAGATTCACAAGGCTGCCGCTGGAATGGAGGACTGTGGTTATAAAGAGAGATTGCATAGGTGAGATTTATTCTGGCTAAAATATAAGACCCTTTTATGAAGGGCATGAATAGGGCAGATAAAATCCTTTTTCCAGGGTGGGGGAATCCAAGAATAGAGAGCATGGATTTAAGATCAAGAAAAAATTTTAAAGGAGGTCTGGGGGAAACGTTTTTCACACTAATGTGATGTTTATTTGGAACAAGCTGCCAGAGGAGATGGTGGAAGTGGGTACAATTACAACATTGAAAAGGCACTTGGATGGGTATGAAGAAAGAAGAAGAACAAAGAGAAATGGGCTAATGAGCACAAATGGGATTAACTCAGACAGGCATCACTTGGTCTGGACAAGGTAAGGCAACGGTCCTGTTGCTGTGTTTCCATAACATCTTAACACTCTGTTCAGGACCAAAAGGCACTCTTGTAATTTATCGTATCTGCTCCAATCTTTAGTGCTGACTACAATGGTAATACATTGCTTGATTATAGATTTGCTCATACTCTTTCACAAACATTAACACTTTCTGTGTTGCAACAGTTTCTGGTGCATACTTGCCCAAGGAATGCCCTCATACAAAATTACTCTTCTGAAAATTAGAACCTTCAGCTTATTGCTTTTCTCCCAATTACCAGAGAGGATGGATATAAGAATGCCATGGTTATGAAAGAAACCATAAAAAAATTATGTCTTTATATTCAGCGCAAGTCATTTATGTGTAGAACAATGTTGCTGGTTCAAAGCACAAGAGAAATGAGTTCTATCCTGACCTCATGTGTCTAATGAACCTTTCTCCCATCACCCCCCCCCCCACCCCACCAAGATGTTCTAGTTTCCTCCCAGATCCTAAGGACCTATAGGTTGATTGATTGAATGTTCACAGTAAATTGCCCCAAATGCAATTTAGAGTCGGAAAGTTGTAGCATCTAGATGAGAATGTGGGAAAAATAAGTAAACGGGTTTAATGCAGGGTTACTGTAAATGGGTAAGTGATGGTCCCAATAGAATTGGTGGACCAAAGAGCCATTTTCTGTACAAGTCTGTGATACTATTATGGCAAATGTAGTATATAAGTCAAAACGGTATATCACACTGTGATGATCAAAGAATGGAGGCATTTCATAATACTGTGGCTATGATAAATCAGATACTGTCATATCACCTAATGGGACATCAGAGATGATAGTGTTTCAAGAAATGTTACACACATGTAAAGCCATTATAACACAAAACTTACAGCATTGGAGACAATGCTGTAAAATGGAGGTTCTATATTCAAAACAAGAAAGATTCTGTCCTGACAAAGGGTCTCAGCCTGAAAAGTTGACTGTTCATTTCCACAGGTGCTGCCCGACCTGCTGAGTTCCTCTAGCGTGTTGTAAGTGTTGCTTTGACCCCAGCATCTACAGTGTATTTTGTGTTTAAAGATTCTGTCAGGCTAGGTTATTGGACTATGGAAATTACATTACGGACTGTTACAGTTTTTGGGCTTTGAAACTAGGAGGATATTGCAAAGACCTCTTCTGATTTTAAACAAAGTGAGAATTCCAAAGTTATTTAATAATATAAAATAAGAGTATTTAAAATAATAAGCTGTATGCAGTTTCTCCACTGCAAACAGGTTGTGATGATGAAAGCATGAAGTGATTGGCTACAGTTCTTTTCACTGTGATTATGCTAACAGTGCTGAATAAAATAGTTTGTGGCTCTATGAGTCATTCTTCCATCTGCTAGACAAAAGATTTTAATCATTAATCCTTGAGCAGTCACTGAACATCAGTGGATTGCAAATTACAGACATTTTACTGTCTCCAGCATTTCACGTTCTCACATTTTCTGTCACTCGTTGGTTTGTGTGCAGCTTTCATTACATCCATCACTTGCTCTTCCACGGGCATACTCTTGTATCCCCAGACTTGCTGTCTGCTCTTTTCAAACTCTCTCCCTTACTGGAGAGTTTCATGGGACTAGCATCCTGCTGGAATTTACCTATTTTGACTTCACAATTTACATTGTCATTGAGTTGCATCTTACTGCCTGCCTGTATTGTACTTTCTCTGTAAATGTAACACCTTAGTCTGCCTTCTATCATTGTTTCTGCTATTGTTTTTCCTGTATACTACCTCAATGTACTGACGTTATAAAATAATGTATATGGATGGTATGCAAAATATAATTTTTCACCATAGCTTGGTACATGTGACAATAATAAGCCAATGTAAAATTTACAAGTGACTATGATGTGAACTCATAACTATTTTCACATAGGAAACTTCATCCAATGTGCTCAGATGCAATTGAAAATAACACAGCCCAGTCCCTGCTCCTAAATTCTGCCAGTAAATCCTCTCATATCAATGTGTGTGTTTAGGAGCAGGGATTGGGCTGAATTATTTCCTGTTGTATCTGGACAGTTTGGATGTTAGACAAGCCAGGGTATATATATGAATTCAAATTTGACTGCTTTTGGAGGAACATGTTGTATGCACGCAATGACCACTTTGTTCAGTACCTTCTGTACATAATAAAGTGATTACTCTTTGTATGGCTGTAATCTTCTGCTGTTGTAGCCCATCTACTTTAACGTCTGGTGTATTGTGCATTTAGAGATGCTCTTCTGCAAACCACTGTTATAATGTGTGACTTATTGAGTTACTGTTGCCTTCCTTTCTGCTCGAACTATTCTGGCCATTCTCCTCCAACTTATCTCATTAACACTCACAGAACTCCCACTCACTGGATATTTTTTGTTTCATACACCATTCTCTGTAAATTCTAGATACTGTCATGTGTGACAATCACAGGTATCAGCAGTTTCTGAGACTCTCTAATCAGCCCATCTGGCACCAACAATCATTCCACAGTCAAAGTCACTTAGATCCCATTTCATCCCCATACCAATGTTTGCTCTGAACAGCTACTGAACCTCTTGAACATTAATATTGGACTTCTATGCATTGAGTTTTCTGCCAGCTGATTGGCTGATAGATACTTGCATTAATGAGCATCAGCAGTCTCTTGTGCTTTAGTTGGGTGTAATGGATTGAACTGGATAAAAATTAGGCCTCAAAACTGAATCTTAGTTTGAGAGATCGGTCTGCTGAAATAGTTGTGTTGATAGCCAGGGTGGTAGATGGGTGGTAGGTTCAACCATTATCACTTTGTTGACCTGCCCTTGCATAGTATAGAGTTGACCACTGCTGTTAACATGCAGCAAAACACCAAAATTGCCAGGCATATTATTCAGCTAGCAAAAAGTAAAATTTCTTTAGAAATATTAATGGAAGGAACAATATTAGCAGAATGTAATCTAGACATCAAAGAAGAGAATTGTGTGTTTTTCAACAGTTCTAAAAGTTTTCACAAATGCTCTTTGGAATGACAGTGATATGTGTTACTGCTCACCTACCTCCTGCATTATAGGAATTTTTTTCCACAATGGAAGGAGATAGGAAAACCATTACTGATTATATTTAGACTTCATTGTTCCATAATAAAAATGATTAGCAGAAAAGAAGAGCACACTCAGCATAAAACTGAAGGCAATAATATAGAGAAGCAGAAGGTAACCTTAGGATCCTGACTGCTTCCCATAATTCAGCCATATTTTTCACTTAAAAAAAGCATTTAGGAACTTGTTCGAAAGAGAAGGGTGATAATTGAGTGCGATAATACTTGAATTATCAGATAATTTGAATGAACTGACTTTTTATTTGCTGCGCAAAGATGTGTCTTGCAATGAAATACAGGGAAGGTCATGCACAGGACAACCTAACAAAATAAATTTATTATCCAAATTCAAACAATGCAATCAAGCAACAGTTCCCTTTCCTGATACATATGAAATGACCTTGCATTATAACCTCATTTCTTCATCCTACCTCTACACCTTCCTCCCCATTTAGTCTTCAGGTACTATGTCATATTTTAAACTGATCAATCAGTTTCAAATTTGGTTCCCATTAGAGAGAGGTACATGCCTAGGAGTACCATGCCACAACCCTCCAAACCAGCAGAAGGCTTGCATGAAATAAGTCAGAAATTTCAGATGGTCTTAAAAATTCTACCTCTTAAAACTTCAGTACTAATCAGTAAAAACCTGATGTTTCAAAACAAACTGATTCAGTTGTCTGTGGAGCCTTAAAATCTGCAGAGAAACACGCTAAACTATTCCACAGGAGAGCACACAGGAAATAAAAACTGTTTGGGCTGCACAATGACAACAGCTTGTGTTACTCCTTGAGGTCTGACTTCCACTGGACTTTGTAAAATTCTCCCAGAGGGAGAAAGGAAACACCAAACAAAGGCTCAGCACCATTAACAATATGTAAGCGTACAACAGATTATTCTCTCTACAAGATGCCAAAGGCAACACAGACAATCATTTGTGAGGATTTAAATAGGGGCATCCCTTTCCCATATTGCAGACATGCCATTGGAAGCTGCTTTCTGTCTGACCTCGGGCTGGCAGCTGGGTCCTAGTGCCTGAGGTGGCCTCTATACAAACTATCAAGCTGAGCCCAATGCAGAGAATTCCCAACTCTCCCCGATTTATGACAGCAGATCCTTACTCTTAAATATCCTTTGACTGGAGATTAACTGCCTATCCTGGGGAATTCTCAAAAATTGGCAATGGTCTACTTATCGTGATCTGTAACAAAGGATAACAAAAAGCTTATTAAATTATTTAAATACTAATAGAAACAATATCCAACAATGTAAGCATTATCGTCATGTTAAGACTTAATAGAGTACAAAGTGTCTGTGTAGATTAGGCAGACAGACTGTAGAATTTGCAGAAAGAGTATGAGACACCCTCTCCTCAAGGTAAGAAAGATGAAGGAATTGATTGTGGACTTTAGGAAAGAGAGAACACACCTCATTAAGGGGCCATTAGTGCTCAAGGTGAGTAGTGTGAAGTTCCTGTGTGTCAACATCTCAGAGGATCTATCCCGGGCCCACCATATTGATACAATCACATTGAAGGCACACCAGTGGATAATCTTCATCAGAAGCTTGAGGTATGTCACCTAACACCTCAAAGGTCACCGTGGCAGCATAGTTTTTAGTGCAACACTTTTACAGCTCCGGGTGTCAGAGTTCAATTCTGGCGTCCTCAGTAAGCAAGTTTGTACGTTCCTTCCTGTGTGTGCATGGGTTTCCTCCGAGAGCTCCGGTTTCCTCGCACAGTCCAAAAAGGTTACCTGTCATTGTATATTGTCCTGTGATAAGGCAAGGGTTAATTGGTGTGTTGCTGGACAGCACAGCTCAGTGGGCCAGAAGGGCCTGTTACACACTGTATCTCTAAATAAAATAAAATAAGATACTCTTAACAAATTTCTACAGATGTACAGTGTAGGACAGCATTCCGACTGGTTACATCACTGCCTGGTATGAAGGCACCAATGCAGAGGATCATGAGAGGCTTAATTCAAAGTTCACAATTCAAAGTAGACATTATGAAAGTATGTAAACGTCACCATATACTACCCCAGGATTAATTTTTGCAGGTATTCACAGTAGAACAAAGGAATACAATGGAGTCAACGATAAAACTACATACCTAAAAAGACTGAGAAACAATCAATGTGTGAAAGAAGATAAATCATGCAAATACAAGAAAAACAAATAATAATAAATACCTAAATAAATAAATACTACATGAGTCCTTGAAAGTGACTCCATAGGTTGTGGAATCAATTCAGTTTTGATGTGAGTGAAGTTATTCATGCTGGTTGTTGAGGGTTGTAGACTTAGTCAACTCCTTCAGAGGCACAAAGCTCCCCACTATCAAGGACATCTTCTAAAGGTGGCCTCAGGAAGGGATATTCATCAATAAGGACACTCATCATTTGGGACCTTCCCTCTTCTCATTACTACCATGAAGTAGAAGGTTCAGGAGCCTGAAGTCTCACACTCAGCATTTTAGGAACTGCTTCTTTCCTTCTGCCTTCAGATTTCTGGATGGTCCATGAGCACTACCTCACTATTCCTTCTTTGCATTATTTATTTATTTATAATAATTCATTGCTGCTGTAACACAACAAATTTCACGACTAATGTCAGTGACAATTACCAAGATTTTGATTCTGATATAGGGAGTTGTCCATCTTATTTCTGGGCCAAGTGTTGCCTGCTTCTTTTCTTGCTAACTTTCTAATTTGCATCAATAAAGGAATGTTTAGTAAGATATAGCATTAGAGACACTTCCTAACGCATCAGAAGTGAGTCCATTCTGTATCATTGTTATCTAATAGCTTTGCCCTCAGAATCCTACAACTACCCATTGTCTGATCCAAGAATCCCACAGCCTCCACCATTTGGGACTGATCCTAGAACTTCACACCCTTATGGCTGAAAGGAATGTAACCATCTACTGCAAGAATATCAACTGGGTGAATCAACTTGATCTGCTTCTAAGGACCAGTATCCCAGAGGTTCTCCTTGATCAATCTGGCTTACTCCATATGTTAAGTTCAAAGTAAATTTATTATCAAAGTATATATATGTCACCATATATAATCCTGAAATTCATTTCCTTACAGGCATGCTCAATAAATCCAATAACCATAATAGAATCAATGAAAGAGTGCACCAACTGGGTATACAACCAGTGTTCAAAAGACGCTGGGGGAAGCAAGGTAGTGCAATAGTTAGCATAACACTTTACAGTACCAAGGACCCAGATTCATATCCCACCTTTGCCAGTAAGGAGTTTGTACGTTCTCCCCATAACTGCATGGGTTTCCTCCAAGTACTCCGGTTTCCTCCCACAGTCCAAAAATGGACTGGTTGGTACGTTACTTGGTCATTAAAAATTGCTCAGTGATTAGGTTAGAATTAAATTGCGGATTGCTGGGCGGTGTGCCTCAAGGGGACAGAAGGGCCTATTCCGCACTGTATCTCAATAAACAGCAAACTGCATGAATACAAAAAGAAAGAAAGAAATGAATAAGTAATTAAATAAGCAATAATTAAGAGAACATGAGATGAATAGTCCTTGTAAGTGAGTCCATGTGCTGCGGGAATATTTCCATTGATGGGACAAGTGAAGTTGAGTGAAGTTACCTTCTTTGGTTCAAAAGCCTGATGATTGAAAGGTAATAACTGATCCTGAACATGGTGGTGTGATTCTGTACCTTCCTCCTGATGGCAGCAGCGATAAAAGGGCATGACCTGCGTGTGGGGATCCTTGATGATGGGTGCTAAATTAAGCTCAGTAGATATTGTAAAGGCTGTGGGATTAGAAGACATGCCATCAATAAGTGACAAAGAACTGTGCTCCCATACACATTGGAACTTTGGCCAAACGTAGCAGTTGGAAACACTGATATCTCTCAATCATTCATGTAAAAATGACAGATTAAATCCAGACAATCAACATATCATCAATCTACTGCTGATTAGTATTGAAATGATGGAAGGAGATGAACACAATATTATCAGCCAGCCGGTTCTCCCCAGTAGCATGCTTAGGTTTGAACTTTGTCAGGGTCGTGGCTTTCAGACCCCACAATAGCCTTCGCCCAGACAGGACCAAAGTGCGTGGGTTTCAGAGTTGAGAATCAGTGTCCTTGACATTCTAGCATTCGGCACGTTGTGGTGCAGGAACTCTGGTGACTCTGATGACAAAAACATTTGAGAAAATTCGACAATGGCTGAAGTAAAACTTTGCACTGAGGAAATCTGTTGTGGTTGGTGTTCATAAATATCTCAACTCCAGCATATCACTAGAGGTGATATTCAGGACAGAATTCAAGGCCAATCATTTTCAGCTGCTTTGTCAATAGTTTCCATCCAACATGAGGTCAGAAGCAGGAGTGCTCAGTGATGATTATGCAATCATTTCATCTTTTTGCAATTCCTTTGAAGCACCTAATGCTGGCATGAAGCAAGATAAATAAAATATTCAGGCATAATTGATAAATGGCAAATGTTATTTGTGTTTCACGAGTACCAGGCAATAACCCTCTTCAACAGGATAAATTCTAACTATCACTTCAGCAACATGACTATTATCAAATCACCTGGCATCAACATTCTGTGCATTGGATGAGCTACAAAGAAACTGTGGCTGCAAGAGCAGCAGAAACTTATATAATCTGCAGCGAATGAATCACCACTTCCAATTCTACCAACTCCCCTAATGCCCAACCAAGCAATGAAAAGATACAGGTGGTCTCCTTTCACCTAAATATGCAGCACTGACAACTGACATCAAATTAAACCAGAGAGATATTTAGAGATTTGGAGAAAAGTGGGAATTTGGATTTGAAACAGAGGATTGGCCATGGTCATACTCATTAGTCACGCAAACTCAATGGACCATCAAGTTTGTACCAATTCCTAATTTTAATACAGTTGGCCCTCCTTATCCGCGAGTTCTGCATCAGCGAATTCAACCAACTGCGAATCAACAAAACCCGGAAGTGTTCTTCCAGCTCTTGTTGTTCGAGCATGTACAGACTTTTTTTTTTCTTGTCATTATTCCCTAAACAATGCAGTATAACAACTATTTTACATAGCATTTGCATTGTATTAGGTATTATAAGTAATCTGGAGATGATTTAAGGTACGTGGGAGGATGTGCGTAGGTTCCCGTGGATTGAGATCGAAAAAAAATCCAAAGTTCTCTTACTATGTAAGTCGGAACAGGCACATCCGCTATTACTTAGCATCAGTTAGTCAAACGTTTGTCTTAGTATATAGAATATATATTACCTTTCTGTGCATATAAAACACTTAAGAACATATGTTTCAGCGCCGGGCTCTCGAGTTCGATCCAGTGACAGACCACTTCCGAGCATGCTCTCCATCCGTGCCCGATTGGTGTGGAGGATCAAAAACCCAAAACCCCAAAATCCAATAATTAAACCACTGCATTGTTTAGTAATAATTGTAGCTTTCATCAGGGCAGAGCCTTTCTCATGTTATCCTTTAAAATTGTTCCGATCGTTGACCGACTGTAGCCTAACGCTTTTCCAATGACTGATAGCGTTTCACCTCTTTCCAATCGCTTTATTATTTCCACTTTATTTTCTATGGTGATCGTGATTATTTTCGTGAACAGAAACACCGCGGATTCAGAACTCTGCCACCGGGTCCTAATGTCCATCGTACAGCGACAGGTTAAATAAGGTCTGGGGTTCCGCTGGGTCCTAAGATCTACCGTATTGAGACAGGTTGAATAAGGGACTTGAGCATCCGTGTTTTTTGGTATCCGCCAGGGGTCCTGGAACCAATCCCTCGGCGATAAGGAGGGCTGACTGTATCTACGTTTCTAACATTCAAAAACTTGGTTCCATCCACCCTTACAACTTTTTGCAATGAACCATCCACTCTTTGCATTCTCAGAAAGCCCTTTCCTGAAGAATGGTCATCAAGACAGCAGAATCAGAATCAGGTTTATTTTCTTTCTCTTATATGATTTTGTTTCCCAGCAATGGTACAATGAAAAACATAAAAATGAAAAACATAAACTCATGAACACTACTTCATTACTGATATTAGAATTTCTGAATATTCAGAAATCTGATGAAGAGTGGGAGAAGCTGCTCCTAAATAGACTATCAGCAAGATACTCTGCATCAAATTTCCAAGACTCCTTTTATTGTGCATGAACAAGGGTGGAGGACACATACAAATGCTAGACTTGTAAATTCCCTCCAAGAAATAAACATAACTTGGAATTATATCACCGCTCTATTACCATCACAGGGTTAAAATCAAGGAACATTCTTGCTCACAGCATTGCAGAAGAACCTTTGTCAAAGGACTTGAGTGTAAAGGACCATCACGTTCACAAAGACAATGAGTCACAGGAACAAACTGTCTGGCTTTTTACTGATGATTAAATGAATACTGATAGTCCTGAAAATTCCAGGCTGCTATCCAGTATGGCAAGCAAGAAACAGCAAGGCAACAAATCAAAATGTATTTGGACCAACCTAATTGTGGGATTGCGAAATCATTCCAGCTACTTTGAAACTGCTGTCCTATCAGGAAGTGATAGGCCTAAAGTAATGTATTGTTCAGAAAACTATCTCCATACACTATATGTCATTTAAAAACAATTCCTAACCTCTATCTCAATAGTTGGTCTATAACGTATGTCTTTTGGAGTGAAGAAAAAAAATCTCAAGAAGACTTGTACGCCTTCTCCATGTAAATTGAAGAATGGAATACAAGTCGAAGAGGGCTGAGCAGTCATCAGCAACACGAAAAGCATTGATCCTTCAGAATGAAGAACATTATTTATTCTTTGAGAGATGGGAAACATTCCTCCACAGTAAAATCTATCTGGATCTTAAACTAATATCATAATTTCTTCCATCCCACCGGCATAAAAACATTCTATTGTTACAGTTTGTCAGGACATTACACTTTCAAGAATTATTCTAAGGTATTCATGTCATCCTGTTCTGCCTTCCTACAGTTTGGCCCTCCAAAGTTAGTAAGAAGATCCAGATTCTTCGGTTTGAACCTGACTTCAGGTACTCTTTTTGTGGGGTTTGCAAGTCCCTTCTGGATATGTGTGTTTTCTACAGGGACTCTTACCTATCTCAAAGATTTTGGTAGATTAATTGACTAAAGACATTTTCCTACTGTAGGCAGGTGGCGGGAGAACTTTTGGGGTGGAGCAGAAGGGGTGAGGATTGTGGTGGGTGTGAGGTGAGATAGTATACATTACAGGGAAATTATAAAAGACATAAGAGCAGAATTAGGTCATTTGGCCCTTCAAGTCTGCTCTGCCATTCAACCATGGCTGATCCTTTTATCTCCTTCTCAGCGCCACCCTCTGATCTTCTCCCTGTAACTTTTAATGCCATGTCCAATCAAGAACCTATCAAGCTCTACCTGGCCTCCACAGCTGCCCGTGGTAACAAATTCACCATCCTCTGCTAAAAGTATGAAGGAATGAGATTAATGGATTGTTCTGAGAGCAAACATAAGTTCAATAGGCTACATCACGTCCTTCAATGTCAAATAAAACATATAACAGCATCTACTGTATATGCTATAGTCTTCTGATTTTAAAAAATTCCCTATCAGCTTGCATTCAGTGGTCCTGAAGAAGGGTTTTGGCTTGAAGAGTTGACTGTTTAATCATTTCCATAGATACTGCCTGACCTGCTGAGTTGCTCCAGCATTTTGTGTGCATTGCTTTGGATTTCCGGCATCTGCGGACCTTCTTCTGTTTATTCAGTGGTTTAGTTGTAATTTGGTGTTGTTCAACATGTTATTTACTTGAAGCCCCACCTTCTGCCAGGTCTAAACTTTTTACATAGTATTAGTGTTTCTTGCAATTTGTATTTTACAGACATTTTCCTGCATCTAGCACCCCTGTATCAATGGACAGATTTAGTTTGCAGGTGTCTGGCTACACCCTTTGACCCGTTTGTCCTCTCCCACTTTAGCACCATTTCACAGTTAATTTTCATCCCTGGTTGCCAATGTAGATTGAAATCAGTGGGCAACCCCGCATTCGTTTCTACAAAGTCTCCACCCCAACCAGGCAAGTTTCGACATTACTTTCACCTTTATCCTTCTGCTCTTGATCACTGTGGGATAAGGAGAAGGCTCTTGAACAATATTAAACTCAGCACAAAGACACAAAGTGGTATTTTCAAATCAATTAAGTGCCTCAATAGGAAATGTCATGTCAGCTCCCTTCCTTCCGACAGTAAATTGATGGAACTAAAAAGGGAGAGGAATTTTCATTTAATTATCAGGCAGACATGCTTAAATTACTTTGCTGCAATGATGAACTGAATCTGATTTCATGCAACAAATGAGACAAGTTAATGCTAAGTAAGTGCAAATAAGTTTTCTTAACTTTGGTAGGAGGTTGCAAATCCTGGAGGTTGCAACCTGGAAGACCAGCAGTGCTTTCAGAGTGCTGAGGTTTGTTTACACAGCAGCAGAGCCTGGGGCAGTTTCGTGTTTCCATAATGGCACCACTGGGAGACAAAGTGGGCTTCATGTCAAGCTTCTTCTATAACCTCAAACATCTGTCCCCAGCTACCATGCTGTCAGCAAAGGTTAACACCATATATAAATGTTTCTTGAGACAATTTAACATTATCATAGCTATTGAGTTACAATGACACAGTGTAAAGTGGTGATGTTATATGTATTCCAGTCCTTCACACTGCTCAGTGCTCTCGGCATGAGACTGCTAACCCCAGATATAATGATGGGTAAAAAAAACTATTTAAAAAAACAAAAGTGCCTTGCAAGGTCTTAACACGCCAATGAGCTCAAATGACATCTCATAGGTGAGAGCAAAGCCGGGGAATTTAATCAAAGTTATAGCAGTAGCTGGAATCGGGCTTCTGGATGTGTGCTACTTTATGCTGCAATATATTTACGCATTAAAGGAAAAATAGTCTAAAAGCTTGAAGGAGTCGGAGCTATTGGAGCTCAGAGGTAAACATGCATTGACTAGCTAAAAGAGCATTGAAATAAAAATCAGGAATGCAGCATTAAAATGACATGATCTTCATATGCCTGATGCTGGAAAATAAGCTGCATCATGAAATAAATAATAACCTTGGCTGCTAAGGAACACATTTGCAAGGGAAAAGCATGTTCTGAATATTATAGTAATTAGCATATCCTGAATGTATTATAAGGACCAGTAGGTCCTTTATATGTTGCAACAAATTCCCTGTATATTTTATAGGGAATGCCGACACTACAGTTACAGCAAATGGCAAATACTGAATGCAAAAAAAAATCAGATATTTTATACAATGATTCACATGTTTATTGAGAATAATTTTATACTTTATAGTGAAATAGTAAATATTGAAAGAATATTATACATTGTACATTCCAATATCAAAACATACATGGATTCTGTTTTATGTTTATTTTATTGAACAACAAGCTCTTTTTCTAAGGACAGGAATGTTTGATCCTCTATATATAAAAGCTCCAAAGACCTACATTAGTCAGAAACAATAGAGCTTGCAAATGCCAAACCATGGATATAGTGTAGAGAATATCATGCTCTATATGATATAGCTAATATTCAAATATGTATTTTTTCACCAATTATTGGAGATTACTTTCTAGGTAGGGGTTTTCAGTGCATTTAATTTTTTAACAATTAAGCAATGTTTAATATTTCTTAAACATTGTTGAACACTCCTTGCATTTACTTCTATGACCTCTATACACATGTTTTCAATGAACATCATATCCTGTGTTTATTGTAATGAAAAGATGGAAAGCTGTCTTCTGTATAAATTCAAGGTTATATATAAAGAATATTTATCTGCCAAGATATTACAGAGAGTATTGATTTCTTTAGATCCACTCTCTAATGTTCAAACATAGTTTTCCCAGAGGCAGCCAGTACTAAAGTATGCAACCTTAGGGATCATCTGAAACAGGTAAGTGCCTTACATCGGTAAAAATACTCTTGTTGTTTACAACCCGTATACAATACCTGATCAATTCATACTATTCTTTCTCAGTCCCAAATTAGATCCCAGCCCTGACAACACTAACTGCTGTATATTCCTGCAATTCCTGTTCCAGGCCCAAACTTGCACCTTTCCACTCCAGCTTCATCCGGCAACACTTTACCTTAGCCTGATCCTGACTGAGAACTCAATCTGTGCCTAATTACAATTTAAGCTTCAATCCTTAATCCATTCATCATCCTTGGTTCCCAACCAGACCTCATTCCATGACTCACTACAATCCAGCTCCCAACTCCCAACTCATGTTCCTGATCTCAAAACCGGATTTACACCAAATAACAACCTCAAATGTTGCTCCAAAATTCTGACTCATTCTCTTTCCCATGCCTCATCCATTCCTAAAGTCAACTGTCAAGTTCTGACCTATTACTTATCAAAAATTCTAACCCAGGCTCCAAACGCTGCCTCAACTCCAACCAATAAATGACTTCAACCTGAATCCATGACCTTGCTTTCAATCTCCAATCTCTGTCCCACCTTGAATCCAAACCAGGCTCTAACCTCTTGAGCTCTGGATTATCCATAGTAAAACTGGCCTGCTCCGAATAAACAGTGGCACCAATCATAGAATCTTCTCCAGCAGCAGATGTTTGACTCTTCGCTAAGTCAAAGTAGCATCCAAGGTGCAGCACCCTTGCTAGCTTCACCATTCAGATTTGAGAGCAGGCCACACCTCTCTTTCCTTTCCTTTGCTTCTCCCAGCCCGACTAATTCTCTATCCCATACACAAAATAGGTCACAGATATATTGCTGAATGTAATTCCTTTTGTACCCTTCTGTTATTATTTGCCAGTTCACTGCAGTTGATGTCCTGAAGCTGTTGACCTACACAGTTCACATGTGTGATGCTGCAGGTCCCAATGGTGAAAACTTCGTTCATGGCTTGACTGTCTAGGTTCAGCTCTCTTGATTCCCTGTAAGTGAGCTAAAAAGCTTGGATACTGCTAGCTTTAATTTTCTGTACATACAATTGAAATTTCATTTCCTAGTGAAGATCTCTTTGTTTTGATTATTCATTGTTTCGGGATGGATCAAGTTTTTTGACAATACAGAAATCAAAAATGTGGTTTATTCTCTCAGAATGCACCCAAAGGCAATCAGACAACTTTTTTTTTACTAACAATTAGAAATGCATAATCCTGTCTCCCTAAAGGCTGTAGGTGCTGAGATACAGAAACTCAGGTATTTTGTTCTGAATCAGAAACAGAATCAGGTTTATGATCACTGACATACATTGTGAGATTTGTTGTTTTGCGGTCCTGTAAAGTGCATGACCTAAAAATTACTGTAAGTTATGATAAGCAACAGCGCAAAAGAGGAACAGCAAAGAAGGTGCATCAAAAACTATTTTGCGAGTTGGGCATAATGTGAGCGTGAATAGAGAATAGCTATGTTTAACTAGTGGAATAGGATCAGAGCATGTGTGGCCCACTCTTGTTTGGCAGAATATTGAGATGTGCAGATTACAGCCAAGTCCGACCCATCCTTTGAATCCTACATGGGACCCACTTTCTAACTGTGTGAATGGTTATTGCAGGTATTTCATCAAAACCCCTGCATAATTTTAAGCACCATCTACTCTGAACTCTTACTGCTGTAAAGCATTCAGTGTTGAGGATGGTAATATGGTGGTTAATATAACTCCTTACAATATCAGTTCCCGCTGCTGCCTTTAAGGTGCTTGTGCGTTCTCCCCATGACCACACGAGTATCCTTCGGATGCTCTGGATTCCTCCCACTTTCCAAAGACATACAGCTTAATAGGTAATTGCTCAGATGGGTGTAATTAGGAGGCACAAGTTTGTTGGGCTGGAAAGACTGTTTACTGTGCTGTATCTCAATATAAAAAATATATAACAATCTATATCAGACTGGATATCTTGCGAGCTTCTGTTCGGCAGAGGGTGTCTGCCTGTGTCACTCCTGCTGGCTGCACACAGCACAGAAGCTGTGCTTTCAGCATCATTACAGAAGAGACAGCCTTACTCAACCAGAGACATCTGTGGTGAAAAATGTTAGTTATCTTTTGAGACTGTAACCTTAAGAGTCCTCCATCAAAATTCATATGTGAATAATCTCCCTTGGGCATGGAACCAAAGACTGACTCAGAAGGAGTCAACTTCTTCCGGAGCAGTGGGGAGATAATAGAAATCTGATCACAGCCGAAGAAGTCAGCTAGCACAGCTAGCAATGATCAACACTGGTTAGTAATGAACAAGTTGGGCCAATTCAGATTAGTAAACAAATCAAGTATAACGCTTGGTTTGGTCAGCCTAGGCTGGAAGAGGTCAATATCAAACTGAAATGCTCAGACTGAACCTGAAAACTATGCATAGTTTTGGCAGTGAAACTTCAAAGGAGACATACAGGTGATAAAAGTAATTTGAAAAATAGCAAGAGGCAAGTCCATGTGTTGGCTTTTACAACTCCTGCCTTGTTTGATTAGTGTAACCAAAAGTTTGACAGTGAACAGTTTCTACAATACAGTGTCTGAATAATGGTAAAAGCCAATGGGTCTGCAATAGAACTAAAATTTATTATGACAATTCCCAAATAAAGTTGCATCTTTACTCCGGCATACACAAAATGCTGGAGAAACACAACAGGTCAGACATCAGCTATGGAGGGGAATAAGCAGTTGAGAGACTCAGGCCAAAATCCCCTCTGTAGATTATGCCTGAACTGCTAAGTTCCTGCAGCATTTTAAAGTTCAAAGTATATTTCTTATCAAAGTATGTATACTATATTCAACCTTGAGATTCATCTCCTTGTAGGCAACCACAAAATGAAGAAACCCAATAGAGCCCATTATAAGCATAAGACTGACAGTGTGAAAAATTTTAAAAACTAATCCTGCAAACAATAAAAGTAAGTAAATAACATTCAGAACTGAAGTTCACAAAAGTACATTCACAGTCATGAAGCTAGTTTCTGCCGATCCAGGAGCCCGTTAGTTGTATAGAGATGAGTGAAGCTCCCAAGCAGTGGGCTGAGCACCGGCCCATCCCTCTCTTCTGCCCCAACACCCTCACCTTTTCAATCTGGCCCGGCGTTTAAATTGGCCAAACAGTGGGTTGTTTATGTATGTTGCTCAAGATTTCCAGCATCTGCAGAATCTCCTGTGCGTGCATCATTACCCCTGAACTTCCTTCACTTTTGCTTGTTGTAATGTTTCATTCACCTCCAACAACCCTCCCATAGAAATGAAGGTAATCCTCAGCACTAATGAGAAATTATTCAATCTTCATTCCAGAAGCAAGGTCAACTCAACCTCAGTTATTGAGCTGTGGAAAACAGATGATCATTGTATCTGAACATGCTTAAAGACATTGCAAACTCCAAGACATTGGGAATGCATTCACTGCAGCTTTTCAGAAGTCAGGCCATATAGAGATATATTTGTAGACTTATATTTACTTTTTATTTAGTGCAGAGTAGGCCCTTCTGGCTCCATCAACCACTGACAAACTCAATTAACTCTAACTTAACCATGGGACAATTTTACATTAACCAAACCTGTACGTCTTTGGACTGTGGGAGGAAACCAGAGCACCCGAGGAAAACCCACACATTCTACGGGAATGATGTACATACTCCTTACAGAGTGGTGCCAGAATTGAATTCCAAATTTCGGATGCCCTGAGCTGTAGTATCATCACACTAACCTCTGCACACCGTGGTACCCAATATTCATTGCATCACATGTCCCGACGAGCTTTTGAAAAAGATGGGCTGCTTCCTAAATCTTAAGAGTCATTTTTCAGTGAAGCCAGCTGTTGATGATGGAATTCACTACCACTTTCAATGTGGCAGCAGGGCCTTTGGTTGACTAAGAAAACAAGTATCTTAAAATTAAAACACAGAGTTGGTCCAAACACATGATCTATCAGGAAAAACTTTTCTTCTTCTGTTATACATTTCAGGAATCTAGGCTACGTAGAACGTTGTGGCTTTGAAAAATTGCTGCAAATACTGTCTCCTCAAAATCTGAAAAAGATGCTGGAAAGATAATCAAAACCATAACAACATCCATTCATGGGCCAACATTCCCAGTGTAATGCATTAGTTACTCACAGTTGGCTGTGTTGGCTCATGTGCCTAGTTCCAGATTCCTGAAATTATCATGCTATTCCAAGCTCTGTCTAGGGTGAAGATAACCAGGTGAACCATGGAAATAACTCCAGGATGTCCTCAAAGCTTTCATGAAGGAGTCCAACATCGTCATTGAATCTTGGGAGTCTCTGGAGTCTCTGGCCAATGACCATTGGGGAAGAAGTATTTGGAATAGTATTGAGAATCTCAAGACCATGCATTGGCAATGTGGAGAAGCTCTATAGAAAAAGAAAGATCCATCACTGCACAGTCTACTCATCCTGCAACCAGTTGGACATCACCTGCCCTATCTATGGAATAGTCTATGATTCCAACATTGGCTTAATGGTTACCTCAGAACCAAGAAAACTGGAGGGGAAGCAAGTCATCCAAATTTCTGAAATATTGCCAAAGAAAAAGAAGGACTGGTAGCAATGTTTCATTCATGCATTTCCATTTAGGTGCAGCAAAGTGCCATGGTTCCTCAAAGCATCAGAGACCTAAATTCAGTCCTGACCTTGAGCGATATTTGGGTGCAGTTTGCACATTTCCTCTGTTTCCATTGGGATTTCCAGTAGATGAACTAATAACTCCTGCATCTTAAGGATATGTGGGTCCGTATATTAAGTGGAGGCTCTAAATTACTCCAAGTGACTAGGCGTTTGGTTGAATCTGGAGGGAAGTTGATGAGAATGTGGGATGAACATAAAATAGCATTATAGCAGGGTTACTCCAAATGGATGGTCAGTGTAGATCTCATGGTCGCTAGGACCCATTTCCATGCTATTTCCTTCCACAGCTCTATAATTCCTTAGAACCACTTTTCTTCCAAGGTGAAACATCTGTCTTGTACAGAGGATCAGCAACTTCACTTAAATGTCGAAATGTCCCCACGATGATCTGAGGTGGAGCACACCCCAGTATCAGTGCAGAACAGATCATGAAGGCGAAAAGATGAAATCCATTTCCATTTTCAAAGAATGGTTGTGGCCCAGGAAGTGCTGCAACGTTCTAGTTGCTGACTTAAGGAAGTTTGTATAGCAGGGAAGATAACTGAGTAAATTAATCCAGAATTGCACTGCAGGCCAGATGAAATCACCAGTGATTATTGAGGAACTAACATCAAGAGAGTTTCCATGATACAAATGAGTTTTGAAATAAATTCTTTGGCCAGTCCTTAAGGTGAAAAATCATGAGATCTTCTTCATAGTGAACTATAGACAGTTGGGAACGTATTCAGATTCAGTTTATTGTCATTTATAAACCACAAATACAATGCAGTTAAAAAATGAGACAACATTCTCCGGAATGAAATCACAAAAAAGAACAAAACAAACCACACAAGAAAAACCACATAGCATTTGGTAATACCCAATCCAGTCATAAATTAGGATAAACTAGTGGTGTGATTTATCCTTGTACTCATTACACTGAATTCTGACATCACTGCATGCTGATTACCATGAGATGTAATTTCAACCAGAATCTGACAATAAAGATTAAACACAGAATTCTGTGTTAGACATAATTGTTCTATAGAAAACTCTGCAGAACAAGCAACACAATGCTGCAGCTAATGGAGCTGCTGCCTCACAACCCCTGGGATCTAGGTTCAATTACAACCTCTGGTATTGCCTGTTTTTCCTGTGTTCTTTAAGTTTTGCCCTGGCTATTCTATCTATCCCTCACACACAAAAACATGCAGGTCATAGGGTTAATTGGCCAATGTAAATTGCTCCTACATTGTAGGTAGTGATAAAAACTAAAGAAAGCTGCTGGAAGTATGGGGAGAATAAAAAAAACTCCACTAGAATTTAATTTAGCATAAGTTATTCTGTATGACTTTCCAACCATCTGAATAAATCTGGCCTATTCCCCTTTCAAAATACATGAGAAGCCTTTCCCCCAGATGTTGTAACTCCACCTCTGTATTGATCCTGTTAGTAAGCCACTGTCCATTTTCAGATCTCCTCTACTTCCTATTTGGAAACACTTTTCCCAAATCACAGCCAGTTGTTGCCAGTAAACTTCACTCTCAGTTCCACAAACTAAATTTGTCTTCCAATTTTATTTGGATAATTCATCCCCCAGTTCCTGTGGTAAACTTAACTCCTCCCTCAAAGTTGGAAATTTTTTTGGCAAAATACTTTCCCATTTCCTACTGGAAGAATTCACTACCAGCTCATAAACTTCATTCACAGCTTTTTCTCCCATTACTTTCTGGTTAGCCTCTGTATGAGCTAAGAGTAATCCTATTCCTATTAAAATTCTTTCCTATTTTCTGTTTGCAAAATTGCTGTGTCAGTTGAAGGATGTAATCTTTTCTCCTAGTTCCAGAATATAGACTTCTCTCCTATGTCTTGGTTGTAAATTTCTTGCCAGTTTATGGTCACAAACATCTCCCAGTTTCTGGAAATACATTTCAAATCCAAACTGAGAACCCTTCCCGGTTCCTCTAGCATGTTTTCTTCCAATTCCTCAAAATAAACTTCTCTTCCATATTCTGCTCTTAAATTTGTTCACACTGGTCATCTTCTCTCACAATTTCTGCTGATGAATTTCATTCTAGTTTGGGCTGCATGAGCCTGCGATGTAAAATGTCCTACATGGGCATATTATAGAGGCAGATTCCAGCATGGCTTCCATGGCAGAGAAAAATTCAGGGCTATAAAGAAAGGGCCAATGAGTAGAACTAGACGGCTACTTTGATAGAAAGCCAATGTAAACACCATGGCTCAAATTATAAACACAAATGATTCTGTAGATGCTGGAAATCCAGAGCATGCACATAAAATACTGGCGGAACTAACCAGGTTCAGGCAGCACCTATTGAGAAGAATAAAAAGTTGAATTTTCAGGCTGAAACATGGTCTGTTAATTCCACTCGATAGACGCTACCTGACAATGAGATCCCTCAACAGTGTGTGTGTGTGTGTGTGTGTGTGTGTGTGTGTGTGTGTGTGTGTGTGTGTGTGTGTGTGTGTGTGTGTGTGTGTTACAATGGAACAGATTGCCTCCTTCTGTGTTACAATCATACCACAATTCTGTTCCTTACTTCTGATTAATTTCCCTTCCAATTCCTTCTGATACTTCTCTCTTATAGATCCTGCTAGTAAACTTCTTCCAAGTTCAAGGAGATCAAATGCTCTCCCAGCCCCATTTAGTAAATTTTTATTCCAATTTGAGATGATAAATGAGGCCCCAGTTTCTGGTTTTGTTTAACCCTTATGGTAATTAACTTTTTACCCATTTCCTCATAAATTCATGTATTCTGATTTAGATAGCTTATTGTCACATATATCAATGTACAATGAAATTCCCTTGCAATATTAACATTCTCATGAACTCTTACACGTAGTTCCAGCAGGCAAAACCTCTCACAGTTCTTGGCGAAAGATTACATGCATAGTTCATGCTTGTAAACATAACTCTCTCTCATAAACTCTTCTGGCTCTAGCTGGCAAGTTTCTGCCCAATTCATTTTTGTGAACTACTCATCCTGAGTTTCAACAAATACCAGGGGTGATTGATAAGTTTGTGGCTAAGGTAGAAGAAGTCAATTTCAGAAAACCTAGCACGTTTATTTTTGAACATAATCCCCTCCTACACTTACACACTTAGTCCAGCGGTCATGGAGCATACGGATCTTGGAGCTCCAGAAAGTGTCCACAGGTGGGTGATTGATAAGTTTGTGACCTAAGGTAGAAGGAGATGAGTTATACAGCTCTCGTTACATGCACATGCGGTTCAACTCTTTGAGTGATTATGCAGAAAGTTTGCAGGAGGGGACTATGTTGAAAAAAAATGTGCTATGTTTTCTAAAATTGACTCCTTCTACCTTAGGCCACTGACTTAGCAATCACCCCTTGTAGATCCCTATCCCTTTTGCTGCCAAAATTTCCACTTATTCCACCTGCTGACAAGCATCTCTCCAAGTTTTCACTTCTGGTATCCTCTCCAGTCCCCTTTGTAAACTCTCCCATATCCTGCTTGATAAATTTTCCAAGTGTATCTGCCACTATGTCCCAAATATGGCTGATAAACTTGCCTTCAAATAAAATCTCCCATTTGGAGAGTCATAGAGTCATACAGCATGGAAACAGGCTAAAATTGAATGCAATCCTCCAGTTGTAGCCAAATCAATCCACATCATCCTGTGAAGTATCTATATTCTCCTATAATTTGAATTTGCTGAGTGCCTCCATTGGTTAATGAATTATATCTCATACCCATTCTGCATATGTAAATAATCAGAACTTCTTGTCTTCATTATTTAATTATATAAACCATTTGAATGTTTTGATTAGACTGCAGCTTGTCTCAGTCCTGTGTTTTCATTACCCCATTGGATTAATTTAGTGATTCATTACTTCCAGCAGGGGTAACAATTTGAAGAGAGTATAAGATGAAAATATGACAGTAACTCTCTCCCAATAAATGTGGTTCTATTCATTGGAGCAGGATTATACAATTAACCATTTCATGTAAATCATTTTGTCAATTTGTTAGGTTCTTGATTATAACTGTAACTAAGCATCTATTACTCTATCTGTTGTCAGCCTGACTTCTGGATTTGATCCCTGGTTGTAACTCACCCTTAGTTCACCAGTAATCTCCTGTCTAAATTGATGCATTCATAGTGGCTCTAATTTCCAGTTCTTTTGCTCTGTGAATGATGTAGCAGATAAACGATGGGTTGGATGCTTTCCTTAAAGGTAGCCTATAATTGTAAGGTTTTCAGATAAGTTAAACTGAAAACTTGCCTGCTTGCCCATCGGACCTGAGGTGGTCCCAAAGAATTGATGAAAATGGAGCACAGACAACACAGTAAACAAAGTTTTTGTAATGTTCTGGACGATATTCACTTTCAAACAATTAATTCCAAAATGATAACAGATTGACTACCCCTGTGTTCATTAGCTGCTGGGAAAAATAAAGCTTTGTGGAAATTTACTGCCATATTTACCATTATAATTGCATAGTTATTCTTCAAGTATAATGCTGTGCTCATGGAACAGGGTAGCATCTTCTGCGGGTGTTAATGGTTTTAATGTGAACGATTATTCTTTATTTGTTTCCTGTTGATTATCTAACCTTTATTGGAATCAACAGTGATTCACCATTTGTTGTATGTACAATTCACAGATGCTAAATGTTGGTGCATTTTAGGCATGAGTCCAGAATAGTGAACTGGATTGCCAGAGTGTTGTCCGCGCTGCAAATGTGAATGTTCTTCTTATTCAACACTAGTTGCGGAAAATTCCCCAAAGCTGAAGCACTACGCTGAAAAGCGCTACATTTCCCTGTAAAATCTCGAATAAGAATTAACCTCGAGATAAAAAGGTTTCATGCGACTTGTCATGTTTAACTGAAACTCGATACCAATGCTGTTTGATCATTTAAAGCAGATTGTGCCTTTACGAAGGTTCAGGGAAATGACTAATGGGTATCCAGCTCCTGGCCCTTTCAGGTTCTCGCTACGAAGTGTCACTTGTACCGCCCCGCCATGATACAATGACTTCTCTTGAGGAGCTTGTGTTCTCTCTATATATATAGCAATGCAGTAATGCAGTAAATATGTTTCGCCTCTAAACTTTACATGACTACAAAGCAGTGTAACTTCACTGAGGTTTGTTTGGATAGGAACAGCTTAGATAGCTTTGATTGAACTTGTTGAAAGTGCTCTTGAAAAGTGAGGCTCAGTCAAGCTTCCCCTGTTATATCTGGAAGGGTAGTTGTGTGCCTGTTATCCCCCTTTAAAGTGATACATCGTAAAGTCTCATTCGTACCGCTTTTATATTCGACGCAAGTTATTTCAAAGTGTTTAATCTATAAAGAGGGAAACAAGAAGAAAATAACATGATTATAAAATCGTGGAAGGCTTTGATGGGGTCAATCTTCGGTGGCTCAATTACAGAAGAGAAAAACGAATCGAGGAAACTTTCATTTGAAACCTCTCTGTAAGTTGGTATAACGGGTATGACTCCGGGTGGAATTGAGGAAAGAAGTGTCTACAAGTTCAGATAAAGGAAAAGCAGAACAGGTTCCAACTGGGTGCCAACTTCTAAGGGCCGTGTCGCTATCTGCCCCCCGAAGGTGCTTGCTCTCTCTGACCCAGATGAAATATAGAATTGTCGCTCCAGAACTGCATAGATTAATGACAGAAGTTTGGTACTGTGATCCCATTAAGGAGAGCTCCCACTGAAATTAACGACGCGGAAGAATACAAAAATCCAAAGAGGGGCTTGTAAAACCTATATACAGGAACATTAACAGTCCCAGTAACTTATAAAACATAAGTAATCTCATTGTAATAAAACACGAATACAATGAAATTCAACATAAAAAGAGCTTATGGCACCCATATATTTCATCATTACTCGTGGGACTACTTTGGACTATTTTTTCCACTTTTCGGGCAACCACGGCCGTTGGTCTCGGGCTGGTGGCTGTACTACCGTGATTGAAGTTGAACCTTATCGTGGGCTATTTGTCGCTGAATTTCCAGAAGTACCCAGAGCTTGACTGCAACAAAGTGCAGATTACAGCACCTCACGCTTGCAGACCTTTAGTATTATTGAAAACTTCTTATTGCAATCAATGAAAATGAATCTATTTAATATAAATGCTCGTAAATGCATATTTCGTAAACGTCTAACGCCGGCGATTGCAAATTACGATTAACAAGAAATCTTGATAAGTAATTTTTGACTTCAGCGATGAATGCATAAAGTAGTAGATGACCAACATCCGTTTAACCAAAGTAGCCGGATACTCAAGGTTATAAGAATAACTCAAAAACTTGTATAAACATCAAGTAAACAGCCCTTTGTCTCATACCTATGTGTGTAGATTTCCATTTTTCCGTGCTAGCTACTTATTTTGATCTGTTTAAATATTGACTTGGATGTAATAAATACGAGCATAATAACTGCATGTGCGCGCGCGTGTAGCAGTTACCCAAATAGTGATTACTAATATAAGTGTTAATTATTATTCTGACTTTGGGGTTTAAAACTCATGTAGATTTGATGTAAGCAGCGTTTATCTGCATTCCTCCTTTTACTGGTCTGCACATTCATTTAAATAGAAGTGGCACGGAGCTGCTTCGTTGAGCCGTTTCCTACTGTAACATAGGCTACATGCGTGACATCTTCGGTTCTGGGCCATAAAAAACTGCAGTAATCTACAATGTGTTGCATGCTTAAATAGCTGAGTGGCGTTTTTGCTGCTAATATTTCATGTCAGGCAGAATTTCAGTACGGTAACATGAAATCAATGACCTAGGCAGGACAATGCAATTAGCGATCATCCGAGATCTGCCGTGAAACACACGAACACATACCAAACCGCGCCCGCACACACACACACACACACACACACACACACACACACACACACACACACACACACACACACACACACACACACATACACACACACACGCGCGCGCACGCACACACACACACACACACACACACACACACACACACACACACACACACACACGCACACACACACACACACACACACACACACACATACCACACACACACACACACACACACACACACACACACACACACATACACACACACACGCGCGCGCACGCACACACACACGCACACACACACAAGTAAACACACACGGGTGCAAAGATTATTGATAAAATTTGTAAAAAAAAAAGCTTCCATTCTCATTTAAGCGTAAATGATTATAGAAAGACAACGGCGGGCCACCCCTTCGATTGCTACACATCAGTTCATCAGTTCCCATTAAAATTGTTAAGTGTATAGAAATCACTGATAAAAAATAATGTAATAGTTAGGATTGAGGAAGGGATTCTGGTACTCAAATACTGAGTAGATGAGCCGAACTGAAACTGTTGGCGGGAAGGGTGGTTATAATATTCGGGTGAATTTGTACGCACGTCTTAATGAGCTTGCAATACACAGTTCTAGTTCGCAATGGCAAGAATTTATTGGGCAGAGAGTGTCTGTGGTACTGGAACGTGCAACCTCTGCGTTCTAAATTCTAGGATGTCTCGGAAACAACATTAATGTGCGGTTGTACATGAAACTAGGTCAAAACTTTTCCAGTTTGCCTTTCCAAATGCAGGGGACCCACTTTTCTAAGTCGATATGATATATTCAGCCATAGATTTGGAAACAATATAATTTTTATCTATTCGTGTCACATAGGCATTGGGCGATAAAAATAGTTAATTGTATAGATTCCTTTAAAATTAGCCGTTCGGATTGTGTGGTCAATCTTCGTAGAATCGATCGTTGCTGTTCGCGGTGAACTGAGCGAGGAAGGCAAACCGAATCATACTTGGTCGCAGTTCCCAGCCTCCGCAATCTCGACGCCTGGGCAACATTTAGGACAAATACAGTAATTAACGAGCACTTTTAAAAGTTGGAAAACAGAAATGAGTTCATCACAAATCAACGATTTGTTGATTATCGTTGTGATCCCTTATATTCCCTATTTAATATAGGTTGAGAATGTATCCTTGTTAAATGAACAGGCATGGACTTTCTCTGAGTTTCGTTCACTTAACCAAGTCCGGCCGTGCTAGCCCACCATGGGAATCGTGTTAACAGTTTGGGTGTGAAGTGCGCCTCCGTGATGTTATCTCTCCCAGTAGTTTGATGCTGTGTGGGGTGGATGTCTGCTTATTCAGTAATCGATCTTTGCTGTGGTTTCACCGTTCAAACCTGAGCAGCTGAACAGGGAACAAGCGAAAGAAATTCTTTGAAGAAGATGAAGGCGAACTTTAGCGCGCGAGCGTTATGAAATTCCCATTTCTCAGACTATAGCTGTATTAGAGTATAATATCTGCAATATGATACAGTCTGTTAATGACCGGCTGGGCTTTCATTATACAATGAATACATTATTAACGTGCCCACTCTCTCATTAACAAAACTCTTACAAAATCAAAATTAGAAAGGCCCCCGCCATTAATTACTACAGGGCACGGCTGTTTTCATCATATATTTACATATTAAATGAACAGGAGTATACGTGTGTTGTTTAACTAATTGTCGCAGTCTTTGGAAACTCCTATCTCTTCGATATTGATTATTAATCCTTTTTATATAATTATATAAACGAATAGAATGCATTGTGCGCCCAATTCATTTCTTTCTGGTATATTTTTCTCAAAACATTCCCTTTGTGGTTATCATCATTAGTTCGATTCAAGATAATATTGAAAGAAGAACGAAATCTCCAGTTCTTGGGACGTGAATGTTTCTAATAAACACCCAGTAGATGAGTAGTTAAATTGCGGCAGTATTGTGGAATTATATATTTTTTTGTTTTTATCCCTTTCCTTAAAACTATCCCGAGGTGTAAGCTTACAAATCTCAGCTAACCACCCGTATGACTGGAAAGCACTCACAGGAGAACGGAGGTGCCGCAACAAGATTGGATTCTCTCCCCGTGTCAGTAAACTTAAATCAGTAGCTCTTTACTAAATTGGCATGCTTTACTGCGGAGAGACCTGCAGTGAAAGGAAGAGGGAAAACAGAGGGGGGAAATTGACACGGAGCGAGTCATGCGATAGGGAGTGGAGCCGGTCTAAACCCGCACACTGTGCGCAACTTTATACCGCACATTTCGCCTGTTACTGTTGATTGACGCCTGACTCCAGATATGTCCGTGCTGACCACTGTCAGCGGGTGACCCAGTCTAGGAACTCGCGTCTCTGCAATGCTCTCTTGTAAGGGCCCAGGTGAAGCCGTGCAGAACTAAGTTAGCCTGATGCAATGCAAGTGCGAGTTAATGAACTAGAAACTCGAGGAACACAACACTCTGACAAAGTTGAGCTTCAAAGTTCGCAGTTGTTTGGGAATCGTTTACAGTGTCATGGAGACGGCACCTCAGCCCCTCTCCAGCCGCTGGCTCGTCCACCTCTGCAAGTGCTGGGTCTCCGCTGTCCCTACGAAACCGTTGAATCACAGTCTGACCGCAGAGGGACCTACGAAGAAGCGAACAATATTGTATAGTAACTTTAACAGAGGATCGTCGCTCTTTATAATACTGCCCCATCTGGCCACATACCGGAATAACCTGTAGCAATTTTTATTATCACTTCAGATATAAAGCTATTTTGTATGATTTTACAAGAAATCGTTAATGATTCATATTTTGGGCATAATAGGTAACAATTTACATTGAGAAAACGTTTAATAGATACCGTTAAAAGTGATATGTGGAAAACATTAAGATATAGGGTCTCAGTAAAATACTTTTTAGAATTACTTTATGATCAATACAAGTATTTTAAAAGGCATGTTTGCATGTGTTTAAACCTATTCCACCGGGTAATTAATTGTTTTAAACGACAATTTAAATCAGAAACAAGAAAAAGTGTTTAGCAGCCCCGTTTCCGGTACATTTATAATAATATCGCTTAGATTTCATCCACTTCTCTGTAAATACGGGTAATTATACTTTTTATTTCTCCTGTCTAAAACCCTGCGTAGTTGAATTTAATTCATCACGTTTCACATATCAGGTTTACCGTGTGACAATAATCCTTGATTAAATTGCAAATCATATGCAAATATTTCGTTAATAATTTGCTGATACCTGCGGGCTGCAATGTTACTTCATCATCAGCGGGTCCACATCTACACTGCCAGGCAGAGGGGAAAAAATATGTTCAGATTGTCATCTCTCATTAAAACCATATCTGATTTATTAACACAAATCACACAGAGAGATGGATTATTTTCCGATAATTTCAGTCTATTCGTTACGTTTTGCTTATTTTGTATTTTAGCCTTTATAATATTTTTTGCAAAACAGGCTTATCATCGGTTGTTAACTGGTACTAGAGATTATTAAATCAAAATTAATTGTCGAGCTATATTTGTCCAGTTAATGCACTTGGGTGTCTTACGCATAT
The DNA here is from genome assembly GCF_030144855.1 of Hypanus sabinus. NCBI lineage: Eukaryota > Metazoa > Chordata > Chondrichthyes > Myliobatiformes > Dasyatidae > Hypanus > Hypanus sabinus. The sequence goes on along the minus strand of NC_082726.1, from coordinate 32,848,862 downwards.
TGATAGCATATAGACTTAAAGGCATGCGTGTGTGTGCCACCGTGTTATATTCGCTATTTGATCCCGTAATACAAACGTAATTTTCGTCGACTTTTCTGAGGTAGACCGACATTGCGGATTGCCCTTCCGAACTCTGGAATCCTAAGTATTTTACTCGACCGATTTCGTTTCGAATGACAAAGATGTTTAGTGGGTGAAGGACTAGTGACAGAGTGTTGGTACAAAATACTTATTTTATCATCATTAAATTTGTACCTAGTCGCTAAAGTTGGGACGGTCATTTTCACAACTTTTTAAAAAGTTGATACTTGCACCAATAACTATATGTGTGGCTTTTTGATGTGCTGCTCGTCCGGTATACTTTATTTCATGCATCGAAGAATATTCAAATATTATTAACACCAATTGATGTAACTACAAGCAATTATTCTAACTAGAGCATTGTAACGAATGTCCTTGAACAGTAAAAAAAAGACATGGCAATATCAGTTCTCACTGTTAAAAGAAGAAACTTGTCCATTATCATTTTTTTCATGCAAACTTTTATATCCTGCAATTTACTTCCTAACGTGTGGTACACATATAAGAACAAAATTAAATTCCTCACGAGTGCATACATGGTTGAGTTGGAACGGTGTGTTAACAAGGCCTGCGCTGATTCCCGTCCGACCTCAGGCTCCAGACGCCCTGAACTCGCTCTCCGCTCTCAGCTACAGGGAGCTGATTTTCTCCACAACGTCACAATCTTTCTGTTATAGAGAACATATATCCATTATATGTAGACGGTCAGTGCATCTAACAGCTGAACATAACCCAGCTGATCTGAAGGGAAGAAAAATGAACATAAACCTCCCCTAAACTTGTATCTTGTTTTGTACTGATCGGGCAACACGGCGTATTCTTTCCTCCATGTCCTCAGTTGAAGAACGGACAATCATTTTTCAAATAAACGCATCAGACCGTCCCAAGACTCTTAACAATTGCTTCCAGTTTTTTTTCCTTTAATTTCAACGTTTGTGTTTTTGCATTGATTTAGTACGCGGATCATTTACCGGTTTTGACATTTTGTCGGGTATTCGTTTTGTGTCGATAACTTTGCCCAGATAGGAAGGAACAGCTCTGAACTTTAACCCTCAAGGAACTGACTTTCGTTTTCACTTTTCGAAAGATGAATGAATCAGTTTAGGGGGAATATCAATTCCATCTGTGTGTCGGCGAATTTGTCACAGAGGGCATGGATCAATAGTCAGAGTCCCGGGACAGAAGTCACGGTGCTTTGGCCGGGAAGCCTGCTCTAATCAAACCCCCTGAAACATACAAAAACTGTTAAGTATACAGAAAAAAATATGCCCGATTATTTCACCTCCTTAGCTGGCCTGAAGAGGAGTTGCCCAACCCTAACCCTGAGAAATCTGACGAGCCATCATATTTAGGTCCAACAGCTATCAATACCTTACCAGGGGTTAACACCATCCTAGTTGTCCCTATCCAGCTCCATCCCTAAACCCGAACAGATCCCCTATTTAATTACTAATGCGAATACACTTACAATTCCTTATATAAAACTGAGAACAAACCGAATTTCATCTCTACTGTTAAACACGACAATCCCGAGTGTCGCAGCCCCAAATACCAATAAAACCATCCCTAAATCAAATCCAGCCGCAAACCAATAGACACTTAACGACAAGAACTTCCAACCCTAATTCCTTTATCACCACCCTAATTCTGCATCACCAATGTTGTCTCTAATCCAAACTTCAACCTCATTTTAACCTTAACACTATCTCACACTTGCCCCAACTCCGAACAACATTCGACTAAATCTAACTTTAATCTCGACCTTAACTCCAACTGGAATTCTAGTTCTGGTTCCGGTCATGTTTTTTTTAATTCCCAGGATGAATTTTATTTTACAAAGCAGTGACCGTATAATCATTTGCTACTGGCACTGATTGTCCAGAGAAGAGCAATCACTGTATTTTTCTCTGCTAATTTGTAGTATTCCATCTCTTTGTTTCTAATTTGAAATGCATTAACAGTTTATGTTTAGTAATTATTTATTTTATTCTTTTAAGTTTTTCGGGAGTTGGGGCATTAACTGTGGGGAAGAGAAGAGCGTGCTTCGGAGGGGCGCTGCGGGATAGTGACTGCGAGTTTCGGTATTTGGGAGGTGTGCGGCGGTAAAATGGTGCAACCGCCCTCCCCTTTAACTGCAGGTTGACTGTGGCCGACAGCCAATCAGCAGCTCCGTTTCAATAAAGTAACTGCGGCAATGGCGGGTCTCATACTGCGAATGCACTGAAGTTGCTGTTTTCCCCGGCACCCCCTTTCCACGCCTCCCTTGCTTAACTTTTAGGCAGTTGTTAAACAGCCTGACCACCAACAGGCATCTGAAGTGCAAATCTCTGCCACGAATTGTAATAGGGACAACGGGATATCCAGCCACATCCACCTCTTACCTGCCCTTTTGTTACTTCACTCAGGGGCCGGCTGGAAATTGGATAGTTTTTTTTATCCAAACCCGTTTGTCCCAATTAATCAGTTCTAATGCTGTGCAAATGTATCTCCGCACAACTTGCTGTCTTGATTTTTTTCCACAGTGCTGCTTTGGTATATTTACCATTCAGCTTCTGTTACTTGTAGGTAGGGCGAAAGGATATTAAAAAAGACACACGGGGTGTGGGTAGAGGGGGTGGAGAATATCGCAGCAAATTAATAAGGGGATGGAAGAACCCCACAGCAACGGGGGAAGGAGGCACGCGTTAAGCCAGCGAGAAAGTTAAAGAGCCCGCAAAGATTTAGTGGGGTGCGTCGCGAAACAGACCATTAAGCAAATCTCTGCATGGCTCACAAGACAGGGCGATCAGGTAGGCTTACCCATCCTGTCAAATTGTTTATTTGAACTAGGCCAGAGAGGTGAGCTGGCTTCTGTGTTCTCTCTCTCTCTCTCTCTCTCTCTCTCTCTCTCCCTCTTTCTGTTTCTCCCTCTCTCTCTTTCTCACTCTCTCTCCCTCTCCCTCTCTCCCCCCCTCTCTCTCCCTCTCCCTCTCCTTTCTCTCTCGAACTCTGTGATAAGCTTGAGGGTTGTTCTGTGCAGGAGAGTTGGAGCTGGAGTGCGGGGTAGCCGGGTATCGGCACTCGTACTGCCTGCAGCACATTTTAACATCACAACAGACGGACTGGAGCGCCAGGGTTCCCCGGCCCATTCTGTGCCGGCTCATTCACACCTCCAAGGGTAGACGAGTATCGGGTGCTTGGCTCAGAATACCTGGCGCATCTCTCTGATGATGAAATTAGACCCGATTTTGTCGCTAAAGGGATTTTCAGCTCTGTGATCCCTTGTCTCTATTAAGAGTAAATGGCGGTACAGTATAACCGATTGATTTTTCCTTAAAACCGCAATGACTTTTATTTGTAACCACGATTCTATTTAATGTTGTGTTGAAGTTCAGGCGCACCGTCAATTACTTCAGAATCCGCACATTGTTCTTATTGTCCTTTCCTGTGTTCAAATGTTTTGGAGGCTTTATTTAGACTTCACGTTTCCACTGTTCATAGTATTTTCTTGGACCCTCACTTCCACATTCACCTATTCTTTTGGTCTGCCTTTGCCATTTCTGTGCTATTTAGCTTTTACAAAATTCCTGGGACAACGATTATCTTACTTTATTAGTGGACTTTTGACAGTGGCTAGTTTTCACTCGGGTCTTGTTTAGTGCGGATCAAAACGCCAGTGGAAATGGTAGTCTTCAATAGGAAGTCTTGAGTAAAGCTGGTGATACTCCAGCCGTTACCGTACTCACAGCAGAGAAGAATTTTGAGACATTTCTACCATAAGAATTTGCAAAGTGACTTCGGTAGATCGTCGGTCCTCTTTAAAGTCAAATTAGGAGACCAATACAGAACAGCTATAATAATCTAATTAATTATGACAAAATTTAAAAAAGTAAAAATAAACAGTCTCCGATCGTGTCGAGTATACAATTAAAATGATTGTCCATCTGGCTCGGTTCAACATCCGTTATGAATATGCAATCTGTACTGACGCCAAATCTAGAGCCCCGAGGATTACTATTAAACCCGTCCCGTTTGTTTATTTGCAATTGGATAGTTGTGATTTAGCCTGGGCCCATTTAATTGTTTTTCTAAAGAAAGCTCCAGGAACGGAAGAACAAATGAAAGGCGCCTCCTTCCTGGGAGAGAGCGGCAGTTGTTAGGGTAGAAGTTTTGTGAATGAGTTTTTTTTTGAGCGCGATGATGAAGCTCTCGGCCAGAGTCTGCTTCGATCGATATTGCAAGCGCTGCTTGCCTTTTGGTTGCGCTTGCCTTGCTGCGGCTATTCTCCCGGAAGGAAAGACCACACCAGGTGGGGATTCCTGCGGATGTAAACTTCACTTTCCACCAAGTGCCCTGTGAATGCCGCACATCGAGAAAGGCAACTAAAAACAGTGAACACACCGTTAACTCAGACACATTCTGCATACTTGTGTATGTTTATGTCAGGACGAGTGTGTGCGTTCACTAAATCAGATATATGCCACTGGATTAAATCAGAACATTTTATAAACGTGCTTCAATAACTTAACTATTTTAAAAGATGCAAATTCGTGCAGTCTGTCCACTTGACCTAAGTATCAATCACACATCATTATTTCTGTTTAAAAATATTCCAACTCCTGTTTTCCAAATGATGGCATTGTTAAATTTGGCTAAATAACATTCAAGCAAAACATTACAGGTTTTTTTTCAGCCCGAGTAACGTGGGTCGCGTATCTTTAAACCGCCAAACTTTTAGTCAACCTATTTCATTTCTTTACAAGAACAAGCTTACAATTCGATATGTGTCTATCGCTACGTTTTAAAAATGTTGCGTTTCAGTGAAGCAAACCGAGATGAGTTGATGTTACGTGACGCTAATTAATTTTAAATAAATCGGAAGTCACAGCTGTGTGGCAATTATTTTCAATGGTGAATAATCTTGTTTTTTTTATTATTTCTTTCTGTTGCGTGTAACACACAGCGTCGAACACTAAAGCTGGGAAATAATATCTTAAAATGAGAAAAGTCTTCTATAAAAACCTCCACACACTGGTATAAATCCGTGGAACGTGATTTAAATATAGGGCACATCTCCTCGGGTTTCTGCCAGCCAGGCGGGCGACCATTGCCGGCATCCCCATTATTCTAAGCACGGTGAAGCGACACGATAACACCAATTATTTTGATTAAACGCTAACGAATAAATTGAATTCATTCTCACGACTGCTTTCCTCTCGATTCCCGTCTCACATTGAAACACAAATAAATAAATAATCCCAGTAACGTTCTAATATGATCTATTAATTGACACGGTGATTGATCCATCGATAGAGGTGATTGATTGACAAGCTTCAACTGGAATAAAACGAGCTTGGGCATCTACATTTTAGTTGTTTTCTGTGACACCTGATATAACTTTTTAGATGGAAATAAAACGAGAGCATACAAAACGTTCATCTCTGTATTTATCCAACCTTCATAAAACTTCAATCACCAAAACTGTAATACTTGGTGCTAGCAGATACATTCCGTTTATGATGATTTTTTGCTATAAATTATCAAATTATATTCATTAATTTATCAATTTTTCTTTATAACAATCGCCAACTGTTAAGACAGAAGGGTTAACCAAATACGATCTTATAGCAACCGTTCACTTATCTCGTTAAAAGGTAAATCATCGCGTCAATATACCGGATTACATACAATGAAATGTTCTATTAACTGTAGCAAGATAGCAAGATAGTTAAAAGGTTATGTGGCAAAACTCACACCTACTGGCAGCAGGTCCTATAGAAGCTTAAGTACATCGATCGCTTAAAGCTGCCTCCGACATTGGGAGCTGGCTGAAGCAGCGCTGCAGGCTGAGTTTGCTCTCGCTAACCGTGCACCTGGCTGGAAGGGAAAGGTGGAAAATGCGGCGTTCCTCCGTTTGCACAGGCTAAGCGTGGTGCTATCTAGCCCGGTGTCTGAATAGGGCTCTTGGCCCCAGCCAGCCACCAGGAACCGTTAAGCAGCTGATGCTAAAGACCAATGGATTTCTGTCACTCGCTCAAACGGCTTTTAATTAGGCGTCCACATTCTTTTTTTGGGGGGCTTTAATCTCTGTAAGCACCTATTCCCACATTACATTTTCCCACTGATTACCAGCTAACCAAAGCAGTTCTTCTGGAGTTAGTGAAAAAAATGTTTCCAACGTTAAACATACTTTACAATTCGACAAACAGTTTATATTTTCCTAATGGATGACATACTCCTTTCATTTCTGCTAAAGTGCAGTTAGGACAATAGAATTCAAATCAGTGGCACATTGTTGAAAGCCTTTGTACATGTAGCGCAGGTGTTAAATAGAATGCAGCCTAGTCCAGAAAGGACAACTTGCAATTCTTATTCTGATCTTTTAAACCACTATTTCCTTTCATCTGGATTTAAAATTGTTTTCATTGTTCGTTTCCGGGAGGTCACTTGTCTGTATGCTTTGACTTTTAACCTTTAGTAACAATAATTTCCTCTTTACTGACCATCCTCGCATAATATTTTCTTCCATTCCCTTCAAAATCCAACCAGAGAAACTATCCCATTTCCAAATTCAAAATGAAACAACGATACTTTATATCCAGATTCAGCCAATAATCCCTGGGTAACTTTCCAGTCAATACATGGCAAAGTGTATTTCAGCAGAGAGGCGAGGAAGACAGGACTCGCGTGTCTGTGTTGTATTGTGTTGTGTTTTGTTGTGCTGGTGTGTGTGAGCAATGACTTTCTTTTATCAGAGTGATTGTCCATCTGTCTCTGGATGTTTGTATGTTTGTGTTTGTACCTGATATGTGTGGGAAACATAAATACGTTTGGTGTCATGGCTCTTAATCCAGCTACAATTCCATGTATCTGTGTAAATCTACACGCGTGTTTGTATACGCCTACGGAGTCACCGTGTATATATGTTTACACATATATATTTACATATCTCGCAGCGAGCGCGTGCACACACACACAAGTGTGTGTGATTTTATTTTGTACGTATTGTGTGTGTGTGTGTGTGTGTGTGTGTTTCTTAATAGGAAAGTATGGAAGACTGTTTACTTGTTCTTATCAATATCTGCTTGAGCATACGTGTGTGTTTATGCCTGTGCATGAGCTCGTGTGTGTGTGGGGGGGGGGAGGGGGGGGGTGAGCGTGCGCGTGCGCTGGTGTGCGCGCGCGTGTGCACCAATATAATTTTTGGTATTTATACCTGTGCCTGTGTCTTGTTTCAGCTCTCAGCCTCGCTACAGGTGCCTTCAGTATTCAGGTCTAACCGAAGTCGTGACAGTAAACATAACTTGTTATCCTTAAACCGGAGGGCGTAATGGAATGGGCATGCATAGACCGGTATTGAGACCAACAAAACATCCATTTGCACTTGGCGATTTAATTTTAGCAAATGCAACAACTTAATGCAATAGAAGAACCAATTGTTCTGCCAATGATTTGCCTTATTTAAAATGTTTGTGTAAGAAAAATACATTCCAAACCCCGACAGGACAAAATGTAGTTAATCTATCAAACTCACTAATTCTCTATTTTTTATTATACCACAGAGTCTGCATACCATCAAGTTTTTATTTACAAAGGGACAGTTAAATTTGGGAAGTGTGAAAGTTTCTGAAGATACAAAATATTCATCAAGGTACAATTAATGTAAACCTACCGATCTGCTCGCCCTAAAAAGAAGTTATTAATTTTGCCCCCGAAAGAAAAGCCACCCACAAAAAAATATTAACGTTTCTTAACGGAGTTTAGAGAAAGTGTTAATTGAGGGATGTTTAGAAAGTAAAGCTGCACGTGCACTATTAACATTCAAAGCAGACGGATGCAAAAAAAGGGGAAAGTAAGCTATTACTGATGTTGCGTGACCAAATTGGATATAGCATTTATTTTATCCCAGCTTCCTCTTTCTTGAACTGTGCACGTAGCCAAACAGAGCAAGGTATGAAGGCAGTAGTCTTAGGGAGGGGTCGAAAATAAGAGAGGAGGAAGAAAAAGGGGAGGGGGGAAATAAACGTTCCTTCAGGCAAAATGTTCTTCGGACTGTGAAATTGCAGTCGATGCCGCCACACTTCATAGCAGAACGCCTCAAATTTTCCAAAATACGGTCAGCCAGTAAACCGAACCGTAGCAGGGAGTGGGCCTTCTCTATCCATTCCTTTCCCGCCTAGCCCAGATAAGTAGCACATTCGCTGGCTCTGAACAGAATTATTTAGATCATTATTAGAGGTTTCTTAAGACATAGCCAAGCACTCACCTAAGTGTGTAAATGCGTACAAATGTCTGAACAATTATTATTTAATATCACTTTTCCTCGTTACTCTTCTGCCAGGTGAAATATCACCTGTCTACCGATAGCATAAGATTTGCACAGTTATTGTCTCTCCCTTGCACCCACGCAGACACACACGGACGCACACAGAGGAGCTCACTCTAAATTACACACTATTGTGCGTAAACAATGACCAGTTTGAACATATGACTTCCAAGTCATAGCCTTCTGCGCGGATTAAACACACCAAAGACTCGGAGCAGAAAGTGGGAAATCGTGGCTAATCATAAACTTGTCATCAAAAGTTGTTTAAAAATGCCATTTTCGACTGAAATATTTCCTTTGCTTGTAATAGTGTTAAGTTAAAAGTATTGTTTCGTATAGCAGACACATGCGCATACTGTAATCAAATTATACATTAACTTTCTATTTAATTCTCCCAGTTTTATGTCAAATTCTGCATTTAACTTTTAAACGATTGGCACTTGCTCTGTGACTGAAAAGATCCGTAAATCCAGATCAAAGGCAATGATACAGCCGCGGGTAATCCTGTGTGTAAACACCGAGAGGCGTCAAATCGGACCAATATATTTACACGTAACACGATTATAGAGCTAAACAGTGACCGGACAAGGGGAGTATGAGTAAAGCAGATAATCGAGGGATTTGCCTCGCGCGGATAGTGTATAAAATGAATTGCGAATGGATCTTGGCGGTGCTGGGGTTGGTTCAGAGGATCCATCCTGGATCTCTATTTTTCCTAAAAAACACCCTCCCCTCCCCCTTCCCAAAAGTTTATTTTTCTTTAATTTCCGTTGGACGAGGCGGCGTGCTTCTTTGAAGTGCAAATGATTCGAGGGGGCTTCCTGTGAAATAGGTTAATGAAAGAGTGAAGACCAGGGTTATCCAAGCATTACTCCCCAAAACCTCCAACTCTCCCTAACCTCTTCCCATGCAAAGGACATGGCATAATTCCACCTCAAATAGACTTCTCCCCCACCCCGCCTTTTTCATTGAACCAAGTCATTTGCTTTTAGTTAGATGTATAGTTTCAAAAATAATTGGACCGAGTCCCAACAGTCAGTCCGTTTGCAGTGTAGTTTGCAATGAAGATTGAAAATTATATTTGTTTCTGTTTTCCTTGACTATTATACATGTGTTATTATTACCTGGAATTATTACGGAAGTACTGGTGCTCCTTTTGATAACTAATCTGGTGTTTGGCACCAGAGTCAAATATCGGGTAGCTTTGCAAAGTCGGTGTCTTTTGAGTGGGATACTGAAATAATAGAAAATAACTGGTGTGTAGTTAATAGATTTTGTCGAATCCCCCTGCATAGAGTAAAATGCTTTTTTTTTGTTTTTGTGGGTAATGGAAACATTAATATTTTAACAATTTTTAGCATCTTATTCCCGGAGTACAGATAATATTACTGCAGGGTAAAAATGTTCACGACAATCCACGGTTCTCAGAAAGACGGAGCAATGGAACCGCTTTCCACGGGGTATTTGTAGGGGAAAAAATGACACGTTGTACCAGTTTGTCCTTTTTTTGATTCAGGGTATAAATCCGTGACCCCCTTGCCGCTTCGATTTGCAGCTCTGTTTTTACTCTTTAAGTGACAATGACCATTTTCTTTGCTTCACTTCCATTAACATTTCAAGCCTTTAATAACTCCGGCGCTATATCAAATGAATTTGCACAGATTCAACTCGAATGTCCTGTTAAACAGAATGACAGTTCCTCCCTAACATTTAGTGGGGAAACATGTAACAGCGAATTTGAATCCCGAGGGAAAAAGAATTGTAGGGAAAGAATGATTTCTTTTTATTGTAAATTGCCTCAATCCCATCCCACCCATAGCGTAATCGGTGTTTATTTTATTCTTAATTAATAATTATTATTTTATTAACATTAATCGGACGCATAATCTCGACTTTCCCTGTATTTTACACGTTAAAAATATAAGTAGGATGGAATTCAGCGCCTGAAAGTTTTCTTTAAGTTTGGCAATTTACTTTAGCTTGCTAAAATGCTTCACTTTAGGATTTTTTTTTGTCCTGTGTCTGGTGCTGTAAAACGGAGAGTCTCTGGTTGAAGAACCGGCACCTTTCAAGCACAACAGTGAAAGCGCCAATTGTTTGCCAACTAAAATTACTTCAAGTAATAGAAATGGGACGGGGGGGGGAGGGTGGGAGGCAGAGGTGCTGGAGAGTGAGGGGGGGGGGGTGTTGAGAGAACCGCGAAGAAAAGATTTCAATTACAATATTCACCACACGATGACGGAAAATCGTTTGAAAACAAGCAGTGCGATGATAGATTAAATAATTTGTCACTAAGAAATCAGACGATTGATTCGATTCCAAGAAGAGTCGCAATAGTAAGTAGTAAAATTAATTCAATATAGCAGCAGTGCCGCAGCAGAGTTTGCACACATTTGTATCGAATAATCTCTCATTTGGAAGAAATCAAAGAGCGATTTTATTCAGTCAGTACAAAATTAATGCCTAGAAAAATTTAACAAAGTTCTGTTGGCCAGTGTTTTTTTTCAAGTAAAAGTTTCAATTGTGTCCCAGGAGAGTGAGTGCTGAACTAAAGGATGTCTTCACGCTTCGAGCTCTGAAGTAACCCCCTCCCCAACCCCCCCCCCAAACCAAGCAGGTCTCAGGCCCGAGAACTATAAAGCCAGCGCCACCTACAGAAGGCTTGGGGACTCCACATGCAACTCTGTGCGGGGGAGAAAACACCTCAGCAAGCTGGGAGAGAGTAAAAAAACTTCTACAATTAAATGGGCATCTGAAATGTTCTGTTAGGGGAACTCTGCAAGTAACACATTACCCGCCTCTTTCTGGAGGATCTTTGCCATGAGTTCTGTAATGCAACAATTCGGGATGGGCTAAGTACAGAATTAACATTTGATTGCTCTGTATGGTTACTCTAATCACCGGGCTGAGTGACCGCGAGATTGCAGCGAGTAGTTCTATATGCGCTACTCGTAGACTTAGTGAAAGGCCGGGAGAAAACATTAATAATAAGAAAACGAAACTAGCTAAAGTGTGATGCGTAAATACTAATGCCCTGAAATATTTTTTTCCAGTGTCAGCCGATCTAATTCCACCTTCCACCTGTGTACATAACTTACAAGCAAGGGTCAGACAGCTCAGGTGAACCGGCAAAGGGTTGAGGTTGAGGAGAGAGGGTTTGTAGCTGAGTAAAATAATCCAGTTACACTGACAGGAAGGTAAACCTGACCTAAGAAATGCATAGCATCGCAGAGATTGAAGACATCATTGTTGCCGATTTACACACACACACTTTTTTTTTCTCTTTAAAAGAGCCTCAATTAACACAGTCAATCTGTTTAAAACAAATAGATGTACAGAGAGAGAGAGAGAGAGAGAGAGAGAGAGAGAGAGAGAGAGAGAGAGAGAGAGAGAGAGAGAGAGAGAGAGAGAGAGAGAGGAGGGGGGGAATAGACAGGAATACTTAGATTAGATTTCAGAAACAAACATGAAGGTACAGATAGGGTGGTGGTATTCTGTAGAGATGATCTCCGTTGGACAACCATTTAATTATGCACTCTTAAGGAGTGTACGGACAATATCCTAATTGGATCTCCCCCAATAAAACAGAGCCTCGGGATCTGATATGTTATGTTGGTGAGAGGGGGAGTAGGAGTTGTGTAGGAAGGGGTATAGTCAGTCCATGTGTAAGAACAAGTGTGTCCATGTATGTGAAATCGTGTAAATGTGTATGAATTTGGGTATATATGTGAGTGCTTATGTGTCTGGGCGACTTTGTGTATGTGCGAGTGTCTCTGAATGTTTATGCATGTGTTAGAATTTGTGCGAATGAATGCGCGCGTGTGTCAGTGTGTGTGTGTGTGTGTGTGTGTGTGTGTGTGTGTGTGTGTGTGTGTGTTTGTGCTCGCGAATGGTGACTCTCAAAGTGGCTGATCACAGGACCTCCTCATTTGGGGTCCAATCTACGTTGGCGAATCATAAAGTGTTGTAATCTATTGCCTTTGTCTGACAAGTCATCCATCTTTCTAAAGGGGACTGGAGTGGCTGGAATCTGCGCAGGGTTTTAGAGAGAACCACGCAGAGCCCGGGCTTCAGTCTGCACTTCAAAACCTGCAACCAACACCAGCTACTCTACAGACCCACGCTCCCGGCTCCACTGCTTTCCGCCGTCTCCCTCTGCACATCGGCCCCGCTACCTGACGCAACCTAGGCACCGTCAGTCGCCTTTGAGAAGAGAGAGGCAAAAAGAAGGATTTGAGAAAAGGTGTAAAGAATTTTCAGAGGACAGTGAACTGACAAACGACGTCCCGTGCGTTCATTTCCTGTCAGTGCGTGTGCGTTTTTTTTCAAACAGTCTATAAATCCGAACCTTGGTTTGCGGCTGATGCCTGTTTGGTTCACAATCATCTCTGAAAAGTGGAAGGACATGCGTGCCACCTGTCCGGTTGCCGACCGCTGCCCCATCTCTCCGTGCAGAGGGTTGTGAGTGAGGACAAGGGGCGCCAAGCAGTTCACTTTCTTTTCAGGACTAGTTTTATTTTTCTCTCTCTATCGGCACGTCGCCACAGTTGAAAGGAAAAGAAAAAGGGAAAAAAGTTTTTTTTCTGTTTCTTTTGTTGTTTTCTTATTTACAGTCAATGTTTTATCTGCATTAACGTAATCGTTTGATTAAAAAGACGAGACGGCGGAATCAACCCCTTTCATTTCTGTGGCGCTGGCACTCATGGATATACATTGCAAAGCAGACCCTTTCTCAGCCATGCACAGTGAGTAGGCAATTGATTGTATTTTTCTAACGGCAGTACTGCCTATTTAAGTAATTATTAGGACTGCAAAAAAACAACTTAATAAACGTTCCTATTTATAATTACTGCTGTATTTTGGCGCAGGGATATCACGAGACACACAATAGAAAACAAAAGCAGGAGAACATTTGCTTGTCAAATGTCAAGGATTTAAATATACACCTATGCTCTATTTAGATTAATTTCACATATATTACGCTTTGTAATATACGAGTGTTTGGGAAACGTTAAAGAGTCAAAGTATAATCTTAGAAGGGAGGCAAGCGGGTTGATTGAAACTCCCAGGAGTTGTGCATATTTGAAGGTGGTTAGTTAACTTTGCTCCTCTTCTTCGTGCTGCATGGCTTAATACAAGACGGGGAGGGGGTGTGTTTCTCCCTCAGTAAATTAACGCGGTATGTCCGCAACAATATTCAGTTTGTTACACTGTTATTGTCAGTAATGTGCAAGCTGGGCTTTGGCACATATCCCTCTTGGTGAAAGCCACAAATTACAAGAAGAGTTTCGTAGGTTTGAATTGCTCAACATACAATATAATTTAGCTCGGTCCTTCAAGATGAGGCCGATGTTTAAACCGTCGACTTATTCACTCTCAAATTTCACTTAACCACGTGTATAGCCCGAAATCGTTAGAAATCCCTGAAACCACCATAATCTCTATTATAGGGGCTTCTCAGGAAAACGTATGCATTGCTTTAATTTATGTAGGCGTGGATATGTGGACATGCAGAGTTCGTATACGCAGCACCACACTTGATTAACACAAATAATTATCAAAAATTATTGACTGGCAGAGCAGCAGTGAAAAAGTAAATTATATTTCATTATTATTTCCAAAGGAGTCCTAGGTAAATGTAAAAAGACATGCCAACAGATATTCCATCGTAAAAGGTTTTTAAATTATTTATTCTAATATATCCCTGATGATGCGGCCTTTAAATAATCGTAATCTGAGATATCAAAACTAGTCTGAATTATTGATGTTGAATCTGATAGGAGTTTTGCCAGACAGTAACTTCAAACCACATATCGGAGAGGCGAGGATAGCTGCGAATAAACAAGTATTATTAGTAAGTATTTATCCCGCTCTTCCAGGGTAAGGGTATTCTGGAGGATAAATTGACAACTGCTGCTTGTTTTCTTTATTGCAATTGAGAACGAGACGGGCACGAATAAATATTATTAGAGAGAGAAAAAAACAAACAAACGTGAGAAAGAGGGAGAAAGAAACTTAAAAAATCTATTCAGGATCCTGCTTCAAAATCCATATTTATAATCTTCCGACATGGGTCGATTTCAGGGCAATTGAGAATTTGGCGAAGTCGTCTCGCATCAATAAGTTACTGTTTGAAGTGCAGGAATCGTGATCCGCCGAAATACCTTGGACACTCCTACAGTAACACAAATAACAAACTTCCACATCACCTCAAACGAGTACATTAGCAACAAGAAGGCATTCGTGCGCTCACGTGAAAGCTCTTTGTCGCTCTGTTTCGTGAAATGACACGGTCTTGTAAATATACTCGAGGGTTCGATATAATTCTTCCTGATTGCTATTACATAGCATATCGACAATCAATAATACGTAATTTACACACATTTCGAGTTTTTATAAACCCGTGATTTAAAATATTCTGAATTTCTGGCTGTACTGTATGAAAGTATGCTTAACAAAATTTTAAATGAGAACATTTTATACATGTAACTAGTTGGTGTCTATTGCCTGCGTTCCTTGTACAGAAAACGAGTGCTTTATTTTCAGTAACAGCAGGGGATATGTATATGTTCGAGGTGGCCCTTTTAAATTTGGGTATAATTTTTCCGCTGTCGCTGAAATTGCTAGGTATTACTCAAAACAGGGTAATTGGGGAATATTTAACCTGCACGCCTCGAGTGAAGGGGAGAACGGCACATGCACACAGAATAGGAAATGTAGAGAAAAGAGAGCCAGAGGTATTTTCAGTGCCTCTATCCAGCCCTGGAGGAGGGAATCTGTTGTAATTTGTTGCTTTAGCCACCCTTTTCGCACACAAATACCAAAGCTCCATTCAACAAACAGTTTGTCTTACTGCTACGTGACACTTCTCTCTCTCACATGCACACATCCTCTCGCACGCCATATAATTCACAGCCAGGAATAAAATGGAGCCTAATTCAAAGTTTATGCATAGTTTATTTTTATAACATATCATATTTTTCTTTTACCAAAGTATGTTGAATAATTTCGTAAATTAACACTGTCTCGTCATAGTGTAATAGACACGCTGATATTGTGGATGGCACACGGTACCAGATATAATTTACTGTGCACTTCTTATATGAATTTTGAGTTCGCATAAAAGACAAATGAAACAGTAATTGACAATAATGTAGAGTTAAAGGTGGCATTTCCACGCTTTTGTATTTAATATCTGAAAAATATGAAGTCAAATATATATATGTATGTATATCGGTGTGTTCGTGACCACATATATGTGATTTTTTATTACATGCTTTCGATTTTTTTCCTTGTTATTTTTTCGATCCCATCCCGTCCTTCCCTCCACTCACCCCGTTCCATTTCTTCTTTTTTTTTCTTTTTTGCCGCTCCTCCCTTCTTTCTCCCCTTGCCCCTTTTTTTGCTCTCTTTCAGGTTGCAGTTCTACCTGGGATGAGTTCAGTTGTGTGTGTTTTGCAGGGCATGGGGGTGTGAATCAGCTGGGAGGAGTGTTTGTGAATGGCAGGCCCCTTCCTGACGTGGTGAGACAGCGCATCGTGGAACTGGCGCACCAGGGAGTCAGACCCTGCGATATTTCCCGGCAACTCCGTGTCAGCCATGGCTGTGTCAGCAAAATATTGGGCAGGTGAGGGGGGATACTGCCAGAGACAAAATCACAAACGAAAACCATTTCTGTTTATTATTGTAATCTAGGTAGTCCCAGGGTTAATATGCGGATTGGTCAGTGGCGCCAACAATAGATCTGATTTAAGATCCAAATCACTCCCAACCTTGAACCGATTAGCAGTTCCGTCTCACACAATGTCATCGCTTCCTTTATATAAGGGACGTTCAGTCAGCACCATTAACAAATAAAATTTTTATAATTTAAGTTGTTGATGTCTTCTCCAAAAAGTATACAACGGAAATCAAAATATTCCAAAAATAAGAGACGCAAAGTCTAAATTTAACGAGGAAAATCTCCGAAAGAGGAGATAACCAGGGGCAAAGCGAGAGAAGTGAGCATCACACCAAGCACTTATAATCCGTCTTTAGTGCCAAACGGTTGAAAATACGGAACACTTACGAACTGCCATTTATAATTGTGTGCACATTCTGGCTTTAAATAGAGCAGATTAGCACCAACGGAAGGAATCACTTACAAACGAGAAAGGGAATACATTTAGGGTGGGGGTGGGTAGGGTTTGCCGCTGGTGGTCAGGCCTCCAAGGCTGACGTGGTTTATGCAGATTGCGGCCGCTGTGTTGGAACAGGTGCAGTTGCGAGGCGACTGTATATTGTTCGTTCTGTTTTTGAATCGAGTCTTCTTTAAGAGTGCAGGCTCGCGATCTGACCCACTACACCGTCGAGCAGATCCCTTCCAACCAAGTTTTAATCAATGTCAATGCAGGTCAACTCCTAGAGTAGTTTTAACAATTGGGAAAAGGTAGCTGAACTGAGGGAGGAAATGTCTTTAAACCAAAGTTTCCGGAATTGAGTCCTGTGTCCTAAATATATACATATTTTAGAGAGCAATGTTTCGGCTTTAACCGAACTAATGTTTGTCCCGTGAACTGTGTGCTGCAATATATGCATTACCCACCGCTGGTGAAAGAGGAATTTGTCACTCATTTCACTAAAATTAGAATCTTCAGCTGAGTAATATGTTAGAATCTTTTCGTCTGCAGAACAATATCATTTTCTACATTACTTTTAATTATAATTGACCGAGGTGTATCGGAAGATAATTCAAAGTGAAACATAAAGACAATTCGCATAGGTGATTATGGGGTGGGGGAGCAACTTTTACTTTGTTCGCTTCACGCGGAGCGTTTAATGCACTGAAATCGTGAAATGTTTGGTGTCCAACGCGAATAAATACATGAATGTTGTTATAACATACAAGAAGCCATAAGGAGTCCACGGTGTGTGGTGTGGAAGGGCGCGTTGGTGAAGGTCCGGACAGGAAAGTACTGTACTCCGTATGTAAACTCTAAAAATCAGTCCTAGGTGATCCAGTTTAGAGACTGAGACAAAACTACCTTCAAACGCTGCGATATTCGCCAGTGAGCTAAATCTTTATTACTGGGTGAGCCAAAAAAAAAGAAGACAGTGTTGCGTGTGAAATACCGCCGCTGTTACATTAAATATGATGCATTTCCTGGCTTAATCCGATATGGCTACTGAACTAACCAATGCTGGAACCGCATTCGGTATTAGATTTGGTTTTCCGTTGATAGTCGAAATCAAAAATACTACCAAAGAAGACGAATTATGTGTAATTTATTTCCCTGTTTGTGAGTTTTAACAGTTTAATCTTACTCCGGCAATTATTTTATATCATAAAACGCAATGGGGCCGGAGGGCCTGTTCCATGTGATGGTAGGGTAAATAAGGCCGCGTTAAAGCTAGACATACAATTCATGTTCATGCTGACATTTGCTGCTGGCTTCAGGGTTAACATCAGATAATACAGGGAGATTGGCAATACCATTACCTGTAGTTAAAAACCTTGAATTCTTACACATTAAAGGAAAAGAGTAAGAAGACTTAGAAAGAAATAAACTTTTATACACTGTAACGTGGTTTAAAATGCCTCGAGTTTCTCTTCCTCTTAACCTCTTTCTTTTTCCAGTTGTGGTCTTCCCACAATTTCGTTTTATTTTTGGGAGGGGTGCAGAAGAAGGCGGGGGGGGGGGGGGTGGTATAAAAAACATAACCACAGAATCTTATGTTAGAAGCCAACAACCGTTCTCCCAACTCCTTCACCAAAGCCAACATTCAGTACTAAAAGCGTTGCCAATTTTAATATTAATTATGTCCTTGCTAAAATTGTTTCTCTGTTTAGAAGAGAGGATGTGCATCGGTGCCTTTAGCTGTCCAATCTCCCAGAGACTTGATGGTGTGTTTCAGAGCAGGGAGAATTGTAACAGAGACAGGTTAATACCATTGCATACATACACTGATTTATTTGCATTTTACTGTTCCCTATGCATTTTATGAGGCTGTAAATAACAAGTAAGGTCGACTTTTGCTGTCGTTTCTTTAAACTTAATTACAAAAAAAGATGCAGCAATGCTGTGATTATATATGTGATACACAAAGTATGTACTATAAATAGACACACACATACACAGAAACAACATAGACTCGGTTCTTATGTATAGTTATACAAAAGGAGGGTCTAATACACTTCGTTGCTGTTTGTTTCAACGGTGCACTAGCGAGGTAATGAAACCACATTTTTTGCTGAAGTTTTACTTGTTATCTTTTTTCGTTTCTCTGGCTCTTGTCACCTATCAGATACTACGAGACGGGCAGCATCAAACCCGGAGTCATTGGGGGCTCTAAACCCAAAGTTGCGACCCCGAAAGTAGTGGATAAAATCGCCGAGTACAAACGCCAGAACCCTACTATGTTCGCCTGGGAGATCCGAGACCGACTGTTGGCTGAGGGAATCTGTGACAACGACAGTGTGCCCAGTGTCAGCTCCATCAACAGGTACAGCGGCGAATCCCGGCGCATCCTCCTCTAAAACGCAAAAAAAGAGAGGATAATAAAATGATTTATTTTAGTTAAAAGGCTAAAAGAACAGGTGCATAAATGAATACAAAATAAAAGCTGGTAACTATATCTAATTTTTAGTCAAAACCATTTTTGGTTCATCTAGATTTGGGTGTATTTCTTGTAGAAGTTACCAGTCAAATGTACACATTGAATTAGTCCTAAAATGGGTGTGATATTAAATATGCATTTAAGGTGACATAAATTAAAATTTCTTAAATCAAGGTTTCTTGTAAATATATGAACATTCAACGTAAACAGAAAGGAATGAGGGACAGGGACAATCAGAAAGACCGGAGCTGAGGAAATGCCTGACAACGTGCAGATAAACAAATGAAATGTTTGTTGTGCAATACAGACGCATTAATTTTCTACTGCTACATTCAGTAGAAACTGAATATTTTGTTTAAAGATAATAGTTCCAAACGCAATGGGGTTTTCAAATGAACTAAGCAGTTGAAAGACAGAATCTCTCCATCTAATTTATTTAGCAATCAGAGTAATCGGGAAAAATTTATAATTATCGACGACAGCATGTAATTCTAAGCATGGAATCCTAATCAAAACACACTAAACACCAAGAATGTGGTTTCCTCTTAATCTCACCTGGGACCGTGGGGAATTATAAAGGACTATCAATGAAAGCAAAGCGAATAAGACCCGGATGCAATGGCCTTTTGGTCGTTTAATATAATTGCAAATTGGTGGAAATGTAAACTATTAAGGAGGGTCTTTCAGGACATTGATTTAAAGATTGCAAGCTGGCCGGTGGCTGATACTTTTCTGTAGCTAATATTTCAAGTGCTGGGAACGGGTCCCCTCTCAGCAACCCCGGGGGAGAGGGGCAGTTTACACACAAATAGGCAGGTCGGTCGGTCGACATAGGTTTAGGGAACATGGGAAGGGTTAGCGCCAGACAAAAGAATTTCGAAGTAATCCACCGTCAGGGCAAAGAATTCTATGATATAAATTTACGGAGACCGGTTTCACGAGCGTGCCCGGTAATATCGGTTCATTTATTAATATTTGTTTTATATGATTATGATTTACTGTACAGTTGAGAAATTGATCTATGCAAAGCAGTCCTCTAGTTGACTTGATCTGTGTACCTGCCTGCCTTCTATGTCTACCCACCTTACACCCGCTGTTCTTACCCCTCCTCGCTCTTCTTTCACTTCTCTTTACCCCTCCCCACCCAACCCTCTACTTCCTCACTGTTCCGTCCCGTTCTCCATTTGTTTCTTCTCGCTCAGTTTCACATCACCGTAAAACAATATGGTTCTCCAGCCGAAATAGTGGACCTTAGAGGAAAACAAAGATTTTGTTTTTCTTTTAACGGCAAAGGGAATGCCTGATGTTCAGAAGGCCCACTTGGTCTGAAGTTCACAGAAAGCTTCCCGCCCGCGTTTCTACATGTCCACTGAAGTAAACCTTTCACTCCGACCAAACTCATCTATCTCGACGCTAAAACTCACTAAACCTTTCCTCGGAGGCTTCTTCAATAAGAAAACAGTTTCTCAGAATAAAGATATAAGCCGACAAGTTTTCTGATCCTGACTTTGATTTCAAAGTTCCTAAACCCGGCCTCGTATTGCCCCCAACTTAATATCAGATAATAAAGCATGATGTGTGAGAAACCCCGAACCCATTTCCGACGGTATTCATAAGTAAAGAATCCGGACAAGTGTCGAAAGGCTTAATTAATTATTTATAACGCTTTCAATCCGTGCAGCAGGATTGGACCAAAGATTTTGGTCACTGAGTCCACTCATTCCCACTGCCTCATTTACGATATCTCTCCTTTTGTTAACCTGCAAACACCTCAAAGAATTGCCCTTATTGTTCACTGACGCCAATATTAAATGGTCTAGGCGGTTTAAGCGAATTGCCCATCATGTACGTTGTATGGATTTAGCAAAAATAAAAATCTCTGGACTGGTAATGCCACACTCTTACATCAGTAAGTTGAGTTTATATGGTGCCTTTAACGCTTGAGAGTGCGTTAACGCGTTTGACACGAGCCACTATAAGGCAACAATAGAATGTTTATGTTTTTGTGTGTGTGTCAAACTCCCCCAGACTCTCGGGAGTACAGACTGGACAAATAAATTGTTCCCTATATCCGATTTCACTCTTGTAAAAGTGGGAAGGAAAAGAGGTAAAGATATATAAAATATTTCACAGAAATCTGCCGGATCGCCTCTGCTTCCTTTTAACTCTCCCAATATTTGGCACATCAAACAATTATATAAATATATTTACACGTGCACACTTCATACACTGACAATAAAGTATCCATTTGTGATTAGATTCAAACTACTTCAATAGATCGTTTTTTTTCGTCAGAAAGCAAGGGAAAATCAATTGTGTGCATTTTCCCGTCTGTGTCACTTCTTCAAGTGCTTAACAGGTGTTTAAAAGAACAGCTCAACGTTATTATTTGGAGGTCTGCTCTTGTTTTAGATTGGAATTGCCTTTCTTCGGCGTTTAGTGAAATCTAATCCTTCTCCCTCTCCGAACCAACCGAATCTCCAATATTCCGAGTTTTGTGGGTTCTCTCCTCCCCCTCCCCGTCACTCACGAACTATCGCTAGTTCCCCACAAACCATAGAGAAGGACGCTATATTTATCTTTTCATTCAATTTCAAACGATGAAAACCATCGCGATTTGATGTGCTAAATACAAGGGAAAAGCCAGATGGAAATGCAAGTTAATAAAAAAAATATATGTAACTGTTCATTCTGGCGTAACAAGGTGTGTGTGTGGAAGAGAGGTTTATGGAGAACGGGGGGGGGGGTATGCTTGCTGTAAGTACGGAAGAAAGTGAAATCGCACAAGCTGGGTTGCAGAAATGAACTTTGCCTCGTCTACAGCTGCCATCAGCATTACATTTTAATGAGATTTTTGGAGATCGGGGGCAGCGATTCACGAGAAATTTCAGCGTGTGTTTTTAAAGAAAGATTGGGAAAGAAAAATCATTTCATGCACGAAGTCGCTTAAAGGCGACTCCAACAGCCTTCTAACAAATGTGAATGATACATTCTAAGTGGGGATTAATCGCATTAGAGAGCGTTTGTAAAACTTTTCAGCTTCAATTAAATTGGAGTGGTTTTGAAAGAAATCAAGTTGGCTGCGGGGGCTGGTGTTTATACAAAAGATTAGAATACAGCAATACAATTAAATGTATTTTTTTCGCCTTAATGAAAGGGCGTTGCTTTGCAGTATTGGGTTTTAATTCAATATACAACGATTATCTCAGATCATTACATTGGCAAGTACACATTGTAGTTAAACGTTCTCCTTGCATGAATTTTTAAAGATTACAACTAGACAAGGCTTCGTTCTGCTGTTGCTCTGCAGTCAGGAATTAGAATCAAGCGGCTGGTGGCCATTAAAGAAAACAAGTCCTTTTTTTTCGATGCTATTGATTCCGACTCCAAGCAATTTTAATATTTCTTCAGGGAATTTTCCACAACGGCCAACTCATTAATTCACCCTTCTAAATTGCTTATTCAATATCCAGGACATGGATTCCGAATAAAGTCGGTGAATTTATGTGGTTGGCGCGAGTCAATAGGTCAAATAATAGTTATGGAGGAATTTGAAAATCCAAATAAAATATTGATACTTTTTTTTGATAAGTCCTGTAGCTTTTGTCGTGTAGCCCCAAGGACATTACTAGGGAGATTGTGGGCGAATTTGTGGCCATTAAAATCAATGAGTGTTTGATGTATATTGATTGTTTTTATATGAACTCCTACTAGGGGATCCCAAGTGTTAGAGGTCACGCAATAACACGGAGGGGGAAAAATCAGCTTTAAAATAGTGTAGACGAAACTGCTTGGAAGAATATATTTAAAATGATGCGTCCCCACCATTGAGTAGATGAAGGAGTATGTGGAAACCAATAGCGAAGGGGTCGTTAACCCTTGTAGAGAGTTAGCGGATGGAAATCAAGAGAGGGAACTAGGGGTACGGGGTCAGCCAGGGCCTAAAGCACTTGTCCTAAGAAGAGGAAAAGATACTTTAAGCTCTGGTCCTGATCCCACCGTTGGATGTGGACAAGCTCGGCACGCGGCGGCAGAGAAGCGATGAGTGACCCTCATACAGAGCCGAACACTTGGCCGGGGTACCGGGCCCCTGCCCAAGTGCTCCTCAATAGCTTCGGGAGGAGAGGAAGTATGAAAAGCTGGGGAGAGAACAACAGTCATGCAAAAGGCCAGTACAATGGGTAGGATATTATTTTACAGAACATCAGCGTGTCCCCTGCGATAATTAATTCATAAGTCCCAATGATTCTAAAGATGGCAACAAAGTGTACACCTTTTCCCCCTCTTTCCCGGGTTCCCTATCAATTGTCTGCAACAAAATTAGTTTCAATAATTTCCATAGAAATTATTTGTTTCTGTCAAACGTATTGCTGATATAAATTGACGCAGGGAAAAATGCACGTGTGATAATTCACAAGCAGGTACCACATCCCCCAGTTAGTCGCTGCTCAGAGGTTAACGTGAAAGACTCAAGCCCACACATTAGCAATTTAATATTCATTGGTAGTGAACCCCTTTCAAAGTGTCATTAGTACAGGGTATCCTGTGATAGGACAAGGCTTCCAAGCAGCATTACAGCACTATTGCATTCCTGTCACATATAATTTATAGCTTTCTATTTGCATTACTTCGCTTGCAACTAATTCCCAACTTTTCTCGAGTCTCAGATCAATTAAATCACATCCTTTTACCAATACCAGGCGCCTGACGCAGTTTTGATTCTGGGAGTTCTGCCTGGGGAGCTTTGGCTACTTACACGCTCGACAACTAGATTAGCCGTGGCCAGGTAGAGTCAGTCGCCCTGATCATTGAGGTGAATTGATGTGATTTCATGGTTTGTTTGCAGGATCATTCGGACCAAAGTGCAGCAGCCTTTCCATCCCTCACCGGATGGACCCGGGACAGCAGTCACTGCACCAGGCCACACAATAGGTAAGAAAGAGCAGTCCTGGGAGGAAAGCTAATTATTACACGTGGACCATATTTAACCCTTTCACAAATACAGATCTACATTTAAGACTCAGCTGTTTATGTTTACCAAAAATGCAAAGCAGATTGGGGCGGCATGTTCTTAATTGGACACTTTCCCTCAAGGCATTAAAGCAGTGAGGATGTAGAAGACATTTACTAGAATGGCACCGGGATTCAAGGCTTTAAATACTCAGGGAAATGAGGGAAAACATATTGGTTCTCCATAGGGTATATAAAGTTAAGAGGCAGTTCCATAGGAGTCTTTAAATTCACGAAGGATTTTAATGCTGCGATTAAGAAGGTGGTATTTTCAACAGAATATCGCGGTGACCAGAGGATTCAGATTTAAAATCGTACTGTAAAGAACCAGAAGCATAACACATTGGTGTGATCTGGAATGTTAAACCAATCAGTGAGGGTATTAGGTACATATCTGAAAAGGTAAAATTCTCAGGGTAACGGGGAGGGGGAGTGGCAGTGTAGGATTATCTGATTAGCAAGTGTAAAAGTCCATTACATACATAAAGACCATGGTGTTTTCATAATATGATTCCGAAGTTTTATCCCTAATGCATCACTCTAATGCACCCAATCTTTTAAAGTAGATATAATATGGTGAAAGATGTATAGATTTGCTAATATGCATCATGCAAACATAGACACCTATTTGAAAACATATATTCTGTAGAAAATAAAAACAGCCCTAACATAATTGTATTAAGAATACCATTTGCTTTGCGGAAACAGAATGCACTTAAAGACTGGTCATTGACTTTACATTTCAAATATAAATGTGACTTACTTGTGGTCATTGAAACACAGTGTATTTATGAAATGCTCTATGTACTGTTTTACCTTTAATAAATTGCAATAGAGTGTAAATGTAGTGAGAACTTTTCACAGAAGCTCCCAAGCACATCACTGTGAAGTGAAGCTGTTTAACAGAGGAATTTTGGCACTTCGGGTACTTCCATAATTTCTAAAACAGGATTCAGAATCTTAAGTTAATATTCTGTGCAAAACTTGCAACCATATGTAAAATACAAGAGGTCCGGACAATGGATTGGAATTGCTGTTAGATTTTTGACTCATATATGGATGTCAACCCTTTTCTCTGCTAATTCTACCTATCTTTTGGCAAAGCTCAAGTTGGATAACTCTCTTATATTACAGGCACTTGTGGTTTGATTCTCTAGTGATTCTTGCAGCTACGATGATCTATAGGGGAAGATGTTGCTGAGTGTTCTGAATTGCCAGCAGTATATTCCATACCTAGAGTGCATCTTCTGTCTTTCACACATGCCAGCATTGTGAAATTCAAAGTAAACAATAGTGTTGTTTCTATTATATTTTCAACATCACTAGGAAATGTGCCTCGTTTTCTGCAGAGAAAAATTCACCCTGTGCCTTTTTGTTTGGATACAAATGAAATAGTCAAAAGACCAGATCTTGAAATTGAAAGGGCAATTCATTCCCAACTATCCTGCATATAGAATATTAAAAACTCCCAATTTAAGCGTAATAATTTAGCCAAATAATCATTATTTATAATCTTTTAATTTGGGCTCTGAGACCATCTTATTTCAACACCAATTGCAGCCATCTGTTTGTTTCAACAATTTTAAATCAACAAAACCAGGTGCAGTAAAAATTAGCCCTCTGATATAACGTAGTTCCAGTAATGATGAGGAGTGGCATCTGCGGTTTAACAGCAGAATTACCCCTCTGGTCTGGTAATGCTACTACTGCCAATGCCGGCTGTTGGACAGGTCCTTCCTCGACCTCCAAAAGTGTCGGATGTGCCTTGGTAATGCACCAGTAATTAATATTAGCGGGCGCAGAGCAGATTTACCAGTCTATGAAGGAAATCAATTCCAAGGAGAGAATAGTTAAGTTGGTAGTCTCAGCTTTACAATAAAGAATTTTAAGGGGAAATTCATTGTTAAGTGATCTTAAAATTTGAATGGAGCTTCGATAGAGAAATTAACGAAAAAAAAAACATGGCCAGGGAAATGTTTCAGAGTAGACTGGGTAAAATAATTGGGAAGAAAGGAAGATGCCTTTCTGGGTTGTTCTAATATAACATGAGCTGCCTTGGAGGGCAGTGGTTTCAGATTCAATAGCAAATTTATAAAATAACAGTATTATGCTGGAAAATGGAAAAAGTGGCACCTGTACAGCTGCTCTATTTATCTATCTATAATATCTATTTAGCCAAACATAGAAAAAGTTCAGTTGTTGTTCAGACCAAACATCCAAATGGAGAGGAAATGTGATCTAAGTGACTATGACCATGGAAAAATTTGTGGTGCCAGATGGGGCAGTTTGAGTATCTCAGAACTTGATGATATCCAGGGACTTTCACACACAACGGTCTCTGGAGTTTGCAGAGAATGATGTAAATATATAGTGAGCAGCAGTTCTGTTGGCAAGAACATCTTGTTAATGAGAGAGGTCAGAGGAGAATGACCAAATTGGTTCAAGCTGACAGGGAAGTAACGGTAACTCGAATAACCACACGTTATAACAGGACACATAGGTAGAAGAGCATCTCTGAATGAACAGCATGTCAAATCTTGAAGTGGATGGGCTACAGTAGCAGAAGACAATCAACATGCATTCAGTGGCCACTTTATTAGGCACAAGATGTACCTAATAAATGGGTCATCTGGGTTTTGATATTCTGAAATTCTATAATTCCATGACTCTTTAGTGTGTGAAGCCCTCTGCATCTCCTGCTTGTCAACTTAAGTAAGACCCTGAACACTGTGTCATCAGGCTATCCAATCAGGAAGGTTGCCACAACTGAGTTTCATCCCATCCACCTCCAATGTCAATACAGGGGTCAGTCTAGGATAGGAAGCCCTCTGAGATTTTTAGCAAAGAATGATGGGGAACATTATAGGATCTCTCTGCAGCTTTCTTTGATACAAATGTACTTGTTTCATCCAGTTTGTGTAGCTCAGTACCAATCACATCAGGCAATACTTGAAGGCTGCTCAAGTTTTAAGGAATTTGAAGTCAATACAGCCAGTGCATGGTGGGAGTTAACTGTCTGGATAGGGAGTGATTCTTGATAAACATAGTGAGGGCCGAAAGAAGTTAAAGTTGGGGGGTGGGCTTGAATTGCTTTGCACTTGTTTTCACAGATGGTGCTCCTACTGGGATGATTTATAGATTATCCTAGCTGGGGTAATTGGTGTAATTTTACAGTTACAACACAGTGAGATGCCATGCATACACTCCCTTAAAATGGAGCAGTTACTGACGGCAAGATCACACAGATCTGTTTGAATAGTACAGGAGAAGAACAGCTTGTAACTGAAGACAGGTGGCTGATTGTTCCTCTCATCCCTTTGACTACTATTATTAGTCATATTGTGTAAAATGATTTGTGTGGTGCCGAGATATATGTATACAACACACACACACACACACACACACTCACTCTATCTCTTTGGTTTCTATTTTGTGTCAAGTGTTTCCCAATGAAGTAATCTAATGAGTTTGGCAAAGCCTGCTCAATGTGAACTTGGCAAGATTGAATGGGGTCAGGGCAGCTCAGGAGAAATCAGAAGAAAAGTAACTAAGTAAAAACAGAAAATGGTGCAGACACTCAGCAGGTCAGACAGCATCTGTGGAAAGAGAAACAACTAATATTTCAGGTCTTCGAACCTTTACCTGCCGAAGCAGTGGTCTACAATCTCCTGATAATCCTATTGGAGTCCTGTCTCAGATTAGGAACAGATGCTTCTGTGCTAACCTTGGCTCACATATGTGGGAACAGACAGGAAGCCAATGACTGTCTTATTCTTTTGGGCTGCTCTTGCTGGCTGAGCTACATTTGATCACATTATCTCCAACTTTAGTCCACTATCTCCGTTGCTTTTGAGGAACCTTCAGAATTTGACTCCAACAAATAGTTGTTGAGGGATTTTGAACAAAAGTGTTGGCAAAATTATTACAGCAGACTCATATCTGTTGAGAACAGGCAGAGAGTGAGAAAGAGAGAGGATGAGGATGATTTAGTAATCAGTTAGCAGGCACTGTATATATCATGTTTATAACATTACATATTTCCACACACATTCTAATTAGAAGGTACAGGGACAAGAGTTATTTGGTTCCTTGAGTTTGTACCAGCAGTCAAAATGATGGCTGATCTGTGACCTAACTTCAGGTATGTGACATTATCCCATATCTTATGTTTATAACAGTATGGTCCCAATAGGTTTATGTCAAACATTGTAAAATAATACATCATGAATAATTATTCAATCGTTTTTTTTCAAACTATTTTATCATATATTTAGACCATTGAGTGTGGTTCCACTGTGTGATATTTAAACTTTCAAAATCATGAAGCTTCTTGCACTGAACCAATGTGCGAAGATCGATAGGAAACAATAGTATTCACTGTGGATTTCAGCACAGTTCTGGTCTCATCTGTTAAAGGAGACCTCCTGTAGCCCAATTTTCTCCAGTTTCCCTTTTGCCCATCCCCTGTCTCTCGTCTAAAGTTAGTTTTATGTATACCAGCAATCCTCTTGCAGTTTGAGAAGTTGAACTCAGTGTTTAAGGCACTAATCAGCATGAAACATAACCAGATATCTTTCAAATATTGCCAAAAGGGTAGGATGATCCCTGATGTAACAAGTCAGAGAATTGAGGTTCCATTCCCTGTGCTGAGTTAACTGCTGGAAAATTGGGCAACTCAGATAGTTTTCTAAATTTATAAGGATGGGCATTTGAGCTTTGGAATGAGTATTAGCTGGGTGTATGTTGGTTTATGGCTGCTCAGATTGTTATGCAGCCTGTCAGAACACTGAGTCATCGAGGTTTACTCTCTGGCCTGAGTTGAGCTTATTGTCGGACTCACTTAGAACAAAGGAGGTGAGACACCTTCCTGGTCCTAGAATGCAGCAACTTGGTGATGATTATCATTCAGCCTTCAATTATACTGGTACCTAAGAAGAACATGGTAACCTGTCTCAATGACTATTGTCTGGTAGCACTTACATCCACTGTGATGAAGAGCTTTGAAAGGGTGGTGATGAAACATATCAACACCTACCTGAGAAGTGACTTGGATCCACTCTAATTTACCTACAGTCACTGCAGGTCAGCAGCAGATGCCATTTCTTTGCTTCTTCAATCACTCCTGGAACATCCGGAGAGCGAAGAGGTCAGGATGTTGTTCATTGAATATAATTTGGCATTCTGTACTGTCATCTCTTCAAAACTAATCAATATGCTTCTAGTCCAAGGCCACAATACCTCTGTGTACAACTGGATCCTTGATTTCCTCACTTGCAGACTCCAGTCAGTTCGGTTTGGCAACAGCATCTCCTCCACTATCTCTCTAAGCATTACAAGGCTGTGTGCTTAGCCCCCTTCTCTACTTGCTTTACACTTATGACTGTGAGGCTAAGCACAGCTCCAGTGTCATATTTAAGTTTGCCGACAACACCACTGAGTGGTGCCACAACTACAACCTTACACTCAATGTCAGAAAAATCAAGGAGCTGATTAATGACTTCAGGAGGAGGAAATTGGAGATCCATGAGCCAGTCCCATTGGGGGATCAGAGGTGGTGAGGATCAGCAACTTTAAATTCCTTGGTGTTATCATTTCAGAAGACCAGTCTTAGGCTCTGCATGTATGCTCAATTCTGAAATAAGTATGGCAGTCCCTCTGCTTTCTTAGAAGTTTGCAAAAATTTGGCACGTCATCTAAAACTTTGGCAAACTTCTATAGATGTGTGGTGTACAGTTTATGGTCTAGTTGCATCATGGCCTGCTATGGAAACAACAATGTCCTTGTACAGAAAAGCCTACAAAGAGTAGTGGATATGGTCCAGTCCATCACAGATAAGGTCCTCCCCACCATTGACCACATCTACAAGGAGTGATGTCACAAGAAAGCAGCATTAATCATCAAGGTCCCCCACTGCTGGCATCAGGAAGAAGGCACAGGAGCCTCAGGATCCATACCACCAGGTTCAGGAACAGTTATTAC
This sequence comes from Hypanus sabinus, assembly GCF_030144855.1. NCBI lineage: Eukaryota > Metazoa > Chordata > Chondrichthyes > Myliobatiformes > Dasyatidae > Hypanus > Hypanus sabinus. The sequence goes on along the minus strand of NC_082726.1, from coordinate 32,818,891 downwards.
CCCTCAACATCAGCCTCTTGAACCAGAGGGGATAACTTCACTCAACTTCACTCACCCCACTATTGAACCATTCTCACAACCTACAGACTCACTTGCAAGGACTCTTCGTGTCACATTCTCAATAATTTTAGTGTTACTATTTGTGTTATTATTTTTTCTTTCTATTTATATTTGCACAGTTTGTTGTTTTTTTTCTACATTGATTGCTTTCCATTCTGTTTGGTATGGTCTTTTATTGATTCTATTGTGTTTCTTGTAGTTACTGTGATTGCCCACAGGAAAATAAATCTCAGAGTTGTATATGGTGATGTATATGTACTTTGATAATAAATTTACTTTGAACTTTGAAGTAGGTGTGGCTGCATTAGATAGTCCTTTCAATGCTCATGTGACTGCAGCTGCTGAGGGACAGAAAGAAAATTGCTTGACCCATGAATAGAGGGTAATGACCTTAATGCACTCTGCTGCTTTTAATGTCCTTGTATGAAGGATCACAGCATTGTGCAAAGCCAGTCATTCTTCTGAAACCAAGTACCACGTAATTTGCCTTACCCCGTATTCTGTCCAGTAATTATATTCTTTTCCATAATTTTTGTCGGAGATTCATTGTTCCACCTGGGACTGTCCACTTCCTTCCAAGTTATTATTTTTCTTTTTTCTAATTTTGTCAACCCATTCCTGCCAGTTACTTCATCTCACTAGGCTGGAGACCACTGAGGAACCAGCTTGCCTCCAGTACTTTGCCCAAGTGGTCTTTATTCATGTTTGAGTTTTGACAGTGAGTATTGGCCAACTCTTCATCCCCATATAAGGTATTAGACCGAAATCCATGTCAATCCTTGTTCAGAATTCACCTCCATGCATTTTCTAGCAGAGGTCACTGGATAATGATTGGGACTGGGCAATCATCAACTTGCCCCAACCCCATCTTCCCAGTCTGCCTTACAAACCAAGACAACACTCTGAGATGCACTATTTTCCATCAATTAACTCAGCACAGAAAATGTACCCTTAACTCCCTGATTTGTTACATCAGGAAGTCATGTTTGGTGATGTTTCATGCTGATTAACACTTTGGTTTATGAGTTAAATAGAAAACTTTTATCATCATTACATGCTAGGTTTTCTTTACCAGGTTGTACAACAAAGCAAGTTAATCTGGGAAAAAAACAACTGTAAAAAAATAATTGATTCCTTTCAGTCCCCAGCACAAACTCCCCACCTGTATCCTCGGCATCCAATGATCCAGTGGGATCGTACTCCATCAACGGGATTCTGGGCATTCCACGATCGAATGGTGAGGCCAAAAGGAAACGTGATGAAGGTAAGAAGGAAACACGATCCAGCTTTTTGTGCTGTCACCTGTAGGGCAGCTAGTGTTTCTGGCACTGTGGCTGTGTGCTGCCCATCTGCTCTCTAATCATCTTCTAGTTTACACACGGTTTAGGCTGTTGGCTTCAGCCAGTCTGCAGATGGGGTTTAATGTTTATTATGGAATTCAGTTCTGCGATCGGGTTTGTGTAACAGGATCCGCTGCAAGGTATTGGTCATTAGGAGTGCATAGTTGGAATCAGTTCAGCATTCTATATATTCAGTAATAGGACTGATGACTCTATACCTCTATATGTTTCCACAGTGGTGGTTAGCAGTGCCAACCCATCCTTTGGTTGTTGTCTGTTGGTGGGACATGCTGATGCTTTTACCTGAAAGTACTTGTTCTGTACATTCGTAGAGGGGTTAGTTGAATTCCCTGAGTACCTGAGAAGACATTTGTGATTGGTTGATGTGACCCCTGCTTAAACAGGAAGGACTGTTGCTGTTTTACTTCTTTAACCCTTTGAGTGTATCATCCGTTGAGTAAATTATTTTTAGATAGAAATTGTAACTTTTTCTCTGAAGTTCACATCATGGTAAATGAAGGGAACTTTTGTTCCTGCAGTTTCTGTGCCACTAGCCTTTCCTCGCATTCATTCCAGCGTTGTCGCAAACGTGACAACTTGTAATGGGGCAATTTCTGAACTTTGTGCAAAGCATTACATTGCATCAGTTATCTCCACTGCTTATGATCTGAGAAAACATAACAGAGAAATTCCAATAAATGACATAAAAGCTTGCAAAAGTAACGTTGAACTGGAATGGAAAGGCAAAAGTATTAATTCTTGATCACAGACACGGGCTCCAGTTGGTTCTAGATATTTTTGGGTATGATCAGATTAGATCCTGGTATTGTCTGTATTTGGTCACTCACTATATTTGCTGTCAAGACCTACAAGTGGAGATTGGCATTTGACAGTAGTTTAACCAAGTACAAATTAAGGTCAGAACCTACGGAAAGAGTATGGAAATCATTTGTGTTTTATGTCTCCACAATTTATCATCTAATGAAGTCCACAATTTATCATCTAATGAAGTCCTCCTCTGCTGTGGGCTCAGGACATTTCCTGATTCTGACAGGCAGAAGATGAGACTTCCTGCAATACCAAGGTTTATTCATAGAGAAATAACTGTGAGTTTGGGTGGGTGAAATATCTGTCACTATTTTGCAGCAACAGACGCAATGCCAAGGGTCAAGAGTCATAGAGTAGATTACTGTCAAAGCTGAAGGTGTGAGAAGCAAGACCTCTAGAAATAATCAGGCATATCCTGGATTCCAAGGTGATTGGGCCTAACTGGAGAAACAGGAAGGGATTCAGAGAGCTGGAGATATTTTTTGGTGTGAAATCTTGAGGACTGAGTCAATTTAGATTACATAATGTTACTAGCAATGACTATTTGCAGTTTCAGTCATACTTATGCAATCTCTCCTGTCGTCTTTTCTGTTTGTTGGTGATTTTAAAATAACAATTGATTATTGATTATGCAGTATATGCATACAAAGTTTGGAAGAAATGCTTTCAGAGACAATAAATTTTATCTCTTATCCTTGTTACATAAAAGAGAGTAATGTGTTCAAAAGCTATGGTACTCTGGATGCTTAAGAAACACCAGGAATGAGTTCATGAATGTACTTTAAAACTAGCTGAAACAACGTAATTATAATGTAATTCTATACGCTCTTCTGGTCCATTACAGATGAAAAACTGAAACGTTTTTTATACTATGCCAAGATAAGTTAAATGCCAAAGTATTTCAGGTCACACAGTGATTGCAGATAGGGATATCTCTTGGCTTGTCACTAGCGTTACCTTTAATTTTCAAGTTCATTCACGTGCTTCTCCTTTCTACCACTGTAGCCTCTTCCAGTCTTTTCTTCCAACATTTCTGTGTTTAAACGAGTTTTGGATCTTGGACATATCAGTTTCATCACCTCTCTATTGGTGACCAGAGCTTCTGTTGACTAAGCACAAATTTCTGGACTTATTTACTCAGAAGTTTTACTACTTCTTTCTGCTTTGAAACACAATGTGAAGGCAGGCCTTTCAGCCCATCACATCCATACTATCAAGCACCAATCTGTATTTAATCCCCTTTCCCTCCTGCATCCTCATCAGGGCAATTCACAGTGATAATTATCCTACCCACCAGCATGCCTTTGGAACGTGGAAGGAAATTGGAGGGTATGGAGCAAACTCATGAAATTACAGGTAGAATGTGCAAACTCCATTTGGGCAGGGCCTGAGGTCCAGATCAATGCCGGGTCTCTGCATTTGAGTGACAACAGTACTAATGATTTATCACCATGCTATCTTTTAGCTTTTTGATCAAGGTTATAGTCCCCATCTTATGGGCTTCAATGGTGGATTTTATTTAATAACATACCTTAGGATATTTTATTATGTTAAATAAGTTATATAAATGCAACTTTCAAACTCCAAAGTCACCTGCCACTTCCATCTGTTCACTGAACTGGTATGCATTTTGCATGCTGTGGTTACGTTTAGTTTTTGTCCACATACCTCTTTAGCCCTAGCATGATCTTGCTCTGAGGTGCGTTGATTACTGTGACATGTGCTTTGTATGTTCAGCTGGATTACCAGGAAAGCTTTTGGTTCATTTTAGTATTTGGGTCCCTTGGACCGAGAAGCTCTAGTTATGATATTCCATCTATCCCTAGCTAATTCATAGAATTACTGTGTGCATTTCTGGTCACCAAATAAGGACATGGAGAGGGTACGGAAGAAAATTACCAGATTGTTGCTTGGTATGGAATGTGCATAAACAGAACAGGCAACATTTGATTTCCTCAGACAGCAGAGGGGCCTGATACAGACGTGCACAAATATGAGACAAATGGATATGGTGGATATGATATTAGGAAACTTTTCCCCATAATAGAAGTGTCTAGAAATAGAGGAGGTAGGTTTTGGGAAGTGCGAGGGACTTACAGGTGATTTGAGAAAAAATATTTTCTCTCAGTTGGTGGTTGGAATGTGGAATACTTTTTCTGAGTGAGTGGTGTGGCATGTGCTCCCATAATATTTAGAAAGTATCTGGTCTTGCACTGAACTACCAAATCCTGGAAGGCTATGGAGCAAATGCTGGAAAATGGGGTTAGAATCAGAATGAGAATCAGGTTTATTATCACTGCCAAAGGTTGTGAAATTGGTTGTTTTGTGACAGCAAAAATTACGTAAAAATTACTGTAAGTCACAATAAGGAATATTTTTTAAACGAGGTACAGTAAATAGTGCAAAACTGTGTGGTGGTGTTCATGGACTGTTCAGTCGTCAGGCTCCTGTACCTCCTCCCTGATGGGAGTAATGAGAAGAGGTCATGTTTGGATGGTGAGGGTCCTTCAAGATGGACTCTGCTTTCTTGAGGCACAGCCTTTTGAAGATTAGTACACAATGCAGAATATACTGTAAATGGGCACTTAATGGTTGGCATGGATATGTTTCTGTGCTGTACAACTCTAGCTCTGTGACTAACTGATATTAGTCAGGACTGCTTAATGACAATGAATTACCACCACCTCTCTCAAAGTGAAGGGAAAATGTGAACCTTTCTCAAAGGGCATCCATTGTTTCTTTGGCTGGAAAAGTGCCCATAGAGGATGTTGGCGTTTGGGTCTGGCTGGAACCAGCTGTGATATCCTGGTGATCAATGTTCTAGCCACAAGATCCCTTCTACAGCATCCCCTGAAGGGAGTGAGAATGTCTCGTGTGGAGACCAAATGGTAAACAAGCACAAGTTATCATTTCTGGGCCAAAAAAATTAAGTCCCAAAAAATGATTGAGTCAAATGGAGGAAAAATAGGTTACCTCTATTTCCTTATAAATTTACCTTCACCGTTAGTGCAACAGGCAGGTTACTTTGCCGTAGTTTTGGAAGGAAAATGTTTGGTAATAACCTTGCTCAGACAGCAGTGGAGTGGTTGCTGAAGAAGGTGATGGCATGAAATAAGGGAAAGAAACAGAAACAGTGGAGACAGTCTGTGCATAGGCGGGCCCTACATTTCTGACGATATTAGGATCTCTGAGCACATTCAACAGACAGGCACCTAGTAAAAATAAAACCAGCTTTCTTATGCAGATTGTTTAATGAATTCCCTGAAGATTCTATTCAGTCTCATCCCCCTTCCCCCAACTCACACCCAGTCAAGCATGACACCGACCAACTTCACCCCCCCACTACTGCCCCCACCACAAAAAAAAAATAAAATCTTGGTTCCTTTTCAGTGAAGTTTATTAATTGATTCAATGAAGCACGTATTGAGCAGAAAGAGGGGTTTCCACTCAAAGGCCTGGCCTACACTTTTGTCACTGTTGTCTTATACAATTAATCTTGGGTGAAATGATTAAGAAGAGTTAGGATAATTACATGTCAAGATGATGTAGCAAGCCACCCAGGTCAGCCGCAGAAAGCAGTGCTGATGTGTTAGATGTTTTCACTCCAGTTCTGAGAGAGGGGAAGGGAAAAGAAATGATTTTTTTTGCCTCAAGCCTTACAGATTATAGACTCAGTGCACACAACACAGCTCTCCATTTTAATTTTATTGAATAAACATTATTATAAGTAGAAAAAAATACAAAAATCAATCAATTCCGACACATTCATACAGCACAACAAATGAGCTATATATAAGCCTGATGCCGACCCAGAGAGGAGCGTTATTATGATTATGAAGCCACTGAACTTACACACTGCACAGAGAAAATAAAAAAAACTTAGAATTACCAGCAAATGAAAATTAAACTGCAGAGTTTTGGAGTTGCCAACAATCAAGCAGAGGGAGGGCCATGTGTGTTAGACATTCAAGCTTCAGCAAACGAAGCAAGGGGCATTGGCTGATGAGTTTGGACATTTAGAAAATAAAACATGCCCAGTTCATTATCCAAAGTCCTGCTTAAATGAGAATGTGTTCTGACCATGACTGGCATTATGTGCAAATGTGTGTGTGTGTGTGTGTGTGTGAGAGAGAGAGAGAGAGAGAGATTAGGTGTGTGGTGTGACTGGCATGACGTGACAGTGTCTGTTGTAAATCACTTTGTGTGTGTGTGTGTGATGGTGTGGTTAGTGTGTATCTATGGTGTGGCGTGTGATAGTGTGTATGCTGTATGGGTGTGTGTGCTATGAGTGCAAAAATATCTGCTGTAGTCTATCAGTGTGCACCTGTGGTGTGTGTGTATGTGGAATACATGTGTCTGTGAGCATGTGATTTGGTATATACGTGATGTGTGTGACTGTATTTCCTTTTAAGAGTTGGGTATGTAACACCTTCTGCAGTAGAATAGTTTAATGGCACTCTATGCACACTCTCCACACTCTCACACTAATAAATTACATATTCTATTCGTAAATAAACATAAACTCACTCTTGTGAAGACTCTGTGTAAAGGTGGCAGCTGATGAAGGAAGTTTTGAATGGTTTTGTCTTCTTGAAACATCCTATTGAACGTTTTATTTCGTTCGTTGAGACCCAACATAAACAAATTTCTTCCTTTTGGCTTTGTCAAGAACAAAAAACAGTGTACAGGATGTGGTTAAATTATTTAGTGATAATAGTAAAAATTATTCATTTTCTGTAGTTTAATAGTAAGTTGTTTTCTTTAAACAAAGCCCTCTTGTTTATCATGCAAAGTGTTGTGGGTAACTGTGGAATTCCTCTTTAATTATAAGAATGAATATTATGATATCAAATTCCTATTTAATTAACAGCATGCCTTTTATACATACCTATTCTTTGTTTCTCTTTTACACCCTCGTGCAAGAGTTACCATTGAGTGAAGTGCTGTGTAATAGCAATTACCAGGAAGCTGATACCTGCGAGATGAAAGGCTCTTAGTGCTCCAGGATTATTCTCAGTCCCTACAAATTTGGGAATTTCAAGAAGAAAAAAACCAGAGGGATAATTGTGTGTGTTTTTCTCCTTGAAATACCGTTTATTCACAATAACATTTACGTAGATGAGAGATAAATGTTTGATTGGGTAGAGTGGTTAAAAACTGGAATTAATGTTGAATCACAGCTGAATTCTTAGCTTTGGGTGGTAATGTAGTCTAATGCTGCCTGCCTGTCACTGCCTGATTTGCACATCCACATAGAATACAGCCAACTAATGTCCAACAACTGGTTAAATTTAACTCAGTCGTACAGCCGGTGAAAGGTTTTGCCGCTCGTCAACTTATACAGCAAAACCGAGCTTTGGAGATTCATCCTCATCAGTGTAATGATATCAGCTCTGATTGGATATTCCCCTAGAAGATGGTCTCTTGTTTCCAACGATCTCTCCTAATCAGCAGTTGTCTTGCCCGTCGTTGATATTTTTCATTATTAATAAGTAAGTGTTTAGGGAACATGAAGGAGAGCACTGTTTTTGTCGAGCTGTATGACTTTTCTCTTGGCAGTTGCTTGCATAGAGTCCAGGAAATTAATCTTCAATTCTTGAAGACTCTAGGACAGTGGGGGGGGGGGGGGGGTGGGCGGTGAGTGGGTGGGGAAATGGCTGCCAACTTTAATCCAGCTCGGCTGATAAGGCGGCGAGTATTAACTTGAAGCAATGTGTCTTTGTGGTCAGACACAAACTGTGTGGTTTAACTAGCCTGTTCACAGAATCAGTTTAATCAGTCACTTCAGTCTCTCCCCCTTCTGTCCACCTGTTCTTCAGGCTTGTTTTTTCTCTCTCTTCTGGTTCCTGCTTATTTTGCAACTCGGGAAATAAAATACCTTGTGATGGCACTGAAGTTAGTGAGGTCCAACCGACTCAAAGATTCTTAGAAAGGTTACTATAGAAACTGTATGAATCACGCTGTTTGTAAGTCACCTCTCATTAAAGCATGTTTTTGTGCAGCTATAAAGGACCATGTTGTGAGGAATGCATGTAGTTCCATTAAAACTGCAGGAGTCATTCACAGTCAGCCCAATCACTTCCTCCTCTTTATTGGGATATCAGCAGATTTTTTTAAAAAAGAAAACAAATGTTTTTCATCCACAATAGCTGGAAAGCTGCTGTAATTAAACAGAGTCCTGTCAAACCTACTGCGTGCTGACCATTCTAATCCCTGCCTCAGATTGGATAAATTCCTTTATTTTTTTTACCTTTTCTTCCTTTTCTCTTGAAGGAATTGACTCCTTGCTGGGCCCCAAATGCACAGACACTGGGCACCCGTGTCCCACTGCCAATTAGTCACAAGTGAGTTTTGGCAAAGAATGCTACAGGCTATTGCAACGCATCATTCGTCACAGCTGAGCCCACTTTTGCCACCACCCAGTGTCCAAACTCACCCTAATGATCAGAGACCTCTGGCAGATTTTTTTTGTGATTTTCCTGAATCAGGGATTGATCCAACAACAGAGTGTTAGACGGCCAAGGCAGCTAATCTACTACTGTAAGGAGGGAACTGACTGCAATGGTTTCCTGCTCTGTACAGCTCAGTAATTGACCGAACAATCTCGCCTAGTCAGCTGCCTTGACGTTTGCTATCTGCCGATATTCTACCATGTTGGTCACTTGTCACCCTTCATTTGATCAAAATTAATTTCAATGATGCATTTCATATCACGCAGCTGGAAGCATATTTTAGAAAATTATATCTTTAAGTAATGTGGTTACAGGAACACCACGCGGTGCCCGTGGTAGCATTGCATTCAGCACGACACTGTTAGAGCTCAGGGTTTCGTAGTTCAGAGTTCAATCCCAGCATCCTCTGTAAGGAGACTGTACACTCTGTGTTTTCCCCAGGTGCTCTGGTGTCCTCCTACAGTCCAACAATGTATTCAGTAAATTAACTGGTCATTGTACATTATCCTGTGATTAGGTTAAAGTTAAATCAGGGTTGTCAGGGATGCTGGGCTCAAAGCGTAATATTGCTAAATACGAACAGAAGAAAATGGGAGCCAAACTAGGCCACTCGGCCCCTCTAACCTGCCCTGTCATTCAATATTATCATGGCTGACCAAAACTGGTTTCAGCTCCTCTTACCCCTCAGTTCCTCAATCATTCAAATATTTATCTATTTCTGCCTCAAATATTTCTCGTCATATGATTTCAACCCATGTCAGCAGATGGGAATTCCAGAGATCCACTACTGTCGGAGAGAAATAATTTCAGTGTATCTCAGTTTTAAGTGTCAGGACTCTTTATCTGGAGTGACACACACAAAGTGCTGGAGGAACTCAGCGGGTCAGGCAGCATCTTTTGAAAGGAATGCAGAGTTGACATTTTGGGCTGAGATCCTTCATCAGGATTGGAAATGGAAGGGGGAAGAAGCCAGAATAAAAAGATGGGTGTAGGAATAAGTATAAGCGAGAAGTTGATAGGTAAAGCCAGGTGCGGGGGTGGGGGGATGGGGGGGATGAAATGAGAAGCTGGGTGATGATAGGTGAAAAAGGCAAAGGGTTGAAGAAGAAGGAATCTGATAGGAAAAGAGAGTGGACCATGAGAGAAAGGGAAAGGGGAGGGACACCAGAGGTTGGCGATAGGCAGATGACAGAAGAGTGGAGGTAAGAGGGAGACCTTTTATTTATTAGGTTTGTGAGTCTGAACGAGTAAAACACAATGACAGAGGCTACCCTGACTTCTAGCAATCCTCAGCTGGACTGTCAAACATGCAACCTTCTGACTCAAAAGACTGCAATGTTACAGAATCAACATGCTGACTACATGGTGTTAACATCTCAGTCCTGATACAGGGGTTTCGACTCAAAATGTCGATAATTCCTTTTGTGCTGAGTTCCTGCAGTACATTGTTTGTTCTACCGGATTCTGGCATCTGCAGTGTCTTGCGTCTCTGTTGTTAATGTTTGCCTCCTGTCTCCTTGGCACCCTAATCAGTGTAGAAAGGGAAATCGGGCCAAGCTTCTTCATCCAAAGTGTTGGTGTGGAGACATTGGCAGGATAAGACAGCATAAGTCTATTTAGGGCAGGGGTTCCCAACCTTTTTTGATGCCAAGTACTCTTGCTGTTAACTGAGGGTTTGTGAACCCCAGGTTGGGAACCCTTGTTTTAGGGATAATTCATTACTGTGGGAAAGAGATTCTTGGTCTATAGGCCTCCTCATGGTCCTGTAAACATAAAGATTTTTTACTATATATTTCAATGGTTTTATGTACACAGAATTATCTAATCTTCAGTATCAGCACTGAAGAATGTACAATAAGGAAATGGTCCCTTAAAACTGAGGTGCGCAGACATTACTTCTTTCAGAGCATGGAGAATCTCTGGAATTCTCTGCCCTTGAGCTTAATTTAATTTTTTTAAGGTGGTGAAAAAATGAGGAATTAGGATTGTGGGGAACTGACATAGAAGGGGAGCTGAGGCTGGCACAGAGCGGTCTTGATCATATTGAATGGTGAAGCAGGCTGAAGGGATGAGCGCCATTAACCTGCTCTTATTTTCGTGTATTCTTGAACTTAAAATGGACCCAACTTTTCAAAACTTCTTAATACACCCATTTGGAAGATCAGAACACCTCTAATCATTTCTTAAATGTTTTAAGGAATTTTGTCATTGCCACTTTATTTGGGGTTGCATTGTATGTGTTAATTGCGCTTTGAGTAAGGAGCAATTTCCTGCTGGAGATTTTGCATTTGATTTTCAGTGCATTTAAGCCCTTTGTTTTACCTTGTTTTGCAACTTAAATCTAATTTCTGAACACTCGTTTTGGTCTGTAATTGGGACAAGTTTAATGGAATGTGTATATTGAGTTATGGATGCAAGTGTGTGATCTCTGAGGTATGTAGACACATAGTCCAGTATCCTCATGAATATAAACACAGGCAATGTACATTGTAACATGAATGTTGACATTTGTGTGGTCAAGTTGGTATTTAGAAGAATGCAGATTGGAACCTGTGTTCCACCATAAGCACAGTATACAAGGGCCTGCTCCTAGTCACTCGTTCTTTTCACTGTTAAAAATTGTGTTATCTAATAAAATAAATTAAGTAATTAAATAATACAGCAAAATGGGAACTTGATCTTTAACAACTGATAGAGGATTTTAACAGAATGACGGGGGATAAAGTACGACTGCAGCAGAATGTTCACCATATAGACTGTTGGAGTGTCCACACCGTGTATGTCATAGTATTGTAAAAATGGAATATGTTCAATTAATACTTACTTACTTCCTGCCCATTACACCACTGGCATTTAGGGCAGCTTTGATGGTTCTCCATCTCTGTGGTGTTCAGGGCTTGTTTCATCATATCAATAGCTTTCTCTTGGTTTTCACTACTGTCAGTCATGCACGTCCCAGCTGGAGACTCGGGAATACCATCACGCACAGATGTAGAAGGATTCCTCATTGCTGTATCCATAACAATTTTGTTTGAGCAGTCAGGGTTGTTAACCCCAAGCTGAACCCCTGAACCTGGAGGACTGGTGGACCATGCTTAGTTTGGTCGCTATCCTTTGACCTGTTTGGCATGGGTGATCCTAGCAGGAGGCAAATCATAAAGCCCTGACTCCAGCCAATGTAACTTTCTGGGTCATTGAGGTACACAAGCCTGCAAACCTTGACAAAGTTGTGGTCCTCTTGGAGGATTCAATGAATATTTTGACCTATTAACAATAAAATCAGAAATTACTGAACATACCTTGCAGGCAGCATCTGTAGGAAGAGAAGATGAGACAGCACTTTAGGTCAAAGACTCTTTGTCAGAACTGGGAAGGTAGAAAAAAGGCTTGTGAAGCTGCAGAGAGAGTGGGGTTGGGGGTGGGGGGATGACGTAAAGCCAGGGTAACCATGGGGATTATTTTATATTGCCAGAATCTGTAGCATTTGAATTTCATCTTGATGATTAACAATTAAGTCTTCACCCCGAAGATAAATGCCTTTAATAAGCTAGAGTATATGTTGACTGAAGTATGTTATTTTGAGTGTTTATTCAATAAGTTGCATGGGGTATGTGCGGTGAGATATGTAAAATTAAATGAGTAAATTGAAGTGTGTAGACAATCTGGGAAGTACCGAACTTCTCTCAGACTCTTCCTTTGAAGTCACTTGGTAATTCTTTGGAATCCCAGTGGGATCTCACTAGGGGTTTTAGCACAGTGCAATTTGTATGGCTGGCCAGTGCGTCAGAGACTGACTTATGTTTGAGGAAGTATTTCACAGAAGAAGCACAGGGGTAGGGAGAGAAATAAAAGGGTGAGGTGTTAAGTGTCAATAAGGAGTGCTTAGTGATGGACTGCACATTTGCTCAATGCATCTGTTTCAAATGATTTGCCTAATCTGCAGTTTCCTTGGGTTTAAGTCTCAGGCACATTCTTGTCAGTCTGTGCTTGGAGGAAGGTTCATAGGTCAAATCGCTGAATCAAAGTACTGCCACTAGAAGGAGCCTTAATCATGTGACTGTGCCTCTTAATCCTACAGGAAGCAGCTTTGGTATCTAGCAATAGCATCGCTGTGCACAGCAGGCTATACCAACTCAAATGTCCAAATAACATAGTATAGATATCTGTTACATAATACAGGTGACTTCAATTACACTTGCCCATTTTTCCAAGCTAAACATTGCAATTCAGTTAAAAATGTTGATGATGGAACAGTTTCAGCAATATTACACTTTAGTAAGATCTTCAGTTCACCTTTCAATCAACATTCTTTTGCAGTGCCCTCAAATTCAACACCAGCACTCTTTCCTGCCTATAACAAATCTTTAGGCTTTAACAATCTGATTTCTACTGTTTCACATTTACCTCATTTTGTCTCTTCACTTCCATCGTGATTTCAGTGGCATTGTGTTATCTCCATATAAAAAACTGTGATTAATTGATAGCTTTAATTGAAAAGATAAGCAGAGAGCAACAGAGTCTCCTTCAGTATCACAGGTTCTAATGCACAGCCTGGTTTTTTTGGTAGTTTTGTTTTTACACTTTTCATTTCATTGCTTCCCTGTTCCTGCTGGAAGACAGTGAGAAATAAATCACCCAGTGTGTCTATTTGACCTGTAAAAAAAGTCATCAAGCAATATGCTGACAGTATCTGTGCTTCCAAATTTGAGCTGTATCAGGAGAAAGCTTTCTAAGCTGCATGATAGTTGTGAGAAATCCCAATGGACACAGACCTGTGAACAGTGGCAATAGTCTGAAGTGAGGAATCAGGAGTAATTAAGTAGTGTGTGTTATTTGAGGTAGAATTTTCCCTCTGACCTAATTTCGTTATTTTTTGACACTAGTCTTTACTACAACAAGATAAACAGTAATTCCCCTATTTGAATATAGAAAAATAATCTTACAGTCAATTGCTAGAAATTTTAATTTCAGTCTTTGTTTCTTAACCCTCACTGAGGAGATTTCTATTTTAAAAGGTGATGGGCAAGCTTGAGTAAATTTCCTCTGTATAGGGCAATAGCTATATAGAGCGTGTGCAGTTGGTGAAAAGGCAATCTTTATCGTAAATGAATTTGGTCTGCTTGCAGTCTTTCTTTTAGCTGCTTAACGGGTAAAAACTTTGAGTCAGAGTTACAGTCACTAATCTTAGACATGGAGTAAAGAAAATAAGCACACTGCAAATACCTGAAAACCCTCACTCAATGTTTAAAGAACAGCTTCTGCCTCTCTGCCGTCAGATTTCTGAACGGTCCATCAATCCATGAACACCACCTCATTATTTGTCTTTTGTACTATTTATTTATTTTTTTGGTAATTTACGGTAATTTTATGTCTTGCACAGTACTGCCACTGTGAAACAACAAATTTTCATGATATATGCCAGATAGTGAATCTAATCTGGATATCGTCACTCCAGCCAGTTTGTGATAAAGGAAACCTAAGCAAATAGTTTTTTTCTGGACATGTGTGATTTAACATTTAAGACGCCTGTGCAAAGATTGAGAATGGAAATATTGTTTGTAAACAGTTACCTAGAATCATATAGTTGTAGGCCTTAGCCAGTAGGTGGTGTTTTAGATGGAGTTTCAAAGTGTCTATCAATTGTGGAAGCTTTGCATCCAGCAACTGACTGTGAGCAACTCGAAAGCAATTTATTGATAATTTTATTAAATCTGACCAATAACACAAGCATCACAATTTTGGCTTTCAAATTTCATGGTTCAGTCAGAGCCCAGTGGCCTGATTTATGTGCCAAAGGCTTTGTTTTCACTTCTATGTACTGCATTTTTGACCAGTAAAATTTCATACTGAGCGAATCTCAAATCGATAGCTACAAAAAGGTAAACAAAATCTATAAATAAAGCTGCAGGGAACCATCCAATCACATTTCCTGAAACATCGAGACGCTTTAGCCAGCCACATGATTCAGTTACTGAAATTTCTAAAGTTGAAAATAATAAATAGCTAAGACACAGTTAACAGTACATAGCAATACACAAAGCACTGGATTGACAGGGGGTCAGGCAGCATCTACGGAGGGAAATGGACTCTGAAGTCCAGATGAAGGCTCTCAAGTTGAAACACTGACTGTCCATTTCCCTCCACTGATGCTACCTGATCCACTGATTTCCTCGAGCAAAGAGCTATCAGGACCATCACAGAAGCTGCAGAGTGAGCCTCCAGATGGTTATGGATGAAGCGTTGTGACCCATACCCAGTGCTGCTGGGACACAGTTCGCTGCCTGATCAACCTTGGCTGGGCTGCCTGGGCGAGGATGTCTGATGTTGAAAGACTTGAAACACCCAGTGACCCCAGGTTACATCACTGATGATGTGTCCCAGCACATCCCAGGATGCATCTCAGCATCCTGTTGCTCCAGATTCTAGCATCTACAGCTTCTTGTGTCTCTATTAAAATTACATTTTAGACTTTGACACATGTACATGTAAATTTACACCGGCTGTCGTGTCTTTGAATACTTACTAATTGATGGCCCTGAACTCCCTAAAAAGATTTGCTTAAAATTTCTTAGCTGAAAGGAAATGCCAGAGTGAGCAGGGTTAGCTAACCAAAGTTCTAACCATACAGAAGTGGGATTTACAGTGGCATTGTGAATATTTTACTGAATGATTTGGAAATTAGCTGATGAATACACTTGGGATTAAAGTTTCACATTCTAAGTCAATAAAACTCTTTGCTCCTTTAAGTGGACATACAATGCATTGTGCGTACAATGACATTCTTGACTGAAGACATCCAGAAGTACATTACAGCAAATGAAATATACTCACCAAAGGAAATATAGCAGACAATTTGCATGCACCAATCTAATACAGACCTTAGTGAGGTATATGACCAGATGCACTGCTTTCGTCGATTGGTCATTTGACATAATAACTTTTCTTCTTTTTGAAGTAGCACCAGGACAGGTAGGTTTAAGGCCTGAAAGGGTGCAGCAATAACAGTATGCCATGCATTTTAAGAAGACTGAGTTAATCTTGAACCACTAATCACCTGGTTCAGAACTGAGAGAACTATTGCTGAACCACTCTTTGAGAGCAAAGAATTTGCAATGGTATCATAACAAGGATATTTACATTGATGGAACATTTTGTTCTTACTCTCTTTTCCTGATACTATAAAACAATAAAAGCTGATTTTACTATAACAAATGGAATTAAGTCACAATACAGTTTCAGGTTAATGTCTCAAAGGAAGACTAAGAATGGTGAATATTTTATGCTCCCAACTTCTGAAAAACATTCTGTTATGTGTGAATGTGAGAAACTAAAAGGAAAAGAATTTTGGGAAGTGCTCATTTGAAGTAAAAACAGAAAGTGCATGGTTAACATATAATCCTGGAGACCTATCATCAAACTGGTTCTGCTCAAACGTCATTGATCTGAAATACCTGTGTGACTTTGTCCTCAGAAAATGCCTGATCTGTTGAGCATCTCCAGCATCTTCTCTTTTTATTTCATGTTTTCAGAGCCTGTTATTTGCTTTTGATATTCTTAGAAAGACTTTCCTTATACCACTCATCTTTATCCCAATGGCAGTCCAAGATCCTAATACATCTGGAACCTACTCTCAGCGGCCACTTTAGTAGGTACACCTGTCCATTAACGCAAATATCGAACGAGCCAATCAATTGCAGGAAGATTGTTTCTGATGTTGGGGAAGTCCAGAACGAGGGGTGACAGTTTAAGGATAAATGGGAAGCCTTTTAGGACTGAGATGAGGAAAAACTTCTTCACACAGAGAGTGGTGAATCTGTGGAATTCTCTGCCACAGAAAACAGTTGAGGCCAGTTCATTGGCTATATTTAAGAGGAAGTTAGATATGGCCCTTGTGGCTAAAGGGATCAGGGGGTATGGAGAGAAAGCAGGTACAGGGTTCTGAGTTGGATGATCAGCCATGATCATACTGAATGGTGGTGCAGGCTCGAAGGGCCGAATGGCCTACTCCTGCACCTATTTTCTATGTTTCTATTAGCAGCAACTTAGGTCAAGAGGTTCAGTTGTTATTCAGACCAACAATCAAAATGGGGGAAAAGCTGGATCTAGGTAACTTTGTTGGTGCCAGATGGGGTATTTTGAGTATCTCACAAACTGCTGATCTCTTGGGTAGCAGTCTCTAGAGAATGGTGGGAGAAACAAAAAAACATTCAGTGAGCAGCAGTTCTATGAGTGAAAAGTCATCGTTAATTTGAGAGGCAGAGCAGGATGGCCAGACTGGTTTAAGTTGACAGGAATGTGACAGCAACTCAAATAATCATGCGTAACAACAGTGTTGTGCAGAAAAACATCTCTGAATGCACACACAAAGAACCTTGAAATGAATTGGCCACAGCAGCAGAAGACCACACTGAGTTCCACTCCTGTACCAAATAAAGTAGTCACTTTATGTCTCACTGATTATGATATAATATTTGGCTCATCAGATCAATGCTTACTCCCAGCAGACACTCCCCCTCCTATTTCCTGAAGATTTCCAACTTTCTCTCTCTCACATCTCTATCAAGTTCTCATTCCCACTTCTACACACTGATGGGTACCTTTTACAATGACCAATGAACTTACCAGCACATCTTTGGGATATGGAAGCAAAGTAAAACACCTTTAGAAAGTGGAACCATTGGAGATCAGGATCAGATCCAGATTCTTGAAGTTGTAAGGCAGCAGTGCTAACTACAGTGCGACCGAGGCACTACTTCTGTGCATCTTCAGGTTCCAAGAAAGCTGAGAGATCAAAGTGAGTATGTAAATAAAGTCACATGGTAACCAAAGCTCTTTTTAATATATAGATGCAGAACTGAGAACCACAAAGTTCCTTGTACTATAGCTATTATTAGGCCCCATCAATGAATTTATTAGAGTTCTGTCAATAGACTATATTTCCTCAGCTGTCTCATGGGATAAGCAATCACACAGGAGCTTGTCTGAAAAAGAAATGAATCGAGCATTTTCCATGGAGCAACCATGCCTAACTCAACATTTTCCGTTGCATCTGGCTTCTTGCTAACGTTGTTTGTACAGTGGGACTTTGAAAGATGAGCACCAGTCTTTGAAAGCTTGATTCTAAACTCAAGAAACGTTGTGAAAATATTAATACTGAATGCACCATTATTGTGACTATAATTTTCTGGCTGTGATTATCAACAAATTCAACAAAAACAGCTTGTTTCTTTTTAAAGCATTTGTAATGTTGCAATTTTTCTGGAAGTTCTCAGGTTTTGATTTAATTGTTAATAGACCTTTGGCCTTATGATACCAGGACAGATGACTAAAAGCTGAGGACTTCAAGAACTGACTCAAGGATAAGTAGGAAGTAAAAAAAAAGAATACCCAAGCTATAGACTCATTCAGTTGTAGTCAATGGTGGATTGATGGAAAGCAGGGAATTACAAGTGACCAGAATGGTGGGCTCATGCCTACATATCAGAGGGAAGGAAGATATTACTGAGGTTGGGAGGACTGAAACCATGAGGCGATTAGAACATTCATAAGATCAATACATTGCAATTGCATTGAGGTCCTATTCTAACGGTGTTGTTATTTCATGCCTTCTGCTGCATCGGGTGGCAACCTTGCCTTTTCTTTAGCATTTTTGCCTGTTGTTTTATAAGGCTGAATTGTTGGCTTGACTGAATGGAAAGCCTTCAGGGAGCTGGCTGAATTCGAACCTGGGACCATTTGCCTCGAAGTCTGGCGCGGGTGCCACTGTGTCACCAGCCGGCACAATTCTAATGGTGTAGCATGATTTATAGCTTTTTCCGGAGCATTTTACAAGTGGAGCCACTTGCCATACTATTTTGGGAGAGGACTTTCAGACTAAGCAGAGAGGTGTTAGGATTTCAAAGATAAGGCTCTGCAATAAGGGAAAAAAATTGAGCATCCGTAATTGACACTGTGGAGACTGACAGTCCCCAGTATATATTGGAATGTTTTATTTGTTCCTATTACCTTTGTTTGTAAAACAGAAACCAATTTGAAAATGTAATTTGCAAGAAGAATGGAGGTAGGTGGGAGTCTGGCAGCTGGCTGGAACACTGACAGTCACAGCGGAGGCAGGCTCAGTCCTGCCTGCTCCCAGGCTTCTGACAGGAAGGTGAAAGTAAATTGCATATTCAATCACCTTGGGTTAATATAACTCCTGCCACACTCCAACTCAAAAAACAAAAGCTCTTTTTTGACATTATATAGCGTGCCGTGCAAAGGACTGATAATTTGAGTTGGTGACCAAATTGGAGTCATTAATTCTGGACTAATGTGGGAATCATCGCTTACCAATTTCAGAGGATATGAGGGGCCTCTGTAAAAGGTCCAGAAAAGGACAATGAGATAATGTAGTGTGACGTCTATTATGTACACTGTGTCTTTGGAGAAAGCTTAGGGGACAGAGGTGTCATAAGGCCCATTATTTCTGCCTTTGTCATGTGTTATTGTAAATTAAAAGTAGCATGTTACACTCAGTAGCTATTGGAAAGGAGCGCTGTGATTGTTCCCACAGCAGAGAGGCACTCTACTGTGTGTGATATGTGACATTTAAAGCAAAATTTGCAATTCCGCTGAGAAAACCTATTAATTCACAAATTAAGATTTTTTTTCCCTTTCTGATGGAGAACCAATTGAAAAGACAAAAAAAAAGGAAATGGCCTAAAGGATAAGACCTACTCTCTGTCTCGGCAGCAGAAGCCTCTTCTGCTTTCCACATGGCAGCAGAAACAGAATTGAATTCTTCCATTGACTGGTGTGTCTAGCTCACCTGACTGCCACAAAATAAATCATTCAGCTCGATGCCTTCTACCTTTCCCAGACAGATCTGCAATTGCAATTAGTTAGAGGTTGTTGTTTATAAGACCTTGTTCATGCACGGTTGAAGGTATTTCTGTTGAGGGTTGGTTGGTGGGATTATGATGAATGGTAATGATTCTGAATTATGATATCCATTAAGAGGAAGGACATTAAATGGAGACAGACTTTGGAGTGATCTTTGTCTGCCTTTCAAAGCCTCCTCCTTTCAGAGTATTTGGTTTCAAGCCAATGCATGCAGAACTCTGTAACCACCTGTAATCTTTCAGCTCAACCCTTGAGTTTAAGCTGTGGTAGACCCAATAATTATGGGAGAGAAATGCTGGAGTTTGACTTTGATGTTAACATTTACTCTTCCCAGTCAGAGTGTCACTGGAGAGTATAGAAAGTGACGATGTTCCCCCTAAGTGACTCCTGAGTGGCTTATCTTGACAAGTTGAAAACTGTTTGCCTCACATAAACAACTACCTTTCTCAAGCTGCATGTTTGCCTCACATAAACAACTACCTTTCTCAAGCTGCATGTTTTCAATGTTCACATCAAATGGGAATTCAGCATGGAAGCAAATTTGATACTAGGAAATGATCTTCCATTTGTTATCTGCACATATCTTAACTCAAATAATCAGGCATTACAATGGTAGTGTCTAGAAGAGCACCTCTGAACGCTCAGTTTGTCAAACACAATATTCACAACTCAGTGGCCACTTTATTAGGTAAGCCTGTACACCTGCTCGTTAATGAAACTATCTAATCAGTTAATCATGTGGCATAAAAGCATGTAGACATGGTCAAGAGGTTCAGATGTTGTTCAGACAAAACATTAGAATGGGAAGAAATGTGATCTATGTGACTTTGACTGCGTAGATGATTGCTGGTGCCAGATGGGTTTGTTTGGGTATCTCAGAAATTGAAGATCTCCTGGGATTTTCATGCAAAACGTTCTCTAGAATTTACAGAGAATGCTGCAAAAACAATAAAACATCCAGTGAGCAGCAGTTCTGTGGGTGTAAGCACCTTTTTTATGAAGAGAGGTCAGAGGAGAATGGCTGGACTAGTTCAAGCTGACAGGAGGTTGACAGTAACTCAGATAACCACACATGACAATAATAGTATGCAGAAGAGGACCTCTGAATGCAAACCACATCAAACCTTGAAGTGGATGGGTATAGCAGCAGAAGACCACACCAGGTTCCACTCATGTGTCTACTTTATTAGGTGTACTGCTTTACCTAATAGAGTGATCGCTAAGTGTATTTCCACACTTTATCTAAAATAATATTTTGAATGTAACTTTTGGTTTTGCCTGCCGTTGTGAAGACTTCTGGCATTGTTAAGCAGAAACATTATATAGTTCATGATAGGTGACAGTACTGATAGTAGGAGGTTTCAAATTTCCACATATTGACTGGGGCTCCCATACATTAAAATGACTAGATAGAACAGAGTTTGTCAAATGTGTTCAGAAAGTTTCCTTAATCAATATATAGAGGTCCCAACAGGAGAGAATACAACACCAGATCTCCTGTTAGGGAAGGAGACAGGGCAGAAGTGTCTGTCGTTGAACACTTTGAATTTAATGTGCATATTTCTGTTAGTTTCAAGATAGTTATGGAGAGGGATAAAACTGGTCCTTAGTTTGAGATTCTGAAGTGCCAATTTTGATGGCATCAAAAAGGATTTGGCAAGTGTAGATTGGGGTAGGTTGTTTTTTGGCAAAGGGTTGCTTGGTGAGTGGGAGGCCTTCAAAAGTGAAAATTTGAGAGTATAGAGTTTGTATGTTCCTGTTAGAATACAAGGCAAGGTTAATAGATTGAGGGAACCTTGGTTTTCAAGCGATGTTGAAGTGATGGTTAAGTCTAAGAAGGAGGTCCATAGTAAATATAGGCAGCAATGAACAAATGAGGTGCTTGAGGAATTCAAGAGAAAACTTGACAAGGAAATCATGTGGGCCAAAAGAAGGCATAAGGTTGTTCTGGCAGATAATGTAAAGGAGAATCCCAAGGGCTTCTACAGATATATTAAGTGCAAAAGGCTAACATGGGACAAAATTAGTCCACTTGAAGAACAACGTGGTCACCTATGGATGGAACCAAAAGAGATGGGGGAGATCTTAAATGGATTTGTTTGCATCTGCATTTATGCAGGAGATGGGCACAGATTCTAAAGAATTGAGGGAACACAGCAGTGAGGTTGTGGAACTTATCCAGACTTTAGAAGATGGGTGCTTGCTGTTTTAAGGCAAATTAGGTGGATAACTCCCCAATTCCTGACAAGGTGTCCCCTCGTACCTTGTGGAAGGCTAGGAATGGAATTGCAGGGGCTCTGGCAGAGATATTTAAAACATCCTTAGCCAGGGTAAGGTGTTGGAGGACTGGAGGATAGCTAAAGTTGTTCCGTTCTTCAAGAAAGGCTCTAAGAATAAGGTGGGAAATTGTAGCCTGGTGAGCCTGACATAAATTATAGGAAGGTATTCTAAGGGACTGGAGATATAAGTATTTATATGGATAGGGCCTGGTTAGGGATATTCAAATTGGCTTTGTGCATGGTAGGATGTGTCCAAACAATCTACAGCAGGTTACCAGGAAAATTAAAGAAGGAAAGGTAGTGGATATTGTCTACATAGACTTCAGTAAGGCCCTTTCACAAAGTCTCACATGGGAGACTGGCCAAGAAGGATAAGTTGTCTGGATTCAACATTGGATTAAAAATTGGGAGAAGCCAGACAGTGGTAGTAGATGGTTGCCTCTCTGAGTGGAGGTCTGAGATTAGTGTATAGTGTCTGTTTTTCATCTACGTTAATTATTTGGATGATAATGTGGTAAACTGGAGCCGCAAACTTGTGGATGATACCAAGATTGGCGGTATAATTGGCAGTGAGAAAGGCTAGCAAAGCTTGCTACAGGATCTGGACCAGCTGGAAAAATGGGTTGAAAAATGGCAGATGGAACTTACTGCAGACAAATGTGAGGTGTTGCACTTTAGGAGGACAAGCCAGGGTAGGACTTACATAGTGAATGGTAGGGGACTGAGAAGTGATGTAGAACATAGAGTATCAGGGAATACAGATTCATAATTTCTTGAAAATGGCATCACAGGTAGATAGGGTTGTAAAGTTAGCTTTTTAGCATATTAGCCTTCATAAATCAAAGTATTGAGTACAAGAGTTGGGATGTTATGTTGAAGCTGTATGAGTCTAAATTTGGAGTATTGTGTGAGGTTGTGGTCACCTACCTATAGGAAGGATATCAATAAGATTGAAAGAGCGTAGAGAAAATTTACAAGGATGTTGCTGGGCCTTGAGGATCTGAGTTATATGGAAAAGTGGAACTTGCTAGGACTTTATTACCTGGAGGATAAAAGAATGAGGGGAGATTTGAAACAATATTCAAAATTATGAAGAGTATATGTAGGGTTAATGCAAGTAGGCTTTTTCTGCAGAGGTTGGGTGAGACTAGAACTATGGGTCGTAGGTTAAGGGTGAAAGGTGAAATATTTAAGGGGAACCTGAGGGAGAACTTATTCAGTCAGATGGTGGTGCAAGTGTGGAATAAGCTGCCAGTGGAAGTGGTGAATGTGGGTCTCATTGCAATATTAAAAAGAAATTTGTATAAGCATATGGATGGGAAGAGTATGGTGAGTTATGGTCCAGGTTACTGTCAATGGGACTATTCAGAATAATAAATCAGCAGGTCATGTTCCTGTGCTGTAATGCTCTATGACTCACTTACTTTAAGACATCAGCATTAGGTATTTCCTTGTTGTTTATAGTATGTGTTAAATGATATGTGAAATATTAAACATTTTCCAGTCTCCATAAGATATGGGGTAAGTGTAGAATTAAGTATCTATGTGAAAAAAATATATAGTGCAACATTCTCCTCTAAGTTTTGGATCGGTAGAAGTAAAAGAATTATAACATTACTTGTGCACTTGAAAGAGCTCAAGTCTTAGGAAAGTACTTCTATTGATTCGTTGAGGAACTTTTTATTCTTATGAGCTCAGTTTCAATTTACAATAAACTATCAACAGCTTTATTCTATTGCTTGGTCACTTACATAAGCCTAGTCTGAGGCAACCAATGTATTTCTACAAGACACGTACAGCTGGTCAATGGAAGAGAGGCAAAGGGATTGTTAAAGGAAAAAGTAGCTTAACTTTACGTGCACTAGCTATTTTCCAGTACTCTGTGCTTTCCTCCATCTGATTAGCTTATTTAGGGACTATTTGAATATGATGGGATTGTGTCATGCTTATATTGTGTATTTATGCTTTTCAGTGGGTGGACACTGACTGGTGATCAGGGGTAGAATTCCTCACTGTCCTTTCTTCTTCCTTGCCTTGGCTAATGAAGCAAACCTTGTATATCATTCCCATAGTTCACTGAGGACCATTCAATTGACCCATTGGTCCCGATTCCATACTCCAAATATGCTCTCCTCAAAATCCTTAAAACCTTATTCCCATGATAATATGCTTATGTGCATAACAGCTATGCTTCTCTTGTTCTCAGAACCCTATTCAAGCGCAGTGAACTGCAGGATTCATTTCCAATCTTCTAGCTCTCTGTACACAAAGCAAGAAAATAGAAAATATAAGAAATTGATATTGTTGCTGTTTCACTAAATAATAAAGAAATGCAGCATTTCCTCCCAGCTACGTGTGCCATACCTCATTAACCCTCAAGTGCCACTTGTACAATGGGCTCAATAGATTGAAATTGCCAGTTGCTGAATTCTGGTTGCAGTTGATGCATATTGTATTGAGCGTGTTCTGCATTCTGCATTCTGCACCACAAGATACCTTACTACTAAGTTGCTTAAGGCCAGGGACAGTGGAGTGGAACAGCAGATGAGAGACTGGAATATTTGACTCAGACCTATACGACCAGATCTGTTCCACTTTAGTGCGATTATCCACAAGGGCCTTTTAGACAGGTTGGCTGTACTCAGTGAAAAAGAGACAGGGTTTTATTTAAACAATGTGATGCACTTAGAAGTATAGGGTGATTTTTCCGTCTGGAAATGGGTTGTTTGAGCGATGTGCCTCTTAACGATTCTGAGGTTTTCCAGCTTCTGTTCAGTTTTTTAGTTTTGTAATGTACACACCCAGAACACCAAAATAGCTTATGGTTTTATGCTGCAGACGCACTGTGAACTAAACCAAATAAAGTAGCCAAACATTAATATTTGGTTCTGCATGCAAATACAAAGGAGAATATCTCCTTGGCTGTACTTCCTTACCCCAGACACATTCAGTCCCAGAAAATATTACCACTGACAGCTGCTCTTCCTGCACAAATACCAACCAAAGTTGAATTTTTTTTTCAAATTCCTGCTTATTCACCGAATTTAATTGAAGCATTTTTCAAAATATGAACAGTATGAAAAATGTTCAAAAATACGAGAAAATAAATAGTGCAACATCCATCCTCAAATGTCAATGGGTAGGGTTAGGGAGGCAAAAATTAAATGACTAATGGAAGCTGGCTTTGAAATATCTCAATCACTGAGTTCATTTGCTAAAAGATTAAAACTATTTAAAGCATCTCGCCTTCATTTGGCTGCACTGACTACATGGATCCGTCTGTTTGCTTTGAGGGTGGCACCGCTGATTCCAGTCAAGCTAATCTTCTTACCTGTAACTTTTGTGAACTACCATGGGGTCACCAAAATAGTCGTCCTTTCTCACACCAAACAGAGATGACCAACCTATTGGTCAGCTAGCCAGTATTTTCATCTCTTTTCACACCAAACACTCCAGAATATGCTGTAGAATGGATTCCTGAAGGATCAGTTGTTTGAACATAGAGTCATGCAACATGGAAACGAGTCATTTAGTCCATTGTGTCTACACTGGCTGTTGGAAAGCACAACTATCAGTGGGCTTGACAATTCAACTGTTGCATCAGTCACTTCTTAAAAGCTGTCAGTCGCTCTGCTTCTATCGTTCTCTGACGCAGTGTATTCCAGGTACTCAGCATTCTCTGGGTGAGGAAGGTCCTCCAAAGATCCCCTCTAAATCTCTTGCTCCTTATTCTAACCCTGTGATCTCTAGTTTCATCAATGTTATCACGTGTCACATAATTTTACAAAATTAATGCACATTTGAAAAATGTACTGTAAAAGTTAATGACAAAAGTAGCATCAACTAATAATTTAGAAACTGATTCAATTCAGCACTGATGTTATTAGAGCCCAATGATTCAGGATAGAGTAATAGTGACATTTTTAATCCATCACTGTTAGTAATACTGACTGACAATTCCAGACAGACAGTAATAGCAACTGATTCAATTTTGTACAGTGAGTAATAACGATTGACAATTCAAGATAGATAGTAATAATGATAAATTAAATTCAGTGCAGATAGTAATAGCAACAGACAATTCACCATAGATAGTAACAGTGGCTGATTCAATTCAGGGAGAGTGATGGCTGATTTCATTTCCCCTCCATAGCCAATGGTCATCAGGGATAGTTGTGGTGTACTCACTACTGTCCTGACTGAGGTCTGATAACTTAACCCAGGTTAGGAATTCAGTCTGGTGGGAGAAAAAAATGGCATGAAACGTTTGGACAGATGGAGCTACTGCACATGTTGTTGGAAGGTATCAAGAATGCTTACAACAGGCTAGGATTGGTGATGAGAATCCATGGCTATGAAAACGGCATGAAACTGGAACAAAGAAGGCTCAGTGGGGACTTAATAATGACTTCCAAATTATATCACTGCATGATTAAGAAAGGACTACTTCCATTAATTGTGGAGTTGGTATTAATAGATAATAAGGTGAGAATTTCTATGAAGCCATCAATTAGAAACACATATCTTATATCAGGGATTCCCAACCTGGAGGACACAAGCTCCTTGCTGAATGGTATTGGTCAAAGGCATAAAAAAAGTTGGGACCACCTGTTTTATATTTAGGTTGCTTCAACAGTTACAGCATGTACAGATTCAGGATATTATTGAACATAGGAACAATAATTGCACGGCTATTGGGGAGGGAAGTGGTAGATTGACCTTGGACTACGTTAAACAGTTGGCAGAACAGCGTAGCCCAAAGGGCCTGTGCAGTGCTAAACTGTTCTATGTTCTATAAGTAGGCCATTCAACACTTTGAGCCTGTTTTGGCATTTTGTATGGTTATGGTTTATCTGTAAACCTAGATTTAAAAAAAAATTAATGTTCCCTATTTGGTTTTGTTCATAAAAATCTCAGATACCCACTTATAAATTAACCCTTAAGTTAATTTCACAATGGGCTACATCCGATCTGTTAAATGGGAGGAGCAGTGACTAAGGATCGAATGGCCCACTTCTGTTCTATTTCCTATGCCCTTTAAGATAGTTTAACATTGTATAGCCGAGTCATGACCCTGACACCTCATCCACAGAAATAGCTTCACCCACCCTACCCATACAATCCTGGTTAATCTCAAGCAAAGCACAGTATGATATATTTTTTTCCGGTCAAAATGAATCTATTTGCAAAACTAGATCAGGTTTTTCCAGTGGCAACCCACACAAGCATACTTGACCAATCCCTGGCAGTGAGTGTGCAGCCACTGACCTCATATGCCAACCAACACTTGGCTCCATCTGTACCAACATGAACTGGAGCTTAAGGTTCTCACAATGATTATCATTGAACACATTCAGGAGAATGAGGAACCATCATGGCACATGCTTGCTTTTCTATTTAACTGGAGATTCTGTTGACATCAGGAGATTGTCTAGGCAGCCTCAGACAGGATCTCAAACTTGTTCCAAATACCACAGTGTGTGATTAAACTGACAGTGATTGCTTTCTCCAATAATTAGTTGCAAGCTGCTCATTCATTTGGTGCTTCAGAAGAGACTCATATTACTATATTCCATTTCTGGAGGTATCAGACTACGAAAGGTTGGAGACTTTGGGAAAAGAAGTGAAGTTGTTTGTTTCCTTCAAAGCTATTCTCAGAGAAGCCACATCATTCCTGAACTTGAATGGAGATTTATGTCTTTGCAGGCAAAATTTTCCCCCTGATTAGCATTGAAGAGATGTTAAGTTCTGTGGGGCAATCTTTGATCATGGACTGCTTTGGACTGCTCCCTCCTTAGTTCTCTCAATGTTTCTCTTGAATACTTTGCCCAAGAGGGTGCTGGAGGTGAGATCATTAGATAGGTTTATGATGGCCAAGGTTACTGATACTGATCAAAGAATTAAAATTTATGGAAAATTGACATGGAAGAGGAATTAAAAGCAGCATAGATCAGTCATGATCATATTAAATGGCGGAATAGGTTTGAGGGTCCAAGTGGTCTACTCCTGCTACTGTTTCCCTGGTCTTGCAATGTCAGTCTGTTGGAGAATCTTGGAAGAACTCAGTGGGTCAACCAGCAGCTTTGGGAGGAAAACAGTTGTCAATGGTTTGCATTGGAAACCTACATTAGGACCCCTAGATGGTAAATCTCAATGTCATGCACACTGGATCTGTCCAGCTGGCCATGGTGGTCATATGCAACATCTCCTCATTGCTGCTCATCACAGCTTTGGAGAAAACTGCGAGAAAGGAAGGACAGAGTTCATCGATGCTTTAGCTGAAGTGAACATGGCACCTCACTCTCTGGGATTGGCCAGTATTGCTGGCCTCTCCTGAATGTACAAGTTTTGCCAGCACTCATGACTACAAAAGATATGAATAATAACCAGGGTCTTTCTATTAGGAGAAAGGATTTCCATTCTCCTGGAAGAAGCTCTGAAAACAACAAGAGAGCATTTTGGGAATGGACTAGACACCCAACACTAAGAACTAGCTTCCAATGACCAGACTGGACAAGTCCTGAAGAACATAGCTTCCTTCCATCCTTGGTCTGCAGCATGATATGAATGAAACCCACAAGGGATAAGTCTACTGAACTTACCATTTATTTATTAGTGTTCGGGGGCAAATCTCTGTCTTCAGAATATGGGCGACCAAGATAGTGGCATGAGGCACCACAATCCTGCAACATTTGGTAGAACTGATCTAGAGCTCAAAACTGGGCATCCAGGATCAGTGGCAGAGTTTTACTGTGCTGCATTCTATAAACAGCTCATCCCTCACTCTGCCTTTCCTATTTGGCCAGGGATCCACTCAAACTCAGTGAGGACTGCAGAGGGTCATGGCTGGAACAGCACAGATTCACCTAAAATGTGAGGTACCAACCTAGCAAATTAAAAAAAAAACAAATAACAGGGCCACAAACTTGCTGAACTGCAAAAACAACTTACAACAAAAGGAGTTAAGGGGTCATATAATAAAAGGATCAGAATAAATCTCTGTGGTCCTGACTCATTTAGCCATGAATGGCAGAGGACATTTAAGCAGCTAACAGGAGAAGAAATGCTGGCAACATTTCCCTTCCTAAGTGCTAAAAATGAGGTTGTAGCAGGCACAACCATATTCAGTCAGAAAATTGGAGAAGGTGATACACCTTGGCTTCCTCCTGAATCTTCACCATTGGAGAACAAATCTGTTCACTTCACATATAACTAGAAAATGGATATGGCTTTGTGTACAGGAAAGGCTATGGGACCAGACAGCATCCTGGCCGATTTACTATAGATCTGCATGTCTCTCACAATACTGACTTAAACAAAACTTGCCCAGGTATATTCACAAAATGTAGGGCAGATCTTAAAGATTCCATGGCCTCCATCCGTCAAGTATACATCAGACAAGTTTGGAAATGACACCTTGGAGTGCAGCATTCTGGTCAACCTTGCCAATCAGGCAGCAGCCTCTGCTGGAGAAAGAGCATTATTTAGATCTAGAAACAATGGGGAATGAGTAAAAACCTGCAAATAATGCACGAGCCTAGGAGCAGGAGGATGCTGGAGATGGCTGGTCTGGTCTGGGGAGGGGGTTACTTTCATACAGAGTCTGCTAAATAATAGTCACTAATGTTAACTAGGTAACCTTCTCCACATTACAATCAATAACACAAACATTGCATACATAAAGCACAGCTGCGAGAGGCCAGACAAGACTTAACATACCATCATATTGCACTGTGGAAGTGTACTTATGTGATCACACCACATTAGTACTGAACTGTTCCATTTACTTAAATGCTTTTTTACATCACCTATCTTTTCTGTTGAGCTTGAAGAGTTTAAGCTGCTTTACCATCAAATTTGGCTAGTCACTAATGTAGACAATGAAACTGATAAATGATAAGGCAATGGAGTGAAGTGGTAACATTTCAAACCAATGAAGATCCCATTCACTGAGCAATGAAAAATCTGTCTTAGAACCCCAAGATTGATTCATTCCAACCCAAGGCTTCTCAGCCTTTTCTTTTATGTGATGGACCCCTATCATTAATGAAGGGGTCCATGGACTCTGGGTTGGGAACCCCTGTTCTAAACAATTGAACAAGTAGGTCATTCCATGATACACATGGTACAATTAGCACAGTCTCAGGAGTAGAAAACACTTCATTCAGTTTTGTTTCCCTATTGTCACATGTCATTGTTGAGTCATGCTTTCTCATCTATTGCTGTCACCCTCAGTTCCTCATTAGGTAGTGTTTCTTTGAGAATTGATGCTCTTCTTTAACACTGCCCACAAGGCATAGGGCAGGACTATACTAAGTGATACCCTGTCCGAAACTGCACGTTGAATATGATTTCTGAGGGAGCTCCTCTTTGGTGGTTGGACTAAATGCATTGAATATTTAACAGACCAAGAATAAATTACATTCAATTTTGGGACAATTGTTTAGAAAATATGATCTTGAAATTTTTCCACAGGACTGCTGTTGAAATTGAGATTAACCTTGAGTGGAGAATTTTTGTTTGAACTTTCGTTATAAAGAGCGAGAACTTTCAATGCTACTTGAAGAAAAAAGAACAGCATTTCCTGCAGAAGAATGTGATAATCTGTTTCTTCCATCTGAATTGTGCCAGAAATTCAACTAGACTCTTCCATTACTAAATACACTCTTGAAAATATCTGTTTTCTACCACAGACACATGCTTATTGATGTCAGTTTTTATGCAATTCTTATTTGGTGTGATGCCAGGAGAAATTAGGTCAGATTGTTCTAAATTCCACCAGTTGTTTTCTGTTACAGGAGAACCAGGCATTTGGAGTATTGTGATATAAGTTAAAGGGTCACACACAGGTTTCTCAAGACTTTGCAATCTATTGCAAGATGCTCTGGAGACTGAATGTTGTTTGATGTTGTAGTATTCGCTGAGCTTGGCAACTAGCTTGCAGACGTTTCATCACCAGTCGAGGTGACATCCTCAGTGCAGAGTTGTTGATGTTTCTCTCTGGGAATGCTTGCGTTGATATAGAGACCCCCCACCCCCCACCCCGGTTCACTTGCCTCAGTCCTGATTGGCTACCCTTTCAGTTGACCTTTGAATTCAATTGGCTTCCATTTCTTTGGCTGTTAGGGGATCGTAACTGGTGTCCATTTCAATATGCCTGTTTATGGAGTTATCAGACAAGAACCAGGCTTCTTAAAATTCTAGTGCCTGCTTTGTGTTTCCCTGTGCCAGAACTTTCGCTGTGTCCCAGTTAATGTGGTCTCCTTGGTCTTCATGTACCAAAATCGGCAACACTGGGTCATGTCTCCGTGCCACCAGTTTGTGTTCCCGTAAATGATTCGAGAGCTTATGTCCAGTCTGGCTGTAGTCTCCACAGGTGATCGTATACACACATTGATTTTGTCATTTGTCTTTACTGGTACCTCAGTTCTTGAGACAAGCTTCCTTAAAGTTCCTGTGGGTTTGCGAGTGATTGTCATGCAGTTGGGTTCAAGCAGTTGAGCTGTCATTTCTGATATATCCTTGATGTAGGGCAACGTTGCATGTCACAATTGCGAAGTCCACAATATTGAATGCCTCATCCTGAGCTACCAATGTTCACCACCATCCTAAACTGAATGTTATCTCCAGATTAGAACTCTTTTTGAATAAGGGGTATTTTTGAAATTTTTGAAATTCTGCCTCTAATTCAACTTCCTCAGAATGAGCTTTCCTCTGGTAGTTCTTCTGGATGAATCTGAGCTATGGACTCATATCCATAGAACACTACTGTCCTCCTAGTGCATTGGCATCCTATTTTGATCTCTTTGAGCAGTGTCTTTTGGCCATGAAGGAGATCTATAGTCTTCTTCACACAATGATCCAGCCACATACTTGTGCCTCTCGTTCAGGTCAAGGTAAATGTCACCCTCATCTTAGAGTCATAGAGGTTGAGTAGCATGGAAACAGGTGCTTTGGGCCAGCTCACCTATGCTGATCATGATGTCCATCTGAGCTAGTCTCATTTGTCTGTGTTTGGTCCATGAATCAGAATCAGGTTTATTATCACTGGCATGTGACGTGAAATTTGTTAACTTATCAGCAGTTCAATGCAATACATAATGTGGGGGGGGGGGCAGAGAGAGAGAGAGAGAGATAATGAAACAAAACATAATAAATAAACAAGTAAATCAATTACATACGTTGAATAGATTATTATAAAATGTGCAAAAATAGATATACTATATATTAAAAAAGTGAGGTAGTGTCCAAAGCTTCAATGTCCATTTAGGAATCAGAGAGCAGAGGGGAAGAACCTTTCCTGTCCACATACCTATCCAAATATCTTTTCAGCATTGTAATTGTACCCACCTCTACCACATCCCCTGACAGCCTATTCTTTATGACTTTCTTTCACCTTAAACTTAGGCCAGCTCTTTTAGATTTCCCTCCCCTGGGAAATAAGATTGTGTGCATTCAGTTTACCTCTGACCCTCATGATTTTATAGACAACATAAAATCACCCCTCAGCCTTCTCTGCTCCATTGAAAATGAATAAAATGTAGTTTACCTCTATAACTCAGACCATCTGTTTCTAGTAACATCTTTATGAATCCTTTCTACCCACTTTCCAGCTTAATGACATCCTTCCTAAAGCTGGGCAACTGGAACTGCACACAATACCCACTTTACGGTTGCTAAGTCACTGATACTGAATGCAGATATGCTATAAAAACTCTCTTCTTCACCTGACCTATCTGTGTCTTCACTTTCAGGGAACTATATGCCCAGTACCCTCAGGCATCCCTGTTCCATAGTATTCTCCACGGTTGTGTCATTTACTATGTAAGTCCTTACCAGAATATAGTGTCTCACACTCACCTGAGTTAAATTCTATCTGCTGTCCACTGGCCTATTTCACCTGTTCATCTAGATCCAGTTATTATCTTACATAACACTCTTCACTCTCCACTCCATAACTAGTGCTGCTTTTGATTCTTAGTGTTGAAGAATTTACTGCTGTCCCTAATAAAAGAAAGGGGTCTCCCCTACTTTTGCTTCAGAAGAGAGTGTGAGGCTGAGTGGGTGTATGGATTTTCCAGAATAGTGGGTTTCCCAAGATTCAATGAAAGACCATAATCTCATTGTCCCTTTGTGCTGTCTTTTGGAACCTGCAACCCTTCGTGAAGCACAAGGCAGACTGTTGTCCAAATGATTGTGATAGTCAACCATGAAATGAATTTTCTCGTGGTCAGTGCTAGGTATGGAGTGAAATTGCATGAGTTGTTGACAGTCCTTCTTGCCTAGCACTGGCAGGACTGCTGCAAAGGTTGAAAGTTTCATAACTTCTCTCTCTGGTGTGTTTACAAGGAAGGGTATAGCATCACCAGTTACTTGGTGGAGAAAATAAATCACAAAGTATGATTCTGGTCTCTGCCCCTCTCAGGAGTGTACTCCTGTAGTCATCAGAAAAGGATTTCATGCTTCACCATTCTCTGATGTATCTGAAAAAAAATTTTGATACAGCACCACCTGAATCCTTGATTCTGGGGCTCATGCAAAGAAGGAACAGGAAGATCCAGAGGAGGAAAAGGTGGAGGAGAAAGATCAACATCTGTATAAGAGGAGCCACAGGAAAACACAGCACAGCTGATATGCAAAAGGGGACATGCAGTTTAGCTGATTTCTGGCCAGTTGTCAGAACACCTTATTCCATCCCCTTTGAGCAGATGCGCATATATACTAATGTAGATCTAAGAGTCTGTAAACATTGTAGTAGTGGCTTATTACCATCTAATGAGGAACCATGCTGAGAAGTCACAGTAGAAGAGCTACTTCAGTGGATCTCAGACACAGAAGTGAAGTGTATTCTTATCTGAAGACAGCATTCCGAATACCACTCCTGAATGTAGCTGATGGAAGACTAGAAACATTTCAGTGTTGAAAGGGAAGTTAGTATTGCAGATAGCTTGATATAGGTGTGAAGTACTGGGCTTCCCAAATGATCAGGAACAGGATCCACAGATGGACCTGGAAGCTAAACAATAACTTGGTGTCTTACTGAAGAATTATTTGCTAAAACGTCAACTCCAGGTTTGCTAGGCTTGTGTGGCATGATCTCATTGACTTTGCCTCCATTTATCAATGTGTGATTACCTCTGACTTCAGTTTCATTGTTCATCAACACCACAGGGTCAGGATGAGGGGCACTCATCATGAATCTCTCGAGAGCATTTTGAGGTAATGTGATCCTAAAGTTTATGATGGCTAATGTTGTATTTTCCTATCAGAGGACACCCCAAATACATCTGTCATGTTACTTCATTCAGAAATGGAACACTAGATTCTCCTTTATTAAGGGAAATAGAAAAGTGTTTCAGCAGCTGTGTCCCAATGATTTCTGATGTACCTCCATGTTGCCTAGGCTTTCACTGACCTTGAACAACTGATTGAAGAATTACTGTAACAATGAGGGACAGTATGGTAGAATATATTAGTCCATCTCTCATGAGACTGAACATTCACTCTATTGGCAAATGAGATTGGGTTTTGGTGCTTTAATGAACAGAAACATTTTAATTCGCATTTAAATGAACATAATGAACCAAAATAAAGCTTATTAATGTTCTATCATTTACCATTATACACCTCAATGCCTACCCTTTGTGATTGCTTCCTGTCTCAGCCTTGCATATGTACTACCAAGATGCAGGGTTTATTGGACAGTTGCTGCGATTGACTGCTTTTTTTTCAGCTGTGGGGGCAGCATACTGTGTATACCCTATTGGTACCCACAATGTGTTCTTGCCCTTGAAGGGTTGGCTTCCAATGGTAGCATTGTGGCTGAGGTGTGAGATGATAGTTTACCGGCTGAACAGGAGGCCATTGCCTCAGAACTGATGCTTGGAGGTCAAAAGTTGACACCTACAATGGCAGTGGACATCGTTGACTATCATTAATATTTTCTTTGTTCTATGCATCCTTCCACCACCTACTCTGAGACAAAAATGGCCTTTGTATAATCCTGTTTCCAGTTCTGATGAATATCTTTGATTTGAAATGTTAGTTCTGCTTCCCCTACTAGTGATGCCGCCCGATCTGCTGAACCTTTCCAGCATATTCTTATTTTATTTCAGATTTGCAACATCTGCTGTTTAAGAAATTTTTGACCTTTTCCACTGCTATACTGGCTTGTGAATTTGCTGTGACCCAGACTGCATCTTAGGCTTTAAAGAACTTCAGAACTGTTCAATCTTCACCACCAAGTCCTGTAAAACAGCACTCTTCCCTCCTCCATCTGCCTATCACACCCCTCTCCCCCGACCTGCATCTGCCTATAGCTTGCCAGCTCTTGCGGCCCCTTGCCTTAATCTCTTTATCTTGACTCTCTCCCTTCTATCATTCCATCTAGAGAAGGTCTTGACCTTTAACATCCCCTGTCCATTTTCCTTCATAGATGCTGCCCGATCTGTTGAGTTCCTCCTGCAACTGATTAATAATAATCATTGAAGCCTACAGTCTTTCCTCAGGAGGTTAATTTCTGTTCTTACAGAGCAGCAACTTGCTAAATGGAGATAATCTGTTCCTGTTTCTAAAGGGCTGAAACCCTTCTTCCAGTGGGTATTTCTCCATTCCCTCTCGATAGCAGTCTCCTCCTCAGTGACAGAAAGCAGTGGTCCGGTTAGGCCAGGCTGAGATTCCGCAGGAGCACCAAGACTTTTCCTGGCCTTATCTTGTACCTTCATGCAGGCAGGAATGTAATCCAGCAAATGCTGGCTCAGAACAGACAGACAGACACACTTTATTGATCCTGAGGGAAATTGGGTTTCGTTACAGTCGCACCAACCAAGAATAGTGTAGAAATATAGCAATATAAAACCATAAATAATTAAATAATAACAAGTAAATTATGGTTTCTCCTCCAGAGGTAGAAATGATGTTCGTCTTACTTCCTGTGCAAGGTTGAAGATGAATCGCTGCCTACCTGATATGTTTTGCTGAACAGGCTTGATAATGCTCCAGATGTTTCAGTTTTGTATCCACATCAGCCACCGTTTAAGGTGGTACAGCTAGTAGAGCTGCTGCCTCACAGCTGTAAAGATCTGGGTTTTGTCCTGACCACATATGCTATCTGAGAGTAGATTTTGCCCGTTCTCCCCATTACTGCTGGGCTTCTGGGTATCTTCTGGATGTTCTGGTTTCCTCCCACTTTCCAACGATGTGCAAGTTGGAAGGTTAAATTGGCCACTGTAGATGGCTCCAAAGTGTAGATGAGGAACATGATCCAGCAAATAGGTGGGGGATAGAATTTTAATTACTGGATTAATGTAGGATGAAACATAGAAAACCTACAGCACAATATAGGCCCTTTGGCCCAGAAAGCTGTGTCGAACATGTACAGTACTTACTTTAGACATTACCTCGGGTTACCCATAGCCCTCTATTTTTCTAAGCTCCATGTACCTATCCACAAGTCTCTTTAAAGACCCTATCATATCCACCTCCACCACCATTGCTGGAAGCCCATTCCACACACTCACCACTCTCTGTGTAAAAAAACTTACACCTGACATCTCCTCTGTACCTATTTCCAAGCACCTTAAAACTGTGCCCTCTCGTGTTAGCCATTTCAACCCTGGGGAAAAGCCTCTGACTATCCACATGATCAATGCCTCTCATTGTACACCTCTATCAGGTCACCCATCCTCCATGAGTGTAAATGAGTGGATGATGGTTGACTTGGTGGGGTCATGTGGAAGAATAGATTCTTCGTTTGGCAGCTGCATTCTATGCTTTGGGCATTTCCTGCTTGCATCCCACCATGGACAAGGGTCTCACGTTGTGAAATGCTTCCCTCTAATTTAGCACCCCTTGCCATCATGATTCCAATATCTAAACTGATTATTCAGCAGAGTCAGATGAAACGAAGCACTATACTCTTTCAATTCTGCATCTTCTCTGCTGCCTCCAAACAACCTCTTTCTGCTGGTGCTTTAGTGTTTGGGTTGGGGAGTGAGTAGTGATGTGAAGGTGACTCTCTAGAGAGACTGAAACACCAAAGGCAGAAAATGACTACAACTGTGTTGTATGCCTGTCCCTTTGTGCGAAAGTGGCCTGAGTGCTTAGACAGATTATTCATGATCTGGAGATGATAATGAAGGCACAATGAAGACACCTCACTTTTCCTGAGTTTTTCCTCAAACAGCAGCTCCCAGTCTCTGTTCCTTAAAAAGTCAGGACATGCCTCCATCTCTTCTCTGTTACTGCAATCAAACATTTGCCAGCCAGGCAGCTTACAGTAATGTCAGAATGTCCTGAAGTCCTTGTGTGATTGCACAAAGTTCAACAATCGTCAGAACTCATGTTGGATTAGGAGGCGTTGTCTAGAGAAAGTGCACCTGGACTATTATAATAGAACTGAAATTAACATCTGTCATTTCAATCCACCAGTGTGACTCAGCATATGTAGAAGTGCTTCAATGTTCGGACTCACCAGGACAGATACGTATCGAAGAGGCATACAGCAGAGACTTGTCAACCATTAAAGAACTCCCTTATTTAATCATATTTACCAGCAGTTTGTCCATGACCCTCCATACCTTAATAATTCATGAGCACATATGAATATTCTCTCAATGTTGTGGGAGTCTCTGTGTCCATCACCTGCTCAGGGACTGTGTTCCAGATTCTACCCACCATCTGGGTACAAACTGTCTTCCTCTGTTCCCCTGCAAGCCTCTTCCTCCTGAACTTAAGCTTATGGCCTTTTGTGTTAGATACCGCTGCTATGGGGAAAAGTTTTCGAATATCGATACATTATCAACATAATATCTGTGTTTCTTATAATTTTGTGTACCTCTACAAGCGAACTCCTTCCCCAGCCTCCTCCTCTCACAGGAAACTAGTTCAGTCCCTCCACATAAATCAGTCACTCCAATCCAGACAGGGTCCTGGTGGAACTCCTCTGCTCTGCTTACTCACCCTTTTTATCGCATCCATCTTACATGCGGCAACGAGGACTGTGCAAGGGTCCCCAAGTTAAGTAAAGGTTCTGTTCCTGAGAACCACCCATAAACTGAATTTTCCATCTGTCAGGAATGGGTAGATTGATGGGGTGAGGGAGGGGGGTTTGTGGTGGCGGGTAGGAGCTTATCAGCTAATCGGTTTAACAAGTGTGCAATAATGAGAGGTGGTTTGGGCTTTGTAATCATTGATCACAACAGAAAAAGAGTTTAGAGAATGCACTGGCTTTGCCTATGGGCGATCTCTGCATTGTTTCCACATGAAGAGATCTGGGTATTTCACCTGATCAAAGAGTCAGGGAGAAATTGCATAAAATCGGATTTTCATAAGTCAAGTCTTCCTTAACCTGGGTTCCCTCTGTACACAGATCTTAGCCTAACCAATGTTTTCTAAAGTTGTACTATAATCTTCCTGCTCTTTTATTCGATGCATTCTTTACCACCTTCATGTGCTGATCACTGCTCTCATTAAGCCATTTTGACTTGTCCTATCCCAGTCATTCCTTTTGTTTTACATGTCCCTCCCC
Source organism: Hypanus sabinus (assembly GCF_030144855.1). Lineage (NCBI taxonomy): Eukaryota > Metazoa > Chordata > Chondrichthyes > Myliobatiformes > Dasyatidae > Hypanus > Hypanus sabinus. The sequence continues at coordinate 32,780,523 of NC_082726.1, read as the reverse complement.
ACCTTCATTTCTACTGAAAACAAACTTGCATCTCTCCCTTCCCTAGTTCTAACGAAGGGGCGCAGACTCAAAATATTGACTATCCCTTTGTACAGATGTTGCCTGACTTGCAGAGTTTTTCCAGCATTTTCTGTTTTACTTTCCTATTGAATTTAATTCTCTGTTCCTCCATTCTTCTGAGGGTTGTGACCATTCATTGTGAACATTTTATCCTCACTGGTCTTTCTGAAGTTCATCCTCTGTCATTACACTCCCACCTCACCAACTGATTATTACCATCCTCTAGACTTGGGTTATCTTCTTCACAGCAGCAGATCGCAGCATTATGATTAAGTTCTCATGAAATAGAATGTTTTGGCATATTATATTGTTAATTATTCACTAAGTACTTCATATACTGTATGTTCATAGATAAAGCAAAGTGACTCCTCCATTTTTATTGAGTTTTGAGGGAATATTATGTCGGTGTTATGCAGTCAATATAACTGGCAACCTGAGCTTTATTATCTGTTTACAGATTTGCAAAATATGGATTACTGATTCTAACATTTAAAATTTCTCATCAATTCAAGATTGTTGTAGATTTTTATGATATTTCCCCTTGACGCAGAAGGAAGCCTTTCAGCCTAACAAGTCTGTGTCGGGACTCAGAACAATGTCATTAGTCTCATTCCCCTTACCTACCTCCCTGTGACATGTTGTCTCTCACAAGGCTATTGACTCCCCTGAATCTCTTGTCACTAAACTTGGGATAATCTACAGTGGCCAATTAATCTACCAGTCTGTAATTGGTTACTGGTAAGTGGTTTATTACGGGCATGTACTATATATTGAGATACAGTGAAAAGTTCTGTTTGCATGCCGTCTCGATTGGTTCCTCCATATACAAGTATCCATATATGAATTAGATTGAGAGATCAAGAGTTCAGCTTTATCATATAAGAGGTCTGTTTAAGCGTCTGATGTCTTTGAATGTGGAAGGAAACCAATATATCTGGGGGAAACCCACATGATCACAGGGAAAGCATGTGTGAACTCGACAGAGGCAGCATCAGAGATCAGGTCAAGCCAGGGTAGTTAGGCAAGCATGGATGCACCTCCACCTCCTTGTGATTCTTTCAATGTGTGCTTGCACTGAAGCTTCCAAATGTTCCAACACCATGTGTACCAGTGTGTTCAAAACCCCCGTATCTGCTCTGGGACATACAGATTCTGATTGTTTCCTTGTTTGATGATGAATCTATCTTAGTTTGAATAAATGCAACATTTGTCCTGCTGTGCGGAAATAATGAAGCTGTACTAGTATGCCCTTGTCCAAGCAGGTACAGGCTCAGTTAGTGAGCTTAGGTGCTGATGACTACATGAAGTGTACAAAGACTGACGCAGCCCTAGTGTCTAAACAGCAGCATGTCTGGTGTCCATATACCATCTCTGTCTTGGATAGCTTGAACAAACATTGATGCCATGGTCATTACTCCAGAACAATTTTTGGACTATCTCCCCTTCTGCTGTTTGAGGAAGTTTAATATAAAGTGAGAATAGTGTTTTTTGGTCTCCCTATGAAAAGCTGGGCTGAAATTAATACTGTTGTCTCAGCATCACGTTACCTAATAAGGTCTTGCAGGTTCTTAAAAATCTCTATACACCTGGGGCGATTTCAGCATCCAGCATGCCCACTCAACTGAAATACACTTCCAGCTACAAGGGAGCGTTGTGACTGAAGGAATGGATGATGCAGAGATGGAAAGAAGGTGAGAGAATTCTCCCAAGGGCTCAGAGCAAACTGGACACATGAAGAACAATATATACTTTGTGTGAGGGGGCTTTAGCTGGATCTAGCCAGGTTCTGCTGAGGTTGATGATTAGGGATCTCACTATAATGATAAGGGATCTCCCTATGCAATCTCTAAATACAGCAAGACAGGCAAACACTGGTGCCTACTCTATACCTTCTGCTGGCTGAAGTCTCCTCCTTTTCAGTACGGAGCTGACTTCCCTAATGCAACACTGAGCAGCAAACTGAAGTGTAGCAGTAGCCTGGATTAATTCCAACGCTGAGAAACAGGGAGTGACTGTGATTTCCACAGGCAAAGCATTCCAGGCACGCCTCTGAGCCTGAGGTCGCAGGAGGTCACGGATCAGAGTGGGGATAAACAGAACATTTTGATTGTTAGCTCTTTAAATAGCATAAATTGAAAGGGAGCAAGGTTAATAAAACCTGATTGTTCTGTCAGTGTGTAAATTCTATGTCACAGTCTGAAATATATGTCACAATATGTAGACTATCCTGCAGTGTGTAATCTGTAAGTCACAGTGTGCGGAATGTATGTCACAGTAAGCAAAATATATTTCACTGTATGTAAACTATATGTCACAGTGTGTGTACCATATGTCAGTGAGAAAACTGTGTCATTGACTGTAGACTGTTTGCCACCATGTGTAAACTGCTGTTGCCGTGTGTGAAATAGATCTGTCTGTCCCGGTTTGTGCTGATATTACGGCAGTTCGAATCCATAAAGTCATTGAGTTTGGATGAAAATATAAGGCCATAAGACATAGGAGCAGGATTAGGCCATTCTGGCCATCAAGCTTGCTCTGTCATTCCATCATGGCTGATTCATTGTCCCTCTCAACCCCATTCTCCTACCTTTCCCAGTAAACTTTGATGCCCTCATGAATGAAGCTTTAAATATACTAAAGGACTTGGCCTCCATAGCTGTTTGTGGGACTGAATTCCATAGAGTTACCACCATCTGGATAAAGAAACATAGAAATATAGAAACATAGAAAACCTACAGCACAATACAGGCCCTTCGGCCCACAAAGCTGTGCCGAACATCTACTTACTTTAGACATTACCTAGGGTTACCCATAGCCCTCTATTTTTTGAAGCTCCATGTACCTATCCAGGAGTACCTTAAAAAACACTATTGTATCTGCCTCCACCACCATCGCCAGCAGCCCATTCCACCCACTCACCACTCTCTGTGAAAAAAGACTTACCCCTGACATCTCCTCTCTACCAAGCACCTTAAAACTGTGCTCTCTAATGTTAGCCATTTCAGCTCTGGGAAAAAGCCTCTGACTACCCACACGATCAATGCCTCTCATCATCTTATATGCCTCTATCAGGTCACCTCTCAGCCTCCGCCTCTCTTAAGAGAAAGGGCCTCATAAGGCATGCTCTCCAATCCAGGCAACATCCTTGTAAATCTCCTCTGCACCCTTTTTATAGTTTCAACATCCTTCCTGTAATGAGGTGACCAGAACTGAGCTCAGTACTCCAAGTGGAGTCTGACCAGGGTCCTATATAGCTGCAATGTTACCTCTCGACTCCTAAACTCAGTCCCTTGATTGATGAAGGCCAATGCCCTATATGCCTTCTTAACTACAGAGTCAACCTGCGCAGCAGCCTTAAGTATCCTATGGACTTGGACCCCAAGATCTCTCTGATCTTCTACACTGCCAAGAGTCTTATCATTAATACTATATTCTGCCATCATATTTAACCTACCAAAACGAACCACATCACACTTATTTGGGTTGAACTCCATTTGCCACATCTCAGCCCAGTTTTGTATCCTATTGATGTCCCACTGTAACCTCTGACAGCCCTCCATACTATCCACAACACCCCCAACCTTAGTGTCATCAGCAAATGTACTAACCCATCCCTCCACTTCCTCATCCAGGTCATTTATAAAAAACATGAAGAGTAGGGCTCCCAGAACAGATTCCTGAAGCACACCACTGGTCACCAACCTCCATGCAGTATATGACCTGTCTACAACCACCTAACAAACTCCATCCCATCTAAACCCCTTGCTCTAGGGAGATGCCAATCAATATTTGGGAAATTAAAATCTCTCACCTTGACAACCCTGTTATTATTACACCTTTCCAGAATCTGTCTCCCTATCTCCTCGAATTCCTGTTACTATTGGGTGGTCTATAAAAAATACCCAGTAGAGTTACTGACCCCTTCCTGTTTCTAACTTTCGCCCACAGAGACTCAGTAGACAGTTCCTCCATGACTTCCTCCTTTTCTGCAGCCATGACATTATCTCTGATCAGCAGTGTCACACCTCCACCTCTTTTGCCTCCCTCCCTGTCCTTTCTGAAACATCTAAAGCTGGGCACTCTAAGTAGGCATTCCTGCCCTTGAGCCATCCAATCTCTGTAAAGGCCACAACATCATAGCTCCAAGTACTGATCCATGCTCTAAGCTTATCCAGTTTTTCCTCATATCTGTTCTAAAGGGAGGCCCTTCTATTCTGAGGCTGTGCCCTTTGGTCCTATACTCACACACTATAGGAAAAATCCTCTCCACATCCACTTTGTCTAGGCCTTTCAATATTTGTTAGATTCCTTTCTTCTAAACTCCAGCAAGTACAAGCCATCAACCACTCTTCATATATTAACTCTTTCATTCCTGGGATTATTCTCATAAACCTACTCTGGACCCTTACCAATGCCAATACATCTTTTCGCAGCAAAGTTGTCCAAAACTGCTCACAATACTCCCTGTGCAGTCTGACCAATGCCTTATAAAGCCTCAGCATTACATTCTTAATCTTATATTCTAGTCCCCTTGAAATTAATGCATTTGCATTTGCATTCCTTGACACTGACTCAACCTACAAGTTCACCTTCAGGGAATCTTGCATGCTTACTCTCAGTCCATTTATCCCTCTGGTTTTCGATTTTCTCCCCATTTAGAAAATAGTCTGCACCTCAAGGCCTTCATTGTCGCCCTGCTCCATTTATTCTTGCTGGTCTTATGCTTGCACTCCCTCTGGTGTCATGTTTCTGACCTCAGTAAAGTGGGATTCATCTTTTAGCTCGATGGAGGAGGGAGCTGTTGTATGGATGGGCAATAAGGGATTCCGTTATAGACCAACATCTCTCAGCTTCTCCATAATCTGAGTCCCCATGCAGATTGAGCCTTCCAATTGTTTCCACCTTCACAGTTCCCCAATTAGAAAAAAACAAGAGTCCAGAGATGCATATTAGTAACTCAGCTGCTCCTTTGCAAGCTCACCTGTATGGTTTTAACCCATCAGTAAATTTACACCAACTCCAATTATTTATATGGTTGGCAACAAGGAGCCTGTATTTCTGAATGAATGGCACGTTGGTCATGATACTCTGAGCTCCACACAAAATACACTCTCCTATTAGGAGCCCACTTCATTGGTCCACAGTTCTATCATATTATGATCACTGACTCTTAAGGGTTCCTTTACCTTAAGCTCCTAATCGAATCTGGTTCATTAGGGAGCCTAAGGTAAAGCTTCTAAGCTGTGGCTTCCTGTTGTACCTTGATGGTGGATGCTCACCACCAAGGCTACTATAGCTGAGGTTAATACACTTCATAATGTGATGATGTGCTTGGCAGGGAATGTGTCAGAGGATGCACTGAGGGAGCGAACATTTCAAGTGAATGAAATCACTGTCATTCAGTGCACAGAAATCCCTCACAGAACTTCAGGTTCATTTTAAGCAATTGAGCCACAAGATTATTCTAACAACCACCAGAAGGAAGAATGGTTGAAGCGTCAGGGGATGGACAGAGCGTGTTTGTAATAATTGGATGTGATTTCCGCAGTGTCATGCTACTCCGCTCAAGAAGTCACCTCTGCCTAATGCTGTGATATTACTCCAGCACAGAGGAAAAGGCTCTGGGAGAGCACAGACCTTAGTGTAGTTGTTTCATCTCAAAGTGCTGTCTGCACATATCCCTCAGACTCTCACAAGGAATGCTCTGCAGAAGCTTGTTTATGTAACAAAACAAAGAGTAGGAAGGGTAGACCAGGCAGAGGAGAACAGACATGGCATTGGTTGAATTAATTCACATTTCAGTTCTTTGTTGCTGTGAGGAAATCCTTTGTTTAACAAAAACATCCTCTCTGGTAAGCAGCAATCAAGAATGAACACAAACCAGTTAATCTGAAATTAGAAACCTGACTAAATAATGCTTTATTGGGCTTGTAGCAATGTGAGCAGCTGCTACATCAGTGTAAATTATCTGTGCACTTTGAAAGATGTTGTGACCTCCAGATGAAAATGTATGAGAATGTTGCTAGTGTGGTGGCATTGCTTTCTAACAAAATTATACGTTATTGAAAATCAGTTCATTTGTAAGCGAGACATTCTGTTGTTGCTTCTCTCCTTTGATGGCCGAATGCTACCAGAGTCTTCCTCCGATGCTGTGCTCCATTCAGTAGAAGGCTGCTCTTTTTTGTTTCAAATTTGCACAGATCTCCCAGATGACACATCAGAGCTTCTGGACGTGCCAATGCTGGAGCCATCTAAGGTGGCTGGTTGTAGGTCATGGAAGACACTCCCAGAAGGAAATGGTGGGAGGTGAATGACTGTCCGCGAGAGGGGACATCGATGTGCTGAAACATCAGGTGCCTCCCTGCAATGTAAGTGCTGATGCACCTGTCTGCTGCCTGCAGACCACACTGCTGTCACCCCACCTTATTATTTGTGTGCGTTTAGATGTGTGTGCGTGCAAGTGCGCTTGCATAAACGAGTACTATTTATATGCAGTGTTTCAGGTCACCTTGACACACCTTGTGAGATTACGAAATTTCTTGCCACATTGCTTCAGGAAATGTGAATCTGCTGGATCTCACATCCCCTCTGTTGCTCATTCCTAACGTGGATCTCACTTTCGAGCACTTCAGTGTCCCCTTCTGTAAATCTGGGAGCCAGTGCCCCCCCCCCCCCCCCCACTGCAGCCTTTGTCTGCCCTAGTGTGGCCGCAGTAGAGAGTGCATAGGAACTGACACCCTCCTCTGATTACCATTCAACAAAGTATGGACTGCTGAATTGAACTCAGTGGAGTGATGTCAGGGATTGTGCAAGTCAGATTTAATATTTCTTCCTGGTTACACACCTCCTTTTGATCAGTTTCATAAGATTTTAGAGGAAAACTATGGCATTTGTTATAAGTTGTTTTGTTTTAGCATTACCAAGATTCCATCCAATCATTGCATATGAAGGCACAAAACTGTCTTCACGTGTTCAAACTGTGTTTGTGAGTGTGACTCATTGTGAACAGAATGTGTCCTATTATCTGATGGCATAGAGGTAGCCTCTGTGAGAGCAGAAACACAAATTCTGTTGCAGTTAGTGGTCTTTCTGCTCTGAGCAAGATTGTCAATTATACTATGTACAAATTCAGTGCAGCTGAAGCCACCTTAGCCCAGTGTACCACTATCTGACAATGTACCCACATCTGGGTGTCTTAACAGCAACCAATCTTCTGGATGAACACAGAGGGTGGAGCAGTATCTGGGCGAAGGAAAGGAATTTGTGACAATTCCTTCCCTCCCACAGATTCAGCCCAACCTGTGGAGTTCCTCCAGCAGATTGTTTGTTGCTCCAGATTCGAGTATCTGCGGTCTCGTGTTTCCTGGGTGTCTTTGTACCTGCTAGTAACTGGCATTCAGACTTACTTTTTTCTTCTCCCTTAACAGTTTTTCTTCATTGTAAACCTTCCTCAAATAACATTACTTGCAGCGCAATACAAAAGGTTGATAAGCATTGAACTGTCAACTTCACTGCTCTAAAAAAAATGACAGATTTTGTTTACTCTCAGAAAGTCAGTCCTGTTCCACTGGAATAATAAAAAGTCAGCCCTCAATCTGAATTCTTGGTCCTCCTTGAGATGTGTGGCATCTTGTTATTTCACATGCTGGCTCACACCTGTACTGTTCACTGCTTGCCAGGGAGGTCAAGGGTACAGTCACTCTCAGCTTCCTGCCTTGGGATCACTGCTCTTGGTCACTTTTCAAAGTCCTTTGCTCTCTGCTACATAACGAAGGTCACCCAAATGCCCTAGCTAAGGAGAGAGACTTCATCACCTGATTTTAGCTACAGGACTAGACAGAGTGGTGACTGGTTAATTGCGTTCATCCTAACCCTTCCTGCAGCTGAAGCTGCTCTGTTTCTTCCAGAGACCTGCCACCACCATGGCAACTTTTTCACAGGAGTTCACGGCTGTGGTCCTTCCTGGAAGTGGTCCTCAGTGCCTTGGTATCTAGAACTTTCTCCTGATTGATTGGTCTTGTCCAGTCTGCTCAATGTCCTTGACCCTCTCAACCCCCCTTTTATTATTGCAATAATATTCCACCCTCTCCCATTCTGAGCACACACTACCCTGCTCCCATTGTTCTGAATGTGCCCCACCCTGCTCACGCTGTTGCATCAAAGCCCCGAAGTCTCTGAACTGTGCTGTTTGTACTGTGCCACAACCCTGTAGGAACTGGTGGCAAAGGATACAGCTGGCATCTGATTGTTGACAGCAGTGAGAACTAGCTGCAGATCTGGAGATGTGATGTTGAAACACTGGTTTCAATGCAGTGTTACACAGGGAAAACAAGCAATGATACTTTATAAGCTTCACATTTTCAGTTCTCTCTCTTTATGTGAATTCTGAAGTAGTGTCTGAATGAGCAACAGTGCAGCTTTAATAGCACCGAAAGATAATAATACACTCTGACCTAATCTGTCATAAACTGTACTGATACTGTACTTGTGCAGCAGAAACCAGATAAGAGAAAAATATATTAGTAGTGCTTTATGGACACTTTGCATATTTGTAATTCTTAGTGCCATTTCTAGAACCCAGAGAAAACCTGGTCTGGTCACATCCTGTCTTGAATCATCCCACAGATTTTGTACACGTGATGATGTTATTAGGAACAGCTCTGACATACTGATAGGAATTGAATCAAAATATACATAATGATCTATGTTGTTCCTTGTTGATTCAAAGGAATACAAATATGCTACGTACAAGGTTGTGCTCATATGTGAATGAATCAGGATCAAAATCAGATTCATTATTACTGATTTATATGAAGTTTGTTGTTTTGCAATAGCCAGATAATGTTAAGACAAAATTACTCTTAAATACAGCAATAGGTGTAAAAATAAGGAATAACAAGGTTCATGGACAATTCAGAAAACTGATTGTGAAGGGGAAGAAGCTGTTCTGAATTGTTGAGTGTGGTTTACGGGCTCCTGTACCTTCTCCCCATTGCTCGTAATGAGAAGAGGGGATGTGTCAAACGGTAAGAATGCTTGTTGGTGGATGCTGCTTTCTTGAGGCATTGCCATATGATATCCTCAATGGGAGGGAAGGTTGTGCCTTTGATGGAGCTGGCTGAGTCTAAAACCCTCTGCATACTCATGCAATCCTATGCATTGGAGCCTCCATACCAACCGGTGACACAACCTTTCAGAAAGCTCTACACCATAAATCTCTTAAAAATTTGTAAGCATCTTTTGTGATGTACCGAATCTCCTCAAACTCCTTACAAAGAAATAAGCTAAAAGGGTTACCACAAAGACGGTTTTATTTTGATTCACCTTGTCATGTTGACTGAAAAAATGTGTTCTTCTGCAGTTGAGCAGCACTTTTAAAGATTGCAAGGTTTGGGCTGGAAAATTTGATATATGGCTCAAATTATTTTCTATGGTATTGGCCCACTGCTAGTCAGATCCTAGGACAGGGCAAATACCCCAAAAAGGCTGCTTCATAGCGTAGGGAACCATAATACCATTGACAAAACCCTATTCCTGTATACTCTCTCCCCATTCCTCTCTTCCATTTTCCATTTTGTCTTTAGCTTTGAGAGTCCTCATCTCTTTGAGAATCCCTCTGACTGCTATGGGGGGAGTTCTTTAGGATGGCAGTCGAGCACTATCTTGTCAGCATCAATTACGGATGGGCAGTAATTGTTGGCCTTGTCCAGCAGTGGACAGCTGTGAACTCAGGCAGCAGTTGCTCTGCCTGGGCGGTAGCTCAGTTCCTAACATTTCATCTGGCAGTGTATCACTAGAGTAATATCTGAATGTAGGGATATCCTAATGCTCTGATTTGTTCGGGAATATCTGACTTGCTATAAGGGCATATACACTGTTCATGTAACATACAAGCATGAATCCCAGCTTCTACTGATGACTATTCTATTTTAAGAAATAGGGTTATATCTGTACATTGGTGCTTTAAGGTAAGCCATTGTTGTTTTTAACCCTGACAGCCAATTGGGTCCTCACTGTGGAAACAGAAACTCACAACATTGGCCAAAATCTTTTGGGAAAAAAGGCTGGGGTGATTTACTGAACATGTGAAAAGAAGTACAAAAGTATACACTATTTCCTGTCACATCCAAAAAGCAGGCTGCAGGCTGCAGGCTCTGAGAGTAGGTTAATAGTAAGTATAACAAAGGGGAGTATTAACATGTGTAAGAGAGAATATGTTGTTGGGGTACAGGGCAATATGGAGAGGGGCAAATACCATTAATTGGAATAATGCACCTTCTTTTGTCCTATTAATTGCTGGTTTCCAAGACCATAGCTTTGAGTCTAAGTACCTATAGCTTCCTAAATTTCAGCAGATCAATGGAATAGCATGTCTGAATGTGTCATCAAGCAAAGTCACCATCTTGTAAACCTCATGCTCTTAATGACATTTTAAAATAGTGCTAATGTGCTAAACCAAGTATTTTGGAGCAAGTGCAAAGCAAATAAGGACTTTCTAGGCTTGTCTTTTTCCTAAATTGTACACAATCTGAATGTGTCTAAGTGTGTGCAAACATTGTGTGTACACAACGTGAATGCAGTACAAAGTATGTACCAGTGCTGAGTCCTACAATCTGCATAACCATTGCCTAGTAGAAAGAAATGTTTAGCACACTGTACAAACACTGAGTCTGCTCCCATGGATCTGAACACTGCAGTTACTCTAGTGTGTACAAACACTGCCTGTTACAATGTCCACCTGCACAGTGACTGCCCCAGTGTAGCAATCCTATTGAATATAAATATTGAAACAATTCACCATCCCGATCACCAGCAGGAACAGGAGATAAACAAGAACACCAATGAAAATGCCTTCCCATCTCACCAACTTCATCGCCCAGGATGGTATCGTCCTGATGAGCTGTAAAGATGTCCCTGATTGGGACATTGAAGTCAAGTCAAGTCAAGTTTATTGTCATTTAACTATATACATGTATATAATGTATACAACCATGTAATGTATATAGAAACGAGACGTTGTTTCTTTGAACCAAGGTGTAAAACACAGTGGTACACATAATACACGTAGCACATGACAACTTATGAAGTTAAGAATAAAATCTGCAGATGAATCACACATAAATAGCGAAATAAAGAGCATTAATATTAAATATTGTAAAGGACAGAACAGAATAACAGGTGACACTTCCAATCCGATGCAGCAGAGAGTTCAGAAGCCTAATGGCCTGGGGAAGAAACTTCTTATTCTAACCAGTCTTGTACTTATGCATCATAGTTTCCTGCCTGGTGGCAGACAGTCAAAGAGGATGCTGGATGGATGGGTGGGATCCATAATAATATTAAGGGCCCTGCGTAGGCAGTCCCTGATGGATGGTAGGGAAATCCCAATGATCCTCTCAGCTGCTCTCACGGTCATTTGTAGGGACCTCTGGTCTGATGCTTGACTGCTCCCATACCAGATGGAGGTGGAGATGAAAGGTCACCTATACGTGCAAATGAAGTTGCATGATATTGGTAAGTTTAAAGAGATGTGGTGATCACATTGAGGCCTGGATAATGACCAAACCTGGCAGACTTAGTGCAGCCTTCTTGCATAGGAGGTGACTTGCAAAACTGTCAATAAGGATGAAGTTCATCTCCTCCAGCCTGGTGATGCGTTGCACTCAAGAAGCCTCCCATCTCCTCTCCACGTAACTCTGTATCATATTAATGAATCTTAAATGTTTACATTTCCTTTAATCTTTATGGTTTTGAACTCTCTGCTTATGTGAGTGGTGTGGTATGTTCGTTTGGGTATGGTGTGTTTGTGGCTCTATATGTTTGTGTGTTCACAGGTATGTGTCCCTGTGTATGTGTGTCCCCATGTGAAAGGAAGAGGGAGAACTACTTCTAGTGGTCTCTTTGATAGCATAACATTCCCTCCAACATTGCTGCCTTTTTCAGGGGCTTTTCCTCCAAGGGAGGGGAATCCATGGGGATCACCTACTGCTGGGCTCCTCTTATGTTAGTCTTGGCAGATCTCCTACCAATTGCTTCTCCAACTCTAGTGTACAGATTTTTTCTCATGGAATATTATAATCGCTTTACTGTTGCTTTGTCACTTTCCCTTGCATTTACATTCTTTACCATGAAAATTCCTGTGTGTTTTAACTCCTCTTCCTGGTTATAAAATAACTTTTGACTTATTTTGTAATTTTTTTGTGAGGGCCACAGTTTGACAAAAACTGCACCAAAAATAGGTCCAACCTATTTCAGGACATGTATCTGTCCTTTTTAGTAAAATTACTGTATCTTTAGTAATCATGGATGCAAGAGCTCCATGAAAAAATGGTGAGGAAGTCCCACTGTGTAGAAAACACCCAGTAGCTCAAAGTACATACAAAATCAGTGCACGCTCTAGTATGTACAAAAAGTATTATCAACTTGAACAATCAGTCCAGTGTGAATAAGCGAGTGTTGCCTATCAATTACAATATCTGTGCACAATTCCAGTTGTGTAAAAGTGTCAAATTGTTCTAGACTGTATAATCATGAGCTTATTGCAGTGGTGTCGCATGGTACATATAATCACTTGTGCATTGTAGAGTGTACAAACACAATTAATGTCATTGTAAATACAAAGATGAGCTCTCTTTGTGGGTGTTAATATTGAGATTATGGTTGAATGTAAAGGTGTGAACAAACAATGATGCTCTCCTAGTGTGTATTAATGGTGTGTGTGTGTGTGTGTGTGTGTGTGTGTGTGTGTGTGTGTGTGTGTGTGTGTGTGTGTGTGTGTGTGTGTGTAATATGTGACTATGTCCAAGTATATTCATTCATCGTACATTCTAGCATTAACGTGTACTTAATCACACTATCTTGTACAACATCTATGTCCTATTGATTCCAATATTTTCATAAGCTAGTGCATACAGATCGGAGTGTGTTCCAATATCCAAACACTGTATATCACAGTGCGTAAGAATGTTTAAACTATTCTAGTGGGTACTGAGACTATACTAGTTTATGAGTGTCCAATTATGTGCAAATGCTAGGCAATTGTGTATTGTCTGTGCTGCCATTCTAGAATATAAGAATCCTAGGTTGAACATCTCCAAAAAGTGAAAGTTAGCATAGTAATTTTCTGCAGATATTTTCGTGTCTTTAGGTTTGTTGGGAAATTAATTTTCTCTGTTATCTATAGGGCTTGCATTCTCCCTGACACCTTTCCTGCAGTGTAAAGTTCTCCTATAGACATCCATAGAAATAGAACCAGAAATCACAGTATTTAAAGGGCTGTCCTTTTCTTTACAGGCACCATATAATGTGTACATTGTGATAATGCAAGGACATACTCACTACTGCACCCTTTCAGTTTGGGATTTGTGTAATGCTCAGTTGTATCCTTGGCTAAAATCATAAGATGATTTAAAGAATTCTTGAAAAGGTACTTGGATGGTTTACACTCTGACTGTGCTGAATGGGACCTGAGGAGACCCATTCCTTTAAAAATACAGTCCCCTTACAAGCTAAGAGTAGTCACACCCATAGTTGCAACAGGAGCTTTAAAGGCTGCAGGGGAGAGAAGAAGTCCTGGTTAACAAGGAATCTGAGATCTAAGTGCACCAGTGTGATGTAGGAGGGTGGGACAATGGAATGACTGCTGTGGTGTGGATTTGGGAAGAGTGTGTGGGGTCATACCAGCAGCCAGAATGCATTGAGGCAGGGGTGTCACCTCCAGCTGTGAGAATGTCCATTCAGTCAACCATTGCAGGAAGGAGGAGCCTGCAGATGCTAGAATCTGGAGCAAGAAAAATTCTGCTTGAGGACCTCAGTGGGATGAGCAGATTTGAGGGAGGAAAGGAATTGTCAATGTTTTAGGGTGAAACCCTGCATTTAGGATGTGCCAGATGGAAGTACAGGAGGTCAGATTTCTGGGGTTGCTTGAGTGTACAGGGAGGAGAGGTGAAGGAATGAGAAAAGTGGTTACAGTTGATGGAATGTGAACACTAAAGGGGAAAGCCAGGAAGCTGTAAAGTGTCAGGTCCACTAGATACAAGGAGGAAGATTTGGGTGGAATAAATTAAAGAGACTGAAGGTTGGAAAAGCATTAACAGGGGCTATCAAATAGGAATTTGAATGAGAGTGACAGGAACTGTCATGTTAAAGCTACTTGGCAACTAATGGTCACATGTAATCAACCTGGCAGTCCTGGTGAAGTGGCTCCACCTCACCCAAAATTTCAGCAATTCTCCCCCACCTGTGCAACGCATGCTTCTGAACCCACTGAGTTCTTTCAGCAGCCTGAATACAGAAAAAATAACTTTATGTTCTTAAGGGAACATCAAGGTGAGCTGCAGACCACTGGAAAATATCATAGCAAACTCTTTCAGTTCATGGATCAGGGATTGATTCATTGATTCGTCAGTTTGTTGTGATCAGTGCCCAGAAACGCAGGGGTGAGGTTATTGTTATGTCTCAGCTAATTCTGATGACCTGTACAACACACACAAAACTGAGTTCTGGAGGAACTCAGCAGGTCAGACAGTGGAAATGAATAAACAGTCAGCGTTTCAGGCTGAGACCCTTCCTCTTTGAAGACCTATGTTGGTGTTTAGGTTTGGTGTGTGGAGAGGCTCATTACTGTGTTGGTGATTACAATTTAGCAGGCTTCTTATGAATGTCACCTTCCTATCAAAGGTTCCTCATTGCCAGTGCAGTTTATCTCCCTCAGTGAAACCCTACACTAGGTCCTGCTCTGCCTGATCGATTGAATTTCTCCAACAGATTTCTTTGTTGCTTCAGGTACCAGCATCTATGCTGAAACTTCTGAAATGTTGGCTTTAGTGGCCTGTGATGCCACTGAAAATTCTCTGGTAAAGGCCGTTTGGTGAATGGGTCTTTCCTCACTCTAAGGTCTTCCAACTCACACAGTAATGAAGGTTAACTCTATTTCTCCTTTCATGGCTGAGTGTTTCCAAAATATTGTATTTTATTTTCCATTTCTATTAGCTGGAGTTTTTGTTGCATTCAGATATGTATTAAGTAATGGGTGTGGACGGTAATCACAATGAACTCTCACTCTACTTTCTGAGAGTCATTTGCTTTGTCTGGATAGCTTGTAAATGCTCCCCACTCCACCCCAAACTCAATTTTACATTAGGAAAACAAAGACACTGTGAATATTAATTGCATTATACAGCACCTGGTTTTTAGTTTACTGTGTGTTGTCTTTTTAAGCGCTCATCTAGATAGTTTTAAAATATTTTAAGAGATTCTGCCTCCACCACTCTCTCAGGCAGGGTTCCATGTTTCAACCACACTCTGGTGAACACAGTAGAACATAGATCAGTACAGCATGGGAACAAGTGCATCAACCCATAATGTTGTGCCAAACCCATTAAAGTAACAGTCAAATGGCTAATAAGCTAATCTTTTCTGCCTATGCAATGTCCATATCCTTCCATTTTCCTCTCATTCATATGCCTACCTAAACGTTTCTTAAAGCAGAACATAGGACTTAGAACATAGAACATATTAAAAATGGTTCTAGACCACACGGCCATAAGACAACGAAATAGTATTAGGCCTCTCGGCCCATTGAGTCTGCTCTCCACTCCATCATGGCCGATTCATTATCTCTCTCAACCCCATTATCCTGTCTTCTCCCTGTAACCCTTGAGGCCTTTGTTGTTTCACATGGCACAGACTGGAAGGGGCAGACATGAGTCTGTCCATTCGGGAGCCGAGGTTAGAGCCAGGGAATCTTTGGCGCCCTGACCAATTAAAACTTCAAAGTAAATTTATGATCAAAGTTGATATATGTCATTATATACAACCCTGAGATTCATTTTCATGCGGGCATACTCAGTAAAGCCAAGAAAAATAATAGAATCAATGAAAGACTGCTCCCAACAGGACGGACAAGCAACCAATGTGCAAAAGACAACAAACTGCTCAAATACAAAAGAATAAAAGAAAGAGGGAATAATAATAATAATTACAGAAACAATAAATATCAAGAACATGATATGAAGACCCCTTGAAACTGACTCCACAGGTTGTGCGAACAGTTCAGTGTTGGAGTGAGTGAAGTTGAATGAAGTTATCCTCACTGGTTCAAGAGCCTGATGGTTGAGGGAAACCATCATCCTTTAACAACTAGACCCAAGAACCTATCAAACTCCACTTTAAATATACTCAATGGCTTGGCCTCTGGTTCTAAACTCATGCACTATAGGACATATCCTTTCCACATCCACTCTGTTTAGACCTTTCAATGGGTTTCAATAAGTAGAGAGCAAGCTTCTAAATCTGGTGGGAGCAAATGATGTTGGGAATGGCAAGGGTGGAATGCGGTGGTGTGGGACAGGGGGCAGAGGAGTGCCAGGGTGAAAGGTGGCGCAGGTGCAGACTCACCCTACCCTGAGACACCATGCAAGGTCACTTGGCTATATATAATTGGTTTATTAGTCATACAGAATGTCTCCTGATGTTTCCTGCTCTCTCCTCTCTCCCTTCCCCTTTTCCCGACCATGATTCCCCTTCTTCTGCCCCCTTCTCACTCTCAGTTCACACTATAGACTCATATCAGAGTCAGGTTTATCCTCACTCACACATGTCATAAAGTAAGTGTGTGTGTGTGTGTGTGTGTCCAAGTATATTCATTCATCGTACATTCTAGCATTAACGTGTACTTAATCACACTATCTTGTACAACATCCACGTCGTATTGATTCCAATATTTTCATAAGCTAGTGCATACAAATCGAAGTGTGTTCCAATTCCACCTCGGATCTTTCCATAGTTCCGTATAGACAGAGTTCATGGGGTGAGGGGCTGGGAGGAGGTTGGTTTCTCTTTACAGCTTCTTGCAATCATGGGCAGAGCATTTGCCATATCAGGTAGAGTATACAGACCAGATGCTTCCTATAGTGCATCAATTAAACATTGGTGAAAGTCAAAAGAGGACATGTCAATTTTTTACCCTCCTCAGGAAGCAGGAACATGACCACCGATAAAGATTTAGGACTTGATCTTTGATAGAAACCACTAGTCACAGACTTCCAGCCTGAAAAAGTTTTAATGTTAAACACTTCAATCTGCCTCCTGTCAGCAAGACAATTTAGGATCCACTTTGTCAATACACTTTGCATCCCATATGCTTCTTAGGACCAGTCTACCATTGCAGAACTTCGTTAAAAACCTTGCTAATGTCCATGTAACCCACATTTACTGTGCACCGTATTCAGTTTTCTTAATTAGTCCATCAAAAAGCTCAACAGGTTTATGAGACATGTTTTGTCTTGCACAAAACAATATTCACTCCTTCTACTCAGTCCCTGCCTTTCCAACATAAATGCTGTCTCTTAGAATGCTTTCCAATAATAATCTTCAATTAAACTCAGATTCATCTGAGTCTGTAGATTCCTGACTTATTTTCCCTGGCCTTCTTGAAACAGGAAACAACATTAACTACCCTCCATTTTTCTGGTATCTCACCAGTTGCTAAATCAGATGCATAAAATATGTTTGCAATAACCTACCTGATCCTCAATGGGTGTCACAATCCCACCCCCCCAAAATACTTCATCAATACCTCACTCACCTTCCTCTGTCTCCCAACTCCATCCCTCCCCTCCCCAGTTGGCTACTCCCACCCATCATCCTTCATCCCTTCTCCATCTGTCTATCACCTGTCTCATTCCTCTTTTGCTCCTCTTATACCAGCTCTCTTCCCTCTTCACTATCAGCCTGGATGCAGAGGTTTTACGCAGAGCAAAGACAATTCTTACAGCTGCTGCTCAACCCTCTGAGTTCCTCCAATAGATTGTATGTTACAGCTTTAGAGGACCTGATTTTTTATCTTAAGGAAGAGATCCCTAACTTCAAGTTACATGACTGTGCCTGTCCAGGCTGCAATGAGCACCCTGGATCTCTTGCTTATTTCAGGCTGCTCAACACATGAGATTGAGCTCCCTGCCATGCTTTGTTGGATATAATCTGGAGGTCAAGCATTATCTGTGAACAGGGACATAGAGCAGGACCTTTGATCAGAAAAAAAGGAAAATTTAGAAATGAAACCAATTTTATGTTGCAGAAGAGAGGAAGGGGTGGTGAAAATAAAGGAAATATGCACATGTCATACAGACAGCATCCAAGATCTGGATTGAGTCTGACTCTCTGGAGCTGTGAACTCTTGTGTCATCCCCTAAACCAGGCTTGTGATCTAACTATTCTCAGTACTGATGCAAAGCCATTGACCCGAAACACTGACTGCATCTTTCTTAACAATATTGCTTGAACTTCTGTCTACTTCCTGCATTTTCTGTATCTTTTCTGTCATTTTGCAATAGACTTATGGTTTTTTTTGGGTGGAGGCCAATTTGCTTTAACTCCGCCATGGACGGTCCCAAGCCCGGCTGCGAAAGGAGGAGGGTTGGGCATGGGGGCTAGCAACCCCATCCTGTAAAAACCCAGTGCTACAGAAATACCAACAGAAGCTCCAAAGACCTCATCCCTGGGAGAGGAAGGAAAACATGGGCGACACATGGGATAACTTGAAAGACTGGCCCAGGACAGAGGACTCTGTCGAGCTGCTGTCAGTGGTTTATGCCCCAGCAGAAGTGATGGGCTTAAGCTAAGCCAATTTACTTCACCTTGTTTCTACAACTGTACTTACCTTGTGCCGTGTACTGACACAAGCTCTGCAAGCAGAATTCTTTTATAATACTTAAGAAAATCCTTATTTAAGAATGGTTGACATTTTTAAAAACAATCCTCATGCAATCAAAACCTCACAGAATCTACCTCCGATAGCACTCTTTCTCCTAGTCAGAAGGTTGTGAAAACAAACATCAATCCATAGATCTGAAGATGTTACACAAACTGATAAACCAGTACCTTACTAAGGATATACTGAACTGCCTTTCAAATGAAGTATTGAACCATGACCACATCTTCCTTGTAAAGGGAATGGGTTGAACAAGACCAGGAAAGATCTCCTTGGTTTCGTGATTCCAGTATTTACCTCTCAATCACCTTCTGAAAAAGCAGATTACCTGGCTGATTAGACCCTTGTCATTTGTGGAAACTTGCTGTGTGCAAACTTGCCGTTGAATTTCTGTCCAATCATTTCAGATTTCCGCCATCCATAGTATGTGATTTGTTATTTTTTAAAATCTTGGTTCATTTTGATCTTGTTGAAGTCATTCTAATTGATCTAACCCATATTTGTGGAAGTTAAATGCCTAATGTGATAATTTCAAACATTGTGCCAAGTGAGCTGGCACATGGTTCTTTAGTTCTGACCCTGCTGAGCTGTTAGAGTCCTTCTCACTTCCATGGTGACAATGATAGATGGATGGAACATTCATTCAGAAAAGAACACCTTTTCCATATGTACAGCAGTAAACTGACTATGAAGTCGCCTTGTATCATGTGTGTTTGAGACAGTCATTCCTTGCCATCTTCCTCTCCATCTGTTGACACGTGTAACTTGTTGACAGATCGTTATGCAAGTTATGAATGGTGACATGGCTAGTATCAGAGGCTAAATTCGGCATTCCGATATTTTCTATTGAAACTTTGAGCTTTGTATGGAAAAGTATTAATAGGCAGAAAAATTACAAATGCCACTCAAATACAGAATCATAACCAAAGAGCGAAAAGATATATTGAAACAGGAAATGTGGGGGATAAGCATTCTGTTTCCAGGCATCTGTCACTTAAATTCTCCATCCCACTCCTAGCCTATCCTCTCCGTCTACACTACTCCAACAAAATCCATTACAGACATCAGGAGCACCACCTCAGTAGGGGGGATAATGACTAGGAGAAGGCATTGATGCTGGTTTGCTCTTCCCACCAGTTGATTTGGAGGTTTGTTTGCATTAAAATGGAAAATGCAGATGGGGAGCATTGTGGGGATATCATAGAACTCTCATGAGAAAGAGTAGAAAATCTTCTTCAAAGTTCACTTTTTTATACTGGCTATCTCCTTCCTACTTGTCAATCCTCATGAAGGCTCTTGACCCAAAACATCAACTTTCCTCTGTAGCTGTTGCCTCATTCGCTGAGTACTGTACTTCCATCATCTTGTGTGTTGCTATGTAATTGCAGTACCTTAAAGTGCCTGCTAATTGCAGTCCAGGTCTCAAAAGAGCGTAAGAAATATATACAACAACACACACAGCAGGCCAGGCAGCCTCTGCCAGTGATGCCTACACTGAAGAAGTTTTGTTGTTTGAATTTCCAGCATCTGCAGATTTCCTCGTGTTTGCTCTAAGAAATATATATGTAGTGGCAGGCCATTCAGCTCCTTGTGCATGCTTTACCATTAGGACAGAATTTGGCTAATCAACACCACTTCCCTGGATTAATCCATCAGAATCAAAGGGTGGCACGGTTGCATAGTGGTTAGCACAGCACTTTACAGTACCAGCAACCTGTCTGTAAGGAGTTTGTACGTTCTCCCCATGACTGCGTGGGTTTTCTCAGGGTGTTCCAGTTTCTCCTCACAGTCCAAAGTTGTACCACTTGATAGGTTATTTGGTCACTATAAATTGTCCTGTGTCTGGCCTGGCTCAAAGGGATGGAAAGGCCTATTCTGAACAGTATCTCAATAAATAAATAAATATATAAACAGATAGATCAATAAACGAGCAGGGTTCACTGAAATGCAGCAGACCACTGCTTGGTGCTAGATTTTTGTTTTGACCTTCACAGCACTCTTCCTTAGATAGTAAAATACTGTGGGGTATTAGGTAGCACCTCTTGTAGTTTAGATGAACGATCACACATGCACATTCAAAAATTCATTCTCAAAGTGAGGGCTAGCTAGGTGGGTAGTTGCACCCTGTGAAGGTGACCTGTTGCCTACTTAATATACTGTAACTAATCTGGTTGTTTTGTTATGGATAGGAGTTATGTGTAATTGGAGTGAATAAGGTCAATAGTTTGAGGATATTACTGAATCAGCTGTGCTAACCAACTCTCTGATTGGTGATGGTTACAGAGTTCTATTTCCCTTTAACACAAGAAATATTTAGATTGTCTACCTACCTTTGGACTTACATACCCTGGATATATCTGGATTGTTTGTACAGTGTCAGTATCAGGACTGCCACTGTAGATGTCAATTACTGACTATGAAGACTTATAAATGCCAATACCTTTCTAAGTGCTTACACGGCCCAACCCAATGTCTAATGTTTTGAATAATAACACATACCAACAGCTAAAATTGAACAAGTGCCTTTTGCAGGGCTGGCATGCACAATGTGGTTTGGTACTCCTATGTAGTTTTGAACAAATCTTACCCTTCCATTTTTTACTTGAGTTGCAAACCAGCATGCCTGCCTTTTCAGTAAATGTGAGATTGTTCCAGGCAGTTTTTCTTTAAGGAGCAAAGCGAACCAGTTTTCCATGTTGCCCTGACCAACATTTGCAAATGACCTGCTTTTCAAGTCTTTGTTGTTTGTGGGATTGTACGTAACTTAGATAAATCAGAAAGAGACATCTACTTTTTGTGCTTTTGACCTCAGCCCTCCCAGAACACTGTATAGTTAATGAAGTATTTGTTTCAGACTGTTACTGCTCTGTAATATAGGAATGCAGAAGCTATTTGTATTTAGCACAAAGCCATTAACAAATTAAAAATCTGCTTCTATGATGGCAATTAAGGAATATACATTGGGCAAAGCTTTGGCAATAGTACCCCCTATCTACCTTTCAGTAACTAAGTGTGGTGGTCAAGGGAGATCTTTTGTATTCTTTAAAGGGATTGGTGAGGTTTGAATTTCCTGTTTGGACTGCAGTGGTCCCCACTATGTGGCACTCCATTGGTAAGGCATGAAGGGCAGACTGAATTTCTGTGCTTGGACTGAACTTGAACCCACAACCTTTTGACTCAGAAGTGGGAGTTGTCACGTGAACTGTGACTGACTCAGATGTAGTGGTGACCTTTGAAGCACCGTGACATCTCCAGATAATATAAAAACACTTTGCAAATGCACGTTCCCTCTTGAACTGTATTTGCATCAACTTGGAAAAAGAATCATTTGATTTCAGTAAAGCCATGTGACCTCCTCGTACTCAGTAAACTCTTTGCAAAACTGTATTATTTCCTGAGAGGGTTAATATTTGAGCTTTCATAATATTCTATGCATAGTTATTGAATGGTATTATCCTGTAATGAACAAGGCAGTCACCAATTTTGCTGGGTTGGGGTATTAATTATAAAATCTGTTACTTTTTCTCTATCTCATTGTTCACTTCCCTTTCCCCTTTTCTCTCATGATCCAAGCTGGATATATAGCTGGTGGTGTTAATGGGTGTATGCTGAATGTGTGACTGGATGTGTACAATATATGCCATTAAATGTGTAAATGGATGTATATTTGTGTAGTTGGATGTGTGATTAGGTGTGTAACTGATGTGTGATAGGGTATGTAATCAGATGTGTGACCAAGTATGTTGCCAGATGTGTGACTGGGTACATAACCAAATCTGTGCTAGTATATGAATGTCTGCTGCTGTGTGATTTGAGTGTAGCACCTTATTTAAGTCAATTTTGAATGCCTAAACCAATGAAGATCATCTATGGAGAATTATTAATTCAAAAGTTACAGTTTAACAGGAAAGATGGATTTAATTTGAGTGGAAGGAATTAGATTTGCAGAATTTTCCCAGGATTAAAGCGTTAAATTGTAAACAAAGATGGGCCATTAAAATGAGCCTTAACCCAAGACTTGCAGAAGCTTAAAGGAGAAACTCAAGATGTGTAAGGGAGTGATTGAGAGTAACTGTGTCACGTGGAGAAGGATTTAACGACGAAAGGATTTGATCTTAAAATAGGAGCACAGCCATTTAGAAAGAAAATAGGAGGCACTTTTTCACAATAAATTTAGCGGTAATCTGAAATTTTCTTTTCTAAAAACTTTTTGTGAGGACTGGAACAATTAAATTTTACCAGAAATTTTTGTGATGTGAACAATGTTTTAGGTTGATAATCCTTCATAAGAACAGGGCAAAATCAAAGGGATACAAAGAGCTTCCTTTATATCTCTGCAACCTAAAACTTGCCTGTTGTCTAATTTTGTCCAAGTCTGATTAGAGTTCGTCAAACTGAAACATTAACTCTATTTCTCTCTCCACAGATGCTGCTCGACTTGCTGATCCCAGCATTTTCTATTTTTATTTCAGATTTTCAGCTAATGATTTGGTCTGCTTTGTGATGCAAACATTTTGGTTCGTTACGGATATTAAGAAGGAAAATTTTGTTGAGGGACAGATTCACCAGGATCTAAATGAATGGCAGTGTATAGGCCTGTAGAGCTGAACGGTATTTTTCTACTCCTAAATTGAGCGTGAAGCTGCGGATGGACTATCCAGCCAAGGTTCGGCAGGGCAGAAGGTTGACAATTGCTTCTTTGAAGCAGCTTGTGCATTTTCCTACTGGTTCTCATAGTTTTCATTGGACTTAACGTTGAAATGACAGTACAGGCATGATTGATGTAAATCATATCCTTGCCTATACTGTCATGAGTCACGGTGATTTCAGTTAGAGAGCTTGTAATTCTGGGAACCTGAATTGATTGCAAGGCAATCGATTCATTCTTCTGCCCTTGTATTTTAAGAAGTTACAGAGTTCTGTTCTTTACCTGCTTTGTAACCAATGTCATAGAGTCATACATCACAGAAATGGGCAATCGAGACCAAATAGCCTATGCCAACCGAAATCCTTATCGAAGCTAGTTCCATCTACCCGCATATGGTCCATATCTCTTGGACTCTTTCCTATTAATTTATCTATCCGAGTAGCTTTTAAATGCTGTCAATGTACCTGGTTCAACTATTTTCCCTGTCTGGTCATTCAATATTCTGGCAAACCCTTGGGTGAATTCCCGCTGTTGCCTGTAAAGTGTTTGTATGTTCTCCCCGTGACTGCGTGTTTCCTCAAGGTGCTCCAGTTTCCTCCCACATTCCATAGAGTTAACAGTAGGTAGGTTAATTGGTCAATGGGTATTGTCCCGTGATTAGGCTAGGGTTCAGTCAGGGTATCGCTGGATAGTGTGGCTCAAAGGGCCAGAAGGGCCTATTCTGCCCTGTATGCCAACTAAAAAAAAAGTTTGCTCTTCAGATTCCTATTAAATTTCTCTCCTTTCACATAAATCTCTGCCTTCTGGTTTTTAGTTCTCAACTTGTGGAAAAAGACAGTGTTTTCTGACAGGCCCTACCTATTCCCCTTGTGATTTCATACACCTCTATAAGATTACCCTCCATTTTCCAGCATTCCAATGAAAATAATCCCAACCTGCTCAACCTCTCTCCATAACTCAGTCCTTAGACCAATTTTACTGGACAGTTGTAGTTTCACTGAGTTCCTATCTGTGGACAGTTGTAGTGTGTCTATGACCACTATAGCTGCACAGTGCTACTGATCACCGTCTCTAGATATCTGTGGTGTTGCTCTGACCATATCCATGGACAACTATAGAGCCCAGTGGCACTTATCCCTGGACAATCTCTGTACCCCCTCCATGCTTGTTACTGGCCCCTGCTTCAAGTGTGTACACCTCACAGAAAGCTTCAGATCCAACTTATAGTGGGAGAGTCGTTAGGATTTCCACAGAAGAGGATGAGATTTGGACCTGGACAAGGGAAGGGGGTGTGCAGGAGGGAAAAGGGAACCCAGAATTCCAGGAAGTACAAACTACTGTTAATGCAGCCATACCAATAAGATGTATGTATTTTAGAGGGTAAGAAATGGATCCTTAGAAGCATGAACATTGAAAGGGTTGCATGAAAGGTGTGAGGGAAGCCAGAGGAAGAAGACTTTAACTATGATAGTCAGACCATCACAATGTGAGACAT
The DNA here is from genome assembly GCF_030144855.1 of Hypanus sabinus. Lineage (NCBI taxonomy): Eukaryota > Metazoa > Chordata > Chondrichthyes > Myliobatiformes > Dasyatidae > Hypanus > Hypanus sabinus. The sequence continues at coordinate 32,755,608 of NC_082726.1, read as the reverse complement.
TGTTGTAGGAGCAGGCAGTCTTCACCTGCCTGTCAGTTTCATACACCTGTATGTTCCAAAAGCAAGGAAGAGCCAGCTGTGGATCAAGTTAGAGGAAATGACTGTGTTGTCCCTTAAAAAATGCCTTATTTTATCAAAACTGCAGATGGCGGCATTTCTATTCTTCTACTTGCTGAGAGCTGATAAGCACTTTCTTCAACAGGGCTGAATTTTCCAGTTCAGCTTTTGATTAGCATTGTTTCGCCTTTGTTACTGAGACTATTCTGCACATGTGTTATTTTCCAAGTAAAGGCACACTTCCTAATATTTATTTTAATTTGTTTTTTTAACTAATTTAGATTTATATCCTCTGGCCCTGTTTCCCATCGTTCTTCATTACAGCACTGCAATATCAAATATTGATGACACCATTTAATATTCCTGCAGATTTTCCCCTTGAGCTGACTTCCTTCTGAGGTGCTCACAATTGGAAACCTTTTTTTCTTCTGCTTTATTTCCTTTACATTTTGGATCACTCTTTGTTGCTTTCCCTCTGTCTTAAGATCAAAGGCTTGCTGAATTGAGGTTGAGATAGAGATTGGTATTCTATAGGCTTATTCTGGTTCAGATGAATCAGAACCAGAAGAATTAAATTGGAATAAATGATCAGCATGTAGGTAAGAGATGAGTAGAAGTGTCTTTCCTCAACAGATTGCGATATTTTTGAATTCCCATCAGCGGAGCTTTGAAAGTCTCAGTCTATATTCAGGTAAGAGGTTGATATATGTTTGATTGCTGAGTGAATCAAGGGATATGCAGGATGGTGGAGAGGAGGGAGAAGATTGGGCAAGGAGGAAGGCTGAGGGGGTGAATGGTCTGCTCCTGTTCCGTTCTGTCATGTTAGTACATAGATGGGAAATAAGTGCAGTTTCCCCGGCCTGAATAATTTCAAATAAACCATGTAAGGGGGAATTTGATCGGAGGGATCTGCCACACTGTAATCCTCTCGGTAAGCTGCTGAGTCCATGTTTTGGTTAGCTGTAACTGATATTGTTGCCATCTCCTCACCCTACCCAGTAGCTTTGTAACTCCCTCCCCCTACTCCCTAGTGCTCACAAAGAAATCATGTCAGGGAAGTCAATTACTGATGCTGGCGTTGGTGAATTAATGGAGCAGTTCACCAGCTGTAAAAATGAACCAGGCATTAATTGTGCCTCAGCATCACTAAGACCATGCTAATGATGGCGTCTGTGGCGCGGATCATGATCAGACCTGCCGAGCACACGGGTGTCAACCTTGTTGTTCAACAGTGTAAAATTAAATTAATAAATCCCAAACACATGGAAACATAACATGAAATTAATGGCCTTTGGTGCCAGATCTGATGCAGTCATTTGCTGCCTGACTTTCCGCACCAAGGACTTCATAAATGTGAGCAGTTTCTCAAAACAAGACTGGTTGTTGTACAATGTAATTTTTTTTTCTTGCTGTGTTCTCTCAGAGTTAACACAGGCGATTCTTGTTATAAATTGAGACAAGAACCCTTATCAGAAACAAGGAATGTGGAGCAATCAGTGTTTGAGCTGGATTGAAAAGGTTTAGGGTGCAAAACTTTTATTTTGATCCCTTTGTTCCACTGCTCCTTTTCTGCCTCAAAATAAAACATGAGGGGTTTTGGAATTTGGAAGGGACACTTAAGCCTTTGCCCCATTTAGATATCAAAAGAGATTTGATGTCTTCCTCAGCGTTGTCTCATCAGTTCTCTCCATGTGCACAGCTGGATGCTTGATTTGTTCAGAGCGCTGTTCAGAAATATTGATTGAAAGATGCGCTGCACACGAAAGGTGAAGGAAATTTTTAACTTATTGTCTGCTTCAATAGTCAAGAAGGTAAACCTAACAAACAAAAAGCAAAGCTCACACAGGCAATCATAAGTCCTTGAAAACTTGATGCAGAAAAATGTTAATGCTTGGGCTTCTCTGACTTTGCCAGCTCAAGAGAATCATTACCAAAAGGCCATTTATAATGGAGGGCCTCTTTAAGCTGATGTCTAGTGATGTTTTTCTATCAATATAGGAAACCAATGTTGAAGACCTACTTCTGGAAAGTACAAGGCTACTGTTGATGCTGAATGTTTGATTTCCTTTAGCTTCAATTACAAGTATATAGAGACACGCTTTAGGAGCAGGAGTCCCTTGAATCTGCTCCACCATTTAATAAAAAGTTGACAGATTTGATCATAATCTTATTTCTGTATCACATTATACCCAGTGCAAGCTTGCCTGCTTGTTTATCAAATATCTGTTTACCATTGTCTCAAAAAATATTCAACCACTCTGCTTCCACCACTCTTTAAAGAAAAGAGGTCTAAAGGAAAATAAAATGCTTCATGTATTTCTTATTTTTAAACAGTGAAACCTTTATTTGTGTGCTCCCTTGAGAGAAAATATTCTCTCCAAAAGCACACACACTGTCAAAATCCATCAGATTCTTACATTTTTCAATCAAGCCCCCTCTCAATTCTCTAAACTCCGGCCTAACCTGTCCAACCTTTCTTCGTAAGCTCATCCACCCGTTCTAAGTAAACCTTCTCTGAACTGTTTTCAGTACCTTGAATCTCTTCCAGAAATAAAAAGACCAATAGTGTACACAGTGCAGCAGATGCTTCCCACTAGTGTGCAATATAATTGAAGCATATCCCTATTTTTTGCCTTCAATTCTCCTAGCTAAAAGTTATAATCAGCAGTTAGTTCATTTACATGGTGTACCTCTACAAAAAACTTTTATAATTTTTACACCAAGACACCCAATCCTTCTGTACCTAAGAAGTTTGCAAACCTTTGCAAATTATATATTCTTCCTGCAAAGATGCAGTTTCACAATTTCTCACATTTCTTTCCAATCTTTGTTCTTTTACTTATCTATGTCACTCTGTCACCCCCCCCCATGTTCTCTTAACAGCTTACTTTCCTACCTATCTTTGTGTTATGATCAAATTGTGTATTCATTGTCTTCATCCAAGTTATTCACATAAATTGTAAAGTCTTGAGGTCCCAGTAACATGACAGAGAGTTGTTACATCTAGTCAATCAGAACATGATTCATTTATACCTACAATATGTTTCCTGTTCACCAATCTTCAGTCCATGCCAAAATGTTACCTCCTACACTGTAAACTTCCACAATATCCTTTGATGTGCCACCTATTCAAATATATTCTGAATATTTAACTACAGTGCTTTATTAGTTCCTGTTTATCCAAAGTGCATGTAATTTCCTCAAAGAAATCCAATAGTTTGGTGAAACATGATATCACTTTCATAAAGACATGTGGACTTTTCCTGATTACCTCAATTTTCTTCAACTGAGCTTCCATAACAGCCTCTGAGATTCTGACAGTGACATAACTGCCCATTAGTTTGGTGTTTTCTATTTCTATACCTTGTTGAGTAAAAGAGACTTATCAACAATCATTTGGAACCTGCTCTGGATCTTAGTAATTTTGAAAAATTAAATTCATCATAATCATTCCAGCAGTTCGAGGAATTTAAAGCTGGGGAAAGTTGCTTTCATAATGGTTTGAATGGTACATGATATCTCAAAGTGTAGGAATTTACTCAGTTCATTCACACTTTGATTCATGTGTAACTAGGATGTTGATAGATGCAGTAATGAGGTACAAATTTAAGGCCAAGAAAGGAACAGCCGGTCTTATATACCAGCTTCTCCAACATTGTAGTTTACAATCAAAGCCGGAAGCTTCCCAAACTCACAAACACAAATGCAAAATAAAACAGAGAAGGCTAGAGAGACTCAATGTACCAGGCAGCATCTATGGAGAGGGAAAGTGAAGGTTTTAGGTCAATAATCATGAGAAAGAAAAAGATGGTCTGTATGACTTATAAAGTATGTTCTGTGGGTCATGATTATTGGAAATGATTTCTAGTGCTTTAACCTTCTGAGTAAACTAGATGTAGTCCAGATTTAGTTGCTTATATTTAAACAGCATTTATGCAGTTTGAATTTATTTGAAGCCAAGGAGGATTCTGTAGTGATTGTTATCTTCCCCATCAAATTGCCTCCCAGCTAGTTTAAGGTATATTCTAATTCACTAATATGTTTGTGTCCATTTTGTAATCGTTAGTGCCTGATATATGACTTTAGGAATTAAGGATCTTATCAGCTAATGGAAGACCATTCCCTGCTTTCAACATTCCTTTTTGCAAGCACAGATCATTAAATCATTAACTGACCTTTGTGTTTTAGAAGGACTAGAGCACATGTTTCCCACTGCTGCCTACACCAATTAAAGAAAATGATGATTCAGTTTGGAAGCAATATCTGCAAGGTCAGAGAAGCTAGGATCTGGGAAATGGTCAATCAAAGCCATTTGGTAAATCAAATTAATGAGTATATCCAAAATTGCTGTTGACATTTTTGCAAGAAAGAAAGTCGAAAACAGGCATTAACTGATGCGTACCAATTTGGAGCTATTGAAGACTTGTATCTGTGCATAACACAGTGACCTTCATTGTAAAGTATACAATGATCAATTTAATTATTTTCATTCATTGGGTTGTTATGGTCATCATGTACTGTCTGCAAGCCTATTGAATAGTACATTTCAAAAGGAAATGAGACAAAAGCTCAAAAGGGAAAATGCACTGGGTGATGGGAAAAGAGCAAAGGAATGAAAATAATTGGATAGATAATTCCTTCAGAGAACCGGACTAGCTATGATGGGCAGAATGGTTCTACGAAAAATTAATTATATCTGAATGAGAAAATGAAGTAACTTACAATTTTAATGGAGAGCTTTGAAGGAAACTTTTTAGTCAGTGTTTCAGTGTACACTGACAGATGCAATGTACAACAATGAAACAATAGTGGTGCTGATTCATCATTTTAACATAACTATAATTAATAGTAGAGGATCTGCTTGATCAGGTTACACTGTATTGTCACAGAATCTGGAATATACCCAAGGAGCACAAAGATAGAAGTATAGATTTTTGTTATTAATTAAACCTGAATATCAGGATGCATTTTGGCATAATCTATAGGAAAATCAGTCAAATATATGATGAGACAATATTTCTCCTAATGGGAGAATCAAAAACAGAGGGCATGTTTTCAAACTAAGGGGCTGTCCATCTAATGTGGTGATGGCCAGGAGCTGTTTCCCTCAGTGAGTTGTAAATGTTTGGAATTGTCTGCCTCACAGGGGTGTGGAGGTTGAGCTTGAAGTTATTTAGCGACAAGATAAAGTTTTGGTCTACAAAAGAGTCAAAGGACATGGAGATTAGGGAGGCATATATTTGTGCCGTCTGTTACCAGAGCTTACCTGCACGCATTAAGTAAACATCCTCAATATAAACCATCCAGTTTTCTAGAGTTTGGACAAATTTATCGTTCTGTACATACATCATTGAATATTTGGGGAGAAGATTATCAGGGGAAGTGCCTTTTACTATTAGTAATCTATGACATCATGTAACCTTCATTGAGTCTTCCACCATCATTATGAACTTCTGTCCTATTTCCAGATAATTAATAGGAGGAAATATACAGGGAACGAAACAGTTGAAAATACTCAGGTTGTGCTGACCTTCTGAGAGTTTCCAACTTTTCCTTTTTCATTCAGTTTTCTGTCATAGGGGATATTAGTAATATTGCAGGCTTAGGACTCGCCAACTCAGAATGAAGTGGGAGTGCTGTAAAAATCAGTTACCTTGGGTTGAAATGTGTTTAAGGAGTAGCAGCATAATGAAGATAACATTAAATAAACAGATGTTTTTCACGCCATGGTAATATTCTGTACCACTGAGGTGAAGATAGAATAAGTAAGGCAGTTTTTAAATCAGGTGTTGTTTTAAACAGGGATGGTGTTGTTTAACACACAGGAAAAGCTGAGGGGAGCTCAGCAGGTCAGACAGTATCTATGGAGGGAAGAGGGCAGTCAATGCTTTGGGTTGAGATCCTTCATTAGGATTGAAACTAAAGAAGGGAGAGAGGCAATGTACAAATGTGGGCGAGGGTTGGAAGAGGTGGCAGGTGTTAGGTTGGTCCAGGTGAAGGGAGTGATGAGGTGGTGAGGGAATGACTAAGAACGGGAATTATGTAAGGATATTAAAGGATGAAAGTGTCAAGGGGCTGAAGAAAATGGAATCTGCCAGGAGGGTCGGTGGATGATAGAATAAAGGGAATGAGATGATGACGGAATGGGTGAGAGGAATGGATGGGCGGTGAGCTGAATGAAAGGGTGGGAAAGGAGAATGGTAGAGTAATGGGAAATAAGGGACAAAGGGGAATGTTTACCGGAAGTTAGAGAACTTGATGTTCATACTATCAGTTCAGGTGACATGGTTTAAGAAGGTGCAATATTCATAGAGGGAATCTTTTCACTGAGGCTTCTTGACTCATTCCAGATATCAAGCTTTCACCTGAAGCAACAGACCCACAAAACAGCTAATTATTGGAGCTGCATCTTCCATGTGAAGTCCTTCCTCTTAGACCCTGTGGGCTGTTTTCTGATTCATTCATTTTATTTACCAGTATCACCAAAGTCTGAGTATTTCCTACATTCCAGGGGCGGGATTGGGAAGATGGTTGGAAGTATGGCTGGGAAAGGTGAAAAGATTGTCAAACACTGCCTCAATTATAGCCAGCAATTTTTAATGCAGTTTCTGTAAATAATTTTTTTAAATTGCAATTTTCTCATGCTTGACAGTTAAATATAACAATATTCCAGAAACCAGTGTACCTGAAAAAAAAGTAATTTTTATAAACTGCATTTTATACAATACTTTCAATTGCTTTCCAGGTCAGCTGCATTACCATTTATAGTCAAAAGTTTACACTGTTAAAATTCAGCAAGGGGACAAATAGAACAATGTCTTGAACTTGAAAAAGCCATTTCAATAGATATAATGAATAATTTAGTAAGGTACTGGAGGTTTGGGATGAACATTTTAAAAAATAAACAAATTAAAAAATATATATATAGATATAGATATATATCTATATATATATACAGTACTGTGAAAAAGTCTTAGACAGGTTAGATTTTTTATATGGTTTTTGATGGTATGGACACCACAGAGTCCTGATCTCAAAATTATCAGGGCTGTCTGGGATTACCTGGAGAGGCAGAAGCAAATGATGCAGTCAAGGTCTGCAGAGGAACTGTAGCATGTTCTCAAAGATGCTTGGAACAAATGGTTTTCTTATAAAACTGCACAATAGTGCACCTAAGAGAACTGATGCAGTTTTAAAGCCAAAGGCTGTTTACACAAAATGTTGATTTAATTTAGTTATTTTACTATTGATTGCTATTTATAGCCCTTCTTTGATGATTAGAAACTTTTTATTTCATAATTTTTGAAAGCACCTTCACTATACAGATTTTTTTAACATGGGCCTAAGACTTTTGCACTGTATTGTATATCAGAAGGGAAGCAATAGCAAGTATTTGAAAGAATATTTTTTGAACCTCTATTATTGTATATTTCATTGAAAAATATAAGTTTTTTGAGGAAAGTAACTCATCTCTGACCTGAGGTAATATTAGATTAAAAGAAGATGTTGTTATCACTTCCAAGAATAATGGTTGCTGGGAAAGTTTTGGATCAAGGAAAAGGGGCAAAAATAAATGTTTGAGAGAGAAAATATAAATTGATTCAAGCAATATATGAAAGAAAATGTATAACCAATTTAAAAGAAGGCATCATTCAGAGATAAATAGATAAAGGCAAGAATATTAGAATGGAAAATTAATAAATGGCAGAGATATTAAATAAAAATTATATTGTATGTCTTTAATGTAGAAGATAATTTCAATGAAATAGTCAGATCTAATTGTCTTGTGGCAGTTAAGAGCTGAAAATAATTACTCTTAGGAAACAGAAAAACCTGGAGAAATAAAGCAAAGTTCTGGTAAATTTTCTGCACCAGTAATCGTCCAAAATAAAGATCCAAAAGATATGGCTGTGATAATGATGGATACATTAGTGGTAATCTTCCAAAATTTCTGGTAATATAGATTGTTTTCAGACACTGGAAGAAAGGAAATGTAAATTTGCTAGTCAAGAAAGCAAAAAGAGGGAAAAGAATGGGAATTGAAGGTCAGTTAACCTGACTTCAGTTACATTCAGTGTAGTTGATAAATAGGGACAATACTAATAGAGATTTTTGTGGCTACACTGTCAAGAAGGATAAAGGGAGACCTATGGATATTGTATATCTAGGTATTATAAAAACACTTTGAAAATGCCCCCAAAACACTGCACAAACTAAAACGATAAGGTTAGAGTTACTACATAAGCAGATTTAATGCACGGAACAAACTGGGGAGGAATAAATGGGTTGTTTTCAGTTAATGAATTGAGGAATTGTACCAGGATCGGCTCCTTAAGTACTTACCACCTTACCAACTTAGATGAAGGAACCAAGTTTAAAATATTCAGATTTATGAATGATACAGAGCTAGGTGGGAAAGTGCCTGTGAATTTGTAAACTGATATGGATAAGCAAAGTGAATGGGAAAGCAATAGCAGATGGAGTTTCATGAAGAAAAGCTTGGGTTTGGTTGGAAGAATATAAAAATAAATTCTCTGAGGAATTTGACTTCAGTCAAAACAAATAAATTGAGTACAAAATCGTCACTTTGTTTTGTTCTCGGCTTGTGTGCTTGTTGCTGTATTGGCCATTGTTTAGAGTTAACCCATTGAGATTGAATTTTACCCTCAATGTGGTTCATCCAATGAGAAGCTAAATGATGTCCTCATTCAGAGGAGTCCAAGTTTGTTATAAGTAAAACACAAAAGTTTAACCAGCAAGCATAATAAATGACTGGGAAGGTAAATCGTATTTTGGCCTTTTGCCGAAAAGACATGAGAAGCACTATAAAAACACAAAATGCTGACAGAATTCAGCAGGCCAGACAGCATCTATGGGAGGAGGTAGTGACGACGTTTCGGGCCAAAACCCTGCATCAGGAGCACATCAGGAGAAGCACTATGCACAGTTTTCATCAACAAGCCTCAGCACACATTCATCCAAAGTGATTCTTGAGGCGAGTAGGCTGTAATGAGGAGATAAAAATAGAAAACATTAGAAACACTCGGTGAGTCTTCAAACATCTGTGGAAAGAAAAATTTACACTGCCTTACCTGTGGGCTGGTTCCAGCATTTGCCATAGTTATTTCAGATTTTCAGCCACTATAGTTTTTTCTCACTGTCCTGTGGCTCGGTCTGGTCCCAAATCATGGAATTTAAGTCATTTTACTGGAAGGGTAGATTGCCACTTCTGGCTAGAGAGTCTAAAGTCCAAAGACTTTGGCTGAAGATATAGTGCATTTAGAGATAACACTTTTGTGAGTCAGATTGGAGATGATGGTGTACCTTTCCTGACTGACTGAACCCTTGTAAGTAACTGAGATGGATTTTATGCTTATTATTTGCATCTTTATGGAAAACTCCTTCTGCTTTATTGGTGGAGTTGTTAAAGTTCTTGTTTCCCCCTTAAAATAGTTCCATGTTCTGTGGATATATTGATCCTGTCTGCTGATGAATAGATTTTCTGTTATCAGCTGGATGACTTGTCCCATTTCTATCTCATTGTTATTCTCTTAGGATGGAAGTAAGGAGAAACTTGTCACCTAGTTGTTATGAATCTTTATATTTTTTTTCCCTAGTGTCATATGAAGATTCAGATATTGGGAGTGATGGATATTTGGGCATTAAGGTCTAATGGGTAACAGGGAAAGTAGCTGTGGTTCAGAATCAACTTGATCTTATGGAGGGGCAGAACAAGGTCAAGCATCTTTTGACATCCATTTTGTTTGCATGCAACCTGGATGTGAAAAAGCTAATTTGCTGAAACTATTTGGAAAGGTGTTTTCAGCAATTTTCACTTGAACAATTTATATTTAAGAATTTAGAATGAAAATTAACATATCTATGCAACAGACAATATATTAATGAGGATTTTCATTGATCCTGAATAAATTACCTGGAAAAAATTAGTATCAGCCAATTTGAAATGTAAAGCATTATATAATTTGAAATAAAACCCTTTCTGAATGGAAGTCACAGAAAATGGCTGCGTGGCCAAGTTTGCAGATGATAGGAATATAAGTGGAGAGGCAGGTAATGTTGAAGAAGCAGAGTCTGCAGAAGTACTTAGATTAGGAGAATAGGCCAAGTTGCAGATGCAACACAGGGTAGGGAAGAGTATGGCCATGCACTTTAGTAGAAGGAATAAAGGTATAGACTATTTTCTAAATAAGGAAAAAATTCAGAAATCAGAGGTGCAGAATTTCCTAAAGATTAATTTGCAGTCTTGAGTTGGTAGCAAGGAGGCAAATGCAATATTAGCATTCCTTTTGAGAGGACGAAGATAGAAAAGCAAGACTGTAATTGTGAGGCTTTATAAGGCTTGGGGAAGACCACACGGAGTATTTTGAGCAGTTTTCTGCCCCGTAGAAAAAATGTGCTGGCATTAGAGAGGACATTCATGAAAATGGTTCCTTACAGGCTCTGGGCCTGTACTTGCTGAAGTTCGGAAGCATGAAGGGGGATCTCATTGAAACCTATCAAATATTGAACGGCCTAGATAGAATGGATGTGAAGAGGATGTTTCCTATAGTGGGGGCGGGGGGGGGAGTGGAATTTACCACCAGAGGGCACAGGACCAGAATAGGGCAACATCCATTTAGAAAAGAGATGAGGAGGAATTTCTTCCGCCAGAGGGTGGTGAATCTGTGGAATTCATTGCCACAAATGGCTGCGGAGGCCAAGTCATCAGGTATATTTAAAGTGGAGTTTCTTGATTAGTCATAGCGTCACTGATTACGGGGAGAAGCAGGGCTAAGCAGGATCTTAAGCCAGCCATGATAGAATGGCAGGGCAGACTCAATTGGCTGAATGACCTAATTCTGCTCAATGTCTTATGGTCAAAAAATATAATGAAGATACTAGAAAGATCCTGGAATCGAGCAACATACAAAAACTGCTGAAGGAACTCAGGAGGGGCAGGCAGCATCTATGGAGGAAAATGAGCAGTTGACGTTTTGGTCTGAAATCCTTCATCAGGACTGAATGCAATTAATTTGTAGTATATGAAGTTACTGAGAAGTAACTTAAGTGGTACTTTGCTGTTGAGAGATTCCACTGTTATGGGATATGCTGGATTTTGGTAATGCCTTTGCAAGGAGGTATTTTCTTTCAAAGTCATTCATACTCAGTAGTTGCATTTTCAACTCTCAGTCACAGCTCAGGAGTTATCAGTGCATTATCCAGCGTTCTGTTACAAAGGGACACTGAGGGAATAAGACCACAAAATATGGGAAATATTCTGCAAGTCAAACAGCATCTATGGAGAGAGAAACAAAGTGAATATTTGGGTCAATGACACGTCATCTGATCACCTTACTGAATATCCTAGTATATTTGACTTTATTTCAAATTTCTGGCATCAGCAGTTCTTTCTCAATTGTGAGGGTGTGCCAAGCTATTGGAGGTCCCAACAGTTAGACAAAGGCCACATTCACCCAAAATCCGGACATAGTAGAGAGCTGCTGTCACTACATCGAGAAGAAATGAAGAGGAATGGAAACTCCTCAGCAGGCTGGGCAATATCTTTAGAAAGGACAACAAGAGTTAATAACTTCAACTCTGATTTTCTCTGCTGGAACCATTCAGCTTATTAGATGCTTCCTGACCCACAGAATATTCCCAGCATTTTCTTCCTTTATTTCAGATTCACACTCGCCATCTTTTTCTTTATTGTTATCACGAGGATTTGTTGAGTTTCCCAGATTATATTTATCCCCCATCCAACATTATTATGATAGGCTATCTAACCAATATTTCATTACAATATGTGCTGTGTGCAAATTAGCTGCTGTTTTTCCTACAGGACAAACAATAACTACTCTTCAGAAGCTCTGCCTTGGCTTTATAGCATTAAAACACTGCAGAAATACTTGTCCCCTTTTTCTTCTCTCCCCTCCACCTGCCTCTTGCTGCTTCCTTCAGCCGACCTGTCACTGTGAAGTAAATCTCATTATTCAAATCTCCGTTCCTATCAGCAAGCCTTTAAAGGTCATGCTCTATTTTATTCATCAGTGAAGGAACATAAAACAAAATTATTGCTATGTATGTTTCTGGCAACCCTGATTATTTTGGAGAACCATATTAATGCATCTGAAGAGGACATACTCATTGTGGGAGTCAGGGAACCAAAGGCATCGGTGCTCATTGATATATGTAGTATCTCTGTTGTCTTAGCTAGCATGTGTGTGAAAAGTTTTACTTCAAGTCCTTGGCTGTATGACTTTTGGGAATTCAGAAGACCTACAGCATTTCAAAGCACCGGGGTTAAATCTCCTCTCCTGCCAAAGGGATTTGGCCCGAAACATCGACTGCACTCTTTTGCATAGATGCTGCCTGGCCTGCTGAGTTCCTCCAGCACTTTGTGTGTGTTGCTTGGATTTCCAGCGTCTGCAGACTTTCTCTTGTTTGGGATTAAATCTGTCCTTGGTTGCATTACCAGGAATAGGGCGCAGCATGGAAAGGATTACTTTACTTCAGAGGGATTGAGCTTGAGAACAAAATTACAGCTAAAGTATTGAAAAAAGAATACCAGAAACATTCAGCAGATCTGACAGAGTGGATAGAAAAATAAACAGTTAATATTTCATGTCCAAGACCATTAATTTGCAAAAGCAAAGAGAGAAAATAAGTATTTTCACTACCAGAAAAGGTGGGGATGGGCAGAAGAAAGCGGATATCTCTTTTAAAGTAAGACTAAATTAGGTACGGTAGCGCATGCAAGACTTCAGATGCATGAAATGTGGATATAAAAAAATGCTTAAGGAACTTAGCAGCAGTAGCATCCATGAAGGAAAAAGGACAGTCAACATTTTGCACCTTGACTCTGCATTAGGATTGGAAAGTTAGAGGGTAAACGCCAGAATAAAATAATAGGGTGGTGGGGAAGGAGGACATTGGTTGGTGATAGAAGAATCCTGGTGAGAAAGGGAAGATAGATGGGGGAAGAAGAGGAAATGAGAATTATGTGTGAAGCTGGGAAGAGAATGGAAGTCTGTGGGGACATTGATAGGATGTAAAACTGGGCTGAGAAGTGGCAGATGGAGTTCAACCCAAATAAATGTGAGGTGGTTCATTTTGGTAGGTCAAATATGCTGGCAGAATATAGTATTAATGATAGGACTCTTGGCAGTGTGGAGGATCAGAGGGATATTGGGGTCCGAGTCCATAGGATGCTCAAAGCAGCTGCGCAAGTTTACTCTGTGGTTAAGAAGGCGTACGGTGTATTGGCCTTCATCAATCGTGTAATTGAATTTAGGAGCCGAGAGGAAATGTTGCAGCTATATAGGACCCTGGTCAGACCCCATTTGGAGTACTGTGCTCAGTTCTGGTCGCCTCACTACAGAAAGGATGTGGAAGCCATAGAAAGGGTGCAGAGGAGATTTACAAGGATGTTGCCTGGATTAGGGAGCATGCCTTATTAAAATGGGTTGAGTGAACTCGGCCTTTCCTCCTTGGAATGAAGGAGGATGAGAGCTAACCTGATAGAGGTGTACAAGGTGATGAGAGGCATTGATTGTGTGGATAGTCAGAGGCTTTTTCCCAGGGCTGAAATGGTTGCCACAAGAGGACACAGGTTTAAGTTGCTGGGGAGTAGGTACAGAGGAGATATCAGGGGTAAGTTTTTTTCTCAGAGAGTGGTGAGTGGGTGAAATGGGCTGCCGGCAACGGTGGTGGAGGCGGATACAATAGGGTCTTTGAAGAGGCTTTTAGTTAGGTACATGGAGCTAAGTAAAATGGAGGGCTGTAGCTAAGCCTAGTAATTTCTAAGGTGAGGACATGTTTGGCACAACTTTGTGGGTTGAAGGGCCTGTGTTGTGCTGTAGGTTTTCTATGTTTCTATGTTAAAAGGGAGGGATGTGTAGGTGATGGGCATGTGGCGGAAAGAAGAGTGAAGGGTTCTCAGGAATAAGAAAGTAAAAAGGAGGTGGTGAGTGAAATAGAGAGGAGTGGTTACCAGGTATTGAAAATATTGATGTTGATGCCAAAATGGAATATAAAGTGTTTCTGTAATCTGCATGTAGGCTCAATGCAGCAGTAGGGGAGGTCAGCATGGGAATGGGAATTGGAATTCAAATGACTGGTCACCAGGAGATCCTGGCTGTTATGGCAGACAGAGGAAATGTACTCAGTGAAGTGATTCCCCATTCTTCATCAGGTTTCGCAGATGTAGACGAGGCCACAATCGGAGCACCAGATTTAATAAGTGACGCTGTTAGGTTTACATGTAAAGGACTGCCTCCCTTGGAAGAACAGCATTGGGCTCTAAATACTGGTGACAGAAGAGTTGTGGGGGTAGGTGTAACATTTGTGACAGTTATAGGGATAAGTGTGTGAAGGGTGATCGGTGGAGAGGGATGGGCAGACAAGGGAGTGATGGAGAAAGCAATTCCTGCAGAAAGTGGAGGGGGAGGAGAAGATATGCATGTTGGTGTGAAGCCATTGGAGATGGTGGAAGTCGACAAGAATGATGTGTTGGAAGCAGAGACCAATGGGTCTGGACAAGGTGACCCTAACCCTATTACATAGATGGCAGAGTTGTTGCAGTGAGGGAAAATGTGCGTGAAATGGAGGAGATGCAGTGGAGGGGAGACACAGTTTTCTGAAAAAAGAGATGCTGGAGTGGAAAGCCTCAGCGTGAGAATGGATATGGTAGCAATAAAGGAACAGAGAGGGGAATAGCATCCTTGCAAGAGACAAGGTGAGAAGAGGTGCGGTCAAGGTAGCAGTATGGTCAGATGATGTCCTTTAGGTTTACAGCTGTTGGATTGCTCATTTAGTGATCTTGATCAACAATAAATTCCAAGGAAAAATTATTTTTGTTCTTTCAATCAAAATGAATAATTCTCCAACACTGCCTGATGTATAAAAGTTACAAAGAGCCTTAAAGAAAAGTAGTTTTGAATTTCCCAGTCTAGTGCAAATTTATTATTTTAGTTTCAAGGCTTGCCACTTAAACAAAACATCTTTCTAATATTAGAGGTGCTTTTAGGTTAAAAAAGACCAGACAGTTAGGGAAAACTGCAAACTGTGGTGCACATTACACTGCATCCTTCCCTTGACCCTTTGCGTTGTTACCCAAAGCTGCTCTGGACAATCAATCTGCATCCATGTTTCTGCAATTATGAGGTCTTCTGCCCTATGTCTGGACCTTAGCTCTCTATAAATCTCAGCACATTCTAATGTCTTTGCCATTTCCTCCCCATCACCCACTGCTTTATTCGAAGTTTCCATGCAATGGCTTATGAGCCCTTTGTCACTGACATTTAATTTCTTTTTTGAAAAGCCCTTCTGAGGTGTATCCATCTCCCAATATCTGTAAATCATTCCACTCAAATCTTACTCTTTGAACCCACTTGGCTCCACACCTTCTAGCCTTCTGGCTTTACCCTTCAGTGTCACATTCTGTCAACTGTGACCTCTTTTACCATGCCTCTACCTCTCCACCTTGCAACATCCTGACACCCGTTGGTCTAGGAGATTTGCCTCCAGAGACACAAGAGATCGTAGGTGCTAGAATCTGGGGGAATGCAGCAGCTTGAGGAGCACCTGTTGGGGGAAAGGAATTGCTGAAGTTTTAGAGTGGCATCCTGAAGAATGTGCCTTCACTGCTTATATCCCTTTTCTACACCGTTCTTTCATACTTACTTCCCCTCTTCTATCTTTTTGCAGCAGGCTTCAGTTCACACTACTTTTTTCTTTAGTCTGAGATGATGAAGTTATACAGGTTACTGTATACGAGAGAGAGAAGGAGGGCTGAAGCATTGGCTGTAAAATGTTCTGTGGTCTGGTGACCACTGCTCACCACCTTTCTGATTTATTCTCCTAACAGAAGATAACTTGCTGCATAAATTTACTTGTAGCGGAAAGATACCCTGCAGATATAATTCAGAAAGAGTTTTTTTAGTGCACTATTGAGAGTATTATGCCTGATGCCACTTCTTCTTCTGTCTATAGTTCAGATGGTAAACTACACATGCTGTTCAGGACAGGGTTTACAAGTTGAAGAACTATTATTAGCAGTCAGATAACCCAAGATTTATTACTTCCTACAAATACCTCCTTATCGTAACAGAGGGACATGGAACTTGGACAATCGGCCACTCTCACCAAGTGAAGTCACTCTTTAATATTTGAAAGCCATTTCCCACCATTTGTCCAGCAAGTGAATAGGTAAACATTCAAAGGCTTCAAACAAAAGAATAGTGCAGTCTCCTGTGGGGAGGTCAAGACCTCTCCGCTGTCAAACCTGTTGTGATATGCCCAGGCTCATAAGTCAATTATTTGATCTCATAGGAGCATTAATACTGACTGATGTCAAACTGTACAAACCCGAGTGTGACAGCAATCAATATAAAAACTGCCTAAAACCATTCAGTACAGTTCAGTCACATCATCACCTCACTGCAGTCAGCCCTGGGATGGGATGAACAGCCCTAATCATTCAGTGCACTGCTGTGTTCAGGCTGTCTCTACTGTGACACACTTATCTTGAGAGGGAATTTAAAGTAGTGAGTGAGAGAGCGATATTGTTGCAGGGTGAGAGCCATTTGAAAAGAACACGTCTGATCAGGAGTGAGCCATAATTTGAAATAATGAGTGAGAGAGAGACATGTCGATGCAGGGCAGGAGCCATTTAAAAAGAGCAAGTCTTGTTGGGACTGAGTGTTACTCGAGATCAGGCAGAGGTTGATCCATTTCCCTCTTAACCCCATTACCTTTTATGCCTTGACTAATAAAGAACCTAAGAGGGAAATGGATGAGCCATGATGAAATGGCAGAGCAGACTTGATGGGCCAGATGGCCTAATTCTGCACCTGTATCTTGTTGTCTTATGAGTAAAAAGAAGAGAGCTGTAAACAGAGTGTCTATTGTTGGAGTGGGCCTAGGTAAGCGTAGCAGGCTTTAACTCAACAGGCTTCAGTGAAAACAAGGTTGGAGAAGCACAGGCGGAGTATTAAATAAGTTTCTAGTGAGTTTTTTCTCTCTTTCTTTGTCCATTAGCTAGTGCCTCAAGAAAGGGACCAGAGTTAGTGATACCTTCCTTGAGTGAGATATGGGAACTCTGGGAGACTTCCAGCTTCCCTGATAACTATATCTACACAATGTGTATTGAGCTGTTAAGGAAGGGAGCTACAGCTCGATGACTTTCAGGTCATATGGGTGAATGAGCAAGTGATAGATAGGAGCTACAGGAAGCTAGTTACCCTGAGTTGCAGGAGGCAGGCATCGTGTGACTGTCAGGAGAGGGAAAAGGAATTAGCAGACAGTGCAGAGTACCCCATGGCTGTTCCCCTCAATAATGAGAATATCGCATTGGTTTCAATATGTAGGTAGATTGGGAAAATCAGGTTGATGCTGAGAAGGAATTTGTAGAATGCCTACAAGCAGACTTTTAAAGCAGCTTGTGGTTGAGCCCAGTTCTGGATTGGGTATTGTGTAATGAACCAGATTTGATTAAGGAGCTGAAAGTAAATGAACATTTAGGAGGGAGTATGATAGAATAATATCATAATATGATAGAACTCACCCTGCAGTTTGAGAGGGAGAATATAAATTCGGTATCACAGTGGAGTAAAGGGAATTACAGAGGCATGAGAGAAGAGCTGACCAAAATTGATAGGAAGGGACACTATCAGGGATGCAAACAGAACAGCATTGGCTGAAGTTACTGCAAGTAATACGGAAGGAGCAGGATAGGTGCATCTCAACAATGAAGAAGTATTCTAAAGAGAAGGTGAGGCAACTGTGGCTGACAAGTGGAAGTCAAAGGCAGCATATAAGCAAATGAGAGGGTATAACAAAAATATTGGGAAGTTAGAGGATTGGGAAGCTTTAAAAACCAACAGAAGGCAATTAAAATGCATAAGGAGAGAAGTTGAAATAATATAAAAAAAATACCAGAATGTTTTTTCAGATTTATATAGAGTAAAAGAGAGGTGGGAGTTGATATCCGACGACTGGAAAATGATGCTGGAGAGGTGGAAACGGGGACAAAGAAATGGCAGACGAACTGAAGAAGTATTTTGCATCAGTCTTCACTATGGAAGACACTAGAACAAGGATTCTCAACCAACGGTTCACAGACCCCTCAGTTAATGGGAGGGATCCATGGCATAAAAGAGACTGGGAACCCCTGCCCTAAAGTGTCAGGGGCTGGAAACGAGAACTAAGGAGAAGTGCTTGGGAAGCTGAAAGGTCTGAAGGTAGATAAGTCACCTGGACCAGATGGACTACTCCCCCCGCCCCCATAGTTCTGAAAGAGGTAGCTGAAGTGATTGTGGAGGCATTAGAAATAATCTTACTAAACTCGCTGGATTCAGCAATGGTCCTGGAGGACTGGAAAATTGCAAATGTCACTCCATTCTTTAAGAAAGGAATTACAGGCCAGTCAGTCTGAATGCAATGGTTGGAAAGATGTTGGAATCCATTATTAAGGATGAGGTTTTGGGGTACTTAGAGGCACATGATAAAATAGACCAAAGGCAGAACGGTTTCCATAAGGGGAAATCCTGCCGACAAATCTGTTAAAATAACAGCGGAAATAACAGGACCCATAGATAAAGGAGAGTCAGTAGATGTTGTTTACTTGATTTTCAGAAGGCCTTTGACAAGGTGCCACATGTGAAGCTGCTCAACAAGATAAGAGCCCCTGGTATTACAGGAAAGATACTAGTATGATAGAGCATTGGCTGATTGACAGAAGGCAATTAGTGGAAATAAAGGGGGCCTTTTATTTTTGGCTCTTAGTGGTTAGTGTTGTTCTGCAGGAGTCAGTTTTGGGACCACTTCTTTTACACATTATCTTGTCAAAAATTTGGATGATGGAATTGATGACTTTGTGGCCAAGTCTGCAGTCAAGTCAAAGGTAGGTAGTGAGGCAGGTAGTGTTAAACAGCAAGGAGTCTGTGGAAGGACTTAGACAGATTGGGAGAATAGGCCAAGAGTGGCAGATGGAAAATAGTGTAGGGAAGTGTATGGTCATGCAGTTTGGCAGAAGGAATAAAGGCGTAGACTATTTTCTAATCGGCCGGCTGGTGGCGCAGTGACATCAACGCTGGACTCCGGAGAAAAGGTTCCAAAATTTGAATCCAGTCGGGCTGCTCCTGGACACACTTTCCATCGGAGCAAGGTTGAGTGTCGAGCTCTCAACTAGGCCTCGTTAAAAAAAAACTGTGCTGTGAGAAGGACGTGGGGGACCACTCACAGAATCTTTCCTTCAAGACACCCACCTGAAAAAATAAGTAGTTGCTGAGGCTCTGACAGGGTATGGCACACACACACAAAAAAA
Source organism: Hypanus sabinus (assembly GCF_030144855.1). NCBI lineage: Eukaryota > Metazoa > Chordata > Chondrichthyes > Myliobatiformes > Dasyatidae > Hypanus > Hypanus sabinus. The sequence continues at coordinate 32,736,224 of NC_082726.1, read as the reverse complement.
TACTGAACAGAGAAAATTGAAAAATCAGAGGTGCAAAGGGGTTTGGGCATCCTTGGGCAGAATTTCTTAAAGGTTAACTTGAAGGTTAAGTTGGTGATAAGAAATGTAAATGCAATCCTAGCATTCATTTTGAGAGGAATAACATATAAAAGCAGTGATGTAATGCTGAGGCTTTATCAGGCTTTGGTCAGACTGCACTTGGAGTATTGTGAGCAGTTTTGGGCCCCTCATCTTAGAAAAGATGTGCTGGCATTGGAGAGGGTCCAGAGGAGGTTCACAAGAAGGATTCCAGGAATTAAAGGATTAATATATCAGGAGCATTTGATAGCTCTGGGCCTTTACTCACTGGAGTTTAGAAGAATGGGGTAGCGGGGATCTCATTGAAACCTGTCAAATATTGAAAGGCCGAGATAGAGTGGATGAAGATAGGATGTTTCCTGTAGGGGGTGAGTCTAGACTGGAAGGCATGGCGTCAGAACAGAAGTATGCCCATTTGGAACAGAGATGAGGAGAAATTACTTTAGCCAGAGGGTAGTGAACTTGTGGAATTCATTGCTCCAGATGGCTGTGGAGTCCAAGTCATTGAGTATATTTAAAGCTGAGGTTGATAGGTTCTTGATTAGACAGGATGTCAAATATTATAGGGACAAAATAGGAGTATGTGGTTGAGAGGGATTTACCCTCCTTTTAGTAGTCAGCCATTATAGTGACCAGGCTCAATAGGCCAAATGGCCTAATTCTGCCCCTTTATCTTTTGGTCTTACAGAATATGGAGGAAAAGAGATTAAAAAAAGATCTATTTTCAAACATCTTGGTATTAAATTAGGATATATAATAGAAAATTGACAGAGAGAGGAGCCTTGGAATTCAGATTTGTTGTACTGCTTACATAAACTTTTATGAGCAGAAAGTTGAAGGCATGAAAATGTAATTGCAAAAGATCAAATAATGTGAATGTGGAATTATTTTTTCATCTCATTCTCACTCATTCCCATCCTGATTCAGTGCCCTCCCTCATCTGTGACTGAAAGTTTAAATTTCCCTTTCCTTGGTCTTGGGCAGTAATTCAGTAACTGATGTTGTGATGCCAAACTGTAGTTGCTGCGTTTCATGTGAAAGCTAAGGACATAAGAGGTAAGGTCAGGCAGGCTGAGGCTATCCAACACCTTGAGCTTGCTCCTCCGATCAATAAGCCCATGGCTGCTTTGGACTTCGGCCTTAAGTCAATTTTCTTGCTCAGTCCCCAGAAACATTAATTCCCCTGTGGTTAAGAATTTACTGATCTCAGCCTTGACTATACAGTGACTCAATATTCACAATGTTCTGGGTTAAGGAATTCACAGCCATAAGTCAGGAAGTTCATCTTCATCTTCCTCAGCCTAGATCCCAGAAGTTTAACATGCCCCACCAGATGAATATCCTTGCAGTCCCCTCAAACATGTTCCAGTAATTTCATCTACTTACTTTAAAAATCCAGTGAGTTTCTCGATCTGCTGAAAATTTTCTCAAAAATTTCCCACATCCCAGGTATCAATTTAATGAACCTTCTAACACTGGAAGGTTAAGTAAGGAGACTAAAATTATGCACGTTATTCCAGATGTAGTCTCACTACTGTCCTGTTGATCGACAGAAACAACTCTTTACTCTTCCGTATAACCCCCTTGCAATGAAGGTCAATGCTCCTTGGCTGCTTTCTTCCTCTTTACATCCTGAAAGAAGCTCTTGCAATTTTTAAAAATACAGTCCTTGCTAGTTTCTGCTCTAATTTATATGATCATTTTTGTCATCTTTGATTGTTTCCAAAATTCCATCAATCCTCAGAGCTGTTGCTGTTCTCTGCAACTTTTAACTTAAGCCTTTTCATTCAATTGCAATTACAGTATATTGGTTGAGAATTATGAAATCATTTTTTTTCATTTCTTATCTGTCATTCATTTCTTTTCACCCACTTTAACAAATTTGATCTATGCGTGTCTTAAGTTTAAAACTATGGCTTCAGACCTAAATTTGCACTTCCAAATTGAATGCAAAACTGTTAAACAAGTTGCCTTCTCAGATGGAAATAAAAAATGACTTTTGGAAAGGGAGCAGGAGACCTCAATCCAATGCTCCAGCTAATTTATCTCAGTAATATTACCCAAAGGATAAATACTGGTGGCCAAAAATTCACTACCATCTGTGGGAGCTTGCTATACTTTCCTTCTAACACATATTGTGCAGTACAAATGTGCAATGGTGATTGTCAATGCAATCAAACAATAATGGACACTGAACTAAGGAATGCTATCTTTAGATAAGTGGAGAATGGCTTGGTCAACAAGGCACATTTTATAGATCATCCAATAAGAAGCGAAGAAAAATGAAATGAATAGGGAGAATGGCAAATGTCAAAATAGATATTTATATAGATATTCTATGACTTTTGTCTCCTTTTTATTGCCTTATATGTCCTTCAATGTTCCATAGTAGCCACAAATCAGTAGGATAGAATAGGTAAACTCCAGTCTCCGGGATACTGTCCAATGTACAGTTAATTCATCCTAATGAGCCACCAGCTACCCTTGTGCTTTCTGCACATAGACTCATGCCCTAGCAAATTTTAAGCAATGGAGTGGTGATGGAGAAATTCCTACCTGTGAATGAGTGCTCATCTGTAGCTTCTCGTTCAGTGCATACAGAGGTGAGGGGCTATTTTATGTGAATAGTTCCCTGGCCAGAAGAGGCTGAGGAGGAGTAGGGAGGGTGTATGGGGTGAGGGTCATGAGTGGATGGATAGATGGCTCCATGGACACTATTAAGTTGCAGGTTCTGAAGCCATATTTCCACTTGTCCTGGGCCCAGAGAAATCCAATCCTTACCACCTGTAACTCCAAAATGAGTATGTTCACTACTTAGCCTTAATATGTACAGCACAGCCCAGCACTCATGCAACACACTGCTACACAGAGCTTACAGATGTGTCTCAACAGCTGGTTGAGGGCCAGGGACTGCACTTTGGAAGGAAAAGTCTGGAGAGACAATATGAATCAAGTGATATATTTTTGAAGATGGTGCAGGAGCAAGGATTTGAGAATAATTAAGCATCAGATATATTGTGAGACTGGACAACCTTTGCATTCTTAAGAACAGAGGGAGTTAGGAGGTAATGGTTATGTTTAGAATCATCAGGTGTTTGATGATGGAGAAAAAGAGTTGAACTCAGGATCAGGAGGGTTGGTAATTAGGAGATGAACGTTTCTGGTAAGTGACAAAAAAATTCAGGAAACAAATGGACGGAAACCTTTCTCACATTGTGTTCCTGTGTTCTGGAACTGTGGAACTGGACTGAAGTGGCTTTCCAAAGCCAAGCAGGTAAGTACAGTACCGTGCAAGAGACTTAGGCAGATATGCAGCTAAGGTGCCTAAGACATTTGCTCAATACTGTATTTGTTAACATGGAGCTGGGAGCAAGTTTGTAAATCTGCTGAGAGCAAAGGATGTCAGGAATGGCAAGGGTGGAGAGTGGGACAGATGGCAGAGAAGGAATGCCAGGGCAGGGGACTGGCACAGGTGCAGATATGCTTAGTGCTAAGATACCAGGCAAGGTCATTTGATTCCAAACAATTGGTTTATTGATCATTACAGAATGTCTCTCTGGTTTTTCCTCATCCTTTTCCTGTCCCTTCCTCTTTTCCCAACCATGATTCCCTTCTCCCTGTCCCCTTCCCACTCTAGATCCACTACTGAGAACCATATCAGAATCAGATTTATCATCACTCACGCGTGTCATGTTTTGTGGAAGTAGTTCAATGCAATGGATAAAATAACTACAATACTGTGCAAAAGTCTTAAGCATTCTAGCTATGGATAGGTGCTGAAGACTTTTGCACCGTACTGTCCTTCAAAATCTGCAAAAGAGCAGGCGCTAAAAGGAGAGCTTGGACAAGATTGTCTTATTTTCTCTGGAGTAGCAGAGGCTGAGGGGAGACGGGATAGAACTTTATAAAATTATAACAGGCATAGATAGAGTAGACAGCAGGCATCTTTCTAGTTCTGATGAAGGGTCTTGGCCCAAAACGTCGACAGTGCTTCTCCCTATAGATGCTGCCTGGCCTGCTGTGTTCCACCAGCATTTTGTGTGTGTTGTTGGCATCTTTCTGGTCAGATTTCTATTATAGAGGGCATGCATTTAAAATGAGGAGAATGTTCAAAGGAGATTCTTTACACAGAGTGGCAAGTACCTGGGATATACTGCCAGTGGCGATAGTGGAGGCAGATACAACAGAGATTTAAGAGGATCTGAGATAAGGATATGAATATTCAGAGAATGTGGAGATGGGGACCATGTGCAGGCAGAAGGGATTATTATAATTAGGCTTCATTAGCTTAATTAGTTTGACACAACATCATGGGCCAAAAGGCCAGCTTCCGCACTCTGCTGTTGTAAGTTCTGTGTAAAATTGTAAATTTGTAGGGCTGGAGGTAAAGAGGCAGGAGATTTGGACCAACTGTGTAGTTCAGTTAAAATACTGGCTCCTAGTTGCATTGTGCAATGATATTTTGCGGGACAAGAGTTTAATGTTTAATGTGTAATGGAGGGTGAGTAAAAGTAGTGAGCATCTTTCACAGGTGCTGACTGAAGATTGCTTTGCCTGGGCTTTGAACGTATAAGGGGAGCCCTTGTCATATGTTGCTATCTCTGACCTTAATTCCTATGCAATGGGCTTGTGGATTTGAATGGATGTGCTCCTGATCTCAATCTACACATCATTTGAATTATTACAGTACTCCAGTAGCCTAGACTGGAGAGAGGAGTTTTCTGGGTTGGACTCTTGATCCTGATCCTATAATACAGAGATTCTGTGCAAATGATTAGCAGGTGGGCAGTGAGATCACAAGTAGCAGCGAAGCTCCCCATGGTTGAATAGCCACATGCTCTGTGTATATGGAGAAACACCAGCATCAGACGAGCTGTGTCCTTTGAAGCTCATAAGGGAGGTGAGAAAATTGAAAAAAAGATATAGGGAATGAAGTGAGCCATGAGCTGACACTGGAGGCTTTGACTGAAATATTATTTCAGTGCAGAGGCAGAGCTAAATTGGTTGTGACACGGACACTGGGGAACCATGTAGTTACCTGGATGTGTCAGATAATAGTGTAGCTTCCTCTGTTTATTCTTAGCACCTTGGGGTAATCAGTTCGGGCTGTGTCTCTCAGGTTACATGTTAAGTCATTGTCTGATACATTTCTGGAACAAATTCTCCACAGATCAATTCTTGTTTAGTTTAGTATTCTTCCACAAAGATTTCTTATTTATGTGATACAGGGAAGGGAAGAGATTAAGCTCCAGTGCTAACTGTAGCAGATTCAGCACTCTTCCAGTCACCATGCCCATGATTAAAAATAGATATTACAGTAGGACAGGCAAGCACCAATGATAAACTGCCAAAGAGACTGGGTGCAATATAGAGAGGGGTTAATCCCATCGCCAGTGGCTAAGTGAGGTGCAAGAATAAGCAGACACCAGTTATAAACAGCTCATCCATGAGACAAAATACACAGGGACCCTGGCTTCTCACAGCACAATTATTATCGTCACTGAGCAATGGGATCTGCTCCCCCAGTCATATGGACAAAAACTAGATCAGTTAGTACTTAACTCTTATTTGTTAAGATTAAGAGAATTTGCTTTAGCAAAGTAGAAGCAGAACATACTGGGAACACTCAGCAGGTCAGGAAGCACTTGTGGGAAGAGAAAGAGGGTTAATGATCATCCTCAACTAGTTTCAACCTGAAACACTTCCCACAGATGCAGCCTGACATGCTGAGTATTTCTACCATTTTCTGATTTTGTTTTAGCAAACCTGTTTCTGTGCTATACTATTCTATTTTCATGACCCATTAACAGAGGAGGGTCATTAAGCAATAATTAGAGAGATTTCTTTGTCCGTCTTGCAAGATCATACGATTCGGGTACAATATTGGGGACTCCATGAGTCACCTCCTCCCTTGTTTATTCTGCTGCCATCACTGAAGGGACAAAATGGTCCCTAAAACGGCCGTAAGATGTGATTCTTTGGGTGAGATTATGGTGCGTCATTGTTTTACAATCAACATCAAAGCCCTGCAAATGCTGGAAATAGCAGCAGAAAATGCTACAAGTACTCAGCAGGTCAGTCAGCATCTGTTGAGAAAGAAGTGTTGACTCTGTTTCTCCTTCCAGAGTTGCTGCTGCTCTTCACTGTGTCACACAATGTGACACCTCTCCACCACTAAACAAACTGTTGGCGTTAGGTGGCTTTTGCCTGATTAATTTGGTAGAGGTCTAAGGCCAAGGTGTCTGCTGGGTGGCCTGTCCAGTTTTTTTTTTGTACTCTTATTGTAGCAATCTGCTTTCAGAATGTTGTAGAGTTACAGAGTCTGGTTGGATTCCTTGCTGGATATTTCACCGTATGACCCTCTTTCTCTAACCCCTCTCATCTAACTCTCTTGCTGTTGCATGCCATAATACATCCCATGATCCACTGTGAACAAATATCTTCACTTGATTGGATGACTTAACTGTTGCCCAGGTACTTATTTGTTTTCTATCACAGTACACAATAAATAAAATGAACAAAAAAAAACAGAGCTCCTGTTTAATACCTCCATGATATATTTCCTGTCCTTTAGAGACCCCTGTTTAGGAAATCACTGTTTGATTCTTGGATAATGCTGGAAAGTTAGCAAAGTTTGGGAAGTAGTTCAGAAAACTAGATACCTGGAAATTCAATCACATCTTAATCAATTTGCAATTGAAAATTGATACTAATTGAATGAAGCATGTAAATAACATATCAGCAGCTCTTTTACATTAGTCAGAAGATTTGTCTGGGTGCTTATGCACAGAGGTTCTGGTACACTCTGAATAGTGCTCTGGAAAGGAACTGATGGGGTGGGACAGCAAATTGCAGCACACACTGCACTTATATTGAATGATGTTTGTCAGTCTGTTACTCCAAGGCTTTCAATCATTCCTTCCTTCTCAAGGCAGGGCTCAGATTGTTGGTCTCTTCCCTGACTGAGCCTGTGATGGGTGAAGCTGCAGTAGTGTTGGGGATTGCTGTGGCTTCAACATTCTTCTTTGAGCAATCAAGGGCATCAGGAGGGAAAGGGAAGGGAGATCAGGAATACTGGCAATCATAGCGTGTGGGAGGGATAGCACCATTGTTGGCCAGCATTGGAAGTTTTAAACAAGTATCTCGCAGTTCTGTTGCGGATGCTCACTTGCCCATCTCGCTGGTCATCCTTGGATTCAGTTTAACCACTCAGCATTCTCTTTTCAATCTCCAGGCAGTCCGCACCCCCCCACCACATGACCAGTATTCAGATTTGCCCTCTGACCTCCTGCCACCCCCCCCCCCCCCGCTGATTTCTCAGTCTATAGACGACCTCTGTTCTGTCCCCAAGCAATGCCCCTGGGAATCTGGCTTCCCTCTTCCGTGAATGTCAGTGTATTCCCAATTCTGCCTCCCAGCACTGGCTGAACATTAGTATACCCGACCCCCAGAGGGTGAATGCTAGAGGGTCTCTGTTCCCTCCCAAAGGCTGTGGTCACTGTTTTGAGGCCGCCAGGTCTGAAATACCCAGTGTAAAAAAAAAAGCTGTACCATTGTATCAGTTTTATTTTTCATACGAGTCATGGTCTTACAAGAAATTTGCAGCACCGTACTCTGCACCCTGTCTCTACAGGAACAGTAAAGAATGGTTCAAACTGCACACACAGCACAGTGTCAAAAAGTAGCTCTAAGTGCTAGCTGATGGAGCTCATGAGTTTATTTTTCTTTTGTATAGACAGCCTGTGGAGCTGGAGTGAATGACAAATGCCTTGTATCGATTGTCCTGTGTAGTAGGTCTGAACTGATAGAGAGTAATTAATGACTCTATTTGTTTCTGTACCGAGGAGAGCAATTGAGTTTGATACAGCAACAACTGGTGCCAGTGTGAAAGGCCCCGCGGGAGCCATATGGGAAAAGCCTGTACTGAGACAGCAACACAGCACTGTGGCCATATTCCTGAAATGCTATCTATATTGTAACCGATATGATTCGACACAGAAAAGAAAGCACAAAGGTGCTTGTTGATGACAAAAAAGGATTTGTTTAATAGGCAGGTAAAGAGCAATGATGTAACCAAGAAGGGGAGAAATGAGTATATTCCTCAATAGCTGGCACGCAATACCTCCAATAATCTCCTCACAAGATGGATCTGATAACCTTACAAGCACAGATTGCTGTAAACAATTTAAATAATTTATTTTCCCATTAAATCCTTGGCTCAATTTAATAATTATGTTTTCACTGTGTGTGACTAGGGAGTAAAGTCCGTGGAACTTCATCGAATCAGAATATCTATTTTTACTGTTGACACTAGAGTTTACTGATACAAATTTGTTGTTGTTGAGTGCCATTGGGTCGTTGTTGACTCATGGCAATCCTATGGTTGGATAGTGTAGTTCTCCACTTCAAGATGCAGAAGTAGATTGCCAGGCATTTCTTCCATGCCAATACTGCTGCTGCCCAGCTTGGGACCTTGGCAGATTCGATCTCAGGACTTTCCACCTCAAAAGATGCCACTGCACCACCAGCTCATGTTTAGTAGCTGGATATCTGAACGAGCATTTTCAAGCAAACTTTGGCACTGGTCCAGATAAGAAAACAGTTGAGTAGGGAACTAAAAAGACATGCAAAATGTTGGAGGAACTCGGCAAGTTAAGCATCATCTATGGAGGAGAACAAACAGTTAACATTTCAGGCCGAGAACCTTCATCAAGAAAAAGATGTTCCTGTTCCTTGGATCCTTATTTTTTAAATAGATTTTAAGAATCATCTAAATGAAATGAAAGAGAGGAGATGAAGAGGTAAAGAGGTGCTCAGGAAGTGTATTTGACCTTGGGGATCTGCCAGTGAGGAGTAATCATGAGAACAGAGATGCTGGGAAGCAGATTACAGAGAGAGGGATAGGGCATGGTCATTGACAAGCCTGAAAATGGAAGCATTGTTTAACAGTTTAACCGTAGGTAGACTAGTCCAGGAGTAGTGGCGAAGTTGGGCCACGGGCAGCACAGTTTTACAAGGCGTTATCTTACTGGGAGAGGTGGGGTTAATGGTAGCAGGGCGGGCAAGTATCCATTGGAGTAGGTAAGAAGCAATAGCACACTGCTTCCTCCAAGGGACTTGGGTTAATTCCTCCGATAATAGCTGATGTGATAACAAGAATCTGCTTGCAGTGTGCATGATATTGATTATTAACATTAACTGTATTCAATTCCAGCGAGTGACTCATTCCCAACAATCTATGAACCTATATACAGATGACTCTGCCTCATCAATTCTGCCTCAGATTCTGACTCTGCCTCGGACCAGTAACACACAGAATGGCTCAAACATGGAAGGAAGCCATCTGACACATAGAATCACACCTGCTCCTTCTAAGAGAATTCCAGTTAATCACAATCTTGTTTCCTTTCATTCACTTATCTATCTTCCTGCGGGAAGCATTTGAGCTTAGCGATATTTGTTTTCTATACCCAAATGATTCAGACCTTTTGATTGCAGTCCAGCCTATAATTCAGTCCAAGGTATCCATTATCCATTATCTTAGTCCCCTGTATATCATATCACTCCCTGATATTAGTCATTAAGTGAAATCACCACTTGAAGCCCCTGGTTCAATTCCACTCTGTAGTTCAGCCCACATACTGGGAACCTTGATTAGAAAGTCTAATGCCATATTTCTGTATCTGCTTTCATTGATAATGTTTCTGCATAGATTATTTCCTAACCTTGGTCATGACATCAGTATTTACACGTCATTCCAGTTGTGTGGACTTCCTGATATTTACCATGCACAAACAAAAAGATGCAAGAGTCTGGTTCCAGATAAATGCAGTAGCTTGCTATAAGGTGATGATATTTTCTTTCCTGGAGTTGGTATAAGCTCATCTCCTGGCCCAGCGAAGGAAAGGTCAAGACTTGAAATGGAACAGCAATAACACCCTGAAATAGTACTATCAGTGAAACATGATTGATCAATTGAATTCCATAGCTGTGAAAAATGTGGGATTAAGTAGAGTATTATACGCACAATGAGTTGAAGCATGATGTTCATTTCAAGTTCATTTCTGGAGCCTTTGCCACAAGATCAGGCAATCAATAGGGCCTTGCATATCATATATCACCCAGTGCTGGAAAGAGAACATAATCTACAGCAAATTTAGAATGACAGATTTGTTGGTATCTGAAGCCCCAGACTAAACTGAGAGTGCCACAGCCTGCACTGAGAGAGATGGCTGACAGTTGGAAGAGATTTAAGAGACTGCTTGTGATCGAGGGAAGGAAAGATATTATGCATTAGAATAAGATGCAATGGGGAAGGGCTCAGGTGAACAGTGCAAAATTAAATGCAGCTTTGCATCTGTGTCTCAGCCGCGGAGTAAAATCTTCAAAAAAATTCAAAATTGAGAATTAAAATGTAAAGAGTTTTGACTGTAAAATATACCTCACACTATTCATATAATAGGCAATGTTACATTAAGCCTCTGTGCAATCTTCACAGAGTTTTACACATTTATCAAGAGAATAGGGGCAATCCAGTAATGGTGTGTTTGTGGAGCTTAGACTTATTATTAAGAAAGGTTGGTTAGAGAATCCAGAGATTTTATGATGTAGCCATATTGCCGACCTGTGCTCTGCTCCAGCTCGACACTTGTTCATGTCTATAACCATGGGGGCTACCTGTATCTAGGGAAGAGAAGATGGCGTACATTTCAGTTGGTTGCTAGGGCAATCTGACTTTTGATCAGCATTTTCACTTCCAGCATTCTATTAGTTTGGAACTCCATTTATAAATGGGTTTTAGAGACACCAGTATTGATACAAACTAAAAAGTTCACAGTGATGAAACTGGAACTGAATATTGATTGGGGCAATTTTCTCTATTGCTTCATCTAGAAAGATAAGGCAGAGGATGCCTTCATAGATACTGGCAACAGCAACATCTTGTATTTACGTACAGACCTTTAATTGATAAAAAAAATCCCAAGGCGGTTTACAGGAATCTTTAACCATAAGACCATAAGATATAGGAACAGAATTAGGCCATTTTGCCATCAAGTCTGCTCCACCATTTCATCATGGCTGATCCAATTTTCCTTTCAGCTCCAATCTCTTGCCTTCTCACTGAATACCTTCATGCCTTGACCAATCAAGAATCTAACAACATTTGCATTAAATATACATACAGACTTGTTCTCCACTGCTGACTGTCACAAAGAATTCCACAGATTCATCACTTTCTGACTAAAGAAATTCCTCCTCATTTCTGTTCTAAAAGGATGCCCCTCTATTCTGAGGCTGTACCCTCTGCTTTTAGACATTCCCACCATAGGAAACATCCTCTCCATATCCACACTATCAAGGCCTTTTACTATTTGATAGGTTTCTATGAGGTAATCCCTCATTCTTCTGAATTCAAGTGAATACAGACCCAGAGACATCTGACACTCTTCATATGACAAGCCATTCAATACTGGAATCATTTTCGTGAACCTCCTTTGAAATGTTCCAGTTTTAGCATATCCTTTCTAAGATCAGGGACCTGAAATTGATCATAATACTCCAAGTGAGGTCTCACCTATGCTTTATAAAGTCTCAACATTACATTCCCACACTAAGCCAAATTGGATGGTATGGACGTAACCTTATGGATGCCTTTCCGGTGGGGTGGGAATGGAGGCTGGGAATTCCAGACTGTAGGATGCAGGCAGTAGGAATGTGGCTAATATAGAGTGATGAAAGTCAGAGACACATACTCAGCAGGAAAGGAGGAGTACTTAAGATCAAACACTTGTTTTGAGAGTATTGTAGAGTAAAATTTTCCCATTGTGGAGAAACCTAAAGTTTGGAGCCATAAATAATAAATAGCTGTTAAATGAAATAAGGAAATTAGAGAGCCATTCTTCACCTAGAGAATGGTGAGAATGTGGAGATCTTGATCTAATTCATGGATTTAACATTCAAAGGACATGACACCTATGGAGAGAGGAAGAGAAGGAAGTGCTTTTGTCGTTGAAGTAGTGTGGGCAGGCATGTGTATGATGCATAAACACAAGCACAGACAGCTGGGGAGGGAGCTAGTTTTCGCTATTGCTTAGCAAATGGAGTTTTGGACCATCTATAAAAGAGCTGAAGCTTTAAGCTCTTCCCCTCTGAATTCTAGATTCCTTCCTGTAAATTTCCCTCACTATTATGAAGAAAGGCAGTCCCACCTCATTAGTGCAAACCTCTAATGTGCTGAAGTTCAAAGATTTTCTTGCTGCTTGCCAGTTGGGCAAGTTAGAACTGTCAGTTCCCTGGCAATAAGCAACCGGGAAGATCCTAACTGCCAAATTTCCTCATCTAGACTTTAATCCTGTTTAAAGATTGTGAGTCTTGGTGAATCCAGCATATTACTCAATCTAACCAATATTTTGGGTTACTCACTGTAGCCAATACCTTCTGAATTCAGTGATAATTTTTGCTTTAGTGAATTCCTAAGCACCTATTAATTGAAAATGCAAAGAAAATACTCTTTATAATTCAGACAAAGTAAAACATAAAATGCAGTTTGTGTTCTCTTCCTCTTAGATACCCAGGATAACTCTGGTCCAAACGGAGATTCTCAGGGAACAGCAGAGAGTGTAAGGAAGCAACTGCGAAGTGAAGCCTTTGCCCAGCAGCAGTTGGAGGCCCTGGAACGAGTCTTTGAACGCCAGCACTACTCAGACGTCTTCAACTCAGGAGAGCACATCAAATCAGAGCAGGTGAGGTGGCTTTTCTTCAGGAGGTTTTGGAGGGAGGGGAACAAAGAAGAAAGGTCTCTCTTCCCTCAACAAGAAGTTAGTTATTTTTACCAGCTCTTCCAGGAACGCTGTCTGAGCTAAAACGTCAGAGATTCAAATCTGATCCAGGAACTTGGGATGACACGTGAGTGTAAGTTCGGAGGGAGTGCTGCACAGTCAGATAAATTATTTTTCAAGTGAGGGATTCCATAGAAGTCCTTTCATTTGATCACTGTTAGATCCTATAGCAGAAGAGCAGAAGAGTTACCCCTTAAACAACACGAATAAACAAATATCTGGGGGAACGTGCTACATGCAAATTAGATGCTATGTTTTCTGCCCTACAGTAGCAGCCATACATTCCACTCGAGGCTATTGTAAGGCTGTGAATGGGAGCATAAAGTGCCTGAGTCCTATTTTACTTTTGCATTGTTGCAAATAAAAGCCTAAATATTATAATCATGAGAAAACCTGCAGGTGCTGGAAATCCAAAGCAACACACACAAAATGCTGGAGGAACTCAGTGGGCCAGACAGCATCTATGGAAAAGAGTAAACAGTTGACACTTCAGCCTGACACCCTTCATCAAGACTGCTGAGGAAGGACTTATCCCCTTCCTTTCTAGTCCCGATGAAGGATCTTGGCCTGAAACGTTACTCTTTTCCATAGATGCTGCCTGACCTGCTGAGTTCCTCCAGCATATTGTGTGTGTTACCCTAAATATTATAATGTATTATTTTGCTATTTGTATCTTTTACACAAATTGAATCCTTCAGTGTTCAACTGTTATGTACACATACCCACAATGACTAAGTGTTTTGATATTGTATTAGCAAACCAGAGACTGTATAATTTGAATATAACCACAGTAAATGGCATTTATTTACCAAAGCTCAGTTGCTTACTGCACCAGATAATTCATGAACTGGCATCTGAAAATGAACATTTTGCTTCAAACCCAGCATTCCACTGATGCCCACAGGATAAGTGTCGCCAATTCCGACCTAGTCTGACTAACAAATGACCAAATTATATGTGTGTCTTAATGTTCTCAAGGCAGAAAGAAACCATGGAGAAGTTAGCTTTGCTGTGTTGCCCAAATCTCAAAATCGAATGAAAACATCTATACCAGCAATTGCAAATCTTTAGATCGATTACCTGAGCCTCTTGATGTGTTGCAGTTATCAATGCCATCCTAATGATCTGTTTTTCAGTGTTTGAAGCATCTATACCACAAACACCTCATCTCTTTAGGTATCTATTATCCTATATTTAGTGTTCTCTAATCCATACATTTTCCTTAATATGATAACATGAACATGCTAGTAACTATATGACATTTTGTATAGAAAAACTCTGATCCGCTTGGTGCATTAGTACACACAAATCTTGCTATTTCATAATACACTCCCAGCTTATACATAACACAACCAAACAGGTAAAGTAACAACCCACCCAATGGTTAGCGTCCCTGGTGACACATTGATAGTATGTCAATGGAAATTTCCTTGGTGATCTGCTTGAACATAGCTGTTAAACTGTTTACGTAAATAGGTTAGTAACTAATTTGAAAAACATTCTGTGGAGAGTTTAACCATTATTTGGAAGCCATCCTCACAATAAAACCACGTAAGTATCGGAATGATTCTAATGAGTCTGCACAGTGGCTTAAAATTATGAAATAACAGATGGATTATTATGTACGTTTCTAACATAAAACCTCAGTATAATGCACTAATAGTTTACAACCAAAGGGTTTAAACCAGATAAACTTATTGTAAGTGAGTGTTAAGACAATTTTCAGTGAGATAACTAAATGGTTAGTCTGAGAATTTGTAGAGAGAGTTTATATACAATAAGAATGCTGTATTTTATCTGATGGCACAGGTAATGAGAAAATGTTTATCGAGGTGATAGTTTACAAGAGATATCTTACAACAAGAAAGTTTACAGTGACTGAAAGTATTAATGATTAAATTTCTTACAATTCACTTCATAAGGAGTCTGTGATGAGAATGTTTATGGTAATTACAAGATTTTATAAAGAAATAAGTTGCTGTAGTAGATATTCTACACTAAATCTAAATATACTTAAGAAGAGTTTATATGGCTGGAAAGCATTTGGTGACTTTTCAAGGGATTTATAAAATGAAAGGCATTTCTGATTTTTTTACTCTATCCAACCTATATTCTCTCTTTGGTCTTTTATATCACTACCTATCTAACCTTCTTTCATTTCATTTTTATGTTGATTTTCTTTCTGGAAAGTTTAAGTAGCTGTTAGGATTTATAATCACAGTTATTTGCACCCCAGGTATGAACAAATTAACAGTGAGTTTACAATGGTTTTACTGTCAGAGATTTTGTTGAGGGGGTATTATATTTTTGATATTTTTAATCATTTACTGGATATGGACATCACTATCAAAGCCACCATTTGCATTCCACTCCTAATTACCTTTCCATCAAAAGACTTGCAAAGCCATTTCAGATGCCATTCAAGCAAGAACCACTTTGCTGTGACTCTGATGCTGCATGTAAGCCAGTCCAGTCAAGGATGGCAAGTTTTCTTCCCTAAAGGGCATTAGTGAACCAGATGGTTGTTTCATGGTCACCTTTGATAATAGCTTTTTATTCCAAAGTTTTATTTAATTAATTAAATTTAACTTTCAGTCTCTGGATCATTAGTCCAGGCCTCTGGATAACTGGCTCAGTTACCTAACCACAATGCTTCTGTGTCTCCAAGTACAGTGAGTAGTGATGGTGAGAGAGTTGAGTTGTGAGTGAAAGATTTTATAATGAGAGAGTTAATAAAGAAGAAAGGTTTGAACATAGGGAATCCATGCAAGAGTAGGCCACAAGACCAGCCGAGTCTGTTCTCTTATTCCACCAGATTAAATATGATCCTGCACATTAACTCCATTTCTGACCAATCCCCATACCCCTTAACTTCCTCGTTATTCAAAAGCCTATCGATCTTTCCATTGAATAAGCTCAATGTGAGCATTCAAAGTCATCTAGAGTGGAGAATTCCAAAGATTTACAACCACTGAATAAAAAATTATGTAAATCAATGAAATGGTAGAGAGTTGGGACTGAGGGTTGTCAGTGAGAGCATTTCTAGCGAGATACTGATATTACAGTGAGAATTTGAAAATTTAGTTTCAAGGAGTATTTGTTGAATGTCTTTAGAATACAAAGTTAATCTTTGGTTTGAGATTCTGAAAAGTGTCTCTATGAACCATTACTTCCATTCATAAAATCTTCCCTTGATTTTGTCTTTTCCCACAGCCTCTTCTCTCTCTTGGACTCAATCATTCACAAGCCCGCCTCCAGATTCTTCCTAGTATGTCTTACAATTCACACCAACCTTCATCCTTCTGTATTTATCTTTGGGAAGAAAGCTCTTTGTTTAAGTTGCTTCCAAACGGCTAGTTTTTCACCCTCCTTTAGTTCATGATGCAGCTATAAACTTTCTCAACTCCACAGCTGTTATTGCCATGAGTGCTCTAGTCTTTCACGCTCTTTCTGAATTTTGTTAATGCACATCTAATTTAACCAGCCACCTCTGGCTTTTACCAATCCATACCTAGCTCATTAAACCTCACTATATTCCCTCACAACACCTCTTCTCGAGTGTACAGGGAATTTCAATTTTGTTTCTTCTGCCATTCATCATTAGAAATCCCTCTCCCGACCTCCCACCAATCTACACCCTCACACCTAATGGAAGGCGAGAATGCTCATGGCAACTGAATTAATTTTGAAAGAGCTTTTAATGAGTTTTAATTAGAGTTTATTGTGATAGAATTTATAGGAAGAGAGCTTATATTGATTGAGCTTATATCGAGTTTATAATGATCAAATTTATAATGAGTATATAGATTGATTGAGTTTACAATGAGGTTTTGTGGTGAGAGATTATATAGTGTGAACATTTGAGAATGGATTCAGACAGAAAGGTAATAGTGATAGGGTTTGCAGTGAGAGTTTACAATAAAGGATTTTATAATGAAGGAATTTATAGTGAAAGGCTATAGGGAGTTTAGAACAAGTATGTTTATAGCAATTTAATTTATAACATGAAGTATATTGTAGGTTTATAATAAGAGAATTTATAACGAGAAATTTATTGTGCTTGATTTTACTGAGAAAGTTTGCAATGGGAGAATTTATCATATGGTGGATTTTTTAAGCTTTGCTGAAGTCATAGATTGCCTGCTTGAGCACAGTTTCAATTGTGATATGAAGCTTTAGGTACCTGGACCCTTAGCTAGGATCTAGGCTGAATATCAGACATGCATCTGGAATACTGGGAAAGAAATAAGGAACAGGGAGCGACACAAAATTTCTCATTCTGACTGTACAGGCCCTTAGTCGGATATAATAGACCCGGTTCAGAAAAAGGCAGGATGGCCCACAAGATTTTAAACAATAGGCAATATTCATTGTTATAATTCTATTTTATATTATGTACATATGCATAATATATGGTACAATAACATTATAAAGTTTAACTAATGAATGTTGTGATGAGGATGAACTAAAGGTTTGGAAGAGCAGAACTACACTATAGACATTTTGACCTTCTGAAATATAGTCCAGTGTGGTACATATATGCAGATCAGGTTTACATCTTGAATGAATGAATTGTATTTCAAAATAAGGAATGGCAACTGCAGCTCACCAGAGAATCTGTCAGATCTGCAACTTGCCTTGCCGGTTTGAAGTAGGTGTCTTGACAATACACTCCCCCTTTGAAGTGAAGCCCTACACAGAGACTGTTTATCTTAATGGAAAAGAAATTACAGTTAAATGTCACTATGAATCTGGAGCATCATAAATGAAGGCTGTGGTTGTATACAACTTTTTATAGCTGCTGCCTTATTACAATGGATAACCTTTATTTACTTTCATTAGACTATTAAACAACAAGAGACTATTAATTTTTCGTCTGAAACTCCATCCAAGCCCATAAAGCAAACTAGTTGCTTAATTGAGTTCATTTTAATTTCCCTCCAATCGCACTGAATTACTCCAGTGATAAATCAGGGGGACAGGCCTCACCCCCAGTAGAAAGCCTAATTTGCAGCTAATTAGAAAACTGATTCCCAGTGAAAGATCAATACCACAACGAATTGGAAATGACTTGCAATCTCCGAGATGGAGACTGAAAGAGCAAGTGAGAGAGAAAGAAAGTAGGCAGAGGGAAGAAAATGCAATACAGCCATGTATCTGGAGTAGGGTGAATAAAACAGATTTAATCTAATATAATATTAATCAGGACACATGGCTTGTTGGTCCTTTTGTTGCTTTTCATCTTTGTAAGGTAGCTTTGAGATCGAGCTGGCAGTTTGAGAAGCTGCTTGATATAGTGGGACGTGTTTTAAAATTCAATGAAGTCTCCACCCCACCCTCCTGTATGCCATGGCTTCTCTTTTCAAAGCCGGCTCTGCGCTGGGGAATTACTATTGTACTATTGAATGCTATTAAAAAGGGAACAACCCCTGCAGCTGGGCGACAGTTGTAGCATACAATCAGGGGTTAGCAGTTGTTGAATGAGACAAGGTAAGGTCAGCTGAGGCCTGATAAGACATGGACACTTGGGGTATCACTGCACTTCTGGGTCATTACAAATCATGCCAGTAACTGCAAATATTTTATCCAAACCACCCGCCATCTCAAGTTTACTTCCATTTGTTTTTATTTTCCTGTTTCTTCTCTTACTTCATTCATCCCTTTGTTTTCCCATATTATTTTTCCATTCATCGTACATGCAGTGTGTAAGTTTTTTATAAATTAATTTCTCTTATTATAGTGAATGTCCTTGTGACAGTTTTGTGTGAAAAAAAAACAGAAGATTAGCTTATTATCAACCCATATTGATCATCAAGTTCCTAGGACTGGAACAACGTAGTTAGCAGTCATACCCTGGTATGGTGGTGGTTGGGAAAGGATTTCCACATTTTGTTAGGTCATAATAACTTACTAACATAGTACCTCAGACCAGTTCCACCCCACTCCCACCCATACATCAAGAGATTTAAAGTCCTTATAGCTTATGATTGCAGAAGTCACTCCTTTATTCAAAAAGGACAGCACGAATAAGCCAGTTAGCTATATGCTGGTGAACCATGTTAGTAGTATTGACATAATGGAAGAAATTTCTGAGGGATAGGATTTCTGTACATTAGGGATTGGGGATATGCCACATGCCTTTGTGAGTGGAAAATCTTGCCTCACCAGTTTGATTGAGTTTTTTAAGGAAGTAACCGTGTAGTTTAATGAAGACAGGAGCGTAGACCTTCTCTATATGAACTTCACAAAGGCATTTTACAAGCTCCCAAGCGGCAGGTTTGTCCAGAAAGTCAAGGCATTGGGATTCAAGGCAAGCTGGCAATTTGGATCCAACTTGACAGTGATAGGAGGTTGAAGTGATGGTTGAAGTATATTTTGTTGATTTGGAAGTTTGTGAATAGTGGTGTACCATGGTGATCAGTGCCAGGTCCTTTGGTGTTGGACATATTTGTATATATAAATAATTTGGAGTGAATGTGGAGGAGTGATTCATAAATTTTGCAAATGACACAAAAGTTGAAGGTGCTGTAGATAACTAGGAAGGTTGTCTAAGTCTACAGCAGGAAATGGATCAAATAGAAAATTGGCTGGAGAGTTGGCAAACAGAAGCTAACCCTAGCAAGTGTACAGTGATGCATTTTAGAATGTCAAAAAGAGGTAGAACATAAACAAGTAAAATATTGGGCACTAAGGACTGTTGATGAATTTAGAGACAATGGGATCCAAGTCCATAGTTCCCTGAAAGTATCAAAAAATTGAGTACGGAGGTAAAGAAGGAATAGGACAAGTTTGCTTTCACAAGCTGTGGCGTGGAATATAAAAGTTGGTATGTTGTGTTGCATCTATACAAAACAGTGATTAGACCATAGGTGTGTGCTGTTCTGGTTGCCACATTCCAGGAGTGATATGGTTGCTCTGGAGGAAGTTCAAATGAGATTCACTGGGATGTTGCCTGGATAGGAAAACTTTGTTTATGGGGAGAAACTGGATAAGGTGTACTCGTTTTCCCTGGAGCGAAGGAGGCTAAAGGGTATACAGTTAATATTATGAGAGGCATAGACTGGGTAGATAATCAACATTTGTTTTCATAGTGGTGTCAGAAACAAAAAAAAAGACCTTGGTTTAAGTTGTGAGGTTGGAGATTCAAAGTTGATTTTATGGGTGCATTTATTATAGAGAAAGTGGCTGATACAAGGAACATGCTGTCAGAGAAGGTGGTGG
Organism: Hypanus sabinus; assembly: GCF_030144855.1. Lineage (NCBI taxonomy): Eukaryota > Metazoa > Chordata > Chondrichthyes > Myliobatiformes > Dasyatidae > Hypanus > Hypanus sabinus. The sequence goes on along the minus strand of NC_082726.1, from coordinate 32,716,086 downwards.
AATCACACACCATATCTATGCTTAAAGGGCATTTAGCAGGCATGGGACAGAAATACTATTCCTAGATAAGCAAATGGGATTGGTGTAAATGGGCAAAAAAAACCCTGGACATCATGTGCTGAAGGGCCCTTCTTATGCTCTGTAGCTCTCCAACTCCTATTTCTGACTAAGTTATTAAGCTCAAGTTCAAAGCAAATATATTATCCCAATACCACGTTGAGATTCCTTTTCCTGCAGGCATTTACAGAAAAAAGAAATACTGTAGAAGTTCACAAAAAATGTACACAAATAAAGACTGATAAAGAATCAATGTGCAAAAGAAAAATAACTGTGCAGATAAAATATAATACTGAGAACATTAGATGTAAATAATTCTTGAAAGTTATGCAGAAGGGATGGATTTTGGTGAATAAACCACAAAGGGTAGGTATGCAGGTACAACAAGTAATTAGAAAAGCTACTGATATATTAACTGTTAATATGAGGGATATAGAGAGTCAGATCATAGAAGTTACTGCTGGCAAGACTGCATCAGGATTACTATACCCTGATTTGGCTTCTTGCTTGCAAGACCATACAGAGGTTCATTAGGTTAAAGTGTGAAGAAAGGTTGAGGAGATTGGTAAACACAAAGTATACTACAGATGCTGTGGTCAAATCAACACGTATAAACAAGCTGGATGAACTCAGCAGGTCGGGCAGAATCCATTGAAATGATCAGTCAACGTTTCAGGCCGAGACCCTTCGTCAGGACCCTTCGTGAGGAGATTTGTGATGTACTGTACCCATTAGAAATCTGTAGAATAAGAAACAAATATAATCTTGTGCAGAATTGACAGGGTGGATGCTGAGAGGGTATTTCCTATTTAGCAGTTTGGGATGTGAATTCAAAATTAATGTCATCCATTTCAGGTGGAGCTGAGGTGGAATTTCTTCTGGCAGAGTCATGGCTCTTCAGAATTCTCTTTCTGAGAGTTGTGAAGGTGGATTCATTCAATGTATTAAAGACGGAGACTGACTGATAGCTTAAGTTGCACCATACAGGGAGAAAGATGAATAGTAGTTTTCAGACCAGGATTAGATCTGCCATGTCCAAATTGAATAGAGGAGCAGGTTTGAGGACTCCATTGGCCTTTGCATCCTTCAGTTTCTTATGTCTTGTTTGTTTGTGTAATGGAGTAAACAACACTCCAGGAAGTGATTAATGAGCTATTTATGATAGAATGCCCACATGGTTGAAGGAGAACTAACAATTACACCCATTAAATGGACTGGGATTTAAATTGAAATCCCACAAGGCAATGTCTAACCACAGGGCCATCTGGTTTCACAACCGATTCACCTGTGATTTTACAGTTTCTTGTTCTACCTTGTTGTGATGTACAGCAATGCCTTTGGACAAATACTTCAATGGAAACACACCTCCCAGATGCAGAGGATCATCTTGATCCCTGTTCATTATCCAGAATAATATTACTGAATGTGCCACACTCACAAGTATTGCTTTTGTCACAGCTTAATGGCGATCTCAGGAACATGAGCCATCAATTTAGATGAATATTGCAGTTCGGAAAATTTGAAGGTACAATCTTTAAGACGGGGCAGTAACAAATAAACAAACCTTCAAATCTGATGGGGAAAACTGTTCCTATAGTGCCGCTTGAAGAAGAATGAGGGTATTTTGATTCTGGCATCAATTAAATGCAATATTTTACTCCTCAACTCTGAATTTATTTACTCTTTAGTGTCAGTGATCCTTGTGTATGACTCTCAGGTCTCTGTTACCTTCCACACCTCACTCCTAGATCTCAGTTGTTCTCTGTAGCTCACTCCCAAGCCTTACTTATTCTCTGTTTCTCTCTTCCAGATCTCAGTTACTCTCTGCATCTCTCTCCTTCGGCTTTGTAATTTATACCTCCCTCCCAATCCTCTATCATGTCTTTCTGATGAAATGTCAGAGAATATTCATTCACTATCAATCTTCTTTGGGAAAAAAAGTGATACATTTTAATTTTGTGTATGGGCGAGGGGTTTGGGCATGTGAGGGATTGTGAAGTCAGTTGCCTAGAATCCAAAATGAACTCCTGTCAATCTTCGCTTCATTACACCTGCCTTTTTCTGCTGTGTTTCTCCCAGGCTAATGAATATTCACTCTCTGCCTTGGCCTCTGGATTAGAAGATGTTAAAAGCAGCCTATCAGCTGCTGCCACTCCCGACCTTGGGACCAACGTTTCAGGACCCCAGAGTTATCCAGTTGTGACAGGTAAGGTGTCAATCTCATCTGCCAGTTCAAAAAATAAATATGACATATAGCATGCAGTGTAGATTAAAATATTTATAGACTGTTAATGGGAAATATTTCAAGATGCATTATCATTATGAAATGTTTCACATCCTTTGGTTCCTTGGCAGTAGGTCAAAAAAACAAATGCTGTTAGATTCTGAAAAATATCAGTCAATTTAAAGCACTGATTTTCTCATGGGACAGTTACTTGTCCATCTTTGAGATAGACCATGGTTTTTTGGAATTCCAAAAACCATAGTGCAGATTTTTCAAATGTTGAAAAAATAGTCGACCAGTTTAGTCAGAGTATAATATTTTAAACTTTTTTTTCAGTTGCTAATTATCCTGGAGTAGTGGGATGGATTGATAAGTTGTGGATGGATCAATAGATAACTGGATGAATGCTTTAATAGATTGAAAGTTGTTTGGATAAACGATTAAATGGATTTTTGGAAGAACCGTTGGTTGGATAGACAGGTGTCAGGGTGGATGAGCTAGATGAATTCTCGAGCAGAAAACAGGGAAGGAATAAATGAAAGAATACTTGGAAGATTAGTTGGCAAATTAATAAGTTGATGGATGGATGAATGAATTGTCACCTGGAAGCAGCGTAGACTATAATGGTGGATGCATGAGATACAATTGAATGGATAAAACGATCAATAAGACTGGATGGTGAACAAATGGATAAATGGAGGGATAGAAATTCCTCTATCACTTTGACCAATCATTTCTTATGGTAGTCATAGCAAGATCAGATATGAGTGTCACAAATCTAATCTTCGCCATTCTTCTTGACCCGTCTGCATCCGTTACACAGTTGATGAAATCTCCCTCCTCCAATACTTCTCCAAGGCTTGCAGCTGAGTGGGACTACACTCACATCCTTTTATTGTTAGCTATCGATCAACTCCATAACTTCTCTTTTCACAAATGCACACCATTGCCACTGATAACCTCCGGAGATTTAGTCTTGACCTATTAACTCCCATCTACATGTTGTTTCATGGCTACTTTACCCAAAAATTACAGCATAAGTTCCCTTGTGTTTTGACATAGCTACAGGATCTCTCTCACTTCATTTCTCTATTTTGTTTAATTTGCAATGAAGCTTAACTGATATCCACTGTTAAATTATTTTAATGCAAATAACTGGAAACACATTCCCAGAGCAGTATTTGATCTCAAGGTGAATTTTAGTCAGTATGTTCATATTATCAGTGATTTCATCTTACAGATCCATCTCTCAACCTTTCTGTTGCTGAAAACCCTATCTACAGGATTGATAGCTTCAGATTATTGAAAAGTACTCTTGTTCCACATCTCTTCTTCAATATTCTGTAAAATTAAGATAATCCAAAACTTAGTACTTATTGATTTTTGTAAGCATATGGTTAAGATAAATCAAATTAAATAGAAAAGTTGCATTTTTTGTTTTCAAATTCTTCTGTGCATTATCTCCTATCTATTCGTATATCTCCTCCTGTTTTTCAACTCTCCAAATGTAAGAGTTCCTCCTCTTCTGGCCTCTCAGTTCATTCTGAATGTAATTGCCCTACTAGGGGCGGATGTGCCTTCAGCCACGGAATCCTTTACCCCAATTTCCTCCCTTTAGTCTCTCCTAATACATGATTAGCTGACTGTTTCAATATTTCCTCATGTGGCCAGGTGTTAAGTTTAGTTTGCCTGCCCCCTTGCAACACCCTGATGTTGCAGTTATATTGATTGGGACAGTGAATGGATGGATGATCAATGCCAAAGATGATGATAGATAGGTGAATGAAAAAATAGACAGGTATCCAGGAAGTAGCTAACTTCTGAATCATGGTTTAGTGAGTCAGACTGAGAGATGGGTGGGTTGGTTTTAGTGAGTTAGACTGAGAGATGGGTGGGCTGGTTTTAGTGAGTTAGACTGAGAGATGGGTGGGCTGGTTTTAGTGAGTTAAACTGAGAGATGGGTGGGCTGGTTTTAGTGAGTTAAACTGAGAGATGGGTGGGCTGGTGTTAGTGAGTTAGACTGAGAGATGGGTGGGCTGGTGTTAGTGAGTTAGACTGAGAGATGGGTGGGGCTGGTTTTAGTGAGTTAGACTGAAAGATGGGTGGGCTGGTTTTAGTGAGTTAGACTGAGAGATGGGTGGGCTGGTTTTAGTGAGTTAAACTGAGAGATGGGTGGGCTGGTTTTAGTGAGTTAGACTGAGAGATGGGTGGGCTGGTTTTAGTGAGTTAAACTGAGAGATGGGTGGGCTGGTGTTAGTGAGTTAGACTGAGAGATGGGTGGGGCTGGTTTTAGTGAGTTAGACTGAGAGATGGGTGGGCTGGTGTTAGTGAGTTAGACTGAGAGATGGGTGGGCTGGTTTTAGTGAGTTAAACTGAGAGATGGGTGGGCTGGTGTTAGTGAGTTAGACTGAGAGATGGGTGGGGCTGGTTTTAGTGAGTTAGACTGAGAGATGGGTGGGCTGGATTTAGTGAGTTAAACTGAGAGATGGGTGGGCTGGTGTTAGTGAGTTAGACTGAGAGATGGGTGGGGCTGGTTTTAGTGAGTTAGACTGAGAGATGGGTGGGGCTGGTTTTAGTGAGTTAGACTGAGAGATGGGTGGGCTGGTGTTAGTGAGTTAGACTGAGAGATGGGTGGGCTGGTTTTAGTGAGTTAGACTGAAAGATGGGTGGGGCTGGTTTTAGTGAGTTAGACTGAGAGATGGGTGGGCTGGTGTTAGTGAGTTAGACTGAGAGATGGGTGGGCTGGTTTTAGTGAGTTAGACTAAGAGATGGGTGGGCTGGTTTTAGTGAGTTAGACTGAGAGATGGGTGGGCTGGTTTTAGTGAGTTAAACTGAGAGATGGGTGGGCTGGTTTTAGTGAGTTAGACTGAGAGATGGGTGGGGCTGGTTTTAGTGAGTTAGACTGAGAGATGGGTGGGCTGGTTTTAGTGAGTTAGACTGAAAGATGGGTGGGGCTGGTTTTAGTGAGTTAGACTGAGAGATGGGTGGGCTGGTGTTAGTGAGTTAGACTGAGAGATGGGTGGGCTGGTTTTAGTGAGTTAGACTGAGAGATGGGTGGGCTGGTTTTAGTGAGTTAAACTGAGAGATGGGTGGGCTGGTGTTAGTGAGTTAGACTGAGAGATGGGTGGGCTGGTTTTAGTGAGTTAGACTGAGAGATGGGTGGGCTGGTTTTAGTGAGTTAGACTGAGAGATGGGTGGGCTGGTTTTAGTGAGTTAGACTGAGAGATGGGTGGGGCTGGTTTTAGTGAGTTAGACTGAGAGATGGGTGGGCTGGTTTTAGTGAGTTAGACTGAGAGATGGGTGGGGCTGGTTTTAGTGAGTTAGACTGAGAGATGGGTGGGCTGGTGTTAGTGAGTTAGACTGAGAGATGGGTGGGCTGGTTTTAGTGAGTTAGACTGAGAGATGGGTGGGCTGGTGTTAGTGAGTTAGACTGAGAGATGGGTGGGCTGGTTTTAGTGAGTTAGACTAAGAGATGGGTGGGCTGGTTTTAGTGAGTTAGACTGAGAGATGGGTGGGCTGGTTTTAGTGAGTTAAACTGAGAGATGGGTGGGCTGGTTTTAGTGAGTTAGACTGAGAGATGGGTGGGGCTGGTTTTAGTGAGTTAGACTGAGAGATGGGTGGGCTGGTTTTAGTGAGTTAGACTGAAAGATGGGTGGGGCTGGTTTTAGTGAGTTAGACTGAGAGATGGGTGGGCTGGTGTTAGTGAGTTAGACTGAGAGATGGGTGGGCTGGTTTTAGTGAGTTAGACTAAGAGATGGGTGGGCTGGTTTTAGTGAGTTAGACTGAGAGATGGGTGGGCTGGTTTTAGTGAGTTAAACTGAGAGATGGGTGGGCTGGTTTTAGTGAGTTAGACTGAGAGATGGGTGGGGCTGGTTTTAGTGAGTTAGACTGAGAGATGGGTGGGCTGGTGTTAGTGAGTTAGACTGAGAGATGGGTGGGCTGGTTTTAGTGAGTTAAACTGAGAGATGGGTGGGCTGGTGTTAGTGAGTTAGACTGAGAGATGGGTGGGGCTGGTTTTAGTGAGTTAGACTGAGAGATGGGTGGGCTGGATTTAGTGAGTTAAACTGAGAGATGGGTGGGCTGGTGTTAGTGAGTTAGACTGAGAGATGGGTGGGGCTGGTTTTAGTGAGTTAGACTGAGAGATGGGTGGGCTGGTTTTAGTGAGTTAGACTGAGAGATGGGTGGGGCTGGTTTTAGTGAGTTAGACTGAGAGATGGGTGGGCTGGTTTTAGTGAGTTAGACTGAGAGATGGGTGGGCTGGGTTTAGTGAGTTAGACTGAGAGATGGGTGGGCTGGTGTTAGTGAGTTAGACTGAGAGATGGGTGGGCTGGTGTTAGTGAGTTAGACTGAGAGATGGGTGGGCTGGTGTTAGTGAGTTAGACTGAGAGATGGGTGGGCTGGTTTTAGTGAGTTAAACTGAGAGATGGGTGGGCTGGGTTTAGTGAGTTAGACTGAGAGATGGGTGGGCTGGTGTTAGTGAGTTAGACTGAGAGATGGGTGGGCTGGTTTTAGTGAGTTAGACTGAGAGATGGGTGGGCTGGTTTTAGTGAGTTAGACTGAGAGATGGGTGGGCTGGGTTTAGTGAGTTAGACTGAGAGATGGGTGGGCTGGTGTTAGTGAGTTAGACTGAGAGATGGGTGGGCTGGTTTTAATGAGTTAGACTGAGAGATGGGTGGGCTGGTTTTAGTGAGTTAGACTGAGAGATGGGTGGGCTGGTGTTAGTGAGTTAGACTGAGAGATGGGTGGGCTGGTTTTAGTGAGTTAGACTGAGAGATGGGTGGGCTGGGTTTATAGACAATAGACAATAGACAATAGGTGCAGAAGTAGACCATTCGGCCCCTCGAGTCTGCACCGCCATTCTGAGATCATGGCTGATCATTCACTATCAATACTCAGTCCCTGCCTTGTCCCCATATCCCTTGAATCCCCTATCCATCAGATATCTATCTAGCTCCTTCTTGAAAGCATCCAGAGAATTGGCCTCCACCGTCTTCTGAGGCAGTGCATTCCACACCTCCACAACTCTCTTGGAGAAGAAGCTCTTCCTCAACTCTGTTTTAAATAACTGACCTCTTATTCTCAATCCATGCCCTCTGGTGCTGGACTCTCCAACATCTGGAACATATTTCCTGCCTCAATCCTATCAAATCCTTTAATTATCTTAAACGTTTCAATCAGATCCCCTCTCAATCTCCTCAATTCCAGCGTGTACAAGTCCAATCTCTCCAATCTCTCTGCGTAAGACAGCCCTGCCATCCCTGGAATCAACCTAATGAATCTACGCTGCACTTCCTCAATTGCCAGAATGTCCTTCCTTAAACCTGGAGACCAAAACTGTACACAATATTCCAGGTGTGGTCTCACCAGGGCCCTGTACAAATGCAAAAGGACATCCTTGCTCTTGTACTCAATTCCCCTTGTAATAAAGGCCAACATTCCATTTGCCCTCTTCACTGCCTGTTGCACTTGCTCATTCACCTTCATTGACTAATGAACTAGGACTCCTAGGTCTCTTTGCATTTCTCCCTTACCTAACTCTACACCGTTCAGACAATACTCTGCCCTCTTGTTCCTGCTTCCAAAGTGGATAACTTCACATCTATTCACATTGAATGACATCTGCCAAGTATCTGCCCACTCACCCAGCCTATCCAAGTCTCCCTGTATTCTCCTAACGTCCTCTTTGCATGTCACACTGCCACCCAGTTTAGTATCGTCAGCAAACTTGCTGATATAGTTTTCAATGCCCTCATCTAAATCATTGACATAAATCGTAAAGAGCTGTGGTCCCAATACAGAGCCCTGTGGTACCCCACCAGTCACCTCCAGCCAGTCCGAGAAACACCCATTCACTGCTACCCTTTGCTTTCTATCTGCCAACCAGTTTTCTATCCATGTTGAAACCCTGCCCCCAATGCCATGAGCTCTGATTTTACTCACCAATCTCCTATGTGGCACCTTATCGAATGCCTTCTGAAAATCTAGGTACACAACATCCACTGGCTTACCCTCGTCTAACATCCTTGTTACACCCTCAAAAAACTCCAACAGATTAGTCAAGCATGATTTGCCCTTGGTAAATCCATGCTGGCTCGGCCTAATCCTATTACTGCCATCAAGATGTGCCACTATTTCGTCCTTAATAATGGACTCAAGCATCTTCCCCACGACTGACGTTAGGCTAACAGGGCGATAGTTCTCCATTTTCTCCTCCCCTCCCTTCTTGAAAAGTGGGATAACATTAGTCACTCTCCAATCTTCAGGAACTGATCCTGAATCTAAGGAACATTGGAAAATGATTACCAATGCATCCGCAATTTCCTGAGCCACCTCTTTTAGAACCCTCGGATGCAGACCATCTGGACCCGGGGATTTATTAGCCTTCAGTCCTACCAGTCTACTCATCACAGTTTCTTTCCTAATGTCAATCTGTCTCAATTCCTCTGATATCTTATGACCCTGGCCCATCCATACATCTGGGAGATTGCTTGTGTCCTCCCTGGTGAAGACAGATCTAAAGTATGCATTAAATTCTGTTGCCATTTCCCTGTTTCCCATAATAATTTCTCCCAATTCATTCTTCAAGGGGCCAACATTGTTCTTAACTATCTTCTTTCTCTTCACATAGCTAAAAAAGCTTTTGCTATCCCCTTTTATATTCCTGGCTAGACTGAGCTCATACCTGATTTTTTCTCTCCGTATTGCTTTTTTAGTTAAGATCTGCTGTTCCTTAAAACTTTCCCAATCATCTGTATTCCCACTCATCTTAGTCCTGTCATACTTCTTTTTCTTTAATGCTGTACAATCTCTGACTTCCTTTGTCAACCACTGTGGCCCCTTCCCCCTCTTTGAATCCTTCCTTCTCATTGGAATGAACTGCTTTTGCATCTTTTGTATTATCCCCAAGAATATCTGCCACTGCTGATCCACTGTCTTTCCTGCCAGGGCATCCGCCCATTTAACTTTGGCCAGCTCTTCCCTCATGGCTCCGTAGTCTCCTTTATTTAATTGCAACACTGACACCTCTGATCTGCCCTTATCCCTCTCAAATTGTGGATAAAAACTTATCATGTTATGATCACTACTTCCTAATGGCTCCTTTACTTCAAGATCACTTATCAATTCCTGTTCATTACACATCACCAAGTCCAAAATAGCCTCGTTCCTGGTTGGCTCAAGCACAAGCTGTTCCAAAAATACATCCCTTAGACACTCCACAAACTCCTTATCCTAGGGTCCAGCACCTACCTGATTCTCCCAGTTCACCTGCATGTTGAAATCTCCCATAACGACTGCATTACCTTTAGCACCTTTAACTCCCTAATCAACTTGTACCCAATATCCACACTACTGTTTGGTGTACTGTTTAGTGAGTTAGACTGAGAGATGGGTGGGCTGGTTTTAGTGAGTTAGACTGAGAGATGGGTGAGCTGGTTTTAGTGAGTTAGACTGAGAGATGGGTGGTCTGTGTTTATGGATGGTTTGAAATGATAATGTGTGCCTGTGACTTTATGAAGAATAAATGAAACAGGAGCAGCATTTGTCACTCTGAGCCTCCTTCATGATGCCGTGATGTCATAGCTAATCTTATACCTCAACACCTTAACTCCCTTAATATCCAAAGGCCAATTGATCTTGCTCTTGAACTGAGTTTTCACAGGCAAATGGGAAGAGAATTTGGTTTGCACTCTCCTCATGTAGATTAAGAATAAAATGGGTGACAGCTGGGTCTCCCTCCCAGGTGACACCAAAATTGGCACTGTAGCGGAGAATGCCGAAAAACTGTCTGTGGTTACAGTAAGATGTACATCAGGGGTTCCCAACAATTTTTATGCCATGGAGCTTTGCCATTAACTGAGAGGTCCATGAATCACAGGTTGGGAACCCCTAATGTAGATCAACTGGGAAATGTGAGCAGAGGAATGGCAGCTAAAATTCAGCTCAGAGAAATAAGAAGTGATATATATTGGGAAGTGTTAAGGGATTTTCTTTCCACATAAGACTCAGACCCAAGTATTTGTGAGGAGACTCTTTATTTAAGTGACATGGGGAGCTGTCCCTCCAGAGAGCAATGACTCTGCATACAATCTGTACATGCACCCTCTTTATGGTTGATTCTAATGGGTATGGTTTGTTCAATATTTCCATATTTGGCACTGTTCTAAGCAAGCTCGAGAGAAAAGTATCTAAGTCATATCACGTGGCATACAGCTATAGGCTGGAGGTCAACATCACATAGTCTTATGTCTACAGCAGTAGGCTAGAGGGCAACACCAGGATTTTCTGCTGATCAAGACATTAAGCAACACGGACACATAATTCTATAGTCCCGAAAGGTATTTACCAGCGAAGCCAAAATCCTCCACGGGAAGTTAGTTCAGGGCAGGACATATTCAGAGAATTTTAAGTTAAGAGCCTTTCTCTCCAATGACTTTATACCATTGTGAACATTAATTAATTGAAGGTGAATGTAGGATTAATAAGCTGGCAGATGACACAGAAATTGGTAATGTTGCTGACAGTGAAGAGGGTAGTCATAGCTAACATGAGGAAATCTGCAGATGCTGGAAATTCAAACAACAACACACACAAAATGCTGCCTGGCCTGCTGTGTTTCACCAGCATTTTGTGTGTGTTGTAGTCATAGCTCTCAGGATGATATTGGTCTTTGGTAAGATGCGCAGCACAGTGCCAAGTAGAATTTATTCCTCATATGTATAAGGCCAAATAAGGATATCACAGAATCAATGAATGGTAGGACCCAATGAAGTATTGAGGGACCAAAAAACTTCAGTGTGTAAATTTGAGTTTCTCTGATGGTGGGAGCACAATTAGATATGGTGGTGAAGAAGGAATTCAGGATACGAGCTTTCAATTGTAAGAACAGGATGTTTATGTATGAACTTCATAAATTGTTAGACCACAGTTGAAGTACTATGTACAGTTCTGATCCACAACTTTAAGGAGGATGTAATTACACTGGAGAAGATGTAGAGGAGATTCACCAGCATGCTTCCTGAGTTGGAGCATTTTAATGATAAAGAGAGAATGGATAGGCTGAGGCTGTTTTCCTTGGAGCTGAGGAGGCTGAAGAGGTTGCTGATAGTGGTTTATAACATTATGAAAGGTATAAATGGGGTAGATACTTGGGAACTTTCTCCATGCCAGAGGAGTTTAAAACCTGAGGGGCTTTAGGGGAAGGGTTGAGAGGATCCAAAGGAATTGGACGAGGGATTCTTTCCACCCAGAGGTAGTTAGAATGTGGGAATACGTGGCCTGAACTGATGATGGAGGAAGATACTCACACACTTAAAAAACTATGTATCTGAATAATGGCTTGAATCTCCAAGGTAAGTAAGGCTAGTGAATGGGAGTAGTGCAGATGGTTATTTGATGCTCAGCATGAACAGGATGGACTGAATGGCTGTTGTCTGAGCTGTATGTCTCTGTGAGCTATCATTATTAAATGGACTATCATTCCTCCTACTTCTTTTGTTCTCAAGTTAAGTAACAAAGCAACCCAGTCACTATTGCCAGCAAATCAGTGCAATGGTCATTAGATTGTACCAATTTATTTCTATGTGAGCCATTAAGTCTCCTATCATTACAATACTTCATACATTCAGCTTTATTAAAATCAGTTTTTCCTGCATTGCCACAAATTAGAAACACTCTTAATCTATCTATCGCTACCCTGAACTATTGTCTTTTCTGCTTAACTTCCTTGGTTTATTCTCAAAAACACTCTCTTCTCAACTGTTTGGTTTAAAGTTGATCTGCAGCCCTGATTAGTTGGTTTTGTTGGATTGGTCCCTGTCAGATTCAAGTGAAGCTTGTCCCGACCACTCCCGCTTTTCCTGAGATTGGTGTCAGTGTCTCATGAACTGAAGCCATGCCAGGTTTTCAGCCTCACTTTGCACATTCCGATCTTATCTCTCCTTTGCCAATTTACAGAGATTATTGCATTTGTGGTTCTGTTTTTTTTGCACCCTAGCTGTTCATAGTTCTTCAGCAGAATCTCCTCCATAGTTCTACCTATGTTATTGATTGCCATGGGAACATGACAAGAGGGTTATTTCTCTTCAACTCATCTTCAAACTTAAAGCCATTAATCCTAGAACTGGGCAGGCAACAGAGGCTTTGGAATTCCTGCTTGTGGTTGCAATGAACAGTGTCTATCCATAGACATTACTGTCCCGTTTTGCAGCTACATCCTTTAACAGATCCCCAATATGAATGCAAAGCTGAGGCAAATTACCTTCCCAGCATTCTCTGTAATTGTCCATACAGACTGCAGGGAGTCAGATCTGTGGACAAATGCAAGTCCTGGAGCTCCTCGGACTCTAACTTTTGGTTCCCCTCTCCCTGCCTTCTTGGTAGTCAGTCCTTTTACACTCAGGTGTTCCCAACTCTGCAGTTAAATTTTGCATTTAAAATAGTTTTCATTTTCTGTGTGATGAATTTTTGGAAAGGGGTGAGGCAAATTAAATAAAAATATCTCAGTTCTTGTTAAACTAAGAGAGAGATCACATTCATCCCTTCAAGATGTGTTATTGGATTGACAAAGAAACTGATCTGATATCATTATTTTATGAAGCTCACATTTTGGAATTTCCGTGTATTTCTGGTTAAATGAAATAACTAGCCAGTTCTCAGTATCGCATGTTCTCTGTAGGGTAGTTTGGCTTACAATGAATTTACATATTCAGAACAAAGAAAAGGTGGTAAACAACCATCAAAGTTGATTTGGGTTCCTACTCACTGATGGCTGCAAACAAAAATCAGGAATTTTATTGGTAGAAAACTGATACACAAGGAGATGACCAAAGTGTTGGTCAATAATACAGGGTCTTGAAAAGAGAGAAGGAGAGACATGAAATGGATTCTGGATGTTCAGGTCCAAACATCTGAAGGCACAGTTTTCATAGATATTGAAAAGCCCACTATGCGGATCATAGGAGAGAGAATGGTGACTGAACGAGTATTGGAATAGTAGTATGGCTTAGGTAAAGTTTCAGGTGAAGATTAGCTGAAGTAGTGGCAGAATGGGTCACTTTGTGGAGGTTGCTAACTTTCGGATTTGTTGAGCAGAAGAGGCTAATTCTGAATTAAGTCATCATCACGTTGCTGCTGCTGCAAATTTGTTGTAGCTTTTCTTGCTTCATAAAAGTGACTGCATTTCAGCACATATTTCAAGAAGTCAACTACAATTATGGCCTTTACTACTTTAGAAACACTTACAACATTTAAAATGCATTTAGACAGACACTTAAATTGGCAAGGCAGAGAAGGATACAATTCTAATACAGGCACTTGGGATTGTGTAGATGGACAACAGGTCAGCAAGGATGTGTGTGCTGGAGGATCTGGATCAGTGTTGTATGGATTCAATGACAATGCAAGTCTTTCTTTATAAGAATGGACTATGTTTACATTTTGTTGAATCTAATACTCTCCAGATCCTTAAAGGTACATTGGATCCATGTTTCTCAAAGTTCAAAGTATATCTATTATCAAATTATGTATACTGTACACAACCTTGGAATTCATTTCCTTACAGGCAGCCACTTAACAAAGAAACCCAATAGAACCCATTAATTTTATCAATACATGATTCTACAGCTAAATCAGAGCCTGCTTCTATATGAGGCTTTATATTGGATGATGGCTGAAATCTGGATTTTCTAAATGTTTTTGTTGTAGCTGTGGATTCTAAAGTTAATTTGTAATATTGGATTGGTAACTCTGCAGAGAAGGAAACAGATCTGGAACTGCCTTTACTAAATGTTTTTTTTTCTACAAAGGTAGGTGTGAGCTGGGACTTAGAGGGTTAAAAAGTTTAATGACTAGCTGTCAGTGTCAGGTTACCTCAAGAGTGTTTTATTAAACTAATCATAATTATATATGACCCATCAAAAACAGTGACAGTAAATGCAGTCTACTAGGAAAGGAAGTCTGATTGAACTCCCAAATAATAGGCTGTAGTTATGTGACAAAGGAATTCCTTACCTTATGATATGTGGACTGATGATTTGACCAACAGGTTCAGGCAGAACAGAGAAGAAAGGGCCATTTCTTTCCCTTGCCACTGAGCTATTTCTCATTTGTGTCTGCACTTTGTGCTTATAATTGCACTAGTCTTCACTCTGATCCTACATAAGGCGCTCAGTGACTGAAGAGCAAAGATTTTTTTTTTGTCTTTCTGTTGCCTTGTATTTCTAGTTCTTTAGTTTTACATTTGGTGAATTTTCTCATTCATTGTCCTTCCACATCTGATCCTTGAAAATCTCTTCCAGTATGAGGCTCTGTGACCTTAGCCTTCACACCTTCCAAACTAAGATCCACTGAAAGAACCATGAAACCCAACTCTGACCCGTATGCCACATTGACACAATCTATGAGATTTTCAATGGTATAATGGTGTTTATCTTCTCTGGCTCTTAGATTTAGTGAACATATCTAGTAATCGCTTCCAGTTTTCTATCAGTGCCTGGGTAAACGCCTTAAAATAAATCAGTGGACCCAGATTTCCCCTGAACTTTGCAATGCTCTGAAATTTTACAGAAGATCAAATCTGTCATATATTGTGTTTAAGCATTATTCTTTTGTTGTACTTCTTCAGCTCTTCTAGAGTATGTGAAGTGAGAGCACTTTCAATTCAAGAACCACAACTAATTGTCAGATTGTTCAGTAGGGCTGAGGCTTAATGCCATCCTTCCTCTAACGAGTGGGAGACACAGCTGAAGTTTGTAATGTTGACAGCCTACAAAACCCATTCAGGGTGAATTTTTACATTTTTCCGTAGGATCTGTTTAGGAGAGTCATTTTTTTGTCTTGCTGCAGGAGACTTCTACATTCTTTCTCTGGTGTTTTTCAAGATTCAGCAGGAACATTGCATTTTCCTCCCTCCTGCTAATGTGTGAGGGCCATCTCCTTAACATTTACTGGTCTAGTCTTTAAGGGCTTTCCTCTGGACACTCTTCTAGCTCCCTACAATTCACTTAGATGGGTCTTTCCTATAGTCTTTTGGAACAAGCAACTCTGCCTCTTCAAATACCACATACTGTATATCTTAGCTAAATTTGACAGTACTGAATTTGTCTCAGTGGTACTAGTATTTACAGACTATTGGATAATTTCTGTGGATTTACAGTTGAAAATAGCCTCTTTCAATTTCTTAACAATCTTCCTGATATCACTTTAGCAGCTCTCTGTGTTTTAGCCTCAGGCTTTCCTTCCCCTGTTACATTAACAGGCCTCTGCTTTAGAGTGAGTCACAGGTTCAAGGTTCAGCTTGTAAATTAACTTAGCTGTGTGGCAAGGAAATCATTGGGCCCGTCATTCACCATCAGTTCTGCCCCATCAGCAGTTGTTCAAGCCCGTGTCCCAAACTCCATGGCCGGCAATATTTTCCTTGTGCTTCAATGCCTTGGCTTGAACGCTTGTTGCGCAGATGGCATCCAACTTGGCAGTGACCCTTTGTATTTATGAATGAACAGCCTACTCTGTAATGTGGGTACCCGACAAAGGCAAGCAGCATTATTTATATCAGACACAACAGTCTAGTGCTGCAGCAGTGCCAGCCTGTACTGGCCTGTCCCGATGTGTCACTGTGTTCCTGAGCTTGTTCACTCTGTCTATCCTTTCACTAATTGTGTTGTTGGGCCTGGTTCACTAAGCGCTTTCCCAGAGGTTTTACCTTGCTTCCACAGCCAGGCTTCCCTTTTCTCCATAAATAGGCAGTGTTTGCTTACGCTTTACCCAACCGATCTAAAAGGTCTGAAACTCAAAATCTGGCAAGTTAAACTGGAGACCGGTAGCTGCTCCCATCACCTCAGTCTTGTACTTAACCAGAAACCAGTGTGAGTCATATACAGTAGGAATGGAGAAAACATCTCTGCAGTTCATCCCTAGGCAGATGGAGGAAGGTGACAGGGCGACTGATTAAAACAAAACGCTTACTCTGATTTGAGTCATTAGCTTGGAGCTTCACTCGGTTCTAAGCCAAGAGACGTTACAGAATTGTAGTATATCTGTGATGAATATCCAGAGTGTTTGGGGGGAAGTTTCAGGCTTTGGAGCCAGTGGCAATGAGAAGTGCAGCTGAAGTAGCTTCAGCAAGTTACCACATGTCATATAGTACTCACTGAAATCCTGGCACACCAATAGATCTACGTCATTTCCGAGTAGGTCTCAGAAATGATCTGGATCTTATTTAAATGATTAACTGCATGCTAAACCATCATACTTGCTGATTGCTAAAATACTGAAATGGTCACAGAAAGTTTTGTTTCATATGGGTGGTTTGATTCAATTAAAGTTCCAACGCATTGACCAAGAGATGCTAACAAGGCCATAAGAAACAGGAACAAGGTGGGCCATCTGGCACTATGAGCTTGCTCTGCTTTTCAGTAAGCTGACTGATCCAACTATCCTTAACTTCTCTCCCTCACCATCAGATAATCCTCAGTTCTCCTACTGTTTAAAAATTTACCTCACTTTTGCTTATGTTCCAAGATTAAGATTTAGCCTCCACAGCCTTCTGGATCAAAAGGACACATAAAATAGACCAGCACAGGGATAGGCCCTTTGGTTCACTATGTCTGTACCAAACACAATGCTAAAATATGCTAATTTTCTTCTTCCTGTACATGATCCATAATACTCCATTCCCTACATATCCATATGGCTAACTGCCTCTACTTCCCATTATTGTATCTGCTGACACCACCAACCCTGGCAACCCATTCCAGGCAACTTTCACTTGCTCTGTAAAAGAACTTGCCCCAATCTTCTCCTTTCACCTTTCCCCTTATCTCCTGGGAGATTTCTGACTAATTTATGCTTCTCCTAATATTATACATAAATTTCCATCAGTTGTTGTCTCAGCCTCTGCCGTTCAGGGTTTCACAGTAACTAGTGGTTAGTTTAACACTACGACAGCACCAGAGACCTGGGTTCAATTCCTGTCACTATCTGTAAGAAGTTTGTATGTTCACCCCATGACTGCATGGGTTTCCTCCGGGTGTTCTGGTTTCCTCCCACATTCCAAAGGTGTAGGGGTTAGCAGGCTAATTGGTCACATGGGTGTAATTGGACAGTGCAGATTCAATGGGCCAGAAGGGCCTGTTACCATGCTGCATCTTTAAATTAAATTAAATTAAAAGCAACCCAAGTTTGTCTACCCTCTCCTTATAATGCATACGCTCCAATCTAGGCAGCATTCTGGTGAACTTCTGCATCTCTCTTCTATGTAGTGACCAGAACAGCACATAATGCACCAAGTGCAGTTCTATATAGCTGAAACGTGATTTCCTGACTTTTATAACCAAAGCCATGACCAATGAAGGCAAGTATGCCCTATTCTATTTTAACACTCTATCTACTTGATCACTGTAGCAATGTGGACTGAAAAGCTTTGTTTTGTATGCCATCCCTGCAGATCACTTCACCATATCACTACACTGAGGCAAGAATAGAGACAAGAATATAGTGTTACATGACAAGGTAGACTGTAAGGTTAGGAGTTCATTGTAACGTACAATTGATCTATTCAATAATCTCAAAGCAGCGGGGTAGAGGCTGTCCTTGAATCTGGTGGTATATGCCTTTAGGTTTTTGTATCTAATGTCCAGTTGGGGGGTTGGGAGGGAAGGGAGAATGCCTAGGGTGGGAGGGAGCTTTGATTATATTGGCTGCTTTCAGTAAGCTGTGGACTTGGACCCCAAGATCCCTTTGTATCACAGTGATGTCAATTAAGTCATGATTTCCAAAGACTCACAATCCATAGACTTGGACCCCAGGATCCCTCTGTGTCACGGTGATGTCAATTCAGTAATGAATTCCAAAGACTCAGAATCCTTTGTGAGAAGAAATCATCCCAAACTTAAACGGGCCCTTTCTTATTCTGAGGCTGTACACTTGGGTACTCCCCTCTCCCATGAAATAAAACAGTCCCCATGCATTTACTCTGTCAGGCCTCCTAAGAATGATTGCCTCTCATTCTTCTGAAACCAAGTAACCACAGGTGCAATTTGTTCAATCTTTCTTCATCCAAGATCTTCCTGGGATCAACTGAGTGAAATTTATGTGAGCTTTGGCCAACGATATCTTTCATTAAACAAAGGGCCCATAGCATTAAGTAATAAAGAAGGTCATTTTAAGTAAAAGTATATTTAGTGTCAGATGTTGTGGCAGATTTAAGTTCCCCCAAAATTACAAAAGAGGGCCCTATAAAACTTTGACACCTTGGCTTGTTTTTGGCCTGAACTGATCGATAATCCTGACCACCTAAATGATTTTCAGTCCTGAATTCACTACTATTAGAGGTTTTGAGATGATGCACTTCTAAAAATGTATCCATTGTCAATTAAAACAACTGAAGTTATTGATCTTGTTGATTTTATGTCTCAGATATTTGCATAATCTACTTACACACAAACTGTTTATTACCGCTAAGGCCTAGAACTCTTGAATTTGCAACATAATTGATATTTTGATGTACTCTGCATGAGTTGAATACAACACACATTTAAAATGGTGAAACAATTTCCAATATATGTTCAGCAGGGGAGCCTTGGTTTTGTTTCCCTGCAACAAGGCATTGCTGCAGCAATTAAATTGTCTGAGTACTCTAAAGTAGACAGAGTAGTTAAACATACAAGGGAAAAGGAATATGATAATACAATTCTAAAAAAAGTCAGTGGTAGAATATTAGATTTTCATTCAGGGTTTTATCATCAAGATTGAATTCAACTAACCTTAGATGATTTAATTAAAAGGAGACAGAGAGGAAGTGTTACCGGCTTATATTCTCAAAAGTTTGAATACAAGCACAAGTCAGTTAATCTGATGCTCAACGTCTGTGCTGTAATTTTACACAATTCCAGTACAGCACAATCATTGTTAAATGTTCTGCTCTTAGGCATCATACTTACGTGGTTAGATAAACCTGGTCTGGCTTATGAAACTCCCAATGTCATTTCCTGTTTGCTCAGTGCTCTTCCTGCATAGTGGGGAGCTCTGATCTCAGCCCCGAGCTATTGCAGCTTGGGGTGTTGGAGTTCGGAAATCATATCCAATGCCATTTGTAAAAAGTCTATATGCCCTCCCCTTCGAATATGTTGAGTTTTCTCTGGGTGCTCAGCTTCCTCCCAGATTCCAAACATGTACTACTAGTTAGTAGGTTAATTGGTCATTGTAAATTGCCCTTTGATTAGCAGGGTTAAATTGGGGGGGGGGGGGGGTTGCTGAGTGACACAGCTTGAAGGGCCGGAATTTTTCAGTAAATTTGATAAATATTGAACAGGATATTGCACCTCGTTGAATGTGGAGGAGTGGAGTAGGTAGGATTGTTCTATTGGGAGATAGCATAGAAACATAGAAAATAGGTGCAGGAGTAGGCCATTCAGCCCTTCGAGCCTGCACCGCCATTCAGTATGATCATGGCTGATCATCCAACTCAGAACCCTGTACCTGCTTTCTCTCCATACCCCCTGATCCCTTTAGCCACAAGGTCCATATCTAACTTTATGCCCCAAAAAATTGAATGGCCTCCTGTCTGTCCTCACTTGGATGACTCTGCCCCTTTAAAAAAAATGCTGCCTGTAGTTAGTAACTTCTGAAAACAATGAGAACTTAATAAAATTAAACCTGGGTTTGCAAAAATTCAAAACATATTCAGTAGTTTTCAATCAAATAATGGTATAAACATTGCACAATATCTAGAAGCTGGAATGTTAATAGCCACATAGTGTGGTTGAAAACAGGAGTTCTGATAAGTCAGATCTGGCTGCCAAATCACACTTGGATAGTAGTTATTACATTGTACTAACCAAGCTAACAGATCTTGTACAAAACAGCCATTGAATCCGGAAATGGGTGACAAGGTAGGGGAGCAAGGAAAGCAATCTATATTTTAAATGTATTGTAAGGGGAAAAGTGCTGGTTGAGAGGGAGGGGACTGATGGGAATCAAAGTACAACAGATGCTGGACTGGTGTATAAGAGGCTGCAGGTCAATGGAAAGAGAATAAGGGTTGAGGTGTTAGTTCTGTCTCCACAGACGCTGCTTGGCCTGCTAGGTTTTCCCAGCACTTACTGCATTGTGAAGTTAATGGTTGCAAGACTCTGAAGAAGGCAAATCAGGAGCTATCTGAGGCTCTTGAAAAGATGTTTGGGCAGAGAAAGGAAAAAATAAGGCAAGGAGCAAAGGAGAAGTACATAGGCAAGATGGAACATGTTCAAAGCAGAAGAAATGCAGTGAAAACCATTGGCAGAGGTTAACATGACAACAAAAGGCTAAAAGCACCAACTGCATAGCTTTGCAAGGAGTTGAATGAGATGTTTTTTTTTATTGTGTGGGTAAGTGAGGAATCAAGAAGGATCAGTGCTGAGCAATATTAAGATTCTGACACAAGATTAATTAGCCCTTTTATTAAAGGGTTCTGTATTCAATGCTCTTTATCAGTCAGGGCATTAAGAAGAGAAGTTATGTTGTTGTCAGTGAGGCCGCATTTGGAATTTGTGTTTGGTTCTGGTCACCCTCTATTAGAAGGATGCCATTAAGCTGAAAAGAGTGCAAAGGAGATTTTCGAAGATATTGCAGAGGCTTTAGAGGCTCAGTTATGAACAGAGTTTGAGCAGGTTGGGGCATAAATTGGATGAATGTGCGCAGTCCTTTAACCTAAGGATATGGAATTAAGAACTAGAGAACACAGGTTTGGGGGGTGGGGGGGGGAGAGAGATTTAATAAGAACTGAGGAGCAAGTTTTACACCCAGACATTGGTCAGTATATGGAATAAGGTGCTAGAGGAAGTGGTTGAAGCAGGTACATTCACAACATTTGAAAGGTACTTGGAGAGGTACATGGATTGCAATGGTTTGAAGCGATATGAGCTAAAGGTAAATGGAATGATCTCAGGTGGTCAGTCTGGATCTGTTGGGCCAAAGGGTCTTTTTTCCATGCTGTATGGTTCTCTGATTCTGTGGCAATAGGAAAATAGGGAGAATCCGCATAAAAGCTTTAGTGACAGAAGCCTGCTACATTGTGAATGCTGATTGCATACAATAATTGTACGGGCACAACGGTGGAGCATAGTGTTCTGGTGAAAATGTGAAGGAGAAATCTGCCTGTCTCTCTAGAAGGCAGATCAACCTTGGATCAACATTTCTTTGTCTTTCTGTTCACGAGAGGCAACTGTGTTACCATTTCATGTGACCTAAGATTTAATATCTCTCTTCACTTCCAGTCTCTCTGAATGTGAGCCCCACAGAACCTGTCAGAGCCCCCAGAGTGTTACCAGCAAGTAATCTAGATGGTGTCTCTCAGGAATATATCTAGCCTGTGATAATCCTGTCAGTTAACACACCAATCACTCAATATTTTGCAGTCATCAGAAGCAGATTTGATGGGGGAAACGCCAGAGTTAATGCCCGGTGTTACTTTGATCTGAAGTTGTGACACGTCTGGAGGTTACACATCAAGCTAAAAATTAAAGCTGTGGACATTTTTGTAGCACGTTTGCTATGGGCAGTACAAATGGGAATTAGCTTGTCCATCACCTTCTTGTACGGGAACCCTGCTGAGTGCATTAACCTCAGGCATCTCTAAAGCTGTAGCCAATGAGAACTCATAGTCTGAAGTATATTGTGGGGATATCCAATTAAGTTCTCCCAGCAGAGGAGAATTCAACTGAGTGTGACCTAGGTGTGTGGTGAGCGTAAACTGAGTGGCCAGGGTATGAAGTGGCTGCAAGACGAGTGCGAGTTCCTGTGGATTTCATTCACTTCCTGTGAGCAGGTTGTGAACTGGGTCTGAGATGAATTTGAGCTGGATGTGAACCGCAGGCAAGGTGGGTGTGAGCTGGCTAACTGGGTGTGTTGAGTTGGGTTTGAAATTGCAGTGATTTTATCGTGCCACGGGGGAAGTTGTGTTTGTGGACAGTAGCTGAGCATGAGGTGACTGTTAGTTAGATGTGCATTCAATGTGATCTGGGTGTTTCTGCTATTTAAATATTCCTGTGATAATGGTAGTATATGTGGGTGTTAAGACATCTTTTGCAATCATTGCTATATACATATCTGAGTATATTTATTATGTTGAACAGTACTGACTGAGCAATATCAGGGTTGTTGTACGTCTGTCAAAAGTTTCAGGGCATTGGCATGTCTGCTCTTTATATCTGTCATGCCAAATCTGTGCATTATAACATCTGAAAGTATTAAAGTCTCAGAAATTGCCACAGGCATTCCTTAAGATATTTTGAAACGATCCATTACTTTGCATTGTTCCCTGTCATGGCCTTCCCAGGTTAAAGAATGAGCAGCTGTAACAAAAACCTGCAGTGTGCCCGCTCAGAACTTCATATCCAACGGAGCTCTGACTGCAAAGATTCCAAAGGGCTTCCTCAGGTATCCAAAGCTGGAACCAGAACAAAGCAGAAAGAATGTGAAGGGTTTGGTTGTTTGTGACAGCAAGAATAATGCGCTCTGATTTCGTAACACCTGAGCCGAGTCCGGCATGAAACCACAGCCACAGCGGACAGACTGCTAGGCATCATAGCGCGGTGGTTTACCTTCTCAGAATTAGTGGAGATTAAAGCAGAGACAGCGGATAAAAATGAAGTGCTCGGGGAAGAATAGATGTGATTGGAGCCCGCCTTTGGTTTCAGTAAAAACAAACTTGTAAACAATGATTCCAGTTCGAGCTTGTTTTAAGATTAAACCCACCTACATTCCCACCCTAGTTGTGAGATGCAGCATTGGAATGAGGGAGAGGGAGTGTCCACTCACTTGTGTTGCTTAGTGTTAATAGCCTGGGTTAAAACAGAGTTTTGATTTGGAACTGACAGCTAAAAGGCAAAGGAAGATGTATCAGCTGTTAAATGAATAGTGCTTGCACAGACCATGGCTCTTGACAAAGCGTTTGGTCATTGCTCTTATAATTTTTCATTTGATTGTTGTACATTTTGAGTTTCACCTCTTTAGGAACTTGCCCTAAGGGTCTGGTGTTTGTGCACATTGCTGTAGCTGTGGCTTTGCTGGGCACAGCTGCTCAGCCACATATGCAACGTAGCAGAACCTGGCACTTCAAGATAAGTTCATTGGCTGTAAAGCTCACTAGGGCACCCTAAGTTTGTGCAAGGTGTGAAAGCGCGGTACAGCAGCGTGGGGTCAACGTAACACTATTACAGTGCCTGCGAACCAGGTTCAATTCTGCAGCTGTCTGTAAAGAGTGTGTATGTTCTCCCATGACTACGTTGGTTTCCTTTAGGTTATCTGGTTTCCTTCTGCATTCTAAAGCATATGGTTTAGCAGGGCTGTTGGTCACATGGATGTGATTGAGCAGTGCGGGCTCTTTGGGTCAGTAAGGCTTATTACTGTGCTGTATCACCAAATAAATAAATAAATAAATGTATTGCTTTCCTTTCTGAAAGATGTTTTCATTATATAAAGCATCTTTTATTTAAATAACATCATTATCGTTGCAAGGAGTCGAGGGTGCTTTGCAGGATTACTAACTGATGCACATGGGCACACAGCCCCACAAGGAGGGGAAGCAAAAATCATCAACTTGTGAAGAGGGTTGGGCATGGTGTTGCTTGTGTTAAAACAGCTGAAGGCATGTAGAGCACAGAAAATGGCAAAGCGCTAACAGCCATACTTGGCAGAGTACAGAGATCTTCAAGGGCTCCATGCCGAAAGAGACGACAGAGATAAACTTCCGAGCGTGCCCCTCTTACACAAACTCTCGTGCTCCCAGAACACATTCTGCACAATCAGGAAAGCTCACTCTACTTTCTGAAGATGCAGAAGAGAGCTGGACTATATATATGACTCTATATATATATATATATATATAACTATATGTCTATGGACTATGACTATGTATCTATGCTAACATTATTCTACTGAGGAGCAGTAGAGAGCATCCTAACAAACTGAATCACTTCATGGTATGGAAACCACATTGTAGTGAATAGGAGGGCTCTAAAATGGGTAGTCCAAATAGTCCATGAATCACCAGAACTAGCCTACCTGTCATTAAGGTCATAAATAGAGAAAGGACTGGAAAAGGGCCAGGACCATCATGAAGGATCCCACCCACCCGCCTCAGGGACAATTTACCCCACTCCAATCAGGGATTTTGCTATGTAGCATCCATGCCAAGATCACCAAACTCAGAAACATTTACTTTTCCCAAGCAGTAAGACTGATCAACACCCACTAACTCACCCCCAACCACCATGACTTCATCATTTCCTATCAATCACCTTTTGTACAGACACCGCTGTGCCTAGTGTCACTTTATGGATATACAATCAATGTACATTAACTATTTTATGTATTTATATTTATTGTGGTTTTTATTATTATTGTTGTGTTCCATATTGTGTTATTTTGTGCTGCATCAGAGCTGGAGTAACAATTATTTCATTCTCCATTTCATTTATGAACTGGAAATGACATTAAACTGCCTTGAACCTTGAATTTCATCTCCAACGTGTCTTATGGAGAGCGCAGATAATAAAGTATTTATAGTTTATTAATCAGTAGTCTAATTACTGGTCAGCTAATGATATTTCTTCCTGATATCTTCATTGTTTATTCTATTTTACTGTGTTTAGAATCATAGATTAAATAGATGGGCTATCATCTGAAGCAGTTTCCTAAGGAATAACAAGTGGAGTTAGACTGCTGACATAGATATAAAGCAACCATAGACAAGTGTGCACGCACACACACACACACACACACACACACACACACACACACACACACACACTCACGCACACGCACCCACACACACACACCCACCCACACACACACACTCACGCACACGCACCCACACACGTGCGCACACACACACACACACACACACACACACACTCACGCACACGCACCCACACACACACCCACCCACACACACACACTCACGCACACGCACCCACACACGTGCGCACACACACACACACACACACACACACACACACACACACACACACACACAAAGTCTGCACAGAAGCTTTCCTCGGTCACTTCCATTTGTTCACATAATTAGTAATAAACGTTCCCACATATATGCACATACAAACTTACAGCCATACAAACACAGCACACAAAGCCTTCCATGTTTCGATCTCTCTCACACAGTCGACCGCACACATTCTGATCCCCAGGTGTATACTCACAGGGTTGATGTCCATATATCTGTTGTCTAAAGTGCCTCAGTACATCCCATTGATGCTGAGAGTGTGTTTGTTTTCCAGGCCGGGACATGGCGAGTACGACTTTACCTGGCTATCCTCCACATGTGCCGCCGACTGGCCAGGGCAGCTACTCCACCTCCACACTGGCTGGCATGGTACCAGGTAACTTCCCAGCTTACTGAGATAGTGTCAGTGTGAAGAGCAAGAAGTGGTAAAAACCTCTTTATTTTCCTGTGGCAATGCATTGTTATTGCTGGGAAGATGATGCAATTGTTTACTGTGTCCGGGGATATAAATGTGGCTCGGTGAAGACAGCGTCAGACTATAGACATGCTGAGCAGATGGAATGTTTACTCAGAACCCGGGATAGTGTAATGGATCAGCTGAGGACAGGTAATGCAGGGATTACAGGTAATAACTCTCAGAAAGGGACAGGGAAGGGATTTACCACACTGGGCAGGCACTCACCTATTATTTAGAACATAGAACATAGAAATCTATAGCACATTACAGGCTCTTCGACCTATAATGTTGTGCTGACCATGTAACCTACTCCAGAAACGGCCTAGAATTTCCCTTGCGCATATCCCTCTGTTTTTTCTAAGCTCCGTGTATCTATGTAAGAGTTCCTTAAAAGACCATATTGTATCCACCTCTGCCACTGTTGCTGGCAGTGTATTCCACGCCCCCACCACTGTGTGAAAAATGTACCCCTAACATCCCCTCTGTACCTACTTCCCAGCACCTTAAGACTATGCCCCTCATGTTAGCCATTTCAGCCCTGGGAAAAATACCTCTGACTATCCACATGAACAATGCCTCTCATCATCTTACACACCTCTATCAGGTCACCTCTCATCCTCCTTCACTCCAAGGAGAAAAGGCCAAGTTTTTAAAGGCCAAATTCATTCATTCTTTATTTCAAAACTCTTTGGTCATTGTAATTTTTTGTTAATGACCACCAAAAAACTTTTGAACAATCCTTTTGAAGATGCAGTCAAAGTCACAGTCAATTTTTACAGGAAAAAACACAATTAGAACGAACAATAACACAAGCAACACACTCAAAATGCTGGAGGAACTCAGCAGGCCAGGCAGCATCCATAGAAAAGAGTACAGTTAGTGTTTTGGGCCTGAAACTTTGACTGTACTCTTTTCTGTAGAAGAGAGAGCAGCAGCAGAGTATTTTGTTGTACACTGAGTTACAATGCACTAGTGGTGGAGGGAATGAATGCACAGCAGGGTGGATAGGTATCAATTAAGTGAACTTCATGAGAGATGTTGGCATTGCAACGATTGAGGCAAATGAAGAGTATTTCATTAAACGTAGTTTATTTTAAGTTCCTCATGGATGTTGTAAAGGTCTTGGTAAGTGAGGTCATGTTTGAGGGGTAATGATTCACTTCAGCCAGCTGTGTAGGATTACAGACAACAGGAGTGTATGGCACAGAGAGGTCCAATGACCTATCCAAGTTGTACAGACACTTTGACTTAGTCCTGTTTCCCCGCTCTTTGCTAATACTCACAAAATGTCTGATTTTTTTAAATCTACCAAGGATAGTGTTTCTGCCTCTATATTAAATGGGCAATCGATCCCAAACTTCCAAAAACTATCACCTGAACAATTTTCAGAGATGATTTGAAAATTGTGACATTAATTAATGGTAAATATTTTACTGATTTGTGATCGTGATATCCTTTGAAATGCCATCATTCCCTCTGCATTATTCTTTACCTTTGTACAGCCAGTTGAAAAGACACCGTGACTAATCGTTAAAAAGCAGATCATTGTACAATTACTTCCTATCCTGATTGTTGACAGTAGTTCATTCAAGATTTTATATTAGTTACAAAATATATTTGAGCAGAAACGTGAATCAAACTTTACTCTTGAAAATCAAAGCACTTTCATGCACCACTACCCAAGGCTATTGGCAGTTACATTCTGATAACACTTAAGACATTCTGTTACTGAATTTTTAAGCTGGCTTTCATAAAGTTTTTTCCTGTAAAGCTGTCAATTAAACTCCATATTGCAGGAATTCAGGATTAATCTTTTAGGGAATAAATGAGAGAAAGCACTTTAAGAATCAACAAACTAACAAATTTATGTAGCAATTTTCCTGGTCTTAGGTTGTCTCAAAGCTTTTGGCAACGTTTTACTTCTGAGGAAACTGACCACATTTTTCCCAAGGGTTTTTAAAGATTGGCAATAAATGTTGGCCCTGACAGCATGTCCTGATTCCAAAACATGGATATAATATATGTAACGGCTAGGATAAGAATAAGTAGTATGAATTGGCTACGGTTGATCCATTTTCCCATCTCCTGTTGCGAGTAATTTGACAGCCATGACTTAGACGATAAAAAGTTCATTTCCAAGTCAGGAGCTAATGGGTTGTCCTACTCCAGAAACTTGAGCACAATGTTCAAAGTTGTGTCGTCTGTGTGTTTTTGGACAGTAGTGCATCTTTGAGGTGTGATGATGAAGTGAAGAACACTGGCTACTGTAAAATATCCCATGGCACACTTTGAAGAAGATACAATGAGTTTTCTTTCTATTCCTTTTCAATATTTATCCATTGGTTACTATCACCGCAACTGATCACCTTGTCATTATTACACTGTTGCTCCTGCAAATTCTGACAACAGTGGACTAAAGTACTCCGTTCAGTAACAGGCGTTTCCAAATGTTCTGAGGTCATGATGGCCCTCTGTAAATATAACCTTTGGTAGTGATATTAATTGACGAATACTACTCCTCTTTTAGAATGTCGCTGCTCTCCTGTGTAGGAGCACACCAGCCTGAATGATAAAGCTCAAATTTCAGAAGTAGGGTTGCACCCTGACATTACCATTACCAATTTAAAGGAGTTTTGCTGTCTTGTTGAGAATATAGCAAGGCGGTTCAAAGTTTGTGATGGGATTAAGAGAGGAAATGTTGAGGTTGACTGGAGTTTGATCAGCAGGCACTTATGTGGACATTGTGCATGAGAATGATATTTCCCTTGATAATCCTGTAAATGTAGATACATTATTATGGACATCGTTGTTACATGTCAGATGGGAGCAGTGTAATATTGGCTGTCAAATATTGCTGTTATCTGATACTACCTGTTTAAGTACGCTGTTGGGATGGATGGCTGCTCCTTGGGTTTCAACTCTGATTTTGAAATTCTCCTGAGCCAGCTCGGAGGAGCCATCAGAATTATCAGATATGTTTCTTTTTGACCTTCGGAATCTTAGTGATTTTGTTTGTCCCTCTGTGAGTGAAGCTTCTGCCCCACACTCTTAGCCAGGCAACCAAGAATTAACTATGTCTGCAATATGTTGATCTACATTAGACTGGAAAATAAATCCATGCATTGCCACTTCCATATTCCCTCTGCTAGTGTACAGGGCATGAAGCTCTCTTATCATTCACTGTCGGAATTCTCTGGGAATAACCAGCCAGTGTCCCCCCTTAGCACATTGCTGGTTTGCAGATGATTCCTGTTTCCACTGCAGAAAGGTCAGATGTTTTTGATGATGCCAACATCAGATTAATTTCTCACAGTAAGATTCTGGCCTTCAAACGACATCGTTGTGAGTAGTTTGTGGAGTTTCGTTTGCTGTGACTGGGAAATGGTCATCAACAGCTGGCAGCACAGAATTGTACTTTCCAAATTCACTGAGGCCTCTATAAATGAGAGCCTGGAGAGTTAATCAGCAGTGGTATTCTGTTTACTCCGGGACTATGTCCAATAACGTGGCTATTCTGTGAGAGTAGCATGCCCATTGTTATAGTCCCAAACCTGGCAAATGGTCTTGTATAAAAGGCTGACTTAAGTCCAACAATGGCCAGTGAGGATGTGTGGCCTCCATGCTGAAGGAAGATGAGAGTCCTTGTCTCTTGTGGATTTGTGCATAATTCTCTTGCTTCTTGTCAAAAGGTAGGAAGATGGATGCTAGAACATTGGAGGACTATGCAGGAGGAAAGGGTTAGATTGATCTTGGAGTAAATTAAAATGTCAGCACAATGTGATGGGCCAATGGGCCTGAGCTGTACTGTAATGTTCTATGTTCTAAGCGGGCTGATCATATCCATCAGGTGATGAACTTCCAACACTTTTGAAAGCATCCCAGGAAGTTCTTAGTGCCCTTTCCTTCTTGCAATGGATGACTCACTGATAAAGGCTCACCTTACACTTAGCATTTGACCCTCTGTTACTGTTCTTCCTAATGATAGGCCTCATCTGTCTGCAATGACATGTGGAGAGGTATTCGCACTGAGACAAGGTCTTGCAACTACCTGAGAACCAGGTATAATGTTGCAGCATTCCCAGAAACACCAGAACTCTGTTCTGCAATCTACTCTGTGGCCATTAAGTATATATTATCATTGACATACGTCGCAAAGGATGTTTTGCAGCAGCAGTATAGTGCAAGACATAAAAATTACTCTAAGTTATAAAAAATAAATAAATAGATAGATAGATAATCTAACTCAATGAAACCTAGCAAATATTGAAAGGCTTAGATAGAGTGGACATGGAGAGGATTTTTCAAAATAGTGGAGGAGTCTAGGACCAGAGGCCACAGGCTCAGAAGAAAAGATTGCCCCTTTAGAAGAGAGATGATGAGTTTACCCAGTTGGTGGTGAATCTGTGGACTTAATTGCCACAGATGGCCATGGAGGGTGTATTTAAAGTGGAGGTTGATAGGTTCTTGATTCATCAGGGTGTCAAGAGTTACAGGGAGAAGGCAGGATAGTGGTCAAATGGTGGAGCAGATTCAATGGGCCAAATGGCTTAATTCTGCTCATGTGTCCTGTGATCTTACAAATAGTGCAAAAGAGGAGTAATGAGGTATAGTTTATGGACCATTCAGAAATCTAACGGCAGAGGGGAAGAAATTGCTCCTAAAACATTGAGCGTGGGTCTTCACGCTCCTGTGCCTCCTGTAGTAATGAGAAGAGGGCTTGTCCTGAGTGGTGAGAGACTCTGATGGTGGATACATCATTAAATATGCACTGCCTCTTGAAGATGTCCTCAATGATAGTGGTGGTGGATTGGGGGTAGGGTGCTATACTTTGTGCCGGTGATCAAGCTGGCTGAGTCCATAACTCTCTGCAGCCTCTTCCAATTGAAGCCCCTACGCCAAGCTGTCATGCAAGCCATCAGAAACCCTCCATGTGATTTGGTGTGTGTCCCCCATCCAAAGACATGCTGGCTGGTAGACATCCTGCTGTAGGATGGTGGTGAAATCTGGGGAAGATGATGGGAAAATGGGCAAAGTAAAACAAGATTACTATAAAAATGGTGTTTTATGGCAGGCATGGATTAAAACTTGTTCTCCCTGCTCTGTGATTCTGTGAGCCTATGGTGTCCCATGTTGTTTTGTTCTTCTTCTTATTTCCTAAGTGCGGGCCACTGGACAAGCTTCTGGTCCATCAGTTTCACATTTGCCGCGAGGACCCCAGTCCTTTCAGTGCCTTGAAAACTCAGGATGCTCTTTAGACCAGGACGTGCTATATGCTGAGGTTACAAATCTGTGCCTCAGCCAGTCGCTGCCAGTAATGTTGGCTATTGTTTTTGGTTGACCATGATTACTGAAAATCTGGTTTCCTGATCTTTTTTCCATGTTCATCTGAGTACACTCAGTGTTTCATCCAGTGTGTGTGCCGTGCTATGTAGTGGCTGATTATTTGGATCTTGCTCTCCATGCTACCCTTGGTGCTATGTGCCTCGACATATAACCAAGCAATCTGCACCTATTTGTTTTCAGATTTTATCCACTTACTCTGATGGTGATCCTTATCTCATTACTCTTTTTGTTCCATTCCTTCTGATCACCATTCACCTCAGGATTGTGCAGATTGTGCACCTCAGTAATTGCTTCATTTTTGCTTCTGCTTTGTTGGACACAAGTGAGCTGATGCTGTCTGTGCTCAGATGAACTGTCACCATCACAATGATACCAGCATTTCTCCTCCTTTACTATTCATTTGATGTTGGCCGTGAGAAGATTGCGTCGCACACATGCACATCGGCAACCTACACCGTGCAGAACCCCAGGGAGAAATTGTACCTCACTAGACAAGTGATGAACAGGGTACAAATCACAGATGATGCAAAATGCAGCAAAGGAATCAGAACAGCATAAATATGGCAATATGACTCAGTGCAAAGCAAGGCTGCAGCTTGGATTATCATGATGTGCTGTTGAACAAGATCCCTCCATTGGAAAGAAGGTTTAATTAGGAACTGACCCATAACCTTAAAACCCTGATGGTATAAATTTTGACGGTGGAATCATTTAATTTAATTTAAGTAATAACTGGATGTGTATATTAAATCTGAAAGACTCAGTGTAAAGGAAAACATTTAACTTCAAAAAGTTACAACCATATATAACCATATAACAATTACAGCACAGAAACAGGCCATCTCGGCCCTTCTAGTCCATGCTGAATGCTTACTCTCACCTAGTCCCACCAACCTGCACTCAGCCCATAACCATCCATTCCTTTCCTGTCCATATACCTATCCAATTTTTTTTAAATGACAAAATTGAACCTGCCTCTACCACTTCCACTGGAAGCTCGTTCCACACAGCTACCACTCTCTGAGTAAAGAAGTTCCCCCTCATGTTACCCCTAAACTTTTGCCCCTTAACTCTCAACTCATATCCTCTTGTTTGAATCTCCCCTACTCTCAATGGAAAAAGCCTATCTACGTCAACTCTATCTATCCCCCTCATAATTTTAAATACCTCTATCAAGTCCCCCCTCAACCTTCTACGTTCCAAGGAATAAAGACCTAACTTGTTCAGCCTTTCCCTGTAACTTAGGTGCTTGAAACCCAGGTAACATTCTAGTAAATCTCCTCTGTACTCTCTCTAATTTGTTGACATCTTTCCAAACACAGGTTTTTATTAGAATTGGTGATGATTGACTCATTTGTGAACACCTTACTTATTTTAAAATTCTCCTTAACATTGCTAGCTCTATAAGCATTCTGGATAACTCTTAAGTGTAAATACAATTAATGAAACAATATTTGTAAATGAGGTGAGAGAGGGAGTAGAAAAAGCCAGAATGTGTGTATCTGTGCGTGTTTGAGGAAAGAAAGAGAAGAGGGAAAGTGTAAAAGAGAAAGAGGAGACATATTGGTTAGTGCACTTGAAAAGATCGGGGGAGTTCTGCAAAAATAAAAAAAGAGATTCTGGTGAGGTAAAGACATAGAATTTGCTGGCATTAGTAGAAAATAAATATTTGGGGAAAAATCCAGTGTTGAGGAGCAACTGAACATGTTTGATTACTATCCAAAGTGAGATGAGATAGTTCCTTCAAGTGACAGCTTACCCAGAGCTAATTATCTAATACAAACTTTCCTGAGCTATTGATAAACATTGTAGTGTGCTTTGCAAGGCCTTTGGAGCGTATCTGGTTCCCCTCTACTTAACCTGTTGTTCAGGTTCAAGAGAAGCATTTCAGGGTCAGAGAATAGAAGAAATGTCTGTAAATATTTAAATCACAGCCTTGGTCAAGAATCACAAGCTCTCTTTCTGCCCCAGAGCTCACACTGGCATGCCAATCATTTGCTGTTGGAATTCTGTGTCTGAAACAAACATTGGTTATTGGTCCAATTAGCTTGATGAAACTGGATTTCATGAACGTATTCTGGTATACAGCACAATTTAAAGAATTTAAAAAAATTTAAAATTCCAATATGGGATATATTTAAATGAACATATTTTTCCATAACAAAGCAAAGTACTATAATTGCCAGAAATTTAAAATAAAACAAATTGCTGGAAATACACGGCAAGTCAGGCAGCATATGTAGAGAGAGAAACATTCAATGATTACATTTTAGTAAGACCATCAACTTTGAAGACTTTACAAATAAAAGCGTCATTGACTAGAACATTGTGATAGTGTGTTGCCGTATTTGCCTCCATAATTTTTCACGTGGAAAATTACAAGCACAACTTCAAGATATCTGAATAACCAACCCTAATATTAAAATCCACAACAGCAGTATCATTTGGAAAAGCAACTGCACAGTTCCAATTAATCATTCACCATATGTATTTTGTTCATGGGAGGAATTCTGTAACTTTTAAAAAATTTAAATACAGCCACCTAATGCTTTGGAGATCCTAAATGCTAAGTTGCTTTCATTAAGTCAAATTAGTCATGTGGCCACTGTGAATGTCCAGAAACCTTCAAGGCTGAAATAACCTCTCCACTCCTTTTATGGGTTGTCCCTGTGGTCCCTGTGGATAAAGGATGGTGTTTCCACTCCAGATTTATGGATTCAGAGGTGACTGCTGAGGCCAATGTAGGAATTATTGGCATTCCATAGATGAGGCTTGACAGAGTGGGGAGTCTGTGAGATGATGGGTTCCTTCTGCCGATTTTAATCATGATGGAGGTGCGAGCTCTATACAGATATACTGGAAGGCAGGACTGAATCTAGGCCACCGGTGTTCCACACGATGAACCTCTGTTGCTGCCAGTGGCACCATGTGTCTTGGCCAATGGCCAGTGGCATAAATGCAGAAACCCCTGTTTGCTGCACACTTTTTTTGAAACTATATTCCACTGAAGCCAACTTAGTGCACTTTTACAAACTTTAGTCCACTAATCAACAATAGAAGTGAAATATTCTTCACTTTCCCTTCAGTCCATTCACTTCCCTTCGATCTCCATCCCATTGCCTTTAGTGTCTTTCCCTCTTGCGTAATATTTCCTTTGTGTCTAGTTTGTGCAATATTGTGCAATACTTTTTTGTTTTCATCTCTTCTTGTGCGTTCTGCAATGGTTGAAATTTGTGATTTTATGGAAATTATACACTAATAAATCCTTAATGTGTTGAGTGGCTGTTGACACCACAATGAGTATTTGAAATACACAGTATAGAATTATTAAGAGGAAGTGAAGGAAATGAGTAGGGGAGTAAAGAAATTGATCATTGTGTTGTTTGGATATGAAAGAGCCATAGGAGAAGATAGAGGCCAGTATCGACCTGTTGGGCAGCACTGTGACACAAAAGATGGAGCTACTATCTCACAGCTCCAGTAATTCAGCTTCACTCCTCACCTCCAGTACTGAATATGTGGAGATTGAATGGCTTTTCTCTAGGTGACTTAGTTTCCTCCATACCCTAAAGACATGTAGGATGGTAGGTTAATTGGTTACTATAAGTAAAATCCAGGAAGTTGATGAAAAATGTGGTGAAAATTAATTCTGATAAGGATAGGATGAACAGCAGCATTGCCTCACTGTGTTGATGAGTCTATTTCCTTGCTGAATGAGTCTATGATGTTGAGACTCCAATATCAGTTTCTCTGCTACAGATTCTTTGCAATGATGTATCTATGTAATCATCATTATTCCTTCTGTGTTGATTTGTTACATGTTTCCTCTTTACTCTGTTTCCTGTTTTTGCTGAAGTGTGTATGATGTTAATTTGATTGTGTGCTGCATGCATTAATCTGCATCACTTGTTGAATGTACTGCTTTCCCTCATGGTTGTTTCTTTGTCCCTATGCTGGATTATAATATTCAGCACGTTGCCACTTCAGAGTAATTTTGCCCACAGAAAATTCCCAAACTGTCTCAGTCATCTGCACTAGGTCACCCACATTGATTTTATTTGGATGCAGAGGCAGCAACAATTTAACCCCTATCACATAACAGCTGGAAGTGGAGAAGGTTCTGAGCAGCTGAATGTCTCTTATTGAGCTTTTGCTGTAGACTATCCTTATGGTCTTCAGATTGTCAGAGATGTATAAGAGTGATAAAATATTAAATTCAAAAAAATTAAAAAAACAATTTTGATGTAATAAAAATATTAAAATAATTAAACATGTTAAATTAAAATATAAGCTATGAAATTATCTGCTCTTAGAGTTGAGATCTGGATGCACTGCCATCTCCCATTATGGTGTCTCAGATCTCCACACTGGACTGAATATGAGTAGACTCAGAGCCTTCCTGAAACACAGAGGTTTAAAGTTGCCAGCTGTTCCCAGCACAATCAGATCCTATGCATTTCAAGAAAGAAGTGGGAAGCTCCTCCCTAATGTTGTCAGTTCAACACAAGCTCCTGAGTTTTAAGTGAAACTTCTTTATGCCACACCAGCCCTGCTGATCTGGGCAGCATACTCTCCAAATTATTCAGAGAGAACTGCTGCTTTCACACCTTTGCCTCCGAGGCAGTTTCTACATTGCGTCCAGTACAGGAAAGCACTGCAAGGCACCAGTCCAAACTCATTTCTTGAAATGCTTTTCATGGACATTCAAACCCAGTTCCTTTCACGACACAAAGGTTGGGGATGTTGTGGATAGTGTGGAGGGCTGTCAGAGGTTACAGCGGGACATTGATAGGATGCAAAACTGGGCTGAGAAGTGGCAGATGGAGTTCAACCCAGATAACTGTGAGGTGGTTCATTTTGGTAGGTCAAATATGAAGACAGAATATAGTATTAATGGTAAGACTCTTGGCAGTGTGGAGGATCAGAGGGATCTTGGGGTCCGAGTCCATAGGACACTTAAGATGCTGCGCAGGTTGACTCTGTGGTTAAGAAAGCATACGGTGCATTGGCCTTCATCAATTGTGGGCTTGAGTTTAGGAGCCGGGAGAAATTGTTGCAGCTATATAGGACCTGTGGAAACCATAGAAAGGGTGCAAAGAAGATTTACAAGGATGTTGCCTGGATTGGGCAGCATGCTTTATGAGAATAGGTTGAGGGAACTCAGTCTTTTTTCCTTGGAGCGACGGAGGATGAGAGGTGACCTGATAGAGGTGTATAAGATGATGAGAGGCATTGATCGTGTGGATAGTCAGAGGCTTTATCCCTGGGCTGAGATTGCTGGCATGAGAGGGCACAGTTTTAAGGTGCTTGAAAGTAGGTACAGAGGAGATGTCAGGGGTAAGTTTTTTATGCAGAAAGTGGTGAGTGCGTGGAATGGGCTGCTGGTGGCGGTGGTGGAGGCGGATACAACAGGGTCTTTTAAGAGACTCCTGGACAGGTACATGGACTCAGAAAAATAGAGGGTTATGGGTAACCCTAGGTAATTTCTAAGGTAAGGACATGTTCGGCACAACTTTGTGGGCCGAAGGGCCTGTATTTTGCTGTAGGTTTTCTATGTTTCTATTCTAAATTAGTGTTCCTGGTCGTACAAAGCTGCTTGGGAGATCATCCAATGGATTTTCAGTCTTCAAGCTTTGCAGATTCCTGATTTAAATTTACAGATCAATTATTTCATTTCTGCACTGCTTCTACCCTTCTGCATTGGATTTCTTGATATTTTTCAGTGTCCAGATACAAGGCTCAGTTTCATGACACTATTCCTGTACTCGATATGTATAAAATTTACCTCTGTGCTCTCATTTTATATCTGAGATGCTAATATTGTCACACTAACCCTTGGGTGTATACATGGTGCTAATCTTCATCACTCTGTCTCTTCTGTGTATACATATTTACTATTTTAAACCTTAATGCACCATTTGCTTTGTACTCATATTTAATACAAGTTTTCATTGCACTGCTTCTTTGATTTAAGTATATTTCTAATGGCAATTCAATGTAGCAGTAAACCACAAGAGTGAACGCAATGTGAATAATTTATCTCAGAACATGAAATTCATCCAAACACAATGAAAGGCATCGGATCGTTCTCAGCATACCATTGTCTTAAGCATTGTCTCCTGTTCTTCCTCCCCCAGGCAGTGAATTTTCCGGAAATCCTTACACTCATCCGCAGTACACGACCTACAATGAAGCCTGGCGTTTCACTAACCCAGGATTACTAAGTGAGTATTGCTGTGTTACTACAGCCACACACTTAATGCCTCTTTGAGTTTAAATGATATTTTACTGTATGATACTGAGTAAGCAGATGATTTGCACAGTGAATATTACTGCCTTAATTTCATACCATATTAAAATTGGATTCTCCTTTGCACAAACAAATTGTAAACCTCAAGGTCCTGAAATTACATTTGAATTTTACTTGTTGCATCAGTAATGGAGAACATTGCAGAGTTCAGGGCAGTTTCAAATAAATCACAGCTTCAGGACTTGACTTACTCAGTTAGGTGATCTCAAATATTGTGTCTATGGGGGTGTGGATGGTGAAGTTCCATTATTGCTACAATAATCCAGGATCCCCACAACCCCATGACTTTGCTAATAGTGTGAATATGTGTGTGTGTGAGAGAGAGAGAGGGAGAGAGAGAGAGAGAGAGAGAGAGAGAGAGAGAGAGAGAGAGAGAGAGAGAGAGAGAGAGAGAGAGAGAGAGAGAGAGAGAGAGCCTAAAAAAATATATTTCACCTGTGAGACCAAATCCACTTCAACCACTGATTGCTGGAAAAATCATTTTATTGGTGAATTGCATTACCAGTGTGAATCAATTTTTTAAAGTTATTTAAACTCTGCCTTAATATTAGGTGAAATGTCAGACGGTAATTTACAATTCAAACAATAGTAAAATAATGAATGTAAAGAGTGAAAGCTCTATTCTGCTACTAAAGCTACTTCATATATGAATTGTCAGGAATAGAAACTATTTGTGTCCAGAATTTGCTGAATAGCTGTTACTGTATGGACACAACATGAGTAAAATTCCCTCTAATATTGTCCCTAATCTCAAAAGAGCAGTGGCATCATTTTGTAGTAACACTGTCTTTGTGAAAGCACCAACTTAGACACAGTATTGTGTTCTGCACTCACACCAGGTAGAAAGCAGATTGTAAAAGCTCTAAGTTGTTTCACATAAGACCCTGAAGTAAGCAGACAGAGAAACCTTTGTCTATTTGGTCTGGGTGGGATTTGAACCCCAATCCCAGAGGTAAAATGATAGCTCCTAACCCTCTACATAACACAGTCTACTCAAAGATGCTTTCATCTTTGCGAGGGACAAGCACAATGGCATTTATTCCTTTTTGGTCTGGTAGAGTAAATCTCAGTGATAGCAGTATGAGCTTAGTATCGCTGACACTATGCCCTGAAATCCCCAGACAAAGTGGTCACCTGAACAAAATTACACCTGCTATATCCCTGCAAAGCTAAAACACTTGCTTTTAATATTCCTGTTGCTATTTTCTGGTCCTTCAGTTTCCTTGTTCCTTCTTTTCTCTGCAGCACACAGAGGTTCTGCTACCCTCTGAGACCTATTGCGCATGTCCAGCTATGGATACCCTCAGCTGCCTTAGAATTCTGTATCTATTTCCCCCCTTTAAAATTCTCCTTTAAACCTACAACTTCCATAAACCAGAGTCATACAACTTTGTCCAATCTCACCTAATGTGCCACTTTATGCAGCTTGCTAGTTTACCACTGAAAAAGGTTATTGACGTTTACATATTTGATTAAACTATTGCAACTGTACAGAAATTGCACCACTGGAATATTGCTTTGGGAGTACTGGGCATAGTGCGGAGCTGGTTGGCTGTTCATTCACTTTCATCTCAACCCTGATCAGTTGCCACATTTACATCAGGTGCACCATCCAAAAGCTTTGTTGTGGGGAGTTAATATAGTCCATCTCTTGCTTGGAGTTTCCTTAGACCAGCATTGAGAAGCTGGCAATAGATAGTCTGAGGTGTTAAATATCTCAAGCTACGATGAGCATGAAAAGACCCTGAAGTCCCTCCAGCCTGCCCTATAAAACTATTCAGTCTTCAGCTAAGCCCAAAACCACCTAATGCACTGGAGCAAACAAGGTTAAAGCTCCAAGACCATTTAGGAAGTAAATTCTCTATTGCTAGTAGATGCCAAGACAAAGGTAAACTGACAGCTGATGTGCTCCATTAATAAGCAGATCCAACCTACCTTCTCCTGGGAGTGCATTATTTGTTGATAAACTATATATGTCCTTCCAACTGGTCCATCTTCTCCTGTGTTAACTTTCAGGTTCCCCTTATTATTATAGTGCCGCATCCAGGGGTGCTGCACCCCCCACTGCTGCCACTGCCTACGACCGCCACTAGTTTCTATGGCAACCACATGAAACTGCAAGATGAAGCTCTTGGGCTCCACATTGTACCAGTCTGATCAATTTCAATAGTGGATGAAGAAGTGGAAAACTAGAAAACTAAACTGTTAATCTGTGAATGCGATTGAAGGACTGACAATTGAGCATCAAAGTTGGTCAACGTGGGAGTCTCCGACTCTGGCTGCAAGTGTTTATCCTTCAACATTAGCTGCCATTGGTATATTTTGACTATTGGCTTTATTTTCCATGTCAGTCCCATTGATTCCTTATAGACTGGACAGAAAAAGAATAAAGAAAAGGAAACAATATCTCATTTATATATATATGTATGTATATCTTAATGAATGGATTGATTTTAAAACACATTAAAAAAAAACTGCAACAGTGCTTCATTGACTCAGCATTTGGACAAACTGATACCTCCCCACCCTTTCCCCAATGTTTGACTTGGTGATTTCAATGATTCCAAATATATATTCACTCAATAAAAGAAAGCAACAACGAAAGGCCGCCTGTTGTTTACATGGAGACCGTGTCTGGAAAGTCAAAGGCAACGCGAGAATCGGGAGCTTAAACAAGTGGACTCCTTCCCTGCTGCTTCATGTTTACAAGACGGCACCTCTCAAAACTGGCTCAGTGCTGACTCCAGTCGCTACGGATGGAGGGAGTACCCCACCTCCTGCCCCATGCCCCACCCCATCTGTTCCCTGCCCATCTGCCAGGGTTAGGGAAGACTCTGGCTGGTTTGTATACCATCTCTATGTGGCTTCTGTGGCTCCCCTGCAACCCTTGCCCTAAGACTGTACTGGCCAAGCTCCGTGGAGTACTCAGTTCACTGCAATTTGATAGACACTTCTTTCCTATGACATACATTCTTTTCAGGAAACTGCTGAAAGCAGTAAATGATACCAATGAGCAGCACCAAGTCCACGTTTAACTGTTCAAGCCCTGATGCACAGTGTGCAACAACTCTCAATAAAGTTGGTTGCATTTTACTACAGAATTTGTTGACAGAAGGTTTAGAATGAAGACAAATGCAGTTTGTCATCTTCAGTCAGAGGATCTCAGAAGAGTGAAAAAGAAGGCCACAGAATAGCTGTTGTTTCTTTGTACTTTTTTTTTGCACTAGCTATCCGATTGTACCACTTACATGGCTGCAATGGGTGTAGAGTTGGTGAGGAACACCAGTCTCTGCAAGATATTGTAAAAATACTTTCCTTTATGAGAGGAAAGGAAGAGGGTCAAATAGGCACTTAATTGGCTTGCATTTTGAGTTTACATTTACTGCACTCCAGTGGTGAAAGATATTAATGAAGCCTGTAGACAGATATTGCAAAATAGCTAACTATGGCATTTATAGTGAACTCTGTCTTGTGACCACTGCCAGGAAACAAAGCTTCCAAGCTTTACAGGATTAGGAGTAAGGCTAAATTGGAATGGCTCTAACTAGTTGGAGTGGTGGGTGAAGGTTATTTACCAAACTCTATAGGCTATGTATGACGTGCTAACAGTGAGAGCATTGATTAGTCCACCTTCTTCTCCCCACACTGTTGATATGAGCATGGCAAAGAGAAGGCCACATTCTGGAGGTAGCTTTGTTCCGCAGCTGTGGCCACTTTGTACCTGCATGTAAGTCCGATAAAGGTTGGTGGCACACGTGCGCAGTCATTATCACCAGAGTCAGCAGCTGAACTGTCGTGAAAGGTTTCTCTTCCATCCCCTAAACTTACCTTCCCCATTATCCAAACCACAAGCACATTTTTTTTAAAAAAAAAGAAAATTATCAGACAATGCACAGTCGTTACTGCCACACTCCCTGGCACTTTTGTATGTCTCTTTCCTGATCTGATCACAAAGGCGTGTGAACAAGGAGGTAACTCACTGTTTGGTGCAGCTTTGAAAAGAGGGAGAAGTGGAGATGACTCTGATGATAGGCAATCAGAGGCAGGTTCAGGGAGGGAACAGTCAAGAGAGAGAGAGCAGAAACAATGCATGGTGAGGAACAATCTATTTGGTACGGCTCTCTTAAACAACTGATAAAAAAGTGAATGTAATTTTTATTGCAACATTTGCCAAAGACTTGGTTATTGTTAGGTTTTTATTTACAGGACATGTATGCATTGATTGTAAATCAGTATTATAGGTACCTACTTCTTAACAGATTTGGAATTTATATGATGATATGCAGCTGAATCTTCAATATGCATATTAATAGAACGGAATAGAGTGAACTGTGGAAAATAATAATCCCAGCAATTAATTATTGTATTGTTACTTGCAAAAAAAATTGCTGCTTTGTAGGATGACATTGCTTATAATGTGAAGGAATTCCTCTTGTATATATAAGTCACAGCTGCATCCATTAGCAAGTACATCGGCACAGCAGTGTCTCGTAGATTTACTGACAAAACAGAGAAAAAAAACAAAAAAAAAGACTCGGCACCTGTTCTGTTAAAGTGTATTTGTGCTTTCAACAAAGTTCAAATAAAGCACGGCATACCCTTGATTCTGGTGGGCATACAGTGCTAAGGAAAGGTAGACTTTCACAATGGACTTGTTTTGTTTTTTGTTTTTTTTTGAGAAAAGTTTTTTTAAAAAACCAAGAGATTCATCACTATGCAAATTTCAAGAATTGCAGTGCTTTTTTTTCTGTAGTTGTGCTACATTGCTAGTCTAATCTCAACCTTCTCAATTGGGAAAACACACACATACATACATATACACAATAGATGCACAATATAGGTAACATTCATGCAACATTTGGAACTGATATAGGATATAGCACACAAATGCATACAGTGCATGCACAATACATGAATAGACGAAGGACATACAACACATAAAGATATCACATACATAGGCACCAACAACAAACAAGTTGCACACACTCCATACTCACAGTGACACTTCTGCAGACATACTTGCAAGCATTACACACAAACAGAATGCACACACATGCATACTGCCATAAACACACACACACGTGCACAAGCGCGTGCGCACACACACATGCGTACAAATGCAGACAATAACATACAATGTCAGATGTGCTTGGTAGAATGAACAGGGTGTTGTTGCATTATCCAATTCTGGAAACTGTTTGATCACAGACAATTGTTTCATTGTGATTTGCCATTGCCACGTTCTTCGTGATGTGGATCTGTCTTCTGACCAAGACCTCAGAGTCAGTCAGAGCTGATTTTAAAAAAAATCCATGACATTAGATGTTTTGTGACACAAATCCCAGCAGAGATCGTTGTGATCAACTCTTGCATGCTGTGGTCATTGCTTACCCAATGTGGGGTGGGGCAGGGGCTGGGTGGAGGGCCGGGTGGGAAAGCTGGGTTGGTAGGGAGGAGGGTTGAAAGGGAAGGGAAGAAATTGGGGCCATGTTTTGGAGAAACAAGACAAACTTGTTTCACTAAGTACAAAACACGCATCATGTGATCTTAAGATTTAATCACATGGACCCAGTATAATATGTTTTTCAAATTTAAAACAAATGTACTTCCTGGGAGAATTTAATAATGCCATTTAGAGGAACCTCAGATTTTATGAGACTAAAAAGTTAACTGGTGGACCTCCAGTGGGAGGGTTAGGGATGAAGTTTTGCAGGGTGGTAAGTTCTCTGGTAGATAATATCAAAGCTCAGCGAGAAGGGAGTAGAACACCACAGGAAAGCAGTTTTGAGTCAGAACAAGCCAACCATCCTTGACTCAGTACACATTGGCTGGCTGTTCTTTTGCAAAGCTTACTGCAGTGGCGTGACAATGTCACTAGTCTTCGAGACAAATTGAGTCGTCTACAAACTGACCCATGTGGCTCTCATTAAAGGTCATATTCTGTTCCAATTTTTTGTGCACATGAGAAATAAATTTTTTTTTGTATATCTTGCCTGTGTTTTGCCTTTAATTAATCTGGTTCTTCTTGCATTGAATG
This sequence comes from Hypanus sabinus, assembly GCF_030144855.1. Lineage (NCBI taxonomy): Eukaryota > Metazoa > Chordata > Chondrichthyes > Myliobatiformes > Dasyatidae > Hypanus > Hypanus sabinus. Next base: position 32,672,662 of record NC_082726.1, on the reverse strand, counting down.
GGAACGGGAGCTATAGAAACAGAACCTTTACCTATTGAGTCCCTGCTGATCATCAACTCCACATTTACGGTAGTCCAACCCTAACCCCACTTTAGTATCCTCACATTCCCTTCAACTCCACCCAGGTTCTACCCCTCATCCACACACACCAGGAGCAATTTACAGCCAATTAGCTGACCAGGCTCCATGCCCTTTGGGATGTAGAGGAAACAGGGGCACCTGGAGGAAAGTTGCTTAGCGACAACTCCACATGGACAGAACTGGAGGTCAGCACTGAACTTGGGTCTTTGGTGTTGGAAGGCAATGACATGACTGGCTGTGCTGTTACTAGTCTCGTGTTGTTCCATAGTTAGGAGATAATAGATTTGTGCATAGCTTCCGAACCATTGATGCTGTAGTAGAACCATTTTATCTGTGTACACAATTTGGCCAAGATCCTGTTTGTTAGGTTACATATACTAATAGATCAGGTTTTTAGGGTTTAATTCAGTGCCCTCCCAAGCATTATACTACTGTTCCCTTTTGACCACTTGTCTTTCACGCCTGCCCAGGGTGATGACTGTCAGGAGCAGGTGGACACATCCCCATGTTTCAGGCAGAGTCCCTGTTTACTCACCTCCTAAGAGCTAAGGAGCAAGCCACTGGATTGACGCTTCAACTTCTCTTAGACCTGGAAAAGGCTGAAGGCACAGTCTCCAGGCAGGTGATAGAGGAGGGTATTCAGTGGATGCTGATGCCCAGATGAAAGCAATTGATAGTGATTGGAGAAGCAATGTGAAGTGTAAATCAAATGAGATGATAATTTAAGAGACAAAAGTAATCCAGGTCTGTAGATGGTCTCCATTATAATTCTTAGAGCCCATTGCCTTTTTCCTATCCAGTTTCTTCAGGCAGTTGAAAGAGATCACAGCAACGCTGGTCAAGGGACCATGTCCATCAGATTTTGCAATACAGCAGATGCAGTGTATTGGCATCTTGGCAGATTCATTCAGTCCTCTAAAACTGTGGAGAAATAGCACATAAACTGTAAGCATGTGTAGCTTGCTATGGTTGTTGGACTATCCTTGTAAAATGCAAAGGTGTTGAATGCCTCCCATACCTCATTGCAAAAAGACCCCAAAGACAACAACAATTACTCCCTAAGTTTTAGCTTTAGCTGCCCTCCCGATTCCCTGATCCAGACAGCTGTTTCCATGATATTCATTTCAAATCATGGTCTAAATTCGGGACGCCCCTCAATTAGCAACCTTAATATCATATTATCTGGTCTTTATCACATTGCTGGATGTTGGGGCTCTGCTGTTTTAAAAATGTTGCTGTAATTTTGACATTACATCTGTGACAAAACTTCAAGAACATTTGCTGTATTCAGTCCATAATGACAAAAAAATGATACTGGAACTTATCCCTTTCCCTAGTGCTAGCTTGTGTCCAGCAATAGCTCTAGAACTCAGTATTTGATTATCTATACGCCTTGAGGAACATAGATAGAATAGATGGTCAGAATCTTTTATCCAGAGCAGGGGACCCCAGAACTATCACTGGTGAGATCACTCTGCTCCAGAGAGGGAAAATGTTGCGCAGGTTTTCTCAGTTTGTTTGGATGTGGACTTGGACTGTGGACATTTGTTTCAGCCTTATGTTTTTTTTTTGTATTCTGTGCTTTTCGCCCAAACTGTCTCATTTTTTTTGTGTGCAGGGGAGGGGGATCGGGGTTTGATGTGCATGTTCCCATTTTGTTCATTTTTTTGTGTGGGGTAGAGGGATTTGGGTGTCGATCATGCTGTCGTACTTTTCTTTCTTGGTTTTGTGGCTATCTGGAGAAGAAGAATTCCAGAGTTGTGTACTTTGATAATAAAATTGAACCTTTGAACAAGAGGGTATGGTTTTAAGGTGGGAGGAGAGAGATTTAAAAGATATTCAAAGAGTAAGTTTTTCACACAGAGGGTTGTAGTTATCTGGATGGGCTGCCAGAGGAGATGGTAGAAGCATCTTTAAAGGCATTTGGATAGATATTTAGATAGGATATCTGTAGAGGGATACAGGCCTGATCTAGGCAAATGGGATGAGCATGTAGAGGAAGTTTATAAGAATGATCCTGGGAATGAAAGTTTTAATATATGAGGAGCATTTGATGTCTCTAGACCTGTACTCACTGGAGTTTATAAGAATGATTTGGAGAAGGGATCTCATTGAAACCTACCAAATATTGAAAAGCCATGGTGGAGTGGACATGGAGAGTATATTTCCAATAGTTTGAGAGTCTAAAATGAGAGGAGACAGCCTCAGAATACAAGGACATCCCTTTAGAACAGAGATGAGGAGGTATTTCTTTGGCCAAAGGTTGCTGAATCGTTTCCACAGAGGGCTATGGAGGCCAAGACATTGGGCACACTGAAAACTAAAGTTGATGGGTTTTAATAAGTAAGGGTATCAAAGGTTACAGGGAGAAAAGCAGAGAATGGGGTTGAGAGGAAAATAAAATCAGCCATGATCAAATGGTAGAGCAGTTTTGATGGGATAAATGGCCTAATTTTACTCCTCTCTCGTATGGTGAAGACCAAAATCAGTAAACTACTGCATTCTTAGAATGAGACCCCCAATCCAGAAATCGATAAGATCATAAGACTATTAGACATAGGAGCAGAATTAGACCAGGATCAGAATTAGACCATTCAGCCTAATGAGCCATTCCAACCCGACTGATTTATTATCCCTCTCAACCCCATTCTTCTGACTTCTTCCTGAAATGTTTAACACCCTTATTAATCATGAAACTATCAACCTCTGCTTTAAATTTACCAAATAGCTTGGCCTTGACAGACATCTTTGGCAATGAATTCTACAGATTCACCGAGCTCTGGCTAAAGAAACTCTTCCTGATTTCTATGGTTATAGACATTCCTCCTCATTTCTCTTCTAAATGGAGATCCCTCAATTCTGAAGCCGTGTCCACTGGTCTGGGAAACCACACTATTGGAACCATCCTCTCCACATCCCTTCTATCTAGCCCTTTCAATATTTGATAGGTTTCAATGAGATCCACCCCCCACCATTCTTCTAGCTCCAGCAATTATAGGCCTACAATCATCAAATAGTCCCCATATGTTAACCCTTTCATATCTAGAGTCATTCTCGTGAACCACTTCTGGACCCTCTCAAATGCCAACACATCTTATCTTAGCGAAGAGGCTCTAAACTACTCACAATACTGCAACTACAGTCTGACCAATGCCTTATAAAGCCTTGGCATTACATCCTTACTTTTGCATTCTAGTCCTCTCAAAATGAATTTGCCTTCCTTGCCACTGACATGACCTGCAAGTTGACCTTTAGGATTTCCCGCATAAGGGCTCACTGTTCCCTTTGCACCTCTGATTTTTGAATTATCTTGCCATTTAGAAAGTAGTCCACACATCTATTCCTTCTGCCAAAGTACATGGCCCTACACTTCCCTACGCTACATTCCATCTGCCACTTCTTTGCCTATTTCTGCAATTTTTCCAAGTCCTTCTGCAGGCACCCTGCTTCCTCAATGCTACCTGCCCCTCCATCTATTTTGGTATAGCGCACACACTTAGCCACAAAGCCATCAGTTCCTTATCCAAATTATTGACATATAGTGTGGAAAGTAGCGGTCCTAACAGCAACCCCTGTGGCAAACAACTAATCACGGGCAGCCAATTCACTGTCTCCTGCCAGCCAGCCAATCTCCTTTCTAATACTTTTCCTGTAATACCATGGGCTCTTGTCTCATTAAGCAGCCTCATATGTGGCACCTTATCAAAGGTCTTCTGAAAATCCAAATAAACAACATCCACTGGCTCTCTGTTGTCTATCCTGCCTGCTATTTCCGCAATGAATTTCAACATATTTGTCAGGTAAGATTTCTCCTTTAGAAAACCATGCTGACTTTAATCTATTTTATCATGTACCTCCAAGTACTCCAAATCTCATCCTTAATAATAATCTCTAGCATTTTTCCAACCACTGAAGTCAGGTTAACCGGCCAAAAATGTCCTATCTTCTGTCTCCCTTCCTTCTTAAAGAGTGGAATGCATTGGCAATTTTCCAGTCCTCTGACAATACCAGAATCTAGTGATTTTTGAAAGAATCACCATTCCCTAATATTCCAGTAACTCTTGCTCCATGCTCCAAGTGAAGTAGACTAACGTAGACATAAAACCTACATTCTTCCCTGGAGTTTTTAAGAAATTACAAGTTGTAACCTTGTAACTCTCAGAAGGCACACCCTCATGACTGTAGACTGAACAACTGCACTGAGTAGTGTCACAATGGAAGAATAACACACCTGGTGCTTGGAATTCAATGGTCAAAGTCCAAAGTAAATTTATTATTGAAGTATGTATACCATATACAACCTTGAGATTCGTTTTTGATCAAGCACTCCCAGGAAAGTAAAGAAATGCAAGACAATCCATGAAAACCCACACATAACAAATACCAACAAGCATTCAACATGAAAAGGAGGACAAATCATGCAAAAAATATAAGAATAAGCAAATAATACTGAGTGCATGAGCTGCAGAATCCCCAAAAGTGAGATCATAGTTTGTAGAGTCATTTTCTTTGTTGAGGGGAGTGAAGCCAAGATGGGTGTAGGGCAACAACTGTTCAATGAGTCGTATGCAGGCTGTTCCTGAACCTAAGAGCATGGGACCCAAGACCTCCGCTCGATGGTAGTAGTGAGAAGAGAGACAGAGATGAGTCAAATGCAGGCAAATGAGATGGGTCAGGTGGATGACCTTGGCTGGCATGGTATAGTGAGGCTGAATGTGCTCTACTCCATTTATATTTATGACTGTGAGGCTTAATACAGCTCCAATGTTATATGTAACTTCACTGATGACACCACTGTCATTGGCTGAGATAAAGGTGGTGATGAATCAATATATGGGAGGGAGTTGAGTGATGCCACAACAACCTCTCACTAGGAAGAAAGCAAACCATTAGGAAGAAATGCATGTCATCTAAAACTCTGGTAAATTTCTATAGATGTGTGTGATAGAACATATATTGACTGGTTACATCACAGCCTGGTAAAGAAACACCAATACTCTTGAATGGAAAAGCCCACAAAAAGTAGGAGATTTACAAGGATGTTGCCTAGTTTGGGCAGCATGCCTTATGAGAATAGGTTGAGTGAACTCAGCCTTTTCTCCTTAGAGTGATGGAGGATGAGAGGTCACCTGATAGAGACATACAAGATGATGAGAGGCATTGATCATGTGTATAGTCAGAGGCCTTTTCCCAGGGCTGAGAAAGCTAGCATGAGAGGCCACAGTTTTAAGGTGCTTGTAAGTAGGTACAGAGGAGATGTCAGGGGTAAGTTTTTTATGCAGAGTGGTGAGAGCGTGGAATGGGCTGCCAGCTACAGTGGTGGAGGTGGAAACAATAGGGTCTTTTAAGAGACTCCTGGATAGGTACATGGAACTTAGGAAATTAGAGGGCTCTGGGTAACCCTAGGTAATTTCTAAGGTAAGGACATGTTTGGCACAGCTTTGTGGGCCGAAGGGCCTGTATTGTGCTGTAGGTTTTCTATGTTTTTCTAAGGTCTAATTTCATTAATTTCAATTAGTTTAATGCCAAGGGGTGCAGCCTCTGGAGCATTTGGAAGGAGAAACTGATTGGGAAATGGCTGAGTATAAGAGACCATGTCCAGGATCACCAGAATAAATGGCAATAAGTTAATGAGTAAAAGCAAAGGCAATGAGACTCTACCACAGAAAGACTTGATATGTTTGGAAACAAGCAAGGTAATGCATCTTTAAATAGCTTTCGCCATCCTCAGCAACAATTTACCTTTCATCTCTTCCATTGTTGGAAGAAGAGAGTGTTGGGATTGGCACCATATATTCAATATGTGCTGCAGTGACATGACAGATAGTACTGCTGAATCATTTTCTGTCTGTGAGTTGTTTGTATGTTTTCCCTGCGACGGCGGGGTTTTCCATTAGGAGCGAGGCTTTCTCCCACACCTTAATGACATGCTAGTATGCTAATTAACTGCTATGAATTACCCAAATGTATGTAAGTGGCAAAACAATCAAAGGGGAAGTGGATGGACATGTAAGAGAAAATGAGTTGCAGGCTCACAGGAAGATAGAATTATTCAGTTGAGTGCAGGAATGAAACCAATGGACTGAATGGCCTCCTTTGCAGTATATAAATAATTATGCCCGCAGTAGAGATGCAGTCAATTTCACCTGTGCACCTGTTCTGTGAGGAGACTGGGATGGGAATGGCAAAGGATCAGTACTCTGGATGATTCTTTAGATGCTTGCATCAGAGAGAAATGGGATCACTGACCCCGTGAGGACAGGGAAGATGGAATATCCATAACTGAGATCTGCAGCTTGGCTTTGCTTTGCTCTTCTTTGTTTCTGCCTGTGAAAGAGTCAGTAGACCATAGTTGTCCCTGAAAATGAGCCATTCTGAAAGACATCTTTCTCTGCCCATGTTTCAGTCACTGGATCAGCACACCTACAGGCTGTCCATTAGAAATTCAGCCTCAATATGCATCTTTGCTCTGCTACAGAGAAAGACATATATCAGGGCAAACATTGGTACTGCGCATCATCCAGAATTTAATCCTTCACCTGCTGAGAAGTCATCATATATATCAAAATCTCTCATAATTTAACCTTTTAACCTACTCCAAGGTCTCCTAACACTTCCCTCCCACATAGTTCTCCAGTTTCCGTCCACATCCTAAACAATCAGGAAAACTCACCAGCACCTTTACTTTCTGAGGAGGGTGTACATCTATTCTGACGTCCTTCTACAGATGCACAGGAGAGAGCATTGCTGTAAGGTACAGAGACAGCACTGTGGCAGACAGGAAGGCTCTACAACAGGCTGCCAGCACTTGTCAACAATGTCTACCCACCATCAAGGACATAAATACAGAAAGGTGCTGGAAAAGGCCTAATAACACCCTGAAGGACTCCACCCATCCTGCTCATTGACTGTTCCACTCTCATTAGAGAGTGTCTGTAGCATCCACACCAGGACCACCAAACTCAGAAACAGTTACTGAGCAAGCAGTAAGGCTAATCAACACTTCCACCAACTAAACCATCTCTCCACACCTCCAACCACCCCTACTTTATTATTTCTTGTCGGAGTCACTTTATGTCTAGACCAGGGGTTCCCAACCATTTTTATACCACGTGCCAATACCATTAAGCAAGGGATCTGTGAACTCCAGGTTGGGAGCCCCTGGTCCAGATACACTTACACCTAGCATCACTTTATGGACATGTACTTATATATACACATGATCTTATATATTTATATTTATAGTGTTTTTTTAATTATTGTGCTCTTTATCTTATTGTGCTATTTTTCTGCTGCATCGGATCCCGAGTGACAATTATTTCATTCTCCTTTACACTTCTGCACTGGAAATGGTATTAAATAATCTTGAATCTTGAATGAAATGTGGTCCCTTTTGTAATGTAGACCTGGACTATACCCACCCACAGCACTTGCATCCATGTACTTATCTAAACTTTTCTTAAAAGTTGCAATCAAACCTGCATCCACCACTTCTGCTGGCAGTTGTTCCACATTCACATGGCCCTCTGAGTGAAAAATTCCCCCTCCAGATTTCCTTCAGTATTTCACATTTCATCCTTAACCTATGATCGAGGAGGTTAAAGAGACCTACATGAGACATACAGATTCTGCTTCTGTTGGACTCAAGCGTTTGATGAGCAGTTGGGTGGAAACTGTGGAGTTATACAGCATAGTTACCAGAGTCCTGCAGTAAGTTCTAAGTATTCAGGACTCTTTAGATTGTTGGCAACTGGTTGCTAGAACCTCCTCTATTTGGAATGGGTTACAGGTCAGCAATTCCTATAAGGATGTTATATTTCCTCAACAAAATATTAAACGTATTCCGGAATCAAGCTGTGAGTCCTTCTGGAAATCAAAACAGGGCGTTGGCTGGGGAACTTATTGTGATATTTGCAGAAGGAACAAATGTTTTCACTGTAGGCAAATTCTCCCATCTTAAAGGGCCTGGACCTTTCTTTAGAGAACCAAAGAAAGGTTTCCAGGTCAAATTAGTCTGGAATACCCAGAAAGAGATCAGACTCAGAGTCTGACGAGTCAGCAAAGTCCATATCCATGTGGAAGGAGTCAAACTGGTAGATAAATGGGCCTGCATCAGAGATGGGTGACCATAACAAATACCTTAGTGTGTTGAGTGTTGCCCTGGAAGAGAAGTCTGACATTAGTTTTCTGATCCTTGTAGGATTTTATGGAGACAATGTTATTGTATTTTTTCAATGCATTGAAGTACCCACAGTTAACTATGCCTGACTCCAAAGAAAACAATAGATGATGATAAGTTTGCTTATTGAAAAGTATACTAATCAGCAATGGCATAATCCATTTTGGTGATGTCTCTTGAGGCATAGCCTGTGACCTGAACATTGGGGAGAATTTGGCACCTGTTTCTCTGCTAACACTGTGGATTACTTAGGGGTTCAGAATAGGAGAAGCAGACCGTGGTGATAGTGAACCACTGGAGGAAGGGTTGTGAGACAGACCCACTTCTGTCAGGCACCCTGGTGATGATGAAAATCAGGAGAAACAGTGGCTTTCAGTTTCAGCATTACATCTCATTCGCTCCACCTTGGCAACTATGAGGACCAATTCTGGAACGCAAAATGAAAAACAGCAGGTGCTGGAAATTTAAAACAAAAACAGAAAATAGTAGAAATACTCAGCAAGTCAGGTTGCATTGGTGGAGAGAGAAACAGAGACAACATTTCAGGTCGGTCCCTTCATCAGATCAGGGGAAACACAAGCAGCTTGATAACTTGCGGGGGATTGTGAGGGAGGAGTTGGCTCTAAATCCCTTTTTCAGGTTTCTAGAACCTTATTTACAGTTTGTGCCTATGGTTACACAAGTTTTACCCTGTCAGAGGAAATTTTCTTTCCTCACCCTTCCAGCAATGAAACAAACTTCTCTTGTCTCCATCCCAGTTCTGACAGAAGGTCCCCAAACTGAAATATTTACTGTAACACACACAAAATGCCGGTGGAATGCAGCAGGCCAGGCAGCATTATAGGGAGAAGTACAGTTGACGTTTCAGGCTGAGACCCTTCGTCAGGACTTCGTCTCGGCCTGATATGTCCACTGTACTTCTCCCTATAGATGCTGCCTGGCTTGCTGCGTTCCACCAACATTTTGTGTGTGTTGCTTGAACTTCCAGCATCTGCAGATTTCCTTCTGTTTGTGAAATATTTACTGATTCTCTTTCCACAGATGCTGCCTGACTTGCTGAATATTTGCAGCATTTGCTGGTTTTGTGCTAATTGATTCTGCAGACCTGGATATCGTCAGAAGGTGTGGAGCAAGACATGGTCAGGCAGGTCTTCAGCAGCATGAAACAAAGATGAAGCTCCTTCCATGTGCAATGTGGTACTAATGCTGGTCTTGAATCTCTCAGGTAATTTGGCAATGAAAGCAGAACTAGTGTGGTGTCTACACAACCTTGACACAATCACACTACAGTAATAGTTGCCTTATTAAATTAATGAATACAAAATAAAGATCTGGTTGTTACTCATCAAAATTTGTCTTAAATGATGTGTTGTTGAGGTAAAACTGTGGCACAAGCAAGAGTTTCCATTGACAAACCATTTTAATAAAAGTCACTAATGAAGTTCCTATAGAACCAAAGATGCTCTTCACACTTCCATGGCAATTTGATAGAAATCCTGCATGGTATTGACCCCAACTTGTTACTTACCACCCAACATCATGCTACTGGGACAAATTAGAGGAAATACCACCATTGAAAGTGGATTCAAGTCCATGGAAGGTCACTGAGGGGGAACCTAAGTAAGGCCCATGTTCAAGATGGTTTTGCACCCATTTGCAGCCCACAACTGGCCTGAACCTATGTGACTGTTTATCTGTCTGACAATGGTCTAATTAATTATGATAGCATTCCTCATTCTTTAGAAACAATCTTACTTGATGTGAAGTGAGTGATTACTTATAGACATGGATAAATATTTGTTGGTTTATAGTGAAAGATAACCAACAGTGACATTTTAAACTGTGGGAATTGAATGAGGGGGAAACAGGACTAATGTAAAGAAAGACTATAATTATTATGGATTGTTAATTAATATGTTTTCATAATCAAGAGTAGAATAAATGTCTAGGTAGAGGATTGTCAAATAAACAGTTGGATTTTGCAGTCAGGAGATGGCATGTTCTCTCCAGGTGAAGGAATTATGGTGGTATTCCATTGCAATATGTTTCTCACAGTTATGATATTTGACCAGCAATTTTAAAAGACGGCCTGAAAATACAGAAGACTATGGATGTTGGAATCTGGAGCAATAATGAGCTCTGGAGGAACTCAGTAGATCAGGCAGCATTTGTGAAAGGCAATGAACAGTCAAGGTTACAGTTTGCAACCCTTCACTTGGATGTCAACCCAGTCCACACAAAAAGAATTCAACATAAAACGGTGACTGTGCATTTCCCTCCACAGGTGCTGCCTGTCCCATTGTTTCTCCCAGCAGTTCACATTCTCCATTTTGAGTCTGAAGAAAAATCAAGTTGGAATTCGAAAAAATATATATTTTTCTTTTTTATCCTCTATGCGGAGCACAGCCCAGTGACCATGTATTTTTAGAGATTGTGAGAAATGAGCCAGTAACTTTTCATCTATTCACGTCAAAGGATGGCAACAAATGGGTAATGTGAGCATAATTTCTCAGCGTATCTTCCCAGTTGGCAACATTCTACACCAATCAGAATCTTCATTTTTAATTGCAATCAGAGAAAATCGGACTCAGTTTCTCATTTGCTGGAATCACATCAATACCATGCCGAGGAAGCAAGCAATTAAGGGTGCAAGCCATAGTTTGATAGATATTATAGAGTTTTGTTTGACCCTCTGTGATAGAAAAGCATGATAAAACATTGCAGGACTAAACCCCAGGAGATGCAATAGGTTAGGCAGTATCCATGATAAAGCAGATTAGATGCAGTCTGCAGAAGGAACAAAGTAGCTTTTGGGAACAGATCCAACATTCGCAGAATTGCAGAAAACAAATGTCCTTCCAAGCATTAGGCTTGCTGGAGGCTGAGTCACTTTACATTTATCTCCTTCTATTATGCGCTCACTATCCAAGATGAATCCTCCTTGAATCAATTTCATGCAGTTCCTGTATTTTTTTAATTGAAAACAAAATCAGTTCTGTGAACCTTTTTCCATAAATTAGAGCAGGAAGTCCCAGAACATCTGTGTCATTGGAATCCTGCTCAATGCATAAATATCCAGCTCTACTGAGGGAGCTCAGAAATGCACACATAATTGCAAAATAAGCTTCACCAGAGATTTGTATTAGTTTAAGATAATCTGCCACAATTAACTGTAAACCAATGAAACTATTAGCTTTGCCAATATTTTCAAGTAAGCCGGACGCTTCTAGTTAATGATTAGTAATCATTCCTATTCCCCTTTTTCATCATGTTAATTAAATACCCTCTATTAAATTTTTTACTTGAAGTGGGCGACATTAGCAAGGCTCTGTGTTACCTTCTGCCCAGATGAGGTGAGGATGCAGCTTTTCACAAATGAATGCACTAGAACTATTGAAAGGTCAGCCGCATAGCGCAGGAATGGAGTGTTCCAGAAAGATATTGTGAATCATTTAGTTTTAACACAATCTCCATGGATCTTTTTATTTCTATCATTTACAAACAGACTTTGATTCCCAGGCCATAGAAAAACAATAGTGCTGCTTCCAGGATAAGGAAGTAGGATATGGAGTGGCCCTTCTCTTCTTAATGAGGACATATGACTTCCAATGGGATAACTTCTTTTACACCTTTATCAGTGTGTCAGGGAACCAAAGGTTAGGTGGCAAACATAAAGAAAAATTAATCATGGGCAGGTTGTTGACACAGTGGGTGGTGGATAGATAGACACCATCATTTATAGGATCATAGAGATTATTCTGCAATGGAACAGTTCCTTCAGCCCAAGTCGCCCATGCGATCCAGGTGCCCATCTAAATTAGAAGAATTTGCCTATATTTGGCCCATTCCTATTCATGTACTTTTGAAACACTGCAATTGTACCCTCCCCTATCATATCCTCTGGCAGTCCATTCAAAATAGCCACCAGATCTCCTTTGAAAATTCCCCCTCTTACTTTAAACCTGAGCCCTCTAGCTTTAGCATTCTCCACCTGGGGAAGCAAAAAAAAAACTGAGACCAGCTGCTCTATCTAAGCCTCCAATAATTCATAATAATTATGATTTTAAATAATAAACCCCTGAAAGGAGACCTGTCAGCTTACTTTGCATCAGGGAAGTAGTCCCACCTATTCAGTTTCCTCTTGTAAATACAGCCCTTCATGCCAGGCAACATGCATGAGTATTTCCTTCACCCTCAACAGCCTAAGCTTTCTCTCACGTGGTGACCAGAACTGAGCACAATATTCCAAGAGTGGTCTCACCAATGTCTTGTATTGCTGTAATAAGTCATTCCAACTCTTGTCTAAATATCCTGGTTGGTGCCACTTGCCTTCTTCATCTCCTGTCTAACTGTATAGAATAAGCTGCCAGAAGTGTTGACAGATGCAGATGCAGACACAATGTTAAAAAGATGTGTGGACAGGTACATGGATAGGAAATATTTAGAGGGATATGTACCAGACACAGGCATATGGGATTAAAGTAGACATGGGTCTTGGTCTGCATAGATGAGTTGGGCCAAAAGGCCTGGTTTTGTACTGTATGACTCTATGAATCTTTAACTTACCAAACTGTACAACGAAGATGTGGGCAGAAGCTGGACCAGCCAGTGGAAATCCAGGAAAACATAATGAAACTTCATGCATACAGCATTGGAAGTCAGCATTGAATCCAGCTATGAAACAATAGCTTTAATGCTGTAGCATTGTGCTCCTCTCACGTTCTGAGGACTAGATGCTCTGGATCACCCTGCCTCTGTTCTGTTCCTGTTAGTCCACTCAGAGAAATTTCAAAAACTTGGGACTTTGCTTCTTGCCATTGTAAGATTTGAACTCACAATGTTAGGACATTGGTCCTGAATCATGTTCAATAAATTTGTAAATCTTCAAATTCAGGCATGTCAGTTAAGATCAGATAGCTTAAACCACTGAGAAACTTGAACAGAAAACTGCAGAAGCTGGAAATACGAAGCAAAGACAGAAACTATCTGAAACATCACCACATTTATTTTTGCATGGAACAAACCCAGCAGCCTGCCTATCTAACATCACCCTAATCACAGGGCATTTAAAAATGACAAATTAACCTACTAACCAGTATGTCTTTGGAATGTGAGAGGATACTGGAGCACCTGGAGAAATCCACGTGCTCACAGGGAGAATATACAAACTCCTTAAAGATGGCGCCAGAATTAAACTCCGAACTTTGATACCCTAATCTGTAATAGTGTCACGCTAACTGCAGTGCTACTGTGGCACCCTCCTCACTCCTGCTACTTAATCTGGTGAGTGCTTCCAGCATTTTTCGTATTTTTTTTTGTTGATGAACTGGACTTTCCTGTACAGTTCAGTTACTTTCCATGAATGCACTGAAAGAAACCATCTCCACCCATTCACCTCACTGCCCTGATCTCAAATTTCTAATCACTGCTGCATTCATCACACAGTTATATTGCTTCCTGTTATCAGAGAAATGTTTCCCTCCATTTGGTCTACTGTGAGCCCCAAGGGTTAGAAAGAATCCCTGTAGAGAACTATAACTCAGCACTTTCAAAACAGCTTTTTCTATCTATTGTCATGTCTGGTTTCTATTGCTAAGCCAGTTTTCAATCCAATTAGCAAATATGCATTAACTGCATAAGCCTTAATCCTCTTTAAAACCCCATGTGTGGAACCTTATCAAATGTCTCCTGAAGATTTGAGTAGATTGTATCATCATGCATTTGAGTTAGCTCTTCGAAGAATTTCAATGGATTTGTGAGGCATGACCTCATGCTTCTAAATCCATTCTACTTGTAAAGACCTTTTTGCTGCTTCCAGGACAGTAATATGGTGGAGATTTATAAAGTAGCAGTTTTGTGGGTGTATATTACTGCTGATGTACACAGAGAGTGGACAAGCATGTAGAGCAGGTCAGTGAATTAGAATTAGTACTAGAATGTATTTCTTAAATCCATCTCACAACATGAGGGTGTAAAATACTTTATGTTGTGTCTCCATCGCTATGCACACATAATAAAGAAGGGAAATGTGGGAGGATATTGCCCAAACACCAAGATTGTTGTTTTGTACACATGTGTATACAATCAGATAAAATGTACAGTCAGATATGAAATCAGATCGATGTGTATTGATAAATCTGATAACCCAGTGAAAGAAGCTGTCCCTGGCATTAATGCTGCGATATAATTTGCCAGATGGAAGCAGCTGAAGAAGTTTGTGGTTGGGGTGGCTGGAGGCCCTGAAGATCTCTGGGCTCTTTTTATGCATCTGCTGCTGAAAACATCCTGAATAGAGGGAAGTTCACATGCACATTTTCACTGAGCTGTCTGCACCACTCTCTGCAGTGCCCTGAGATGAAGGGTAATACAGTTTCCGTACCAGGCAGTGACACAGCCAGTCAAGATGCTCTCAATGGTGCCCCTGTCGAAAGTCCTGTGGATCTGTGGACATCTTAAACTCCTTCAGCCATCTGAGGTGCTTTTATTCACCACACAGCCGGTATGTACAGTCCAGGTGAGATTCTCAGTGATGTGTATACCGAGGAATTTGAAACTCTTCACCCGATCAACTACAATCCCATTGATGTCAATAGGGACCAGCCTATCTCCGTTCCTCCTGTAATCCACAATCAACTCCTTTGGTTTTTCGACATTGAGGGAGCGATAATTCTCTTGGGTGACTGTGTCAGGGCGATGACTTCTTCTCTGCAGGCTGTCTCATTACTGTTGGAATTAAGGCCAGTGTGCTGAGAATGAATGTAGAGGAGATATTTATATAAATGACTATATTTATAGTAAGTGAGTGTACAGGATATTTGTAGCTTGTCTGGCTGCCTGTGTTTGATAACAGAGTTATACATTTGTTTCAGCCATACAGTAGATTAGTTGTATATAGAAAATAAACAATATATACTCCTTAGCTCTGTAAACTGTAAACCCTCCCTCCACAGCAACACCCACGCTCACAGTTCTGAGGAATGATAGATGATATAAAATGTTGACAAGTTCCTCTTTCCTCAGCTGCTGCTTAACTAGTTGAGTTCCTCATGCACTCTGTTCTTTGAAACAATATGTCAACTTGATTGGATAAGGACTAGCTAATCAGGAGGGATGGACCACGGGGGTGTAAATATCACTGGACGACACGCTCAGGCATCATCCCTGATGATGATAGCAGAGTCTGTCATTGAATTGTAGGTTACAATTCATATCTATACCCAGTTGGAAGCCTGAGGAGAGTTTATTCATATATGCCGGGAGACTGACCACTGGATCCCTTTTCAATAAGCCAACTTGTTCCTATGGTGTTTGATTCACACCTGGCTGAAGGTGCATTAGTAATGGAGGGAGTGAATATTTAAAGTGGTAGGTGCGAAACCAGTCTAGCAGACTCCTCCTTCCTTATGGCATCGAGCTTTGTGACTATATTTGTGGCTGCGTGCTTTTAAGCAGGGTAGAACTGCAACCTTGAATCACATCAAACTTGGCCCCACTCCTTGCTTATGCAAAAAGAGCATTTTCTATCCTCAGCCTCGAGAAAATCAAGCAATGGAAAAGTAATTTATTGTTTGTGTCATCTCTGAAGATAATTAATTTCAGTCATGGCAATAACTTCCATAATGGACTAATCCAGCCAACCAGCCAACAGGTTTATTCAAAGGTTGTCATTTATGGAAAGGAGACTCAACAGTAAGTTATTGAAGCCAGCTCAAACAATACGGTAGCTTTGAACCAGGTCAGGTTAGATTTAAACACAACAAACCGTCAGTTCAGTTGCTTTGACTGGCTTTCTCTGCAGTGCTCAGTAATAATAGATGTCAAATATTTTTGCAGTGCGGGCTGCTGCCTGATGTCTTCTGGGTACAGACTCGCCTAGAATTCCAGAAGAAATTTGAGGATGGTGTTCAGATTTGCCAACCAGGAATCCCATGGTTCAGGTGGATTATTTGTTTTACAACTCACACAGTATTCTCTCTAGAGACAAGCATTGCACCCAATCTCATCAGTTTCCTAATGGGAGGACTGGATTAATATTGCAGCTACATATTTCCATTCAGTTGAGGATAGGTAAAACCCGTAACAAATTGGTATGTCAAAAGTATTGGATTCCTATATCTTAATAAAAATACTTGAAATGTAGTCATGGCTCTGTGAAATTAATCTGAAAACCAGAACCAGTTTGCTCAAGCAATGGACAACAAACTCCCTATCACCGAAATAAAAGCACTTGGATGATCACCTGCAATGTTTAATAAGTGCTCTCTGTGTTACAATTATTTCAATTAAATTCTGTCATCGATTAACTGCCTAGTAATAAATATCAGTTATTTTGAACATTCAGCCATGCTGAAGATTTTTTTTACTTAATGAAGAATATCCAGAGCACAGGACAGATGTGATTCTCAGAATTGTAGCTGCCTTTTAGAGGACAGCACCTTCCTTACGATATTTTTAAACTAAGGAAGACAGAAGAGAAAGCTCAGAGAAAACAAAATTATAATTTACACCTGGAGCTAAAAAAAAATTCTGAATAAAATAAAGATCAAAATTGAGAAAGATAAAAAAAGGATGTGTTTTCATTTCTATTTGTTACCATACAGAGATCATTTGAAAAAAAAATATCTCCCAGATGAACTGCATTATAATTAAGGCTCTCAAAAAGTCATCGTAAAGTGCAGAATTGTCACAGCTTTCTGTGGGGCTGAACCAAGTACGTCACAGGATACGGTACACCAACAAGTGAATATTCAAGCGTTGTGCATGACACGTTAATTATAATAATCTTATTTATAACAAATCGTGTATCTAATCATGTGTGCTGAAGTGTAAAGCCGTTGTGCCATCAGGTTTTGTTGATATGCCAGTGGATGAGAATCCTTGCAGCCAATATCATTACACATAACTGATGTAATTAGGAACAATGTATTCATGTAGAGCATGATCACATTTGCAGAATCCGTATCAATATAGAGTTCTTGGCTGTTTAAATTTCTAATAGAAAAGAGCTATTGCACGTGTGCCTTTGCTTTCCCTATAAGAAAAACTAATTTGACTGTAAAATTATTCTAATTAAAACAATAGCCAATTAGAAGACATGCTAACTGCAAAGCCATTGAAAGCATTTTGCATCAAATCACCATGTTTATTTTGAGTTGCCTTGCCCTCTGTATCCTGTTCTTTTCTTTGTGCCCATCTCCATTATCCCCATTCCCTCATGTGGCACGTCCTGGCCGCTGAAGGTAACAGCTGTGTTGTTCTGGTGAGATAGGTGATTGAGAGGGGATGAGTGAATGAGCTGCCACCTAATTACATTGTTGCTGAGTGCCATATCCATTGGAACAGGGAAAGACCCCTTTGTCCCTGGAGCCTTCTGTGTTATTCAACAAGATCATGGCCAATATGTACTCCAGTTCCATTTACTCATCTACGTTCTATAAGACCTTCACCTATGAGAAAACTATTAATCTCTGATGCAACATCAGCCTGTTTGCTTTCCTAATAATTCTATTTGTTCTTCTTACAATTGCTTGCTTTAGCAAGAAGCCAGCATTCTTAGGAAGGTACTCTCAAGACTTTAAAGAATGATACCATTAAGAAAGTCTTAGACTTCAAGTACCTCGGGTCAAGAATGATGAGTTCAGAGAAGGACATAAAGATATGGAAAGCACTGGCATGGAGGGCTATGAACGACATGAAGGAAATCTGGAGATAGAACTTGACTAGAGGGCTCAAAAGGAGGATCTTCATAGCAGTCATAGAGTTCATTCTCCCGTACAGATGTGAGATGTGGACACTCACCAAGACTATGTGAAAGTCACTAGATGGTTGCTATACACAAATGCTCCGGATGGCTCTTGACATGTGTTTGCAACAGCACATGACGAACGTTGAACTCTATGATGACTCACCGATGCGAGAAGACCGCAACTAGCAGGGCACTGTCTACGCCACCTGAGCTACCTGCCAGCCTAGTCATCACATGGGAGCCCAAGTATGGGTGGATAAACACTGGGTGCCCTCCCAAGACTATGGTCAACACACACTCCTAGAAGACAGTGGCGTGGCTAACATAGATGAACTGAACACACTGATGAGGGAGAGGGAGGAGTGGAGAGTCCATCATCATGCCCAATGCCGGCCCCCTAGGCCTGAGTCAACATAGTAGTAGATCTTGCTTCATAGCTGAGCCAGTTCTAAAGTTCAGCTTTGCATTGTGATCAGTCATATTAGATCTGGGAACTCTTTAATTGAACAGGGACAACAGAAGGTAGAGTTTTTATTGTATATTGTAACAAAATCAAGGACAGGTTCAAAAAGAGATGAATTTGACATCAATTCTTATGTGGTCAGGACTCTGACTTGTCAACAGACCAGTGGCATCCAACACATTTTCTACGTAGACTCATAGAACATAGAACAATACCACACAGTACAGGCTATTCAACCCACAATGCTGTGCCGACCTTTTAACCTACTCCAAGATTCATTTAACTCTTCCCTTCCCCAATGTCTTCCATTTCTCTTTCATCCATGTGCCTATCTGAATGTCCCTACTGTTTCTCTCCACCAGCGCCCTTGGCAATGCATCCCATTCACTTACCACTCTCTGTGTAAAAAAAAACTATCTCTGACTTCCCCCTATACAGTCCTCAAATCATATTATAAATATGCCCTCTAGTAAAGGCCATTGCTGCCCTGGGAAAGGGCATTGGGGTAATAGATTATTCCACATGAAATAGGCCCTTTTGCCCAAATGGTCCTTACTTAAATGAGTTAGTTCCATTTTCCCAAATTTGGTCCTGTATTTAAACCTTTCCTATCCATGTTCATTTGCTTGTTGTGTGACATCTTGTATGATATGGGTGATAATAGTCTTTCCATGACCATGGCTATTCTTGGCAAATTTTTCTGCAGAAGAGGGTTTGCTATTGTCTTCTTCTGGGCAGTGCTTTAATAAGACTCGTGGCCCCAGCCGTTATCAATACTTTTCAGAGATTATCTGTCTGACGTCAGTGGTCACGTAACCAGGACTTGTGATATGCACCAACTGCTCATCTGACCATCCACCACCTGCTCCTATGACTTCACATGTTCCCGATCAGAGGGCTAAGCAGGTGCTACACCTTGCCCAAGGGTGACCGGTAAGCTAGCGGAGGGAAGGAGTGCCTTTACACCTCTTTTGGTAGAGGTGTGACTCCATCCCACCACCAACCTATCCATGAACCTGTCCAAATATCTTTTAAATGTTGTACCTGTACCCTCCCCTACCAATTCCTCTAGTAGCACATTCCATATACACTCAACCCTCAGTTTTACACCCACTCCTCAGCTCCCTTTTAAATCTTTCACCACTCACTTTAAACCTATGTGCTCTCGTTTTTAAATCCCTTGCCCTGCAGAAAAGACCAAGGCTCTTCACCTGATGTATGCCTCTCATTTTATAAATCAACATAAAGTCACACCTTAGTTTCCTACTGATGCACCATCAATAACTCTTGGAGATGTGAGGTGAGATATAGGCTTTTATTAGCTGGAAGAGAGCAGTCAGCAGCAAGAGACCATCACACAACATCCTGGAGACTGAGGGAGGAGCAGTGCCTCCAATCGCCTTTATACAGGGGTCTGTGGGAACAGCCACAGAGCAGTCAGCGGGGGGTGGGGGGCATGTCCAGACAGGTATATGTAGTTCACCACACCTATGCCCCAGCCTATCCAGCCTTGTTATCTAATTTGAGTCAGCCAGTCCTGATACTATCTTCATAAATCATTTACGCACCCCTTGTAGTTTAATTATGTCCTTCCTATAAGAGTGCAACCAGAACTACTGTATACATAGCATTCCAAATGGGACTTTACTATTGTCTTCTGCATAACATTCCAATTCATGCACTCTGTTTCGTGACTAATGTATACAAGCATGCCAAACATTTCCCCTGCCAATCTGTCCACTTGTACTGCCACTTTCAAGGAAATAGGTAGCTACACTCTTAGGTCTCATTGTTGCACAACACACCCCGGGACCCTACTTATTACTGTGAAAGTCCTGCTCTAGTTTCTCTTACCAAATTGCAACACCTCACATTTATCTGAATTAAGCTCCATCTGCCATTCCCATTGTAATTTTGGATACACTTGATCACTCAATTTTGCATCTACAATCAATTTTATAAAGGAATATGAAGGAAATATAACAAATATGGCCTACGTAATATTGGGTATATATTCCATTAATAGACATAGTTTGTGATTGCCTACTCTATATTTGCTGCAAAAGTTTCTGGGCAGAGAATTCCAGGAGCTGTCCATATCTGTGAGTAAATAAGATAGAGAGACATTTTGTTAGAAATGGTGCTTAATCAAACTGGAATTTAGACTTTGCTCCTGAATCCCTCCTAATTAAACAAACCACACAGCAAGAGACAGCCACTGTGGGATTCAGGCAAGTTAGATGGGCAGTAGAAGATGGTAGGCTGCTGAATTACTTTTCTAAAGGTGGTAAATACAGACAGAACTACAGTATTTACACTCAGGATGGAGCTGGAGTAGATAAAATAACTAGAACAGATAAAGAAAAGATGTTATTGTACCATGTTAGACACATCGGGAAGAGATTTTGCCATAAGACGCTCTGAGAGACCAGATAATGAATATAACAAATAAAAACACATTGTAGACCATCTAGAAGTGAAGCAGTTGACTGATAACTGTGAGTTAATCACTTTGTATTAACATAGCCAAGATAAGGTCAATAGAGTCGAATGATGGACAAAGTAAAGAAGACAACTAGAAAGGATACTAGAGAAAAGTAGGAAGAGGTGGAGAAAGGAATAGAGATAGGAAGAAAGAGAGTGATGGAGTAATATAATAATAGAGCATGGAAAGAGGCTATTTGGCCCACCCTATACATGCTGTCAATGAAGCCCACCAAGCTGAGCCCAATTACCCGCATTTCCCCCATATCCTTCTAAAACCCTCCGGTCCATGTACCATTGAGAGAGTCCTGACTGACTGTATCACTGCCTGGTATGGGAACTACACCAACTTTGATCGCTGAGCACTGCAGAAAGTGATACAAACAGCCCAGTTCATCTGTGGATCTGACTTACCTCCATTGAGGACATTTACAGCAGCAGGTGCAGAAAGAAGGCCCGGAAGTCTATCAGGGACACCAGTCACCCCAACCCCAATAAACTGTGTCAGCTGCTTCCGTCTGGCAAACAGTACAGCAGCATAAAAGCCAGGACCAACAGGCTATGGGACAGCATCTTTCTACAAGCCATTGGACTTAGAAATTCACATATCTGTACATTGTAAAAGAGTCATAATGCAAAGATATTCACTCCCTCACATTGTGGGATTGATGTAAGACTTAAATGAATTCAAATTCTTATCTAATGGATAAAGACTGAAAAAATTGAAAGAAAGCTGAAACAAAAAGAAGAAAGTATCAGAGAAAGCAAGGCAGAGTCGGGCAGTGAGGGTAAAAGTAAAGCAAGGGGGAAAATATTTTTCCGCTATCATATGGAATGGATAGGCTAGGGTTTTCAGGATTTTATTAAACGTGAGTGTTTTCTGATTATCATTTCACCAATAATCTACCTTATAATGGTCTTGGTACTTTATTGTCTGCCTGCACTACACTTTCTCTGTAACTGTAACACTATATTCTGCAACACACACAAAATGCTGGTGGAACATCAGGTCAGGCAACATCTATAGGAAGAAGCACTGGTGACGTTTTGGGCTGAGACCCTTTGTCATGACTTCGTTCTCGGCCCGAAATGTTGACTGTACTTCTCCCTATAGATACTGCCTGGCTTGTTGTGTTCCACCAGCATTTTGTGTGTGTTGCTTGAATTTCCAGCATCTGCAGATTTCCTCGTGTTTGTGTTACTATATTCTGCGTTCTGTTTTCCCTTGTGCTACTTCCTTGTACTGAAGTGTTGTAATGATCAGTATGTTTGGCATGTAATACAAATTCTTTTACTGTATCTCAGTATATGTGACAATAACAAATCAATTTACTAATTTGCTGAAATAGGAAAGTTGAAAATGCTGCAACTTAAGACCGGCGATGTGGACAACTACTGGCTGATGCACATGCAAAGAGAAAGGTTAACGCTTAAATGTTAATTGATTTTGGAGTTGTCGTTGTATACATTATGTCATCAGAACAGTTTCTTCTTGCTTCCCCAGAAGGTGGAGCTGCTTTAAATGGGTTCCCGCTGAAAATGGCTCCTAACATTTCATTCTGAGCTCAGGCGATTACTGTCCTACTTTATCAGCAGAGAATGGGAGGTGACTTCAGAGAGACTCAGGGCAGAACAAAGCTGTGAAGTTTGATCTGATCAATGCCACATAAAGCAAATCCATGTGCTTTGAAACTTTTTCATTCAGCTCTACGGATTGATGTAGAGCAATAGTTCAATTGCTGTTACAAGTATGTGCTTTTGATGTACATCACAATGCATCATCAGCAGCACAGAGGCAGGGTATTCAGCCTACTGTCCTATGCAGGAGTTCCTGATCCATGTGAACCTCCTCAGACATTCTTCAGCGAAACTGGTTAAAGTTCAAAGTAAATTTATTATCAATACACACACACACACACCACCCTGCCATTCACAGTAAATACAAAGAAACATGATGAAATCAGTGAAATACTGCACACAACAAAGATGGGCAAACAACCCTTATGCAAAAGACAATGAACTGTGCAAATGCAAAAAAAAATAATAAGGAGAAGAAATAAATATCGAGAACTTGAGTTGTAGAATCCTTAAAAGTGAGTCCAAGGTTGTGGAAACAGTTCAGTGTTGGGATGAGTGAAGATATCTTCGCTGGTTCAACAACCTGATGGTTGAAAGGTAGTGACTGTTCCTGAGTCTTCAGGCTGAAGCCTCCTGTACCTCCTTCTCAATGACAGCAGCGAAAGGAGAGTCTGGCCTGGATGGTGGGGGTCCTTGATTATGGATGCTGCTTTCCTACGACAATGCTCCTTGTTAATGTGCTCAGTGGTGGGAAGTGTTTTACCTGTGATGACTGAGCTGTGCCCATTACTTCTTGTAGGCTTTTTTATTCAAGGTTGTTGGTGTTTCCATACCAGGCCATGATGCAACCAGTCAATATACTCTCCACCACACATCTATAGAAGTTTCTTAAAGTTTCAGATGACATGCCGAATATGCACAAATTTCTAGGAGAGGAAGTGTTGTGCCTTCTTTGTAATGGCACTGATGTGCTGAATAGAGGACAGATCTTCTGAAGTTATGACACCAGGAAATTTTTGACCATCACCACCTCTGATCCCCTGATGAGGACCAGCTCGTGAACTTCAGGTTTCCTACTCCTGTCGTCAAAACTAATTTCTTTTATTTTGCTGATATTGAGTGTTGTTGTGGCACCACTCAGGCAGATTTTCAATCCCCCTCCTATATGTTGATTCATCACCTCCTTTGATTTGACGGACATCAGCAGTACTTAAGTATGGCTTTGGAGCAGTACTTAACACCATAGTCGTAACACGAGTAGAGCAGGGCACTAAGCACACAGCCTTGTGGTGCAGCTGTGCTAGTGGTGATAGTGGAGATGTTGTTACAAATCTGAATTGACTGAGGTCTACAAGTGAGGAAATTGAGGAGGTATTGATACATAAGTATTGGAGCACCCTTTTATGTATACTCCTCATTTTCTTATCTTATTTCCAGGTAACTAATGCCTGTCCCATCAGAGTAACTTTCTTCTGAATTGCCTATGCATGTGATGTTATGCTCCGGTCTGGAGCCCGCATTCTGGGCCTTGGTACGCGGTTCGTGTACTCCAGACTCCGGGTCTTGCAGCTGTCTCTCCTGTCACCCTTAAGCCAAATAGGATCATCTTGGCTTAAGAAGGCGCACCTGTTGCCTATCAGCTGGTAGGTGGATATAAGGGACTCTGGGACTGAGCCTAGTTGGGGTGTTGCCTTGTATGAGCTGGTTTGCCATGTTCTGAGGTGTTTCATCTGATTGGCTCTGGTTGTCCTGACTTGGAGGGCCCATGACTTCATCCTCAAGTTCAGTGAGTCAGCCTTGGAGTTACCCCAGACCAAGTTCCCTTCTGATCCTTTGCCTCTGTTGGTGTGGTAAACCATGTATACCTGTCTGGACATGCCCCTCTCCTAACTGCTCCTGTGGCTCCTCCCACAGACCCCTGTATAAAGGTGATTGGGGCACTGCTCCTCCCTCTGAGATGTCTCTGAGATGTCGTGTTCCCTTTTTGCTGCTAATAAAAGCCTATTGTTCACCTCCCGTCTCTGAGAGTTATTGATGGTGCATCAGTTGGGTAGCAGGCTGGACTGCTGTTGCCTGGCTGGGGGACTCTGTCCCCTTCCTACCCCTCACCTCTGATGGGCTGTGCCTGCTACCTGCCCAGGTGTTCTGTGTCTTGCCTGGGCCTCTGTGTTCCTGCCTGGGAGGTGGCCCTGTCCAGGAGTTATGCGGCTGCCCAGGGAGCTCTCCTGCCTAGCCACAGACTCTCTCTGAACCCCAGGATTACCTAGCATGCCCTGTCTCTTTTGCATACCCTGGTCTCCCCATCTGGTTCTATCCTTTAGTTATTCCTGTCCTGCCCCTAGTACCTCAGTGCCTGTGTCCTGCACTTGGGTCCAGCATCCTGGCCTCTTGTGACATGTGATGGTAGCACTCATTTATTTACGACAGTTTTGAGTTGGAAAGATCTTTGTTTCCTCTCTTTCATTGTTATACTCTGACTACCCACCCCAACTTTTATCCATGAGAAAAGAACATCAGTGTTTTCTGATTTTCACTCTCCTTTCATCCTTATGAATCCTTTCCATGTTCACACCTGTGTTTCCTGCCAGTAATGTTTCAACTGAGTTTTGTGCAGTGCAGAAAGCAGGATGCCATACAAATCTTGTGAACATGATAAAGGATGTTTAAGATGAAATATTGATTCTATTTCTCCATCCATAGATGCTGCCTGACCTGCTGAATGTTTTCAGCACTTTTCCTTTATATTCTGTATTTCCAGCATTTGTTTAATTTTCCAGCTGCATCATACATTCTCTCTGGAAAAACTATCCCAGATTTCTGGTTGCTTTCTTTACAGCTTTACCTTTTGGTTTCGATACTTTTACAATTTTACATATGTGGCGAACTACATATACCTGTCTGGATATGCCCCTCTGTTGACTGCTCCTGTGGCTTCTCCCACAGGCCCCTGTATAAAGGCAGTTGGAGGCACTGCTCCTCCCTCAGTCTCCAGGATGTTGTCTGGTGGTCTCTTGCAGCTAATAAAAGCCTATCGTTTGCCTCCCATCTCCGAGAGTTGTTGATGGTGCATCGACATATTTGGAATCCTAGATGCCTTTCTCTACCCTAGAGTAGTCTAGTGATTAAACATATGAACCATGATTAACCATGCAATTAAAATAAATCACAAACTAATAACAATTTTTACTGCACTGTTAGACAAGAGCTGAAAATTCCAAGAGTTCTGGAGGAAATTATTGCCTTTCAGAGGGAAGGGAAGTAAGGGGAGAAAAGAGGGAGGGGACAATGGATGAGCAAGGGAATGTGGGATCAGAAAGAGAGAATGAGAGTGAAAAGAGTCATGTTACTGAAAAAGAGGAGATTTAACAAGGGCCAACCTCCAGTTATGGTGTTCAGACCCTTAGAGTCATGCTTTTGATTCAAATTGGGGGATATACTTACCTCCAGTCTCACCACTCTCTCAGCCCTCACCACTACCACTCTTGCAACTTCATATTGCACCAATATTTCCTAAAATTGCTGGGCCCTCTCCCTAATCCCTCCTATATTCCCCACTCTTCGCCTTTAAATCCAAACCCCTCCTTGATGCAGTCTCTCTCCCTGCCTTCTGCTTAACCCCTTCTACATAGTTCTGCTCACTTTTCCATCTTTACCACCTGTAATCTGTAATTCTCATTAATTCCTCCCTTACAATCTGTAACTTACGTACCCTTCCTGAAATCTCTACCACCTTCCCAATCTTTATTGTATTCCCTCAGTCTATAGAACCCATCCTATGGCAGAATCAAGTCAATTTTACAACAAAAGAGGCCCATCGGACTATCACATCCATGTCAGTCAATAAAACATTGTCCACAGGGTCTGTAGCCCTGCAAATTATGGCTAGACAGGTACATACCCTAATACAGTTTCAATATGGTGAGGAGGCTGCCTCTATCCACCTTTAAGGCAGTACCTTGCAGAGATCCTCTATCTCGATGGTGAATAGTTCTTCCCTCTATTCCTTCCACAAATTACTTTAAATTTAAATCTCCTTACTTTGAGCCCTCTGTTAACAATTATCTAATAAAATCACCCATCCTTTCTTGAAATTTGATGTTGCATAGTGTTTAGCTCATAGAATGCAGGCTATTTAATGTTTTATGTAGTTCTAATGTGCATCTCCAGCTTGAATATTCCAAACCACAGCTAATTAAAGAAAGCATCTTATTGACCAGTCTTAATACATAGAAGGATCTGTGGACATGTTTCAAGATCCCTTCCTCCTGTTCAATGCCTTCTCATTGATTCCACCTCTCTAAATGTATTACGTTCATTTGACTGACCAGATCATCCATTTCTTCCTGTCAGCCTGACAGCCATTTTATCTTTCTGCAGCAGATTCATTATTGTATCCTATATATTCAGTCTAAACAATTAATGTACAAGGGAACACACACAAAATGCTGGAAGAACTCAGCAGGTCAGGCAACATCTATGGAAATGAAGAAACAGTCAATGTTTTGAACTGAGACCCTTCTTCAGGTCTAGAATGGGGAAGAGAACAGAATAAAAAGGTGTGAGAAGGGGAAGGAGGACTAGCTAGAAGGTGATGGGTGAAGCAAGGTGGGTAGGAAAAGTAAAAGGCTGGAGAAGAAGGAATCTGATTGGAGAACAGAGTGGATCTTAGGAGAAAGGGAAAAAGCGGGCTCATGGTGAGATGATAGACAGGTGAGAGGCCAGAGTGGGGAATAGAAGAAGAAGAGCGAGGGTGGAATTTATTTACTAGAAGTAGAAGTTGATATTCATACCATAAGTTTGGAGGTCACCAAACAGAATATAAGGTGTTGCTCCTCCACCCTGAGGCTGGCCTCGTCATGCATAAGAGGAGACCGTGGACTGATATGTTGGAACAGGAATGGGAATCAGAATTAACATGTTTAGCTACCATCAAGCTCTGCATTTGGCGGATAGAGTGAGGGTGCTGATGGAGTGGTCCCCTAATTTATCTTGGGTCTCAACAATGTAGAGGAGGCACATCAGGAGCACCGGGCACAATAGATGATACCAGCAGATATGCAGGTGAAGTGTTGCCTCACCTGGAAGCACTGTCTGGGGCCCTGAGTAGAGGTGAGGGTGGAGGTATATGAGCAGTTGAAGCACTTTGGCTGCTTGGAGGGATAAGTGCCAGGAGGGAGATTGGTGGGAGAGACAAATGGGCGAAGGAATCACGAAGTGAGAGATCCCTTCAGAAAGTGGAGAGGGGGGAGAGACATCCAACCATAAAAAAATCAACTGTGGTTATTGCCCTTCATTTCTTGTCTTTGAATCCTGTAAGTGTTTAGTTTATTGGACAGTCTGCCAGGTAGGACTTTGTGAAAAGCCTTGCTAAAACATATTCAGTCTTTATCAAGCACACTACCCTCATTGGCCTTCCTTATGGAGTCATAGATAAGTACAGCACAGAATCAGGACCTATGGCCCATTTTGTGCATGCCAAACCTTTTAAACTACCTAGTCACATCGACCTGCAGCCAGACCAAAGCCCCCAATACCCTTCCAATCCAGGTACCTACAGAGGCTGCCCTTAAACACTGAAATCCAGCTCACATGTACCACTTGCGCTGACAGCTCACAGCCCTCTGGGTAAAGAGGTTCCACCTCATGTTCTCCTTAAAAATTTCACCTTTCACCCTTAACTTATGACCTTTAATTGTAGTCCCACCCTACCTCAGTGGACAAAGCCTGCTTGCACTTACCCTATCTATATCCCTCATAATTTTGTATAACTGTCAAATCTCCCCTCAGTTGTCTATGTTCCAAGGAATAAATTTCTAACCTATTCAATCTTTCTTTATAACTCAAGTCCTCCAGTCCTGGCAACATCCTTATAAATTTTCACTATACTCTTTACACTATACTCTTTATACTATACTCTTATTTACATCTTTTCTGTAGGTAGGTGACCAAAACTGCACACAGTGTTCCAAATTGGGCCTCACCAATGTCTTATATAACTTCAACATAACATTTCATCTGTGTGAAGGCCAATGTGCCAAAAAATTTTTTATTACTTTACCTACCTGTGCTGTCACTTTCAATGAACAATGGGCCTGCATTCCCAGATTTCTTTGTTTTACTGCACTCCTCACTGCCCTACTTGTTGGTCCTACCAAAGTGCAACACCTCACACTTGGCAGCATTAAATTCCACCAGCCATTTCCTCAGCTGGTCCAGATCCCACTGCGAGCTCTGATAGTCACCCTCCCAGTCCACTAAACCCCCAGTCTTGGGGTTTACTGCTGTGTTAACCACATTATCATCCAGATTGTTGATATAGGTGACAAACAACAATGGACACAGCACCAATCCGCGCAGCACTCCACTAGTCAGAAGCCTCTAGTCAGAGACGCATCCATTTACTGCCACTTTCTGGCATCTTCCTCAAAGCCAATGTCCAATCCAATTTACTACCTCATCTAGTATCCCAAACGATTGAACCTTCCTGATCAACCTTCCATGCAGGACCTTAGCAAGTTCCTTGCTAAATTCATGTAGACAATATTCACTGCCTTGCCTTCATCCGCTTATTTAGTGCAGCCTGGTTGTTCTGATTCTATGTTTCCTGCTCTGATTAATTGGCATTGCTTTGTACCATCTCTTAGAAGTGATTCTAATAATTTGTCCATCAATACTGTCTAGCCTATAATTACTCAGTTTATTCTTTCTCCCATTATTAAGCAACAGCACAACGGTATTTAATCCTCTGGCACCAGTCTTGTTGCTAGAATAGGCTGAAAAGATTGCCAGAGTCTCCAGGAATTCCTCCTCGGATTTTTGTTTTAAATCCTGAAGCACATTTTCTCTGACAATGAAGATTCATCCTTTTTTTAAGACCCCTCAATACACGCCCCTTCACTATCAATGACCAGTCCAATATTTAACACTCTGTTTCATAAAATTATGAAGTTATACAGCACAGAAACACTTCAGCCCTCTCTGCCAATGTTGACTATCAAGTGCGCATCCTTACTAATCCCACTTACTAGAAATTAGTCCATTATCTTCACTGACTTACACACACATAGATTAGTACAGCTCTTCCACCCACAATGTCTGTGACAACCATGATGACAACCCAAACTAGTCCCATTTACCTGCACATGGTCTTCCTCCATTGCTTACCTGTTCATGTCTGTATCTATATCCCTCTTGAATATTGCTATTGCATCAGCTTCTATTGCCTTCTGTCAGGAAATGGAGAGAAGGTTTGAACCAAAAGAATAGCAGCAGAGAAGATTTAGCAGTAAATGACATTTTGTTAATAAACTGCAACATAGTGACGGGCCACAAAACAAGACAGAATTGATACTTAGCCAACAGGGCAACAGGGTAACTGAAGGCTAGGAACAACTGGTTGAGGGTGGCTGATTTGATAGGTGAACAAAGACTGTGGATGAAGGCTGGGTTTAAATAGGCTGCCGGTGATGAGTTAGAAATGAGTTGCCATTGACTCCTGTCACCTGGGTGGAGACTGAAAGGTTCCTGCCTGTGTAGGCCAGACTTCTCCATTGGCAGTTCTTTCCAGGTACCTACCTGTCTCTGTAAATTATATTCATCTGAATCTGCTTTAAACTTTTCCCCTCTCACTTTAAGACTATTCCCTCTATTATTTGATGTTTCTACCCATGGGAAAAGTATATAATATTATGAGAGCCAGAGATGGAATGAATATTGGAAAAAAAATCTCTATTTATTTTATTTATGACTCATAATTTTATATACTTTTAAACACAAGAAATACTGCAGATGCTGGAAATCTAAAGCAACATAAATAAAATACCAAAGGAACTGAAGCATTTCAGGCAGTATCCAGTATCCTATCAGGAACTGAACAAACTGTCAATATTTTGGGCCAAGATCTGATCCTGAATAAGAATCTTGGCCCAAAAAGTTTATTGTACATTTCCATGGATACTGTCTGACCTGCTGAGTTCCTCCAGAATTTTGTGTGTGTTGCTTCATATATTTTTACTCTGATCTTCCAGAGAAATTAATCCAAGTAAGTCCGGCATCTCTTAGCTAATATTGTCTAATTCAAGCAACAGAGAACATAGAACATAGAACAGTACAGCACAGTACAGGCCCTTCGACCCACAATGTTGTGCCGACCCTTAAACCCTGCCTCCCATATAACCCCCCACCTTAAATTCCTCCATATACCTGTCTAGTAGTCTCTTAAATTTCACTAGTGTATCTGCCTCCACCACGGACTCAGGCAGTGCATTCCACGCACCAACCACTCTCTGAGTAAAAAACCTTCCTCTAATATTCCCCTTGAACTTTCCACCCCTTAGCTTAAAGCCATGTCCTCTTGTATTGAGCAGTGGTGCCCTGGGGAAGAGGCACTGGCTGTCTGCTCTATCTATTCCTCTTAATATCTTGTATACCTCTATCATGTCACCTCTCATCCTCCTTCTCTCCAGAGAGTAAAGCCCTAGCTCCCTTAATCTGTGATCATATTGCATACTCTCTAAACCAGGCAGCATCCTGGTAAATCTCCTTTGTGTCCTTTCCAATGCTTCCACATTCTTCCTATAGTGACGCAACCAGAACTGGACACAGTACTCCAAGTGTGGCCTAACCAGAGTTTTATAGAGCTGCATCATTACCCTGTGACTCTTATACTCCATCCCTCCACTTATAAAAGCTAAGACCACAAGCTTTCTTAACTACCCTGTGAGGCAGCTTTCAGGAATCTGTGGACATGTACCTCCAGATCCCTCTGCTCCTCCACACTTCCAAGTATCTTTCCATTTACTTTGTACTCTGCCTTTGAGTTTGTCCTTCCAAAGTGTACCACTTCATACTTCTTTGGGTTGAACTCCACCTGCCACTTCTCAGCCCACTTCTGCATCCTATCATTGTCTCTCTGCAATCTTCAACAATCCTCAACACTATCCACAACACCACCAACCTTTGTGTCATCTGCAGACTTGCCAACCCACCCTTCTACCCCCACATCCAGGTCGTTAATAAAAATCACAAAAAGTAGAGGTCCCAGAACTGATCTTTGTGGGACACCACTAGTCACAACCCTCCAATCCGAATGTACTCCCTCCACCATGAAACCTCTGCCTTCTGCAGGCAAGCCAATTCTGAAACCACCTGGCCAAACCTCCTTGGATCCTATGCCTTCTGACTTTCTGAATAAGCCTACTGTGTGCTACCTTGTCAAATGCCTTACTAAAATCCATGTAGATCACATCCACTGCACTAGCCTCATCTATATGCCTGGTCACCTCCTCAAAGAACTCTATCAGGCTTGTTAGACACGATCTGCCCTTCACAAAGCCATGCTAATTGTCCCTGATCAGACCATGATTCTCTAAGTGCCCATAGATCCTATCTCTAAGAATCTTTTCCACCACAGATGTAAGGCTTACTGGTCTAAATTACCCTGACTATCCCTACTACCTTTTCTGAACAAGGGGACAAACATTTGCCTCTCTCCAATCCTCCAATATCCAGCAAAAACTATACCTTCCCTAAAGCCTCCACATTCTTCCTTGAATGGAATGACCAGAACTATGCACAGTACTTCAAATATGCCTAAGTTATATGCAGCTACATTGTGACTTCCTAGTTTTAAGATGCAAATCCTCAAGCAATGAAGGTAAATATAGCATACACCTTCTTATCTGCGTGTGTTACTACTTTCAGGGAGCTGTGGACTTACATCCTAAGATTCCTTGGTATTTCGATGCTCCCAAAGTTCCTATCATTTACTGTGCATTCTTCACTTGCACTTGACCTTACAAAATGCAACACCTTATTCTCGCTGGATTAACCTCCATCTGCCATATTTCAGTCCATGTTCCTTACTGGTCTAAATACTGCTGAATCATTTGACAACTTTTCTGACTACTCACAGTTTTTGTGTCATCTGTAAATTGACAAATCAGTGCATCTGCATTTTATCCAAATTATTTATGCATTTGACAAACAGCAGAGATTCCAGCATTGGTCCCTGCAGAAGTCTAATGATTTCTGCTTTCCAGTCAGAGTAACACCACTTCATCACTAACTTCTATCTTCTATGGTCAAGCAAATCTTTCTCACCTCTCTCTCTCATCAATCAACAATGCAAGATACAACCTCCCCTACATTATGTC
This sequence comes from Hypanus sabinus, assembly GCF_030144855.1. Taxonomy (NCBI): domain Eukaryota; kingdom Metazoa; phylum Chordata; class Chondrichthyes; order Myliobatiformes; family Dasyatidae; genus Hypanus; species Hypanus sabinus. The sequence continues at coordinate 32,639,978 of NC_082726.1, read as the reverse complement.
ATGTTGATCATTCCTGATAAGTTGATGCTTTTCTAGACATGAGTCAATTCTGTCCTAAAGAATATTTCCCGATAATTTCACTATTACTGATGAAAGGTTTGCATGATCATAATTTCCTAGTTTATCTTGACTGCCCTTCTTATACAAAGGAACAACTTTGCTTATTCTCCATTCCCCTGAGACCTCATATTCGACTGATGAGGATACAAAGACCTCTACGAAAATACCTGCAATCTCTTCCTCAACTCTCAGTGACCTGCCGTAGCTTTCATTGAGCCCTGAAAACTCATTTAATGTAATGAGCATTAAAAATCTTAACACCTCCTCCTTCTTCATATCAATATGCCTTAGAATATCAGCATACACCTCCCTAATCTTGCTATCCTCCATATTCCTCTCCTTGGTCAATACCTCAACTACTTTATCTAGCCTCAAGCATTAACTTCCTCCTTTGTCCTTGAGTGGTCTTTCCCTCTCCTAAGTTAATGTATGCATATAATGCCTTGGAATTCATTTTAATTCTACTCACTAAAAACATTTCACTGGCACTTTTGCTTTATTTTTTGGTGAAATTTGCAACATCACTCAAAATCCAAGGTCCCAAACCTTGCAATCCTTGTTTATCTTCTATACAGGAACATGAAGGTACGGAATTCCAACCAGATGGCCTTTAAACAACTCCTACATGTCAGATGTGGACTTACTCAATAACAGCTGCTACCAGTCTATTCTACCCAGCTCTTGTCTACTGCAGTTGTAGTCAGCTTTTCCACAGTTACGCATTTTGCATTTTCTCATAATGTCCAATCTTACCATTCTCCATCATTATTTTATATCTTGCAGACTAACGATCACCAAATGCCCTACCACCGAAACCCGGGTAAACTGACCAAACTCATTTTCCAATACATGGTCTAGCCTGTCTCCTTCCCTTTCTTTATACTGTGTCAAGAAACTCTCCTGGATGCACCTAACAAATTCTAAGCCTCAGCATGAAGGGAGTCCCAGTCGATATTGGAGAAATTGATATGGCATACTCTAACTACCTGTTGTTTTTACATGTAGTCATACAGCACAGAAACAGGCCCATTTCCAATCTACTCTGCATTGAACTGCTTTTCTGCCTTGTCCCACCAATCCTCTCCTGGACCGTAGCCCTCCAAAAACTTCCAATCCATATCGTTGTTCAAATTTTTCTTAAATATTTCAATTGAATTCAAATCCCCCAGGTCTGCTGGCATCTTGTTCCACACTCACACCACCCCATGAGTGAAGGGAGTTCCCCTTCGGGTTACTCTTAAGTATTTCACCTGACCCATATGTTTGTTTCAGTCAATCTCAGTGGAAAAAGCCTGCTTGCATTTACCTAGTCTATGGTGCTCATAATCTTGTACACATCTATCATATTTCCACTCATTTTCCTATGTTCCAGAGATAAAAGACTTAACCTTTCAACCTTTCCCTATAACTCAAGTTGGAAAGTCCTGGTAGAATTGTAGTAAATATTCCCAGTCTTGGTACCATTTTCAGATTTGCAGATACAGTTAACCACATTATCATCTAGATCATTAATATGGATTACAACTGATCCATGTGGCACTCCAATAGTCACAGACCTCCAGTCAGAGAGTCAACCATCTACTACCACTTTCTGATTTCTCCCATGAAGCCAAAGTCAAATCCATTTTACTACAGCATCCTGACTGTCAATCGACTGAACCTTCTTGACCAACCTCCCATGTGGGATACTGTCACAGGCCTTGCTAAAATCTAGTGGGAAAATGTCCATTGTGTTTTCTTCATGAACTTTCATGGTAATCTCCTCCAGAAATTCTTGAATATTAAATAGGCATAACCTATCGCAAAGCCATGTTATGTATTCCTAATTAGTCCCTCTCTATCCGAATACTTGTATCTTCTGTCTCTTGGAATGCTTTCCGGTAATTTACACACTACTGACATCTGGCTCACTGGTCTATAAATTCCCAATTTCCCAACTTTTTTTAGTGCCTTTCTTGAACAATGGAAGTATGTTAGCTATCTTCCAGTCCTCTGAAACTTTACCCATTGTTAAGGATGTTTTAAGTAACTCTGCAACGGCCCCAACAATCTCTGCACTAGCCATTTTTCCATAATCTCACAACATACCTGTTCTTGTATCTTTGCTGGCTATTGGAGTATAATCTCATCATAATCATTGCCCGGGGACGTCACGTGATGACGTAGGATCGAGACGCTGGAACCCAGCCCTCCCGTAAAAAAGTTAATAAATCAATGTTTAAGTGAAGAAAAGTTAATCAATACTTTTTTAAGGTTACTTATAAACTACTCCGGATTGTTTTAAGCTATGACTCATAAACAGAGGACGAAGAAAACTACCACCGCGAAGACTGCCAAAGCTGGAACAGAATCAAGGCCTACTTCTACTGAAGAACCGTGGACTCAGGTACAACACACCACCAGTGAAACAGAACAGGAGACTGCAGCAGCATCGGCCATTTCTAAAGGAAAAGATCAACGAGAATTGCGCAAGCGTAAAGGAACGAGCATGCACAAAAGAGAGCAACCATAATCATTGCCCTTTTCTTATGTCTGTGCTGTACCAATAATGCCTCACTGGATGAGCCCTGTAGGTTGTCCTGTCTAAGAGCCACTGTGATATCCTTTTAGATCAGTAATGCAATTGCACCATTACTTTTACATCTCTTTCTATCATGACAGCCAAGTTTGAACCTTGAATCCTGAGTTGCCAATGGTGTCCAACCAAGTCTCCCTAATGACTACAGCAACTTGGTGATTCAAGTGCTCACCTTGATAGTTGTTAAACGTTGTGAACATCTTTGCCTTTGCCGTCCGCTCAGGCAGTCTATTCCAAATGTCAAGCACCCTGTGGGTGAAAACAAACTCTTCCTGATACATTATCTTCTCCAAACTTTCCACTTCTTGACCTAAATCCTCTCATTATAGATTTTGCTACCAAGAGGGAAAGATACCCTACTACCTATAGTTCTGTGTCCCTCTCTCATTTCCCCTCTCAGCCTTCTCTGCTCCAAGGAAAACAAACCTAGCCTATAGCTCGGGCCCTCTATCCCATTAAAAGACCTGCTGAATCTTCTGTGCATCCTCTCCACTGCATTAACATCATACCTACAACAAGGTGACCAAAACTGCTAACAATTTTCCAGATGTGACTTAAATAACATTTTATGAAGTTATACCGTAATTACCCTACACTTATATTTTGTGCCCTAACTAATGAAGGCTAGCATTTTTGATGTTTTCTTTACCATCCTATCTACCTGTGCTGCCAAATTTCTTCTTTGCTCAGTGCTCCAGACACCATACCATTACAGCTGACTTCCCTTACTGCAACAGCAACATCAGCTTCCTATTTTCTAATGATGAATGTAGAATATTCATTAATATTGTTCCATCTCTTTGGCCTTTTTTCTCCCACTTAAGCCAAACACTGTCCTTAATTACTCTCTTACTGCTTAAGTATATAAAATCTCTTTGAATTTTCTTTGATTTTAATTTTTGGTACACTGAGATGCCTGTCTGCTCAGCTAATTTACAGAATCCCCTGTAATCAATGTCTTCAGTCCCTCTTCTTCCACTTTGTACAGCTGAGGCATTTGTGCTGCTCTGGTTTTGGTTCTGTTGCCCTCTCCAAGGAACCCTCTCCCCTATCAGTATCCAGAACAAGTCACTGCTGAGGGAGCAAGATGCTCTCTGCGGTCTCCTGAAATCCCAGCCTGTCCTTTTGAAGCCTGTTTGGCTGTCACCCATTCATTCTTTACTGCCCTCTCTGGAATTGTGAGGTGATCACTGCACCTCCCCTCCCTGAGATGTGCTGTACAAGAAACACTCACACAACTGAAGATGCAAAAGGAAAACTGACAACACTCAAAAAGGAAAAAAAAACTAAAATAAAACAGAAAATGCTCGGGATAATCATAGGGAGAGGTAGCATGTGTATAGAGAGAAAAACAAAGATAATACTTGAGGTCAATGATTTTTTTTATCATCATTGCAACATTTTCATATAATATTAAGCCTGTCTAACTCTATCCTTACAGTCACTGCTTGACCTGCTGTGTATATATCCTGCATTTTCTGCATTAAGTCATCATCATCATTCTGTGAAACTTCACAGAAGATTTTATGTTATGTGACTTTCACAATTAGCATGGGAGTGCCTTGTAATAGTATTTTAATACAAACAGAGGCTATAATGTAAATATAAGCTTTTTTATTTCAATCACTGGAATCAAAGGTTCTTTGAGAGGTGTAGACTGATAGAGTGACTGATAAGGCTTTGCAAAGAAATACATGTAGCAATGGAATCCTTCTGTGGAGCCTTTATCATTCTCTGGCAATGAATGTGAGAATTTGCTGCAGCAGTAGGCCACTTTGTACCTTGCAACTGCTCCATAATTTAAGAAGTTAATGGCTGATCAAATTATAACGTCAACCCCATATTTTGTCTATCCCCAATGACCTTTAGTGCCTTGCAGATCAAAAATGTCTATGTCTGCCTTAGAAATCTTCAAAGACCTTGCTTCAGTTATATTTTGATGAAGAGTTTTAAATAGCTCATGATTCGATGAGGAAAAATCAATCACCTTATCTTTACTTTGAAGACAGATTCTCAAACAGTGACAATTCTAGGGTTTTCTTCATGAATAAACCGTCTCTTGGTATCAGTTCTATTAAGTATCTCCTGAGTTGTGTATTTTCCATTTAATCCCATCCCGCTCTTCTAAACTCCACTGGACGGAACCTAACCTATCAACATCTACCATCCTGACTGTCTGGAACGCACTGCTGTTGAAAAATTTCCTCACAACACTTGGAGGAAGAAAATACAATTCAATAGTCATGTGTAGAATAATGTCTTCAGATTATTGAACAACACAAGGTATTTGTCCTTTCCTTGGTCTTGACCCATTATGAAGACTTTAACTGAGGAAAATAATTGTGTGGAGACCAAGGGGTGAACGCTTCCTGATGGCTGAGTGTGCAGCCATAAATCTTTCATGTTTGGTGAAAAATATACTTTTTTATTGTGTTGTTCACTATAATTCAGACTCTTGGCACTCTTAGAGGTCAGCAGCTCATTTATCACAACTTGTGACATGACTGTAAAAGATCTCCCTTGTTGTAAATGCCATGCTTCCTTGGAATAGAATGTCTTTCTAGTTACACTCTTCAACAAACCTTTTCCATTACACATCCAGTCGGCATTCAACTGCTATAACTAAATAACTTTCTGTATCATTGTAAGAGTTATTAATGATCCTTAAAGATAAATGCTGTGGTTGAAGGGTGCACAGTTGACAAATCAACATCAGTTGTGGGGTTATACCAAACAGAATTTGTAAGATGAATTACAAGAGGGATAAGTGTGTACAAACACTCGGCTGATAGTTCAGATTATTTACCTTTTGCTCTGATTGTTCTGTGGTTTGGTTGTCATGATCTACCCTAGAACAACAATTTCCCAAGATTTCTGTTAAACACAAAATCTCTAGCTTAATTTTTGCTGCAAGCTCCTCTAAAGTTACTTGAGCATCATGAGAAAGGGGCCAACGTTTGACATCTCTGCTATTGATTTTTTTTTTTGCGATGTTACTGGAAAACAAATGACAAGACTCCAGACTTCAGGAGTGCCAGTTCAAGAGCTGCTGTCAATTTCTCAGCTGCACACACATCAATCACAGCCTTTGTCTCAAAGGATTCTTAATGGTCCTAAAACACAGAAGACAATTCAACCCATTGGATCCATAGTGGCTGCCAACAGATAATCTTGTCAGTCTGATTTTCTTCCCTCACTTCCCTCTTTACTGCAGCCTTTCACCTTCTTCTCTCTCAGAGACTTGTAGTTCCTTTTTAAAATCAGTCTTTGCCAATTACCCACACAAACTGGTAATTTTTAGTAGCCAATGAGCACATCTTTGGGATATGGGAGGAAACTTAAGCATCCAATAGAAACCCATGATCTTGGGGAGAATGTGAAAGCTCCACAGATACAGCCCAAGTTCAGAATCAAACTCATGGCCCACTTGGTTGGAACAAATGAATCTCTTTTGGGATATTATTATTAGCACTGCAACAAAAGACAGTACAACACTTGCTATGTTCCTTGGTGCGAATGATCCATTTAGACTAACTAACAAGAGAAGGCTTTTCAAATAATTGAGTGATTTGTCACATTTTTCTTTCTCCTGCAAGGAGACCCTGAGTTCAAAGTAAGCCTGATGAAACTGAACTACATCGCTGCATTGAGGTAGTGCAGATGTACCATCTTAGATGTGTAATGATGCAAAGCTGGAAGGACAATGCATGAAATGGAACGAGTGCAAGAACATTGATAAAAAAAATAAATTGCAGGTGTTGGGAATGTAAAATAAAAGAGAAAATGTTGGAAGCAATCAACAGGTCTGGCCACATCTTTGGGAAAAGAAGCAGAGATGTTTCAGATCGAAGACCTTTTGTCAAATCTGGGAAGAAGGGAAAAGAAGCTTGTGATGCTGTAGATATAGTAGAGCAGGCATTTTGTCACTGCTGGGGCCAATCTGTGGACAAGAGTATCTGGTCAATTAGTGAATGGGTGCACTTTGAAAGTGGAAACATAAACAAAAGAATGTCAAAGTTGCAAAAGCAGGACAAGAGGCATGTCCAGCAGGTCAGACTGGGCGAGTTCTTCCATTCCCAGAGAGAAAAATAAAGAATGAAAAGAAAAATAAACACAAGCTGGGCCAATATCACTGGTGATGACTGATACAGACTGAGAAATCAATTCATCTGAAGCTGTAGTCTTCAATGTTGAGTCCAGGAGATTACAGCATGCCTAGATGGAAGATGAGGCAAGGTTCCTCAGGCTTGCACTGGACACACTGCAGGTGACCATGGACTGAAAGGTCAGAATGACAGTGGGGTGAGGAAACAAAGTGGCAAGCAACAGGATGCAGACTGAAATTAGGTGTTATGCAAAACGGTCATCCAACTTGCATTTGGTTTCTCCAGCGGATGCACTTCTGATTAGAGACAACAGCACAGCAGAACATCCCAGCAGAATTTAGACAGGATATCCAGGAAGGATCATGAGGCCAATTTAGGAATAAAGGAAAAGCTGATTATTTGCTGGAGTTATGCTGCAGGTGTCCCATTGGTTAGCTGGAACAAGAGAATCAGATATGTAAGCAAAATCACAGAAAGCGATAAGTGAAGTAGATTTATAGCAGAGGAGGATTTTAAATTTCCTAATGATGACTGGGATTGCGTTAGTGAAAGGGGTTAAAATGGAGCAGATTTTGTAAAGTTCGCTCAAAACAATTTTTTGGGCAATATGTAGACTGTCCTACTAGAGACAAGTTGGCACTTGACATTATCTTCGGAAATAAACTGGACAAATGGTGAAGTGTCAGTGGGAGCACAGTTTGGGAACAATGACCATAATTCTGTGTCAAAATACTTATGGAAATGCTAAAGGTTCATTTTCAAGTTAAGGTCCTAAGGCTGACTTTGATAGCGCAAGAGAGAACCAGATGAAAGCAGATAGGAAGCAGCTTTATTGTGGAAAATTAACAACAGAGAGGTGACATCTTTAAAAGAGAGTTAATGGAGTTCACAGCCAGCATGTTCCATTAAGAGTGAAAGGCAAAGAATGCAAGATTAGGGAACCTTGGATGACAAATGATATTGAAGATCTGCTTGGGAAATAAAAGTAACAGGGATAACTATAATTGAAGGAATCCTTCAATATAATTGAAGGAATACAGAGTGTAGGAGAAAGCTTAAAACTAAAAGGGTTAAAGGGACCCTAAAATTTTTGTCCTGTTCACGAGACTCAATCTGAAATGTCTCCTGACAATCCCTGTCTACAGATGCTGCTTGACTCATTGAGTTCCTTTCATAGTTTATCTTTTGCTCCAGATTCCAGTATTTGCAGTCTCATGTATTGTCATAATGTATCCTTTGTAGGGAAAGCTATGGAGTATCCCAAGACATTCTCCAAATATTTTAGGAGGAAGAGGATAGATAGGGAAAGAATGGGTCTACTCAGGAATTAAAGCTAGCCATTGTGATTGAGATCAGAAGTGAATACAATATGTTTGGAATAATCTGGTGAAGGTCTGGGATACATAAGATCTAATAAACCCCCAGGGCTGGATGAGATCTATTCCAGGGTTCCATAGGAAATGAAGGAGGCAATAGCTGGGATCTCAATGGAGAATTTTAGATCTTTGTTAGTTACAGGGGAGATGGCAGAAGAGTAAAAGATAGCAAAATGATTGTTTTATTTAAACAGGGCACAGGGATAAATGAGGTAACTACTTCTGTGGTAAGGAAGTTATCAGAGAAAATTGTAAGAGAAAGGACTTGCCTGCATTTGGAAAGGCAGGGATTGATCTGGCTTAGTTGGCATGGTTTTGTGTGGGGGGGAAGTCCTATATCACAAATTTGATTATTTTGAGAAGATAAACAGAAGACTGATTAAGGCAGGGTGGTAAACATTCTCAATATTCACTTTACTGAGATATTTGATAACATTCTGCAGGGGAGGCTGTCTAAAAAATTAAGGTACCCGGGATCCCAGGTAGTTGGCTGAATGGATCCAAAATTGTCTTGGTGAAAGGGAGCTGAGGGTAATGGTTGATGGATGATTTTCTGGTTGGATGTCTGTGATCAGTGCTCTATCTCCGAGATTAATGTTAGGAGTTTGTTGTTCTTAATATATGTTAATGACTTGGATGTGAATGCAGGAGGTAAGATGCTGCATGGCAAGCCTATCCAGAATGCCAGGTCACATGATATCCAGAGGGAGCTCATGAGGTGAATTCAGAATTGGCTCATAGGAAACAGAGGGTAATGGCTGAAGATCATTTCTCAGCTGGAGGCCTGTAACTAGTAGGGTGCTCCAGCTTAAATGTTAAAGCCTCTGTTACTCATTATTCTTGCAAATAGTTTGGATATGAATACAACTGGCATGATTAGCCAAGTTTACTGATGGCAATAAATTACGGGGTCTTGTTAATAGTGAAGTAGATCAGACTGAATTGCAAAGAGATCTTTAAATTCACCAAGGTACAAGCCTAGCCTGAAATCTTCCCTCATAATATAACCTGCTCATTCCAAGTAATAGTCTAGTAAAACTTATTTCTGATACATTTCAGATAGGTTCCCAACAATACCATAAACAGCCCTTCTCCTTTTGTATTCAGTTTCCTTGGCAGCAAAAATTAACATTCCATTGCTCTGGGATAGATCTCTGTAACCTCTTGTTATAAAGACAATGTACTTTATTTTTATGTTTTTCTAACAAATACATGAATTCCCATTTTGCCATACGTTCTGTTTGCCAGAACTTTGTCCACTCAATTAATTCCTCTGGATCCATTTATGGCTTCTTACACAGCTTACTGTCCTATCAACCCCATCATATTGAGCCAGCGCACATCTAGTGCCTTCACCCAATTCATTTCCAGAACTAGAATCAGAATCAGAATCAGAATTTGATTTATTATCACTGACATATGTCATGACATTTATTATTTGTGGCAGCAGTATAGTGGAAGACATAAAAAAAAGTTACAGTAAATAACAAAGCAAATAAATAGTGCAAAATAGGAATAATTCATGGGTCAGTGGACCATTCGGAAATCTGATGGTGGAGGGGAAGAACCAAAATGCTGAGTGTGCATCTTTAGGCTCCTATACCTCCTTCCTGATGGTAATAATGAGAAAATGGCATGTCCCAAATGATGAAGACCTTAATGGATGCTGGCATCTTGAGGGCCTGCGTTTTGAAGATGTCTTCGATGTTGGGGATGCTTGTGCCCAAGATGGAGCTGGCTGCGCCTACATATCTCTGCAGCCTCGATCCATCCTTTTCATTTTAGCCTCTGTACCAAGTGGTGATTCAAACATTTGAAAGGGTCTCCATGGTACATCTACAGAAATTTGCTAGAGACTTTGATGACAGACCAAATCCCTTCAAACTCCTCATAAGGTATAGCCAGTGGCCAGACTATGTTGGGCCCTGAATAGATCCTCTGAGATGTTGATGCCCAGGAACTTGAAGCCGCTCACCCTTTCCACTGTTGACCCCTCAATGAACACTGGGGTCTGTTCAAGTCAAGTCAAGTTTATTGTAATTTAATTATATACGTGTATACCATCAAACAAGACAACATTTCTCTGGTCTAAGGTGTAAAGCACTGTAGTACAAATAACACATAACAACTTTCGAAATTGAGAATGAAGTCTAAAATGGATTACACATAAATAAACAAACTGGAGTGCATAAATTAAATACTGTAAGATACAGAACAGATTAACCAGTAACACACAGAATGCAATTTGGCAGGGAGTTCAGAGCCTAATGGTCTGAGGGAAGAAACTGTTTCCCATCCTGACCGTTCTTGCTTTTATTCATTGAAGACTTCTGACTAATGGTAGAAAGTCAAAGGCTTCCCCTTTCTGAAGTGCACAATCAATTCCTTGGTCTTTCTGACATTGAGTACAAGGTTGTCATTTCAGCACCACTCAACCAGCCAACCTATCTCACTGCTGTGTGCCTCCTTGTCACCATTATAATAAAGAAGTGGAGCTACTGGCACTGAATACTATGCAATCCGATCATTAGATTTTGCCAATAAGAACAACAAGCACTAAGGGCAGGATGAGTTATACATTATCTACATCTTCATAACCTTCACCTCGGAAACACAGAAGCTGCGTACTGTGCATGATCCAACCACAGTCATGGCATCACTGTCAATGATCGGGCACTATTACTAGAAAGATGACAATAGCAGAGATATAAATGGAAAGTATGTTCTTATCGTTGAGGTCATCGGCAAATGCAGGCAAGTGACTGTTGGGAGGTTTCCTTGCCTCAGCTTCATTGGCCTAACATCAGGGGTACAAACTTACATGTTCTATAATATCACCACATCTGCAGTCTTGATCACTCTTGGGTCCTGGCCTTTCATCCGTCACAACAAATTACTGCTGAAATACCTCTAGTTTAATACTGCATCTAAAGAGGTCACAAAGAACTTAACAATACCCCAGTGCAGAAGCAACAAGCGCTTAAAACATTCAATAGAAAATTGGAAAAGAAAAAAGAAAATATTGTGCAGAAAATCTCTGTTGTGTGATGCCTTTGCTGCCAATTTTCATTATTGTAATGGTTTTATTCCTCTGCACTATCGGTACAATCATTACCCGGACGTTATAGATTTAAGACCATGTGTTGATAAAGTCCACATACGAATATAATTTCATGTTGGCACCCATGGGCTACCTTCTAAAGTACTTTCATAAAACACCTGGAATGATTCCAGCTTGGATCTATGCAGACGGTGAATATATCAGTCAGTCCAAGCATGCCACACTTTTCTCATTTCCATAACAGCATCCTGTTACAACCCCTGTTGAATTTTTCCAGACACAATTTGCATCAGTTCATCCAACAGGCTCAAGAGGAACATTCAATTTAAATCTTTTAAGAGCTGAAATAGGTTTTATTATTGAAAACCATATTGAAATGCCTACATTATTATCAACTAATCCACAGACTATTACCATGCTATGTATTTCTTTAATTCTGACTAATACGAATTGAAATTAGGAATTTATGTTGAAAATGAATGACTATCAAGATTTCCCATGGTGTTACTGGTAGTGAGGTGTTCATGTTTTCTTTATTTACGATATTGACTATGCTTTGAAACACTTCAGTCTATATAAAGACTCCTAAGATTGTAAGTAGCTGGTTCATGCAGCATAGTAGGAGGCCATTTGGCCCGTTGTTCCTGTGCAAAAGTTCTACGGTGAAAAAGAGTTATTAACATTGCTTCTTGGTAAACCTATAAAAGCTGATGTTTATGTTAGGTGTAAGACAATTGAGGTGACCAGGAAGGTGTCTTGAGCTGGGTAGTTTCTACAAAGAACGTTTTTGCAAAAAATACTGCTGCTGCTGCTGCTGGAAAATTGAAATAAAAATAAATACTGGAAATAGTAATAGAGGGAACGAAACACAGTTATTAGTTCAGGTCAATAACCTTCCATCAAAATTTTTTTTCAGACTTTTAAAGTAATCCATATAACTCTCAGATATCATCAGGCAATGCCATAGAGTGATAAAGTCAATACAGAACAGAAATAGGACCTTTGGTACAGCTGGTTCATGATGACCAAGATGCCAGCTAAGGTCGTCCCAGTGTCAGTTTAACATTACTCTCACCATGTTGCCCACTAACAACTCACTAAGGATTGACTTTAATCAGAAGCTGAGCTGAGCCAGCACATGAGTACCATGGTTATGAGAAGACGTAAGGATCCAGGTATTTTGTGGCAAGTAACCCTTCTCTGGATTCTTTAAAACCTTTTAATGAACAAAGAACAAGCCACCAACGTGGTGTAATTTTCTCCAATTCCCTGGATAAGTGCAATCTCACAATAATTAAGAAGCTCTTGCCAGCTTGTTCAAAGCAGTCCGTTTAACCCTTAGCAGACAGTGATCGTAATATGATAGAATTCACCCTGCAGTTTGAGAGGGAGAAGCTAAAGTCAGCTGTATCAGTATTGCAGTGGAGTAAAAGGAATTAATTACAGAGGCATGAGAGAGGAGCTGGCCAAGCCTGATGGGAAAGGGACACTAGAGGGATGATGGCAGAACAGCAATAGAGTTTTTGGGAACAAATAGGAAGGCAAAGGATAGATTCATCCCCAAGAAGAAGTACTCTAAAGAGAGGATGAGACAACTATGGCTGACAAGACAGCATAAAAGCAAAAGAAGAGGCATATAATATAGCAAAAAAGGGGGGAAGCTAGAGGATTGGGAACCTTTTAAAACAATAACAGGGGCAATGAAAAAATAAGAAGAGAAAAGATGAAATATGAAGTTAAGCTAGTTAATAAGGTAAAAGAGGATGCAAAAAGGTTTTTTTTATGGATATATAAACATTAAAGGAGAGGCAAGAGTGGATATTGGACTGCTGGAAAATGACGCCAGAAAAGGTGGTAATTGGGCAGGGCGGGTGGCAAACAAATGCATAAAGCAATGGCAGACAAACTCAATAAGTATTTTGTGTCAGACTTCACTGTGGAAGACACCAGCAGTGTGCTAAAAATTCAAGAGTATCAGGGACTGTAAGTGAGTGTAGTTGCTATTACCAAGGAGAACGTGGTCAGGAAGCTGAAAAGTTTGAAGGTGGATAAGTCACCTTGAGTTGATGGACTACACCCCAGGGTAATGAAAGGTGGCTGAAGGGATGGTGGGAGCATTAGTAATGATCTTTCAAAAATAGCCAGATTTTGGAATTGTTCCAGAGGTCTGGAAGATAGAAAAAGTCACTCCATTTTTTAAGAAGGGAAGAAGGCAGAAGAAAGGAAATTTTAGGCTAGTTAGCCTTACTTCAGTGGTTGGTTATATGTTGGGGCTCATATTAAGGATGAGGTTTTGGATACGGAGTTGCTGACTACAGAATATATGCTATTATATTACTGAGTATCAGGGCAGATAGTACAGACTGTATGGTATGTATGGTATACTCCTGCTCCTATTTCTTGCATGTTGCCTGAGAGATAACTTGGTCACCATCCGATTATAACAGAAATCTCAAATAAAAATTAGAAAATCTTGGACATAATAGGCTGAAGTCAGTATGGTTTCCTTAACCTGACAGATCTGTTGGAACTCTTTGAGAAAATAACAGGCAAAATTGACAAAGGAGAGTCAGTAGATGTAGCTTACTTATATCTTTAGAAAGTCTTTGACAAAGTGACCCATGTGAGGCTGCTAAACAAGAGCCAGGCTTCTAAAGGGGGGGGGGGGAGTGTTTTTGTTGGCTGTCTGAGTCCAATGGTGTTCTTCAGGAGTTAGTGTTGGGATTGATTCTTTTTACATTACATGTCAATTATCTGTAAGATGAAGTTGGTGACTTGCTGGATAATACAAGGATAAGTGGAGGGGCAGGTAGTTTTGTGGAAACAGGAAGTCTGCAGAAGGATGTAGATTAGGGAAATGGGCAAATGGAATACAGTGCAGGGAAGTGAACGGGAATGCATTTTGTTAGAAGGCATAAAGGTGTTAACAATTTTCTGTACAGGAAGCAAACTCAGAATGCAAAGGAACAAAGGATTTGGGAGTCCTTGTGCAGGATTCCCTAAAGGTTAACCTGCAGGTGTTTAAATAAAGCAAATGCAATGTTATCATTCATTCCAAAAGAACTAGACCATAAAAGCAAGGATTCAATGCTGAGGCATTATAAGGCATTGGTCAGACTGCACGGAGTACTGTGAGCAGTCTTGGGCATCATTTCTAAGAAAGGAAGCACTGGCATGGGAGAGCGTCCAGAGCATTTTCATGAGAATGATCCCGGGAATGAAAGGATTAATGTACAAAGAGTATTTGAAGGCTATGGGCTTGTACTCGCGGGAGCTTAGAAGATTCATTGAAAGGGGATCTCATTGAAACCTTTTGAACATTGAAAGACCTAGAAAGAGTGGATGTGGAGAGGATGTTTCCTATCGTGGGGAAGTCTAGGACCAAAAGGTATACCCTCAGAATTCAAGAGTTTTCATTTTGAACAGACATGAGAAGGAATTTCTTTTGCCACAGCATGGTAGATCTGTGAAATTTATTACCAAAGATGGATGTGGAGGCCAAGACATGAGGCAAATTTAAAGCAGGGTTATAAAATATGTCAAGGGTTATGGGGAGAAGACAAGAGAATGGGGTTGAGTGGGATAATAATTCAGCCTTGGTGGAATGACAAAGCACACTCAGTGGGCTGAAAGACCAACTTCTGTTTCTATGTCTTATCATCTCATGGTCTATTTGGCATCTCTTTTCCCTGTTCAGACATTCAGCTCCTCTACCACCAATGCACCAAAAGCTTTAGTAAAACACCAGAGGGTGGAAAGTAGCAAGTTCTAAAGGCTTCTTCAACAACACTTGTAATTTCTGAAAGGAAGCTAGCTGGTAAATGGGAATATTATCATCTGCAAGATTTCCTCCAAGTCTTACGCCATCCTAGTTTGGAAATATACCACACTTTCTTGTTGTTATTCTCTGAAGATTAGTACTGTGAAATACTATCACCCTTTCAATTCCACTATTTTCTTGGACAGTCTTATATAGTTCACTGTGCACTAGAGCTCAACCAACTGGCTCCACGTAACTCACAGGAGTATTGTTGACTTACCATTGCCACACTCAATATCGGCTGCTCATTAAAATAGTACTATAGTCCTCTTCAAAGCTCACATCCACATGCTATGATAACATCCTCTAACACCTGACATTACTGAGCCCCTTCATCTCTGGTATCTATCTGCTGAAAGTATTTTGTCTGAATGCATAATGGCTTCACATGGGCAACTGTTCAGCACATCATGGAAACTAACTTCCTCTCTATGGACACTGTCTACAATTCTCACTTCCTCAGTAAAGTAGCTAGCATAATCGAAGACCCCACCCACTCTGGACTTCTCCCTTCTTTAATCAGGCAGATAATACAGAAGCCTGAAAGCACATACCACCAGGCTCAAGGACACCTTCTACCAGATTTAATCAGACTCTTGAATGACCTCTTCTACAATGAGATAGACTCTTGACCTCAAGATCTACCTCATTATGATCTGCACTTTATTGATTCCCTGCACTGCCCTTCCTCTGTCACTTTTACACTTTATTCTACACTGTTATTGTTTAATTTTCTTCTACCTCCATACACCATCTAATCATTTTGATCTGTATGAACATGCAAGTCAAGCTTTTCACTGTATCTTGGTACTTGTGACAATAATTGCCCAAACCAATATCAATTTGCAATTGTTGCCAATCCAACTTTATCATTGTCTTTCCAGTTTAAACCTTGGATTTTCTTCACTTGGTGCCTTTACCTCCCTATCTTTGGTCCTTTTCAGTAACACTTCAAACATGTGTCTTTGAATAAGTATTTGGTCATCTATCCAAATTTCTTGTTTCTTTGGCAAATTTTGTGTAATAGCACGTCTGTGCAAGGCCTTGAAACATTCTTAAAATGTTCTGGATGGTCCAGAAACACAAGTTGTTGCTTGTTACTGATGTAGTTAAAAGTACATGCTTTGGATTGTAGTTATACTTTTATACTGGAACAACCAAGTATCCGCTCAATTTTATTCTGGGAATTTCCATCACAGCATAGCAGAGAAATGAGTACAAAGTTTTCCACACGTTAAGTTCAAGCTATTATGAAATGAATAATCTGAATGTTGATGAAACAGAGCCTGGTGTTAAAGTCGCCACTTTTCAGTGGATAAAGTGAGAGAAAAGATTTATATCTGCCTTCTGGCTGCTGTGAGAAAGGGTGATGGTATTCATTTATATAGATTAGAGCCAGTCATTGAGAACTATATGATATTCAGATAAAGCAGTCAGCAAATATCAGCCAAGGCACTTAACTCTAAATTTTTAATTCTGGAGGGAACCTTCCTTTGTGATTTATAATGTTTTATGTACAAATATATAAATAAAAGTAAGTATCTTATGAAAAAGGCTTTCGTTTTTTATGGGTTCCTTAAGGCATAAATTTCCCTTCACTGGTAAGGTTTGAGCCCACAGTGAAATTCAGTATGGTAGATCAAACCTATTTCTGTAAGCTTGAAACCCTGAAAATGACCAGCAATGGGGGGGTGGGGTGGGAGTGAGTGAGTGAGAGAGAGAGAGAGAGAGAGAGAGAGAGAGAGAGAGAGAGAGAGAGAGAGAGAGAGAGAGAGAAAGAGAGGCACAATGGACAGCAGATGCTGGAAAATCATGCAACATACAATGGAGCTGGAAGAATTTAGCAGGTTAGGTTGCATCTATGAAGAGAGTTTCAGGTTGTATAGCATTCACCAGAGAATGATCATGGAGCTGAACCACTAACATTGTTTTCCCTTCCACAGATTCTGCCTGCTGCTGAGTGTTTTCAGTATTTTTCAAGGCCTTTGACCAAGTCCCACAGGGGAGGCTGGTCCAGAAGGTTAAGTCACTTGGCATTCGAGATGCAGTAGGGAAATAGATTCAGCATTGGGTTAGTTGTAAAAGACAGAGTGTGGCAGTAGATGATTGCCTTTCTGACTGGAGACATGTGACTCTTAGTATGCCACAGGGATTGGTGCTAGGTCCATTGTTCTTCATCTATATTACTGAATCAGATATCAAGCAGCAGTAAATCAAAACAACTGGATTTGCTGCTGTTTGATATATAATGACCTTGATGACTGAGAACCTTCATGGACATACTGAGTTAGATGATAACCTGTAAAACTGGATCAACCAATTTGTGGATGACACCAAGTTTGGGGAGTGGTGTAATGGACAGTGACAAAGGCTATCAAAGCTTGCAGTAGGATCTCAACCAGCTGGAAAAATGGGCTGAGAAATGGCCGATGGAATTTAATGCAGACAATGTAAGGTGCTGCACTTTGACAGCCCAATCTAGGATACTAGTTACACAGTGAATAGTAGAGCATAAAAGTGTACAATAAAACAAAGATATCTGGGAATACAGATTCACAATTCCTTGAAAGTGTCAATGATAGCTAGATAATGAGTGCTTTTAGCACACTGGGCTTCATAAATCAGAACAGTGGGTACAAGAATTGCATTGTTATGCTAAAGTTGCATAAGACATTGTTGAGACCAAATTTGGAGCATTGTGTGCATTTCTGGTCACCTACCTACAAGAAGGATATCAATGCTTAAAAGAGTGCAGAGACAATTTACAAGGAGGCATAAAGACTTGAGTTAGAGGGAAAAGTTGAATAAGTTAATACAAGATAAGAGACCATGGTGTTACAGGAAAGATGGGCAGAAAGTTGGCTGACTGGCAGGAGGCAAAGTGTGGGAATAAAGTGGGGGAGGGGAATGTGGTGTGCAAGGCCTTGCATTTTAGTTAAAGCAATAGAGGTATAGACTATTTTCTCAACAGGGAAAACATTCAGAAATTGGAGATGCAAAGGGACTTGGGTATCCTAGTGCAGGATTCCCTTGCAGGGTATTGAAAAAAAAAGGTGTTTACATTCATAAACACAAGAAAATCTGCAGATGCCAGAAATCAAAGGCAAAACACACAAAATGCTGCAGGATTTCAGAAGGTCAGGCAGCATCTATGGAAATTAATACACATTGATGGTTTGTTCATTTCCGTAGATGATGCATGACCTGCTGAGTTCCTCCAGCATTTTGCGTGTCTTGGGTTTACATTCATTTTTAGTTTCTGTGCCTCAAACACTAGACCAGCATTAATGGTCCCTCCCTTATTTTCCTTGAGAACCCAGTGGTAAACTACATTCTTAAGTCACTGCAGTTCTGGTGGAGGCGTTGTGGAGATCATTCGAGGATTTAGACCAAGAGACAATGCAGGGAAAGTGATATATTTCCAGTCAGAATGCTGAGTAATGCAGAGGGGAACCTGTAAAAGGTGGTGATTGTGAGCAGTTGTTATTGACATCCCCTTCCTGAAGTCTTACTGATGTTGAGTGCAGGGTTGTATTTGCGATACCAGCTGACCTACCTCCCTCCTGTGTGCTTTCTCATCACAATCTGAAATTTTGCCAACAATAGTTGTGTCATCAGCAAATTTATAGATGATGTTTGAGCTGTGCTTAGCCACACAATCATGGGTTCAGAGAAAGTAAAACCGTGGGCTCGGCACACATTGTTGAGGCGTGCCGGTGTTGATTATCAACCATGAGGAGATGTTACTTCTGATCTGCACTGACGGTGGTTTCCTGATGTGGAAGTCAAGGATCTATTTGCGGAGGGAGGTACAGAGGTTCAGGTTTTGGTGTTTGTCGGTTAGAATTGAGGGTATAATCATGTTGAAGACTGAGCGGTAAACAGTAAACAGCAGCCTGACGTGGGTACTGCTGTTGTCCAGGTGATCCAAAGCTGAGTGCAGAGCCACTGAGGCAACTTCCACTGTAGGCAATTTGCAGTGGGCCCAGGCCGTTGTTTAGGCAGAAGTTGATTCTGGCCATGATCAACCTCTTAAAGCACTACATCACAGTAGATGTAAGGACAACCGGGCAATAGTCGTTGAGGCAATTCACCCTGCTTTTCTTGGGTACTGATATGATCGTCGCTCTTTTGAAACAGATGTGAACCTCTGAGCTGGGCTGTATAGGCACTCAAACCTATGTGCCTTTAGGTGCAGCTGTATTGTAATGTAGGAATCGGGGCAGTCAGTCTGTGTGCAACACCCTTCCATTTACAGCCGTGTAATAATAATCACTTTGGGTGTTCCAGAAATATTGATGGAGGAATAGATATTGGGCAGAACCCAACAGGATCAAATCCCCTGCCCTTTGTAATATTGCCATGAGATCTTTATGTCCATTTCAGGCAACTGGCGCTTGTTAAAATTCATTCATCTGCATAACATTCTCTCAACACTGCACTGGAGTGGAAAACTGGATTAAGTCTCTGACATGAGACTTGAAGAAGAAATCTGGCAGGAGAAGTATTAGCTGAGCTACAGTTGCATTCAACATTTTTACCAATAGACAGAGCATGTATCTAATATCACTTGATGATTGCTTAGAAAGATCTGATACACCTCCTTCAAAGTAATTTGTAAAATCTTATATGTATATAGTATGTCCTTATTTTTCTTTAAAATTGAGAAAATTCCTGTCATTTTGTCAAAATTATTTTCAAAAACCCTCCTCCCGTATCTTTAATTTGGCGGAGGAATAAGTATTATAACAGTCTTTCTTGTGACCACCACTAGACAATTTATCCAATCGTTTTTATTTATCAAACCTTGAACACTCAGGGAATAAGTCAGTGCCTGAACAAATGTTTCCCTTTAAAGTGAGAAATTGTCATTAACCATGGGGGCCCATTATCTGGTGTGAATTCTAGTAGAAAGATGATAAACATCAGTGCTAATGTCTGGTAGAAACTCCAGGTGGAATAGCAAGAGAAAGTTTAAAAAAATTCTACTTGATGTTAAGGCTGACTTATTTGTTTTAGACTGCTGTCTGCCCTGAACCAATCCCTTCTTTAGTATGTGTTCTCCTCTGGTTGTAATTCAATTCTCTCTCTATTGTTTATTTCATAGCTCCCCAGTGAAGTGTCAAAGTCGATGTTCTGTCAGCCTTTAAGTGTCGTAGATGTTTGTCATTCAGCCCTTGTTAAAAATGCTGCCTCCGTTCTTCCTTGGCCTAGAATTCCCTGTAGTAAAATTATTCCATTTAGATGGAAACTTTTTGTCACTCTCTGTCTAAATTGGCATATCTGGCTCTTTTGCAGAAACCAATAAACTGTGACCTTGATGCATCTGTCAATCAAATTCATCTTTACTGAGAGCGCCAGATGACAACAAGGCAGAAAGGGATCTGCTGATTGGTGCTCATCAACAAAGCATTACAATATCCACCTGTCATTCACCACACTACCAAAACACTCTCTGGGTCCCATCCCTGAGCAGTGGTTTTCCAGCATAATTTCATTTTGTTCCTCTGTTGATAATTTTTTTAAAATTGCAAATACTTATATAGTAACCATAATGATTCACTAAGTACCAACAAGAAAGGGAAATATTTCAAGTTATGGTTGACCAGAGAAAAGAACAAGCTCCTGGACTGGATAAACATTTTCACACTACCTGAGTCTACTCAGCAAGAGGAAATTTTCAATAGTATTGAGTTTATTTAATTCACTGCAACCAATAAAATATCAGAAATATTTGAACTAGCTATCCAATTTAGTAAGCAAGCTTGTTTATACAGTGATAAATTTGTTATGTCACTGGAACAGGAATTAATAAGTCATCAGTTTAATTCTTGTTAGAGTGAACGATAATTAAATGAATCTGGCTGTGGATGAGTTAGCAGAAAGTATCATGGAAATTGACAGCCTATCGTAAACACTGATGAACTGTCTTCAATGTGAAACATTCACTGTTTCTCTCTCTTGTGTTACTACCTGATCTGCTGAGTGTTTCCTGCATTTTCTAGTTTTATTCTCTAAATGAGATTCTGATGCATGCCAGAAACAAGTGCTTGTTTAAGGTTACTGGTGATGGGAAATATCTTGTAAATTTCTCCTGTGATATCTACATGGTACAATACCCAAAGTTAATCTCCTCGTTGATTTTTCATCTTCACTGGTCTGATAAATAACTGTCCATACCTACTTAGAAAATAACCAGATTTAACAAACAGTTTTACTAACAGCCTGCTCGATATCTTAAGGTCAACAACTCAAATGTGTTCTTTGGGACTCAGCAGGCCAGGTAGCATCCATGGAAAAGAGTAAACAGGCAACATTTCAGGCCAGGACACTTCATCAGGACTCCAGCGTTTTGTATGTGTTGCTTTGAATTTCCGGCATCTGCAGATTTTCTCATGTTTGCAACAGCGTTCTTTGTTTTTACTGAGATCTATGGCCTCAAAGCTACCTTTACATGAATGTTCAGACTACCCTTCCCTTAGAAGTGAGGATGACAATCCCTTCCAGTTTCCTAGCCCCAGGATTTTTCCAAGCTGTTGCTCATCTCTGTCTCATTTTCCAGTTTTCTGCTATCTGTTTACATTATCTGTTTTACAACAGTGACCCTCTCATTTGCTGTGGAGCAGTTTGGGACACTAGAAATTTAGAAGATAGAAGAAAAGAGCAAGGCTTTTCTACAAAGGCACAATAGTGCAGATGGTGCAATTTGAAACACAATGTGGAAATTACTCAATTGGTCAGACAGCATTTGTGGAGGGAGGAACAGTTAACTTTGATTGAAAGTCATTGACATGAAACTTAAATTCTGTTCCTTTTTTGTGGTTCACTTAAATGCTGCAAAATACAAAAATATTTTTTCCTGAATAAAATTTAAGTTTTGTACTTTACAATATTGAAGACCTGCATAATTTTTCAATATTGGCGTTTATGTAGAATTCCAATAAAAATTTCCACCCTAACACAAGAAAATCTGCAGATGCTGGAGGTCCAAAGCAACACACACAAAATGCTGGCGGAACTCAGAAAGCCAGGCAGCATCTCTGGAAAAGAGTAAAGAGTCGATGTTTCAGGCCGAAACCCTTCATCAGTCCCCATATCTCCATCCCAGAGGATGTTTATTAAGTGAAATCCTTTGAAAGCTTCACAGACTCCTGACTACCTTGAAGACACTTTCTCCTACTTTGCTTCCTGTCAGGACTCCAAACCATTCTCAGCTTTAGTTGGATCTGGTCTGATTTTCTAAATCAATGTTCCCGAGGCATTTTTCTTTTTCATTAACAATGGCTTTTCCGACCATAGGACAGATTTATGGTGGTAGCTGTTGAAATTTCCCTCATTTCTGCTCTCACTCCCATTACTCTCTGCCAGAATGACAGAGATCCCTGTGTCCTCACTGAGTGCTCTACAATAGACAATTACTCCAAGCTCATCTGTTTTACCTGAATTCTATGTTAGAAATATCTTAAACAAGAGCTGAAAAACACTGCATCAACGTTTGTTGGAAATAATTCCAAATCTCTGAGCACTATTTACTCTTTCATTATTCCACTGTTATTGGTAAATATCTTCAGGGAAATTCCCGGAGGTGCCATAATACTCTATTGAAAAACTCAGGAAAGAAATTTAGACAGTGCAGACCTTTCTAAAATTGCTCCTGCCATTTCATATGTATTCCTTTTCCAAATTAATGAAGTCTTGACCAATTAGACAGTTTTAAGTCAATTAACCAACAGGCTATTCATCCTTCATTAAAAGCAGTCAGTGTGTCCAAATATAATGAAAATAAATATGGGGGCAGTACTGTTTCCTGCTACAGGAGATCACTAAATTGTTCAGTAAAAGCCTTCATAAATAATTACCAAAACATTTTAAAGCTGTTTAAAATGGTTGAATTTAATTAATGCAATGTTACAGTATATTTAAACAATATAATTCTAAGAGTCAAGAGAGACTTTCCCTAACATTGATATTGCCCAGTTAAGAGCTAAGAATGGATTGATCAAGCATCACCACAATGAACATTGTAAGGTTGGCATTCAGTCTAGCTTTCAAGAGGCTGCTGTTTTACTAAAGATAGTAAGGACGATTGAATTTTGTAAAGACCAGATCATAGTCATAGATTCATAGAGTTACACAGGAGGGAAGCAGACCCCTCAGTCCACCCATCCTTGCTGACCAGGCTGTCTACCTGAGCTGGTACCATTTCGCTGATATCCCTCTAGTCTTTTCCTATCCATGTGGTGTCTAAATGCCTCTTAAATATTGTAACTGTATCTACCTCTACCATTTGCTCAGACAACTTCATTTACACACATATTACATCACAAAGGAAGCATGATAGTGCCTCTACTTTCTTAAAAGTTTACAAGGATTCAGCATGTCATCTAAAACTTTAACAAACTCCTATAGACTTGCAGGGAAAGGAGTTGCATCATGGCCAATGGCCTAAAAGTAGTGGGTATGGCCCAGTCTATCACAGGTGAAGCCATCCCCAACATTGAGCACAACTACACAGAGTGCTGTCATAGGAGAGCCGCATCCATTATCAAGGACCCCACCATCCATCCATCAGCAGGGTTGTAGAAGAGCTTCAGGACTCACATTGCCAGGTTCATGAACAGTTATTATCCCTCAACCATCAGGCTGTTGAATAGAAGGGATAACTTAGCTCAACTTCACTCACCTCAACACTGAACTATTCCCAAAACCTATGGACTCACTTTCAAGACTCTTCATCTTATGTTCTTGATATTTATGCTTATATATCTATTATTATTTTCTTTTTGTACTTACAGGGTTTGTTGTTTTTGTACATAGGATGTTGTGTGTGTTCTTTGATAGTGTTTCTTTGTATTTACTGTAGATGCCTGCACGGAAATGAAACTCAAGGTTGAAAATGGTGACATATAAGTGCTTTGATACTAGCTTTACTCTGAACTTTGAACACCGCCCGTTCTGTGAAAAACTTAAAAGGGGTCCCTCTGGTCCCCTTTTAGACTATTTTACCTCAAGAATAATAACTGTGATCATTCACCTTGTCTCTGACTTCATGATTTTGTAAAACTTCTATACGTTTAATCTTCAGTCTGGAGTTTCTGGAAGCAGTTGAGCAGATATAGGATAGATAGATAGATCCTAAAGAAGAAAATAAAGTATTCTAAAAGTAGGGTAAGGCAACTGTGGCTGACTAAGGAAGTCAAAGACAACATAAAAGTAATAGAGAGGGATAATGGAAAATTAGAGATTGGGATTTTTTTTTATAAGCAAGCAGTTGGCAACTAAAAAGGCCATAAGGAGGGAAAATGTGAAGGTATGCAATAGCAATAAGCCATGAAATAATATGAAAGAAGATACCAAAAGGTTTTTTTCATATACTGTGTATAAAGGGTAAAAGAGAGCTAAGAATAGACACTGGACAGCTGGAGAGGTAGTATTGGGGTACCAAGGAAATGGTGGATGAAATGGTTAAGTATTTTGCATCATCCTTCATTGTGGAAGGCACTAGCAGTATGTCAGAAGTTCAAAAATGTCAGGGGGCAGAAATGAGTGTAATTGCTATTATTAAGGAGTAGGTGCCTGGGAAACTAAAAGTTCTGGAGATAGATTGTGATTTCACTTGTAGGTAGTTTACAGGTCTCTCTGGGGTGTCGGGTGCCAGCCATAGGGAGGGGGCTACAGTGGTGAGCTCTTTCTGGGCAGGGAGTTTGGGCAGGGAGCCAGAGAACATTGGGCTCCAAGGCTTTTAGAGCACCTGAATTAGTTAATTGTTGTTTAATAAGAGTTGTTAGAGTTCCTTGTGTTTTTTTCTCAAGTGACTTGGTATTTGTGATGTGGTCTCCTGGTGCTTTCTCTTTTAATGTGTTCAGTTTCTTCTGATAGCTTCAGGGATTCTGTGTAACTTGTATTATTTAGGCAGATGCCTGATTAGCACTAATCACGAGATCTTAGTTTTGAGAATGTTACATCTCACAGTGTTGCTCAGTCTAGTCACCAATGTTTTTTTGGAATTCTTTTAGGGAATTACAAGCAGAATAGACATAGAAGAATCACTGGATGTTGCATACTTCAATTTTTCAGAAGGCCTTAAACAAGATGCTAAACATGAGGCTGCTTAGCGGTATTAGAGATCATGATATTACTGGAAAGATTCCACTATGGATAGGGAATTGGCTGATTTGCAGGAGGTAATCAATGGGAATAAAAAAGGATCTTCTCTGGTTGGCTGCCAGTAACTAGTGGTGTTCTGCAGGGGTCGGTGTTCGGACCCCTTTTATTACATTGTATGTCAATGATTTGGATGATGGAATTGATGACTTTGCAGCCAAGTTTGCAAATGATATGAAGATGGGTGGTGTTGAGGAAGCAGGGATACTGCAGAAGAACTTCGACAGATTAGGAGAATGGGCAAAGAAGTGGCTGATAGCATATGGAGTCAGGAGGCTTATGGTGATGCACTTTGGTAAAAGGACTAAAAGCATAGACATAGACAGTTGAGGAGTTTTCAGTGGAAAGGGTGAGCAGCTTTATGTCCTGGGTGCTTACAGCTTCCTGGGGCTATCCTGGGCCAAGCACACTGATACAATCATAAAGAAGGCATGCCAGTGGCTATACATCATTAGGAATTTGACGAGATTTGGTATGTCACCAAAATCCCTTGCAGATATATACAGATGGACAGCATTGTGACTGGTTGTACCGATGTCTGGCAAGGAGGCTCCAATGCATGTGATCACAAGAGGCTGCTGGAGTGTATAGACTCAGTCAGCTCCATCACAGTCACAACCCTCCCCACCATTGAAGACATCTTTGAGGGGCCATATTGGCAACATCCACTGGGGACGTGCTCCCTTCTCTTCACTATATCAGAGAGCAGGTACAGGAGACTGAAGACCCACACTCAATGATTCAGAATCAATTTCTTCCCCTTAACAATTATTTCTGTGAGAAGATATGGAATACTTACCGCCAAAACTTTTCAATTTTCGGGCAAAACCAAAACATATGAATTAAAGAGGCATCAGCAGAGTTGCATTTATTACGAAGTGGAGAAACATTCGGATAAAAACTGGACAGCTTCTGTTTAGAAATGTGAGCTCGATGAACCGCTTTAAATTGTAGAAGAGAATGATGAGCACAGAAAGATGATTTATTAACCCGTTTAAGAATTTTATTCCATCTATCATCAGAAATCTGACAACTTATGTCATCCTCCCAAGCTTTTTTTATTTTATCTAAAAAGTCTTGTCTAGAATCGATCAACAAGTTATAGAAACCGGTAATAGAACCATTAACAAAAGGTTTTAAATTTAAAAGATCGTCCAGTAAATTTTTATCAGGACCTAAAGGAAAAGTAGTTAATTGGAAACGTAAGAAATTTTTTAGGGTCTAATTTGACCCAAATCCCCTTACTGCCTTGTTTGGTATTATAGCAAATGAAGATATAACTTTAAATACTCCTAACCTACCTCTCTTTTAGCAAGAAGAGCAATCTTGCTTAAATGGAAGGAATCTACCCCTCCTACATATCTTCAATAGCTACGTGATATTATGTCAAATTTAAATTTAGAAAAGATCCGCAGCTCAGTCTTAAATTCAAAACAATCTTTTTATGATATCTGGGGACCTTTCCTAAATTACTTTTCCAATTTATTAAGTTTAACAGTGCACAGACTTTAATGTATATTTTTATCTTCTCTTCTTAAGTGAATATGTTTTTTTTTCTAATTATCTATTATCATCCATCAGCTTTTTTCTTTGGTAGTTGGTAGGGGGATGACTTTTTTTATATAATTTTTTTTTTATGATGTATGACCTATCTTTAAATTTTTTGATTACAAAGTGGTATACCTTTATGTGTTATGCTATAACATTTTGATCAATTTTATTACAATATATAAATGTACATGCTGTTGAATGAAGTTATGCTGCGATGTATCTATGTGTTGCCCTCTGTAAATCTTGTTTTTTTCTTCTGAATAAAAATATTGTAAAAAGAAAACAATTATTTCTGAATAGTCCATGAATCAATGAACTCTTCATCATTATTCCTTTACTTCTGCACTAATAATTTATTTAGTAATTTACTGTAATTTTAAGTTTTTGCACTGCTCTGCTGCCCAAAACAACAAATTCCATATTATAGAAACAGTGATAATAAACACAATTCTGATCCTGATTCTCTCCTGCCTTCTGATAAGTGTAAGTTCTTAACTGTACGTTCTTGTTTCTTTGGAATTGTCATGGCTGGAATGAGAAAGCACTGAGTGGTAAAACAGAGCTGGGGAACAGGTTTCAAACCACTACATTGTTTGTGTAAAGCATTCTCAACACCTTACATGAATTCAGTATTTAAGTGCCTCCTGATTGGTCAGAATAGGGTGAGAGCCGGTATTTGTCAGAGTTGTGTGGTGCTGAATTAAATGCTCAGCAATTTTACTCCAGAAACTACTTCTCACCGAGAGACATTGAGTCATAGAAACTACAGCAAGGAAACAGGCTCTTTGGCCCACCTTGTCTGTGCTGAACTATTAATCTTCCAAGTCTCATTGAACTGTACCCAAACCATAGACCTCCAAGCATCTCGCATCCAAGTATCTGTACAAATTTCTCTTAAGTGTTGAAATCAAACCCTTATCTCCCGCTTCCACTGGCAGCTCATTACACACCCTCACCATGTACTGAGTGAAGAAGTCCCCACTCATGTTCCTGTTAACCATTTCACCTTTTACCTTTAACCTTTGATCTCTAGTTCTAGTCTCTCTCAACCTCAGTGGAGAAAGTCTGCTGGCATTGACCCTATCTATTCCCCTCATAATTTTGTATATCTCTATCAAATATCTCATCATTCTCCTACACTCTAGGAAATAAAGTCTTAACCTATTCAATATTTGCCTTCAGCTCAGGTCCTCAAGTTCTGGAAACATCCTTGTAAAATTTCTCTGCACTCTTGCAGTTTTATTGACATCTTTCTTGCAGGTAGATGACCAAAACTGCACACAATGCTACAAATTAGGCTTCGCCAATGTCTTATACAACTTTAACGTAACATCTCATCTCCTGTTCTCAATACATTGATCTAAGAAGGCCATGATGGAATGTAGTCTGCTCTTGCATTCCATTGTGGCTGATCTATTATTCCTCTCAACCCCATTATTCTCCCCATAATCATTGATGTTCTTGTAATCAAGAACCTTTGTGTAGTTGCTCAACATTTGCAGCATCTGCAGAAACTCTTGTGTTTGTGTGTGTCTGTGTGTGTGTGTAATTATTTTATGTTAAATTGCTGTTACACTAAATAACTGATGAAATCTTTATAAAAACTGTATTGAGCTAAAATGAACATGTAAACCTGTATGTAAATACAAGTCTTTCTATCACACTGTAGCCTTAAAGCAATTAGATTCAAGATTTAAGATTGTTTAATGGCATTTCCTGTACACAAGTATAAAGGAGAACAAAATAATTGTTTTTCTTGGTCTGATGCAGCACAAAAAAATCACAATAAAATAAAGTACTCAATAATACTAATAAAACACAATAAATATGTAAGATTCTTTTATACATAGTTTGATTGAATGTCCATCAAGTGATGCTGAGTCAAGAAGTGTCTGTACATAAGATGACTGACAGGAAATGATGATGTGGCTTGGGGTGGGTTATTGGGTGGAAATGTTGATCAGCATTACTGCTTGGGGAAATTAGCTGTCTTTGAGTCTTGTGGTCCTGTGTGGATGTTACGCAGCCTCCACCTTGATGTGAGTGGGTCAAACAGTCCATAAGCAGGGTGGGTGGAGGAATCCTTCATAATGTTACTGGCCCTTTACCACTAGATTTCTGTATATAGCAGGTAGGTTGGTGCAGGTGATATGTTGTGCATTATTTTGAAATGCAGGTGGGAAAGAGACCAAACACAGATAGCAAAGACTGATAGATGAAATGTAATGCCTTTGAGTGGAGGTGAGCTGTTACCATTGCTGCCGTCTGATCTCAGTCTCAGATGTTTCAGACCTGCTTCAGCTCAGTGTCATAATCCCTGACAATCTGTTTCCTTTCTGAGCCCTTTCCCTGTGGCATATTCCCCCATCCTTTGGAATTTGTAATGTTTTCTGCCAAGCCCCTCTTGTACCTAATTGTCAAAACAGTAATTACTCCCCTCTTCCTTGTCAGGTGTCAGCTGCATCTCAAACAAAAGATAACTTCTAGAATTAACCAGGGAACTATGAGAGTGATTTTTTTTGTAATTCCAAAACATTAAACTAATTGAAAGAAAAACACGGAGTTGGGAATAATGCATCTTCGTGTTGTTTTTAGTTTAAGCAACATATGATGTGGCAACATAATGATGTATGTAATTCAGGCATTTTGCATTTAACCTGTAGTGGATTATTTAAATAAACGAAGGATGCTGAATCAAACAATAGATTTACAATATTACTCAAATATTAAATACATAACACTCCTCCCTGCTCAGTATAGAATGCATCTCAACCTGTATACATATACTATATGTATATAAGGTATATGTGCATCTATGTATATGTACATGTAGAAGTAGGCCTCTGTTGGTCTTGATAGACCATGGATTTGCACCTCGGAAAGTTTCCAGGGCACAAGCCTGGGCAAGGTTTTATTTTATGGAAGACCAGCAGTTGCCCAAGCTGTAAGTCTCCCCTCTCCACGCCACCAATGTTGTCCAAGGGAAGGGCATTAGGACCTATACAGCTTGGCACCGGTGTCGTCGCAGAGCAATGTGTGGTTAAGTGCCTTGATCAAGGACACACACGCAGCCTCAGCCAAGGCTCGAACTAGCGACCTTCAGATCACCAAATGAATGCCTTAACCACTTGGATCTATGTACTATATGTATATAAGTTGAATATACTATATAATATAACGACTATATTTACATCCACAGCGTATTAAATTTTAATTGCTCCATTCAGGCCTGAAGGTTTAATTACTGTAGAAGATTTCTTATTCTTGTGGGGTAACATCTTTATCATCTTTCCTGACAAGGTGTTGCGAGGGGGTCACTCTGCTTGGCAGGTGAGACTTGTGGCTGTGAAAACAACTTCAGTGTCTAGATCCTCCTTCATGCTGGTTGTATCAGTTGATTCTGAAACTGTGAGACATGGATCTGACAGCTCTGGACACCTTCCTTCTACTTTTCCCAGCTTTTCTCTCTGGATTTACTTTCATCCTTACTTCTCTCCCTGTCTTGGTTTCTTTCTTTTTGCTGTTCCATTCATCCAGCTGGGCTTTGGTCTTTACACCTACTTTTTACAAGGAGCTTTTTGTCTCCCATTTAAAGTTCATGCAAGTGAACTTAATACACATAGGGTAGATTCTGGTACTTTATGCTCACAAAAGCTGAATGCTTGCAACTTTCCTGAAGCTCCTTGAACTCTCATCCAGCTTAAAGCCAAGCTACATTTTGTAAATAACTGTTCGATTAACATTTCAGAAACTTTCTCAGATATGTTACCTATAAAAACTGTTGTAGTCAGGCCGCTGCTTTCGTCACTTTCAGGATAGCTCTGAGCAGCTTGGTCCTTCCTTGATCCAATATACTCTCCAACCAAAATCAAATCAAATCAAATTTAATTGTCATTCAAGCCATACCTGGATACAACCGAATGAGAGAGTGCTCCTCTGAGGCCAAGATGCAAAAACATATATGTGCATTCAAAATAATGAGAAAGAAAAAAAAGAACACAGTCACTTAAGAAAACACATATTTAGTCCAAGATCCTGAGTGACAAGTCTCGCAAATTGATGGCTCCCAGCAGTCCACCCTGTAGTTCCAATTATCCAACACTGGAGGGCAGTACCAATGCAAGAGGCCACCCCCTACTGAGCCCAGACACCACACTACAATGCAAGCCTGAGGACTGAAGCCTAATTCTAGCTACAACTGAGGCCATAGTGCTGCCTTGCCACCTATCTCCCCACCAAACAGGAGCAGCAGGCCACCAGCAATCAATGTCCAACAGGGCCTTGCAATCACAAAATAAATGTCCAAGACAGTCACTCATGGTTTCACTGCACACCACCTTCGCACCAACTCTGGTGCCTCTGATTAGGATGCTGCATCATGCTCTGCACCCAGGTCAGCTCTTCCGAACCCAATCTGGCTTCTCCTGTGGCCCATTAGGCCGACACAAATCCCCAGGCCCAACAGCCCAATCTGAGTCCCTGGGCCTAAAGGTCCAATTCAAATCCCTGGCCCTGATGGTCTGACTCAAATCCCTGGGCCTGACGGTTCAACTTGAATCCCCAGGCCCAAAGCCCCAACTCGAATCCTCTGACCCAAAGGCCTGACTCATATCCCTTCACCCAATGACCCACCTTGACACCCCCAGCCCGTCTCAACTGTCTCAGCCCAACAGGTCTTCTCTGAACCACCAACCTGCCATTAGAGGGGACTGAGAGGCCACTGCATGTATACACATTGCCATCTTGCTGGAACCAGAAGCATGAGGTTGGCATCAGCACCTACTTACCTTCTGTTGGGCACAATTCATGGTGTACAGCATGAAGACAGTTTTGGTATCATCCAGTACCTTTCTTAATTCTCCTTCAGGTAACTCTATTACAGGGGATATGGCATGAAAACGCTGGCGGGATCTCCAAACAAGTTATACCTGTCTCAGGCAATCATGTCCCCACAATGCTGGCCTTTCTGTTTTTAGCACATGCAAACCCAACATAGCCTGTTGGTTGTTGTATTTCACTGTTACAAATGTCATTCCTGCTGGAGTTTCTTTTCTCCAGTAAAAGTCTTCAGTTGGACACCTGCAAGCTTCTGTTCAGTATCTTTGAAATGTTGTTTAAACTTATTTTTTGGAAGTATTAAACAGATGAATCAGTGTTCAATTCCATTTTTATTGATTTAACATTCACTTCTGATGTATGTTTATCTATTGTTGGTTTTCACATTATAAATCTCTAGGCTGCTCAGTCCTGTGTCACTATCATCATTCTCAGATTTTTCATCAATGCCATACAGATTAGCACCCTTCATGAAACTGCAACTTAACTTTTTTTCTTTTGTTCTTCCCTGTGGAGTTCAGTTATTTTTGTCTGCCTGGCATTCTCATTGTATGTGTCCTACTTTGTTGCATTTTCTGTAAGTTTTACTTTAAATCTGTGTTACTTTGGTGAATGTGAGCCCTTACCACAGAGGAAACACAATTCGGTCGGCCAGACCACTTTCTGCTTAAACGTTGCAATTTTGTTCATGTTCACTTTCCTTCCTGACTGCAACTCAATTCATCTCTGCTCTTTCTATAGATACAATAATCTCAACTGTTCTTCAGTGAGGAGCTGCTTTGTATGTTTTTTCATCAGATTGCACAAACTGAACAATCTCAATGTGCATCATTAAGCCCATCATAGAACCGACAATGCTTGGACAACTTTTTCAATTGAGCTACGTGTACTGAAATAGGCCCCCTTTCCTTTTGATTCCACGTACAAAACCTAATGTGTCCTGCAATCAACAACAGTTTTGGTTCTAAATGTTACTGCATTATTTTCATGATATGTGCAATATTTATTTTGGCTGGTTTGTTTGGAGCAGTCAAACTTCTCAGTAAACCACATAACTTTAAATCCAATGCTCTCACCAAAACTGGTTCTTGTTTCTCATTGGCTATTCCATTTTATTTGAAATATGGCTCAACTCAGTCAGTATACATTTTCCAGTTATCTCTTGTGTAATTGAACATGTCTATCTTTCAGGTGTAGCTGACTATTTCTGCATTTTTTATTTATGATTATTATTACACTGTACAATCCGTTTATGAACCTGTGAATTTGTCCATTTCAGGCTTTTTTAAAAACTCCACCGTGTTCTCTCCCTTCTGAAGAGACACGTGCTACACTGCTTTTTTTTACTTGAACATCTTGCTGTGCTTCGACAGGAAGGCAGCTGTCTCAGGTTTGCTTAAAACTTCCATGTCACCACTGTTATATTTTGTCATTCCAAAACATAAAACTGATTGAAAGAAAAATGCGAAGAATCCATAATGTGTGCGTAACCTTGTCTTTATTTTAGTGTAATGTGCACGTATGATGTGGCAGCATGATAACGTTATACCATACATGTAATACTACATATAACCATAGTGAATTATTTAAATAAGCAAAGAGTTTTAATCAAAAAATATATTTATAATATATGTTACTGATATGTTACTCAAATGTTACTGATATATCAAATATACAACAGAGATAAATCCACAGAGCTTTGGAAATAAAAATGTAGTCTTCAAGAGATGTGTAGATATATTTAAATTTAGACTGAGTTCAAACCTCATAACATTATTGGTGGTTATTTCATCATCCTTGTTGTTTTCCTATCTGTGTTACTAAAATATGTTAATGTGCTGGTTTAAATACCAAACTTCTGGTATCATTTTTCATACTCTTCAAGTTGTGATAGGAATAAAAGTTTACAAACTTTCTTCACAATAATTATTTTGCTGGGATAATCTAAAGCTGGGGAGTGATTCAGACCAAATTCAGACCAAATTGTAAAGAAGGGACTGGTGAATGAATACAAGGAAGGAAACATGGATCCTAAGATATTCAATTTGGGGTTCAAATCAGATGCAGAGGAGGAATCCTGAAAAAAATCCATTGCAAATAACCCTGAGCATACGCCAGGTATACTACCAATGTCATTTGGTCATCACTGGATCTAACTCATCCGAGAACTCACAAGGTAGTTTCAAGGAATAGATTTCACTTACTGGTGAATTTGTGAAATATAATGGACTTAAGCTAAACTATTCTCAGCTAACTCCTTTAGGGTACATCATTTAAAACATTTCTGAAGTGATTTCACTTTTAACCCTGAAATGAATTTCCTTCAGCCAAAAGAAATTCAACAGAAAAACTATTTCTGTTTCTCTTTATTAAATATCCTGCTAGTTTTCCTTATTTTATTAAATTAATTATTTTTTTCACAGTCTTGTTCCCAATCATATAGCCTAAAGTTTCTGTAGGACTTTTGGTCAGAGAAGACTAAGTTCTACCATCTATTCACTGGAGTCTGGAAACACATTTTTCTTTGAAGGTGGAGTGTCTCAGGTTCTCATGGACTGTACTGAAGATTCATTGATGCTTCTCACTCAGGAGAAAGTGCTAATCCACCTTCAGCCCAGCACTTCTTACTGATCGAAGTCTGAGGCACTTAAGAACCTGCTGAAGAGTCTTGGCCCGAAACATCGACACTACTCTTTTCCATAGATGCCTGCTGAATTCCTCCAGCATTTTTGTGTGTTGCTTCGATTTCGAGCATCTGCAGTTTTTCTCTTGTTTGCATTGAAGAATGTAATGGGTATCCACTTCCCCTTATGATAAATGAATATGACAGAAAACAAACATGCCCCACTTTGTTTACATTCAGTGTTTGACTGTAGTGCAGGTCTGTAACAATAAAGTCTAGACAGCAAGCACAACATGGCTGTCCTACTTCACCACAGTTTGCAAGGTAAGCACACTGACAAGTTGTCTCGATAGGGGAGCTGCCACTGTGGTACAGAAGAACATGGAGCTAGGGCATAATTAGTTGTCTAATCAGAACTTCCCTGAAAGAAAGACAATCCAATATTCATGTCAAATCCTTCAGAAAGCCAAACCAGACTCCTCATGGACAGTGGTGGGAATCAAACCCTGATCTTCCAGCTGGTACTGTGACAGCATTAGAGTGCTAACCGTTAACTACTGTGCCACCCTGTGCCACCATTCCTCCCTCCCCCATTTACTTCTGAGTTGCTTAAAACAAGGCCCACCGATTTAAAATGTAATGGATGACAAATCCTGACAAATCCTCAACACCATATGGAGAGAGTATAGGTGGTTCAGGGTTCATTCCTTACCAACACCAGGAATAAAAATTCTACAACCAACGATGTTGCAATACTTTTTCTACAAAATTTGTACACTTTCTCTGTACTGATGTTGTTTAAAGTATTCTATATTTGGGGAACTTGAAAGAGAAAGGGAACTTTCATACACAGCATGGAACAACTTTATAGCACAGTGCAGGCTCTTCAGCCCCCAATGTGTGTGATGCACCATCAATAACTCTTGGAGACGTGAGGCGAGATATAGGCTTTTATTGACTGGAAGAAAGAAAAAGCAGCAATTGACCACCACACTGCATCCTGGAGACTGAGGCCAGGGCGGTGTCCCCAATCGCCTTTATACCGGGGTCCATGGGAGGAGCCATGGTCAGTGGGAGGAGCCACAGGAGCAGTGATGTCAGTGGGGGGGGGGGGGCGTGTCCAGACAGGTATATGTAGTTCACGACAGTGTGCCAATATTTTAACCTAATTTAAGATCAATCTAACCCTTCCCTCCTCCATAGCCCTCCATTTTTCTAACATCCATGTACCTATCTAAGAGTTTCTTGAATGCCCCTAAAGTACTTGTCTTTACCAGCAACCAGGCTGGGTGTTCCATCAACCCACCACTCTCTGTAAACAACATACCTCTGGCATACCCCCTACGCTTTGCTCCAGTCACTTGAAAATTATGCTCCCTCGTATTAGCCATTTCTGCCCTGAGAAAAAGTCTCTGGCT
The DNA here is from genome assembly GCF_030144855.1 of Hypanus sabinus. Taxonomy (NCBI): domain Eukaryota; kingdom Metazoa; phylum Chordata; class Chondrichthyes; order Myliobatiformes; family Dasyatidae; genus Hypanus; species Hypanus sabinus. Next base: position 32,604,385 of record NC_082726.1, on the reverse strand, counting down.
ATCCATTTGATCAATGACTTGAACATATTAGGAGAATGGGCAAAGAAATGGCAACTGGAATACAGTGTTGGAAAGTATATGGTCATACACTTTGCTAGAAATGAAAGGGTTGACTGTTCTCTAAATGAAGAGAAAATACAAAAAAACTGAGATGCAAAGGGACTTGGAAGTCTTTGTGGAGGATTCCCTAAAGGTTAATTTGCAGGGTGTGTCAGTGGCGAGAAAGACAAATACACCGTCAGCATTCATTAAAGAGGAGTATAATATGAAAACAAGGATGTAATGTTGAGTCTTTATAAAGCATTGTTGAGTCCTCACTTGGAGTTTATGAGCCGTTCTGGGCCTCTTATCTTAGAAATGATGTTCTAAAACTGGAAAGCGTTTAACGGAGGTTCCCGAAAATGATTCCAGGATTGAATGGCTTGGCATATGAAGACTATTTGATGGCTCTGGGCCTGTATTCACTAGAATTCAGAAGAACAAGGGTGACTTGATTTAATCCCATCAAATAGTGAAAGGCCTTGATGGGGTGGATGTGGAAAGTATGTTTCCTGTGGGTGGAAGTATCTAAGACCAGAGGACACAGCCTCAGAATAGAGGGATGTCATTTTACAATGGAGATGAGGAGGAATTTCTTTAGCCAAAGAGTAGTGAATCTGTGGAATTCTTTGCCATAGGTTGCTGTGGAAGCCAAGTCCTTATGTATATTTAAGGCAGAGGCTGATCGATTCTTGTTTAGTAAGGGCATGAAGGGATATGGAGAAAAGGCAGGAGATTGGGGCTGGGAGGAAAGTTGGAGCAGCAATGAAGAAAGCAATGATGGCAGAGTTGACTCGATGTGCCAAATAGCCTAATTCTGTATTTATAACTTATGGTCTTATGGTCACCCCAAAGCACCTGACAAACAATTAAAGTGACAATGTAGCTAATTTGTACATTGGAAATTCTCATTTTCTTTATTGTTCCTACTAGCTGAGTGATATTTCCTGGTTCTTCAGTTCTAACAATGTCACAGGCTCTTTTATTTACCTATGGTAGGTCCCTGATTGAATAGCTCATCCAAAAAGAGGAACCTTATTGGGTTTGATTAGTCTGAAGTACTATTTGAATTACGTGAAAGCAGAGGTGTCTAATAGGTCCCAAACATTACCAGGAAAGGAAAGAGTGTGAAGATTAATCTTCCATACCAGATGACAAAGGAGGAATGGCTGGAGAAGCATCTTCTTTTTCAGAGAACAATTTAATGATATCTGCTTTGCAGAGCAGGAATGCATTAAAGGACTTAATGGAAATAGTAAAAAAGGTCCACTGGCTTATCTGAGCAACAATCACACTTGAGTCACACTTAGTATGTTCCAACCTACATTGTTTACGTCCATGAAAGGCCCCCTATGATAGGCATTCTCCTTAAGGCTCAGACAAGAGAGCATCAGTAAAGAAATCAACAATTTGAGCATGTTCTCAAAACCTCAATGAAAAAGTGTAACTTCCCCATCCAGTTACGAGAAACCCTGATCCCAGAGAGCACACATAAAGAAGGGATATTCAGAATGGGAATCTTGAGTTCCTTTGTTGGTTGTAAACAAACCCAGCATTAATACCAGAAAGAGTAGACCACAAAGTCATCTTGTCATGTTCTGACCCACATATGGTACAGCCTGCAGGTCCCATTTGATCTCGTCAACCGCCTCAGAATCCACAGCTTCTTAAGGATATCGGAGGAGAATTACAAGGTGGAAAAAGGTCAGTCATGATGACAAGTTCCTCACTGGATGTGCTACACTTGATGATCCTATGGTTCGACTCAGGACCACATTAGCTGAGTGAGCCCCAATAAAGGAACTCACTGTGGTCAACTTCAGCTGTACTTTCACTGATATCTGTCTAATATAGAAGAATCTTAATTAAAAAAAAAATCACTTATCACAATGTTCTACTCTAACAGTTTCAATGTCATATTTCCAAGAGTCAGATGATTCAATTACATAACAGCATCTATACTTTTCTTCAAATGTAGGGGGATTATGTCAAGGATTCCACTATTAGTTTACCTTCAATATCGGGGCTGGAACTTTTAAATTTTGTATAAATTTTGTGTCATTAATTGTTTCTGCAAGTGATTTTTTTTTACCTTCCAGGTATCTATCTTCATTTTGTCTGCAATACAGCCAGAGTGAATGTTTAAATGAATGGAAACAATCACTATGCCAGAGGCAAGGATTAAAGGCTGCAGTGTCTTAGTTCACATATGACCAAGGGTTAAGATACATTTGATGATATTTAAATTATAATTATCATTGCTCACAGATCTATAATCTAATATTCTCTGAATTATTAAGTTTTGGGGATGCCTGAGTCAGATGATACAACTTCCACTGTAAATGCGATTTCATCAGCTAAAAAGTAAAGGTAAGGAAGGCAGCATGGAATAATATTGTTTTAAGGACTAATATTTAAAGTAAAGTATAGCAAGAGTAACATTTCTTCCTAGAGTCTTTCTTACTCTAAAAACAACAACACACTTTTTGTGTATTATTCCTAGGCAATGTATCTATGAGATCTTTCTCAAGTAGATAGGATTTTTTTTAGATTTCTTTTTCAATCTAAACATGTATTTTACCTTTTCAATACATTTCTCCCCCACCCATTGCAGTGTAGGAGTAATATAAAGGTTCTACTCAGTCTGGGGGTCCTGGCTGAGGCAGGCTTATCCAAACATTCTTGCCTGGCTCTTTGGCTTTCTCTTGAATTCCCATAAACTCTCTCAATTCCTTGAGGAGAGTAGTATTGGGTGTAGGAGCTGGCTGGCCTGAGTAAGTGATCAGGGGTGTATTTAGGTGCACATCGAACATTAAGAAATCAGTTTTAACTTTCTTGTGCAGAACTGTTTTTGCAATTGGCATATTGTTTACAGAAAATTGCACTGATGCATAATTTTGGCCTCTAGAATAGACCATTTTTGCCAGACTGCTTAATCTCCTGATTCCTTCACTCTACTGAGCCACTCAGTTGGGGAGCAATCATGTGCTGTACTCCATTTGCATGCCTGTTTGTTCACACATGGCTTGAAAACCATTATCAATGAAGGTAGACCCTCAGTCGGTATGTATAGAGGTGATGGTGCCAGCATATAGGAATATGGAGTTTTGGAGTGCCACGATGCTGGCAGCCTCACTATAAGAACTCATGGGTACTAACCATATCTATCTTGTATAAATATCAACCATCTATTAGATTTAGACATCTAAAAGAATATATCTATTAGATTTCCAATAAGGTGGGTTGCCTGGGATGCCGGAAATGGGCCTAAAAATCTATTTGCCACACTTGCATTGGTTGATGTGAGGTGGTTTTGTGACTGCTCCTTTATAGTAGGCCAGACATTCTTTACAATTTGTAACAAATAGTTTACTGTCATTCAACATGTAAGGCCACCAGTATAACATGGGTAATTTCATATGTGTGGCTTATCCACCGCAATGATTGTGTCCAAATCCTTAGAGGGGTTCTTGAATTAGTGCTTCTCACTTGTGGGCAGGAAGGATTTGTTTCTTAACTTTTTTAGACCTTCTACCCAAACATTACCTTTGCCATCAGTTTCATATTTGTACAGCATCGGAAGTCATTTGTGATTGAGTTTAGTGGTAACCAGGAGAATTCTTAAAACATCATCCTGATTATTTTTTGCTTGTTGCTGAGTTACTACCAAAGCCCTGGTTTCCCTTACTTTAGTAAGGTCCATGCCGACAGCTTGTTTTGCCTGTTCATCTGTCGTGGTCCTGGCTGGCATTTCCCACCTTTTCCCTTTCCTCCCTAATTGGTCCTTAATCCCCACACTTGATTCTCAATCTTTCCCAATTCCTCTCAATCACCAGCACCTGGTTTCCATTAGCCACCAGAGGATAAGACTCCAACAACTCCAGTCAGCCTTTGCCAGAATGGTGGGGGTGGGGGTGGGGGTGGGGGTGGGGGTGGGGGTGGGGGTGGGGGTGGGGGTGGGAGAGGGAGAGGGAGAGGGAGAGGGAGAGGGAGAGGGAGAGGGAGAGGGAGAGGGAGAGGGAGAGGGAGAGGGAGATTCTGTAAATCAAGTCTCTCAGGTCCTGATCCTACCTCTGTGTTGGAGTCCTGCACTTGGGTTTGTCACATCATCAGCAAGTTTATTTCCATAGCTGTGGAATTGGCTATGAACCAGGATGTGTAGCACCTGTAATAATGGGTGAGTCAATAATAACTCTTAAATATTCTTCCATGTGGACAAATGTGGAAGTAGCTTACCTCTGTGTGTTCTCCACCTGGTAGTTGACCAGATGGGAAGATCTCTTTTTACTGCATTCCTAATATAATTAGTCAGTACAAATCAAGACTGGTTCTGTTGTATTTACTTGCCTTGGACTAAATTTTAAGGCTTTAGCCTTTGCAAACTGAGCTGTATGATTTCCCAATGGATGTACAAATTATTTTTAAAAAAACATTATTTCTTTTATAATTCCCCCTTCTGTCTGTATTTGAGTGGGTCCATCTTTCTGGAATTTGCTGCTCTATCATAGTACCACATTTGAGAATTGTACTTTGAAGGCTGTCTTGCTGCCATGTGTTGTAGAGAAGATGGTTCTGCAACTTCCACGATAGGTATGAATTGTAAGTCATAGTTCTCAGGAAAATTCCTGCTTTAAGGTGTCATTTTGTAAACATGTTTGCCATTTCCCATATCTAGTTAATGTAGTTCTCTGTTCATTTGTTAGTAAATTGCTACAATTTTTCAAAGCTGCAAACTCTGTTTGCATAATAATTGTTTTGTCCCTTGCAATGGTCTTACTGCAGTAAGTGTATGGAATACTACAGTAAGATATCATTCAAAGTAAATTTCTGTCTGTTGGGGTGAAATTATATGAGGCACAGCGGGGCTTGTGTTTCTTCTACCTCATTATAGTGATGACGACAGAGATTATTGGAGAAACATGCATTTACAGAACAAAAGAGTTTTGGTCTCTTCTCCAGAAGAGTATTATTTGTTGAACTGCATTCATCAATTTCTCTATTGCCTCATAATCTGAGGTAAAAACAAAAGATTTATCACATGTTGGTGTACATCTGTCATATAATGATTCTGGCAATTGAGCATAGTAAGGTTTGAAAGATCTAGCATAATTCAATTGGCCTAGCACAAATTGCAAGGCTTTAAGGGTCTTTGGATATCCTACTTGAGAAACCTCTGTCTAAATTCAGGGTTAACCATGCCCAGACTGGTAATTTACTTCTGTACGACAGTGATGACATTTTTTAATGTTGATTATATAGACTCTTATCTGTCAACCAATGACAGCCTCAGCTTGTGTTAAATGCTTGTCCAGAATGTCAGCTGTGCAGTATAGGTCATCAACATACACACAAGTGGCTGGCATTCCTTCTAGAGTTTGAATGACTCCTGCAGAAATTCAGTGGACTATTGGAAAAACCTGGTCTGGTCCACTGATATTGTGAGCCATCAAGTACCTTAAAGGCTGTGTAATGTCTATCACTTTCAAGAATTTGGTGTGTAGTTTCCTACTCTTCAAATGCTAGGTCACTTTCTTGCTTATCCTCTATGGTGAGCTCAGCTGTCAATGCCCACTACTAGATCCTTAGCCATTCCCTACCAAGGAGCTAATAAACTTGTTTAAACTCAATTCATTTACATTTTTAAATTTAGATAAAATTCTTAAAATACATTTAAAGCTCACAGACGATTTCTATCTTACAAAAGATTTCCAAATTATGAAGGATTTCTAAAACACTAAGGTCTCCAGGTACAATTCCTATAAGCTAGAATGACACACAACCAAGTTGAAGATGAATGAGTTGTCTGTCCCAGGAATTGAAGGCAGAGGAATGGATTTTGGTTCACCCCATTTTTTTCTGTCATTCTTCATCTTCCTTGACTATTCCAAACAAGCCTGACTGGTCTCTTACATTTAAGCAGATTGCTTTCTACTTGGATGACTTCACACTTATGATGTTTTTTTTCAGCTACCTTTTCACACAGATGGTCTAAAAATTTCAGGGGATGCAAATGCCAGGTACCCAGATTAATGCACTGAATGCTAACTCTGAGTATAGAAATTTTCCAACTATTAATAGGTCAGCTCTTTGATGTGCTATGATAGCATTAATCTGGTCTTCATATTCCTTGAACTAAATAATAGCCAGCATTCTGTTTCATGCAGGCCAATTAACATAACCCCAGTGTCTAACACTGCATTTCTTAAACAATTAGCCCCGTGCAGTGGGCCAGTACTCGGTGTTCCTTAGATGGTGATGTTGTTTCCAAAACTGTCTTTCTAACTTCACACTGATTATTGCTTGCCATTTAGAATAAATTAATAACTGAAGACTAGTTTCTGCTTACAACAAGAAGCTGAACAAAAAATATTGTTTTGAAGTTTGAGAGGGGGAGGGGGGAAGAGAGTGAGACCTCAACATCAAAATATGAAAATGTGTTAAATAATACAAAAGGTGCAATGATCTTTACAAGTAACATGCATAGCAAATTCTAGACAGTGTGATTGTAGTTAATTTTTGAGTTCTTCTTGATTTACAACTCGAACATGTGTTGTAAAGCATGTTCAAATTCATTGGTCAGTTGATCTGGCCAGTATTCGAATGTGCTTTCTTTATTTGACCTGAGTGCTGAGTTTCCTGTGTGAGAACAGTGACAACTCAACTTCTTAATCAGGGAAGTTTGAATTTTATTGCCCATCCCTAATTGTTCTTGAGAATATGACAGTTAGAATATGAACTCAAGAAAATCTGCAGATGCTGGAAATCCAAAGCAACACACACAAAATGCAGAAGGATCTCAGCAGGGCAGGCAGCATCTATGGAAAAGAGTAAACAGTCGAAATTTTGGGTCGGACCCTTCAGCGGGACTGGGAAGGAAGGGGAAAAGTCAAAATAAGAAGGTAGGGGTGGGGGAAGATGTACAAGTTGGCATGTGGTAGGTAAAACCAGAAAGTGGGAGGGGTGAAGTAAAGAGCTGGGAAGTTGAGATAGGGCTGGAGAAGGGGGAACCTGATAGAGGATAGAAGATGATGGAAGGAAGGGAAGGAGGAGCACCGGGGTAGGTGATGGGCAAGTAAGGAGATACCTGAAGATGAAAGAGGGAAATAGGAATGGTGAAGGAGAAGGGGTCAATTACCAGAAGTTCTAGAAAATATGAACTCGAGTGTCCTTCCAGTGTAGCTGCTCTAACAGTGGTGTTGAGGAATGTGATAGAATTAGACCCAGTGAGAATGATTGAACAATCATCTACTTCCAAGTCAGCATGGTTTTTCCATTTGGAGTGGGGTCTGCTGTTGGTACTGTTCCCATACACCTGAAACATTTGAAAATTTATCCTAGGTGACAAACTTTGAGTGTTTTTGAAATAGAACTAATTCGGGCAGCATAGATGATGGAAAGACTTTGGTGTCAGGAGCTGAGTTATGTGCCTTTAAGATAGCTGACATCAATTGTTTGTTCCTCTCCATAGATGCTGTCTGACTTGCTGAGTTCCTGCATTTAGTATGTGTGTTTTAGGTTTCCAGCATCTGCAGAATTTTTTGTCTATGACCTCCAATCTGCTCTTACAGTCACAGCATATATTTGGTGGATCCAGTTGAATTTGTGGTCAATGCTGATCAAAGCTGTTCCTGACATGATGGCCAAAATGGATGTGGTGATGGTAATGTCATTCAGGATCAAGATGAGATGGTTGTTAGACTGTTATTTGAGATAGTTATTGCCTGATACACTTACATTGCTGGATATAGAACATAGAAAATTACGGCACAGTACAGGAACTTTGGCTGACAATGTTGTATTGAAATTTTTAGCCTAATCTAAAATCAATCTAGCCATTGCCTCCTACATAGCCCTCCATTTTTCTGCCATGTGCCTACCTCAAATTTGAATGCACACAGTATACAGAATAAGGCTGATGAACTTGTAGTGCATTTAGTGATTGGCAGGTTTCATGGACAACGCTGAGTTGTGGCTGAAAGAAGATCATGGTTGGGAGCTTATCATCCAAGGATATACATCATATTCAAAATACAGGAAGGTAGGCAGAGGGGGTGGGGTATCAGTTTAAAAAAAAGAGAGTAAATCCTTTGAAAGGGGTGACAGGATTGGAAGATATAGAATCCTTGTGGGTAGAGTTATGAAACTGCAAGGGTAAAAATGCCCTCATGTGAGTCACATGTACAGTCCTCCAAACAGTTGCTGGGATGTGGGATGCAAATTAAAATGGGAGTTGGAAAAAGCATGTAAAAATGGCGAAGGTACGATAATCATGAGAATTTTTAATTTGCAGGCAGATTGAGAACATTAGGTTGGTGCTGGACCCCAATCGAAGCTCTTAATAGAATGCCTATGAAGTGGCTTATTTTGAGCAGCTTATGACTGAGCCTACCAGTGGAAAGGCAATTTTAGATTGAATATTGTGTAATGAACCAGATTTGATAAGGGAATTTGAGGAAAAGTAACTCATAGGATGCAGTGATCATAATATGATAAAATTCACCTGCAGTTTGAAAAGTGAAGAGAAAGTCCAAAGTATTAGTATTACAGTGCAATAAAGCAGATTACAGAGGCATGAGAGATGAGCTGGCCAAAGATTCGTAAAGGACACTAGCAGGGATGATGGCAGAACAGCAATGGTAGGAGTTTCTGGGGGCAATATGGAAGGCTTTGACAGATATATCCCTAAGATGAAAGGAAGATGAAGCAACTGTGGCTGAGAAGAAAAGTTAAAGGCAGCATAGAAGGAAAGAGGGTATATAATGGATAAAACCAGCGGAAAGTTCGAGGATTGTGAAGCTTTTCATAAACTACAAAGCCATAAGGAGAGAAAAGATGAAATATGAAGCCAATAATAAGAGGATACTAAGATTTTTTCAGATATAAAGAGCAAAAGAAAGGCAAGTGTGGATAAGAAAGAGACTGCTGAGAAATGAAGCTGTTGAGGTAGTATTTCAGGAAGAAATTAGTAAGTATTTTGCTTTAGTCTTCATAGTGGAAGACACAAACTATATGCCAGAATTTTGGGAGTGTCGGGGCAGAAGTGAGTGTAGTTGCTATTACTAAGAAGGTATATGAGAAGCTGAAAGGTCTGAAGGTAGATAGGTCACCTGGACCAGACAGACTACACTCCAAAGTACTGAAAGAGGTAGCTGAAGAGATTGGGGAGGCATTAGTAATGATCTTTCAAGAATCACTATATTCTGGAATGGCTCCAGAGGATTGGAACACTGCAAATTTCACTCCACTATTCATAAAGGAGGGAATAAGAGGAAAGGAAATGCTAGACCAGTTAGCCTGATTTCAGATTTGGGAAGATTATTAAGGATGAAGCTTTGGGGTACTAGAAGGCACATGATAAAATAGGCCAAAGTCTGTATGATTTCATTAAGGGGAAATCTTGCCTGACAAAATCTGTTGGATTTTTTTGAGGAAATAACAGGTAGGATAGTCAAAGGGAAGCCAGTGAATATTGTATACTCGGATTTTCCATGGACCATAAAACCATAAGAGAAAGGAGCAGAATTGGGCCACTTGGCCCAGTGAGTCTGCTCCACCGTTCCATCCTGGCTGATTTATTATCCCTCTCAACCTATTTTCCTACCTTTTCCCCATAACCTATGATGCCCTGACTAACCAAGAATCTAACAACTTCCACTTTAAATATGTTCAATGACTTGGCCTCCACAGCCATTGGTGGCAATGAATTCCATAGAGTCCCAACCCTGTGGCTAAATAAATTCCTCATCATCTCTGTACTCAGTGGACATTCCTCTTTTTTGGGGGGCTGGGTCCACTGGTCCTAGACTCAACCATTGTAGGAAATATCCTCTCCACATCTGTCTGGGCTTTTCAATATTTATTGGGTTTCAATGAGATCCTCCCTCATTGTTCTGAACTCCAGCGAGTGTAGGTCTAGAGCCATCAAACACTTTTCATACTCTAACCCTTTTATTCCAGTAATCATTCTCATGAACTTCCTCTGGACCATCTCTAGTGCCCGAACATCTTTTCTTGGATAAGGGGCCTAAAACTACTAATGATATTCCAAGTGCATTCTAACCAATGCCTTATAAATCTTCATCATATCCTTTCTCTTGTATGCTATTCCTCAAAACGAATGCTAACCTTGAGCTTGCCTTATAGCCAACTCAACATGATTAGTTCAGGCATCAAAAGTTAGAGAATGCAGGAGAGCGGGCCTGCAAGGGATTATAAATCAGTCATAAGAGAATGGCAGAGCAGACTTGATGGGATCAATGGCAAATTCTGCTCTAATGACTTGGTCTTATGGTCTAAGAGTTTCTTAAATGCCTTAATTGTATCTGCCTCTATCACCACCACTGACATCCTATTGGGGCTCGGGTTGTCAGGTCCTTTCGATACGTGAGCCAAATGGCAGAGGAAGCATAAGCACTGACTGAAGAGTAAAAAACTGAAAGGTGAGACAGAGATCCAGGTGAACTAATGACAATGGTACAGTACTGATCAGACTTTGTTGTATCTTACATGCAAATACATTCTGAATATTATTGCTTATGATGGTTCCATTAAAATCAACAATTTATATGGGCATCGGATACTGGTCATGAAAAATCTTGAACGTTGGTCTAGTATAGTTCTGTACTATGATGTATAAAATTTACAAAATAAAACATAAGCTTGTGAAAAAGGAGTATGCATTTACCAAACAGTGCCTAGGACTTCCTGCTTGCTGCTTTCTGAGGAGCTGTGAATGGAAGTGAACATTATGCATTCAGCAATAAACATCCCCACTTCTGCAATTATGACAAGAATTATTGATATAGGAAGTGAAGATGATTGGTTGTCGTCATTACCTTGAGTTCTTGCTGTAATGGTCTGGGTCTCTGATGATTGACCTCCAACAACCACAACATCTTTACTATTGACTTTGACCCTATCATAACCCCAATGTCACTCTCCGGCAGGGGCTGTTACTTCCATGTCACCTGTGGAACTCGGCCTTTTGGTGCACATTGTTCAATAAGTTCTGGGCTGAAATTGCTCAGGGGAAACCTAGGCTGGGTGTTAGTTGACGACTGGAGAATGAATACCTTTTGCCAGCACGGTTAATGCTTTCGAACATTTTGTTTAGGACTGAGTCTGAGTGAGAATTTGATGAATTAGATCAGGGGACGGCAACCTTTTTGCCCCTGTGGACCGGATTGCATATTAATGAGCGGACGGTGGGCCAGATAAATCCCATAAAATAAACTTGAAATATGGGAATTATCCATTTAAATACATCTGGTTATATTTTGCCTCAAATTAATGAATAACGCATGCTAGAAAATCATTTGTGCTTAACCAAGGATGCCAATTAGTAATCAAAGAACTCAGTTTAGTTGCAGTTTCTTTCAACCAAGGCATCTTTTGAATCTATTAAAAGGACACAAAGAATCTTTAAACATAAAATGTATGAACATGATCTATTGAATGGTGGTAAATTAAGTGTAATAAAAAAATAAAATTTTAATGCAAATAGTCAATAAATGTGAAACTTGATGCTGTTTGTTGCTTGAAAGCTTCTCAGTATTGGGTGTCAGACTACTTAATGCCAAGAGCAAGACATTATCCAGATGGGCATCTGTCAATCTTGTTCTCAAATGGTTTTTGGTGTGCTTCATTTTTGAAAATAATGTGCTCACACAGTTAAGTGCTGCCAAGCAATGATGCCACCTTTTTTGTATGGTCCATTAAGTTAGGGTCTTTCCCACTTGGATGAATATATTTTCCATAGAAGTCGAGCACTGACACATGTTCAGGATGAAATTTCGATCTCACTATGTCCAATCAGGATCAAGAAAATGTGAATCATCCTCATTTTTGCTTTCAAGGAATATTGCCACCTCTTCATGCAATCCCAAACCTCTTTCCAGCATTGACCCTCAGCTAAGCTAGCATACATTGCAGAAATAAGCCAGGTCCCCATATTCTGCTTCCGTATCCAACAAAAACTGGCGATGATTCAATCCACCAGATAGGATCAGATTCACTGCTTTCACAACAATGTCCATAACATCCTTTAATTTCAAAGACTTGACACATAATGCCTCTTGATGGATAATGCAATGAATTTTAACCAGTTTCTGTGCGATACCAAGGTTTTCCATTTGTTCTTGCAGCAATGCGATGATGCTTTTACTCTGTCCCACAATTGCTGGTGCCCCATCAGTTGTGATGCCAATTAGCATCGACACATTAAGTTTCATTTCTGACATCTTTAACAAAGCTTCAGAAATGTCTGCTCCAGTAACCATGTCCTTCATTGGAATTAATTGAATAAACTTCTCAAAAATTTGAAAAGTTGAGGTCACTCCTCGCACAAACACTACAAGTTGAGCAGTGTCTCTCAAGTCCGTGCTCTTATCAAGCACAATTGAAGAAAAATTGCAATTCATTGCAGGCATCCCTTAAACAAATTTTACCATCTGCTGACAATTCTTCAACTTGCCGTGTGATCATTCTTACTGACAGGCTTATAGATGCAAATAAATTTCTTTTCAGGACAAACAATATCCACCACTGCCAGTAAGCATTCTTTTGACAAACTCTCCATCTGTAAAAGGCTTCATCTTCTCTGCAATATGTTTTGAGACTTCATAGCTGGCATGGGTATTTCTTTCACTTTCACTGTTTTCCTAGGCAAAAAATGATGTTTGTTTTCTGAAACTAGCCTTCATTTGCTCAACTTCATCTTTCTTTGCTTTCCCAGTAAACTTGTTAAAATTTCTACTATGGCGGATCTCGTAATGTCGCCTGATATTTGCCACGTTCTTCACAGCAACATTTTCTAGGCAAATGAGACAAACTGGTTTCCCAGCTTACTCGATGAAGAAGTAAACTAGTCTCCAAGTGTCTTGGAAATTTTGGCACTCAGTGTCTACCTTCCTGTGTTTTGCTTTCATTACCATTGGAAATTTTCTTCGATTTTATTTTGAAATGCAAGTTATTCAACAAGTATCATAGCAGAAGTAAATATCTGGATATTTAGTGTGGATTTCTTGTTAAAACAGTGACACTGTTTCTGTTTACAAAAGTGAACGATACCATCTGAAAACCTGCACGTGCACAGAGAGTGTCTAATACATATTAATAAGGTAGTCTGCCTTCCCATCATTCGTATATACCAGTGTTTGGTTTGGAACAAAACATAACCTGGGGCCAGTGTAACAAGATGCCATGCATGTCCATCAGTGTGGTTGCGTGAAACACTCAGAATAAGGAAAAATCGCTTGTGGGCCGGATAAGCATAGTAGTCCAATATTTACTCATGGGCTGGTCAAAGTACCTTTGCAGGCCGGATCTGGTCCGCAGGCCATAGGTTGCCTGCCCCTGAATTAGATCAATCCTTTCCTTTTTTCTGAATTGAACATATCAAGGCCACTTCCCACAATTTTTGGATTGTATAACTGTATCAGAATGGCTTGGCTGGAACTGCATCTAGGTCAGGAACAAGGGTCTTTATGGCTACCATGTTTGGTTCCTTAACCTTTGCTATATCCAGAGATGACAAACTTTTCCTAACATCACATGGTTTAGAAAAGTTCTCAGTAGCTCTCATGCACTACTTCAATGAGAATGAATTTTCATCCATGTTGAGACAATAGAGATGCTTGTAACTTCAAAGCATTAAACTAATTCAAAGGAAGGCATGCAAGTCCAAGATATGGGTCTAAATTTGTGTTTACTTTAAGCGAGGTGCAGGCATATCACGTGGCAGTGTGATGACGTATGCAATTCACATATTTATAAGTATAATCTGTAATAAATTATTTAAACAAATAAGAATGCTTAATCAAGCTATTACAAGATTACAGTAAATATTAAAATACACAACATTGCCCTATAAATGTACGATGTTTTGTCTTGTGATAATAGAAAGTATAAGATAATTGGTAGTATGTCATTCTAATTACAATATTAATGTTATTGTATTTGTTCCCAGGATGGAGATACATTCATCAAACCAGTACTTTCTGTTCTTAATTTCCTCTGAATTGAAAGGACTGGGCTACAGTATCTCAAAGACCAATTAAGAATCACCATATTGCTGTGGCTGGAGTCACACAAAGACTCCATCAAGTAATAATGGCAGCTTTCCTTCCTTGAAGCTTTTTAATGAACTAGTTTCTTATAGCAATCCAACAGTTTAATGGTTGACATTGAAGTCATCTGATCAGTGGTTATCAGTCCAGTAATTGAAGCATTACACCACACTATTGGGCAAGGTCCAGGTCTGGATATTTCCTGGAGAAACCTGGTCTTAAAGTGTGTCCAAGGGAGACCAACACTGCTGTGGCAGTACTGAATTTCTTACCCCAACCCTTTAAATTGGTTGTCTGATGGGGGCATGTGATTGGTGGGATTGTAAATGATCTTACAGTGACTTCACTGCCTTAGCGACAAAACCTGTTTAATATGAGATTACCTATGGGAACACATTTCACCATAATGTCATTTTATTGGAGGTTACGTTTGTAACAATTTAATTTTAGACAATTAACTTTTGATGCTTTTTTTTCTGTCTTTCAATGAGCATATCTTTGGGGAAATTGTCAATGATTTGATTTAAATCTTGGTTATGTTTAAAATAACTTAAATATTCTGCAGAAAGCAACAAAATGTTACAGACAATATTCACTGTAAATATTGGAGTCCTCGAACCTTGATATAATTTACAGCTCTCCTAGGGCACAGGGTATTGAATATTTTGTTTAATGCTGTAATTCTAAAGTGTAGTTAAAATCATGTGATTCATTGATACCTATGTGTTAATTGTGTTAGCCAGCTAATAAGGATAAGTACATAATGAGCTGGCACAGAGCCATTTGGTGATACAATTAAGGTCATATTGCCAAGACTGTTCAATAATGTTACACAACTAACTGCATAGTAACAAGTTAATTTATTACAAGGATTGTCGATATTTCCTTTTGAAGTGTCTTAAAGGTTTCAATAGGGGAGTTGTTCATGCTCTCGTGCAATGAAGATTGGCTGTCTTATGGTTGGAGTAATTTTATGAATCACCTAACAAAGTACCCTGGTGAGGTAGGATGGAAACAGTTGAATTCAGGCAACGTTGTTGAAGGCTTGACTGGATACACTGGACAGCAATTTTTTTTCATAAGTGTTGCTTCCTCAGAATTTTTTTGTTTTTGATGGACCTCTTGAAGCTGAACACAAAATTTCAGACTACTTGTATCACGAAGGAATTTGGAGAAACAAGAAATTAATACGTGTTTAATTGCATAATGGTGCTGATGCTTTGCAATAGTTCACCTCAGCTAAAAATGTTTCGTTGATGATTTTCATTTGCATTCAGTGTTGAGACTTCTCACTTAAGTGTCCAACAATAATCAGCAAGCATTGATGGAGTCCAGTTTCCCTGATACCACTTCTCCATGAATGCAATATCCTGGTGGAACCTTACACTATGCTTGTCACAGACAGTGCCAAGATTTGCAGAGAGGAAGTCTAAATGGGAATGCAGAAAATAAGTCTTTAGAAAGATTTCCCATTTCATGGTTTTGTCGGCTGGAAGCATGTCAACCAGCTGCATGTAGATTTGTGCTCCGTAATTGTCAAGAAAATTTTCAACAACATCCTTGAATGCCTTCCATGTGATTTTCTCCAGTCCCACTAAAAGTTCTACAAATTTTTGTCACTGATGACTTGTTTGATTAGTGGACCAAAAAAATTGGTCCTCAATCTTGGCATCAGTTATTCTGACTTGAACTATGAATTGAAATAACATATCTAGTTGATTTTAAAGAAGTGGTGTGTGATAGGGGAATTTCATGGTGATCTTCATAATAGGGAATCCAAATTCCATAAGACACACTTAAAAGTATCCAGGAACCAAAATATTTTGTTGTCCAGTGTTATTAGAAGTTAGCCAGTCATCTGAAGACTATCTTGGTTTGCCAAAGGCTGTATTCAGTGGGGCATCATTAAAACTGGCTGAGAATTGAAGGCTGGCTTCAGTAACTGAAGTGCAGATGCAATACCAAATGTACAAATGTTTGTACTTTGAATTCTAACAGATAGACTGAGCTGAGCAGGGCTGGACCAGTAAAGGTCAAGACTAAGCCACATTTTAAACTTAAGAACAGAAAATGCTGGAAATACTCAGCAAGTCAGGTAGCATCTCTAGAGAGAACAACATTGATTTAAATGTTGAGTATTCACAACCTTTTTTTTTCAAAGTTTGAGTATTTATATTATTTTGCTTTTCAGCTTCTCAATATGAGCTGTTTGACAAGCAGGCTAACCAAACACCTTAACAAAAATGAATGCTACTGTTGTCCATGAAGAAAATAAAGTTAATGGATTTGTGACAATGTAGTAGCAGTTAGAAATGGGATCTCATGAATGTATTCTGTTCTTTATTTGTTATTGTTTTATTATTGGTTTATACTGTCTCATGTACCAAGGTACACTGAGAAAAAACTTGTCTGGTCTACTGTTCATACAGATCAGATCATAACACAGTGCATTGAGGTAAAACATTGTCAAATAATAACTTTGCAGCATAATGTGTAAAAGCTGCCTGGAAAGGCAGTGCAAGTAAACAATAAAGTGCAGATTGTGAGGTAAAGAGCCTATCTTATTTTACAAGTTACAAGATTGTACAAGATCTTATAAATGTAAGACTTGAGTAAAGTAAACAGAATGGCTCTTGATGAGGGAATGTGTTGACGGAAAGGTAGTCAGGTTCACTTAAGGATAGAATTAATAGGTTAGCAGATCTAGAATACAGACACCGGAATTTTAATTGAGATGGAGCTCGAGATGATAGCTGTAAAATTTAGCACTCAGCTTAGAATCAAGCCATTTGCCAGCCTGGTATAGTGTGTATGAACAACAGAAGAGAGCAAAGATTGAGGCAGAGTTATACAGCATAGAAATAAACTCTTCAGCCCAATTTATCATGCCTAACAAGGCATCTACCAGAGCCTTTCTGCCTGCCTGTATTATTCCAAAATCTCTCTAAGTCATGTACCTGTCCAAATGTCATTTAAATGTTGTGGAGATAATAAAAGATTCAGTAATAGAAATCTTAATAAATATGCAGAGGAGACCAATAACACGGAAATATTGGAGCATCCACAATTTAACATTGGGCAGGCATTCTTGTGGTCCCAGCAAAGTGAATGTGAGCTAGAATCAGAAGGTTTCAGCATTTAAATGGAAACCCAGCAGACAAAGTCACTGAGGAAAATCAGGAGGAAGTATGTGTTGTTGCTAAGGTCCTGAAGTATGAGTTTTGGTAGAAGGATGGGTGGTGAGGATAAACTGCAGTTGACTGCCGGACCTTTCTCCTGCACAGAAGCTGCTGCTGC
Source organism: Hypanus sabinus (assembly GCF_030144855.1). Lineage (NCBI taxonomy): Eukaryota > Metazoa > Chordata > Chondrichthyes > Myliobatiformes > Dasyatidae > Hypanus > Hypanus sabinus. The sequence continues at coordinate 32,586,983 of NC_082726.1, read as the reverse complement.
CCAGGTTGGGACCTGACTGGATTCAAACTCATGACCATCCACCTTGAAGTCCATTGCTGATGCCAGTACACCACCAGCTGGCCCAAATGTGATGGCCTATGGTTACTTAAGGTCATGAGTAAAGAGCAACACAGGGTGAGGAAAAGCTATCAGCCCTTTGCTTGTAGTGAAGAACTCAATGAGACAGAGAACCTGTCAGTAATTGCCCTTGCTGGTTTGGGATAATGTTGGTCTGCTTTGTAAAAACAGTTGTAAAGAAGATGTGTATGTATGGTAGGATGAGCGATTTGACAACAGGAGATAATTGTGCAGAAGATGGTACCTCTCTGAAAAGACAGACCTCACTCTAAGGAGACGGTTAATAAACATGTGCGATTAGGCAGCAAAAGCTGGAGATTTAAACCTTTTGAAATAGAGATATTTAGTAATTTGTGTGTGACAGTAGCTTGAGGTAAGAGTTTCTAGGTGTGAAGAATTTCAGCTCAACTGGTATGTGGATGTGTGGAGATAATTAATAAGAGAGTGAGGGAGATTACTATAGAAATGATATATTGAAGGTGGGAACCATAGAACTGATATACTTGTGGGTGATGGTATGACCAAGTTGGTTCCATGATACTGGTCTGATGGGATGATGGAAAGAGAAAGACAGTCTGAGATGAGATCAGATGAAGGATATTGAATTATCCAGAAGAATCAGCCATGAAAAAAAAGTGCTGTCTTTGTGTACAAGACTGAGAAGTGTTGCTGATTGAGTGGGTGGACTGAGAAATGGCGTTGACTTGTACAGGTGAAACTGAAGGATGCCCAGAGTCTATCCTACTGGCAGGGAGAGAAATATTATTTGTTACCAGCAAGCTGGTGGAATGAAATGCTAGTTAAGAGAGACACATGACAGACAGCTCAAAGTCAGTTAAGTTTATGGTCTTATGTATGTAATGAAAAGCTTACTTGCAACAGGATCAAAGGCACACAGCATCGTGTCTCTATCAGAGTCACACTCAGCACATAAATTATATTAAAAAAATGAACAGAAAATGTCAAAGTGTAGGCCTTCAGATGAAATTGGACCAACAAAATTTCATCAAGGTAAACAAATCTTGCCTGCTTCAGTAACAGTGCCCTGATTCAGTCTGCAAATTATGGTGAAACCATGGATGATGGTCAGAAATGCAGGATGACCATTGGAGATGGTGTTAGTGAATTTTGTTTTAAAAAAAAAAAAAAAAAAAAAAAAAAATACTGGGTATCAGCACAACAGCAATTCTATTTGGCCTGAGGGATTCTTCAGCCCACTGCTTTAGCTGATATATTTTACCTGGACTTGTTTAACAGAGCATAGTGCCTATGGCACAGAATTTACTCCAAGCATGAGAATTACAGTTCTACAATCTTGAAACATCTACACCAATGACCATATATTGTCGCTGTGCACAATTCAGCCTTGAATCAGTGTCACCCTCAATTTTGTCAAAATGCTGGAAAATGAATCTCAAGGTAGTATGTATATGTTGACATATACACATGTACGCATTTATTTATGCTTAAGCTTTGAAATACAGATTTGCAATATAGGCATTGTTGTGATGTAGAAAATGCAGCAACTAATTTATACACAACAGTAGCAAAAAAAGTGGCTACATCTGACTCAAGACACTGAAGATGCCAGAGTTCTTCAGCATTTTTAATATGTGTGACTGCATCTGTTTGAGGAGGAAGTTGACCAGAAATTCTGGGGAGATTCTGCTTGTTCTTTGAAATAGGGTTATTGTAGATGGGATGGAGCTAAAAGCTGGTGGCTTTGAAAGTGTCCCAGTTACATTCATTAATTATGTGGATGGTTAATGGGGATTCTGTATTTAGATTATAGTTGAGGATTATACTTTCAGAAAAGTTCCTCTGAGAAGTTCCTCTGATCCTGGTTGTGAAGATTACTAAGCAGGCAGTTTATAAGTCACTATTGGTTGCAAGTTTCAACCTATTAATCAACATTTGTTCCTGTAATGTTTCAGTATATGAAATATCATTTGTTTCTGTCTGAGTAGCTGTGCTATTTTTAATGGATTGGGAGATCTTCATAGACTTTAATTGCAAAGTACCTCTGATTTGCATGGTCTCAGGCATATGAATATGGGAACAGTGAAACATTAGAGTCAGACTTATAGAGCATTACAGTGCAGAAATAGGTCTTTTGGCCCACCTAATCCATGCAACCTCATTTTCTGCCTGCACCTGGACCATAGCCCATCATACTACACACATCCATATACCTATCTAAACTTTATTTAAATGTTACAATTAAACCCACATCTGCCACTTCACTGATATTTGATCCATAATCATATCATCCTCTGAGTGAACATCTCTTGGTTTCCACTTAACTATTTTGTCTTTCACTCTAAACCTATGTCATCTATAAGGGATTGAAGATACTGAAATATAGAGCAAAAACAAATTGCTGGAGAAGCTCTGTGGCAAAGGGATGATTATGCCCTATTGGATTAGTCATTGGATATTCTATTGGGTTGGTCTGCAAGGACAGAATAATGTAGCTGAGTGTATGTATTCAATAATAAAATCAGACATTCCTTTTGCCACAACTCACTTCATCCTAAATAAATTTGAATCAACAGATGATATAGAACAGCTTCTCCTTAGTAGCACCACAGATCTAGAACAGAAATGGTGACTCCAGTGGTTTGTGTTTGGAAGTATTGTCCAGCTAAAACAGAGATGGTACTGCTTTATGGGCTAGGGTAAGTTCTCCTAATGTTTCAGGGACTCTTTCATCAGGCTGTACCTTCCAACAGAGAGAGAATGAAACCCTTGAAGAGGAGTGACATAGACCCACTCCATTTTGTCTACCATCACAGCAGGTCAACTGCAGATCCCATTTCATTGGTTTTTCACTCAAACTTTGAACAGCTGGACAGTGAAAATGCACACATCAGGATGCTCTTCATTGACTAGACCACTGCATTCAATACTATCATCCCCTTAAAACTAATCAGTAAACTCCAAGACCTAGGCCATGTGCAACTGCAATCATTGATTTCCTCACTTGCAGAATCCATTCAGTTTAGATTGGCAACAACACCTTCTCCATAAACACCATCAGCACGGGTGCACCACAAGGCTGTGTGCATAGCCCCCACCTCTACTTGATTTATATAATGACTGTGAGGTGAATCACAGATCTAATGCCGCGTACAGGTTTACTGACAATAACAGTTTTTGACCAAATCAAAGGTGGCGATAAATCCGTTTATAGGAGGGAAATTGAAAATCTGGCAGAATGGTGCCACAACGACAACCTCACACCCAATGTCAGCAAAATCAAAGAGCTGATTATTGACTATAGGAAGGGGAAACCAGAGGTCCATGAGCCAGTTCTCATCAAGGAATCAGAGATTCAGAGATAGAAAGGGTCACCAACTTTAATTTCCTCAGCAAGATTATTTCAGAAGATCTGTCCTGGGTCCACCATGTAAGTGTCATACAAAGAAGGCATGGCAGCACCTCTACTTAGAAGTTTGTGGAAATTCAGCACAACATCTAAAACTGACAAATTTCTATAGATGTACAATTGAGAGTACACTGGTTGCATCACAGCCTGCTATGGAAGCGCCAATTCTCTTGAATGGAAAATCCGATTTAAAAAGTAGTCAACACAGTCCATTCCATTTAGGTAAAGCCCTCCCCTCCACTGAGCAGATCTACAAGGAGTGCTGCCACTCGAAAGCAGCATCCAGCATCAAGGAACCACACCACCCAGGTCATGCTCTCTTCTCACTGGTGCCATCAGGAAGGACATACAGAAACCTCAGGTCCCACACCACCAGGTTCAGATACTGTCATTACCCCCCCCCCCCCAACCATTAGGGTTCTTGAACCAGAGGGGATGACTTCACTCAACTTCACTCATCCCAACACCGAACTTTGGGCTTATTTTCAAGAACTCACTCTCAATATTTATTATTTATTTATTTACAATTATTAGTATCTTGTTTTTTCTCTTTTATATTCGGCTAATTTATTGGCTTTTGCACATTGTTTGTCCGTGTGTGTGTGTGTGTATTTTCGTTGATTCTATGCTACTTTGTACTTACTGTGAAAGCCCACAAGAAAATGAATCTCTGGGTTAGTATATAATAAATTTTATGTTCTTTTATAATAAAATTACTTTGATCTTTGAACTTGGCAACAGATTCCAAAGAACATGTCTCATTAGAAGCACAGAAAGAGGAAATAGCCAGAAAAAGGCCTTAGTTGTTGCGGGTTTTGATCAAAGTTTGTATAAGTGACCTAGAGCTCTATGTTCTCCATTAGTAGTAAAGCAATCACTCGAGTCCAGTATGATTTTTTTCCAAAGGGATTGTCTATTGGTATATTAATATCTTCAGGTGGCTAGAGAGGCTGATCCAGTATCCACATAACCAGGATGTTAGAATGAATACCCTTAATGGAGAGCAGCTTCATGTGACTTTGTTTAACATTGGGAAACCGATACATAGACAGCCACCACATGGTCCTTGAGATGTCAGGGACAGGGTCTAGTGATCCAGTGATAATATTTACTGCTGCAGCCTTTCTCCACCTTCACTGCTGTTGTGATGTCCCATCATCCTCAGCCATCTCGATCATTGAGGTTTTGGTTGGATTGCTCTTTGGAACCTGCCCTTTGCCCTTACCGCTATGGCTGAACCTACCAAGATGGCTAAACTCCAGTTGCCATTGCTCTCAGGAATTCACACACCTCCCTACCACGACAAGGTGATGACATTCTCCATTATCACTTGGAACCCAGATTCCATCTGTACATCATCACTGGTATCAATCTGCCATTATCCATGATCTCCCAAAGTGCATCACATCAGGCATGGTCAGATTAAACAATATCTGCAACAGTCTTGCAGTGGAAAACCTTGATCAATGGCTCACTTAGACCTCGCTTGACTTAGGTGTGAAAATGAAAGTGAGCAGGATCTATATGGAACTATACGATTATACAATGCCTAAGTCACACAAATCTTGTAATTAAGGTACACTTTTTTTCAAATGTCTCGCAAAGCCAAGATCCTGATAAATATAGGGAAGTTGAAGTATTTACAACATGATACTGTCTTTGTTTTTCATTTGTATGCAGGCCTGTCATGTGCTATACTGGGGGCCTTACAGTTAAGAGATGACAAGTCCCAGATTTGCTTCAAATCACATTGCTGTCATTCCTCACATGCCTTTTCCACGTACTCCTCCTTGCTGGTATACTGCTTCACCTATGTATTCCCTCCTAACACTGTTTCTCTGAATTCCCTGAGGTAGATGTCTTCATACTTATGTCTGGTTGTGGTCAGAACTGACAGATATGTACTCAAGTGGATATGCCAACTTTCTGGAGACAGGAGTATCAGCTTGAGAAGCACCTGCACAAAAAGGATACAATTTTAACAGGCTGCAAATGCTCTGAGACCATTAAACTCCAACAGTAAATGGAAATTTAAAAAAAAACTATAGATGCTGGAAATCCAAAATCAAAACACAATACAAGAAAGATTCAGTGATCAAGTAGCGTTTGCGGTAAAAAAAAAAGGAAGAGTTCAAGTTCCACCAGAAAGAGATTAAAATTGGTAATTTACAGTTGCATGGAAGTGATGGGAGGAATAGACAGGTCAAAAAGTGTGCTGCAGTGGATAGGTGAGCACTGGACAAGTGGTTTAATGGAGATATTAGAGACTGCTTCTTTATATGTGATATGCATTGCTAGTTGCTGGCTGAAGAACATTCCTGCGAGTCAGACTGGAATGAGAAAAGTTCAGTCAATATCAAACAAGAGACACAAGTGATTCTGTAGATACTGGAAATCTCAAGCAACATGCGCAAATTGCTAGAAGAACGCAGCAGGTCAGTCAGCATCTACGGAGATGAATAAAGAGCTGAAATTTCAGGCCAAAATCTTTCATCAAGATTGGAGGTGAAGGGGGAGGAGGTCAGAATAAGAAGGCGGGGGAAAGAGAAGGAATACAAGCTAGGAGGTTAACAGCAGTAGATCCTAGGCTGCTCTGGAGACACAAGAAACTACAGAAGAGGAGATCTGAAAGTGGAGAATACAAGATTCATGCCATTAGTTTGTATACAAAAGAACAGCACCTCATATTCTTCTAGATAGTCTACAAACCTCAAGCATGAATAAAGAATTCACTAATCTGCTCTGCCACTGTCTCTTTCGCTCTTTTCCCTCTTTCTATTCTACCCGTGATCCTGCACATGTGCCCAGATCCCATCTCCTGGTTTCTTCTCTGCTGTCTACTCCATCTGCCCTAACTATGTACTCCTCTCACTGGTCCCCGCCCTCAAATGTACCAATTTGTCCTCCTCATCTCCCTAATTTTGTTCCTTTTCACCATCTTTACTCATAAGATTCCACCATCTGCAGTCCTTTGCTGCCTTCACCAATCAGGTCCCAGCCTTTGCCACTATTTCCATCCTCCTCTTGCCCACTGACCCATTTACCAATTAGCCCCTCCTCATGTGGATCCACCTACCATATACCAACTCTTGTCTCCCACTTCTCTTCACCTCTTTATACCAATTATTTTCCCTCTACTCCTTCAATCAAGAAGAAGAGTTGTGACCGGAAAACATCAGCTGTTCATTTCCCTCTGTCTGAATTGGAAACACTTTGTTGTATATATTTCTCATTTTGCCAAAACTTATCCAGGTCATATAGCTCCTGCTGCTTCCAGGCTGAAACCTTTCTGAAACACTGAAACTCTGCTTCTTCCCCTACTCCTTCTGAATCAATCCATTGGGATCAAGTAAGATGCTGGTTCTGTAGATTCTGAAGTGGATGAGAAAAGCCAATGTGGGAACTACAGACCAACTCATCTGCATTCTACTGTTTACTCTTGTACTACTTCAGGGCAGTGTTGTAATGAAATTATCTGTATTGATATCGCACAATGTTTTTCACTGTACCTTGGGACATGTGACAATAATAAACCAATTAGTTAATTTGCCATTGGAATAGACAGTGCCTGATGTTTGAGCTGCTGGGCAGCTTGAAAGATTGTGCACTCTTTCTATCACTTACAGGGAGCTTAGGCACAATGATGAATGATTCTCATGTCTGCAGTACCATCCTGGATACTGCTTCTCCACTTCCAATGGCCATGCTCTCAAGATTCCCAGGAGTCAGAAGGGATGCTGCATTTTGTTCAAAGAAGCTTTGAGCACATCCTTGAAGCTTTTCCCAGGCTCACTGGGAGCTCACTTCCCATGACAAAGTTTGGCAATAAGTTATCTTTTCCAGGTGCCTGGTCTTGGACACATGAACATTCAAAGGGAATATGGGAAGAACTGGGAGTGTTGCCCTAGGAGAGGACAATAGTGTTGGCTCACCTATTCTGCCAATGGGATTTGAAGGGACTCTGTATTCCACCAACTATGGTTTTTAGTGCATTCCTGATATCTTATCCTCCTTCTCCACTATTTCTTTAGCTGTCTAAGCTGGTAGTTCTGGTATTTAAACTTTCCACTGTCTATCTCTCTTTACTACTTTACAACTCTTCCTTGAATCATCACTTTCACCAATCATTTTGTCACCTGTCCTGACATCTCACTACAGAAAATCGGGTAATTTTTCAGCAGCACAGGTGAAATGTAGATGAAGTCAGCAGGTCAAGTTGCATCTGTGGTTGATATTAACAGCTGACATTTCAGGCTGAGATTCTTCATCATTCTTCATAATTTTTCAGGCTGATAACCCATTATCAGTAAATTCAGGAGAATTCCTTTATTCAGAGAATGAAAGGACTATAGAATTTGCTGTCACATAGAGTTATAAAATTATTGCCATTTGATCCTACAAGAACTTGCGAATTCCTTCAATAAGTCTACTGTCCCACTTTGGCAAGTTTATTTCTCTCCAGTTCCTCCTCAATTTTCTTTTGAAACATTGCTTTTCTTTGCCTGCACTGTATTCATACGAAGCAAATTCTATGTCATTACCACCCTTGTGTGAAAAAGTTCTTCATTGCATTCCCCTATACCTCTTGTCCAAATTCTTAAGTTTCTGTCCACATCCTTGTACTATTAGATAATGGGACAATGTTTCCCATTCTATCTCATCTAAACTTCACCTAAACTTACTTCTCTCAATCAACCATCACCTCAACTTCCTCTGTTCCAAGGTCAACCATCCTATCATATCACATCATTTCTAACCCTTGCAGCTACAATATTTCATGCTTGATACCATGCTGATGAATTGCCTCTGTACCCTTACCAGGACTTTTGTATTATTCTTAAAGGACTCTTCTGTTCCGACCTAACCAGAGCTTCATAAAGTTTCAATATTTGCTCCACCTTTTACTACTCAGTGCATTTATTTATGCGATCAGGATTCTGCATACTTTTCTATCAATTCTGTCAATATAAAAACAGGAAATGTTGCAGACACAGAATGTCTATGTCAAAAAAAAGATCTGCAGATGCTAGAAATCCAAGCAGCATACACAGGAACTTAGCAGACCAGGCAGCATCAATGGAAAAGAGTACAGTCGACAGGACAGGAGAATAAAAGCGGAGGAGTAGATTTTAAAGGTGGGGGAGGGGAAGAAAAAATACAAGGTGATAGGTGAAACCAAGAGGGAGGGAAGAAGTAAATTGCTGGGAAGTTGTTTGGTGAAAGAGACAGAAGGCCATGCAAGAAAGAAAAGCAGAGAGGAGCACCAGTGGGAGGCATGGCAGAGGTCTATGTCAAGAAAGGCAGTTATTGTCAGATGTTTGGACCTTCCATCAGAACTGCCTGACAGAGATGACAGGGTAATCAAAGCAAATAGCATGGAAACATTAAGCCAAGACATTGAGGTAGGGAGAGAGAGTAGTGCATTATATTAGTTGGGTATGATGGACAGAAGTGGTTGCTGATGCGCTATACCATTTGGGGTGAATGGCAGTTGGGGAGAATGGTAATAAATGTACTGTTACTGCATTTGAAAAGAGCAATAGCCTTGTGCAAATCCAAAATAGTGTATTTACTGATTACCCTTTATCTATAACATGTTACTTCAGCAAACTCAAAACAAAATGGCAAACAGAATTTCCTTTTCAGAAAACCCTACTTACTTGACCTTATTTATTTACTGAGATACAGCACCTTATAGGTCCTTCCAGCCCATCGAACCATGACATGCAGCAATCCCCTGATTTAATTCTAGCCTAGTCATGGGACAATTGACAAGGACCAATTAACCTACCAACCAGTACCTCTCTGGATTGTGGGGGAAAACCAGAGCACCTGGAGGAAACCCACATAGTTGAGGAGAGAACGTACAAACTCCTTACATAATCTTACAATTTTTCAAATTTCCTGATATAAGGTAATAAACAGAAGCACAGACAGTGATAGGTGTGAGAAATGCACTGCCGAGACTGGTGGTAGAGGGAAATACATTAGGGACATCTTAGATACTCTTAGAATAGGCATATGGATGAAAAAAATGGAGGGCTATGTGTGAAGTAAGGGCTCATCTTAGAGCTGCTTAAAGGATTGGCACAACTTTGTGGGCTGCAGGGCCTGTACTGTGTTCTATATTCTATAACCATTTTCTCAGTGACAGAATGTACAGTCAGTCACTACCTTGTTAGGTACACTAGTACACCTGCTTGTTAATACAATTATCTAACCAGCCAATCGTATGGCAGAAATTCAGTGTGTAAAAGTACAAAGTATGTTGATAGGGGAAAGAGCTTTAGTTGTTCAGAATAAACATCAAAATGGGGAAGATTTAAGGTACTTTGAATGATTGTTGGGTAGCTTGAGTATCTCAGAGACTGCTGAACTTCTGGGATTTCACTCTGCTGAGGTTGTAGAGAATGGTGCAAAAAGCAAAGAAAAACTTCCAACGCCTTGTTAATGTTTGGAGGAGAATGGCCAGAGTGTTTCAAGTTGAGAGGAAAGTGACAGTAACTTAAATAACCATGCGTTACAACAGTGGTGTTCAGAAGAGCATTTCTGAACTCACAAAATATAAAATGTTGAAGTAGATAGGCACCAACAGTAGAAGACTATGAAGATACACTCAGTGGCCACTTTATTGGGTATAGGATGTATTAGATACAGGATTTAAGTGCCCTAAATTTCCTTGCTTTCTGCCTCCCTCCTTTTTGTCTGCCCCACATCTCCGGATGACCCTCTATAAATAGACTCTGAGGTCAATACCCAGCCATCTTTCAAGAGGGTGAATCCACAGAAGGTATCTCTGTGTTAAATATAGAGATACTCAACATCTCAATTCTGCGGTCCGAGGTTCCCAACTACTTCAAAAATACTTCTATTCTAATGGTGCCAAGAAAAGTGTAGTGACCTGGCTCACTGACTACTATCTGGTTATGCTTATATTAACTTTAGTGAGGTGCTTTGAGAGGTTAGTTATGGTATGAATCAACTTCTGCTTCAGCGAAGATCTGGATCTGCTTCAATTTGCCTAGAACCACAGCAAGTCAACATCAGATGTGATTTCTCTGGCTTGTCACTCTGCTCCAGACCATCTGGACCCCAGCAACTCATAAGGCAGGTTGCTGTTCACTGAGTGCCATTTGATGTTCTACACATTCATCCCAGACATACTTATCATCAAGCTTCAAGACCTGGACCACTGTACCTCCCCCTGCAATTGGATACTTGACTTCCTCATTAGCAGACCTCAGTCAGTGAGGATTGTTAACAACGTCCCCTCTTTGCAGATACAGAGATGAAGAGGAATTTCTTTAGCCAGAGGTTGGTGAACCTATGGAATTCAATGCCACAGATGGCTGTGCAGCCCAATTAAAGTGGAGATTGATAGGTTCTTGATTAGTAAGGGAATGTGATTGAGAGGGAAAATAGGTCAGCCATAATCGAATAGTGGAGCAGAGTCAACAGGCAGAATGGCCTAATTCTGCCCCTATGTCTTATGGCCATATTATCTTCAACATAAATGCCCCCAAGGCTGTGTTATTATCCCTCAGCTGTATCCTCTATATACACGTGACTAAGTGGTTAAGCACAGATCCAATGCTATCCTCAAATTTACCAAAGATACCACTGTTGTTGGACAAATCACAGGTGGTGATGAGTAAGCTTATGGAGTGAGATACAAGTCTTGGTTGAGTGGTGCCCCATCAACAACCTCCTGCTTAATGTCAGCAAAATGAAATAACTGATTATTGATTTCAGGAAGGAGGAGGACATATGTGCGCCAGTCTACATTGAGGGATATGCAGTGGAAAGATTCAGCAGCTTTAAGTTCCTTTGCATTTACATATCAGATGACCTGACCTGAGCCCAGTACGTAGATACAGTAACAAGCTGGCCAGCATCTTTACCTCCCTTGGAAGTTTAGGTGCTTCTGCTTGTCAATAAACTTAAACAGATGTACTATTATAAGTATCTTCACTGGTTACATTATGATCTGGTAAAGCAATTCAAATGAGCATAAGTGGAAAAAACTTCCAAGAGCAGTGGAGTCGGCTCACTACATCATGAGCACATATTTTCCCACCATTAGTGATATCTACTTAAGAGGGTATCATCTAATCCTTTGTCCCAATCCTTTAACGTTGTGCCAAAGATCCCCATCATCTGGGCTGTGCCATTTTCTTGTATCTATTACCAGGCAGGAAGTGCAGAAGCCTGAAGTCCCACACCACCACATTGAAGAACAGCTACTTTCCTTCAATGATTTGGTTATGAACCAACCAGCACAATTTTCTTCAAAACATTTACCAACATTAGGACCATGTTGATCACTTTGTACTAAAATGGAAATTCATCTTTTCTTTTTTGTTCTAGTTTTGTATTTCTGGTAAAAATTGTATATAATTTGTTTTCCTTGTGAATGCTGCTTAAATGATGTTATGTGCCTGTGATCCTATGGCATGTAATTTTTTTCACTGCACCTGTGCATGCATGTACTCATGCACCTGATTATATACACAACTTTGAACTTTGAGCTTTGAATAAAGGGATTACATTTCCTATGTTCCATTTTAATGGGAACATCACAAAGTCTAGGGAATTTTGGACAATGGAAGCCAATGGTTCCAATACCTCACAGCCCAGAATTCAGCCGAAGTCTCACACTTGACAGGGCTGTATCAGTTTTCAGTGGCTAAACTCCACTGAAGATCAGGTGAAGAAAGTCACCTGCATGGTCATCACCAACGTCACTTCAAGTCAGGAGCTGGAACATATTTGATATGGACAAAATAGGGATGCGGCTTTCAACTTACCCTTCCCTGCTCTGAAAAATCTTAATCCCATCATCTTGGGGCCCTCCGTTGCTCGAGGTCGACCATGGATGTTGTGTCCTAGCTGTTGACCTGATATGCAAGCAAGGGCAGTACAATTAGGAGATCAAGCAGTTGTCTGCGCAGCATACTCCCCCTCTTCACGCAGTTAATGAATCTAAAGAAATGTCAGAGACTGGTGCAGTTTGACACAGGAGTTGTAAGTAGGCATTAAATTCAACATAGGACTGCCTTGGGAACTCCAGCTCTGGATTTTTCCTCATGGTTTACTCCCAAAGATTTGTGCCATAAGACATAAGAGAAGAATTAGTCTGCTCCACCATTCAATCATGGCTGATCCTTTTTTCTATCTCCACCTCAGCCCCAGTTCCTGGCTTTCTCCTTGTAGGTTTGATGCCATGTCCAATCAAGAACCTACCAATCCCTGCCTTAAATACACCCAATGACCTGGCCTCCACAGCTGCATGTGGCAACAAATTCCACAAATTCACAACCCTTTGGCTAAAGAAATTTCTCCGCATCTGTTTTGAAAGGGCGCCCCTCTATCCTGTGACTATGCCCTTTTGTCCTAGACTCTCCCACCATGGGAAACATCCTTACCACATCTACTCTGCCTAGGCCTTTCAACTTCCCCAAGAGTGGATATAGCCGCAAGGCAATGGAGGTTTGAGATCAGAGATTTCCTTCCAGTTGAGTTGCTAACCACGGCTGATGAGCCCCATGTGTCTGAAGTGATTGGTTTTAAGCCAGTAGTAACACACCTTTGCCCCTTCTGTTGTCAGTAGAAATGGTTGCTAAGCTGCACGTGAAAGAGAGGCTATTTGAGATGCACACCATTGAGAGCTTTTCATATTTAGTGGGAGCTTGTCTCCACTACCACCCCTGTCTATGACAACCTTAAGAAACCCAACATCATTCTCTGATTTGCGGGTGGGTGTGGTTTAGCCTCAAGATTATGTAATTTCCTGACATAAGCATGTCAAAGCTTCACCGTCCGACTACATTTCATTCGCATACTATTATGACCCCATTTATACCACCACACCAACTCACCTGTTGCAATATTCTGTCTTAAATGATAGATCCTTCCAGCACAAGGTAGGCAACTGAAAAGAGTTAGGGTTTGGTGTTACAATCAAGGCTAATTTATGGAGGCATAAATTACATTATTTTTCATCCATGAATCACCAGGCCTCCTGTGTGTTGAGCGGAGATCTCTGAAGAAACAAACATCTTTCTGTGTAGAAATGATTACAATGTGGACTGTGCAGTACAGAATCCACAGCTATTCAAAGCAAGGTTGTACATGTAAATATCAAGGCCAGGAGTAGGGGTAAATCCAATAGAGTGTGGGGGGGGGGGGGGGGGTTCGTAGCACTTTAAATAATGCCAGGTATTGATCTCAACTGCTGAAAGATGAAGCAGTGGACAAACATGTTCAGCCTCCCATGTTTTGTGCTCGGGAGTGAAGTAGCAGGCTGCCTCCCAGCCCCCTCCCCCTCGCACTGTCAGGCCAAACACATGATGAATTGCCCTGTCAACGGAATTCATTCAGGGACCAATTAATTCTGCAGAAATGAACTGGAGCCATCAGTTGGTGAAAAACTCACTGCAAAGAAAGGGAAGCTCTGTAGCGCTGGAAGTTAGTCTGACAGAAATTGGTCATTTAATGCTTTATCGCACTGGAGACAGCCCTGTCATACACAATGCCATGGCAGGACTCCCCTGGTACTTTATTTATTAATTATCCCGAGCAGCCAGGGCATTTAACTGTCTCACTCCAGACCCATCAAGTTGACTTCTTGTCATTTTTTTTTGCAAACAGATCCTTAAGCTACTTGGAGGTTAATGGAATGAAACCCTCATCTTTCCAAAAATGTAAGATATTTCTTTTGAGAGAAGAGAACAAATAACATGTTTTATACTAAGTTTTTTAATGTTCAGGTAGATACTCTTATTTCAATGAGTGGGCATTTTGGGTTAAAATGCTATGATTAAAGAGATCCTTCCACTTGGTCCTCTGATGGTGGAGATCTTAAAGGCAAGTTGTAACTGTGGTGCATGCCAAAGGTTGATTCCTGCTTTGGCACTAAATTGGCAGCTTACACCTGGTATGGCTATAGGGAAGAGCTGCAGCATCTCAGCCTGGTCTAGTAAACCTGTTGGATCGGCTTGCCTGGGGACGTCATTGCCTCACTCATTTCATTTGCCTTGCTCCTCATTCCTCCCACACTTTTACATCCCCCACCCAATTCTTGTCAGGTTAAACATTCTGTCAGCACTTGAGTAAGACTTCTTTGTCAGTGGTAGCTCCATGTACAGGGCTCCAGAAAGCGACACATATCAACAATTTCAGCAGCCGATGACTTTCGGACTGGGATTTGGAAGCCTCTTTCACACCAATTGCTTTAAAACAACTCTATATTACTGTTTTGCTTTTGAACGCGACAGTTAGTAGCTAGATCTGGTTCTGCAGACATTCCCGTATATGCGAACATTTGCCTGTTCTTCAAAGGTGAGTATAATCAAAGCAAGTCAGTGGACTTTCTAATGATGGGGAGACAATATAAATCTGCTGCTATGGACCAGTTTATGCATACCCCAGCTATGAAGGCAGGCAGCAATCAGGGTTAGGATCCACAGCTGATATTTTGCCTCCATTTACCTGGAGAAGAAACAGAAGTCCTAAAGCTTGTCTACATTGTAAATAGTGAGGATCAAAACAGACCCAAACTCTTCATGATTCCCACTAGGGAATTCATCAAGTTGTCCCAATAAAGAGTCTTGGCCCAAAGCATTAACTATCTATTCCTTTCCATAGACACTGCCTGACCTGCTGAGTTTCTCCAGCATTTTGTGCATTTCACAATGAAATTCAACAGCTCAGCTGGAAAAATAAATATGAAGAGCTAAATGAGATTATGACATAAATTGTTAGATAATAAAATCAGTCTCCACCTGATCAACTTCTCCCTTTCTCGAGGTCTGAGAAACAACTGCTGCTGACTAGCATTTTGGAAGTATGATGGAGCTTGGTGGGATGGAAATGAAGGAGGTATTCCTCTTTGTGAGAGATTTCAAGACATTCACATAAGATGCCATACTAAATCCAACAATGGATTGAAGAGGTTTACCCAGACAGGAGATATCATTTCTACAAAGAGCAATTGAAGAAATGTGTATAGAATTCTTTACAGGGAAGTTTAGTAAGGGAGTGGAGGATGTGGTGACAGGGGTGGATGAAACAGAGTCAGAGGAGGATGTACATCTACATATAGCTCATATCCTTGCTGTACAACATGTAGTCACAGAATTATTTGTCTAATCACCAAAGAATAACAGAAGTGGAGTTTATATATGGAACTTTCTAGATCAATATTCTGAGTAGGGGAGAGTGCTGGAGATCATTAAAAAAGAATGGTTTTTGTTTTTAAGAACAACCACATTCCTGATAGGAGTTGATAGTTTCCACTCCAGTGGCAGTAGCTTGAATCAGCCCAGGTTGAAACTGAACTTCAGAAAAGATAACCAGAGACTTAGTTAACTTGAAAAGTTTTTTTTCAGCCATTCTGCAGTTTTAGTAATGAAACAAGCTAAGCTGGTTCCTTGAGGTTGTTCTAGTGGGGTTGGTAGTGGGGATGCTACCTATGAAATACTCCCAATGGTATGCATCTTAAGTGACTTCTGACAACCAAGTTCAGATCCTGGCCTTCACCTGTGGCTTAGCTTCTAAGCTCAATGAAACCTGTCCTACCTACAGGAGAAGGGGCAAAGGCAGGATTCTAGTGTCTTAAAACCAATTGCGTCGGGCAGATGGCGCTCACCAGCTGTGGTTGGCAGCTCACTTAGGAGAAGGAAAACCTTGATCTCAAACCTCCGCTGTCCTGCAGTTGTATCCACTCATGGAGAAGGTTTTGAAAGTAAACCTCATGGAAAAATCTAGAGCTGGCGTCCCTAAGGCAGTCCTACATTGAGTTCAATGCTGACAGGCAACTCCTGCGATGCCACTCGTGCCAACCTGTATTAGTCTGTGCAGTTCCTTTGGATTCATTAACTGCATGGAGAGAGGGAGCCAGCTACATGGGCAACAGCTTGCTCTCCACATTGTACTGGCCTGGCTTGCGTATCATGTAGCTGGGACACAACTTTCATGGTCAATGCTGACAGGCTAACATTATAGAAAACATTTCCAACCATCTTAAAACTAAAACCATTTGAAAGGGATGTATCTTGATTGACATCTTGTTATGTTTAGCCATTGATAGAAATTCTCCACTCCATCACAATGATAATCCTCAATCTTTCTCTGTTAAACAGAAGCAACACCAGGTAGACTACAGTTTCACGGCCATCAGAGGTGCTCTGGTACCTCAGAGTAACTCCCTCACAGTCCTACATTCAGCCTTGTTCTTTGTGACCAAGACCATTCATCACTGACTCAGTGTCAACCTTCGTTTGTTCTGTTACTGAAGACCACATTGGAATGTTTTCTTGTATTAAAGACACTATATAAATTCAAAATAATGTCAGACTCACTGATTTCACTTCAACAAAACTTTTGGATATGAAATAATTTACATGTAAACGTGAAGGAAAAAGAAACTGTGATAAAAAGTTAGAGATTTAATTTCACGGACACAAGCTGCAAATACCTGACTGCTGATGGATATAATTTCTGTGCAACTTCTGATCCGTTCAGTCTTTGATGCTAATTTTCTCATTAGAATGAGCTGATAAACTGTGACACAACTATTCATAAAAATTCTATGTGTTTATCTAAATTCTTGATTAATCAGTATTGCTGTCAGCTCACAACAAGAATGACTATTTCAAGGGGCTTACCCCATTCAGAGCAGGGCATGGGGGAGTGGAGCTATAGACTGCTGACAAGGTACTCCCTATAGCCAACTCATCAGTCATCTTTCTTACAAACTTCTCCCCTTTTCGTAGCCCTTGCTCTGTCACCATGTCCCTGGAGCTGCCAACCTAGCAAATTGCTTACTTTTTACCCACTGATGAGTACTTAATCTGGACCATAAAAAAATAGTAAATCCACAGATTCAACTCGTATCTCTTTAGACAGAGATCTTACTGCTATTGAAATAACTCTTGTTTAGTCTGGAGTAGACAACTGATGTGT
Organism: Hypanus sabinus; assembly: GCF_030144855.1. Taxonomy (NCBI): domain Eukaryota; kingdom Metazoa; phylum Chordata; class Chondrichthyes; order Myliobatiformes; family Dasyatidae; genus Hypanus; species Hypanus sabinus. Next base: position 32,569,552 of record NC_082726.1, on the reverse strand, counting down.
CTTACTGTTGATTATGTATTGAGTCACATATCACAGCACTTATACATATCTTCAGGATATCAGACATCTTGTATTTATATAACATCATACCTAAAATGCTCCATAAGTAGAAAAGTACTTCAGCAGTACTGTTATTGTTACTATGTAAAAACATCTTACATAAAAGATTCTGGCTTTGTCTCCCTTCCTTTCTAGTCCTAATGAAGGGTTGTGATCTGAAACATCAACTGTTTATTCTCCTCCATAGATGCTGCCTGACCTGTTGAGTTCCTCCAGCATTTTGTGGGTGTTGATCTGGATTTCCAGCATCTGCAAAATTTCTGGTGTTTATGCAAAAGCAATATACAAGTTTACCTGCACAAAGTAAGATTCCACAAACAGAAGATATTATAAACACCAGATCAATAATTTGTATGTCTGTTTGAAGGCAAATATTCACCAAGACTCAGGAACATATCTGTGCAGCTCTTGAAAATTGTACAGTGAGATTCACGTAATTCATCTGTGAGGACAGACAGAGTATTGAGCCAATATCTCAGCCAAAAGATGTCACCTCTTTTGATATGGCTTCCCTCATTACTGCAATGGAGCATTAATCAAGAGTCGGGCTTTCAACTCTGGGGTGACTCAGCCTTTAAGATCGTTCTTGAGAATGCTTGCTCTGAACTGTGCTGAAAACTCCAGTGATCTCTTCTTTGAGTACCAGATCCATATTGGGTGGATGGACACCACAGTATCACTGAGAAGAGGAAAGCTTGTGAGTAGGGATGCATGTTTGGGCTACAGAAAGGCATGGATGTTTGGCCATAGTTGAATAAAGTTTTAAGATGATAATGTGCTTATGGTTTCTGGTCACCCAGAAGCAACTTAAGTTGTGAATCACTGATGAGTGTGAAGGAGAGCAGGCAAGTTGAGGAAGCCTAGAGCTGGCAGCTTTGGGTATATTTAAAAAAAAGGAGTCATGCATTAAGCAACTGGATGTCAAGTTAAAGATGAGAACATTTGTAGATGCGGGAAATCCAAATAACACACCCAAAGTAATGGAGAAAGTCAGCAGGTCAGGCAGCATCTATAGATATCCATAAATGTCACTTGGCCTACTGAGTTCCTACAGCATTTTATGTGTTTTCTTTGGATATCAGGTTAGAGTGGATTAAATAGACTGGGGATAAGAGTAAAGTTTTATATGAGGCCACTGTAAACTTGTATTTTTTGTTAAGTTCTGTCAATGTAACTCATACCTTAAATAATTTTCATTAATTCTACAAAGAAGATATTCTGCACACTATTCCTTTTATATAAGATTTGAGTCTTCATTGGGTTCTTTGGCAGCTCTTCGAAAGACCCTCTTCCCCTGTGGCAGAACATGGCTGTGCTGAGGCAACAAAAGGTATTATTTATATCCAAGCCCTAGTTTCTTTTCAAAATTACAATGTGGGATAGACAACAAAGAAGATCTAGGAGAGTGTGTGGCAGACATCCAGCTAAAGTTGTTGGTTCTATAGGATACAGGAAAAGAAGTTTAGAATAAAAATTAGTACCATTTCTATGTGATATGTCTTTATGACCTCTGACACATAATCATTAACACTCTTCATCCAAAAATTACATGGTAGAGTCTGCAAATTCACCCAACAAGATGTGTTCATATCAAAGGTTGCTCTTGGTAAAGAAGAATATTACTCACAACATTGAAATTTTATTGTGAAAATACAAATAAACCAATATTGATACTGAGCTGTGACTTCTAATTGAGTCACAGCTCAGATTTAGTTGTTTTTTAATTGTTTAATTTCATTTTTACTTAGGTTCATAAGGATTGTTTCAGGGACAGCGAGGGGAGTTAAGAACAGGGAAATGGAGAATTAGAGGTCAGACCAGAGACCAACTCTCCATTCCGTGTTCGAAGGACAGCAACATGGATATGGGACATTCATGGTTGGACCTACAGGGAGTGGACGAGGGCCCACCTGCCAGGTCAGTGAGTTATTAGCAGACTCCGCGTATGGAATTTTGTACAGGCAGAACAAATGAGTTCTGATGATTACCTGTGTTTTCAATTCATGGACACTGGATATTGAGGTTTACTGTTTGGGTTCCCACCATTGGCAACTTCGGATTTTAAAGCCTGGTGTTCAGTGATTGGTTGAAGATTGAGCCCTGAGAATGAATCGGAATCCGGAATTCAAGGTCAGTTGGCCGTAGCTGAGTCAGCGAAACTCTGTGAGTCTGCTAGAGAGGTCGAAGCCAGGCCCAAATCCATGCCTGCTGAAAGCTGGAAGCTTCTCTTGGGGTTAAAGGACCACATAGATGAGTGGGTGCATAAGGAGAAATGGGGCTTGGTTTTCTTTTGTTCTTTATGGATTATTGTGTTCTGTGTTGTTCTTCTAAGCTTTGTGGGCATGATATGTTTTGCACCAGAACGATTGGTGAGGCTTGAGGGCTGCCCCCAGCACACCCTCATACATATTAGTTGAAATCCCAAACAGTGTGTTCTACCATTTGTTTTGATATACATATGAAAAACAAACGTGAATCTTGATTTTGAACTGTATTACATAAACACACGAGATTATTCAGATGCTGGAAATCTTGAGCAACACATACAAAATGCTGGAGAAACTCAAGTCAAACAGCATTTATGGATGGGAATAAATAGCCGATGTTCGGCCCTGAGACACATCATCAGGAATGAGTGGAAGGGAACAGAAGTCAGAATAAGAATGTTGAGGGGGGGTGGACGGGGAAGGGAAGGGAGTACAAGCTGGCGGGTAATAGGTGAAATCAGGTGAAAGGGAAGTTGGGTAGTTAGGGGAGTGGGGATTAAGTAAAGAGTTGGGAAATGATAGCTGAAAGAAGTAAAGGACTGAAGAAGAGGAAATCTGATAGGAGAGGTCAGTGGACCATGGCAGGATGGAAAGGAAGTGGGGCACTGAATGTAAGTGTTTGGCAGGTGAGGAGAAGGGAAGGTGAGAACCAGAATAGTGGGAAAAAAACATGTAGAAGGTGGCAGAGGTAGAAATTACTGGAAATTAGAGAAGCGGATGTTCATGGCATCAGGTTAGAGACTATGCAAATGGAATATGAAGGTTTGCTCATCCAGCCTGAGTGTGGCCTCACCTTGGCAGTAGGTGAAGGGAAACTCCCTCTGTGAAAAAGGAGGAAACCCTATTTCAGGCAGTTTGCAATCATTTCTAACCACAGTAGGTGTGCATGGCCAAACTGAAAATGGATTGTGTATTTATTTATTGAATGATTCATTTTCAATGAAACAGTAAACATAATCAGGGATTTGCAGTGAAGCTCACAAAGTACACAATGTTCCTAAACACAAAGTACACTGCAGATGCTGTGGTCAAATCAACACGTACAAACAAGCTGGATGAACTCAGCAGGTCGGGCAGCATCCATTGAAAGGAGCAGTCAACGTTTCGGGCCGAGACCCTTCATCAGGTATGAGGAAGGAGGGGGCAGGGGCCCTATAAAGAAGGTTGGGGGGGTGGGTGGAAAACCAATCAGAGGAAAGATCAAGGGGTGGGAGAGAGGGAGCAGGGAGGGGATAGGCAGGACAGGTGAAGAAGGAATCTAAGAGGAATGCACTATGGGTAGTAGAAGAAGGCAGAATCATGAGAGAGGTGATAGGCAGCTAGAAGAGGAGACAGAGTGAAAGTGGGATGGGAGAGGGAGGGAATTAGCAGAAGCTGGTGAATTCTATGTTCATGCCAAGGGGCAGGAGACTACCCAGATGGTATATGAGGTGTTGCTCCTCCAACCTGAGTTTGGCCTCATCATGGCAGTAGAGGAGGCCATGTATGGACATATCCAAATGGGATTGTGAAGCAGAGTTGAAGTGGGTGGCAACCGGGAGATCCTGTCTGTTGTTGCAGACAGAGCAAAGGTGCTCGACGAAGCAGTCCCCCAATCTGCGACGAGTCTCTCCGATATAGAGGAGGCCGCACCAGAAGCACCGGATGTTCCTTCTGTGTGTAGAGGTCTCTGGACATGTAATGCAGTGTTCAACAGGAAGAAGATATTTTTGCAGACTGTTTCCAGGAGCAGGTCCAGTATTAACAACCTGTTGTCAGGTATGTTTCTATAAGATAATTTCCTGCCCCAGCTCTCCACGAGGCTCCCATTTACTGCAGAAGTGATCTCAGTTTTATAAGCCTTAGTCTAGCATTCCTGCCCAGATGTCTCCAGAACTGTAAGTCTCCAGATCTTTATCCAATCCTCAAGTACAATAACTTCCATTTTTCAATTTTGTGCTGGGTGTGGGATGCGGGATTGATGTCTTTCTTTCAAAGGTGGTTATTTACTTCTTGGCTATGTGGAGAAGATGATTATCAGACTTGCATTTGACAATAAAATTAACCTTTGAACCTCACCTCACTACTGAATTTCTATTCACTATTTCATTGATCTCACTCTTCTCCAATGGTTCCCAGCGGTGGATTAAAGATTAGCTTTACCTGTCACATGTATATCGAAACATCAAAACGTGCAGTGAAATATATCTTCTGTGTCAACAACCAAAGCAGTCCAAGGATGTGCTGGGGATGACCTGTAAGTATTGCCATGCCGCCACGGCCAACATTGCGTGCCACTACTTACTAACCATAATATGTATTTCTTTGGAATATGGGTGGAAACCGGAGCACCAAGTCAATGTGAGAACATAGGAACTCTTTACAGACAGCAGTGGAAGTGAACCCATGTTGCTGGTGTTGTAATAGTGTTACATTAATTGCTATGCTACCATGCCACTTGTGAGCACCCGTTGATGTTCAGAATGCATTCACCTCCCCTATCCCCCATATCCCATTCCAAGCCAGTGCCTGATCCAAGCCCTCTAGTTAGTGAATGGTTTAAAGCCTTCCTATGCAACCATCCCTCCTAACCCATAAATCTGTAACTAACTCCAGCCCCAGTCTAACTTGCTCAACTATGGCATAATACACAACAATAAAGTCTTTTCCTGGGATCCATATTGTGCCCTAGGTCCTGTTTGCTCCTAAACTTCCAAACAGGATGTCCTCCTTGGAGATACACATTGTCCCACCAGCAAGCAAATGTTTAATGTGCTTGAACAGGTGCCTTTCATTCCCTCAAAACTCATACTTAACCGGCACAACACCTCCCGCTATTTAATTATATCCAAAACTGTGACACTGAAGAATAAAAATATCTTGGGCAGCATAAGATTATTCTCGACCGTGTCAGAAATACATTGCACCAAAGGTTCTGCAAATGCTTGGATAACTGCATTTTATATGTGGTTGATGTGTATAGTTCTGTACTGCAGGCTGACTAAAGCAGGTCTTGCCCCATGGATAGGCTCACAGAGTAGAACTCTCTGCTTTCAGCAGAATGCCCTGATTCACTGCTTGACATAAGGCTTGAGGTTTAGGGAAAAGGATAAACATGTTGTGGGTGAGAGAAGGTTAACTGGACTACAAGGCATGCCTCACTGCTTCTAGTTATTTCCTTTACCCCCTTCCTTTATTTTGGAGAGAAATCTGACAAGCATGCTGAAAAATGAAGATTCCTCCTGTCTTTTATTCTTCTTGAGCCTGATTGGTGCCCTGCCTCGACTTGTTAAAAGTTAATAAAATGAGAGATATGGAGATGTGCAGTTGAATATAATTAATTAAATGAGACTAATTAGGAACATGAGACCAGGTGCCGAGCAGAAGCTGACAACAGAGAGACAATGTGAAGAACTCCCGTTAAGGGTGTTAAGTGACAGGAGCAGGAAGAAAACACAACTTTTATGTATTTTTCTATCTGAAGCCTCCCCAGGGTCAGCAAGTGAATCCGTAGATTGCTCGGTACTTGGCTTTTATTATTGTCAGAGATCTTTTCTTTGGCGCTGGCAGTAACACACGCTCAAATTTGCTAACTAATTACTTCAACATATGTCCAATGTTTGTCTCACCATTCTCTCTGTATCAATTTCTCCTGCATATTTATTTCGAATGAAATCTACCATGCAGATATTGTGACAACTGAAGAATACTGCCTGTTAAGTTTAGAAGAGGGGAAAATGGAATGTCAATGAGACCACATTAATGTTTACTGCAGAGCATCTCTTCTTTAGCCCTGGGGTGCAAGGCCAGTTGTCCTGTCCTTGCACAAAGTACACATTCATGCACATCCATACATGCTCAAGCACTCGCACTCAATGCTCACTCAAAAATTACATTAAAGAGCTACAGATGCTGAAAACCTGAAATTGCATCATAGAATGTCGGAGATACTCAAGGGGTTATGCAACATGCAGAGAGAGTGAATTTTAAGGTTTATGACCTTCCAGTGCTGAAAAATGCCCCCCCTCGATGAACTCTGTCTTTACTTCCCACTGCTTTCGTGATACTGCAAGCACAGTCGTTGGGCAGAAGATACAAAAGCCCAAATGCATGTATCACCAGGCTCAAGGACAGTTTCTACCCTGCTGTTATAAAGACTATTGAAGAGTTCCCTAATATGATGGGCACCAACAGAATCAACAAACTCATTTGTAAGGCCGGTGATGTTGTGGGGGTGGAACTGGACTCTCTGACGGTGGTGTCTGAAAAGAGGATGCTGTCCAAGTTGCATGCCATCTTGGGCAGTGACTCCCATCCACTCCATAATGTACTGGTTAGGCACAGGAGTACATTCAGCCAGAGACTCATTCCACCGAGATGCAACACTGAGCATCATAGGAAGTCATTCCTGCCTGTGGCCATCAAACTTTGCAACTCCTCCCTTGGAGTGTCCGACACCCTGAGCCAATAGGCTGGTCCTGGACTTATTTCCACTTGGCATAATTAACCTTTTTTATTTAATTATTTATGGTTTTATATTGCTATATCTCTACACTATTCTTGGTTGCTGTGGCTGTAACGAAACCCAATTTCCCTCGGGATCAATAAAGTATGTCTGTCTGTGTCTGCATGATAAGTTGGACACTTGGTCTCTATCTACGGTGTTGTGACATTGCACCTTATTGTTTACCTGCACTGCACTTTCTCTGTGGCTGTTACTTTTAAATATGTATTGTTATTGTTTTACCTTGTTCTGCCTCAATGCCCTGTGTATGCAAGACAAGATCTTCATTAATCTTTGTATATGTGACTATAATAAACCAATTCCAGCGTTATCATTATTTTGAAGATCCTCCAGATTTCTTTAGGTTTAGGCAGTCTATACGAGGATTCCGATCTCTTAAATTTATCACATTATCAGTATAGTCTTCCTGATACATTCTATGTCCAACATTACGATTACTGATTGAGTATTATTTTTACCAATATTCACTGTTATGACTTTGTCCTTTCCTTTCTGACTATACCTCTCCTGACCTTTTCACCCTAGCATCCACCCCTTCGTTTGCTGTCAAGGTTGTTTTAGCTGTTCCTTTCCAAAAGCCATGAGCTGAGGAAGACACTTCTCCTAACTTGATCATGCTTCAGGGTCATGTATGCACCTGTGCAATGAAAAACCTACTTGCAGCAGCATCACAGGCGCTTAACATCAGATAAAAGCATTCACAAGTCAAACATAAACTAAACATAAATTATATAAATTTTTTTACAATAAAAGAATACAATTAGATCAAAAATAGTCAATTTTATTGCAGAGTGTTCAATATGTTATAGTCTGGCTAAACTCTAGTGATCTTGAGCCAATTTGTTCAAAAATTCAAAATTCAGAGTAAACACATGTCACCACATGAAACTCTAAGATTCATTGTCTTGCGGACAAACTCAAGCTATAGAGTAATAACAACAGATTCAGTAAAAGGCTGCACCAACTTGCCGCTCAAGCTGTGTGCAAAAGACAACAAACTGTACAAAAAGGAAGAAATAATAATAATAAACAATAAATATTGAGAACATGGGATAGAGTCTTCGAAAGTGGGTCCATTGATTGTGGGGACATTTTGATGACGCAGCAAGTGAAGTTGAGTGAGGTTATCCCCTTTGCTTTAAGAGCCTAACGGTTGAGGGATAATAACCTGGTGGTGTGAGTTCTGAGGCTCCTGTACCTTCTTGCTGTTGACAGCGGTGACAAAAGAATGTACCTGGATGGTGGGGGTCCCTGATGATGGATGCTGCTTCCACGCGACAATGCTTCAAGTAGATGTACTCAAAGTCGGGGAGGGTTTAACCCGTGATGGACTGACAGTAGCCATTACTTTTAGTTGGATTTCCCATTCAAGGGCTTGAGGGTTCTATACCAGGTTGTGATGCAGTCAGTCAATATACTCTCCACTGCGTATCTGTGTATGGGATGTTTTGGGTAGGGTAGCACCTCTGGTGAAGGGCCTTGTCAGGTCCATTCTGGGGCAGCTGCCTCATCTTTGGTGCCCACTGGACACTCAGCTCTCACCTGTCGCTCCAAGTAGCTGGTTGCATGGGACAGTGGCCATTGCCCAGTACACTGCTTCAAAAGACGGGCTAAACCAGGCGAGGATGGCCTGAGGGCTTCATATCCTGGTGAGATAGGGACAATCCTGCCCTAGCATGCAGAGTCAGTTCCGATGGACTGGGCAGATGAGACTGACAGTGAGATCCAATGGCCAGGAAGGTGGTTCTGCAATGGTCTGTGGAGAGTGAAGGGCATCATGGTCATCCACTACAACCAAGGAAGACGTCAGTTTGTGATAGTTGTTCGTACCACTGGAGCTGGACTTCTGATGTCAAGATAATGGAAATGCTCCAGGGCAATGGCTCTTCTACTTTCAAAAACTCTCACACGCCAGTCTCCTATCATCATTGGACATGACGGACAACCATTGCTTGTCCATAGAAGTTTGTCAAAGTTTTAGATGTCATGCCAAATCTTCACAAACTCCTGAGGAAGTAGAGGTGCTGCTGTGCTTTCTTCTTAATTACACTTACGTGCTGGAAGTAATAACACCAAAGAATTTAAAGTTGATGAACCTCTCCCCCTCTGATTCTCCAATGAGGACTGGCTCATGGACTTCTGGTTTCCTTCTCCTGAAGACAATGATCAGCTTCCTTGGTCTTGCTGACATTGAGTAACTGGTTGTTGTTATGGTACCTCTCAGCCAGATTTTCAATCTCCTTATATAAAGATTCATCCCCACCTTTAATTCAGCCTACAACAGTAGTGTCATCAGTAAGTTTGAATAAGGCATTGGAGTTATGCTTAGCAACATAGTCATAAGTGTAAAGTGAGTAAAGCAGCAAGCTAAGCAAACAGCCTTGTGGTGCACCTGTGCTGATGGAGATTGTGGAGGAGATATTGTTGCCAATCTGAACTGACTGGGGTCTGCAAGTGAGGAAATCGAGGTCCCAACTGCATGAGGAGGCACTGAGGCCAAGTTCTTGAAGCTTATTGATTAGTTTCAAGGGGATAATGGTATTGAATGCTGCACTGTAATTGATAAAGAGAATCCTGATGAATGCCTCTTTGCTGTCCAGATGTTCCACAGTTGAGTGACAAACCACTGAGATGGCATCTGTTGTGGACCTGTTGCTCCAGTGGGTAAATTGGAGTGGATTCAAGTCGCTATTCAGGCAGGAATTGATATGTTTCATCATTAACCTGCCAAAACACTTTATCACCATGGATGTAATTGCTACTGGATGATATTCACTGAGGTAGGTCACCACATTCTTAGGCACCGGTGTAATTGAAACCTGCTTGAAGCAGGTGGGTACCTCATTGCCGAAGTGAGAGGTTAAAGATCTCAGTGAACACCCCAGCCAGTTGATCAGCACAGGTCTTTAATACTTGGCCAGGTATCTTGTCTGGGCCAGATGTTCATGCTCCTGAAGGCTTCTCATATGTTAGACCCAAAGGCTGAAATCACAGGATCATCAAGGACCGTGGGAGTTTGTGATAGTTCCACCAGGTTTTGACAGTCAAAGTGAACATAGAAGATAATCAGCACATCTGGAGGAGAAGCTTGCTGTCACCCGTGTCACTTGGTTTAACTTTCTAAGAGGTGATAGTACTCAAGCCCTGACACAACTGTTGAGCATCCTTCGTTGATTCATGTTTGGTCCAGAATTGCAACTTCGCCCATGACATGGCTTTCTGGAAATTATACCGGACCTCTTGTAAATTTCTTGGTCACCAAACTTGAATGCCTCTGACCTGGCCCTCAGCAGACTGTGGATCTAATGTTTCATCCAAGGCTTATGATTAGGGAAGACTCTGAATGATTTTGTGGGGACGGACTCATCCACAACTGAATGGTTGAAGAGAAGTAGCTTCTCTTGAACTTGATATTGTGGAATTTCAGGCTTCTGCACCTCTTATCCGAGGGTAGCAGTGAGAAAGAAGCATGTCCCAGATGGTGGGGATCTTTCATGATGGACGTTGCCTTTACAAGGTAGCACGTCCTGTAGATACTACCAGTGGTGGTGGTAGTGGATTGGGAGATGTGCACATGATGTGTTGGGCAGAATCCACAACACTCTGCAGCTTCTTATGTTCCTGTACATCCGGACTGCTGTAGCAGATTGTTTTCTGATCTGTCAGGATACTTTCAGTAGTACATCTGTTAAATAGTTCAAACAGGCCAACCTGGCTTCTTCAGTAATAAAACAACCAAAATGCTGGGTAGGTTGCATCTGTGGCAGGGGAAACAGAGTTAAATTAGAGGTCCTGATGAAGGGTCTTGGCCCGAAACGTCGACAATGCTTCTCCTTATAGATGCTGCCTGGCCTGCTCTGTTCCACCAGCATTTTGTGTGTATTGTTTGAATTTCCAGCATCTGCAGATTTCCTCTTGTTTGTAAATTATTTGTTCATTTGATTAGATTAAGTCGTTTTTTTCAATGTTCTGCATTTATTTCATCCCTCTTGTTATGAATGGTTTATGCATCGACATATATTTACCAGAACTCTATTATTGTTTTTCTTTTTGTGGCCTTTGTCATACTTCCTGAAGCAAATAGCTTAATCTTTATGCTAGCCAAATTGACACTCTCCTTTGCTGCCTTGACCTTTCTCTTCAGACTGATGTTTCGCCTCTTTACCTCCTATTGTTGATTCAACAACCACTCAAGGGCAATTAAGTTCCAGCAACTCTAAAACTAATACCAAGAATTAATTTTTGTAAAGACAGTGAGGATAATATTTCAAAGTCTCTACCAGTGCTCCAGGCTACTATAAGAGATCAATGGCTAGGACCCACTCAACTATCTTGTAATTAAAATCAATGGGTTGAAAATCATGTGGAATCTTATTCTAGAATGAATATAATAGATGGCTTTCAGTGTAGAAATGAACCAAAAAGCAAGATAGCTCATTATATGTGCCCAGTTCCTTGAAAAAATTACAATTACATTTCTTTCTTCTGCCTTTTCTCTGAGTAGAAGAATCAACATTTCTAAATCTTTTCTCAAGGTTGTTATTAACCTTGTTTTTGTCACCTTGCACATTAAATCGTCCATTATCTTCAATATGAGTCTCCATATAATGACCTAGATGGTGTTTAATCTGCAAAAGTGTAAGCTGGTGCACTTGGGGAGGTCAAATGCAAGTGCAAATTATACAGTTAATGACAGGACCCTGAGAAGCATTGATGTTCAAAGGGATCATGAGGTGTAAGTCCATAGCTTCGCGAAAGTAGCACCACAAGTGAATAGTGTAGAATAATAGGTGTATAACACGGTGCCCTATTTCATTTGTGACATTACGTGCAAAAGTTGGGATTTCATGTTGCACACACAAAATGCTGGTGGAACACAGCAGGCCAGGCAGCATCTATGAGGAGAAGCACTGTCGACGTTTCAGGCCGAGACCCATCGACAGTGCTTCTCCCTATAGATGCTACCTGGCCTGCTGTGTTCCACCAGCATTTTGTGTGTGTTGTTTGAATTTCCAGCATCTGCAGATTTCCTCGTGTTTGATTTCATATTGCAGCTGTTTAAAACTCCATGTGCATTGCTAGTTAGCACATATAGAAAGGATGTGAAGGATTTAGAGCGAATGCAGAAGTTGTTCACCAGAATGTTGCCTGGATTAGAGAGTAATAGCTATGCAGATAGGTTAGGCAAACATAGATTTATTTCTGAGGAGTGTCAGAGGTTGATGGGCAACCTGAAAAAATTATGAGAGGGTATATATTCCATTTGATAGGTTAGATGGTCAGTGCCCTTTTCTTAGAATCTTTTTCAAATTCTGGAGGGCTTAGCTTTAAAGTTTGATTTCTTCATTCTCGCTACAACTGAATTCCTTTCTAAAATGTAGTGGCCAAAGTAGTGAGTGCGCGCGCGCGCGCGCGCACACACACACACACACACACACACACACACACACACACACACACACACACACACACACACACACACACACACACACACACACACACACACACACACACACACACACACACACACACACACACACACGACAAGGTTTATTTTAGAGTGTAATTCTTGTTTAATGCAAGGTGCACCTTATCCGCAAGTTGGTAGAGAACTAGTTAACTCTTGTTCTATTTAATCAATTTAATGCAACAGATTTAATTTTGAACAAATTCCCATTACTTTGGAATTAACCTTTTTCAGAACAGTTCAAATGAATAGCTTTCACATGGGGGCACTGTATGCACTATGGATGACAGATCTTTCACTGTAAAATTAGATCAGTTGTAATGAGTGGACACTTTTTGGTTTTCACAAGCATTTTAATGAACTATTTTATTTTTTCTAGGATGATGCATAAGTCATTTGTTTTGTTCAAGGAAATTACTCTGCTGTATAACTGCACACAATTTATATTCTGCAGGTAGCCAAATGCACTGTTAAGGACATTTCATTCCTGAACACCTCTCATGTTGTTCAAAAAAAACCCACCATTTATCTCTGGAGTGATGCAGAGTGTGGAGCAAAGTATCACTTGCATTTGGAAAGAAGTCCTATTGCTATTAATGAACAAACATTATTCTGAAGCTCTGCTCATCATACAGAATTCAGCAGGTCTCATAAAACTGCCATTAGCTGGACTGGTTCACTTTAACTTCTTGAAGGAGGGCTCATTGAATTGGAGTTGGTCAGAAAGGATTGAGCAATTAGAATGAACAGTGGATATCATTCTTTGATAGGAGAATGAAGACTGTTAGTATTACATATTGCATTAGAACAAATAGCAGGGAAGATTATTAAGGTGTATTCTTTTGGGGTGCAGTTAACCTAGAATCAACTACCTTTATCCCAGTGGAAAAAATATCGTTGATTCTTTCATGACTGAGAAAAAGAAATGGACTTGAGTAAACAAAAAGTAGAACTAACGAGCCTTCCTTCAGAAAGTGAAAGTGATTTAGACCAGCTAATGTCAATTCATTCCATGCAAGAGAAATGTTCATTGTTCAAATAATTTCTTTAATTCTTGGACTTTTTTAACAGAAAGGTTGAGTTTACTTAATATTCCTGGTCTTCAGCCAGATCTGCAGTATACAGCTTCCTTGATAAGCTACACATATCTATCTAGGATGTGGATGTTTTCCAATTTTGGAGATGAAAATCAAAGAGTTAAATCCAGTGAGAGCTACACCAAGACTTTATGAAAACTGTACCTTTATCTACAGTAATGTACAGTGAGATAATAAAAAGGTTGTGTCTGTGAAATCATGCTCACATATTGCATTTAGATATTCCACTGTTTTTAGTTGTTTGAGTTAAAATTCTGTATTCTGGATTGGTTCCCCATGTGGTGGGAGCTCTGACGTGAAGGGGAAATGAGAATTGTCACCTTTGCGGAGTAACTACTCTTCATCAAACCTGGTTATCTGATCAAAGTTCACAAATCTGAATAATTAACTGGTTCTCTCTCCACAGATGCTGCCTGACCAGCTGTGTATATCTAGTGCTCTTTTGTCCATTTGGAGCAGGACTGCCTCCACTACCTCTCCATCCTTCTCATGCATTCAAAAATCTCCCTTCAATTATATCACAGACCATGCCCCATCATATCCAATGACTTATCTGTCCTTGCAAGCTTCTCTAGGAACCTGCATAATCAATGCCTTCTCCACGCAATTGTTAAGGACTATCATAATAACATTGACTGTTGGCCTTTGGCCAGGAATGTGGTGGCATGTTGATTCACAAACCTTACTGAGGTAATGCCCTTTAGATCACTAGTTCTATTGTAATACTAGACTCGTCAATCTTACCTGTTTTTGACTTTCACTGCCTCTCTCTGATTCCCAATGAACTAGCTGACTACAGCCTCTGGTTTTCTTTGTTTCAGAAAATGTAAAAAATGTCTTTAGTGCTTGATCACAGCACATTGTACTAGAATTAATAGCTTTCATTTTAGCATTTATTGCATTGCAGTGAAATGCTTTCACTCTATAACAAGGTCCATTAAACAAGAAAAAAATAGCTTTTATTGGGTGATATGGCCTACAGTGTTGCAAGGCTTTATAGAAAAGGGGCCAATTTATTGAAAGAAACCATTTTGATTGCAGTCCATATCTGCTATCTGCAACCAACGTTTCTTAATCTAGCAAATTCTGATTAAATTGATGCATTGGTATAGCAATCATTCTGGAACAAGGTCAGCTGCACTGATATGAACAGTTCATAATTAGTTTCGTGTGCTGTCATGAATAAGCTTTGCCCAATAGGCTCCATCCAATTGATGTAACTAATTATATTTCTGAAATGAAGGACATTGGTTTAGAGTTTTTTGGGGGGGAATGATTTTCATGTGTGGCATGAGGGAATTTAGTGTGTAATAGGGTGAACACAGTCAGTTCTTATGATTGCTTATTTTTTTGGTAAGTCCGCTGCATGGCTCTTGATCCATTGTTCTTACTCACAGGAACTTCTGGACACATCAAATGATGTTCTACATGTTTTGAAGCCATCTTTCCAGTTGGGACACTGCTTATTCATGATCAGTTTGCACTATTTTTTTTTTGCTTTTATTTGTGTTCTTATCTGTAAAAATGTATATAATTTAGATTTAATTTATGTTTTTCTTATGAATGCTGCTTATATGATGGTATGTGCCTGTGATGATGCTGCAAATTTTTCATTGCACCTGTACAGACATGTATGAAAATAGATTTGACTTTGACTTTGAAAATGAGCCCACTGCTAGATATAAGCCCCATGCAAGGCTCATTCACAAAGGAGGTATGGGATCCAAGGAGATCTTGCTTTGTGGATCCAGAATTGGCTTGCCCACAAAAGGCAAAGGGTGGTTGTAGATGGTTTGTGTTCTGCATAGAGGTCGGTGACCAGTGGTGTTCCACAGGGGTCCAACTGGAACCCTTCCTCTTTGTAATTTTTATAAGTGACCTGGATGAAGAAGTAGAAGGGTGGGCTAGTAAATTTGTCGATGACACAAAAGTTGGGGGTACTGTAGATAGTGTGGAGGTGCTGTCAGAGTTTGCAGCAGGACATCAATAGGATGCCAAACTGGGCAGAGAAGTGGCAGATGGAGTTCAACCCAGATAAGTGTGAAGTGGTTCATTTCAGTAGGTCAAACTTGGAGACAGAAAATAATATTAATGATAAGACTCTTGGCAAGATCTTGAGGTTCGTGTTCATAGAACGCTCAAAGCTGCTGCGTATGTTGAAATTGTTGTTAAGAAGGCATATGGTGCGATGGCCTTCATCAACTGTGGGAGTGAGTTCAAGAATTGTGAGGTGTTGTTTCAGCTATATAAGACCTTAGTCAGACTCCATTTGGAGTACTGTGTTCAGTTCTGGTCACCTCACTACAGGAAGGATGTAGAAACCATAGAAAGGATGCAGAGGAGAATTATAAGTACGTTGCCTGGATTGGGGAGCATGCCTTATGAGAATAGGTTGAGTGAACTTGGCCTTTTCTCCTTAGAGCAACGGATGATGAGAGGTGACCTGATAGAGGTGTATAAGATGATTGTGTGGATTGAACGTGTGAACAGCCAAATGCTTTTTCCCAGGGCTGAACTGACTAACATAAGGGGGCATATTTTTAAGGTGCTTGGACGTAGGTATAAACAGGATGTCAGAGGTAAGTCTTTCACACAGGGAGTGGTGGGTGCATGGAATGGTGGCAGTGGCAGAGACAGAGTCTTTTAAGAGACACTTAGATAAATACATGGAACTTAGCAAAATAGAGGGCTATGCGGTAGGGAAATTCTAGGAAGTTTCCTGAGTAAGTTACGTGGTCTGCATAATATTGTGGGCCAAAAGACCTGTAATATGCTGTAGATTTCTATGTTTTATGTTTTATATTCACCAGAGACCTGGTTGACTAGGTAGGAGGCCAGGAATCCAGCATCGGCTCCTAGGGCCTTTGACAATTTTCTTAGCCTACCTAAAGCCACCATATTCTTTCAGGTTCACATGAAGCCTCTAAAAAGCTCTCCAGCACACAGTATGTGCTGAAATGCAAAATTGGCCCTGCTCTGCCATGAATATTAAGCACACAGCGCATCATAAATTCTACCTCTCCCTCCCCCTCCACACTCCAATGTCCTGGCCCAACTCACAAGGTCCCTCTCTCTACCTTCCAACTCAAAGTGAATCTCTAAAACTTTTTAACCAATGATACCACCCTATCAACCCATCCTCTCAGTACCCTCATGGATTTCCCTTAACTAAAGCCTCTCCCTTGCTGCCTTTTGGCTAACTTTCTTGAGTTCTCCTTGTTCTATGCTAGTATATTACATCTTCCTCATGATTCATGGATGGCAGAATGTTGCATTTGGAAGCCTAGTCACAAGACCTACCTGCCATATGAAGCATAGTGTTATGCACTTCGAGCATATCTCACACCATTCAATCCTACAGAGCCATATTCAAATTTGTCCATAAGTCATTGTTTCCAGAAGAATTCCTTGTCTCATTAAAACAGATTATGCTTGTGAATTTGTCCCAGATCAGTAGCTGGTTAAACCCTTCTGCTGGCTGCCTTCTGATAGAAAGCAGCAAGTTCTGGTATTCTATGTTCTCTGTGGCCTTCCTTTCATACAGATATGTGTTCAAGAGTTTGTAGATCCTTAACATGTCTAGCTGCAAGGAAACTACTAAAAATCTACTCACTTTTTCAAGGCTGCTGATCACAGTACATCTCTTGGAAGAAGAAATTCAAATATATCTCATCCTGCTTCATGGACTCTGGGTGACATGTCTGTACTTTGATCATAAATTCACTTAGAACTTCAAAAATTTGGAAATAGAATTATAATTTATGTATAATTTATGTTTTTCGTGGGAATACTGTCTACCTGATGGTATGTGCCTGTGATGCTGTTGCAGGTAAGTATTTCATTTCACCTGTCCATACATGTATTTGTGCTCATGAAATTAAACTCTACTTTCATTTTCAATCTTCTTATTGATTTAAAAAAATAAGAATAAATACAAATCAGAGGAGAAGTTATATTAAATGCATATTTCAATAAAAGTACAAACAAAGGAATATACACTGTCAAAATCATGTATAGTATTGAGGTAATATAGAAAAAGAACCACAACTCCTCTTAGCAATTCATAAAAAGAGACTCAAAATTTCTATTGTTGAGAAGGAAAAAAACCCCACTAAGCTAACCTAAAACAAAAAAAAGAAGACTGGGCAGTCCATTTGAGGATATAATTACAAAAAAAAAGGAAAAATCCTTCTGGTCAAATCTGAAAATCACAGAGAAGAAGAAAAAAGATTATCTAAAAAAGTAAAAAAAAGAAAATTTAAATCATATGAAACTATTGAATGAAACGTCGCTGGGTTTGCTCAAATTTAAAAGATGTATCAAACGTCCAACTTTGAATTTTCTTCAAGCTTAAACGCAACATAATGGAGGAGAGACAAAAAAAAAAAAACAGCAGGTGGATTAGAATCTTTCCAACACAACAAAATAGTTCTCCTGGCCAAAAAAATTGGAAAAGCTATAATATGTTGAGTGGAAGCAGAAAAATGAATCTCTACTTTGATGTTGACTTTGATTTCGGTTGTGGATTCTTTCACTTGTTCAAAAAAAGAATCATTCCTCAATCAATTATCTTAGCAAAGATTGAATATTATTAGGTGAAATCTGTACTGTAAAAATCCTTCAATGATTAAGCTGTAAAGACAGCTATTAGGCTGAAGTACTCACATAGTAGGACTTACACAAAAGGTCAGAACAGCCCCAGTAAAGTAATTCTTAATGGATGTTATATGACATGGCTAACATGCAGCCAATGCATCTCTATGATTGCTCTAATGTTAACACATTCATATACTGTAGAATATATTGTTCACACATTGAACTAGATATTGTTATTTAATATTCTTTATTTGTAAAGAGGGGACACAAGTTAGTTAATCATCTGAAAAGTTAACTCTCCACAGAGGTTGCTGACATAATGTATTAAGGATGAATGTATCTATTTATTTTACATTCTGCATAATCTCTGATCATTGGATAAACTATAGGAACTGATCACTTCATTTCTTGCTTGCCCTCACTGAACTGTGCAATTGTGAGTGATTCTCTTTGGTTTTATTAACATTCATGATGCTATAAATGATGCGACCTAAATTAAGTCTGTCAACGATAAAGGAAATCAGGCAGAATAATAGGCAAACTGCTGATCCACCTTGAATTGTCACCTATTTATTCCTCACACTGTCCACGTATCTGTTAAAACCTCAGGAAACAAATGTCGGCATAACATTGTGGGCCGAAGGGCCTGTAATGTGTTGGAGATTTCTATGTCCTATGTTCTAATAGCTCAGATAGGATAAGTCCAGGGTAACCCTGGTGATGCATTGGTATAGTAATGTATTATACTGTGCTAAACACTGAGGAGAACAGGGAAAGTCTTATCGAGGATACAGTCAGGGTGATAGACTGGATGGCAAAGTGGCAGATAAATAATAACAGGAAATTGTGAGGCTATTATGTACATCTGATAGAAAAATTAGAAAGATAGCTTCAAGTACAGGATACATTTCTAAATCATGTCCAGATAGGGCAACACTTAGCATAAATGTGCATAGCTCTGAAAGTGACAATGCAGATTGAGAAAGTGATTCATAAACTTCATGGAATCCTGGGCTATGCAGATAGAGTCACAAAGCAGCAGGGTGACATTGAACTTCTAGAAAGCATGAGTTTGCCTCCATCTGGAGCATTTTAGTATCTCTGCTTTCTGTAGGAAGCTAGTGACTTCTCTGGAAAGCACATAGAGAAAGATTTACCAAGATATTCCTGGGGAAGGAATGATTTTAGTCATATAAATAAACTGAAAAAACTGGGATTCCTCTTCCTGGACTAGAGAAAGTTGAGAAGAAATTAAAAGTTTCAAAGCAGATCATAAAGTTACCCCAAATCATAAAGGGTTCAGGTAAAAAGAATGACAAAAAGAGAGAACTGTTGCTGCTGGCATCAGTTGCTATAGTCAAGAACCACAGCAACAGAACCAGGGATGAAATACAGTAAATTCTACCACGTGTCAAATAGCCATGATCTAGAACTCACTGCAGAAAGAGGTATGGGAAGCACATTTATTTGCCACTTAAAAGAGAGAATCTAATCAATACTTAGAGAAAAAAAATGTCAGGATGATGGTAAAAGAGTCAGGACTAAGGCCAACTGGACACACTTGCAGACAGCCGGTGCAAGCTCAAGTGAAACAATGCTTTAACAATGGTTCGATCCTAAGTCATAACAACTCACTGCAAAACGTAAATTCTCCTCACTTCCCCATCTGCTTTATGGACATAATTTGGTTTGAAATTGTGATAACTAAAGGTTCAAATATGAAAGATGAAAGTGACAGCAGTTCTTTAGCAGTTCTCTATTAATCCCATGATACATATATAACTACCATAGGTTTTACCTTGCTCTTTTATTATAATTTAATGTACCTGTATGCAGCTGTGTAACTACTCCCAATTAAATTGCCAATTTATCAAATGCAGAGGTTTTGTGCTCTTATGGGTGTATTCATTCCACATTTTCTTATTGCATGGAAAGCCATTTGGCCCATTGACCTTATGCTAGATCTTAGAACTATCCCATCAGCCCTATTCATTAATGTATTTACCTGTAACATGTTCTCTCTCATGACCCCATTAACTCCACCGTGATTCACTCACCACCCATCTATACCAAAAGGTAACTTACAGAACCCAGTTAAGTTTGTGATGTGGGGAAAACAGAGCACTTGGTGGAACTTAAGACACTCAGCTGGCCAACAGTAACACTGACCACTGCATCACTGTACTGTGCATAACTAGAAAACCCTGACCTTAGCCAAAAATGCAAGCCCGTCACTGACTCTCAGAGTTTTCCCTTGCATTGTTGTAGATCCACTGGGAACTAGCAATTAGACAGGTTTTTCAAAGAACTTGTATATGAAGGTGAAGTGAATAAGCGTTACATAATTCTGTGTTTCTGCCTGAGTTTCCGATCAGGTCATGAGAAGTATGTTGTTCCAAAGTTCTGATCCAATTCTCCCCTCTTCTCGGTGCTGAGAGCTATTGGCATGGAACTCTTATCCATGGCTGCCTATTGAATGCAAATGAAAGACTTGCAGGCAGGGAAGTCAAGGCAAGTACAATATGTGAGGAGTTAAGGTGATCAGACTTTGTAAAAAGATGTTATCAAATTAGTTGGGTTCGTTAATAATGCAATGGCTTCAAAGCGACTTCATAGATACCTGTGTTTCAAATTTATTTCCCATAAATTGAATCCTAATCCTTAAATGGCAAAGATGATCTTGAAGTCATGTCTTTTGGATGGTTACACTATTGTTAGTATAGGTCAGGGGTCAGCAACCTTTACCACTGAAAGAGCCACTTGGACCCGTTTCCCACAGAAAAGAAAACACTGGGAGCCGCAAAACCCGTTTGACATTTAAAATGAAATAACACTGCATACAACATTTTTTTTGCCTTTATGCTATGTATAAACAAACTATAATGTGTTGCATTTATGAAATTGATGAACTCCTGCAGAGAAAACGAAATTACATTTCTGCATGCAACAAAAACATTTTGAACTCCGAAAAAAAGACGTTGGGTTGAAAGTTACTTTTAAGTAAAATACTCAATGTCTATTTGAGTCCTTCTTGTATTTATGAAAAACGCCGAACTTAAATTTTCCGCCAGCAGCAAACCAAAAATAACATCAGCCAGCTGTCAGCCTGAAAAATAAAAGGACTATTTCACTGAACAATGAAAAAATATGAATATACATAAAATAATAGGCAATTAAAATATTTATCATACTTGGTTAATGGGATTTCTGCTTCTGGACCTCAGCGCACAGCGTCTGCACATCAGGGCTGTATGACGTCACCTTCATCTTTACACAGGATCGCAAGCTGTCATCTGTGAGGCGTGCGCGATGTTTGTTTTTAATAAAGTTCATGTTGGAGAACACCTGCTCACTTACATATGTGGATCCAAAGATCGACAGGACTCAAAGTGCATACTTTTTAATGTTTACATAAATGTCGGGCATAGCATTCCATGTTTCGAACACAAGTTTGTCCGGTTTTGGAAGGTTTTCAATATCACTCCATTTGTGTTTCTGAGCAAGAACGGCCTTCTGACGGGCAACATCTTCAAGGTCTGCTGTCAAGCGTCTAAACTTGGACACCCATATGTCTTTGTCGGCTATGTCGGCCAGTTCCATCTCAAGATCAGGTTGACTCACACCTGCCAATGCAGTCGTATTCAGTAGGGAAGGATCGATGCTTAAGGGAGTGACCGGGAAGGATAATGTGTTTTTTTCCTCTCTGAACTCACAGAAGCGTTTCCCAAACGATGTTTGCATTGCGATGATTGCAGAATGTAAATACTCCGAAATTATCATGTCGTGACCTTGTTTGAACTCTCTCAAATTGGGGAAGTGAGACAAAGTGCCTTTCTGTAAATCTCTGGCAAGCAACGTCAACTTGCGCTCGAATGCCAAAACATCCTCCAACATGTGCAGGGCTGTATGTCCTTTCCCCTGAAGAGCTGTGTTCAGCGTGTTCAGGTGCGCTGTCATGTCTACCATGAAGTGTAGCTTTTCCAGCCACTCTGGCTGTTCCAGCTCAGGAAAGGTGGGCCCTTTGCTGCCCAGGAAAGTTTTCACTTCTTCCAGACACGCGACAAAGCGTTTCAGCACCTTCCGTCTGGACAGCCAGCGATAAAAACACGTTGTAGCGGTGTCAGTAAACTGCAGTCAAAGATAGCTTTATTCGAACTAAACAGCCTTGCTTTTAAGCCTCCCTCAACCCAGCCCCCATGGACGCAAATGCTGCAAAAGACGCGTACTCACAAACCCCCGTAGGCTATCTCCCTTAGCCGGAATGCTGGCTAATTGTGAGCCGTTTCGGATAAGATCACCATAATCTTCAAATTTAGAATTACATTTCAAAAGCTAACAAACTAACATAAAATACATTTTAATTAAATACTGACCAATTATTTCCCAAAGCCACAGGGAGCCGCAGCACAGAGGTGAAAGAGCCACAAATGGCTCGGGAGCCGCAGGTTGCCGACCCCCGGTATAGATTTTTGCTGTTTCTGTAAAAATTTCATTTTACCAGTCAGAGTTGCTAGCCCTGAGCTGAACACCCAAGCCTGGAGGACAAGTGGACCACTCTTAGTCTGGCCTCTACCATCTGGCATGTGTAACACTACAAGATCTAAAGCGTAAAGTCCTGACTCCACCCATCATAGCTCTCTGGGTTGTTGAAGCACACAAGCCTCCAAACCACGACAAAGTTGTGGTCCTTTTGGGGACTGAGTAGAAGTACTTCAGTAATAATCAGTCTATTGCCATACCTCAATTGATAATCGGCCTGGCCCAGTATAAAGACTCATAAGCCCCTCTTCTAAAAGTGCTTTGATCCTTAGTATTCTGATTTCCAAACCAACTCAGTAACTCATTAACATAATTGCATATATGGGAAACTTAAACAATTTGTGGTGTTTTCAGCTGAGTACTGTTCCTTTAAGAAAAGGGGGTTGGGGCAGGCTTTTTTTTATAATTATTTCTTGGAGACTTGGACTGTGTATCATCATTAACTGACTAAATAGTGCTGGTCACAGACTCAGGTTGTGGTAAACGGTACAATTAGTGCTGTGTGGAGTGAACTGTATTCAATTTGAAATCTTTCTCTCTTAATACATCTCTTCTGATCACAGGGATTGCTGAGCTATGGACTTACATTCAATTAAATGAATCAGGTTAATTTGAAGTTAAAGTGAACATGTTAATCATAGCAGAATAACTCCCTGAAATGTACCAAATTATTGGAATAGATTCATGGAAAATATCAGATACAATTTGAAATGTTCTCATTACAAATGCAGATACCTTAAATGTTTTCTATTACAGCAGGACTTAATATCTTTACAGGCGTGCTACATAAACTTTTTTTCTCTGCATTAAAAATGCATAAATGTATTTGTTTACAGCAAGGATTAGCAGCATGGACCCAAGTGATTTTTATTTTCCTGGCCACCAAATGTTTTAATAAATATATTTAGACACACCAGGCTCCCAATCTATATTCCTAAATATTAGTTTCCTCCATCAATCCCACCTCCCCTCACGTTCTCGTGGCTTAAAATGTCTTGAGTAATGATTTCCACTGAGAGAAGAAACCTCTAGGCAAAAACTAAGACCTTAGTGAAAGATGTTGTGGCTTTCCTTTTGCGAGATTTTGATGAGTACATATTATCTGACAGATTTCTGGTATTGCAGAAGAATCTACTTATCAGGCTATAAAGCTTTATGGGATGTTACATAAACAGAATTCTTTCTCAGCAATATAAACTGGGAACGGGGGTGGGGGGGGGTGGTTGTGTTGCTTTTCCAATATAATGAGGAATACATTTGACTTTTCTTCATCTGTATCATCATTTATCCCATACCACCATTCAAAAGGCTCCAAATAGGCTACTCAGATGTAAAACCTGCCCAGTTATAGGCATTTTATTACTTTCCAGTTACTTTTTTCAATTGTAAGCATTAAATGTAATAATACAATATTACAGGTTACTGCTGCTGAACTATAAAGTGCTTCGGATGTCAAAGTTGCTATAGAAATGCGGACTTTAAAAAGTAAATTTGCAGTCCATGGAATTGAAAGTTAAGCAACCACATGAGGAAGACGGTTGCATAAAGATACAAAGAAGCATGTAGTGATAAATTTTTCAGATAGGAGTCTGGGAGACAGGATCCTTCCCAGGGTACATTGCTAGGATTCCTGGTTTTATAGATTCTTAACCATGATATGCAGGGTAATGCTTCCATCTTTTCAGATGACAAAGTCTGTCAGTGTGGAGGTGTGAAGAGGATAGTAGCAGATTGCAAGAAGACATAGGGTGATAGAATTGGCAAAGGGAATTTAATTTAGACTAGTGTGAAGTGGAATAGGAACTTAATGTCATGGTTCTAAAAGGGGGAGCAAGAACTGAGGGACCTGGCGGTAAATATCGACAAATCTTTAAAAGTGGTCTGACATGCAGACAGAGTGCTTAGTATAGGAGATCATTCATAAATAGACAAAAAGAACAGGGGTTTTGTTAAATCTTTTCTTCATCTTTCCAATTCTGATGTCCTCTCTTTAGAAGTGACGTAAAGTGTAAACAAAATATTCATCGCAGATGGTTGAAGGATTGAGAAAGTTGTGCTGGAAAATTGGAGAAGTTGAAATTGTTGCTATTAGGGTAAAAGATATTGAGAAGAGATTCTCCAAAGGTGTGTAGGAACATGGCTAATTAAGGTAAGGCAGATTGGGGGAAGCTGTTCCCATTAGCAAATGGTTTAAGTAGCAAGGCGCATGGATCTGATATAATGGACAAAAGATGCAATCTAGATTTGAGGGATATTTTTTATTCTGGAGGGCGTTTTTACATTGCCTGATGGTGTGATGAAACACAATTATTTGCAATTTCAGCAGAGAATTGGATAGGATCTTAAGGGAAAATAATGTGGGGAAGTATCTGGCAGATGGATTGATTGGATGTTGTAGTAGGAGTCAGCAAGGTTATGTAGGCTAAAAGGCTTCCTGTTGCATATAACAGTTCTATGATTCTATGATTTCTGCTGAGAATTTCTAAGTGTGATAGCCCCCCTTCCAGGAAATCGAAAAAGAAAGTTTGCAGAAAGTGAAAATCTAAAATAAATAAAGAAAATGCCTGGCTCAGCTCAGAATATTCCAGAATACCCTGGGAAATACTCAGCAGATCAGGCAGCAGTTGTGCAGAGAGAAACAGATTCACATTTCAGATCAAAGACCTTTTGTCAGAAACTCTTTCACCTTCTGGACTCTGCTTCCCCATCCGCACTTTACCTAACCAGTACAGACTTCCTTACATCACCTTACTTCTTGACAACGGGTAATTGGCTCATTCTTGTGAATGAAGTTTCATCGTATCATCATCTGCATGAAGCCAGAATTGTGAATCAACTCATAGGGGTCCATCAGCCTGCTTATAGGTTCACTCAGAACCAATATCTGACCTGCCCTGTGTGTAAAGCACAGTGCATCTTGCGTTCTCTCTTCAGATTAATTAATATCTCCAATTGTTGTGAGCTGCTTCAACTGTTGTGGTTTTGGTCATGTTCCAGGAAGGTTCTGACCCTGCGATCTCCAATGGCTTCCTTAAATGAACACATAGATTGATCGTTCAATTGTACAAAACCTGTCATGACCTAAGGATGTCCCACTGCTCTGTACAGGCAGTGAAGTGTTTCATTCCATAAAGAGCTGCTGAGAGAATAAGAAATAGAAACAGAAATAGGCCATTTGACTTCTTGACTCTGTATCACCATTTTATAGGTTCAGGTTTTGTCACTTTCCTGCTCTAATTCAAAATCCCTTCATTCTTTTTACATTCATAAATCTGTCTGTTTCTATCTGTTGAGAGAGACAACATGGTCCTCTTGGATAGAGAATTGATTCAAAGCTATGTCAGAATTGCTCTGCATTGCAACTGCTGAAAATCATATTCAACTTCAGGGAAAATTAGAGGCAGAGCACTGGGTGCATTGATGTAATGTTGCCTATACCAAGGACTTTGAAGAGAAGGAAATCTGTCCATAAGGAGAGGGGGTTATCAGTCTGCTGCACTTGCATGGCCTCCAGTTTCCATTGACTGAAGTACAGAGAATGATAGAATTGTAGGACACAGGAGCAGGCACTGCTGGCCAACATCATCTATACCGACTGGATGTCCAGCTATGCTCCCTTCATTTGCCTACAATAGAACAACATACATCTCTCAACACCTTTTCTGTCTAAGTACCTCTCCAAATGCACTTTAAGCATTGCAATTATATCTGTCTCCACTACCTCCTCTGACCATTTGCTCCAGAAAACCACCACACTCTGCGTGGGCAGCACAGTAGCATAGCAGTTAGAATTACACTATTACAGCACCAGCACTTGGGTTTAACTCTGTCACTGTCTGTAAGGAGTTTGTACATTCTCCTTGATTCCACATGGTTTCCTCTGAGAGCTCCAGTTTCCTCCCACATTCCAAAGGCATATGGGTTTGTGGGTTAATTGGTCACATGGGCAGAAATGGGCGGCATAGATCAGAAGGGCCAGTACTGTTCAGTATCTCTAAAAAAACAATCATTTAATTGTCTTCTTCTCTCACCTTAAGCTTGTGCTGTCTGGTCCTAGTCTCCCCTACCTGGGGCATTAGATTTTGACTATCTATCCAAGCAATGTCCTTCACACTGTATAAACCTTGAAAAGGTCAACCTTCTACATGCTACATTCCAGTGGGAACTAATTCGATCTCTGTTCACACAGAGTGTTATGAGTATCTGCAGCAAACTGGCATAAGCAGTGGTGCAGGTGGGTCAAATGGTGACATTGACAAGACATCTGTATTGATAAATGGATAGGAGAGGTTTTTAGAGATAATGGAACAAATACAGACAAATGGGATTGCTCAGGATTACACCTTGGTAGCATGGCTACAAGTTTGGATATAAGGCCAAATGAAGGGTAAAACTCCAGTTAATCTTTTCTGCATTCTCTTCATCGTCATCACAATCTCCTTGTAGTTTGATTAAAATGGACTGAACATAATACACCAAATAAACCCTTTACTTTTTATTGTATTTTACAACCAAAATGTCATTCTCAACATCAAAACAAAAATAGCCTGAATAAGGAAAGCAGGAGGTTGCAACTGGGATCTAGGAGGAACAACACTAACATTCAGAACGTACCTCAGAGGGACTTTGGAAGATGCCTGGCAGAGGAGGATGGGAAGCCCAGGGCAAAGAAGTTGGTATTACTAAGTTAATAATAGCCAGAAAGCTTTTCAAGCAACGATATCCATCGTGTGCATCAGCTTGTGCTGAACCCATTGAATGGCAGATGTCCATTCAGGTTTCACTTTTTCTACATTTCCTTCATATCATTCTACAAGGCGTCTTGAATCCTTTTGCATGTGTTCCTCCTATTTGGATGCTCACTCAATGAAGCTACATTGTTGGGAGTGAAGTTTGACCGGGTACTCAGCAGTGCACTCACCTAAAATGGAAAATGTGGCATTTTAACTTACCTGGCTTCATTGTGGCCCACAGAGCAAAAATAATCAGGATGTATTCAGAGACACACATACCTGAGTGATGGTGGGTGCTAACACAGCCTTGTGCAAGACTGTGGGAGAAAGAAAAGAACCGGATGTTGGTAAAGAGGTGGTATAAGTTTTGAAGGGGAGCATCCAATTAGCATTGAGATAATCTGGATCTAGATTCATTCAGAGAAAAATGCAGCACCAGGGTTATGTTTCTATTTCAGAATCAGAATCAGTTTTATTGATTATTTTGTGACAGCAGTATGAGACAAGACATAAAAATTGTAATAAGTTATACAAATCTTAAAAGTGCAAAAATAAAGAAATAATGCTGTTTGTCAGTTTGGAGGCCGGTGACTAGTGGTGAGCCTCAGGGATCTGTACTAGGTCCAATGTTGTTTGTCATATTCATTAATGATCTGGATGATGGGGTGGTAAATTAGATTAGTAAGTATGCAGATGATACTGAGGTAGGTGGCATTGTGGATAATGAAGTAGGTTTTCAAAGCTTGCAGAGAGATTTAGGCCAGTTAGAAGAGTGGGCTGAAAGATGGCAGATGGAGTTTAATGCTGATAAGTGCGAGGTGCTACATTTTGGTACGAATAATCCAAATAAGACATACATGGTAAATGGTAGGACATTGAAGAATCCAGTAGAACAGAGTGATCTAGGAATAATGGTGCATAGTTCCCTGAAGGTGGAATCTCATGTGGATAGGGTGGTGAAGAAAGCTTTTGGTATGCTGGCCTTTATAAATCTGAGCATTGAGTGTAGGAGTTGGGATGTAATGTTAAAATTGTACAAGGCATTGGTAAGGCTGAATTTGGAGTATTGTGTTCAATTCTGGTCACCGAATTATAGGATAGACCTTAGGGTCTATCGGGATCCTGAGGACTTGTGGAAACTGTGTGGTGGTTTCTTTTGAACTTATAGTCTTTTAACATCTTTGGAATTTTTACTGTGCCATTGGTCTGTTTTTTTATCAATTATGCTATTGTTTGCACTGTTGTAACTACGTGGTTTTGTGCAGGTCTTGTAGCTTTAATTTTTGGTCTTGTGTTGTCTGGCAGACTTGGAGCTCCTTTCCGGGAAATGCACTAAGATAGTAGTGTGATATTAATACGCAACAGCCTCTCCAGACTCAGGATTAGGGATTGCCAAACGTTATGTGGATTTTCTGGTGTAGTCTGTTTTGTCATATGCTTTTGTGGTATCATTCTGGAGGAACGTTGTCTTATTTTTTAACTGCATTGCATTTGTGGTTTCTAAACGACAATAAACTGAAACTGAACTGAGCTGAACTGAAAGATGTCAACAAAATAGTACAGAGAAGATTTACTAGAATGTTACCTGGGTTTCAGCACCTAAGTTACAGGGAAAGGTTGAAAAAGTTAGGTCTTTATTCTTTGGCGCGTAGAAGGTTGAGGGGGGACGATAGAGATATTTAAAATTATAAGGGGGATAGATTAAGTTGACATGGATTGGCTTTTTCCATTGAGAGTAGGGGAGATTCAAACAAGAGGACATGAGTTGAGAGTTAGGGGGCAAAAGTTTAGGGGTAACATGAGGGGGAACTTCTTTACTCAGAGAGTGGTAGCTGTGTGGAACGAGCTTCCAGTAGAAGTGGTAGAGGCAGGTTCAGTATTGTCATTTAAAGTAAAATTGGATAGGTATATGGACAGGAAAGGAATGGAGGGTTATGGGCTGAGTGCGGGGCAGTGGGACAAGGTAAGAGTAAGCATTTGGCATGGACTAGAAGGGCCGAGATGACCTGTTTCCGTGCTGTAATTGTTATATGGTATTATGAGGTTGTTACGAGCACTGTGAGATCTGCGGCTTGCTGTAGAGCATTGGGTTTCGACATTTCACAAACACCTGTACTTACTAATTGTTATCCTCACTAGAGCCTTTAAGCCCTGGTGCTTTCTATTTAATATTGCCAAGTTAATTGTGACTGCCACAGGTTTCCCTCAATTTATGATTATTTAAAAGGAACTCTTGATTAGTACTGGATTAGAGTCCTTGTGGAGAACTATTTTTCTTGTAGTTTTGCTTGGTTGTGCCTCTGATGCTCTGTTGGAATTCCTCCGTCTAACCTCTTATCTCTGTCTCTATAAGGGAGCCTGCCATTCCTCTGTACCTGCACTGAGTCATTGCCAGCACTCACTGTGATAGTCTGCCATTCTTCTGCAGCTGGGTTCAGGCCTGCCACTGTGTGTGCCAGTGTTCATGGGTTCATAAACTATTCAGAAACATGATGGCACAGGGGAGGAAGTTGTTTCTAAAATGCTGAAAATGGTTCCTCAGGCTCCTGTTTGTTTTCTCCCTGATGGTGGTAAGGTGAAGAGGGCATGTCATAAATAGTGGGGGACTTTAATGAAGGATTTGAGGCACAGCTTTGTGAAGATGTTCTCAGTGATGGGAAGAGCTGTACATGTGATAGAACTGAGACGAAAACTCTCTGCAAGCACTTGAAATCATGTGCATTTGAGGCTCCGTACCAGGTGGCAATGCAACTAGTCAAAACAATCTCTACTGTACATTCTTAGAAATTTGCAAGTATTTCCTCAAACTCCCAAAGAAGTATAGCTGCTGGCAAGACTTCTTCATGATCACATCAATGTGCTATTACACACAAAAAATTCTGTAAAGACTTAGCAGGTAAGGCAGCTCCTATAGCGAGGAATGAACATTCAATGCTTTGGGCTGAGACTCTTCATCAGGACTGGAAAGAAAGAGGGAAGAGATCAGAACAAGACAGTGGTGGGTGGGAGTGGAAGGAGTACAAGCTGGCAGGGGATAGTTAAGGTCATGTCAAGGGGAAGGAGGTAGAGTGGGTGTGGAGGAATGATGTAAGAAGCTGGGAGATGATAGGTAGAAGAGGTAAAGAGCTGAGGAAGGAATCTGATAGGAGAGTATATGGACCATGGCAGAAACAGATGGAGGAGGGGAATCAGAGGAAGGTGATGGGTAGATGAGGAGAAGAGAAGGGGTGAAAGAATAATCAGAATGATAAATGGGGTTGGAGGCTACCCAAAAGGAATATAAGGAGCTGCTCCTTCCACAACAGTAGGTACATAACTGATTCCATTCCCTACCATTTTCCCAAGGAGTCTTTAGGATGCAAACTGTGAGATGGCTTAAATTGTCCTCAAGGGACAGTTTACAGAAAGCACAAAACAGACACTTTCCAAGATATACACAATACATTCTTTAGAAAGGCTGTTAAGTACTGTATGAAATTGCAAAGTATCATGGGAGCAGGACTTCTGGCTGAGTCATTACATTACTTTGCATAGATGAAGATGCATTGTCCTAACCAACTACATGATAGATTCTGCAATACTTACCATTTGAACAAGTCATATGTAGCAGGTTTACATTATGCAGCTGTTATTTCCTCAGTGTGATAAATACTTAGAACGGTGCCTGTGAACAGGCATAGAGAGTATGGTGAGAGATAGGAAGGAAAATAGAATTAATTATGCAACTTGCAGGCATTGCAGGGTTTAATCTCACTCCTATTTTACAATGTCATCAACCTTGTGCCAAGTGTCCATTGTCAAATAATTATAAAGTATCTGCATTAGATTGAAATTAACCCCAAAGTCCTGAAAGCAATGAATTGAAAACTGTAAATGGACATTTCTCATGCAGCCAGTGGGTAGGATAAGTGAATATAACTTGGTTTTATAAAGTTAAACTCTGGAGCCGTTGGTCAGCAAGACTGAAGTCAAGTGAGCATGACCGTGTACAGCTCAGATCTATCCATATCAGAACATCAGAACATTCATCAGGAGGGTGAACCCTTTCAAGGCAGCAAGCTCTGTTGGTGTACATGGCAGGGCACAGAAAACATGTGACCGCCAACTGGCTCTTGCCAGTTGTATTCAGCAGATGAGCAGATGTATTCAAGGACATCTTCAATCTCTCACTGTTGCAGCTGGAGGTTCCCACCTGCTTCAAAAGGAAGACAATTATACCAGTGCCCTAAAAGAGCAGTGTGAGCTGCCTCAATAACTATTGCCCAGTGGCAATTACACTTACTGTGAAGTGCTTGGAGAGGTTGGTCATGGCCAGAATTAACTCCAGCTAAGCAAGGGCTTGGGTGTTCGGCAATTTGCCTATCACCACAATGGATCTACAGTGAATGCAATGTCACTGACTCTCCACTTGGCTTTGGGTCACCTGGACAATAGCAATTTATTCATCAACATGCTGTTGATTGACCACATTTCAGTGTTCAATGCCATCATACCCTCAGGACTAATCAACAAGCTCCAAAACTTGGGCCTTTGCTCCTCCCTCTGCAACTGAATCCTTGACTTCCTCATCAGCAGAAACCAGTCCATGCAGGTTGAAAATAAAATCACCTCCTCACTGACAATCAACACTGGCACACCTCAAGAATGTGTGCTTCGTCCACCACTCTACTCTGGCTCTACATCCATGCTTGTGTTAATAGGAACAGATCAAATGCCTTTTATAAGTTTGCCAATGTCACAACTATTGTTGGCAAAATTTCAGATGGTGATGGGGAGGAGAGCAGAAGTGTGATCAATTAGCAGTTTGAGTGGTATCAACAACAACAACCTTGCTCTCAACATTCGTAAAATCAAAGAATTGTTTGTAGACCTCAGGAAGGGGACATCAAGGGTACACACACCAATCCTCATCGAGGAAACAGCAGTAGAAAGGATGAACGATTTCAAATTCTGGGGTGTCAACATCTCTGAAGATCTATCCTGGGCTTAACATATTGATACAATCGCAAAGAAGGCATGCCAGTGGCTATATTTCATTAGGAGTTTGAGGAATCTTGGTATATCACAAAAGGATTTTTACAAATCACTACAAATGTACCATGCAGTGCATTCAAATTAGTTAAACCATCTGTTATAGAGGGGTAACTGCACAAGATTGGTAAAAGCTGTAGAAAGTTGGATACTCAGCTAGCTCTAGCATGAGCAGTAGTCTCTCATCATCAAGGCTATCTTCAAGGGACAATACCTCAAAAAGGCCAGTATTCACCATTATGGACATCCAGCACCCAGGACATGCCCTCTTCTCATTGCTACCATCAAAGAGGAGGTAAAGGAAGACACACCTGAAGATACATACTTAATGTTTTAGGAACAGCTTCTTCTCCA
Source organism: Hypanus sabinus (assembly GCF_030144855.1). Classification (NCBI taxonomy): domain Eukaryota; kingdom Metazoa; phylum Chordata; class Chondrichthyes; order Myliobatiformes; family Dasyatidae; genus Hypanus; species Hypanus sabinus. Next base: position 32,536,904 of record NC_082726.1, on the reverse strand, counting down.
CTATCAGATTCTTGAATGGACAATGAACCCCTGTACACAACCTCAATATTACTTTCTCTTTTTGCACTACATATTTGTTATTTTATATAAACATAGAGTATATTTTTATTGCAATTTATAGTTCTTTTTATCATGTATTGCATTGAATTGGTGCCGCAAATCAACTAATTTCACAACATACGTCAGTGATATGAAACCTGATTCTGATTCTGACATGCCTACAAACTGAATGACCTGTTCTAGCTACAATTACACTTCAAGCATGTGTAAACTAAAACAAGTTATGTGTAAGATTATCAGGTAAAGTGGATCTAATGTTCACTTTCACCATATCCTGAGTGTCTTTCTTTCAATTAGATGGCATTACTCATGTCATTATGGAATGTTTGATCATTTATGCACAAACAAAATTGTTTAATGAACGTTGCTTCAGAATATTACTTGACTCTGGCTTCTGGTATTGTGCTGGAAGAGAGTCACTGACAGCTGCATTGGCAAAAGGAAATGATAGGTAATCTGGCAAAGGTGAATGATAGATACCTTGGCAAAGGTGAATGATAGATACCTTGGCAGAGATGAATGCTATGTACATTGGCGCGGTAATTGAAAGGTAGATTGGTAGATTAGTTGACAGACACATTCAGCATTAATGATAGATGTGAGAATTAACGGCTGTAATTGTCAGGTGCAATGTAGGTATGGTGTTAGGCATAGCTGACCGCTGCAATGTGAAAGGGGAGGAATCCTGCACTGGCAAATAAATGCAGCTGAGAGTAAGTGACGTGTTCAAAACTGGCATGGATTGGACGGGTTGACACTGTGTCAGAGCAAGAGGAGATGCTGCCTTGCAACTTCAGAGATCTGGGTTCAATCCCGACCTCAGCTACTACTCTGTGTGGAGTTCCTTCATTCTCCTTGTGACCACATGATCTTCCACCTGATGTCCTAGTTTCCATCCGTATCCAGATATACGTGGGTGGTTAGATAAATTGGCAACTCTGCATTGCCTCTAGTGGCAGAAGCTGGTGAGCATTAATGAGAATGTGGGAAGAATGAATTATGGGTTTTTTACAAGATTAGTATATATGGGTGGTTGCTGCAGGCTCATGGTAGATGGGTGATTGATCGCTAGTCAGTGTGGATTCATTTGGTCAAAAGGCCTTTTTCTACGCTATACCTTTCTGTGACTCTATGAGATTGAAAAGTTAATGTTATTCATTTCTCCAGTCTTACTGAGTGTCTTCGGCATTTAAATTTTTACTTCAATTTTCCGGCATCTGCGGTTTCATTTCTGGTTATTGGGCTGATGTTGATGATCTGGTCAAGAACCAGCAATTGATGCTCAGCTGGTTTGAGGAAAGACGTGTGTTCATGTATCATTGTGTTGATCAGGGATGAGCACCTCAGGTACCACAGACTGGCAGCAATGTTCCCTCTAAAGCTACACACGTGCACACATCTTCTGCTACTAGCACACAAAGTAATTTAAACCGTGCACAAAAGGTTGTCTCCCTCTACCTCATTGACATATGTTTCACAGTTGTAAACAATCACAATTCCTTTTCCGGTTTCTGATCTGGACAGTGTTGACAATGTGGAGTTTGCAATGATTTGTCTGTAGATTTTGGAACTGGTTTATTTAAACAGTTTATGTTGAAGAAATTATTGATTCACTATGTTGAATTCCAAAGAAGCAAAGAGCATGAAGCGCAAAAGAACTGCCAGTTCATTTAAACCAGAATGGCTTAATGAAACAGTAGAAACTGCAACACCAAAAGCGCATGAGGTCAGGAATGTGCAGCTATGAGAAATATTTATGTCCAATACAGAAATTGGTGTTACCTGTGTGTATTGTCACAATGTAAAAGTTGCTGGAATATTTGCAAGTGGGAAGAAGTGGAGTGATATTTGAAAACTTGACTTTTTAAAGCATCATTTAGCAAGCAAATCACATATGGATGGTATGCAAAAGTTCAGGCAAAAAAAATCCTTCAGGCCTGCTATGTATGTTTTGTGAGAGTGCAGATGAACAAGAGCGAAAACAATCAAACCCAGAGGAGATCAAAGTTCTTCTGGACAGTGGTTTGATGGCTGTTAAAATTAATATCCTTATGTATAAAATACAGTGCACACATGTTGTTGTCACTGGTAAAAAATTGTGCAGTGCAAGATTTTAGTGTACATTGGTCATTACAAGTTAGGGGGAACATTGACCAGCTGCTGTAGTCCCCATACCAAAGGCACTACAGACTGCGAGGTTCCATGACAGATTGGTTGGTGTATTTGTGCTCCTCATGGGAAAATGAGCACTGAACCTGGACTCATTGAGGTTCATGTCTTCTGGCAGCGATGTTGCCTTCAAGTGGTGCCAAGCAACAACTAGCTTCAAAATGAACCAAGTGAACAAGGCTGATTGGTACGATTAATCCTGTAAAGCATAGATAGAAGGTCAGACATTGCCTCTACTCACCAGCCCCACATCTTCATCTGAAAGAAATACCTGCCTGTGATCTGTTGTTGTTGCCTTTAGTTTTCCTATTGATATCTCTCCGGACTGCAATTTTGTGGAATATGAATAAAGTTATGAACTGAGAAACCTTGTCTTGAAGTTCATTCCTTTTGTCTCCTATTCCTTCTTCTTTGAGGATGAACCAGATTGGGAGCGTTGTTACATGACCCCAAATTAGGACAATTGGCCCATGACTTGATGGGCCAAATGGCATAATTCTGCTCTTATACCTTATGGTCAAAATAATTTTCACTGAGCTCACTTGTTCAGAAAAGGACCTCACCAGAAATCTTCTCAGCTCCTTGGCTGTCAGTGTGACTGGCACATGAGTGAATGCAGAAGAGGATAGTCCAATCCCCCAGGAATTGTTCAGACCAGCCTGCTGTCTTCCTAGAGTGGATTTTGAATGTTGGAATGTCACAGAAAGTAAGAGATATGTCAGTTCCCAGGACACCTGGCACTACTCAGGAATGCTCAAGATGGCATCACTTTTTCTCTATACAAAATAAATGATTTTCTTTTTGCTTTCAGCACAGGGATGTATTAGAGATAATGTTCGAGAAGATGATTGCAGCCCTGCCTGCCACTGCATATATCTATGTATCTATTTATTTAATTCATTTAGAGGTACAGATACATTGGATACTCTCCCTGCAGGACCTTAGGCATGCATCATTGTCACTCTCACATTCCGAGAACACTGCACTCTCACAAAATGTCTTAAACTGAGGCAGGCAGAGGAAGTTCCACAATGGATTCCACTTCCAGGTGAGGCCTCATGAGCAGGTGCTTGCAAAATGACCACCCCCTTCATAAACTGGAGGTGCTGTATGCACTACTTCTCTGATTTGGTGATGACACATGCATGAGGAGGTGCTTGCGTGTGTTACCTACCTTCAGACATGTGCTTGTCTGTACCTCTGCGCCAAGGATGAACAAGTACTGACATGGATTCTTACAGTGTCAGCTGCATTTCATATGAAGCCCAACAGCAAGCGGTGTTTATAAGTGGAAGTCAGAATATTGGCATGAATACTGAACCCATAGCAAACCTCAGAAAACAGAGAGAAGTCTTTTCCAACAATTTTTACCTTTTCATATACTTTCATGACTCAGAGAGATTTAGCTCATCAAGTGTATGGCAGCTCCCAGCGGTGTAATTTCCACTCTCCTTATTTACCTGTCACTCTGCACCTTACTCTCTCACATGCTTGTCAACTCCTCTTTGATACTTTCGCCATTAGCTCGCACTAGGGAAAATCCTCAGCAGCCTAATAGCCACCCAGCACCTCTTTTGGATGTAGGAGGAAACTGGAGCACCTGAGGGAAGCCTAAGCTGGCACAGAAAGAATGTGCAGACTCCATACAGGAGATACCAGAGGTCAGGATTCCTGCAATAAGAACAGAAATTGCTGCAAACATTCAGCAGGTTATAGCATCTGTTGAAATTAGAAACAGTTAATATTTCAGGTAAAGTAGAGAAAACAAGTTTAGTGTAAAGCAGAGCATGGTAAGGAGATCAAAGGATCTATTGTGGCGACCCACTTTCTGCGCAGGTGAACTGGCTCACAAATAGCTCGCATGCGGGGAGAGACTTTGGTAATGCACCTCTGACGTCATTTCCGCTCAGAGAGGGCGGGAACTAGAGATTAAAAGCCAGCGCTGCGAAGTTTGAATAAACTAGTCTCGAAACGACTTACTGACTGCGTGTCGTTGTTTCTAGCTCTGTATGTAGTACATCGCTACACTATCTTGAGCCTAACACATTGATGCAATCATGAAGGGTAGCTCTACTTCATTAGGAGTTTGAGGAGATTTGGGTTGTCACCAAAGACTTTTGCAAAGTTGCATAGATTTGCAATGAAGAGCGTTTTATCTTGGTTCATCATTGCCTGGTATAGAGGTTCCAATGTGCAAGAGCATTGTACACTTAGCCAGTTCCATCATGGGCACAAAGCTCACCGCCATCAGGGACATTTTCAAAAGACACTGCGTCAAGAAGGCAACGTCAGTAAGTATTCTCACCAGTTGAAACATGCCCTCTTCATATTACTACCATCAGGGGATAGGTACAGGAGCCTGAAAATGCACGCTTAGTACTTTAGGAATAAGTTTTCCCCTCTTCCATCAGACTTCTGAATCAGCCTTGAATCCATGAACACTCCCACATTATTTCCCCTTTGCACTGCTTATTTACAGTGGATTCTGGTTAATTGGGGCAGCCAATTATTTGCACCAGCTCTTAAAAAACAAAAAAACTAATTGAGAAAATAGGCAGGATTCTCTTTGTTTATTAAGAACACTATGCTGTTTAATTGGGGCATGGTCAATTTACTTATATTGGACCTCACACTAATAGAGCAGGAAACACATGCATATGTGTCCGTGTGGGATGAAGGATTAAGGTAACAGGCACAAGGAAACTCAGGATAGTTCTTGCACAATGAATGCAGGTGGTCCACAATTTGTCTTTGATTTCTCCAATGCAAAGGATTGTGAACACTGTGAACACATTGTGAACACTGAATGCATTACCTACTTTGGAAGTAGTGCAAGTGAACCTGGAAAGATTGTTTAAGTCAGTGTGGGAAGGAAAGACATTAAATAGCAGGTGTTGCTTCATGCGTAGTTGCAGGATTTTCTGTTTTTATTTCAGATTTCCAGCATCTTCAGTTTGCACTTGTTCCTGTATATTGGAGTGATGTTGCTGTACTCTCTAAGAACCTGTAAGTAATTGATGCCCAGCTGGATTGCAAGATCACAGGTCCACATCATATTATGGACAATCTATTTAGACAAGGAATCTGTGCAGCAGAGTTCAACCATGATCATATTGAATTTGGGCAGTGTAGGGTGGGGAGCAGGACAGGCAAAACTTGAATGTCCTGTTTCTTTACTTCTCTCCCCATATTCTAGTGTTCTTGTTAGTCCTGTTACTCTCAGTGCTGTCTTGAGGGGCTGCATTGTGGAGGAAGTGCTGATTTTTGAGCTAAGATATTAAACTGAAGCTTGAAGTGCTCTCACATCTGAATGTGAAAATATCACTCGGGACCATATCAATAAAATGAGACGGAGCTCACTTTGGTGTCCTGGTCAATGCTGAATTTCAATCAAAGCTAAATGCAAACAATTATCTCATTAATCTTATGCTAAGAGCTTTCTGTATGTGAATTAGCTACTCTGTTTTCACTTTCGCAACAGAGCCTACTTCTTAAATTTAACTTATACAGTATGACACACAGATGTCATATGTTGATGGGAGACCCTGTACACATAGATGTCTTCCCTTCTTTTCTGTTGCCACCACGTTATGGAGATGTTGGTCAGTGAGTGCTGGCAACAATGAACTCTGATAAGCAGCCCAGCCAGTCCATTCATCCTTGTCCAATAAACGGGTGATTGTTTTAACTTAAATTCTTGCTTTAATCTTGGAGACACAGGAGACTGCAGATGGTGGAATCTACGTGTGGATTCAATTGGTTGAGTAGGAAATAGTTATAGAAAGTAATTAGTGATGATTCAGGTTGGAACTCTGTACTAGCCCCTGATACAGGTTTCAACATGAAACATTAACAATTCCTTTGACTTCTTCTCCTCCACCCCACAGGTGCCCAATCTGCTGAGTTCCCCCATTAGGTTATTTGTTGTTCCTTATTTTAATCTTGTTGCACTTGAAAGCTTTTGTTGTAATGCAAATTCTGCTTTGACAGTACAGAACTACCCAGAAGTGTGCTAAGACCAGGAGAGCTTTCATGGGAGAATGCCTCTCAAGTCTTCATGAAAGGGTCAGTGTCTTTAAGTTCCTGGGCATTGACATAGCAGATGACCTGTCCTAGACCCAGCACATATTTTAGATCTAATCACAAGGAAGGCACATCAGGGTCTTTACTTTCTTTGAAGGCTGAAGAGTTTAAATATATCACTGAGCAATCTAACAAGCTTCTAAAATTGTACTGTTGAAAATATCCTGACAAGTTGCATCATGGTCTTGAACAATTCAAATATACAGGAATGCAAGAAATTGCATAGAGTAGTGGATTCAGCCTAATAGTTCACTCCCCTCCCATCGTAGTTTCTACATGGGTTGCTGCCTCAACACGGTAATATCTATCTACAAAGATTCCCACCATCCAAGCCATGCCATCTTCTTGCAGCTACCATCTGTGGTAGGTACAGAATTCTGTCGTCCCTCACCACCAGGTTTAAGAACAGTGACTACCCTTCAACCATTTGGTCTGTGAACCAATCTTCACAACTCTAATCATTGCCACAGTACAGCGAGACCAAGGTCACTTTTGTTACTTTGCACTAAAATGGACTTTTATTTTCTTCTGTCCAAATTGTGATTTTTGCACAATTTTGTATAATTTATCTTGAATTCATTTTTCTTGTGAATGCTGTTTATATGATGTCATGTGGCTTTGACACCACCGCAGGTGTGCTTTTCATTGCATATACGCAATTAACTTTGACTTTGAGAAGCTGCTAATACTTGAGATCATTTATTTGGGAGGTTGTTCACTAGCATCAGAATTCAAAGGCAGTCAAATATCTCCATGTTGGGATTGGTAACCTTTCTGTGTGCTTAAAATCTGGCCACTTGGACTGTTAGATCTCAAAATCCTAACGCAAGAATCGCTTTCACTGGAAACAGTGTCTCAGGGGTTTCTGAACTAATTGGCTTTCACACTGACTGCTCTGTTGGATTGATGGCCATTACAGCTTTTCTCACTGGATGGGAAAAAAACACTGGAGCTATTTCTTTTCAACACACACAAAATGCTGAAAGAACTCAGCAGGCCCGGCAGCATCTATAGAAAAAGTACAGTCAACGTTTCAGGCCTTCGGCAGGCATTTCTTTTGTTGGGCAAAATGCCCCTCAAGAGTGGGGGGTGGGAATGGGGAGGAGCAGACAGAATCTAAGCAAGAACATGTTTAACATGCTTACATATGGGAAGACATATGCAACCAGAAAAGGTCTGTGCAAGATGTGATGTAACAAAAAGGAAAGATTCCTGATTGAAATGTAGCAACTTACCACCTCAATTCTCAGCCCAGCAACATTATAGCTCACCCACACCTAGGCTGATCAGCATGCAAACTGTGCCTTTCCACAAAGCTAAGGATCTTGAGCAATCAGAAGCTATCTCCATTTTGATTTCTTGCACCACAGATTCTGTCTGCTTCTGAGCATTTCCAGAATTTTCCATTTTATTTCAGATTTCCATCAGTTGACTTTTGGAGCATTGCTGGCACTCTCCCCCAGAAATGCTCATCTTGAAGCTCAGCTCCTTTCCCCCAAAAGAATTTTTGTCTTTTTCTGTCACCTTGTCAGTTTCATCGATTTCTGTTTCCTTCCTATTTTGATAAGCTGTATATAAAACTTGTCCTTGGGCCTTCCTCCACAGATGCTGTCCAACCTACTGAGAACCTCCAGATTTTTAATAATTTTTTTTCCGTTTTCCAGCATCTGCATTACTTTGATTTTAGAAACTATACCTTGTTCTCTTAGGTTTCAGGGACAGATAATTAATTGAATAACAGTAATATCAAGTGTATTCCCATCTGTTGCATTGTGTACCTAGATATCAGAAGTTCTCATCCATGCTCATTTGGGATTGATTTATTGAGGTAATGCTAACACCTCGACTCCCTGAGATACGGTGCAGCTCTTCTAAAGCTAGATGCAACTTTTAAGATCAGCAGATGTTGTAACATCTGGATTCTGACAGTTCTCTGCATAAAAACTCCTTACTTTTAGGTTTGTCTTTTCTCAACTGCTAAGTTAAGTATGATGAATTCCCAGCCATGTAGAAACTCCTTGGCTTAAGGGTCATATATTCAGGGGATATGCTTCTTCCTGAGCTTTCAAGTTCTCCAGCAGGATCCCAGTACTGAGTGACACAGTTGGGTTTAGTTAAAGGAAAGGGTTTGATTGGCTACAAACTATTTTCATATGCAACATATACAACACACTGGAGGAACTCAGCAGGTCGGGCAGCATCCGTGGAAATGAGCAATCAATGTTTCAGGCCGAGACCCTTTGTCAGTCCTGAAATTATGGCTCTGTATTCCCAGATCCCATTGATCCTCAGTGCTCTATCATTCACTGTGTGAAACCTCCCCTTGTTTGTCCACCCAAACCGCAACCCCCCATTCTTTAGCTGTTTCTGATCCTGCTGCTAGTTTTGGTACCCTTCTTCGCTGTCCACAACACCCACTATCTTGATGTCATCCACAAATATGCTGATCCAGTTGACCACATTATGATTCAAATCAATAAAATAGATAACTAACAACAACAGACCAAGCACTGATCCCTGCGGCACAACACTAGTCACAGGCCTCTCATCAGATAGGCAACCAGCCAGTACCAGCCTCTGGCTTCCATGTAGGACTTTGTCAAAGATCCTGCTACAGTCCACATAGACAATATCCACAGTCTTTCCTTCATCAAGTTTCCCAGTAACCCCCTTGAAAACTCCAGTCAAGATAGCTCCTGTGTACAAAGCTCCTTCAGTTGACATCTTCCACATTGATCATGAAACCACATACTTCATTTCTTTTATGCTTTGAACATTTATTTTCCATCTTAAATGTGATTTGCAGCTTTGAGATCATCTGGGTGTTTCAGCGCTCTGCCATCTTCAAGAGGATTCGGGAGACAGAGGCAGCGTGCATGAACCTTGTGGTGAGAAAACTGGGGACGGGATGTAAGCTGATGTTCGACTCCATTTTGCAAATTAAAACTTCCGTTGTTTTCTGATTAAAATGACGAGGGAGATTAATACATCAAGGCGAATACAGAAGGTGCGTGCCGGCTACCTGCCTTTTGAACACTGGAGGATCACTCTGCTACTGGAGAGGGGAGACTGCCTATCAATCGCTGGTGGGATCGATCCGCTGCCGGAGAGGGAAAGGCCTGCCACTGTGTCCAAAAAATGTTACCCAGGTTTTCTGTGTTTTGGATATGGACTTGGGCTAAAGACTTTTTTTTTCAGCCATATGGTTTTTTCATATTCTGTGTTTTACTCATGATCTTTCTATTTTTTTTGTGTGCAGGGGAGGGGATTTGGGGGTTGATGTGCCTGTTCCATTTTTGTTCTTTTTTTTTGTGTGGGGAGGAGAGATTTGAGGGTTGATGATCATGCTGCCATTCTTTTCTTTCTTGGTTTCATGGTCTTCTGAAGGAGAAAAAAATCAAAGTTGTATGCTTTGATAATAAATGAACCTTTGAGATTGGTTACACATGACCTACTACTCACAAAGTTATATTGAATATTCTTAATCAGACCCTGTTTATCCATATGCTTACAGGTGGTGCTTAAGAAAATATGTTCATGGTTTTCTGCTGTTATTACCCATCAATTTCAAGGCTCAATGTATTGTGCATTCAGAGATGCTCTTCTGCACAACACTGTTGTAACATACGAGGGGTGATTGATAAGATCGTGGCCTAAGGTAGGAGTCAATTTTAGAAAAACTAGCACATTTAATTTTCAACATAGTCCCCTCCTACACTTCCACACTTAGTCCAGTGGTCTTGGAGCATATGGATCTTGGAGCTCTAGAAAATGTCCACAGCAGGGGTGATTGATAAGTTCATGACCTAAGGTAGAAGGAGATGAGTTATACAGCTCTTGTTACATGCACATGCAGGTTAACTCTTTGAGTGCAGTAAGTTTGAAGTTAATAACTTATCTCTTTCTACCTCAGGCCACAGACTTATCAATCACCTCTGCTGTGGACACTTCCTGGAGGTCCAAGATCCGTATGCTCCACAACCGCTGGACTAAGTGTGTAAATGTAGGAGGGGACTAAGTTGAAAAATAAATGTGCTAGGTTTTCTAAAATTGATTCCTTCTACTTTAGGCCACAAACTCATCAATCACCCCCTGTAAGGTTGTCATCCTCCTATCAGCTTGGACCAGTCTGTTCATTCCCCTCTGACTTCTCTCATTACTAGGCTATTTTTGCCCACAGAATCCAGCTGCTCAATGAATGTTTGGTTTTTGTTTTTCTGCTCCATTCTCTGTGTACTCTGGAGACTGTTGCCCGTGTAAATTCCAGAAGATCAGCAGTTTCTGAGATGCACAAACTACCCCATCTGGCACCAACAATCATTGCCCAGTCAAAGTTCAAATTCTGATGTTTGGTCTGAACAACAGCCAAACCTCTTGACGGTGTCTGCATGCTTTAAGCATTGAGTTGCTGCCACATGATTGACTGAATAGATATTTGAATTAACGAGCAGGTGTACAGGTGTAACTAATAAAGTGGCCGCTGGGTGTATTTTTCCAGTCCCTTAGAATACCTTCCAATAATTTACCCACCACTGGCATTGGGATCACTGGCCTATATATTCCCATCTTATTCTTAGAGCCTTTATTGAACAATGGGAAAACATTAGTCATGCAGCACCTCACCTGTGGTTAAGGATGTTTTAAATACCTCTGCCAAGGCCACTGCAGTTTATGCACTTGGCTCCCATAAGGTTCAAGGGGACAATTGTCAGGCTCTCAGGAGCTGTCCACTCTCATTTTCCTCAACACAGCAAGCATGTCCTCTTCTGTAATCCAGTTGCAGTCCCAGACCTCACTACTGTTTTGCCTCATTTCTATGTTCATCTTCAAAGTAAATAGATTCAAGATTCAAGATCAAAAACTTTATTGTCATTCTAACCGTACATCAGCTCTGCAGGGCAGAATGAGACAGCGTTTCCCAGGAGCAGTGCAATCATAACATAACAAACGCAACACTAAATAATAAACATAACAATAAATAGTAAAACACAACAGCCACATGTCAGTTAAAAACAAGTTATAAGTGTCCAGTGCAAGTTAAAACTGTCCAAAGCAGAGTCAGGTAGAGCAACTATTTAGCAGTCTGACTGTCTGTAGGAGGAAACTGTTTAGCAGCTTTGTGGTTTTAGTTTTGATGCTCCTGTAATGTTTACCTGATGGCAGAAGAACAAACAGTTCACGGAGAGGGTGTGAGATATAAGATCTCCCTATCTCTTTATGACACTAAGGGAATCAGATTTTTGACAGTGCAAAGAATGAGGAATGACTGAGGCCTCTGTTGGTTGGATGTTGTATCCAAGCTGTGTAGATACGCAAGCCAGGGCAGTACAATATGAAGAGCAAGCTGTTGCCCTTGTAGCAAGCTCCCCCTCTCCACATATCTGATGAACCCAAAGGAACGGCAGAGACCAATACAGCTTGGTGTCGGCAGCATTCCAGATGTTGCCATTCAGTATTGAACTCAACATAGGACTGCCTTTGCGACTCCAGCTCTGGATTTTTCCCTTGTGGTTTACTCCTGAAGCCTTCCCCATGAGTGTACATAGCCGCAAGGCAGCGGAGATTTGAGATCAGAGTTTTCCTTCTCCTAGATGAGCTGCAAACCATGGCTATTAAGCCCATCTGCCTCAAGTGGTTTTAATGTGCCAGAAACCCACCTTTGCCCCTTCTGTCAGTAGAAATGGTTCTGTCAGGCTTAAAATCTAAGCCACACATGAATGCAAGGAGCTGGACTTAGTTTTCAGAGGCTATTTGAGGAAAGCAATATTGGGAACATTTAATAGGCAGTGGGAACTTGTCCCCATTACCACCCCCAGACTATAACAACCTTAAGGAACCAGTGCAAAGATGGTAGTAAAATCATAAAGGATTTCAATTCCCTCATATATTAATTAGGAGGCAAGCAGTACAAAAGGTTTAGGGTTGCAGAATTGCAAAAGTATATTCAGGAGAACTAATTTTTGATAAAATCCAAATCTAGATTTTAGAGAATGATATTGGGCAGGTAAAAGATAATGGATATTGGGTATACAGTGCTAAAGGTAGTCAGCCAATAGGCCAATCAGCCCCACACTGATCTGTTTGTCCTCAGTCTTCCCCACTGCGACAGTGAAACCAAACACAAACTAAAGGAACATCACCTCATGTTGTACCTAGATAGTCTGACACCCAATTGTATGATAATTGAAATTTCTAGAGCAGTTAACTCACAATACCTGTGTTCCGTTCCCTCTCCTCTGATGCACCCATGTTCTCACATCCTCCTTTTTCCAAACACCACACCTCCCCCCACAGTTCCCCATCATCCAGTTTATTTCTCCTGTTTGTCCTACATTGTTCCATCTCCTTACCTACTAGGTTTCCTATACTTTTCAACATGAGTACCACCTTCCTTTTATCTCTCCCTTACCAGGCTTCAGTTATTACCTTCCTTGCTTTTCACAATCCAGCATCTGCAGCCTGTTGTGTTGCCCTTTATCCCCTCCAGCCTCTACGTCTATCTCCCCACTTCTCTCTCATCTGGCTCCATCAACTCTTACTACAGCTCCTCTTCTGATTCCACCTGTTGCCTTCCAGCCCCTAACTTACCCCTCCCTCAAATCTCTTTATACAACTCTCTCTTTTCTAAGCTTTCAGTCCTGGTGTAGGGTCCTCTCCCTCCAAAGTTGCTGCTTCACCTGTTGATTTTCTCCAGCTTCACCCCACCCCCTCCGGTCTTCTATCATTTCGCATTTTCCCCTCCCCCTCCAACTTTCAAATCTCTTACTACCTTTCCTTTCAGTTAGTCCTGACGAAGGGTCTCGGCCCAAAACATCGACAGCTCTTCTCCCTGTAGATGCTGCCTGGCCTGCTGTGTTCCACCAGCATTGTGTATGTGTTGTTTGAATTTCCAGCATCTGCAGATTTCCTCGTGATTTTCTCCAGCTATTTGATTTTAGTCCCTCAAATTTGTTCTACAGTTCAATATGGTCATGGTTGATCCAATCTTGGCCTCCAATTTCCAGTTGCCTTTTCATATCACTCAACACAATGAATTCAAAATCCTGGCTTAGAATAGATGCATTGATGTTTCCTGCATACTCTTCAAGGTGGTGTGTCCCAAAGAATCACAGCATTCTAATGTGGATTGCTATAACTAACCTATGTGAATGACAAGTGCCAAAAAGAGTAAGGTAAGCCAAAAAGAAAGGGAATCCTGTGTCAGGTGTACAGCACGAAGTCCATCCTCCACCAGTGAAAGCTGTGGAGACCAGGTTGTTGGGTGTATTTAAGGCAGAGCTTGATCAGTTCTTGATTGGACACAGCATCAAAGGTTACTGGGAAAAGACTGGGGAGTGGAGCTGAGGAGGAAAAAGAAGGATCAGCCTTGATTGAATGGTGGAGCAAACTCAAGGGTCAAATGGCTTAATTCTGCTCTTATGTCCTATGTTCTTATAAATAATCTCTATGGGAAAGCAAAAGGATGGGATGAGAAAAATACTGGCAAGGAAAATCAAACAATATTTAAAACTGTTTTAAAGTCATGCAGTACAAAGAACAAGAGGGGTCATTGAGAAAAGGTAGGATATTTACCTATCTATCTATCTGTCTATTGTGATACAGCATGGAATGGGCTCTTATGGCTCTTCAAGCCGTGCAGCCCAGCAACCCCCAATTAAACCCTAGACTAATCATGGGACAATTTACAATGACCAATTAACCTACTAACTATTAAATCTTTGGACTGCGGGAGGAGACCGGAGCACCCAGAGAAAACCTACCATTCTATGGAGAGAAAGTACAGTCTCCTTCAGATGATGTCAGAATTGACCTCCAAAACATGATGCCCAGTGATGTAATACTGTTGGGGTAACCGCTATGATACTGTGCCAGGATAACATATGGAGGGGCAGAGGGTGTGAATAAAAGTCTTGAGGAATTCTTTATGGAATTCATCACAAAGGTGAGACAAATGACAAAACTGTAATTAAGGAGGATAAGTGTGAAATACTGAATTGGATAAACACGGAGAAAGAGGAAGCATTAAAAGGTACAGCTCCTTTAAAAGTAAGTGTGGCTCTGGACCCAGGTTAATTTTATTCCAGGTTGACATGGCCATGATAAATTGTATTCAAATTTGATAAAACAAAATGTAATATAAGGCAGTAACAAATGGGGTTCCATATGCTCCTGATATTTATGGTCTAGGAAACACCATAAATAAGTTAGTAAATAATACAGTCCTTTGAAGATGGATTTAAAAACCAGGAGCAAAGATTGAAAGTAACTGGTAGAAGGTTGGATTTCAGCAGGGAAGCACTGAAACCAGAAGTGGTTGGGATCTGGAACTCATCACCTGAATGAATGGGAGAAGCAGAGATATTCAATGCAACAGTACTTGAGCCATGATGTGACACACTATTGATTCAGCAATGGAGAATGGTGTTAAATTGGGTAAATTACAACTCGTGCAGAGACCAAGGGTGGAATAGACCTCTTGCTTTGATTCTTCGACTGACCGATTGAGGAGTGATCGTGCGATTTTAACTGTAGTGGTTCAAGATCTCTTTTAAGGGGAATGATTGGACAGTAATTAACAATGATTTAAGGTGTGACAACTTGGGCTACAGAGACTTGTGCAATGCACTGAGGTGAGATTTGTTTGAGATGGGATTATTTGGATCGGCACTGCAAGATGCTTCACCGTTTGAATTGAGGCTGTATGAAGATGTTCATGAAATGCAATGTTCTGAATCGTGAGGAATGGAAGAGAGATTATGTGAAATGTGACTGAAATGGAGTGGTTAGCTGTAGTATATCCAAGTGCAGATGAATGAATATGTGACCGTTCAAAGTTTGACCTTCTGAATTGTGACAGTTTTAAATGGCTCGATTTGAAGTACAATGATTTAAACAGTTATTTTTTATTTGAGCTGAAAGGCATTACAAGGTGAAGTATGATCATTTAAATTTTGGCTGTCCAAAGCTCTACAGCTTAAATGGTGACAGCTTAAACTGCAAAAGTGGTTGGTATCTGACTGGTATACATTGCTTTGAACTGTGACAACTTGCAATGCAATTGAAGAGTATAGACTTTAAGTTCAGCAATTCAAAATGCAACAAGAGTTCAATGCATAGAAATGTGTTCATGTAATGAGCTGATGAATCGCCTGTTCCATGTTGGATGAAGGTGCAGCACTGGGTGTAATCAGTTGTGGGAATGTGGCAAGTGTGCAAGTAGCTCTTTGATAATGCAATGAACTGATTGGGCCTCTTACACACAGAGACTCTTGCTTATCACTTAGGGTTTCAAATGCACATATCTTTTCGTCTGAGCAATCTGGTTCATCACTCCTATACTGTTAGTTGCCCAGCAGGTACTGTTATCAACATGACTCAGTAAAACACTTACCATATGACTCTGTTGTAGTTCTTGCTCCGCACATAAGGGACACGGTGTAATAAAAGGCATAGTTTGTCATGTGATAGATTTGAACTGGAAAAGTTTGATATGTTATGAAGTGTGATGGTTAGAAAAATGACATTTTGAATTACAAAAAATCAAACAACCTCTGGTCAACAGGTTAAATGAGCTAGTATGAAGTGTAATTGTTTAAAATGGATCCATATGAAGTACAACAGATGAACTAAGACTATGTAAAACACAACATTTTAGATTATAGAACTTTAATGCTTCGAAAAACCGGTTTGAAGATAATTGTTTCAATTGGCACTGAAGGAACTGTGACACTGAAATGCATAACTGATGAAATGGAATTACTTGGATCAGGACTGCAAATATGCTTCATGGTTTGAAATAAGTCAAGTAACTCTTAATTGAGTGTATGAGTTGTGATTATTTTTCCTCCCATAACAATTTTGGATGCAATGTCTTGAAATTAGATGTCTGGAGTCTTTAATTTAGCTTTCCAACATCTGCGGCATTATCTTGATTTTAATGTATGTGATTTTGGCATCAAATAAATCACTTGAGGTTTATGGGGGGTTTATAGGAAAGAACTTCAGAAAAAAAGTAGGAGGGCAAAAGGGGTCCATGAAATGACATTAGCAAATAGGAGTAAGGAGATTACTGATTTTTTTTGTTTGTATGTTAGAAGAGAGAGGGTGGCTAAGAAAGGAATAAGTCCTCTCAGAGACCAGAGATAGAAACAAGAGCCTACATGAATACTTCTTAGAAACATAGAAAACTTACAGCACAATACAGATCCAGCCCACAATGCTGTGCCAAACATGTCCTTACCTTAGAAATTACCTAGGGTTACCCAGAGCTTTCTATTTTTCTAAGCTCCATGTACTTATCCAGGAGTCTCTTAAGAGACCCTATCGTATCCGCCTCCACCTCCGTCTCCGGCAGCCCATTCCACGCACTCACCACTCTGCGTAAAAAACTTACCCTTGACATCTCCTCTGCACTTACTTCCAATCACCTTAAAACTGTGCCCTCTTTTTGCATTCACCAAGAACAAAGATATAGAAGCTGGAATTCTGGAGAAGAAGAGGGATACACTGATATTCTGGAGTACATCTACTGTATATCAGCAAGGAAAAAATACTAGTAATGGTGGAGCACATTAGGGCCTGAGGAACCCTATCCCAGGATGCTAAGGGAAGCAAGGAATAAGGTTGCTGTGGCTCTTATAGAGACTTTTGCATCTTCATTACTCATGTGCAAGCTGCCAAAAGACTGGAGATAGACATTGAAAAGGGTCCATTAATCATAAAGGGTTGTAGGAACTTGCTCCCAAACTGCAGCCTGGTGACTCTACATTAGGGATAGGGAAGCTGTTGGAGATGATTCTGAGGAACAGGATTTATGTTTTCTTGGAAAGACAGGGAAGGATTAACAGGAGTCAGCAACACTCACAAATATGGTTGAATTTTTTGAAGAGGTAATGAAGAACAGTAATGAAGGCAGAGCAGTAGCCAAGGTTTACCTAGACTTTAGTAAGACTTTTGACAAGGTGTTGCATGGTGTTATGATTCAGAAGGTTGAGGCACAAGAGATTTGAGGTATATTGGTGAGCTGGATCTAAAATTAGCCAGGCAATAGGAAGCATAGGAGAATAATAGATGAGTGTAATTCTGACTAGAAATCTGTAACAATAGACCGAGTATTGGTGTTTTTTCATTGAAATGACATGGATCTGAAGAAAGGAAAACATAAAAATTGGTGGAGTCATAGACTCTTAGACAGCAAATAAGGTTGTTTAAAAATACAGCAGGACACAGTTCAGATGAAAAGATGGTGGAGCAGAGGCAGATGGAATTTAATCCAGGCTGTATGATGGAATGAACTCAGGAGTTCAAATACCAGTGGGATATATACTATATTAAATGGTAACTAGGAGCTAGGTAACTATAGAGAGAGATCTTGTGGTATGAATAATATGATGCATGGCCTGGGTGAAAATGTAGATGGGTGGATGTGTAAGTTTGCAGATGATGTAGACTGCTAGAGTCTAGGAAGGGAATTCAAAGTTGAGTCTAGTATCAAATGCAGAAGTACCTGTATGCATGGGGGCAATGAAAAACTTCTGACAACAGTATCATAGTCACACAGCATCAAATTAGCAGCATTCAAAAAAAAACACAAACTACGCTCAAATTTTACAAGAAAATAAAAAAATAGAATGAAGACCAAACAAAATCCATTTTAGTGCAAATTAATCAAATTGGCCATAGGGCTGCTAAACCATAGTTATTAGTTTTCCTGGTTGGTTGATGGGATGTTGCTGTTTTTGAAACAGGAAGTGTGGGACGTCAGGCTATTGTAGCAGTTTTTTTGTAATTCAAATTTTTATTATTACTTATTCTTATTTTACAAAGCAGCGCAGCATATCATAGAGCAGATACAGTACAGCATATTTATACAGCCATCCCATGACAGGAAACCATATAAAACTAAGAAACAGAAAAAAAAACTTCTAATTGTAGCAGTTTTTGATAGATAGCAGAAGAAGAAATTTACTAGGAAAATGTCTGGATTAATGTAGTCATTTTTATATAGAATCTGATGATTTCATTTGAGACTCCTGGAAGTGTATTTCTTGCGGTAGTTGCTAAAATTCCAACTTCTCTGGAATCAGATTAAGAATGAGGTTTAATATTAATGGCATATGTTGTGAAATCTGTTATTTTGCCACAGCTATACATTGCAATACATAATATTTTTAATGATAAAGAAAACTAAGAAAAAAATATAAAATATTAAAATAAATAAGTAGGGAAAATGAGAACAAAAAGAAATAGCAAGGTTGTGTTCATGGGATCATTATTCATTCAGAAATCTGATGGTGAAGGGCAAAAAGCTGTTCCTGAAACATTGAGGGTGTGTCTTCAGGCTCCTGTAACACCTCCCTGATGGTAGCAACAAGAGGAAGATATGTCCTGAGTGATGGGGGTCCTTAATGATGGATGCTGCCTTCATGAGGCATTGATTTTTGTCGGTGTCCTTGATGTTGGGGAGGCTAGTGCCCATGGCCGAGTTTACAACTTTCTGCAACATCTTTTTTTATCTTGTACAGTGGTCCTTCAATGCCAGATGGAGATACAATCAGTTAGAATGCTCTCCATGGTATACCTGTACAAATTTGCAGCTCTTTGATGACACAGCAAGACTTCACAAACTCTTAATGAAATATAGTCACTTATTCTTAGTAATTGCACCAATATGTTGGGCCCAGGGTAGATCGTCAGAGATGTTGACAGCCAGCAACTTGAAATTGCTCATCCTTTCCACTTCTGATCCCTCGATGATGATCGGCTTATGTTCCCTCAACTTCCCGTTCCTGACGTTAACAATCAATCCCTTGATCTTACTGATGCTGAGTGCAAAGTTGTTGCAACACCTCTCAACCAACTGATCTATCTTGTCCTGTATGCCTCTTTTTCACCATCTGAAATTCTGCCAACAATACTAGTGTAATCTGCAAATTTACAGATAGCATTTGAGCTGTACATAGCCACACAGTCATGATTGTAGAGGGAGGAGCAGTGGGCTAAGCTCGCACTCTTGAGGTATGCCATTGTTAATTATCAGTGAGGAGGAGATGTTATTTCTGACTGTACTGACTGTGGTTTCCTAGTGAAGAATACAGTTGCTGAGGCAGGTACAGAGGGCCAGATTTTGGAGCTTGTTGATTAGAACTGAGGGTATGATAATGTTGAATGACAAGCTGTAATCAATAAACAACAGCCTGACATAGATATTGTTACTGTCCAGGTGATCCAAGGCCAAGTGGAGAGCCTGTGAGATTGCATCCACTGTAGACCTACTGTGATGACAGGTAAATTGCAGTGGGTCCAGGCCCTGGCTTGGGCAAGAGTTTATTCAGCCATGACAAACCATTCAAAGCATGTTGTCCCAATAGATGTGAGTGTAACTGGACAATAGTCACTGAGGCAGCTCACCCTGCCCTTCTCAGGCACCCTTTTGAAGCAGGCAGTAACCTCCAACTGCAGCAATGAGAGATTGATGATGTCCATGAACATTTCCGCCTTTTGGTTTGCACAGATTTTTAATGCTCTACCAAGTACATCATCAACTTGACACCTTGCATGTGTTTACCCTCTTAAAAGATGTCACCCACTGAGACAGAGAACACAGGGTCACCAGATGCTGCAGGGGTTTGCACAGGTGTATTCTACCTTTCAAAGTGTGCATAAAAGGCATTGAGATCATCTAGGAGTGAAACATCACAGCCATTCATGGTGTTAGGTTTTGTCTTGTGGGAAGCAATGGCCTGCAAACCCTGTCAGTGTGAGACCTGCACAAGCAAGCACCTTCCAGTCTCTAACCAGCTGGCAGGAGTCACCTGCCACTAATTTACAACTGCCACTTCTTTCCAACTCATCGCCTGCAGCTTATTTAAACCCAGCTCCCGTCCACAGTCCTTGCTCACCCATCGAACCAGCCAGCCTCAACCAGTTGCTTCTAGCCTTCAGTTATCTGGTTGCCTGTTGTGTTTAGTATCTGTCCTCTCATCTCTTATTTTGCAGTTTATTATTGAAGTTTTCGTTCAGTGCTGAATTGTCTTTGCAGCTCTGCATTTGGGTCAAGCCTCAGTTACATTTCCTGACAGCCAGAGCTGACATGCATTCAGTTCCGTCTTTATCTTCAATCATAATTGATTCTTCTTATAAACAAGAGAAAATCTACAGGTGCTGGAAATCCGAGCAACAAACACAAAATGCTGGAGGAACTCAGCAGGCCAGGCAGCATCTATGGCAAAGGGCACTGTTGAAAGATCAGGCCGAGATTGTTCAGCAGGACTGGAGAAAAAAAGCTGAGGAGTAGATTTAAAAGGTGGGGGCGGGGGGGGGGGGAAGAGAAAAACTCCAGGTGATAGGTGAAACCTGGAGGGAGAGGGATGAAGTAATGAGCTTGGAAGTTGGTAGGTGAAAGAGACCAAAGGCCATGGAAGAAAGAAAAGGGGGTAGGAGCACCAGGGGGAGGTGATGGGCAGGCAAAGAGATAAGGTGAGAGTGGGAAAGAAAGATGGAAAGGAGAGGGGGCGTGTTGGGGTCATAACCGGAAGTTCACAAAATCAATGTTTATGCCATCAGGTGGGAGGCTACCCAAACGGAATATGACGTGTTGTTTCTCCAACCTAAGTGTGGTCTCACTACAACAGTGAAGGAGGCCATGGATAGATATATTGGAACGGGACTGGGAAGTGGAATTGGCCACTGGGAGATCCTACTTTTCCTGGCGGACAGAGTGTAGGTGCTTTGCAAAGCAGTCTCCCAATCTATGCTGGGTTTCATCAATATACAGGAGGCCACACCGGGAGTACCAGACACACCAACAGACTCACAGGTGTAATGTCACCTCATCTGAAAGGACTGTTTAGGGCTCTGAATGGTAGTGAGGGAGGAGGTGTAGATGGAGGTTTCTTCTTCCTTAAAGTAGACTTCTGTAGGTTATATCTAGACTTCAAACTATAGAAGTATCCATTATCAAGGACCCCCACCACCCAGGATACACTTTCTTCTCATTGCTGCCATCAGAATGCAGGTACACAAGCCTCAGGACTCACACCACCAGGTTCAGGAACAGTTATTACCTTTCAACCATCAGGCTCTTGAACCGTAGTGGGTAACTTCATTCAACTTCATTCATCTCATTGCTGACCTGTTCCCACAATCTATGGACTTACTTTCAAGGATTCTTGATCTTATTCGTACGGCCAAATTTGGGAACAGCTTCTTTCCAACTGTGATAAGACTTCTGAACGGATCCTGACCTAGATCTGGGCCGTACCTTCCAAATATCCAGACCTGACTTGCACTACCTTACTTTCCCTTTTCTATTTTCTAATTATGATTTATAATGTAAATGTTTATTATATTTACTTCGATTTGTACTTCAGCGAGCACGAAGCGCAGAATCAAATATCGCTGTGATGATTGTATGCTCTAGTATCAATTGTTTGGTGACAATAAAGTAAAGTTATGTTCTCAATATTTAATGTTTATTTATTTAGTATTATTTTTCCCTTTTATATTTGCACAGTTTGTTTTCCTTTGTGTTTCGATTTGTTATCCATCCTTTTGGGTACAGTCCTTCATTGATTCCATCGTGTTTCTTGGATTAACTGTAAGAAATACCTGAAAGAAAATGAATATCAGGATTGTATATGGCGATATATATGTACTTTGATAATAAATTTGCTTTGAATTTCTTGTATAGTTCTAATCACTGGTCTTGAATGCTATAGATCTAGCCATCAGCAGACCATCAGTCTCTTGGTTCATCCATGACATTTGGTTTGGGTATGTCCAGTATTTTCTCAAAGGCCCACACCCAACCACACAGGTCTTAATGAAGGTGGTGACAACTGTGGCATATTCATTCAGATTCAAAGATGAGTTCCTGAATATTGTCTAGTCCACCAACTCAAAGCAGTACTGTAAGTCCTTCTCCAACTCCCTTGACGATATCTTTTTGCTTTTCACCACTGCTGTTGCATTCTTTAGTCTTTGCCTTTACACTAGGAGTACAAGTACAGCCAGGTGATCCGACTTTTCAAAGTGTGGATGTGGATTGGCAAGGTAAGCCCCCTGTTGGTGGTATAACAGTGGTCAAGTATGTTGGCTCCTCTAGTTCCACAGGTGATATATTGGTGTTAGTTGTTCCAAGACTTCTCCAAGCTGGGGGGTTGAAATCCCCAATGGTTGGGAAGGCATCCAGATGCACTATTTGTTTTGTGACTGCTGTTTACGGTGTTCAGCTTCTCAAGAGTCTGTCTGAGGTTGGCGTGAGGTGGAATGTACACAGCTACCAGGATGATGGTGGAAAGTTCCCTCGGCAGATAAAGTGAATGATACTTGACTGCTAGATGCTCCACATCAGGCGGACAGGACTAAGAGACCACCACATCTGTGCACCATGATGAGTTAATCATAAAGCAAACTCCATTGCTTCTATGTTTAAAAGAGTCAGCTGTCCTGTCTTTGTAGAGAATAGTGAAGCCATTGATCTGCAGTGCTGTGTACAAAATGGTGAATGTGAACCATGTTTCCATATAGCAAAATTCACAGCAGTCCTTGATGTCCCTCTGATGCAGCAATCTTGCTCCGAAGTCTACAGTTTTATTTTTGTGGGACTGTACTTTCGGCAGCAGAATTCTTGGGAGTGAGGGTCTAAAGGCTTTGTGTTTCAATCACAGTTGCATCCCTGTTTCTGTTTTCTTAAAGGAAATTACCCAAAACATACTGGTGAAATTTACATTGCTATCATAAAGAGCACCATCATGATATCAGCCTTTACTGTCTAATATGGTGCTGCATCCTCTCACTATATACAAAACTATCAGGTCAACTGAAAAATTCTTCGGCTGCAGTCTACCATCATTGCAGAATTTGTATGTTCAGGACAAAGAAGTGTGCAGGAAAATTCTTTGTGGACACGACCCACCCTGCAAACTGCCTTTTCCAACAGCTTCCACCTGGAAAACACTATATGGTTATTAAAAGAAAAATCTTCACACCATCTTAAAAGTTTCTTCGCCCAGGCAGTTAGTCTAATCAACCATTCTATTTAGCCTCCCCAGCCCCTCTATCTATTACCCCTGTTACTGCATTGTACTGGAAAAAACTTCAAAACACTGTTTGTAAAACTGCTCACATTATAAATATGTCTTGGTAATTATGACTTATACACATTTTATTCAGTAAGACCATAAGACATTGGAGCAGAATTATGCCATCTGGCCCACCGAGACTGCTCTGCCATTCGATCATGACTGATCCTTTTTTTCTCCTCCTCAGACCCAGTTTCCGGCCTTCTCCCCGTAACCTTTGATGCCATGTCCAATCAAGAACCTATCAATCTGTGCCTTAAGTACAACCAATGACCTGGCCTCCACAGCTGCATGTGGCAACAAATTCCACAAATTCACCACATTTTGGCTAAAGAAGTTTCTCCGCATCTCTGTTTTAAGAGGGTGCTTCTCTATCCAGGCTGTGCCCTCTTATCCTAGATTCCCCCACCATGGGAAACATCCTTTCCACATCTACTCTGCCTAGGCCTTTCAATATTCAAAAGGTTTCAACGAGATTCCTCCTCATCCTTATGAATTCCAGCGAGTACAGACCTACAGCTATCAAATGTTCCTCGTATGATAAGCCTTTCATTCCTGTAATCATCATTGTGAGCCTCCTCTGGACCCTCTCCAATGCCAGCACATCTTTTCAAAGAGAGGGGCCCAAAACTGTTCACAAAATTCAAGGTGAGGCCTCACCAGTGCCTTATAAAGCCTCAGCATCACATTCCTGCTCTTGTATTCTAGACCTCTTGAAATGAATGCCAACATGACATTTGCCTTCCTCACCACTGACTCAGCCTGCAAGTTAACCTTCAGGGTGTTCTGCAAATCCTTTTACATTTCAGAACTTCGAATTTTCTATCCATTTAGAAAATATTATTTCTACTACAAAAGTGCATGACCATGCATTTTCCAACACTGTATTTCATTTGCCACTTTCTTGCCCACTCTCCTAATCTGTCTAAATCCTTCTGCATCCTACCTGTTTCCTCAACACTAACTACCTCTCCACCAGTCTTCATATCATCTGCAAACTTGGCAACAAAGCCATCTATTCCATCATCTATATGATTTACATTAGGCTTTAAAAAAAGTGGTCCCAACACTGACCCCTGCTGAACACCACTAGTCACTGGCAGCCAACCAGAAAAGGATCCTTTTATTCCCACCTACTGCCTCCTAGCAATCAGCCAGTGCTCTCACCGTGTTAGTAACTTTCCTGTAATACCATGGGCTCTTACCTTGGAAAGCAGCCTCATGTGTGGCACCTTGTCAAAGTCCAAATATACAACATCTACTGCATCCCCCTTATCTATCCTACTTGTAATCTCCTCAAAGAATTCCAACAGGTTCGTCAGGCAGGATTTTCCCTGAAGGAAACCATGCTGACTTTGTTCTATCTTGTCCTGTGTCACCAAGTACTCTATCACCTCATCCTTAACAATTGACTCTAACATCTTCCCAACCACAGAAGTCAGGCTAACTGGTATATAATTTTCTTTCTGCTGCCTTCCTCCTTTCTTAAAGAGTGGAGTGACATTTGCAATTTTCCAGTCCTCTGACACCATGCCAGAATCCAATGATTTTTGAAAGATCAATTCTAGTGCCACCATGCTATCTCTTTCAAAACCCTAGAGTGCAGTTCTTCTGGTCTGGGTGTCTTATGTACCTTTAGGACTTTCAGCTTTTTGAGAACCTTCTTTCTTGTAATAGTAACTGCACACACTTCTCTTCCCTCACACACTACAACATCAGGCTGCTAGTGTCTTCCACAGTGAAGACTGATGCAAAATACTCATTTAGTTAATCAGCCATCTCCTTTCCCCCGTTATTATTTCTCCTACCTATTTTCTAGCGGTCCTATCTCCACTCTTACTTCTTTTATTTTTAACACACTTGAAAAAACTTTTACTAACCACTTTGATATTATTTGCTAGGTTACTTTCATATTTCATCTTTTCCTTTCTAATATTTTTCAGTTGCTTTCTGTAGGTTTTTAAAAACTTCCATTTCCATACTTTAACCTCTAACTGATGATTTTATATAATTCTTTACTCTTTGTAATTGTTGAATGTTTATTGTGCACATCATGTCAGCATACCACAGCAAATTCCTGACACATGTAACTGTATATGGTGAATAACGTTGATCCTTGATGTGTAATGGTTTTCAAATCACATCTTATAGACTGTATTAAAACCATTATACTGTAACACTGTTAGTTCAAAGCATCACACTTCACATAGTCTCAATTTAACTATCACACATCTTATTGTTTCAATTCAAACAGTTTGTCTTCATGGACTCAATCAAAATTGATATACACCATGCATTGAAACATTCAAACTCAGCTCAATCCATCACGCCTCATAGAACTTAAAGTCAAACAAGTACAGTTCATGCAATCACAATTTAAACCATATGATGAACAACAGTTAGCAGTGGCTGTGAGCCGGGATGATTTAAACTGGACATGTATGGATGTGCCAGGATTTGTGTAAATACTGTATAAAGATTGATGGTTTGAGTTGAGATAGTAGGACTGGTGGTGGTTTGAATTCTGACACTTTCAATCCCATCACTGCTTAGCAAAACAGTAGATGCATGACTGATGCTATTGTGTCTGTATGAGGTGCAACAGTTAGAAATGAGGCAGCACAATGTTTTGAACTGAGACTGTGGAGTGTAGTGATTTAAACTGAAACTCTATCAACCATGATTCTTTAAATTCATCCAACAACCAACTCACAGACCTCCATTGATACCCCGCCCCCCTTACCCCCATCCCTATCTATTATTTTAGTCTGGTTCTCTTTCCCTCTCTTTTTCCCCCCTCACTATAATCTCCCCCCAGCCCTACCATTCTTTCTTTTATTTCCAATAATTCTCCACCTTCCCCCAGCCCATTTCCCTCTAGCCTATCACTTCCCAGCTCTCTACTTCATCCCTCCCCCCACTTTTTATCCCCTCTCCACCATCCTATGTTACTTCACCCCTGATGAAGGGTTTCAGCCCCAAACGTCGTCACTACCTCCTCCCATAGATGCTGTCTGGCCTGCTGAGTTCTGCCAGCATTTTGTGTTTTTACTTGTCTAGAGCTTTTCAGTTGTGCGATGTTGTGAAGTTTAGACTTTCAATCTGGAAAGGTTTGATTTGTGAAAGTGACAGTTTGAAATAAATTGATTTGAATTGTGGTAATTTGGATTCTGATGCTTGGATGGACAATGAATTGAAATGTGTATCTTTGAAATCCATCAGTTTGAACTGAAATGCTTTGACAGTTTCAAGCGCAATGATTTGGTTTGATGGTTTTAGAGGTGATGATTTGAATTGTGATGGTTTGAGAGGTGATGATTTGGTTTGATGATTTGAATTGTGATGGTTTGAGTGGTGATGATTTCTTGTGTAACACTATGAAGGTTGACAGTTCAAGTGGGTTGGCTGGTATTAAAACAGCAAGTTAGAATTGCAGATAAAGTTTGAAGATTGGTAATGACACCCACCCATGGTAATGTATAGGGCATGAATTTATAATTGGAATTGTTTGACTTGGGTGCCCATTATCAGACAGAAGGCCCCTAACCTGCTGAGGGCAATAGATTCAAAATTCAAGATTGTTTGTTGTCATTCTTCAGTATGTGAGTGTAAAGGAAAATAAAATGATCCAAGCAGCATAAGAACCACAATAAGCATAAAGAACATAATAAATATAAATATAAAACAATCCTATAAAACACAATGTACAGTACAAGTAACTGTTATGTAGACAGACAGATTATATGTACACAAATTGCTGCTAGGTGATACGTACATAGTACTAGTGGGAGCTGCTGGGGTGGGTTAATGGGTGGCGTGTTGATCAAATTGACATCTTGTGGGAAGTAACTGTTTTTGAGTCTAGTGGCCCTGGTGTGGATGTTGCATAGCTTCTTCCCCAACGGAAGTGGGCCAAGCATTTTATAAGCATGGTGGTTGGTATCCTTTATGATATTGCAAGCCATTTTCTGGCACCTTTCTGTATGATGGAGGGTAGGCTGGTGCCGATGATGCATTAGGTTATTTAATCACCTGCTGCAGGGCTCTCCTTTCCACTACAGTGCAGTTTCCTTGCCACTCGCTGATGCAGCATCTTAGGATGCTATCCGCTGCTCATCTGCAGTGAGGACTGCTGTGCTTAGCCTCCTCAGAAATGCGAGTGAGTTTTCTTGATTGTAGAGGATGTTCACTCCTCTGGTTTTTCCAGAGCAGCTATAATTCAGGGACATCCAAGACCACCACTAAAGGTCAAGTCCTGGGAATAATTTTGCTCAGGGACAGTAATGGCCTGCATGTCAATCCACAAGGCATGTTTTCTCCAATGTACCAGTCAGCTCACGGTATGCAGAAGCACAATGGTTACTGAGTAGCTTTACTGGGAGAAAAGCAAATTAGTGAAGCTTGAGGTTTGAGGATTTGAAATATAATAGTTCAAAATGCCACCACATGGTGTGCAGAACTGAGACAGTTTGTGGTGTATCCAACCAATAGGTAAAAATTTGAATCAACAATTTGCAGAATAAAATTGAAAGTGCGAGCTCGAGTTCCAGTCCAACATTTTCAAACATGACTTCCTGAAGCATGTTTGTTTGAAAAGCAACAGTTTGCAGTCCACCGATGACTGAGATGGTTCAGAGATCTTTGGAAAGTGACATTTTAAAGTCTGAAGTGAAGGAAGTTGAATTGTGATTGATGTGTGACGACTTGATGTCTGACAGTTTAAGGCGCATTGCATTGAATTTTGACAAATGGAGCTGTGAGGGGCTGAATTGTGAAGATTTGAAGTGACAGGTCGAGGTGAAGTGATCTGAAGTCCAACAGTTTGAATGGCAGCAGTCTTTAGTGAGTGAGTTTTGAGTGTGGCAAAGTGTGATAAGTTAAACAGAGGCTGCTGTATGACTGCATGATGGCGTAAACTTGAAGTTGAAACATTTGAAATGGAACTTCCTGAAGTCTGATGGTTAGAAGTGTTGGATTCCTGAAATATAAAAAATTTAAAGTAACAGTTTGATGTTTGATAGTATTAAGTCTGATGGTATAATTTTTTTGCTATTTAAGAAGCAGTAGATCAAAAGGCAATGCGCAATGTGCATGTGGTGAAGGTTGAAGATTTCAAGTCTGTCTGCTTACAGTCTGATTGACATGTGTAATGGTTTGCAGTGAACAGATTCTCTGACTTTTCAGGGTGCAGTTGTTTGACCTGTGACCTTTGAACTTCAATGACCAGGAGTCTGATACGTAACAATATCAGATGGGTCAGTTCTAAGTGCATAATTTGAAGATTTGCTATTTTTCAGTTTTCTTTTCCACAATTTAAAGTACAAGAGTTAATAAGTAATTGTCTAAATTGTTACAATGAAAAGCATGGAAATAATTTAGTGCTTGAGAAAGCAACATCATTGTAGAGAGCCCCTGTGACTGCCACCACAAACAATTCACGGCAGATAATGCCAGAAGATATTGTTCAGCATCAAAGTAGCCTTGTAAGGCTGAAGCATGAGAAAGAGACTAGTCCTTCACTTGTTCTGCCAAGGACATTAAGTAAGTCACAGGTCAGAATTACAGGATGAGGAGCGGACAGGGAAGAGGGGAATAAAGGAAGGTGCAATGTTCTGTGTGCTTCCAGATTCTCAAGGTTGGATAGGGGAATCAGGGATGGAAAATGCATCATGATAATCTGCTTCAGACACAAGAAAATCTTCAAATGCTGGAAATCGAAGAAACACACACAAAATGCTGGAGGAACTCAGCAGGCCAGGCAGCATCTATGGAAAAGAGTAAGCAGTCAATGTTTCGGGCTGAGACCCTTCATCAGGACTAATAATCTGCTTCTCAGGGCGTGGGCCTGATATGCAATTGGAGGGCATTTCAATCAGGGAGGTTGGGTATTAATGAAGGCATTTGGGAAGACCCAAGGAGAAGCTGCTGCCAAAGCACCATTGTAAGCTGATTTGTATCACTGATCGCTGAAATAGATGGTTCTCAGTGAATGATGTTGAAAGTGTGCTGCCAAGTAACAACGTGAAGACAAGAGGCTTGAGCAGAAGAACAGGGTGAAGATGATTTGCCCCGCTAATATGATGAACTGAATACTGAGGATTTGGGCCTACTCCAAGTATTTGGATAAAATAACTCAATTTGGTTGGGAATGCTGTTGTTGCTCGTTTCTATTGTTTGCATGATCTGTGCTTTTTTTTCCTTCGGGGTTAGTCTTTATTTTTTAAATTGGGTTCTTTCAGGTTTCTTGCTCTCCAGTTGCCTGTCATCAAACAAATCGCAGGGTTGTATAAATTATACATTGTTTGATAATAAATGTACTTTGGATCTTTGGATTAGGCTAGGGTTAAATTGGTGGGCTGCTGGGCGGTGCGACTCAAAGGGCCTGTTACGTGTTGTATCACTAAATAAATAAGGGGGCGGGAGCAAAGCAACAAGGTGAACACAAGAGATCAGGAGAAAAACTGTGGATCAGAGTGTAGATCATAAAAACAACTAGCACCAAAGGTCAACGTCACACGGAAGCTGGTGAGAGGATGAAGATTACTTTTCCGTTTAGTTTAAACAAAGAGCCAGAAGTTAAAAGAAGTACCTACAGGGGTATAATCACATGAAGCAAGCTATTAATAAAATTACTGTATATTGAATCTTTTGATCGCATCTGTATCCAGTTAATCTGACAAAGAGAGGCATGACAGGATTCCTCAAGCCCATGGGATTATGTCCTTGACCAGGAATTTTCAGCATGGTTCCCTGTTCTAGATAATCATCGTGGTTTTGTGTGGGGAAAACCTGAATCACTGATTTGAAAGAGTTTTTTACGTAGATGACCAAGAAGACCAATAAACGTTGTCTACATGGATTCCATAAGGCAGTTGGCAAAGTCCGACGCGGTAGACTGTTTCGGAAGATTAAAACATACCAGATCCAAGGAGAGCTGGCTAACTGCTTTGATGATAGGAGGCAGATGGTTGTGGCGGAAGGAAGGTTTTCTGGTAGTTGTTGACAGCAAACAAGATTGCTACAGCAGGGTATAGATCAGATGGAAAGTTGAGCAGTGTAAGGTGATGCATCTTGGGAAGTTGAGTAGGAGTAGGGTATGCATAGTAAATGGTAAGGTGCTAAGAATATCAATGAACAGACAGGCCTTAGGGTACGTTCCCTGTTCCCTGAAAATTGTGATAGAAGTAAACAGGATGATAAGGAACGCATATGCCATGATGAGGATTCATGGCAGGCTTCATAGGTCATTGCATGGATATAAAAGTTAAGACATCACTTTACAAATTTACCAAATGCTGACTGGACCTCATATGGAGCACTGTTTGCATTTCTGATCACCACAGTACAGGAAGGAAGTGAATGCAATAGTGGAGTACAGAGGAGATGGAGCAGGATGTCGTCTGGTTTGGAGGACATTAGTTATAGAAGAGATTGGATCATCTGGACACTTGTAGGGTGACCTGATGCTGGTTTATAACATTACAAGAGGCACAGGTGATGTAGACAGTCAGTATCTTTTTTTCTCTCATTGAAATGCATCAAAAAGAAAGGGCACAAGTTGAAGGTGAGAGGGGGGTGTTTTAAAGGGGACTTGAGGAGATTGTTTTTACACAGAGTGCTTGCTATCTGAACCTCACTGTCTGAGGAGGCAGTGGAATCAGATACAATCACAATACATGGACAAGAACCCAGATAAAGAAGGCAGGGAAGGATAGAGTCATAATGCATTTTATTGTGTCCAGTGTTGACGGGCAAAATGTTGCAGGATTACGGTGGGCTGTACAAATCCATGACAACCACCAGCTGAGGAAGTGATGTCAGCTGAAGGAACTCGAGCTTTGGGTTTTGGAGCTTGAGCAACAGTTGATGTCACCACAGACTACCGTCAGGCTGAGGTAGGATCAGCACACTTGGTGGAAAGTGGCCACACTTAAGAACATGCAGGGAAAAGCGGAATCAATGGTGGCCAGTCAGACAATGTAAGAGCAGGCAAGAGATTCAGGAAACCCCTGAGGTTTCTGAACAATGTTCAGGTCTGATTCCTGACGGAGGAGACGGTTCACTGGGTCCCTGGCAAGTAAAGACAGAACTCAGACCAAAGCAATCTGTGTGGTTCAGTTGATTCACACAGTGGGGGAAGAAACCAACATCTATAGAGGAATCTACCATCAGAAGAGCAGGTGGCTGCCTCCCAGTAACAGATGAGAGTCCAGAGGGATACACTGACTCCATTGATATCATTGACTGGCCATAAAGCCTTCTGGACAGCAAGGTGGAGGTGGAAAGAAGGACGGCATTTACCGTTATTGAGTCATCGTGACCTATGAACTATAGCCTTTCAACTTACTGAGTCCATACTGCTCATCGACATCCATGTATAGTGACCCTATATTCATGTTATTTTCCTTCTCCCCACATTTTGATCAACTCCACCACCCTCCCCCCCCCCTCCCTATCTCATAATCCCAGATCACACTGGTAACAGAGGCAGAAACTCTCACCATCTTTAAACAGCACATGGCTGGTTGTGCCTGAAAAGCTGTAACCTGCAGGACCTTGGACCAAGGGAAAATCTGATTTGCTTGGGAGCTCTTTTTCCACCAGTACAGACTCAATAGGCTGAATGGTCTCTTGAGTGAGAAGTTTTCCACAGGCAGGTTCTATCTGAAGTTTAATGGTTTGAACAGCAGTGATTTGCCATACAATGCTTGGTATAATTTGATGGCTTGAAATGCTTTTTGAAGTACTGTGTGACAGATCGAAGTGTAACTGATGTGTGATGAAGAGATGTAAGACTTTGAAAAGCAACAGTGTAAAGTGTGATAATCTGGAATGAAATAATTTGAATGTGAAACTGAAAGATTTTTGATATTAAGATAGTTTTAAATACAACTGATTAAAGACAGACAAAAAGTGTAATAGTTCCAAGAGTGATAACCTGAAATATTAAAATTTAAATTGGTGATGGCAAAGTGAAATTGAACTGTTTATTTTGAAATGAAATAATTTTATAATTTAAATGCAATGCTTTGAAATGTGAAGTATTAATGTGCGATAACTCTAAATAAATTCTGGGAAATTAATGTGGTTAAATAGGATAAGTGGAGATTGATACAATGAACAGTATTGACATAGTGATCTGAAGAATTATTTCTGTGCTATATGACTCTATAAAACTTAGCACAACATCAGACGTGCGACACACTGGTTCATGCTTTGAAATGCCATCACATTCCATTCCAGAGATTTAAACACAAATAATCTGTGACAAAAACAGAGTATGCCAGAAACACTCATCAGGTCAAGCAGCATGAGTGAATCCGAACTAGGTTTATTATCACTGACATAGATAAAGAAATTCACTGCTTTGCCTCAGCAGTATAGTAAAAGCACAAACACATTTACAATAACTTACAAAAATATATGATGCAAAAGACAAATAATGAGTGGTGTTCATGGTTTGATGAACCTTTCAGAAATCTGATGGTGGAGTTGAAAAATCTGTTCTTGAAACCATAATTGTGAGTCTTTAGGCTCCTTCTGTACCTCCTCCCCAATGGTAGTAATGAGAAAAGGGCATTTTCCAGTTGGTGAGTGTACTTAATGGCGGATACCACATTCTTAAAGCACCATCTCTTGAAGATGTTCTTAATGGTAGGAAAGGTTGAGCCTGTAATGATCTAGCTGAGTCAGCAACATACTGCAGCTTCTTGCAAGCCTGTGTATTGGTGTCAGGCTGTAATACAACTGGCAGGAATGCTGTCCACTGTAAATCTAAAGAAATTTGTAAGAGGTTTTGGTGACAAACCAAATCTCAAACTACTAATGAAGTACATCTGGTGGTATGCTGTCATCGTGAAGAGAAAGAAGGGTTACATTTCCAGTGGTAGTTTGCAATAGGTTGAAATACAGCAAATACAGCAAGGGTCTCAATTTTGATTACTTGTTTTATGTTTATTGAATTTTAATAACTTGAAGTGCTAAGATTTGAGGTCCCACAGTTTGGTGTCTGTTGATTTGACATTCAATAATCTGAATTAAATTACTTACTATGTTGATTTGAACTATGGCATTTTGAAGTTAATGGTTTGAAAAATGCTTGTTTGATATGTAGTGGTTTAGAGTAGATTTCCGCGTTGTGAAGCTTATTCTATAACAGTTTAGAATGTGATATTACAAAGTCTCGCCAGTATTTGTAAATATTTTTGTACCTGTCCTGGTCACTTTTACCATCAATGGACAAGGAGTCACCATGCTACTCTGGCCTTACCCAGTGTCTATCTATTACTACTGGGAAAGGGTTTTCACACATCCCTGTCAAGTACCAAGTGCATAACTTCACATTTGCCTCCATTGAAATGTATATACAGGAATTTTGCCTCTTTGTTTAATTTGTAAACAATCTTTGGAATTTACTTTTTCCATCTTCACTACTTAGAATGCCAATTATTTTTGTGTCATGGGCAAATGGCTTACTATCACATCCTAAGAGTTATGTATAAATATGCTGAATATTTGTGCTTCCAAG
Source organism: Hypanus sabinus (assembly GCF_030144855.1). Lineage (NCBI taxonomy): Eukaryota > Metazoa > Chordata > Chondrichthyes > Myliobatiformes > Dasyatidae > Hypanus > Hypanus sabinus. Next base: position 32,502,980 of record NC_082726.1, on the reverse strand, counting down.
ACTGTTGTTTGCAAGATAACAGAAGTTACATCCTAACAGTCTGAGAACCTCCTCAACACATTAAATTCAGGGTCTTGGCACTCAGCCAGATCGGGAATTTCTTTTCAGTTCCAGGAGCATCATCTTTAGTTAACAGTCCTTTAAGGAACTCATTAAGGGGTCAGATAAATAACATCCATCGACATTTCCTGTCCATTATTTTAGTTATTTCTTTATTTTATGTCTGCATTTCCAGTGAAAATCTACCACAGCAGAATCATTCATAGCGAATCTTATTTTTGGAGATGTTATTTACCATGTTTGAGGTGAAACATGCTGTGATTATTTTCCGATCACGAGTATGAATTTGGTGCATTTTACTGAGATTTCTGCATTTAGATGTCAATCAAGTCAGGGAAAAAACTGTTCAGCTAATGGAATGCAATAAAATCTGAACTGTCAATTAAATGGTTAATGTTAAATCTCTAGCAGAACAGAAAGGGATTAGGAAAATTTTACCTTCCCTATTTAGCATATAATGTCTAAAATGAAGCAGGAATTGGTCACGATTCAGCAGTGGATTCAGCTTGCTCAGAGTTTAATGGTTGTGGACAGAGGTTAGAAAAGCTCAATATCTCAGCTAACCTCACTTTGATCCAAACACTGAAGCAGAACTTTAATGTAACATTCAAGAAAAATGTACTGTCAGCAAGTTTGGATTTAAATTACTTCCTATTACAAAAGGGAGACACTGCTTGCAATAAGTCACACCTGGAACTGAAGGAGATATCAGACCTCCTGAAGGCTGTCAAACCGAGAGCGAGCAGAAGTTTTGGATTCTCATCATTCCCAGCCCTTCCTCTCGAAGTGAAAAATGGTGAAAGTGCTCAGCAGGTCAGGCAAGGTGTGGGGAGATGAAGAGACTCTGGATGGAATGTTTAACATTGGGAGATGAGGAGACGGAAAGGAAGAGGGGGGCAACCAACCTGTTGACCTGCACTTAACAGAGCTGATATAATTTCTAGTAAGAAAGCCCCTGAGGAGAACAGGATTGATGATTTAAATATGTAATTAAGTCACTGATGGAACTCTTGATTTTGGAATTTCATTTAGAGTGTCCTGGTTTCCCAAGACTCCTGGAATATTCTCAGGGATGGGGCAGCATTGCATAGAACTGAGGAAGTTGCAAACAGATTTGGTAATAAATATTCCCAGCTTAGAAAATTCCTTCTAGCAAATGAGATGAGTGTAGATGAACTGGAAACCCAAAGGGCCCATTTCTGTGCTGCGGAATACTGTACAATGACTCTTTGACTTATGACTTGAACCAACCTGTACAACCCTAACAATTACCTTAATATTGCAACCACTTTGTGCTGCAATGGAATTTGTACCAACTGGGTTCTTTCTTGAATTATGCTTATGTATGCTTTTCTTGTGAATGTTCTGCTTCTGGCGGTATGCGCTTGCGGTGCTGCAGCAAGTAAGCTTCTCATTCTACCTGTGTATACCTGTGCATATGGTAATAAACTTGACTTTGTCTTTAACTTATGACCTTTCCCAGGAATTGGCTTCGATTGGTGCTCATGCATAAATGTCACTGGACACACTCTCAGCACTTGGACCCAGACAGATTGTGGTGGGGTAATGTAATGATGTGGGATTAAATAGGGGACTGGGATGGCCAACCTGGGAACACACCAACAGTGGGAGTTGAAGCACACTGGGATCCTTCCAATGGAAAATCTGCAGCATCTCATAGCTGGTGGATAATACATGTATCAAGCATGTAGTAGATACTTCATCTATAAAGTTTAGCAACTGCAACAACTCTGCACTAGTGAAGAGGTGCACTAGGGGAGGTGCTTGGGTTCACAATTCCCTCTGCCATTGCATGTGCAGAAGGTAATGAACTGAACGGGTGTGTTATTGTGGCTTCACCTCAAAATCAGAGTCAGGTTTATTATTACTGGCCTCTGACAGGAAATTTGTTAACTTAGTGCAGCAGTTCAATGTAATACATAATATAGAAGAAAAAAATAATAAGTAAATCTTATTCAGTATACATTAAACAGTATATGTAGATTGAATAGATTAAAAATCATGGGAAAAAAAACAGGAATAATATATATTAAATAGTGAGATATTGTCCAAGGGTTCAATGTCCATTTAGGAATCAGATGGCAGAGGAGAAGAAGCTGTTCCTGAATCACTGAGTGTGTGCCTTCAGTCTTCTGTACCTCCTATCTGATGGTAACAGTGAGGAAAGAGCATGCTTTGGGTGCTGGAGGTCCTTAATAATGAATGCTGCCTTTCTGAGACACCGGTTCCTAAAGATGTCCTGGATACTTCTTAGGCTAGTATCCAAGATGGAGCTGACTAGATTTACAATCCTCTGCAGCTTCTTTCGGTCCTGTGCAGTAGCCCCTCCATACCAGACAGTGAAGCAGCTCTCAACCTCTCAAGCATTTCATCACCATAGACGTGAGTGCTACCAGGCGATAGTCATTAAGGCAGCTCACATTATTCTTCTTAGGCACTGGTATCATTGTTGCCTTTTTGAAACAAGTGGGAACGTCCGCCCATGGCAGTGAGAGGTTTCCAGAGCCTTACCAGGTACTCCACTGGGACCTCCTGCCTTGCGAGGGTTCACCCTCTTTAAAGACAGCCTACCTTCGGCCTTTGACACAGAGATCACAGGGTCATCAGGTGCAGCAGGGAGCTTCACAGCTGTAGTTGTATCCTCCCTTTCAAAGTGGGAATAGAAGGCATTGAGTTCATCTGGTAGTGAAGCATCGCTGCCATTCATGCTATTGGGTTTCGCTTTGTAGGAAGTAATGTCTTGCAAACCCAGCCAGAGTTGTAGTGCATCCAATGTTGCCTCCAACTTCATTCAAAATGTCTCTTTGCTGCAGATCATACCTGGTTTTTTGGATCACCAGGCTTGAATGCCACAGATCTGGCCATCAGCAGATGACATGCCTCCTGGTTCATCCACTGCTTTTGGTTCAGGGATGTTCAGTAAGTCTTTGTAGGTACACACTCATCCACACAGGTTTTAATGAAGTCAGTAACAACTGCAGCATACTCATCCAGGTTCGAAGATGAATGTTTGAATACAGTCCAGTCCACCGATTCAAAGTAGTCCTGTAGGCACTCCTATGCTTCCCTTGTCCAAACCTTCTTGGTCTTCCCTACTGGTGCTGCAGTCTTCAGTCTCTGAATACTCTCAGGGAGTAGAAATACAGCCAGATGATCAGACTTCCCAAAGTGAGGGTGTGGAATAGCACGGTAGGCATTTTTGATGGTGTTGTAGTGTTGGTCCAGTGTTGCTTCCTCTGGTATTGCAAGTGATCTGTTGATGGCACCCCAGAATGCACTCATCCCAAAGACTCCCCCTTCAAGACCACAGAGTCAGTGCACGTAAAGGTGAATCTTCCTGCTAGTGTGTGTCATGATCCAGCCATCCAGTAGCTGTCTGTACTCTCCGATCTGTTCACTTCCCCAAGCAGACTTTGGAACATAAAATCGGAAACACGGCTGATGTGCTTCATGAGGAGATTGAGCAATGGAATGGTGGAAAGCTTATCTACAAAAAATTACATTTAGTAAGCTATTTGACTGAAGTAGTTGGTGGATATCTGCCCGCAGAGTTAGTGATCTTCAGCACTCTTTGTTACAAGGTGCAACCATAGGGGCTGGACACACAAGATGGTGATTTTGCATATGCTTGGGAGCAGCTGGCAGAGGAGCAGAAAATGAAGTTGCCGGAAGTATAAGAGGAACGGTGTACATTAGCTAGCATGCCCCTGAAGCCCTCATCGTGGCAAAGCTCAATGGGCCTTCAGCCAGCTGACATGTTGGTGAACTTTATTTCGGCACTTTAATGCCACAACACCCATGCCATAGTTGCCCCCTCTCACCTCTCAGCATCAGTCCATGATCTCACTGTTCCACCACCTAATATTCACCAACTGAGAAACAGTGCGAACTAGTAACATTCTGGTATTATGCAAGACACTTACGTACAGGAAGTCATATAACTACAGATATGTGAACTACTAGTTCTACCATGATTTCAACAGATATGGATGTATGGCAGCCAGAAACCTGCTTCGATGGTCAAAATCGTCTTAGCCAAGATCCTCTGTTCTTCGGAGCTCATGAAATCTGTCCTGCACATGGGGCAACAGTCAGATGTTGCAAGTAAAAGAATCTCAAGGTAGTGTATGGTGACATATACTTTGATAATAAATTTAGTATGAACTTTGAACCCACTGGAGAGAGAAGTGGTAGTGGCTAAGAGGAAGCAGCCAACACAGGTCCATTGGTATTACTATCCACAAGGACTTTCAGGTCTGTGGAACTGTCGAGTAAGTGTTTTGGGTGGCTGGACTGTTGGACAACCTGGGCAGGAAACTCAGTAGTCCTGTCACAGAGCAAGTTCTTAGGAAGGGTCTGTAAGCCTTTGTGTGATGTTTGGATTTGATACACCCCAACGATTGCCATATTTTCCAGGATCCCGTTGATAGAGACCACAATGTGCAGCATCTTTGGCCATCTATGCCCTGGTGAGGTTGTCCCACTGTTGTTCAGTGGGAGGCATGCAGTGATCTCTCGTCCCTGAGCTGGTGATTGGCATGCATGAGCCGCCACCTCAGGAGTTGGGGCACCGCCTCTGAGTGGCAGCTGCTGTCACATTCCTGGCCCTTGTGCTGACTGACAAAAGCCTGGATGATGAATCAGCACTGCAAAGACTGACATTGGCATTGGTTTGTTACTGTCATGTGTACCGAGGTACAGTGAAGAATTTGTCTTGACTACCGTTCATATAGGTCAAATCATTACAAGATAAGTATGATGGTAGGAAACCATTTAATTACCATATTACAGCAGGGCAGAAGATGTCCTTGAGCTTAGTGGTACCTGTTTTGAAGCTTCTGTATCTCCTGACAATGAAAGAAGAAAGTAGAGAGGAAGTCCGGGATGGGTGGATTGTTCTATTATCCTGACTCCTTTACTGACACAATATGAAGTGTAGACCAAGTCTGTGGATGGGATGCTGGTTTCCATGATGTGCTGAGCTGTATCCACAAATCTCTGCAGTTTCTTGCAGTCACGTGCAGAGCAGTTGCCATACCAAGCCATTGTTCATCCAGATAGGATATTTTCCATGGTGCACTGAAAATATTGGTAAGGATTGAAGGGCACATGTCAAATTTCCTTTGCCTCCTTAGGAAGCAGAGGCATTGGTGAGCTCTTTTTGTTGTGACATCATCAAGGTTGGACTGGGAAAGACTATTGGTGATGGTCACTTCTAGGTACTTGAAGCTCTCAACCTCAACACTGTTAATGTAAACTGGAGCATGTGGACTAACTACCCTTCCCCCTTTTTGTTTTGCTGACATTGAGAAGAAGGTTGTTGTCATGGCACCATGCAATTAAGCTCTCCATCTCCTTCCTGTACTCACCATTATTTGAGATATGGCCAACTACAGTGGTATCATTTGCAAATGCAGATGGAACCAGAGCAGAATTTGGCCATGCAGTCATGAATATTCGAGGAGGAGAGTAAGGGGCTGAGGAAGCAACCTTGTGGAGCACCAGTGTATAGAATAATTGTGGTGGAGATGTTGCTGCAAATTCAAATGTTAGTCAAAGAGAAATGTTATCATTATGTCACTCACCGCTGACCTCCTGAATTAGTCCTGAATTTAATATGGTCAGATGAGATTTAACTATCAGCTGGTGGGCATGAGCTTCCGTCTCTTCTGAGTCAGTTGACTGTGTGATCAGCTATGCCTTCTTCATCCTCAGTCATCTGAAGTCTGGTGGACCAGTTCCAGTCTTCTGATTCATTCTGGATTCTGTGTGTTCTTATGATCATTGATATTTAGAATTGTACCAAGCAGAAACAGGGTATATTAAACTAATTTTTACTAATCATATACCAATTTAATTTTATTATCTACATATTCCCATCAGTTTACCCTCATCAACCTCCAATCCCTAGGATTCTACCCCTCATCTGCACACTAAGAGCAACTCACAGCTGCCAATTAGCCTGCTAAGCTGTGTGTCTTTGTAAATTGGATCACCCAGGGCAAACCCACACTGTCGCAGGAAGAAAATTTAAACACCACATAGTCAGCACTGGAGTTCAGAGTGCAGTTCAGACACTGGAGCAGTGAGATAGCGGTGCTGTGGCACCCAAGAGTCATAGAATTCTACAACACTGAAAGACGACCTTTGGTACACTATGACTGTGCCAACCAGCAAGTGCCCCTCTGTACAAATCCCATTTATCAGTTTGGCTTGTAAATTCATAGAGTTGTACAGCGTGGAAAAGGGTCTTTTAGCCCAAATTTAGGCAATGTATTCCACATTCTAAGGCAATGTATCCACTCCCTGAAAAAAAAATCTACCTTGGATCCCTTCTTTATTCTAAACTTTGTGGGTTTTAGTCATTCGTGCTATGGGGAAATCTTTCCTACTATCTACCCCCATCCTTTCTATACCCCTATGAAGTCCTCCCTTAGCCTCTTCCACTTTGAGGAAAACAGACACAGATTATCCAGTCTGTCTTCATAACTAAAGCATACCATGCCAGGCAACAGCCAGGACAATTTTTGCAGCTTCTCTAGTACAAAGATATCATCCCTGTATGGAGGCAAAGAGATACTTTGCATTATTGCACAAACCAATGGTGAACATTTATTAATAGAGAAAGTCAAGATACAGAATAAAAATAAGGATGAATGTAAGTGGTTGGTGGCCTGATGAAATTCTGAGGAAAAGAACTGAAATCCATAAATAAAATATTCAAACCATTCTAGCTTTAAACTTGCTCAGAATTCTATGTCTTCAGGCCTGTTCTTCTGTCCAGTATCTTGCCCAAATGACTTTTCCTGATGTGGTAAAGAAGTTCATGTTCAAAAGCATTTAAAAAAATGGAAACTTTGCTCCATTTTTTACTCCTATCCAGACTGGCTCACAAATGCTTCAAGTGAATGCCATTTGCTAAGGATCTAGGGAGGAACAATTGACATTTTCTTGCATGTTCTGATGTACTGAGCCCGGTTACGTGGCCTGCCTACTGGAGTGCAACATAGAGGAGTTATTTGCTAAAAGATGTAGAAAGTAATTACCTTTAGCAAAGTTTCCTTCGTCACTACTGGTTCTAAGTCTTAGAACACTGTCTGTCAACTCCTTTAGCAGAAGGAATGCAACAGTTAAAGAAGGCAGATCATCTGACCATAACATAGAACTACACAGCAGATCAGAACATAGAACTACACAGCAGAGGAACAGATCCTTTGACCCACCACATTATGATGAACTAATTGACTTAATGACATCAGATCTCTTCTTTGGGTGGCAGGGAGGAAATACATCACTACAAAATGAATTGAAAGGCACTTCTTCCCTCTACCAGCCTGCAGGTCACCCTTGCACAAGATGGAGCACCTGCTTAGCTCCCATCTCAGGGTCACACGAAGCCAAGGGAGCAGGTGGTGATGGTTGCATGAACAGATGGTGCTTATCACAAGTCCTGGTTATGCGATCACAAATGCCAGGCAGCCAATCTCTGAAGAAGATTGATAATGGCCGAAGTGTTGATAAGGGCCAGGGTCACCCATCTTGCAAAGGCACTGTCCAGAAGAGGACAATGGCGAACCACTTCTGTAGAAAAATTTACAAAGAACAATCAAGGCCATAGACCATGATCACCCATGTCATCTAACACACCACAGAATGATGGTGATGAGGCTTTTCTGCTTGTACATGGTCCATGTCACTCCATTCTCTGCATATTCACGTGCCTATTTAAAAACTTCTTAAATACTTCTATCAAATCTGCCTCTACCACCACCCCTAGCAGTATATTCAAGGCATCCATCACTTTCTCAGCAGCAATTAGGGATGGTCAACAATGGTCTTCCCATTATTGCCTACATCCCGTAAGCAAGTACAAGAACACAGTTACTTTGTTTTTATTTAGGTGACAGGATGAGTCATTATAGCTGTTATACAAATATATGGGCTCCTGAACTTTAAAGTATAGAGACTTCATAAATCATTGATTCTGGCACCATGCCTTCAGAAGGCAGTGATGAGCTTCAAGAGGTCGCATTGGAAATTTTTCAGATTGGGTTCAGGAGAAGCTTCACTTTTTGGAGAAACTGGAGAAATGTTATCTCAATTCCCTCTCTGCCATTCCTGCTGACCTTTTCCAACATTTCTTGTATTACCAGAGATGCTGGAATTCCATCAACAGCATGGGGATAGTCAATGGGAAATTAAGTACTGGTGTTCAAATCTAAGTGCAAGAGAAACTGGAATTCACAGATTTAAGTCTAAAAAATTGCAGAGAGGGGATGAGAAAAAAATTATGACCAATGCATTGGAGTAAGACACTCCAGAACTCAGCAACTCTCTGGCTAAGCACTTGAATGAAATTATGTTTTCAAGAAAAGAGTAAGGAGATAGGGGCAATTTGATAGTTCTTTTAAAATGCTAACATATACATGATGGGCTAAAAGGTTTCCTCCTGAGTTCTACAAGAATGTTATCATGTGGATCTCTACCCAGACCAAGGACAACAGCCGAGATTTTCTGCCTCAATTTGAACATCAATAGAATGGGATGATCATCACAGACACAATTTCTTGGCCCTTGAAACTGACAGCCACACCAGGAGACTGATTTTTGGCAGCGGGCTGGTATCCTTGGGCACCCTGAACTACAGGGAAATGGCCATGTTCAACATTCCCCATTACTCCCACTCAGACAGGCTGATTAAATGGTCTATGGGGCAAAAATTAGCAAATTGGCTGTTCTTATCTGGAGTTTAATAGAATCCTGATCCAAGCATAAAATCTATTGACAAACCAGTTACATGTCTATTAGAATGCAGCAGTAGGAAGCAGACATTGAGTGCACTGAAAGCTGCTGTGAAATCTCTCATTCTGTTCTGGTCACAGAAACAAAAGGATAACCCAAAAAAAAAACAACAGTCTTGTGTATTAGAATGCTGGGAACTCCAGGCTGGATGGAGGAGACCTGTAAGTTTTATTACTGTTGCCTCATGTCCATTGCTTGCTGGTCCCTTTTTTGAAATCTTTGTGGAAAAAATATCCATGTTGTGGAATAAAAAACTTACCTTTCTATAGAACAGAGCAATGAGAATGGCCTAATTCTATAAGATAATGATCAAACTCCCAGAGAGGATCACTCTGTTCTTATTGAAACATGCAGTGAGGTAATTAAACTACCTGAGAAGCCAGACACGATTATTGTTTACCATGAGATTTAATAACATCCTCTCACTCAATCACTAGTGTTTATGGCATCTGCTCTCCCCATGGACACAGCTCAGCACATCAAGGAAACCAGCATCCCCTCTGTGGACTCTGTCTACACCACTCTCTGCCTTGGCAAAACAGCTAGCACAAAGTCCCCACCCACCTGGGAAATTCGATCTTCTCCCCTTTCCCATTGGACAGAAGATACAAAAGCTTGTAAGCATGTACCGCCAGGCTCGAGGACAGCCTCTACCATGCTGTTATAAAATGATTGAATAGTTCCCTAGTGCAATAAGGTAGACTCTTGACCTTGCAATCCACCGCATTGTGGTCTTGCACCTTAATGCACTGCACTTTCTCGGTAACTGTAACACTTTATTCTGCAAGCTGCTATTGTTTTACCTTGTACTATCTCAATGCACTGTTGTAATGAATTGATTTGTAAAAGTGTTTTGCAAGTCAATTTTTTTCCACTGTACTTGGTTACATGTGACAGTAATACACCAATTTGCCAATTATTAATGTAAGAGTAAGGCTTAAACGAACAATCTTCTGGCTGAAGGCAAGGACAATCCTAGCTGAGAAACACTGCACATTACTGCCATTAAAGGATAGCACCTTCTATAAGAAGGAAGGTTGGAGCCTGGTTTGGCATGGTGTTGGCTTCAGTCCACATGCCTGCCTTTTCTTGAAAGGTGATAGAATAAAAATTGACCTTTCACCTTTGACAACTGACCTGAAATTTAATCCAGCCAGCCTGACAGGTTGAAAAGTCTTTCCTCTCTGATAGTAATAAAGAACTCCTATGTGAGTCAGCCTGTGAAACTTTTCAATTCAGTCCTCAGTGATTATTACAGTGCTCTGTACAATTGCTCAGAAATGAGAAAGAATTGAAAGTAACTTAATACTTTACTCAAAAGAGCTGAAGAAATAGCCAGTGCAGGAAATGGGACACTCATGCTGATCCCCAGAGGGCTGGTCCATTGAGGTGACCAATCTCGCACATTGTCAAAGACGATGAACAGGAAGCACTTCACTGAGCCTGGTTTGATCTGTGAGCTGAAGTAGTTTGTAACTGAGACACAGAGTTTAAAGCAGACAATATTGATTCTGTACTCTATCCAAGCTCCCTTACACAAATTTGCTTGTTTTAAGCTGCAAAATTCTCCAAATACTATTAAATTAAAATCCGGGTGAGCTTTAAATTTTGCATTGCATAAAAAATGAAGGAAGACCAAGAGTGCATGAGAACTCTCTCTACACCACTCCCCCTCTCTCTCACTCTTTTGGAAAATGCCTTCTACAACGTACAACAGTGGGCAGTTTTGTCACCTGTCCTACTTTATGCAGCTTTGAAATAACTACCTTGCAAGTGTTTTTCAAGATGGTAAATTTAGTAAATTGGCTTGTTATAGTCACATATACTGAAGTAAAAACTCTTGCTCGAGTGTCATCCATGCCGATTATTACATCACATTAGTACATTAAGGTGGTAAAAGGGAAAACAGTAATAAATGCAAAATAGAATGTTACAGCTGCTTTGAAAGTGCAGCGCAGGCAATCATACTGAGATCGACTGTAAAATCAGGAGTCGATCTTCCCAGATTATATTTATCACATTAAATACGTCATGTAAGCTGATTTTTTGCTAGTATTTAAGCTTGCAATATTATTAATGAGGACAAGAAAAAATCAGAATCAGGATTAGAATCAGAATCAAGTTTATTATCACTGGCATGGGACGTGAAATTTGTTAACCTAGCAGCAGCAGTTTAATGCAATACATAATATAGAAGAAATTTTTTTAAAAAAATTAATAGATAAGTAAATCAATTATAGTATATCTATATTGAATAGATTAAAAATCATGAAAAAAAAAGATATGAAGAAGAAGAAGAAAGCCCTGAGCTTCGAGCGGAGTCATCGGGACGCCGTCGTGATGGTGCTTTCTTAGCAGGCTTTCTTGTTTTTACAAAGCCGAGTTGCTTGCTCAATACTCAACACAGCATGGATGGAAAGCATGCAAGGGAGCCGCTGGATTCGAACTTGGGAGCCTTCACTCTGAATTTCAGCGCTGATGCCACTACGCCACCAGCTGGCAGAAAAAACAGATATAATATATATTTTTAAAAAGTGAGGTAATGTCCAAGGGTTCAATGTCCATTTAGGAATCAGATGGCAGAGGAGAAGCTGTTCCTGAATCTGTTCAGAAGCTGTTGTTGTTGTGGCACCACTCCATTAGTTGGCATATCTCACTTTTCAAGAGCTATAAATAACAACCTTCTATTCAATGAGGAAGAATACAATGTGGAGATTTTTCCCAAAATACGTAACACTGAGTTGCTTGTGCTCTCCTACTGATTTTCCAGTTCTGCCCATCACAATGTAATTCTACATGGCGAAGTGCAAGAGAATATTCCAAAGATCAAAATATTTATGCCTTTGGGAACCTTTCATGTTGTTAAATCTATTTTATTTCCATATCTTTGTGACAACACCTCCTCACGTGCAGTATAAAAGGTCATCTGCTTTTGTGGTGGCTGGTGGTACATAGGTACTGTTTCTCCTAAGATATAATAGATAACCACTTTAAAAAGGAACTTGCTTACACTCCCACATTTTACACTCCCACATTTTATCTCCTAATGTAGATATTGCTCAATTACAAACAGAAAGTGATAGCCCGTTTACATATGGCAATATCCCGTAGACTGTATTATGTGGACAGACCACGCATTTCATAGAGTTTGTTGCAGGTTCATAATTGACAAGGGCAACAGGAAGACCACTGCCTTTGTTTAAAACAGTACCTTGGGTTCTATAAACATCTGCCCAGAGAAAAAGAAAGAGACATAGCTTAATCTCACACAATAGACGATAACTTGGCAATGTAGCTTTGGTGCTGGTATTGGTTTATTATTGTCACACGTACAGTGAAGAGCTTTTGTTTGTGCTATACATAATTACATCAAGGTCGTTAAAAGAAAACAGAATGAGGAATATACTGTAGCAGTTACAGAGAAATTACATAGCAGGTACAATGGGTAAATAAAGTATAGGATCCATGATGAGATAGATTGGGAGATCAAGAGTTCATCTTTTAGCATGTAAGAGGTCTTGTCAAAATATGTACTCCATGGTAATTAGGATTTTTTGCACGTTCATTGTGGTCCACAATAAAATACTTAGTTGCAGAGATACAATCATTTCACAGATGCTGTATCAATCTATATAATACTAAAGCTCTCCATGTTCTGTTTGTCTGTTTGTGACCTCCAATTAGCGCAAACAGTGCATTAAAACGGCACTATTTTTGGCTAAATTGACTTAAGATGCGCTAACTTACAGAATGCAGACAAAGTTCAGGTTTATATATTTGTATAAAACTGCTCACCTGCCAAAATCATCAGTCCCGCTTTCACCCGAGCTCTGATGTCAACCGCGCTGGAAACCACGACATAACACCATGATGCATGCGCACAGCCAGCCTCAGCAGCACCTCACAACGCTCACAGAGCCAATTCCACCTTTCAGTGATCGGGTAATTTTTGCAGTGAATAGAGAAGACGAAATCACTCAGTATTTGACAGGCAGATATATCGGGCCCTCTGAAACTGTCGAATCGATACTTTGATTTCCAATTCACAAGAGGGAACCAGCCATTGCACGCCTTCAAGTGAACCTTCCCCAACAGCATCAAGTATTTTTTCGAGATAATGCTGCTGTGCAACTGAATAATGATATGGCAAGAACCACTTTAACGGAATTCACGGATCTTTGCACTAACGATCCATTTGCAAGAGCCCTGTACTATGCGGATATTCCCAGATTCTACAGTTGGACTAATAAGAGATGGGAAAGAAGGAGAATGGAGAAAAGAGTGGAGGAGTACTCTGGGATTTTTGAAGCAAATGTTCTGGGTCGAGTGTATACCATTTCTCCACGAAGTGGTGACCACTACTATTTGAGACTTCTTCTTCATCACATGAAGGGACCAGTATCTTTAGAATCATTGTAAATACATGATGGAGATATTCTTCCATCATTCAAAGATGTCTGCAGAGAGAGCGGATTGTTGCAAGTTGCTGATCATTGGCAGAAAACTATGTAAGAAGCAGAGAGAACAAGAATGCCTAGAGCAATAAGAGATTTGTTTGTCGTCTTGCTAACAATCACTGAAATCAACAATCCACAGCAATTATGGAACTGGTTCAAGAATGCAATGTCTGAAGATTTCTTCCAAGTGGAAAGGAGAATTATCAATGTTCCTAATATCATGATCGATGAGAGACATCATGGACAAGCTCTTCTGTATTTCCAAGAGAAACTTAAGAACTTGGGCAAAATGCTTGAAGAATATAACTTGCCAACACCAAAAAATGGTACAATTACTCAAAGTGCTGGAAATCTGGAATTATTGTGTGAACTGCAATACAACAGAGACTAACAGCAGGAATTTGTTTTACAGAAGAAGCCCCTATTGAATATGTGTGCAATTGCTTGGAAAGGAATCTTTCTTCAATGATTTTCATTGATGCACCAGGAGGAACGGGCAAGGCATTTATCATTAACTTGATCCTCGCTAAAGTTAGGGGAGATGGGAGTGTTGCTATTGCTGTAGCATCATCAGGTATTGCAGCAACATTGATGCCTGGTGGTAGGACAGCGCATTCAAGATTCAAAATACCCCTCAAAGTCAATGAAGATGTCCTTTGTAACATCGATACAAACACAAAACACTGCAAATTTACTCCAAAATGTGAGGCTTATTTTCTGGGATGAGTGCCCCATGATTAGGAGGGAGAACTTCAAAGCCATGGACCAGACTCCTTGTGATGTATGCCGCAAGAATGAGGCCTTCGAGGATATTTTAACTATTTGCTGTGGTGATTTCCATCAGCTCCTACCAGTTTTGAAACACGGAAATGATGCTGATGTGAAGAATTCATGCATAAAAAATCCCTACTTATGGAGAAGCTTCATTAAGTTTCAATTGAAGAGAAACATACCATTGGGTGAGGGGAAAGGATGATATTCTGAGTTCTTATTGGATGTTGGAGAAGACAAGATTGAAAAAAAAAGATGAAATTGAATTACCTGAAGATATGATTCTGCCAGCAAAAGCTATGGAAGAATGCATTAATTTCATCTACTTGACATTCGACAATCCTGCAGAACTGTTCTGAAGGAACACTATCTTGGTTCCTCTCAATGAAATGATGTGAAAAATAAACTTCACATGCATTAGACGCTTCCCTGGAATCATGAAAGAATACTGTTCCTTCAATGCCGTGAGTGAAGGAGCTAACGGCACTCATTTTCCAACAGAATTCCTTGATTCGGACAAACTCTCTGGATTGCCACCACATAAAGCGGAATTGAAGAGGGGCTTTCCCATCATTTCAATGAGGAACTTGGATCCACCAAGGCTTTGCAATGGTATGTGAATGATGGTGGAAGAACTGCACGACAATCTAATCGTAGCAAAGATAAACATTGGTGCATTCAATAATGACATTGTCATAATCCCAAGAATTACTCTCAATTTGTCAGAAGGGGAAGATGTCTCTCCTCAGCGGAGCCAGTTCCCGATACAGTCATGCTTTGCTGTGACTATACATAAGGCGCAAGGCCAAACCATGGAGAATGTGTTGATTTATCTGGAGAAACCGGTATTCCAGCATGGTCAGCTGTATGTGGCTTTAAGCCAGGGAAAAAGAAATGAAAACATCAGAGTATTCTTGAAGGGTGGCAGATCAACCAGAAATGTTGTCATCAAAAGTGTCCTTCGTTAAACGAGGAGGAGCTATATTTGTCTTTATTCTTCAATGAACTGAGTTTTTCTTTTTTAATTTCCAAAGCACATCACATCTAACTGCGCTACTTTTCTCTCAAAGTGTGCCTCAACGGGTCACCCAGTTGTCTGGTAACTGTATAAATACAACCAATCCACTCAAACTACAGGTATAATTGTCAGGAATAATTGAATTGACATTATTGAATTGAATTGACTTTATTTCTTGCATCCTTCACATATATGCGGAGTAAAAATCTTTATGTTATGTCTCCATCTAAATGTGCAATGTGCAATCATCGTAATTTATAATAAGTAGAACATTCAATGTAATGGAGAGCACACTCAAGTCAGCATGAGTTCATCAGTCTGATGGCCTGGTGGAAGAAGCTGTCCTGGAGCCTGTTTGTCCTGGCTTTTATGCTGTGGTACCGCTTCCCGGATGGTAGCAGCTGGAACAGTTTGTGGTTGGGATGGCTTGGGTCCCCAATGATCCTACTGGCCCTTTTTACACACCTGTCCTTGTAAATGTCCTGAATCATGGGAAGTTCACAACTACAGATGCATTGGGCTGTCCGCACCACTCTCTGCAGAGTCCTGCAATTAAGGGAGGTACAGTTCCCATACCAGGCAGTGATGCAGTCAGTCAGGATGCTCTGAGTTGTGCCCCTGTAGAAAGTTCATAGGATTTGGGGGATCATACCAAACTTCCTCAACTGTCTGAGGTGAAAGAGGCACTGTTATGCCTTTTTCGCCACACAGCTTATGCGTACAGACCATGTGAGGTCCTTGGAGATGTGGATGTGGAAAAACTTGAAGCTGTTTACCCTCTCAACCCCAGATCCATTGATGTCAATAGGGGATAGCCTGTCTCCATTCCTCCTGTAATACACAACCAGCTCCTTTGATTATGCAACACTGCATCTCTACAAGATACAGGTGCACTCCATTCTAAAATATGCTGTACAACTAACCTTCCAAGAAATATACAACTTTCAGGTGCACTGTTTCCAAAATAATATGCAAAATTGCACAGGTGTAATCATTCCACAATAAGGTGTACAATTTTACAATGCTATCCTTCATCAATTATTGTGGAGTTGTCCTTGAGCAATCTACAATAAATTGTAAAACAGCATTAGTAAAAGAATACATGCTATTTCACAGGTTTAATTTATTCCACAATAGCTGTTGAAATATAGCCTATTACCAAAGTACTGTAATCTGAGTAAATGCACTGTTATAATCTATTCAGCAATACCAAAGAGTCCTATTCATCTTTAATTGATACCTTGTTCATGTTCCTCCCATTTATGACCAGACTTGGTTGATCGGAATCAATGTTACCCATTTTCTTTATCCACTGCTGCAGATATTTGGGTGCCACTCTCACTTGATCCATGTTTCTCTTCAAACTGTGGAGGAACAAATTATCGATGTGTGTACATCCAGGTGGCTGATTGGAAAACGTGTTTTCCATCATTGATTAGCCGTGGTCCCAGCTCTTGTTCTGACAAGTCTTTGAATGTCCAGTTCTTCTTGTCAGACAACCAACAACATTGATGAAATGCTGCTTTGATAGCCAGATTTTCAATCTTTTCAAGATCTCTCATAAATTGAGTGGCTGTTGTAAAAATTTGTTGGAGATAGGAGTTAGTGATTGACGAATGGAATGTCAATGCCAGATGGACTAAGAAATTCCAATGAACCTGCTGTTCTACTTTATAATCTACTTTATAATCTTTTGGTAGATCCATACAATTTAACATCATCCTGCTTCTACAGTTCATGAATTCACCCGCTGATTGTTTGGTAATGCACAATTCCACCATCTCAAATTAGGTTACACAAAAGTCAATGACAAATTTATCAACACGGAACTAATTGAGACTGAACTATTCTCCAGAACTGGTAATCCTAATTTCCAAATTTCTCACCACATCACATACAAGAATGTTGACTTTTCTCCATCTTACTCAATGGAAATACTTTTGGCAAGTGTGGGATATCAAATGCCTGGACCAGAAGTGGGGAAGGGAAAGTTAGTCTTTATGTAGTTGCTACATTGACCCATCTGAATTCTGTCTTGGGAGTGATTCTTTCCCAAAGGAATAGGAGAAGTGAGAATTGATGTTAATTCTTTGACATGATGTGTGTGTCACTTTAGCAGCAGGACCCATCATTTTGTGCCTGCCAGATGAGGAGGCTTCCACAGAGGATGCAAGAGCAATCATCCCAGATACTTAAGAAACCTCAGACTCCTCCATGTTTCTCAGCTGGGAAGTTTGCAAACTCCATCCCAAAACTGTATTTTTCTCATTGAAAGGTGTTTCTGTGCATTACCTACAACAATGTTAAGTTGAGTGACCAGTCTGACCAGTTTCATTGAATTTTTTGAAGAAGTGACAAAATGCATTAAAAGGGAGCAAAGTGGCTGATGTAGTCCACTTGGGCTCCTTCGGTAAGGCCTTTGATAAGAACACACATGGGTGACCGACCTGAAAGGACAGAGCCTTCTCTTTAGCAGAAATATCTAAAAGTAGAGTACATAGATTTAGGATAAAAGGATATCACTGATCCCTGCCCTGAACTCACTAACTTCCATTTCTTTATCTAGGGCAAATTCAATGAGAAGTATTCATTGAAGGCCTCACCCATTTCTTATGGTATAGAATACGACAAGGGGTGATTGATAAATTTGTGGCCTAAGATAGAAGGAGTCAATTTTAGAAAACCTAGCACATTTATTTTTCAACATAGTCCCCTCCTACATTTACACACATAGTCGAGCAGTCGTGGAGCATACGGATCCCTTCTTTGTAGAAGTCGGTGTCTTGGACCTCCAGAAAGTGGTTCATAGCAGGGGTGACTGATAAGTTTGTGGCCTAAGGTAGAAGGAGATGAGTTACTTAGCTCTCATTACATGCACGTACAGTTCAACTCTTTGAATGATTATGCAGAAAGTTTGAAGTTAATAACTCATCTCCTTCTACCTTAGGCCACAAACTTACCACTGGATTAAGTGTGTAAATGTAGGAGGGGACTATGTTGAAAAATAAATGTACTAGGTTTGCTAAAATTGACTCCTACCTTGGGCCATGAACTTATCAATCACCCCTCGAATGTTCATTTTTAATGGCACAATCCTTTGCTCATAGAATATTTTAAGATTCTGCTTTATTTTACCTGCCAAAGATATTGCATGGACCCTGCAACACACACAGCAGGTGAGGCAGCATCTATGGAAGAATAAACAGTCAACCTTTCAGGCAGAGACTCTTCATCAGGACTGGAGAAGATTATGAGAAGTTAGAGCAAGATTGTTGGGGGGGGAGGAAGAAGTACAAGGTGGCAGGTGATAGGTGAAAATGGGAGAGGGGAAGGGGGTGAAGTAAAAAGCTAGGAAGTTGATTGGTGAAAGAGATAAAGGGCTGGGGGGAGGAGTCTAATAGGACAGGGTTGAAGACCGTGGAAGAAAGGGAAAGGAGAAGAGCACCAGAAGGAAGTAATGGGATGAGTGAGGGAGACAGGTATAGGAATAGTGAAGGGAAGGGCCATTACCAGAAGTTTGAGAAATCGATGTTCATGCCATCAGGTTGGAGGCTACCCAGACGGAATATAAGGTGTTGCTCCTCCAATGTAAGTGTGGTCTCATCATAACAGTAGTGGAGGCCATGGACTGACATGTCAGAATGGGAATGGGAATTAGAATTGAAGTGGGTGGCCACCAGGAGATCTCGCTTTTTCTGGTGGATGGAGCATAGGTGCTTGGCGAAGTTGTCTCCCAATCTACGCTGGGCCTCGCTGATATACAGAAGGCTACACCAGGAGCACTGGATTCAGTAGATGACCTCAACAGGCTCACAAGTAAAGTGTCACCTCACCTGGAAAGACATTTTGGGGCCCTGAATGGTAGTGAGGGAAGAATGGTAAGGCAGGTTTGGCATTTTTTCTGCTTGCAATGGTAAGTACCAGGAGGAAGATCAGGGGAGAGATGACTAGACAAGGAAGTTGTGTAGGGAGCGATCCCTGCAGAAATCTGAAAGTGGGGGAGGGTGAGGAAGATGTGCTTAGTGGTGGAATCCATGTTGGAGATGGTAGAAGTTATGGAGAATGATGTGTGGAACATGAAGGCTACTGGATGGTATTGTGGAAGAATGGGGTGAGGGCAGCATTGATGGTGGAGGAAGGAAAGCCCTTTCTTTGAAGGAGGAGGATATCTCATTAGTTCTGGAATGAAATGCCTCATCCTGAGATCAGATGCAGCAAAGACAGTGGAACTGAGAGAAGTGCATGGCATTTTTACAAGTGACCAGGTGGGAAGAGGTATAGTCCAGATAGCTTTGAGAATCAGTGAGTTTGTAAAAGATATCGGTAGATAAACTGTCTACAGAGATAGAGACAGAGGGATTGAGAAAAGGGAGAGCGGTGTTGGGAATGAACCAAGTAAATTTAAGTTGGAAGTTGGTTGCAAAGTCGATGAAGCCAATAAGCTCAGCATGGGGGCATGAAGCAGCCTCATGTAGTCGTTGATGTAGCATGGGAAAAGATGAGGAGAGATATTGATGTAAGGTTGGAACATAGACGTAATCAACAAAAAGGCAGGCAGAGTTGGGACCCATGCGAGTATCTATGGCTACACCATTGCTTTTGGAGGAAGTAAGTGGAACCAAAGGAAAATTATTGAGAGTGAAAATCAGTTCCAGCAGATGGAGGAGAGTGGTGATAGAGGAGAACAGGTTGGGTCTGTTGTCTAGAAAAAAGCAGAGAGTTTTAAGGCCCTTTCTGGAGGAAGTGGGAGGAGCCGAATGAGAAATTATTGAAAGTGAGGATGAGTTCTGCCAGGTGGAGAATGGTGGTGCACATTTTGCTAACCTACTGTCCTTAAGTGTACTTCTACATCCCAATACTCCTCAAGCAACTTTCTTGATCACAGCTATGTGATCCTTTTCCTAACCAAACTCTGAAATATCCCTCACACACCTTGCTGCTCAATCTAACAGGAATGTATTGACATTGAACCCTCTCCATCTCACTTTTAAATGCCACCACTTGACAGACACCCCTTTACTTGTGAACAGCTACTCTCAATCAAAGTTTGTAAGTTCCTGTCCGATCCCATCAAAAAAAAACCTTTCCCCAATTTGGAGTTTAGATTCAGGATCAGTCCTATCTTCTTCCATGACTATCTTTAACTTATGGAATTATTGTCACAGATGACAAGTATGGTCAACTTCCTTTTAGGAAATAATGCTGGGCATTTATAATCTTATTTTCTTATCTCTAAATTCTATCTATTTAACCTTGATGGACATTCCCCAGGATATCTTTCCTACGTATTGCAATTGAGCAAATCCAACTTCTGTCTTATCTCCAGCTCTGTCACACAGGATACATCAATACCTCTGAACACTGAGCTTCCAGTACTGTCCATCTCTCAACCAGATTTCCAAAACAAGCTTATGATATCGTAATCCCATGTTCTGAGTTCATCTGCATTACCTGTGATGCTCTTGTATAAAAGTTAACATGTTAACCTGTCAGACCTGCTACACTCCCAGTAGAAGATCCCATAGGAGTAGAATTTGGCCATTTGGCTCAATGAGTCTGCTCCACCATTCTATCACGACTGATCCTTTTTTCCCTGCCCCACTCCCCAGTCTTCTCCCCATAACCTTTGATGTTGTGGCAATCAAGAAACTATCAATCTCTGCTTAATTACACCCAATGACCTGACCTCCACAGCTGCCTGCAGTAAAAAATTCCACAAATTCACCACCCTCTAGCGAAAGAAATTTTTCCACATCTCTGTTTTAAATGGATGCCCCTCTATCCTGAGGCTGTGCCCTCTTGTCCTAGACTCCCACACCATGGGAAACATCCTTTGTACAGCTACTCTGTCTAGGCCTTTCAATATTTGAAAGGTTTCAATAAGATCACCCCTCATGCTTCTGAATTCCAGCGAGTATAGACCCAGAGCCATCAAATGTTCCTCATATAATAACCCTTCCATTCCCAGAATCATCCTTGTGAACATCTGCTGAATGGTCTCCAATGCCAGCTCATCTTTTTTCAGATAGGGAGCTCAAAGCTATTCACAATATTCAAGGTGCTGTCTCATCAGTGCCTTATAAAACCTCAGCATCAAATCCCTGCTCTTGAAATGAATGCTAACATTGCATTTGCCTTTCTCATCACTGACTCTACCTGCAAGTTAACCTTTAGGGTGCTCTGCACAAGGACTCCCAAGTCCCTTTGCATTTCAGATTTTTAAAATTTTCTCCCCATATGGAAAATAGTCTGCACATTTAGTTAATCTACCAAAGTGCATGACTATACATTTTTCAATCTTGTATTTCATTTGTCATTCTTTCACACATTCTCCTAATCTAAGTCCTTCTGCATCCTATCTGTTTCCTCAACACAACCTGACCCACCATTAAACTTGTTATTATCTGCAAACTTGGCAACAAAGCCATCTATTCCATCATCTGAGTCACTGATATACAGCATAACAAGCAGTCCCAACTTCAACCCCTATGGAACACCAATAGTAACTGGCAGCCAACCAGAAAAGGATCCTTTTATTTCCAATCGCTGCCTCCTACCAATTAGCCAATACTCTAACCTAGCTAGTAACTTGCCTGTAATATCATGGGCTTTTAATTTGGTAAGTAGCCTCATGTGTGCGCCCTTGTCAAAGGCCTTCTGAAAATCCAAAATATACAACATCCACTGCATCCCTTTCATCTAACCCATGTGTAATCTCCTCAATGAATTCCAACAGGCTTGTCAGGCAAGATTTCCCTTAAGCAAACCATGCTGACTTTGTCCTATCTTGTCCTGAGTCGCCTATCACCTCATTCTTAACAATTGAGTCCAACATCTTCCCGGCCATTGAGGTCAAACTAACTAGTCTATAATTACTTTTCTGCTACCTTTCTCCTTTCTTAAAGAGTGGAGTGACACTTGCAATTTTACAGTCCTCCAAAACCATGCCAGAGTCCAATGATTCTTGAAAGATCATTACTAATGCCATCACAATCTCTACCACTACGTCTGTCAGAACCCTGGGGTGCAGATCATCTGGTCTGGGTGACTTATTCACCTTTACAATTCAACTTTTTGAGCACCTTCTCCCTTGTAATCATAACTGCACCCACTTCTCTTCCTTTACACACTTCAACACCAGGCACACTTCTAGTGTCTTCCATAGTGAAGACTGAATCAAAAATACTCATTTAGTTCATCTGCCATCTCCTTGTCCCCCATTATTATTTCTCCAGCCTCATTTTCTAGCAGTTTTATATCTACTCTTATCTCTCTTTTATTTTTTATATACTTGAAAAAGCTTTTTCTATCCACCTTGATATTGTTTGCTAGCTTGCTTTCATATTTCATCTTTTCCCTTGTAATGATTCTTTTTTTGCTTTCTGTAGCTTTTTAAAAGCTTCCCAATCCTCTATCTTCCCACTAATTTTAGGTTTGTTGCATGCCCTCTCTTTAATTTTTACATTAGCTTTGACTTCCCTTGTCAGCCATGGTTGTACTATTTTGCCATTTGAATATTTCTGTGCTTTTGGAATACATCTATCCTGCAACTTCTTCATGTGTCCCAGAAACTCAAGCCATTGCTGCTCTGCTGTCAACCCTGCCAGCATCTACTTTCAATTTACTTTGGCCAACTCCTCTCTCATTCCACTGTAATTTTCTTTACTCCACTGACATACTGCTATGTCAGATTTTACTTTTTCCCTATCAAATTTCAAGTTGAACTCAATCGTATTATGATCATTGTCTCCTAAGGGTTCCTTTATCTTAAGCTTCCTAATCACCTCCAGTTCATTACATAACACCCAATCTAGTGTATATAACCCCCTAGTAGGCTTAACAACAAACTGCTCTAAAAAGTTATCTCATAGGGATTCAACAATTCACTCTCTTGAGAACCACTACCAACCTGATTTTCCCAATCTACTTGAATATTAATATCTCCCATGATTATTACAAGGTGTGCCTTTTTAACACACCTTTTCTATTTCCTGTTGTAATCTGCAGTCTACATCCCAGCTACCATTTGGAGGCCTGTATATAACGGCCATCAAGGTCCTTTTATCCTTGCAGTTTCCTAACTCAACGCACAAGGATTTAACATCGTGCAATCCTGTGTTACATCTTTCCAATGGTTTGATGCCATTCTTTACTAGCAGAGCCATGCCATCTCCTCTGCTGACCTTCATATCC
This sequence comes from Hypanus sabinus, assembly GCF_030144855.1. Classification (NCBI taxonomy): domain Eukaryota; kingdom Metazoa; phylum Chordata; class Chondrichthyes; order Myliobatiformes; family Dasyatidae; genus Hypanus; species Hypanus sabinus. Next base: position 32,479,658 of record NC_082726.1, on the reverse strand, counting down.
CTCTAATATAATGTGTAACCTTGGGCATTCAGTTCCCAACTACAACTATCCTTCAGCCAAGATTCAGTGATGGCCGTAGCATTATAGCCGACAATCTATCTTATTTCTTAAACTCTGTGCAGTGAGATATAAAAATTTGCGTGCTGTATTTGATTCTTTTTGATTCTGCATTCCTAATGCACTGATACTCACCCTGCTGACTATGCCCTTCTTGACAGTCTGATTGTATTCCATCTTTGCTTTGTTTTTTTAGCCAACTGTCCTGTTCTGAATCCCTTCACTCCTGTTCCCATCCCCCTGAAAAATTAGTTTAAACGCTCCCCAACAGCTCTAACAAACCCGCCCACAAGAATATTGGTCCCCCTCGGGTTCAAGTGCAACCAATCTCTTTTGTACAGGTCATACCTCCCCCAGAAGAACCTGAAGCTTTACCCTGCACCAGCTCCTTAACCATGCACTCATCTACCAAATCATCCTGCTTCTGCATTCAATGGTGTGTGGCACAGGAGGCAATCCAAAAGTTACTAACCTGGAGGTCCTGCTTCTCAGCTTTCTGGCTCGTTTACTAAATTCTCTCTTCAGGACCTCTTGGCTTTTCTTTCTTATGTCATTGAAGATAACATGTACTAAGACATCTGGCTGCTCTCCCTCTCCCTCCAATACGCTGATGTAGCCCATCCCTTCTGTACTTGTCAGCTCTGTCCTGGAAGAGGCCTTGATAGTCCTGCTTTGTAACCTTCTCCCTATATCCACTTTGCAGAATCCCATACCTTTTCCCACCTGCAGCTTTGGTACCAATAAGGAACAGAACTTCACCTTTCAACCTCTCCTTTAATAATGTCCTGTACCTGCTCTGAGACTTCCTTTACACTAACTCCAGGGATGCAAAATGTTATCCTGGAGGCTTGCTCATGACCACAGAAATAATTATCTATGCTCCTGACTTAGAGTCTGCACCCTCTTTGGAACGACTAGTCTTTGACCTGCACTGCTATACAACTTAACTAGTGATGGTGCCACTGATTTGACTGATGCTGTTGCTTTTTACTATGAGGCCATCCACCCCAAACATTTTCCCAAGCAATATATTTATTAGTGATGGAATGGCTACAGGGAATTCTGGCACTACCTGATTACTTCTTCTGAAAGTCACGCTGAAACGTTGGTGTAACCACTTACCTGAATCTTCTACCTACAACACTCAGTGCTTGCTGTATGCTTCTCAGTGAGTCCAGCTGCTAATTCTGCTGATCTGTGAAGTCTAAGAAGAGCTGGACACACTCTTGCAAGTGTTTGTTGTCAGAGACACTTGACTTCTTGCTGATTTCCTACAATTTGATCGAGTACGACATCAAAATACCCTGATAAATCTGAAGTCAGTGGACAACAGGAGAAAATATTCTACTGGTTGGACTTCTGCTTTGTACAAAGGAAGGTGTCTGTGCTTATTGGAGGTCAATCACTTCAGCTCCAGATGATCATTGTGGGAGTTATTTGTGGCAGTCCTCAAAGGCCAAACAAACACAAATTCTAACATATGGTTACAAATTCAAAATGTTAACTGTTTCCTTCTCTACAAATGCAATCTGGCCTGCTATTTACTGCTTTTGTTTCAGATGTCCAGCATCTGCAGTTTTTTTTTGATTTTCAGTCCAGAAGTGATTTTGTTTATTGATATTTGTTCCATGTTTAATTCTATTCACACACTCTCAGCAAATGGAACAGTCCACGCCTGCACCTAACAAAGTCTGGACAACATACAGCCTACCCATTTGTATTGCAAGAAATCATCCGGCAATGACCATCCCCAACAAGAGAGAATTTTATAAGGTAATATAATTGGTGGAAATGTACATAATTCATAGCCAGTGACATTGAGTCAGGGTTCACTTTAAGAGGCTTCTCTAACACGATGACCTAATTTCATAAAGTACTTTACCGTGCTTTGTGTTCAGTGTTTGGAGTACAATAAATGAGATCTTATGGTTTTTCTTAAACATAAAATGCCTCCTCCATTTTTATTTGCAAAAATCTATAAGCTAACCATTGCTTATAGAGACAGTGTAATTTCTGTCATTCAGACCCATGCTGTTAACTCATTGTCAGTCAGCATGGATGAGAAATTCAACTGTATTCGTCCTCAACACCTTTTTGACCATATATACAAGGCACAAGTCAAGAATGTGACAGAAAACCTCCACTTGCTTGGATGAATACAACTCTAACACTTTCCAGTCAACCAAAACCACCTGCTAATTAGTATTTTATTTAGTGCCCTTAACATTAGTTCACTGCACTACCAATACACAACAGAAGTGGGTAACAGTTACAAAATGCACTGTAGTTACTTATCCAAGCCACCCCTCTTTCACCTCATAAACACACAACCTCTACCAGTGAAGGCGAGGAGGGTAGGAGGCACCATCACCCCCCGGGTTCCCTCTAGATTGCAACTATTGCTTCATCTTTCTTGGGATCTAAGTCATGTAATTGTGGGACCACTTTCTCCAGATGCAACTCACCACCGCATCTCAAGTAGGTTTGGGAAAACATTTTGTCCCCCGTCAGATCGCCAAACAATACAGAAATAAATGTAAACATTTATTATTTTGAACATCCCTTGCAAAGAAACTCTTCAATGCAGAGAGACAAGCCAACCTCAGTTTTCCTTCTTTCTCCACATCAATAGACAATAGGTGCAGAAGTAGACCATTCGGCCCTTCAAGCCTGCACCGCCATTTTGAGATCATGGCTGATCATCTACTATCAATACCCGGTTCCTGCCTTGTCCCCATATCCCTTGATTCCCCTATCCATAAGATACCTATCTAGCTCATTCTCCTAAGTAGCTTTCTATTATATTTCCTCTTAATCTTATAGTCTCCAATTCCTTACTAAAGCGTGATAACTACAACTAATTACAATGGATGAACTGAGATCTAATCAGTGCCTAAGAAATCCATTGAAAAGTGGACAAGACATATAATGTGGAATAACATTGTAGTGGGAGCAACAAGGCAACAACATTGTTTGTTTCCTTAGATACAGATAAGTGTTCCAAGCACTAAAGTAAACACCAAGCCGATGAAGAAGAATGGTTTGTTCCAAGTATGGATTTAAGGAGGAAGAAAATCTCAGTGTGTAAGATTATGAGGTTTCCACCTCGACTACCAATGTTGGATGAAAAAGAGCGTGGATGCAGAAGGTTGATACATGGCGACTCTGGGAGTGAATGTAATGTTACACGTAGTGGCAGGGATTTCGGAAGGAAAAGTCTTGTAGATGGTGAAAGAGGATCTGATCTGACCTGAGACTAAAATGAAATTCAGCAGCTCAGAGTGGAACAAAACGTAATAGATCAGGATTTGCATTGTAGTGTGTAGGCTTCTCATGTCTCATTTGTTTAATTTCCATTGGAGCCTGGTAAAGGAAATGACCTGCTGGCACATTGTAACCAGTTTTACTTGATCACACAAGCCTCACATTCCACTTGGTGAAGGGTAACAATTATAATTCAGACTGAGAAAACTGATAGCCTGTGGTAACCGCATAACTGTGATTTAAAAACGCTTAGGCATCAGAGAGAGGGGAAGGCTAAGTAACAAACCAACAGAGTAAGTTTAAATTTCAGCGGGAGTGAAAATGATCAAAAGATCTAAACTGCCTGATGATACTTTGTCGCAAAAAAAGGAGAAAAGGGAATCTTTTGTTAAATTCTGTACAAGAAGCAATCTTACACTGATTCTGAGTGGACAATTGACAGGGCAACGGATTTATTGGTTGAGGGAATCAATTCTCCCTGGCACACAGATTCTCCCAGAGCAGTGATGAATCCCTCAGGGGAAAGTCTATTGAGTTTGGCTCATTCTGAGTTATCTCAATGCAAATGGAAAGTGATCTCATGAGGTCAAGAGTCAAAGTGTGTTATAATTGTTAAAAAAGGTACTAGATTAACCTAACATTATAAGGAAAATTTGCAAAAAGCTGGTCTGTAATACAGCCTGCAGCATACATTGAACAACTGTGTTGAGGAGGTGTTACATATTTCTTATCACACCAGTGTTACAAGAATGGACATTTCACCCATGCCTGGTCCTGACACATGACTTTATACAGTGATGCCTAATTCAGAAATCCACAGAAATTTCACATCTATTAACAAACAGATTGTGTGACTGTGATTTGGCATTTCAACTAGATGAAGCAAGTGACTTTGGAGTAAATGATCTTTAAGTGTGTAACAGATAAATGGAATGAAATTTTCAATTAGACTTCATACCAAAAATCCACGTCCTAGATAAGGCAAGAGCAAAAATACTTATGTGCATACATTTGTGTATATTTGTGTGTATGTAATCTAGGACTGAAATGTATGTAATATGTGCTTTACAGTGCATGCATTGTTTGTGTATAAAGTTATGAAAAGCTGAGAAATAGGAACAGATTTTGTCCATTTTGCCTTTCAAGCTTGTTCTACTATGTACTAAAGTGATAGCCAAGTTTCTATCTTTATTTCACTTTCCCAGCAATACCTGTGAATCTAAATTCTGTCAGAATACAACTTATCTTATTATTATATATATCAAATATTTGAATTGACCTAACACTTTCAAGGTCCAAAGAAAGAAAATTCAAACCAAAGATGTCCTGAACAGAGTGCAGAATTTTCTTCATAATTCAACTCCTTATTCTAAGACTGTAATCTTTATATCTTTAAATTATTCTCCAGTAAGAAGAAACATCCTTGTACCACTTATCATGTAATCCCAAAGAAAGTCACATTTCAATGTGTTTGGCAGATGTCCAAGTACACTTGGGGTTACAAACCTTATCTGCTCAATCTCTCATTACAGGAAAATCTCCATTAGTCCTGCATACCAGTCAGCTTCCACCATACTCCCTCTTAAAAGTAAACAAATCCACTTACGCAGGGGTTCCCAAACTGGGGTCCATGGACCCCTTGGTTAATGGTAGGGATCTATGGCATAAAAAAGATTGGGAACCCGTGGTAGGAGACTAAAACTGCATACAACATCTCTAGATATGATTTCACTGCAGATATTTACAATTGGTTTGCATTAGAAATTCAAAAATTTTGGAATTCCCTTCCATCAATCTATCTGATTCTCCTGAACCATACTATAATTTGCTTAATGCTCTGTAACCACTTTTCAAGCATTTTTTGTGTCTAAGTTTCCTTCGCTCATTCACTTACTAAGTTTCCAGAGAATAGCTGATAAATTAAAACAGTTGTCGTCGTCATGGCTATTCCTTGAGGTCAAGGATGATGATCTTTGTTCCATTTCAACAGAGTGAGGATGCCCGTGTGAGTATTTGTTTAACATGTACTTGATGTTGCACTCCAAGAAGCACATGATACTTCACAAATCAAACAACTGATTCCAATGGCATGGAAACCATGACGATTGGAGCTGATGGATTTGTTGTAGCCTTCATCCACCTTCTCAGCCGTTGAGTTCAAAGTAACTTCGTCTGCCTGTTCCACCATTGAGGTCTTGGTTGGATTGTTCTTTGTCAGGGACGTCATCCTTGATCTTACCGCCATGGGTGACCCTACCAGGAGCATAGCTCCAGATGGCATCGCTTTCGGGATCTCAGGATCACACAAGCTTCTCCACCACGACAAGGTGACAATCCATGGAGAAGTAAATTAAAATCACAAAGATCTTTAAACAAAAGAACTTACAGGGGGTCAAGCAGGATTGAATGGCGATATGCTCATTGCTGGGCTCAGTTCTGGGCGGTACACTGAAGTCACTTATCAACAATAAAATAACTATTTTTCACCACCACAGTTCCTAATAACAAATAACACTGTTCTATCCCTATGTAATATTGAACAAAAAAAAAAGTGGAATAAAACAATCCAGTGATGTAGCTTTCCAGTTTCTGAGTGCTTTTCATTGGCCTGGGATTCCAGAATTGGTCTCACACCTGTTCTTTAAATCTAGGATCCCCCCCCCTTCTTTATGGTCATGTAACACTTACCCAACAGGCTGGTATATGTTTAAGGGAAAAGGAGATCCAGCCACACACCAGTCCCACCTCCCGTACACGCAGGTGCTGTGAGAATCGAGTTTATGCCTCGCGCCCGCCCACAGTATCAAACCCACAACAAATACCGTTATGAAATACACTTTAAAGAGTTTACTAAAATGAAAAGAGTATTAGGCAATACAATATATATGCAAGGGATACAAACAAAACAAAAAGGCGCCAACTTATCAAAGTTCAGTCAGTTTAGTGCACATCGTTGAAACTCAAACATCGAACCATTCAACCCCTCATCGCTTCCCTCCGACCTCCACGTCTTCGCACCTAGGACCACGCCCGGTGGTCTTCCGAGCAGTGCAGTGCACGCCCACCTTCCTCGACGTCTTCCTCCTGCTCGCTCCCAAAAGCCCGCGAAAAACCCCTCCCCCAAGTTCCCAGAATCACAAGACAAAATAACATTCCCCATTGGTTTACAAATGAATACAATTACCATATCAACAAGTATAAAGCAAAACAACTGCGAGAGAAACACTTATCAAAGAAGCATTCCTACTCTTAACAAACCAAAAAAACCCACTTTGAGTAACATACACAGGACATTGTACAGTCAGATTGTGATGTCTCTCACATCACCACTGTTTCTGCCACATTTGGCATTGGTGGGCTTCATTCTCACTATGGAAACAAACAAACATCCAATGTTTTGGACTTAGGTCCTTCTTCAGAATTAATGATTTATTTCCAAATGACATTTCACCCAATACTTCTTGGTTTGGTTTGGCACCAGGAAGTTACATTCAGCCAATGTTTTGAATCTGACCCTGGCCCTTGCTCAACTCCTTTCTCATTCCATGAAGGGGAGCTTGATGCCCCATTCATTGTATATTGTGTGTGGAAATGATTTTGCTCTCTACATCACGTGGACATTGTTGTTTGTCGATTATACTTAAAACATCCCCAAACTATTTCCCCTGTTCTGTCTCTTGCTTTCTTGGTCATTCTATGGATTTCCTTCTGTTGGTCATCCAAAAGTCACAACATGGCTTTGAACAGCTCCATGGCTTTGCACATCAGTATGTATGGCTCATGTCAGAATTGTCTTCTCTGGTTGCACTCTGAGTTTACAGACATAAAAGACCTTGGATAAACAAATCCCTCAAACATGACAAGCTGAAATTATCAGAAATCATTTTGACTCTATTAAAACATATTAAAGAATTCTCTCTGTGACTGCTTGCAAATAGAGAATCAACCATGCTCAATTATTACATTTCCAGATGAATGGCAATGTATTTGGGTTTCGTTGGAAGGCCTTACGGTGTTCTAAAGGGTCCCTTTACTTTTTAATATTCTCCCCTCCACTGTTTCCGTACTTGGTTGCTTGGTTGGAATTCTAAGGACCATGAGCATCTTTATTTGTTTCAACATGCAACAACCACAACCAAATCACAGCACAGGCCGTCTCCTGATGTGTTGCTTTGTTGATGGAGAGCCACCTTGTTGAGCCATCGCAATCCTTCTGTTCCATTGCATCATTATTGCAAGACTAACTGACCAACATTCCCTGCTTTGTTTCCCCCATCCTTCTTAGAATGCAGTTTTATTTACTGCCTCAAATCTGACATGTCTGTACCACGTGTGTGTGATATATGGAAAATAGTTGTGTGTGTTACAATATCAGCTCCTTAGTAGGTCCTGAAGTATAGACTTACTCCCCAAGCCACCTTACAAGACTGTTGACAAACAGGTGAAGAGCTGGGGAGCAGCGGTGGTAGGTCAACGCAGGATCAGAGGGGTAGTGGTCAGCAGAAATTGATGGATGGAGGTGGGTGGCTTGGTGACCAGCTGCTCAAGATCATGATAAATAGGCTTGTTATTGAAGTGAGGTTGGTGGGGGAGGAGGCCCCTGCTATTTCAATGGTATACTAATGGTTGGTGTTGAGTGTGGTGGGGTTGTCAGTGGTGAAATAGAGGAGCCGGGATGGACAGAGGATGGAGTGTCACAGTGGTGTATCTTGTAGAGCAGCTGCCTCACTGCCCGTGGCCTGGGCCAATCTTGATCTCTGGTGCTTTGCATTTGGAGTTAATACTTTCTCCTTGTAACTGTGCGTTTCCTCCAGATCTCTGATTTCCTTCCACATCGCAAAGACATGCAGGTTGGTTGGTTAGCTGGCTGAGTACTGTAAATTGTTCCATGTGTAAGTGGATGCATAAAACCAGAACACTGCAGATGTTGGATATCTAGAATAGAAGAAAATGCTGGAAGAACTTAAAAGGCCAAGCAGCATCTGTGAAGAGAAAAGTACAGATAACATTTCAGGTCAATAACAAAGAAGCAGAGCAGAGTAATGGAGGCACTAAAAGGCGACTCCTTTGCTTGCATCTTCGGAAACCGCTCTATTTCCATCTTAATTATCTTTATTTTTTTTCTTCTCAGGGTTCTTTGGAAGACCGTGACCTGCAGTTACACGCTGACTTCGGTTCTTTGCAGGAATGGCATATGCTCTTAGGGTTTCATAACCGACTGTTGTCGTCGGCACGCCAACGGGTCAGTCTAAGAGTCCAGCTCGGATTTGGAAGCCTAGTATCTCGGGGCTCTGGAGACGGATGGATCGAGGGCCGGGGTCATGACAGGAGACCCATGCGTCGTTGGGGGAGTTGGGATACCTGCTGTTGGCTTGAAGACCCGAGACCTTTGAGATCTTCTGGCACAGAGCTTGAAAAAACCGACATAATGGACTTTTAACATAGTAAACCAGTGAGTTGTTTGTTATGTCTCCCCACTCGCTATGAAAACGGAGACACCTCCTTCTCCCTTATTAGGGAGAGAAAGAGAGCTTGTGGTATGTCATGTGAAGTCTTTGGCGTAATTGCAAGTCTGTATTTGTTATTGCTTTGCTTACACTTGAGTATTCAGTGGCGGGTGCCGATGCTTTTTTTTTGGCCAGTGGAGGGAGTGGGATTGTTGCTTGCCACCGCTTACACATGGGAGGGAGGGTTTGCTGGGGGGGGGGGGGGTGGACTTTGGGGTTCTAACAGTTAACTGTGGTTCACTTTCTGGGGCATGTCTCTGTTTTCGTGGATGGTTGTGAAGAAAAATCATTTCAGGATGTACATTTTATAAATTTCTCTGACATTAAATTGGACCTTTGAACCTTTGATAGGACATGAAAAGAGATTAAACAAGTTTTATGATGCAGGGAAAGGATGGAGAGAATTATCAGGGATATGGAGCAAGGCAGGAAAGATGAATCAAAAGAGAGAATTATAACAAAAATTAAAAGATGGATTGAAGAAGATGTCAATGTGAATCATTGCCTTTGGCTATTTTCCACACCTTCCCATTAACTCCCTCAGATCTTGACCTCTGGTGCTTTGTGCATGGATTTTTTACATTCTTTTTAACTGTGTCTTTCCCCCTTGCGCACTGATTTCCTCCCACATTCCACATACATGCAGGTGAGTTGTTTAGTTGGGTACTGTAAGTATTCCCACCTGTCAATGGACAGCAGAATCTGCGGGAGTTGAAAGGAATGTGGGGAAATCAGGTTACAGAAAAAACTAGTGAGGAATGGAATTATTCTGTAAACTGGAAACAATGATTCATATCAACACATTCTCCAACCCACCTTTTAATTTTTGTCACAAACACAAGAAAATCTGCAAATGCTGGAAATCCAAAGTAACATGCACAAAATGCTGGAGGAACTCAACAGAGACTTCTCTCCTTCCTCTCCAGCCCTCATGAAGGGTTTCAGGTTGAAACATTGACTGCTTTCTCTTTTCCACAGATGGTGCCTGGCCTGCTGTGTGTTGCCTTTAATTTTTGTTCTACTTCTCCTCTCTTTTGGACCATAGGAACTGAATTAGGCCTTTTGGCTCACTGAGTCTGCTTCGCTATTTCACCATGGCTGATCCATTTTCCCTCTCAACCCCAATCTTCTGCCTTCTCCCCATATCCCTTCATGCTCTGGCCAATTATGAATCGATCAACCTATACCTTAAATAGGCATAATGACCCTGCCTCTACAGCCACCTGTACCACTCTCCGTCTAAAGAAATTCCTTTTCATCTCTGTTCTAAAAAGACGACCCTCTACTCTGAGGCTGTGCCCTCTGGTCTTAGACTCTTCTGCCATTGGAAAAATCCTCTCCACATCCACGCTACCTCAGCCTTTCAACATTTGATAGGTTTCAATGAGTTCACCCCTCATTCTTCTGAATTCCACAAATACAGGCCCAAACTCATCAAACGCTCTCACATGATAAGTCATTCAATCTTGGGACCATTTTCATGAACCTCCTCTGCACCCTCTCCAATTTCAGCACATCCTTTCTAAGAAAAGGGGCCCAAAACTTCTCACAATACTCTGTGAGGCCTGCTTTATTTTGATTCACCTTTCCTGCCTTGCACCATATTCCTGATAATCCCCTGCATTCTTTCCCTGTATCTTAACACTTGCTTTATCTCTTTTCCATATCCTGTCAAAAAGTTGTTGACCTGAATTATTAACTACTTTTCTCTTCACAGATGCAGCTTGACCTGCTCAGTACTTCCAGCATTTTCTTTTATTTTAGATTTCCAACATCTGCAGCATTTTGCTTTTATGCCTCTACTTTGTGATTTTTCAGCTAAAGCATCAGGGTTACATTTGTACCATAAACATAAGAATAAGAAAATAATTGTGGCAACATATATACATGCATTGTATCCAGGTAACCATTTGAATTACAGTCCATGAAGGCTAATTGTTCACTTATTGTTATTTAACAGATATTGACAATGATATTGAAGTTTTTTAGATATGGGTTAGTACTGGAAAGTGCCATGGGGGTAAAAGATCAGCTAGAATCTTATCGAATGGCAGTGCAGACACAAGCTGTTCTCACTTTGTAAATTTGAGTTTACAAGGTACCCTTCCGTGATGAGATTCAAACATTTTAATCTCTGTCAAAAACAGCAAAGCTGAAGAGTTACTATTAATTTACCAATTGATTGGGAACATAGCAGGAGTTAATAATCCACTATAAAGTTTTAGTCGAACATGAAGAAATATTAGGCCAGGGTCTGAGAAATATAAAGCAACAATAAAAAGGGTAAAACTCTGAGAAAACGATTGTTAACAATAACACCAATCCATTTAACATATTCTGTTGTACATTATGAAGGAAAATCTGCACTTAGGAGCAGAGGTTTTGACAGGGTAGTGAAAAATCTCCCAGATATTAGTCAAAGCAGCATCAAATTAAAATAATTAGTGACAAATAATGGCTGACAAAATTAGTTGATAAACACAGGAAAGATTTGAGTGGCTTTCCTTTTACTGTTATTGCAGCTTACGTGTTAACTACCAGTATAAGTGAGTTGGATAACTCTGCCAAAAAAAAACAGAAAACAAGAATCTCATAAACACATTAAGCATCTGACAAATTGCTAGCTGTCTTCACTAAGCTGCAGTTCTTTTTGAAAGCATATCAATTTCCTCATTTATTATGTTACAAAGTAGATCTTACCATACACGGGCTGTAATGAAGTAACAATCCCCTAATTACTGAACATTGTCCACCCTGACATGCAAAACACAAGAGTTGTTTTTTTCTGTCACTAATATAAATTCCTAATTGATTCCAAATCAGCAAATTTGCCTGATCCCCAGGCCCATTCGCCTTCTTGATGAGGTCACTTTTCTCCCCTGCCCTTGCAATGAGATTCACACAGCCTAATTCGCTCCATCTACCCCTCCCCCCGTAAACACACACCTCCAGGCCAGCATCATTTCCAATTGTGAACAAATGTTGTTGATATTCATTAATTTGCAAGCACTAAATTTGCCAATTTTGAGACTTTCTCTCCTGCTCGGAGGCAGGTGGGAGAGTCAATTTACTTCATCTATGGCAGTTAAATTAAATGGAATCAGCCTGATCATTCGAATCAAAGATTGGACCATAAAGCAATTAAGGGTTTCTAATTCTTTGCCTCAAAAAGGGGCAGTGAGCCTCTCAAGATAATTAACTACACATAATGAAAATCCTTTGTTGCCATTTATGGCTTTTTTGTGTTCCTGTGCCCTGTTCATTTTGCTTTTGATACAGCTTTCCTCCCTTCTGTGGTCTCAATTCTGGATGAAAACAGATCTTTAGTTAATAGGCTCTCTGTGGGCAGATGAGGTCTATTAGGAGGTTAATTTAAAAATGAATTTTGGGTAAAACAACAGGACACCAGGAGATAGAGTGTGTGTGTATGCATGCGTGAGTCTGCATGCATGCACCTGTGTTTGTGTGTGTCTGTGTGTAATATTCTGTGAGCACTCTCTATACTATCAAAGTGAGTATCACTCACAATCCTCCTGTCCCTCCTAAAAATTCAAGAACACTGTTTTGAACTCATATATATTTCCCATTGTTATTTAAGTTTATTTTCTTAATTTTATCAGTTTGCCCCCCCCCCTTTTCATCGCACCTACAGCCTATCTTCCACAGGCTGGGGGTTGCCACCACAACTGCTCTCTGCTCCTTGGGTGCAAGAAGCCATCCATCATGTGTCAACACCTACAATGGCTGTTGGCCTCTGCTCATCTGGAGTTACAACTCCCAAATGTGCCTTTGTCACCTCGAGATTTAACTATTCCAACACACTTCTCTCATTCATACTTCACAAATGATAGGTTTCTCCAAAACTCCACTGCCTACTTAGTGACTATACTTCCCTTCTCACCTTTGTTTAGAAGGACAGCCTCATCTCTGTCTGGCCTGCAAATGTCTGGGGACACTGTAGGATTCTACATTTGGTCTTTCGATAATTTATTCAGCCCTTTAAAAGCCAAGGTTCTATGTTTGTGAATTTTCTCCTTAAATCTATCAACCTCTCATCTCTTCTACTCTAAGAAACTGCTTAAGATCACTGTATTGGCATTGGTTTATTATTTCCACATGTCCAAGAACACTATGGGAAGACAGAGCAGAAAATGGAAACCTGTGCTGAGACAGTTGCAATTTTGTTATCCTCTGGCAAGGACTGACGACAGCAAGTGTTGTGCCTTTATTTAAGAATGGCTGTAATGATAGATACATTAATTATAGACCCATGAGTCTAAGATCTGGGGTACATAGGATGTTGGAAACTTGAGGGATAAGATGTAATTACATTTGGAATGTCAGAGGCTGTTTGAGAATTGCCAGTATGACTCCATGTGTGGAAGAAGTTATGAATTTTCTGATGAAGGGACGAGGAAAGTTGATGCAGGCAGGGCGATAGACATAGTATACAGAAATCAGTAAGGTTCTGCATGGTAGGCTGTTCTGGAAAGTTAATTCACATAGCTTTCAAGGACAGCCAGCAAACTGCATACAAACTTGGCTGAATGGTAGGAATCGGAAAGTGACATGGAAGGATGTTTCTCACACTGGAGCTTTGTGATTAGCGATGTGCCCCAGGGGTTGGTGTTGGGCCCATTATTAGTTGACATCTATATTAATGATCTGGATGAGAATATATGAAGAATAGTTAGTAAGTTTGCAAATAATATTAAAATAGATAGTATCGTAAACAGTGAAGAGGATAATCAAGAATTGCAGTGAGATTCTTATCAGCTGGATAGGTTGGCTGAGGGATAGCAAATGGAACATAAATCAAATAAGTGTGAAGTGCTATATTTTGGTAAGAGAAATCAGGTAGTACTTTACGTTGAACTGAAATGTCCTGAGAATTGTTATAGAAGTGAGGGACTTAAGTACGTGTGTATAGTTCCCTTAAAGTGAAGTCACAGGTAGATACGATGATGAAGGCTTTTTGTATCTGGTCTTCATCAATCAGGGCAATGAATATAGAAGTTGAGAGATTGGGGAGCACCTGTACAAGACATTGGTAAGGCCATACTAGGAGAAAAGTGTTCATTTGTGGACCAGTTAAAGAAAGCATATTTTGTAACTGGAAAGAGTGCAAAAAGAATTTGCAAAGATGTTGCCAGTGTAGTGTATACTACATTACACAGGACTTAAGAGACTAAGCTATAGAAAGAAGTTAGACAGGCATTTACTCCATGGAGCAGAGGAGACTGACTGATGATCTCATAGAGGTGCAGAGAATCACAAGTATAGATAGGGAAGTGGTCTTTTTCTGGGGTTGGTGAATCAAAAACTTCTGGACATAGATTTTAGGTTAGAGGTGAAAGGTTTAAAAAAAGACTGAGCAAGGAGGGCAACATTTTTACACAGCAGATGGTCGATATAAAGAACCAGCTGCCAGAGGAAGTAGTTGAAGCAGATACATTAAATATATTTAAGATTGCTGTGGACAGATATGTGGATGATAAAAACTTAGAAGGATATGGGACAGGTTTTAAGAAATAAAATTAACTTGAATATACATCTTGGTCAACATGGAAAGTGTGGACTCAATGGCAGTACTCTTCAACTCTATGACTTCATGTGCTGAGATACAGTGAAAGGCTTTTGTTTTATGTGCCTTCCAGACATATCATGTCATGCATAATTACAATGAGGTGGTAAAAGGAAATCAGAATGCAGAATATGGTGTTGTAGTTACAGAGAAAGTGCAGTGCAGGTAGGCAATAATGTACAAGGGCCATCACAAAGTAAGAAGATGGGATGAAGAGTTTGATTGCACATCTTTAGCATGTGAGGGGTCCGTTCTAGAGTCTGATAACAGCAAGAAAAAAGTTCTCCAACAAGAGAAAATCTGCAGATGCTGGAAATCTAAGCAACACACACAAAATGCTGGAGGAACTCAGCAGGTCAGGCAGCGTCTATGGAAAAGTACACTCGACGTTTCGGGCCGAGACCCTTCAGCAGGTTAGAAGTTCTCTTTGATTCTGGTAGTTCGTACTTTCACTCTTTTGTATCTTCTGCCTGACAGAAGAGACAAAGAAAGAGTGACAAGCATGGGATGGGTCCTTTATTATGTTCTTACTCCCCTACTCTAGTAATAGACACTCAAATTAAAAACATATTTGCTAGTTATTTTCCTTATAAAGGTTTACTCTTAAAGTCAAATCAAGTCAAGTCAAGTCAACTTTTAATGTCATTTTGACCATATCTGCTGGTACAGTGCATAGTAAAAATGAGATAACGTTTTTTCGGACCATCGTGTTACATGACACAGTACAAAAAACTAGACTGAACTACGTAATAAAAAAAAAACAACACAGAGAAAGCTACACTAGACTACAGACCTACGCTGGACTGCATAAAGTGCACAAAAAACAGTGCAGGCATTACAATAAATAATAAACAGGACAGTAGGGCAAGGTGTCAGTCCAGGCTTCGGGTATTGAGGAGTCTGATAACTTGGGGGAAGAAAAAAGGTGCTAGAGGTCAGGTGTTGTTATTCATGTTGTATCAAAGCTACTTGACCCCTCAGGCACAAATCGTGATCTATCCTGCACTTTATAGTAGTTATAATTACATCCTCTCCAGAGTACTCCCATTCACTCTGCATTGTCCTTAGCGTAAATGAGATCTATTGTAATAAGCTGTTGAGATTTGATCCTGCACCATTGTGTTGGTTACCTCAACAACTTGCAAAAAGTTATGATCAGATATGTGGACATATTGCTCTGCCTGATCACTTCATCAGTTAAATGTGAAATAATTTCCTTTCTGGGTTAGTCTCCCACTAAAATCAAAGTAGCATTAGTAGCATCAATTTTTTAATGATAAATATATTTGCTCAGATAGAATTTAAACATTGGAAACAAAGAAAAACATTAAATTTAAAGCAAAGCCCTTCCTCTCCCATTATTCCATTTTCCTTGGTGGACGCTTGAGATGGTGTTGTCTTTTTTCTATTCCATTTGTGTGTTGTCTGGGGAGACTGATGAATACAAAATGGGATCTGCAGACTCTGTTACAGGTGACCAGGTGAGGCTTGACAGGGCAGATCAGCAGGGGTTTCAGGGAACGGTGTTGTCCTTCTGCTGTTTACGTTGAGCTTCTGTGTCTTCTGTGTACCTCTGATGTTATGTTTCTGCTTTCAATGTTGTGGGATTAGGAATTCCCAGGAGATGATGGGGATATTTTCACCTTTCCAAGGAGGTGTTAAGAACATCCTGTGCCTGCCCAGTAATCTTTTACCATGTTGGAACTCTGCTCCAAGAATCAGTGGAGGCATACATTTGATTTTATTTTTATAGAGGTACAGTGTGGAATTGGACCATCCAGTTCTTTGTGCTGTGCTGCCCAGCTACCCCTGATTTAACCATAGCATGATCATGGGACAATCTACAGTGACCAATTAACCTATCAAAATGGTACATCTTTGGATTGGGGGAGGAAACTGGAGCATCTAGAGGAAACCCACACAGTCAGAGGAGAACATGCAAACTGCTTACAGGCAGTGGTGGGAAATGAACTGTAAAGCATTATGCTAACCACTACATAACCATGCTGTCTGGATGTGGCCCATTTAATGGAATTGATGGAGTATAGTCAATGCTGGGGATTTTTCTACTTAGAGAGTCAGTGATATTGGTTTAATAGTCCTTCCAGAAGATGTGTGGGATGCTTTAAAAGATCATTGGTGGCACCTTTTCACTTCTTTGAGATGCTGCATGTAATCTAATTGCAGGAGGTCAATTGTGTGGAGGATACCAGGGAGCTCTGATGTGTTTCAGGCAACTTTAGTGACTGAGCAAATGTGTGGAAGTAGCAGTTTAACTTGGATGTAAGTGAGGCTATCCATGCATGTTCTGAAAACTGGAAGACCTAACTGGACCTAATGTTCACTGGAGTTTAAAAGAACAAGGGAATTCATAGAAAACTACAGAACTCTTACAGGGCACAATGATTGGAAGATGTCTCTGGTGAGGATGATTCAGGAAACAGAGGAGACCAAGTCACTGACTAGGATAGAGATACATTTCCTAATGCTAAAAGGATCAAGGGATATGGAGGGGAAGCAGGAACAGAATACTGAAGTGGATGATCAACTGTCATTCTAAATATTGTAGTAGTTCCAAAAGGCTGAATGACCCATTACTGCTCCTGTTCTTAATGTTTCTACCTGATGAGTAGAAAAACCTCCAAAGCTGAATATTGCAAAGATCATTTTCACTCACCTCATTCTATGCAATAAGCCCCATTCCTTTGCCATCACCCATAGTCATCTCCACAGCAACTGCAGCCTTGAACATGACAGCTCTTTTTTCACTCTAACACTCTACCTGGGTAACTCTGTTCACATCCAGCCTTGCCACAATTACAACTGCTGCTGCAACTCCTTACATCAGTCTTCCAACCCAACGTTGAGACTTTATAGACTGAGGCCATCCTCACACTAAGTTCTTTGATCACATTGCCCTTTGATCACTTAGCTACACTGCCTCTTCTTTCAAGTCTGAAATTCCTCATCTTCTTTTCCCTCCATGACCCCCCCCCTTCTGTTTCTGCAATCCTACAACTTTCTTATAAACTTTTGAAGATTTCTTTGAAAATTTGTTTAAATACCTTTTTGCCATGCTTCTTGAAGCATCTTGCTACATTAAAGAAGCTGCACAAGTGCGTAGTGATATTGTTACTCAAAAACATTTATTACAATGCTGCCATAATGGCTCTGAAATCCCAATGAGATTGAATCTACACTGTAGAGACCAGCATTTTCAACCTATGGTTCAGCTGAAGTGTTATGTCGCATATCTTCTCCAATCCTTCTTACATTCGCCCTTGATTCCTTTCACTCCACTTCCTATAAGATGATGAATTCTCTGTGTTTCTGAACAACACACCTTCCCTCTCACCTGGTCTCACCTAACACCTGCCAGTTTGTACCCCATCCCCTCCACTCCACCTCCTATTATGGCTCCCTTTCCCACCTTCATTGGGGTCTTGGCCCAAAATGTCAACTGTTTATTCCGCTCCATAGATACTGCCCAAATTGCTGAGTTCCTTTAGTATTTTGTGTGTGTTGCTTAAGATTTCCAGCATCTGGAGAACATCTTGCGTCAGGACATCAAGTGGGGGAACCAGGTGTGATTTGGTTTACTAAGTCCTGATGCAGAGTTTTAACCCAAAATGTTGACAATCCTTATTCCCCCCAGATGGTGCTCAACCAAGTTCTTCCAGAGGTTTGTTTCTTGCCCCAGATTCCAACAGTGACAGTATCTTACAGTGTATTTCCCTAAGTAATCATTGAGCATTCAATTAGTCAGCATCCTCGTCGGTGGAGGAAAACACCAGCCTGCACTCCTGCCAAGTCTTTCCTTCTGATTCTGTTATCATCCTTTCAGATGGATGGAGCTATTCTTAATGATCTTGTTGTGGTCTAATGAAGTTCTATGTGTTTTAATTACCTCTTTGCTTTTTAATTCAACAAACCAAACAGAGTGCTTCATTTACACACAGAGAGAGCACTGGAGGACCTTAGTAAGTCAGTCAGCATTTCTGGGCTGGAATAAACAGTCAATGTGTCTAGAATAGAAGAGGACACAAGACCCAAGCCAGAATAAGAGGGTGTGGCGGAGGAGGGGGGGGGGAGTACAAGCGGTCAAGGTGATAAGTGAGACCTGGTGAGAGAGAAGGTGAGTGGGTGAGCAAGGGAGGATGAAGTAAGAAACTGGGAGAGGATAGATAGAAGAAGGGCTGAAGAAGAAGGAATCTAATAGGAGAGGGCAGTGGACATGGAATAAAGGGAAGGAGGGGAGGAACCAGAGAGAGGTGATGGGCAGGTGAGGAGAAGAGAAGGGGTGAGGAAGTAACCAGAATGGGGAATAGAAAAGAGAGAAGGAGGGAGGAGGTATAATTAACAGAAGTTAGAGAAACCAATGTTTATGCCATCAGACTGGAAGCAATCCAAATAAAATATGAGGTGTTACTCATCCTGTGCTTGTTTCACTCTGTTTATAGCTACTCACACTGGTCTGGGAATTCATTAAGTTCTGCTACTGAGGAACAGTGATAATGCAATGACTAAGTTACCTAACCAGTAATCCAGATGTTTGGGCTAACAATCTAAAACCCGAGTTTACATCTCACCAAACCAGCTATGGAATTTAAATGCAATTAGAACATAGAACAGTATAACACAGCACAGGAAATGGCCCATTGGCCAGTCATATCTGTGACAACATGATGCCAATTTAAACTGCACTATTTTTAACTTGATTATTTAATACACACACACACTCACACACATATATATATACACACACACTCACACACACACACATATATATATATATATATATATATATATATACACACACACACGCTTACTGTAATTGATTTTACTTATTTATTTTTTCTATATTATCATATATTGCATTGTACTGCTGCAGCTAAATCTCATGAAATACGAGGGGTGATTGATTGGTTCGTGACCTAAGGTAAAAGGAGTCAATTTTAGAAAACCTAGCACATTTATTTTTCAACATAGTCCCCTCCTACATTTGCACACTTAGTCCAGTGATCGTGGAGCTTACAGATCCTGGACCTCCAACAAGTGTCCACAGATAGGTGATTGGTAAGTTTGTGGCCTAAGGTAGAAGGAGATGAGCTATACAGCTCTCGTTACATGCACATGCAGTTCAACTCTTTGAGTGATTATGCAAGAAGTTTGAAGTTAATAACTCCTCTCTGTTTATCCTAGGCCACGAACTTATCAATCACCCCTGCTATGGACACTTTGTGGAGGTCTAAGATAATAGACAATAGACAATAGGTGCAGAAGTAGACCATTCGGCCCCTCGAGTCTGCACCGCCATTCTGAGATCATGGCTGATCATTCACTATCAATACCCAGTCCCTGCCTTGTCCCCATATCCCTTGATTCCCCTATCCATCAGATATCTATCCAGCTCCTTCTTGAAAGCATTCAGAGAATTGGCCTCCACCGTCTTCCGAGGCAGTGCATTCCACACCTCCACCTCTGGGAGAAGAAGCTCTTCCTCAACTCTGTTTTAAATAACTGACCTCTTATTCTCAATCCATGCCCTCTGGTACTGGACTCTCCCAACATCTGGAACATATTTCCTGCCTCAATCCTATCAAATCCTTTAATTATCTTAAACGTTTCAATCAGATCCCCTCTCAATCTCCTCAATTCCAGCGTGTACAAGCCCAATCTCTCCAATCTCTCTGCGTAAGACAGCCCTGCCATCCCAGGAATCAACCTAGTGAATCTACGCTGCACTTCCTCAATTGCCAGAATGTCCTTCCTTAAACCTAGAGACCAAAACTGTACACAATATTCCAGGTGTGGTCTCACCAGGGCCCTGTACAAATGCAAAAGAACATCCTTGCTCTTGTATTCAATTCCCCTTGTAACAAAGGCCAACATTCCATTTGCCCTCTTCACTGCCTGTTGCACTTGCTCATTCACCTTCATTGACTGGTGAACTAGGACTCCTAGGTCTCTTTGCATTTCTCCCTTACCTAACTCGACACCGTTCAGACAATACTCTGCCCTCTTGTTCCAGCTTCCAAAGTGGATAACTTCACATTTATTCACATTGAATGACATCTGCCAAGTATCTGCCCACTCACTCAACCTATCCAAGTCTCCCTGTATTCTCCTAACGTCCTCTTCGCATGTCACACTGCCACCCAGTTTAGTATCGTCAGCAAACTCGCTGATATAGTTTTCAATGCCCTCATCTAAATCATTGACATAAATCGTAAAGAGCTGTGGTCCCAATACAGGGCCCTGTGGTACCCCATTAGTCACCTCCAGCCAGTCTGAGAAACACCCATTCACTGCTACCCTTTGCTTTCTATCTGCCAACCAGTTTTCTATCCATGTTGAAACCCTGCCCCCAATGCCATGAGCTCTGATTTTACTCACCAATCTCCTATGTGGCACCTTATCGAATGCCTTCTGAAAATCTAGGTACACAACATCTACTGGCTTACCCTCGTCTAACATCCTTGTTACACCCTCAAAAAACTCCAACAGATTAGTCAAGCATGATTTGCCCTTGGTAAATCCATGCTGGCTCAGCCTAATCCTATTTCTGCCATCTAGATGTGCCACTATTTCGTCCTTAATAATGGACTCAAGCATCTTCCCCACGACTGACGTTAGGCTAACAGGGCAATAGTTCTCCATTTTCTCCTTCCCTCCCTTCTTGAAAAGTGGGACAACATTAGCCACTCTCCAATCTTCAGGAACTGATCCTGAATCTAAGGAACATTGGAAAATGATTACCAATGCATCCGCAATTTCCTGAGCCACCTCTTTTAGAACCCTCGGATGCAGACCATCTGGACCCGGGGATTTATTAGCCTTCAGTCCTACCAGTCTACTCATCACAGTTTCTTTCCTAATGTCAATCTGTCTCAATTCCTCTGATATCTTATGACCCTGGCCCATCCATACATCTGGGAGATTGCTTGTGTCCTCCCTGGTGAAGACAGATCTAAAGTACGCATTAAATTCTGTTGCCATTTCCCTGTTTCCCATAATAATTTCTCCCAATTCATTCTTCAAGGGGCCAACATTGTTCTTAACTATCTTCTTTCTCTTCACATAGCTAAAAAAGCTTTTGCTATCCCCTTTTATATTCCTGGCTAGACTGAGCTCATACCTGATTTTTTCTCTCCGTATTGCTTTTTTAGTTAAGATCTGCTGTTCCTTAAAACTTTCCCAATCATCTGTATTCCCACTCATCTTAGTCCTGTCATACTTCTTTTTCTTTAATGCTGTACAATCTCTGACTTCCTTTGTCAACCACTGTGGCCCCTTCCCCCTCTTTGAATCCTTCCTTCTCATTGGAATGAACTGCATTTGCATCTTTTGTATTATGCCCAAGAATATCTGCCACTGCTGATCCACTGTCTTTCCTGCCAGGGCATCTGCCCATTTAACTTTGGCCAGCTCTTCCCTCATGGCTCCGTAGTCTCCTTTATTTAGTTGCAACACTGACACCTCTGATCTGCCCTTATCCCTCTCAAATTGTAGATAAAAACTTATCATGTTATGATCACTACTTCCTAATGGCTCCTTTACTTCAAGATCACTTATCAATTCTTGTGCATTACACATCACCAAGTCCAAAATAGCCTCGTCCCTGGTTGGCTCAAGCACAAGCTGTTCAAAAAATACATCCCTTAGACACTCCACAAACTCCCTATCCTGGGGTCCAGCACCTACCTGATTCTCCCAGTCCACCTGCATGTTGAAATCTCCCATAATGACTGCATTACCTTTAGCACATGTCAATGTTAACTCCCTAATCAACTTGTACCCAATATCCACGCTACTGTTTGGGGGCCTGTACACAACACCCATTAGGGTCTTTTTACCCTTACTGTTCCTCAGCTCAATCCACACAGACTCTACTTCCCCTGTTCCCAAGTCACCTCTTGCTAAGGACTGAATCTCATTCCTCACCAACAGGGCCACCCCACCCCCTCTTCCCATATTTCTGTCTCTACGATAGCACGTATACCCTGGTACACTCAATTCCCAGGCCTGATCCCCTTGCAGCCATGTCTCCGTTATCCCAACAATATCGTAGTTCCCCATTTTCATCTGAGCTTCAAGCTCATCTGTCTTATTTCTGACACTACGCGCATTCAAGTATAGAATTCTTAGCTCATTCCTCCTCTCTTTGCTTAAAACACTGTCTACTGTACCTAACCCAGCTCCTTGAACTTCCATCGGGCAAATTGCACCCTGAATTTTGATGACCTTCTCAAGATCACCCAAACCTTGTACACATTTAACCCCATGCACCTTCTGAACAACCCTCTGGATCTGGATCCCTGCCCCCTGCGCATCTAGTTTAAACCCCCCCCCCCCCCCGAGCAGCACTGGCAAATACTCCTGCAAGAATGTTAGCACCCCTCCGGTTCAGATGTAGACCATCCCTTCGAAACAGATCCCAATGTCCCTGGAACAAAGACCAATTATCCAAAAACCTGAACCCTTCCTTCCTGCACCATGCTCTCAGCCTCGTATTAATGTGCATAATCATTCTATTCTTTGCCTCACTCGCACGTGGCAAAGGTAGCAATCCCAAGATTGTCACCCTGGAGGTCCTGCCTTTCAGCTTCACTCCTAACTCCCTGAACTCTCTAAGCAGGACCCCCTCACTCACCTTACATACATCATTGGTCCCTACATGGACCACTACATCTGGGTTCATGCCCTCGTTCTCAAGAATAGCCTGCACCCGATCTGAGATGTCCCGGACCCTGGCACCAGGGAGGCAACATACCATCCGAGACTCCCGATCTGCCGCACAAAATCTCCTATCTGCCCCCCTAACTATAGAGTCCCCTAAAACTATTGCTCTCTTCTCTTCCCTCCTCCCCTTTCTAGTTGAGGGTTCAACCTCTGTGCCAGAGGCAGGACCACTACAACTCATTCCTGGTAGGTCATCCCCATCAACAGTATCCAGTACGGTATACTTATTGTTAATGGGAATGGCTGCAGGGGTGCTCTGCTCTCTCTGCCTGCTCCCCCTGCCTCTCTGGACCGTCACCCATCTGCCTACCTCTTGGTTTTTTGGTGTGATCTGATCTGTAAGCTCCACGATCACTGGACTAAGTGTGTAAATGTAGGAGGGGACTATGTTGAAAAATAAATGTGCTAAGTTTTCTAAAATTGTCTCATTTTACCTCAGGTCACGAACCAATCAATCACCCCTCGTATTGCATGAGATTTAGCGACAGCAGTACAATGCAATATATGATAATATAGAAAAAATAAATAAGTAAAATCAATTACAGTAAGTGAGTGTGTATTAAATAGTCAAGTTAAAAATAGTGCAAAAACAGAAATAATAAAAGTAAGGTAGTATTCATGGGTTCAATGTCCATTTAGGAGTCAGATGGCAGAGGGGAAGAAGCCATTCCTGAATCGCTGAGCATGTGCTTTCAGAATTCTGTACCTCCTTCTTGAATAATGGACACTGTCTTTCTGAGGCACTGCTTCTTGAAGATGTCTTGGATACTACAGAGCCTAGAGACTAAGATGGATCTCCCACTCCATCTCCCACTTACCACACACGTCTTTGCCAGAAAACAACCTGTGCCAATCCACACTTACCAGATCCTTTCTGTTACCATCAAAATTGGCCTTTCTCCAATTTAGAATCTCAACCTAAAGACCAGACCTATCCTTTTCCATAATTACCTTAAAAAATAATTAATTAAATATTCCATAATTATCATAAAAACAAATGGCATTATTTTCACTAGATATGAAGTAGTCTCCTACAAACTTCTGTCACCTGCCCTGACTCATTCCCTACTAGGAGATCTAGTATCACACTCTCTCTAGTTGGGACTTCTAAGTACTGATTAAGAAAACTTTCCTGAAGACATTTGACAAACTCTTTCCCAGCCAGCCTTTCTACAGGATGTGAGTCCCAGTTAATCTGTCTGTCCTGACTGAGAACTGTCATGGCATTTTCCCCGACTAGTAACATCACCCCTCACCCTTTAATCACTTCTGCTCTATCATATTTAAAACAAGGAATCCAGATTATTAAACTGCCAGTTCTGCCCCTCCTGCAACCAAGCCTCACAAATGGCTACAATGTCATAATTCTATGTGCTGATCCATGTCCTAAGCTCAAACAAGAGAAAAGCTGCAGATGCTGGAAATGAAAGCAACACACACAAAATGCAGGAGGAACTCAACAGCCCAGGCAGCAGCTATGGAGAAGAGCAAATAGTCGACATTTCAGGATGAGACCCTTCATGTGGCCTGGCCTGATGAGTTTTTCCGGCATTTGGCATTCCCTAAGCTCATTCGCCTCTCCTATAAGACTTCTTGCATTGAAATATACGCAGGTCAGAACATTAGTCCCGTCATGCTCAACCTTTTGATTTCTGCCTTTGTATGTAGGCTGAAAAACATTTTTCTCCACAACCACTCCACTATCTATTCTAGTGCTCTGGTTCCCATCTCCCTACAACTCTAGTTTAAACTCCTCTGTGCATCACTAGCAAACCTTCCTTAAAAATATTGCTGCATTAATGTTGACCCTTAGCTTCTACTGAGAGCAGTGCAATTTAAAATAGCTGTCAATAACACAACACAACCTGACAATATTATTTTTATCGACTCACGTGCTGAAATATCCAAATTAAAATCAGGGAGTTCTTCATTCATAGATGTACGATAACATAGAGTACTCAACCCCGTTGAAATTCTGGTGTTGCTGCATCACCCCAGGCTGAATTGTCACATAAATGAGATAAGTTTATTTCTGAAGCGCAGTGTTTGTTCCATAAGGTGAGTTGACTCTCAGACATCATGAGGAAGCAGCAGGGAGGCAGCCCACCTGTGGGGAGAGAGAAAGCTCCAGCTTGGACCTGGCCCAAGTCTTAGCTCTGCCTTCTGTGCGTATTGAACACTCGGAAGCCGGCTGCAGTAACATGGAACAAATGGGTTTCAATCTGAGTCTGCTGGCCTGATAGGGTTGAAGAAATCTCATCAGGAAGTCTATACAGATCCGCAATTCGTTTCCCTAATGCTCATGTGTTGCACACGATTAGTGCATTTCAGCAAGCTTGTGCTGCCTCTGCCTCTTGCTTGTGGGGTGTGTGCTTTATGCGGAGTACTATGTTTGGTTTTGATTGCCTCATTATACAGTAGACTCATACAATCCTAGAGCTATTTGCAAAGACACCATCCCAACGATTCAAATCATCTATGCCAACCAAATTGTGCTCCTGATCTAATGTCATTTGCTTGTGTTTGGTCCATGTCCCTCAAAACTTTTCTTATCCATACAACTGTCCAAATTTACTTTAAGTATCACAATTGTAGCTGCCTCAACCAGTTCCACTGGCAGCTCATTCCACAGGAAAGACGTTCCATCCAGAAAAGGTTTAGAAGAGTAGTTTCTGGGATGAGAAAATCGTTACGAGGTAAGGTTTAGAGACGCTGGAACAATTTTACTTCGAGAAGGCTGAGGGGAAATGAGATAGAATAAAAAGGGTTGCAGTTGAGTGATGTTGGTAGGCTGTTACCATTTGTGGAGGGGCAGAGCACTGGATACCATGGGTGGAAGAAAAGCTTGAAAGCAATAGGAGGAAATACTTGTTTTAGAAGTATGTGGTTGGAATACGGGACACACGGTTTGCAGATGTGCTAGCATTCTGGTCTTCAAGAGGGAACTGGTTAAATATATGGTGGGAAAACTTTGCTGTACTGCAAAAAAAAAGTGCTAGTTGTGGAACTGGGAAAGAGTTGTAACAAATACAATGGGCTGATTGGCTACCTTCTGTTCTCTAACCATTCTGTGATCTGTGCCTTTGAATGTATCTTCAGGTCAAGAGAGGGTGTTTCAAGGAGAATCTAGAATATAAGGCCAATTGTTTCAGAATAGGAAGTCACCCATTTAGGGCAAAAATAGAAAGAAATTCTTCTCTCTGAGAGTTATAAATGCTTGGAATTCTCCCCACAGCAATCTTGAAAGGGATGATTTATTGGATATGATCAAAACCAAAATGAACAGAAGCAGATGTTTGGTATTCAGTAGAGTTAAGGATTTTGGGGAAGATTCAGGAGAGTGGAGCTGAGACCGAATTGAGGTCAGCTGAGACTTCATCGAATAGTGTACAGAAGATTTAAGGGGCAAAATTTCTGACTCCTGCTTCATTTTTTTGTTTCCTAATGTACAATGCACCAACACGCTCACTGATATAGGAAGCTGTACCTTCAAGCAGAAGTATTTCTTCCCTACTTTATCAGAAAGCAAAACTTCATTAATTCCCAAGCCACTTCCTCTCCACTGAAGATTCTGCCATTTCCATCAGTAATATATGTTGTAGTCTGTGCCTATTCTTGGAACCTATAACCTGGTTTTGAATTATAGAGTCATAGAGTAATACAGTATGGATAAAGGCCCTTCAGCCCATTCAGTACAGGCTGATTCTGATTCATTGGTCTTAGAACAGCGATAGGGCCAGGGGCAATAATAACTGCTAAATATTTCAAGGCATTGTACAGTATATGAGAGATTCAAACAAAACCTGAGGTCAGGCTATAGCTGGAGATGTTCCGATGGATGGCTGAAAGCTTGGGTGAAAAGACTGGTTAAAGGAAGCAGGCTGACATGTTTAAGAGAGAATTTGTGTGTACATGGAGTAGCTAAAACTGAGGATCACCTAAAGTCCAGAATCAGTAGTGTAGATATAGCAGGTGGTTAAAAGGTAGGAATTTGAGAGATACAGTGTGGGAAGATCTCTCAGAGCTACTGTTGTGGTAAGGTTTATCAACAGAGCAGATGTATCAGGGCCAGAGAATTGAGAAAGTGCATTGTCCTTCAGGAAAGGAGGATCAGAGGAATGTGATCAACATGGCTGTGGAAATCTGTGAAATTTTGGTCTTTTCTTACACATAATGATAGTGAAGGAGGCCATTCATCCCACTGGATTTGTGCTAGATCCCACCGGGCAACATCATTAGTCCTATTCCCCCTCTATTTAATGGATGTAAGTTGCTAGCCTGTCCCTTGAGATGGAGATGAAGAAGGAAAGTGCAGAAAGAGATGACCATATGAAAGTGAGGAACAGGGGTAATTTGGTGGCAAAGGAAGATAAAAGTTGTGTATTTTATTGGGAAGCAGCAGCAACATGATGATCAATGCACATCTACAGCACCAACAGCACTGGCAAGAAAGGAGGTGTCATTCCTATTTTAATAATTCTGTCTTGCCAGGTATCTTCTGTGTCCACTTCATGTGTGCCTGTGCCGGACTGAGTTCCTTGGTATGATCCATGGAGATGGATCCCGACAAAGCTTCCTGATTTAAATGGCACCCTCCTCTCATCAGGTCTGTAAAGAGCTTAGCAGTCTGCTTGCTATAGGCTTTCTGCACTGATTTAAACTTCCTGTTTATGTGTTGCCTGTAGTCTTGATAATCACACCCACCTTTGTGGCCTCCTTTTCCCTCCATTGATAAATTCAAGATCATACATACCGCTAGTTATGAAATTACACCATCCCAATCATCAACAGCCTATGTTTGCTAATCTATACAGGATAGCAATGCATTAGTTTTAATGTTCTCATCCATGTAATCATAGGGTAATATAGAGCTCAGAAATTAACCCTTCAGGACAACACATCCATACTCTAATTCCACTTGCCTGCATATCTTTCTATGCCTTGCCAAGTTACATGTCTATCCTAATGTCTCATAGTAGTAATTTTATCTAACTCCACTACCTCCTCATTGGAAATTATTCTGTCATTAGCTTAGGGTTAATTAGATTTTGCTGGGGTGGCCTGGCTCGAAGGACCAGCAGGGACTGCTATTGCTAAATAAATAAATTAAATTAAAAACTACACACGAACAACTCATGTGCAAAAGGAGTCAGACTGCAAATACAAGAATGTGTAACAATACTAATGAATTAGTAAGTAATAAATAATATTGAGACCATGCATTGTATTGTCCTCAGAAATGAGTCCATAGGTCATGGAATCAGTTCTGTGTTGTGTTGAGTGAAGTTGCTAAGGTAGTTCAGGAGCCTGATGGTTGAAAGGTAATAACTATTTCTGACCTCGGTGATGTGGGCCTAAGTATCTGATACCTCCCTCCCAATGACAACAGTGAGAAGAGAACATGGGCTAGGTAGTAGGAGCCCCTGAAGATGGATGCTACTTTCTTGTGGCAGCACTCCTTATAGATGTGCCAAATGATGGGGAGAGCTTTACTCGTGATGGACCAGGGTATATCAGTTATCTTTTGTAGCCTTTTCCATTCAAGGGCATTGGTGTTTCCATACCAGGCCGTGATGCCACCAGTCAGGATACTCTCCACTGTGAATCTATAGAAGTTTATCAAAGTTTTAGATGACATGCCAAATATGTACAAAACTCTAAGAAAGTAGAGGTGCTACCATGTCTTCTTTGAAATGCTACTTGCATGCTCGTCCCAGGACAGATCCTCTGATAAAGTTACAGGCCCTCTTCACCTTCAATCATGTCAAATGCCTTCTACAATGCCCTATTCACTTTTGTTGCCATTTTCGGGGAGCTATAAATATGTTCCCTGTGGCGACTGAAATTACCAGCCGCACCATCAACCGGGCATATTAAAGTGTCCTGTAGCCGAGCATCCCCCTGATAATCTGGCAAATGTCTGAGTGGTCCCATTACACCAGCCTAAGTAGATGGGGCTGGATAATTGGATTGTGCCATTCTGCTACAGCCACAGGGGTGTTCTCTGGAGCTGCTTCATTTATGCCGTATCTTTTTAAGGAGATGAATGTTCTCTCTCCCCTACAGTTTACTGTGGACTGACCAGTATCGAATATAAACCCACAGTCAGGAGATGAGTGGTGTCTTTAGGTTTGTGGAGTGTTTGCTATGTTGTTGTAACCAAGTTCTGTTTAGCTGATTCAAGTTTGGACTCAACAGTTCTGTCAAGTTTGTAAGCACTTTGGGTATAAAACCTCTATTTTTTTTTCCCCTTTACCTGTTCTCCCAGTTTTATGCTTACCCTCGTCCTTAATATTCCCCAAGAGTCCTCCGTACATTAACATTCCTGAGGTCCCTGCTACTTTCTGCATATGTCCTGTTTCTATCTGAAAATGCATCACCTCATGCTTCTCTGAAAAATAATCTGGCAAAGTGTCAGCAATCGCTCTATTTGTCAAGTCTGGATTGGTTCTGTTTCAGCATCTGTTTTGGGGTGCAACCCATTCTAATGCTGATTTAAGCATTCTTTTGATCAATTTCACAATTGATTCAATTTGGCATTAGTGATGAATATAACCCTATTCTAAAAAAGAAAGATGTGAATTCCAAATTCTAACCAATTATTTGACATTGGCATAAGTTCCACTGAATTGTGCTAATTAAGCAAATTATTTTGCCTTCCATCTCTGAGTATGTACTCAGCCAAGATGAGCATACTTGTGTCATTTTAATCATTGGTATTTGATATGTCAGAGTGTTTCTCCACACTAGGGCATAAGAATTGGTGCTAATTAGATTTTAAACTGTATTTTGTTCTTTCTCTGATAGAACATTACATTTATATTCTCTAGAAAGCTTCTCACAAGCATTTAATGGCACAATTTACACCTCAAGATATGTAAATTGTCAATGAAGCTGTGTTTGTCTGCTTTGCTAATGACCCAGATGTTTACGTCAGCCAGTGTCTGAGACATCTTTAATAAGATTGCTGTCTGAAACTGAGTTAACTTGATCCCAGATTAAAGGAAATTTTTAATGCAGAAAGCCTCTCGATTTAAAGGTCTGTCAGATTGTTTATTTATTTATTTAGCGATACAGTGCAGTGTTGCCCCTTCCAGCCCTTCAAGCCATCCTGCCCCAACGACCCCCGACAAACCCAATTAACCCTAGCAATTTAGAATGAGTGAACCGACTAACCAGTATGTCTTTGGACTATGGGACGGAATAGGAGCACCCAGGAAAACCCAGAACAGCACCAGAATTGAACTCTGAACTCCAGAACGCCCCGAGCAGTAATAGCGTTGCGCTAACCACAACACTATCGTGGCAACTAAAAAAAACAAAGGAAACTTTAGAAGGTGCTGGAGCTGTAGGAGGTGGTGCTGAAGAGCCTGAATTATAAGATGAAAGCTCAGAGGAGTTTTATGAAATTGTATTGTAAATCTGTCATTGTCAATTTCCATCCAATCCTTTGCGGCTGAAGCACTTATTCAATTCCAAAAAAAAAACAAATCCATTTCTGAATCTCACAGCACAGATTATAAAACATGAGTGAGAAACCAGCTTGGAGCCCTCGAGACCCAATGGAAACATACTGAGCAAAGAAATTGAAAATTACCTTCCTGTAAATCTTATCATGGGGTATCAACTGTTCAGGGCGGGACCGTTGATGTGAAGTAACTTTATGTAAAGGTGAAATGTGTATGTTTCTATTGTGTGGACTTTTCATAAGACATAAGGACAGAATCAGGCCATTTGGCCCATCGAGTCGGCTCCACCATTTCATCATGGCTGACCCATTATTCCTCTCAGCCCCAATCCCTTGCCTTCTCCCCATATCCCTTCATGCCCAAACCGATCAAAAATCTATCAACCTCTGCCTTAAATATATACACACAGGCTTGGCCTCCACAGCTGCCTGTAGCAATGAGTTCCACAGATTCACCATTCTTCACCAGGTTAGCCCTGTGACTCCCAAACAAGGGAAGTATTTTGTAAGTTTTTAGCTCCTTCCTGAATTCATCTGCAATGCCAGACCCCGGAGTAGTACTCATGGCCAGACCAAGATAATGAGCCAACTCAGCATACATAGAGGGTGTCAAATAAAGCCCATCTTGACTAATCCTAAGCTAACACAAGAGTTAAAAACAAAATAGCAGGCAAAGAAACCTGCATCTTCTGCATTCAGCTAGAAATTAAAGCCTCTTACTCTTACTCGATGTCAGCAAGACCAACAAGCTGATTATTGACTTCAGGAGGAGGAAAGCTTAGGGAGAGTTTAAACTAGGATTGCTGGAAGGTGGGAGCCAAACTGAAGAGACGGGGGAAGAGGAGGTTGGCTCACAAATAGAGAAAGCTTGGAGACAGTGCGAGAGGGAGGCAGGTGATAGAGAAGGGACATGCTCAGACCAATGATTTGACGCGTATCTAATTTAATGTAAGGAGTATTATGAACAAAGAAGGTGAGCTTAGAGCATGGATCAGTACTTGGAGATATGATGTGGTGGCTATTACAGAGACTTCGATGGGTCAGGAGCAGGAATGGTTACTTCAAGTGCCAGGTTTTAGATGTTTCAGAAAGGACAGGGAGGGAGGCAAAAGAGGTGGAGGAGTGGCACTGTTGATAAGAGATAGTGTCACGGCTGCAGAAAAGGAGAAAGACATGGAGGGATTGTCTACTGAGTCTCTGTGGGTGGAAGTTAGGAACAGGAAGGGGTCAATAACTCTACTGGGTGTTTTTTATAGACCACCCAATAGTAACAGGGACATCAAGGAGCAGCTAGGGAGATAGATTCTGGAAAAGTATAATAATAACTGAGTTGTCGTGGTGGGAGATTTTAATTTCCCAAATATCGATTGGCATCTCTCTAGAGCAAGGGGTTTAAATGGGGTAGAGTTTGTTAAGCGTGTTCAGGAAGGTTTCTTGACGCAATATGTAGATAAGCCTACAAAAGGAGAGGCTGTAATTGATCTGGTATTGGGAAATGAACCTGGTCAGGTGCCAGATCTTTCAGTGGGAGAGCATTTTGGAGATAGTGATCACAATTCTATCTCCTTTATCATAGCTTTGGTGAGTGATAGGAACAAACAAGTTAGGAAAGCATTTAATTGGAGTAGGGGAAATATGAGGCTATCAGGTACAAACTCGGAAGTATTATTTGGGAACAGATGTTCTCTGGGAAATGTACAGAAGAAATGTGGCAGATGTTCAGGGAATATTTTTGTGAAGTTCTGCATAGGTCTGTTCCAATAAGACAGGGAAAGGATGGTAGGGTACAGAAACCGTGGTGTGCAAAGGCAGTTATAACTCTAGTCAAGACGAAAAGAAGAGCTTACGAAAGGTTCAAAAAACAGGTAATGATAGAGATCTGGAAGATTATAAGGCTAGCAGGAAGGAGCTTAAGAAAGAAATCAGGAGAGCCAGTAGGGGCCATGAGAAGGCCTTGGCGGACAGGATTAAGGAAAGCCCCAAAGCATTCTACAAGTATGTGAACAGCAAGAGAATAAGATGTGAGAGCATAGAACCAATCAAGTGTGACAATGGAAAAGTGTGTATGGAACCGGAGGAGATAGTAGAGATATTTAATGAGTACTTTGCTTCAGTATTCACTACAGAAAAGAATCTTGGCAATTGTAGGGATAACTTACAGCAGACTGAAAAGCTTGAGCATGTAGATATTAAGAAAAAGAATGTGCTGGAGCTTTTGGAAAGCATCAAGTTGGATAAGTCTCTGGGACCAGACTAGATATACCCCAGGCCACTGTGGGAGGTGAGGGAGGAGATTGCTGAGCCTCTGGTGATGATCTTTGCATCATCAATGAGGCAGGAGAGGTTTTGGAGGATTAGAGAATTGCGGATGTTGTTTCCTTATCAAAGAAAGGGAGTAGAGATAGCCCATGAAATTATAGACCAGTAAGTCTTACTTCATTGGTTGGTAAGTTGATGGAGATGATCCTGAGAGGCAGAACTTATGAACATCTGGAAAGGCATAATATGATTAGGAATAGTCAGCATGTCTTTGTCAAAGGCAGGTCGTGCCTTACAAGCCTGATTGAATTTTTTGAGGATGTGTCTAAGTACATTAATGAAGGTAGAGCAGTACATGTAGTGTATATGGATTCAGCAAGGCATTTGACAAGGTACCCCATGCAAGCCTTATTGAGAAGGTAAGGAGGCAAGGGATCCAAAGGGACATTGCTTTGTGAATCCAGAACTGGCTTGCCCACAGAAGGCAAAGAGTGGTTGTAGACGGGTCATATTTTGCATGGAGGTTGGTCACCAGTGGAGTGCCTTAGGTATCTGTTCTGGGACTCCTTCTCTTTCTGATCTTTATAGATGACCAGGATGAGGTAGTGAAGGGATGGTTTAATAAATTTGCTGATGACACAAAGGTTGGGGGTGTTGTGGATAGCGTGGAGGGCTGTCAGAGGTTATAGTGGGAGATAGTTTGGATGCAAAACTGGGCTGAGAAGTGGCAGATGGAGTTCAACCCAAATAATTGTGAGGTGGTTTATTTTGGTAGATCAAATCTGATGGCAGAATATAGTATTAATGGTAAGACTCTTGGCAGTGTGGAGGATCCGAGAGATCTTGGGGTCCAAGTTCATAGGAGACTCAAAGCTGTTGCACAGGTTGACTCAATGGTTAAGTAGGCGTATGGTGTATTGGCCTTCATCAATCGTGGGATTGAGTTTAGGAGCCGACAGGTAATGATGCAGCTATATAGGACCCTGGTCAGTCCCCATTTGGAGTACTGTGCTCAGTTCTGGTCGCCTCATTACAGGAAGGATGTGGAAACCATAAAAAGGGTGCAGAGGAGATTTACAAGGATGTTGCCTGGATTAGGAAGCATGCCTTATGAGAATAGGTTGAGTGAACTTGGCCTTATTTCCTTGGAGCGACGGAGGATGAAAGGTGACTTGATAAAGTGTATAAGATGATGGGAGGCATTGATCATGTGGATAATCAGAGGCTTTTTCCCAGGGCTGAAATGGCTAGCATGAGAGGGCACAATTTTAAGGTGCATGGAAGTAGGTGCAGAGGAGATGTCAGGTTTAAGTTTTTTACTCAGAGAGTGGTGAGTGCATGGAATGGGTTGCCATCGACGGTGGGGAGGTAGATACGATAGTGTCTTTTAAGAGACTCCTGGACAGGTACATGGAGCTTAGAAAAATAGAGGGCTACGGACAACCCTAGGTATTTTCTAAGGTAAGGACATGTTCAACACAGCTTTGTGGGCCGAACAGCCTGTATTGTGCTGGAGGATTTTTCTATGTTTCTGAAGCAGAGGTCTATGAGCCAATCTTCATCGGGGGATCAGAAGTGGAAAGGGTCAGCAACTTTAAATTCCTCAGGGCTATCATTTCAGACGATCTGTCCTGGGCTCAGCACACAGTTGCAGTTATGAAGAAAGCTTGGCAACACTTCTACTTCATTAATAGTTTGTGGGGATTTGACATTGACAACTAAAATTTCAACAAACTTCTATAGTTGTGTAGTGGAGAGTATATTGACCGAGTACATCACAGCCTGCATATGGAAGCACCAATGCTCTTGAATGGAAAATCCTACAACAATTCGTGAATACAGACCAGTTCACCACAGACAAAACCCTCCCCACCTTTGAGCATATCTACATGAAACATTGTCACAGGAATTCAGCATCATCAGCAACTCCCACCACCTAGGACATGCTCTCTTCTCACTGCTGTCATCAGGAAGAAAGTACAGGATCCCAGAGCTCACACATCAGATTCAGGAACCCTTATTGTCCCTCAACCATCAAGCACTTGAATCAAAGAGGATAACTTCACTCAACTTCATTTTCCCCATCATCAAAATGTTGCCAGAAACCTATGGACTCACTTTTGAGGACTCTTCATCTAATGTTCTTGATACTTATTGTTTGTTTATTTATTATTGTTATTTTTTTATTTTTGTATTTGCATGGTTTGGTGTCTTTTTCACACTGGTTGAACCCAAAGATGGTGCGATCTTACACTGATTCTATTATGGTTATAATTCTATTATGGATTTATTGATGAAACACCCTGGTTCCCCCAGCTGCGTAAGTCCAGGGAAGACGCTCTCAACTACCGCCAACTTATGAGATTGAGACGGTTCATCCCACACCAAACCAGGTTTGTGTGACTGCTGTGTAATTTACTACCCTGTTACAAATTAATGCCATGAAATAACAGACAGTACACTGCATATGACTAAAGGAATTATATTTATGAATCTTAACAAAAGGGTTAGTAAAGAATAACAAAGAGAAAAGGGTCCACTCTCATTAAACAGTCAAATGTGCACAAGTTGGAGCGATTCTTTAACTTCTCTGTCACTCATGTGCTGGGCAGCGTGAACACCCACACCACCTACCAAACTTCACTCGTAATCCATCTCAAACAAGCGGGTCTCCCACCAGATCGTACGCTACGACCAGTTCTCCTCAGCATCTTCTCTTCATCTCCCACCGATCAAAAGCCCAAGACCAACCTTATTGTCCCTCACCAAGTAAACCTCCCACTAATTGGATGGCACACATTCCACATCACCCCTTATCTTCAACGATAACCCAGACAGGTTGCAAGCAGAACAAGCATCGCTTACAAAGCTGCTGAGTGAAATACCTACAGCATAACAGTGAAAATGTGAACCAAGGCATTACATTGAGTATGCTAACAAGAAAATGAACCTCAACGTTTTAGATGGTGACATATATACTTTATACTTTAATAATAAATTTACTTTGAACTTTGAAGTTGACCAATCAATTGATTCTGCACTAGTATGTGGGCAGCCATATTTTGGCACCTTAAATATTCTAAGGTTCGAAGGATATTTATTATCAGAGTATGTATACGTTAAACAAGCTTGAGATTTGTCTTCTTACAGGAAGCCACAAAACAAAGAAACCCAAAAGAACCCATAAAAAAAAGACTGTCAGACACCCAATGTGCAGAGAAAAACAACAAATTGTGCAAACAATAAAAGTAGGCGAGTGGCGTTCAGAACAAAAATTACTCCACAGACACGACACATGAAGCAGCTGGAGCAGGACCCAGCCTTGGACTCAGTTCAGCACAGAGCCAAGTAAACATTACAGAACAGTGAACAGAACCAGCATGAACCTGCCCCTGATCCTGACACCCCACCTTTTCAATCTGGTCTGGAGTTTAATTCGTCCAAATATCCAACTGATCCTTACTCTAGGACCCAGGCCCTGTTGCTTTGATGCACTCCGGCCTGGACCTTGCCGGCACGTTTAGGCCCGTACCCAACCTTTCCAAATCAGCCTGGACCTTAGATCAACGGGCCTCTACTTTTTCTCGCCTCCAGTTGCCTCGACTTTTGCCTCACCATGAATGTGCCTTGATTTTGCCTCACACCCACTCACTTTGATCCTCGACTCAGCCTCGCCTTCACTTACTTTGACTCTCAACTCTTCCTTACCTCTGCCCGCCTCTTCATTGTTTGAGGTCATTGCTTACCATAAATTTTACCAGGAAAAAAATGCTATTTATAAAGTAATCAGTTGCATTCTTTGCTTTGTTTGCTGCCAGTAAGTAGTCGCTGGGCATCTTAATCAGAAGAAATATTCTTATGACTATTAAAATCCTCAAAGAAAATATACATGACAAAATCTGCAGATGCTGGAAATCAAAAGCAGCACATGCAAAAGGCTTAAGGAACCCAGCAGACCAGTCAGCATCCATAGACAAGAATAAACAGTCGACATTTCAGGCCAAGGCTCTTCTTCAGGGCTGGAAAAGAAGACTGTCACATTTTCCAATGCTTACTGAATATTTTGCTGGGTATTGTTAGAAGATGAAGATTGTCTCTAAAGAGTCCACGACAAACCTAAAGTTTCTACCATCATTGTTCAGCTTTCTCTTATAAAACTGATTTGTGATTTAGTCCAGCCATTCCATGTCATGCTGACTTGCACCATTATTTATATAAAAACAATGTTTTACCCAGTCTATAATCAAGAAGATGAAAATTAATATTAACAACATAAAATTTCACAATGAGGGATTAACAGAGAACTGCATTAAATCCAACAGTCTGTCTACAGTAGTCTTCAGCAGGATCTTAAGGTTAAAAAAATAGTTTACAAAGAACGGCGTAATAGAATCCACTGAACAGGAGCTAAGAGTCAGAAAAAAAAGACTTCCATTGATATAACACTTTTAATAACATCAACACATCCCCAAGCACTTTACAGCCAATTAAGTACTATTTTAATGTAGGAAACACAGCAGCCAATTTCTCCACAGCAAGATTCCACAAACAGCAATGAGATAATGACCAGATAATCTGTTTTATGGTGATGTGGTTGAGGAACAAGTATTGGCCCAGGACACCGGGGAGATCTCCCTCTTCATCTCTGTAATAGCGTCATGGGATTTTTTTTATATATCCTCCTGAGGGAAACTTTGGTTTAATGTTCCATCCAAAAGCCACCACCACTGACAGTGGAATAAACACGGTCTCAACACTGCATGGAGGTGTCAGATTCAAGTGTGTAATCAAGTTTCTGGAGTGTGACAAGTTCGTGATTCCATCAAGGCAAGAGGCTCATGGGTAAAGGAGCAAGTTGATGCAATGGCAAGGCTTACAGACACGAATGTCAGATAATGACAAGTGACTGTGAGTTGGAAAGGGAAAACGTCGAGTAGATTGTGCTGGAGTGGTCCAGGGTTCACCACTTGTGAGCTCCACACATCTAGGCTGGATATGAAGAGGAAATGTCACAGGCCTCTGATCTCTGACTCCAGCAGAATAGTGCAGGGCTTTGAAGGGAGCACTGTGCTAGCTTTGTCGTTTTCTTACCTCTGTCCCTGCCCCTCCCTTGCTCTGCATCCTGTCCCTGCCTCTGTCCCTGTTGTTTCTTTCTTTATCCCTGCTCCTCTTCTTGCCCCTGTCCTTATCTCTGTCCCTGCCCTGCCCTTCTTTACGCCTGTCCTTACCCCTGCCCTTGACAGTGTCCCTGCCCTTGTCCCAGCTGCTGTCCCTGTTCCTGGCCCTCTCCTTGCCCCAACCTTGTTCATTTTCTTGGCCCTGCTTCTGCAACTGTCTGTGCCCCTGTTCCTGTCCCTGTCCTACCCCTACCCCTATCAAACTGTGACAGAGGGCTAAGTCCTCTGACTCAATTTCAGTTTCAGTCAAAGCTGTTGCAGATTTTGGAGCAACATCAATTTGTCCAACTCGAAAATGCCAACTTTATTGGCTAGTGATCCAATCCCATCTGCCCATGTTGGCCTAAAGCCCTCCAAACCTTTCCTATGCTTGTATCTATCTATATATCACTCAATTGCATGAAGAATCTGCCCCTGATGTTCCTTTTTTAAGTCTCTCACCTCTAATCTTAAGCATATGCCCCCTTGCTTTTTGCACCCTGTCCCTGGAACAAAGACCACGTGTTTTCACCCCATCTATGTCCCATGTGATAACATATACCTCTGTCAGGTCACCCCTTAATCTCTTACCTTCCAGAGTTCAGGCAACATGCTAGCAAATATTTTCTGCACTCTTTCGATTTGAATAGCACCATTCCTATAACAGGGTGACCAGAACTATACACAATACTCCAAGTGCAGCCTCACCAACATTATATATAAATGAAACGTAACTTCCCAAATCCTAAACCCATGAAATTCTGCAGAAGCAACCCACACATGTTGGAGGAACGTGGCAAGTCAGGCTGCTTTCCCCAAGGAATAGATGCTATCTAATTGTTAAGTTCCTACAGAACTTTTTATGTGTTTCCCAGCTCCCATAGGTAATGCCTTGACTGATGAAGACCAGCGTGCCTGATGTTTGTATCACACAGCATGGTGCTCCTGGAACCAGTAATAGAATCCCATTCTCCACTGTTTGACAGCAAGTAGACCCAAAGCTGGGGATCCCTTCAATGTGAACGGCTGTTTACTGGACCATCTGCTCAGAACCAGAGTGCGCACCTAACACGAAGGGATGTCAGCGAGGAGCAGAATAGTTGCCAGTTGACATTTCATTACTGGGGCATACTTTTAGGCACACCTACCTTTGCCCAACTACAGTTTTGATGGGTGATATTTGGATTTGCACAGATCACTATCTGTGCAGATTCTCTGCATGAGGAATATTCATAAATGGCTGAAAAAAAGAGAATATTTTGTATTTTATTCTTCAATGAAATACCTGCAGTTTGAGAGGTTTCAGCATTCATGATGTAACAAACCAACATGAGGATTCCCTTCCCTCTCTCTCCACTCTTTGTTGAACCTTTCATCTGTTCATTGACCATGCCAGAGGTCAAGCCATTTGACTGACCTGCCTGACACCAGAATCCCTACTGACTGCTGGAAACCCGTGGCCCTTGGCTGCTCGAAGTGTAGAAGGAGCGTCCAGGATGGTATTAAGAACATCAAGGCCAAGTGTCAGCAGTCCTGCACAAAATGAGAGGAGAATACAACACCTTCAGGCAAAACATAACTCATACCCGATTCCCATTGGCCTCATCAGTCCACGCAGAGCCTGCAGAAGCAAAGTGTAATAATTAACATGAGAGTCGGAGAATCTCAGAGGAAAAAGCGACGTGGCAGATTGTGACACTGTAACAGCGACTGTTTGTCCTTTCGCTGTGAAATGGGTGACATCTCTGTGCCCCTTGCTAGTGAGAGAGTGAGACAGACATTGGCATATCCAACTATCGGGTAAACAGCGGCTGAAATGGGTGGGGGGGGGTGGAAGTGGGGAGGTTGATGCTTTGTTACTGCTTGTGCAGGGGAGAGGGAGAGGGGGGCTTTGAGGTACTAATGTTTTTCTGTCGTTCAATCTTTTGGGGTTCTCTTCTGTTTTTTTGTGGATGTCTGTGAAGAGTAAGAATTTCAGGATGTATACTGCATACATTCTCTGATATTAAATGGACCCGTTTGAACCAATCCCAAGGCACTACAGTAGCTGCAGTTCCTACTGCTTATGACAATAGAGTTAAGGTAGTCGAAACCTTCCCTTTGATATAAAGACTGCATTTTGCAGCCCCCTTTCCAAGTACCAGAACAAAAAGTACCTCCCCGGACTCTGGATTGGGATTTGTAATGTGGTTTTTCTTGTGTGGTCTGTTTTGTGCTTTTTTGTGATATCATTCCAGAGAAAGTTGTCTCATTTTTTAACTGCATTGTATTTATGTTTTATAAACGACAATAAACTGAATCTGAAAATGCTTCAACTCTCTTACCCTCTCAACTGTTGATAATTTTTTTATAATGTTACAAAGCCAGGTTTTTAAATTACATTCCAGGTTGTTAACCACAATTCTAGCGGTTCCATCGGATTTGTTAGGAAATGAAAAGGAGGCGACACAAAAACAGCAGCAGATTTGGCTGTAATTTTCGATGAAACAGCAGAAGAAGTCGGAGAAGCCCAAGAAGCACTGCAACTGCTTGAAGGAGCACGGTTGGGGCCTTTCAACAATGGCATGCACTTTCTCTGGGTTCATGGTTATGCCTTGATTTAAAGAACGTAATCTAGGAAGGAAATTACTAGGGTGTGGAACTGGTATTTCTCGAACTTGCAGTAGAGTTGGTTTTTGAGGAGATACTGAAGGACTGAATGGG
The DNA here is from genome assembly GCF_030144855.1 of Hypanus sabinus. Taxonomy (NCBI): domain Eukaryota; kingdom Metazoa; phylum Chordata; class Chondrichthyes; order Myliobatiformes; family Dasyatidae; genus Hypanus; species Hypanus sabinus. The sequence continues at coordinate 32,438,918 of NC_082726.1, read as the reverse complement.
CATGATAATGTGGTCTTGGGGGCCCTCAGAGAAAATGAGGGTGTTGTCAATGGTAGATGAACACACTGTGTAGCATGTCTCTGAGGAGCTCATTAATGAAGGCTTGGAAAATGGCGGAATATTGGAAAGTCTGAAGACATTGCCAAGCATTTGTAGTCGCCAGTGGGTGTTATGAATGCCATCTTCTAATTATTCTGCTGGCTGATGTGGATCAAGTTGTAAGCTCTCCATAGATCCTGTCTGGTGAAGAACTGGGTCCTATGGAGTGTTTGAATGCATTATCCATCAAGGGGAAAAAGTAGCAGTTCTTAATGGTAATTTTGTTGAATTCATGGTAGTCAATGCAGGGATGGAGATTCCCTTGAGAGAAATTCCTGCATCGGTTGGGGATGATGCCATATGTAACGCTTTGGTGATGTAGTCATTCAAGGCTTGGGACTCAGGAGGGGAGACGGTGAACAGTGAGTGAACACCTCAGTGAGGAGGTGGTGCCTGGGAGGAAGTTGATTGTGCAGTACGGTGCTCTGTGAGGCTGACCTTTTACTGAAGATGATGGCTAAATCATGGTTCTCCTGTGGGAGTTCAATGAGGCTGAGTGTTTCCTCCATCTACACAGCTTTATGGGGTAAAGTCAACAGAGGTTCCAGGCAGGTGGTCCATGAGGTGGGTCTTTAACTCAGCAGTTAACCAGATGACCGAGTAAGTGAGGGTCATGAGTGCCAGGGGAACCGAAGATGAGGGGAGTGTTGGGTGAGTCAATCAGGAGGAATTGGATGGAGTTGCAGAGCTCTTCGATGCCTGTGTGCATAAGTTGTGTGTGAGCTCTGACTATCCCAAGGGATATCCATCAATAGTAGTGATGCAGAAGGGGTGAGAGATAGGCTTTGTGGGAAGTTTAAGCTGCACACACAAAATTTGGTCCAGAAATTTGCCAGCTCTGCTGGAATCCACCAGAGACTTCTATGTGTGTAGAGTGTAGAGGAAGGCAGAGAGTGAGTCAGGCTATGGAGCTGGAATGAGGGACCAAGGGGGAGCTTACCAGGTAGAAGGCCCCTCGACTCTTCCTGGTAGTGCCACTTCCCAGATACAGTGGGTATTTGATGATCGGCTGCTCTGCAGTTTGTGCACATGTTGCTTCTCCACCAGCGTTCATGCTCTTGGGGGTGGGGGGAAGTTAAGGGAGCTCTCCCTAACTGCATGGGTTCTGGAGGAGTTGTTGATGGAGATCCAACAGCCTGAAATGGTTCTGAGAATGGAACTGGGGTTCTGGCTGGTGATCTGTGGGTCGTTCCATAAGATGCTTGTCAGAGTGAATTAGCTTTCCTAGTCATTGGGTAGACAGCACATCTTCAGCAAGCCAGGAGGTAACAGGCCAGCAGTGCTTCCTCATTTCAGCCACATTCCACCTTGTGGGTCCTGAATTCTGTTGTATTATCTAGCACAGAGCATATGCCTTGATACAGGCAAAGTATCTGATCTGCTGCTTCCCTTCCATTTCTCAAAAGTTGAAAACCCGGTGCAACTCATTGGTGAAATTGTCATATCTGTTGCAAGTGTGGATCTTATTTTAACAGTTAGCAGTGGCCCAAGAGCTGATGAAGGCAAGTTTGGCTCAGTCCATAGAATACAGAGATGGCTAGAGCTCGAAGTGTAATAAGCACAGGGCCAGGAGTTGCAGCATTGGGCTGGGAATCCAGCAAAGCATTTAGGCTCCGGAATCTGGGGCTCCGAGAGAGGAGGTTGACTGGCATGGGGCTACTGTATTGAGATGGAGAGTGGTAAGCAGATAGTTTGCTCCTGTTTCTGGATTGTGCACTAATGTCGAAGGGCAACTTCCCTTAGGCAAGCAAACACTGTTGGGTCAATCACAAGTTCACCCATCCTGTCAAGAAATGTGGAGAAAATTTTACCAAAAAACAGAGCAGTGGAGTCAATTTAGTGGTGAACAAGAACTTTACTAATAAATTGCAAAATAACTAGCATGAGAGGCCAGAAAGCAAGCAAAAACCGATACTGAACACAACAGACAATGAGGTAACTGAAGGCTAGGAGCTACTGTTTGTGGCTGGCTGGTTTAATGGATGAATAAGGATTGCAGATGAGAGCTGGGTTTTAATAGGCTGCAGATGATGGGTTGGAAATGAATGGTGGTTGACTCCTATTAAATGGATGGAGACTGGAAGGTACCTACCTGTGCAGATTTGATGGGTGAGGCTACATTTGGATCTACAAGAATGTTGGAAGGACTTGAGAGACTAAGTTATAGAGAAAGGTTGGATAGTCTAGGTTTTTTTTCATAGAGATGAAATGATGGATGATCTTATCGAGGTGTATAACATCACTTGGTGCATCGATATGTTGAATGCATTCAACCTTTTTCCCAGTGTTAGGGAATCATGAACATGAGTGCTTAAATTTAAAGTGAGAGGGAAAATATTTAATAGGATTTTGAGGGGTATATATGCGGAATGAAGAAGTGATTGAGGCCGGTACAATATCAATTTTTAAATGACAACTTTGACAGATAGATTGGACTGATTCCAAAGGTTATATAGATGGAGATTCTTGGTCAGAATGTATCAATTGGGTCTAAGCTGTAGGACTCCATGACTATGACTCTAAGGAGAGGCAAATAGCTTGGATAAGGAATAATTCTTCAGCAAAAGATTATTCAAAATAGCAGTCAGTAGTGCTTTTTATGGACAGGTGGTAGTCTTATCTTGGGTTGTCACAAAAGATTCTACTTGTTCCCAAAATTCCCCACTGGGCAAATCAGTCCAAAGTTCTGTAACTGTAAAGGTGTTTATGAAGCTCCTCACTGATTGTTTTCACAACTAGAAGTCCACATCGCTGGTGGTTATAGACCCAGAACAGAACAGGGAAGGTCATATAGGGCATCTAGTACTGTTCTTATACAGGAGAGCAAATTTCCTTGTGGATGCAGGGTGTTTTGTACAACACAAGACTGCTGGCAACTATGAGCATGACTACATTTAAGGAGAGGATAAGCAAGGGAAAAAACAAATAATTTAAGAGTTATGGAGACAGATGATGAGAGTGAGAGGAGGTGTGAATGAAGTGTGAGTGTGTGAATTATTAGTTTGGAAGGGTCTGTATTCTGAATGCATTCAAATGTAAGCCCTTCATCACCCAGGGACCGAAAGAAGGTGGAGGTATGTTTATGGCGTGGGGAAGGGATTCAAAACTGAAGGGGTTAAAGTGTGTCTGTTTCACAGCGGAGGCTAATCAAGCCTTCTCATCCAAAGCTTGTTATAAACACTGCCAGAAGCAGCCACTCATGGGCTGATTCCAGCCTTCCTCTGGGAGTCTTCAATGGGCTTCAGAGGCCAAATGAGGTGTAAGTCTATTAAAATTAAAGCGTTTGTGCACAGATCAAAGTCCCACTGAGTATTACCGCTCTGCAAATGCCACTCAGGTATAGTTAATTTCTCCCTGACAAACAGCGGCCAGGTTTGATAGTAAACACACACAGCAGACTCCTGTATCACCATATACTTAACTTAGCCCTTCCATTGCTGCCACCTTCCAGCTAACACCAGGTCTTTCCCTTCCCCCAGCACTGAAGGGTTGCTGCACAACCGAGAGCCCTGATTTCAGCCTAAGTCACACACTGGGAATGATTCAAGTTCGTGTTGTATCCTTCACATTAGTTCCTGCACAGCTGGGAACTCTGCTTACTTCACGTCTCTCCAGATGTGGTGAGTGGAAATAAGTGTGCAATAACAATCCATTTCCGAAGTGTGCACATTATTGAGAAGACCAGTATTAATTACTGTCCTCCATGATCCTAACTGGAAGTCAACTATGGCAGCAAAGGATGTATAGGCCATGACACCTATGCATAGGCAAGGCTGGATGCCTCTTTTACCAAATGGACAGCTAGGTGTCTTCTGTTGCAGTCCAACAACATCTTGGCCACTTTCATTGACGCCAAACTTTCTGAACATGAGTTTTCAAACTTGAGTGGTCAGATTTTACTGAATTATAAGCTCCTGCATCTGCATAATTTATTCGGTTACATAAAGTCGGCATCATCACAGTTTATAACATGTATGGGGTGTGAGACAGGGACAACAGGGCAGTTAGTGGTGCTGATGACCTCAATTGCAAATGAAGATAGATGGCTTCAAGACTTTGGAAGAGGACATACATTGGGATAAATAAAATTAAAAGGGTTAAGCATCTTGAGATTGATTGTCACGAATGAGGATTTCCAAGCCTGAATTCAATGGATTAGGTAAATTAGTCTCACCTGGTAATACTGGATTATAAGGAATTTATTGAACCAATCAGATATTCTCCCATCTGCTGGTCATTTCCACAATTGCTCTTCAAAAGTAACAAAACTTTGACAGGACATTTACATACGATAGTAAATTCAGCAGCAGAGGGTTGGTCTAAGGCTGGGTTATTTACCACTCCAGTATAAACTCCTCATCTCTCGGATGAATTACCATGTGTTGGTCAGTTTTGTTTTGTTTGCCTGAGGAGGAAGACATAGAGGGAATGATCTGTTAGCTGAGCAATAAAGCAAGGCTGATAAATATTTTGACATGTTGAACAGTGTTTATTGAATGAGAGGGGCATGTTGGTGGGAAGGAATGTGCTTAAGAATCAGTAAAAGAAAGGAGAGAGAGGGAGGGTGAGGCAATGCTTGAGTGAGTGTGAATTAGAATCCGCAGCATACATTGATTGAATTGAGAGGAGACTGAATTACGTGCTGTTATACCTGTCAGCACAATCTAAGGAGACAGCTTCTCGCTCATTTTAATGCCAAGAAGAGACCCCCTTGCATATCTTCAATCGGCCTTTTTTTTGCATTGTATGTAATAGGAGACTGAAGAGGTCAGTAGTGCATGGATGACTTTTGACCCTTAATCTCTTTGAGTGGCATTTGCCAGTCAACCTAAGCTGTTTTGTGATAATAGTTTATTGACTAGGCTGCCATTTTCATACCTCAGGCACAATGTAAGCCGAGAGTAACAGGGTGCTCTCCACAATGTATGGCAGGGATGGGGAGGTGGACTGAAGGGGGAGGAGATGCTGGCTGTAGTTAATGTCCTCTGGAATGACCAGACCTTTGATCTTGCAATAGTGGAAGTGTTTTTTTTTGTCCCATCTGTTTTCTTTTCAATTTACAATTTACAAAAGCAGTAATCAAAAGGCGATATAATTACCTGGGTACCAGCAGCAACTTGTTTGAATACTTTTTTTAAATGCAGCAGTTTGCAGTGTTGTTGTCAGTCAGGAAAGCATAAATGCATCTGCTTTGTGTGGGTGGACTTGCTTGCATGTAAATATGACTTGCTTTGTGTCTATTGCTGCAAACTAATACACATGTAAATAATAACACACACAAAATGCCGGAGGGTCTCGGCCTGAAACGTTGAAGGTAGTTTTTCCAGGGTTGCTGCCTGGCCTGCTGAGTTTCTCAAGTATTTTGTGTGTGTTGCTTGGATTTCCAGCATCTGCAGATTTTCTCTTGTTTGTGTCTATATAGTATTGTGTATGTACTGTAGAAGCAGCAATATGCACTGAGTATCAGTGTATGTTCCATAGTTCCTTACATCAGAGATGGAGGCAAGTCCACACTTACTCATAAAGCTCGCAATCCCATTCCCCAACAGCACATACAAAATGCTGGTGGAACACAGCAGGCCAGGCAGCATCTATAGGAGAAGCACTGTCGACGTTTCAGGACTTGTCTGTCCTGACAAAGGGTCTCGGCCCGAAACATCGACAGTGCTGCTCCTATAGATGCTGCCTGGCCTGCTGTGTTCCACCAGCATTTTGTGTGTGTTGTTGTTTGCATTTCCAGCATCTGCAGATTTCCTCGTGTTTGCTCTTCAGAATCCCATTCCCCACTAATTTTCCTGTACTCTGTTCTCCCAGCATCCTCATTAGCACCCCATATTCCACTGTTCATTGACAGACTGGGGTTAAAGCAGTCAGTGAGCCTACCAATCAGCAAGACTTTGGGAAACTGGAGGGAAACCGATATGGACGGAGAGAGAAGGTTCAATCTCCACATGGAAAGCACTGAAGCTCTTGAACAAATGTGTGTCATTGGAACTGTGAGGCAGCAGGCGAATCAGCTGTGCCACCGTGGTGTGTATATGTGAGCATCCATGTGCATGTATTAAGTGTTAATGCCAAGGGGTTTGTATTTGCTGAAGGAACTTAAAAGGCCAGGCAGCATCTATGGAAAAGAGTAAACAGTCGAGATTTCGGGCCGAGACCCTTCTCCACGACTGGAAAGGAAGGGGAGAAGTCAGAGTAAGAAGGTGGGGAAAAGGGAGGAACAAGTAGAATGTGGCAGGTGATAGATGAAACTGGGAGAGGGGAAGGGGGTAAAGTAAAGAGCTATGATTTGATTGGTGAAAGAGATAAAAGGGCAGGAGGAGGGGGAATCTGATAGGTAAGGACAGAAGACCATGGCAGAAAGGGAAGGGGAGGAAAGGGAAAGTGAAGGAGGAGGAGATGGGCAGGTAAGGAGATAAGGTATGAGAGGAAACTGGAATGGGGAATGGTGACGGAGGGAAGGGGGGGTAAACAATGGGACAATTAGCAGAAGTTTGAGAAATTGATGAGATGCCATCAGGTTGGAGGCTACCTCGATAGAATATAAGGTGTTGCTCTGTGTGTGGCCTGAGCATGGCCTCATCAAGGATGTAGAGGAGGCCATAAAAAGGCATGTTGGAATGGGAATGGGAAATAGAGTTAAAATGGGTGGCTACAGGGAGATCCCACTTTCCTGGTGGACGAGCCTAGCTGCTCAGTGAAGTAGTGTCGAAATCTATGCTGGGTCTCACCGACATACAGGAAGCCACACTGGAAGCACTGGATACAGTCGGTGACTCCAACGACTTGCACATGAAGAGCTGCCTCAACTTGAAGGGCTGTTTGAGGCCCTGAATGGTGGTGAGGCAGGAAGTGTAGGTGTGACATTTGTACTGTACTGTTTCTGATGCTTCCAATGTGGCCTCCTGAATATTGGTGAGACCTGGCATAGATTGGGAGACCGCTTCGTCAAATGCCAATCTTCTGTCCGCCAGAAAAAGCGAGAGCTCTCTGTAGCCACTCGTTTCAATTCCACTTCCAGTTCCTATTCTGACATGTCATTTTCTTTGGCAGTTTAACGGGGGCACGACTGCGCAAGCGTGTTTAAGTCGGACCGTGAGGCAGCGGGAGTATTTAAAGAGAACAGTAACTGCCTTTTACAGTTTAAGATTGTTCATAGAGCCCATATGTCTAAATCTAAACTATCTCAATTCTACCCTAGCGTTAGTCCGCTCTGTGATAAATGCAAGAGGGGCGTGGCCTCTCTCATCCATATGTACTGGTTCTGTCCTAGCTTGGAGAAATTCTGGAAAGATGTCTTCACTACGTTATTGTGTATTCTGAATCAGCACCTAGAACCAAACCCCTTAATTGCTCTGTTCGGTTTTTGGGGCGAGACAGATTTATGTCTGGGTCCGAACAAATGCTGAATATTATCCTTTGCCTCTCTCCTGGCTAGACGCGCTTGATCCTCCTCAGATGGAGAGATGTTTCCCAGCCCACTCATGCTCAATGGCTTAACGACATCATGGCCTGCTTGGACCTCGAAAAAATTCATTATTCAGTTCTCAATTTGGATCTAAAGTTCCATAAGGTCTGGGGACCTTTTATCGAGTACTTTCATAACCTTCCTCTTGACTAGGGTTTTTTTTCTTTTCTTTTCGGTCCCTTGCTTTCAGCTCCTTTTTTTTTCTGGTAGAAGGCATTATTATCCTCTGTTGCTGAGTGTATTCACAGTCTGGGAGTTTGGCTGTCCTGACTTATACTCTCTATATTGTGTTGTGGTCGGTCTGGAGTTGCTGTTGTTTTTTCTTGTGTTGTGGGGCTTGGGGAGGACACTAAGCTTACTTGTCTTTAATTTAGGTGCTTTTTTTTTGTTAAATTCTCTTCCTTTGTAGCATATTGTTATTGTATGCTTAATTTTGCACTGTTTTAATGTTCCTCATTGGGATTTGGGGTTTTTAATTTGTAAAATGTTTTGAAAAACTAATAAAAAAAATTTTAAAAAAAGAGAACAGTAGATGGAGAGTGTGACGTTGTAGCGGGCGATGGAGTAGAGGGGGACAGAGTAGGAAGGCTTTGTCTTGAGAGGCTTCGACAAGAAAAGGCTGAGGACAAGCTTCACGCCAAGTGAGGTAAGGCCGGGTAAGTTCCTTTCAAAGGAGAAAGTTTCAAAAGTTGCGGCAAGTATTGGGTAGGTCATGGCAGCTGAGATCAGCCCTGTGGTTTGTTCATCCTGCAGCATGTGGGAAATCAGGGATACTTCCAGCGTCCCTGATGACTATGTGTGCAGGAAGTGTGTCCAGATGCAGCTTCTGGCAGACCACATTGAGCGTCTGGAGCTGCGATTGGATTAATAGTGGAGCATCCGCGATGCTGAGAAAGTCATGAATAGCACATTTAGTGAGTTGGCCACACCGCAGGTAAAGACTACACAGGCAGAAAGGAAAGGGGTGGCCACTAGACAGCGTAGCAGTAGGCAGGTCGTGCAGGAGTCCCCTGAGGTCATCTCCCTTCTAAACAGATATACTGTTTTGGATACTGTTGGGGGAGATGTCTCATCAGGGGAAGGCAGCAGCAGCTGAGTTCATTGCACCATGGGTGGCTCTGCAACATAGGAGGGAAGGAAAAAGAGTAGGAGAGCTATAGTGATAGTGGATTAGATTGTAAGGGGAATAGATAGGTGTTTCTGCAGCCGCAAACAAGACTCCAGGATGGTATGTTGCCTTCCTGGTGCAAGGGTCAAGGATGTCTCTGAGTGGCTGCAGGACATTCTGGAATGGGAGGGTGAACAGCCAGTGGTCGTGGTGCACATAGGTACCAACAATATAGGTAAAAAAACGGGATGAGGTCCTACAATGTGAATTTAAGGAGTTAGGAGATAAACTAAAAAGTAGGACCACAAAGTTAATAGTCTCTGGATTACTACCAGTGCCATGTGCTAGTCAGAGTAGAAATAGGAGGATATTTCAGATGAATACGTGGCTTGAAAAATGGTGCAAGGGGGAGGGATTCAAATTTCTGGGGTATTGGAACCAGTTCTGGGGGAGATGGGACCGGTATAAATAGGACAGTCTGCACCTGGGCTGGACTGGCTACTGCTGTTCTGGAGGATTTAAACTAATGTGGCAGGGGGATGGGAACAAGTACAGAGAGACAGAGGGGTGTAAAATGAGGGTAGAATTAAAAAGTAGTAAGGTGAAAAGTAAAAGTGGCAGGCAGGCAAATCCAGGGCAAAAAGCAAAAAGGGCCACTTTTCAACATAATTGTGTAAGGGCTAAGAGTGTTGGAAAAACAAGCCTGAAGGCTTTGTGTGTCAATGTGAGAAGCATTCGTAACAAGGAGGATGGATTGAATGTGCAGATAGTTATTAATGAATATGATATAGTTGGGATCACAGAGACATGGCTCCAGGGTGACCAAGGATGGGAGCTCAACATCCAGGGATATTCAATATTCAGGAGGGATAGACAGAAAAGAAAAGGAGGTGGGGTAGCATTGCTGGTTAGAGAGGAGATTAACGCAATAGAAAGGAAGGACATTAGCCTGGAGGATGTGGAATCGATATGGGTAGAGCTGCATAACACTAAGGTGCAGAAAACGCTGGTGGGAGTTGTGTACAGGCCACCTAACAGTAGTAGTGAGGTTGGGGTTGGCATTAAACAGGAAATTAGAAATGCGTGCAATAAAGGAACAGTAGTTATAATGAGTGACTTCAATCTACGTATAGATTGGGTGAACCAAATTGGTAAGGGTGCTGAGGAAGAGGATTTCTTGGAATGTATGCGGGATGGTTTTCTGAATCAACATGTCGAGGAACCAACTAGACAGCAGGCCATTCTAGATTGGGTATTGAGCAATGAGGAAGGGTTAGTTAGCAATCTTGTTGTGCGAAGCCCCTTGGGTAAGAGTGACCATAATATAGTGGAATTCTTCATTAAGATGGAGAGTGACATAGTTAATTCAGAAACAAAGGTTCTGAACTTAAAGAAGGGTAACTTTGAAGGTATGAGACGTGAATTAGCTAAGATAGACTGGCAAATGATACCTAAAGGGTTGATGGTGGATATGCAATGGCAAGCATTTAAAGATCGCATGGATGAACTACAACAATTGTTCATCCCAGTTTGGCAAAAGAATAAACCAGGGAAGGTAGTGCACCTGTGGCTGACAAGGGAAATTAGGGATAGTATCAAGTCCAAAGAAGAAACATATAAATTAGCAAAAAAAAGCAACACACCTGAGGACTGGGAGAAATTCAGAGACCAGCAGAGGAGGACAAAAGGCTTAATTAGGAAAGGGAAAAAAGATTATGAGAGAAAGCTGGCAGGGAACATAAAAACTGACCGTAAAAGCTTTTATAGATACGTGAAAAGAAAAAGATTGGTCAAGACAAATGTAGGTCCTTTACAGTCAGAAGCAGGTGAATTGATCATAGGGAATAAAGACATGGCAGACCAATTGAATAACTACTTTGGTTCTGTCTTCACTAAGGAGGACATAAATAATCTTCTGGAAATAGGGACCAAGGGTCTAGTGAGGTAGAGGAACTGAGGGAAATATATGTTAGTAGGGAAGTGGTGTTAGGTAAATTGAAGGGATTAAAGGCAGATAAATCCCCAGGGCCAGATGGTCTGCATCCCAGGGTGCTTAAGGAAATAGCCCAAGAAATAGTGATAATTTTTCAAAACTCCTTAGATTCTGGATTAGTTCCTGAGGATTGGAGGGTGGCTAATGTAACCCCACTTTTTAAAAAAGGAGGGAGAGAAAAACCGGGGAATTATAGACCGATGAGTCTGACATCGGTGGTGGGGAAAATGCTAGAGTCGGTTATCAAAGATGTAATAACAGCACATTTGGAAAAAAGTGAAATTATCGGACAAAGTCAGCATGGATTTGTGAAAGGAAAGTCATGTCTGATGAATCATAGAATTTTTTAAAGATGTAACTAGTAGAGTGGATAGGAGAGAGCCAGTGGATGTGGTATATTTAGATTTTCAAAAGGCTTTTGACAAGGTCCCACACAAGAGATTAGTGTGCAAACTTACAGCTCGCGGTATTGGGGGTATGGTATTGATGTGGATAGAGAATTGGTTGGCAGACAGGAAGCAAAGAGTAGGAGTAAACGCAACCTTTTCAGAATGGCAGGCAGTGACTAGTGGGTTATCGCAAGGCTCAGTGCTGGGACCCCAGTTGTTTACAATATATATTAATGATTTAGACGAGGGAATTAAATGCAGCATCTCCAAGTTTGCGGATGACATGAAGCTGGGCAGTGGTGTTAGCTGTGAGGAGGATGCTAAGAGGATGCAGGGTGACTTGGATAGGTTAGGTGAGTGGGCAAATTCATGGCAGATGCAATTTAATGTGGATAAATGTGAGGTTATCCACTTTGGTTGCAAGAACAGGAAAACAGATTATTATCTGAACGGTGGCCGATTAGGAAGAGGGGAGGTGGAACGAGACCTGGGTGTCATTGTACACCAGTCATTGAATGTGGGCATGCAGGTACAGCAGGCAGTGAAAAAGGCAAATGGTATGTTGGCATTCATAGCAAAAGGATTTGAGTACAGGAGCAGGGAGATTCTACTGCAGTTGTACAAGGCCTTGTTGAGACCACACCTAGAGTATTGTGTGCAGTTCCTAATCTGAGGAAAGACATTCTTGCCATAGAGGGAGTACAGAGAAGGTTCACCAGATTGAATCCTGTGATGGCAGGACTTTCATATGAAGAAAGACTGGATCGACTAGGCTTATACTCACTGGAATTTAGAAGATTGAGGGGGGATCTTATTGAAATGTATAAAATTCTAAACAGATTGGACAGGCTAGATGCAGGAAGATTGTTTCCGATGTTGGGGGAGTCCAGAACGAGGGGTCACAGGTTAAGGATAAAGGGAAAGCCTTTTAGGACCGAGATGAGGAAAAACTTCTTCACACAGAGAGTAGTGAATCTGTGGAATTCTCTGCCACAGGAAACAGTTGAGGCCGGTTCATTGGCTATATTTAAGAGGAAGTTAGATATGGCCCTTGTGGCTAAAGGGATCAGGGGGTATGGAGAGAAAGCAGATACAGGGTTATGAGTTGGATGATCAGCCATGATCATACAGAATGGCGTTGCAGGCTCGAAGGGCCGAGTGGCCTACTCCTGCACCTATTTTTTATGTTTCTATGTTTCTATGTCAGTCCTTGGTCTCCTCTACTGCCGTGATGAGGCCACACTCAGGTTAGAGGAGCAACACCTTATATTCCATCCAGGTAGACTCCAACCTGATGCCATGAACATCAATTTCTCAAACTTCCAGTAATTGCTGGGTGGAGGCTTCCTTTACCATTCCCCATTCTCGTTTCCCTCTCATACCTTATCTCCTTACCTGCCCATCACTCCCCTCTTGTACTCCTCCCACTTCGCATTCTTCCATGGTCTTCTATCCTCTCCTATCAGATTCTCCCTTCTCCAGTCCTTTATCGCTTTCATCAATTGACTTCTCAGCTCTTTACATCACCCCCACCCCCTCTCCTGGTTTTAGCTCTCACTGCCACCTTGTACTTATTCCTCCCCTCCCCCCCATTCATCTTACTCCATCTTCTCCTCTTCCTTCCGAGTCCTGAAGAAGAGTCTTGGCCCAAAACATTGACTGTTGACTATTGTCCATAGGTGCTGCCTTGTCTGCTGAGTTTCTCAAGCATTTCATGTGTGTTACTTTGGACCTCCAGCATCTGCAGATCTTTTCGTGTTTGTGGTTGAACTTCAGTATATCATTGAGGCAGATGGCAAGATGCCTTTATAAGCAGAGCTAATTGTGGGTGGCATATCTTAATCTACATTTGTTTGTTAACATTTAATGATAAATTGATCTTTCACCAAATGTCAATGGAATTGGAATTGGTTTACTATTGTCACATATACGGAGATACACATCCATGCTTGTCAGAATCAAAATCACGTTTATTATCAAGATATACATTATGTTGTGAAATTTGATATTTAATGGCAGCAGAACAGTCAGTGATGATGGATGGTGCCTTCTCGAGGCATCTCCTTTTGAAGGTACCCTCAGTAGTGGAGGTGGTGGGGGGAGGAGGACTTGTGCCTGTGATAGACTTGGCTGGGTCTTGTACACTTTGCAGACAGATCACCTCATTTCACAGCGCATTGATCTAGTACAAGTTAAAACAGCAACAGGGTGCAGAATAAAGTGTAACAGCTGTAGAGAAAATGCCACACAGAGAGATAATGAAGTACCAGACTGCGCCATATTGTACTATTGATGAACATGGGATTCCAGGTACCTTCGACAGGAATTAAATATTGCTGATGTTGATGCCATCCCAGTTGGTATTGAGATGATGGAACTGAATCTCCTGCTGGCACCATGGCAATTAGTTGTTGGTAAAGACTCCCCTACAGTGCCATTGTGTCAGGCATTCCCAGATTTTGATCCAATCACGAGAAAGGCAGAGTGAAATATGCCCAAGCCAGGATGGTACATTTTTGAAGCACAACATCAAGAGGACAATAATCCTGAAAAGTTTCTGCCATCATTTACTGTCTCAATGGTGCAATACTGATAGATAGAGTGAATGTTTAAGGTGAAAAGTCAAGTCGCAATTACTCACACAATTCTACTATAATTAATGCAATCCCCCTGAATCCTCACAGGGTAACACAAAATGTAACTCATGTTTATGTCTGTATGCACGACCCAAGTTATGTTATGCATAGGATGCAAAACTGGACTGAGATGTGGCAGATGGAGTTCAATCCAGATAAGAGTGAAGTGGTTCATTTTGGTAGTTCAAGTATGATGACAGAATATAGTATTAATGGTAAGAATCTTGGCAGTGTGGAGGATCAGAGGGAGCTTAGGGTCCGAGTCCATGGGACACTCAAAGCAGCTGAGCAGGTTGACTGTGTGGTTAAGAAGATGTATGGTGTATTGGCCTTCATCAATTGTAGAATTGAATTTAGGAGCTGAGAGGTAATGTTGCAGCTGACATTGGTCAGACCCCACTTGGAGTACTGTGTTCAGTTCTGGTTGCCTTACTACAGGAAGGATGTGGGAGCCATAGAAAGGGTACAGAGGAGATTTACAAGGATGTTGCCTGGATTGGGGAGCATACATTATGAAAACAGGTTGAGTGAACTCGGCCTTTTCTCCTTGGAGCTACGGAGGATGAGAGGTGACCTGATAGAGGTGTATAAGATGATGACAGGCATTGATCGTTTGGATAGCCAGTGGCTTTTTCCCAGGGCTGAAATGGTTGCTACAAGAAGACACAGGTTTAAGGTGCTGGGGAGTAGGTATAGAGGAGATGTCAGGGGTAAGTGTTTTACTCAGAGAGTGGTGAGTGCGTGGAATAGGCTGCCAGTAACAGTGGTGGAGATGGATACAATAGGATCTTTTAAGAGACTTTTGGATAGGTACATGGAGCTTAGAAAAATAGAAGGCTATAGGTAAGCCTAGTAATTTCTAAGGTAGAGACAAGTTCAGCACAACTTTGTGGGCCAAAGGGCCTGTATTGTGCTGTAGGTTTTCTATGTTTCTATATTTCAAGTTCCTGGGTGTCAAGATCTCTGAGGATCTAACTTGGTCCCAACATATCTACGCTATAAAGAAGCAAGACAGTGGCTATATTTCACTAAGAGTTTGAGGAGACTTGATTTGTCACCTAAAACACTCAAAAATTTCTATACATGTATGAAAGAGAGCATTCTGCCAGTCTGCGTCACTGTCCAGAGTGGGGGGTGGGGGTGGGGAGCTACTGCACAGAATTGAAAGAAACTATATAAAGTTGGAAAATTAGTCAGCTCCATCTTGGGTACTAGCCTCTGTAGTATCCAAGACATCTTCAAGGAGTGGTGCCTCAAAAAGGTGGCAATCATTATTAAGGACCCCTATTACCCAGGACATGCCCTCTTCTCACTGTTACCATCAGAAAAGAGGTACGGAAGACACACAATTAACATTTTAGGGGCAGTGCCTTCCCCTCTGCCAACAGAATTTTGAATGGACAATGAATCTATGAATGCTACCTCAGTATTTTTGCTCTCTTTTTACACTACTTATTTAATTTATATATATGGATAGATATACTAAGGGAAGAGATTTAAGGCTATTGCAAAATTGGGAACTTTACTAAAAATTAGAATGCATCCCCTGGTAGGTTGCTGGAAGTATAATCATTAGGAACCTAGCAAAGGAAATCAAATAGATACATCATGCCAGTGGGATTAACCGTACATACCTTTGAATGACCAGTTCTTCCCTTCAGTTTATCCTCATTTACTCCATAAATGGATTTATAATTTTGAAGAGCTATAGAAAATCTCTTCTTAACTTCCTATTCTGTAGCAACAGTACGTCAGAAAAATACCTCAAACCCACACCTTTCTAGTTAATGAAAATCAAATAAACACCATCAGTTTAAACTTGAAATGGAAACAGAAGTGATGGAAATACTCAATAGGTCAGGCAGTATCTGTAGAAAGAAACCTTCTAGATTCAAAGACCCCTCAACTACCTGGTTCTATTTGTTTTAAATATTTGACCTTGTCAAGAGCTTTGCTAAGTTCCATGTAGTGGAAATCAAAAGCATTGCTTTTTTTTAACATTGCTTGTTATCTTCTCTTAAAAGAATGTCATTGACCAAAAGGAACCTGAGGGAAACTTCTTCACACAGAGGGTAGTCCATATATGGAATGAACTGCCAGAGGAATTGGTTGACGCAGGTAAATAACAACATTCAACACTTGGCTATGTAGATAGAAAAGATTTACAGGCTAAATACAGGCGAATGGGAATAGCTTAGATGGGCATTTTGTGGGCATACGCTGAAGGGCTTTTTTTGTGCTATGTTACTCTATGACTCTGACTATCCTTGATTAATCCAAACCTTTCTCTCATAACTGATTCCATTAATGTTACCTCTCTGAAGTTATACTAACTGCCCTGTATTTTTTCTTCCATTTCAAACAGTGTTAAATGGTCACCTTCCTCTAATCCACTAGCACCAGTCTTGTAGCCAGAGATGAATGACAAATGATGTTTAGAACCTCTGCAGTTGGCCTCTTGCTTCCTTTAGCAGCTTGGGATAAACTGATATTAACTTCCAGAAGGGAAGTGTATGCATACTTATAATATAGCAATCTTCAGGTCTCGGAGTTGGTTGAAACAAATAGCTCAAAGACTGGAATGATAGGTCAATAACCTCATGTGTTTTAGTTGTTATCCACCGTAAAGTTATAATTTATGTAACTGAATCCTCCCTGTGCAAAGATGCTGAACTATTTCTTGTCTGGTTTAAATATAGTGTAGGTCTAAACTAGAATTCCACATTAATTGCCATCTGACATTCCCATGGGTGGCCTTCAAATGCCCTTTATAATTAAACTTATACTGTATATAGTATGCTCAACTACCTTGCTTAATACAAAAGAAAACTGGCATCGCGTTCTCATTGTCCCTCTTAGCTGTTGCTAATTTATGAATCTTAAATTTTCTGGGATAATCCTGAAGGAAGTGAGAGGAAAAAAATTCAGCTGAATGAAGAAAAGGAATCCATAGTCACTCTATGTGCCAACAGGAAGAAAGGAAGAAAGAAAGGAAGGAAGGAAGGATGGAAGAAAGAAAGAAAGAACAGTGAAGTGCCAGGTGCTAAGTTGCGATAAGTTTAGAAGAAATCCATGTGTCGTAATTGTGAATGAAGTCACTGGAGAGACCTGAAGCTGGTGATATAGAAGTCTTTATTGATCACAACAAGCAGGCATCATTCTGGAGACACTCTCGGTAGAGGCTCACAAATCCAAAAGTACATCACATTTTTATACCCTTAGATCAATTGTAACAGTAACTGATACAATACAATTTCAATAGTTACAATGACATTGTTTTCTTCAATATTTTGGGTTGACAAATAGTTCCTTTGTGATACATAGTGGAAACACATCATAATTGTTAAGACACTTTTGAAGGTCCAAACAACTTTGGGAGAAAAAATAATTAACACAAATATTATAACAATCTTTTGAAAACAATGAGCCAGACACCCAATATGAGTGTTGTCAGGGCATTCTCTAAGTACATAAATATGATAAGTGCACAAAAATTATTGATTGCCTTTTCCTGAGACCATGTTTGATATGCTAAGTGACAACATTCGTCTGGTCCGCCAGCTTGAACTCTGTCACAATGGTGCAAATATCTTAGCACATGTTGCCTGATTTGTTGCAGGTCAATTAACACAACTTCATTGTCTAAATGTTTGGCTCTTGCATATACACTCTTAGTCTGTGGAGCAGTCTGTGCTTTTAAATTCAAATTACTGCTCACAATTTACAAATAAAAACTGAAGTGTAATTGCAAGCCTTCTGAACTTATTTCCATCTACAGATCTGGAACTTGGTTCTTGTTTGAATTAATATCTGCGATGTCCACATACTACCTAACACCATAGGTAAACAAAAAATCCTGGGAGTAAGGAAATACAGAGGACTACTGACAGAATCATGCACACCCAACAAAAAAGTCTGAAGAAAAACCCACAGCAAGTGGACAGAGAGAATAATGACATAATCTAATGTACATTGAATGTAGAAGGATACATAAATCTAAGCCAAAATTACCTGTGCTGAATGAAATTCATAATATGTCACCATCAACATGACATTTTGTACACAGGAGGATTCTGGCTCAACAGATACCATCGTGCAAAAGACATGCACAATATATTAAACAATCCATAGTATTCCCAGGTAATTTTGTTTTACTTGATTCCCAAACAAAACTATCTCCCACATTGAAATTCAGTGGAAACTTAACATCAGTGTCACTCTTACATCTTTATGGTGTTCACGTTTCCCAATTTCAATCTGCATCAGTTGTATTGGGCTTTCCTTACACCTCCTTGTCTCCTTTCTCTCTCTTACCCTTCAGAACAGGTCTCCTGTTGATGTTTGCATATGATGCCAGGGGTACCACTGGGAGAGCAGCATCTGTTTTTAACAGCACAATTTCACTGAGGACCCCAGAAGCCATGGACGTTATTTAATAAAATGTGTATTTTACAGCAAAATTCAGTCTAAAAGAGAACAAGCACAATGAGAGCTTTTGAAGGGAAACATACTTTATCTACCGCAAAGACAAATTAAAAAGGGCCATCAACACAAACCAGATTAAACACCAAACAACCAGGCAAGAGACCACAAAAGCCATAAGAATGACAAATGGAGATAGCTTAATCAAATATTGTACCAGAAGTGAAACATAATAATAGTATAAAGACTTTTGATACACCAATAAACAATAAAAGGGGTTATCCACAGCAACATACAGAATAGTGGAGGAACTCAATAGGTCAGGCAGTATCTACAGAGGGAAGTGAACAGTCAAGGTTTCAGAACAAGACCTTCAGCAAGACTATCAGGTTAACTATTTATTTATTTAAATCTTACAGCCATCCCACAAAGTGAGGGAGTAAAAACCTTTGTATTCTGACTCCGTTGCAATGTACAAACATGTAAATTGAGGTCTATTGGCTTGTAGAAAGAGGCTGTCCCATAGAAGCTGTTGGTCCCGGCTTTAATGCTTTTGCCAGATGGAAGCAGCTGACACAGTTTATGGTTGGGGTGACTGGTGCCCCAATGATACTCCAGGCCTTCTTTCTGCACCTGCTGCTGTACATGTCCTCAGTGGAGGGAAGTTCACATCCACAGATGCGGTGGGCTGTCTGTACCACTCTCTGCAGTGCCCAGTGAACAAGGCCGGTGCTGTTCCTCTACCAGGCGGTGATACTGCCAGTCAGTATGCTCTCTAAGGTGCCACTGTAGAAGGTCTTGAGGATTTGGGTGTCCATGCTGAACTTCTTCAGTAACCTGAGGTGGAAGAGACCCTGACTACATTACAAAATACTAAGGCATATAAGGAAAACATTTGGTCAAAGAGCTGAGTTAGAAAAGAGGAAAGAGGGTGGAAAGGGAAAGGGGATCCCAGATTTTAGGGCTTAGCAGCTGAGGGCTTGGTCACCAAAATTGGAGGAATTAAGGTCTTAATAAAGGGCCTCAGCCCAAAACATTTACTCTTCATTCTTCTTTATAGATGCTGCCTGACCTGCGGAGTACCTCCATCATTTTTTGTTTGTTGCTGTGGATTTCAATACCACCAAGGCAGAAGTGGTTTGCCAATGGAGTGCCAGTGTCCCACCCACTCTACCTGCCTTCACTGGTGGTGATAAAAAGCTGTTAGTAATGCCATCTTTCAAATATCTGGGGAGCATTCTCTCTGAGGATAGTGGCATTGACAACGACATCCAGAGCCGCATTAAACAGGCATCAGCTGACTTTAGGAGACTTCAGCGTAGAATCTTTCAGAACGGGAGCCTTCGTCCCTCCACAAAGGTCGCTGTATACCAAGCAGTCTGTGTCACCACCCTCCTTTATAGCTGTTGTTTGAGCATTGTTCGCCTCGTGTCTTGTGAACAGACTTTCTTTTCTTGTCATTATTTCCTAAACAATATAGTATAACAACTATTTGCATAGCATTTACATTGTATTAGGGATTACAAGTAATCTAGAGATTATTTAAAAGTACAGGCAGTCCCCGGGTTATGAACAAGTTCCATTCCTGAGTCCGTCTTTAAGTCGGATTTGAAGTCAGAACAGGTACATCTGGTATTATTTAGCATCAGTTAGTAAAACATTTTTCTTAGTATATAGTATATATTTTACCTTTCTATGCATATAAAACACTTAAGAAATATATGTATTTCAGTAATTAAACCACTGCATTGCTTAGTAATAATTGTAGCTTTCATCAGGGCCTTTCAAATGCTCCATTAAAATTGTTCCAATCATTGATCGACATTGCCTAACGCTTTTCCAATGACCAATGGCGTTTCACTTCTTTCTGATCGCTTTATTACTTCCATTTTATCTTCAATTATGATCATGATTATTTTCGTGAACAGAAACATTGCAGATTCAGAGCTGCACCAGGTACTAATGTCCACCGCACTGAGACAGGTTAAATAAAGTCCAGGGTTCCGCTGGGTTCTAACGACCATGACACTGAGCCAGGTTAAATGAGAGACATGAGCATTTGTGATTTTTGGTATCCGCGGGTGGTCCAGGAACCAATCCCCCGTGGATAAGGAGGGCCGACTGTAGTGTAAAAGACAAATAGTGAGGTAGTGTTCATGGGTTCATTGGCTTTCAAAAATATAATGACGGAAGGAAAGATACGATAATGTGGGTCTTTCAACTCTTGTACAGTACCTCCACCCTGACAGTATCAACATTAATAGGGCATAGGTGAAGGTCTTTAATGATGGACACAACTGCTTAAGTGTCCACCTCTTGAAGATGTCCTCAATGTTGGGGATGGTTGTGCCCATGATGGAACTGTATCTACAACCCTCTGCTGCCTCTTGCAATCAATCCTGTGCATTGGAGGCTCCACACCAGTTGAGATGTAACCAATCAGAATGCTACCCACCATACATCTGTAGGAAACTTAAATAGTCCTTGGTAATACACCAAATCTCCTCAAATTGCTAATGAAGTAGAGCCACTGCTGTGCCTTCTTCATGATTGCATCAATGTATTGGGCCCAGGATAAATCCTCTGAGCTGCTAATGTCCAGGAACCAGAAGCTGCTCACCATTTCTACTGAATGGATATCAGCCAGCCTTCAACTGACCTATAGCTGAGAAGTTAAAGCTGACTTACTGTGATTAACTCTGAGGAATATGGCTTGAACCCACATTTTGGTATTGGCCATCTACAACATGTGAAAAATATCTATTCCCATTCAGTTCAGTTCAATGAACAAAATAGTCAAGGCCAATGGCAGTTTTTTTCTATTTTGCAAGCTGCTTGGCCGTACGAAGACAGTGTGATTAAGTAAACCCCTTTGGAGTGAGCAAGGAGATTCAGAAAACACTCTGTTTTCCTTTCACTAAAGTAGGCTGAACATGGATTGTGAAATATTGCTTGCGTCTTGAGAAGTCTACCTGAAACGTATCCTGAGAATCCACTTCATGAAGGTTCATCAGTTGTCTTTGCCTCTCTCCATTCCCGCTCATAAAGATTGCCATATACAAAGTACTTACAGGCCATTTTAATCTTCATAAAAACTTGAAGGATATTTAACTTCATAAGATATGGCTTCTTGCAATTTTGTACAGTAGACACTGCTGTGCTCATTTCAATTATGGCTCCGAATTCTCTAAGCATTCTACTGTGTGTAGAATACTAAAGCGTAATTGAAATGAACTGACCAATAAAAGCATCCTGTGGTCTGTTCAATGTAATTGCAGGCACACCATTGGCCTGGTCCTGCAATGACACCAGTCCAGTTCAGCACTGGGACCAGAATACCTGCACTGTGTCCTTCACACAATGTACTCTGAGCATGAACTGGGGCAGAGTGCTGCTGAAGAAGTGATGCATCGTGAACCTTGATGACCTCTGTTAATTCCTGGGAGACTGAGTAACAAAGGCCCGTTTACAAAGTGTATCAAATGGGATTAAATGAGGATCTGCTTTGATCAGCCTTTAGAAGGAAGGTGTTATTTGATTGTAGAGCTCTGAGGCCAGACTTTTGCAGTTTTTTAAGACTCCAGATGTCCATTAGATTTTACAATGTGGAAAGCAGACTGATTTTGCATTGGAATGTGCACAACACAGAGACAAAAAAGGAAGAATGACTTGAAAGCTACTTCACATGGAAGGGGAAGAGAAATATATTTTTAAAGTACTAAGAAGTAGCAATGATACCCAGTACATGATTTTGGGCATGATGGACAGATGGAAAGATTTAGCTCTGACTCTGCTGTGCTGGTGGGCTGTGGCAAGTGATGTACTAAAGGTCTGTATAGGTCTGTCAGCAGACCCAAGAATCAATGGATAGTTACCTAAAAATTACCAGCTGGTATTGGTAGCAAAGGACTTAATTTATTGGCACTTAATTTAACCCCTCCTCCCATCCCATCATCCTCAACACTGATGTTCCTCCCCCACCCACCAGGAATATGCGCTGAGCCCACTGTTGTACACTCTACTGCACATGACCAAATATCTGAGTAATCACATTGTAAAGTTCTCTGATGCCACAACTATAGTGGGGCTCATCAACAACAATGAGATGGCCGACAGCAAGAAGGTGGGAGAGCTCAAGGCCAAGTGCTGGGCAAACAACCTCTTCCTCAATGTCAAAACGACAAAGGAAATCGTTACTGTCTTCAGGAGAACTCGTGCCATTTACACCCCTCTTGAAATCGGCAGTGGAAACTGTCAGCGGTTTCAAACTCCTAGGATTGTACATCTCACCTCACTTTTTATGGTCCCAGAACACAATCTACACAATCAAGAAACCTCACCAGCACCTCTCCTTTCCAACGAGGCTGAAGAAGGCTGGACTATAGACAGCAATACTCACAATGGGCAATAAAGAGCATCCTGCACTGCATACTGCATCCTAACATGCACTGCAGTGCAGGGAAAGGCACCACAACAGGTAATGAAAACTGCCCAGTGTATCACTGTTACCACCTTACCCACCGTCAGGGACAGATATGTGTACAGAAAGGCCTAATGCCCTTCCCTTGGACAACATTGGTGACGTGGAGAGGGGAGACTTGCAGCTTGGGCAACTGCCGGTCTTCCATAAAAAAAACCTTGCCCAGGCTTGCGCCGAGGTGCAAATCCATGGTCTGCCTACCTACAGAAAGGTGTCAGGAAAAGACCAGAGGTATCATGAAGGATTCCACCCACCCAGCTTATGGACTGTTCGTCCCACTCCCATCAGGGAGGAGGCTACACAGCACCCATGCCAGGACCACCAGACTCAAAACAATTACTTTCCCCAAGCGGTAAGGCTGATCAACACCACCTCTCACTAACCCATCTATGACTAACTAAACCACTATGACTTTATTACTTCCTGTTAGAGTCAGCTTATGTACATACACTCCTGAAACTAGCCATATTATGTAGAGTACATACAATCAATCTATGTATACAAGACATCTTACATATTTATATTTATTGTGTTTTTTATTATTGATACCAGTTATGTCATTCTCCTTTACAGTTTTGTATAGGAAATGACATTAAACAAACTTGGATTTTGATTCTTTAATCCTGAATAAAGATACTCCTTCTTTCATTTAGTACGTTAAATGAGTCCACTTAGACTGTCAAAAACATTTTGCAAAACTTTTCTTGGCCTGAAATGTTGTCTACTCCTTTCAATGGTTGCTGCCCGACCTGCTGAGTTCATCCAGCTTTTTTGTACATCTTGATTTGACCACAGCATCTGCAGTGCACTTTGAGTTTACATTTTGTTTTGATGCATTTTTCTCTTTCCCAGGACGAGAAGATCACATTGGCCGGTGGACCATGTGCTTTCCTCTGTAT
The DNA here is from genome assembly GCF_030144855.1 of Hypanus sabinus. Taxonomy (NCBI): domain Eukaryota; kingdom Metazoa; phylum Chordata; class Chondrichthyes; order Myliobatiformes; family Dasyatidae; genus Hypanus; species Hypanus sabinus. The sequence continues at coordinate 32,415,421 of NC_082726.1, read as the reverse complement.
ATGTGGTGTGAACAGAAGTCAATCCATTGGAGCATCAGTGACTCAAGTGGATAGAATGCTGTCTCCAGCAGTCAAATTTTGATTTCATTTCAAGAACAATATTAGCCTTATTACCCAAAACGTCAGAAGATAAGAAGCACAAACAAGAGAAAAATCTGCAGAAGCTGGAAATCCAAGCAACGCACACAAAACCCTGGAGGAACTCAGCAGACCAGGCAGCCTATGGAAAAGAGTTTCAGCCCAAAACATCAACAATACTCTTTTTCATGTATGCTGCCTGGCCTGCTGAGTTCCTCCAGCATTTTGTGTGTGTTGTTTGGATTTCCAGCATCTGCAGATTTTCTCTTTTAATGTTTATTTAGTTATGTATTTATTTATTGAGATACAGCGTGGAATAGGCTCTTCCAGCCATTCGTGCCACGCCGCCCAGCAAACCCGATTTAATCCTACCCTAATCATGGGACAATTTACAATGACCAATTGACCTACCAATTGGTACGGCTTTAGACTGTGGGTAGAAAACCGAGCACCCGGAGGAAACCCACACAGTCATGGGGAGAAAGTACAAACTCCTCACAGGCAGCAGTGGGAATGAACCTGGGAGGCCTGTACTGTAAAGCATTGTACTAACTACTACGGCACCATGCCACCATTTTCCCCAATAGCCGACAGCACCCATTGACAAATCTTCACTAACTTTCCTGTGAAAAACATTATAGATACATAACTAAATGAAGCAACTCATTTAACTTTAGCTCAATAAACTCCCTGAGAGCTGCACATCCTCTTCCCATTTCTGGGTGAGAAGACAGTTGAAATCTTATTCCTTCAGACAGGTTTAAATAATGATCCTCTTCTATGGAAAATCCATTCTCAAAGGATTTGCATAACTGCTGTATTAATGCAAGCAGTTCAGATCTGCGCTTTTAGTCAGATTTATCTTGCTATCTCAAACACTGCATGCAAGCACATAGATTACACATATTTGAGAAAAAGCAGGGCATGTCATGGTCAATTCCCATACAAATGTCTCTTGTAAAGATTTGTTCTCAACTGTAAATATTCTCTTCCTTATGCCCACCTACATTCGAAGTGTATAATCAGTTAAACTAAATTATGACGGCATAACTATTTCCTTCATTTAACATTCTAAGCGTTTCAAGATTCAAAGTAAACTTATTTTCAAAATTCAAACGAACTTTATTACCAAAGCATATATACTATATGTCACAATATACAGCCCTGAGATTCACTTTCTGGTGGGCATTCACAGTAAATACAAAAAACACACAATGCAATCAATGAAAGGTCTCACACAACAGGATGGACAAATAATGTGCAAATGACAACCAACTATGCAAATACAAAAAGAAAGAATACAAAAGAAATAATAATAATAGTAACAAATAAATAAATAAACAATAAATACCTTGCTAGTGTCACTCAAAGCTGCTGCACAGGTTGACTCTGTGGTTAAGAAAGCATATGTTGCATTGGCCTTTGCCAATCATGGGAGCTGAGATGTAATGTTGCAGCTATATAGGACACTGGTCAGAGCCCACTTGGAGCACTGTGATCAGTTCTGTTCGCCTCACTATAGGAAGGATGTGGAAGCCATAGAAATGGTGCAGAGGAGATTTACAAGAATGTTGCCTGGATTGAAGAACATGCCTTATGAGAATAGGTTGAGTGTACTTGGTCTTTTTTCCTTGGAGCAACAGAGGATGAGAGGTGTCCTGATAGAGGTGTATAAGACGATGAGAGACATTGGTCACGTGGATAGTCAGACGCTTTTTCCCAGGACTGAAATGGTTAGCACAAGAAGGCACAGTTTCAAGGTGCTTGGAAGTAGGTACAGAGGAGATGTCAGGGGTATGTTTTTTTATGTGGAGAGTGGTGAGTGTGTGGAATGGGTTGTCAGTGATGGTGGTGGAGGTGGATATGACAGGGTCTTTTAAGAAACTCATGGATAGGTACACGGAGCTCCTAAAAGTAGAGGGCTATGGGTAACCTTGGGTAATTTTTAAGGTAAGGACATGTATGGAACAACCTTTATTGTGCTGTAGGTTTTTAATGTTTCTGTATCAAGAACATGAAATGAAGAGTCCTTGAAAGGGAATCCATAGGATGTGGATACAGTTCAGGAATTGGGTGAGTGAAGTTGTGTGAAGTTATGCCCTCTAGTTAAAGAGCCTAATAGTTGAGGGATAATAACCATTCCTGAACCTGGTGGTGTGGGCCCTGAGGCTCCTGTACCTCCTGCCTGATGGCAGCAGCAAGAAGAGAGTATGGTCTGGATGGTGAGAACCCTTGGTGATGGATGCTGTTTTCCTGCAACAGTGCTCCATGTCGATGTGTTCAATGCTAGGGAGGATGTTACCCATGATGAACTAGCTATATCCACAACTTCTTGTTAGAAGTTTCCATTCAAGGGCGTATTTGGCTGTGATGCAACCAATCAATATGCTCTCCACCATTTATCTATTGTAGTTTGTCAACGCTTCAGATGCCAAAACTTCCAAACTTCTCAGAAAGTAGAGGCTCTGCCATGCTTTCTTCCTAATGGCACTTACGTGCTAGGCCTAAGACAGATCCTCTGAAATGGTAACACTGAGGAATTAGAAGTTGCTGACCCCCTCCACCTCTGAGCTCCTGATGAGGACTAGCTTCCGGATCTCTGGTTTCTTCCTCCTGAAGTCAGTAATCATATCCTTGGTTTTACTGACATTGAGTGAGAAAGGTTGTTATTTTGGCACCACTCAGCCAGTTTTCAATTTCCCTCCTATATGCAGATTCATCACCACCTTTGATTTGGCCAACAACAGTGGTGTCATCAGCAAACTTAAATATGCTATTGGACCAGTGCTCAGCCTCACAGTGATATGTATGTAGTGAGTAGAGCAGGAGGTTAACCACACGGCCCTGTGGTGCACTAGCGCTGATGGTAATTGTGCAGGAGATGTTGCCAATCATTTGACGTTTGGTACTAGAGGATAATGAAATAAGAAATATCTTTAATGAATAACAACCTCACAAATGCCAAAGCATTTAATATCCCTTAATTACATTATGCATATAACTATTTTACATTTTAGGCCTTTATTGCCTACTCAGCTTCTCCCAATAGTTTTATCACTAGGGAGATACACGTAGGCAACTGCATGCTCGTGTAAAAGCTTTCCACAGACAAACCTGGATACTGACATACATAAGCATTGTGGATACTGTTACGTATCCCGTAACTGGATAACTTACCAGCAAAGACAGAGAGGTCCATTGAAGTCTGATGTCACTATTTTCAAACGTTTTTATTTATAAAGGGACACAAAAGTAAGGTTAATAGATACATTCAGATAGTGCACATCGTCAACACTCAATCTAAAGCGCGGGTATAGTAATCATCATCATTATTAAGTGAGCTCTACGGTTGTCTAGGGGTTAATAGATTGTCCGTTGGAAATATAAAAGTCACTCAGAAGGATGCAGGCCTCAGCCCTTTGAAAATCGCTGCGTTTCACGTGGGGCGACCGAAAGAGAGAGAGAGATTGGGGAGAAGAGAAAGAACTTGCCGAGTCTTGATGAGGCTTCCGTGAAATCGGGGGGGAGGGGGGGAGCGTTGGTTTCCTCTCCCCGATGTTAGTTAAAAGTGGTTTTCTGTGATTCCAGCCACAAATTCCAATCCCGGAATCTAACGCATGTGGCTTCCTTCAAAATGGCTTCCCACTGCTGCGGATCACTCGCTCGTGTCTTCTTGGTGCGTCTGAGGGGGCTGTCCCCCTGAGACTCTCCTTTATACTTCCTCATGGAGTCGCAGGTGTCAATCAGGTTGGGATGATGCAATCTCTCTCTCAACCAGCCCACCTTGCCCGAGGGCTTTTCATGTGGTCTCCATGAGACAATAGTCGCTGTCGTCTTATTCTGTATCCCGGGTGGGTTGTGCAATTTGGCACATTTCTCTCTCTCTCTCCTACTGGGTCTACTGACCCCCCCCCCCACCCTTCGACGGGTGCTCTTGCGATTCTCACAAAGGAGGGGGCTGGGATCATAACAATACCCAGTTTTGCAGCCCAGGGCTGCACACATTCCTCAAGGATCTCTGGTGTAGATTGAACTAGCCATTGGCCACTCTGATTTTCCAATACACTGCAATATCCCACAATGAATCTTCTGGTTAAGGTGGTGGCTGCATACAGTACTTCCACAGTTTACATCTTCTGGATAGACAATTAAACCATATATTTCACTTCTTTTTATGTCTTTTCCATTTGTTTTTTATGTTGAGTGTGATTCTGGAACTGTTGGAGCCTGGGATTTGCAGTTTGGAGATCGTTTGGGTGTTTCAGTGCTCTGCAGTCTCTGATAGGTTTACATGCAGAGGCAACGTGCACAAATCTTCTGGTAAGAAGGCTGCAGGATGGGGCCCGAACTGATGTTAGACTCCATTTTGACAATTCAAGCTTCCATTCTTTATTGATTAAAGTGACGAGGGGAATTGAAACATCAAGGTGAATGCAGAATGTGAGCGCCTGCTGCCTACCTTTTGATCGCTGGTGAGACCACTCTGTTACTGAAAGGGGAGACTGCCTTTTGATTGCTGACGGAACCACTCTGCTACAGAGAGAGGAGACTCCCTTTTAGAAACAGAGAAACATAGAAAATAGGTGCAGGAGTAGGCCATTCGGCCCTTTGAGCCTGCACCGCCATTCAGTATGATCATGGCTGATCATCCAACTCAGAACCCTGTACCTGCTTTCTCTCCATACCCCCTGATCCCTTTAGCCACAAGGGCCATATCTAACTTCCTCTTAAATATAGCCAATGAATGCTGGTGAGATCACTCTGCTACAGAAAGGAAGACTGCCTTTTGATTGCCGCTGGGATCACTCTACTACAGAGAGGGGAGACTGCCTTTTCATTATTGGGGGATTGATCTGCTACCAGAGAGGGGAAACTGCCTTTTGATCGCTGGTGGGATCGCTCTGCTGCCAGAGAGGGAAACTACCACTGTGCCTGGAGAATGTTACCCAATTTGTCTGTATTTTGCATATGGATGTTTTTCAGTCTTACAGTTCTTATATTCTGAGTTTTTCCACCTGATCTTTCTCCTTTTTTTTGTGCACAGAGGAGGGGGATGCCTGTTCTGTTTTTGTTGTTCTTTTTGTGCATGGAGGGGGGACTTGGGGGTTGACGATCATGTTGCTCTTCTCTTTCTTGGTTTCGTGGCTATCTGAAAAGAAGAATTTCAGAGTTGTATACTTTTATAATAAATGAGCCTTTGAATTCCTTTGAACGCTAGTTCAGAACATAGCAGCCTATTCGCTATGCCCTGCAATTGCACCATCTCATGAAATGAAATGAAATGAAATGAAATGCATTACATGCACATTGAATTTCAGTGAGTATTAGTATGCAAAAACACATGGACAGGTGAGGGAAAAATTTTCAATCTATTCTTAAATCTTGCCATCTTTGCTAAGGACAATGCTTGTGACCCATCCCTACCCACCCTTGAAAAGATAATGAATTACTGCAGTCCTTCTGATGAAAGCACTGTCATTGTGTTGAAGAGGAGAAAGTTACAGGATTTAGGTACAGTCTCAATGAAGAATTAGCAAGATGGAGGGGAGCCTGTTGGTGGAGGTGTTACTATGCATCTTCTGTCTTTGTCCTTCTTGGTGATGGAAGTTGAGGGTTTGGGAGAAGCTGTTAGAGCAAGGGTCGGCAACCCGCGGCTCCAGAGCCGCAAGCAGCGCTTTGATCTCTGTGCTGCGGCTCCCTGTGGTTTGTTAGTTTTTGAAATGTAATTCGAAATTTGAAGATTATGGTGATCTTGTACAATCTAAAAACGTTGTGGAGACCCCATTTCCTGGCACATCCGAACCGGCTCACAATTAGCCACCGTTCCGGCTAAGGGAGATAGCCTACGGGGGTTTGTCAGTACGTGTCTTTTGGAGCATCCACGCCCACGGGGACGGGTTGAGGGAGGCTTTAAATCAAGGCTGTTTAGTTCGAATAAAGTTACCTTTGACTGCAGTGTCTTTATTTTAGCGCTGCGTGTAGCGCTACACCGCTACAACGTGTTTTTTATCGCTATTAATATACATCACCACTGCCAATGCCTGACACCCACCAGTGCGCGCTTTCTTTTAATGCTTCGATCCAAGGTAGGCTACCTATGGAGTAACCTTCAACCCAATGTCTTTTTTTCGGAGTTCAAAATGTTTTTGTTGCATGCAGAAATGTAATTTTGTTTTCTCTGCAGGAGTTCATCAATTTCATAAATGCAACACATTATAGTTTGTTTATACATAGCATAAAGGCAAAAAAAACCGTTGTGTGCAGTGTTATTTCATTTTAAATGTCAAACGGGTTTTGTGGCTCCCAGTGTTTTCTTTTCTGTGGGAAATGGGTCCATATTGGCTCTTTCAGTGGTAAACGTTGCCGACCCCTGTGTTAGAGTAACCTTGGTAAGGAGGAGCAGTGCATTTTAAAACTGCTCTTAGTGCTTGTGCTGTGTACTAAGGTGGAGCAACAAATGTTCAGGGTAGGCAGCTCCCTTGATGGGCATTCCATCTATTGTGCAAGATATGGCTCCAGTATCTTTCTCCTCTCCTATAAAAGGTGCTATTTGAACATCAAGGAATGTCAGATGGCATAGCCAACAATGCGATATGTGCATAGTATGCCACAGAGCATCAGAACCATAAAACCTTAAGACCAGAAGACACAGGATCAGAATTTGGTCCATTGAGTCTTCTTCGCTGTTCCATCATGCCTGACTTATTATTCCTTTCAACCCCATTTTTCTGCCTTTTCCCCTAAACTTTCACACCTTTACTAATTAAGAACCTTTCAACCTACCAAAGTGAATCAAAGTGAGATCAGCATTTCTGCTCAAGACCTGAAATTGGACCTTGAATTCTGCAACAGAGGAGCAAAGAGGCCAAAGTGATATTTCCTCAAGGAGAAATATGAAACATTTTTGAAAATTTGGAGCCCTTATTTACAAAAGACAGGATTAAATATATAGATGCTTTGAAGATGAAACAATTGGTTATTAGGGGAAAGAAATAAATATACATATTAAAATTATTACGAATTCCATGGAGCATGTGGAGATCTTCCAACCACCAGGCATTCATTCATTCTTTCTTTCTTTCTTTCTTTCTTCTTTTTTTTCTATGGGGCAGTTAGGGGGGAGGGGTTAAGGGGAGGGGGTATGGGTTATATACATTGTTTTTTTCATACTTTGTAATCATTTAAAAATGCAATAAAAAATTATTAAAAAAAAAAAAAGGAGAATGATCCTTGCACAAAGCTCTCCTGAAATTTCCAGACACAGGAGCTGATGTGAAGCATTTATCCTTGCTATATTTCTAATTAAGGTATTGATGAAGGAATTTTCAAATCATCCTAAGTTGTTTTACAGGAGTGAAACACCAGAAAAATTAAAGCGAAGCAAAATGTCTTCCTTCTGTTATTACAGTAATCTTCCCCTTATTCCCTCAGGGAAAAGATGCAGCAGCTTGAGACCACTTACCACCAGGCTTTAGAACAGTTTCTATCCCACTGTTATAGGACCCTTCAACGGACCTCTCATACAGTAGAAGATCTCCCAATCATACTTGGTGTGGACTTTGCACTTCACTTGTTGATCTGCTCTGCACTTTCTCTGTCACTGTAACACTATATTTCTGCATTCTGTTTTCAGTTTTACTACCTCAATGTACTTATCAGATGAGGCTGTAGTCTAGAAAGAAACCAAGAGCCCAAAGGCCTTCCTGTTTGGGAAATCTCTCCATGTACTAAACTCTATCTTTATGGATCAGTACCTTAGACATACGGGGCAGATTTAGGCCATTTGACCCATCACGTCTGTTCTGCCAATGCACTTTGGCTGATCCATTTCCCTCTCCTGTCTTTGCCCATAATCTTTTACACCCTGACTAATCAAGAATCGATTGAATGCCACCTACATATACAGTACCTAATGACTTTGCATTCACAGCCACATGTGGCAACAAATTCCATAGATTCACCACCCATTGTATAAAGATATTTCTCCTCATCTCTGTTCTAAATGGATGCCCCTCTATTTTGAGGCTGTGCCCTCTGCACCTAGATTCCCTCATTTCAGTAAACACCTGGACTCGATCTAACCCTTTTAATATTCATTAACCATGGGATGATTTCAAGAGCTGTGAGGTAATGTTACAGCTATATAAGATGTTGGTCAAACCCCACTTGGAAACTGTGTTCAGTTCTGGTCACCTTACCGCAGGAAGGATGTGGATACAATGGAGAGAGTGCAGAGGAGATTTACAAGGATGTTGCCTGCCTTATGAGAATAGGTTGAGCGGACTTGGCCTTTTCTCCTTGAAGAAATGGAGGATGAGAGGAGACCTGATAGAGGTACGTAAGATGATTTGAGGCATTGATTGTGTGTATAGCCAGAGACTTTCTCCCAGGGCTGAAATGGGTAATACAAGGGGGTATATTTTTAAGGTGCTTGTAAGTAGGTACAGAGGGGATGTCAGGAGTAAGTTGTTCACACAGAGAGTGGTGAGTGTGTGGAATGCACTGCAGGAGAGGGTGGTGGACGCAGATATAACAGGGTCTTTTAATAAACTCTTAGATAGGTATATGGAACTTAGCAAAATGGTAGGGAAATTCTAGGCAGTTTCTACAGAAGGTTACATGGTTGGCACAATTTTGTGAGCCAAAGAGCCTGTAATGTACTGTAGATTTCAATGTTCTATGTTCTAAAAGAAAAAAAACAAATAAAACATTGAAGTGAAAGACCAACACATGATGTACAGGAGACAGGAAATATAAGTCATGCAAAAAATTGAAGCCAACAACAGCATTCAGAATCAAAATTGAATCCTCAGATCCGAACATTGGAACAGCCCGGAGTAGGCCCAAAGCCTCACTAATCTGTTCAACATGTTAGCAGACACAGAGCAAAGCAGTCAGGCAGCCTTAGCACCACAGAGAGAGGAATGATCATCCAGAAGAATGAGCAAAATTGGCTCTCTCCTTTGATCGCAATACCCTATCTTTTAGGTCTATCTGGGCTGCGTTTAAATTGATGAATCAATGAAACAGCAAAAGGCTTCTGTGCCCTGGAGAGAGGAGTGAACATCATGGAGAGCAAGTTAAATTGGCTGTCACCTCCTATCTGGGCCGGCATTTAAATTATCTAAACAGCTTAAGTTACCTCGCACTAAGAGCCAGGAACCGGGTCTAGACTACATCACCCAGCGACTTGCTCCAAGCCCAGATTCCATCACCCAGTCTGAACCCGCTCCTAAGCTCTTCAAATCAGCTCAGTGCCCAGAGCATTGGAACTTTCCTGTCCAGGCCCTGACTTCCTTCAGCCCCAGAGAGATCTAACCTCACTTCTGGGCCAGTTGAATGAGACTTGGAACTTCTCTGCCCAGGCCTTGACTTCCTCTTTCAACACCCAGAGCACTCCATTCTTGCCTCTGGTTCAGCTGCCACAGGCTGTATGGGCATCGGAAATCCAATTGCAACATTTCTGCATCAAACCATCTTGGCTTATCCTCTGAATTCGCCTCGCCATTCATTGCTCAACCCTTTGCTGTTTGTGGTGATAAGTTAACACAATTTACCACAGAAAAGGTATTTTTAGTGATGTTTTTATTCAGATTTATTTTTGACTAACAGAAGCTATCATACACATTTGGTCAGTAGCACTATCTTAACTAGAAGAACATTTATTCGGTTTGTCCCCATTTCTACTACTTGAGAGAAATTTTCCAGTGCTCTGATATTGCCTCTCTTTTAATTTTTATATATTTGAAAAAGCTTTTGAATCCTCTTTGATATTATTGGCTAGCTTACCTTCATAGTTCATTCTTTCCCTCCTTAAGGCTTTTTTTTTTTGCTTTCTGTTAGTTTTTAAGATCTTCTCAATTCTCTAACTTCCCATCAATTTTCATTCTATTATGTGCCCTCTCTCTTGCTTTATGTTGGCTTTGACTTCCCTTGTCAGCCATGGTTGCATAATCCTACCTTTAAAATACTTCTTTAGAATGTATCTATCCTACGTCTTCCAAATTGCTCCCAGAAATTCCAGCCATTTCTGCTCTGCCATCATCCCTGCTAGTGTCCCCTTCCAATCAATGTTGGCTAACTACTCTCTCATGTCTCTTTAATTACCTTTACTCCTCTGTAATGCTGATACATTTGACTTTATCTTCTCCCTTTCAAACTGCAAGACAGTGATGTTATGATCACTGTCTCCTAAGTGTTTCTTTATCTCAAGCTCCCTGATCAAATCCCCTTCATTACACAACTCCCAATCCAGAATAGCTGATCCCCTAGTGGGCTCAACAACAAGCTGTTCTAAAAAGCCATCTCATCTCTTCCTCCAGTGGAATCCTACCTTTAACCTGCAGTATATGTGCTCCTGTCATTTCCCCATGGCTTGCATGCATCACATACGGTTTGACTTCTCCTTAACTTTATGCAAATGGACTTATCATGGTTTGCATTCCAGAAATGTCAGGATATTAAAGCACTTGTTTACAAATCTCTTAGAGGTCTACCATTCCTTATCTTTGTAACCATCTCCAGTTGAAAATCTACAATGGCTAATTCTGGCTTTCTCACACCTTTGATTTCCTTCATCTCCCAACTGGAAGTGGTTTCCTAAAATGATGGACCATCCTGATTCTGATAAACCTGGAATTACCTCCCTAAATAGTTCCATTTTTATGTGTCTCCATTAATTCATGGCTAATCAAAGTACTCCTTTACACTCTGTTAATGTTAATTTTTGTTGATATTGTTCCTGTAATTAACAATGATACTTGTTTCATAGATTAGAGATGCTGTATAAATGCAAGCAGTAGGCGCTGCTGTCATTGACGATTGCACCATCCACAACTAAATTCCAAATCTTTCAAAAGCTCAGCGTAAACCCCCCCCCCCCCCCATCCCCAGTGTCATCATCACTGGTGCTGCTTAATGCTAACTGGGCTTGGAGGTTTTTTATAGTCTACTTTCAATCAAATTACTCTTTGATTAGCATCACTATAATAAAATTATTCAGACCTTTATTTGATCTGAGTTAAAATTCCAATAAAATTTCCTTGACTGGCTAAGGGAGACAATCTCCAGTCATCATTCACATTTTGTGTGTTAACTTGTTTAGGTATTAGTGAAAGGCTTTCCAATCCCCTCTGGCTATTGTTTCACAGGATTATTCAAGCATGTTATGCTTATAAGATTGAAGCTTCCTAGAAGCTTGGAGATTGCATTGCTTGAGCTAAAACTCCCTGTGCAACTTCCGTTCCTTCTGCCCTCTCCAACCCCTACCCTCCCCCCCACCACCACCCCTACCCCAGCCATCCGCCCGACCAACACAAAACACCTTCAACAAATAAAATTTGGACTGTTAGCTAAAGGCTGGGCAGGTATGGTGGGGTGGGGGGGGGGGGGCTTACAATGTCCCTCATTTCAAGCACGATTAACCTAAAATGGAGTGCTTCAGGATCAATAGTTGCAGGCTGATCCAGCGGGGCTGTCAAAGTGGCTATAGTACACATATGGTAATATCCTAGCTTAACAACATCTTATAGGATTTACTGTTGCCTTTTTGGACTGGTATGAATAACAAGCAGTGAGCTGCCCCTGGGAGCCATCTTCTCTCATTCTGCCTTCAATTAATCTTCTGGGGGAGGAAACCATTTAATACATTTTGAAGGGGGTTGGGAGTGCAAACTATAAGCTGAAGTAATACAGTAGGCCTATTACATATGGGATTATTAATAGTGGCATTTAAATTTGATGCTTTGATTCTTTTCTCGTTTTTGGTCTGAGTTTTTTCTCTCTCTCCAACAGGAATTGTTCAGCTAGTTTAGCTGAGGTTGGTTGTGGAGGAAGGGAGCCCGGCAGTGTAATTCACACTATTGCCAAAAACTGCCGGCTTTATCATGCAAATAACAAGTGTAAATGGGGAATTCCCCAGCCGCTACTTTACTGAAATGCAACTTTGCTCCATCTCAAGCTGGTGCTGAAGAATTTATTTGGGAAGCTCAGTTCTAATTTAAAAGGAATGGCAGCTGAAAGAGGCACCAGGGACTCCATCTCACCGTCAGCTCCTATAACCACTCTGAGCAAGAGCGGGAGAGGCATTCAGCAGCTCCACAGATATTAGAGAAGTATTTATTTCTTCCAGCTTCTCCATACCCAAGCCCTACAATTGTAAAGAAGACAGGGGCTTGGCTTTGGGCTGCCGAATGGAGGCCCTTCTGTCACAATCCGGCTGGTTTGTAAAATACAGGCCCTTCAGAATCCAGGGCAATGCAGAAAGACACCAGCCTTTTTCACGAGTGTTCACTGCTTACCTGGCTGAATGGCAAACACTTATCGTAGATTTAGGTGGAAAAAAAACAAAAGAAAACCCTGATTAGTTTTAGCAAAAGCATGCTAGAAAAACTCAGCAATCAGGGAGCATCTGTACAAGGGGAATGTTTTAGGTCCATAACCCTTCATCAAAACTTGCTGAGTTTTTTCCAGCATTTTCTGTCTTTATTTCAGATTTCCACCATCTGCATTTTTTTGTTGATTTGCATTGACTGGTATTTTTAGCTTAACTCAGATGGAATATTGATGCTCTCAAATAATTCAAAATATTGTCAAATAATATCAGCACATCAGAACTGAATTAGTTTTCCAGTTAGACTGGCTTCCTTGTTTGCATTCTTTAGATTTGCTTTGTTTCCTTTTGACATCAAGATTCCCATTTCAGAATGTCTATTTAATCTGCTTCTTTCAGGAATATTTCAGTGTTGTTAACTCTGTAATATGAGATAATGTATATTGCATAAAGAGACATTTCCTCCTACAAAGGGAATACTGCTTTGAGCCATGTGGCAAATCTATTTACATATTGAAATACAGTGCAGAATAGGCCTTTTTTGGCTCTTTGCACAGTGCTGCACAGCAACACCTGATTTAGACCTAGCCTAATCATGGGACAATTTACAACAACCAATTAATCTACTAAACCTTACGTCTTTGGACTGTGGGAAGAAAATGAAGCACCCAGAGGAGCCCCACATGGTCACTGGGGGAATGTACAAACTCCTTCAGGCAGTGGTAGATTTATTTTTGGAAAGCATGAACTTTGCTTTCCAAAAATAAACCAGGCTGCTTTGCCCCAATTCACGGTCAAGACTATCAACTCATGCTATTGCTAAAATATTTCCAATTATGGATGATTATGAACGCTGCTCTGCCTCAGCTCTTGTGTTGCTGCAACTCTTTTCAGTACTTGACTGTTCCAACATACTCCTCGTATGCCTACTTGACTCAACTTCCCAAAATATCTCATAAGTGAAAACTCTGCACCATCAGATTCACTCATCATTACTTAAGTTCTTTACTTTTGATCTCAGCCGAACACAGACTTTATTTCAAAATTCTTAGCCTTATTTTCAATTCCTCCCTGGCCTTGACCCTCTGGGACTCCTCTTAGCGCTGGTGGGTAACTCCGGTGCATTTTGTAAATAGTACACTGCCGCACTAGTATTGAAGGAAATTAATAGTGTAGTGGATAACATACCAATCAAGCGGACTGGTGAGAGAAGCCAGTCATTACAGATACCTAGCCTCTGATCTGCTCTTGTAACTGCAGTATTAATGGCACAGAATCTACATGGATTGTCACCTTGTCATGGTGGAGAAGCTTGTGTGGTCCTGAGATCCCGAGAGTGATGCTGTCTGGAGCTCTGCTCCTGGTAGGGTCACCCATGGCGGTAAGGTCGAGGGTGAGGTCCCTGACAAAGAACAAATCGACCAAGACCTCAACGGTGGAACAGGCAGACAAAGTTACTTCGAACTCAACGGCTATGAAGGTGGATGAAGGCTGCAAGAAATCCATCAGCTCCAATCGTCGTGGTTTCCTCTTCCTCTGAAAGGGCCTGTTTTGCCTCATTTTATCGAATAATGAGACTACCAGCTGCTTCACTTTGTTCATGTGATAACATCTTCTTAGAAAATGGAAGGAATTGAAAAAGTTGTAAGATCTTTAGAAGAGATGTGGCGGGGGGGGGGGGGGGGTGGTTTGAAGATCCTGACCTGCAGTTACATTCTGACTTTGGTTCTTTGCGGGAATGGAGTGGCCCTCAGGGCCTCACAGCCGAACACTTTTTGTTATCCCGAGGACATGGCCTGGAAGATGAGTGTACCTTCAGGGTTCTGGGATTCCGTGGCTCTGGGGAAGAGCTGATTCTAGGCCGGTGCCCCTGACTGAAGCATCGCGGGAGAACACAGAACACCGGGAGCAGCAGGTCAGTTGCTGGGGGTTGAGTGCCCAGATAGCTGTGCATTTTTGGTGCTGACTCCATGGCAGCAGAGCTTGAAAAAAGCGACGCAATATACTTTTAACGTCGTAAATCAGTGAGTTGTTTGTTATGCCTCCCCTCTCGCTGTGAAACAGGGACACCTCTTTTTCCCTTATTAGAGACAGTGTGAGAGAGAGAGAGATCCTGTGGTATGTCAAATTATCAGGTGAACGAGTGGTCTTTGGAGTACTGTAAGTCTGTGTTCTTATAAATGCTTCACTGCACACTTGAGTGTTTAGTGGAGGGTGCCGATCCTTTTTTACTGGTGGGGGTGGAGGTGGTCATTGCGTTGGGAGGGGAAGTTGGAGGGGTGGCATTGGGGTTCTAACATTTTAACTCTCCTTCATCCTTTGGGGCACTCCTCTGTTTTTGTGGATGTCTGTGAAGAAAAAGAATTTCAGAATGTATATTGTATACATTTCTCTGACATTAAATGCACCCGTTGAAACCTATTGAAGCTTGGCTGTTGGTCTGTGGATGATATGGGGATGAGTGAATGTGGATGATATGGGGGTGAGTGAATGTGGATAATTCAGCTGTTCTGGCAGAATGCAGCAAACTGCTGTGAATTGAATTGTATGTCGTTATCATAAACATGTGTTCCTGGCATTGCAACGCAGCTGAGGAACTGCAGCAGCTGTTGAATGGTAGCCTCTGTCATTGTTGACTTCATGGGTAATAATTCTGAGCATTTGGAATAGGCATTAAGCTAGACAAGCTAGGTACACTCATTGATTGGGCCAGAGAAGTCAATATGCACTCAATGCCATGGTATGGTTGTCTGGGTCATGATTGTGGATCGGCTCTACTTTGATTCTTTGTTGCCATAGAACATTGAGTGCACTGCTTGCATACCAGTGTGATATATTCATCTATGCCAGGCCACTGCACAAAGCCTCTTGCCAAAGCTTTCATTCAATTGATGCCCATGTGATCACAGTGGAATTGTTTTAGTACTATTGGTTATAGTGTTTGGAAGATCACTATGCTGTCTCCAAACATTTCGCAGAAGTCCACAGTTGAGAGCAAAGTATGACATCAATAGAAGGGTACAACGTCTTCCTCAACCTTGACTATCAATGAGGTATCTGGGAATATGCTGCAGCAATTTCAGCTCTGATCTTCTTGGTAATAACTGGAAGACCTTCAGCAGCATCCGATACAAACCCATGGACTTCGTGATCAACTGAAGTTGCAGCCACCACTGTGTCTTTGTTTTCAGTAACCTGCTGATTCACAAGTCTGAAGAGGGCATCTGCCAGACTAAGTTCCTGGGTTGAGTGTGCTTGATTGTAAAATCGTAGGGTATTAATGTCATCGCCCATCTTTGTAGATGGTTAGCTAGATACAGACCCAAAGATAGCTTGTGATCAGTGAGCAGAGTGAAGTGTCTGCCATAAAACATCTTGTGGAATTTCTTCACAGTAAAGGCTTCCTTCTCAATTTGTCCATAATTACTTTCTGCAGTAGTTACTGATCTGGCTGCGTGCAGGACAGATTTTTCAGAACCATCAGGGAAGATATGGAACATGACAACATCCACTCCATAGTTGAACACCTTCATCACAATGACAATTGGCAACACTGGATTGAAATATGTCAAGAGAAGGTCAGACGACAGCATATTCTTCAGCTGATCAAAAACCTCTTGGCACGGTTAGACCATTTCCATGTAGCACCCTTGCCGAGCAGGGCATTAAGTGGCTCCCTCAGCCAGTGCATTGCTGGGAGGAATGCTTAATAAGGACTGATAATGCCCAAAAATGATCATAAGGTGATGATATCTGATGGTGGAGCCATCTTCAAATAGCAGCAATGTTTTTGGGATCTAGGTGATGAGTATGCTCATGTATGACGAATCCGAGATACTTAATTGAAGACAGCAGGAGGCATCATTTTTCTACCCAAAGTCGCAGTGCAAATTTCAAATTGTGGTCCATGCATTGGCATAGTGCTGTCTGGTGTGTGACAACACCATCAGTACCACTCAGCATGGTGTCCATGACCTGTTTGTAAATTGAAGGAGTTGCCTTTACCCCAAAAGGTAGACGGAGGAAGGAAAGCAACCCCTTAAATGTTGTAATGGTGAGAAGCTCATGTGAATTTTCTGTCACTTCTACCTGGAGGTAGGCATTAGCCAAGTTCAACTTCACAAAGTAGCAACTATAGTTCAATTTTGTGAAAAGATCTGCAGGTACCAGTAATGGGTACTGGTGAGTCTCCGGAGATGCATTAAAGCCAGTTGAGAAGTCTGCACACACCTCACTATACCATTTGAATTCTTGATGATGAGTACTGGATCTGCCCAGCGTGAGTCTTGACAGCTTTGTTCACACCAGCTTGTTGTGGGCAATCTAGCTCTTGCTCTATGATTGGTAAGGCTGTGTATGGCACTGGCCTTTAGTGACAGAAGACTGGCTTTGCATCTGGATGGAGATGGGAGTTCTGCTTGCATTCTTTTGCAGCAACCTAAGCCATTTTGAAACACTTTTGCATGGCCCTTTACAGCTATAGTCTCATATACTGATGCTGGTATGGCATCGACTGACGTGATTTGAACAGCCAATGTCTTTGTACAGGCCTCATCCAGAGGGATGTGACAAAGATCAAGATTGTCCATCCAATCAATGCCAAGACATTCAGATCCAGCTGGTCTGTTAGGTAACACACATCTTTGACTTGACTACCATTCAGCTTCACCATGCAGTGCAGTTCGTCAATCAACTGGAGGGTTACACCCAATGCACTGCAGGCAAAATGATGAGTTGTTTTGACTGGTGGGGACCCAAGTGTCCACCACATGTTTAAAGATAATGGTGATGTCTGATGCCATACTTTACAAAGTTGAGTCATACTTTGACCAACTAATTGTTGATAAATACATTGACATACTTTCTCCTAGTGGCAAACTCAACTTTGAACATGACTATTAAACTCCTTGTAGACTTTGATAGTTTTTGAAACTTCTTGCCCTTGTGTTTCACTAGTCTAGATGACAGCAAAGGGAGGCAAAAGCCTTTTATGGCCATTACATTGGCTTTTGCTGCAAATATATTTCTAGTATTGGTGATACTCCACAGTTCCAACAAGCTGTGGTTGGCTGCATGGAGACCTGCTGAGTGGTAATGTCTGGTCCGCTGGAAATTGCATTAACATGGTTCTGTTCAACCAGGTTCGAATCGTGTTTAAGGTTGATCAAACCCTGATATTCTTGAGTGACAGCTTCTCAAGTCACATCAGGGTCTTGCCGTAGTCTGACCAGGAGCCATTTGCAAACGTCTGCATCATCAGGTGCCTGCAGTCCGCAAGTAAAAATCAGACATTTGAACTGATTCATTTGCCCAGTTTGAGCTCTTCACATTCACAATTGAAAACACTGGCAGGTGTAATGAAGTCATTGGCATTGTGGTTAACAAGTATTAGGTAATGGTAGCGAGCACTGACTGGACAACTGCTCCCTAAAAATGCCTGTTAGCTCTTGGAGTTTCCTCAAGTAATAGGTCAGGTGGATTATTAGGCTGGATAAAGTTAAAATAATACTCACAATACTCACAATAATACTCAAAATAATACTCATAACCCTATTTTCTGAGCAAAGTCCATGTCTTCCTCTATTTGATTTTACTGGTGATCTCGATCTAGAAGATATCTTTGTAATGTTTGAACCAGGATTCAAATGTACCTCCCAAAATGGCATCCAACTAGAAATTGGTAATGGACGCAACAACTGACTCACAGGAATTTTGTTCAGTGTTTGACACCAACGTCGTTAGACTCACCAATAACTTGCTCATCAAGGTTTCAATTACTTCAACTAGGCTGCCTGAAATAGAGCTTTCTCCTGTTGTAGGATTGTGTACTAGTCTTCTGCTGAAATTGACATGTTGATATACTGTAATACAGCACCTCATCACCAATTTGTTGGGTTCAATTGCTTAAAACTACCGATGGGACCCAAAGCCTGGAGACAGAACAAAGTTGGAACACAAAATAAACACTTATTCAGTAAAATCATGCAGCTACTGAAACTCACCAGTGCATCCCAAAGCATAACTATTTAAATGGTTTATTCATGAACATTTGCAATGTTGTTAGAAACAATAACCAATCAGTGAAAAGTCAGCCTGGGATTGATTGTCCGCTGACGAATAGGCATTTGTTGTTTTGGCTTGCCACAATCTTCCTCAATTTCTTCCCCCAGCTCTTCCACTTCTTCCACTTTTTTGACTTCCACTCTTTCCTCTTTTGCTCTTCCTCCTCTTCTGTTCTTCGGTTCTGAGGTTGCACTGCCAGGTCCTAGGTTGTTCCACTATAGGAGACATCCTCTCTACATCCACTCTATCTAGGCCTTTCAATGTTTAATAGGTTTCAAAGAGATCCCCATTTATTCTTTTCATTTCCAGCAATACAAGCCCAGGGTATGTCATATGGGATAACTGTTGTGAACCCTCTTCTGGACCTTCTCCAATGCCAGCACATCTCTTTCTGGATAAAGGACCTAAAGCTGCTCATAACACTCCAAGTGCGGTCTGCCCAATTTTTTTTATAAAGCCTCAGTTTTGCTTTTATATTCTATTCCTCCTGAAATGAATGCTAACTTTGCATTTGTCTTCCTTAACACTGACTCAACCTACAAATTAATCTTTAGGGAATCCTTCACGAGGACTCTCAAGTCTCTTCGCACCTCTGATTTCTGAATTTGTTTCCTGCTAAGAAAATAGTCTATGTCTTCATTCCTTCTACCCAAGTGCATCACCATACACTTCCCTGCACTAAACTCCATCTGTCATTTAATTGCCCATTCTCCTAATCTGACTATGTCCATCTGTAGATTACCTGCTTTCTACCTAACTGCCCATCTTCATATCATCTGCGTCCTTGGCCACAAAGCCATCAATTCCATCATCCACATCACTGATGAATAACATGAAAGAAAGAAGTCCTAACACTGACCCCTGTGGAATACCACTAGTCTCTGGCAGCCAACAATAAAAGGACCCCTTTATTCTGCTGATCACATGCTAGAATTGTCTCTGTAGATCACATAGACTTATCCATACCAATAAAATAAGTTTTGCAGTGGTACAACCTCTCACAGGTGAAGGTTTTAGATGAAACTGGATCCTAAGTTATAATTCTTGGGCTTTACAGCTATTTTAAGGTGCTCTTGACTAAAACCAGTGCAGTATTTTCTGTTCCTCTGAAACATTTTTACAGCTTCACAACAAACTAAATTAACAATTGAAATGCTTCCATGATTGAATTTTCGTCTTCAACAGACTATGCCTAAAGCACATAAATTATGGTCCCACCACTGCTTTTCAGTTGTAACAAGAGGTTTTAGAATGGACTATGGCATGGTTCTGCCTTCTCCCCAGAGCCCAACATATTATAATTAATCATACTGATATCCACTTATTATGCTATGATTTATTTTCTAGTGTATGTTAATAAGATTCTCAGGAAATATTCTAAAGATCCATATTAATTTGGATGTAAATTTTGTTCTAACATGGCTTTATGTTTAGCAGGGACTTCTGGGTCAAAATGATATCAAGCCACTAAACACTTTCTGTTCTCAGCTTACAGTCTTACTCATACTCTGGTAGAGGATGATTCTAGACTATTTCTGCATTCATTAGCTGCCTAAAAATAATAAAAGAAACTTACACTAACTTGAGGCTTATACCTTCAATAGCTTCAGAACATCTTAGGGTATTTCGCAGTCAATGAAGTATCTCTGAAATATAAGGTGAAAGCAGTGTAACCAATTGTTACATAAAAATCTCTCTCAAAATAGTGCTGCTGGCTAGGAAATAAATATTGCCAATATGCTGGGCTCATGGACTCACAGAGTCATAGAGTTATACAGCATGGAAACAGACCCTTTAGCCCAATGCTCCATCCCAACCAAGATGTCTATCTATGCTGTGTTTGGTCAATATCCCTCAAAGTCTTTTCTATTCATACGCCTGTCTAAATGTCTTTTAAGCATTGTAATTGTGCCAAACCCTGCCACTTCCTCTGGCTGTTTGTTTCACACACTATAGAGGGCTCTCCCTGCAACCTGAACCCAATGGCTGAAGCACTGCTTCTGAATCAGAGTGTAGACTCTATTCACATAAATGCACAGTGGACATATCTTCACCACGTGACATCACCGAGAAAATGTAAGAAGCAGTACCAGCTGACAAATCATGCCCTTTTTTCAGCCTCATTAAAGGTTTTATTTCCATTAGCCAGGAGGGAATGTAGAACAGCCTCCTCAGTTTTGGTTACCCACTAAAAGTAATCTCCAACTCATACTTGTTCCATGATGGCATGAAGAGTCAATGAATACAACTAATGGCTCCAAAACAGAGCCCTAACACTCTCCTTAGTTTTTATCACTTCACTTTTCATGTCCAACAAACTTCATTTCAACTGCAGAGCCACACCCCACAATCATAATCACCCCACTTCTGGAGTCAAGCTGGAGTAATACTGACAGCATTTGCACTGTCACAAAATCCAACATCAAGTCCAAGAGATCACTGACTCACTCATACAGGAGAATGAGCCCTGCACTCCACATCTGCACGGAAGAGGCTTCTCTAATCACTTGTTCTTGTTACATAACACTCCCCCTGACAAAGGCTCTGGAAAAACATGGGCCACTTCCATAAATACCTCGAGAGCCACTTTTCAGGAAAGACAGGTGCTAATTTAAAGTTCACCGTCACCATTATTGTCAGTGCAACCTTACAGAATCTGAGGAAAATGTTATTTCAAGATCAAGACTTCGCACTCACCACTTCACGTCATGGTCTCCTGGACAGTACCAGCTATTGAGTCCCACCTCCTCTCCCAGCATGATTCTGAAACTTGAACCAACTGAAAACTCCTCACATCACTGGAAAATGCCACCAAACCTGTCTCTGCAAAACCCTTCAAATTAATTGGAAAGGCTAGAAATTAACATCTGTACTTTCTCACAGGCCAGCAACCCCAGTACCAAATACATTTATTAAACTACCTGGGCAAATGGATGTTCCTCAGATCGGAATCTGGGTCAGCATGGAGCAGTTGGGCTGAAAAGCCTGTTTCTGCACTGTGTGACTCAATGACTCTACGATAACCATAGTGGACAGTCCACAAATTTGCATGCCAGACACCAGATTCCCAAAACAGGCACCTTGTACCAAATTCTGTCAGGTAACAGACTACCTGGTAGAAAGAGGAAAAGATTGAAGGAAGTTCTCAAAGTTTCCTTGCAAACATGAAACATTCCCACTGTCTCTTGGGAATTCCTGACACATGTCCTGCTCAAAGTAGACAAGGAGTATTCGGAACAGTGCTGACAACCTTGAGTCCATGTGTGAAAATCTCACAGGAGTCCAGAATAAGGATCACATCATATCACAAACCATCCACTCATGCACTCTTGTCTCACTTGCCCCATCTGTGCAGTTCCATTATTGGCATTATTACTCAGACCAGAATCCATAGAACCAGAGTGCAAATGCGCCCTTCTTGATCTTGAGGGACTGTGGGTGAAGGAGAAGAAGAAACATTGGCCAGGTCACTGACAAACTTCTTTGTCCTTCACTAGGTAGAGCCATGGGATCTTCCAAATCCACCTTGGAAGGACAAACGGATTTCTATTAATCATCAAGAAAGACAGAAATTCCATACTTTTCCATATTGGAATGGGACATGGGTTTAGATTCTGTTTTGCTATCTTCAGATTGCAATGTACAGAGTAAAAGATGAAGTGGTTACCCGGACCCAAGCTGGCTCCTGTTCTGGTTGCAAAGATCTTTAGATTCTGTATCTGGTGTGCATTCCCCAAACCATCATCCTCACATCATCCATCCAATAGATTATTAAATTCCCAAGGGCAAAACAACAAACGATTTACTGTGTGGTAATAAAGTACAATCCCAACATAGTGTGTATCAAGACTTTACAATTTAGACAATGCAATTACATCTTGAGATTGTATGCATTTTCGAAATGAGAAAACTCATCAAATGAACTGAGGTTTGATTTAACTCTGTGCAAATAATGGACACCTGTGGTGATGAGGCACTTTGCGTTAAAGCTACGGTAATGAATACAATTCAGTGCACCTTATCCTTAACTGGTGGGATGAAAGTTTGTTAAAGCAGACTGAGAAAATATTAAGCCTTGCGATGGATGAGAGGCTTTGCTGGAACATGTGAGCTTTTCCATCTGCAAACTGGAATCTTGGTAGTCAGTGTCCTTTCATTTTTGGATGTTAGGGTTATCACAGATAAATGAATGCAAATTAAAGTCCACATGAAAGAAGAATGCGTCAAGTACAGAAAGAATAATTTGCCGAATGGACATTTAAGATGAGGATACAGCAGTAGAAGTGCAATCACTCAAGTTGAGTATGATGTTCTCCTAAGGGGTTTTCTATTGGTGGGTCATCAGCTGGCTGTAGAGGTCAGTCTGGGATTCCCGTATACTGGTGCAGTGTGGGCAAAAGTAACTGGTATCTGTGGTTGGAGGCACAAAAGCCTGCAGATGATGAAATCTGGAGCAACAAACGGATGCAGGGTTTAGATCCAAAACATAAACAACTTCTTTCATCCCACAGAAGCTGCTTGACCCACTGAGATCTATTAGCTGAATGTTTTTTGCTTTAAAATGGGGCCGGTTTTCATTGTGATAAAATGACTGAACCAGTAATCGAGAGGATGAAAGCCAAAAATTTGCAGATGCTGGAAATCTGAAATAAAAACAGAAATTTCTGGAAACTTTCAGCAGGTCAGTCAGCGTCTGTGGACAAAGAATCGGAGACAGTTTTTTTCTCCATTGATGATGCCTGACCCGTGATTTCTGTTTTATATCTATCCAGAAGTGGTAGTGGGTGATCCATCCCAGCTTACTCCAGTGGACCCCACCAAAACAGAAACCAGTCTTTGGCATTTTCATTCACATGCATGAGACACACTGAGTGGTAAGAATGTACTCTAGGTTTGGTAGAGCAATGGATGCATCTGGTGAGGCCAGGCAGCAAACTTGCTAAGGTGCTGAATACTTGGACAACAATTACATTTCTACGGTGGTGCCCATCTGACCTTATGCGAAAAGAACAAGAGCAATATACAGTAAGTACTATCTTAGCAGCCTGCTTTCAACCATCAGCTGTACTAATGCGCAGAACTTACTCTCCAGTAACTTTATTACTAACACTGATTGACTTCTCCCTGGACCGCTCGGTTCCAGAATTCACTACAGCCTAGGTCCAAATATGAGCTCCAGAATTGATATGAACATGCATGCCTTTGTTATTGAGGGAATAATGGGACTGTTCAAGATAGAAATCCTATCTGAATTTTATATGTGTTCTAAGCATGTTGTTTGGATTTAAATGTGTGTTACTGAAAATAAATGACCTGTGCTTTGAACTACTTTGTTGGCTGGAAATTCCCTCTCCTTGGTAGGGAGAGCAGACCCACTAGTAGAATAGTTGGTATTGGCAGCTAAACTCACCAAGGAGAATCAACAGGAAAGTAAACTAGTTTTTGAAGATAATCTTCAGTATAATCTCCCTTTAGTGAGGACACTCATACAATGTTCCCGCTAAGGTGTGTACTTGTGCATATGCACGCGTCTTTAGCTACACGAGGCACAAAGGAACTTAAACTGCACACAAAAGGTTGTCGCTATCTACTTCACCGGCATGTTAAGTATATTTCATGATCATACACAATTACATTTCCTTTTCCGGTTTCTGATATGGGCAGTGTTGACAACATGGAGTTTGTGATGATTTCTCTGCAGATTTTAGAACTGGCTTATTTACACTGGGTTTTTTTTTTGAAGAAATTATTCAGTACATACATGTTGCTACTGGGCAAAAATTGCACAGCACAGGATTTTTGTGCACATTGGTCATTACAAATTAGAGGTTATATTGTACACGTGGCTATTTATATCCAATAGGGCTTAAAGTATTTGTTTGTGTTTAGAATGGGTCAGCAAACCCAATATCATCTCAAAAAGGGAGGGTTTCATTTGTGGGAGAAACCACAAATCCAGCTCATAAATATAAAAATAGGGTTTTAGAATGAGTCAGCAAACCCAATACCATCTCAAAAAGGGAGGGTTTCATTTGTGGGAGAAACCACAACTCAAGTTCATAAAAATAAAAACTTCACCCTGAAATCCCACTTGGAGTGGTCAGAATGTGCGAGGTCACTACCATGCAACAGATTCGTAAAGGGAAGAACAATGATCAAATGAGAGATGAATTAATCAAAAGCTAGAATAAGGTATTGCAGTGGGAGGAGATTTCTTCAAAGCAGAAGCACTGTCATGGACAAGTTGAATTGCTTTGTTCTGCAGAGCTGATGTAACTGACAAATACCCTGCACAGTTATCATCTTTGTGCTTATCTGCTTCTGCTGGGTGAAGAACCATATTTAATGTGTGGGTTATAGCAGGCCACACAGTGCACAGAGGGTTAAAGCCAGCAGGACTCTTTTAAGAAAATCACACAAACACGGCAGCATTTGAAGCAACCTGGGTTACTGAAATGTGAATTTCTCAGGAATCCACCCCGGTGAAATCTATTGTGCTTATTTGTCTGGAGGGTTTCTTGCGTTCTGATCTCTGACTCATAAATGGGTTGTGCTTCTCCCAGAATGGCTGCATTGCCTGTAGGCTGCAACGTCCATCAGCTGATGCCATCTTTCTACCACTGAACAGAGCACGTCTGCTGCTGGAGCTGATTATTTCCTGCAGCTGATATTTGTTTTGCTTTGACAAAGCGATAATTCAGTGTTTAAGGCGATGTCAGGCTAGATGAATCTTTGTGGCAGATAATGCCATTTAATCTTCTTTGCCTTACAGAGGAATAACACAGATACAAATCCAGCAGTTGAATGGCTCAAAGGGCATTGGCAATTATATATCTGACACTTTCAGGTTTTTATGAACATTTTTCTTTTTTAATCCCCAAAGGAGACTTTCACCACAAGTATGAAAGGTGCCTATGACTCATATGTCACTTTGAAATTTATCATCACTCATTCAGAAGCACACTGGCACTAATTACTGGTCCCAATGCCCATTCTCAGTTAGTCATGACAGAAAATGCTGAAGACACTCAACAAGTCAAGCAGCACCTGTGGTAACAGAGTAAAACAAACTTTCTAAAATATTTCACCTGAAATTTTAACTCAGCTTCTCTTTCTACAGATGCTGCCTGATCTGCTGAGTGTTTCCAGCATTTTCTGGCTTTGTTGCAGATTTCCAGCATCTGCAATGTTTTGATTCACAATCAGTAAAGAGCAATTGATTCTGCAACTCAAAGACATTTATTGTACATGAGCAGACAATACGATTGGTGGAGAGGAATCAAAGTGTGACCGAGAGAGGTCGTCTCTTGGACTGGAAGGAGTGTACATTGGAGTCCCTGGGGTCAGTATTTGAGGTCACTGTCTTCCTGAAAATGCATTAATGACAGAGATTTTAGTGCACAGGAACAATATCCGGATTTACATGACACCAAATGTAGATGCACAGTGGATCTTAAGGAGGATGGCAATTGACTTCAAGGAGCCATAGACAGTCTGTTGGATTGGGCAAAGAGTTTACATTTAAATTAGAGATAAACAACATGCTACATTTTCATACGGAGTATTCTGAAAGGACAATGGACTGATTATAAGTGCAAAATTTGTGCTAAGTAGCAGAGCAGGTTTCAAATGTAGTTTAAAAAGCATATAGGATCCTGGGTAAATGGATAAATGTTGTTTACCTCGAAAGTCTCATTGTGCTCCACTTATCACCTGCTTCTCTGTTTATTGCTCAGTGTATTTTAGTCCTCAGTTTTCACCAAGCTTGATTTTCCTAATGCCTTGTCCGTATCCATGAAGGGGATAAGTGGCCTTCAACACCACCTCAGGCCATTATGAGTATCTGGCCATGCCTTTCGGTCTCACCAATGCCCCTGCTGTCTTCCAAACCCTGGTAAATGATGTCCTCAGGGACACACTGAACCAATTTGTTTTTGTGTATCTTGATGATATTTTGATTTTTTTCTAAGCCCCTTACTGAACACACAGGCCACGTCTACAGAGTTCTCCAGTGCCTGCTGGAGAACCAGCTCTTTGTGAAGGTTGAGAAATGTGATCTTTATCGCGATACAGTCTCTTTCCTGGGGTATGTAATTTCAGGAAGTTCCATTCAGATAGATCAACAGAAGGTCAAGGCGGTGGTTGAACGGCCCCAACCCTCAACTCGTCGGGAGTTGCAAAGGTTCTTGGGCTTTGCTAACGTCTATCGCTGCTTCATCAGAAATTACAGTACACTGGCTGCACCACTCACTGCTCTTACTTCATCGGCTGTCAGATTGTCCTGGTCCCCTGCTGCTGAAAAAGCATTCTCTGAACTGAAGCAACGTTTCACCTCTGTCCCCATCCTGATTCAACCTGACACTGGCCGGCAGTTCATTATGGAGGTGGATGCATCTGACATTGGCGTAGGAGCAGCTCTCTCTCAGCGCTCGGCCAAGGATGAGAAGGTACATCCCTGCTCCTTCTTCTCCCAACGCTTCACTCCCACACAGCGGAATTACGATGTTGGAAACCAGGAGCTGCTGGCTGTGAAGTGAGTTCTGGAGGAGTGGAGGCATTGGCTGGAGGGAGCCAAGGTGCCATTCTTGGTCTGGACTGATCACAAGTATCTGGAAGATATCCGGACGGCCACTCTGGCAGTACGGATATCCATACTGGCACTCCAGGATTGTTTTGAGGCGACAGACTGGCAGGCACTCTGTGAGCCACATGGAGAGGACACTGATGGGCTCACAGAGTGCATCACTGGTTGCATCAACTTCTGTGTGGACTGCAATGTTCCGGCAAGAGCTGTCCTTTGTTATTCAAATAACAAGCCATGGGTAACAAAGGACATTAAGGACATCCTGAACACTAAAAAGAGGGTGTTTAGAGATGGAAATAGGGAGGAGCTGAGGACAATACAGAGGAACCTGAAAGCCAAGATCAGGGAGGCTGAAGACAGGTATAGGAGGAAGCTTGAGTGGAAACTCCAGTGGAACAACATGAGAGAGGTCTGGAGTGGGATGGGTTCCAGCAAACCAACAACAGAGGAGCTGAAGGCAGTGTGGACAGGGCCAACGAACTTAACCTGTTCTTCAACCCTGCCCATCCCCCACATGATTCATCTGTTGTCGGCCCCCAATCAACACATTCTCCACTCTCCCCTCCTACCCCTCCTCACAGCCCCCCACCCTGCTCTCATGACCACACCCCTCCCACACCTGAAACCACTACGGTGGTCTTCACAGCTGAGAAGATAGCTGAAACGTCTCCATCCAAGCAAGGCTGCAAGCCCGGATGGTGTCAGCTCCAGGGTGCTCAAAGCCTGTGCCCCCCAGCTATGTGGAGTACTTTACTATGTCTTCAACCTGAGCCTGAGTCTCCAGAGGGTTCCTGTGCTGTGGAAGATGTCCTGCCTCGTTTCTGTACCGAAGACGCCTCACCCCAGTGGCTCCAATGACTACAGACCAGTGGCATTGACCTCCCACATCATGAAGACCCTGGAGAGACTTGTTCTAGAGTAGCTCTGGCCTATGGTTAGGCCACAGACCCCCTCCAGTTCGCCTATCAGCCCCGACTAGAAGTGGAGGATGCCATCATCTACCTGCTGAACCGTGTCTACACCCACCTGGACAAGCCACCGAGCACTATGAGGGTCATGTTTTTTTGACTTCTCCAGTGTGTTCAACACCATCCGCCCTGCTCTGCTGGGTGAGAAGCTGACAGTGATGCAGGTGGATGCTTCCCTGACATCATGGATTATTGATTACCTGACTGGCAGACCACAGTACGCACGCTTGCAACACTGTGTGTCAGACAGAGTGGTCAGCAGCACTGGGGCTCCACAGGGGACTGTCCTGTCTCCCTTTCTCTTCACCATCTACACCTCGGACTTCAACTACTGCACAGAGTCTTGCCATTTTCAGAAGCTTTCTGATGACTCTGCCATAGTTGGATGCATCTGCAAGGAAAATGAGGCTGAGTACAGGGCAATGGTGGGAAACTTTGTCACATGGTGCGAGCAGAATCATCTGCAGCTTAATGTGAAAAAGACTGAGCTGGTGGTGGACTTGAGGAAGGCTAAGGCACTGGTGACCCCTGTTTCCATCCAAGGGGCCAGTGTGGACATGGTGGAGGATTATAAGTACCTGGGGATATGAATGGACAATAAGCTGGTCAAAGAACACTGAGGCTGTCTACAAGAAGGGTCAGAGCCGTCTCTATTTCCTGAGGAGACTGAGGTCCTTTAACATCTGCCGGACGATGCTGAGGATGTTCTACGAGTCTGTGGTGGCCAGTGCTATCATGTTTGCTGTTGTGTGCTGGGGCAGCAGGCTGAGGGTAGCAGACACCAACAGAATCAACAAACTCATTCGTAAGGCCAGTGATGTTGTGGGGGTGGAACTGGACTCTCTGACGGTGGTGTCTGAAAAGAGGATGCTGTCCAAGTTGCATGCCATCTTGGACAATGACTCCCATCCACTCCATAATATACTTGGTTAGGCACAGGAGGACATTCAGCCAGAGACTCATTCCACCGAGGTGTAACACTGAGCATCATAGGAAGTCATTCCTACCTGTGGCCATCAAACTTTGCAACTCCTCCCTCGGAGTGTCAGACACCCTGTGCCAATAGGCTGGTCCTGGACTTATTTCCACTTAGCATGATTAACTTATTATTTAACTATTTATGGTTTTATATTGCTATATTTCTTCACTATTCTAGGTTGGTGTAGTGGTAACGAAACCCAATTTCCTTTGGGATCAATAAAGTCTGTCTGTCTGTCTGTATCTCAACTCCCATCAAGCTCATTGGTCCCTGTTATTTCTCAAGATTAAATTTTACTCTGTCCTTCCGCCCTGGTTCCAGGAATGGAAAACCTGATGCCCTTTCCAGAAGATTTCCCTCCTCTGAGACTCCTGAGGTACCTGATGTCATCCTCCCTGCTCACTGTCTCGGGGGTACAGTGCAATGGGACATTGAAACCATTGTGCATGTCGCTCAACAGAGTGAGGCAGCCCCTAATTAATGCCACACAAACCGTGTTTATGTTCCTAGCTCTGTCCACTCACGGGTATTGCAGTGGGGTCATTCTTCCCAGTTATCCTGTCACCCTGGAACCAAGCGTACTCAAGCCTTCATCAGTGGGCAGTTCTGGTGGCCCTCCATGGGAAATGAGATCCGTTACTTTGTCCCTCCGCGTACAGTCAGCAGCTACCCTGGGCTGAGTTTGCCATAAACTCTCATCTGTCTTCATCCACTGGTCTGTTCCTCTTCAACGGCTACCAACCTCCACTGTTTCCTACCCAAGAGGAGGAGGTTGGTGATCCATCTGCCAAGGCATACATCCACCATTGTCAGCGGACATGGAGGCGCACTCGCTCTGCCTTTCCCCATGCCTCAGCTAGGAGCAAGCATCAAGTTGACCGCCATCACTCCAAGGCCCCATGTTACCGCCAGGGACAGCGTGTGTGGCTTTCAACACAAGACCTGCCCCTCAAGGTGGATTCCTGCAGGCTCACAGCCCCCACCCCCCCACTGCTAAAGTCATCAGCCCTGCTGTCGTCCATCTCAAGCTCTCCTCCACTCTCCACCACATTCATCCCACCTTCCATGTGTCCCACATCAAGCCTTTCATGAGCCACCTGCTGCGTCCTGTCCCCAAACCACCCCTCCCCAACAGCTCATCTATGGGTCAGGGGCCTTCACAGTGCGTTGACCGCTGGACGTTCATCGCTGGGGTTGTGGCATCCAGTTCCTTGAGGTGCTGGGTCCCTGCCTGCAACAACCTGGACCCCTCTCTCATCAAAGACTTTCATCGCTAGCAATCAGCTCCACCTGCTGTGATACCAGGAGGGTACTCTCAGTACCTCCAATTGAACTCTGTCTTTTTGTATGTTTCCCACCCCCCCCCCCCCCAGCCGTTCTGTGGTTTTGTTTTGCCATGTGTTCTTGTTTGTTTTCATGCCCCATGTGCTCCTGTCCCTGCCCCTGCTCTACTCCGGCCCCTGTGTTACTGAGTACCCTGCCTCTCACCTGTTTCTCATTATTACCTGTATTGCTGCCACTTGTGACCCATCGTGCTCCATTTATCATCTGGCTCTCTGTTTATTGCTCAGTCCTGTGTTTTCACTTGTTTGTTGCCAGATTGTGCCAATGAGTTTTCCTGGGCCTTTCCAGCATTTGTTTCTGAACTCTGTCCGTCTGAATATTGACTCTGTCTATTTTCCAATTCTGGTTTTTGGATTTCTCCTGGATGTTTTGATCTCTACCTGAACTTTGATGCCGACTTTGTTTGCACCTTGGGATTTGTTACTCAATTAATATTACTGTGTGCTCAGTACTGGGTCTGCAATTGGATCCCTGCACCAGTGTCCTGACAGAAAGACATCAACCCCCCCCCCCCCATACAAAACAAGCAACAAAATCTCACAAACCCAAACCCCCAATCCCTCCCCCACACAAAAATCTAACAGATCATTCCACACGATAAAATGGCAACTAGAACATCAAACCTCAAATACTAAATCCCCCTTCCTCACACAAAAAAACTACCATATTGACAGCATAGCAAAACAGCATCAGGACATCAAACCACACACGCCCATTTCCCTACCCCCCACCCCCTTTTCACACACAAAAAACTAACAGATCACTCTACTTGGGGGAAAAGACAACAAGATCATCAAACCCCAAACCCCCAACTCCCAACACACCAACTAGCAACAAAAAAGAATGGGCGAAAACATAGAAAATTGAAACAAATGGGAACTTCCACCCATAGCAGTGAGAGTCCTTGAATACTCCCGCCAGTTGGTCGGCACAGGTTTTCAGCGCCTTACCAGGTACTCCATTGGGAACTTCTGCCTTGTGAGGGTTCACTCTCTTTAAAGGCAGCCTAGCATCACCCTCTGAGGCAGAGATTACAGGGTCATCAAGTGCAACAGGAATCTTTACAGATGTAGTTGTATTCTCCCTTTCAAAACGGGTGTTTAGAAGGCGTTGAGATCATCTGGTGAAGCATCACTGCCATTCATGCTATTGAGTTTTGCTTTATGGGAAGTAATGTCTTGCAAACCCTGCCAGAGTGGCCGTGTATCTGATTTCGCCTTCAACCTTGTTTGAAATTGTCTCTTTACCCTTGAAGTAGCCCACCACAAATAATGCCTGGTTTTCTGGTACAAGTCTGGATCACCAGACTTGAATGCCACAGATTTAGCCTTCAGCAGATGACGTACCTCCTGGTTCATCCACGGCTCCTGGTTTGCAAGTGTACAGTAAGTCTTTGTAGGCACAACCTCATTCACACTGGTTTTAATGAAGTCGGTAACAACTGCAGCATACTCATCCAGGTTTGAAGATGAATCCTTGAATACAGTCCAGTCCACTGATTCAAAGCAGTCCTGTAGGCACTCCTGTGCTTCCCTTGTCCATACCTTCTTGGTCCTCACTACCGGTGCTGTAGACTTCAGTCTCTTCAGTTCAAGAGAGATCACTCCAACACACCAGCCTTTCTATAAGAGAAATCACTTGAACACAGCAGCCTTTAAAAGAGAGCAACCTCTCGACCCCTTGCTCTCCTCCGCATTCACCTCAATGTTTCAATCTTCCTTGATGCTTTAATCAGCGAGAAATGGAGTCAATCATGACCCTGCGTAGAGACGACAGAGTGCTAGATCACTCAATCGATCCCCAAGACATGGGCTCCAATAGTTCCAGAAACACATTTAAGATAAAAAGGAAGTGTAGAAACATAGAAAAAGTGAAAGAGCAGAGTATCCTCAGTTCCTTGAGCAAAATTTATCCCTCAGTCAATATTTCTAAAGCAAAACATTTAATCATCTCTACATTTCATTTTGTGGGAGGATGCCATGGGCAAATTTGCTGCCTTGCTTTCTCCAATGCAGCTTTAGCCACATGACACTGGCTCAGGAGTGCTTTGGGGATTTCCAAGTATGATGCAGAAAGCATTACAGAATGTCCATTTCTGTCTTTAACCTTGACCTTCAAAGTTCTCAGTTGTGTATTTTAGTACTTTAATATACAGTTCCATTTCACAGTTTATTTGATGAATGTTCATATAAAATACAATCAGATGCAATGAAATGCGGGTGATGATTTTTATTTCTTATTTCATTGACAAGGTCTGGGAGTTACTGTCAATGCGGCATTAACTTTCAATCCCATCGATTGAAAGCAAGGATTTGAGGAAAAATTGCTTTTATCCCAGAATGTGCTGGAAACTGGAAGACTCTACCTGAGGGTGAATATAAAATATCTAAGAAATATTGAAACAAGCATCTAAATTGTCAAGACACGGAAGACTATTGACTAAATGATGGCAATGGACAGAGAGGCCTGGATAGAGAGTATGTGGGGAAGATTTTCCATTTTCTAGGTTCCAAAGATACAGTCTTATGGCATTCCTTTAAGAATGAGGTGAGGAGAAATCTCTTCAGCCAGAGGGTGGTGTATCTCTGGAGTTTATTGTCATAGAGCTCTGTTGAGACCAAGTTATTAGGAGCATTTAAGACAGAGTTTAATAGGTTCTTGATTGGTAAAACGGTTGTTACAAGGAGATGGCAGGAAAATAGGGTTGACAAAGATAACAGATGTTCTAAACAGCAGAGCAGACAAAAGGCCATAAGATATAGGAGTAGAAGTAAGCCATTTGGCCCATCGAGTCTGCTCTGCCATTCTATCATGGGTTGATCTAATTTTTCCAATCCCTTGCCTTCTCTCCATACCCTTTGATGCCCTGGCTAATCAAGAACCTATCTATCTCTGCCTCCTTAAATGCACCCAATGTCTTGGACTCCACAGCTGCTCATGGCAACGAATTCCACAGATTTACCACCCTCTGACTAAAGTAATTTCTCAGCATCTCTCTTCTAAAAGGACATGCTTCAATCCTGAAGTCGTGCTGTCATGCCCCAGACTCCCCTACCATGGGAAATAACTTTGCCATATCTAATCTGTTCAGGCCTTATAACATTTGGAATGTTTCTATGAGATCCCCCCTCATTCTCCTGAACTCAGGGAATACAGCCCAAGAGCTGCCAGATGTTCCTCATATGGTAACCCTTTCATTCTTGGAATAATCCTCGTGAATCTTCTCTGAACCCTCTCCAATGTCAATGTATCCTTTCTAAAATAAGGAGCCCAAAACTGCACACAATACTCCAAGTGTCTTATAAAGCCGCAACATCACTACCCTGCTCTTATATTCTATACCTCTAGAAATGAATGCCAACATTGCATTCGCCTTCTTCACCACTGACTCAACCTGGAGGTTAACCTTTAGGGTATCCTGCACAAGGACACCCAAGTCCCTTTGCATCTCTACATTTTGAATTCTCTCCCCATCTAAATAATAGTCTGCCCATTTATTTCTACCATTAAAGTGCATGACTGTATGTTTTCCAACATTGTATTTCATTTGCCACTTCTTTGCCCATTCCACTAAACTATCTAAATCTCTCTGTCTCCTCAACACTACCTGCTCCTCCACCTATCTTTGCATCATCTTCAAATTTAGCCATAAATCCATTAATCCCACAGTCCAATCATTGACATACATCGTAAAAAGCAGCGGTCCCAATAGCAACCTCTGTGGAACTCCACTGGTAACCGATAGCTAGCCATAATAGGATCCCTTTATTCCCACTCTCTGTTTTCTGCCAATCAGCCAATGCTCCATCCCCATGGGTACTGAGCCCATTGTCAAGTTTACCAATGACATGGTAATTACCAATAATGATAAAATGGCTTACAGAGAGGAAGTGGAAGAGCTTGAGGCCTGGTGCCAGGCAAGTAACCTCTTCCTTAATGTCAGCAAGACAAAGGAGGTGGTTATTAACTTCAGGAGATGGTCATTATCTTCAGGAGAACCTTTACAGCAGCTGTACAACAGTGGAAACTGTTGTACCTCCTTGGAGCACACAATAGAAGTCCCTTTATGAAGGAGTTCTTCCCATGCACCTGGGGGATCTGGGGTGGAGGCTGCTGCATAGAGTTCGTTAATAAGTTCTTTAGTTGGTACACATATCTCCCAGCTGCATGTCACTTCTGCAGGCTAGAGGAGACCATGTACCTCATGGAGTGTGTGAGTCTGCAGCCCCTTTTTGCGTATCTGCGTGGCCTGCTTCTCGCCTTCTGGTTGTATTTTAGCCCTACCCTATTTATATATGGTCAGCCAGTAAGGAGGGGACATGGAGGGAGGGGACATGGAGGGATGAGGTTGTCCTTGTCAACTTGCTCCTGGGGCTGGCAGAATCAGCCATTCGTGGGTCTTGGAAATGGGTGGTGGTAGGATCTGCCCGGGCAGACTGCCTAGCAATGTTTAGGGGGTATGTTTGTACCCAGGTAAATATTGCAAAGGAACACATTCAGTCCATGGCAACTATAGAGGCATTCTGGGACCATTGGGCTCCGCGGGGTGTTATTGCTATCATTGACAGCGATGGAAACATTTTAGTTTAATGTGTATAACAAGCTGTAGGAACTCAGCAGGTTGGGCAGCATCCATGGAAACGAGCAGCCAACTTTTCGGGCCAAGACCCTTCATCAGGACTGAAGAGGGAGGGGTCAGATGCCCTATAAAGAAGGTGGGGGGAGGATGGGAAGGAGAAGGCTGGTGGGTGTCAGGTGAAAAACCAATCAGAGGAAAGATCAAGGGGTGGGGGAGGGGAAGCAGGGAGGGGATAGGCAGGAAAGGTGAAGAAGGAATGTAAGATGAAAGCACTGTGTAGTAGAAGAAGGCAGAATCATGAGAGAGGTGATAGGCAGCTGGAGGAGGAGGCAGAATGAAACTGGGATGGGTGAAGGGAGAGGGAGGGAATTACCGTAAGTTGGAGAATTCAATGTTCATGCCATAATCCTCCAACTTCCAGTTTGGCATGAATATTCACTAAACATAAGACTAAACGCTATGTTTGGTATAAGTTGAACACTGCACACCATTAAAAACAGACTATCACTACCATGAAGCTGGTTGGTGGCTGCATCATGCTGTGAGGATGCTTCACTGTAGCAGGCCTTGAAAGGCTTGAGAAGGTAGAGGGCAAAATGGATGCAGCAAAATACAGGGAAATTCTGGAGGAAGACCTGATGTAGTCTGCAAAAGAACTGAGACTTGGGAGAAGATGTGTTTCCCAGCAAGACAATGACTTCAAGCATAAAGCCAAAGCTACACAGGAATAGCTAAAAAACATAAAAGAAAATGTCCTGAAGTGGCCAAGTCAGAGTCCAGACCTCAATTCAATTGAGAATTTGTGGCTGGACTGGAAAAGGGCTGTTCATTTACAACTACCATGCAATCTGACAAGACTTGAGCAGTTTTGTAAAAAAGAAAGTAGAAAAATTGCTGTGTCCAGATGTGCAAAGCTGATAAAGACCTATCCACACAGACTCAAAGCTGTAATTGCAGCCAAAAGTCCATCTACTAAATATTGACCTGAAGGGGGCAATCAATTATCTTGTGTTTTATTTTTGTAATTAATTAGGTCACTTTGTAGAGATCTGTTTTCACTTTGACATGAAAAGGTCTTTTTCTGTTGATCAGTGTCATAAAAAGCCAAATTGAATTTGCTGTGATTCAAGATTGTAAAACAATAAAACATGAAAACTTCTGGGGGGGGGGGGGGTGAATACTTTTTCTAGACACAATACAGAAAGGTGCTAGAAAAGGGCCAGTAACATCATAAAGGAACACACCCACTCTGCTTATGGACTGCTATTTTTTCTTTTCTTTTCTTTCTTTTTGTATTTGCACTTTTTCTTGCCTTTTGCAACAGGTGTCCACCCTGTTGGTGCAGTCTTTCATTGATTCTATTATGGTCATTGGATCCATTGACTATGCCTGCAAGAAAATGAATCTCAAGTTGTATATCATGACATATATGTTCTTTCGTAATAAATTTTCTTTGATCTTTTGAACTTTGAAATTAGAAGAGACACTCAATATATCAGGGAACATCATTGGAAAAGGAAACAGTATTAACATTTGACTTTACTAACCTGAAATGTTCTGTATTTCTCTCCCCACAAATGCTTCCTGGTCTAGCGAGTATCTCTGCCATTTTCTGCCCTTATTTTAGATTTCTAGCACCTGTAGATTTTTCCTTTAGAGTTAGGACATGAAGGAAAGAATTAGGGTGATATTTTACAGTTGTACAAGACAATGGTGAGACCACACATGGGGTATTGTGTACAGTTTTAGTCACCCTCTTATAGGAAAGATGTCATTAAACTGAAAGGATTGTAATTAAGAATTTATGAGAATGTTGCCAGGACTCAAGAGCCTAAGTTTATGGAGAGACTGGGCAGGCTAGGACTTTAATCCATGGAACACAGAGATGTATAAAATCAGAAGTTGTATAGATAAGATAAATGCATTCAATCTTTTATCAAGAGAAATTAAACTACAAACTAGAGGACAGAGGATTAAAATAAGGGGGAGTATTTAAAAGGGGCCTGAGGGACAACTTTTTTATGTGACTGTCACACTCTTTTCCTACATACATCGATGACTGAATTGATGCTGCCTCCTACACCCATGCAGAACTTGTCAACTTCATCCACTTTGCCTCCAACCTCCACCCTGCCCTCACATTTACCTGGTTCATTTCTGACACTTCCTTCCCCTTTCTCGATCTCTCTGTCTCTATCTCTGGGGATAGCTTATCTGCTCTTGTCTACTATAAACCCACAGACTCTCACAGCTCCCAGGACTATACCTTCTCCCACCCTGTTACTTGTAAAAATGCCATCCCCTTCTCTCAAAATTCCTCCATCTCTACTGCATGTGCTCTCGGGATGAGGCCTTTCATTTCAGAACGAAGAAGATGTCTTCCTTCTTCAAAGAAAGGGGCTTCCCTTCCTCTACCATCAACGCTGCCTTCAACTGCATCTCATCCATATCACGCATGTCTACTCACACCCTATCCTCCCTCCACCCTACCAGGGATAGGATCCCTCTTGAACTCATATACCACCGCACAAGCCTCTGTGTCCAGCAGATAATTCTCTATAATTACCGCTATCTCCAACAGATCCCACCATCAAATATATCTTTCCCTCCCAACCACTTTCTGCTTTCTGCAGGGATCACTCCTTAAACGACTCCCCTGTCCATTCCTCCCTCCCCACAGATCTCCCTCCTATCACTTACCCTTGTAAGCAGAACAAGTGATACACCTGGCCCTATACCTCCTCCCTCATTACCATTCAGGGCCCCAAATATCCTTCCAGGTGAGACGATACTTCACCTATGAGTCTGTGGGTGTCATATACTGTGTCCGGTGCTCCCAGTTTTACCTCCTGTATATCAGTGAGACCTGAAGGAGATTGGGAGATCACTTTGCCGAGCACCCATGCTCCTTCTGCCAGAAAAAGCAGGATCCCAGTGGCCACCCATTCTAATTCCACTTCCCATACTCATTCCAATATGTTTATCCATG
Source organism: Hypanus sabinus (assembly GCF_030144855.1). Lineage (NCBI taxonomy): Eukaryota > Metazoa > Chordata > Chondrichthyes > Myliobatiformes > Dasyatidae > Hypanus > Hypanus sabinus. The sequence goes on along the minus strand of NC_082726.1, from coordinate 32,377,506 downwards.
GCTTCCTCCACTGTCATGATAACGCCACGTTCAGGTTGGAGGGACAACACCTTATATTCCGTCTGGGTAGCCTCCAACCTGATGCCATAAATATTGATTTCTTGAACTTCCAGTAATGGCCCCTTTCTTCATCATTCCCCATCCCACTTTCCCCCTGTCATTTATCTCCTTGCCCACCCAACGCCTCCCTCTGGTGTTCCTCCCCCCTTTTCTTTCTTTCATGGCTTTCTGTCCTCTCATATCAGACTCCCCCTTCTCCAGGCCTGTATCTCTTTCGCCACCCAACTTCCCAGCTCTTTACTTCACTCCTCCCCTTCTCTGTTCACCTATCACCTTGTGTTCCTCCCTCTCCTCCTGCCACCTTTTAACTTTACTGCTCATCTTTTTTTCTTCATACCTGTTGAAGGGTCTCAACCTGAAACATCAACTGTACTCTTTTCCATAGATGCTGCTTGGTCTGCTGAGTTCCTCCAGCATTTTGTGTGTGTTTCTTAATGCAGAGGTTGGTATGTATATGAGATAAGTTGCCAGAGGAACAGATTAAGGGAGGTGCAAAAATAACATTTAAAAAATCTTTGGATAGATACTTGGAATGGCAGGTTTTGAGGGAATATGAGCCTAATGGGCAAATGGGACTAGCTTAGGAAGGCACCAGCAGTGGTGTAGATGAGTTGGGCAGAAGGGTCTGTTTCTGTGCTATTTTTACTCTATGATTCTGATGCAGGCAAATTCCATTCCTCAAAACTGGAGAGGAGGTAAGATATGCTTAACCCCAAGGGATAGCTTAAGGAGAAGCTCTTATTTCTCCTGCAACATCTCTGAAGAACAACGACCTGGTCATTATTACATTTCTGTTTACCTGGCCTTGCATAAGTGATGTGCCTGCCTCATTTCCTGACTTACACATCTGACTGCGGTTTGAAAGGACTACATCAGATGCAGCATGTTCATCATTGTGATATTATGAAATGTACAATCTAAAATCAGGGCTCTTCCTGTTTCAGGGCCAAAGCAACACTATTCCCTGTACCAGTACTGTCCCCAGCACCACCACTGTCTGCTGTACCAACAGTATTCCCAATATCAACACAGCTCCCAGTAGCACCACTGTCTGCCATATACAGTATTCCCAATATCAGTACAGTTCCCAGTACTAACACAGCCCACATTACCAACAGTATCTCCAGTAACAAAGCAGTCCCCACTACCAATACTGCCTGATATAACAGTATTCCCAGTACCAATGCAATCTCCAGCACCATCACTTTCCATGGTTCCAACGGTCAGAACATTGATGCAGCTGTTCGTGTTGCTGCTGTACGGCTCTAGAAACCCTGACCACTGATGTGTGCCGTTTGCATGTTCTCCTTGTGGCCGCCTGGGTTTCGCTGGTGCACTGGTATCCTCTTGTGTCCTAATTTGGCTGTTAAATAGCTGTTTTAAATTGCCTTGAATATATAGGCAAGTGACAGAATCTGGGGTTGGGGAGTTGATGAGAATGTGGGGAGAACAGAATAGATTGTGTAGAATTAATATAAATGGTGCTTGATGTCTGATGTGGACGCAGTGGGCCAGAGGGCCTGAATGCTCCCTGAGATCTATAGCTGTCCCAGGACCAACAGAATCCCCACTACCAACTAAAGCAAATCCACCAGCACAACTGTGAGATGATAAATCAAGAAAATTGCAACAGGCTTCAAAGAATTAAACGTCTAACTTGTTTTGCAATGGGAGTTTTCACCATCTGTCCTTATTATACCCAATGCGCTATTGAAACCTTTATATACATTTACCAGGAAACATCTGTTTAATTTTACCTTTGTCTGAAGGTTTTCCTATGCTCTCACCCAGCAAGAGTTAACAGAATAAAGCACACAGAGCAGTTAGTGACACCAGGTCCCTTTATAATCATATAGATTATAGGCAGGTGGAATATAAACGAGCAACACGTGAACTGAGTGCAACAACGACAAGAAGACTCCTCCAACATCTACTGTTAATGGCCAGGAGGAAAGAAGCAGTTTGTAATGATTTAAAGTTAAAATCCTACCATAATGGGTTATAAAAATTAGATGTTAAAACTCATGGTACTGCTGGAAGCTATACACAGCTGTTTCAAAGGATTGTGTGATGTACATTTGTGTCACATGCTAAGTGTATGGAAATAGATTAGATTACAATCCAGAAAAATATTACAGATTTGCTACCTGATGGCAAAATATTTATGGCTGAGAGAAGCCATTTGGTTCTTCTTAATTCAAACATGTAAAGCGACACAATAATCCATTCCCTGCCCATTTTAACTAATTACTTCTTAAATGATCTCAAGGTCTTTGATCCTATCTAAAAGTCCATATGCTGTGGCAAGCTTTGAATCCTACCAGTCACAGTTTTCGCGTCTTCCTTTAATCAAATAGAACAATAGCAAGTGCATTCAAAGAACAACAAAATAATGAAGTTTTGGAAGTATTGGAAGTTAAACTTGTCTTTCAGTTCCCCAGCTTGAAATTGTTGGCCCACTGTTCCCTTGCCTAGATGCACTGGGCTCACCTTACTCACTCAAACTCCTTCGACTCCTGTGACCTGGTGTGAGCAGCGACAGACATTCCTGTGATCGCCCCCCCCCCCCATCTCCAAAATATTCTTGACAGCCAGCAAAAGCATGCCCCAGCTTTACAAAGTAAGCAATTTGCAACAGCTTTTAAAAGTGTTTAACATTCAGCAACATTTAAAATCTGTCAAAAAGTGAAGTACAGAAATTAAGTCAAAACATAAAATAAGTTTCAAAATAAAAATGATGCTTACTAAACTAAAATGATTTGAACAGAAATAACTTATGGGTGCTGGGGTGGAGACATGCCTCTGCCAAAGGAGGTGTAAGATGCTCCTTCCCTCCTGTAGGTCACCCTCGGGCATGGTGTAGCACTTGCTTAGCACACCACCCCCAACTTCCGATCAAGGTCACATGAAGCCATGGGAGAAGATGGTGGATGTATGAAAAGTTAGTGCATATCACAAGTCCTAGTTATGCGAGCACTGATGCCAGGGAGACTGTCTCTAAAGGGTATTGAAAGTGGCGGGGCTCATTCATCTTGTAAAGACACTGCTCAGAAGAAGGCAAAGGCATGGTGTAGCACTTGCTTAGCACACCACCCCCAACTTCCGATCAAGGTCACATGAAGCCATGGGAGAAGATGGTGGATGTATGAAAAGCTAGTGCATATCACAAGTCCTAGTTATGCGAGCACTGATGCCAGGGAGACTGTCTCTAAAGGGTATTGAAAGTGGCGGGGCTCATTCATCTTGTAAAGACACTGCTCAGAAGAAGGCAAAGGCAAAACACTTCTGTAGAAAATTTGCCGAGAACAATCATGGTCATGGGAAGCCCACGATTGCCTAGATCATACGACACAGCACATAACAAAGGAACAAACTCACCAATCTTTCTGATCTAATGCTTATTGAAATCCATCTGTCAGTTTGGGTTCTGTCCCCAATATAATGCTGGGGAACGTCAACAAATCAGAATCCAAAGGTGGACCAACGAGACAGGTGGGAAGTCCAGGAGATAAATACCAACTGTTTGGTTTAGAACTGCTAGAAACGACAGTGAGATACATCCACTGCCCTTTAGATGTGACACCTATAGTGAGTATAGTAGCATTGTAGCAAAGCTACCAGACTGTTCTCGAGGGGCCTGGACACATGATCGAGAGCGAGGAGCAAACATTCCAAAGGCATCATTTAAACCCAGGCTTCACAACCTTTTTTATACCATGAACCAATACCATTAAGCAAGGGATCCATGGACCCCAGGTCAGTAATCCCTCACTTAAACTCATGGGAGACAGTAAATCTGGAATTAAAAACAAGTATCAGCGATGTTGACTATAAAACTACTGGTATTTACACATTTATCAATATGGTTGATGCTTATTTGGCATCCAAAAACCCTTGGCAGTTGAATTGGATCAGCAATGACTATTTGCCCTTACATATATTCTCTCAACTTATTCTAAAAAGCTTAGACCTCCATTTGATAGTACAGCTGTTATATATGTTGAAATATACATTAATCTTGGACAGAAAATGGATAAAATACCTGATAAAAACAGGAAGTTATCAGAGGGGCTAGTACAAGGACATGCCCACCAATCGCAACTCAAAATATATTGTCAATCACTACCATTGAAATCATTGATACTTCAGTGATTTTAAAATGTTAAATTAAGTTGTGCATTGGAAAATTCACAAAAACTTAAAATCAAACTTTTATTGTTTCCATGTGACATGTTTTTAATTTTGATCACTGGAGTTAGGATCACGACAAAAGAAAATCAACTTATACTTTTACGAGGTTATTTTCTGAAAATTGTGGGTGTCTGATTATCATATTGCATGTTTGGAGTGAGCACTTACACAAAAGAATCCATAATTAAAGTGCACAAGTTAAATGGAATTGTAAAATTCTTCCAGCATTTTGCGTCTATTGCTTGGATTTCCAGCATCTGCAGAAATTATCTTGTTTGTGAAATATTATCACTATTTTTGTTATACCTAATGTCACTAACAAGTGGCACTACCTACTATAAGAAAAAGAAAATGCTCTTATAAAGTACCCTTTTCAGAATAGCTCAAAATAAAATAAACAGGGTTTACCAGAATAGTCACAAACAAGAGTAAATCTGCAGATGCTGGAAATCCAAACAACACACACAGAATGCTGGAGGAACTCAGCAGGCCAGGTGGCATCTATCGAAAAGAGTCCAGTCAACATTTCAGACCAAGACCTTCATCAGGACGGGAGAAAAAAAGATAAAGATTCAGAGTTAGATGGTGGGGGGAGGGGAGGGAGAAACTCAAGGTGATAGGTGAAATCAGGAAGGAGGAAGGGGTGAAGTAAAGAGCTAGAAAGTTGATTGGTGAAAGAGATGCAGGGCTGGAGAAGTGAGAATCTGATAGGAGAAGACAGAAGGCCATGGAAGAAAGAAAGAAAATGTGGAGGAGCACCAGAGATAAGGTGGAAGAGGGAAATGGGAATGGGGAATCGTGGGGGAGGGGTGGATTAGCAGAAGTTCAAAAAATCGATGTTCATGCCGTCAGGCTGGAGGCTACCTAAATGGAATATAAGCTGTTGCTCCTCCAACCTGAGTGTGGCCTCATCAAACAGTAGAGGAGGTCATGGACTGACATGTCATAATGGGAATGGGAAGTAGAATTAAAATGGGTGGCCACTGGGAGATCCCACTTTTTCTGGCAGGTGGAGCATAGGTGCTCAGCAAAGTGATCTCTCAGTCTACATTGGGTCTCACCGATATACAAGAGGCCACACTGGGAGCACTGGATACAGTAGATGACCGACCGCAACAGACTCACAGGTGAAGTGTCACCTTTTTAAAAGTTAAATAAACAGGATCTGTCACTGTTGTGACAGATGTGAACACTGTTGGGAGATAGGGAACAATAGACATTAATTTACACTCAGGAAGGTCACAAATGACCAGATATTTTGTTTTAATAGTGCTTTTAAGGGATAAGTGCTGAAAATTTTCTAAGGGAATTAAAGTTAATTTTATTTGAAATTGAATCATTGATCATTAACAATATCCCAGGGTGAAGAAAGAGTTTGGCATAACAATTCACCAAAAAGAAGTATCAAAGAGAGAGCAGCACTCTTATCAATATGAGATTGCAGCCTAAATTAAGTATTCAAATTACTGAAAAGGAATTTGATCCTGCAAAATTTGACTCAGCAATCAGTTTGCTCTAACTGAAACAAGGCTAGCATCTTAGGATATAAAAACAAGGATGTAATGCTGAGGCTTTATAAGGTATTGGTCAGACAGCTTTTGGAGTATTCTGAGCCGTTTTAGGCTCCTTGTCTAAGAAAGGATGTGTTGGCATAGGAGAAAGTCCAGAGGAAGTTCATGAGAATGTTCACTGGAATGAAAGGGTTAAGGGATGAGGAGTGTTTGATGGTTCTAGGCCTTGTACTTGCTCGTGTTTAGAAGAATGAGGGGGAATCTCATTGAAACCTATGAATATTGAAAGGTTTATATAGAGTGGACCTGGAGAGGATAGTTCCTATTGTGGGGGTAGTGGGGGGGGGGGGGGGTGGGTGAGTCTAACACCAAAGGGCACTGACTCAGAATAGAAGGACATCCCTTTAGAACAGAGATGAGGAGTAGCTTATTTAGCCAGAAGGTAGTGAATCTGTGGAATTCATTGACACAGACAACTGTGGAGGACAAGTCATTGAACATATTTAAAGTGGAGGTTGATTAGTAAAGGCATCAAAGGTTATGGAGAGAAGGCAGAAGAATGAGATTGGGAGGGATAATACATCAGCCATAATGGAATGGAGTTGCAGACTGGATGGGCCAAATGGCCTAATTCTTCTGTGTCTTATGATCTTTTGTTAACTATACATTTTTTATTCCCCTTATTATCCTCCCTTTTACACTTTAGTTTATTCCCTTTTCTGCTATAATTCATGTAATCTGCAAAACCACATCTTGCTTGTACTGATTCTGAAGGGATTCTTTCATCATCTTTAGAAGTTGAGGAAGTCAAGTTTAGTGCGGAGGTCAAAATCAGCCATTATCTTATTGGATAGCAGGTCAGTTGAAAAAGGCTGAATGACCTACTTGAACATATTTCATGTTCTTACCTTTTCTCGACTTCCAGTCTTACTTTTTCCTTTCCTAACCAATATTTTGACTATATTAAGCTTTTCTAAATGATTAGCTGCTTTTTCTTTAATTATTGACTCTGTTATCATGCCGGCAGTAGATGTTAAATTATCTGGCTGATAGTTTTCCTTCAAATTATTTTTTCTATATTACATACAATTTTTCTCACAAAGCACATTTTCTAATTACTTACATTTCTTTTGTCTTTTTCTACTGGTTCTTGAAATATTCCCAGTTCTCTGGTCTACCATTACCTCCTTCTACTTTGTATACCCTACCTTTCAATCTATCCTTTGTCAAACATTATGGTTCCTTCTTCTCACAGATTCCCTCTTTCTAGCTGAATACCTCTCTGCCAAGTGTTATGAACTGTAGAAATATCTACCGGTATTCATCAACTGGTTATCATTTAACTTATTTATCCTGTTCAATCTAAACAACTCTACATTCATACCTCTGTCATTGCCTTTATTTAAGTTGAAGACATTGGCTTTGCACCTGGGTCATTCAATCTCAAATTACTTCCTTGGAGGTACTTAATAATAGGGTCTTGGTCACAAATGACCAAATCTAAAAAGCTTGTTCCTGGGCTGCACTCCACAAATTCTTCTATGAAACTCTTACCAGTTTGAATTGTCCAATCAATATGCTGATGAATTTCTTCCATTATAATAGTAGTTGCATTTGTAAACACCTTTGATGCTTTCCCCAATGGAGAAACCACTCTGGAGGATGTTTGAACCATTCATTCCCATACATTCTATTCCCTGCTATTCTTATAGTCAAAACCATGACTCAGAGTATGGGAAGGATATAGAGTGCCCAGTGACACGGAGTCAAGACAGAATGTCTCACTCAGTGTCAGCAAAACAAAAAAGCTGGTCATTGACTTCAAGGAGCAAAGTAGAGTGCACACCTCTCTGTATCAATGGTGCTGATGTTGAGATGATTTAGAGTTTTGAGGTCCTAGGTGTAAAGATCACCAATAACTTGTCCTAGTTCTGCCACATTGACACTATGGCCAAAAGATAACACCCGTGCTTCTACTTTCTCAAAAGGCTAAGGAAATTTGACTTGTCACTGATGACCCATGCTGCTTTTACAAATGCACCATATCTGGATCCTATCTGGATAAATCACAATTTGGAATGTAAACTGCTCTGCTCAAGATCGCAAGAAAAAGATGAAAGTCATGAACACAGGCCAATCTATCATGAAATCCAACCTCCCCTTTATAGACTATGTCAACACTTCTTGCTGCCTCAAAAAAATCAGTTAGCACAATCTAAGTCTGTTCCCATCCCAGTTATTCTCTCTTCTCTTCCCTTCCATTAGGCAGAAGATACAAAAGCTTGAGAACATGCACCACTATGACATCTTTTACTCTGCTGTTATAGACTCTTGAGCAAACTTCTCATATGATAAAGATGAAAACTTGATCTCTCAGCCTACCTTGTCATAAGATCCTGAGGGGAATTGGGTGCATAAGAGACATTAGGGGGTGGGGGGGGGGGAGGTCCTGGAATATATTTCAAAATAAGTGGTTGATTATTCATGATGCAGGTGAGGAAGAATTTTGACTCTTAACTGTTCAGACATCTTTGGAATTCTCTACCACAGAGAGCATTAGACTCTGAGATGGACAGATTCTGATCTACAGGGGAAATAAGCAGTTATGGGGAACAGGGAGAACAGGACTAAGGCCAAGATCAGATCAGCCAATGGCATAGCAGGATAGAGGAGCAATGTGGTCTGCTACTGTTCATATTTTTTTTCTTATGCAGAGACACAGAGTTTACAGAAGTTTAGCCAAATGAGAAGCTGCTCAGATTTCTAAAAGAGGTGACAGTGAGAGAGAGAGAGAGAGAGAGAGAGACAGAGAGAGAGAGTGTGTGTGTGTGTTTGTGTGTCAGATTGCAATGTTAAAGGAGACCTTGGCTTCCTTGATGACATCTGATAAAATTGCATTTAATCAGTGGTCGATATTTGCAGCAAGGAATGATTCCTGTACTCGGATATTAAGATGATTACTATCTCTTCCTTAGGCCATGTAAAGGAACATCTGTCATTCTGAAACCTTGCTATCCTTAAGGAGTTTGAATTATCTTTATCCCAATATCATTGACCTCACTATTTATCCAAGAATCTTAAGAATTTAACTGGATCCGCAAAGAATAAAACAGACTCTCATTTTCATAAATGTACAATCAGAACCAGAGTTATTATCACTGACTTATATGACATTAAATTGTTGTTTTGCAGTGCAGTACAGTGTAAAGACATAAAACTACGATAAATCATAAGAAAAATAAATATTGCAAATAATGTAATAATGAGGTAGTGTTCATGGATTCAAGAACCATTCAGAAATCTGGTGGCAGACAGGAAAAGGCTTTTTTTGAATCACTGATTGTGGGTCTTCAAGCTCCTGTACCTCATCTCTGCTGGTACTAATGAGATGCAGACAGTGCACTGAGATCGAACAAGGTAAAACAGCGTCAGTACAGAGTAAACTGTAACAGCTACAGAGAAAGTGCAGTGCAGTTGCTATACAAACTGAATTACATCCTGATAGGATGCTTTATATGGTGCATCAATAAAAATTGGTAACATTCAATGGGAACAGACCAAATTTCTTTAGCCTCGTGAGGATGTTGGTGAAATTTCTTGGCTGTGGTGTTTACATGGTTGGACCAATTCCAGGGAACTTGAATCTCTCATCCTCAACACCGTTGATGTAGACAGGAATATGTGCACCTTTGCCCTTCCTGAAGCCAATGGCCAAATCTTTTGTTTTGCTGGCACTGAAGGAAAGGTTGTTTTCAGGACCACCATGTCACTAAGTTCTCAATCTCCTTCCCCTACTTTGACTCATCATTATTTGAAATATGGTCCAATACACTGTAGATCAAGGACTCTCAACCAGGGGTTCACGGACCCCTCGGTTAATGGTAGGGCTCTATGGTATAAAAAATATTGGGAACCCCTGTTGTAGATGGAGATAAAGCAGAATCTGGCTACATAGTCATGAGTGTACAGGGATTTGAGCAAGGGTTGAGGATGCAACCTTGTGGAGCACTAGTGTTTAGAAACATCGTACAGGTAATACCCATTTACTCATAATCCTCTAGTATCTCTAGGATGCTCCTTCATTTATCACAGCAGATCAAAGCATCTCAGTTGGAACAAAAAAAAATCCAAATTTCTGATGTTTCTCAGCATGAGTAACTTCATTTAGAAACTGCACAGCATTCCACCATTACTTCTACATCCATCCCACAATAAGCAGAGAAAAGATGCACTGAAGGCAGTGTGTAACTGTGTATCACAGCTGAATGAGGGGATAAAATTCCAAAATCTGGGCAAGGGGATCATAATATACAACTAGGCCAAGTAAGTTCTATGTAATGAACCCAAATCACCAACTTCAGCCCAACTACATACAAAGATAGGCCAGACCTTGCCAATAACAGTGTTCCACTCTCTTGCACTGATATATAGAACACCTACAAACCTAGCCTTTTCAAATTGCCCCCAATTGACAGTGAAAGGTATGCAATGAATCATCATTGAGTGATGTGATGGTGTCACATGGACAGGTTACACCTACAAATTGGCTGAAGATAAGTGATGACCAACTAATCTGGGTTCCTAGGATTTGCCAAATGTCAAAACTCCAAGATCCTTGAATATGCCATAATTCAGAAATGTTGAAAAACTATTACTGTGTCAACTTTATTGCAAAAATATTATTTAATATCTACAAAAGTACTTACAGATATATAATTAAGTGACTATGTGAAGGGAATATTTATCCTTTTTCCCTTCTACCAGTTCTTCTCCTTTCCATTCATTGGCTGTGAGTTCAGTGGATAACATACCTGGCCTGAATGCATGAGAAAGGGTCAGAAGCCGGCTTGTACTTGAAAGGGTAAACATCCACTAGGTTCCAGCCTGAGATATACATGTACAGATAGAGTTGTGTGGTTTTTTGCAGTGTGCATTAGCAGAGAAGCCAATAACATGGTATTTTGCTTTCAGAAGCCCAAACAGACTAGTGCACCAAGAAGAGATGGTTCAGCCCAAAGTCAGTGATGTTCAAGTTTGTCCACGACAGTGTTCAGTATCCTGGACTGAATGTCTCTAAATCAGTTACAAGAGCTCTCTGATGGGCAAGTGAAGTCATGAGCAGTTCAGAATCAGAGAGCACAACCTCAGAATACAAAGATGTTCCTTTAGAACAGAGATGAGGAGGAATTTCCTCAGCCAGAAGGTGGTGACTGTGGAAATCATTACCAAGGATGGTTGTGGAGGCCAAGTCAGTGGGTATTTTTAAAGTGGAGATTGATAGGTTCTTGATTAGTAAGGGCATCAAAGTTTAACAAATCAGCCGTGAAGGAATGGTGGAGCAGAATTAATGGGCTGAATGGTCTAATTCTGCTCCTACAGTACTGTGCAAAGGTTTTAGGCACATATATATAGCAGTAGTAATTTTATGTATTGCATTGTGCTGCTGCTGCAAGAAAAGAGAATGAATTTTATGACATAGGTGGAGCGGGATCCACTAGAGAGGGATCAAATGACCTTGCCTGGTGTCTTAGGGCTGGGTGTATCTGCACCTGCAAAACATTCCTTCTCTACCATCTGACCCACACCCTCCACCCTCACCATTCCCAACATTCTTTACTCTCACCAGCTTTACAAACTTGCTCTCCACTCCATGTTGACAAATACAATACTGTGTAAAAGTTTTATGCACTCTAGCTATATTTATGTGCCAAAGACTCTTGCACAGTACTGTATGTCTTTTGGTTTTTTGAACCAAGAATAAGCCACCAATGGAATGGTAAGGGATTGCAGGTATGATATTTTTTTCTATTTACTATAGAAGGTTTTCCATTAATATTTGGATTGAAATTATGTGATGGCTTTTATGTTTGCATCGTCAGCATGAAAGTGTCTAAACAGAAGGGAACAGTGCATGTTACAGCGCAGAGGCTGCCCACCTTTGCACCCTCTGCCTTTTGGACTTCTTTCCAGTTAATTAATTATGGACAGCACAATGCCAGAGACTCTGGTTCGATCCTGACCTCTGATGCTGTCTATGTAGAATTTGCACATTCTTTCTACTTCCATGTGGGCCTCCTCTGTGTGCTCAAGTTCCCTCTCATATCCCAAATGTGAGGTTTTCTAGATTCACTGGCCACTATAAAATGCACCTAGTGGTAAAGTGGATCAGTAGAGCTGATCAGACAATGGAGAAAATGAAATAGGATTAATAAAAGATTCTAGTACATGGGTAGTTGATGTTCAGGGTGTACTCAGTGGTCTGAAGGGTCTGTTTTTCTGATTAATCTTTGTAAAAGTCTATGGTTTTGTAATATTGGCCAAAGATATCTACTCATGATGTCGGGGTCCTGTGGCATTCAGTATGATACCACAGATTATGGGGCTTGCTCTGCTGGGAGCTGCTGGACCCCTACAGAACATTCAAAGCAATGGAATCATTCCCCCAGGACATCAGTGATGGCTTTGATCACATTAGTGTAATGAGCTCTCCAGGCCTGTGTGAGAAACTGAGAGCATTTTGCTCCGAGGTTTCTAGAGTACCTTAATTAGTTAGCTGTTGTTTAACTTGTATCATTAATTGTTTAACCTAGTTAAGTTTACTTTGGTAGGCTCAGAGCTTCCGGGTCACCTGAACTCTTAAAGCAGACATTCCTTAGTGCTTATTGCAGGGTCCTAGTTTTGGAGAGTGTTTTTTCTCGCGGTGCTGCTCAGTCAAGTCAGAGATGTTCTGTTGGGAATCCTATGCATGAACTCTTTACCGTCTCCTCATAGGAATCTGTCTTTCCTCCGCACTTGGCTTCCATTATTGTCAGCGCTCAATGTGACAGAGGGACCTCATTAGGTAATGTACGCAGCGGAGGCTGAACAGCAGCTTGAACATCGGTCAGCCGGAGGCCAGGATATCTTCTACTCTGGTCCATGTTCTGAGTCTTCATTCCGAGTTTCTCTAGTGTTCATTCCGAGTTCATGTTCCAATCTTCTCTAGTCAGTGTTCAATGCTTTTTCCAAGATTCTCAAGGTCAATAAGGTTCCCTAGGTCTCCTATGGCCTTCCATGTTCCCTAGGTTTATTCTACATCTCGAGTTCCCCAGGCCTCCTTGGGCTGTCAGATGCTGGCCATAAGGAGAGGGGTGGGGGATGGAACTGTAAGGACCTCTCCAGGCCTGTGTGGTGAGTCAGATAGCATTTTGCTCTGAGTTTTCTAGGGTACCTTAACTAATTACTTAATTTGTATCATTAATTGTTTAACATTGTTAAGCTTATTTTGACAGGTTCAGGACTTCCAGTTCACCTATACTATTTACACAGACGTTTCTCAGTGCTTATCACAGGGTTCTAGTTTTGGAGAATGTTTTGACTCTTGATCGAGCTAGCAATGCTCTGTTGGAATTCCTATGTATAAACTCTGTTTGCCGTCTCTTCATGGGGATCTTGCCTTTCCTCCCCACTCAGGTTCCATCATTGTCAGTGCTCACTGTGACAATTAGTTCTTGCAGTATGCTGCTGTGGTATGTGGATTGGAAAATAGTCCTGAGTCATGTCCACTTAAAATCCGTGATGACCACTATCACTCTGCCATGCCAACTAATGTACAGATGGTTCATTGGCTTGATGAACAGCCTGACTGTGTAAAAAAAAGTACTGGACAGTGCCCTATGTAACAAAGCACCCCACTGAGATGGACAATGAGGGAGTGGGAATGTATTCACTTCCAGTATAATTAATATGAGAGCTGCATTAAAGAAAGGAGCGTGCAATCCATGGCACCCTGCAGCATGAGAAAATAAACAAGCAATCCTTCCGTGCCCTTAAGCTCATTCCATCTGCTACTCTGCCAGAGGCCATGGTTAGGTCTCTTTGCAGATAGAGATTCAGTACAACATGGCATAGCAATCTTGGGCCAGATCCTATTTACTGTTTGCTGCCAGTTCCATTAAGAAGAGTTTAGAGTAGGAACTCAGATATTCCAAGGAGAGCAGCTGGACACAGAGTACATAACCTTAATCCTTTATTTTACATTCTGATTTAATTTTAACAAACTTTAACATTCTTTATATATTTTTTTTTAATTTTCTTACTCGATCTTTAGATTTTTAAAAATAATTTAAACTTTCCTTCTGTTGGAGATATTTAAACACATTCTAAAGCCCAGGACACATCCCCTCAGGGTAATTTGCTGGTTTATTACTTGATCTTTTTTATGGAACAATTCTCAGGGACTGGGGGTCAGCTTGGCCATCTCTCCGTGCTCAGACATGTGGCCTGCGAAGGTAGCCAGCTGGATCCTGGATAATCCTGGATGGCTCCCGCTGCTGTCTGGCAGGAACCATGAAGAGCTATTATCAAGTTCACTTGTAGTGGTTGTCTTGCAAGACTAACCATCATTCCATTGAGGTTGTGAGTCTTCTGTGGAAGTAGAATCAGTTTTGAATGTCTTGGGTTTGGCTAAAATCCAAATGATGAGTACTTAGATAAGCCAAAATAGACAAATTGTCTTGGACCCACTGACCCACACTTAACTACACGGAGTTCCTAAGTCAGGTGGAGTCCCATTGGTGACCAGCAAGGCAGCCCCAGTGCCCAAAGATTCTCAGCTCTTGGTTTGGGAAATATGTTCAAATATTTAAACTATTGAAATCGAGGACAACCCACCTCCAGTAGAATGGAAGTAGACCTCGATATTTGCTTTCTGAATCATTTGAATTTATTTAATTGTTTCAAAGTATGTGAACACTTTATAGTGCTTTAATTTTTGCTCAATAACACTCAGATCCATTCACAAACACTCAGTCTCAGTGACAGTGTTGACAGCTGGTGAGCTGTCTCCTAGTGATGACTGGACCATAAGGGTCCAAGAGAGGCGGCTGTCCATCTCAGGCTCAGCAGAAGACCTCATCCTCTGTCTGGGCTCACTGAGTTACACTTCCGCATTCAGGAGTCACAGAGAGATATCGGTGATGACTTCTGACTCTCACTATATGTATCATCATGTTGATAATAATGTCCATTGAAGTTAATTTGCATTTATATTAATTTGCATTTGTATTAATATGCATGCATGTTAATGTTTCCATCTGGCAGATTATATTTTAAACAGACTTTATAGTTCTGAATTTACTAGAAAATAAGCAAACGGACCATTGAATTTCTGTTCCTAAAAAGTTGCCATCCATAGACTTACGTGCAATACTTTCACTCCTTTCACATTAAGAGACCAAATGGTCAGTGAGCATTCATTAATTTACTCCCATTTACAATTAAATGTTATATAGAGGGAAACTACCAAATAGTCAGCCTTCAACAGAAACTTCAAGGGTAGTTAAAAAAATATATATAATTGCTCTGGGCAATTACTCTTTTGCTATTTTCCACAGTTAACCCAACTGTACTCATTGACCAGTTACACTGAAGAGAGAGCAACTCCAGAGGAACAGATTGTGTGTAAACACTTTGGGGCTTTATCAGTCTGCTGATCCTAACTGGCATCACAGGAGGACTTGCACACATAAGGCCAGAAAAAAATGGCAAAACTTCTTCTTTGTGTTGCTATTTTTCCCTGGAGGCAGTTATGAAATCATGTTTGACCTGGGAGTAGTGTCAGGATCATGCAGACCATGCTGCCTCCTGGTGCAATAAGCCAGCCTGAGTGGATTAATTGGTAAATGTAACACACAAACCTGTGCTGATAGAGCAACTCCAAAGCCATGTTGATCAGGAGATGCACAGACAAAACTTGTCCATGGTTTTGATGTTCATTTTAACTCCCTCTTTGAGTCTGCGTATGGTCATTAATTATCAATCAGAACAGGAAGAACTTCTGCTTTATTGGCAATGGGTTCTGCTCCTGAGAATGCGTGTTACGCACTTATACTTCCTGAGAATAAATGCGATTTTACATGGAATTTGAACTGGTCAGTACATAACAGCTGGCATCATAGAAACCCAACTGGTTCACAGACATGAACTGTTTTGACTAAGTTACGGGTACTAGCTAACCTCTGGTATTTTCCAAATACAGTGGCATGAAACATTGACCGTTCATCTCCCTCCAGAGGTGCAGAGTTCCTCCAGAAGCCTGTGTGCTACTCCAGGACCAATGGTGGAGCTCATTGCAGTAACTCATCTACTTCCTTCAGCTGTAACCATGCTGCTGAGAAATACAGAAGCAGCAACAACAAGGAACAACATCCTCCCCAAAATCTCTCTTGAAGTTACAAACTAACTGGACTTCTAGATAGATAGATACTTTATTGATCCTAAAGGAAATTATAGTATCACAGTAGCATTACAAGTACACAGATATATTGAAAATTAAGAGACAGAATTTTACATCTGAAGTGAAAACAGAAAGTTCGAGAGACAGCCAGCAGGTTAGGCAGAATCTGTGGAGAGAAAGAAAAAAAAATCAGTCTTTACATTCAGGTCAGATTCATTTCATTGGAACTGAAAAGGGTAAAAGACTAAAACTGTTTTAAGTTGCAGAGGAGGAGAGAAATGTGCAGGATAGGAATCTCCTCTTAATCTGCCTGTGACAACAACAACTCAGCTACTAAACTATCACAACATAGACAAGAGTCAGCCTAGCGATTTAATACATGACCACAGACCAGCATTCATTATGCTGCAATGATCTGCCAGCACTTGAGTTGAGAGATTACAAAAACTAAACATAATGGCTGACATTACAACTTCCAGTCCCCTCTCTCTTTCTGTCTCTTTAAGTTATGAGCTTAACCCTCTATCTCACAGACTTACTGTACACCAACCATTCACAGGCCTACAAGTAACACATCATGTTATAAAATATATCAAGGGACTCTCCATGTCTTTCTGCACATGGCTGATTCAGCCATATCCTTTAGATTGTGCCATATTTAACCAGTTTGTTTGTCGTAAATCCTCGAGTTATCCGGTCCAATCACAAACAAGAGAAAATCTGCAGATGCTGAAAATCTAAGCAACACACACAAAATGCCGGAGGAACTCAGCAGGTCAAGCAGCATCTATGGGAAAGATGATGGTTGACGTTTCGGGCCGTGACCCTTTGGCAGAACTGGAGAAAAATAGATGAGGAGTAGAGTTGATTGGTGGTGAGAGAGAAGTGAGAAACACAAGGTGATGGGTGAAACCGGGACGGGGAAGGGTGAAGTAAAGAGCTAGGAAGTTGATTGGTGAAAGAAGTACAGGGCTGGGGAAGGGGGAGTCTGATACAAAAGGACCGAAAGGCAGGGAAGAAAGAAAAGGAGGGAGGAGCATGAGAGGGAGGTGATGGGAAAGGAAAGTGATAAGGTAAGAGAGGGAACAGGGAATGGGCAATTATGAAGGAGAGGGGGTGTTATTACCAGAAATTTGAGAAATCAGTGTTCATGCCATCAGGTTGGAGGCTACCTAGACAGAATATAAAGTGTTGTTCCACCAACCTGAGTATGGCCTTATCATGACAGTGAAGGAAGCCATGGATAGACATATTGGAATGGGAATGAGAAGTGGAATTAAAATGGGCTGTCACTGGGATATCCCCCTTTTTCTGGCAGATGGAGCATTAGTGCTCGGTGAAGTGGTCTCCCAATCTACATCAGGTCTCACCAATATACAGGAAGCCACACTGGGAGCACTAGACACAGTATATGACCACCACAGACTCACTGTTTGGAGCCCTAAATGGTTGGGAGGAAGGACATGTAGGACTAATTCATTGTGCTAATCCATTATCATTCATACAATGTCCCTCTGTATGCTATTTTTCATTAACACAATGGAACTTGATAGGAAAACATAGGCTTATCAGCATTTCAAAGGGCAAAAGAATGGGTTTCATTGCGCCAACAATCTGTACATTAATGTTTCCAAATATGTTAGTGAAGAAATCTAGATCTGGGGAAGCCTGCTTGCTACTTTTATTTCCTATTGATATTTCCTTCAAGATTCAAGGCTGTTTGTTGTACACGAATGTAAAGGAAAACAAAATGATTGTACTCTGGATCTAATGCAATACTAAAAGTACACAATAAGAATAAAAACAATAAATATAAATGTAAAAGCAATCCTTTAAAGCATAATGTATGAGTTAACTATAATGTGGAAGTGCATGGGAGGATGAAGGGTGTTGAGGGGCTGTGAAGAGGAGTGGCTGATATGGATGTAGAGGAACTGCTGGTTGGTAGTTGAGTTAGTGGGTGGAGGTGTTCATCAGCCTGATGGGTTGGAGAAAGTAACTGTTTTTGAGTCTGGTGGTCCTGACATGGATGCTGCATAACCTCTTTCCTGATGGGAGTAGGACAATCAGTCCTTAAGCAGCTTGGGATCCTTTATGATATTATGAAGTTACTGGCCTTCTTGCATCTTTCAGTATATACAGTATGTACTTGATGGTGTGTAGGTTGGACAGTTCTAACTACCTCTATCTGCCATAGAGCAGTTTCCATACCACACAGTGATGCAACATGTGAGGATGATTTCAAAATGTGCAACTGTCGAGATTGTGAGTATTGATGTGCACAGTCCAGTTTTCTTCAGCCTCCTCAGAAAGTAGAGGTGTTGGTGAGCCTTCTTGACTGAGGAGAATGTGCTCAGGGGCAATGAGAGATGGTGTGAGATGTTCCCTCCCAGGAGTTTCAAACTGCTTGCAGTTTTCACTGATGGACCACCAACGTGAAGAGTGGTCCGTGTGGCTTGTGAAATCAATAACCATCTCCTTTGTCTTGTCCTTTATCAATTTGAAGTAGATGCAAATGATGGGCATAGAGAAGAAAGAGGAAAAGAATGCCAGGACTGCAAGACAGAAAATACAGCAATTGCTGGAATCTAAAAAAAAACAGAATTCTGAAAACACCCAGCAGGTCAGGTAGCGTGTGAAGTGACAACAAAGACTGATGACCTCGCAACAAAACTCGCCACTTCTGACATAAATTGGAAAGGCATGTTATCTGAACTTGCTGATTCCAGTATTGAGTCCTGAAGACAATGCCACGTCCAGTCAGATGATAAGATATTGTTCCTTCAGCTTATATTGGGCTTTGCTGACTCAAGTTCAGAAGTGTATCTCTGGACTATCACTGTCACCATGGCAGAGTGAAAGAAGGTGTTCTCTCTAAATAGTTCTGCCACCAATATGCTAAGACTGATCTCCTTTTATTTCATTTTATTCAGCCAACCACTGACATTAAGATCCTGCATTCCTTATATTCTTAATATCCTGCTGCTTCATTTTGTTATCCAGGGTCCAAGTGCACTTTATTATTTTACAATCCTCCAGCCATTTGTTTTCCTCCATACTTGCACCCTCTTACATACTTGCTGGCCTCACCACAGATGACTGTACCCTCAGAAGCCCAGGCATCAAATTCATCCAGTTACACTATGCCAAACCATCTTTTGGATTAATCAATCTTCCTTGTGTAATCCTATGATTTAGGAGCTTGGATTTATATTGGAGGAGCTAGTTATTGTTGACACCTTCCCAGAATATAAGTTAATGTTGGTAATTACAATAATGTCAACTTGTACTTAAGATTGAAAACATTGATGACTTGATGTCATATTTTGTGACCTTCAAAATCTGATTTCTAAATTAAAACATAACTGAAAATCAGGATCTTCATGCAGGTTGAGCTGTATGACTAATACCTGATACAGCTCCTGAATGACCCACCCCATCCTTGGCCACTCAGTCAGCTATGGACCAAATTGTGCTCAATGTAAGTTAACAGTGACTCACCCATTTCCCTTTGAACCCCATCATCTTCATGCTCCCAAAACCTGCTTGAACCAAACCTCATCCCCTTTATCTCATAATGGCTTAACCCCATCCTGACCATTAACAAGCCAAACCTGTCTCCAATTGCCAGGTGATCTTGAATCATGACCTTTGGTTCTGTCCCCAATCCAGTCCAACACCAGCTCTTAACCAATGAAACATCCCCTTTGCCCTAATCCTGCCCTCGCCACCTGTAATCCGATTCCCTGCTTCTTATCCTCTTCCTTAAACTCTGATCCTGCCCCTGAATCTGGAATCCACTCGTATTAGCTAAAAAGAATCCTGAACCCCGATTGTAGGCTGCAAACTTCAGTGCTGATAACTTGACTACTGATCAAACCTCACTCACCTAACTCGTGGTCGCACATTTGACTTCCAATCCTGCCCCCAAACTCCATTTCTTTTACTAAGCATCTACAAGAGATACTACCTCAAGAAGGAAAATCAATCAACAAAGACCTTGACCATCTAGGCCATGCCAATTCACACAGCAGCTATTGGGCAGGAGGTACAGAAGCCTGAAGTCATACACCATTAGGTTCAAGAACAGCTACTTTTCTTCAACCATTTGGTTCTTGAATTAACCTGCACAACCATAATCACTAACCTGAGTACAGCAGCACTATGACAACTTCAACAGCTTTACACCACAAGAGACTGTGTTTTTTTAGTTATAATTGTATTCTTTCTTGTAAAGACTGTGCATAATATAAGGTTAATTTACGTTTTCTTGTGAATGTTGTGTGACTGATGCTATATGCCTGTGATGTTCTGCAAGGAAGTTTTTCATTGCATGGTACGCATGTGCTTGTGCTTATGACCTGATGAAGTTGTAGAGTTGGAGCTGGGTGCCTCCCAGAGTGGTGAGCAACTGGGTGTCAAGTGTTGAGCAATAGACCGAACTAGCTGGTGAGTTCTTAGATGGAAAATATTAAGTTACACAAAACTTACTTCACTAGGCATATTTCATCTCTGCCTTTTGTTGTTCTAAACGTGCTCTTTCTTGTAAAAATTATGCACAAATTATGTTTAATTTATGTTTTCCTAGTGACTGCTGTTTATATGATGCTATGTGACTGGGTTATTGCTGCTTGAAGGTTTGTCATTGCATCTGTACATACGTGTACTTGTGAACATGAGAATAAACCAATGATTTTTGACTGATCTTTAAGATTTCCTGCTGATCACTGAGGATAGACCTGGTCACTTGCTCCCAAATGCCACTGCTGAATTGTCCCACACTAATCCTATTCCCAGCATCTACAGTCAGTGGCCACTTTATTAGACACCTCTTGTACTTAATAAAGTGGCCACTGAGTGTGTGTTCATGATCTTTTGCTGCTATAGCCCATCCACTTCAAGGTTCTCCAATCTTGGCAATTTACTTGCAAACATTTCATCACCATGCAAGAAGACATCATCAGTGTGCTGTTGATTGGCTGTGTGGCAAACTTCATGCGTTGTGGCCAGCATTGGCTCATAAATAGGATTGAGGTCTACGTGTTTGTTTACAGAGTAGTCCACAGAAAACCATGCTTCTAGGGATTCTCTTGCATGCCACGTGATCATTTCCGCCATGACTTTAACTGATGCATGAGAATTTCTAGAAGTGTGGTCTTACACCAACAATTCTGAAACAAACACATAGACTTTGAGTCTATTTATGATTGATGCAGGCAAAATTTCTGGCCACAATGTACAAGTTCACCACACAGCCAATCAACAATGAGATTTCCTCTCCACATCACAATTGAGTTTCCGAAATGATGCCCAACCGGCTGATTGAAAAGTATATAAAGGCCAAGTGCTCGCAGGACACACATAATCAACAGTGCACTGGTAATGTCTGTTCACATGACGAAGAAACATTTGCAAGTAAATTGCCAGGATCAGAGAACAACTCAACCATCAACCACGCCCCTTCCAAATAATTTTCAACTTCAAGGTTCAAACAGTTGTGTGTTCAGAGATGCTTTTCCGTTATAACATTGAGGTGTGCAGAAGAGTTATTGCCGCCTTCCTGTCAGTTTGAACCAGTCTGGCCATTCTCCTCTAACTCTCCCATTAACAAGGCATTTTCACCCCCAGAACTTGTGCTCTCTGGATGTTTTTTGCTTTTCACATCATTCTCTGTAAACTCTGGAGAATGCTGTATGTGAAAATCCCAGGACATCAGCAGTTTCTGAGATACTCAAACCACCTGCCTGACACCAACAATCATTCCCTGGTCAAAGTCACTTAGATTACATTTCTACTGTATTCTAATGTTTGGGAATGGAACCTTTTAATTATATATGCATGCTTTTATGTGTTGAGTCGCTGCCAATGATTGGCTGGTTAGATACTTGCTTTAACGAACAGTTGCACAGGTGTGCCTGAGTGTCAATGTACTCCTAAATTCAATCCTATCGCAAGTACAAATACCACCCCCAACCTCAGTCCATTCCTGACTTCTCGTAAGCTGATCCATTCCTGACTAACAGTTCTAACTCCCAAATCCCTCCCCAAATACCTTTCTCTTCACGATACTTAGAAACCAACACTTGCGTTGATCTCAGCAAATTGTCCTTCACTTTAAATCTCTCTTCCTTACTGTGCACAGATATGACCCTGTTTTAGCATTGAATGCAGATTGCCAGTGAGTTTATATATTGCAAGTTCAAAGTGAAGTTTGAAGTAAATTTATCATGAATCTGCCCTAAACTTCATTTTCTTGCAGATATTCACAGTGGAATGAAGTGCAATAGGATCAATGAAAAACTAAACATAAACAAAGACGGGCAAATAATTAGAGTGCAAAAGAAAGCAAACTGTGCAAAACCAGGCTATAATGCAACCAGTCAGGAAACTCTCCACTGTGCATCTATAAAAGTTTGTCAAAGTTAGAGATGACATGCCAAATCTCTGCAAACTTCGAAGGAAGTAGAGGCGTGCCATCCTTGTAATGGCACTTTTGTCCCGGGCAGATCCTCTGATATGATAATACCAAGGAATTTAAGGTTACTGACCCACTCCACTTCCAATCCACTGATGAGGACTGGTCATGAACCCCTGGTTTCTTTCTCCTGTTGTCATTAATCATCTCTTTAGTTTGCCAATATTGAGTGAGAGCTTGCTGTCATGGCACCATTCAATCAGATTTTCAGTCTCCTTTCTATATGCCAATTTGTCACCACCTTTGCTTTGAATTGGCCAGCACCATTAATGCCATCAGCAAACTTAAATATGGCATTGGAGCTGTACTTAGCCACACAGTCATAGGTATAAATTGAGTAGAGCAGGAAGTGAAGCATGCACCCTGCACTGATGGTGACTGTGGAGGAGAAGTTGTTGCCAATCCATACTGGATGGTGGAGCATGGAAAGGGGGGTCCTGGAGAGACTGAATGGAGTTCTCTTACCAGAGTTCCACTCCACACTGTACAGTAGCTAAGCAGCTAGGAGAAAGGCCTCTAATAGGTTGGGCCGGTTCAGCAGTATATAGATCTGAGCTTATCTGTATTTGTTCCCGAAACGTAAACATCTCTTATTGATACAATACTGTAAATGCTGGAATCTGGAGTACTGATGAAGGGTCCCAAACAGAAATATCGACAATTCTTTTCCACCCATATCTGCTGTTCAACCCACTGAGTTCCTTAAGCAGATTGTTTGTTTCTTCAAACATCACTTGGTGCACTACAAACTCTCTTACACTTCCTGATACTCACTAACCAGTAGCTAGTTATTGAATTTTGTAGGAGTAAGCTAGGATGAATACCTCTGATCAGATGACTTTGGTCCTTGTGAACATTAATAATAATTTTATTGTTGTTTCACAAGGATGAAAGGATATGAAGAACTTTAGAGGCTTAAGAACCAGTTGCCCCATGGGCACTCTGTGAGTTCCTTCAGTACATTGTTTGTTGCTTCAAAGATATGAGACCCACTCCAGAGATTTGAACATAAATCTTGAGTCTGAAATTCCCCTGCTGTACTAAGGGAATGGTACACTTTCAAACTGGCAATCTCACACATGAGACGTTAAACTGAGACCATATTGCTTATTCCATTAGGTTCCCTGGCTCTTTTCTGAAGAAGACCAGGGCAATTATCTCTGCTGTCCTGGCCAACAAAGTCAACTTTATCTGAAACAACTTTTCTGATCAGTGTTGAGTTCCTGCCTCAGGAGTTTGCTATGTATGAATTGAATCTCAAATTCTTATCTATATTTTGAAAAAAAATTCATTGGATATAAATGGTTTGGGATCTCTTGAAAGGGTCCAGAAAGGTGGTGTACAAATTTTAGCTTTTTTTAAAATACACCTATTGGTTCTATTAATTCTTTAATCAACTAACTACCTTTCTAACCTGGACCACCCAACACCAGCTGAGAGTAATTGTACAATAGGCTTGTGCAGTAATTCACTGCAACAGGAAAAAAAAACAGATTGAAATCGGAAAATATATAAATTCCACATTTCATCCTTGCAGTAAAGGCACTGACTGCCTTTAAAATATTTTCCCCCTCTGGTTTAAAAATTGCTGTGCACAGACAACTCACAGCAGGGGGTAAATGAGAACTCAGCAATGAATTATCATACCATCAAAAAGCCATACTGTGACAAAATGAAGGGCATCAAAATGATGCAATCATCGGGGAAAATCAGAGTGCGTTACAGTGCAGTTAAAAGTTTCTTTTTTGTAGCCAAATAGTTTGAGTGCTTTACCTGCTACACTTTTGTTCAGACCTGTCAAAAGTTTCAAAGCTTTTCCCTTTATATTAGTGCCTGTATTCCCAGTGCCAAGCCTGTGCTCTTTTATCACTGCTTGCAATGATTAAAGTGCCAGATTGTAAATGCAATCTAAGAGGTTCATTTGGCTATGCGACCATATGGGTTCACAAGCGGAGTCGACAGCTAGACGATTAAATCAAGTATGTCGACAAGATGTTATGAACTGACATCATGCGTATATGATTTTGTGCCATTTGCTGCCATCTGTTTTGACAGCAGTGAATAGACTTTGCTCACTTGCATCAAGTTCTCCGCTGTGTTGTATTCTCTGCAAAAGTGTGTAAGGCTCAGGAGAACGGATCTGTGCTGTGTCTGATGTGTTTGACGCAGTCTCAGCTCAGAAGAGAAACTTTTGCGACGCATGAGATTAAAGTGGATTGGTGTCATTTCTCATGCATGGGCCATTCTGCACTAACAAGCCTCTGCTTTCAGTGAGAAGATTAGAACAACCCCTGGCCGCTTCTTCCCAACAACACCTCCCCACCCTATCCATCCCAGAACCCAAGTCATGATTATGACTTGCATCTTATGACTCAGAGGGCAGCTTTCCAGACTTCCAGATTTTTACAAAGAAGCTTCCTGTCAGTTTTAAATAAATGCGGATTTGAATGGCAGTTTTAATATTGAAAAGCACCTCAAAGTTACCGTTTTTAGAATATGTACTCTAAATGAATTTAGAGGATATTACATTATCAAAAGAGTAATAGAATATAGGAGTTCTGATAGGGTAAAACTTGATTAAATCTGAGGTATTCCCTACTTCACTCAGTTACTTTCCAAATACAAATGCTACAAAGACAATGATGTGTAAGGGGGTTTCCCATTCTCCACCATTGATGCTGCCCTCACCCACATCGTCTCCACTTCCTGGACATCTGCACTTATCCCATCTTCCCGCTGCATTTACAGAGATAGAGTTCCTCTGGTCCTTACCTACCACCCCATGAGCCTCCACATCCAATATGTTATTCTCCGCAACTTCCGCCTTCCCCAAAGCATCCTACCATCAAACACATCTTTACCCCCTCACCCACTCTCTGTTTTCCACAGTGATTCCCCCCCCCCCACCTCCATGATTCCCTTGTCCATTCATCCCTTCCCACTAATCTCCCTCCCGGCACTTATCACTGCAAGCTGCCTAACTGCTACACCTGCCCATACACCTCCAAACAGTTCTTCCAGGTGAGTCAACACTGTAAATCTGCTCCGGTCGTCTATTGTATCCAGTGCTCCTGATGCAGTCTTCTCTACATTGATGAGACCCATTGTAAATTGGGGACTGCTTCATCAAACACCTCTGCTACATCTGGGAAAAGCAAAACTTTCGGTGGCCAAACATTTTAATTCCCATTCCCATTCCTGTTCTGTCATGTCGGTCCATGACTTCCTCTTGTGCTATAATGAGGCTATCCTCAAGGTGGGGGAGCAACAACTTATATTCTGTTTGGGTGTGCTTCAACCTGATGGCATATCGATTTCTCATACCAGTAAATAAAAACTCCTTCTCCCTTCCCTTTTCTTCTATCCTCAACTCTGACCTCTTTATCTTCTCTCACCTACCTAGCACCTCCTCCTCCTACCTCTCCTCCTTCCTTTCCTCTCCCATCAGATTCCTTCCTCTCCAGCCCTTCACCTTTCTATCCATCTGGCTTCAACTTTCACCTTCTAGCTATCCTACACCTCCTCCCCCCCACCCTTTTATTCCAGGATCTTCCCCCTTCCTTTCCTGTCCTGAAGAAGGGTCTCGGCCTGAGACATCGACTGTGCATTTCTACAGATGCTGCCTGACCTACTGAGTTCCTCCAGCAATTTGTGTGATTTGCTTTGGACTTCCAGTATCTGTAGAATTTCTTGCATTTAAGATTATCCAGATCTGCAAACCCCTGGTTACATCAAGTTGAGTTGGCCTTGCAAATTACTATTAATTACCATTAAACCTGAATAAATTCAGAGATTAATTGATAATCTGTGCTTCCTAAAAATGGCAACAGGGAGAAATGTGGTGAAGAAAGCATATAGCACCTTTGCCGACTTAGGTAAGCTGAGAGAAAAAAGTTAGAATGTTATGCTGCAACTTTACAAAGTATTGGGTGGATCATTCTTCTGGCAGTTCTGGTTGCCACACTATAGGAAAGATGTAAGTATTCTGGAGAGAATGCTGCAGAGGAGATTCACTGGGATGTTTCCTTGATTGGAGGACTTTTGTTACGGCAAGAATTTGGATAGGTTGTGTTCATTTTCCCTGGAGTGAAAGATAATAAATCCCTTGGGCAATTGACCATAATAGTAGAGGGGTATGATCCAAGTACTGGGTAGTTGGGTTAATGTGGAAGGGTGTCTAATGGCCAACATGGATGAGTTGGACCAAATGGCCTGTTTCCATGCTGTACAATTCTACGATCTATGACATGATCCTAGGATATCATACATTGTACTGTATGATTTTATGATCTAGACCAGAAGTCCCAACATTTCTCATGTAATAAACCCCTACCATTAACTGAGGAGTTTATGGACCCCATGTTAGGAATTTCAGATCTAGGATATGATTCTAGGACATCTTACATCCTACTGTATGATTCTATAATCTAGGGTATTCCAAGTGAACCTTTCTGAACATTGAAGAACATAATGTTCTTGCTGGTGTATATTGACTTCGTAGATAATGTATGGTTGCACCACTTTGCTGTGTAGGTCTGTAGTCTAGTGTAGCTTTCTCTGTGTTGTTTTTTTTTACGTAGTTCAGTCTAGTTTTTGTACTGTGTCATGTAACACCATGGTCCTGAAAAACGTTGTCTCATTTTTACTATGTACCGTACCAGCAGTTATGGTCAAAATGACAATAAAAGTGACTTGACTTGATATATCCACAACATACTCCCTGTATTACTACCATCAGAATAAGATACAGGAACCTGAAGACCCATACTCACTGTTTTGAAAACAGCTTCTTTCTCCACTATCAGATTTCTGAATGATCCATGAACCTTGTGCACTACATCATTATTTGTCCAAGTCCTTGCTTGGGTAGGAGTTGATCCTGGCATGACCAACCTTTCAAAGCATTTAATCAACTAGATATGAGAGCAACTGGGCATTGGTCATTGCGGCAGCTCACCCTGCTCTTCGTGGGTACTGGTATGATTGTTGCACTTTTGAAGCAGGTAGGAACCTCTGACTGCAGCAGTGAGAGACGGAAGATGTCCTTGAACACTCCCACCAGTTGGTTGGCACAGCTTTTCAATGCCCTAACAGGTACACCATCAGGGCTCGACAGCTTGAGAGGGTTCACCCTCATGAAAGATGTTCTGACGTCAGCCTCCTGGTCAGAGGTTACAGTACCAAATGGAAGAAGTTGGGCCAACAAAAGATCATTGACCAAAAATGTTGACTATCTCTCTCTGTCCTCAGATGCTGCCTGAACTGCCTACTTCTTCCAGCAACATCTACTTCATTACATATTTCCAGCATCTGCAGCATATTTGCTTTTGAGTTCAGAAATATTTGGACTTAAAATGATTTTGTCAATAATACCTCTATTATTTTAATATACAACCAAATTTTACTCATGTGACCAATTAACCTACTAACCTGTACAGGGAGGAAACCAAAACACCTGGATGAACCTCACACACAGGGTCACTGCTCAAAGCTCAAAGTAAATGATTCATTAAGGTATGTATATGTCACCATATACAACCCTGAGATTAATTTTCTTGTAGGCATTCACAGTAAATACAAAGATATGAAATAATAATAATAATAAAATAAACAATAAATATTGAGAACATGAGATGAAGAATACTTGAAAGTGAGTCCATAGTTTGTGGGAAAAGTTCAGTAAAGTTATCGCTCTGTTCAAAAGCCTAATGATTGAGATCATAACTGTTCCTGAACCCAATGGTGTGGGTCCTGAGGCTCCTGTACCTCCTTCCTGATGGCAGCAGCAAGAAACCAGCATGTCATGGGTGTTGAGGATGCTTGATGCTTGATGCTGCTTTCCTGCCACACTGTTTCATGCAGATCTGTTCAATAATAGGGATGGCTTTACCTATGATGGGCTGGGCTGTATCCAGTACTAGTTGTAGGCGTTTCCATTCAAGGGCATTGGTGTTTCCATACCAGGCTGTGATGCAACCAGTCAGTATATCCTCCACTGCGTGTCTAAAGAAGTTTGTCAAAGTTTTAGATGACATGCTGAATCTTTGCAAGCTTCTAAGCAAGTAGAGGTGCTACTGTGCTTTCTTTGTACTGGCACTTACATGCTGGACCCAGGACAGTCCTGAGGAGTTGAACATTGCTGATCCTCTCCATCTCTGATGCCCTGAGAAGGACTGGCTCATCGACCTACAATTTCCTCCTACTGAAGCCAATAATCAGCTCTTTGATGTTGCTGACATTGAGTGAAAGGTTGCTGTGTGACACTAGTCAGTCAGATTTTCAATTCGTCACCACATTTGATTTGGCCTACACCAGTGGTGTCATCAGCACTGGAGCTGTGCTTAGCATCACAGTCATAAGTGTAAAGTGTAGAAGACAGGGCTGAGCACTTGATGCACCTGCACTGATGGAGATTGCAGAGGAGATGTTGTTGCAAAACCAAACTGACTTGCAAGTGAGGAAATCAAGGATTCAGTTGCAGAAGGGGGTATGGAGGCCAAGGTCTTGAAGTCTATTGATTATTTTTGACAGAATGGTAGTATTGAATGCTGAGCTGTAGTCACTGAAGAACATCCTGATCTTCATTGTCCAGATTTCCCAGGGTTGAGTGACGAACCAATGAAATGGCATCTGCTGTTTTGGTGCCAAGATGCTATATTTAAGGAGTATGTGAACAGAGGTTTGGTGCTCAATCGTTATTCTACTTGGATTATTGTCTAGCATCTAATTTAGTATTCTGCTCTTGTTTCAGTCTTGCATTGTGTCTCAATTCCACCCTTGGATACTCCAGCACTTAGGTCCAACCTTCCTCGCCTTGGTCTCTTGTCACAGAGAGTAGTTCAGAAAAAGTATATATAGAAGTATCATAAGCTGCCCGCAAAGGGTCACCAAGTTCCACCTGCACCATCTTACCCAGGGAGAATGTACTAACTGCTTATAGACAGTGCTGGAATTGAACCCAGGTTACTGGCACTGTAGTAGTGTTACACTAACAGCTACACTACCTGATGCACCCATCAATAACTCTCAGAGACGGGAGGTGAACGATAGGCTTTTATTAGCAGCAAAACGGAGCATGGCATCTCGGAGACTGGGGGGGGGGGGGGAGCAGTGACTCCAATCGCCTTTATACAGGGGTCAGTGGGAGGAGCCACAGGAGCAGTCAGCAGAGAGGCATGTCCAGACAGGTATACATAGTTTACCACATTCACCCCGCCTCTGTTTTAAAAGAGAGTCCCCACGGGGCGAAGTTTCTTACAAGTATATTTACAGGTTAAGTCTATCAGGCGGTCGAGTCTGTCGCTGCGATCTATGTTGCACCAGTGCCGGTGGTGATTGCACTGGTGACAGTGGTTGTGCTGGCTCCGGCCTGACTTGAGGTGCCAGCCCGTTAGGCGTCAGTAATCCCTCATGCATGTGCGTGGCGCCCGGTATGGGAGTGTCATGAGGAGTCTGTGTAGGGCTTGGTGTGCGCGGTGTCTCGTGGGAATATACATTGGTGGGTATGGGGTTCATAGTCACCGTGGAGTGTTCAGGGTAGGGTTCTGGTGCTCCTGCGGGTGCCAGGTCGCAGACGGAGACCGTGTCCTCCCGCCCATCAGTTAAAACCACATAGGCATACTGGGGGTTCACATGAAGTAGGTGAACCCTCTCGACCATCGGGGAGTAATTATTGCTCCTCGCATGCTTCCGGAGCAGCACTGGCCCTGGGGACGTCAGCCAAGCTGGTAGGGTGGTCCCAGTGGCAGACTTCCTGGGAAAAGAAAAAAGTCGCTCATGAGGGGTGGCATTGGTGGACATGCATAACAGGGAGTGGATGGAGTGGAGTGCCTTGGGGAGGACCTCCTGCCAGTGAGAGACCGGCAATCACTTTGACCTAAGGGCTAAGAGTGTGGACTTCCACATGGTGGCATTCTCCCTCTCCACCTGTCCATTTCCCCGGGGATTATAGCTCGTGGTCCTACTAGTGGCAATGCCCCTAGCCAGCAGATACCGGCGCAGCTCGTCACTCATAAAGGAGGACCCTCTATCACTGTGGATATAGCAAGGATATCTGAACAGAGTGAAGAGCTGGTGCAGGGCTTTTATGACAGACGTGGCAGTGGTGTTGGGGCAGGGGATGGCAAAGGGGAACCGCGAGTACTCGTCAATTATGTTGAAAAAGTATACATTGCGGTCGGTGGGGGGAAGGGGGCCCTTAAAGTCGACACTCAGTCGCTCAAAGGGGTGGGTGGCCTTGATAAGTTGCGCCTTTTCAGGATGGTTGAAGTGCGGTTTGCACTCAGCGCAGACTTGACAGTCCCTGGTCATCGTTCTGATTTCCTCAAGGGAGTAAAGCAGGTCCCAGGCTTTCATGAAATGGTAAAGTCGGGTGACCCCTGGGTGGCAAAGATCTGCATGGAGGGCGTATAGCTGGTCCAGGATAGGGCATCAGGGGGCTCATTGAGCCTTCCAGGCCGGTACAGGATGTCATAGTTGTAGGTGGGGAGTTCTATTCTCCACCTCAAAATTTTATCATTTTTGATTTTGCCCAGCTGTTGGTTGCTGAACATGAATGCAACTGAGCGCTGGTCGGTCAGCAAGGTGAACCTTTTGCTGGCGAGATAGTGCCTCCAGTGCCTAATAGCTTCCACTATGGCCTGAGCTTCTTTCTCCACCGCGGAGTGCCGAATTTCAGGGCCTTGAAGGGGATGAGAGAAGAATGCTACTGGCCTGCCTGCCTGATTGAGGGTAGCAGCCAGCGCGAAGTCAAAGGCGTTACTCTCTACTTGGAAGGGAATGGTCTCCTCCACCACATGCATCGTTTCTTTGCCAATGTCCCCTTTAATGCAGCTGAAGGCCGCGCTGGCCTCGGCTGAGAGGGGAAATGCAGTGGACTTGACCAGGGGGCGGGCCTTGTCTGCATAGTGAGGGACCCATTGGGCGTAATAGGAAAAGAAGCCCAGGCACCTTTTGAGGGCTCTGAGGGTGGTAGGAAGAGGGAGTTCCAACAGGGGGCACATATGGTCGAGGTCAGGGCCAATGACCCCGTTCTCCACGACATACCCAAGGATAGCGAGTCGGGTGGTTCCGAACACACACTTGTCCCTGTTATAGGTAAGGTTAAGAGCTTTAGCTGTTTGGAAAAATCGTTGGAGGTTGGTGTCGTGATCCTGCCAGTCGTGACCGCAGATGGTTATATTATCCAGATATGGGAATGTGGCCTTCAGTTGGCACTGGTCCATTTCCCTCTGGAAGACAGAGACACCATTCGTGACACTGAAGGGGATGCACAGGAAGTGATAGAGCCTGCGGCCCGCCTCAAAGGTGGTGTAGGGGTGGTCCTCCGGGCGGATGGGGAGCTGATGGCAAGTGGATTTCTGGTCTATGGTCGAGTACACCTTGTACTGAGCTATCTGATTGACCATATCCGCGATGCAGGGTAGGGGGGTACGCGTCAAGCTGCGTGAACCTATTGATGGTCTGGCTACAGTCCACAACCACCCTGTTTTTCTACCTGGTCCGAACAACGATCACCTGGGCCCTCCAAGGACTTGTGCTTGGCTCAATGATCCCCTCCCTGAGCAGCCGCTGCACTTCCGACTGAATGAAGGCCCTGTCCCCCGCGCTGTACCTCCTGCTTTTAGTTGCCAAAGGTTTACAGTGGGCAGTCAGGTTGGCGAACAGTGGTGGGGGAGGGATCTTGAGGGTGGAGAGGCCGCAAGTGGTGTCAGTAGCGCGGCTGCTGGCATGGTGCTGGGTGGGATGTGTGGGTCATTGTGTGTGTGTGTGTGTGTGTGTGTGTGTGTGTGTGTGTGTGTGTGTGTGTGTGTGTGTGTGTGTGTGTGTGTGTGTGTGTGTGTGTGTGTGTGTGTGTGTGTGTGTGTGTGTGTGGTCAGTAGTGGGGTATATGACTAAGTCCCATAAAACTGAGGATTCCTGACAGTGAGTGGTGGGAGGGGCCCATTATACTCCATTATCACACTTTTCAGGTGGCTGTGGAAGTCCAGCCCCAATAGCACAGGGGCACACAGTTGAGGCATGACCAGTAACGCAAAGTCCTGATATTCTGTGCCCTGCACCACCAATGTCGCTACACAACCCCCCAGATATCTGTGGAATGCGATCCAGAAGCCATGGTGACCTTCTGGCTTACCGGCTGTGTCACGAGTCCGCAGCATTGCACCGTGTCCGGGTGAATAAAACTCTCAGTGCTGCCCGTGTCAAACAGGCAGCTAGTCCTGTGCCCCTCCACCAGGATGTCCATCGTTGACCTTGCAAGCTGGTGTGGGGCGCTTTGGTCGAGGGTCACGGAGGCCAGAGTTGAATCGCCGTCTTGGTGCCTGGTAAGCACCCATGGGTCGGATGTGGGGCGAGGTGGCGCCGGCAAAGATGGCCGCCCCAATGCCTCACACGAGGCGGGCAGGCAAGATGGCGGCGACCAAGATGGCGAACTCCATGCCTTGCACACGGCGCTGCTCGACCCTGCTCGTGGCCTTGGCGAAGTGGCCCTTCTTCCGCAGCTGGAGCAGATAGCTTCTCGGGCTGGGCAGCATTTTCGGGGGTGCTTTTTAAGTCCGCAGAAGTAACACTGCGCGGACTTGCGACTGGCAGCAGCCGAGGTCGATTCGCTGGCAGGTTGCGGGGTCTGCAGCATTCACGGGGCCGGCTGGAGATCGCACGCCTGGACAATGTCAGCGTGTCGGCCAGCTCGATCACTGAATGTAAGGCAAAATCGGCATGTTCCAGCAGCCGCTGGTGCACATACCCTGACCTGATCCCCGTAACGAAGGTGTCTCTTACTAGCAGCTCCACATGCTGTTCCTCCATCAGTCCCCTGCAGTCGCAGGCCCGCATGAGTGTCTTTAGGGCCCGGACAAACTCAGCACTCGACTCTCCGGCCTGCTGCTGCTGTGTCGCTAAGCGATGTCTTGCGTAGAGGGTGTTCACCGGCCGCCGGTATTGTCTTTTGAGGGCATCCATTGCACACCAGTAGTCCGTTTGGTCTCTGATCATGGAGTAGACCCTTGCACTGACTCTGGAGAGGAGAACCCTGTGCATCGTGGCAGGCTCGGTCACATGAATCTCCTCCAGGTACGATTCAAAGCATGCTAGCCAGAGTTCAAAAGCATCACCGGCTTCCTGGGATTGTGGGTCGAGATCCAATCTGCCTGGTTGTGAAATGCTCTCCATTTTTTAAAATTGCTGCTAATAAAATTGATGCACCATCAATAACTCTCAGAGACGGGAGGTGAACAATAGGCTTTTATTAGCAGCAAAACGGAGCACGACATCTCGGAGACTGAGGTGGGGAGCAGTGCCTCCAATCGCCTTTATACAGGGGTCAGTGGGAGGAGCCACAGGAGCAGTCAGCAGAGAGGCGTGTCCAGACAGGTATACATAGTTTACCACACTACCATACTGCCTTATATGATGCAGCAAAGCACTTTTCAAACTCTTGGGCATATTTCTGAAGAATGATCTGTATCAACATTTTGGGGAAAAATGGCAGAAAAACACACAGCAGGTTTTCATAAACAACAGCAATAATGAAATAATGTGTCAGATTGTACCACTCACAATGGGTGATATCAGAGGTTATCTTGACTACCTGGACCCTTGCTGTGCACAAGGATCCTACAAAACCTGAAATCTGTGGCTGACAGTACTGGTGCTCCATGTGATCCAACTGGAGCCAGGTACCAGGTTGGTGAATGGTGAAAAGTCTTTCAGTCAGTGAGACCCTGGGAGAGAATGTGGTGTCCAGCTCAGCCTGGGGCTTGACATCAGGATAAGGGAAATGGCCAGTGATGGAGTGAAGGATCTCCTAGAATTTTTTTTAGAAAACACATCTAGGTATAAGTAACTTGTCTTCAACATCTGGAGCCATCGTGCTTATTTTATAGCCTCTTGCTTGTGCACACATGAACAAAATTCTAATGTGTAAAAATGCAACAAATCTGTCTTTTATTTTAGGGGACTTTGTCACTCTTTTTGCATAGGAAGCAGTTTTTCTGGAGAGCAAACATAGTGAAGCTGTACCTGGTGTTGGACATCAATATCTGTAAAGCAGTCCAGTTGAAGAGTCTCCATGCGAAACATTGACTATCAATTTCCTTCTACAGGTGCTGTCTGACCTACTGATCTCATTCAACAGTTTATTTATTCACTCCAGATTCCAGTCTCTTGTATTCCTGTAAAGCAATCTCTCCCCAAGGAGATCCCGAGACACTATCCTTCTCAAATTTCTCACTTCGCATTCTCTGACAATCCCAGCTCAAGGAACTAGGGAACTGTTGACATCAGCTGGTCTTCTTCACACCATTGAAGCTGACTTTGGCTAACAAGAGTTGCCAAATACTGGATTCCATTGAGTTTCCAGCAGACGCATTGAGATACAAAGGAATAGCATCCTTACAACTCTAAGTCTTTAGGAAATATCCAATATCTAGTGCTTGGGGAAGCGCAATTCAATATTGCCAGTGTTAGGGCCATGAATCATAGAGCCAGAGAGTTGTACAGTCCCTAAAGAGGCCCTTCAACCCACTGGTCCATGCTGACCATCAAGCACCCATTTACACTAATCCTCCACAGTCCAACAGTCCTATCAAGACTCCAGATTCCACCACTAATCTACTCACTAGGGCCAACTTGCAGTGGTCAATTAAATACCAACACACATCTTTGGTATCTGTGTGAAAGCTGGAGCCCGTGGAGTAAACCCACACGGCGAACATGCAAACTCTACTTAGGCAGCACAGAAGGTTGGCATCAAACCCGGGCCACTCAAGTTGTGAGGCAGCATCCCTACTAGTAACACCGGTACAGTGTCCTAATCTTGTCAAAGGACAAGCAGAACCCCCAGGCATTTCTTCAAGTACATAGTGACATGGAATCTCTTTATGTTCACAGAGAATTGTAGATGTCCTTTTGGTTTAATATCAGAGGGCTATGCAGTAGGGAAACCCTAGCTAGTTTCTAGAATAGGTTTCATGTGTGGCACAACATGTGGGCCAAAGGGCCTGTAATGTGCTGTAGATTTCTATGTTCTATCTCAGCTAGACTGTGGTTCTTTAACAGTGCAGCAGTGCGACAATCGATTACAGTATAGTGATTTCATGTTTAAATCTCAAGAGGAAGATTTGCACCCACAACAGGTTCCAAATCCACAACCCAATTAAATCCCACCTGGCCAATCAGAGTCATAGGCATGAGTAGCATAGTTGAAATGTGGCTGACATAGCAAAATTACCAAGCTTTCTCCACTTAAATAACATTATTGAATTTGCAATGTATATCTGGGCTAATGAGAATCATTGTTGGTGTGTGATTATAGACAGTTACACATCAACCTGTACCAAAGTCCTACAGTAAGACTGGGTTCCATCTTTTCATCTTGAATGGGTTTTAAACTGTGCGGTTTGAGATGCTCCTCATCCTCCCCATATCTATCCTGTCAAATATTCTTAGGGCCTTTTTTTTTAAATTGTTCCTTCTCATTCTTCTAAACACCAGGTAACAGTTTTTAGAGGCTTTCTCTCAACTGCTTCCAATTCTTTTACACCCTTCCTTAAACAACAAAGTATACACAAAATTTCATATGAGGTCTCACCAACATAACTGAAGCATAACCTAGCTTACTATTTTGTTATTCATTTCCCTTAGTAATAAACTTTGCAAACTTTCCTAATTGTTTGCTAAACCTCCAGTACATATTAATCTTTGGTGAATCATTCACTAGGACACTCAGATCTCTTTGCATCTCAGGGCTTTGAGGTCTTTAAGCATTTCTCTGCCAAAATAGGTACTTTTATGTTTTCCCTCATTATCTATGCCCACTCACTTAACAAAACCTTAGAAAATTAGTCATTGTGGTATTAATGCTTTAATTTTCTAAGAATATACCTTTATTTCAAATATAGAGTGCCTCAATTACACACACACACACACACACACACACACACACACACACACACACACACACACACACACACACACACACACACACACACACACACACACACACACACACACACACACACACACACACACACACACACCTGTGCAGAAGTTTTAGGCACATATATATAGCTAAGATGCCCAAGTTTTCAAGTTTTTGCACAGTACTATAAATGTCAAGGTAGAGTGGAAATCCTTGGCAAGAGCGAAGGATCTTGGGAACGGGATGAGGATGGAGTGCTGCAGGTGTGGGACAGGTGGCAGAGAAATGGTGCCAGGAGCAGGGGTTGGCAACATGCAGAAACCCCCAGCACTGAGAAACTTTGCAAGGTCATTTGATTCCAAACAATTTGTTTATTGATCATTACCAAATGTCTCTCTGGTGCTTCTCTCTCCCTTCCCCTTTTCCCAACCATGATTCCCCTCTTCCTGCCCCCTTCACACTCTCAATCCACAACAGAGACTCATATCAGAATCAGGTTTATTATCACACATGTATGTCATTAAACTTGGGGAGCAGCAGTACAGTGCAATACATAAAATTACTACAGTACTGTGCAAAAGTCTGAGGTGCTCTAGCTGTGTGTGTGTGTGTGTGTGTGTGTGTGTGTGTGTGTGTGTGTGCGTGCGCGCGCGCACACGCGCGTACACAAAAACCTAGAAAAGAACATTCATTATTGTGATGTTGGTGCACAATCTTTTTTAACCAAAATAAATTTCATTCATAATAAAAGTATTTATAAGAATAATCTATGCAATGCTCATTCATTCTAACATTCATAGACAAGAGTTTAGTAGTGTTCAATCACAACTTCTTAAAATCAATAGCTTCATTGCCACTCACGTAGCCCCCTGGTGTGGTACAGTACTACAATAATTGAAAGGCTTCCTCACCCAATCTAGCCCCTCCATGTCCAGACATGGAAGAACTTTATACTGTGATCTTCTTCCCACCCCTCCCCCACTGAGCACTTGTGGTGGCTGCACCAACCTTCAGAGAATCTCTCAGTATCTTCTCCTGCAGCCTGGAATGTGCCAGTTGGCAGACCAAAGGGTGTTTTTTTTTTACCAAGTTCATAAACTTTTATGAACTTCCAGCAGCACTTGATACCTGTTCGTATATGTGTCCCTGGGAACAGCTCACAGATCAAAGACCATACAATCTGTAAAGCTTGCATTTAGCAACATCATACCATCCATGTATCTTTGCAAATCATTCCAAGCAATGGGAGGGATAATGTGCACTATTCTTTATAGTTATTAGGGTATATTCTGGAGTTAAAGTAACATGGCAAATATTAAATTCAGTCTTTAGACCTGAATGTGGACTGTAGTTTAAATTTAAAATGCAGCCCTGGACAATAGTTTCCTGGAGATGAGGACACCAATTAATTGAAAACCAGACAATGCTGGTTTACACACACAAACTGCTGGAGAAACTCAGCAGGCCAGGCAGCACCTATAGAAAAAAGGTACAGTCAATATTTTGGGCTGAGACCCTTCGGCAGGACTAGAGAAAAAAAGCTGAGAAGTAGATTTAAAAAGTGGGGGGAGAGGAGATAGAAATACAAAGTGATAGGTGAAGTAAAGAGCTGAGAAGTTGATTGGTGAAAAAGATAGAGGGCTGGAGAAGGGGGGAGTCTGATAGGAGAGAACAGAAGGCCATGGAAGAAAGAAAAGGGGGTAGGAGCACCAGAGGAAGGTAATGAGCAGGTAAGGAGATAAGATGAGAGGATGGTGAAGGAGGAGTGGGTGCATTACCGGAAGTTCAAGAAATCAGCGTTCATGCCATCAGATTGAAGGTTAC
This sequence comes from Hypanus sabinus, assembly GCF_030144855.1. NCBI lineage: Eukaryota > Metazoa > Chordata > Chondrichthyes > Myliobatiformes > Dasyatidae > Hypanus > Hypanus sabinus. The sequence goes on along the minus strand of NC_082726.1, from coordinate 32,339,308 downwards.
CTAGACAGAATATAAGGTGGTGTTTCTCCAACCTGAGTGTGGCTTCATCACGACAGTAGAGGAGGCCAAGGTTGGATATACTGGAATGGGAATAGGAAGTAGAACTAAAATGGGTGGCCACTGGGAGGTCCTGCTTCTTCTGGCGGACAGTGCATAAGTGTTCAGACACCACCTATCTTGGTGTCATCCACAAACTTAGCCACAAAACCATTTAATCCATAATCTAAATCATCAATATACAGTGTAAAAAGAAGTGGCCCCAACACCGACCCCTGTGGAACACCACTAATAACTGGCAACAAACCAGAATAGGATCCCTTTATTCCCACCCTTTGCTTTCTGCCTATCAGCCAATGCACCACCCATTCCAATATCTTTCCTGTAATTCCATGGGCTCTCATCTTATTAAGCAGCCACTTATGCAGCATCTTATCAAGGGTCTTTTGAAAATCCAAATACGCAACATCCACAGCCTCTCCCTTGTCAATCTTATTTGAGATTACCTCAAAAAATTCCAATAGGTTGGTGAGGCAGGATCTTCCCTTCATGAAACCATGCTGGCTTGGGCCTATCTTGTCATGTACCTTGAGGTATTTCATAACCTTGTCCTTGAGGATCAACTCCAATAACTTTCCAACTACTGATGCCAGACTAATAGATCTGTAATTTTCTTTTTGCTGCCTCCCTCCTTTCTTAAACAGTGGAACTACATTTGTGACCTTCCAATCCTCCAGAACCAACCCAGGGTCTATTAATTCCTGGGAGGTCATTTCCAATGCCTCCACAATCTCCAAAGCCACTTCCTTTAGAACTCGTGGGTGCACTTCATCCAGTCTGGGAGACTTATCTATCCTTAGCCATTTAGCTTCCCAAGCACTTTCTCTTTAGTAATCTTGACCATACCTAATTCTATTCTTTGAGGCCTCTGGCTATCAGGTATGTTGCTAATGTCTTCCACTGTGAAGACTGATGCAAAATACTCATTTAGTTCCTCTGCCATTTCTTTGTTACCCATTATAATTTCTCCAGCATCATTTTCAAATGGTCCTATCTCTACCTGTGTCACTCTTTTACTCTTCATATACTTAAAAAAAACTCAGTATCCTTTTTTATGTTAATTGCCAAATTCCTTTCATAATTCATCTTTTCTTTCCTAATGACTTTCTTAGTTTCTTTCTGTAAGTTTTTAAAAGTCGTCCAGTCCTCAGTTTTCCCACTGACTTTTGCTTCTTTTGCTTTTATTTTAGCCTTAATTTCTCTCGTTAGCCACATTTGTGCCATTTTTCCATTCATGATTTTCTTTTTCTTGGAATATATTTTTCCTGCACTTCCCTTATTTCTTGAAGGAATTTCATCCAATTCTGCTCTACTGTCCCTCCATCTAGCTTACTTTTCCAATCAACTTGGGCCAATTCCTCTCTCATACCACTGTAATTTCCTTTGTTCCACTGAAATATTGATACACCTTATACCAGCTTCTTCTTTTCAAATTCAATCATATTATGATCACTACTTCCAAGGGGTTCAATTACCTCTAGCTTCCTAACTTCCACCATCTCCAACAGGATCCCACCAACAAGCACATCTCTCCCTCCCCCACCACTTTCTGCACTCCACAGGGATCATTCCTTACATGACTCCCTTGTCCATTCATCCCTCCCCACTGATCTCCCTCCTTGGACTTACCTTTGCAAGCAGAACAAGTTTTGCACCTGCCCCTACACCTCCTCCCTCACCACTATTCAGGGCCCCAAACAGTCCTTCCAGGTGAGGCGATGCTTTACCTATGAGTCTGTTGGTCTGTCGGGGTTATATACTGTGTCAGGTGCACCTGGTGTGGCCTCTTGTATATTGGTGAGACTCAACATAGATTGGGAAACCGCTTCACCGAGCACCTACGTTCTGTCTGCCAGAAGAAGTGGTATCTCCCAGTGGCCACCCATTTTTATTCCATTTCCCACTCCCATACCGATATGTGAATCTACAGACTTCTCTATTGTTGTGATGAGGCCACACTCAGGTTGGAGGAACAAAACCTTATATTCCATCTGGGTAGCCTCCAACCTGATGGCATGAACATTGATTTCTCTAACTTCCTCTCCTTCACCATTCTCTCGCCTATCTATCACCTCCCTTTGGTGTTCCTCTCCCCTTTTCTTTCTTCCAAGACATTCTGTCCTCTCCTACCAAACTCCCCCCTTCTCCAAACCTGTAACTTTTTCACCAATCAACTTCCCAGCTCTTTACTTCTTCTCTCCCCACCCCGGTTTCACCTATCACTTTGTGTTTCTCTCTCCCCACTGCCACCTTTTAAATCTACTCCTCACCTTTTTTTCTTCAATCCTGCTGAAGTGTCTCAGCCTGAAACGTTGACTGCACTTTTTTCCATAGATGCATTTTGTGTGTGTTGCTTGGATTTGCAGCATCTGCAGATTTTCTCTTGGTTAATGCTGATTAACATTCATTTTGGGTGTCTAGATTGTGGGTGCGAAGAGAGGGTGGGAAAATTATATGCAATTCAAAGGCTCCATTGTAGATACTTTGCAAATATACAATTGTCCTTTGACTTTCAGCATATAAAATGCCTTGTAATATTGGGTCAAACATACCTCTTCCTCCGACAGTGTCCCATATTGTTGAATAAAACACTTCTGTACAGCTTTTCTATGTCTCTCTGGTGACTTTGTTCACATTACAAAAACAGTGATGCAGACATTGCCCAATGGCATCACACAACCATGTATGGATAAGCCCCTGAAGCTGTATGCAAATTGGTTCAGGAATTTCTACAGAGGTATGCAGGGAATAAAGACCACACAATACAGTTTCTATGTCTCAGTCCTGGATAGATGTCTTATAATTTAGACCTAAGTGGAAGAATCATCATGGAATTTGGGATAGCATAGTAGACGAAATGAATGTCTTGAAGGCCCCCAACACCTGTTTCTCCCAAACTGGATAAAACAATCAATTTCTGTGCCGAAGTCAGCCTGAACCTGGTGATGGATGACAAGCAATGGCGAATGAATCTGGTCCATGGGTTTATACTAATTTGGCGAGTGCCAAGGTGTTTTGGAAATTTTGATTTATGTTATCCTGCTGCTCAGCTCAGAGCAGACCAGGCAAAATATCAACTGTTGTTGATGTCACAATGGCTTGCAGACACAATATTACCATGTAGGAAATATAATTACAAGATCTCCCAGGTTGTGATCACTCATATTCTTCAGGACATTCATCCTTGTCTCTGCAATCAAGCTGCCACGTTCACCACTCTGGAACAGAAGATTACAATTAGAAGCTACTTGAAGAGGTATCTAAGAGACTTCACAGGCTAGCAACCTTGAAGCAGTGAGTTGTGCATTCCCACAAGGAGAAGTTGCATAATTGTGTTTGGATATCAATGGGGAGGAGCTAATTTACTGCAATGCTTCTGAGCGATATTAGTTCAAGTAACAACTGAAGCAAAAAGATTCCGATCCAAATCAAATACATAAAGCACTCAGCAGTCTAAGTGAGAGAATGAGTCACATTTTAGACCAGGGACTCTTGATCAGAACTGGAAAAGTAAGAAAAATAAGGTTCCAGAGATGGGGAGAGAAGTGGCAAGAACAAAAGGATTCTCTGTGGTTGCCTTAGAGATACCTTCCTTCTTCAAATCCCTCCATCAAATCCCCTGGATACATCTTATCCATTTCCTACATCTGTGTTTTCAGCCCCTGAAACCCAGTACAGAACATGGATAGAGTTCTTGGTCCTCACCTTACACCCATTAGCCTCCACATTCACAGATCATGCTCCAGTTTTCATTATCTTCAAACAGATTTCACAATCTCGTCCATCATCCTCTTTCTTTCCCTCTCAGGATTTCACAGAGACTATTCCCTTCACAATTGCCTGCTTCACTTCTCTGCTCCCAATAACCATTTCCCTTCTTAGTGCATGTTCCCTTGCAACCACAGGTTATGCAACACTTATCCTTTCACCTCCTCCCTTCCCTGTATTAATGAGCCCAAGGAGCCTTTGCAGGTGAAGTAGTAATTCACTTGCACTTCCAAATGGGTTCACTGTATTCAGTGTTTACAAAGTGGTCTCATCTCCACTGGAGAAACCCTACGGAGGTTGAATGACTGCCCCATGAAATGGTTTTGTTTGATTTGCAGTGGTTTCTGAGTTTTCTGCTACCTGCCACTTTAATATCCCATCCCATTCCCACTCCAAATTAGACTGTGGCCCTTCTGTGCTGTTACAATGTACTCCTACTCAAGGTTGAGGAATAGCACTTCATCTTCCTTCTGCGCATGTTGCAACCTTTTCTGCACTGAGTATTGAATCCTGCAATTTCCAAAAATGTGATTTCTCTTCATCTTCCAGTCATCCATCTGTGATATTGACTCAATTTTTCCCCATTTCATCTTTTTTTTGCTCTGGGAATGGAGGACAGACCCATACTGACTTGGCAGATATGTCTTCCTGCTCTGCATTTCACAACTCCTGCATTCTTTTGTCCATTTTCATTTACTTATGCTCTTACTCTTTAGTTATGCTTTTACTCTCTGGTTGTAGGAGCTGTACCCTTGATGCAAATGGATGAATCCACCGCTCTGCAGCCCCTTGCAATCCTGTGCTTTGAAGTTCCTATACCAGGTCATGATACAATCAGTTACCGTGCATCATCATACAAGTTTGTCACTGCACATCTGCAGAAGTTTGTCAGAGTCTTCAAATGAATGTTGAATCTCCTAGAACTACTAAACAGAGATGCAGATGGACTTTTTTCACTTCCTACAAAAAGCAGAAAGGGAGAGGGTGAAATTGAAATAGCTGTGGGAGTCTGTGAATTTATAATAGATATTAGTACCTACTTTTTTCCCTGAGATGTCAATAGAGGTGCTAAGAATGTTCAATGTTTAAAGTTCAAAAAATTTATTATCAAAGTACACATCATTCCACAGTAACGTAGAGGTTAGCATAACGTTATTACAGCTTGTAGTGTCGGAGTTCAAAGTTCAATCCCAAACAGTCTGTACATCTTTCTTGTGAGCTCATGGGATTCCTCTAGGTATGCCAGTTTCCTCCCACAGTCCAAAGACAAACTGATTAGTAGGTTAATTGGTGTTTGTAAATTGTAGGGTTAAATAGGTGAGTTGCTGAGAGGAGTGTCTCGTTTGGCCAGAAGGGCCTCTTCCACACTTTATCTCCAGATAAGTACATAAATAACTATGTTCCCATTACGACCATGAGATTCATTTTCTTGCAGGCATTCACAGGAAGTACAAAGAAACACAATAGGAACGTTGAAAACTGCACATACCAAAGACAGACAAATGATTAATGTGCAAATAACAACAAATTGTGCAAATGCAAAAAAAAAGAAACAGTGGGTCAATTGTAATGGATTGGGGTGTATTCACTACCTTCTGTAGGTTTTTCCATTCAAGGGCATTGGTGTTTCCAAACCAGGCTGTCAACCAGTCAGTATACTCTTTAGCTTTTGCAGCAGAATTGGATATCAGAAATGTGATGAAAATAAGTTAACATAAACATAAATTAACATAAATTATACATAACATACAAACTAAACATCAAAATAAGCATAACTAGTACAAAATTGAGAGATAGAGACATACAGTCTACAAATTTGGGCTTCATGAACCTGATGATGGGGGGAAGAAGTTGTCGTTGAACCTAACCTGTTAACTCCAGTTTTTTAACTGACTCAGGCCTTTTATTACCAGTGGACAAGGCTGACAGGTACAAAAATTCAAAAGCACCTTTGGTTTTCCAACCTATGCATTGTCTCCTTGATCCATTAGTTGATACTCTGCATCTGTTATCAAAGTGATCCTTTTTATTCAGTATCTACAGTGTTAAATTCTACATTTACAAACCTCAGTCAGAAGGGCGGTGGAACAAAGAGCAGTTATCAATTCATCAGCAAGAAGTACGAGTGCAGGCATTGAAATTGCTGGTAACAATTAAACCTGATTCAACGTGTGCCAAGTTTTATTTTGAACTAGAATTAAATAAATCATTTGCACTTTAATCTTGCCATGTTTGGACTGCATTAAATTCAACTACTCTGCAAAGATTACATCACATCAATTCAGTGGTGTGTGGGCCAGAGAGACTTCTCATTGATGATGGAAGGAGAGAGCAGTGAGAACACAAACAGCAAAGTTGAAAAATTACTTTGTAAAGTTCAAAGTCCAACTTCATTCAATTGACCCAGCATTCATTATTGTAATAATTTTGTTGCTTTTTCAACACCCCTCATCACCCTTCCATTGTCTAAAGCTGGAACACTTGCCTACAAAACTTGCTCCGAAGAGACAGATGGTCTCCTTGAGATCATCGATGTCTCTAATTTATTTAATTGCCTTTTGCTGGCCAATGTCAGTCTACTCCAAAGGTCCAAAAATGTAAAGCACTGATTCAGTGAAGGGCAGTTGTACTCACGAAATCACGTCATTCCCACCAAACTATCACTGGCAGGTGGTAAGTATGGGCTCCATTACTTCTGCCCCTCTGACCCTCAACACAGGTGCCCCTCAGGACTGTGTACTAAGCCCCCTCCTTTATTCTCTGTTTACCCATGACTGTGTCACCACCCACAGCTCCAATCTGCTAATTAAATTTGCTGATGACACTACACTGATTGGCCTAATCTCAAATGATAATGAGGCAGACTACAGAGAGGAAGTCATCATCCTTATACGGTGGTGTCAAGAAAACAATCTCTCCTGCAATGTCGCAAAAACAAAGGAGCTGGTTGTGGAATACAGGAGTAATGGAGACAGGCTAACTCCTATAGACATCAATGGGTCTGGGTTGAGAGGATGAACAGCTTTGAGTTCCTCAACATAAACATCACCGAGGATCTCAAGTGGTCAGTACATACTAGTACATTGACCTCCCACATCATGAAGACCCTGGAGAGACTTATTCGAGAGAAGCTCCAGCCTATGGTTAGGCCACACTTAGACCCCCTCCAGTTCGCCTATCAGCCCCGACTAGGAGTTGTGGATGCCATCATCTACCTGCTGAACCATGTCTATGCCCACCTGGACAAGCTGGCGAGCACTGTAAGGGTCTTGTTTTTTTGACTTCTCCAGTGCGTTCAACACCATCCACCCTGCTCTGCTGGGTGAGAAGCTGACAGTGATGCAGGTGGATGCTTCCCTGGTGTAATGGATTATTGATTACCTGACTGGCAGACCACAGTACATGCGCTTGCAACACTGTGTGTCAGACAGAGTGGTCAGCAGCACTGGGGCTTCACAGGGGACTGTCCTGTCTCCCTTTCTCTTCACCATCTACACCTCGGACTTCAACTACAACACAGAGTCTTGCCATCTTCATAAGTTTTCTGATGACTCTGCCATAGTTGGATGCATCAGCAAGGGAGATGAGGCTGAGTACAGGGCCATAGTGGGAAACTTTGTCACATGGTGCGAGCAGAATCATCTGCAGCTTAATGTGAAAAAGACTAAGGAGCTGGTGGTGGACCTGAGGAGGGCTAAGGCACCAGTGACCCCTATTTCCATCCAAGGGGTCAGTGTGGACATAGTGGAGGATTACAAATACCTGGGGATATGAATGGACAATAAACTGGACTGGTCAAAGAACACTGAGGCTGTCTACAAGAAGAGTCAAAGCTCTCTCTATTCCCTAAGGAGACTGAGGTCCTTTAACATCTGCTGGATGATACTGAGGATGTTCTACAAGTCTGTGGTGGCCAGTGCCATCATGTTTGCTATTGTGTGCTGGGGCAGCAGGCTGAGGGTAACAGACACCAACAGAATCAACAAACTCATTCGTAAGGCCAGTGATGTTGTGGGGGTGGAACTGGACTCTGACGGTGGTGTCTGAAGGGAGGATGCTGTTCAAGTTGCATGCCATCTTGGACAATGTCTCCCATCCACTCCATAACGTACTTGGTTAGGCACAGGAGTACATTCAGCCAGAGATTCATTCTACCGAGATGTAACACTGAGTGTCATAGGAAGTCATTCCTACCTGTGGCCATCAAACTTTGCAACTTCTCCCTTGGACTGTCAGACACCCTGAGCCAATAGGCTGGTCCTGGACTTATTTCCACTTGGCATGATTAACTTATTTTTATTTAATTATTTATGGTTTTATGTTGCTATATTTCTTCACTATTCTTGGTTGGTGCGGCTGTAACGAAACCCAATTTCCCTCGGGATCAATAAAATATGTCTGTCTGTCTGTCTAGTTGTGTGGTGAAAAGGGCACAACAGTGACCCTTTCATCTCATAGGGTTGAAGAAGTTTTTAAGAATTTTAATTCTAAGAATTTTCTAGCGGGGCACAATTGAGAGCATCCTGACTGGCTGCATCACTGCTTGGTATGGGAACTGTACTTCCCTCAATTGCAGGACTCTGCAGAGAGTGGTGTGGACAGCCCAGTGCATCTGTAGATGTGAACTTCCCACTATTCAGGACATTTACAAAGACAGGGGTGTGTAAAAAGGGCCCCAAAGATCATTGAGGACCCGAGTCACCCCAACCACAAACTGTTCCAGCTGCTACCATTTGAGAAACAGTACCACAGCATAAAAACCAGGACTAACAGGCTCTGGGACAGCTTCTTCCACCAGGCCATCAGATTGCTTAATTCATGTAGACACTACTGTATTTCTATGTTATATTGACTCTCCTGTTGTACATAATATTTATTAACTTACTATAATTGCACATTTGAATGGAGACATAATGTAAAGATTTTTACTTCTCATGTATATGAAGGATGTAAGTAATAAAATCAATTCAATTCAATTCAATTCAATCCAAAGAGGCTCACAGCTCCTGCAGGAGTGCCTGTGCACTCTTCCCACAAAATTCTGGAATTGCCCAAGGTAACAAGGAAGCTGCCAATGGGTAAACCCGAGTGCAAAGTTTGCAGATTCCCCATGCACAGCAAACGCAGGGGTAAAATTGTTAGACAAATGCTAACTTTAAAGAGTCCGAATAATATTTAGCTAAAGCTGGAATGAAGGTTCCGAGGATGATCCCATGAATACATATATGTGTATTTTCCTATTTGTTAGGCAGCATGGTAGCCAAATGGGCAACGAGAATTATCAGAGATGAATAATAATAACCAGGCTGGACAGTGTGATGGGATCTATACCATGTATAAACCCATTATTATCCATCGTAGAGTCCACTAAGGTTGAATGCTATTTCCAGAACATGAACACACACCGAATGTGATGCTACCGCTAGCGAGCTTTTCATTGTACGTGTATTTCCCCCTCCTGCCATTGTTCTGCACAACAATAAACTTGACTTAATATAAATAAAGATAAAACATGCTGATGACTTAACTTGTGAGAAATTATGCAGCATATTATCATTGTGTGGAACAGGGTTTGTAGAATTTGTGTTTTGTTTGCTTTCTGCTAAAGTGCTGGGATAACTTCAGCAACATCATTCCTCAGAGAGTATGGATTGAGCTGCCAGTGGAAGTGGTAGATGAAGATTCAGTTGTAACTTTGTAACTATCCAAACAGTTGACATGTTTGGATAGTTACATAGATGGGAGGGGTCTGGATTGCTATGGTGCAGGTTCAGGTAGATGGGACTAGGAGAAGACCACATTGGCGTGGGCTCACAGATGCTCTCCTCGATGCTACCACCAGGCAGGAGACTTTGTCCAGACCTCCAGGTTTGAGAGCAGTTTTTGCCTTGCAACTATCAGGCATTAGACTGGCTATACTCACCTTAGCACTGAACTACCACTACACTTGTGGATCAGCTGCACCTCCAGGACTGTGGACTCACTTCCGGGGACTTAGTTCTATGTACTATTTGTTTACTTTTTAAAAACTTGTTTGTACTATTCGTTCCTTTTTGACACTTTGGATGTTTGACAGTCTTTGTTGTGTGGGGTTTTTTTTTTAATGCATTCCATTGCACAAACTTGTTTTGTAGCTGCCTGCAAGGGGATGAACCTCAAGCTTGGCATACATAGTTAATAATAAATGTACTTTGATCTTTGGATTTTTGACCTTTGAACTTAGACTAAGTAAGACGAAGAGCCTGTTTTTGTACTGTGCACTCTACGACTTTACTAGAATGAACTGGGTGGCCAAAACTACAAAAGTCGATTTACACAAAAATACACAAAATGCAAACATCAAGCATTTACAAGCTAGTGACCAAATTCAAATTAAAATATGATCATTACTATCTATAAAGTCAATTCCCTGGGGTCCCACTGTTCTTGGAAATCCCTCACTGTACCCATCATGACCACATGGCCCACTTCCAAGGACACCCAGGCACAAACTTATCTGTGGAAGAGGGGCAGGCAGTCAGCCCTGGCAGAGCCCTCACCATCTGCTGCCTGGACCTGTGAATAGCCATCTTGTCCAGGCCCAGGAGCAAGCCCACCAATAAATCCTCTGAGCGACCTGCCCCTTTCTGTACTGGGTGCCCATATATAAGGGTCACGGGGCTGAAGTGTAACCAAGACCTGAGGAACAGCCCCTTCAGATCTTCAAATAGGAACTGCAGCCCCCTACACCCCATACATGCTTGGTACACTGACTCTTCCCAGTCACAGAATGGGCAAATGCAAGGAGGGAACCTTCCAGTTAAAAACCTATTACATGGTCCTGCTGTGTGCAACACCTTCCAAACCAGGTCCTCAATGCCAAGGAAAAGGACCCTGACGTGAAGAGATTTCCACTGTGGAGGTATTCCCTCACTTCTGCACTTTGCCCACTGGTGTAGAACTTTGCTTCCAAATATTTATTCAATTCTGCTATTAAATCTGCTTCATTCACATTATCAGGTCATGACAAAAATTGCTATGAAACAGAAAAAAGGTCTTTTCACCTAATTATTTGAAATCTCTCCCTTCTGGTCAGCAAGCTCCCTGCAGTGTAACAGATGGCTATTTCCTCCAGCACAAGCCCTCTTCACATTGAACACTCCGGATAAACATGTTTCATGTTTTGCTGTTTACAGAGAGCAGTGCCAGCTGCTGCAGTCCCTCCTCAGACAAAGCCTACTCACTTCCTTCAGTCTATATAACCAATTCAGCCCTCAGGTCCCACCTCGCTGACTTCTGGGAAAACTTCTCCCTAAATGATCCTCAATTCCATTGTCAGCTGTCCCTGCTTACACCTTTACTCTTAGGATCATAAACTGTATTTTACTTCAGCCAGGACCCGAGGGATTGAAATCACTGCACTTCTGAAGCTAACAGCACAAGGAAATCAGGTCCGGGCTGAAACCTCACTTGCGACCTCTTGAACCTTCCAACACCTGACCCTGGTGCTTGACCTCTGTCAAGCTCCTCCACTGTCTAACATTCGATCCACCTTTGTCCAGCAAATTCCCTGAATCCTTGACCCATAGTCTCATCCTTTCCAACATATGACCACATGTTCCATTGACCTTTCCAGCACTTTGACCATTTGGACATCTGAATCTCATGTCCTTGACCTGGTACTGAAGTCACACGTGAGAAATAGCTTCCCATTTCTGGAGAGTCTTCTGTATTCCATCATTCATGTTATTTTCAATGTACACTCACCATTTTTACACACAGCACGTATCTGCACAATATTGTCATATTATTTGTATGTATGGGCAAAGTTTATATTTCAAAATCAGAAATCAGATTCAAATTTATTCTTACTGACAGATGAGATGAAGTTTGTTGTTTTGCAGCTGCAATACAGTGCAAAGACATGAAAGACTATGAATTGCAGAAATAAATACAGTGCAAATAAAAACAAACACATTCAGAAACCTGATGACAAAGGGGAAGAAGCTGTCCTTGAATCACTGAGTGCTAGTCTCCAGGCTCCTGTACATTACCCCTGGTGGTAGGAATGATAGGAAGGCATATGTGCTGGTTGGTGAGCATCCTTCATGATAAATGCCACCTTCTTGAGGCACTGGCTTTTGACGGTGTCCTCGGTATTGGGGGGGGGGAGTTGTACTTGTGATGCAGCTAGCTGAGTCTATGACCCTCTGCAGCTGTATGTCAGTTCATCACATTGTGAAGGACCAGAGTCCACAATTTTTCTCCCTCCTCCACACCTCATTCAGTTTGTCCTCTGGTTATCATCCACAGACCAATGGTCAATCAGAAAGAACCAGTCAGCAAGTGGAAAAGTTTCTGCGCTGCTTCACTGCCTCTATCCTCCTACACGGAAGTAGTATCTGTTCTGGACTGAACAGCCTCACAGTATACACACCTGCCATACGTATGTCACCCTTTGAAGTGCTTCATGGCTAAAAACCTCCATTGTTCCTCATGGAGGAGACAATGTTGGAGGTCCCATCCGCAATGGCCCTGCTTGACTAATGTCCGAATACTTGGAAGAGGGCCATCCCAGCTTCAAACTATGCCTACTGCCACCAGACTAACCACCATCTGCGCCTAACCAGACTACTCTGGCCTGTTGATGGTGTTTGACTGTCTAACTGAGATCTCCCCCTGTTTGGCGGCTCCTGCAAGCTCTCACCCCAGTTCATTAGTTCCTTTAAGATGACCCATTGCATCAGTTCAGTCACTTACCATCTCCACCTGCCACCATCCCTGAAGTGCTCACCTAACTTCCACATGTCCTGCCTCAACCATATGAGCCTGCACCTCCAGAGCCAAGGATAGTGGAAGAAGGTGTGTAGTACCTGGTAAATCTATGGCTTGGAGGAGAGATCTTGGATGCTGTTCAGCTTCATCTTCAATCCAGTGCTCTTGAGGAATTCCATCAGACCGATCTGGATCGTCCTGGGCTGTTGGGTGTGCTCCCAGGCCTGCACAGGCAGTCACTTCCAAATCTCCAACCAGCTACATGAGTAACCTGGTAATTGTTTCCACCTCATCACCTCCAGCCTATTTAAACCCAGCTCTCATCCATAACCCTTTGTTCACCCATTGAGCAGGCCAGCCTTAATCAGTTTCTGCTAGCCTTCAATTAGCTTGTTGTCTTGTTGTTTTAAGTATCTGTGTTTTTGGCCCCTCATGGTTTGTTATTTTGCAGTTTATTAGTAAAACATAGTTTACTGCTAAACCTCCTCTGCTGCTCTGCTTTTGGGTCAAGCTTCCTCTTTATTTCCTGACAAGGTATTGTTATTGGTTTATTATCATCATACATACTGTGTATTGGTGAAAAGCTTTTCCTGCATACTGTTCATATAGACTGAACCATGACAGTGCACAGAGGTAGAACTAGGTTAAAAAAGTGACAATGCAGAACAAAATGTACCAGCTACAAATTTAGGTTTAAGTAAACAATAAAGTTCAAGATCATAATGAGGTAGATTGTGAGGTCAATCTACCAAGTCCAAGTTGCATGCCATCTTGGACAATGTCTCCCATCCACTCCATAATGTACTGGTTAGGCACAGGAGTACATTCAGCCAGAGACTCATTCCACCGAGATGCAATCCTGAGTGTCATAGGAAATCATTCCTGCCTGTGGCCATCAAACTTTACAACTCCTCCCTCGGAGTGTCAGAAACCCTGAGCCAATAGGCTGGTCCTGGACTAATTTCCACTGGCATAATTTACTTATTATTATTTAATTATTTGTGGTTTTATATTGCTATATTTCTACACGATTCTTGGTTGGTGCGACTGTAACGAAACCCAATTTCCCTCGGGATCAATAAAGTATGTCTGTCTGTCAAGGGGTGCACGTTGTACTAGGAAACCATTTAGTAGCCTTATAACAGTAGGTTACAAGCTGCCCTTGAGCCTGATAATATTTCAGGCTTTTATATCTTCTGCCTGATTGGAGAGTGGAGAAGAGAGACTATTTGGGGCAGACTGGTCTTTGATTATGCTGGCTGCTTTACTGGGGCAGTGAGAAATATAGACAGAGTCCATAGAGAGGAGGCTGGTTTCTGTGATGTGCTGAGTGAATGTGTCCACAACTCTCTGCACTTTCCTGTTGTCATGTACAGGGCAGATTCCATACCACACTGTTACACATTCACATAGAATGCTTTCAATAGTGTGTCAATTAAAAACGGTCAATGGGCACTTGCCAAATTTCTTTGCATTCCAGAGAAAGTAGAGGTGCTGGTAAGCTTTGTTGGTTGTGGTGTCTATGTAGTCGGACCAGGACAGGTGATTAGTGATGTTCACTCCTACGAACTTGAAGCTCTCAACCTCAATACGATTGATGTAGGCAATAGCATGTGCAATGCACTCCCTTCAGAATCAGAATCCAGCTTAATATCAATTTGTTATTTTCCAACAGCAGTACAGTGCAATACATAAATTACAATAAGAAATATATATTAAAAAATTAAATTAGCAGTGCAAAAGTAGTGAGGCAGCTTTCATGGGTTGGTTCATTGTCCATTCCGAAATCTGATGGTGGAGGAGAAGAAGTTGTCCTTAAAACATTGTGTGTCTGTCTTCCTGTATCTTCTCTTTGATAGTATTAATAAGAAGAGAGCATACCCTGAATGATGATGATGCTTAATGATGGATGCCACCTCTTTTTAGGCATCACCTTTTGAAGATATCCTGAATGCTGGGAGGTTAGTAACAGTGATGAAGCTGGTTGAATTAGCACCCCTCTGCAGCTTTTTCTGATCCTGTGCAATGGCCCCTCCATACCAGATAGTGATGCAGCCAATTAGAACGCTCTCCATGATACAAATTTTCCAGGGTTTTTGGTGATATACCAAATCTCTTCAAAATGAAGTGTAGCCGCTGTCCTGCCCTCTTCATATTGCATTGATATGTTGTGCTCAGGATAGACCTTCAGAGACGCTGACATCCAGGAACGTGGAACTGCTCATCCTTTCCACTGCTGATCCCATGATGAGGATTGGTGTATGTTTTCTTGACTTCCCCTCCTGAAGTCCACAATCAATTTCTTGGTCTCACTGATATTGAGTGCATTGTTATTGTTGCGACTCCCCTCAACCAGCTGATCCATCTTGCTTCTGTATGCCTCCTCGTCACCATCTGAGATTCCCCATCTGGGATGATAGTGGTCTTAAAGCAGGAAGGAACCACAGACTAAAGCAGGGAGGTTAAAAAATGCCTGTAAATACCCATATCAGTTGATTCCTTTCATCTCACAGATGCTCACCAGCGACAAATGGGTGTCTGTGATTGATGGGCAAGAATAAATTAAAGGAAGGCGGGGCAAGCGCAGCAACCTTTGTCTGGGTGGACAGAATTAGTGGTAATTTTGAGACTTCAGTTAGAAAGCAAAAAAAGGAAAGGACTAGGTAGAGGTTTTTTTCCCTTTCCTTTGCCCATTTAGGAGAGTAGAGATACCAGGCAGGATCGCTAAATGCTCCTCTTGCAGGATGTGGGAAGGCAGAGAGATCTCCAGCATCTCTGACGATTATAACTGCTAGAAATACATACAGCTGCAGCTTTTAACAATCTGCTTTAAGGAGTTGGAGTTGGAGCTGGAACTGGATGAACTCCAGATCATCCAGGAGATGGAAGGGGTGATAAATAGGGTATGTAGAGAGGCAGTTACATGAGCATACAGAAGACTGGGTGAGAGGAGGGGAAAGGGGTTAAGGAGTCAGTGCAGACTACCCCTGTGGCCATCCCCCTCAGCAATAGGTCTGCACATTCAGACGGAGACATAACGTAAAGAATTTTACTCCTCGTGCATGTGAAGGATGTAAGAAATAAAATCAATTCAATACAATATCACTTTGGATACTGTTGGGGTGGAAACAATATCCCACCCACCCACATACGGAGTCCTCTAACCTGAAGGTATGCTGTCTTCTTTGGCTTCCAGCGTCCAGCAGGCTCAAATTCAGAAATGGAAATCACTCCACATTTTAAAATGGGGAATGATTTTAAGACAACAATTCCCCATCTTCTACTCTGCTTCTTCAAAGCTTGTACGTGCCTGTCAGAATAAAAGTTCAAGATAACAAGTGTATGGAACCTTGGTTTTCAGGAGATATTGAAGCACTGATTAAGAGAAAAAAGGAGGTGCATAGCAGGTACAGGCAAGTAGGAACAAATGAGATGCTTATGGAGTACAAGAAATGCAAGAGAACACTTAAGAAAGAAACCAGGAAGGCTAAAAGAAGGCAGGAAGTTGCTCTAGCAGACAAAGTGAAAGTTGGTCAAGAAGGTTCAGTCGCTCGGCATTCATGATGAGGTAATAAATTGGTTTAGACTTTGGCTTTGTGGGAGAACTCAGGGAGTGGTAGTAGATGGTTACCTCTGACTGGAGGCCTGTGACTAGTGGTGTGCCATAGGGATTGTTGATGGGTGCTTTGTTGTTTGTCATGATATATGATAAAGTGGTGTTACAGACAGACAGGGTCATAAAGAAAGCTTTTGGTACATTGGCCTTCATAAATCAATGTACTGAATACAGTATGTTATGTTTAAGTTGTATAATGTATTGGTGAGGCCTAATTTGGAGTATTATGTGCAGTTTTGGTCGCTGCCCTCAGGAAAGATGTAAATGAGGTTGAATGAGGACAGAGAAAATTTACAAGGATGTTGCCAGTTCTGGAGGACCCGAGTTAAAAGTGAAGATTTAATAGGTTAGGACTGTATTCTTTAGAATGTAGAAGATTGAGTGGGAGATTTGATAGCGATATACAAAATTATAAGGGGGTATAGATAGGGTAAATGCAAGGTTTTTTCTACTGGGTTGGGTGGAACTGCAATGAAAGGTCATGAGTTATTGCTGAAAGATGAAAAGGGGCACATGAGGGAAAACTTCTTCACTCAGAGGGCCGTGAGAGTGTGAAATGAGCTGCCAGCACAAGGGGTGCATGCAAGCTCAATCTCAATGTTTACACCAAATTTGGACAGGTACATGGTAGGGGTATTGAGGGCTAGGGTCCTGGTGCAGGTCGATGGGCGTAAGCAGTTTAAATGGTTTTGGCATGGACTTGATGGCCCAAAGAGCTTGTTTCTGTTCTGTACTTTTCTATGACTCTATGCTGCTTGACACACTGAGTTCCTCCAGCAGATTGCTTGTCACATATTCTAGCATCTGCAGTCTCTTGTATATACCAGTCAGGGAAACCTTCACAATACATCTCATTCCAAGGCCATACATCAGTGTTGCAAAATGGTTGGTGTGAATGTGTTTCTGTGAAGTCTGACTACACCTGAGCCCATGGCACTGTGAGTATTTCAGCTGGATGGGTAGTTTGGGGGGCATGAGAGGAGCTGGAATCCAAGAATAACAGTGATCAGGGACATGATAATAATGTAGCAGCAAACCTGCATTTCTGCAGCCATAGGCATAATCCACATTGGTATGTTGTCACCCTGGTGCCAGGGCCAAGAATATCACAGAAATTTGGAAGGACGTTCTAAAGGAGGAGGGTAAAAAGCTACAGGTCCTGATTACTGTGCTGGGTAAATAGTGGGATAATTCATTCACGAAAGGAAATCAAAATCATTTTGCCTTGAGAGAAGGAGCTGTTGGGATGAAATCTGATGGTACTCACTTCTGCTTCAAAGACTTTCTTACATAATACATTGTGTTCAATTCAACTCAATTATTCATTGCTCTAAACGTTTCACACAAAATCCTGGCCAGAATGGCAGACAGGTAACTTCTTCTAGAGCCGAGCAGACCCAATGTGGGTTAACAGCACGTATTTCAGCTTTGCAAAGTAGAAGCAACCCTGTACTGTATAGCACTAGAAACACAAGTAACTGCAGATACTGGAGTCCTGATGTAGAGTTTTGAAATGACATACTCACCGCACAGATGCTACCCAACCTGCTGACTTCCTCCAGCATAATGTTTGCTGCTCTTGTATGGTTTCTTTATACATTTATGACCATCTTCAATGAAATCACTTCTTTAATACATCACTCTGGTATTTACAATATTAATTCCCAAAATATGCACTGTACTTATAGCAATGCAAAGTTCAATATTTTGTTTAAATCAGCACTTCAGAAGAGTAGCAGAACAAATTATTCCTCCATCAGCTCCAGAGCCTAACAAGCAAATGTTACCTGAATATACTAAATTGGGCCTTTGTTGATTTATTGATCAAACTGAGTGCATTCTGCTCAAAGCTTTGGCAAGAAAAGATCTATTCTTGACCAGCTGGTCTTCAGGTCATTTAAGAAGGCTTGAGAAAGTCCCATAGAGTGCACAATAGAGTTCAGAATTGAAACTGGAAGGATTGAAAGAGTTCTGTTACAGGGAGAGATTGCAGAAGCCAGGTTTTATTTGTAGCAGAAATGGTGAAGATGTCAAATAAGAAAAAGCAGCACTATTCAATTATATCTTGGCGGATCTTGGGACACCATTTTCCTGCAGGATCTCTGTATCCCTTCATTCCCTCGATGTTCAGGAACCTCTTGTTTTGAAGTTCTTCCTGAACAACGCCAGTCTCTGTCGTGATTTAACTCACGGTTTGAGTCTTTGGGTCTAGGGTACCGACATTTTCCCTTCTTCCATCCTTTATTCCAAGACCGTGACGCCTGGTTGGGGAAACATCCTCCATGTCTCCACACACTTTAGCCCTGTATGAGTTTTGTAAACTCTCGAATAATGGAGAATACATTTATTGTCTACTCAACCTCTCCTTCTCAGGAACCGGTTTTTACAACGGTGCTCAGAAAAACGAAGGATGCGACCGGTGAAAGTTCATTCCCCTAGCAACAGGGTCAGTGACTCTTGTAGCGAGAGAAGATAATGTGAATGATGACAATTGACTCTGCCCTAACTTATTCAGCTAATTTACAAAAGGTACTTGGAGAGTGGAATGAAGTGAGAGCTTGAGGGTGAATCTCACTTGTAAAAGGACGGGCAACCACAAGTCCGGCCGAACAGTTTCATGATTTCATCTGACTTCCTTCATGAGTCATTTAAGTCAGTTCTAAATTAACTTGCCCCACGCTCACGGGACCGACTTCCGCTAAATCCCTTGGAATTAGGTAGGAGATAAATCTTTTAAAAACTGACCTTTCGGGGTTCCAACAGGGACACAGAATAGTCTGGAAATGTGCAGAGGTCCCAAGTAAAATCGGGCGGAGCACACAGAGAGCCGGGCGAAGTATAAACGGCTCCCTGAGCCGAGGTCACTGCTCCCTCTGACGGCCGGGACCGGCGCAGCCCCCGTTCAGTCCTCACTCCTGCAGCCTGCTAATGTAGCCAGCCCTCTCGGTCCTTACATCCCCTGTAAACAAACAGTCCTTGCAATGGGCCGCAGTGAGCAGCTGCCAGGTTATGGCAGCATTGACTTTTCATGCCCGATCAGACAACACTATTTATTTTGCCTCCAGGCATTAACTTTATTAACGGGATCTTACCCTTTAACTTGCTGAGTTCCTTCAGCATTTTGTGTGTGTTGCTCTAACCCTTTAAAACTGTTAAATCAATTCACTGGACTTCCAGATAATCTGATTTGAATTCACCCTGAATAACCCTAGACATCCACTCAACTTTACACATACCGGTCCCAATGCATACCCTCCTGCTCCAATTCAGGGATTAATCTTCTGAGCAGTTTCATAACCCCCTACATTTAGGCATTAAATTCCCTCCTATTAGACTGTGATGGACAGAATCTTTTAATTAAAAACATTGAGTAGTTTATATATCAGGACTTTTTTGTCAATTATATTTTTGGTAATTTATATTAATTAAACTGTGGAATTCAGGACCCTCACGGCAAAATGTGGCTGGAATGCAGAAGCACTGCCGGTCCTTTACCATCATGGCCTCTTGAAAGACAAGATGTTCACCGATCTCGAAACCTATTCACTCTGGCTCTCTGTATTGACGAGTGCTTTATGGATCGGCCCTCCAGATCGTCAGCCAGACCCTCAGTTCTGTTCCCAGAACAACTTAAGATGGCAGGACCCCCATCACCAAGCCTCCAAAAACCAGGCCATTAAGGAGAGCTTTCTTAACCCCCCCCTCCCAGGAAAGCGAACGTCAGTGGAGAAGCAACGTGTGTGTGCCTATCGCGGAGCAGCTGACCACCTACGCATCAAATATCCACTGTGTCTAGGAAACAGTGCCTCCACGTAGAGACCAGGGAGCCTCCTACCTAGCAAGCTGACCCCAGGTCCTCATTTCAACACCATAATCCATCTCATTCTCTCTGTTGTCCTCCACACTCTGTCAGGTCTACATGTGCAGAAGGCCCTGGTGGATTCCGGCACAGCAGACACCTTTCTCGATCAGACTCTGTGTGTGCAGCTTGGACTCCCTAACAAATGCATCTTTTACCCATTCAATATCACAGCCATTGATGGTCGTCCCTTGGGGTGTGGGATGGTCAGAGCAAGCACATTAGTATCAGAGAACACTCCAATTCCATCCATTTCCTCCTGATTGACTCACACAACCCTATCAGCCTGGGTTCCTCCTGGCTCTCCACTCATGACCTTCACTTTGCCTGGTCATCTGGTGCATCGCTGAGTTGGAGACCCACCTACTGGACCACCTGCCTGCAACTTCAGCTGGCGTCACCCCGTAAATCTGTGGAGACAGGAAACACTTGACCTCCCCAAACTCCCAGAGGAAAACTACAACTTAACCATCACGTTCAGTAAAAGGGAAGGCTCACTGAGCACACAGCCGTGCAACTGACCTGCTCCTGGGGACTAAGATCATCTGTTCTTATTCTCTCCTGCTGAGATCCGGAGCCATGAATGACTATATCACTGAAACTTTACAGCACAGCCAGAAAGAAAGGCAGGGGTCTACATCCCTGCATTGATTATCATAGACTCAACAAGATCACTATTGTTACCTTCTCCTCTTGATGGATATGGTATTCAAACCAATCTGCATCTATGAAGTGTGAACAACATGATCCACATCCAGTAGGGAGATGAGTGGAAGATGCCATTCTTAACATCCATTGGCCCCTGTAGATTCAAATCAATACGGACAACACACTGGAGGAACTCAGCAGGTCAGGCAGCATCCATGGAAGCGAACAATGTTTCGGGCCGAGACCTTTCGTTAGGACTGAAGAGGGAGGGAGCAGGGGCCCTATAAAGAAGGTGAGGGGAGAGTGGGAAGGAGATGGCTGTTAGGTGCCAGGTGAAAAACCAATCAGAAGAAAGATCAAGGGGTGGGGGAGGGGAAGCAGGGAGGCGATAGGTAGGAAATGTGAAGAAGGAATGTAAGGGGAAAGCACAATGGGTAGTAGAAGAAGGCAGAATCATGAGAGAGCTGATAGGCAGCTGGAAGAGGTGGCAGAGTGAACGTGGGATGGGGGAAGGGAGGGGGAGGGAATTACTGGAAGTTGGAGAATTTACTGTTCATACCAAGGGGCTGGAGACTACCCAGACAGTAGATGAGGAGTTGCTTCTCCAATCTGAGTTTGGCCTCCTCATGGCAGTAGAGGAGGGCATGTATGGACATATCCGAATGGGAATGTGAAGCAGAGTTGAAATGGGTGGCAACCAAGAGATCCTGTCTGTTGTTGCGGATGGAGTGTAGGTGCTCGACAAAGCGGTCCCCCAATCTGTGTTGGGTCTCACCGATGTAGAGAAGGCCACACTGGGAGCACCGGATGCAATAGGTGACCCCAACAGACTCTCCTGGAAGGACTGTTTGGGGCCCTGAATGATGGTAAGAGAGGAGGTGCAGGGACAGATGTAGCACTTCTGTGGGGAGGGACTTGTGGACCAGGCAGTCGTGGAGGGAATGATCCCTGCGAAAAGTGGAGAGGGGATAGAGAGGGAAAGATGTGCTTAGTGGTGGGGTCCTGTTGAAGGTGCCGGAAGTTGCGGAGGATAATATGCTGGATCCGGAGGCTGGTGGGATGGTAAGTGAGGTCAAGGGGAACATGGTCCTTGTTGTGGTGATGGGAGGATGGGGTGAGGGCCGAAGAGTGGGAAATAGAGAGATGCAGGTGAGGGCTCCTATAAATACCTGGTGACACCTTCCAGATTGTCCAACGATCCAGCTGTTTTCCAAACTTTCACCAATGATGTCTTCCGAGACATGCTACACAGGTTCGTCTACCTTGATAACATCAACTTCTCCAACCCTTTTCTTTCTCCTTGCACAAGTTCAACTCTACACATCACTGTTATGAAACAGGAGACAAGGGGCTACTCATCACCAAATGGGCCTTGGAGTATTGGAGACGTTGACTGATTGGACCCACTGAGCCCTTCCTGATCTGGACTGACCACCAGAACCTTATTTCCATACAAAAGACCAGCCAACTCAACCCACATCAGTCTTGCTGGGCGCTCTTCTTTGAATAATTCAACTTCACCATTTCCTACGAAGCCAATTCAAAGATCACAAAGGTGGATGCTCCATCATGATAGTTTGATCCAGCAGAAATGAAGTTGAGTTCTCAGCCCAAGATTCCATCCTCTCAGATCCTCATCTCAATTGTCTTGGACCTTGAGAACCAGATCCGCCAGGCTGTACACCACAAACCTGCTCTGGCAGATACACCTGACAACCACATAAAAGTGCCATGTGCTCTGATGTACTCCAGTGGGCCCAATCCTCAACCACTCTGGCCATCCAGACACATAATGGACTCTGGATTTTCTGTGATGCCAGACCTAGTGGCCCACCGTGATCACAGATTTATGTCAGTTGGTCGCCACCTGCCCTCAGTGTACCCTGTCCAATTCCTCCAGCCAATGGGCCTCTAGTCTTTTGTGGCCCCTACCCAGTCATGCCTGTGATCCCACGTCACCATGGATTTCATCTCAACTTTACTACCTTCTGATGGGGCCACAGTGATCATAACAGCAGTGGACTGGTTCTCCAGTGCAGCTCATTTCATTTCCTACCCTAAGCTTCCATCAGCTGCTGATATAGTGGACCACATTCTCCAACATGTGTTCTCAGGCCATTGTGCTGGACAGGGGTCCACAATTGTCTCCCACTTCTGGTGAATCTTCTGCTCCCTCTTCCACTCCTCAGTGAGTTTGTCCCCTAGTTATCATTGCAGACCAACGGTCAGTCAGAAAGAGCCAATCAGCATGTTGAGAAGTATCTACAATGCTTCTCCACCTCTCGCTCTTCCAAATGGAAGAATTATGTGTTCTGGGCTGAACTGTCGCACAATCTACAAACCTCATCTGTCACAGGTATGTCACCTTTGAAGTGCTTCATGTCAACCAACCCCTCTTTTCCTCATGGAGGAGACCATAGTGGAGGTTCCAGCCAGCAGGGCCCTGGTTTGTTGCTGCAGGAATGCTTGAAGGAGGGCATGGAAGGTGGTCCTAACTACCAACCATGTCCACTGGCCAGGCAGATTACTCCAGCCTGGGGACCATGTCTGGCTATCACACCCACCCTCCACATGTCATGCCTCAAGTCTATGGTCTATGGACCACTCAACCCCACTGGAATCAGCACCTGTGAAACCTAGCATGTTGGAAAAGGGTCCAGTGTGCACAGTTCACTGGTTGATGGATTATCATCATTGTGGACAGGATGTGCAGTAGTTGGTCAACTGGGAAAGGTACAGTCCAGAGGAGATGTCTTGGGTGCCACCCAGCTACATCTTAGATGCATCACTCATCAATGAGTTCTACTGGATTCGTCTGAGTTGTCCTGGGCCATTGGGGACAGCCTCGGTGAGAAGGTTTTCCTGTTAGGCCTGCTCCTGCTGGCAGCTCCCAGCCTGCTCCTGCTGGCAGCTCCCAGTCTCCACACAGATAATGGAAGTTACCTGCTGCCCATTCCAGACTCATCACCTGCAGCCTGTTTAACCCCAGTTCTCATCCTCAATCTTTGTTTACTCATGAAACCAGCTGATCTCAACTTGATGCTCCAGCCTTCAATCTCCCTACCTCAAGTTTACCTTGTTGCCTGTTGTGTTTAGTTTTTGTTCTCTCTTGTTTTGTGGCCCCTCATAGCTTGTAATTTGGTGGTCCATTATTAACATCATATTCACTGCTCTGCTTTTGGATCAAGTCTCCACTACACTTCCTGATATCCATGCCCTTGCGATTTCGATAACCAACAATAGGAAATGTAATTCACTGAAGTGGAAGTAGTACAATCGAATCTCTGCTTCACTTGGCAGGGTCTCCTGCTCCAGTGACTGCCTGGGGAAGTGTTTCTCGCTCAAGGTGAAGAGGAGAATCAGGGAGTCATGGAGAGAATGCTTCCTTTGGAATTCTGGGACAGTATTAGTGAAGAGATCCCATTGCAACTTATGGAAATTATGAAATTTATACAATGAAAGTGGAGGCTGGTGAGAAGGGCAAGAACTAGCTCTGTCTGAGAGGGTTGAGAGCAGAAGTGTGGGAGATTAATGATATACTCACCTTGGCGAACAGATTATGACTGTCTACCCATCTACACCTTTTATGATTTTAAAAACTTCTATCAATTCACCCTTCACCCTCACTTGCTTCAGAGAATTCAATCTCTCTGTATAACTGAAGTCCTTAACTCCAGCAGTCTTTAGTGCCCTTGCCCTACATGGTGGTGGAGGCAACTAGTATGGGAGGAGACAGCATGCATAAGGGTCACTGTAAATTGTCCAGTGTTTGGGCTAGGAGTAAATAGGGGGATTGGTGGGTGATGGGGCTTGAAGGGCCAGAAGGGCCTATTCCATGCTGTATCTCAATAAATAAATAAACAAATAAGAAAGCAGTGTTTATTATCAAGGATCCCCACCATCTGAGTCATACCATCTTCTCACTACCATTGCAGGCAGGTTGTACAGAAGGCTGAAGACCCACACCATGATCTTCAGGAACAGCCATTTTCCTGCAGCCATTAGGTTCTTGAACCAACCTGAACAACCCCAATCCTACCTCAGCAACTGAACACTGCAGATTACCTCTTGCACTACTATGTATGTGTCTGATTGTATTTTATTTATTCACCGAAGTCTTGCATTTGCATAGCCTTCTTTTCTCCCTCTCTCTCTCTTTGTATAATTTTTAGATCATTTACATTCCTTACGTTAATGTATCTTTGTGCCTGTGATGCTGCGGCAAGCTTTTTCACCGTGCCTGTATCTCACTATACTTGTGCACAAGAAAGTAAGCTCCACTTGTCTTGAACTCCTTGGGTAACTAGGTACTGCACCCTGTAGGAGCTGTGCATCCCAAGTGGAGAGAGCAAGTGTTTGGGGTGATCGATGGGGAGCTAATTGATCGGGCTGCTTTGTACTAAGTAGTGTTGTGCTTTTTGAGTATTATTGAAGCTGAACTCGTCATGCAAGTGAAAAGTATTCCATCACACTTCTGACTAATGCATTGTCAGTAGAAAGGCCTTGGGATTGATTAACAGTTAATTTTTGTCAATTAAAGGCATTGTATTCAGCTTCTGCATGAATTTTATGCAGTTCTGACAAGGTCTTCAGCATGCTCCTACTGGGCATTCCTCGGCATCTATCAAATTTTGAACTGGGAATCACAAACAACAACAATCTACACTTACGTAGTACTTTCCAACGTGCAGGAACAAAAAGGATGTTTTCTTTAGAAAACATCTTTGAGTAGAAAGGAGAGGTGAAAAGGCAAAGACACAAGGGAGGAATTCCAGAGTCTGGTATCAGGAAGCTCGGCTACTGATGCTGGAGTGCTGGAAATCCAGAAGATGCAACTACGACTGCAACTTCAACACTGGTAAACAAACTCTGGCTAGAGAAAGTCAAATCTATTCAATATTCTCTCCCAGCCATGTGTTTAGGACTTCTAGTCCACCCAGTTGAAATGTAGTCTTCCTATTTCTAAGTCTGGACCCTTTCAGCTGAAGGTTATGAAAAATCCAGAATTGTTTAAGGCTCAGAGCTTTTAAGTTATTAGTCATAGTTATTGGACTCCTAGTCGAACGACCAAGTTAATAAATCAAATAATGGTAGTACACATCTCCACCAAGGAAGTTAAGAAGTTGAGTTCAATTTAAAACCCAAAAATACAAATAAAGAAATAGTTATATATTCATCTTCTTATTTTTGGATTTTAAATTGAGTGTAGCAGTTGTAGCTGTTGGCAATTAGCCACTAATGTCCTTGATGGGAAGAAACCTGCTGCCCTTAACTCATTTGGTCTAAGTGGGGTTCCAGATCCTGTTCTCATTCTGGCTTTGTGAACTGATATATCAATGCAGTCAATGAAATTAAATTGCAGCACACCATCACTTCCTCAGGGCATGAGCAATAATGCCAGGCTTCCTGCAATTCTCATGCCCCAAGAATGAATACAATGGAATTTTAGATTTCCAGCACTGAAGGAATCAGTTTGTCATTGCCCTGGTGGTATAAGCCCTCTGTCAGTTCAAATCCTACTGCTGATGAACAGTCTGTGTGAATGTTTTGCATTGAAAAATGTGTAAAAGACCATTTGGCTGAAACATTGACATTAGAGATTCTGCAGGTGCTGGAAGTCATGAGCAACACACAAAATGCTGGAGGAGCTCAGTAGGTCAGGGAGCACCTGTGGAGGGAAGGGAGCAGTCAACATTTCAGACCCTCTGTCTCTGCTTTCCCTCCCTTCTCTTCAGCTTTCCGCAAAATCGCTTTCTCTACAACTTCCTTGTTTACTCACCCTCCCCACAGATCTCCCTCTTGGTACTTATGCCTGCGACCATACTATGTCTACATCTGCCCCTACACCTCCTCCCTCACTATCATCACGACCCTGAATAGTCCTTCCCGGTGAGGCAGCACTTCACTTGCAAGTCTGTCAGGGTCACTTATTGAATCCAGTGCCCCTGGTATGGCCTTGTCTACGATGGTATACCAAGGCACTGGATGCAATAAATCCAATGCCCCTGCTTTGTTGAGCACCTTTGTACAATCCTTTGCCATCGGCAGGTTCTCATGGTAGCTACACATTTCAGTTCCACTTCCCATTCCCACACCAACGTGTCTGTTCACAGCCTCCTCTACAGACACAATGAGGCCTCATGCAGGCTGTTGGAGAAGTATATTCTGTCTTGATATTCTCCAACATGATGGTATGAATGTCGATTTCTCTAAGTTCCAGTAACCACTCCCCTTTGTCCCTCCACTCAACCCCCACCCCCATCACCATTTTGTTTTCCTTCATTCCAATACATAGAAAGAGATAGCTTTATTTGTCACAAGCACATCAAAACATTGAAGCATTTACAGTCAGCCCTCCTTATTCACGGGTTCCGCATGCATGGATTCAACTAACTGCGGTTCAGGAAAACCCGTAAGTTCTCTCTCCAGCACTCATTGTTTGAGCATGTACAGACTATTTTTTCTTGTCATTATTCCCTAAACAATACAGTATATCAACTATTTACATAGCATATACATTGTCTTAGGTATTATAAGTAATTTAGAGATGATTTAAAAGTACAGGCAGTCCCCAAGTTATGAAGGAGTTCCATTCCTGAGTCCTTCTTTAAAACGAATTTGAAGTCGGAACAGTACATCCAGTATTATTTAGCGTCATTTCGTCAAATTATGGACAGGAAAGGAATGGAAGGTTCTGGGCTGAGTGCAGGCCAGTGGGACTAGGTGAATGTAAATGTCGGCATGGACTAGAAGAGCCGAGATGGCCTGTTTCCGTGCTGTAAATGTTATATGGTGATAAACGTTTGTCTTAGTACATACAGTATATATTTTACCTATACATATAAAACATTTAAGAAATGTATGTATTTCAATAATCAAACCACTGCGTTGCTGAGTAAAAATTGTAGCTTTCATCAGGGCAGGGCCTTTAATGTGCTCCATTAAAATTGTTCCCATCATTGACCGACGTAGCCTAATGCTTTTCCAATGACTGATGGTGTTTCACCTCTTTCCGATCGCTTTATTGCTTCCACTTTATGTTCAATTGTGATCGTGATTATTTTTGTGAACAGAAACACAGTGGATTCAGAGCTGCGCCGGGTCCTAATGTCCACCGTACTGAGTCAGGTTAAATAATGTCTGGGGTTCCGCTGGGACCTAAGATCCACCACATTGAGAAAGGTTAAGTAAGGGTCAGGTTAAAACGCATCCGCGTTTTTTGGTATCCACGGGGGGTTCCGGAACCAATTCCCCGTGGATAAGTAGGGCCGACTGTGTAGTGAAATATGCTTTGTGTCAATGACAAATACAGCCCAGAATTGAGTGCAGGAGGGAACCCTCAAATGTTGCCATGATGGACCTCTCTGCCCTTCTCTTCCTCCTCCCCCCCCATTATCTGCCTATGAATTCCCTTTGGTTCCCCACCTCCTTTTCTTTACTCCATAGTCTTCTGACATCTCCTATCAGATTCTCTCTTCTTCAGCTCTTTACTTCTTCTGTCTATCCCCCTTTCATCCCACCTCCCCATCTACCTACCTTCTTCCCCTTCACCTGGACTCACCTGTAAGTTGTCAGCTTGTACACCTCCCTCTTGCCTCAGCTATGGTTTCTGTCTTCTTCTTTCCTAATCCCGATAAGGTCCTTGGTCCAAAGCAACAACTACCTGTATTTATTTCCCTCCATAAATGTGGTCTGACCTGCTGATTTCTTCCATCATTTTGTATATCTGAACTGAAACATCAACTGTTTCAACCTGCAGAAAGGCTGACCGACTTGCTGATTACCTTCAACATCTTCCGATTTTATTGACTAATGAAGGTGAATCTGTGGATATGTTGAAAAAAGGAGCAACAAGAGGGTAGATCAGGGACCTGTCCTTCTCCTGTCCAGTATGTTAATTGATACTCATGCTGAGAGAACGGCCTGATGAAGTTTCAGACTTGGAGATGAGTGCCTCCAAGAATAGTGAGAAGGTGGGTATAAAGTTTTGAGCAATAGTCTGATCTGGTGTTTTCTTAGATGGAAAATATTAAGTTACACAGAACTTACTTCACTAGACAATCTCCATCTACAGCTATTGTTGTTCTAAATGTGTTCTTTCTTGTAAAAACTGTTTTAATTAATGTTTTTTTTTCTCCAGTGAATGCTGCTTATATGACGCTTTGTGACTGTTGCTGCTGCAAGAAAGCTTTTCATTACACTTGTGCAAATGACACTAAGCTGGACTTTGATTTACAGAAGGCTTCCTTTGCTTTCTGGACAATTGCATGGGGAGAGGAAGGAAGGATGAGTGATTAAGACCAAATTCCTCTATGTTAAAATGTTAGATCTGGGCAGTGATGTGAGACTATTTTAATTTGGGTGGGGGCTGGGAGGGGGTTCCAAAGTGCAGACTGTTTATTACAGAACTTAATTCTTAGGAACAATGGCAGAGTGATATGTCATGTGCAATAGCAGAGTAGTTAAGTACATCAAAGCATTCTATGAGAATATTTTCCTTTATTCATCAAGTCTTACGGACAACCTTTAGAAGCCATGTTATTAACCTGCAAAATGCAACTGATGATTTGGCTCGGGCGTTGATAGATAAAGGAAATATTGCAAGGCTCGTAATTCAGTTAACCTTGGCCAATCAAAGAGCAAAACCAATGCAGCACGCTACCAGCAAAAATGTGGTACAGATCAGGCCACGGCTGGCTGAATTCTGCCGGTCTACAGGTAGATATTAATTGGCTTAGATTGAGACTCTCCAGGTCAGGGTGGGCACATTCACAACTGCTGGTTGTTGTATTCTATTCAGAGCAGAATCCAGTAAAAACCTAATCAGATGTCAGTGAAACACAAACTCTCTTCAGTAAAAAAAATCACAGTAAAATGGTGTGACTGACATTGACCTCTACTTGTTCACTTCAGTAATAATTTTTGTCTTTATAACGGAAACACTACCTTGCAAAATACATTTTTGGATGCTAAGGTATTTGTGATGTTATGTCCTTATTTAAACTTTTAACAAAAACTAAAATGGATCTAATCTTGTTGCATCAAAGAATCTACATGTTAGAAAAGATATTGAGATTATTTTAAGGTCTGTCCTCTAATTGGTAGGCACGATCACAAAATAACTACATAGGATTTAAAGGTGGTCAGATTGAGGGCGAACCTGGAGTGACTAGAAGTGACAATAGAGTAGGGGTTTTCATCCTTTTTTATACCATGGACCATTGGCATTAAGCAAGGAGTGTGTGGACCCCAAGTTGGGAACCCCCGTAACAGAGCGATTAGAAGACGTTAACAAAAGCCATGGGTGACTATGAGTGACCTCAGAGAGGCTGAGAAGTGACTAGAAATTACCATATTTATCTATGTTTGATTTAAAAAGGTGTATCTTGAATGCATTTTTTCAGCAATAGGAACTTTTGCTCTCTGGTGACATGCAATGAATCTAAAGTGAGCTCAGCAATCTTTCACAGTTTGTCTAGTTACAGTGTTCTGAGAATCATGGTATTGTTGACAGGATTACCTGAAGTATGGGACCGCATCATTCAAATTAGGTGACCACGAACTTTACTGGAAATCAAGATATGATCTCCAATAACCTTCAGGGATGTCAAGGGATAATAGCCATCCAAAATTGATTCCCAGACCAGTGTTAGCTGTGGTGGGGCCTATGTTTCATATATCGGGGTACAAAACAAAGTCAGGCAGCATTTCTGACAACATCACACCCCATCCCAGTGAATTTAACACATTCTATGCACATATCGAACAGAAGGGGATTAGAATGTTACCACTGCCCTGACAACCCACCATGCACACAAACCCACAGCAATTTCTGTAGACTTAAGTTTACTCTTACAGAGAGTGAACCTGTGGAAAGTAATGGGCTCTTTGGTGTCACTGGCATTGTCATTAGATCCAATGCAGATCAGCTGGCTAATGTATTAACCTTTCCTTAACCACCTGCTTTAAGAAGACCACCATCATCCATGATAGTGTTTTCCACTATAAAGAAAACAAGGTAAGGTGCCTTAATGGTTATTGTCCTTTGTTCTGACATCCACCATAATGAAGTACTTTGAGAGGCCTTTCAGGGCATATATTAACTCCAGCCCCTACTCCCCTAACAACCTCAACCCACTGCAATTGAACTATGATCAAGTCACTTTTTATTGTCATTTTGACCATAGCTGCTGGTACAGTGCATAGTAAAAAAAAGACCACATTTTTCAGGACCATGGCGCTACGTGAAATAGTACAAAAACTACACTGAACTACGTGAAAACAACACAGAAAAACAAAACTACAGTAGACTAAAGACTTACCCAGGACTACATAAAGTGTACAAAACAGTGCAGGCATTACAATAGATAATAAACAAGACAATAGGCACAGTAAGCTGGTGTCAGTCCAAGCTCTGGGTATTGAGGAGTCTGATAGCTTGGGGTAAGAAACTATTACATAGTTTGGTCGTGAGCCCGAATGCTTCGGTGCCTTTTCCCAATTGGCAGGAGGGCGAAGAGTTTGTATGAGGAGTGTCTGGGGTCCTCCATAATGCTGTTTGCTTTGCGGATGCAGCGTGTAGTGTAAATGTCTGTAATGGCAGGAAGAGAGAAACAGGTCTTTGGCTGATCTCATCTCCCTGTCTACCCTCCTCTCTGGAGCATCTGGACAGAAAAGTCACCATATTATATTGTTTATTGAATAAAGCTCAACCTTCAGAAGCAAGCTCATTTCCAACACCTCCCTTTGGAACTGAATCCACGACTTCCTGACCAACAAAGATCAATCAGTAAAAATAGGCAGCAAAACCTTTGCGATGATTATTCTCGTCTCTGAGCTTCACAAAGTTGCATCCTCAGTCCTCTACTCTACTCTCTATTCACTCTTGACTGCCGAGCCAGATTTTGCTCTACAAGTTTGCAGATAATACCACTGCAGTGGGTCAATTCTCAGAAAATGGTGTGTTGAAGTACAGAAAGAAGATAGAGAGATTAGTGACATGGTGTAATGACAACAACTTTTCCCTCAATGTCAGCAAAGCAACAGAGTTGATCATTGACCTCAAGTAGTGCACATGCTCCTGTTTACATCAGTGGTACTAAGGTTGAGAGTTTCACGTTTCTAGTACCAATAGCCAGAATTGGTCCAACTATAAATGTGGGCAGAGCTAAAAATACACCAGAGGGCGATTTCTCCCAACTCATCAGTGAAACAGTCAAATTCTTTCTATTCTGAAGTCTCTATTTTCCTTTTCAGAGTGACTGGAGTCCTATCAGGATTTTTGATCTACAGTAATGCTCAAAAACTGCAGTTCTGCATGACAGCATGTTCCCGTTCTTGGAACTTGCCAGTCGGCTGCATTTCTGTATGTCCAGTTTCAGACTGAATACGGGCAATTTTGGGGTCTACGTGGCCCTGTGGATATAAATTCATGCCAGTGTCATGTACTACAGTGTAGTGGGAGCTGGAACATCGAAGACAGCGAGAGTGGCTTTCGAAGGGCTCAGCACTCGGTGATCGATTTTCTGATTCTCGAGTCAGGGAACTCGAAATTTAAAAAAAGTAACATTTCAACCTGATAGTAACATTGAAATAGCGACTGTTGTCTCCCCGTCGCTGTGGAAGGAGCGATATCTGCCTCGCCCTTGTTAGCGGGAGAGACTGAGCCTCTGGGATGTTGAAATGCTGGTGTGTACAGCTAGTTTCTGGTGGGCCGTAGATCATGATGTCTTTGGGGGCTTTGCTGTTGCTTGGATGGTGGTGGTAGGAATGCTGATGCTTTATGCTAGAATAAGTGGGGCAAGGGGGAGGGTTGATGCTGCTTGTGCTTGGGAGAGGGCAGGAGGCTTTGGAGTTATTATGTCTTTTTTCTGTCATTCATTCATTGGGGGTTTTTTCCTTCTATTTCGAGGATGTCTGCAGAGAGTAAAAATTTCAAGTTGTATATTGTATACATGCTGATATTAAATGGAACTGTTGAACTATTAACACTGTGGCCAAGAAAGCACACCAGTGCCTCCTCAAGAAGCTGAAGAAATTTGGCATGTCCTCTTTGACTCTCATTAACTTTTATTGATGAACAAAAGAAAGCATCCTATCTGTGTGCATCATTACTTGGTATGACAACTGTTCTGCTGAAGACTGTAAGAAACTTCAAGGAGCTGTGGCACAGATGAACACAAGATGGAAACCAACCTCCCCTCTATGGACCCTACTTACACTTCTTGCTGTCTCACTAAAGCAACCAGTACAATCAAAGATCCCACCCAACCCAGTCATTCTTTCTTCTCCCCCTCCCATCATGTAGCAGTTCAAAGTTCAAAATTCAAAGTACATTTATTGTCAAAGTATGTTTATAAGACAGCCACAAAACAAAGTAACCAATTAAAAGAAAATATGGGCAAACACCCAATGTGCAGAGCGAGAATAAAATTAGTGCAAACAAATAGTAATCAAATAGCATTTCGAACGAAAGTAAGTCCTCAGACATGAAGTTGGGAGAAGCCGGCGCAGGCCACAGCCTCAGCCTCGGTTCAAAGCACAGTGGATGAAACAAAAGCTTGGCAGTTCATTCCATCAGGCCCAAGGATAGCTTCTATATCATTGTTATAAGGCTATTGAATGTTTCCCCAATAAGATAGGATGACCTCACAATCTACTTCACTATGACCTTGCACCTCACTGGCTACCTGAACTGCACTTTCTCTGTAGCTGGATTTCTCTTTATTTTGCACTTTGTTACTGTTTTACCTTGTACCACCTCTGCACGTGGAATGAATTGATCTTAATGAACAGTATGCAAGATATATTTTTCACTGTACCTTAGTAAAAATAATGAACCAATTTATCAACTTACTAACACAAAATGCTGGAAGAGCTCAGCAGATCAGGCAACATCTATGGAAAGGAATAGAGTTGACTTTTCAGGCTGAGAAGCTTCATCAGAACTGGAAAGAAAGGGAGGAGAATTAGAAGGGGTTGGGGAAAGGAAGGAATACAAACTAGGAGGTGATAGGTGAAGATAGAATATAAAGGCCTCACTGATGTGTTGGAGGTTGTACTGGGAGTATACCTGATTTCGGCTGAGAGATTGCTTTGTCAAGCATCTTCACTCTGTCCATACCAGATTCTCCTCTCCTTCTTCTTCAGCCCTTTACTCTTTCCACCTATCACCCCACTCTCCCACAGCTTACCTTCCACCCACAATTTCACCTTCTGGCTTGTACTCCATTCCTCCCTCCCATCTTTTTTTTCTAGCTTCTTCCCCATTTCTTTCCAGTCCTGAAGAAAGGTCTCTGCCTGAAACATCAACTCTTTATTTATTCCCATAAATGCTGACCTGCAGAGTTCCTTCAGCATTTTATGTGTGTTACTCTGAATGTGAGGCATCTGCAGAATCTCTTGTGTTTATCAGTTTGCCAGTATACCTCTTTTACCTTAGCCGGTGATAATTAATTTCATCTAAAGATGTCAGGGGTCTGAAGGAACACTTATCTGGAGAGAAAATAAGATTTTATATAACCATATAATAATTACAGAATGGAAACAGGCCATCTCGGCCCTTCTAGTCTGTGCCGAACGCTTACTCTCACCTAGTCCCAATGGCCCGCACTCAGCCCATAACCCTCCATTCCTTTCCTGTCCATATACCTATCCAATTTTACTTTAAATGACAATACCGAACCTGCCTCTACCACTTCTACTGGAAGCTCGTTCCACATATACTTGTTGTTTTAGGGAAACAACAATGGATTATGAGTTCACCTTTAGTGTAGGAGTGATCTGTTCAAGAACCTCATAATAGTGGGTTGGAAGCTGCCCTTGAGTACGGTGATCTGTGTTCCCAAACTTTAGTACCTTCTGATCATTGAGGAGGGAAAACAGAGAATGATCAAGCTATAAAGGATCCTTGATTATGATGACAGGTTTTCTAAGGCAGCAGTAAGTGCAGACAGAGTAAGGGAAGGGAGGCTGGTTTGATTTATGGATTGTGTTGTATTCACAATTCACTGAAAATTCAGCTGTAACTATATTCTGGTTTTTGTTATTGTTTTCCATTTTGTACTTATATATGGCATAAGCTGGTTGGATGGCATGGAAGCAAAAGCTTTTTATTGCATCATGGTACCTGTGACAATACTAATCCAATACAATAAGGAGCAAGAATCTCATTGCACGTTTGAAATAGTAACGTTTGGAAACCTAATTACCAAATCTTGATTCCAACCTGGTCCTTTCCCTGGTAATATTAGGCCTTTCTTTTGCAAGGACGTCTTTAAATATCATCTTAGAGCTGTTTGATACTGAGGGTAGAGCCACTTCACTGTTCCCTCAATCACCTTTCCTCTAAGAAGTTAACTTCCATAAGTACAGTTGTGTAAAGGGGGTTTCTTCTTTTTTCTTTGTTACCGTGTATGTAATCAAGATAGCTTCTTTGTCTTGTTAAAAGCAGGAATGCTTCTTTGTTGCGAGAGAGTGCTGGAAGCTTGTTTGGGTTAAAATTTACTGATAACGAGAATTGTATTCCTTTGTAAACCAATTGGGATTAATGTTGTTCTTTCTTTTGAGTCTGTAAGCGATTGTTGACGGGCTTTTGGGGAGATCGGCACGAGGGGGTTGAGAGAGAGGATGCAATGCTGTAAGCTGGGCGAGGAACGGACCCCAAGCGGGGGTCTGAGGCCAGGAGGTACTCCGAGGAGAGGGGATGAAGCTAGATGTGCTTGGTTGACCACTTCAGATGGTCCTAAGCTGCGAGTCGAGGAGTTCGGAGGGGATCGAATGGTGGCCAGAAGACTTCAGTAATTGAGCTCCAATGGTTGTGCACGAAGTAGTTTGGACTTTGATAAGTTTGGCGCCTTTTTGTTATTTTTTTCTTCTTATATACTGTATCATTGTTAATCACTTAGTTATAGTAACCTTTATAAATTGTACTCATTTAATCGCATATGGTGTACTGTCTGTTTTTGGGCGAGGCGGGGACATCACACAGCATCCACACCAGCTGATTACCCAGTTTGGCGGGGCCGAAGGCTGCTCCCCCTAGACGAGAATGAGCTGAGCGAGCCTGAGGCAACCCAGGGGGTTACATTGTGGGGTGCTCGTCTGGGATTGATTTCTGTGGAAGCTGTGTGATCACCCTCTTTAAATTATGTCTGCGGCGAAGAGCTGGTGTGCCTTTGTGGGCGTGCGATTGCTGGTTATCGCTGCATGTGTGTTGGGTGGGGTGGCTGCTGTTGGTAGCCTGGAGGTCATTGTTCGAGTTCCGACTAGCACTGACAAAATGGTGGTGGGACCATGGGTTGTCCGTACTGTTTGGAGAGTGAGGAGTGACAGGTTGGGATGTTTCTGCAGTGGTGGGCTCCGCCCGGTTGTTGGAATAATGTCCAGCCCTAAAGGGGCGGAAGTGTGGGCGGAGCGGACCTCTCAGTTGTTGGGTGAGTAGCAGTGCTTGGCTGAGGGAAATCGAAAGGGACGGGTTGAAGGTTTGAGTAGGCGGGCTGGTGACGTTGTTAGATCTGTCGGGCGCAATTACCTCGAAGTGATAGCTGCCAGTTCTAGGAAAGTGTGGGAAAATGCGTGTGGTTCGACTGGAAGTCAAATGCCGTAGCTGGGGGGGCTTATCATATCCATGGCAGAAGATTGGTGGAAAGTTTTTAGGGTATCCCTTTTGGCTAGGGGGGCAGATAAATTGCTTGCGGTGCCAAGGGGATCTGTCAAGGGGATCAGTTGTTCCGTTGATCCGAGAGGTGTTGGGAAACTAAGAGGAGGCCCAGTGGGGGAACGGCTTGGGGTCTCTGGGGGACCACGTTCCCAGCAATGTACCAAGGAACTCCCGAAAGGAGCAGACCCTATTCCTGAAGGCATAGAGGGACCACGCGCACAGGTGTTGTTACGGATGGATGGAAGTCAAGTTAAAGCCATCCTTGGCACCTGGGCGCCAGTTAAGTTGCTGTACAGTTTGTTTTATAACCATTATTGGAAGCATTTACCCTTGATGACATTGAGGACACTGGAGATTTGGGGTACCAGTGCCGGTGATTATCCAGACAACGGTTATTGGTCAGTGAAAATGGAGTTCTTGGAGGCAAAAGTGGAGGTGACCGAGGTTCATGAATTGTTAATGCTGATGTGTCTGGACATTGTTGAGACGGGCAGCGTTTCGATTCTGGAGAGAACCAATATCCTGCTGGTGCACTTGGGGGCCTGCCCGGAGGAGGCGGGTGAGCGTTGTTTGGAGGCATTGTCAATGCACCCAGAGTTTTGAGCTGCTTGTGCGGACGTGTGTAGCAGCATTGGGCCGATACCAAACTCAAACAAGAGCCGCTGGTGCTACGGCCTGGGGGAAGTATCTGAGGGTGAGACCCTCTTCGTGGACGCTGCAAAATACCACGAGGGAGGGGAGTTGACTGCTGAAGACACCTCGGAGAGAGAGAGGTTGCGGCAACCGGCCCCTGAAGCCGTGGAAGATGTAGGCAGCATGTGTGTGGATTATATTGCGCTGAAGAGGTGCACTGTCAGTGACCAGAATATGGCCCTGAAGGCCGAAGAGGCGATGGCCAGTTTGAGTGGTGCTAAGTGGTTTAAGGTGCTGGATCTGAGGAGTGGATGTTGCCAGATCCTGATGAGTGGGGCCGACAAGAAGAAGACGGCTGTTATAAGTTACCTAGTAGACTTCCGGTCCAAAAAGATGCCACAGGGCATATCTGGAGCCTTTGCAACCTTCCTGCGGGGCAGGTGGAAGACCATAGGGGATGTGGAGGCATTTGGAGTTTTGGTGTATGTGGATGATCTCTTGGTATTTGGATTTGCCTCAGGAGAATATGAAGTGAGGTCATTGCAGGAGCGGCTGAGAACTACAGAGTTAGTGTTTTCTGGACACGTGCCAGGGCTGGCGAAGGTCGCAGCTCATGAGTGACTGTCTCTACAGAATCAAGTTTGAAATGAAGACGGAGAGACTGGAGAAAGTTGATCTGGAAGAAGTCATGAGGAAGAAAAAGCTGGAAGGAAGTGCCGTGAATACTGAACAGGAGGCTGAAGAGACTTCAGGAGCAGTGCAGGAGACGTGTTTCCGTTTGGAGAAGATCAAACAGCAGAATCGACCGATCACAGAAATGAGGAAGAATACAGATTCAATGGATAATGTGCTGGACGTGTGGTACATGCTGCCTTTTGCTGACTTTCCCTCGATTGAGGAAGAGACCTTTGGCCCTTCTCCCACTAAGTCAGGTGTAGTGGGGAGGGTTAGCTGTGTGCAGTGGGGGGCATGAGTGAGAGGTTGAGAGAGGAGTTGGTAGTGGGCCCAAGGTATCCCCAGTTGTGTCCGAGCCTGAAGGGTTTAGGTGAGGGGGTACGGAGGTCTCAGAAGGGTTAGGGAACTCCCACATAGTTGGCCTATGTAGCGCCTGAGGAACAGGGCGTGAGGTTTACTGTGTGGGGAGGAGATGTCTCTGTTTGTGCTTGGGTTACGGTGTGTTGGCAGGAAAGGTGGCGAGTTATTTTATAGTCATGAGGACATGACTTTTATTTGGTGGGGGAGAGTATAAAGGGGGTTTCTTCTTTTTTCTTTGTTACTGTGTATGTAATCAAGATAGTTTCTTTGTCTTGGTAAAAGCAGGAATGCTTCTTTGTTGTGAGAGAGTGCTAGAAGCTTGTTTGGGTTAAAATTTACTGATAACGAGAATTGTATTCCTTTGTAAACCAATTGGGATTAATGTTGTTCTTTCTTTTGAGTCTGTAAGCTATTGTTGGCGGGCTTTTGGGGAGATCAGCACGAGGGGTTGAGAGAGAGGATGCAATGCTGTAAGCTGGGCGAGGAACGGACCCCAAGCGGGGGTCTGAGGCCAGGAGGTACTCCGAGGAGAGGGGATGAAGCTAGATGTGCTTGGTTGACCACTTCAGATGGTCCTAAGCTGCGAGTCGAGGAGTTCGGAGGGGATTGAATGGTGGCCAGAAGACTTCAGTAATTGAGCTCCAATGGTTGTGCATGAAGTAGTTTGGACTTTGATAAGTTTGGCGCCTTTTCTTTATTTTTTTCTTCATATATACTGTATCGTTATTAATCACTTAGTTATAGTAACCTTTATAAATTGTACTCATTTAATCGCATGTGGTGTACTGTCTGTTTTTGGGCGAGGCGGGGACATCACACAGCATCCACACCAGCTGATTACCCAGTTTGGCGGGGCCGAAGGCTGCTCCCCCTAGAGGAGAACGAGCTGAGCAAGCCTGAGGCGACCCAGGGGGTTACAGTTGCAGTGACAAAGAGAATTGTCAGATTTATTTTTGCCCAAAACTACTCCCAGTTCTGCACAAAGACCGTTTTGAAAGGCAAGGGAACATTAACCAATAGTTAAGCCTGCCACACCTAGCCCGGGAGCACAATGATAACAATGAGTCTTA
This sequence comes from Hypanus sabinus, assembly GCF_030144855.1. Classification (NCBI taxonomy): domain Eukaryota; kingdom Metazoa; phylum Chordata; class Chondrichthyes; order Myliobatiformes; family Dasyatidae; genus Hypanus; species Hypanus sabinus. The sequence goes on along the minus strand of NC_082726.1, from coordinate 32,300,207 downwards.
GAATGAAGTACTCTTTGCGCTTCTCCATCTGTCAGGTTGCATAGCAAAGAATTTCACACAAAGTGGCATTAAAAATATGCCTTCACTGACATAGAAAAGCAAATAAGACTAATAATTTGAGAATTAGGCAATGCTTAGTGATCAGTGGTTTCCATTTTTGCATCTAATAAGCCCTGGAGATGTTTGCAGCAATTGGCTACCATTTTTGAATCACATACCTTCAATATATAGTATGTCAGTGATCAGGATGATTGAATTATCGGCTTTGTAGCCATGTTTGCAGATGATACAAAGTGGAGAGGCAGGTAGTGTTGAGGAAGCAGGGAGTCTGCAGAAGGACTTAGGTTAGGAGATAGGACAAAGGAGTGGCAGATGAGGTATGGTGAGGGAAGTATATGGTCATGCACTTTGGGAGAAGGAATAAAGGAGTTGACTATTTTCGAAATGGGGACAAAATCAGAAATCAGAGGTGCAAGGGTAAGGAACAAGGAAGGAGTGGGCAATATTAACATTCATTTTGAGAGGACCAGAATATCAAAGCAAGGGTGTGATGCTGAAGCTTTATAAGGCATTGATCTGACTGCACTTGGAGTATTGTGAACAGTTTTGGGCTCCTTATCTAAAAAAGGATTTGCTGGCATCAGAGAAAACCCAAAGGAGGTTCCCAGAATGATCCCTGGAATGAAGGGGTTAACATATGAACAGCGTTTGATGGATCTGGGCTTGAATTCACTGGAGTTTAGAAGAATGAGGAAGGGATCTGATTGAAACCTATCGAATATTGAAAGGCCTAGACAGAGTGGATGTGAAGAGGATATCTCCTGTACTGGGGAATTCCAGGACCAGAGGGCACAGCCTCAGAGTAGAAAGACATTCCTCTAGAATAGAAATGAGAAGGATTTTTCTTAGCCACAGGTGGTGTATCTGTGGAATTCATTGCCAGAGATGGCTGTGGAGGCCAAGTCATTGGGTAAATTTAAAATGAAGTTTGACAGGTTCTTGATTAGTAAGAGCATCAAAGATTATGGGAGACGGGACGAGAATGGGGTTGAGAGGGGTAATAAATTCGCCATGATAGAATGGCAGAGCAAGTTGATGGGCCAAAATGGTCTAATTTTATGGTCTAATAGTGTGGGAAATTGGGCACACTGTACAAGAGGTGATGACAATAATTTCTGTAAGTTACAGAATAGGTATATTGTGCGAAAAATGTCTCCTGTAGTTTACAAAGGAAAAATAACCACTCTTTTGTTGCCTCTGTTGTGATATTGATATGAGATAATTAAAATGCAATCTACATAGTGCCAAACTTTGAAAGAGAATGCCAGCAAGAGTACTTTCCAAATAAATTGATAACAATTCCAAATTTGAATTTATTTCTGGCATTGGCTGCATTTATGCTCAGACACAGATGGAGAACTTTCCACCGTAAGATCAGTAGATCATTGACCGAGTTTCCTCTCAGATTTGAATTCTGGCACTGTTTGATTGGGCACGTACAATAACCATAGTTCTGACAATACAATATTGTCATCCTATTTAATGCAAAGAAAAGTAACTAACTTTAAATCCATCACAGAGGATTTAAGAGCTGATGGAAGTAACCTAGAAACTGCCTCCCTTGTAAATGTTGATCCTGAGTATATTTTGCATAGTTCAGCTGAAGTAAAGTTGCTCCTATGATCAGATTGAAATTTACTCTTTCTTCTGTCCCACTTATTTGGAGCATCATGAGGGACTGAGGAAATATAAATTGAAGCCAATACATTTCTGACAGCATTGAGACTCAGACTGATGTTGTTTTATTGCACTGATTAGATTCCATTCTTCAATTAGGAGAGGCTTTATTATTTTCTACTGTTCTTCTACCAAAATTATAAATAACTGAAATAATTTACTTTATGGTGATCACAAAATGATGCTCCATTCTGGAATCGAATTTGGATTGCAAACTTGTGATTGATAGAGCAGTAAGGATCATTGTACTCCCAATGAGACAAGAGCTAATCAACTGCCCTGTCATAAATGAAACAATCAAAATAGTCATTTGTTACACAAATATTCCTGTCAAACAACCATTAGCGCTGCTACACAGCTGCTGTTAATTGCCTAGAAATTGGATTGCGCCCATATTTGTAATGTTAAAACGTGGCTGCATCTATAGGTAACACTCAACCACGTCCTCCACAAAATAAATTGCAAAATTGACCTTAGCCATATTTAAAACTAGTTTCCATGCAGACACAAAAATGCTAAAGTTGTGGAATCCCAGTGGAATCTCACCCAGTTCTAGGCAGCTCTTGACACTATGCCAGTGAACACTTAGTGAAGGACCTCAGCCCCAGTGTTTGGCACAGTTCTTGTGGCAGCGGACAGCAGGCAGCATCCAGGAGAAAGAGACTGCAGGGCTCATTCACTCCAAGGAACTCTTATGTCCTGGCCAATAAGAAACGTGCCAGGGACAGGGTATTGAAAGGAGAGGGGCGGGTCATGAGAACTGTCATAAAATACCTACAGTAGTCAAATAAATCAACAGTATCAAATTCAAACTTACTGTCAAACACCTATTTATACCAATTCTACATTAATTCTTGTTTTAGTTCTGCCCACTTTTCCTTTCAATCCCACCAGATTCTACCACTGCCATACACAGCAGGTACAATTTATAATAGCCAATTCAATCTACCAGCTCACATATCTTTGGAGTATGGAAGGAAACTGAAGCTTCTGCAGGTAACCCACACAGTCACAGGGAAAACTTGAAACTACACAGGGAGTTTCCCCTAGGCTGAAAATATCTGCAAAATGGAGAAAACATGGAAATCTCACAATATATAGCCAGGGTGATTTCCACCCCTCTGAGCACAGAGTCAAGGAAACAGGCCCTTTGGTCCATCTAATCTGTGTCAAACTATATAAGCTGTCTACTCCTATTGACCTGCACCCAGACCATAGCCCTTCATACCCCTGCCATCCATGTATCTACCCAAACTTCTCTCAAACGTTGAAATCGAGGTCACATGCACCACCTACATTGACAGCTCCTTGCACACTCTCACCACTTTCTGAGTGAAGAAATTTCCTCTCGTGTTCCCCTTTAACTTTTCGTCTTTCACCCTCAATCCATGACCTCTAGTTGTGGTTGCACCCTACCTCGATGGAAAAAGCCTGCTTGTATTTATCCTGTCTGTACTCATAATTTTGTATACCTCTATCAAATCACCCTTCAATCTTCTATGTTCCAAGGATTAAAATCCTAAACTATTTAATCTTTCCGTATCACTCAGGTCCTCCATTCCCAGCAACTTCCTTGTAAGTTTTCTTTGTACTCGTTCAACCATACTTACACCTTTCCTGTTGTTTGGTGATCAAAGCTGCACACAATACTCCAAGTTAGGTCTCATCAATATTTTATTCAACTTCAACATAATATCCCATCTCCTATACTCAATATATTGACTTATGAAGGCCAATGTGCTGAAAGCTTTCTTTACAACCCCATATACCTGTGTCACACTTTCAATGAATTATAGACTAGCAGCCCAGATCCCTTTGTTTTACCCCACTCCACAGTGCCCTACCGTTCATTGCTTAAGACCTACCCTGGTTGGTCCTACCGAATTGCAACACCCTGCACTTGGCTGCATTAAATTCAGTCTGCCATTTTTCAGACCATTTTTCAAGCTGGTCTAGAACCCGCTGCAAACTCTGATAGCCTTCCTCACTGACCACTATAGTCCTGGTGTCACCCGCAAATTTGCTGATCTAGTTAACCAGATTAAAATTCAGATCATCGATAGAGATGACAAACAACAATGGACCAGAACAAAAACAAGGGGAACTCTGCAGATGGCAGGGGTATGAAGGGCTATGGTCTGGGTGCAGGTCAATAGGAGTAGACAGTTTATATAGTTTGACACAGACTAGATGGACCAAAGGGCCTGTGTCCTTGACTCTGTGCTCAGTGGGGTGGAAATCACCCTGGCTATATATTGTGAGATTTCCATGTTTTCTCCATTTCCATATAGGTATATTCTATACCTCTAGAAATGAATGCCAACATTGCATTTGTCTTCTTCACAACCGACTCAACCTGCAGGTTAACCTTTAGGGTATCTTGCACAAGGACTCCCAAATCTCCTTGCATCTCTGTATTTTGAATTATCTCCCTATCTAAATAATTGTTAACAAAGTTAACAAATTGCACAACATATACCAGAGATAATAAACCTGATTCAGATTCTGATTCCACATCTGCTCCGTGTGTACTGCAAGATGTCCTTGAACTGATAGAGGTAATCAACTCTCATCTTCGTGAGACCTTTGGAACTTTACACTACTGCTCAGCTATTTCCCTTGTTCATCTTGTTCACAGTTCCTGTGGTAGGAAGGCAAATAGACGTGAGGATCTAGGGAAGTGGAATAGGAATTGGAACTGATTTATTATTGTCACATGTACTGAGGTACATCGAACAGCTTGTCTTATATACAGATCAATTTGTTACACAGTGCATTGAGGTAATACAGGGTTAACTAACAAAGTGCAAAACAAAATGGAACAGTACGGAGAATGTAAAGTGTAGGTCGACAATAAGATTCAAGATCTTACTGAGTCAATTTGTGAGGTCAAGAATCTATATGACTATGTGGACTGCAAAAACAAAATGGGTGACATGATCCAAATTGAACATAGAACATAGAATAGTACAGGCCCTTCAGCCCACAATGTTGTGCTGACCCTCAAACCCTGCCTCCCATATAACCCCCACCTTAAATTCCTCCATATACCTGTCTAGTAGTCTCTTAAATTTCACTAGTGTATCTGCTTCTACCACTGACTCAGGCAGTGCATTCCACACACCAACCACTCTGAGTGAAAAACCTTCCTCTAATATCCCCCTTGAACTTCCCTCCCCTTACCTTAAAGCCATGTCCTCTTGTACTGAGCAGTGGTGCCCTGGGGAAGAAGCGCTGGCTGTCCACTCTGTCTATTCTTCTTAATATCTTGTACACCTCTATCATGTCTCCTCTCATCCTCTTTCTCCCCAAAGAGTAAAGCCCTAGCTCCTTTAATCTCTGATCATAATCCATACTCTCTAAACCAGGCAGCATCCTGGTAAATCTCCTCTGTACCCTTTCCAATGCTTCCACATCCTTCCTATACTGAGGTGACCAGAACTGGACACAGTACTCCAAGTCTGGCCTAACCAGAGTTTTATACGGCTGCATCATTACATCGAGTCTCTTAAACTCTATCCCTCGACTTATGAAAGCTAACACCCCATAAGCTTTCTTAACTACCCTATCTACCTGAAGGCTTGCATGCTTTTGTGTATGGGCTGGTGCAGCCTGTTGTATTGAGTACAATGAATGAATAATAATCTCACTTTATATACAATAGATGACTAAAATAGGCTTTTATAGTGCACACAACTTGCATTGATTTGGAATTATTCGCTAAGTTCTGTTACATAAATGGATACAAGGAGCTCTCAATCCTCTGCAGGTGAAATAATTACACATGTCTACAAAGAACAATGCTTCTATTCCAATCATAATTTCTGCACTGAAAGGAACCTACCAAGATCTTGTTCCATAGCATATCATATACATGTAACATTTTCAGCAACTCCAGAACTTCTGATTTCAAGCTGTTAACTATGATTCTTGGCTATAACCTCTATTGCTATGTTATTCCTTCATTCCTAAATTTAGTTCCCAGTCTTTCAACTGCAGTTCTCAGAATGATGGCAAGGATGCATGAATATATACTTACTAAAGTTCACATTAGTCCCTCGTCTGATCATCTTCCATGCTGAACTATATGAAATTAAAAGGATTAGGGTCTGTAGCCATATTTCTGATGTTAGTTCAAATTGAAATCCCACCTTCCAGAAACATTGGACCCTTTCCAATTCATCTACTGCTCAAACCGGTCCACTGATAATGCCATCACCTTGGTTCTCCACTCCATCTTGTCCCATCTAGAAAACAATGCCTCGTACGCCAGGATGTTGTTCATCGACTTCAGCTCAGCTTTTAACTTGACACATCATGTGTATGGGCTTCAACTACAACACAGAGTCTTGCCATCTTCAGAAGTTTTCTGATGACTCTGCCATAGTTGGATGCATCAGCAAGGGAGATGAGGCTGAGTACAGCGTTACGGTGGGAACCTTTGCCACATGGTGCGAGCAGAATCATCTGCAGCTTAATGTGAAAAAGATTAAGGAGCTGGTGGTGGACCTGAGGAGGGCTAAGGCACCGGTGACCCCTGTTTCCATCCAAGGGGTCAGTGTGGACATAGTGGAGGATTACAAGTACCTGGGGATATGAATGGACAATAAACTGGACTGGTCAAAGAACACTGAGGCTGTCTACAAGAAGGATCTGAGCCGTCTCTATTTCCTGAGGAGACTGAGGTCCTTTAACATCTGCTGGATGATGCTGAGGATGTTCTACGGGGCTGTGGTGGCCAGTGCTATCATGTTTGCTGTTGTGTGCTAGGGCAGCAGGCTGAGGGTAGCAGACACCAACAGAATCAACAAACTTATTCATAAGGCCAGTGATGTTGTGGGGGTGGAACTGGACTCTCTGACTGTGGTGTCTGAAAAGAGGATGCTGTCCAAGTTGCATGCCATCTTGGACAATGTCTCCCATCCACTCCATAATGTACTGGTTAGGCACATTCAGCCAGAGACTCATTCCACCGAGATGTAACACTGAGCGTCATAGGAAGTCATTCCTACCTGTGGCCATCAAACTTTATAATTTGTCCCTCGGAGTGTCAGACACACTGAGCCAATAGGCTGGTCCTGGACTTATTTCCACTTGGCATGATTAATGTTATTATTTAATTATTTATGATTTTATATTGCTATATTTCTTCACTATTCTTGGTGCAGCTGTAACGAAACCCAATTTCCCTTGGGATCAATAAAGTATGTCTGTCTGTCTGTCTGTCTGTCTGTCATAGACTGGTGGATAAATTGTCCTCACTGGGATTTAACACCCCTCTCTGCAACTGGATTTTGGACTTCTTGATGGAAAGACCCCAGTCAGTCTGAGTTGGCAGGAATATCTCAGGCTCCACTGATGCCCCCTAGGGTTTTGTCCTCAGTCCACTGCTATTCTTGCTGCTGACTCACAACTGCACTGCCAGATTCAGCCCACACCACATCATTAAGTTCACAGATGCTACTGCAGTGGTTGGCCTCATCAGCATCAATTGTGTTGCCATACAGAGAAGAGGTAGCGAGGCTTGTGAGAATAACAACCTGAGTCTTAACATGGGCAAGACAAGAGAGGTGATTGTGGACTTCAGGAAGGCACAGGTTGACCACTCTCCATTGCACATCGATGGCTCTGCCATGGACAGAGTGAAGAACACAAACTTCTTTGGTGAGCACATAATGGATGATCTAACCTGGACCCACCACACTAGTCAAGAAGGCACAGCAGCATCGACACTTTCTGCGAAGATTGAGGCAACTTTCTACAAAGCACCATCAAGATTGTCCTGCCTGGCTGTATCATTGTGCGGTACAGAAGCTGCAAGGCATCAGGCCACAAAACTCGACAGAAGACAGTAAAAACCACCAAGAGGATCATCAGTGTTTCCCACCCCCAGTGACAGTTTCTTGGAGCGATATAGCAAAGGGTCCAAAGTATCCCTTAACGTCTTTGACCCACTACCACCAGGAAAGAGGTACAGAAGCATTAGGACTATGACTGCCAATGGATAATAACTTCTTCCCTCAGACTGTGAGACTAATGAATACCCTTCCACCATTGAGATTTTATTACTAGGTCAGCAAGCTGTTAATTGTTTACTGTTTATATAAGCTGCACTTTACTACATGCATTTTGAATTTTATTTTATTAAATTACTTATATTATAATATTTTGTTTTATATATCATGTGTAATATGTTGTGTGGGTGCACCATGGTTTGAGAGAACATTGTTTCATCTGGTAGTCAGACAACATTAAACTTGAACTTGAAGTTAATCACTTGTTTCTGCAGAGCCGCTCAGAGGAGACACTACTTCAAATGCAAAGATTCAAGTGTCTTTTGGCATGACTACATTGTAATACACATTCGCAAGTACAATTAGTGACTGAGAAATGCAGGCTTCGTGTTCTATGAAGGTCCAAATAGAAAGTGTCAAATATTTTTCAATTTTTTTTTACAGATTTACCTTTTTGTGATCATTTGAGCAACAGAATTAGAAATTCCTAGGATGCTGGTGGTATTCTATTGGGCAGGACCATTTGCATTGCCTGGTGGGTAGTTTAATATTTTTTCAACCCATGGCCATCTGTCAATAATTTAAAAAATCTTCCCATTCACTGTGCATGAGTCATGGACTGAGAAAGTGGATTAAGTGGGAACCGCTGTCTCCAGTAGTCATTAGCAGCTAATTTGTGCCGACAGGGGTAGGATTTTTCCTTCAGAAACTCCATTCGTCATGGATTCTAGATTTGAATATAAGTCCAGAGTGATGAAAGGTGATAGAAGTCCAAGAAAGGATATGGAGTGCAAGGAAAACCTAAAGAGGATGGTGCTCTCATGCACCTACTACCATCACCCACCATTTTGCAGTGCTAGAGGTGACCAAGGTTAGATGTTATCACACAACCCTGGTGAGTATGTTCAGTATATTGTGCATACTCACAGTGTGGTCGACTGTTGAAATGCTTAACATTAATTTTGAGGAAGACATACATTTTATTGGGCTTGAAGATGTCAAACACACATCAATCAAGTGAGCTTTTCTAATCATATAAAGATCAGTTATTAAAGGCTTGAAAAAAAGATAATCTCAAAAATGATAAAGAGTAAATATCTTTTTGGGGAAGCATAAATATCAGATTTACAATGTCTGCTCTAATAAACAATAAGCAGCACTCTTTTATGGAGCCCAAGGGTGTTATGGAATTCAACAGTGACACTTCATGTTAGCACACTCATCTTCTTCATGAGGCCAACCATCTAGGCCTAAGAATTCCAATCTCTCCTGAAATGTGTCATAGGAATTCTGATGCCCGCACCAAACAGACAGACTGGGTGAGCTCTGTATTGTGTTCTTCATCAGATCACCTGTAACACAGAATATTATACGTCTCTCTAAGCTAGGTTGACCTTGAAATGTTGGAAAACAAATTGTCAGCTTCAGCCTGCTCTACAAAGCAAGTTACAGAGGCAGATTGTGATGAGTTTTTCTGGGGTTGTTACCCAGAAGCAGCAGGGAAAGACTGTCACTACAGTGAAAGTACTTTGCTTTGTCCAATTCTCTGAAACAGTCATGTATTGTCTTGAAATTCTTCAAGGTAGTTATCAGTGATGAAACTCTGATGTTTTGAGTCAGCACTATTCGCCCTCCAATCTCTGATCTCTCATGTCCTTCACAGGTGCAGTCCTGCTGGACCATCTGCTTTGCAGAATAGCATACCTCAGCTCCAATCAAGAGCCAGAGTATTGAAAATCCTCAGGTCCTTGTCATACAGATTGAACATGCCCACTCCCCAGATGTGAAGCTTCCTTTTGTCCTTTCTGTGTCTGTTGCCACTTGTGATCTATTGTGCCGGTACAACTTCAAATGAACAGTGACCCATCTTACAAGATTAAATGTCCAAAGGGCCTACCAGAAAGAGAATTTTTTAGCTTAGTTTGGAGCAGTATGAAAATTATACCGACACAGATGATGTAGCCCAAGTCAAATCACTGGGGAATGCAGGATAGATTAGATGCCCACAAATCTGTCCAGGAATGGAGCTTAGTCCAAAGCAGGTATATTTCAAAAAGTTTGCTGATTTCTAATTACTGCCAAGCATCCATTCTGCCTTGAAAAGTTAATATTCCCTGGTATGATGTTGTATTCCTTCAGGTTTTAATTACAGTTGGAATTTGGAAAATGTGTACTACATACCATTTAATTCCTTTCCATTTTATCACTCTCCCATCCTATCTTCTTCATTCCCTTTACTTCACTTTCAGTTTATGAGTTGAGATGAATAAAATGTTTTTATTTCTTGGTTTGACTTGGCATATCTTAACAACAATTCTGCTACAAGACAGATCAAGGAGATATACTGTTGCTTGGGCTATTAATATGATGATAAGAGCATAAGACAAAGGTGCAGAAATAGGCAATTTGGCCATCAAGTCTGCTCCACCATTCAATCATGGCTGAATTATTTTTCCTCTCAACCTCATTCTCCTGCCTTCTCCCTTACCAATTAAGAATCTGTGAACCTCTGCTTTAAGTATATGCAGTGACTTGGCCCCCACAGCCATCTGTGGCAATAAATTCAACATATTCTCCACCCTCTGATTAAAAATTCCTCCTTGTTTCTGTACTAAAAGGACACCCTTGAATTCTGAACCTGTGCCCTCTGGTTCCTCTGGAAACATGTTCTGCAAGTCCACTCTGTCTAGGTTTTTCCAATATTCAGTAGGCTCAATGATATCCCCCCACTCATTTGTTAACCTTTCTTTCTCAGTATCGTTCTTGAAAACCTCCTCTGGACACTCTCCAAAGCCAATACATACTTTCTTAGATGTGTATGTGGCCCAAATTCACACAGGTGCCAGGCCCCCTATTGGAAGAAGCATGCTGTTTTGGATTTATAATGAATATAGGTTCCAGTGGAAGTATCTGGAAGAAATCTGAAGCAGGTGTAAATATTTGCCCCAGTTACAAGCAATAATTGGGGTGAGAATTGTCAGAGGCAGAATCAGATTCCAGTTTATATCACTGTCTTAAATTATGTGAAATTTGTTGTCTGTGCACCATTGCAGTGTGAAGACATAAAATTACTAGAACTTACAAAATAATTAATAGCGCAACAAAAATAATATTACAACAAGGAAGGATGAGGGAGTATTCGTGGTTCATAGACTACTTAGTAATCTGATGAATCTGGAAGCTGTTCCTGAATCACTGACTGTAGGTCTTCAAGCTCCCTGATGGTGGTAACAGGAAGAGAGCATTTCCTGGATGGTGGGTGTCCTTAATGATGGTTACCACCTTCTTGAGGCACCACCTCTTGAAGATGTCTTTGATGGTAGGTAGTTATACCCATGATGCATCTGGCTGTCTACAACTCTTTACAGTCTCAAACTCCTGACGAGATAGAGCTGCTGGTGTGGTTTCAATGTGACTGCCACTGATACTAACCTGACCCTTAGTGAATCTTAATTGGCCAACCAGTTGGGGGCCAATTAGCAATGGGTAATACATGGCAATAGATTCCATGAACAAACAAAAACAAAATGAGAAGTAGATGAACCATGGTGCTGAAGAGGATTCTCAGCCTGGAACATTGACTCCATTGATGCTGCCTGAATTTGCTGATTTCCTTCAGCCTTTTGTGTGTATTGATCAAAATTTTCAGAATCTGCAGAATCTCTAACATCAATGAAAACATGGACTGGAATAGGCTGATGATTTGCAATGAAACTTCTTCGGCCATTGTTAAAGAACAATTTTATCCCGGTGATTGAGAAGAGCTTGCTTATTCTGGGTGGCCCACTGGGTTAGTACACTGTCTTTTTCACACCATTTCTTATCTGAGGGGATAGGCAATCAGTCCCTCCACTGCTTGTGAAATGACTCTGGTTCCAGCAAACTTGAGCCTATTCAGAAAGACGGGACTGCCTAGTTCTCAGTCACAGAGAGATGCAACATGAGAACAGGCCCTTCAGCCTGCTGAGCTTGAGCCAACCATCAAGAATCCATTTGCACTGCTCACCCTTTCTTTCTGACCATATTCCCTTCAATTTCCTCCCACTCCAAATTCCACCTGTCACCTACAGACTAAAGGTTTTACTGCAATGCCACCCACAAATGGCAGCACTAGATGAAATAAGTTGTAAACTTACCTTTTTGTGAAATTATGAAAAGAAAATATGCACTCTTTGGACTTCAGGTGAACAATTGCCAGTGACATTTATTTTGCCACATCCAACATGAGGAAATGAGTTATTGTTTGTGTGCTCTGAACCTACAGGAGTTGCAGGTCACTGTAAGGACCCGACAGGATTTCATTTGTATGCTTTGATGGAGACTCACATCTGAACCTTCCATCTGATGGGGTCAACCTGTAGCCTTGCTCTCAGTAAGAAGATACAGTGTATATGCAACAAGCAGGAGCCAGGCAGAAGTCAACAACACTGCAGCATGGGAGCAGAAAACTGCGACATATGCTTTACTGAAGTTCAATATAGTGTGGGGGTATGGCTGGCATTTATCGACCATCACTTCAAAAAGTCATGGCAAGCAATTTTCTCGAACCACGACAATCTTTCTGATGAAGAGCTACTGGACAACAACCCGCTTCACTTAGATCCAGTCAGTGTATTTCAAAGTCAGTACGGTGCGTGAACTAAAGGCAAACATGCAAGTGAGTGTTCTGTCCCTCTGCTGCCCTTTGTACAAGGTAGGGATTGTGGACATCGAAAATGCATTCACAGTAGTATGGGGATTAAATAGACAGTAATTTGTTGATAACATACATCTCTCACTCTCTCTCTCTCTGGCCCTCATCCTCCCCATCTCCCACCCTCTTTCTCTCCCCCATCCCTCTGCCCCCTTCCTCTCCCCCTACCCAGACACCAACAACACCGCCCCCACTCACTGTTCCTAAGGAAGGTCCCTGAATTCCAATGCGCTCTCTCTCTCTCTCTCTCTCTCTCTCTCTCTCTCTCTCTCTCTCTCTCTCTCTCTCTCCCCCTTGATGCTTCTAAAGGATGGTTCTGCATTTTGGGAAGGTTAAACAGACATGGACTGTGGATGGACTCTATTTGGTGTTACGATGGGGTTTTGAGAAGGTTTCACTTACACTGACTGCGAAGGACTCCCGTTGGTATTACGATGGGGTTTTGGGAAGGTTTCACAGACGCTGACTGCGATGGACTCCCGTTGGTATTACGATGGGGTTTTGGGAAGGATTCACTGACATAGACTGCGCTTGACTCTAGTTGGTATCACAATGGGGTTTTGGGAAGTTTTGACTGACGCTGACTGCGGGTGCACTCGAGTTGCTGTTATGATGAGTTTTTAAGAAGGTTTCACTGACACGGACTGCGATGGACTATGGTTGGTATTACCATGGGGATTTGGGAAGGATTCACTGATATAGACTGCGGATGCACTCTAGTTGCTATTATGATGGGTTTTTAAGAAGGTTTCACTGACACGGACTGCGATGGACTATGGTTGGTATTACCATGGGGATTTGGGAAGGATTCACTGATATAGACTGCGGATGCACTCTAGTTGCTATTATGATGGGTTTTTAAGAAGGTTTCACTGACCCGGACTGCGATGGACAATGGTTGGTATTACCATGGGGATTTGTGAAGGATTCACTGATATAGACTGCGGATGCACTCTAGTTGCTATTATGATGGGTTTTTAAGAAGGTTTCACTGACCCGGACTGCGATGGACTATGGTTGGTATTACCATGGGGATTTGGGAATGTTTGACTGACGCCGACAGCGGATGGACTCTAGTTGCTATTATGATGGGGTTTTGGGAAGTTTTCACTGATGCGGACTGCGGATGGATTCTGTAGTTGGTATTACGATGGGGTTTTGGGAAGGTTTCACTGTCGCGGACTGCGTATGGACTCCAGTTGGTATTACGATGGGGTTTTGGGAAGGTTTCCCTGGCATAGACTGCGCTTGACTCTAGTTGGTATTACAATGGGGTTTTGGGAAGTTTTGACTGACGCTGACTGCGGATGCACTCTAGTTGCTATTATGATGGGTTTTTAGGAAGGTTTCACTGACGCGGACTGCGATGGACTATGGTTGGTATTAATATGGGGTTTTGGGAAGGCTTCACTGATGCGGACTGCGGAAGGACTCTAGTTGGTATTACGATGGGGTTTTCAGAAGGTTTCACTGACGCGGACTGCGATGGACTCTAGTTGGTATTACGATGTAGATTTGGGAAGGTTTCACAGTTGCGGACGGCGCATGAACTCCAGTTGGTATTAAGATGGGGTTTTGGGATATTTTCACATACGCGGACTGCGGATGGACTATAGTTGGTATTATGATGGGTTTTTAGGAAGGTTTCACTGATGCGGACTGCGATGGACAATGGTTGGTTTTACCATGGGGATTTGTGAAGTTTTGACTGACGCCGACAGCGGATGGACTCCAGTTGCTATTATGATGGGGTTTTGGGAAGTTTTCACGGATGCGGACTGCGGATGGATTCTGTAGTTGGTATTGCGATGGGGTTTTGGGAAGGTTTCACAGATGCGGAAAGCGGAAGGACTCCAGTTGGTATTACGATGGGGTTTTGGGAAAGTTTCACAGTTGCGGACGGCGCATGAACTCTAGTTGGTATTAAGATGGGGTTTTGGGATATTTTCACGTACGCGGACTGTGGATGGACTACAGTTGGTATTACGATGGGGTTTTGGGAACTTTTCACTAACACGGACTGCGGATGGACTCCAGTTGGTAATACAATGGGGTTTTTGGAAGGTTTTACTGACACGGGCTGCGGATGGACTCTAGTTGGTATTACGATGGGGTTTTGGGAAGGTTTCACTGTCGCGGACTGCGTATGGACTCTAGTTGGTATTACGATGGGGTTTTGGGAAGGTTTCACAAAAGCGGACTGCTGCTGAACTCTAGTTGTTATTACGATAGGGTTTTGGGAAGGTTTCACTGTCGCGGACTGCATATGGACTCTAGTTGGTATCACAATGTGGATTTGGGAAGGTTTGACAGACGCGGACAGTGGATGGACTCTAGTTGGTATTATGATGTCGTTTTTGGAAAATTTCACAGACGCGGACTGCAGATGGTCTAGTTGGTATTGCGATGGGGTTTTGGGAAGGTTTCACAGACGCGGAAAGCGGGTGGACTCCAGTTGGTATTACGATGGGGTTTTGGGAAAGTTTCACTGTCGCGGACTGTGTATGGACTCTAGTTGGTATTACGATGGGGTTTTGGGAAGGTTTCACTGACGCGGACTGCGATGGACTCTAGTTGGTATTACGATGTTGATTTCGAAAGGTTTGACAGACACGGACAGCGCATGGACTGTAGTTGTTACTACGATGGGGTTTTGGGAGGGTTTCACATAAGTGGACTGCGGACGGAGTCCAATTGGTATCACAATGGGGTTTTGGGAATGTTTCACAAAAGCGGACTGCTGCTGAACTCTAGTTGGTATTACGATGGGGTTTTGGGAAGGTTTCACTGACGCAGACTGCGATGGACTCTAGTTGGTATTACGATGTTGATTTGGGAAGGTTTGACAGACGCGGACAGCGCATGGACTCTAGTTGTTATCATGATGGGGTTTTGGGAAGGTTTCACTGTCGCGGACTGCGTATGGAATATTTGGTATCACAATGTGGATTTGGGAAGGTTTGACAGACGCGGACAGCGGATGGACTCTCGTTGGTATTATGATGTCGTTTTTGGAAAATTTCACAGACGCGGACTGCAGATGGACTAGTTGGTATTACGATCGTGTTTTGGGGAGGTTTCACTGACGCTGACAGCGGATGGACTCCAGTTGGTATTACGAAGGGGTTTTGGGAAGGTTTCACTGTTGCGGACGGCGCATGTACTCTTGTTGGTATTAAGATGGGGTTTTGGGATGTTTTCACGTACGCGGACTGCGGATGGACTCTAGTGGTATTATGAAGGGGTTTTGGGAAGGTTTCACTGTTGCGGATGGCGCATGTACTCTAGTTGGTATTAAGATGGGGTTTTGGGATGTTTTCACATACGCGGACTGCGGATGGACTCTATTTGGTATTACAATGGGCTTTTGGGACGGTTTCACTGATGCGGGCTGCAGATGGACTCTAGTTGTTATTACGATGGGGATTTGGGAAGGTTTCACTGTCGCGGACTGCGTATGGACTCTAGTTGGTATTACGATGGGGTTTTGGGAAGGTTTCACAAAAGCGGACTGCTGCTGAACTCTAGTTGTTATTACGATAGGGTTTTGGGAAGGTTTCACTGTCGCGGACTGCATATGGACTCTAGTTGGTATCACAATGTGGATTTGGGAAGGTTTGACAGACGCGGACAGTGGATGGACTCTAGTTGGTATTATGATGTCGTTTTTGGAAAATTTCACAGACGCGGACTGCAGATGGTCTAGTTGGTATTGCGATGGGGTTTTGGGAAGGTTTCACAGACGCGGAAAGCGGGTGGACTCCAGTTGGTATTACGATGGGGTTTTGGGAAAGTTTCACTGTCGCGGACTGCGTATGGACTCTAGTTGGTATTACGATGGGGTTTTGGGAAGGTTTCACTGACGCGGACTGCGATGGACTCTAGTTGGTATTACGATGTTGATTTCGAAAGGTTTGACAGACACGGACAGCGCATGGACTGTAGTTGTTACTACGATGGGGTTTTGGGAGGGTTTCACATAAGTGGACTGCGGACGGAGTCCAATTGGTATCACAATGGGGTTTTGGGAATGTTTCACAAAAGCGGACTGCTGCTGAACTCTAGTTGGTATTACGATGGGGTTTTGGGAAGGTTTCACTGACGCAGACTGCGATGGACTCTAGTTGGTATTACGATGTTGATTTGGGAAGGTTTGACAGACGCGGACAGCGCATGGACTCTAGTTGTTATCATGATGGGGTTTTGGGAAGGTTTCACTGTCGCGGACTGCGTATGGAATATTTGGTATCACAATGTGGATTTGGGAAGGTTTGACAGACGCGGACAGCGGATGGACTCTCGTTGGTATTATGATGTCGTTTTTGGAAAATTTCACAGACGCGGACTGCAGATGGACTAGTTGGTATTACGATCGTGTTTTGGGGAGGTTTCACTGACGCTGACAGCGGATGGACTCCAGTTGGTATTACGAAGGGGTTTTGGGAAGGTTTCACTGTTGCGGACGGCGCATGTACTCTTGTTGGTATTAAGATGGGGTTTTGGGATGTTTTCACGTACGCGGACTGCGGATGGACTCTAGTGGTATTATGAAGGGGTTTTGGGAAGGTTTCACTGTTGCGGATGGCGCATGTACTCTAGTTGGTATTAAGATGGGGTTTTGGGATGTTTTCACATACGCGGACTGCGGATGGACTCTATTTGTTATTACAATGGGCTTTTGGGACGGTTTCACTGATGCGGGCTGCAGATGGACTCTAGTTGGTATTACGATGGGGTTTTGGGAAGGTTTCACTGACGCGGACTGCGATGGACTCTAGTTGGTATTACGATGTTGATTTCGGAAGGTTTGACAGACACGGACAGTGCATGGACTCTAGTTTTTATTACGATGGGGTTTAGGGAGGGTTTCACATAAGTGGACTGCGGACGGAGTCCAATTGGTATCACGATGGGGTTTTGGGAATGTTTCACAAAAGCGGACTGCTGCTGAACTCTAGTTGGTATTACGATGGGGTTTTGGGAAGGTTTAACTGACGCAGACTGCGATGGACTCTACTTGGTATTATGATGTTGATTTGGGAAGGTTTGACAGACGCGGACAGCGCATGGACTCTAGTTGTTATCATGATGGGGTTTTGGGAAGGTTTCACTGTCGCGGACTGCGTATGGACCAGTTGGTATCACAATGTGGATTTGGGAAGGTTTGACAGACGCGGACAGCGGATGGACTCTCGTTGGTATTATGATGTCGTTTTTGGAAAATTTCACAGACGCGGACTGCAGATGGACTAATTGGTATACGATTGGGTTTTGGGGAGGTTTCACTGACGCTGACTGCGATGGACTCCCGTTGGTATAAAGATGGGGTTTTGGAAAGGTTTCACAGACGCGGACAGCGGATGGACTCCAGTTGGTATTACGAAGGGGTTTTGGGAAGGTTTCACTGTTGCGGACGGCGCATGTACTCTTGTTGGTATTAAGATGGGGTTTTGGGATGTTTTCACATACGCGGACTGCGGATGGACTCTAGTTGGTATTACGAAGGGGTTTTGGGAAGTTTTCACTGTTGCGGACGGCGCATGTACTCTAGTTGGTATTAAGATGGGGTTTTGGGATGTTTTCACATACGCGGACTGCGGATGGACTCTAGTTGGTATTACGATGGGCTTTTGGGACGGTTTCTCTGATGCGGGCTGCAGATGGACTCTAGTTGGTATTACAATGGGGTTGTGGGAAGGCTTCACTGAAGCAAACTGCGATGGACTATAGTTGGTATTGCCATGGGGATTTGGGAAGTTTTGACTGACACTGACTGCGGATACACTCTAGCTGCTATTATGATGGGTTTTTAGGAAGGTTTCACTGACGCTGACTGTGATGGACTCTAGTTCGTATTGCAATGTGGATTTGGGAAAGTTTCACTGACGCAGACTGCGATGGACTATAGTTGGTATTACCATGGGGATTTGGGAAGTTTTGACTGATGCCGACAGCGGATGGACTCTAGTCGCTATTACGGTGGGGTTTTGGGAAGTTTTCACGGACGCAGACTGTGGATGGATTCTGTAGGTGGTATTGCGATGGGGTTTTGGGAAGGTTTCACTGACGCGGACTGCTGATGGACTCTGGTTGGTATTAATATGGGGTTTTGGGAAGGCTTCACTTATGCGTTCTGCGGATGGACTCTAGTTGGTATTACGATGGGGTTTTCGGAAGGTTTCACTGACGCAGACTGCGATGGACTATAGTTGGTATTACCATGGGGATTTGGGAAGTTTTGACTGATGCCAACAGTGGATGGACTCTAGTCGCTATTACGATGGGGTTTTGGGAAGTTTTCACGGACGCAGACTGTGGATGGATTCTGTAGGTGGTATTGCGATGGGGTATTGGGAAGGTTTCACTGACGCGGACTGCTGATGGACTCTGGTTGGTATTAATATGGGGTTTTGGGAAGGCTTCACTGATGCGGACTGGGGATGGACTCTAGTTGGTATTACGACGGGGTTTTCAGAAGGTTTCACTGACGCGGACTGCGATGGACTCTAGTTGGTATTACGATGTTGATTTGGGAAGGTTTCACAGTTGCGGACGGCGCATGAACTCTAGTTGGTATTAAGATGGGGTTTTGGGATATTTTCACATACGCGGACTGCGGATGGACTATAGTTGGTATTACAATGGGGTTTTGGGAACTTTTCACTAATGCGGACTGCGGATGGACTCCAGTTGGTAATACAATGGGGTTTTTAGAAGGTTTTAATGACGCGGACTGCGGATAGACTCTAGTTGGTATTACGATGGGGTTTTGGGAAGGTTTCACTGTCGCGGACTGCGTATGGACTCCAGTTGGTATTACGATGGGGTTTTGGGAAGGATTCCCTGGCATAGACTGCGCTTGACTCTAGTTGGTATTACAATGGGGTTTTGGGAAGTTTTGACTGACGCTGACTGCGGATGCACTCTAGTTGCTATTATGATGGGTTTTTAGGAAGGTTTCACTGACGCGGACTGCGATGGACAATGGTTGGTTTTACCATGGGGATTTGTGAAGTTTTGACTGACGCCGACAGCGGATGGACTCCAGTTGCTATTATGATGGGATTTTGGGAAGTTTTCACTGATGTGGACTGCGGATGGATTCTGTAGTTGGTATTGCGATGTGGTTTTGGGAAGGTTTCACTGTCGCGGACTGCATATGGACTCTAGTTGGTATCACAATGTGGATTTGGGAAGGTTTGACAGACGCGGACAGTGGATGGACTCTAGTTGGTATTATGATGTCGTTTTTGGAATATTTCACAGACGCGGACTGCAGATGGACTAGTTGGTATTGCGATGGGGTTTTGGGAAGGTTTCACAGACGCGGAAAGCGGGTGGACTCCAGTTGGTATTACGATGGGGTTTTGGGAAGGTTTCACTGTTGCGGACGGCGCATGTACTCTTGTTGGTATTAAGATGGGGTTTTGGGATGTTTTCACGTACGCGGACTGCGGATGGACTCTAGTGGTATTATGAAGGGGTTTTGGGAAGGTTTCACTGTTGCGGATGGCGCATGTACTCTAGTTGGTATTAAGATGGGGTTTTGGGATGTTTTCACATACGCGGACTGCGGATGGACTCTATTTGGTATTACAATGGGCTTTTGGGACGGTTTCACTGATGCGGGCTGCAGATGGACTCTAGTTGGTATTACAATGGGGTTGTGGGAAGGCTTCACTGAAGCAGACTGCGATGGACTATAGTTGGTATTACCATGGGGATTTGGGAAGTTTTGGCTGACAGTGACTGCGGATACACTCTAGTTGCTATTATGATGTGTTTTTAGGAAGGTTTCACTGACGCTGACTGCGATGGACTGTAGTTGGTATTACAATGGCGATTTGGGATGGTTTCACTGACGCAGACTGCGATGGACTATAGTTGGTATTACCATGGGGATTTGGGGAGTTTTGACTGATGCAGACAGCGGATGGACTCTCGTCGCTATTACGATGGGGTTTTGGGAAGTTTTCACGGACGCAGACTGTGGATGGATTCTGTAGGTGGTATTGCGATGGGGTTTTGGGAAGGTTTCACTGACGCGGACTGCTGATGGACTCTGGTTGGTATTAAGATGGGGTTTTGGGATATTTTCACATACGCGGACTGCGGATGGACTATAGTTGGTATTACGATGGGGTTTTGGGAACTTTTCACTAACGCGGACTGCGGATGGACTCCAGTTGGTAATACAATGGGGTTTTTGGAAGGTTTTACTGACGCGGGCTGTGGATGGACTCTAGTTCATATTACGATGGGGTTTTGGGAAGGTTTCACTGTCGCGAACTGTGTATGGACTCTAGTTGGTATTACGATGGGGTTTTGGGAAGGTTTCAATGACGCGGACTGCGATGGACTCTAGATGGTATTACGATGTTGATTTCGGAAGGTTTGACAGAAGCGGACAGCACATGGACTCTAGTTGTTATTACGATGGGGATTTGGGAATGTTTCACTGTCGCGGACTGCGTATGGACTCTAGTTGTAATTACGATGGGGTTTTGGGAGGGTTTCACATAAGTGGACTGCGGACGGAGTCCAATTGGTGTCACAATGGGGTTTTGGGAATGTTTCACAAAAGCGGACTGCTGCTGAACTCTAGTTGGTATTACGATGGGGATTTGGGAAGGTTTCACTGACGCAGACTGCGAGGGACTCTAGTTGGTATTACGATGTTGATTTGGGAAGGTTTGACAGACGTGGACAGCGCATGGACTCTAGTTGTTATTACGATGGGGTTTTGGGAATGTTTCACAAAAGCGGACTGCTGCTGAACTCTAGTTGGTATTACGATGGGGATTTGGGAATGTTTAACTGACGCAGACTGCGAGGGACTCTAGTTGGTATTACGATGTTGATTTCGGAAGGTTTGACAGAAGCGGACAGCACATGGACTCTAGTTGTTATTACGATGGGGATTTGGGAATGTTTCACTGTCGCGGACTGCGTATGGACTCTAGTTGTAATTACGATGGGGTTTTGGGAGGGTTTCACATAAGTGGACTGCGGACGGAGTCCAATTGGTGTCACGATGGGGTTTTGGGAATGTTTCACAAAAGCGGACTGCTGCTGAACTCTAGTTGGTATTACGATGGGGATTTGTGAAGGTTTCACTGACGCAGACTGCGAGGGACTCTAGTTGGTATTACGATGTTGATTTGGGAAGGTTTGACAGACGTGGACAGCGCATGGACTCTAGTTGTTATTACGATGTGGTTTTGGGAAGGTTTCACTGACGCGGAAAGCGGATGGACTCTAGTTGGTATTACGATGGGGTTTTGGGAAGGTTTCACAGTTGCGGACGGCACATGAACTCTAGTTGGTATTAAGATGGGGTTTTGGGATATTTTCACATACGCGGACTGCGGATGGACTATAGTTGGTATTACGATGGGGTTTTTGGAAGGTTTTACTGACGCGGGCTGCGGATGGACTCTAGTTGGTATTACGATGGGGTTTTGGGAATATTTCACAAAAGCGGACTGCTGCTGAACTCTAGTTGGTATTACGATGGGGATTTGGGAAGGTTTCACTGACGCAGACTGCGAGGGACTCTAGTTGGTATTACGATGTTGATTTGGGAAGGTTTGACAGACGTGGACAGCGCATGGACTCTAGTTGTTATTACGATGTGGGTTTGGGAAGGTTTCACTGACGCGGAAAGCGGATGGACTCTAGTTGGTATTACGATGGGGTTTTGGGAAGGTTTCACAGTTGCGGACGGCGCATGAACTCTAGTTGGTATTAAGATGGGGTTTTGGGATGTTTTCACATACGCGGACTGCGGATGGACTCTAGTTGGTATTATGATGGGGTTTTGGGAGGGTTTCACATAAGTGGACTGCGGACGGAGTCCAATTGGTATCACAATGGGGTTTTGGGAATGTTTCACAAAAGCGGACTGCTGCTGAACTCTAGTTGGTATTACGATGGGGTTTTGGGAAGGTTTCACTGACGCAGACTGCGATGGACTCTAGTTGGTATTACGATGTTGATTTCGGAAGGTTTGACAGACGCGGACAGCGCATGGACTCTAGTTGTTATCATGATGGGGTTTTGGGAAGGTTTCACTGTCGCGGACTGCGTATGGACTAGTTGGTATCACAATGTGGATTTGGGAAGGTTTGACAGACGCGGACAGCGGATGGACTCTTGTTGGTATTATGATGTCGTTTTTGGAAAATTTCACAGACGCGGACTGCAGATGGACTAGTTGGTATTACGATCGTGTTTTGGGGAGGTTTCACTGACGCTGACAGCGGATGGACTCCAGTTGGTATTACGAAGGGGTTTTGGGAAGGTTTCACTGTTGCGGACGGCGCATGTACTCTAGTTGGTATTAAGATGGGGTTTTGGGACGGTTTCACTGATGCGGGCTGCAGATGGACTCTAGTTGGTATTACAATGGGGTTGTGGGAAGGCTTCACTGAAGCAGACTGCGATGGACTATAGTTGGTACTACCATGGGGATTTCGGAAGTTTTGGCTGACAGTGACTGCGGATACACTCTAGTTGCTATTATGATGTGTTTTTAGGAAGGTTTCACTGACGCTGACTGCGATGGACTCTAGTTGGTATTACAATGGGGATTTGGGGAGTTTTGACTGATGCAGACAGCGGATGGACTCTCGTCGCTATTACGATGGGGTTTTGGGAAGTTTTCACGGACGCAGACTGTGGATGGATTCTGTAGGTGGTATTGCGATGGGGTTTTGGGAAGGTTTCACTGACGCGGACTGCTGATGGACTCTGGTTGGTATTAAGATGGGGTTTTGGGATATTTTCACATACGCGGACTGCGGATGGACTATAGTTGGTATTACGATGGGGTTTTGGGAACTTTTCACTAACGCGGACTGCGGATGGACTCCAGTTGGTAATACAATGGGGTTTTTGGAAGGTTTTACTGACGCGGGCTGTGGATGGACTCTAGTTCATATTACGATGGGGTTTTGGGAAGGTTTCACTGTCGCGAACTGTGTATGGACTCTAGTTGGTATTACGATGGGGTTTTGGGAAGGTTTCAATGACGCGGACTGCGATGGACTCTAGATGGTATTACGATGTTGATTTCGGAAGGTTTGACAGAAGCGGACAGCACATGGACTCTAGTTGTTATTACGATGGGGATTTGGGAATGTTTCACTGTCGCGGACTGCGTATGGACTCTAGTTGTAATTACGATGGGGTTTTGGGAGGGTTTCACATAAGTGGACTGCGGACGGAGTCCAATTGGTGTCACGATGGGGTTTTGGGAATGTTTCACAAAAGCGGACTGCTGCTGAACTCTAGTTGGTATTACGATGGGGATTTGGGAAGGTTTCACTGACGCAGACTGCGAGGGACTCTAGTTGGTATTACGATGTTGATTTGGGAAGGTTTGACAGACGTGGACAGCGCATGGACTCTAGTTGTTATTACGATGGGGTTTTGGGAATGTTTCACAAAAGCGGACTGCTGCTGAACTCTAGTTGGTATTACGATGGGGATTTGGGAATGTTTAACTGACGCAGACTGCGAGGGACTCTAGTTGGTATTACGATGTTGATTTCGGAAGGTTTGACAGAAGCGGACAGCACATGGACTCTAGTTGTTATTACGATGGGGATTTGGGAATGTTTCACTGTCGCGGACTGCGTATGGACTCTAGTTGTAATTACGATGGGGTTTTGGGAGGGTTTCACATAAGTGGACTGCGGACGGAGTCCAATTGGTGTCACGATGGGGTTTTGGGAATGTTTCACAAAAGCGGACTGCTGCTGAACTCTAGTTGGTATTACGATGGGGATTTGTGAAGGTTTCACTGACGCAGACTGCGAGGGACTCTAGTTGGTATTACGATGTTGATTTGGGAAGGTTTGACAGACGTGGACAGCGCATGGACTCTAGTTGTTATTACGATGTGGTTTTGGGAAGGTTTCACTGACGCGGAAAGCGGATGGACTCTAGTTGGTATTACGATGGGGTTTTGGGAAGGTTTCACAGTTGCGGACGGCACATGAACTCTAGTTGGTATTAAGATGGGGTTTTGGGATATTTTCACATACGCGGACTGCGGATGGACTATAGTTGGTATTACGATGGGGTTTTGGGAACTTTTCTCTAATGCGGACTGCGGATGGACTCCAGTTGGTAATACAATGGGGTTTTTGGAAGGTTTTACTGACGCGGGCTGCGGATGGACTCTAGTTGGTATTACGATGGGGTTTTGGGAATATTTCACAAAAGCGGACTGCTGCTGAACTCTAGTTGGTATTACGATGGGGATTTGGGAAGGTTTCACTGACGCAGACTGCGAGGGACTCTAGTTGGTATTACGATGTTGATTTGGGAAGGTTTGACAGACGTGGACAGCGCATGGACTCTAGTTGTTATTACGATGTGGGTTTGGGAAGGTTTCACTGACGCGGAAAGCGGATGGACTCTAGTTGGTATTACGATGGGGTTTTGGGAAGGTTTCACAGTTGCGGACGGCGCATGAACTCTAGTTGGTATTAAGATGGGGTTTTGGGATGTTTTCACATACGCGGACTGCGGATGGACTCTAGTTGGTATTATGATGGGGTTTTGGGAGGGTTTCACATAAGTGGACTGCGGACGGAGTCCAATTGGTATCACAATGGGGTTTTGGGAATGTTTCACAAAAGCGGACTGCTGCTGAACTCTAGTTGGTATTACGATGGGGTTTTGGGAAGGTTTCACTGACGCAGACTGCGATGGACTCTAGTTGGTATTACGATGTTGATTTCGGAAGGTTTGACAGACGCGGACAGCGCATGGACTCTAGTTGTTATCATGATGGGGTTTTGGGAAGGTTTCACTGTCGCGGACTGCGTATGGACTAGTTGGTATCACAATGTGGATTTGGGAAGGTTTGACAGACGCGGACAGCGGATGGACTCTTGTTGGTATTATGATGTCGTTTTTGGAAAATTTCACAGACGCGGACTGCAGATGGACTAGTTGGTATTACGATCGTGTTTTGGGGAGGTTTCACTGACGCTGACAGCGGATGGACTCCAGTTGGTATTACGAAGGGGTTTTGGGAAGGTTTCACTGTTGCGGACGGCGCATGTACTTTAGTTGGTATTAAGATGGGGTTTTGGGACGGTTTCACTGATGCGGGCTGCAGATGGACTCTAGTTGGTATTACAATGGGGTTGTGGGAAGGCTTCACTGAAGCAGACTGCGATGGACTATAGTTGGTACTACCATGGGGATTTCGGAAGTTTTGGCTGACAGTGACTGCGGATACACTCTAGTTGCTATTATGATGTGTTTTTAGGAAGGTTTCACTGACGCTGACTGCGATGGACTCTAGTTGGTATTACAATGGGGATTTGGGAAGGTTTCACTGACGCAGACTGCGATGGACTATAGTTGGTATTACCATGGGGATTTGGGAAGTTTTGACTGATGCCGACAGCGGATGGACTCTAGTCGCTATTACGATGGGGTTTTGGGAAGTTTTCACGGACGCAGACTGTGGATGGATTCTGTAGGTGGTATTGCGATGGGGTTTTGGGAAGGTTTCACTGACGCGGACTGCTGATGGACTCTGGTTGGTATTACTATGGGGTTTTGGGAAGGCTTCACTGATGCGGACTGCGGATGGACTCTATTTGGTATTACGATGGGGTTTTCGGAAGGTTTCACTGACGTGGACTGCGATGAACTCTAGTTGGTATTACAATGTTGATTTGGGAAGGTTTGACAGACGCGGACAGCGCATGGTCTCTAGTTGTTATTACGATGGGGTTTTGGGAGGGTTTCACATACGTGGACTGCGGACAGAGTCCACTTGGTATTACGTTGCGGTTTTGGGAAGGTTTCACAAAAGCGGACTGTTGCTGAAATCTAGTTGTTATTACGATGGGGATTTGGGAAGATTTCACTGTCGCGGACTGCGTATGGACTCCAGTTGGTATTACGATGGGGTTTTGGGAAGGATTCCCTGGCATAGACTGCGGTTGACTCTAGTTGGTATTACAATGGGATTTTGGGATGTTTTGACTGACGCTGACTGCGGATGCACTCTAGTTGCTATTATGATGGGTTTTTAGGAAGGTTTCACTGACGCGGACTGCGATGGACAATGGTTGGTTTTACCATGGGGATTTGTGAAGTTTTGACTGATGCCAACAGCGGATGGACTCCAGTTGCTATTATGATGGGGTTTTGGGAAGTTTTCACTGATGCGGACTGCGGATGGATTCTGTAGTTGGTATTGCAATGGGGTTTTGGGAAGGTTTCACAGACGCGGAAAGCGGATGGACTCCAGTTGGTATTACGATGGGGTTTTGGGAAGGTTTCACAGTTGCGGACGGTGCATGGACTGTAGTTGTTATTACGATGGGGTTTTGGGAGGGTTTCACATAAGTGGACTGCGGACGGAGTCCAATTGGTATCACGATGGGGTTTTGGGAATGTTTCACTGTCGCGGACTGCGTATGGACTCTTGTTGGTATTACGATGGGGTTTTGGGAAGGTTTCATTGACGCTGACTGCGATGGACTGCCGTTGGTATCACAATGTGGTTTGGGAAGGTTTCACAGACGCGGACAGTGGATGGACTCTAGTTGGTATTACGAAGGGGTTTTGGGAAGGTTTCACTGTTGCGGACGGCGCATGTACTCTAGTTGGTATTATGATGCGCTTTTGGGAAGGTTTCACTGACGCGGGCTGCGGATGGACTCTAGTTGGTATTACGATGGGATTTTGGGGAGGTTTCACTGACGTGGACTGCGGACGGATTCTATTTGGTGTTACGATGGTGTTTTGAGAAGGTTTTACTGACGCGGGCTGCGGATGGACTCTAGTTGGTATTATGATGGGGATTTGGGAAGGTTTCACTGACACAGACTGCAAGGGACTCTAGTTGGTATTACGATGGGGTTTTGGGAAAGTTTGACAGACGCGGACAGCGCATGGACTCTAGTTGTTATTACGATGGGGATTTGGGAAGGATTCCCTGGCATAGATTGCGCTTGACTCTAGTTGGTATTACAATGGGGTTTTGGGAAGTTTTGACTGACGCTGACTGCGGATGGACTCCAGTTGCTATTATGATGGGATTTTGTGAAGGTTTCACAGACGCGGAAAGCGGATGGACTCCAGTTGGTATTACGATGGCGTTTTGGGAAGGTTTCACATACGCGGACTGCGGATGGACTATAGTTGGTATTACGATGTTGATTTGGGAAGGTTTGACAGACGTGGACAGCGCATGGACTCTAGTTGTTATTACGATGTGGTTTTGGGAAGGTTTCACTGACGCGGAAAGCGGATGGACTCTAGTTGGTATTACGATGGGGTTTTGGGAAGGTTTCACAGTTGCGGACGGCGCATGAACTCTAGTTGGTATTAAGATGGGGTTTTGGGATGTTTTCACATACGCGGACTGCGGATGGACTCTAGTTGGTATTATGATGGGGTTTTGGGAAGGTTTCACTGTCCCGGACTGCGATGGACACTAGTTGATAATTTGCAGCTGATTAGGGAAATTTTGCCAGACGTGGACTGCGCATTGACTCTTGTTGTTATTACGATAGGGTTTTGGGAAGCTTTCACTGCCGTGGACTGCGGATGGACTCTAGTTGGTATTACGATGGGTTATTGGGAATGCTTCATTGACGCCCACTGGTGATGTACTCTAGTTGGTATTACAATGGGGTTTCGGGAAGGTTTCACTGTCGCAGACTGCGTATGGACTCCAGTTGGTATTACGATGGGGTTTTGGGAAGGATTCCCTGGCATAGACTGCGCTTGACTCTAGTTGGTATTACAATGGGGTTTTGGGAAGTTTTGACTGACGCTGACTGAGGATGCACTCTAGTTGCTATTATGATGGGTTTTTAGGAAGGTTTCACTGACGCGGACTGCGATGGACAATGGTTGGTTTTACCATGGGGATTTGTGAAGTTTTGACTGACGCTGACAGCGGATGGACTCCAGTTGGTATTACGAAGGGGTTTTGGGAAGGTTTCACTGTTGCGGACGGCGCATGTACTCTAGTTGGTATTAAGATGGGGTTTTGGGACGGTTTCACTGATGCGGGCTGCAGATGGACTCTAGTTGGTATTACAATGGGGTTGTGGGAAGGCTTCACTGAAGCAGACTGCGATGGACTATAGTTGGTATTACCATGGGGATTTCGGAAGTTTTGGCTGACAGTGACTGCGGATACACTCTAGTTGCTATTATGATGTGTTTTTAGGAAGGTTTCACTGACGCTGACTGCGATGGACTCTAGTTGGTATTACAATGGGGATTTGGGAAGGTTTCACTGACGCAGACTGCGATGGACTATAGTTGGTATTACCATGGGGATTTGGGAAGTTTTGACTGATGCCGACAGCGGATGGACTCTAGTCGCTATTACGATGGGGTTTTGGGAAGTTTTCACGGACGCAGACTGTGGATGGATTCTGTAGGTGGTATTGCGATGGGGTTTTGGGAAGGTTTCACTGACGCGGACTGCTGATGGACTCTGGTTGGTATTACTATGGGGTTTTGGGAAGGCTTCACTGATGCGGACTGCGGATGGACTCTAGTTGGTATTACGATGGGGTTTTCGGAAGGTTTCACTGACGTGGACTGCGATGAACTCTAGTTGGTATTACGATGTTGATTTGGGAAGGTTTGACAGACGCGGACAGCGCATGGTCTCTAGTTGTTATTACGATGGGGTTTTGGGAGGGTTTCACATACGTGGACTGCGGACAGAGTCCACTTGGTATTACGTTGCGGTTTTGGGAAGGTTTCACAAAAGCGGACTGTTGCTGAAATCTAGTTGTTATTACGATGGGGATTTGGGAAGATTTCACTGTCGCGGACTGCGTATGGACTCCAGTTGGTATTACGATGGGGTTTTGGGAAGGATTCCCTGGCATAGACTGCGGTTGACTCTAGTTGGTATTACAATGGGATTTTGGGATGTTTTGACTGACGCTGACTGCGGATGCACTCTAGTTGCTATTATGATGGGTTTTTAGGAAGGTTTCACTGACGCGGACTGCGATGGATAATGGTTGGTTTTACCATGGGGATTTGTGAAGTTTTGACTGATGCCAACAGCGGATGGACTCCAGTTGCTATTATGATGGGGTTTTGGGAAGTTTTCACTGATGCGGACTGCGGATGGATTCTGTAGTTGGTATTGCAATGGGGTTTTGGGAAGGTTTCACAGACGCGGAAAGCGGATGGACTCCAGTTGGTATTACGATGGGGTTTTGGGAAGGTTTCACAGATGCGGACGGTGCATGGACTGTAGTTGTTATTACGATGGGGTTTTGGGAGGGTTTCACATAAGTGGACTGCGGACGGAGTCCAATTGGTATCACGATGGGGTTTTGGGAATGTTTCACTGTCGCGGACTGCGTATGGACTCTTGTTGGTATTACGATGGGGTTTTGGGAAGGTTTCATTGACGCTGACTGCGATGGACTGCCGTTGGTATCACAATGTGGTTTGGGAAGGTTTCACAGACGCGGACAGTGGATGGACTCTAGTTGGTATTACGAAGGGGTTTTGGGAAGGTTTCACTGTTGCGGACGGCGCATGTACTCTAGTTGGTATTATGATGCGCTTTTGGGAAGGTTTCACTGACGCGGGCTGCGGATGGACTCTAGTTGGTATTACGATGGGATTTTGGGGAGGTTTCACTGACGTGGACTGCGGACGGATTCTATTTGGTGTTACGATGGTGTTTTGAGAAGGTTTTACTGACGCGGGCTGCGGATGGACTCTAGTTGGTATTATGATGGGGATTTGGGAAGGTTTCACTGACACAGACTGCAAGGGACTCTAGTTGGTATTACGATGGGGTTTTGGGAAAGTTTGACAGACGCGGACAGCGCATGGACTCTAGTTGTTATTACGATGGGGATTTGGGAAGGATTCCCTGGCATAGATTGCGCTTGACTCTAGTTGGTATTACAATGGGGTTTTGGGAAGTTTTGACTGACGCTGACTGCGGATGGACTCCAGTTGCTATTATGATGGGATTTTGTGAAGGTTTCACAGACGCGGAAAGCGGATGGACTCCAGTTGGTATTACGATGGCGTTTTGGGAAGGTTTCACATACGCGGACTGCGGATGGACTATAGTTGGTATTACGATGTTGATTTGGGAAGGTTTGACAGACGTGGACAGCGCATGGACTCTAGTTGTTATTACGATGTGGTTTTGGGAAGGTTTCACTGACGCAGAAAGCGGATGGACTCTAGTTGGTATTACGATGGGGTTTTGGGAAGGTTTCACAGTTGCGGACGGCGCATGAACTCTAGTTGGTATTAAGATGGGGTTTTGGGATGTTTTCACATACGCGGACTGCGGATGGACTCTAGTTGGTATTATGATGGGGTTTTGGGAAGGTTTCACTGTCCCGGACTGCGATGGACACTAGTTGGTAATTTGCAGCTGATTAGGGAAATTTTGCCAGACGCGGACTGCGCATTGACTCTTGTTGTTATTACGATAGGGTTTTGGGAAGCTTTCACTGCCGTGGACTGCGGATGGACTCTAGTTGGTATTACGATGGGTTATTGGGAATGCTTCATTGACGCCCACTGGTGATGTACTCTAGTTGGTATTACAATGGGGTTTCGGGAAGGTTTCACTGTTCCAGACTGCGTATGGACTCCAGTTGGTATTACGATGGGGTTTTGGGAAGGATTCCCTGGCATAGACTGCGCTTGACTCTAGTTGGTATTACAATGGGGTTTTGGGAAGTTTTGACTGACGCTGACTGAGGATGCACTCTAGTTGCTATTATGATGGGTTTTTAGGAAGGTTTCACTGACGCGGACTGCGATGGACAATGGTTGGTTTTACCATGGGGATTTGTGAAGTTTTGACTGACGCCGACAGCGGATGGACTCCAGTTGCTATTATGATGGGGTTTGGGACGTTTTCACTGATGTGGACTGCGGATGGATTCTGTAGTTGGTATTGCGATGTGGTTTTGGGAAGGTTTCACTGTCGCGGACTGCATATGGACTCTAGTTGGTATCACAATGTGGATTTGGGAAGGTTTGACAGACGCGGACAGTGGATGGACTCTAGTTGGTATTATGATGTCGTTTTTGGAAAATTTCACAGACGCGGACTGCAGATGGACTAGTTGGTATTGCGATGGGGTTTTGGGAAGGTTTCACAGACGCGGAAAGCGGGTGGACTCCAGTTGGTATTACGATGGGGTTTTGGGAAGGTTTCACAGTTGCGGACGGAACATGAACTCTAGTTGGTATTAAGATGGGGTTTTGGGATATTTTCACATACGCGGACTGCGTATGGACTCCAGTTGGTAATACAATGGGGTTTTGGGAAGGTTTCACTGACGCAGACTGCGATGGACTCTAGTTGGTATTACGATGTTGATTTGGGAAGGTTTGACAGACGCGGACAGCGCATGGACTCTAGTTGTTATCAGGATGGGGTTTTGGGAAGGTTTCACTGTCGCGGACTGCGTATGGACTAGTTGGTATCACAATGTGGATTTGGGAAGGTTTGACAGACGCGGACAGCGGATGGACTCTCGTTGGTATTATGATGTCGTTTTTGGAAAATTTCACAGACGCGGACTGCAGATGGACTAGTTGGTATTACGATCGTGTTTTGGGGAGGTTTCACTGACGCTGACAGCGGATGGACTCCAGTTGGTATTACGAAGGGGTTTTGGGAAGGTTTCACTGTTGCGGACGGCGCATGTACTCTTGTTGGTATTAAGATGGGGTTTTGGGATGTTTTCACATACGCGGACTGCGGATGGACTATAGTTGGTATTACGATGGGGTTTTGGGAACTTTTCACTAACGCGGACGGCGGATGGACTCCAGTTGGTAACACAATGGGGTTTTTGGAAGGTTTTACTGACGCGGGCAGCGGATGGACTCTAGTTGGTATTACGCTGGGGTTTTGGGAAGGTTTCACTGTCGCAGACTGCGTATGGACTCTAATTTGTATTACGATGGGGTTTTGGGAAGGTTTCACTGTCGCGGACTGCGTATGGACTCTAGTTGGTATTACGATGGGGTTTTGGGAAGGTTTCACTGACGCGGACTGCGATGGACTCTAGTTGGTATTACGATGTTGATTTCGGAAGGTTTGACAGACACGGACAGTGCATGGACTCTAGTTGTTATTACGATGGGGTTTTGGGAGGGTTTCACATAAGTGGACTGCGGACGGAGTCCAATTGGTATCACGATGGGGTTTTGGGAATGTTTCACTGTTGCGGACGGCGCATGTACTCTTGTTGGTATTAAGATGGGGTTTTGGGATGTTTTCACGTACGCGGACTGCGGATGGACTCTGGTATTACGAAGGGGTTTTGGGAAGTTTTCACTGTTGCGGACGGCGCATGTACTCTAGTTGGTATTAAGATGGGGTTTTGGGATGTTTTCACATACGCGGACTGCGGATGGACTCTAGTTGGTATTACGATGGGCTTTTGGGACGGTTTCACTGATGCGGGCTGCAGATGGACTCTAGTTGGTATTACAATGGGGTTGTGGGAAGGCTTCACTGAAGCAAACTGCGATGGACTATAGTTGGTATTACCATGGGGATTTGGGAAGTTTTGACTGACACTGACTGCGGATACACTCTAGCTGCTATTATGATGGGTTTTTAGGAAGGTTTCACTGACGCTGACTGTGATGGACTCTAGTTCGTATTGCAATGTGGATTTGGGAAAGTTTCACTGACGCAGACTGCGATGGACTATAGTTGGTATTACCATGGGGATTTGGGAAGTTTTGACTGATGCCGACAGCGGATGGACTCTAGTCGCTATTACGGTGGGGTTTTGGGAAGTTTTCACGGACGCAGACTGTGGATGGATTCTGTAGGTGGTATTGCGATGGGGTTTTGGGAAGGTTTCACTGACGCGGACTGCTGATGGACTCTGGTTGGTATTAATATGGGGTTTTGGGAAGGCTTCACTTCTGCGTTCTGCGGATGGACTCTAGTTGGTATTACGATGGGGTTTTCGGAAGGTTTCACTGACGCAGACTGCGATGGACTATAGTTGGTATTACCATGGGGATTTGGGAAGTTTTGACTGATGCCAACAGTGGATGGACTCTAGTCGCTATTACGATGGGGTTTTGGGAAGTTTTCACGGACGCAGACTGTGGATGGATTCTGTATGTGGTATTGCGATGGGGTATTGGGAAGGTTTCACTGACGCGGACTGGGGATGGACTCTAGTTGGTATTACGACGGGGTTTTCAGAAGGTTTCACTGACGCGGACTGCGATGGACTCTAGTTGGTATTACGATGTTGATTTGGGAAGGTTTCACAGTTGCGGACGGCGCATGAACTCTAGTTGGTATTAAGATGGGGTTTTGGGATATTTTCACATACGCGGACTGCGGATGGACTATAGTTGGTATTATGATGGGTTTTTAGGAAGGTTTCACTGACGCGGACTGCGATGGACTATAGTTGGTATTACCATGGGGATTTGGGAAGATTTCACTGTCGCGGACTGGGTATGGACTCCAGTTTGTATTACGATGGGGTTTTGTGAAGGATTCCCTGGCATAGACTGCGCTTGACTCTAGTTGGTATTACAATGGGATTTTGGGATGTTTTGACTGACACCGACAGCGGATGGACTCTAGTTGTTATCATGATGGGGTTTTGGGAAGGTTTCACTGTCGCGGACTGCGTATGGACTCTAGTTGGTATCACAATGTGGATTTGGGAAGGTTTGACAGACGCGGACAGCGGATGGACTCTAGTTGGTATTATGATGTCGTTTTTGGAAAATTTCACAGACGCGGACTGCAGATGGACTAGTTGGTATTACGATCGGGTTTTGGGGAGGTTTCACTGACGCTGACTGCGATGGACTCCCGTTGGTATTAAGATGGGGTTTTGGGATGTTTTCACATACGCGGACTGCGGATGGACTCTAGTTGGTATTACGATGGGATTTTGGGGAGGTTTCACTGACGTGGACTGCGGACGGATTCTATTTGGTGTTACGATGGTGTTTTGAGAAGGTTTTACTGATGCGGGCTGCGGATGGACTCTAGTTGGTATTATGATGGGGATTTGGGAAGGTTTCACTGACACAGACTGCAAGGGACTCTAGTTGGTATTACGATGGGTTTTTGGGAAAGTTTGACAGACGCGGACAGCGCATGGACTCTAGTTGTTATTACGATGGGGATTTGGGAAGGATTCACTGGCATAGATTGCGCTTGACTCTAGTTGGTATTACAATGGGGTTTTGGGAAGTTTTGACTGACGCTGACTGCGGATGCACTCTTGTTGCTATTATGATGGGTTTTTAGGAAGGTTTCACTGACGCGGACTGCGATGGACTATGGCTGGTTTTACATGGGAATTTGTGAAGTTTTGACTGACGCCGACAGCGGATGGACTCCAGTTGCTATTATGATGGGATTTTGTGAAGGTTTCACAGACGCGGAAAGCGGATGGACTCCAGTTGGTATTACGATGGCGTTTTGGGAAGGTTTCACATACGCGGACTGCGGATGGACTATAGTTGGTATTACGATGTTGATTTGGGAAGGTTTGACAGACGTGGACAGCGCATGGACTCTAGTTGTTATTACGATGTGGTTTTGGGAAGGTTTCACTGACGCGGAAAGCGGATGGACTCTAGTTGGTATTACGATGGGGTTTTGGGAAGGTTTCACAGTTGCGGACGGCGCATGAACTCTAGTTGGTATTAAGATGGGGTTTTGGGATGTTTTCACATACGCGGACTGCGGATGGACTCTAGTTGGTATTATGATGGGGTTTTGGGAAGGTTTCACTGTCCCGGACTGCGATGGACACTAGTTGATAATTTGCAGCTGATTAGGGAAATTTTGCCAGACGCGGACTGCGCATTGACTCTTGTTGTTATTACGATAGGGTTTTGGGAAGCTTTCACTGCCGTGGACTGCGGATGGACTCTAGTTGGTATTACGATGGTTTATTGGGAATGCTTCATTGACGCCCACTGGTGATGTACTCTAGTTGGTATTACAATGGGGTTTCGGGAAGGTTTCACTGTCGCAGACTGCGTATGGACTCCAGTTGGTATTACGATGGGGTTTTGGGAAGGATTCCCTGGCATAGACTGCGCTTGACTCTAGTTGGTATTACAATGGGGTTTTGGGAAGTTTTGACTGACGCTGACTGAGGATGCACTCTAGTTGCTATTATGATGGGTTTTTAGGAAGGTTTCACTGACGCGGACTGCGATGGACAATGGTTGGTTTTACCATGGGGATTTGTGAAGTTTTGACTGACGCCGACAGCGGATGGACTCCAGTTGCTATTATGATGGGGTTTGGGACGTTTTCACTGATGTGGACTGCGGATGGATTCTGTAGTTGGTATTGCGATGTGGTTTTGGGAAGGTTTCACTGTCGCGGACTGCATATGGACTCTAGTTGGTATCACAATGTGGATTTGGGAAGGTTTGACAGACGCGGACAGTGGATGGACTCTAGTTGGTATTATGATGTCGTTTTTGGAAAATTTCACAGACGCGGACTGCAGATGGACTAGTTGGTATTGCGATGGGGTTTTGGGAAGGTTTCACAGACGCGGAAAGCGGGTGGACTCCAGTTGGTATTACGATGGGGTTTTGGGAAGGTTTCACAGTTGCGGACGGAACATGAACTCTAGTTGGTATTAAGATGGGGTTTTGGGATATTTTCACATACGCGGACTGCGTATGGACTCCAGTTGGTAATACAATGGGGTTTTGGGAAGGTTTCACTGATGCAGACTGCGATGGACTCTAGTTGGTATTACGATGTTGATTTGGGAAGGTTTGACAGACGCGGACAGCGCATGGACTCTAGTTGTTATCAGGATGGGGTTTTGGGAAGGTTTCACTGTCGCGGACTGCGTATGGACTAGTTGATATCACAATGTGGATTTGGGAAGGTTTGACAGACGCGGACAGCGGATGGACTCTCGTTGGTATTATGATGTCGTTTTTGGAAAATTTCACAGACGCGGACTGCAGATGGACTAGTTGGTATTACGATCGTGTTTTGGGGAGGTTTCACTGACGCTGACAGCGGATGGACTCCAGTTGGTATTACGAAGGGGTTTTGGGAAGGTTTCACTGTTGCGGACGGCGCATGTACTCTTGTTGGTATTAAAATGGGGTTTTGGGATGTTTTCACATACGCGGACTGCGGATGGACTATAGTTGGTATTACGATGGGGTTTTGGGAACTTTTCACTAACGCGGACGGCGGATGGACTCCAGTTGGTAACACAATGGGGTTTTTGGAAGGTTTTACTGACGCGGGCAGCGGATGGACTCTAGTTGGTATTACGCTGGGGTTTTGGGAAGGTTTCACTGTCGCAGACTGCGTATGGACTCTAATTTGTATTACGATGGGGTTTTGGGAAGGTTTCACTGTCGCGGACTGCGTATGGACTCTAGTTGGTATTACGATGGGGTTTTGGGAAGGTTTCACTGACGCGGACTGCGATGGACTCTAGTTGGTATTACGATGTTGATTTCGGAAGGTTTGACAGACACGGACAGTGCATGGACTCTAGTTGTTATTACGATGGGGTTTTGGGAGGGTTTCACATAAGTGGACTGCGGACGGAGTCCAATTGGTATCACGATGGGGTTTTGGGAATGTTTCACTGTTGCGGACGGCGCATGTACTCTTGTTGGTATTAAGATGGGGTTTTGGGATGTTTTCACGTACGCGGACTGCGGATGGACTCTGGTATTACGAAGGGGTTTTGGGAAGTTTTCACTGTTGCGGACGGCGCATGTACTCTAGTTGGTATTAAGATGGGGTTTTGGGATGTTTTCACATACGCGGACTGCGGATGGACTCTAGTTGGTATTACGATGGGCTTTTGGGACGGTTTCACTGATGCGGGCTGCAGATGGACTCTAGTTGGTATTACAATGGGGTTGTGGGAAGGCTTCACTGAAGCAAACTGCGATGGACTATAGTTGGTATTACCATGGGGATTTGGGAAGTTTTGACTGACACTGACTGCGGATACACTCTAGCTGCTATTATGATGGGTTTTTAGGAAGGTTTCACTGACGCTGACTGTGATGGACTCTAGTTCGTATTGCAATGTGGATTTGGGAAAGTTTCACTGACGCAGACTGCGATGGACTATAGTTGGTATTACCATGGGGATTTGGGAAGTTTTGACTGATGCCGACAGCGGATGGACTCTAGTCGCTATTACGGTGGGGTTTTGGGAAGTTTTCACGGACGCAGACTGTGGATGGATTCTGTAGGTGGTATTGCGATGGGGTTTTGGGAAGGTTTCACTGACGCGGACTGCTGATGGACTCTGGTTGGTATTAATATGGGGTTTTGGGAAGGCTTCACTTCTGCGTTCTGCGGATGGACTCTAGTTGGTATTACGATGGGGTTTTCGGAAGGTTTCACTGACGCAGACTGCGATGGACTATAGTTGGTATTACCATGGGGATTTGGGAAGTTTTGACTGATGCCAACAGTGGATGGACTCTAGTCGCTATTACGATGGGGTTTTGGGAAGTTTTCACGGACGCAGACTGTGGATGGATTCTGTATGTGGTATTGCGATGGGGTATTGGGAAGGTTTCACTGACGCGGACTGGGGATGGACTCTAGTTGGTATTACGACGGGGTTTTCAGAAGGTTTCACTGACGCGGACTGCGATGGACTCTAGTTGGTATTACGATGTTGATTTGGGAAGGTTTCACAGTTGCGGACGGCGCATGAACTCTAGTTGGTATTAAGATGGGGTTTTGGGATATTTTCACATACGCGGACTGCGGATGGACTATAGTTGGTATTATGATTGGTTTTTAGGAAGGTTTCACTGACGCGGACTGCGATGGACTATAGTTGGTATTACCATGGGGATTTGGGAAGATTTCACTGTCGCGGACTGGGTATGGACTCCAGTTTGTATTACGATGGGGTTTTGTGAAGGATTCCCTGGCATAGACTGCGCTTGACTCTAGTTGGTATTACAATGGGATTTTGGGATGTTTTGACTGACACCGACAGCGGATGGACTCTAGTTGTTATCATGATGGGGTTTTGGGAAGGTTTCACTGTCGCGGACTGCGTATGGACTCTAGTTGGTATCACAATGTGGATTTGGGAAGGTTTGACAGACGCGGACAGCGGATGGACTCTAGTTGGTATTATGATGTCGTTTTTGGAAAATTTCACAGACGCGGACTGCAGATGGACTAGTTGGTATTACGATCGGGTTTTGGGGAGGTTTCACTGACGCTGACTGCGATGGACTCCCGTTGGTATAAAGATGGGGTTTTGGAAAGGTTTCACTGACGTGGACAGTGGATGGACTCCAGTTGGTATTACGAAGGGGTTTTGGGAAGGTTTCACTGTTGAGGACGGCGCATGTACTCTTGTTGGTATTAAGATGGGGTTTTGGGATGTTTTCACATACGCGGACTGCGGATGGACTCTAGTTGGTATTACAATGGGCTTTTGGGACGGTTTCACTGATGCGGGCTGCGGATGGACTCTAGTTGGTATTACAATGGGTTTGTGGGAAGGCTTCACTGAAGCAGACTGCGATGGAATATAGTTGGTATTACCATGGGGATTTGGGAAGTTTTGACTGACACTGACTGCGGATACACTCTAGTTGCTATTATGAAGGGTTTTTAGGAAGGTTTCACTGACGCAGACTGTGATGGACTATAGTTGGTATTACCATGAGGATTTGGGAAGTTTTGACTGATGCCAACAGTGGATGGACTCTAGTCGCTATTACGATGGGGTTTTGGGAAGTTTT
Organism: Hypanus sabinus; assembly: GCF_030144855.1. Classification (NCBI taxonomy): domain Eukaryota; kingdom Metazoa; phylum Chordata; class Chondrichthyes; order Myliobatiformes; family Dasyatidae; genus Hypanus; species Hypanus sabinus. The sequence goes on along the minus strand of NC_082726.1, from coordinate 32,260,967 downwards.
CACGGACGCAGTCTGTGGCTGGATTCTGTAGGTGGTATTGCGATGGGGTTTTGGGAAGGTTTCACTGACGCGGACTGCTGATGCACTCTGGTTGGTATTAATATGGGGTTTTGGGAAGGCTTCACTGATGCAGACTGCGGATGGACTCTAGTTGGTATTACGACGGTGTTTTCAGAAGGTTTCACAGTTGCGGACGGCGCATGAACTCTAGTTGGTATTAAGATGGGGTTTTGGGATATTTTCACATACGCGGACTGCGGATGGACTATAGTTGGTATTATGATGGGTTTTTAGGAAGGTTTCACTGACGCGGACTGCGATGGACAATGGTTGGTTTTACCATGGGGATTTGTGAAGTTTTGACTGACGCCGACAGCGGATGGACTCCAGTTGCTATTATGATGGGGTTTTGGGAAGTTTTCACTGATGCGGACTGCGGATGGATTCTGTAGTTGGTATTGCGATGGGGTTTTGGGAAGGTTTCACAGACGCGGAAAGCGGATGGACTCCAGTTGGTATTACGATGGGGTTTTGGGAAGGTTTCACAGTTGCGGACGGCGCATGAACTCTAGTTGGTATTAAGATGGGGTTTTGGGATATTTTCACATACGCGGACTGCGGATGGACTATAGTTGGTATTACAATGGGGTTTTGGGAACTTTTCACTAACGCGGACGGCGGATGGACTCCAGTTGGTAATACGATGGGGTTTTGGGAAGGTTTCACTGTCGCGGACTGCTAATGGACTCTAGTTGGTATTACGATGGGGTTTTGGGAAGGTTTCACTGACGCGGACTGCGATGGACTCTAGTTGGTATTACGATGTTGATTTCGGAAGGTTTGACAGACACGGACAGCGCATGGACTCTAGTTGTTATTACGATGGGGTTTTGGGAGGTTTTCATATAAGTGGACTGCGGACGGAGTCCAATTGGTATCACGATGGGGTTTTGGGAATGTTTCACAAAAGCGGACTGCTACTGAACTCTAGTTGGTATTACGATGGGGTTTTGGGAAGGTTTCACTGACGCAGACTGCGATGGACTCGAGTTGGTATTACGATGTTGATTTGGGAAGGTTTGACAAACGCGGACAGCGCATGGACTCTATTTGTTATCAGGATGGGGTTTTGGGAAGGTTTCACTGTCGCGGACTGCGTATGGACTAGTTGGTATCACAATGTGGATTTGGGAAGGTTTGACAGACGCGGACAGCGGATGGACTCTCGTTGGTATTATGATGTCGTTTTTGGAAAATTTCACAGACGCGGACTGCAGATGGACTAGTTGGTATTACGATCGGGTTTTGGGGAGGTTTCACTGACGCTGACTGCGATGGACTCCCGTTGGTATAAAGATGGGGTTTTGGAAAGGTTTCACAGACGCCGACAGAGGATGGACTCCAGTTGGTATTGCGAAGGGGTTTTGGGAAGGTTTCACTGTTGCGGATGGCGCATGTACTCTTGTTGGTATTAAGATGGGGTTTTGGGATGTTTTCACGAACGCGGACTGCGGATGGACTCTAGTTGGTATTACGATGGACTTTTGGGACGGTTTCACTGATGCGGGCTACAGTTGGACTCTTGTTGGTATTACAATGGAGTTGTGGGAAGGCTTCACTGAAGCAGACTGCGATGGACTATAGTTGGTATTACCATGGGGATTTGGGAAGTTTTGACTGACACTGACTGCGGATACACTCTAGTTGCTATTATGGTGGGTTTTTAGGAAGGTTTCACTGACGCTGACTGCGATGGACTCTAGTTGGTATTACAATGGGGATTTGGGAAGGTTTCACTGACGCTGACTGCGATGGACTCTAGTTGGTATTACCATGGGGATTTAGGAAGGTTTCACTGACGCTGACTGCGATGGACTCTAGTTGGTATTACAATGGGGATTTGGGAAGGTTTCACTGACGCAGACTGCGATGGACTATAGTTGGTATTACCATGGGGATTTGGGAAGTTTTGACTGATGCCGACAGCGGATGGACTCTAGTCGCTATTACGATGGGGTTTTGGGAAGTTTTCACGGATGCAGACTGTGGATGGATTCTGTAGGTGGTATTGCGATGGGGTTTTGGGAAGGTTTCACTGACGCGGACTGCTGATGGACTCTGGTTGGTATTATTATGGGGTTTTGGGAAGGATTCACTGATGCGGACTGCGGATGGACTCTAGTTGGTATTACGATGGGGTTTTCGGAAGGTTTCACTGACGCGGACTGCGACGGACTCTAGTTGGTATTACGATGTTGATTTGGGAAGGTTTGACAGACGCGGACAGCGCATGGTCTCTAGTTATTACGATGGGGTTTTGTGAGGGTTTCACATACGTGGACTGCGGACAGAGTCCACTTGGTATTACGATGCGGTTTTGGGAAGGTTTCACAAAAGCGGACTGCTGCTGAAATCTAGTTGTTATTACGATGGGGATTTGGGAAGATTTCACTGTTGCGGACTGCGGTTGACTCTAGTTGGTATTACAATGGGGTTTTGGGAAGTTTTGACTTACGCTGACTGGGGATGCACTCTAGTTGCTATTATGATGGGTTTTTAGGAAGGTTTCACTGACGCGGACTGCGATGGACAATGGTTGGTTTTACCATGGGGATTTGTGAAGTTTTGACTGACGCCGACAGCGGATGGACTCTAGTTGCTATTATGATGGGGTTTTGGGAAGGTTTCACTGATACGGACTGCGGATGGATTCTGTAGTTGGTATTGCGATGGGGTTTTGGGAAGGTTTCACAGACGCTTAAAGCGGATGGACTCCAGTTGGTATTACGATGGGGTTTTGGGAAGGTTTCACAGTTGCGGACGGCGCATGAACTCTAGTTGGTATTAAGATGGGGTTTTGGGATATTTTCACATACGCGGACTGCGGATGGACTATAGTTGGTATTACGATGGGGTTTTGGGAACTTTTCACTAACGCGGACTGCGGATGGACTCCAGTTGGTAACACAATGGGGTTTTTGGAAGGTTTTTCTGACGCGGGCTGCGGATGGACTCTAGTTGGTATTACGATGGGGTTTTGGGAAGGTTTCACTGTCGCGGACTGTGTATGGACTCAAGTTGGTATTACGATGGGGTTTTGGGAAGGTTTCACTGACGTGGACAGCGGATGGACTCCAGTTGGTATTACGAAGGGGTTTTGGGAAGGTTTTACTGTTGCGGACGGCGCATGTACTCTTGTTGGTATTAAGATGGGGTTTTGGGATGTTTTCACATACGCGGGCTGCGGATGGACTCTAGTTGGTATTACAATGGGGTTGTGGGAAGGCTTCACTGAAGCAGACTGCGATGGACTATAGTTGGTATTACCATGGGGATTTGGGAAGTTTTGACTGACACTGACTGCGGATACACTCTAGTTGCTATTCGGATGGGTTTTTAGGAAGGTTTCACTGACGCTGACTGCGATGGACTCTAGTTGGTATTACAATGGGTATTTGGGAAGGTTTCACTGACGCAGACTGCGATGGACTATAGTTGGTATTACCATGGGGATTTGGGAAGTTTTGACTGATGCCAACAGTGGATGGACTCTAGTCGCTATTACGATGGGGTTTTGGGAAGTTTTCACGGACGCAGTCTGTGGATGGATTCTGTAGGTGGTATTGCGATGAGGTTTTGGGAAGGTTTCACTGACGCGGACTGCTGATGGACTCTGGTTGGTATTAATATGGGGTTTTGGGAAGGCTTCACTGATGCGGACTGCGGATGGACTCTAGTTGGTATTATGATGGGTTTTTAGGAAGGTTTCACTGACGCGGACTGCGATGGACTATACTTGGTATTACCATGGGGATTTGGGAAGATTTCACTGTCGCGGACTGGGTATGGACTCCAGTTGGTATTACGATGTGGTTTTGGGAAGGATTCCCTGGCATAGACTGCGCTTGACTCTAGTTGGTATTACAATGGGATTTTGGGATGTTTTGACTGACACCGACAGCGGATGGACTCCAGTTGTTATCATGATGGGGTTTTGGGAAGGTTTCACTGTCGCGGACTGCGTATGGACTCTAGTTGGTATCACAATGTGGATTTGGGAAGGTTTGACAGACGCGGACAGCGGATGGACTCTAGTTGGTATTATGATGTCGTTTTTGGAAAATTTCACAGACGCGGACTGCAGATGGACTAGTTGGTATTACGATCGGGTTTTGGGGAGGTTTCACTGACGCTGACTGCGATGGACTCCCGTTGGTATAATGATGGGGTTTTGGAAAGGTTTCACTGACGTGGACAGCGGATGGACTCCAGTTGGTATTACGAAGGGGTTTTGGGAAGGTTTCACTGTTGCGGACGGCGCATGTACTCTTGTTGGTATTAAGATGGGGTTTTGGGATGTTTTCACATACGCGGACTGCGGATGGACTCTAGTTGGTATTACGATGGGCTTTTGGGACGGTTTCACTGATGCGGGCTGCGGATGGACTCTAGTTGGTATTACAATGGGGTTGTGGGAAGGCTTCACTGAAGCAGACTGCGATGGACTATAGTTGGTATTACCATGGGGATTTGGGAAGTTTTGACTGACACTGACTGCGGATACACTCTAGTTGCTATTATGATGGGTTTTTAGGAAGGTTTCACTGACGCAGACTGTGATGGACTATAGTTGGTATTACCATGAGGATTTGGGAAGTTTTGACTGATGCCAACAGTGGATGGACTCCAGTTGCTATTATGATGGGGTTTTGGGAAGTTTTCACTGATGCGGACTGCGGATGGATTCTGTAGTTGGTATTGCGATGGGGTTTTGGGAAGGTTTCACAGACGCGGAAAGCGTATGGACTCCAATTGGTATTACGATGGGGTTTTGGGAAGGATTCCCTGGCATAGACTGCGCTTGATCCTAGTTGGTATTACAATGGGATTTTGGGATGTTTTGACTGACGCCGACAGCGGATGGACTCTAGTTGTTATCATGATGGGGTTTTGGGGAGGTTTCACTGTCGCGGACTGCGTATGGACTCTAGTTGGTATTATGATGTCGTTTTTGGAAAATTTCACAGACGCGGACTGCAGATGGACTAGTTGGTATTACGATCGGGTTTTGGGGAGGTTTCACTGACGCTGACTGCGATGGACTCCCGTTGGTATAAAGATGGGGTTTTGGAAAGGTTTCACTGACGTGGACAGCGGATGGACTCCAGTTGGTATTACGAAGGGGTTTTGGGAAGGTTTCACTGTTGCGGACGGCGCATGTACTCTTGTTGGTATTAAGATGGGGTTTTGGGATGTTTTCACATACGCGGACTGCGGATGGACTCTAGTTGGTATTACGATGGACTTTTGGGACGGTTTCACTGATGCGGGCTGCGGATGGACTCTAGTTGGTATTACAATGGGGTTGTGGGAAGGCTTCACTGAAGCAGACTGCGATGGACTATAGTTGGTATTACCATGGGGATTTGGGAAGTTTTGACTGACACTGACTGCAGATACACTCTAGTTGCTATTATGATGTGTTTTTAGGAAGGTTTCACTGACGCTGACTGCGATGGACTGTAGTTGGTATTACAATGGGGATATGGGAAGGTTTCACTGACGCAGACTGCGATGGACTATAGTTGGTATTACCATGGGGATTTGGGAAGTTTTGACTGATGCCAACAGTGGATGGACTCTAGTCGCTATTACGATGGGGTTTTGGGAAGTTTTCACGGACGCAGACTGTGGATGGATTCTGTAGGTGGTATTGCGATGGGGTTTTGGGAAGGTTTCACTGACGCGGACTGCTGATGGACTCTGGTTGGTATTAATATGGGGTTTTGGGAAGGCTTCACTGATGCGGATTGCGGATGGACTCTAGTTGGTATTACGACGGGGTTTTCAGAAGGTTTCACTGACGCGGACTGCGATGGACTCTAGTTGGTATTACGATGTTGATTTTGGAAGGTTTCACAGTTGCGGACGGCGCATGAACTCTAGTTGGTATTAAGATGGGGTTTTGGGATATTTTCACATACGCGGACTGCGGATGGACTATAGTTGGTATTATGATGGGTTTTTAGGAAGGTTTCACTGACGCGGACTGCGATGGACTATAGTTGGTATTACCATGGGGATTTGGGAAGATTTCACTGTCGCGGACTGCGTATGGACTCCAGTTGGTATTACGATGCGGTTTTGTGAAGGATTCCCTGGCATAGACTGCGCTTGACTCTAGTTGGTATTACAATGGGATTTTGGGATGTTTTGACTGACGCCGACAGCGGATGGACTCTAGTTGTTATCATGATGGGGTTTTGGGAAGGTTTCACTGTCGCGGACTGCGTATGGACTCTAGTTGGTATTGCGATGGGGTTTTGGGAAGGTTTCACTGTCGCGGACTCCGTATGGACTCTAGTTGGTATCACAATGTGGATTTGGGAAGGTTTCACAGACGCAGACTGCAGATGGACTAGTTGGTATTACGATCGGGTTTTGGGGAGGTTTCACTGACGCTGACTGCGATGGACTCCCGTTGGTATAAAGATGGGGTTTTGGAAAGGTTTCACTGACGTGGACAGCGGATGGACTCCAGTTGGTATTACGAAGGGGTTTTGGGAAGGTTTCACTGTTGCGGACGGCACATGTACTCTTGTTGGTATTAAGATGGGGTTTTGGGATGTTTTCACATACGCGGACTGCGGATGGACTCTAGTTGGTATTACGATGGGCTTTTGGGACGGTTTCACTGATGCGGGCTGCGGATGGACTCTAGTTGGTATTACAATGGGGTTGTGGGAAGGCTTCACTGAAGCAGACTGCGATGGACTATAGTTGGTATTACCATGGGGATTTGGGAAGTTTTGACTGACACTGACTGCGGATACACTCTAGTTGCTATTATGATGGGTTTTTAGGAAGGTTTCACTGACGCAGACTGTGATGGACTATAGTTGGTATTAACATGAGGATTTGAGAAGTTTTGACTGATGCCAACAGTGGATGGACTCTAGTCGCTATTACGATGGGGTTTTGGGAAGTTTTCACATACGCGGACTGCGGATGGACTATAGTTGGTATTATGATGGGTTTTTAGGAAGGTTTCACTGACGCGGACTGCGATGGACTATAGTTGGTATTACCATGGGGATTTGGGAAGATTTCACTGTCGCGGACTGCGTATGGACTCCAGTTGGTATTACGATGGGGTTTTGTGAAGGATTCCCTGGCATAGACTGCGCTTGACTCTAGTTGGTATTACAATGGGATTTTGGGATGTTTTGACTGACGCCGACAGCGGATGGACTCTAGTTGTTATCATGATGGGGTTTTGGGAAGGTTTCACTGTCGCGGACTGCGTATGGACTCTAGTTGGTATTGCGATGGGGTTTTGGGAAGGTTTCACTGTCGCGGACTCCGTATGGACTCTAGTTGGTATCACAATGTGGATTTGGGAAGGTTTCACAGACGCAGACTGCAGATGGACTAGTTGGTATTACGATCGGGTTTTGGGGAGGTTTCACTGACGCTGACTGCGATGGACTCCCGTTGGTATAAAGATGGGGTTTTGGAAAGGTTTCACTGACGTGGACAGCGGATGGACTCCAGTTGGTATTACGAAGGGGTTTTGGGAAGGTTTCACTGTTGCGGACGGCACATGTACTCTTGTTGGTATTAAGATGGGGTTTTGGGATGTTTTCACATACGCGGACTGCGGATGGACTCTAGTTGGTATTACGATGGGCTTTTGGGACGGTTTCACTGATGCGGGCTGCGGATGGACTCTAGTTGGTATTACAATGGGGTTGTGGGAAGGCTTCACTGAAGCAGACTGCGATGGACTATAGTTGGTATTACCATGGGGATTTGGGAAGTTTTGACTGACACTGACTGCGGATACACTCTAGTTGCTATTATGATGGGTTTTTAGGAAGGTTTCACTGACGCAGACTGTGATGGACTATAGTTGGTATTACCATGAGGATTTGAGAAGTTTTGACTGATGCCAACAGTGGATGGACTCTAGTCGCTATTACGATGGGGTTTTGGGAAGTTTTCATGGACGCAGTCTGTGGATGGATTCTGTAGGTGGTATTGCGATGAGGTTTTGGGAAGGTTTCACTGACGCGGACTGCTGATGCACTCTGGTTGGTATTAATATGGGGTTTTGGGAAGGCTTCACTGATGCGGACTACGGATGGACTCTAGTTGGTATTACGACGGGGTTTTCAGAAGGTTTCACAGACGCGGACTGCGATGGACTCCAGTTGGTATTACGATGGGGTTTTGGGAAGGTTTCACAGTTGCGGACGGCGCATGAACTCTAATTGGTATTAAGATGGGGTTTTGGGATATTTTCACATACGCGGACTGCGGATGGACTATAGTTGGTATTACGATGTTGATTTCGGAAGGTTTGACAGACGCGGACAGCGCATGGACTGTAGTTGTTATCATGATGGGGTTTTGGGAAGGTTTCACTGTCGCGGACTGCGTATGGACTAGTTGGTATCACAATGTGGATTTGGGAAGGTTTGACAGACGCGGACAGCGGATGGTCTCTTGTTGGTATTATGATGTCGTTTTTGGAAAATTTCACAGACGCGGACTACAGATGGACTAGTTGGTATTACGATCGTGTTTTGGGGAGGTTTCACTGACGCTGACAGCGGATGGACTCCAGTTGGTATTACGAAGGGGTTTTGGGAAGGTTTCACTGTTGCGGACGGCGCATGTACTCTAGTTGGTATTAAGATGGGGTTTTGGGACGGTTTCACTGATGCGGGCTGCAGATGGACTCTAGTTGGTATTACAATGGGGTTGTGGGAAGGCTTCACTGAAGCAGACTGCGATGGACTATAGTTGGTATTACCATGGGGATTTCGGAAGTTTTGGCTGACAGTGACTGCGGATACACTCTAGTTGCTATTATGATGTGTTTTTAGGAAGGTTTCACTGACGCTGACTGCGATGGACTCTAGTTGGTATTACAATGGGGATTTGGGAAGGTTTCACTGACGCAGACTGCGATGGACTATAGTTGGTATTACCATGGGGATTTGGGAAGTTTTGACTGATGCCGACAGCAGATGGACTCTAGTCGCTATTACGATGGGGTTTTGGGAAGTTTTCACGGACGCAGACTGTGGATGGATTCTGTAGGTGGTATTGCGATGGGGTTTTGGGAAGGTTTCACTGACGCGGACTGCTGATGGACTCTGGTTGGTATTACTATGGGGTTTTGGGAAGGCTTCACTGATGCGGACTGCGGATGGACTCTAGTTGGTATTACGATGGGGTTTTCGGAAGGTTTCACTGACGCGGACTGCGATGAACTCTAGTTGGTATTACGATGTTGATTTGGGAAGGTTTGACAGACGCGGACAGCGCATGGTCTCTAGTTGTTATTACGATGGGGTTTTGGGAGGGTTTCACATACGTGGACTGCGGACAGAGTCCACTTGGTATTACGTTGCGGTTTTGGGAAGGTTTCACAAAAGTGGACTGTTGCTGAAATCTAGTTGTTATTACGATGGGGATTTGGGAAGATTTCACTGTCGCGGACTGCGTATGGACTCCAGTTGGTATTACGATGGGGTTTTGGGAAGGATTCCCTGGCATAGACTGCGGTTGACTCTAGTTGGTATTACAATGGGATTTTGGGATGTTTTGACTGACGCTGACTGCGGATGCACTCTAGTTGCTATTATGATGGGTTTTTAGGAAGGTTTCACTGACGCGGACTGCGATGGACAATGGTTGGTTTTACCATGGGGATTTGTGAAGTTTTGACTGATGCCAACAGCGGATGGACTCCAGTTGCTATTATGATGGGGTTTTGGGAAGTTTTCACTGATGCGGACTGCGGATGGATTCTGTAGTTGGTATTGCGATGGGGTTTTGGGAAGGTTTCACAGACGCGGAAAGCGGATGGACTCCAGTTGGTATTACGATGGGGTTTTGAGAAGGTTTCACAGTTGCGGACGGTGCATGGACTGTAGTTGTTATTACGATGGGGTTTTGGGAGGGTTTCACATAAGTCGACTGCGGACGGAGTCCAATTGGTATCACGATGGGGTTTTGGGAATGTTTCACAAAAGCGGACTGCTGCTGAACTCTAGTTGGTATTACGATGGGGTTTTGGGAAGGTTTCACTGACGCAGACTGCGATGGACTCTAGTTGGTATTACGATGTTGATTTCGGAAGGTTTGACAGACGCGAACAGTGCATGGACTCTAGTTGTTATTACGATGGGGTTTTGGGAAGGTTTCACTGTCGCGGACTGCGTATGGACTCTTGTTGGTATTACGATGGGGTTTTGGGAAGGTTTCATTGACGCTGACTGCGATGGACTGCCGTTGGTATCACAATGTGGTTTGGGAAGGTTTCACAGACGCGGACAGTGGATGGACTCTAGTTGGTATTATGATGCGCTTTTGGGAAGGTTTCACTGACGCGGGCTGCGGATGGACTCTAGTTGGTATTACCATGGGGATTTGGGAATGTTTCACTGTTGCGGACGGCGCATGTACTCTAGTTGGTATTCAGATGGGGTTTTGGGATGTTTTCACATACGCGGACTGCGGATGGACTCTAGTTGGTATTACGATGGGATTTTGGGGAGGTTTCACTGACGTGGACTGCGGACGGATTCTATTTGGTGTTACGATGGTGTTTTGAGAAGGTTTTACTGACGCGGGCTGCGGATGGACTCTAGTTGGTATTATGATGGGGATTTGGGAAGGTTTCACTGACACAGACTGCAAGGGACTCTAGTTGGTATTACGATGGGTTTTTGGGAAAGTTTGACAGACGCGGACAGCGCATGGACTCTAGTTGTTATTACGATGGGGATTTGGGAAGGATTCACTGGCATAGATTGCGCTTGACTCTAGTTGGTATTACAATGGGGTTTTGGGAAGTTTTGACTGACGCTGACTGCGGATGCACTCTTGTTGCTATTATGATGGGTTTTTAGGAAGGTTTCACTGACGCGGACTGCGATGGACTATGGCTGGTTTTACATGGGAATTTGTGAAGTTTTGACTGACGCCGACAGCGGATGGACTCCAGTTGCTATTATGATGGGATTTTGTGAAGGTTTCACAGACGCGGAAAGCGGATGGACTCCAGTTGGTATTACGATGGCGTTTTGGGAAGGTTTCACATACGCGGACTGCGGATGGACTATAGTTGGTATTACGATGTTGATTTGGGAAGGTTTGACAGACGTGGACAGCGCATGGACTCTAGTTGTTATTACGATGTGGTTTTGGGAAGGTTTCACTGACGCGGAAAGCGGATGGACTCTAGTTGGTATTACGATGGGGTTTTGGGAAGGTTTCACAGTTGCGGACGGCGCATGAACTCTAGTTGGTATTAAGATGGGGTTTTGGGATGTTTTCACATACGCGGACTGCGGATGGACTCTAGTTGGTATTATGATGGGGTTTTGGGAAGGTTTCACTGTCCCGGACTGCGATGGACACTAGTTGATAATTTGCAGCTGATTAGGGAAATTTTGCCAGACGTGGACTGCGCATTGACTCTTGTTGTTATTACGATAGGGTTTTGGGAAGCTTTCACTGCCGTGGACTGCGGATGGACTCTAGTTGGTATTACGATGGGTTATTGGGAATGCTTCATTGACGCCCACTGGTGATGTACTCTAGTTGGTATTACAATGGGGTTTCGGGAAGGTTTCACTGTCGCAGACTGCGTATGGACTCCAGTTGGTATTACGATGGGGTTTTGGGAAGGATTCCCTGGCATAGACTGCGCTTGACTCTAGTTGGTATTACAATGGGGTTTTGGGAAGGATTCACTGATATAGACTGCGCATGCACTCTAGTTGCTATTATGATGGGTTTTTAGGAAGGTTTCACTGACGCGGACTGCGATGGACAATGGTTAGTTTTACCATGGGGATTTGTGAAGTTTTGACTGACGCCGACAGCGGATGGACTCCAGTTTCTATTATGATGGGGTTTTGGGAAGTTTTCACTGACGCTGACAGCGGATGGACTCCAGTTGGTATTACGAAGGGGTTTTGGGAAGGTTTCACTGTTGCGGACGGCGCATGTACTCTTGTTGGTATTAAGATGGGGTTTTGGGATGTTTTCACATACGCGGACTGCGGATGGACTATAGTTGGTATTACGATGGGGTTTTGGGAACTTTTCACTAACGCGGACTGCGGATGGACTCCAGTTGGTAATTCAATGGGGTTTTTGGAAGGTTTTACTGACGCGGGCAGCGGATGGACTCTAGTTGGTATTACGATGGGGTTTTGGGAAGGTTTCACTGTCGCGGACTGCGTATGGACTCTAGTTGGTATTACGATGGGGTTTTGGGAAGGTTTCACTGACGCGGACTGCGATGGACTCTAGTTGGTATTACGATGTTGATTTCGGAAGGTTTGACAGACACGGACAGTGCATGGACTCTAGTTGTTATTACGATGGGGTTTTGGGAGGGTTTCACATAAGTGGACTGCGGACGGAGTCCAATTGGTATCACGATGGGGTTTTGGGAATGTTTCACAAAAGCGGACTGCTGCTGAACTCTAGTTGGTATTACGATGGGGTTTTGGGAAGGTTTAACTGACGCAGACTGCGATGAACTCTACTTGGTATTATGATGTTGATTTGGGAAGGTTTGACAGACGCGGACAGCGCATGGACTCTAGTTGTTATCATGATGGGGTTTTGGGAAGGTTTCACTGTCGCGGACTGCGTATGGACCAGTTGGTATCACAATGTGGATTTGGGAAGGTTTGACAGACGCGGACAGCGGATGGACTCTCGTTGGTATTATGATGTCGTTTTTGGAAAATTTCACAGACGCGGACTGCAGATGGACTGATTGGTATACGATTGGGTTTTGGGGAGGTTTCACTGACGCTGACTGCGATGGACTCCCGTTGGTATAAAGATGGGGTTTTGGAAAGGTTTCACAGACGCGGACAGCGGATGGACTCCAGTTGGTATTACGAAGGGGTTTTGGGAAGGTTTCACTGTTGCGGACGGCGCATGTACTCTTGTTGGTATTAAGATGGGGTTTTGGGATGTTTTCACGTATGCGGACTGCGGATGGACTCTAGTTGGTATTACGAAGGGGTTTTGGGAAGTTTTCACTGTTGCGGACGGCGCATGTACTCTAGTTGGTATTAAGATGGGGTTTTGGGATGTTTTCACATACGCGGACTGCGGATGGACTCTAGTTGGTATTACGATGGGCTTTTGGGACGGTTTCTCTGATGCGGGCTGCAGATGGACTCTAGTTGGTATTACAATGGGGTTGTGGGAAGGCTTCACTGAAGCAAACTGCGATGGACTATAGTTGGTATTACCATGGGGATTTGGGAAGTTTTGACTGACACTGACTGCGGATACACTCTAGCTGCTATTATGATGGGTTTTTAGGAAGGTTTCACTGACGCTGACTGTGATGGACTCTAGTTCGTATTGCAATGTGGATTTGGGAAAGTTTCACTGACGCAGACTGCGATGGACTATAGTTGGTATTACCATGGGGATTTGGGAAGTTTTGACTGATGCCGACAGCGGATGGACTCTAGTCGCTATTACGGTGGGGTTTTGGGAAGTTTTCACGGACGCAGACTGTGGATGGATTCTGTAGGTGGTATTGCGATGGGGTTTTGGGAAGGTTTCACTGACGCGGACTGCTGATGGACTCTGGCTGGTATTAATATGGGGTTTTGGGAAGGCTTCACTTATGCGTTCTGCGGATGGACTCTAGTTGGTATTACGATGGGGTTTTCGGAAGGTTTCACTGACGCAGACTGCGATGGACTATAGTTGGTATTACCATGGGGATTTGGGAAGTTTTGACTGATGCCAACAGTGGATGGACTCTAGTCGCTATTACGATGGGGTTTTGGGAAGTTTTCACGGACGCAGACTGTGGATGGATTCTGTAGGTGGTAATGCGATGGGGTATTGGGAAGGTTTCACTGACGCGGACTGCTGATGGACTCTGGTTGGTATTAATATGGGGTTTTGGGAAGGCTTCACTGATGCGGACTGGGGATGGACTCTAGTTGGTATTACGACGGGGTTTTCAGAAGGTTTCACTGACGCGGACTGCGATGGACTCTAGTTGGTATTACGATGTTGATTTGGGAAGGTTTCACAGTTGCGGACGGCGCATGAACTCTAGTTGGTATTAAGATGGGGTTTTGGGATATTTTCACATACGCGGACTGCGGATGGACTATAGTTGGTATTACAATGGGGTTTTGGGAACTTTTCACTAACGCGGACTGCGGATGGACTCCAGTTGGTAATACAATGGGGTTTTTAGAAGGTTTTAATGACGCGGACTGCGGATAGACTCTAGTTGGTATTACGATGGGGTTTTGGGAAGGTTTCACTGTCGCGGACTGCGTATGGACTCCAGTTGGTATTACGATTGGGTTTTGGGAAGGATTCCCTGGCATAGACTGCGCTTGACTCTAGTTGGTATTACAATGGGGTTTTGGGAAGTTTTGACTGACACTGACTGCGGATGCACTCTAGTTGCTATTATGATGGGTTTTTAGGAAGGTTTCACTGACGCGGACTGCGATGGACAATGGTTGGTTTTACCATGGGGATTTGTGAAGTTTTGACTGACGCCGACAGCGGATGGACTCCAGTTGCTATTATGATGGGGTTTTGGGAAGTTTTCACTGATGCGGACTGCGGATGGATTCTGTAGTTGGTATTGCGATGGGGTTTTGGGAAGGTTTCACAGACGCGGAAAGCGGATGGACTCCAGTTGGTATTACGATGGGGTTTTGGGAAGGTTTCACAGTTGCGGACGGCGCATGAACTCTAGTTGGTATTAAGATGGGGTTTTGGGATATTTTCACATACGCGGACTGCGGATGGACTATAGTTGGTATTACAATGGGGTTTTGGGAACTTTTCACTAACGCGGACGGCGGATGGACTCCAGTTGGTAATACGATGGGGTTTTGGGAAGGTTTCACTGTCGCGGACTGCGTATGGACTCTAGTTGGTATTACGATGGGGTTTTGGGAAGGTTTCACTGACGCGGACTGCGATGGACTCTAGTTGGTATTACGATGTTGATTTCGGAAGGTTTGACAGACACGGACAGCGCATGGACTCTAGTTGTTATTACGATGGGGTTTTCGGAGGGTTTCACATAAGTGGACTGCGGACGGAGTCCAATTGGTATCACGATGGGGTTTTGGGAATGTTTCACAAAAGCGGACTGCTACTGAACTCTAGTTGGTATTACGATGGGGTTTTGGGAAGGTTTCACTGACGCAGACTGCGATGGACTCTAGTTGGTATTACGATGGACTTTTGGGACGGTTTCACTGATGCGGGCTGCAGTTGGACTCTTGTTGGTATTACAATGGAGTTGTGGGAAGGCTTCACTGAAGCAGACTGCGATGGACTATAGTTGGTATTACCATGGGGATTTGGGAAGTTTGAACTGACACTGACTGCGGATACACTCTAGTTGCTATTATGGTGGGTTTTTAGGAAGGTTTCACTGACGCTGACTGCGATGGACTCTAGTTGGTATTACAATGGGGATTTGGGAAGGTTTCACTGACGCTGACTGCGATGGACTCTAGTTGGTATTACCATGGGGATTTAGGAAGGTTTCACTGACGCTGACTGCGATGGACTCTAGTTGGTATTACAATGGGGATTTGGGAAGGTTTCACTGACGCAGACTGCGATGGACTATAGTTGGTATTACTATGGGGTTTTGGGAAGGCTTCACTGATGCGGACTGCGGATGGACTCTAGTTGGTATTACGATGGGGTTTTCGGAAGGTTTCACTGACGCGGACTGCGACGGACTCTAGTTGGTATTACGATGTTGATTTGGGAAGGTTTGACAGACGCGGACAGCGCATGGTCTCTAGTTATTACGACGGGGTTTTGGGAGGGTTTCACATACGTGGACTGCGGACAGAGTCCACTTGGTATTACGATGCGGTTTTGGGAAGGTTTCACAAAAGCGGACTGCTGCTGAAATCTAGTTGTTATTACGATGGGGATTTGGGAAGATTTCACTGTTGCGGACTGCGTATGGACTCCAGTTGGTATTACGATGGGGTTTTGGGAAGGATTCCCTGGCATAGACTGCACTTGACTCTAGTTGGTATTACAATGGGGTTTTGGGAAGTTTTGACTTACGCTGACTGGGGATGCACTCTAGTTGCTATTATGATGGGTTTTTAGGAAGGTTTCACTGACGCGGACTGCGATGGAGAATGGTTGGTTTTACCATGGGGATTTGTGAAGTTTTGACTGACGCCGACAGCGGATGGACTCTAGTTGCTATTATGATGGGGTTTTGGGAAGGTTTCACTGATACGGACTGCGGATGGATTCTGTAGTTGGTATTGCGATGGGGTTTTGGGAAGGTTTCACAGACGCTTAAAGCGGATGGACTCCAGTTGGTATTACGATGGGGTTTTGGGAAGGTTTCACAGTTGCGGACGGCGCATGAACTCTAGTTGGTATTAAGATGGGGTTTTGGGATATTTTCACATACGCGGACTGCGGATGGACTATAGTTGTTATTACGATGAGGTTTTGGGAACTTTTCACTAACGCGGACTGCGGATGGACTCCAGTTGGTAACACAATGGGGTTTTTGGAAGGTTTTTCTGACGCGGGCTGCGGATGGACTCTAGTTGGTATTACGATGGGGTTTTAGGAAGGTTTCACTGTCGCGGACTGTGTATGGACTCAAGTTGGTATTACGATGGGGTTTTGGGAAGGTTTCACTGACGTGGACAGCGGATGGACTCCAGTTGGTATTACGAAGGGGTTTTGGGAAGGTTTCACTGTTGCGGACGGCGCATGTACTCTTGTTGGTATTAAGATGGGGTTTTGGGATGTTTTCACATACGCGGGCTGCGGATGGACTCTAGTTGGTATTACAATGGGGTTGTGGGAAGGCTTCACTGAAGCAAACTGCGATGGACTATAGTTGGTATTACCATGGGGATTTGGGAAGTTTTGACTGACACTGACTGCGGATACACTCTAGTTGCTATTCGGATGGGTTTTTAGGAAGGTTTCACTGACGCTGACTGCGATGGACTCTAGTTGGTATTACAATGGGGATTTGGGAAGGTTTCACTGACGCAGACTGCGATGGACTATAGTTGGTATTACCATGGGGATTTGGGAAGTTTTGACTGATGCCAACAGTGGATGTACTCTAGTCGCTATTACGATGGGGTTTTGGGAAGTTTTCACGGACGCAGTCTGTGGATGGATTCTGTAGGTGGTATTGCGATGAGGTTTTGGGAAGGTTTCACTGACGCGGACTGCTGATGGACTCTGGTTGGTATTAATATGGGGTTTTGGGAAGGCTTCACTGATTCGGACTGCGGATGGACTCTAGTTGGTATTACGACGGGGTTTTCAGATGGTTTCACTGACGCGGACTGCGACGGACTCTAGTTGGTATTACGATGTTGATTTGGGAAGGTTTCACAGTTGCGGACGGCGCATGAACTCTAGTTGGTATTAAGATGGGGTTTTGGGATATTTTCACATACGCGGACTGCGGATGGACTATAGTTGGTATTATGATGGGTTTTTAGGAAGGTTTCACTGACGCGGACTGCGATGGACTATAGTTGGTATTACCATGGGGATTTGGGAAGATTTCACTGTCGCGGACTGCGTATGGACTCCAGTTGGTATTACGATGGGGTTTTGTGAAGGATTCCCTGGCATAGACTGCGCTTGACTCTAGTTGGTATTACAATGGGATTTTGGGATGTTTTGACTGACGCCGACAGCGGATGGACTCTAGTTGTTATCATGATGGGGTTTTGGGAAGGTTTCACTGTCGCGGACTGCGTATGGACTCTAGTTGGTATCACAATGTGGATTTGGGAAGGTTTCACAGACGCGGACTGCAGATGGACTAGTTGGTATTACGATCGGGTTTTGGGGAGGTTTCACTGACGCTGACTGCGATGGACTCCCGTTGGTATAAAGATGGGGTTTTGGAAAGGTTTCACTGACGTGGACAGCGGATGGACTCCAGTTGGTATTACGAAGGGGTTTTGGGAAGGTTTCACTGTTGCGGACGGCACATGTACTCTTGTTGGTATTAAGATGGGGTTTTGGGATGTTTTCACATACGCGGACTGCGGATGGACTCTAGTTGGTATTACGATGGGCTTTTGGGACGGTTTCCCTGATGCGGGCTGCGGATGGACTCTAGTTGGTATTACAATGGGGTTTTCGGAAGGTTTCACTGACGCAGACTGCGATGGACTATAGTTGGTATTACCATGGGGATTTGGGAAGTTTTGACTGATGCCAACAGTGGATGGACTCTAGTCGCTATTACGATGGGGTTTTGGGAAGTTTTCACGGACGCAGACTGTGGATGGATTCTGTAGGTGGTAATGCGATGGGGTATTGGGAAGGTTTCACTGACGCGGACTGCTGATGGACTCTGGTTGGTATTAATATGGGGTTTTGGGAAGGCTTCACTGATGCGGACTGGGGATGGACTCTAGTTGGTATTACGACGGGGTTTTCAGAAGGTTTCACTGACGCGGACTGCGATGGACTCTAGTTGGTATTACGATGTTGATTTGGGAAGGTTTCACAGTTGCGGACGGCGCATGAACTCTAGTTGGTATTAAGATGGGGTTTTGGGATATTTTCACATACGCGGACTGCGGATGGACTATAGTTGGTATTACAATGGGGTTTTGGGAACTTTTCACTAACGCGGACTGCGGATGGACTCCAGTTGGTAATACAATGGGGTTTTTAGAAGGTTTTAATGACGCGGACTGCGGATAGACTCTAGTTGGTATTACGATGGGGTTTTGGGAAGGTTTCACTGTCGCGGACTGCGTATGGACTCCAGTTGGTATTACGATTGGGTTTTGGGAAGGATTCCCTGGCATAGACTGCGCTTGACTCTAGTTGGTATTACAATGGGGTTTTGGGAAGTTTTGACTGACACTGACTGCGGATGCACTCTAGTTGCTATTATGATGGGTTTTTAGGAAGGTTTCACTGACGCGGACTGCGATGGACAATGGTTGGTTTTACCATGGGGATTTGTGAAGTTTTGACTGACGCCGACAGCGGATGGACTCCAGTTGCTATTATGATGGGGTTTTGGGAAGTTTTCACTGATGCGGACTGCGGATGGATTCTGTAGTTGGTATTGCGATGGGGTTTTGGGAAGGTTTCACAGACGCGGAAAGCGGATGGACTCCAGTTGGTATTACGATGGGGTTTTGGGAAGGTTTCACAGTTGCGGACGGCGCATGAACTCTAGTTGGTATTAAGATGGGGTTTTGGGATATTTTCACATACGCGGACTGCGGATGGACTATAGTTGGTATTACAATGGGGTTTTGGGAACTTTTCACTAACGCCGACGGCGGATGGACTCCAGTTGGTAATACGATGGGGTTTTGGGAAGGTTTCACTGTCGCGGACTGCGTATGGACTCTAGTTGGTATTACGATGGGGTTTTGGGAAGGTTTCACTGACGCGGACTGCGATGGACTCTAGTTGGTATTACGATGTTGATTTCGGAAGGTTTGACAGACACGGACAGCGCATGGACTCTAGTTGTTATTACGATGGGGTTTTCGGAGGGTTTCACATAAGTGGACTGCGGACGGAGTCCAATTGGTATCACGATGGGGTTTTGGGAATGTTTCACAAAAGCGGACTGCTACTGAACTCTAGTTGGTATTACGATGGGGTTTTGGGAAGGTTTCACTGACGCAGACTGCGATGGACTCTAGTTGGTATTACGATGGACTTTTGGGACGGTTTCACTGATGCGGGCTGCAGTTGGACTCTTGTTGGTATTACAATGGAGTTGTGGGAAGGCTTCACTGAAGCAGACTGCGATGGACTATAGTTGGTATTACCATGGGGATTTGGGAAGTTTGAACTGACACTGACTGCGGATACACTCTAGTTGCTATTATGGTGGGTTTTTAGGAAGGTTTCACTGACGCTGACTGCGATGGACTCTAGTTGGTATTACAATGGGGATTTGGGAAGGTTTCACTGACGCTGACTGCGATGGACTCTAGTTGGTATTACCATGGGGATTTAGGAAGGTTTCACTGACGCTGACTGCGATGGACTCTAGTTGGTATTACAATGGGGATTTGGGAAGGTTTCACTGACGCAGACTGCGATGGACTATAGTTGGTATTACTATGGGGTTTTGGGAAGGCTTCACTGATGCGGACTGCGGATGGACTCTAGTTGGTATTACGATGGGGTTTTCGGAAGGTTTCACTGACGCGGACTGCGACGGACTCTAGTTGGTATTACGATGTTGATTTGGGAAGGTTTGACAGACGCGGACAGCGCATGGTCTCTAGTTATTACGATGGGGTTTTGGGAGGGTTTCACATACGTGGACTGCGGACAGAGTCCACTTGGTATTACGATGCGGTTTTGGGAAGGTTTCACAAAAGCGGACTGCTGCTGAAATCTAGTTGTTATTACGATGGGGATTTGGGAAGATTTCACTGTTGCGGACTGCGTATGGACTCCAGTTGGTATTACGATGGGGTTTTGGGAAGGATTCCCTGGCATAGACTGCACTTGACTCTAGTTGGTATTACAATGGGGTTTTGGGAAGTTTTGACTTACGCTGACTGGGGATGCACTCTAGTTGCTATTATGATGGGTTTTTAGGAAGGTTTCACTGACGCGGACTGCGATGGACAATGGTTGGTTTTACCATGGGGATTTGTGAAGTTTTGACTGACGCCGACAGCGGATGGACTCTAGTTGCTATTATGATGGGGTTTTGGGAAGGTTTCACTGATACGGACTGCGGATGGATTCTGTAGTTGGTATTGCGATGGGGTTTTGGGAAGGTTTCACAGACGCTTAAAGCGGATGGACTCCAGTTGGTATTACCATGGGGTTTTGGGAAGGTTTCACAGTTGCGGACGGCGCATGAACTCTAGTTGGTATTAAGATGGGGTTTTGGGATATTTTCACATACGCGGACTGCGGATGGACTATAGTTGGTATTACGATGAGGTTTTGGGAACTTTTCACTAACGCGGACTGCGGATGGACTCCAGTTGGTAACACAATGGGGTTTTTGGAAGGTTTTTCTGACGCGGGCTGCGGATGGACTCTAGTTGGTATTACGATGGGGTTTTGGGAAGGTTTCACTGTCGCGGACTGTGTATGGACTCAAGTTGGTATTACGATGGGGTTTTGGGAAGGTTTCACTGACGTGGACAGCGGATGGACTCCAGTTGGTATTACGAAGGGGTTTTGGGAAGGTTTCACTGTTGCGGACGGCGCATGTACTCTTGTTGGTATTAAGATGGGGTTTTGGGATGTTTTCACATACGCGGGCTGCGGATGGACTCTAGTTGGTATTACAATGGGGTTGTGGGAAGGCTTCACTGAAGCAAACTGCGATGGACTATAGTTGGTATTACCATGGGGATTTGGGAAGTTTTGACTGACACTGACTGCGGATACACTCTAGTTGCTATTCGGATGGGTTTTTAGGAAGGTTTCACTGACGCTGACTGCGATGGACTCTAGTTGGTATTACAATGGGGATTTGGGAAGGTTTCACTGACGCAGACTGCGATGGACTATAGTTGGTATTACCATGGGGATTTGGGAAGTTTTGACTGATGCCAACAGTGGATGTACTCTAGTCGCTATTACGATGGGGTTTTGGGAAGTTTTCACGGACGCAGTCTGTGGATGGATTCTGTAGGTGGTATTGCGATGAGGTTTTGGGAAGGTTTCACTGACGCGGACTGCTGATGGACTCTGGTTGGTATTAATATGGGGTTTTGGGAAGGCTTCACTGATTCGGACTGCGGATGGACTCTAGTTGGTATTACGACGGGGTTTTCAGATGGTTTCACTGACGCGGACTGCGACGGACTCTAGTTGGTATTACGATGTTGATTTGGGAAGGTTTCACAGTTGCGGACGGCGCATGAACTCTAGTTGGTATTAAGATGGGGTTTTGGGATATTTTCACATACGCGGACTGCGGATGGACTATAGTTGGTATTATGATGGGTTTTTAGGAAGGTTTCACTGACGCGGACTGCGATGGACTATAGTTGGTATTACCATGGGGATTTGGGAAGATTTCACTGTCGCGGACTGCGTATGGACTCCAGTTGGTATTACGATGGGGTTTTGTGAAGGATTCCCTGGCATAGACTGCGCTTGACTCTAGTTGGTATTACAATGGGATTTTGGGATGTTTTGACTGACGCCCACAGCGGATGGACTCTAGTTGTTATCATGATGGGGTTTTGGGAAGGTTTCACTGTCGCGGACTGCGTATGGACTCTAGTTGGTATCACAATGTGGATTTGGGAAGTTTTCACAGACGCGGACTGCAGATGGACTAGTTGGTATTACGATCGGGTTTTGGGGAGGTTTCACTGACGCTGACTGCGATGGACTCCCGTTGGTATAAAGATGGGGTTTTGGAAAGGTTTCACTGACGTGGACAGCGGATGGACTCCAGTTGGTATTACGAAGGGGTTTTGGGAAGGTTTCACTGTTGCGGACGGCACATGTACTCTTGTTGGTATTAAGATGGGGTTTTGGGATGTTTTCACATACGCGGACTGCGGATGGACTCTAGTTGGTATTACGATGGGCTTTTGGGACGGTTTCACTGATGCGGGCTGCGGATGGACTCTAGTTGGTATTACAATGGGGTTGTGGGAAGGCTTCACTGAAGCAGACTGCGATGGACTATAGTTGGTATTACCATGGGGATTTGGGAAGTTTTGACTGACACTGACTGCGGATACACTCTAGTTGCTATTATGATGGGTTTTTAGGAAGGTTTCACTGACGCAGACTGTGATGGACTATAGTTGGTATTACCATGAGGATTTGGGAAGTTTTGACTGATGCCAACAGTGGATGGACTCTAGTCGCTATTACGATGGGGTTTTGGGAAGTTTTCACGGACGCAGTCTGTGGATGGATTCTGTAGGTGGTATTGCGATGGGGTTTTGGGAAGGTTTCACTGACGCGGACTGCTGATGCACTCTGGTTGGTATTACGATGGGGTTTTCAGAAGGTTTCACAGACGCGGACTGCGATGGACTCCAGTTGGTATTACGATGGGGTTTTGGGAAGGTTTCACAGTTGCGGACGGCGCATGAACTCTAGTTGGTATTAAGATGGGGTTTTGGGATATTTTCACATACGCGGACTGCGGATGGACTATAGTTGGTATTACAATGGGGTTTTGGGAACTTTTCACTAACGCGGACGGCGGATGGACTCCAGTTGGTAATACAATGGGGTTTTTGGAAGGTTTTACTGACGCGGGCTGCGGATGGACTCTAGTTGGTAATACAATGGGGTTTTTGGAAGGTTTTACTGACGCGAGCTGCGGATGGACTCTAGTTGGTATTACGATGGGGTTTTGGGAAGGTTTCACTGTCGCGGACTGCGTATGGACTCTAGTTGGTATTACGATGGGGTTTTGGGAAAGTTTCACTGACGCGGACTGCGACGGACTCTAGTTGGTATTACGATGTTGATTTGGGAAGGTTTGACAGACACGGACAGCGCATGGACTCTAGTTGTTATTACGATGGGGTTTTGGGAGGTTTTCACATAAGTGGACTGCGGACGGACTCCAATTGGTATCACGATGGGGTTTTGGGAATGTTTCACAAAAGCGGACTGCTACTGAACTCTAGTTGGTATTACAATGGGGTTTTGGGAAGGTTTCACTGACGCAGACTGCGATGGACTCTAGTTGGTATTACGATGTTGATTTGGGAAGGTTTGACAGACGCGGACAGCGCATGGACTCTAGTTGTTATCAGGATGGGGTTTTGGGAAGGTTTCACTGTCGCGGACTGCGTATGGACTAGTTGGTATCACAATGTGGATTTGGGAAGGTTTGACAGACCCGGACAGCGGATGGACTCTCGTTGGTATTATGATGTCGTTTTTGGAAAATTTCACAGACGCGGACTGCAGATGGACTAGTTGGTATTACGATCGGGTTTTGGGGAGGTTTCACTGACGCTGACTGCGATGGACTCCCGTTGGTATAAAGATGGGGTTTTGGAAAGGTTTCACAGACGCCGACAGCGGATGGACTCCAGTTGGTATTGCGAAGGGGTTTTGGGAAGGTTTCACTGTTGCGGACGGCGCATGTACTCTTGTTTGTATTAAGATGGGGTTTTGGGATGTTTTCACGTACGCGGACTGCGGATGGACTCTAGTTGGTATTACGAAGGGGTTTTGGGAAGGTTTCACTGTTGCGGACGGCGCATGTACTCTAGTTGGTATTAAGATGGGGTTTTGGGATGTTTTCACATACGCGGACTGCGGATGGACTCTAGTTGGTATTACGATGGACTTTTGGGACGGTTTCACTGATGCGGGCTGCAGTTGGACTCTTGTTGGTATTACAATGGAGTTGTGGGAAGGCTTCACTGAAGCAGACTGCGATGGACTATAGCTGGTATTACCATGGGGATTTGGGAAGTTTTGACTGACACTGACTGCGGATACACTCTAGTTGCTATTATGATGGGTTTTTAGGAAGGTTTCACTGACGCTGACTGCGATGGACTCTAGTTGGTATTACAATGGGGATTTGGGAAGGTTTCACTGACGCTGACTGCGATGGACTCTAGTTGGTATTACAATGGGGATTTGGGAAGGTTTCACTGACGCTGACTGCGATGGACTCTAGTTGGAATTACCATGGGGATTTAGGAAGGTTTCAGTGACGCTGACTGCGATGGACTCTAGTTGGTATTACAATGGGGATTTGGGAAGGTTTCATTGACGCTGACTGCGATGGACTCTAGTTGGTATTACAATGGGGTTTTGGGAAGGTTTCACTGACGCGGACTGCTGATGGACTCTGGTTGGTATTAATATGGGGTTTTGGGAAGGCTTCACTGATGCGGATTGCGGATGGACTCTAGTTGGTATTACGACGGGGTTTTCAGAAGGTTTCACTGACGCGGACGGCGATGGACTCTAGTTGGTATTACGATGTTGATTTGGGAAGGTTTCACAGTTGCGGACGGCGCATGAACTCTAGTTGCTATTAGGATGGGGTTTTGGGATATTTTCACATACGCGGACTGCGGATGGACTATAGTTGGTATTATGATGGGTTTTTAGGAAGGTTTCACTGACGCGGACTGCGATGGACTATAGTTGGTATTACCATGGGGATTTGGGAAGATTTCACTGTCGCGGACTGCGTATGGACTCCAGTTGGTATTACGATGGGGTTTTGGGAAGGATTCCCTGGCATAGACTGCGCTTGACTCTAGTTGGTATTACAATGGGATTTTGGATGTTTTGACTGACGCCGACAGCGGATGGACTCTAGTTGTTATCATGATGGGGTTTTGGGAAGGTTTCACTGTCGCGGACTGCGTATGGACTCTAGTTGGTATCACAATGTGGATTTGGGAAGGTTTGACAGACGCGGACAGCGGATGGACTCTAGTTGGTATTATGATGTCGTTTTCGGAAAATTTCACAGACGCGGACTGCAGATGGACTAGTTGGTATTACGATCGGGTTTTGGGGAGGTTTCACTGACGCTGACTGCGATGGACTCCCGTTGGTATAAAGATGGGGTTTTGGAAAGGTTTCACTGACGTGGACAGCGGATGGACTCCAGTTGGTATTACGAAGGGGTTTTGGGAAGGTTTCACTGTTGCGGACGGCGCATGTACTCTTGTTGGTATTAAGATGGGGTTTTGGGATGTTTTCACATATGCGGACTGCGGATGGACTCTAGTTGGTATTACAATGGGCTTTTGGGACGGTTTCACTGATGCGGGCTGCGGATGGACTCTAGTTGGTATTACAATGGGGTTGTGGGAAGGCTTCACTGAAGCAGACTGCGATGGACTATAGTTGGTATTACAATGGGGATTTGGGAAGTTTTGACTGACACTGACTGCGGATACACTCTAGTTGCTATTATGATGGGTTTTTAGGAAGGTTTCACTGACGCTGACTGCGATGGACTATAGTTGGTATTACCATGAGGATTTGGGTAGTTTTGACTGATGCCAACAGTGGATGGACACTAGTCGCTATTACGATGGGGTTTTGGGAAGTTTTCACGGACGCAGTCTGTGGATGGATTCTGTAGGTGGTATTGCGATGGGGTTTTGGGAAGGTTTCACTGACGCGGACTGCTGATGCACTCTGGTTGGTATTACGATGTTGATTTGGGAAGGTTTCACAGTTGCGGACGGCGCATGGACTCTAGTTGGTATTAAGATGGGGTTTTGGGATATTTTCACATACGCGGACTGCGGATGGACTATAGTTGGTATTATGATGGGTTTTTAGGAAGGTTTCACTGATGCGGACTGCGATGGACAATGGTTGGTTTTACCATGGGGATTTGTGAAGTTTTGACTGACGCCGACAGCGGATGGACTCTAGTTGCTATTATGATGGGGTTTTGGGAAGTTTTCACTGATGCGGACTGCGGATGGATTCTGTAGTTGGTATTGCGATGGGGTTTTGGGAAGGTTTCACAGACGCGGAAAGCGGATGGACTCCAGTTGGTATTACGATGGGGTTTTGGGAAGGTTTCACAGTTGCGGACGTCGCATGAACTCCAGTTGGTATTAAGATGGGGTTTTGGGATATTTTCACATACGCGGACTGCGGATGGACTATAGTTGGTATTACGATGGGGTTTTGGGAACTTTTCACTAACGCGGACGGCGGATGGACTCCAGTTGGTAATACAATGGGGTTTTTGGAAGGTTTTACTGACGCGGGCTGCGGATGGACTCTAGTTGGTATTACGATGGGGTTTTTGGAAGGTTTCACTGTCGCGGACTGCGTATGGACTCTAGTTGGTATTACGATAGGGTTTTGGGAAGGTTTCACTGACGCGGACTGCGATGGACTCTAGTTGGTATTACGATGTTGATTTGGGAAGGTTTGACAGACGCGGACAGCGCATGGACTCTAGTTGTTATTACGATGGGGTTTTGGGAAGGTTTCACTGTCGCGGACTGCGTATAGACTCTAGTCGGTATTACAATGGGGTTTTGGGAAGGTTTCATTGACGCTGACTGCCATGGACTCCCGTTGGTATCACAGTGTGGTTTGGGAAGGTTTCACAGACACGGACAGCGGATGGACTCCAGTTGGTATTACGAAGGGGTTTTGGGAAGGTTTCACTGTTGCGGACGGCATATGTACTCCAGTTGGTATTAAGATGGGGTTTTCTGATGTTTTCACATACGCGGACTGCGGATGGACTCTAGTTGTTATTACGATGGGCTTTTGGGACGGTTTCACTGATGCGGGCTGCGGATGGACTCTGGTTGGTATTACAATGGGGTTGTGGGAATGCTTCACTGAAGCAGACTGCGATGGACTATAGTTGGTATTACCATGGGGATTTGGTAAGTTTTCACTGACGCGGAAAGCGGATGGACTCCAGTTGGGATTACGATGGGGTTTTGGGAAGGTTTCACAGTTGCGGACGGCGCATGAACTCTAGTTGATATTAAGATGGGGTTTTGGGAGGGTTTCACATAAGTGGACTGCGGACGGAGTCCAATTGGTATCACGATGGGGTTTTGGGAATGTTTCACAAAAGCGGACTGCTGCTGAACTCTAGTTGGTATTACGATGGGGTTTTGGGAAGGTTTCACTGACGCAGACTGCGATGGACTCTAGTTGGTATTACGATGGGGTTTTGGGATGTTTTCACATACGCGGACTGCGGATGGACTCTAGTTGGTATTCTGATGCGCTTTTGGGAAGGTTTCACTGACGCGGGCTGCGGATGGACTCTAGTTCGTATTACGATGGGATTTTGGGGAGGTTTCACTGACGCGGACTGCGGACGGATTCTATTTGGTGTTACGATGGGGTTTTGAGAAGGTTTTACTGACGCGGGCTGCGGATGGACTTTAGTTGCTATTTTGATGTGTTTTTGGGAAGGTTTCACTGACGCGGACTGCGATGGACTCTAGTTGGTATTACGATACGATGGGTATTTGGGAAGTTTTGACTGACGGCGACAGCGGATGGACTCTAGTTGCTATTGTGATGTGGTTTTGCGAAGCTTTCACTGTCGTGGACTGCGGATGGACTCCAGTTGGTATTACGATGGGGTTTTGGGAAGGTTTCACTGACGTCCACTGCTGATGGACTCTAGTTGGTATTACGATGGGGTTTTGGGAAGGTTTCACTGTCGCGGACTGTGTATGGACTCTAGTTGGTATTACGATGCGGTTTTGGGAAGGTTTCACTGTCGCGGACTGCGTATGGACTCCAGTTGTAATTACGATGGGGTTTTGGGAGCGTTTCACATAAGTGGACTGCGGACGGAGTCCAATTGGTATCACGATGGGGTTTTGGGAATGTTTCACAAAAGCGGACTGCTGCTGAACTCTAGTTGGTATTACGATGGGGATTTGGGAATGTTTCACTGACGCAGACTTCGAGGGATTCTAGTTGGTATTACGATGTTGATTTGGGAAGGTTTGACAGACGCGGACAGCGCATGGACTCTAGTTATTACGATGGGGTTTTGGGAAGGTTTCACTGTCGGGGACTGCGTATGGACTCTAGTTGGTATTACGATGGGGTTTTGGGAAGGATTCACTGATATAGACTGCGGATGCACTCTAGTTGCTATTATGATGGGTTTTTAAGAAGGTTTCACTGACGCGGACTGCGATGGACAATGGTTGGTATTAACATGGGGATTTGGGAAGTTTTGACTGACGCCGACAGCGGATGGACTCCAGTTTCTATTATGATGGGGTTTTGGGAAGTTTTCACTGACGCGGAAAGCGGATGGACTCCAGTTGGTATTACGATGGGGTTTTGGAATGTTTTCACATACGCGGACTGCGGATGGACTCTAGTTGGTATTATGATGGGGTTTTGGGAAGGTTTCACTGTCGCGGACTGCGATGGACACTAGTTGGTAATTTGCAGCTGATTAGGGAAATTTTGCCAGACGCGGACTGCGCATTGACTCTTGTTGTTATTAGGATAGGGTTTTGGGAAGCTTTCACTGCCGTGAACTGCGGATGGACTCTAGTTCGTATTACGATGGGTTATTGGGAATGCTTCATTGACGCCCACTGGTGATGTACTCTAGTTGGTATTACGATGTTGATTTGGGATGGTTTGACAGACGCGGACAGCGCATGGACTCTAGTTGTTATTACGATGGGGATTTGGGAAGGATTCACTGGCATAGATTGCGCTTGACTCTAGTTGGTATTACAATGGGGTTTTGGGAAGTTTTGACTGACGCTGACTGCGGATGCACTCTTGTTGCTATTATGATGGGTTTTTAGGAAGGTTTCACTGACGCGGACTGCGATGGACTATGGTTGGTATTACCATGGGCATTTGTGAAGTTTTGACTGACGCCGATAGCGGATGGACTCCAGTTGCTATTATGATGGGATTTTGTGAAGGTTTCACAGATGCGGAAAGCGGATGGACTCCAGTTGGTATTACGATGGGGTTTTGGGAAGGTTTCACATACGCGGACTGCGGATGGACTATAGTTGGTATTACGATGGGGTTTTGGGAAGTTTTGACTGACGCTGACTGCGGATGCACTCTTGTTGCTATTATGATGGGTTTTTAGAAAGGTTTCACTGACGCGGACTGCGATGGACTATGGTTGGTTTTACCATGGGAATTTGTGAAGTTTTGACTGACACCGACAGCGGATGGACTCTAGTTGGTAATACAATGGGGTTTTTGGAAGCTTTTACTGACGCGGGCTGCGGATGGACTCTAGTTGGTATTACGATGCGATTTTGGGAAGGTTTCACTGTCGCGGACTGCGTATGGACTCTAGTTGGTATTACGATGGGGTTTTGGGAAGGTTTTACTGACGTGGACTGCGATGGACTCTAGTTGGTATTACGATGTTGATTTCGGAAGGTTTGACAAAAGCGGACTGCTGCTGAACTCTAGTTGGTATTACGATGGGGATTTGGGAAGGTTTCACTGACACAGACTGCAAGGGACTCTAGTTGGTATTACGATGGGGTTTTGGGAAAGTTTGACAGACGCGGACAGCGCATGGACTCTAGTTGTTATTACGATGGGGTTTTGGGAAGGATTCACTGATATAGACTGTGGATGCACTCTAGTTGCTATTATGATGGGTTTTTAAGAAGGTTTCACTGACGCGGACTTCGATGGACTATGGTTGGTATTAACATGGGGATTTGGGAAGTTTTGACTGACGCCGACAGCGGATGGACTCCAGTTTCTATTATGATGGGGTTTTGGGAAGTTTTCACTGACGCGGAAAGCGGATGGACTCTAGTTGGTATTACGATGCGATTTTGGGAAGGTTTCACTGTCGCGGACTGCGTATGGACTCTAGTTGGTATTACGATGGGGTTTTGGGAAGGTTTTACTGACGTGGACTGCGATGGACTCTAGTTGGTATTACGATGTTGATTTCGGAAGGTTTGACAAAAGCGGACTGCTGCTGAACTCTAGTTGGTATTACGATGGGGATTTGGGAAGGTTTCACTGACACAGACTGCAAGGGACTCTAGTTGGTATTACGATGGGGTTTTGGGAAAGTTTGACAGACGCGGACAGCGCATGGACTCTAGTTGTTATTACGATGGGGTTTTGGGAAGGATTCACTGATATAGACTGTGGATGCACTCTAGTTGCTATTATGATGGGTTTTTAAGAAGGTTTCACTGACGCGGACTTCGATGGACTATGGTTGGTATTAACATGGGGATTTGGGAAGTTTTGACTGACGCCGACAGCGGATGGACTCCAGTTTCTATTATGATGGGGTTTTGGGAAGTTTTCACTGACGCGGAAAGCGGATGGACTCCAGTTGGTATTACGATGGGGTTTAGGAAGGTTTCACAGTTGCGGACGGCGCATGAACTCTAGTTGTTATTAAGATGGGGTTTTGGGATGTTTTCACATACGCGGACTGCGGATGGACTCTAGTTGGTATTACGATGGGTTATTGGGAATGCTTCATTGACGGCCACTGCTGATGAACTCTAGTTGGTATTACGATGGGGTTTTGGGAAGGTTTCACAGTCGCGGACTGCGATGGACACTAGTTGGTAATTTGCAGCTGATTAGGGAAATTTTGCCAGACGCGGACGGCGCATTGACTCTTGTTGTAATTACGATAGGGTTTTGGGAAGCTTTCACTGCCGTGGACTGCGGATGGACTCTAGTTGCTATTATGATGGGTTTTTAAGAAGGTTTCACTGACGCGGACTGCGATGGACTATGGTTGGTATTACCATGGGGATTTGGGAAGTTTTGACTGACGCCGACAGCGGATGGACTCCAGTTTCTATTATGATGGGGTTTTGGGAAGTTTTCACTGACGCGGAAAGCGGATGGACTCCAGTTGGTATTACGATGGGGTTTTGGGAAGGTTTCACAGTTGCGGACGGCGCATGAACTCCAGTTGGTATTAAGATGGGGTTTTGGGATATTTTCACATACGCGGACTGCGGATGGACTATAGTTGGTATTACGATGGGGTTTTGGGAACTTTTCACTAACGCGGACTGCGGATGGACTCCAGTTGGTAATACAATGGTGTTTTTGGAAGGTTTTACTGACGCGGGCTGCGGATGGACGCTAGTTGGTATTACGATGGGGTTTTGGGAAGGTTTCACTGTCGCAGACTGCGTATGGACTCTAGTTGGTATTACGAAGGGGTTTTGGGAAGGTTTCACTGACGCGGATTGCGATGGACTCTAGTTGGTATTACGATGTTGATTTGGGAAGATTTGACAGACGCGGACAGCGCATGCACTCTAGTTGTTATTACGATGGGGTTTTGGGAAGGTTTCACTGTCACGGACTGCGTATGGACTCTAGTCGGTATTACAATGGGGTTTTGGGAAGGTTTCATTGACACTGACTGCGATGGACTCCCATTGGTATCACAGTGTGGTTTGGGAAGGTTTCACAGACACGGACAGCGGATGGACTCCAGTTGGTATTACGAAGGGGTTTTGGGAAGGTTTCACTGTTGCGGACGGCACATGTACTCCAGTTGGTATTAAGATGGGGTTTTGGGATGTTTTCACATACGCGGACTGCGGATGGACTCTAGTTGTTATTACGATGGGCTTTTGGGACGGTTTCACTGATGCGGGCTGCGGATGGACTCTAGTTGGTATTACAATGCGGTTGTGGGAAGGCTTCACTGAAGCAGACTGCGATGGACTATAGTTGGTATTACCATGGGGATTTGGTAAGTTTTCACTGACGCGGAAAGCGGATGGACTCCAGTTGGGATTACGATGGGGTTTTGGGAATGTTTCACTGACGCGGACTGCGGATGGACTCCAGTTGGTATTACGAAGGGGTTTTGGGAAGGTTTCACTGACGCAGAGTGCGATGGACTCTAGTTGGTATTACGATGTTGATTTCGGAAGGTTTGACCGACACGGACAGCGCATGGACTCTAGTTGTTATTACGATGGGGTTTTGGGAGGGTTTCACATAAGTGGACTGCGGACGGAGTCCAATTGGTATCACGATGGGGTTTTGGGAATGTTTCACAAAAGCGGACTGCTGCTGAACTCTAGTTGGTATTACGATGGGGTTTTGGGAAGGTTTCACTGACGCAGACTGCGATGGACTCTAGTTGGTATTACGATGGGGTTTTGGGATGTTTTCACATACGCGGACTGCGGATGGACTCTAGTTGGTATTACGATGTTGATTTCGGAAGGTTTGACCGACACGGAGAGCGCATGGACTCTAGTTGTTATTACGATGGGGTTTTGGGAGGGTTTCACATAAGTGGACTGCGGACGGAGTCCAATTGGTATCACGATGGGGTTTTGGGAATGTTTCACAAAAGCGGACTGCTGCTGAACTCTAGTTGGTATTACGATGGGGTTTTGGGAAGGTTTCACTGACGCAGACTGCGATGTACTCTAGTTGGTATTACGATGGGGTTTTGGGATGTTTTCACATACGCGGACTGCGGATGGACTCTAGTTGGTATTCTGATGCGCTTTTGGGAATGTTTCACTGACGCGGGCTGCGGATGGACTCTAGTTCGTATTACGATGGGATTTTGGGGAGGTTTCACTGACGCGGACTGCGGACGGATTCTATTTGGTGTTACGATGGGGTTTTGAGAAGGTTTTACTGACGCGGGCTGCGGATGGACTTTAGTTGCTATTATGATGTGTTTTTGGGAAGGTTTCACTGACGCGGACTGCGTTGGACTCTAGTTGTAATTACGATGGGGTTTTGGGAGCGTTTCACATAAGTGGACTGCGGACGGAGTCCAATTGGTATCACGATGGGGTTTTGGGAATGTTTCACAAAAGCGGACTGCTGCTGAACTCTAGTTGGTATTACGATGGGGATTTGGGAATGTTTCACTGACGCAGACTGCGAGGGACTCTAGTTGGTATTACGATGTTGATTTGGGAAGGTTTGACAGACGCGGACAGCGCATGGACTCTAGTTATTACGATGGGGTTTTGGGAAGGTTTCACTGTCGGGGACTGCGTATGGACTCTAGTTGGTATTATGATGGGGTTTTGGGAAGGATTCACTGATATAGACTGCGGATGCACTCTAGTTGCTATTATGATGGGTTTTTAGGAAGGTTTCACTGACGCGGACTGCGATGGACAATGGTTGGTATTACCATGGGGATTTGGGAAGTTTTGACTGACGCCGACAGCGGATGGACTCCAGTTTCTATTACGATGGGGTTTTGGGAAGTTTTCACTGACGCGGAAAGCGGATGGACTCCAGTTGGTATTACGATGGGGTTTTGGGAAGGTTTCACAGTTGCGGACGGCGCATGAACTCTAGTCGGTATTAAGATGGGGTTTTGGAATGTTTTCACATACGCGGACTGCGGATGGACTCTAGTTGGTATTATGATGGGGTTTTGGGAAGGTTTCACTGTCGCGGACTGCAATGGACACTAGTTGGTAATTTGCAGCTGATTAGGGAAATTTTGCCAGACGCGGACTGCGCATTGACTCTTGTTGTTATTAGGATAGGGTTTTGGGATGCTTTCACTGCCGTGGACTGCGGATGGACTCTAGTTCGTATTACGATGGGTTATTGGGAATGCTTCATTGACGCCCACTGGTGATGTACTCTAGTTGGTATTACGATGTTGATTTGGGATGGTTTGACAGACGCGGACAGCGGATGGACTCCAGTTGGTATTACGATGGCGTTTTGGGAAGGTTTCACATACGCGGACTGCGGATGGACTATAGTTGGTATTACGATGGGGTTTTGGGAAGTTTTGACTGACGCTGACTGCGGATGCACTCTTGTTGCTATTATGATGGGTTTTTAGAAAGGTTTCACTGACGCGGACTGCGATGGACTATGGTTGGTTTTACCATGGGAATTTGTGAAGTTTTGACTGACACCGACAGCGGATGGACTCTAGTTGGTAATACAATGGGGTTTTTGGAAGCTTTTACTGACGCGGGCTGCGGATGGACTCTAGTTGGTATTACGATGCGATTTTGGGAAGGTTTCACTGTCGCGGACTGCGTATGGACTCTAGTTGGTATTACGATGGGGTTTTGGGAAGGTTTCACTGACGCGGACTGCGATGGACTCTAGTTGGTATTACGATGTTGATTTCGGAAGGTTTGACAAAAGCGGACTGCTGCTGAACTCTAGTTGGTATTACGATGGGGATTTGGGAAGGTTTCACTGACACAGACTGCAAGGGACTCTAGTTGGTATTACGATGGGGTTTTGGGAAAGTTTGACAGACGCGGACAGCGCATGGACTCTAGTTGTTATTACGATGGGGTTTTGAGAATGTTTCACTGTCGCGGACTGCGTATGGACTCTAGTTGCTATTACAATGGGGTTTTGGGAAGGATTCACTGATATAGACTGCGGATGCACTCTAGTTGCTATTATGATGGGTTTTTAGGAAGGTTTCACTGACGCGGACTGCGATGGACTACGGTTGGTATTACCATGGGGATTTGGGAAGTTTTGACTGACGCTGACAGCGGATGGACTCCAGTTTCTATTATGATGGGGTTTTGGGAAGGCTTCACTGATGCGGACTGCGGATGGACTCTAGTTGGTATTACGATGGGGTTTTCGGAAGGTTTCACTGACGCGGACTGCGACGGACTCTAGTTGGTATTACGATGTTGATTTGGGAAGGTTTGACAGACGCGGACAGCGCATGGTCTCTAGTTATTACGATGGGGTTTTGGGAGGGTTTCACATACGTGGACTGCGGACAGAGTCCACTTGGTATTACGATGCGGTTTTGGGAAGGTTTCACAAAAGCGGACTGCTGCTGAAATCTAGTTGTTATTACGATGGGGATTTGGGAAGATTTCACTGTTGCGGACTGCGTATGGACTCCAGTTGGTATTACGATGGGGTTTTGGGAAGGATTCCCTGGCATAGACTGCACTTGACTCTAGTTGGTATTACAATGGGGTTTTGGGAAGTTTTGACTTACGCTGACTGGGGATGCACTCTAGTTGCTATTATGATGGGTTTTTAGGAAGGTTTCACTGACGCGGACTGCGATGGACAATGGTTGGTTTTACCATGGGGATTTGTGAAGTTTTGACTGACGCCGACAGCGGATGGACTCTAGTTGCTATTATGATGGGGTTTTGGGAAGGTTTCACTGATACGGACTGCGGATGGATTCTGTAGTTGGTATTGCGATGGGGTTTTGGGAAGGTTTCACAGACGCTTAAAGCGGATGGACTCCAGTTGGTATTACGATGGGGTTTTGGGAAGGTTTCACAGTTGCGGACGGCGCATGAACTCTAGTTGGTATTAAGATGGGGTTTTGGGATATTTTCACATACGCGGACTGCGGATGGACTATAGTTGGTATTACGATGAGGTTTTGGGAACTTTTCACTAACGCGGACTGCGGATGGACTCCAGTTGGTAACACAATGGGGTTTTTGGAAGGTTTTTCTGACGCGGGCTGCGGATGGACTCTAGTTGGTATTACGATGGGGTTTTGGGAAGGTTTCACTGTCGCGGACTGTGTATGGACTCAAGTTGGTATTACGATGGGGTTTTGGGAAGGTTTCACTGACGTGGACAGCGGATGGACTCCAGTTGGTATTACGAAGGGGTTTTGGGAAGGTTTCACTGTTGCGGACGGCGCATGTACTCTTGTTGGTATTAAGATGGGGTTTTGGGATGTTTTCACATACGCGGGCTGCGGATGGACTCTAGTTGGTATTACAATGGGGTTGTGGGAAGGCTTCACTGAAGCAAACTGCGATGGACTATAGTTGGTATTACCATGGGGATTTGGGAAGTTTTGACTGACACTG
This sequence comes from Hypanus sabinus, assembly GCF_030144855.1. NCBI lineage: Eukaryota > Metazoa > Chordata > Chondrichthyes > Myliobatiformes > Dasyatidae > Hypanus > Hypanus sabinus. The sequence continues at coordinate 32,224,635 of NC_082726.1, read as the reverse complement.
ACTGCGGATACACTCTAGTTGCTATTCGGATGGGTTTTTAGGAAGGTTTCACTGACGCTGACTGCGATGGACTCTAGTTGGTATTACAATGGGGATTTGGGAAGGTTTCACTGACGCAGACTGCGATGGACTATAGTTGGTATTACCATGGGGATTTGGGAAGTTTTGACTGATGCCAACAGTGGATGTACTCTAGTCGCTATTACGATGGGGTTTTGGGAAGTTTTCACGGACGCAGTCTGTGGATGGATTCTGTAGGTGGTATTGCGATGAGGTTTTGGGAAGGTTTCACTGACGCGGACTGCTGATGGACTCTGGTTGGTATTAATATGGGGTTTTGGGAAGGCTTCACTGATGCGGACTGCGGATGGACTCTAGTTGGTATTACGACGGGGTTTTCAGATGGTTTCACTGACGCGGACTGCGACGGACTCTAGTTGGTATTACGATGTTGATTTGGGAAGGTTTCACAGTTGCGGACGGCGCATGAACTCTAGTTGGTATTAAGATGGGGTTTTGGGATATTTTCACATACGCGGACTGCGGATGGACTATAGTTGGTATTATGATGGGTTTTTAGGAAGGTTTCACTGACGCGGACTGCGATGGACTATAGTTGGTATTACCATGGGGATTTGGGAAGATTTCACTGTCGCGGACTGCGTATGGACTCCAGTTGGTATTACGATGGGGTTTTGTGAAGGATTCCCTGGCATAGACTGCGCTTGACTCTAGTTGGTATTACAATGGGATTTTGGGATGTTTTGACTGACGCCGACAGCGGATGGACTCTAGTTGTTATCATGATGGGGTTTTGGGAAGGTTTCACTGTCGCGGACTGCGTATGGACTCTAGTTGGTATCACAATGTGGATTTGGGAAGGTTTCACAGACGCGGACTGCAGATGGACTAGTTGGTATTACGATCGGGTTTTGGGGAGGTTTCACTGACGCTGACTGCGATGAACTCCCGTTGGTATAAAGATGGGGTTTTGGAAAGGTTTCACTGACGTGGACAGCGGATGGACTCCAGTTGGTATTACGAAGGGGTTTTGGGAAGGTTTCACTGTTGCGGACGGCACATGTACTCTTGTTGGTATTAAGATGGGGTTTTGGGATGTTTTCACATACGCGGACTGCGGATGGACTCTAGTTGGTATTACGATGGGCTTTTGGGACGGTTTCACTGATGCGGGCTGCGGATGGACTCTAGTTGGTATTACAATGGGGTTGTGGGAAGGCTTCACTGAAGCAGACTGCGATGGACTATAGTTGGTATTACCATGGGGATTTGGGAAGTTTTGACTGACACTGACTGCGGATACACTCTAGTTGCTATTATGATGGGTTTTTAGGAAGGTTTCACTGACGCAGACTGTGATGGACTATAGTTGGTATTACCATGAGGATTTGGGAAGTTTTGACTGATGCCAACAGTGGATGGACTCTAGTCGCTATTACGATGGGGTTTTGGGAAGTTTTCACGGACGCAGTCTGTGGATGGATTCTGTAGGTGGTATTGCGATGGGGTTTTGGGAAGGTTTCACTGACGCGGACTGCTGATGCACTCTGGTTGGTATTACGATGGGGTTTTCAGAAGGTTTCACAGACGCGGACTGCGATGGACTCCAGTTGGTATTACGATGGGGTTTTGGGAAGGTTTCACAGTTGCGGACGGCGCATGAACTCTAGTTGGTATTAAGATGGGGTTTTGGGATATTTTCACATACGCGGACTGCGGATGGACTATAGTTGGTATTACAATGGGGTTTTGGGAACTTTTCACTAACGCGGACGGCGGATGGACTCCAGTTGGTAATACAATGGGGTTTTTGGAAGGTTTTACTGACGCGGGCTGCGGATGGACTCTAGTTGGTAATACAATGGGGTTTTTGGAAGGTTTTACTGACGCGAGCTGCGGATGGACTCTAGTTGGTATTACGATGGGGTTTTGGGAAGGTTTCACTGTCGCGGACTGCGTATGGACTCTAGTTGGTATTACGATGGGGTTTTGGGAAAGTTTCACTGACGCGGACTGCGACGGACTCTAGTTGGTATTACGATGTTGATTTGGGAAGGTTTGACAGACACGGACAGCGCATGGACTCTAGTTGTTATTACGATGGGGTTTTGGGAGGTTTTCACATAAGTGGACTGCGGACGGACTCCAATTGGTATCACGATGGGGTTTTGGGAATGTTTCACAAAAGCGGACTGCTACTGAACTCTAGTTGGTATTACGATGGGGTTTTGGGAAGGTTTCACTGACGCAGACTGCGATGGACTCTAGTTGGTATTACGATGTTGATTTGGGAAGGTTTGACAGACGCGGACAGCGCATGGACTCTAGTTGTTATCAGGATGGGGTTTTGGGAAGGTTTCACTGTCGCGGACTGCGTATGGACTAGGTGGTATCACAATGTGGATTTGGGAAGGTTTGACAGACCCGGACAGCGGATGGACTCTCGTTGGTATTATGATGTCGTTTTTGGAAAATTTCACAGACGCGGACTGCAGATGGACTAGTTGGTATTACGATCGGGTTTTGGGGAGGTTTCACTGACGCTGACTGCGATGGACTCCCGTTGGTATAAAGATGGGGTTTTGGAAAGGTTTCACAGACGCCGACAGCGGATGGACTCCAGTTGGTATTGCGAAGGGGTTTTGGGAAGGTTTCACTGTTGCGGACGGCGCATGTACTCTTGTTTGTATTAAGATGGGGTTTTGGGATGTTTTCACGTACGCGGACTGCGGATGGACTCTAGTTGGTATTACGAAGGGGTTTTGGGAAGGTTTCACTGTTGCGGACGGCGCATGTACTCTAGTTGGTATTAAGATGGGGTTTTGGGATGTTTTCACATACGCGGACTGCGGATGGACTCTAGTTGGTATTACGATGGACTTTTGGGACGGTTTCACTGATGCGGGATGCAGTTGGACTCTTGTTGGTATTACAATGGAGTTGTGGGAAGGCTTCACTGAAGCAGACTGCGATGGACTATAGCTGGTATTACCATGGGGATTTGGGAAGTTTTGACTGACACTGACTGCGGATACACTCTAGTTGCTATTATGATGGGTTTTTAGGAAGGTTTCACTGACGCTGACTGCGATGGACTCTAGTTGGTATTACAATGGGGATTTGGGAAGGTTTCACTGACGCAGACTGCGATGGACTATAGTTGGTATTACCATGGGGATTTGGGAAGGTTTCACTGACGCTGACTGCGATGGACTCTAGTTGGAATTACCATGGGGATTTAGGAAGGTTTCAGTGACGCTGACTGCGATGGACTCTAGTTGGTATTACAATGGGGATTTGGGAAGGTTTCATTGACGCTGACTGCGATGGACTCTAGTTGGTATTACAATGGGGTTTTGGGAAGGTTTCACTGACGCGGACTGCTGATGGACTCTGGTTGGTATTAATATGGGGTTTTGGGAAGGCTTCACTGATGCGGATTGCGGATGGACTCTAGTTGGTATTACGACGGGGTTTTCAGAAGGTTTCACTGACGCGGACTGCGATGGACTCTAGTTGGTATTACGATGTTGATTTGGGATGGTTTCACAGTTGCGGACGGCGCATGAACTCTAGTTGCTATTAGGATGGGGTTTTGGGATATTTTCACATACGCGGACTGCGGATGGACTATAGTTGGTATTATGATGGGTTTTTAGGAAGGTTTCACTGACGCGGACTGCGATGGACTATAGTTGGTATTACCATGGGGATTTGGGAAGATTTCACTGTCGCGGACTGCGTATGGACTCCAGTTGGTATTACGATGGGGTTTTGGGAAGGATTCCCTGGCATAGACTGCGCTTGACTCTAGTTGGTATTACAATGGGATTTTGGGATGTTTTGACTGACGCCGACAGCGGATGGACTCTAGTTGTTATCATGATGGGGTTTTGGGAAGGTTTCACTGTCGCGGACTGCGTATGGACTCTAGTTGGTATCACAATGTGGATTTGGGAAGGTTTGACAGACGCGGACAGCGGATGGACTCTAGTTGGTATTATGATGTCGTTTTCGGAAAATTTCACAGACGCGGACTGCAGATGGACTAGTTGGTATTACGATCGGGTTTTGGGGAGGTTTCACTGACGCTGACTGCGATGGACTCCCGTTGGTATAAAGATGGGGTTTTGGAAAGGTTTCACTGACGTGGACAGCGGATGGACTCCAGTTGGTATTACGAAGGGGTTTTGGGAAGGTTTCACTGTTGCGGACGGCGCATGTACTCTTGTTGGTATTAAGATGGGGTTTTGGGATGTTTTCACATACGCGGACTGCGGATGGACTCTAGTTGGTATTACGATGGGCTTTTGGGACGGTTTCACTGATGCGGGCTGCGGATGGACTCTAGTTGGTATTACAATGGGGTTGTGGGAAGGCTTCACTGAAGCAGACTGCGATGGACTATAGTTGGTATTACCATGGGGATTTGGGAAGTTTTGACTGACACTGACTGCGGATACACTCTAGTTGCTATTATGATGGGTTTTTAGGAAGGTTTCACTGACGCTGACTGCGATGGACTCTAGTTGGTATTACAATGGGGATTTGGGAAGGTTTCACTGACGCAGACTGCGATGGACTATAGTTGGTATTACCATGAGGATTTGGGAAGTTTTGACTGATGCCAACAGTGGATGGACACTAGTCGCTATTACGATGGGGTTTTGGGAAGTTTTCACGGACGCAGTCTGTGGATGGATTCTGTAGGTGGTATTGCGATGGGGTTTTGGGAAGGTTTCACTGACGCGGACTGCTGATGCACTCTGGTTGGTATTACGATGTTGATTTGGGAAGGTTTCACAGTTGCGGACGGCGCATGGACTCTAGTTGGTATTAAGATGGGGTTTTGGGATATTTTCACATACGCGGACTGCGGATGGACTATAGTTGGTATTATGATGGGTTTTTAGGAAGGTTTCACTGATGCGGACTGCGATGGACAATGGTTGGTTTTACCATGGGGATTTGTGAAGTTTTGACTGACGCCGACAGCGGATGGACTCTAGTTGCTATTATGATGGGGTTTTGGGAAGTTTTCACTGATGCGGACTGCGGATGGATTCTGTAGTTGGTATTGCGATGGGGTTTTGGGAAGGTTTCACAGACGCGGAAAGCGGATGGACTCCAGTTGGTATTACGATGGGGTTTTGGGAAGGTTTCACAGTTGCGGACGGCGCATGAACTCCAGTTGGTATTAAGATGGGGTTTTGGGATATTTTCACATACGCGGACTGCGGATGGACTATAGTTGGTATTACGATGGGGTTTTGGGAACTTTTCACTAACGCGGACGGCGGATGGACTCCAGTTGGTAATACAATGGGGTTTTTGGAAGGTTTTAATGACGCGGGCTGCGGATGGACTCTAGTTGGTATTACGATGGGGTTTTTGGAAGGTTTCACTGTCGCGGACTGCGTATGGACTCTAGTTGGTATTACGATAGGGTTTTGGGAAGGTTTCACTGACGCGGACTGCGATGGACTCTAGTTGGTATTACGATGTTGATTTGGGAAGGTTTGACAGACGCGGACAGCGCATGGACTCTAGTTGTTATTACGATGGGGTTTTGGGAAGGTTTCACTGTCGCGGACTGCGTATAGACTCTAGTCGGTATTACAATGGGGTTTTGGGAAGGTTTCATTGACGCTGACTGCCATGGACTCCCGTTGGTATCACAGTGTGGTTTGGGAAGGTTTCACAGACACGGACAGCGGATGGACTCCAGTTGGTATTACGAAGGGGTTTTGGGAAGGTTTCACTGTTGCGGACGGCATATGTACTCCAGTTGGTATTAAGATGGGGTTTTCTGATGTTTTCACATACGCGGACTGCGGATGGACTCTAGTTGTTATTACGATGGGCTTTTGGGACGGTTTCACTGATGCGGGCTGCGGATGGACTCTGGTTGGTATTACAATGGGGTTTTGGGAATGCTTCACTGAAGCAGACTGCGATGGACTATAGTTGGTATTACCATGGTGATTTGGTAAGTTTTCACTGACGCGGAAAGCGGATGGACTCCAGTTGGGATTACGATGGGGTTTTGGGAAGGTTTCACAGTTGCGGACGGCGCATGAACTCTAGTTGATATTAAGATGGGGTTTTGGGAGGGTTTCACATAAGTGGACTGCGGACGGAGTCCAATTGGTATCACGATGGGGTTTTGGGAATGTTTCACAAAAGCGGACTGCTGCTGAACTCTAGTTGGTATTACGATGGGGTTTTGGGAAGGTTTCACTGACGCAGACTGCGATGGACTCTAGTTGGTATTACGATGGGGTTTTGGGATGTTTTCACATACGCGGACTGCGGATGGAGTCTAGTTGGTATTCTGATGCGCTTTTGGGAAGGTTTCACTGACGCGGGCTGCGGATGGACTCTAGTTCGTATTACGATGGGATTTTGGGGAGGTTTCACTGACGCGGACTGCGGACGGATTCTATTTGGTGTTACGATGGGGTTTTGAGAAGGTTTTACTGACGCGGGCTGCGGATGGACTTTAGTTGCTATTTTGATGTGTTTTTGGGAAGGTTTCACTGACGCGGACTGCGATGGACTCTAGTTGGTATTACGATACGATGGGTATTTGGGAAGTTTTGACTGACGGCGACAGCGGATGGACTCTAGTTGCTATTGTGATGTGGTTTTGCGAAGCTTTCACTGTCGTGGACTGCGGATGGACTCCAGTTGGTATTACGATGGGGTTTTGGGAAGGTTTCACTGACGTCCACTGCTGATGGACTCTAGTTGGTATTACGATGGGGTTTTGGGAAGGTTTCACTGTCGCGGACTGTGTATGGACTCTAGTTGGTATTACAATGCGGTTTTGGGAAGGTTTCACTGTCGCGGACTGCGTATGGACTCCAGTTGTAATTACGATGGGGTTTTGGGAGCGTTTCACATAAGTGGACTGCGGACGGAGTCCAATTGGTATCACGATGGGGTTTTGGGAATGTTTCACAAAAGCGGACTGCTGCTGAACTCTAGTTGGTATTACGATGGGGATTTGGGAATGTTTCACTGACGCAGACTTCGAGGGATTCTAGTTGGTATTACGATGTTGATTTGGGAAGGTTTGACAGACGCGGACAGCGCATGGACTCTAGTTATTACGATGGGGTTTTGGGAAGGTTTCACTGTCGGGGACTGCGTATGGACTCTAGTTGGTATTACGATGGGGTTTTGGGAAGGATTCACTGATATAGACTGCGGATGCACTCTAGTTGCTATTATGATGGGTTTTTAAGAAGGTTTCACTGACGCGGACTGCGATGGACAATGGTTGGTATTAACATGGGGATTTGGGAAGTTTTGACTGACGCCGACAGCGGATGGACTCCAGTTTCTATTATGATGGGGTTTTGGGAAGTTTTCACTGACGCGGAAAGCGGATGGACTCCAGTTGGTATTACGATGGGGTTTTGGAATGTTTTCACATACGCGGACTGCGGATGGACTCTAGTTGGTATTATGATGGGGTTTTGGGAAGGTTTCACTGTCGCGGACTGCGATGGACACTAGTTGGTAATTTGCAGCTGATTAGGGAAATTTTGCCAGACGCGGACTGCGCATTGACTCTTGTTGTTATTAGGATAGGGTTTTGGGAAGCTTTCACTGCCGTGAACTGCGGATGGACTCTAGTTCGTATTACGATGGGTTATTGGGAATGCTTCATTGACGCCCACTGGTGATGTACTCTAGTTGGTATTACGATGTTGATTTGGGATGGTTTGACAGACGCGGACAGCGCATGGACTCTAGTTGTTATTACGATGGGGATTTGGGAAGGATTCACTGGCATAGATTGCGCTTGACTCTAGTTGGTATTACAATGGGGTTTTGGGAAGTTTTGACTGACGCTGACTGCGGATGCACTCTTGTTGCTATTATGATGGGTTTTTAGGAAGGTTTCACTGACGCGGACTGCGATGGACTATGGTTGGTATTACCATGGGCATTTGTGAAGTTTTGACTGACGCCGATAGCGGATGGACTCCAGTTGCTATTATGATGGGATTTTGTGAAGGTTTCACAGATGCGGAAAGCGGATGGACTCCAGTTGGTATTACGATGGGGTTTTGGGAAGGTTTCACATACGCGGACTGCGGATGGACTATAGTTGGTATTACGATGGGGTTTTGGGAAGTTTTGACTGACGCTGACTGCGGATGCACTCTTGTTGCTATTATGATGGGTTTTTAGAAAGGTTTCACTGACGCGGACTGCGATGGACTATGGTTGGTTTTACCATGGGAATTTGTGAAGTTTTGACTGACACCGACAGCGGATGGACTCTAGTTGGTAATACAATGGGGTTTTTGGAAGCTTTTACTGACGCGGGCTGCGGATGGACTCTAGTTGGTATTACGATGCGATTTTGGGAAGGTTTCACTGTCGCGGACTGCGTATGGACTCTAGTTGGTATTACGATGGGGTTTTGGGAAGGTTTTACTGACGTGGACTGCGATGGACTCTAGTTGGTATTACGATGTTGATTTCGGAAGGTTTGACAAAAGCGGACTGCTGCTGAACTCTAGTTGGTATTACGATGGGGATTTGGGAAGGTTTCACTGACACAGACTGCAAGGGACTCTAGTTGGTATTACGATGGGGTTTTGGGAAAGTTTGACAGACGCGGACAGCGCATGGACTCTAGTTGTTATTACGATGGGGTTTTGGGAAGGATTCACTGATATAGACTGCGGATGCACTCTAGTTGCTATTATGATGGGTTTTTAAGAAGGTTTCACTGACGCGGACTTCGATGGACTATGGTTGGTATTAACATGGGGATTTGGGAAGTTTTGACTGACGCCGACAGCGGATGGACTCCAGTTTCTATTATGATGGGGTTTTGGGAAGTTTTCACTGACGCGGAAAGCGGATGGACTCCACTTGGTATTACGATGGGGTTTTGGGAAGGTTTCACAGTTGCGGACGGCGCATGAACTCTAGTTGTTATTAAGATGGGGTTTTGGGATGTTTTCACATACGCGGACTGCGGATGGACTCTAGTTGGTATTACGATGGGTTATTGGGAATGCTTCATTGACGGCCACTGCTGATGAACTCTAGTTGGTATTACGATGGGGTTTTGGGAAGGTTTCACAGTCGCGGACTGCGATGGACACTAGTTGGTAATTTGCAGCTGATTAGGGAAATTTTGCCAGACGCGGACGGCGCATTGACTCTTGTTGTAATTACGATAGGGTTTTGGGAAGCTTTCACTGCCGTGGACTGCGGATGGACTCTAGTTGCTATTATGATGGGTTTTTAAGAAGGTTTCACTGACGCGGACTGCGATGGACTATGGTTGGTATTACCATGGGGATTTGGGAAGTTTTGACTGACGCCGACAGCGGATGGACTCCAGTTTCTATTATGATGGGGTTTTGGGAAGTTTTCACTGACGCGGAAAGCGGATGGATTCCAGTTGGTATTACGATGGGGTTTTGGGAAGGTTTCACAGTTGCGGACGGCGCATGAACTCCAGTTGGTATTAAGATGGGGTTTTGGGATATTTTCACATACGCGGACTGCGGATGGACTATAGTTGGTATTACGATGGGGTTTTGGGAACTTTTCACTAACGCGGACTGCGGATGGACTCCAGTTGGTAATACAATGGTGTTTTTGGAAGGTTTTACTGACGCGGGCTGCGGATGGACTCTAGTTGGTATTACGATGGGGTTTTGGGAAGGTTTCACTGTCGCAGACTGCGTATGGACTCTAGTTGGTATTAAGAAGGGGTTTTGGGAAGGTTTCACTGACGCGGATTGCGATGGACTCTAGTTGGTATTACGATGTTGATTTGGGAAGATTTGACAGACGCGGACAGCGCATGCACTCTAGTTGTTATTACGATGGGGTTTTGGGAAGGTTTCACTGTCACGGACTGCGTATGGACTCTAGTCGGTATTACAATGGGGTTTTGGGAAGGTTTCATTGACACTGACTGCGATGGACTCCCGTTGGTATCACAGTGTGGTTTGGGAAGGTTTCACAGACACGGACAGCGGATGGACTCCAGTTGGTATTACGAAGGGGTTTTGGGAAGGTTTCACTGTTGCGGACGGCACATGTACTCCAGTTGGTATTAAGATGGGGTTTTGGGATGTTTTCACATACGCGGACTGCGGATGGACTCTAGTTGTTATTACGATGGGCTTTTGGGACGGTTTCACTGATGCGGGCTGCGGATGGACTCTAGTTGGTATTACAATGCGGTTGTGGGAAGGCTTCACTGAAGCAGACTGCGATGGACTATAGTTGGTATTACCATGGGGATTTGGTAAGTTTTCACTGACGCGGAAAGCGGATGGACTCCAGTTGGGATTACGATGGGGTTTTGGGAATGTTTCACTGACGCGGACTGCGGATGGACTCCAGTTGGTATTACGAAGGGGTTTTGGGAAGGTTTCACTGACGCAGAGTGCGATGGACTCTAGTTGGTATTACGATGTTGATTTCGGAAGGTTTGACCGACACGGACAGCGCATGGACTCTAGTTGTTATTACGATGGGGTTTTGGGAGGGTTTCACATAAGTGGACTGCGGACGGAGTCCAATTGGTATCACGATGGGGTTTTGGGAATGTTTCACAAAAGCGGACTGCTGCTGAACTCTAGTTGGTATTACGATGGGGTTTTGGGAAGGTTTCACTGACGCAGACTGCGATGGACTCTAGTTGGTATTACGATGGGGTTTTGGGATGTTTTCACATACACGGACTGCGGATGGACTCTAGTTGGTATTACGATGTTGATTTCGGAAGGTTTGACCGACACGGAGAGCGCATGGACTCTAGTTGTTATTACGATGGGGTTTTGGGAGGGTTTCACATAAGTGGACTGCGGACGGAGTCCAATTGGTATCACGATGGGGTTTTGGGAATGTTTCACAAAAGCGGACTGCTGCTGAACTCTAGTTGGTATTACGATGGGGTTTTGGGAAGGTTTCACTGACGCAGACTGCGATGTACTCTAGTTGGTATTACGATGGGGTTTTGGGATGTTTTCACATACGCGGACTGCGGATGGACTCTAGTTGGTATTCTGATGCGCTTTTGGGAATGTTTCACTGACGCGGGCTGCGGATGGACTCTAGTTCGTATTACGATGGGATTTTGGGGAGGTTTCACTGACGCGGACTGCGGACGGATTCTATTTGGTGTTACGATGGGGTTTTGAGAAGGTTTTACTGACGCGGGCTGCGGATGGACTTTAGTTGCTATTATGATGTGTTTTTGGGAAGGTTTCACTGACGCGGACTGCGATGGACTCTAGTTGTAATTACGATGGGGTTTTGGGAGCGTTTCACATAAGTGGACTGCGGACGGAGTCCAATTGGTATCACGATGGGGTTTTGGGAATGTTTCACAAAAGCGGACTGCTGCTGAACTCTAGTTGGTATTACGATGGGGATTTGGGAATGTTTCACTGACGCAGACTGCGAGGGACTCTAGTTGGTATTACGATGTTGATTTGGGAAGGTTTGACAGACGCGGACAGCGCATGGACTCTAGTTATTACGATGGGGTTTTGGGAAGGTTTCACTGTCGGGGACTGCGTATGGACTCTAGTTGGTATTATGATGGGGTTTTGGGAAGGATTCACTGATATAGACTGCGGATGCACTCTAGTTGCTATTATGATGGGTTTTTAGGAAGGTTTCACTGACGCGGACTGCGATGGACAATGGTTGGTATTACCATGGGGATTTGGGAAGTTTTGACTGACGCCGACAGCGGATGGACTCCAGTTTCTATTACGATGGGGTTTTGGGAAGTTTTCACTGACGCGGAAAGCGGATGGACTCCAGTTGGTATTACGATGGGGTTTTGGGAAGGTTTCACAGTTGCGGACGGCGCATGAACTCTAGTCGGTATTAAGATGGGGTTTTGGAATGTTTTCACATACGCGGACTGCGGATGGACTCTAGTTGGTATTATGATGGGGTTTTGGGAAGGTTTCACTGTCGCGGACTGCAATGGACACTAGTTGGTAATTTGCAGCTGATTAGGGAAATTTTGCCAGACGCGGACTGCGCATTGACTCTTGTTGTTATTAGGATAGGGTTTTGGGATGCTTTCACTGCCGTGGACTGCGGATGGACTCTAGTTCGTATTACGATGGGTTATTGGGAATGCTTCATTGACGCCCACTGGTGATGTACTCTAGTTGGTATTACGATGTTGATTTGGGATGGTTTGACAGACGCGGACAGCGGATGGACTCCAGTTGGTATTACGATGGCGTTTTGGGAAGGTTTCACATACGCGGACTGCGGATGGACTATAGTTGGTATTACGATGGGGTTTTGGGAAGTTTTGACTGACGCTGACTGCGGATGCACTCTTGTTGCTATTATGATGGGTTTTTAGAAAGGTTTCACTGACGCGGACTGCGATGGACTATGGTTGGTTTTACCATGGGAATTTGTGAAGTTTTGACTGACACCGACAGCGGATGGACTCTAGTTGGTAATACAATGGGGTTTTTGGAAGCTTTTACTGACGCGGGCTGCGGATGGACTCTAGTTGGTATTACGATGCGATTTTGGGAAGGTTTCACTGTCGCGGACTGCGTATGGACTCTAGTTGGTATTACGATGGGGTTTTGGGAAGGTTTCACTGACGCGGACTGCGATGGACTCTAGTTGGTATTACGATGTTGATTTCGGAAGGTTTGACAAAAGCGGACTGCTGCTGAACTCTAGTTGGTATTACGATGGGGATTTGGGAAGGTTTCACTGACACAGACTGCAAGGGACTCTAGTTGGTATTACGATGGGGTTTTGGGAAAGTTTGACAGACGCGGACAGCGCATGGACTCTAGTTGTTATTACGATGGGGTTTTGAGAATGTTTCACTGTCGCGGACTGCGTATGGACTCTAGTTGCTATTACAATGGGGTTTTGGGAAGGATTCACTGATATAGACTGCGGATGCACTCTAGTTGCTATTATGATGGGTTTTTAGGAAGGTTTCACTGACGCGGACTGCGATGGACTACGGTTGGTATTACCATGGGGATTTGGGAAGTTTTGACTGACGCTGACAGCGGATGGACTCCAGTTTCTATTATGATGGGGTTTTGGGAAGTTTTCACTGACGCGGAAAGCGGATGGACTCCAGTTGGGATTACGATGGGGTTTTGGGAAGGTTTCACAGTTGCGGACGGCGCATGAACTCTAGTTGGTATTAAGATGGGGTTTTGGGTGGGTTTCACATAAGTGGACTGCGGACGGAGTCCAATTGGTATCACGATGGGGTTTTGGGAATGTTTCACTGACGCGGACTGCGGATGGACTCCAGTTGGTATTACGAAGGGGTTTTGGGAAGGTTTCACTGACGCAGAGTGCGATGGACTCTAGTTGGTATTACGATGTTGATTTCGGAAGGTTTGACCGACACGGACAGCGCTTGGACTCTAGTTGTTATTACGATGGGGTTTTGGGAGGGTTTCACATAAGTGGACTGCGGACGGAGTCCAATTGGTATCACGATGGGGTTTTGGGAATGTTTCACAAAAGCGGACTGCTGCTGAACTCTAGTTGGTATTACGATGGGGTTTTGGGAAGGTTTCACTGACGCAGACTGCGAAGGACTCTAGTTGGTATTACGATGGGGTTTTGGGATGTTTTCACATACGCGGACTGCGGATGGACTCTAGTTGGTATTACGATGTTGATTTCGGAAGGTTTGACCGACACGGACAGCGCATGGACTCTAGTTGTAATTACGATGGGGTTTTGGGAGGGTTTCACATAAGTGGACTGCGGACGGAGTCCAATTGGTATCACGATGGGGTTTTGGGAATGTTTCACAAAAGCGGACTGCTGCTGAACTCTAGTTGGTATTACGATGGGGTTTTGGGAAGGTTTCACTGACGCAGACTGCGATGTACTCTAGTTGGTATTACGATGGGGTTTTGGGATGTTTTCACATACTCGGACTGCGGATGGACTCTAGTTGGTATTCTGATGCGCTTTTGGGAATGTTTCACTGACGCGGGCTGCGGATGGACTCTAGTTCGTATTACGATGGGATTTTGGGGAGGTTTCACTGACGCGGACTGCGGACGGATTCTATTTGGTGTTACGATGGGGTTTTGAGAAGGTTTTACTGACGCGGGCTGCGGATGGACTTTAGTTGCTATTATGATGTGTTTTTGGGAAGGTTTCACTGACGCGGACTGCGATGGACTCTAGTTGGTATTACGATACGATGGGTATTTGGGAAGTTTTGACTGACAGCGACAGCGGATGGACTCTAGTTGCTATTGTGATGTGGTTTTGCGAAGCTTTCACTGTCGTGGACTGCGGATGGACTCTAGTTGGTATTACGATGGGGTATTGGGAAGGTTTCATTGACGCCCACTGCTGATGGACTCTAGTTGGTATTACGATGGGGTTTTGGGAAGGTTTCACTGTCGCGGACTGTGTATGGACTCTAGTTGGTATTACGATGCGGTTTTGGGAAGGTTTCACTGTCGCGGACTGCGTATGGACTCTAGTTGTAATTACGATGGGGTTTTGGGAGGGTTTCACATAAGTGGACTGCGGACGGAGTCCAATTGGTATCACGATGGGGTTTTGGGAATGTTTCACAAAAGCGGACTGCTGCTGAACTCTAGTTGGTATTACAATGGGGATTTGGGAATGTTTCACTGACGCAGACTTCGAGGGACTCTAGTTGGTATTACGATGTTGATTTCGGAAGGTTTGAAAGACGCGGACAGCGCATGGACTCTAGTTGTTATTACGATGGGGTTTTGGGAATGTTTCACTGTCGGGGACTGCGTATGGACTCTAGTTGGTATTATGATGGGGTTTTGGGAAGGATTCACTGATATAGACTGCGGATGCACTCTAGTTGCTATTATGATGGGTTTTTAAGAAGGATTCACTGACGCGGACTGCGATGGACTATGGTTGGTATTACCATGGGGATTTGGGAAGTTTTGACTGACGCCGACAGCGGATGGACTCCAGTTTCTATTACGATGGGGTTTTGGGAAGTTTTCACTGACGCGGAAAGCGGATGGACTCCAGTTGGTATTACGATGGGGTTTTGGGAAGGTTTCACAGTTGCGGACGGCGCATGAACTCTAGTCGGTATTAAGATGGGGTTTTGGAATGTTTTCACATACGCGGACTGCGGATGGACTCTAGTTGGTATTATGATGGGGTTTTGGAAAGGTTTCACTGTCGCGGACTGCAATGGACACTAGTTGGTAATTTGCAGCTGATTAGGGAAATTTTGCCAGACGCGGACTGCGCATTGACTCTTGTTGTTATTAGGATAGGGTTTTGGGATGCTTTCACTGCCGTGGACTGCGGATGGACTCTAGTTCGTATTACGATGGGTTATTGGGAATGCTTCATTGACGCCCACTGGTGATGTACTCTAGTTGGTATTACGATGTTGATTTGGGATGGTTTGACAGACGCGGACAGCGCATGGACTCTAGTTGTTATTACGATGGGGTTTTGGGAAGGATTCACTGGCATAGATTGCGCTTGACTCTAGTTGGTATTACAATGGGGTTTTGGGAAGTTTTGACTGACGCTGACTGCGGATGCACTCTAGTTGCTATTATGATGGGTTTTTAGGAAGGTTTCACTGACGCGGACTGCGATGGACAATGGTTGGTTTTACCATGGGGATTTGTGAAGTTTTGACTGACGCCGACAGCGGATGGACTCCAGTTTCTATTATGATGGGGTTTTGGGAAGTTTTGACTGACGCTGACTGCGGATGCACTCTTGTTGCTATTATGATGGGTTTTTAAGAAGGTTTCACTGACGCGGACTGCGATGGACTATGGTTGGTATTACCATGGGGATTTGGGAAGTTTTGACTGACGCCGACAGCGGATGGACTCCAGTTGCTATTATGATGGGATTTTGTGAAGGTTTCACAGACGCGGAAAGCGGATGGACTCCAGTTGGTATTACGATGGGGTTTTGGGAAGGTTTCACATACGCGGACTGCGGATGGACTATAGTTGGTATTATGATGGGTTTTTAGAAAGGTTTCACTGACGCGGACTGCGATGGACTATGGTTGGTTTTACCATGGGAATTTGTGAAGTTTTGACTGACACCGACAGCGGATGGACTCTAGTTGGTATTACGATGCGATTTTGGGAAGGTTTCACTGTCGCGGACTGCGTATGGACTCTAGTTGGTATTACGATGGGGTTTTGGGAAGGTTTCACTGACGCGGACCGCGATGGACTCTAGTTGGTATTACGATGTTGATTTCGGAAGGTTTGACAAAAGCGGACTGCTGCTGAACTCTAGTTGGTATTACGATGGGGTTTTGGGAAGGTTTCACTGACACAGACTGCAAGGGACTCTAGTTGGTATTACGATGGGGTTTTAGGAAAGTTTGACAGACGCGGACAGCGCATGGACTCTAGTTGTTATTACGATGGGGATTTGGGAAGGATTCACTGGCATAGATTGCGCTTGACTCTAGTTGGTATTACAATGGGGTTTTGGGAAGTTTTGACTGACGCTGACTGCGAATGCACTCTAGTTGCTATTATGATGGGTTTTTGGGAAGGTTTCACTGACGCGGACTGCGATGGACTATGGTTGGTATTACCATGGGGATTTGTAAAGTTTTGACTGACGCCGACAGCGGATGGACTCCAGTTGCTATTATGATGGGATTTTGTGAAGGTTTCACAGACGCGGAAAGCGGATGGACTCCAGTTGGTATTACGATGGGGTTTTGGGAAGGTTTCACATACGCGGACTGCGGATGGACTATAGTTGGTATTACGATGGGGTTTTGGGAAGGATTCACTGATATAGACTGCGGATGCACTCTAGTTGCTATTATGATGGGTTTTTAGAAAGGTTTCACTGACCCGGACTGCGATGGACTATGGTTGGTTTTACCATGGGGATTTGGGAAGTTTTGACTGACACCGACAGCGGATGGACTCTAGTTGGTAATACAATGGGGTTTTGGGATGTTTTCACATACGCGGGCTGCGGATGGACTCTAGTTGGTATTACGATGCGATTTTGGGAAGGTTTCACTGTCGCGGACTGCGTATGGACTCTAGTTGGTATTACGATGGGGTTTTGGGAAGGTTTCACTGACGCGGACTGCGATGGACTCTAGTTGGTATTACGATGTTGATTTCGGAAGGTTTGACAAAAGCGGACTGCTGCTGAACTCTAGTTGGTATTACGTTGGGGATTTGGGAAGGTTTCACTGACACAGACTGCAAGGGACTCTAGTTGGTATTACGATGGGGTTTTGGGAAAGTTTGACAGACGCGGACAGCGCATGGACTCTAGTTGTTATTACGATGGGGTTTTGAGAAGGTTTCACTGTCGCGGACTGCGTATGGACTCTAGTTGGTATTACGATGGGGTTTTGGGAAGGATTCACTGATATAGACTGCGGATGCACTCTAGTTGCTATTATGATGGGTTTTTAAGAAGGTTTCACTGACCCGGACTGCGATGGACTCTAGTTGGTATTACCATGGGGATTTGTGAAATTTTGACTGACGCTGACTGCGGATGCACTCTAGTTGCTATTATGATGGGTTTTTAGGAAGGTTTCTCTGACGCGGACTGCGATGGACAATGGTTGGTTTTACCATGGGGATTTGGGAAGTTTTGACTGACGCCGACAGCGGATGGACTCCAGTTTCTATTATGATGGGGTTTTGGGAAGTTTTCACTGACGCGGAAAGCGGATGGACTCCAGTTGGTATTACGATGGGGTTTTGGGAAGGTTTCACAGTTACGGACGGCGCATGAACTCCAGTTGGTATTAAGATGGGGTTTTGGGATATTTTCACATACGCGGACTGCGGATGGACTATAGTTGGTATTACGATGGGGTTTTGGGAACTTTTCACTAACGCGGACTGCGGATGGACTCCAGTTGGTAATACAATGGGGTTTTTGGAAGGTTTTACTGACGCGGGCTGCGGATGGACTCTAGTTGGTATTACGATGGGGTTTTGGGAAGGTTTCACTGTCGCGTACTGCGTATGGACTCTAGTTGGTATTACGAAGGGGTTTTGGGAAGGTTTCACTGACGCGGATTGCGATGGACTCTAGTTGGTATTACGATGTTGATTTTGGAAGGTTTGACAGACACGGACAGCGCATGGACTCTAGTTGTTATTACGATGGGGTTTTGGGAGGGTTTCACATAAGTGGACTGCGGACGGTCCAATTGGTATCACGATGGGGTTTTGGGAAGGTTTGACAAAAGCGGACTGCTGCTGAACTCTAGTTGGTATTACGATGGGGATTTGGGAAGGTTTCACTGACACAGACTGCAAGGGACTCTAGTTGGTATTACGATGGGGTTTTGGGAAAGTTTGACAGACGCGGACAGCGCATGGACTCTAGTTGTTATTACGATGGGGATTTGGGAAGGATTCACTGGCATAGATTGCGCTTGACTCTAGTTGGTATTGCGATGGGGTTTTGTGAAGGTTTCACAGAAGCGGAAAGCGGATGGACTCCAGTTGGTATTACGATGGGGTTTTGGGAAGGTTTCACATACGCGGACTGCGGATGGACTATAGTTGGTATTACGATGGGGTTTTGGGAAGTTTTGACTGACGCTGACTGCGGATGCACTCTTGTTGCTATTATGATGGGTTTTTAGAAAGGTTTCACTGACGCGGACTGCGATGGACTATGGTTGGTTTTACCATGGGAATTTGTGAAGTTTTGACTGACACCGACAGCGGATGGACTCTAGTTGGTAATACAATGGGGTTTTTGGAAGCTTTTACTGACGCGGGCTGCGGATGGACTCTAGTTGGTATTACGATGCGATTTTGGGAAGGTTTCACTGTCGCGGACTGCGTATGGACTCTAGTTGGTATTACGATGGAGTTTTGGGAAGGTTTCACTGACGCGGTCTGCGATGGACTCTAGTTGGTATTACGATGTTGATTTCGGAAGGTTTGACAAAAGCGGACTGCTGCTGAACTCTAGTTGTTATTACGATGGGGTTTTGGGAAGGTTTCACTGTCGCGGACTGCGTATGGACTCTAGTTGGTATTACGATGGGGTTTTGGGAAGGATTCACTGATATAGACTGCAGATGCACTCTAGTTGCTATTATGATGGGTTTTTAAGAAGGTTTCACTGACGCGGACTGCGATGGACTATGGTTGGTATTACCATGGGGATTTGGGAAGTTTTGACTGACGCCGACAGCGGATGGACTCCAGTTTCTATTACGATGGGGTTTTGGGAAGTTTTCACTGACGCGGAAAGCGGATGGACTCCAGTTGGTATTACGATGGGGTTTTGGGAAGGTTTCACAGTTGCGGACGGCGTATGGACTCTAGTTGGTATTACGATGGGGTTTTGGGAAGATTTCACTGACGCAGACTGCGATGGACTCTAGTTGGTATTACGATGTTGATTTGGGAAGGTTTGACAGAGGCGGACAGCGCATGGACTCTAGTTGTTATTACGATGGGGTTTTGGGAAGGTTTCACTGTCGCGGACTGCGTATGGACTCTAGTTGGTATTACGATGGGGTTTTGGGAAGGTTTCATTGACGCTGACTGCGATGGACTCCCATTGGTATCACAATGTGGTTTGGGAAGGTTTCACTGACGCCGACAGCGGATGGACTCCAGTTGGTATTACGAAGGTATTTTGGGAAGGTTTCACTGTTGCGGACGGCACATGTACTCTAGTTGTTATTAAGATGGGGTTTTGGGATGTTTTCACATACGCGGACTGCGGATGGACTCTAGTTGGTATTACGATGGGATTTTGGGGAGGTTTCACTGACGCGGACTGCGGACGGATTCTATTTGGTTTTACGATGGGGTTTTGAGAAGGTTTTACTGACGCGGGCTGCGGATGGACTTTAGTTGCTATTATGATGTGTTTTTGGGAAGGTTTCACTGACGCGGACTGCGATGGACTCTAGTTGCTATTATGATGTGGTTTTGCGAAGCTTTCACTGTCGTGGACTGCGGATGGACTCTAGTTGGTATTACGATGGTGTATTGGGAAGGTTTCATTGACGCCCACTGCTGATGGACTCTAGTTGGTATTACGATGGGGTTTTGGGAAGTTTTCACTGTCGCGGACTGCGTATGGACTCTAGTTGGTATTACGATGGGGTTTTGGGAAGGATTCACTGATATAGACTGAGGATGCACTCTAGTTGCTATTATGATGGGTTTTTAAGAAGGTTTCACTGACGCGGACTGCGATGGACTATGATTGGTATTACCATGGGGATTTGGGAAGTTTTGACTGACGCCGACAATGGATGGACTCCAGTTTCTATTATGATGGGGTTTTGGGAAGTTTTCACTGACGGGGAAAGCGGATGGACTCCAGTTGGTATTACGATGGGGTTTTGGGAAGGTTTCACAGTTGCGGACGGCGCATGAACTCTAGTTGGTATTAAGATGGGGTTTTGGGATGTTTTCACATACGCGGACTGCGGATGGACTCTAGTTGGTATTATGATGGGGTTTTGGGAAGGTTTCACTGTCGCAGACTGCGATGGACACCAGTTGGTAATTTGCAGCTGATTAGGGAAATTTTGCCAGACGCGGACTGCGCATTGACTCTTGTTGTTATTACGATAGGGTTTTGGGAAGCTTTCACTGCCGTGGACTGCGGATGGACTCTAGTTGGTATTACGATGGGTTATTGGGAATGCTTCATTGACGCCCACTGGTGATGTACTCTAGTTGGTATTACGATGTTGATTTGGGATGGTTTGACAGACGCGGACAGCGCATGGACTCTAGTTGTTATTACGATGGGGATTTGGGAAGGATTCACTGGCATAGACTGCGCTTGACTCTAGTTGGTATTACAATGGGGTTTTGGGACGTTTTGACTGACGCTGACTGGGGATGCACTCTAGTTGCTATTATGATGGGTTTTTAAGAAGGTTTCACTGACCCGGACTGCGATGGACTATGGTTGGTTTTACCATGGGGATTTGGGAAGTTTTGACTGACGCCGACAGCGGATGGACTCCAGTTGCTATTATAATGGGATTTTGGTAAGTTTTCACAGACGCGGAAAGCGGATGGACTCCAGTTGGTATTACGATGGGGTTTTGGGAAGGTTTCACATACGCGGACTGCAGATGGACTATAGTTGGTATTACGATGGGGTTTTGGGAAGGATTCACTGATATAGACTGCGGATGCACTCTAGTTGCTGTTATGATGGGTTTTTAAGAAGGTTTCACTGACGCGGACTGCGATGGACTATGGTTGGTATTAACATGGGGATTTGGGAAGTTTTGACTGACGCCGACAGCGGATGGACTCCATTTTCTATTATGATGGGGTTTTGGGAAGTTTTCACTGACGCGGAAAGCGGATGGACTCCAGTTGGTATTACGATGGGGTTTTGGGAAGGTTTCACAGACGCGGAAAGCGGATGGACTCCAGTTGGTATTACGATGGGGTTTTGGGAAGGTTTCACAGTTGCGGACGGCGCATGAACTCTAGTTGGTATTAAGATGGGGTTTTGGGATATTTTCACATACGCGGACTGCGGATGGACTACAGTTGGTATTACGATGTTGATTTCGGAAGGTTTGACAGACACGGACAGCGCATGGACTCTAGTTGTTATTACGATGGGGTTTTGGGAGGGTTTCACATAAGTGGACTGCGGACGGAGTCCAATTGGTATCACGATGGGGTTTTGGGAATGTTTCACAAAAGCGGACTGCTGCTGAACTCTAGTTGGTATTACGATGGGGTTTTGGGAAGGTTTCACTGACGCAGACAGCGATGGACTCTAGTTCGTATTACGATGTTGATTTGGGATGGTTTGACAGACGCGGACAGTGCATGGACTCTAGTTGTTATTACGATGGGGTTTTGGGAAGGTTTCACTGTCGCGGACTGCGTATGGACTCTAGTTGGTATTACGATGGGGTTTTGGGAAGGTTTCATTGACGCTGACTGCGATGGACTCCCGTTGGTATCACAATGTGGTTTGGGAAGGTTTCACAGACGCGGACAGCGGATGGACTCTAGTTGGTATTACGAAGGGGTTTTGGGAAGGTTTCACAGTTGTGGACGGCGCATGAACTCTAGTTGGTATTAAGATGGGGTTTTGGGATGTTTTCACATACGCGGACTGCGGATGGACTCTCGTTGGTATTACGATGGGGTTTTGGGAAGGTTTCACTGTCGCGGACTGCGATGGACACTAGTTGGTAATTTGCAGCTGATTAGGGAAATTTTGGCAGACGCGGACTGCGCATTGACTCTTGTTGTTATTACGATAGGGTTTTGGGAAGCTTTCACTGCCGTGGACTGCGGATGGACTATAGTTGGTATTACGATGGGGTTTTGGGAACTTTTCACTAACGCGGACTGCGGATGGACTCCAGTTGGTAATACAATGGGGTTTTTGGAAGGTTTTATTGACGCGGGCTGCGGATGGACTCCAGTTGGTATTACGATGGGGTTTTGGGAAGGTTTCACTGTCGCGGACTGCGTATGCACTCTAGTTGGTATTACGATGGGGTTTTGGGAAGGTTTCACTGTCGCGGACTGCGTATGGACTCCAGTTGGTATTACGATGGGGTTTTGGGAAGGATTCCCTGGCATAGACTGCGCTTGACTCTAGTTGGTATTACAATGGGGTTTTGGGAAGTTTTGACTGACGCTGACTGCGGATGCACTCTAGTTGGTAATACAATGGGGTTTTTAGAAGGTTTTACTGACGCGGGCTGCGGATGGACTAGTTGGTATTACGATCATGTTTTGGGGAGGTTTCACTGACGCTGACTGCGATGGACTCTCGTTGGTATAAAGATGGGGTTTTGGAAAGGTTTCACAGACGCGGACAGCGGATGGACTCCAGTTGGTATTACGAAGGGGTTTTGGGAAGGTTTCACTGTTGCGGACGGCGCATGTATTCTAGTTGGTATTAAGATGGGGTTTTGGGATGTTTTCACATACGCGGACTGCGGATGGACTCTAGTTGGTATTACGATGGGCTTTTGGGACGGATTCACTGATGCGGGCTGCGGATGGACTCTAGTTGGAATTACGATGGGATTTTGGGAAGGTTTCACTGACGCAGACTGCAAGGGACTCTAGTTGGTATTACGATGTTGATTTGGGAAGGTTTGACAGACACGGACAGCGCATGGACTCTAGTTGTTATTACGATGGGGTTTTGGGAAGGTTTCACTGTCGCGGACTGCGTATGGACTCTAGTTGGTATTACGATGGGTTATTGGGAATGCTACATTGACGCCCACTGGTGATGTACTCTAGTTGGTATTACGATGGGGTTTTGGGAAGGTTTCACTGTCGTGGACTGCGTATGGACTCCAGTTGGTATTACGATGGGGTTTTGGGAAGGTTTCACTGTTGCGGACGGCGCATGTATTCTAGTTGGTATTAAGATGGGGTTTTGGGATGTTTTCACATACGCGGACTGCGGATGGACTCTAGTTGGTATTACGATGGGCTTTTGGGAACTTTTCACTAACGCGGACTGCGGATGGACTCCAGTTGGTAATACAATGGGGTTTTTGGAATGTTTTACTGACGCGGGCTGCGGATGGACTCTAGTTGGTATTACGATGGGGTTTTGGGAAGGTTTCACTGACGCGGACTGCGATGGACTCTAGTTGGTATTACTATGTTGATTTCGGAAGGTTTGACAGACACGGACAGCGCACGGACTCTAGTTGTTATTACGATGGGGTTTTGGGAAGGTTTCACTGTAGCGGACTGCGTATGGACTCTAGTTGGTATTACGATGGGGTTTTGGGAAGGTTTCACTGACGCGGACTGCGATGGACTCTAGTGGGTATTACGATGTTGATTTTGGAAGGTTTGACAGACAAGGACAGCGCATGGACTCTAGTTGTTATTACGATGGGGTTTTGGGAAGGTTTCACTGTCGCGGAAAGCGGATGGACTCCAGTTGGTATTACGATGGGGTTTTGGGAAGGTTTCACAGTTGCGGACGGCGCATGAACTCTAGTTGGTATTAAGATGGGGTTTTGGGATGTTTTCACATACGCGGACTGCGGATGGACTCTCGTTGGTATTACGATGGGGTTTTGGGAAGCTTTCACTGCCGTGGACTGCGAATGGACTCTAGTTGGTATTACGATGGGTTATTGGGAATGCTTCCTTGACGCCCACTGGTGATGTACTCTAGTTGGTATTACGATGGGGTTTTGGGAAGGTTTCACTGTCGTGGACTGCGTATGGACTCCAGTTGGTATTAAGATGGGGTTTTGGGAAGGATTCCCTGGCATAGACTGCGCTTGACTCTAGTTGGTATTACAATGGGGTTTTGGGAAGTTTTGACTGACACTGACTGCGGATGCACTCTAGTTGCTATTATGATGGGTTTTTAGGAAGGTTTCACTGACGCGGACTGCGATGGACAATGGTTGGTTTTACCATGGGAATTTGTGAAGTTTTGACTGACGCCGACAGCGGATGGACTCCAGTTGCTATTATGATGGGGTTTTGGGAAGTTTTCACTGATGCGGACTGCGGATGGATTCTGTAGTTGGTATTGCGATGGGGTTTTGGGAAGGTTTCACAGACGCGGAAAGCGGATGGACTCCAGTTGGTATTACGATGGGGTTTTGGGAAGGTTTCACAGTTGCGGACGGCACATGAACTCTAGTTGGTATTAAGATGGGGTTTTGGGATATTTTCACATACGCGGACTGCGGATGGACTATAGTTGGTATTACGATGGGGTTTTTAGAAGGTTTTACTGACGCGGACTGCGGATAGACTCTAGTTGGTATTACGATGGGGTTTTGGGAAGGTTTCACTGTCGCGGACTGCGTATGGACTCTAGTTGGTATTACGATGGGTTATTGGGAATGCTTCCTTGACGCCCACTGGTGATGTACTCTAGTTGGTATTACGATGGGGTTTTGGGAAGGTTTCACTGTCGTGGACTGCGTATGGACTCCAGTTGCTATTACGATGGGGTTTTGGGAAGGATTCCCTGGCATAGACTGCGCTTGACTCTAGTTGGTTTTACAATGGGGTTTTGGGAAGTTTTGACTGACGCTGACTGCGGATGCACTCTAGTTGCTATTATGATGGGTTTTTAGGAAGGTTTCACTGTCGCGGACTGCGATGGACAATGGTTGGTTTTACCATGGGGATTTGTGAAGTTTTGACTAACGCCGACAGCGGATGGACTCCAGTTGCTATTAAGATGGGGTTTTGGGAACTTTTCACTAACGCGGACTGCGGATGGACTCCAGTTGGTAATACAATGGGGTTTTTAGAAGGTTTTACTGACGCGGACTGCGGATAGACTCTAGTTGGTATTACGATGGGGTTTTGGGAAGGTTTCACTGTCGCGGACTGCTGCTGAACTCCAGTTGGTATTACGATGTTGATTTGGGAAGGTTTGACAGACGCGGACAGTGCATGGGCTCTAGTTGTTACTACGATGGGGTTTTGGGAAGGTTTCACTGTCGCGGACTACGTATGGACTCTAGTTGGTATTATGATGGGTTTTTAGGAAGGTTTCACTGACGCTGACTGCGATGGACTCCCGTTGGTATCACAATGTGGTTTGGGAAGGTTTCACAGACGCGGACAGCGGATGGACTCCAGTTGGTATTACGAAGGGGTTTTGGGAAGGTTTCACTGTTGCGGACGGCACATGTACTCTAGTTGGTATTAAGATGGGGTTTTGGGATGTTTTCACATACGCGGGCTGCGGATGGACTTTAGTTAGTATTATGATGGGGTTTTGGGAAGGTTTCACTGACGCGGGCTGTGGATGGACTCGAGTTGGTGTTATGATAGGTTTTTGGGAAGTTTTGACTGACGCATACTGCGCTTGACTCTAGTTGGTATTACGATGGGGTTTTGGGAATTTCTGACTGACGCTGACTGCGGATGCATTCTAGTTGCTATTATGATGGGTTTTTGGGAAGGTTTCACTGACGCGGACTGCGATGGACTCTAGTTGGTATTACGATACGATAGGTATTTGGGAAGTTTTGACTGACGCCGACAGCGGATAGACTCTAGTTGCTATTATGATGGGGTTTTGGGAAGCTTTCACTGTCATGGACTGCGGATGGACTCTAGTTGGTAATACGATGGGGTATTGGGAAGGTTTCATTGACGCCCACTGCTGATGGACTCTATTTGGTATTACGATGGGGTTTTGGGAATGTTTCACTGTCGCAGACTGCGTATGGGCTCGTGTTGGTATTACGATGCGGTTTTGGGAAGGTTTCACTGTCGCGGACTGCGTATGGACTCTAGTTGTAACTACGATGGGGTTTTGGGAGGGTTTCACATAAGTGGACTGCGGACGGAGTCCAATTGGTATCCCGATGGGGTTTTGGGAATGTTTCACCAAAGCGGACTGCTGCTGAACTCTAGTTGGTATTACGATGGGGATTTGGGAATGTTTAACTGACGCAGACTGTGAGGGACTCTAGTTGGTATTACGATGTTGATTTGGGAAGGTTTGACAGACGCGGACAGCGCATGGACTCTAGTTGTTATTACGATGGGGTTTCGGGAAGGTTTCACTGTCGCGGACTGCGTATGGACTCTAGTTGGTATTACGATGGGGTTTTGGGAAGGATTCACTGATATAGACTGCAGATGCACTCTAGTTGCTATTATGATGGGTTTTTAAGAAGGTTTCACTGACGCGGACTGCGATGGACTATGGTTGGTATTACCATGGGGTTTTGGGAAGTTTTCACTGACGCGGAAAGCGGATGGACTCCAGTTGGTATTACGATGGGGTTTTGGGAAGGTTTCACAGTTGCGGACGGCGCATGAACTCTAGTTGGTATTAAGATGGGGTTTTGGGATGTTTTCACATACGCGGACTGCGGATAGACTCTAGTTGGTATTATGATGGGGTTTTGGGAAGGTTTCACTGTCGCGGACTGCGATGGACACTAGTTGGTATTTTGCAGCTGATTAGGGAAATTTTGCCAGACGCGGACTGCGCATTGACTCCTGTTGTAATTACGATGGGGTTTTGGGAAGCTTTCACTGCCGTGGACTGCGGATGGACTCTAGTTGGTATTACGATGGGTTATTGGGAATGCTTCATTGACGCCCACTGGTGATGTACTCTAGTTGGTATTACGATGGGGTTTTGGGAAGGTGTCACTGTCGCGGACTGCGTATGGACTCCAGTTGGTATTACGATGGGGTTTTGGGAAGGTCTCCCTGGCATAGACTGCGCTTGACTCTAGTTGGTATTACAATGGGGTTTTGGGAAGTTTTGACTGACGCTGACTGCGGATGCACTCTAGTTGCTATTATGATGGGTTTTTAGGAAGGTTTCACTGACCCGGACTGCGATGGACTATGGTTGGTTTTACCATGGGGATTTGTGAAGTTTTGACTGACGCCGACAGCGGATGGACTACAGTTGCTATTATGATGGGGTTTTGGGAAGTTTTCACTGATGCGGACTGCGGATGGATTCTGTAGTTGGTATTGCGATGGGGTTTTGGGAAGGTTTCACTGTCGCAGACTGCGTATGGACTCTAGTTGGTATCACAATGTGGATTTGGGAAGGTTTGACAGACGCAGACAGCGGATGGACTCTAGTTGGTATTATGATGTCGATTTTGGAAAATTTCACAGACGCGGACTGCAGATGGACTAGTTGGTATTACGATCGTGTTTTGGGGAGGTTTCACTGCGCTGACTGCGATGGACTCTCGTTGGTATAAAGATGGGGTTTTGGAAAGGTTTCACATACGCGGACTGCGGATGGACTCTAGTTGGTATTACGAAGGGGTATTGGGAAGGTTTCACTGTTGCGGACGGCGCATGTATTCTAGTTGGTATTAAGATGGGGTTTTGGGATGTTTTCACATACACGGACTGCGGATGGCCTCTAGTTGGTATTACGATCGGCTTTTGGGATGGTTTCACTGATGCGGGCTGCGGATGGACTCGAGTTGGTATTACGATGGGGATTTGGGAATGTTTCACTGACGCGGACTGCGATGGACTCTAGTTGGTATTACGATGTTGATTTCGGAAGGTTTGACAAAAGCGGACTGCTGCTGAACTCTAGTTGGTATTACGATGGGGATTTGGGAAGGTTTCACTGACGCAGACTGCGAGGGACTCCAGTTGGTATTACGATGTTGATTTGGGAAGGTTTGACAGACGCGGACAGCGCATGGACTCTTAGTTGTTATTACAATGGGGTTTTGGGAAGTTTTCACTGTCGCGGACTGCGTATGGACTCTAGTTGGTATTACGATGGGGTTTTGGGAAGGATTCACTGATATACACTGCGGATGCACTCTCGTTGCTATTATGATGGGTTTTTAAGAAGGTTTCACTGACGCGGACTGCGATGGACTATGGTTGGGATTACCATGGTGATTTGGGAAGTTTTGACTGACGCCGACAGCGGATGGACTCCAGTTTCTATTATGATGGGGTTTTGGGAAGTTTTCACTGACGCGGAAAGCGGATGGACTCCAGTTGGTATTACAATGGGGTTTTGGGAAGGTTTCACAGTTGCGGACGGCGCATGAACTCTAGTTGGTATTAAGATGGGGTTTTGGGATGTTTTCACATACGCGGACTGCGGATGGACTCTAGTTGGTATTATGATGGGGTTTTGGGAAGGTTTCACTGTCGCGGACTGCGATGGACACTAGTTGGTAATTTGCAGCTGATTAGGGAAATTTTGCCAGACGCGGACTGCGCATTGACTCTTGTTGTTATTACGATAGTGTTTTGGGAAGCTTTCACTGCCGTGGATTCCGGATGGACTCTAGTTGGTATTACGATGGGTTATTGGGAATGCTTCATTGACGCCCACTGGTGATGTACTGTAGTTGGTATTGCGATGGGGTTTTGGGAAGGTTTCACTGTCGTGGACTGCGTATGGACTCCAGTTGGTATTACGATGGGGTTTTGGGAAGGATTCCTTGGCATAGACTGCGCTTGACTCTAGTTGGTATTACAATGGGGTTTTGGGAAGTTTTGACTGACGCTGACTGCGGATGCACTCTAGTTGCTATTACGATGGGGTTTTGGGAAGGATTCACTGATATAGACTGCGGATGCACTCTAGTTGCTATTATGATGGGTTTTTAGGAAGGTTTCACTGTCCCGGACTGCGATGGACACTAGTTGGTAATTTGCAGCTGATTAGGGAAATTTTGCCAGACGCGGACTGCGCATTGACTCTTGTTGTAATTACGATAGGGTTTTGGGAATCTTTCACTGCCGTGGACTGCGGATGGACTCTAGTTAGTATTACGATGGGTTATTGGAAATGCTTCATTGACGCCCACTGCTGCTGAACTCTAGTTGGTATTACGATGGGGTTTTGGGAAGGTTTCACTGTCGCGGACTGCGTATGGACTCTAGTTGCTATTACGATGGGATTTTGGGAAGTATTCACTGATATAGACTGCGGATGCACTCTAGTTGCTATTATGATGGGTTTTTAAGAAGGTTTCACTGACGCGGACTGCGATGGACTATGGTTGGGATTGCCATGGGGATTTGGGAAGTTTTGACTGACGCCGACAGCGGATGGACTCCAGTTGCTATTATGACGGGGTTTTGGGAAGTTTTCACTGATGCAGACTGTGGATGGATTCTAGTTGGTATTACGATACGATGGGTATTTCGGAAGTTTTGAATGACGCCGACAGCGGATGGACTCTAGTTGCTATTATGATGGGGTTTTGGGAAGCTTTCACTGTCGTGGACTGCGGATGGACTCTAGTTGGTATTACGATGGGGTATTGGGAAGGTTTCATTGACGCCCACTGCTGATGGACTCTAGTTGGTATTACGATGGGGTTTTGGGAAGGTTTCACTGTCGCAGACTGCGTATGGACTCTTGTTGGTATTACGATGTGGTTTTGGGAAGGTTTCACTGTCGCGGACTGCGTATGGACTCTAGTTGTAATTACGATGGGGTTTTGGGAGGGTTTCACATAAGTGGACTGCGGACGGAGTCCAATTGGTATCACGATGGGGTTTTGGGAATGTTTCACAAAAGCGGACTGCTGCTGAACTCTAGTTGGTATTACAATGGGGATTTGGGAATGTTTCACTGACGCAGACTGCGAGGGACTCTAGTTGTTATTACGATGGGGTTTTGGGAAGGTTTCACTGTCGCGGACTGCGTATGGACTCTAGTTGGTATTACGATGGGGTTTTGGGAAGGATTCACTGATATAGACTGCGGATGCACTCTAGTTGCTATTATGATGGGTTTTTAAGAAGGTTTCACTGACGCGGACTGCGATGGACTATGGTTGGTATTACCATGGGGATTTGGGAAGTTTTGACAGACGCTGACAGCGGATCGACTCCAGTTTCTATTATGATGGGGTTTTGGGAAATTTTCACTGATGCGGACTGCGGATGGATTCTGTAGTTGGTATTGCGATGGGGTTTTGGAAAGGTTTCACTGTGGCGGACTGCGTATGGACTCTAGTTGGTATCACAATGTGGATTTGGGAAGGTTTGACAGACGCTGACAGCGGATGGACTCAAGTTGGTATTACGATGTCGTTTTTGGAAAATTTCACAGACGCGGACTGCAGATGGACTAGTTGGTATTACGATCGTGTTTTGGGGAGGTTTCACTGACGCTGACTGCGATGGACTCTCGTTGGTATAAAGATGGGGTTTTGGAAAGGTTTCACAGACGCGGACAGCGGATGGACTCCAGTTGGTATTACGAAGGGGTTTTGGGAAGTTTTCACTGTTGCGTACGGCGCATGTACCCTTGTTGGTATTAAGATGGGGTTTTGGGATGTTTGCAGATACGCGGACTGCGGATGGACTCTAGTTGGTATTACGAAGGGGTTTTGGGAAGGTTTCACTGTTGCGGACGGCGCATGTATTCTAGTTGGTATTAAGATGGGGTTTTGGGATGTTTTCACATACGCGGACTGCGGATGGACTCTAGTTGGTATTACGATGGGCTTTTGGGACGGTTTCACTGATGTGGGCTGCGGATGGACTCTAGTTGGTATTACGATGGGGTTTTGGGAAGGTTTCACTGATGCGGACTGCGATGGACTCTAGTTGGTATTACGATGTTGATTTCGGAAGGTTTGACAAAAGCGGACTGCTGCTGAACTCTAGTTGGTATTACGATGGGGATTTGGGAAGTTTTCACTGACGCAGACTGCGAGGGACTCTAGTTGGTATTACAATGCTGATTTGGGAAGGTTTGACAGACGCGGACAGCGCATGGACTCTAGTTGTTATTACGATGGGGTTTTGGGAAGGTTTCACTGTCGCGGACTGCGTATGGACTCTAGTTGGTATTACGATGGGGTTTTGGGAAGGATTCACTGATATAGACTGCGGATGCACTCTAGTTGCTATTATGATGGGTTTTTAAGAAGGTTTCACTGACGCGGACTGCGATGGACTATGGTTGGGATTACCATGAGGATTTGGGAAGGTTTTGACTGACGCCGACAGCGGATGGACTCCAGTTGCTATTATGATGGGGTTTTGGGAATTTTTCACTGACGCGGAAATCGGATGGACTCCAGTTGGTATTACGATGGGGTTTTGGGAAGGTTTCACATACGCGGACTGCGGATGGACTCCAGTTGGTATTATGATGGGGTTTTGGGAAGGTTTCATTGACGCCCACTGCTGATGGACTCTAATTGGTATTACGTTGGGGTTTTGGGAATGTTTCACAGTCGCAGACTGCGTATGGACTCTTGTTGGTATTACGATGCGGTTTTGGGAAGATTTCACATACGCGGACTGCGGATGGACTCTAGTTGGTATTATGATGGGTTTTTAAGAAGGTTTCACTGACGCGGACTGCGATGGACTATGGTTGGTATTACCATGGGGATTTGGGAAGTTTTGACTGACGCCGACAGCGGATGGACTCCAGTTTCTATTATGATGGGGTTTTGGGAAGTTTTCACTGACGCGGAAAGCGTATGGACTCCAGTTGGTATTACGATGGGGTTTTGGGAAGGTTTCACAGTTGCGGACGGCGCATGAACTCTAGTTGGTATTAAGATGGGGTTTTGGGATGTTTTCACATACGCGGACTGCGGATAGACTCTAGTTGGTATTATGATGGGGTTTTGGGAAGGTTTCACTGTCGCGGACTGCGATGGACACTAGTTGGTAATTTGCAGCTGATTAGGGAAATTTTGCCAGACGCGGACTGCGCATTGACTCCTGTTGTAATTACTATAGGGTTTTGGGAAGCTTTCACTGCCGTGGACTGCGGATGGACTCTAGTTGGTATTACGATGGGTTATTGGGAATGCTTCATTGACGCCCACTGGTGATGTACTCTAGTTGGTATTACGATGGGGTTTTGGGAAGGTGTCACTGTCGCGGACTGCGTATGGACTCCAGTTGGTATTACAATGGGGTTTTAGGAAGGACTCCCTGGCATAGACTGCGCTTGACTCTAGTTGGTATTACAATGGGGTTTTGGGAAGTTTTGACTGACGCTGACTGCGGATGCACTCTAGTTGCTATTATGATGGGTTTTTAGGAAGGTTTCACTGACGCGGACTGCGATGGACAATGGTTGGTTTTACCATGGGGATTTGTGAAGTTTTGACTGACGCCGACAGCGGATGGACTCCAGTTGCTATTATGATGGGGTTTTGGGAAGGTTTCACTGATGTGGACTGCGGATGGATTCTGTAGTTGGTATTGCGATGGGGTTTTGGGAAGGTTTCACTGTCGCGGACTGCGTATGGACTCTAGTTGGTATCACAATGTGGATTTGGGAAGGTTTGACAGACGCGGACAGCGGATGGACTCTAGTTGGTATTATGATGTCGATTTTGGAAAATTTCACAGACGCGGACTGCAGATGGACTAGTTGGTATTACGATCGTGTTTTGGGGAGGTTTCACTGCGCTGACTGCGATGGACTCTCGTTGGTATAAAGATGGGGTTTTGGAAAGGTTTCACATACGCGGACTGCGGATGGACTCTAGTTGGTATTACGAAGGGGTATTGGGAAGGTTTCACTGTTGCGGACGGCGCATGTATTCTAGTTGGTATTAAGATGGGGTTTTGGGATGTTTTCACATACACGGACTGCGGATGGCCTCTAGTTGGTATTACGATGGGCTTTTGGGATGGTTTCACTGATGCGGGCTGCGGATGGACTCGAGTTGGTATTACGATGGGGATTTGGGAAGGTTTTGACTGACGCGGACTGCGATGGACTCTAGTTGGTATTACGATGTTGATTTCGGAAGGTTTGACAAAAGCGGACTGCTGCTGAACTCTAGTTGGTATTACAATGGGGATTTGGGAAGTTTTCACTGACGCAGACTGCGAGGGACTCTAGTTGGTATTACAATGCTGATTTGGGAAGGTTTGACAGACGCGGACAGCGCATGGACTCTAGTTGTTATTACGATGGGGTTTTGGGAAGGTTTCACTGTCGCGGACTGCGTATGGACTCTAGTTGGTATTACGATGGGGTTTTGGGAAGGATTCACTGATATAGACTGCGGATGCACTCTAGTTGCTATTATGATGGGTTTTTAAGAAGGTTTCACTGACGCGGACTGCGATGGACTATGGTTGGGATTACCATGAGGATTTGGGAAGGTTTTGACTGACGCCGACAGCGGATGGACTCCAGTTGCTATTATGATGGGGTTTTGGGAATTTTTCACTGACGCGGAAATCGGATGGACTCCAGTTGGTATTACGATGGGGTTTTGGGAAGGTTTCACATACGCGGACTGCGGATGGACTCCAGTTGGTATTATGATGGGGTTTTGGGAAGGTTTCATTGACGCCCACTGCTGATGGACTCTAATTGGTATTACGTTGGGGTTTTGGGAATGTTTCACAGTCGCAGACTGCGTATGGACTCTTGTTGGTATTACGATGCGGTTTTGGGAAGGTTTCACATACGCGGACTGCGGATGGACTCTAGTTGGTATTATGATGGGTTTTTAGGAAGGTTTCACTGACGCGGACTGCGATGGACAATGGTTGGTTTTACCATGGGGATTTGTGAAGTTTTGACTGACGCCGACAGCGGATGGACTCCAGTTGCTATTATGATGGGGTTTTGGGAAGGTTTCACTGATGTGGACTGCGGATGGATTCTGTAGTTGGTATTGCGATGGGGTTTTGGGAAGGTTTCACTGTCGCGGACTGCGTATGGACTCTAGTTGGTATCACAATGTGGATTTGGGAAGGTTTGACAGACGCGGACAGCGGATGGACTCTAGTTGGTATTATGATGTCGATTTTGGAAAATTTCACAGACGCGGACTGCAGATGGACTAGTTGGTATTACGATCGTGTTTTGGGGAGGTTTCACTGCGCTGACTGCGATGGACTCTCGTTGGTATAAAGATGGGGTTTTGGAAAGGTTTCACATACGCGGACTGCGGATGGACTCTAGTTGGTATTACGAAGGGGTATTGGGAAGGTTTCACTGTTGCGGACGGCGCATGTATTCTAGTTGGTATTAAGATGGGGTTTTGGGATGTTTTCACATACACGGACTGCGGATGGCCTCTAGTTGGTATTACGATGGGCTTTTGGGATGGTTTCACTGATGCGGGCTGCGGATGGACTCGAGTTGGTATTACGATGGGGATTTGGGAAGGTTTTGACTGACGCGGACTGCGATGGACTCTAGTTGGTATTACGATGTTGATTTCGGAAGGTTTGACAAAAGCGGACTGCTGCTGAACTCTAGTTGGTATTACGATGGGGATTTGGGAAGATTTCACTGACGCAGACTGCGAGGGACTCCAGTTGGTATTACGATGTTGATTTGGGAAGGTTTGACAGACGCGGACAGCGCATGGACTCTTAGTTGTTATTACAATGGGGTTTTGGGAAGTTTTCACTGTCGCGGACTGCGTATGGACTCTAGTTGGTATTACGATGGGGTTTTGGGAAGGATTCACTGATATACACTGCGGATGCACTCTCGTTGCTATTATGATGGGTTTTTAGGAAGGTTTCACTGACGCGGACTGCGATGGACTATGGTTGGGATTACCATGGTGATTTGGGAAGTTTTGACTGACGCCGACAGCGGATGGACTCCAGTTTCTATTATGATGGGGTTTTGGGAAGTTTTCACTGACGCGGAAAGCGGATGGACTCCAGTTGGTATTACGATGGGGTTTTGGGAAGGTTTCACAGTTGCGGACGGCGCATGAACTCTAGTTGGTATTAAGATGGGGTTTTGGGATGTTTTCACATACGCGGACTGCGGATGGACTCTAGTTGGTATTATGATGGGGTTTTGGGAAGGTTTCACTGTCGCGGACTGCGATGGACACTAGTTGGTAATTTGCAGCTGATTAGGGAAATTTTGCCAGACGCGGACTGCGCATTGACTCTTGTTGTTATTACGATAGTGTTTTGGGAAGCTTTCACTGCCGTGGATTCCGGATGGACTCTAGTTGGTATTACGATGGGTTATTGGGAATGCTTCATTGACGCCCACTGGTGATGTACTGTAGTTGGTATTGCGATGGGGTTTTGGGAAGGTTTCACTGTCGTGGACTGCGTATGGACTCCAGTTGGTATTACGATGGGGTTTTGGGAAGGATTCCTTGGCATAGACTGCGCTTGACTCTAGTTGGTATTACAATGGGGTTTTGGGAAGTTTTGACTGACGCTGACTGCGGATGCACTCTAGTTGCTATTACGATGGGGTTTTGGGAAGGATTCACTGATATAGACTGCGGATGCACTCTAGTTGCTATTATGATGGGTTTTTAGGAAGGTTTCACTGTCCCGGACTGCGATGGACACTAGTTGGTAATTTGCAGCTGATTAGGGAAATTTTGCCAGACGCGGACTGCGCATTGACTCTTGTTGTAATTACGATAGGGTTTTGGGAATCTTTCACTGCCGTGGACTGCAGATGGACTCTAGTTAGTATTACGATGGGTTATTGGAAATGCTTCATTGACGCCCACTGCTGCTGAACTCTAGTTGGTATTACGATGGGGTTTTGGGAAGGTTTCACTGTCGCGGACTGCGTATGGACTCTAGTTGCTATTACGATGGGGTTTTGGGAAGGATTCACTGATATAGACTGCGGATGCACTCTAGTTGCTATTATGATGGGTTTTTAAGAAGGTTTCACTGACGCGGACTGCGATGGACTATGGTTGGGATTGCCATGGGGATTTGGGAAGTTTTGACTGACGCCGACAGCGGATGGACTCCAGTTGCTATTATGATGGGGTTTTGGGAAGTTTTCACTGATGCGGACTGTGGATGGATTCTAGTTGGTATTACGATACGATGGGTATTTCGGAAGTTTTGAATGACGCCGACAGCGGATGGACTCTAGTTGCTATTATGATGGGGTTTTGGGAAGCTTTCACTGTCGTGGACTGCGGATGGACTCTAGTTGGTATTACGATGGGGTATTGGGAAGGTTTCATTGACGCCCACTGCTGATGGAGTCTAGTTGGTATTACGATGGGGTTTTGGGAAGGTTTCACTGTCGCGGACTGCGTATGGACTCTAGTTGTAATTACGATGGGGTTTTGGGAGGGTTTCACATAAGTGGACTGCGGACGGAGTCCAATTGGTATCACGATGGGGTTTTGGGAATGTTTCACAAAAGCGGACTGCTGCTGAACTCTAGTTGGTATTACAATGGGGATTTGGGAATGTTTCACTGACGCAGACTGCGAGGGACTCTAGTTGTTATTACGATGGGGTTTTGGGAAGGTTTCACTGTCGCGGACTGCGTATGGACTCTAGTTGGTATTACGATGGGGTTTTGGGAAGGATTCACTGATATAGACTGCGGATGCACTCTAGTTGCTATTATGATGGGTTTTTAAGAAGGTTTCACTGACGCGGACTGTGATGGACTATGGTTGGTATTACCATGGGGATTTGTGAAGTTTTGACTGACGCCGACAGCGGATGGACTCCAGTTGCTATTATGATGGGGTTTTGGGAAGGTTTCACTGATGCGGACTGCGGATGGATTCTGTAGTTGGTATTGCGATGGGGTTTTGGGAAGGTTTCACTGTCGCGGACTGCGTATGGACTCTAGTTGGTATCACAATGTGGATTTGGGAAGGTTTGACAGACGCGGACAGCGGATGGACTCTAGTTGGTATTATGATGTCGATTTTGGAAAATTTCACAGACGCGGACTGCAGATGGACTAGTTGGTATTACGATCGTGTTTTGGGGAGGTTTCACTGCGCTGACTGCGATGGACTCTCGTTGGTATAAAGATGGGGTTTTGGGATGTTTTCACATACACGGACTGCGGATGGCCTCTAGTTGGTATTACGATGGGCTTTTGGGATGGTTTCACTGATGCGGGCTGCGGATGGACTCGAGTTGGTATTACGATGGGGATTTGGGAAGGTTTCACTGACGCGGACTGCGATGGACTCTAGTTGGTATTACGATGTTGATTTCGGAAGGTTTGACAAAAGCGGACTGCTGCTGAACTCTAGTTGGTATTACGATGGGGATTTGGGAAGGTTTCACTGACGCAGACTGCGAGGGACTCCAGTTGGTATTACGATGTTGATTTGGGAAGGTTTGACAGACGCGGACAGCGCATGGACTCTTAGTTGTTATTACAATGGGGTTTTGGGAAGTTTTCACTGTCGCGGACTGCGTATGGACTCTAGTTGGTATTACGATGGGGTTTTGGGAAGGATTCACTGATATACACTGCGGATGCACTCTCGTTGCTATTATGATGGGTTTTTAGGAAGGTTTCACTGATATAGACTGCGGATGCACTCTCGTTGCTATTATGATGGGGTTTTGGGAAGGTTTCACTGTCGCGGACTGCGATGGACACTAGTTGGTAATTTGCAGCTGATTAGGGAAATTTTGCCAGACGCGGA
Organism: Hypanus sabinus; assembly: GCF_030144855.1. NCBI lineage: Eukaryota > Metazoa > Chordata > Chondrichthyes > Myliobatiformes > Dasyatidae > Hypanus > Hypanus sabinus. Next base: position 32,186,726 of record NC_082726.1, on the reverse strand, counting down.
CTGCGCATTGACTCTTGTTGTTATTACGATAGGGTTTTGGGAAGCTTTCACTGCCGTGGATTCCGGATGGACTCTAGTTGGTATTACGATGGGTTATTGGGAATGCTTCATTGACGCCCACTGGTGATGTACTGTAGTTGGTATTGCGATGGGGTTTTGGGAAGGTTTCACTGTCGTGGACTGCGTATGGACTCCAGTTGGTATTACGATGGGGTTTTGGGAAGGATTCCTTGGCATAGACTGCGCTTGACTCTAGTTGGTATTACAATGGGGTTTTGGGAAGTTTTGACTGACGCTGACTGCGGATGCACTCTAGTTGCTATTATGATGGGGTTTTGGGAAGGATTCACTGATATAGACTGCGGATGCACTCTAGTTGCTATTATGATGGGTTTTTAGGAAGGTTTCACTGTCCCGGACTGCGATGGACACTAGTTGGTAATTTGCAGCTGATTAGGGAAATTTTGCCAGACGCGGACTGCGCATTGACTCTTGTTGTAATTACGATAGGGTTTTGGGAATCTTTCACTGCCGTGGACTGCGGATGGACTCTAGTTAGTATTACGATGGGTTATTGGAAATGCTTCATTGACGCCCACTGCTGCTGAACTCTAGTTGGTATTACGATGGGGTTTTGGGAAGGTTTCACTGTCGCGGACTGCGTATGGACTCTAGTTGCTATTACGATGGGGTTTTGGGAAGGATTCACTGATATAGACTGCGGATGCACTCTAGTTGCTATTATGATGGGTTTTTAAGAAGGTTTCACTGACGCGGACTGCGATGGACTATGGTTGGTATTACCATGGGGATTTGGGAAGTTTTGACTGACGCCGACAGCGGATGGACTCCAGTTGCTATTATGATGGGGTTTTGGGAAGTTTTCACTGATGCGGACTGTGGATGGATTCTAGTTGGTATTACGATACGATGGGTATTTCGGAAGTTTTGAATGATGCCGACAGCGGATGGACTCTAGTTGCTATTATGATGGGGTTTTGGGAAGCTTTCACTGTCGTGGACTGCGGATGGACTCTAGTTGGTATTACGATGGGGTATTGGGAAGGTTTCATTGACGCCCACTGCTGATGGACTCTAGTTGGTATTACGATGGGGTTTTGGGAAGGTTTCACTGTCGCAGACTGCGTATGGACTCTTGTTGGTATTACGATGTGGTTTTGGGAAGGTTTCACTGTCGCGGACTGCGTATGGACTCTAGTTGTAATTACGATGGGGTTTTGGGAGGGTTTCACATAAGTGGACTGCGGACGGAGTCCAATTGGTATCACGATGGGGTTTTGGGAATGTTTCACAAAAGCGGACTGCTGCTGAACTCTAGTTGGTATTACGATGGGGTTTTGGGAAGGTTTCACTGACGCAGACTGCGTATGGACTCTAGTTGGTATTACGATGGGGTTTTGGGAAGGATTCACTGATATAGACTGCGGATGCACTCTAGTTGCTATTATGATGGGTTTTTAAGAAGGTTTCACTGACGCGGACTGCGATGGACTATGGTTGGTATTACCATGGGGATTTGGGAAGTTTTGACAGACGCTGACAGCGGATCGACTCCAGTTTCTATTATGATGGGGTTTTGGGAAATTTTCACTGATGCGGACTGCGGATGGATTCTGTAGTTGGTATTGCGATGGGGTTTTGGAAAGGTTTCACTGTGGCGGACTGCGTATGGACTCTAGTTGGTATCACAATGTGGATTTGGGAAGGTTTGACAGACGCGGACAGCGGATGGACTCTAGTTGGTATTACGATGTCGTTTTTGGAAAATTTCACAGACGCGGACTGCAGATGGACTAGTTGGTATTACGATCGTGTTTTGGGGAGGTTTCACTGACGCTGACTGCGATGGACTCTCGTTGGTATAAAGATGGGGTTTTGGAAAGGTTTCACAGACGCGGACAGCGGATGGACTCCTGTTGGTATTACGAAGGGGTTTTGGGAAGTTTTCACTGTTGCGTACGGCGCATGTACCCTTGTTGGTATTAAGATGGGGTTTTGGGATGTTTGCAGATACGCGGACTGCGGATGGACTCTAGTTGGTATTACGAAGGGGTTTTGGGAAGGTTTCACTGTTGCGGACGGCGCATGTATTCTAGTTGGTATTAAGATGGGGTTTTGGGATGTTTTCACATACGCGGACTGCGGATGGACTCTAGTTGGTATTACGATGGGCTTTTGGGACGGTTTCACTGATGTGGGCTGCGGATGGACTCTAGTTGGTATTACGATGGGGTTTTGGGAAGGTTTCACTGACGCGGACTGCGATGGACTCTAGTTGGTATTACGATGTTGATTTCGGAAGGTTTGACAAAAGCGGACTGCTGCTGAACTCTAGTTGGTATTACGATGGGGATTTGGGAAGTTTTCACTGACGCGGACTGCGAGGGACTCTAGTTGGTATTACGATGCTGATTTGGGAAGGTTTGACAGACGCGGACAGCGCATGGACTCTAGTTGTTATTACGATGGGGTTTTGGGAAGGTTTCACTGTCGCGGACTGCGTATGGACTCTAGTTGGTATTACGATGGGGTTTTGGGAAGGATTCACTGATATAGACTGCGGATGCACTCTAGTTGCTATTATGATGGGTTTTTAAGAAGGTTTCACTGACGCGGACTGCGATGGACTATGGTTGGTATTACCATGAGGATTTGGGAAGGTTTTGACTGACGCCGACAGCGGATGGACTCGAGTTTCTATTATGATGGGGTTTTGGGAATTTTTCACTGACGCGGAAATCGGATGGACTCCAGTTGGTATTACGATGGGGTTTTGGGAAGGTTTCACATACGCGGACTGCGGATGGACTCCAGTTGGTATTATGATGGGGTTTTGGGAAGGTTTCATTGACGCCCTCTGCTGATGGACTCTAATTGGTATTACGTTGGGGATTTGGGAAGGTTTCACTGACACAGACTGCAAGGGACTCTAGTTGGTATTACGATGGGGTTTTGGGAAAGTTTGACAGACGCGGACAGCGCATGGACTCTAGTTGTTATTACGATGGGGTTTTGGGAAGGATTCACTGATATAGACTGCGGATGCACTCTAGTTGCTATTATGATGGGTTTTTAAGAAGGTTTCACTGACGCGGACTTCGATGGACTATGGTTGGTATTAACATGGGGATTTGGGAAGTTTTGACTGACGCCGACAGCGGATGGACTCCAGTTGCTATTATGATGGGGTTTTGGGAAGGTTTCACTGATGTGGACTGCGGATGGATTCTGTAGTTGGTATTGCGATGGGGTTTTGGGAAGGTTTCACTGTCGCGGACTGCGTATGGACTCTAGTTGGTATCACAATGTGGATTTGGGAAGGTTTGACAGACGCGGACAGCGGATGGACTCTAGTTGGTATTATGATGTCGATTTTGGAAAATTTCACAGACGCGGACTGCAGATGGACTAGTTGGTATTACGATCGTGTTTTGGGGAGGTTTCACTTCGCTGACTGCGATGGACTCTCGTTGGTATAAAGATGGGGTTTTGGAAAGGTTTCACATACGCGGACTGCGGATGGACTCTAGTTGGTATTACGAAGGGGTATTGGGAAGGTTTCACTGTTGCGGACGGCGCATGTATTCTAGTTGGTATTAAGATGGGGTTTTGGGATGTTTTCACATACACGGACTGCGGATGGCCTCTAGTTGGTATTACGATCGGCTTTTGGGATGGTTTCACTGATGCGGGCTGCGGATGGACTCGAGTTGGTATTACGATGGGGATTTGGGAAGGTTTTGACTGACGCGGACTGTGATGGACTCTAGTTGGTATTACGATGTTGATTTCGGAAGGTTTGACAAAAGCGGACTGCTGCTGAACTCTAGTTGGTATTACGATGGGGATTTGGGAAGATTTCACTGACGCAGACTGCGAGGGACTCCAGTTGGTATTACGATGTTGATTTGGGAAGGTTTGACAGACGCGGACAGCGCATGGACTCTTAGTTGTTATTACAATGGGGTTTTGGGAAGTTTTCACTGTCGCGGACTGCGTATGGACTCTAGTTGGTATTACGATGGGGTTTTGGGAAGGATTCACTGATATACACTGCGGATGCACTCTCGTTGCTATTATGATGGGTTTTTAGGAAGGTTTCACTGACGCGGACTGCGATGGACTATGGTTGGGATTACCATGGTGATTTGGGAAGTTTTGACTGACGCCGACAGCGGATGGACTCCAGTTTCTATTATGATGGGGTTTTGGGAAGTTTTCACTGACGCGGAAAGCGGATGGACTCCAGTTGGTATTACGATGGTGTTTTGGGAAGGTTTCACAGTTGCGGACGGCGCATGAACTCTAGTTGGTATTAAGATGGGGTTTTGGGATGTTTTCACATACGCGGACTGCGGATGGACTCTAGTTGGTATTATGATGGGGTTTTGGGAAGGTTTCACTGTCGCGGACTGCGATGGACACTAGTTGGTAATTTGCAGCTGATTAGGGAAATTTTGCCAGACGCGGACTGCGCATTGACTCTTGTTGTTATTACGATAGGGTTTTGGGAAGCTTTCACTGCCGTGGATTCCGGATGGACTCTAGTTGGTATTACGATGGGTTATTGGGAATGCTTCATTGACGCCCACTGGTGATGTACTGTAGTTGGTATTGCGATGGGGTTTTGGGAAGGTTTCACTGTCGTGGACTGCGTATGGACTCCAGTTGGTATTACGATGGGGTTTTGGGAAGGATTCCTTGGCATAGACTGCGCTTGACTCTAGTTGGTATTACAATGGGGTTTTGGGAAGTTTTGACTGACGCTGACTGCGGATGCACTCTAGTTGCTATTACGATGGGGTTTTGGGAAGGATTCACTGATATAGACTGCGGATGCACTCTAGTTGCTATTATGATGGGTTTTTAGGAAGGTTTCACTGTCCCGGACTGCGATGGACACTAGTTGGTAATTTGCAGCTGATTAGGGAAATTTTGCCAGACGCGGACTGCGCATTGACTCTTGTTGTAATTACGATAGGGTTTTGGGAATCTTTCACTGCCGTGGACTGCAGATGGACTCTAGTTAGTATTACGATGGGTTATTGGAAATGCTTCATTGACGCCCACTGCTGCTGAACTCTAGTTGGTATTACGATGGGGTTTTGGGAAGGTTTCACTGTCGCGGACTGCGTATGGACTCTAGTTGCTATTACGATGGGGTTTTGGGAAGGATTCACTGATATAGACTGCGGATGCACTCTAGTTGCTATTATGATGGGTTTTTAAGAAGGTTTCACTGACGCGGACTGCGATGGACTATGGTTGGGATTGCCATGGGGATTTGGGAAGTTTTGACTGACGCCGACAGCGGATGGACTCCAGTTGCTATTATGATGGGGTTTTGGGAAGTTTTCACTGATGCGGACTGTGGATGGATTCTAGTTGGTATTACGATACGATGGGTATTTCGGAAGTTTTGAATGACGCCGACAGCGGATGGACTCTAGTTGCTATTATGATGGGGTTTTGGGAAGCTTTCACTGTCGTGGACTGCGGATGGACTCTAGTTGGTATTACGATGGGGTATTGGGAAGGTTTCATTGACGCCCACTGCTGATGGACTCTAGTTGGTATTACGATGGGGTTTTGGGAAGGTTTCACTGTCGCGGACTGCGTATGGACTCTAGTTGTAATTACGATGGGGTTTTGGGAGGGTTTCACATAAGTGGACTGCGGACGGAGTCCAATTGGTATCACGATGGGGTTTTGGGAATGTTTCACAAAAGCGGACTGCTGCTGAACTCTAGTTGGTATTACAATGGGGATTTGGGAATGTTTCACTGACGCAGACTGCGAGGGACTCTAGTTGTTATTACGATGGGGTTTTGGGAAGGTTTCACTGTCGCGGACTGCGTATGGACTCTAGTTGGTATTACGATGGGGTTTTGGGAAGGATTCACTGATATAGACTGCGGATGCACTCTAGTTGCTATTATGATGGGTTTTTAAGAAGGTTTCACTGACGCGGACTGCGATGGACTATGGTTGGTATTACCATGGGGATTTGTGAAGTTTTGACTGACGCCGACAGCGGATGGACTCCAGTTGCTATTATGATGGGGTTTTGGGAAGGTTTCACTGATGCGGACTGCGGATGGATTCTGTAGTTGGTATTGCGATGGGGTTTTGGGAAGGTTTCACTGTCGCGGACTGCGTATGGACTCTAGTTGGTATCACAATGTGGATTTGGGAAGGTTTGACAGACGCGGACAGCGGATGGACTCTAGTTGGTATTATGATGTCGATTTTGGAAAATTTCACAGACGCGGACTGCAGATGGACTAGTTGGTATTACGATCGTGTTTTGGGGAGGTTTCACTGCGCTGACTGCGATGGACTCTCGTTGGTATAAAGATGGGGTTTTGGAAAGGTTTCACATACGCGGACTGCGGATGGACTCTAGTTGGTATTACGAAGGGGTATTGGGAAGGTTTCACTGTTGCGGACGGCGCATGTATTCTAGTTGGTATTAAGATGGGGTTTTGGGATGTTTTCACATACACGGACTGCGGATGGCCTCTAGTTGGTATTACGATGGGCTTTTGGGATGGTTTCACTGATGCGGGCTGCGGATGGACTCGAGTTGGTATTACGATGGGGATTTGGGAAGGTTTCACTGACGCGGACTGCGATGGACTCTAGTTGGTATTACGATGTTGATTTCGGAAGGTTTGACAAAAGCGGACTGCTGCTGAACTCTAGTTGGTATTACGATGGGGATTTGGGAAGGTTTCACTGACGCAGACTGCGAGGGACTCCAGTTGGTATTACGATGTTGATTTGGGAAGGTTTGACAGACGCGGACAGCGCATGGACTCTTAGTTGTTATTACAATGGGGTTTTGGGAAGTTTTCACTGTCGCGGACTGCGTATGGACTCTAGTTGGTATTACGATGGGGTTTTGGGAAGGATTCACTGATATGCACTGCGGATGCACTCTCGTTGCTATTATGATGGGTTTTTAGGAAGGTTTCACTGACGCGCACTGCGATGGACTATGGTTGGGATTACCATGGTGATTTGGGAAGTTTTGACTGACGCCGACAGCGGATGGACTCCAGTTTCTATTATGATGGGGTTTTGGGAAGTTTTCACTGACGCGGAAAGCGGATGGACTCCAGTTGGTATTACGATGGGGTTTTGGGAAGGTTTCACAGTTGCGGACGGCGCATGAACTCTAGTTGGTATTAAGATGGGGTTTTGGGATGTTTTCACATACGCGGACTGCGGATGGACTCTAGTTGGTATTATGATGGGGTTTTGGGAAGGTTTCACTGTCGCGGACTGCGATGGACACTAGTTGGTATTACAATGGGGTTTTGGGAAGTTTTGACTGACGCTGACTGCGGATGCACTCTAGTTGCTATTATGATGGGGTTTTGGGAAGGATTCACTGATATAGACTGCGGATGCACTCTAGTTGCTATTATGATGGGTTTTTAGGAAGGTTTCACTGTCCCGGACTGCGATGGACACTAGTTGGTAATTTGCAGCTGATTAGGGAAATTTTGCCAGACGCGGACTGCGCATTGACTCTTGTTGTAATTACGATAGGGTTTTGGGAATCTTTCACTGCCGTGGACTGCGGATGGACTCTAGTTAGTATTACGATGGGTTATTGGAAATGCTTCATTGACGCCCACTGCTGCTGAACTCTAGTTGGTATTACGATGGGGTTTTGGGAAGGTTTCACTGTCGCGGACTGCGTATGGACTCTAGTTGCTATTACGATGGGGTTTTGGGAAGGATTCACTGATATAGACTGCGGATGCACTCTAGTTGCTATTATGATGGGTTTTTAAGAAGGTTTCACTGACGCGGACTGCGATGGACTATGGTTGGTATTACCATGGGGATTTGGGAAGTTTTGACTGACGCCGACAGCGGATGGACTCCAGTTGCTATTATGATGGGGTTTTGGGAAGTTTTCACTGATGCGGACTGTGGATGGATTCTAGTTGGTATTACGATACGATGGGTATTTCGGAAGTTTTGAATGATGCCGACAGCGGATGGACTCTAGTTGCTATTATGATGGGGTTTTGGGAAGCTTTCACTGTCGTGGACTGCGGATGGACTCTAGTTGGTATTACGATGGGGTATTGGGAAGGTTTCATTGAAGCCCACTGCTGATGGACTCTAGTTGGTATTACGATGGGGTTTTGGGAAGGTTTCACTGTCGCAGACTGCGTATGGACTCTTGTTGGTATTACGATGTGGTTTTGGGAAGGTTTCACTGTCGCGGACTGCGTATGGACTCTAGTTGTAATTACGATGGGGTTTTGGGAGGGTTTCACATAAGTGGACTGCGGACGGAGTCCAATTGGTATCACGATGGGGTTTTGGGAATGTTTCACAAAAGCGGACTGCTGCTGAACTCTAGTTGGTATTACGATGGGGTTTTGGGAAGGTTTCACTGACGCAGACTGCGTATGGACTCTAGTTGGTATTACGATGGGGTTTTGGGAAGGATTCACTGATATAGACTGCGGATGCACTCTAGTTGCTATTATGATGGGTTTTTAAGAAGGTTTCACTGACGCGGACTGCGATGGACTATGGTTGGTATTACAATGGGGATTTGGGAAGTTTTGACAGACGCTGACAGCGGATCGACTCCAGTTTCTATTATGATGGGGTTTTGGGAAATTTTCACTGATGCGGACTGCGGATGGATTCTGTAGTTGGTATTGCGATGGGGTTTTGGAAAGGTTTCACTGTGGCGGACTGCGTATGGACTCTAGTTGGTATCACAATGTGGATTTGGGAAGGTTTGACAGACGCGGACAGCGGATGGACTCTAGTTGGTATTACGATGTCGTTTTTGGAAAATTTCACAGACGCGGACTGCAGATGGACTAGTTGGTATTACGATCGTGTTTTGGGGAGGTTTCACTGACGCTGACTGCGATGGACTCTCGTTGGTATAAAGATGGGGTTTTGGAAAGGTTTCACAGACGCGGACAGCGGATGGACTCCTGTTGGTATTACGAAGGGGTTTTGGGAAGTTTTCACTGTTGCGTACGGCGCATGTACCCTTGTTGGTATTAAGATGGGGTTTTGGGATGTTTGCAGATACGCGGACTGCGGATGGACTCTAGTTGGTATTACGAAGGGGTTTTGGGAAGGTTTCACTGTTGCGGACGGCGCATGTATTCTAGTTGGTATTAAGATGGGGTTTTGGGATGTTTTCACATACGTGGACTGCGGATGGACTCTAGTTGGTATTACGATGGGCTTTTGGGACGGTTTCACTGATGTGGGCTGCGGATGGACTCTAGTTGGTATTACGATGGGGTTTTGGGAAGGTTTCACTGACGCGGACTGCGATGGACTCTAGTTGGTATTACGATGTTGATTTCGGAAGGTTTGACAAAAGCGGACTGCTGCTGAACTCTAGTTGGTATTACGATGGGGATTTGGGAAGTTTTCACTGACGCGGACTGCGAGGGACTCTAGTTGGTATTACGATGCTGATTTGGGAAGGTTTGACAGACGCGGACAGCGCATGGACTCTAGTTGTTATTACGATGGGGTTTTGGGAAGGTTTCACTGTCGCGGACTGCGTATGGACTCTAGTTGGTATTACGATGGGGTTTTGGGAAGGATTCACTGATATAGACTGCGGATGCACTCTAGTTGCTATTATGATGGGTTTTTAAGAAGGTTTCACTGACGCGGACTGCGATGGACTATGGTTGGTATTACCATGAGGATTTGGGAAGGTTTTGACTGACGCCGACAGCGGATGGACTCCAGTTTCTATTATGATGGGGTTTTGGGAATTTTTCACTGACGCGGAAATCGGATGGACTCCAGTTGGTATTACGATGGGGTTTTGGGAAGGTTTCACATACGCGGACTGCGGATGGACTCCAGTTGGTATTATGATGGGGTTTTGGGAAGGTTTCATTGACGCCCTCTGCTGATGGACTCTAATTGGTATTACGTTGGGGTTTTGGGAAGGTTTCACAGTCGCAGACTGCGTATGGACTCTTGTTGGTATTACGATGCGGTTTTGGGAAGGTTTCACTGTCGCGGACTGCGTATGGACTCTAGTTGTAATTACGATGGGGTTTTGGGAGGGTTTCACATACGCGGACTGCGGATGGACTCTAGTTGGTATTATGATGGTTTTTTGGGAAGGTTTCACTGTCGCGGACTGCGATGGACACTAGTTGGTAATTTGCAGCTGATTAGGGAAATTTTGCCAGACGCGGACTGCGCATTGACTCTTGTTGTTATTACGATAGGGTTTTGGGAAGCTTTCACTGCCGTGGACTGCGGATGGACTCTAGTTGGTATTACGATGTGTTATTGGGAATGCTTCATTGACGCCCACTGGTGATGTACTCTAGTTGGTATTACGATGGAGTTTTGGGAAGGTTTCACTGTCGTGGACTGCGTATGGACTCCAGTTCGTATTACGATGGGGTTTTGGGAAGGATTCCCTGGCATAGACTGCGCTTGACTCTAGTTGGTATTACAATGGGGTTTTGGGAAGTTTTGACTGACACTGACTGCGGATGCACTCTAGTTGCTATTATGATGGGTTTTTAGGAAGGTTTCACTGACGCGGACTGCGATGGACAATGGTTGGTTTTACCATGGGGATTTCTGAAGTTTTGACTGACGCCGACAGCGGATGGACTCCAGTTGCTATTATGATGGGGTTTTGGGAAGTTTTCACTGATGCGGACTGCGGATGGATTCTGTAGTTGGTATTATGATGTCGTTTTTGGAAAATGTCACAGATGCGGACTGCAGATGGACTAGTTGGTATTACGATCGTGTTTTGGGGAGGTTTCACTGACGCTGACTGCGATGGACTCTCGTTGGTATAAAGATGGGGTTTTGGAAAGGATTCACAGACGAGGACAGCGGATGGACTCCAGTTGGTATTACAAAGGGGTTTTGGGAAGGTTTCACTGTTGCGTACGGCGCATGTACTCTTGTTGGTATTAAGATGGGGTTTTGGGATGTTTTCACATACGCGGACTGCGGATGGACTCTAGTTGGTATTACGATGGGGTTTTGGGAAGGTTTCACTGACGCAGACTGCGTATGGACTCTAGTTGGTATTACGATGGGGTTTTGGGAAGGATTCACTGATATAGACTGCGGATGCACTCTAGTTGCTATTATGATGGGTTTTTAAGAAGGTTTCACTGACGCGGACTGCGATGGACTATGGTTGGTATTACCATGGGGATTTGGGAAGTTTTGACAGACGCTGACAGCGGATCGACTCCAGTTTCTATTATGATGGGGTTTTGGGAAATTTTCACTGATGCGGACTGCGGATGGATTCTGTAGTTGGTATTGCGATGGGGTTTTGGAAAGGTTTCACTGTGGCGGACTGCGTATGGACTCTAGTTGGTATCACAATGTGGATTTGGGAAGGTTTGACAGACGCGGACAGCGGATGGACTCTAGTTGGTATTACGATGTCGTTTTTGGAAAATTTCACAGACGCGGACTGCAGATGGACTAGTTGGTATTACGATCGTGTTTTGGGGAGGTTTCACTGACGCTGACTGCGATGGACTCTCGTTGGTATAAAGATGGGGTTTTGGAAAGGTTTCACAGACGCGGACAGCGGATGGACTCCTGTTGGTATTACGAAGGGGTTTTGGGAAGTTTTCACTGTTGCGTACGGCGCATGTACCCTTGTTGGTATTAAGATGGGGTTTTGGGATGTTTGCAGATACGCGGACTGCGGATGGACTCTAGTTGGTATTACGAAGGGGTTTTGGGAAGGTTTCACTGTTGCGGACGGCGCATGTATTCTAGTTGGTATTAAGATGGGGTTTTGGGATGTTTTCACATACGCGGACTGCGGATGGACTCTAGTTGGTATTACGATGGGCTTTTGGGACGGTTTCACTGATGTGGGCTGCGGATGGACTCTAGTTGGTATTACGATGGGGTTTTGGGAAGGTTTCACTGACGCGGACTGCGATGGACTCTAGTTGGTATTACGATGTTGATTTCGGAAGGTTTGACAAAAGCGGACTGCTGCTGAACTCTAGTTGGTATTACGATGGGGATTTGGGAAGTTTTCACTGACGCGGACTGCGAGGGACTCTAGTTGGTATTACGATGCTGATTTGGGAAGGTTTGACAGACGCGGACAGCGCATGGACTCTAGTTGTTATTACGATGGGGTTTTGGGAAGGTTTCACTGTCGCGGACTGCGTATGGACTCTAGTTGGTATTACGATGGGGTTTTGGGAAGGATTCACTGATATAGACTGCGGATGCACTCTAGTTGCTATTATGATGGGTTTTTAAGAAGGTTTCACTGACGCGGACTGCGATGGACTATGGTTGGTATTACCATGAGGATTTGGGAAGGTTTTGACTGACGCCGACAGCGGATGGACTCCAGTTTCTATTATGATGGGGTTTTGGGAATTTTTCACTGACGCGGAAATCGGATGGACTCCAGTTGGTATTACGATGGGGTTTTGGGAAGGTTTCACATACGCGGACTGCGGATGGACTCCAGTTGGTATTATGATGGGGTTTTGGGAAGGTTTCATTGACGCCCTCTGCTGATGGACTCTAATTGGTATTACGTTGGGGTTTTGGGAAGGTTTCACAGTCGCAGACTGCGTATGGACTCTTGTTGGTATTACGATGCGGTTTTGGGAAGGTTTCACTGTCGCGGACTGCGTATGGACTCTAGTTGTAATTACGATGGGGTTTTGGGAGGGTTTCACATACGCGGACTGCGGATGGACTCTAGTTGGTATTATGATGGTTTTTTGGGAAGGTTTCACTGTCGCGGACTGCGATGGACACTAGTTGGTAATTTGCAGCTGATTAGGGAAATTTTGCCAGACGCGGACTGCGCATTGACTCATGTTGTAATTACTATAGGGTTTTGGGAAGCTTTCACTGCCGTGGACTGCGGATGGACTCTAGTTGGTATTACGATGGGTTATTGGGAATGCTTCATTGACGTCCACTGGTGATGTACTCTAGTTGGTATTACGATGGGGTTTTGGGTAGGTTTCACTGTCACGGACTGCGTATGGACTCCAGTTGGTACTACGATGGGGTTTTGGGAAGGACTCCCTGGTATAGACTGCGCTTGACTCTAGTTGGTATTACAATGGGGTTTTGGGAAGTTTTGACTGACGCTGACTGCGGATGCACTCTAGTTGCTATTATGATGGGTTTTTAGGAAGGTTTCACTGACGCGGACTGCGATGGACAATGGTTGGTTTTACCATGGGGATTTCTGAAGTTTTGACTGACGCCGACAGCGGATGGACTCCAGTTGCTATTATGATGGGGTTTTGGGAAGTTTTCACTGATGCGGACTGCGGATGGATTCTGTAGTTGGTATTATGATGTCGTTTTTGGAAAATGTCACAGATGCGGACTGCAGATGGACTAGTTGGTATTACGATCGTGTTTTGGGGAGGTTTCACTGACGCTGACTGCGATGGACTCTCGTTGGTATAAAGATGGGGTTTTGGAAAGGATTCACAGACGAGGACAGCGGATGGACTCCAGTTGGTATTACAAAGGGGTTTTGGGAAGGTTTCACTGTTGCGTACGGCGCATGTACTCTTGTTGGTATTAAGATGGGGTTTTGGGATGTTTTCACATACGCGGACTGCGGATGGACTCTAGTTGGTATTACGAAGGGGTTTTGGGAAGGTTTCACTGTTGCGGACGGCGCATGTATTCTAGTTGGTATTACGATGGGCTTTTGGGATGGTTTCACTAATGCAGGCTGCGGATGGACTCTAGTTGGTATTACGATGGGGTTTTGGGAAGGTTTCACTGACGCGGACTGCGATGGACTCTAGTTGGTATTATGATGTTGATTTCGGAAGGTTTGACAAAAGCGGACTGCTGCTGAACTCTAGTTGGTATGACGATGGGGATTTGGGAAGGTTTCACTGACGCAGACTGCGAGGGACTCTAGTTGGTATTATGATGTTGATTTGGGAAGGTTTCACAGACGCGGACAGCGCATGGACTCTAGTTGTTATTACGATGGGGTTTTGGGAAGGTTTCACTGACGCGGACTGCGATGGACTATGGTTCGGATTATGATGGGGTTTTGGGAAGGATTCCCTGGCATAGACTGCGCTTGACTCTAGTTGGTATTACGATGGGGTTTTGGGAAGGTTTCACAGTTGCGGACGGCGCATGAACTCTAATTGGTATTAAGATGGGGTTTTGGGATGTTTTCACATACGCGGACTGCGGATGGACTCTAGTTGGTATTATGATGGGGTTTTGGGAAGGTTTCTCTGTCGCGGACTGCGATGCACACTAGTTGGTAATTTGCAGCTGATTAGGGAAATTTTGCCAGACACGGACTGCGCATTGACTCTTGTTGTTATTACGATAGGGTTTTGGGAAGCTTTCACTGCCGTGGACTGCGGATGGACTCTAGTTGGTATTACGATGGGTTATTGGGAATGCTTCATTGACGTCCACTGGTGATGTACTCTAGTTGGTATAACGATGGGGTTTTGGGAAGGTTTCACTGTCACGGACTGCGTATGGACTCCAGTTGGTACTACGATGGGGTTTTGGGAAGGACTCCCTGGCATAGACTGCGCTTGACTCTAGTTGGTATTACAATGGGGTTTTGGGAAGTTTTGACTGACGCTGACTGCGGATGCACTCTAGTTGCTATTATGATGGGTTTTTAGGAAGGTTTCACTGACGCGGACTGCGATGGACAATGGTTGGTTTTACCATGGGGATTTTTGAAGTTTTGACTGACGCCGACAGCGGATGGACTCCAGTTGCTATTATGATGGGGTTTTGGGAAGTTTTCACTGATGCGGACTGCGGATGGATTCTGTAGTTGGTATTATGATGTCGTTTTTGGAAAATGTCACAGATGCGGACTGCAGATGGACTAGTTGGTATTACGATCGTGTTTTGGGGAGGTTTCACTGACGCTGACTGCGATGGACTCTCGTTGGTATAAAGATGGGGTTTTGGAAAGGATTCACAGACGAGGACAGCGGATGGACTCCAGTTGGTATTACAAAGGGGTTTTGGGAAGGTTTCACTGTTGCGTACGGCGCATGTACTCTTGTTGGTATTAAGATGGGGTTTTGGGATGTTTTCACATACGCGGACTGCGGATGGACTCTAGTTGGTATTACGAAGGGGTTTTGGGAAGGTTTCACTGTTGCGGACGGCGCATGTATTCTAGTTGGTATTACGATGGGCTTTTGGGATGGTTTCACTAATGCAGGCTGCGGATGGACTCTAGTTGGTATTACGATGGGGTTTTGGGAAGGTTTCACTGACGCGGACTGCGATGGACTCTAGTTGGTATTATGATGTTGATTTCGGAAGGTTTGACAAAAGCGGACTGCTGCTGAACTCTAGTTGGTATGACGATGGGGATTTGGGAAGGTTTCACTGACGCAGACTGCGAGGGACTCTAGTTGGTATTATGATGTTGATTTGGGAAGGTTTCACAGACGCGGACAGCGCATGGACTCTAGTTGTTATTACGATGGGGTTTTGGGAAGGTTTCACTGACGCGGACTGCGATGGACTATGGTTGGGATTATGATGGGGTTTTGGGAAGGATTCCCTGGCATAGACTGCGCTTGACTCTAGTTGGTATTACGATGGGGTTTTGGGAAGGTTTCACAGTTGCGGACGGCGCATGAACTCTAATTGGTATTAAGATGGGGTTTTGGGATGTTTTCACATACGCGGACTGCGGATGGACTCTAGTTGGTATTATGATGGGGTTTTGGGAAGGTTTCTCTGTCGCGGACTGCGATGGACACTAGTTGGTAATTTGCAGCTGATTAGGGAAATTTTGCCAGACGCGGACTGCGCATTGACTCTTGTTGTTATTACGATAGGGTTTTGGGAAGCTTTCACTGCCGTGGACTGCGGATGGACTCTAGTTGGTATTACGATGGGTTATTGGGAATGCTTCATTGACGCCCACTGGTGATGTACTCTAGTTGGTATTACGATGGAGTTTTGGGAAGGTTTCACTGTCGTGGACTGCGTATGGACTCCAGTTCGTATTACGATGGGGTTTTGGGAAGGATTCCCTGGCATAGACTGCGCTTGACTCTAGTTGGTATTACAATGGGGTTTTGGGAAGTTTTCACTGACACTGACTGCGGATGCACTCTAGTTGCTATTATGATGGGTTTTTAGGAAGGTTTCACTGACGCGGACTGCGATGGACAATGGTTGGTTTTACCATGGGGATTTCTGAAGTTTTGACTGACGCCGACAGCGGATGGACTCCAGTTGCTACTATGATGGGGTTTTGGGAAGTGTTCACTGATGCGGACTGCGGATGGATTCTGTAGTTGGTATTGCGATGGGGTTTTGGGAAGGTTTCACTGACGCGGACTGCGATGGACAATGGTTGGTTTTACCATGGGGATTTGTGAAGTTTTGACTGACGACGACAGCGGATGGACTCCAGTTGCTATTATGATGGGGTTTGGGAAGTTTTCACTGATGCGGACTGCGATGGATTCTGTAGTTGGTATTGCGATGGGGTTTTTTGAAGGTTTCACAGTTGCGGACGGTGCATGAACTCTAGTTGGTATTAAGATGGGGTTTTGGGATGTTTTCACATACGCGGACTGCGGATGGACTATAGTTGGTATTACGATGGGGTTTTGGGAACTTTTCACTAACGCGGACTGCGGATGGACTCCAGTTGGTAATACAATGGGGTTTTTGGAATGTTTTACTGACGCGGGCTGCGGATGGACTCTAGTTGGTATTACGATGGGGTTTTGGGAAGGTTTCACTGTCGCGGACTGCGTATGGACTCTAGTTGGTATTACGATGGGGTTTTGGGAAGGTTTCACTAACGCGGACTGCGATGGACTCTAGTTGGTATTACGATGTTGATTTCAGAAGGTTTGACAGACACGGACAGCGCATGGACTCTAGTTGGTATTACGATGGGGTTTTGGGTAGGTTTCACTGACGCGGAAAGCGGATGGACTCCAGTTGGTATTACGATGGGGTTTTGTGAAGGCTTCACTGTCGCGGACTGCGTATGGACTCTAGTTGGTATTACGATGTTGATTTGGGAAGGTTTGACAGACGCGGACAGCGCATGGACTCTAGTTGTTATTACGATGGGGTTTTGGGAAGGATTCACTGATATAGACTGCGGATGCACTCTAGTTGCTATTATGATGGGTTTTTAAGAAGGTTTCACTGACGCGGACTGCGATGGACTATGGTTGGTATTACCATGGGGATTTGGGAAGTTTTGACAGACGCTGACAGCGGATCGACTCCAGTTTCTATTATGATGGGGTTTTGGGAAATTTTCACTGATGCGGACTGCGGATGGATTCTGTAGTTGGTATTGCGATGGGGTTTTGGAAAGGTTTCACTGTGGCGGACTGCGTATGGACTCTAGTTGGTATCACAATGTGGATTTGGGAAGGTTTGACAGACGCGGACAGCGGATGGACTCTAGTTGGTATTACGATGTCGTTTTTGGAAAATTTCACAGACGCGGACTGCAGATGGACTAGTTGGTATTACGATCGTGTTTTGGGGAGGTTTCACTGACGCTGACTGCGATGGACTCTCGTTGGTATAAAGATGGGGTTTTGGAAAGGTTTCACAGACGCGGACAGCGGATGGACTCCTGTTGGTATTACGAAGGGGTTTTGGGAAGTTTTCACTGTTGCGTACGGCGCATGTACCCTTGTTGGTATTAAGATGGGGTTTTGGGATGTTTGCAGATACGCGGACTGCGGATGGACTCTAGTTGGTATTACGAAGGGGTTTTGGGAAGGTTTCACTGTTGCGGACGGCGCATGTATTCTAGTTGGTATTAAGATGGGGTTTTGGGATGTTTTCACATACGCGGACTGCGGATGGACTCTAGTTGGTATTACGATGGGCTTTTGGGACGGTTTCACTGATGTGGGCTGCGGATGGACTCTAGTTGGTATTACGATGGGGTTTTGGGAAGGTTTCACTGACGCGGACTGCGATGGACTCTAGTTGGTATTACGATGTTGATTTCGGAAGGTTTGACAAAAGCGGACTGCTGCTGAACTCTAGTTGGTATTACGATGGGGATTTGGGAAGTTTTCACTGACGCGGACTGCGAGGGACTCTAGTTGGTATTACGATGCTGATTTGGGAAGGTTTGACAGACGCGGACAGCGCATGGACTCTAGTTGTTATTACGATGGGGTTTTGGGAAGGTTTCACTGTCGCGGACTGCGTATGGACTCTAGTTGGTATTACGATGGGGTTTTGGGAAGGATTCACTGATATAGACTGCGGATGCACTCTAGTTGCTATTATGATGGGTTTTTAAGAAGGTTTCACTGACGCGGACTGCGATGGACTATGGTTGGTATTACCATGAGGATTTGGGAAGGTTTTGACTGACGCCGACAGCGGATGGACTCCAGTTTCTATTATGATGGGGTTTTGGGAATTTTTCACTGACGCGGAAATCGGATGGACTCCAGTTGGTATTACGATGGGGTTTTGGGAAGGTTTCACATACGCGGACTGCGGATGGACTCCAGTTGGTATTATGATGGGGTTTTGGGAAGGTTTCATTGACGCCCTCTGCTGATGGACTCTAATTGGTATTACGTTGGGGTTTTGGGAAGGTTTCACAGTCGCAGACTGCGTATGGACTCTTGTTGGTATTACGATGCGGTTTTGGGAAGGTTTCACTGTCGCGGACTGCGTATGGACTCTAGTTGTAATTACGATGGGGTTTTGGGAGGGTTTCACATACGCGGACTGCGGATGGACTCTAGTTGGTATTATGATGGTTTTTTGGGAAGGTTTCACTGTCGCGGACTGCGATGGACACTAGTTGGTAATTTGCAGCTGATTAGGGAAATTTTGCCAGACGCGGACTGCGCATTGACTCATGTTGTAATTACTATAGGGTTTTGGGAAGCTTTCACTGCCGTGGACTGCGGATGGACTCTAGTTGGTATTACGATGGGTTATTGGGAATGCTTCATTGACGTCCACTGGTGATGTACTCTAGTTGGTATTACGATGGGGTTTTGGGTAGGTTTCACTGTCACGGACTGCGTATGGACTCCAGTTGGTACTACGATGGGGTTTTGGGAAGGACTCCCTGGTATAGACTGCGCTTGACTCTAGTTGGTATTACAATGGGGTTTTGGGAAGTTTTGACTGACGCTGACTGCGGATGCACTCTAGTTGCTATTATGATGGGTTTTTAGGAAGGTTTCACTGACGCGGACTGCGATGGACAATGGTTGGTTTTACCATGGGGATTTCTGAAGTTTTGACTGACGCCGACAGCGGATGGACTCCAGTTGCTATTATGATGGGGTTTTGGGAAGTTTTCACTGATGCGGACTGCGGATGGATTCTGTAGTTGGTATTATGATGTCGTTTTTGGAAAATGTCACAGATGCGGACTGCAGATGGACTAGTTGGTATTACGATCGTGTTTTGGGGAGGTTTCACTGACGCTGACTGCGATGGACTCTCGTTGGTATAAAGATGGGGTTTTGGAAAGGATTCACAGACGAGGACAGCGGATGGACTCCAGTTGGTATTACAAAGGGGTTTTGGGAAGGTTTCACTGTTGCGTACGGCGCATGTACTCTTGTTGGTATTAAGATGGGGTTTTGGGATGTTTTCACATACGCGGACTGCGGATGGACTCTAGTTGGTATTACGAAGGGGTTTTGGGAAGGTTTCACTGTTGCGGACGGCGCATGTATTCTAGTTGGTATTACGATGGGCTTTTGGGATGGTTTCACTAATGCAGGCTGCGGATGGACTCTAGTTGGTATTACGATGGGGTTTTGGGAAGGTTTCACTGACGCGGACTGCGATGGACTCTAGTTGGTATTATGATGTTGATTTCGGAAGGTTTGACAAAAGCGGACTGCTGCTGAACTCTAGTTGGTATGACGATGGGGATTTGGGAAGGTTTCACTGACGCAGACTGCGAGGGACTCTAGTTGGTATTATGATGTTGATTTGGGAAGGTTTCACAGACGCGGACAGCGCATGGACTCTAGTTGTTATTACGATGGGGTTTTGGGAAGGTTTCACTGACGCGGACTGCGATGGACTATGGTTCGGATTATGATGGGGTTTTGGGAAGGATTCCCTGGCATAGACTGCGCTTGACTCTAGTTGGTATTACGATGGGGTTTTGGGAAGGTTTCACAGTTGCGGACGGCGCATGAACTCTAATTGGTATTAAGATGGGGTTTTGGGATGTTTTCACATACGCGGACTGCGGATGGACTCTAGTTGGTATTATGATGGGGTTTTGGGAAGGTTTCTCTGTCGCGGACTGCGATGCACACTAGTTGGTAATTTGCAGCTGATTAGGGAAATTTTGCCAGACACGGACTGCGCATTGACTCTTGTTGTTATTACGATAGGGTTTTGGGAAGCTTTCACTGCCGTGGACTGCGGATGGACTCTAGTTGGTATTACGATGGGTTATTGGGAATGCTTCATTGACGTCCACTGGTGATGTACTCTAGTTGGTATAACGATGGGGTTTTGGGAAGGTTTCACTGTCACGGACTGCGTATGGACTCCAGTTGGTACTACGATGGGGTTTTGGGAAGGACTCCCTGGCATAGACTGCGCTTGACTCTAGTTGGTATTACAATGGGGTTTTGGGAAGTTTTGACTGACGCTGACTGCGGATGCACTCTAGTTGCTATTATGATGGGTTTTTAGGAAGGTTTCACTGACGCGGACTGCGATGGACAATGGTTGGTTTTACCATGGGGATTTTTGAAGTTTTGACTGACGCCGACAGCGGATGGACTCCAGTTGCTATTATGATGGGGTTTTGGGAAGTTTTCACTGATGCGGACTGCGGATGGATTCTGTAGTTGGTATTATGATGTCGTTTTTGGAAAATGTCACAGATGCGGACTGCAGATGGACTAGTTGGTATTACGATCGTGTTTTGGGGAGGTTTCACTGACGCTGACTGCGATGGACTCTCGTTGGTATAAAGATGGGGTTTTGGAAAGGATTCACAGACGAGGACAGCGGATGGACTCCAGTTGGTATTACAAAGGGGTTTTGGGAAGGTTTCACTGTTGCGTACGGCGCATGTACTCTTGTTGGTATTAAGATGGGGTTTTGGGATGTTTTCACATACGCGGACTGCGGATGGACTCTAGTTGGTATTACGAAGGGGTTTTGGGAAGGTTTCACTGTTGCGGACGGCGCATGTATTCTAGTTGGTATTACGATGGGCTTTTGGGATGGTTTCACTAATGCAGGCTGCGGATGGACTCTAGTTGGTATTACGATGGGGTTTTGGGAAGGTTTCACTGACGCGGACTGCGATGGACTCTAGTTGGTATTATGATGTTGATTTCGGAAGGTTTGACAAAAGCGGACTGCTGCTGAACTCTAGTTGGTATGACGATGGGGATTTGGGAAGGTTTCACTGACGCAGACTGCGAGGGACTCTAGTTGGTATTATGATGTTGATTTGGGAAGGTTTCACAGACGCGGACAGCGCATGGACTCTAGTTGTTATTACGATGGGGTTTTGGGAAGGTTTCACTGACGCGGACTGCGATGGACTATGGTTGGGATTATGATGGGGTTTTGGGAAGGATTCCCTGGCATAGACTGCGCTTGACTCTAGTTGGTATTACGATGGGGTTTTGGGAAGGTTTCACAGTTGCGGACGGCGCATGAACTCTAATTGGTATTAAGATGGGGTTTTGGGATGTTTTCACATACGCGGACTGCGGATGGACTCTAGTTGGTATTATGATGGGGTTTTGGGAAGGTTTCTCTGTCGCGGACTGCGATGGACACTAGTTGGTAATTTGCAGCTGATTAGGGAAATTTTGCCAGACGCGGACTGCGCATTGACTCTTGTTGTTATTACGATAGGGTTTTGGGAAGCTTTCACTGCCGTGGACTGCGGATGGACTCTAGTTGGTATTACGATGGGTTATTGGGAATGCTTCATTGACGCCCACTGGTGATGTACTCTAGTTGGTATTACGATGGAGTTTTGGGAAGGTTTCACTGTCGTGGACTGCGTATGGACTCCAGTTCGTATTACGATGGGGTTTTGGGAAGGATTCCCTGGCATAGACTGCGCTTGACTCTAGTTGGTATTACAATGGGGTTTTGGGAAGTTTTCACTGACACTGACTGCGGATGCACTCTAGTTGCTATTATGATGGGTTTTTAGGAAGGTTTCACTGACGCGGACTGCGATGGACAATGGTTGGTTTTACCATGGGGATTTCTGAAGTTTTGACTGACGCCGACAGCGGATGGACTCCAGTTGCTACTATGATGGGGTTTTGGGAAGTGTTCACTGATGCGGACTGCGGATGGATTCTGTAGTTGGTATTGCGATGGGGTTTTGGGAAGGTTTCACTGACGCGGACTGCGATGGACAATGGTTGGTTTTACCATGGGGATTTGTGAAGTTTTGACTGACGACGACAGCGGATGGACTCCAGTTGCTATTATGATGGGGTTTGGGAAGTTTTCACTGATGCGGACTGCGATGGATTCTGTAGTTGGTATTGCGATGGGGTTTTTTGAAGGTTTCACAGTTGCGGACGGTGCATGAACTCTAGTTGGTATTAAGATGGGGTTTTGGGATGTTTTCACATACGCGGACTGCGGATGGACTATAGTTGGTATTACGATGGGGTTTTGGGAACTTTTCACTAACGCGGACTGCGGATGGACTCCAGTTGGTAATACAATGGGGTTTTTGGAATGTTTTACTGACGCGGGCTGCGGATGGACTCTAGTTGGTATTACGATGGGGTTTTGGGAAGGTTTCACTGTCGCGGACTGCGTATGGACTCTAGTTGGTATTACGATGGGGTTTTGGGAAGGTTTCACTAACGCGGACTGCGATGGACTCTAGTTGGTATTACGATGTTGATTTCAGAAGGTTTGACAGACACGGACAGCGCATGGACTCTAGTTGGTATTACGATGGGGTTTTGGGTAGGTTTCACTGACGCGGAAAGCGGATGGACTCCAGTTGGTATTACGATGGGGTTTTGTGAAGGCTTCACTGTCGCGGACTGCGTATGGACTCTAGTTGGTATTACGATGTTGATTTGGGAAGGTTTGACAGACGCGGACAGCGCATGGACTCTAGTTGTTATTACGATGGGGTTTTGGGAAGGTTTCACTGACGCGGGCTGCGGATGGACTCTAGTTGGTATTACGATGGGGTTTTGGGAAGGTTTCACTGTCGCGGACTGCGTATGTACTCTAGTTGGTATTACGATGGGGTTTTGGGAAGGTTTCACTGACGCGGACTGCGATGGACTCTAGTTGGTATTACGATGTTGATTTCGGAAGGTTTGACAGACACGGACAGCGCATGGACTCTAGTTGTTATTACGATGGGGTTTTGGGAGGGTTTCACATAACTGGACTGCGGACGGAGTCCAATTGTTATCACGATGGGGTTTTGGGAATGTTTCACAAAAGCGGACTGCTGCTGAACTCTAGTTGGTATTACGATGGGGTTTTGGGAAGGTTTCACTGACGCAGACTGCGATGGACTCTAGTTGGTATTACGATGTTGATTTGGGAAGGTTTGACAGACGCGGACAGCGCATGGACTCTAGTTGTTATTACGATGGGGTTTTGGGAAGGTTTCACTGTCGCGGACTGCGTATGGACTCTAGTCGGTATTACGATGGGGTTTTGGGAAGGTTTCATTGACGCTGACTGCGATGGACTCCCGTTGGTATCACAATGTGGTTTGGGAAGGTTTCACAGACGCGGACAGCGGATGGACTCCAGTTTGTATTACGAAGGGGTTTTGGGAAGGTTTCACTGTTGCGGACGGCACCTGTACTCTAGTTGGTATTAAGATGGGGTTTTGGGATGTTTTCACATACGCGGACTGCGGATGGACTCTAGTTGGTATTACGATGGGATTTTGGGGAGATTTCACTGACGCGGGCTGCGGATGGACTCTAGTTGGTATTACGATTGGATTTTGGGGAGGTTTCACTGACGCGGACTGCGGACGGATTCTATTTGGTGTTACGATGGGGTTTTGTGAAGGTTTTACTGACGCGGGCTGCGGATGGACTTTAGTTGGTATTATGATGGGGTTTTGGGAAGGTTTCACTGACGCGGGCTGTGGATGGACTCGAGTTGGTGTTATGATAGGTTTTTGGGAAGTTTTGACTGACGCAGACTGCGCTTGACTCTAGTTGGTATTACGATGGGGTTTTGGGAATTTCTGACTGACGCTGACTGCGAATGCATTCTAGTTGCTATTATGATGGGTTTTTGGGAAGGTTTCACTGTCGCAGACTGCGTATGGACTCTAGTTGTAATTACGATGGGGTTTTGGGAGGGTTTCACAAAAGCGGACTGCTGCTGAACTCTAGTTGGTATTACGATGGGGTTTTGGGAAGGTTTCACTGACGCAGACTGCGATGGACTCTAGTTGGTATTACGATGGGGTTTTGGGAAGGTTTCACTGACGCAGACTGCGATGGACTCTAGTTGGTATTACGATACGATGGGTATTTGGGAAGTTTTGACTGACGCCGACAGCGGATGGACTCTAGTTGCTATTATGATGGGGTTTTGTGAATTTTTCACTGACGCGGAAAGCGGATGGACTCCAGTTGGTATTACGATGGGGTTTTGGGAAGGTTTCACAGTTGTGGACGGCGCATGAACTCTAGTTGGTATTAAGATGGGGTTTTGGGATGTTTTCACATACGCGGACTGCGGATGGACTCTAGTTGGTATTATGATGGGGTTTTGGGAAGGTTTCTCTGTCGCGGACTGCGATGGACACTAGTTGGTAATTTGCAGCTGATTAGGGAAATTTTGCCAGACGCGGACTGCGCATTGACTCTTGTTGTTATTACGATAGGGTTTTGGGAAGCTTTCACTGCCGTGGACTGCGGATGGACTCTAGTTGGTATTACGATGTGTTATTGGGAATGCTTCATTGACGCCCACTGGTGATGTACTCTAGTTGGTATTACGATGGAGTTTTGGGAAGGTTTCACTGTCGTGGACTGCGTATGGACTCCAGTTCGTATTACGATGGGGTTTTGGGAAGGATTCCCTGGCATAGACTGCGCTTGACTCTAGTTGGTATTACAATGGGGTTTTGGGAAGTTTTGACTGACACTGACTGCGGATGCACTCTAGTTGCTATTATGATGGGTTTTTAGGAAGGTTTCACTGACGCGGACTGCGATGGACAATGGTTGGTTTTACCATGGGGATTTGTGAAGTTTTGACTGACGCCGACAGCGGATGGACTCCAGTTGCTATTATGATGGGGTTTTGGGAAGTGTTCACTGATGCGGACTGCGGATGGATTCTGTAGTTTGTATTGCGATGGGGTTTTGGGAAGGTTTCACTGACGCGGACTGCGATGGACAATGGTTGGTTTTACCATGGGGATTTGTGAAGTTTTGACTGACGCCGACAGCGGATGGACTCCAGTTGCTATTATGATGGGGTTTGGGAAGTTTTCACTGATGCGGACTGCGATGGATTCTGTAGTTGGTATTGCGATGGGGTTTTGGGAAGGTTTCACAGACGCGGAAAGCGGATGGACTCCCGTTGGTATTACGATGGGGTTTTTTGAAGGTTTCACAGTTGCGGACGGTGCATGAACTCTAGTTGGTATTAAGATGGGGTTTTGGGATGTTTTCACATACGCGAACTGCGGATGGACTATAGTTGGTATTACGATGGGGTTTTGGGAACTTTTCACTAACGCGGACTGCGGATGGACTCCAGTTGGTAATACAATGGGGTTTTTGGAATGTTTTACTGACGCGGGCTGCGGATGGACTCTAGTTGGTATTACGATGGGGTTTTGGGAAGGTTTCACTGTCGCGGACTGCGTATGGACTCTAGTTGGTATTACGATGGGGTTTTGGGAAGGTTTCACTAACGCGGACTGCGATGGACTCTAGTTGGTATTACGATGTTGATTTCGGAAGGTTTGACAGACACGGACAGCGCATGGACTCTAGTTGGTATTACGATGGGGTTTTGGGTAGGTTTCACTGACACGGAAAGCGGATGGACTCCAGTTGGTATTACGATGGGGTTTTGTGAAGGCTTCACTGTCGCGGACTGCGTATGGACTCTAGTTGGTATTACGATGTTGATTTGGGAAGGTTTGACAGACGCGGACAGCGCATGGACTCTAGTTGTTATTACGATGGGGTTTTGGGAAGGTTTCACTGACGCGGGCTGCGGATGGACTCTAGTTGGTATTACGATGGGGTTTTGGGAAGGTTTCACTGTCGCGGACTGCGTATGTACTCTAGTTGGTATTACGATGGGGTTTTGGGAAGGTTTCACTGACGCGGACTGCGATGGACTCTAGTTGGTATTACGATGTTGATTTCGGAAGGTTTGACAGACACGGACAGCGCATGGACTCTAGTTGTTATTACGATGGGGTTTTGGGAGGGTTTCACATAACTGGACTGCGGACGGAGTCCAATTGTTATCACGATGGGGTTTTGGGAATGTTTCACAAAAGCGGACTGCTGCTGAACTCTAGTTGGTATTACGATGGGGTTTTGGGAAGGTTTCACTGACGCAGACTGCGATGGACTCTAGTTGGTATTACGATGTTGATTTGGGAAGGTTTGACAGACGCGGACAGCGCATGGACTCTAGTTGTTATTACGATGGGGTTTTGGGAAGGTTTCACTGTCGCGGACTGCGTATGGACTCTAGTCGGTATTACGATGGGGTTTTGGGAAGGTTTCATTGACGCTGACTGCGATGGACTCCCGTTGGTATCACAATGTGGTTTAGGAAGGTTTCACAGACGCGGACAGCGGATGGACTCCAGTTTGTATTACGAAGGGGTTTTGGGAAGGTTTCACTGTTGCGGACGGCACCTGTACTCTAGTTGGTATTAAGATGGGGTTTTGGGATGTTTTCACATACGCGGACTGCGGATGGACTCTAGTTGGTATTACGATTGGATTTTGGGGAGGTTTCACTGACGCGGACTGCGGACGGATTCTATTTGGTGTTACGATGGGGTTTTGTGCAGGTTTTACTGACGCGGGCTGCGGATGGACTTTAGTTGGTATTATGATGGGGTTTTGGGAAGGTTTCACTGACGCGGGCTGTGGATGGACTCGAGTTGGTGTTATGATAGGTTTTTGGGAAGTTTTGACTGACGCAGACTGCGCTTGACTCTAGTTGGTATTACGATGGGGTTTTGGGAATTTCTGACTGACGCTGACTGCGAATGCATTCTAGTTGCTATTATGATGGGTTTTTGGGAAGGTTTCACTGTCGCAGACTGCGTATGGACTCTAGTTGTAATTACAATGGGGTTTTGGGAGGGTTTCACATAAGTGGACTGCGGACGGAGTCCAATTGGTATCACGATGGGGTTTTGGGAATGTTTCATAAAAGCGGACTGCTGCTGAACTCTAGTTGGTATTACGATGGGGTTTTGGGAAGGTTTCACTGACGCAGACTGCGATGGAATCTAGTTGGTATTACGATGGGGTTTTGGGAAGGTTTCACTGACGCAGACTGCGATGGACTCTAGTTGGTATTACGATACGATGGGTATTTGGGAAGTTTTGACTGACGCCGACAGCGGATGGACTCTAGTTGCTATTATGATGGGGTTTTGTGAATTTTTCACTGACGCGGAAAGCGGATGGACTCCAGTTGGTATTACGATGGGGTTTTGGGAAGGTTTCACAGTTGTGGACGGCGCATGAACTCTAGTTGGTATTAAGATGGGGTTTTGGGATGTTTTCACATACGCGGACTGCGGATGGACTCTAGTTGGTATTATGATGGGGTTTTGGGAAGGTTTCACAGTCACGGACTGCGATGGACACTAGTTGGTAATTTGCAGCTGATTAGGGAAATTTTGCCAGAAGCGGACTGCGCATTGACACTTGTTGTAATTACGATAGGGTTTTGGGAAGCTTTCACTGCCGTGGACTGCGGATGGACTCTAGTTGGTATTACGATGGGTTACTGGGAATGCTTCATTGACGCCCACTGCTGCTGAACTCTAGTTGGTATTACGATGGGGTTTTGGGAAGGTTTCACTGTCGCGGACTGCGTATGGACTCTAGTTGGTATTACGATGGGGTTTTGGGAAGGATTCACTGATATAGACTGCGGATGCACTCTAGTTGCTATTATGATGGGTTTTTAAGAAGGTTTCACTGACGCGGACTGCGATGGACTAAGGTTGGTATTACCATGGGGATTTGGGAAGTTTTGACTGACGCCGAGAGCGGATGGACTCCAGTTTCTATTATGATGGTGTTTTGGGAAGTTTTCACTGACGCGGAAAGCGGATGGACTCCAGTTGGTATTACGATGGGGTTTTGGGAAGGTTTCACAGACGCGGAAAGCGGATGGACTCCAGTTGGTATTACGATGGGGTTTTGGGAAGGTTTCACAGTTGCGGACGGCGCATGAACTCTAGTTGGTATTAAGATGGGGTTTTGGGATATTTTCACATACTCGGACTGCGGATGGACTATAGTTGGTATTACGATGGGGTTTTGGGAACTTTTCACTAACGCGGACTGCGGATGGTCTCCAGTTGGTAATACAATGGGGTTTTTGGAAGGTTTTACTGACGCGGGCTGCAGATGGACTCTAGTTGGTATTACGATGGGGTTTTGGGAAGGTTTCATTGTCGCGGACTGCGTATGGACTCTAGTTTGTATTACGAAGGGGTTTTGGGAAGGTTTCACTGACGCGGACTGCGATGGACTCTAGTTGGTATTACGATGTTGATTTCGGAAGGTTTGACAGACACGGACAGCGCATAGACTCTAGTTGTTATTACGATGGGGTTTTGGGAGGGTTTCACATAAGTGGACTGCGGACAGAGTCCAATTGTTATCACGATGGGGTTTTGGGAATGTTTCACAAAAGCGGACTGCTGCTGAACTCTAGTTGGTATTACGATGGGGTTTTGGGAAGGTTTCACTGACGCAGACTGCGATGGACTCTAGTTGGTATTACAATGTTGATTTCGGAAGGTTTGACAGACGCGGACAGCGCATGGACTCTAGTTGTTATTACGATGGGGTTTTGGGAAGGTTTCACTGTCGCGGACTGCGTATGGACTCTAGTTGGTATTACGATGCGGTTTTGGGAAGGTTTCATTGACGCTGACTGCGATGGACTCCCGTTGGTATCACAATGTGGTTTGGGAAGGTTTCACAGACGCGGACAGCGGATGGACTCCAGTTTGTATTACGAAGGGGTTTTGGGAAGGTTTCACTGTTGCGGACGGCACATGTACTCTAGTTGGTATTAAGATGGGGTTTGGGATGTTTTCACATACGCGGACTGCGGATGGACTCTACTTGGTATTACGATGGGATTTTGGGGAGATTTCACTGACGCGGGCTGCGGATGGTCTCTAGTTGGTATTACGATGGGATTTTGGGGAGGTTTCACTGACACGGACTGCGGACGGATTCTATTTGGTGTTACGATGGGGTTTTGAGAAGGTTTTACTGACGCGGGCTGCGGATGGACTTTAGTTGGTATTATGATGGGGTTTTGGGAAGGTTTCACTGACGCGGGCTGTGGATGGACTCGAGTTGGTGTTATGATAGGTTTTTGGGAAGTTTTGACTGACGCATACTGTGCTTGACTCTAGTTGGTATTACGATGGGGTTTTGGGAATTTCTGACTGACGCCGACAGCGGATGGACTCTAGTTGCTATTATGATGGGGTTTTGGGAAGCTTTCACTGTCGTGGACTGCGGATGGACTCCAGTTGGTATTACGATGCGGTTTTGGGAAGGTTTCACTGTCGCGGACTGCGTATGGACTCTAGTTGTAATTACGATGGGGTTTTGGGAGGGTTTCACATAAGTGGACTGCGGACGGAGTCCAATTGGTATCACGATGGGGTTTTGGGAATATTTCACAAAAGCGGACTGCTGCTGAACTCTAGTTGGTATTACGATGGGGATTTGGGAATGTTTCACTGACGCAGACAGCGCATGGACACTAGTTGTTATTATGATGGGGTTTTGGGAAGGATTCACTGATATAGACTGCGGATGCACTCTAGTTGCTATTATGATGGGTTTTTAAGAAGGTTTCACTGACGCGGACTGCGATGGACTAAGTTTGGTATTACCATGGGGATTTGGGAAGTTTTGACTGACGCCGAGAGCGGATGGACTCCAGTTTCTATTATGATGGTGTTTTGGGAAGTTTTCACTGACGCGGAAAGCGGATGGACTCCAGTTGGTATTACGATGGGGTTTTGGGAAGGTTTCACAGACGCGGAAAGCGGATGGACTCCAGTTGGTATTACGATGGGGTTTTGGGAAGGTTTCACAGTTGCGGACGGCGCAGGAGCTCTAGTTGGTATTAAGATGGGGTTTTGGGATATTTTCACATACTCGGACTGCGGATGGACTATAGTTGGTATTACGATGGGGTTTTGGGAACTTTTCACTAACGCGGACTGCGGATGGTCTCCAGTTGGTAATACAATGGGGTTTTTGGAAGGTTTTACTGACGCGGGCTGCGGATGGACTCTAGTTGGTATTACGATGGGGTTTTGGGAAGGTTTCATTGTCGCGGACTGCGTATGGACTCTAGTTTGTATTACGAAGGTGTTTTGGGAAGGTTTCACTGACGCGGACTGCGATGGACTCTAGTTGGTATTACGATGTTGATTTCGGAAGGTTTGACAGACACGGACAGCGCATGGACTCTAGTTGTTATTACGATGGGGTTTTGGGAGGGTTTCACATAAGTGGACTGCGGACAGAGTCCAATTGTTATCACGATGGGGTTTTGGGAATGTTTCACAAAAGCGGACTGCTGCTGAACTCTAGTTGGTATTACGATGGGGTTTTGGGAAGGTTTCACTGACGCAGACTGCGATGGACTCTAGTTGGTATTACAATGTTGATTTCGGAAGGTTTGACAGACGCGGACAGCGCATGGACTCTAGTTGTTATTACGATGGGGTTTTGGGAAGGTTTCACTGTCGCGGACTGCGTATGGACTCTAGTTGGTATTACGATGGGGTTTTGGGAAGGTTTCATTGACGCTGACTGCGATGGACTCCCGTTGGTATCACAATGTGGTTTGGGAAGGTTTCACAGACGCGGACAGCGGATGGACTCCAGTTTGTATTACGAAGGGGTTTTGGGAAGGTTTCACTGTTGCGGACGGCACATGTACTCTAGTTGGTATTAAGATGGGGTTTTGGGATGTTTTCACATACGCGGACTGCGGATGGACTCTACTTGGTATTACGATGGGATTTTGGGGAGATTTCACTGACGCGGGCTGCGGATGGTCTCTAGTTGGTATTACGATGGGATTTTGGGGAGGTTTAACTGACACGGACTGCGGACGGATTCTATTTGGTGTTACGATGGGGTTTTGAGAAGGTTTTACTGACGCGGGCTGCGGATGGACTTTAGTTGGTATTATGATGGGGTTTTGGGAAGGTTTCACTGACGCAGGCTGTGGATGGACTCGAGTTGGTGTTATGATAGGTTTTTGGGAAGTTTTGACTGACGCATACTGTGCTTGACTCTAGTTGGTATTACGATGGGGTTTTGGGAATTTCTGACTGACGCCGACAGCGGATGGACTCTAGTTGGTATTACTAAGGGGTTTTGGGAAGCTTTCACTGTCGTGGACTGCGGATGGACTCCAGTTGGTATTACGATGCGGTTTTGGGAAGGTTTCACTGTCGCGGACTGCGTATGGACTCTAGTTGTAATTACGATGGGGTTTTGGGAGGGTTTCACATAAGTGGACTGCGGACGGAGTCCAATTGGTATCACGATGGGGTTTTGGGAATATTTCACAAAAGCGGACTGCTGCTGAACTCTAGTTGGTATTACGATGGGGATTTGGGAATGTTTCACTGACGCAGACAGCGCATGGACACTAGTTGTTATTATGATGGGGTTTTGGGAAGGATTCACTGATATAGACTGCGGATGCACTCTAGTTGCTATTATGATGGGTTTTTAAGAAGGTTTCACTGACGCGGACTGCGATGGACTATGGTTGGTATTACCATGGGGATTTGGGAAGTTTTGACTGACGCCGACAGCGGATGGACTCCAGTTTCTATTATGATGGGGTTTTGGGAATTTTTCACTGACGCGGAAAGCGGATGGACTCCAGTTGATATTACGATGGGGTTTTGGGAAGGTTTCACAGTTGCGGACGGCGCATGAACTCTAGTTGGTATTAAAATGGGGTTTTGGGATGTTTTCACATACGCTGACTGCGGATGGACTCTAGTTAGTATTACGATGGGTTATTGGAAATGCTTCATTGACGCCCACTGCTGCTGAACTCTAGTTGGTATTACGATGGGGTTTTGGGAAGGTTTCACTGTCGCGGACTGCGTATGGACTCTAGTTGCTATTACGATGGGGTTTTGGGAAGGATTCACTGATATAGACTGCGGATGCACTCTAGTTGCTATTATGATGGGGTTTAGGGAAGGTTTCACTGACGCGGAAAGCGGATGGACTCCAGTTGGTATTACGATGGGGTTTTGGGAAGGTTTCACAGTTGCGGACGGCGCATGAACTCTAGTTGGTATTAAGATGGGGTTTTGGGATGTTTTCACATACGCGGACTGCGGATGGACTCTAGTTGGTATTACAATGGGGTTTTGGGAAGTTTTGACTGACGCTGACTGCGGATGCACTCTAGTTGCTATTATGATGGGTTTTTAGGAAGGTTTCACTGACGCGGACTGCGATGGACAATGGTTGGTTTTACCATTGGGATTTGTGAAGTTTTGACTGACGCCGACAGCGGATGGACTCCAGTTGCTATTATGATGGGGTTTTGGGAAGTTTTCACTGATGCAGACTGCGGATGGATTCTGTAGTTGGTATTGCGATGGGGTTTTGGGAAGATTTCACTGTTGCAGACTGCGTATGGACTCTAGTTGGTATCACAATGTGGATTTGGGAAGGTTTGACAGACGCGGACAGCGGATGGACTCTAGTTGTTATTACGATGTCGTTTTTGGAAAATTTCACAGATGCGGACTGCAGATGGACTAGTTGGTATTACGATCGTGTTTTGGGGAGGTTTCACTGACGCTGACTGCGATGGACTCCCATTGGTATAAAGATGGGGTTTTGGAAAGGTTTCACAGACGCGTACAGCGGATGGACTCCAGTTGGTATTATGAAGGGGTTTTGGGAAGGTTTCACTGTTGCGTACGGCGCATGTACTCTTGTTGGTATTAAGATGGTGTTTTGGGATGTTTTCACATACGCGGACTGCGGATGGACTCTAGTTGGTATTACGATGGGCTTTTGGGACGGTTTCACTGATGCGGGCTGCGGATGGTCTCTAGTTGGTATTACAATGGGGTTGTGGGAAGGCTTCACTGAAGCAGACTGCGATGGACTATAGTTGGTATTACCATGGGGATTTGGGATGTTTTGACTGACACTGACTGCGGATACACTCTAGTTGCTATTATGATTGGGATTTTAGGAAGGTTTCACTGACGCTGACTGCGATGGACTCTAGTTGGTATTACAATGGGGATTTGGGAAGGTTTCACTGACGCAGACTGCGATGGACTATAGTTGGTATTACTATGGGGTTTTGGGAAGTTTTGACTGATGCCGACAGTGGATGGACTCTAGTCGCTATTACGATGGGGTTTTGGGAAGTTTTCACGGACGCAGACTGTGGATGGATTCTGTAGGTGGTATTGCGATGGGGTTTTGGGAAGGTTTCACTGACGCGGACTGCTGATGGACTCTGGTTGGTATTACTATGGGGTTTTGGGAAGGCTTCACTGATGCGGACTGCGGATGGACTCTAGTTGGTACTACGATGGGGTTTTCGGAAGATTTGACAGACGCGGACAGCGCATGGTCTCTAGTTGTTATTACGATGCGGTTTTGGGAAGGTTTCACAAAAGCGGACTGCTGCTGAAATCTAGTTGTTATTACGATGGGGATTTGGGAAGATTTCACTGTCACGGACTGCGTATGGACTCCAGTTGGTATTACGATGGGGTTTTGGGAAGGATTCCCTGGCATAGACTGCACTTGACTCTAGTTGGTATTACAATAGGGTTTTGGGAAGTTTTGACTGACGCTGACTGGGGATGCACTCTAGTTGCTATTATGATGGGTTTTTGGGGAGGTTTCACTGACGCGGACTGCGGACGGATTCTATTTGGTGTTACGATGGGGTTTTGAGAAGGTTTTACTGACGCGGGCTGCGGATGGACTTTAGTTGGTATTATGATGGGGTTTTGGGAAGGTTTCACTGACGCGGGCTGTGGATGGACTCGAGTTGGTGTTATGATAGGTTTTTGGGAAGTTTTGACTGACGCATACTGCGCTTGACTCTAGTTGGTATTACGATGGGGTTTTGGGAATTTCTGACTGACGCTGACTGCGGATGCATTCTAGTTGCTATTATGATGGGTTTTTGGGAAGGTTTCACTGACGCGGACTGCGATGGACTCTAGTTGGTTTTACGATACGATGGGTATTTGGGAAGTTTTGACTGATGCCGACAGCGGATGGACTCTAGTTGCTATTATGATGGGGTTTTGGGAAGCTTTCACTGTCGTGGACTGCGGATGGACTCCAGTTGGTATTACGATGCGGTTTTGGGAAGGTTTCACTGTCGCGGACTGCGTATGGACTCTAGTTGTAATTACGATGGGGTTTTGGGAGGGTTTCACATAAGTGGACTGCGGACGGAGTCCAATTGGTATCACAATGGGGTTTTGGGAATATTTCACAAAAGCGGACTGCTGCTGAACTCTAGTTGGTATTACGATGGGGATTTGGGAATGTTTCACTGACGCAGACTGCGAGGGACTCTAGTTGGTATTACGTTGTTGATTTGGGAAGGTTTGACAGACGCGGACAGCGCATGGACACTAGTTGTTATTACAATGGGGTTTTGGGAAGGATTCACTGATATAGACTGCGGATGCACTCTAGTTGCTATTATGATGGGTTTTTAAGAAGGTTTCACTGACACGGACTGCGATGGACTATGGTTGGTATTACCATGGGGATTTGGGAAGTTTTGACTGACGCCGACAGCGGATGGACTCCAGTTTCTATTATGATGGGGTTTTGGGAATTTTTCACTGACGCGGAAAGCGGATGGACTCCAGTTGTTATTACGATGGAGTTTTGGGAAGGTTTCACAGTTGCGGACGGCGCATGAACTCTAGTTGGTATTAAGATGGGGTTTTGGGATGTTTTCACATACGCGGACTGCGGATGGACTCTAGTTGGTATTATGATGGGGTTTTGTGAAGGTTTCACAGTCACGGACTGCGATGGACACCAGTTGGTAATTTGCAGCTGAATAGGGAAATTTTGCCGGACGCGGACTGCGCATTGACTATTGTTGTAATTACGATAGGGTTATGGGAAGCTTTCACTGCCGTGGACTGCGGATGGACTCTAGTTGGTATTACGATGGGTTATTGGGAATGCTTCATTGATGGCCACTGCTGCTGAACTCTAGTTGGTATTACGATGGGGTTTTGGGAAGGTTTCACTGTCGCGGACTGCGTATGGACTCTAGTTGGTATGACGATGGGGTTTTGGGAAGGATTCACTGATATAGACTGCGGATGCACTCTGGTTGCTATTATGATGGGTTTTTAAGCAGGTTCCACTGACGCAGACTGCGATGGACTATGGTTGGTATTACCATGGGGATTTGGGAAGTTTTGACTGACGCCGACAATGGATGGACTCCAGTTTCTATTATGATGGGGTTTTGGTAAGTTTTCACTGACGCGGAAAGCGGATGGACTCCAGTTGGTATTACGATGGGGTTTTGGGAAGGTTTCAGAGTTGCGGACGGCGCATGAACTCTAGTTGGTATTAAGATGGGGTTTTGGGATGTTTTCACATACGCGGACTGCGGATGGACTCTAGTTGGTATTACAATGGGGTTTTGGGACATTTTGACTGACGCTGACTGCGGATGCACTCTAGTTGCTATTATGATGGGTTTTTAGGAAGGTTTCACTGACGCGGACTGCGATGGACTATAGTTGGTATTACCATGGGGATTTGGTAAGTTTTCACTGACGCGGAAAGCGGATGGACTCCAGTTGGTATTACGATGGGGTTTTGGGAAGGTTTCACAGTTGCGGACGGCGCATGAACTCTAGTTGGTATTAAGATGGGGTTTTGGGATATTTTCACATACGTGGACTGCGGATGGACTATAGTTGGTATTACGATGGGGTTTTGGGAAGGTTTCACTGTCGCGGACTGCATATGTACTCTAGTTGGTATTACGAAGGGGTTTTGGGAAGGTTTCACTGACGCGGACTGCGATGGACTCTAGTTGGTATTACGATGTTGATTTCGGAAGGTTTGACAGACACGGACAGCGCATGGACTCTAGTTGTTATTACGAATGGGTTTTGGGAGGGTTTCACATAAGTGGACTGCGGACAGAGTCCAATTGGTATCACGATGGGGTTTTGGGAATGTTTCACAAAAGCGGACTGCTGCTGAACTCTAGTTGGTATTACGATGGGGTTTTGGGAAGGTTTCACTGACGCAGACTGCGATGGACTCTAGTTGGTATTACGATGTTGATTTCGGAAGGTTTGACAGACGCGGACAGCGCATGGACTCTAGTTGTTATTACGATGGGGTTTTGGGAAGGTTTCACAGTTGCGGACGGCGCATGAACTCTAGTTGGTATTAAGATGGGGTTTTGGGATGTTTTCACATACGCGGACTGCGGATGGACTCTAGTTGGTATTACAATGGGGTTTTGGGACGTTGTGACTGACGCTGACTGCGGATGCACTCTACTTGCTATTATGATGGGTTTTTAGGAAGATTTCACTGACGCAGACTGCGATGGACTATGGCTGGTTTTACCATGGGGATTTGGGAAGTTTTGACTGACGCCGACAGCGGATGGCCTCCAGTTGCTATTGTGATGGGGTTTTGGGAAGTTTTCACTGATGCAGACTGCGGATGGATTCTGTAGTTGGTATTGCGATGGGGTTTTGGGAAGATTTCACTGTTGCAGACTGCGTATAGACTCTAGTTGGTATCACAATGTGGATTTGGGAAGGTTTGACAGACGCGGACAGCGGATGGACTCTAGTTGGTATTA
This sequence comes from Hypanus sabinus, assembly GCF_030144855.1. Taxonomy (NCBI): domain Eukaryota; kingdom Metazoa; phylum Chordata; class Chondrichthyes; order Myliobatiformes; family Dasyatidae; genus Hypanus; species Hypanus sabinus. Next base: position 32,149,532 of record NC_082726.1, on the reverse strand, counting down.
CGATGTCGTTTTTGGAAAATTTCACAGACGCGGACTGCAGATGGACTAGTTGGTATTACGATCGTGTTTTGGGGAGGTTTCACGGACGCTGACTGCGATGGACTCCCATTGGTATAAAGATGGGGTTTTGGAAAGGTTTCACAGACGCGTACAGCGGATGGACTCCAGTTGGTATTATGAAGGGGTTTTGGGAAGGTTTCACTGTTGCGTACGGCGCATGTACTCTTGTTGGTATTAAGATGGTGGTTTGGGATGTTTTCACATACGCGGACTGCGGATGGACTCTAGTTGGTATTACGATGGGCTTTTGGGACGGTTTCTCTGATGCGGGCTGCAGATGGACTCTCGTTGGTATTACAATGGGGTTGTGGGAAGGCTTCACTGAAGCAGACTGCGATGGACTATAGTTGGTATTACCATGGGGATTTGGGAAGTTTTGACTGACACTGACTGCGGATACACTCTAGTTGCTATTATGATTGGGTTTTTAGGAAGGTTTCACTGACGCTGACTGCGATGGACTCTAGTTGGTATTACAATGGGGATTTGGGAAGGTTTCACTGACGCAGACTGCGATGGACTATAGTTGGTATTACTATGGGGTTTTGGGAAGTTTTGACTGATGCCGACAGCGGATGGACTCTAGTCGCTATTACGATGGGGTTTTGGGAAGTTTTCACGGACGCAGACTGTGGATGGATTCTGTAGGTGGTATTGCGATGGGGTTTTGGGAAGGTTTCACTGACGCGGACTGCTGATGGACTCTGGTTGGTATTACTATGGGGTTTTGGGAAGGCTTCACTGATGCGGACTGCGGATGGACTCTAGTTGGTATTACGATGGGGTTTTCGGAAGATTTGACAGACGCGGACAGCGCATGGTCTCTAGTTGTTATTACGATGCGGTTTTGGGAAGGTTTCACAAAAGCGGACTGCTGCTGAAATCTAGTTGTTATTACGATGGGGATTTGGGAAGATTTCACTGTCACGGACTGCGTATGGACTCCAGTTGGTATTACGATGGGGTTTTGGGAAGGATTCCCTGGCATAGACTGCACTTGACTCTAGTTTGTATTACAATGGGGTTTTGGGAAGTTTTGACTGACGCTGACTGCGGATGCACTCTTGTTGCTATTATGATGGGTTTTTAGGAAGGTTTCACTGACGCGGACTGCGATGGACAATGGTTGGTTTTACCATGGGGATTTGTGATGTTTTGAGTGACGCCAACAGCGGATGGACTCCAGTTGGTATTACGTTGGGGTTTTGGGAACTTTTCACTAACGCGGACTGCGGATGGACTCCAGTTGGTAATACAATGGGGTTTTTGGAAGGTTTTATTGACGCGGGCTGCGGATGGACTCCAGTTGGTATTACGATGGGGTTTTGGGAAGGTTTCACTGTCGCGGACTGCGTATGGACTCTAGTTGGTATTACGATGAGGTTTTGGGAAGGTTTCACTGACGCGGACTGCGATGGACTCTAGTTGGTATTATGATGTTGATTTCGGAAGGTTTGACAGACACGGACAGCGCATGGACTCTAGTTGTTATTACGATGGGGTTTTGGGAGGGTTTCACATAAGTGGACAGCGGACGGAGTCCAATTGGTATCACGATGCGGTTTTGGGAATTTTTCACAAAAGCGGACTGCTGCTGAACTCTAGTTGGTATTACGATGGGGTTTTGGGAAGGTTTCATTGACGCTGACTGCGATGGACTCCCGTTGGTATCACAATGTGGTTTGGGAAGGTTTCACAGACGCGGACAGCGGATGGACTCCAGTTGGTATTACGAAGGGGTTTTGGGAAGGTTTCACTGTTGCGGACGGCACATGTACTCTAGTTGGTATTAAGATGGGGTTTTGGGATGTTTTCACATACGCAGACTGCGGATGGACTCTAGTTGGTATTATGATGCGCTTTTGGGAAGGTTTCACTAACGCGGGCTGCGGATGGACTCTATTTGGTATTACGATGGGATTTTGGGGAGGTTTCACTGACGCGGACTGCGGACGGATTCTACTTGGTGTTACGATGGGGTTTTGAGAAGGTTTTACTGACGCGGGCTGCGGATGGACTCTAGTTGGTATTATGATGGGGTTTTGGGAAGGTTTCACTGACGCGGTCTGTGGATGGAGTCGAGTTGGTGTTACGACAGGTTTTTGGGAAGTTTTGACTGACGCTGACTGCGGATACACTCTAGTTGCTATTATGATTGGGTTTTTAGGAAGGTTTCACTGACGCTGACTGCGATGGACTGTAGTTGGTATTACCATGGGGATTTGGGAAGTTTTGACTGATGCCGACAGCGGATGGTCTCTAGTCGCTATTACGATGGGGTTTTGGGAAGGTTTCACTGTCGCGGACTGCGATGGACTCTAGTTGGTATTACGATGTTGATTTCGGAAGGTTTGACAGACGCGGACAGCGCCTGGACTCTAGTTATTATTACGATGGGGATTTGGGAAGGTTTCACTGTCGCGGACAGCGTATTGACTCTAGTTGTAATTACGATGGGGTTTTGGGAGGGTTTCACATAAGTGGACTGCGGACGGAGTCCAATTGGTATCACGATTGGGTTTTGGGAATGTTTCACAAAAGCGGACTGCTGCTGAACTCTAGTTGGTATTACGATGGGGATTTGGGAATGTTTCACTGACGCAGACTGCGAGGGACTCTAGTTGGTATTACGATGTTGATTTGGGAAGGTTTGACAGACGCGGACAGCGCATGGACTCTAGTTGTTATTACGATGGGGTTTTGGGAAGGTTTCACTGTCGCGGACTGCGTATGGACTCTAGTTGGTATTACGATGGGGTTTTGGGAAGGATTCACTGATATAGACTGCGGATGCACTCTAGTTGCTATTATGATGGGTTTTTAAGAAGGTTTCACTGACGCGGACTGCGATGGACTATGGTTGGTATTACCATGGGGATTTGGGAAGTTTTGACTGACGCCGACAGCGGATGGACTCCAGTTTCTATTATGATGGGGTTTTGGGAAGTTTTCACTGACGCGGAAAGCGGATGGACTCCAGTTGGTATTACGATGGGGTTTTGGGAAGGTTTCACAGTTGCGGACGGCGCATGTACTCTAGTTGGTATTAAGATGGGGTTTTGGGATGTTTTCACATACGCGGACTGCGGATGGAATCTAGTTGGTATTATGATGGGGTTTTGGGAAGGTTTCACAGTCGCGGACTGCGATGGACACTAGTTGGTAATTTGCAGCTGATTAGGGAAATTTTGCCAGACGTGGACAGCGCATTGACTCTTGTTGTAATTACGATAGGGTTTTGGGAAGCATTCACTGCCGTGGACTGCGGATGGACTCTAGTTTGTATTACGATCGGTTATTGGGAATGCTTCATTGACGCCCACTGGTGATGTACTCTAGTTGGTATTACGATGGGGTTTTGGGAAGGTTTCACTGTCGCGGACTGCGTATAGACTCCAGTTGGTATTTCGATGGGGTTTTGGGAAGGATTCCCTGGCATAGACTGCGCCTGGCTCTAGTTGGTATTAAGATGGGGTTTTGGGAAAGTTTCACAGTTGCGGACGGCGCATGAACTCTAGTTGGTATTAAGATGGGGTTTTGGGATGTTTTCACATACGCAGACTGCGGATGGACTCTAGTAGGTATTACAATGGGGTTTTGGGACGTTTTCACTGATGCGGACTGCGGATGGATTCTGTAGTTGGTATTGCGATGGGGTTTTGGGAAGGTTTCACTGTCGCGGACTGCGTATGGACTCTAGTTGGTATCACAATGTGGATTTGGGAAGGTTTGACAGACGCGGACAGCGGATGGACTCTAGTTGGTATTACGATGTCGTTTTTGGAAACTTTCACAGACGCGGACTGCAGATGGACTAGTTGGTATTACGATCGTGTTTTGGGGAGGTTTCACTGACGCTGACTGCGATGGACTCCTGTTGGTATAAAGATGGGGTTTTGGAAAGGTTTCACAGACGCGGACAGCGGATGGACTCCAGTTGGTATTATGAAGCGGTTTTGGGAAGGTTTCACTGTTGCGTACGGCGCATGTACTCTTGTTGGTATTAAGATGGGGTTTTGGGATGTTTTCACATACGCGGACTGCGGATGGACTCTAGTTGGTATTATCATGGGGTTTTGGGAAGCTTTCACGGACGCAGACTGTGGATGGATTCTGTAGGTGGTATTGCGATGGGGTATTGGGAAGGTTTCACTGACGCAGACTGCGGATGGACTCTAGTTGGTATTACGATGGGGTTTTCGGAAGGTTTCACTGACGCGGACTGCGATGGACTCTAGTTGGTATTATGATGTTGATTTGGGAAGATTTGACAGACGCGGACAGCGCATGGTCTCTAGTTGTTATTACGATGTGGTTTTGGGAGGGTTTCACATACGTGGACTGCGGACAGAGTCCACTTGGTATTACGATGCGGTTTTGGGAAGGTTTCACAAAAGCGGACTGCTGCTGAAATCTAGTTGTTATTACGATGGGGATTTGGGAAGATTTCACTGTCGCGGACTGCGTATGGACACCAGTTGGTATTACGATGGGGTTTTGGGAAGGATTCCCTGGCATAGACTGCGCTTGACTCTAGTTGGTATTACAATGGGGTTTTTGGAAGTTTTGACTGACGCTGACTGTGGATGCACTCTAGTTGCTATTATGATGGGTTTTTAGGAAGGTTTCACTGACGCGGACTGCGATGGACAATGGTTGGTTTTACCATGGGGATTTGTGATGTTTTGACTGACGCCGACAGCGGATGGACTCTAGTTGCTATTATGATGGGGTTTTGGGAAGTTTTCACTGATGCGGACTGCGGATGGATTCTGTAGTTGGTATTGCGATGGGGTTTTGGAAAGGTTTCACTGTGGCGGACTGCGTATGGACTCTAGTCGGTATTACAATGGGGTTTTGGGAAGGTTTCATTGACACTGACTGCGATGGACTCCCGTTGGTATCACAGTGTGGTTTGGGAAGGTTTCACAGACACGGACAGCGGATGGACTCCAGTTGGTATAAAGATGGGGTTTTGGAAAGGTTTCACAGACGCGGACAGCGGATGGACTCCAGTTGGTATTATGAAGGGGTTTTGGGAAGGTTTCACTGTTGCGTACGGCGCATGTACTCTTGTTGGTATTAAGATGGGGTTTTGGGATGTTTTCACATACGCGGACTGCGGATGGACTCTAGTTGGTATTATGATGGGGTTTTGGGAAGCTTTCACGGACGCAGACTGTGGATGGATTCTGTAGGTGGTATTGCGATGGGGTTTTGGGAAGGTTTCACTGACGCGGACTGCTGATGGACTCTGGTTGGTATTACTATGGGGTTTTGGGAAGGCTTCACTGATGCGGACTGCGGATGGACTCTAGTTGGTATTACGATGGGGTTTTCGGAAGGTTTCACTGACGCGGAGTGCGATGGACTCTAGTTGGTATTATGATGTTGATTTGGGAAGATTTGACAGATGCGGACAGCGCATGGTCTCTAGTTGTTATTACGATGTGGTTTTGGGAGGGTTTCACATACGTGGACTGCGGTCAGAGTCCACTTGGTATTACGATGCGGTTTTGGGAAGGTTTCACAAAAGCGGACTGCTGCTGAAATCTAGTTGTTATTACGATGGGGATTTGGGAAGGTTTCACTGTCGCGGACTGCGTATGGACACCAGTTGGTATTACGATGGGGTTTTGGGAAGGATTCCCTGGCATAGACTGCGCTTGACTCTAGTTGGTATTACGATGGGGTTTTGGGAAGGTTTCACTGACGCAGATTGCGATGGACTCTAGTTGTTATTACGATGGGGTTTTGGGAAGGTTTCACTGTCGCGGACTGCGTATGGACTCTAGTTGGTATTACGATGGGGTTTTGGGAAGGTTTCATTGACGCTGACTGCGATGGACTCCCGTTGGTATCACAATGTGGTTTGGGAAGGTTTCACAGACGCGGACAGCGGATGGACTCCAGTTGGTATTACGAAGGGGTTTTGTGAAGGTTTCACTGTTGCGGACGGCACATGTACTCTAGTTGGTATTAAGATGGGGTTTTGGGATGTTTTCACATACGCAGACTGCGGATGGACTCTAGTTGGTATTATGATGCGCTTTTGGGAAGGTTTCACTGACGCGGGCTGCGGATGGACTCTAGTTGGTATTACGATGTGATTTTGGGGAGGTTTCACTGACGCGGACTGCGGACGGATTCTACTTGGTGTTACGATGGGGTTTTGAGAAGGTTTCACTGACGCGGACTGCGGACGGATTCTACTTGGTGTTACGATGGGATTTTGGGAAGCTTTCACTGTCGTGGACTGCGGATGGACTCCAGTTGGTATTACGATGCGGTTTTGGGAAGGTCTCACTGTCGCGGACTGCGTATGGACTCTAGTTGTAATTACGATGGGGTTTTGGGAGGGTTTCACATAAGTGGACTGCGGACGGAGTCCAATTGGTATCACGATGGGGTTTTGGGAATGTTTCACAAAAGCGGACTGCTGCTGATCTCTAGTTGGTATTACGATGGGGATTTGGGAATGTTTCACTGACGCAGACTGCGAGGGACTCTATTTGGTATTACGATGTTGATTTGGGAAAGTTTGACAGACGCGGACAGCGCATGGACACTAGTTGTTATTACGATGCGGTTTTGGGAAGGTTTCACTGTCGCGGACTGCGTATGGACTCTAGTTGGTATTTCGATGGGGTTTTGGGAAGGATTCACTGATATAGACTGCGGATGCACTCTAGTTGCTATTATGATGGGTTTTTAAGAAGGTATCACTGACGCGGACTGCGATGGACTATGGTTGGTATTACCATGGGGATTTGGGAAGTTTTGATTGACGCCGACAGCGGATGGACTCCAGTTTCTATTATGATGGGGTTTTGGGAAGTTTTCACTGACGCGGAAAGCGGATGGACTCCAGTTGGTCTTACGATGTGGTTTTGGGAAGGTTTCACAGTTGCGGACGGCGCATGAACTCTAGTTGGTATTAAGATGGGGTTTTGGGATGTTTTCACATACGCGGACTGCGGATGGACTCTATTTGGTATTATGATGGGGTTTTGGGAATGTTTCACAAAAGCGGACTGCTGCTGAACTCTAGTTGGTATTACAATGGGGATTTGGGAATGTTTCACTGACGCAGACTGCGAGGGACTCTAGTTGTTATTACGATGGGGTTTTGGGAAGGTTTCACTGTCGCGGACTGCGTATGGACTATAGTTGGTATTATGATGGGGTTTTGGGAAGGATTCACTGATATAGACTGCGGATGCACTCTAGTTGCTATTATGATGGGTTTTTAGGAAGGTTTCACTGACACGGACTGCGATGGACTATGGTTGGTATTACCATGGGGATTTGGGAAGTTTTGACTGACGCCGACAGCGGATGGACTCCAGTTTCTATTATGATGGGGTTTTGGGAAGTTTTCACTGATGCGGACTGCGGATGGATTCTGTAGTTGGTATTGCGATGGGGTTTTGGGAAGGTTTCACTGTCACGGACTGCGTATGGACACTAGTTGGTAATTTGCAGCTGATTAGGGAAATTTTGCCAGACGCGGACTGCGCATTGACTCTTGTTGTAATTACGATAGGGTTTTGGGAAGCTTTCACTGCCGTGGACTGCGGATGGACTCTAGTTGGTATTACGATGGGTTATTGGAAATGCTTCATTGACGCCCACTGCTGCTGAACTCTAGTTGGTATTACGATGGAGTTTTGGGAAGGTTTCACTGTCGCGGACTGCGTATGGACTCTAGTTGCTATTACGATGGGGTTTTGGGAAGGATTCACTGATATAGACTGCGGATGCACTCTAGTTGCTATTATGATGGGTTTTTAAGAAGGTTTCACTGACACGGACTGCGATGGACTATGGTTGGTTTTACCATGGGGATTTGGGAAGTTTTGACTGACGCCGACAGCGGATGGACTCCAGTTTCTATTATGATGGGGTTTTGGGAAGTTTTCACTGACTCGGAAAGCGGATGGACTCCAGTTGGTATTACGATGGGGTTTTGGGAAGGTTTCTCAGTTGCGGACGGCGCATGAACTCTAGTTGTTATTAAGATGGGGTTTTGGGATGTTTTCACATACGCGGACTGCGGATGGACTCTAGTTGGTATTACGATGGGTTATTGGGAATGCTTCATTGACGGCTACTGCTGCTGAACTCTAGTTGGTATTACGATGGGGTTTTCGGAAGGTTTCACAGTCGCGGACTGCGATGGACACTAGTTGCTAATTTGCAGCTGATTAGGGAAATTTTGCCAGACGCGGACTGCGCATTGACTCTTGTTGTAATTACGATAGGGTTTTGGGAAGCTTTCACTGCCGTGGACTGCGGATGGACTCTAGTTGGTATTACGATGGGTTATTGGGAATGCTTCATTGACGGCCACTGCTGCTGAACTCTAGTTGGTATTACAATGGAGTTTTGGGAAGGTTTCACTGTCGCGGACTGCGTATGGACTCTAGTTGGTATTATGATGGGGTTTTGGGAAGGATTCACTGATATAGACTGCGGATGCACTCTAGTTGCTATTATGATGGGTTTTTAAGAAGGTTTCACTGACGCGGACTGCGATGGACTATAGTTGGTATTACCATGGGGATTTGGTAAGTTTTCACTGACGCGGAAAGCGGAGGGACTCCAGTTGGTATTACGATGGGGTTTTGGGAAGGTTTCTCAGTTGCGGACGGCGCATGAACTCTAGTTGTTATTAAGATGGGGTTTTGGGATGTTTTCACATACGCGGACTGCGGATGGACTCTAGTTGGTATTACGATGGGTTATTGGGAATGCTTCATTGACGGCTACTGCTGCTGAACTCTAGTTGGTATTACGATGGGGTTTTCGGAAGGTTTCACAGTCGCGGACTGCGATGGACACTAGTTGCTAATTTGCAGCTGATTAGGGAAATTTTGCCAGACGCGGACTGCGCATTGACTCTTGTTGTAATTACGATAGGGTTTTGGGAAGCTTTCACTGCCGTGGACTGCGGATGGACTCTAGTTGGTATTACGATGGGTTATTGGGAATGCTTCATTGACGGCCACTGCTGCTGAACTCTAGTTGGTATTACAATGGAGTTTTGGGAAGGTTTCACTGTCGCGGACTGCGTATGGACTCTAGTTGGTATTACGATGGGGTTTTGGGAAGGATTCACTGATATAGACTGCGGATGCACTCTAGTTGCTATTATGATGGGTTTTTAAGAAGGTTTCACTGACGCGGACTGCGATGGACTATAGTTGGTATTACCATGGGGATTTGGTAAGTTTTCACTGACGCGGAAAGCGGAGGGACTCCAGTTGGTATTACGATGGGGTTTTGGGAAGGTTTCACAGTTGCGGACGGCGCATGAACTCTAGTTGGTATTAAGATGGGGTTTTGGGATATTTTCACATACGCGGACTGCGGATGGACTATAGTTGGTATTACGATGGGTTTTTGGGAACTTTTCACTAACGCGGACTGCGGATGGACTCCAGTTGGTAATACAATGCGGTTTTTGGAAGGTTTTACTGACGCGGGCTGCGGATGGACTCTAGTTGGTATTACGATGGGGTTTTGGGAAGGTTTCACTGTCGCGGACTGCGTATGGACTCTAGTTGGTATTACTAAGGGGTTTTGGGAAGGTTTCATTGACGCGGACTGCGATGGACTCTAGTTGGTATTACGATGTTGATTTCGGAAGGTTTGACAGACACGGACAGCGCATGGACTCTGGTTGTTATTACGATGGGGTTTTGGGAGGGTTTCACATAAGTGGACTGCGGACAGAGTCCAATTGGTATCACGATGGGGTTTTGGGAATGTTTCACAAAAGCGGACTGCTGCTGAACTCTAGTTGGTATTACGATGGGGTTTTGGGAAGGTTTCACTGACGCAGACTGCGATGGACTCTAGTTGGTATTACGATGTTGATTTCAGAAGGTTTGACAGACGCGGACAGCGCATGGACTCTAGTTGTTATTACGATGGGGTTTTGGGAAGGTTTCACTCTCGCGGACTGCGTATGGACTCTAGTTGGTATTACGATGGGGTTTTTTGAAGGTTTCATTGACGCTGACTGCGATGGACTCCCGTTGGTATCACAATGTGGTTTGGGAAGGTTTCACAGACGCGGACAGCGGATGGACTCCAGTTGGTATTACGATGGGGTTTTGGGAAGGTTTCACTGTTGCGGACGGCACATGTACTCTAGTTGGTATTAAGATGGGGTTTGGGATGTTTTCACATACGCGGACTGCGGATGGACTCTAGTTGGTATTACGATGGGATTTTGGGGAGATTTCACTGACGCGGGCTGCGGATGGACTCTAGTTGGTATTACGATGGGATTTTGGGGAGGTTTCACTGACGCGGACTGCGGACGGATTCTATTTGGTGTTACGATGGGGTTTTGAGAAGGTTTTACTGACGCGGGCTGCGGATGGACTTTAGTTGGTATTATGATGGGGTTTTGGGAAGGTTTCACTGACGCGAGCTGTGGATGGACTCGAGTTGGTGTTATGATAGGTTTTTGGGAAGTTTTGACTGACACAGACTGCGCTTGACTCTAGTTGGTATTACGATGGGGTTTTGGGAATTTCTGACTGACGCTGACTGCGAATGCATTCTAGTTGCTATTATGATGGGTTTTTGGGAAGGTTTCACTGACGCGGACTGCGATGGACTATGGTTGGGATTACCATGGGGATTTGGGAAGTTTTGACTGACGCCGAGAGCGGATGGACTCCAGTTTCTATTATGATGGGGTTTTGGGAAGGTTTCACAGTTGCGGACGGCGCATGAACTCTAGTTGGTATTAAGATGGGGTTTTGGGATATTTTCACATACGCGGACTGCGGATGGACTATAGTTGGTATTACGATGGGTTTTTGGGAACTTTTCACTAACGCGGACTGCGGATGGACTCCAGTTGGTAATACAATGCGGTTTTTGGAAGGTTTTACTGACGCGGGCTGCGGATGGACTCTAGTTGGTATTACGATGGGGTTTTGGGAAGGTTTCACTGTCGCGGACTGCGTATGGACTCTAGTTGGTATTACTAAGGGGTTTTGGGAAGGTTTCATTGACGCGGACTGCGATGGACTCTAGTTGGTATTACGATGTTGATTTCGGAAGGTTTGACAGACACGGACAGCGCATGGACTCTGGTTGTTATTACGATGGGGTTTTGGGAGGGTTTCACATAAGTGGACTGCGGACAGAGTCCAATTGGTATCACGATGGGGTTTTGGGAATGTTTCACAAAAGCGGACTGCTGCTGAACTCTAGTTGGTATTACGATGGGGTTTTGGGAAGGTTTCACTGACGCAGACTGCGATGGACTCTAGTTGGTATTACGATGTTGATTTCGGAAGGTTTGACAGACGCGGACAGCGCATGGACTCTAGTTGGTATTACGATGTTGATTTCGGAAGGTTTGACAGACACGGACAGCGCATGGACTCTGGTTGTTATTACAATGGGGTTTTGGGAGGGTTTCACATAAGTGGACTGCGGACAGAGTCCAATTGGTATCACGATGGGGTTTTGGGAATGTTTCACAAAAGCGGACTGCTGCTGAACTCTAGTTGGTATTACGATGGGGTTTTGGGAAGGTTTCACTGACGCAGACTGCGATGGACTCTAGTTGGTATTACGATGTTGATTTCGGAAGGTTTGACAGACGCGGACAGCGCATGGACTCTAGTTGTTATTACGATGGGGTTTTGGGAAGGTTTCACTGTCGCGGACTGCGTATGGATTCTAGTTGGTATTACGATGGGGTTTTTTGAAGGTTTCATTGACGCTGACTGCGATGGACTCCCGTTGGTATCACAATGTGGTTTGGGAAGGTTTCACTGACGCGGACTGCGATGGACTATGGTTGGGATTACCATGGGGATTTGGGAAGTTTTGACTGACGCCGACAGCGGATGGACTCCAGTTTCTATTATGATGGGGTTTGGGGAAGTTTTCACTGACGCGGAAAGCGGATGGACTCCAGTTGGTATTACGATGGGGTTTTGGGAAGGTTTCTCAGTTGCGGACGGCGCATGAACTCTAGTTGGTATTACGATGGGTTATTGGGAATGCTTCATTGACGGCCACTGCTGATGAACTCTAGTTGGTATTACGATGGGGTTTTGGGAAGGTTTCACAGTCGCGGACTGCGATGGACACTAGTTGGTAATTTGCAGCTGATTAGGGAAATTTTGCCAGACGCGGACTGCGCATTGACTCTTGTTGTAATTACGATAGGGTTTTGGGAAGCTTTCACTGCCGTGGACTGCGGATGGACTCTAGTTGGTATTACGATGGGTTATTGGGAATGCTTCATTGACGGCCACTGCTGCTGAAGTCTAGTTGGTATTACGATGGAGTTTTGGGAAGGTTTCACTGTCGCGGACTGCGTATGGACTCTAGTTGGTATTACGATGGGGTTTTGGGAAGGATTCACTGATATAGACTGCGGTTGCACTCTAGTTGCTATTATGATGGGTTTTTAAGAAGGTTTCACTGACGCGGACTGCGATGGACTATAGTTGGTATTACCATGGGGATTTGGTAAGTTTTCACTGACGCGGAAAGCGGATGGACTCCAGTTGGTATTACGATGGGGTTTTGGGAAGGTTTCACAGTTGCGGACGGCGCATGAACTCTAGTTGGTATTAAGATGGGGTTTTGGGATATTTTCACATACGCGGACTGCGGATGGACTATAGTTGGTATTACGATGGGGTTTTGGGAACTTTTCACTAACGCGGACTGCGGATGGACTCCAGTTGGTAATACAATGCGGTTTTTGGAAGGTTTTACTGACGCGGGCTGCGGATGGACTCTAGTTGGTATTACGATGGGGTTTTGGGAAGGTTTCACTGTTGCGGACGGCACATGTACTCTAGTTGGTATTAAGATGGGGTTTGGGATGTTTTCACATACGCGGACTGCGGATGGACTCTAGTTGGTATTACGATGGGATTTTGGGGAGATTTCACTGACGCGGGCTGCGGATGGACTCTAGTTGGTATTACGATGGGATTTTGGGGAGGTTTCACTGACGCGGACTGCGGACGGATTCTATTTGGTGTTACGATGGGGTTTTGAGAAGGTTTTACTGACGCGGGCTGCGGATGGACTTTAGTTGGTATTATGATGGGGTTTTGGGAAAGTTTCACTGACGCGGGCTGTGGATGGACTCGAGTTGGTGTTATGATAGGTTTTTGGGAAGTTTTGACTGACGCAGACTGCGCTTGACTCTAGTTGGTATTACGATGGGGTTTTGGTAATTTCTGACTGACGCTGACTGCGAATGCATTCTAGTTGCTATTATGATGGGTTTTTGGGAAGGTTTCACTGACGTGGACTGCGATGGACTATGGTTGGTATTACCATGGGGATTTGGGAAGTTTTGACTGACGCCGACAGCGGATGGACTCCAGTTTCTATTATGATGGGGTTTTGGGAAGTTTTCACTGACGCGGAAAGCGGATGGACTCCAGTTGGTATTACGATGGGGTTTTGGGAAGGTTTCTCAGTTGCGGACGGCGCATGAACTCTAGTTGTTATTAAGATGGGGTTTTGGGATGTTTTCACATACGCGGACTGCGGATGGACTCTAGTTGGTATTACGATGGGTTATTGGGAATGCTTCATTGACGGCCACTGCTGATGAACTCTAGTTGGTATTACAATGGGGTTTTGGGAAGGTTTCACAGTCGCGGACTGCGATGGACACTAGTTGGTAATTTGCAGCTGATTAGGGAAATTTTGCCAGACGCGGACTGCGCATTGACTCTTGTTGTAATTACGATAGGGTTTTGGGAAGCTTTCACTGCCGTGGACTGCGGATGGACTCTAGTTGGTATTACGATGGGTTATTGGGAATGCTTCATTGACGGCCACTGCTGCTGAACTCTAGTTGGTATTACGATGGAGTTTTGGGAAGGTTTCACTGTCGCGGACTGCGTATGGACTCTAGTTGGTATTACGATGGGGTTTTGGGAAGGATTCACTGATAAAGACTGCGGTTGCACTCTAGTTGCTATTATGATGGGTTTTTAAGAAGGTTTCACTGACGCGGACTGCGATGGACTATAGTTGGTATTACCATGGGGATTTGGTAAGTTTTCACTGACGCGGAAAGCGGATGGACTCCAGTTGGTATTACGATGGGGTTTTGGGAAGGTTTCACAGTTGCGGACGGCGCATGAACTCTAGTTGGTATTAAGATGGGGTTTTTGGATATTTTCACATACGCGGACTGCGGATGGACTATAGTTGGTATTACGATGGGGTTTTGGGAACTTTTCACTAACGCGGACTGCGGATGGACTCCAGTTGGTAATACAATGCGGTTTTTGGAAGGTTTTACTGACGCGGGCTGCGGATGGACTCTAGTTGGTATTACGATGGGGTTTTGGGAAGGTTTCACTGTCGCGGACTGCATATGGACTCTAGTTGGTATTACTAAGGGGTTTTGGGAAGGTTTCATTGACGCGGACTGCGATGGACTCTAGTTGGTATTACGATGTTGATTTCGGAAGGTTTGACAGACACGGACAGCACATGGACTCTGGTTGTTATTACGATGGGGTTTTGGGAGGGTTTCACATAAGTGGACTGCGGACAGAGTCCAATTGGTATCACGATGGGGTTTTGGGAATGTTTCACATAAGCGGACTGCTGCTGAACTCTAGTTGGTATTACGATGGGGTTTTGGGAAGGTTTCACTGACGCAGACTGCGATGGACTCTAGTTGGTATTACGATGTTGATTTGGGAAGGTTTGACAGACGCGGACAGCGCATGGACTCTAGTTGTTATTACGATGGGGTTTTGGGAAGGTTTCACTGTCGCGGACTGCGTATGGACTCTAGTTGGTATTACGATGGGGTTTTGGGAAGGTTTCACTGATATAGACTGCGGATGCACTCTTGTTGCTATTATGATGGGTTTTTAGGAAGGTTTCACTGACGCGGACTGCGATGGACTATGGTTGGGATTACCATGGTGATTTGGGAAGTTTTGACTGACGCCGACAGCGGATGGACTCCAGTTTCTATTATGATGGGGTTTTGGGAAGTTTTCACTGACGCGGAAAGCGGATGGACTCCAGTTGGTATTACGATGGGGTTTTGGGAAGGATTCACTGATATAGACTGCGGATGCACTCTAGTTGCTATTATGATGGTTTTTTAAGAAGGTTTCACTGACGCGGACTGCGATGGACTATAGTTGGTATTACCATGGGGATTTGGGAAGTTTTGACTGACGCCGACAGCGGATGGACTCCAGTTTCTATTATGATGGGGTTTTGGGAAGTTTTCACTGACGCGGAAAGCGGATGGACTCCAGTTGGTATTACGATGGGGTTTTGGGAAGGTTTCACAGTTTCGGACGGCGCATGAACTCTAGTTGGTATTAAGATGGGGTTTTGTGATATTTTCACATACGCGGACTGCGGATGGACTATAGTTGGTATTACGATGGGTTTTTGGGAACTTTTCACTAACGCGGACTGCGGATGGACTCCAGTTGGTAATACAATGCGGTTTTTGGAAGGTTTTACTGACGCGGGCTGCGGATGGACTCTAGTTGGTATTACTATGGGGTTTTGGGAAGGTTTCACTGTCGCGGACTGCGTATGGACTCTAGTTGGTATTACTAAGGGGTTTTGGGAAGGTTTCATTGACGCGGACTGCGATGGACTCTAGTTGGTATTACGATGTTGATTTCGGAAGGTTTGACAGACACGGACAGCGCATGGACTCTGGTTGTTATTACGATGGGGTTTTGGGAGGGTTTCACATAAGTGGACTGCGGACAGAGTCCAATTGGTATCACGATGGGGTTTTGGGAATGTTTCACAAAAGCGGAGTGCTGCTGAACTCTAGTTGGTATTACGATGGGGTTTTGGGAAGGTTTCACTGACGCAGACTGCGATGGTATTACGATGTTGATTTCGGAAGGTTTGACAGACGCGGACAGTGCATGGACTCTAGTTGTTATTACGATGGGGTTTTGGGAAGGTTTCACTGTCGCGGACTGCGTATGGACTCTAGTTGGTATTACGATGGGGTTTTTTGAAGGTTTCATTGACGCTGACTGCGATGGACTCCCGTTGGTATCACAATGTGGTTTGGGAAGGTTTCACAGACGCGGACAGCGGATGGACTCCAGTTGGTATTACGATGGGGTTTTGGGAAGGTTTCACTGTTGCGGACGGCACATGTACTCTAGTTGGTATTAAGATGGGGTTTGGGATGTTTTCACATACGCGGACTGCGGATGGACTCTAGTTGGTATTACGATGGGATTTTGGGGAGATTTCACTGACGCGGGCTGCGGATGGACTCTAGTTGGTATTACGATGGGATTTTGGGGGGGTTTCACTGACGCGGACTGCGGACGGATTCTATT
Source organism: Hypanus sabinus (assembly GCF_030144855.1). NCBI lineage: Eukaryota > Metazoa > Chordata > Chondrichthyes > Myliobatiformes > Dasyatidae > Hypanus > Hypanus sabinus. Next base: position 32,133,105 of record NC_082726.1, on the reverse strand, counting down.
TGGTGTTACGATGGGGTTTTGAGAAGGTTTTACTGACGCGGGCTGCGGATGGACTTTAGTTGGTATTATGATGGGGTTTTGGGAAGGTTTCACTGACGCGGGCTGTGGATGGACTCGAGTTGGTGTTATGATAGGTTTTTGGGAAGTTTTGACTGACGCAGACTGCGCTTGACTCTAGTTGGTATTACGATGGGGTTTTGGGAATTTCTGACTGACGCTGACTGCGAATGCATTCTAGTTGCTATTATGATGGGTTTTTGGGAAGGTTTCACTGACGCGGACTGCGATGGACTATGGTTGGGATTACCATGGGGATTTGGGAAGTTTTGACTGACGCCGACAGCGGATGGACTCCAGTTTCTATTATGATGGGGTTTGGGGAAGTTTTCACTGACGCGGAAAGCGGATGGACTCCAGTTGGTATTACGATGGGGTTTTGGGAAGGTTTCTCAGTTGCGGACGGCGCATGAACTCTAGTTGGTATTACGATGGGTTATTGGGAATGCTTCATTGACGGCCACTGCTGATGAACTCTAGTTGGTATTACGATGGGGTTTTGGGAAGGTTTCACAGTCGCGGACTGCGATGGACACTAGTTGGTAATTTGCAGCTGATTAGGGAAATTTTGCCAGACGCGGACTGCGCATTGACTCTTGTTGTAATTACGATAGGGTTTTGGGAAGCTTTCACTGCCGTGGACTGCGGATGGACTCTAGTTGGTATTACGATGGGTTATTGGGAATGCTTCATTGACGGCCACTGCTGCTGAAGTCTAGTTGGTATTACGATGGAGTTTTGGGAAGGTTTCACTGTCGCGGACTGCGTATGGACTCTAGTTGGTATTACGATGGGGTTTTGGGAAGGATTCACTGATATAGTCTGCGGTTGCACTCTAGTTGCTATTATGATGGGTTTTTAAGAAGGTTTCACTGACGCGGACTGCGATGGACTATAGTTGGTATTACCATGGGGATTTGGTAAGTTTTCACTGACGCGGAAAGCGGATGGACTCCAGTTGGTATTACGATGGGGTTTTGGGAAGGTTTCACAGTTGCGGACGGCGCATGAACTCTAGTTGGTATTAAGATGGGGTTTTGGGATATTTTCACATACGCGGACTGCGGATGGACTATAGTTGGTATTACGATGGGGTTTTGGGAACTTTTCACTAACGCGGACTGCGGATGGACTCCAGTTGGTAATACAATGCGGTTTTTGGAAGGTTTTACTGACGCGGGCTGCGGATGGACTCTAGTTGGTATTACGATGGGGTTTTGGGAAGGTTTCACTGTTGCGGACGGCACATGTACTCTAGTTGGTATTAAGATGGGGTTTGGGATGTTTTCACATACGCGGACTGCGGATGGACTCTAGTTGGTATTACGATGGGATTTTGGGGAGATTTCACTGACGCGGGCTGCGGATGGACTCTAGTTGGTATTACGATGGGATTTTGGGGAGGTTTCACTGACGCGGACTGCGGACGGATTCTATTTGGTGTTACGATGGGGTTTTGAGAAGGTTTTACTGACGCGGGCTGCGGATGGACTTTAGTTGGTATTATGATGGGGTTTTGGGAAAGTTTCACTGACGCGGGCTGTGGATGGACTCGAGTTGGTGTTATGATAGGTTTTTGGGAAGTTTTGACTGACGCAGACTGCGCTTGACTCTAGTTGGTATTACGATGGGGTTTTGGGAATTTCTGACTGACGCTGACTGCGAATGCATTCTAGTTGCTATTATGATGGGTTTTTGGGAAGGTTTCACTGACGCGGACTGCGATGGACTATGGTTGGTATTACCATGGGGATTTGGGAAGTTTTGACTGACGCCGACAGCGGATGGACTCCAGTTTCTATTATGATGGGGTTTTGGGAAGTTTTCACTGACGCGGAAAGCGGATGGACTCCAGTTGGTATTACGATGGGGTTTTGGGAAGGTTTCTCAGTTGCGGACGGCGCATGAACTCTAGTTGTTATTAAGATGGGGTTTTGGGATGTTTTCACATACGCGGACTGCGGATGGACTCTAGTTGGTATTACGATGGGTTATTGGGAATGCTTCATTGACGGCCACTGCTGATGAACTCTAGTTGGTATTACGATGGGGTTTTGGGAAGGTTTCACAGTCGCGGACTGTGATGGACACTAGTTGGTAATTTGCAGCTGATTAGGGAAATTTTGCCAGACGCGGACTGCGCATTGACTCTTGTTGTAATTACGATAGGGTTTTGGGAAGCTTTCACTGCCGTGGACTGCGGATGGACTCTAGTTGGTATTACGATGGGTTATTGGGAATGCTTCATTGACGGCCACTGCTGCTGAACTCTAGTTGGTATTACGATGGAGTTTTGGGAAGGTTTCACTGTCGCGGACTGCGTATGGACTCTAGTTGGTATTACGATGGGGTTTTGGGAAGGATTCACTGATAAAGACTGCGGTTGCACTCTAGTTGCTATTATGATGGGTTTTTAAGAAGGTTTCACTGACGCGGACTGCGATGGACTATAGTTGGTATTACCATGGGGATTTGGTAAGTTTTCACTGACGCGGAAAGCGGATGGACTCCAGTTGGTATTACGATGGGGTTTTGGGAAGGTTTCACAGTTGCGGACGGCGCAAGAACTCTAGTTGGTATTAAGATGGGGTTTTGCGATATTTTCTCATACGCGGACTGCGGATGGACTATAGTTGGTATTACGATGGGGTTTTGGGAACTTTTCACTAACGCGGACTGCGGATGGACTCCAGTTGGTAATACAATGAGGTTTTTGGAAGGTTTTACTGACGCGGGCTGCGGATGGACTCTAGTTGGTATTACGATGGGGTTTTGGGAAGGTTTCACTGTCGCGGACTGCATATGGACTCTAGTTGGTAATACTAAGGGGTTTTGGGAAGGTTTCATTGACGCGGACTGCGATGGACTCTAGTTGGTATTACGATGTTGATTTCGGAAGGTTTGACAGACACGGACAGCACATGGACTCTGGTTGTTATTACGATGGGGTTTTGGGAGGGTTTCACATAAGTGGACTGCGGACAGAGTCCAATTGGTATCACGATGGGGTTTTGGGAATGTTTCACAAAAGCGGACTGCTGCTGAACTCTAGTTGGTATTACGATGGGGTTTTGGGAAGGTTTCACTGACGCAGACTGCGATGGACTCTAGTTGGTATTACGATGTTGATTTGGGAAGGTTTGACAGACGCGGACAACGCATGGACTCTAGTTGTTATTACGATGGGGTTTTGGGAAGGTTTCACTGTCGCGGACTGCGTATGGACTCTAGTTGGTATTACGATGGGGTTTTGGGAAGGTTTCACTGATATAGACTGCGGATGCACTCTTGTTGCTATTATGATGGGTTTTTAGGAAGGTTTCACTGACGCGGACTGCGATGGACTATGGTTGGGATTACCATGGTGATTTGGGAAGTTTTGACTGACGCCGACAGCGGATGGACTCCAGTTTCTATTATGATGGGGTTTTGGGAAGTTTTCACTGACGCGGAAAGCGGATGGACTCCAGTTGGTATTACGATGGGGTTTTGGGAAGGATTCACTGATATAGACTGCGGATGCACTCTAGTTGCTATTATGATGGTTTTTTAAGAAGGTTTCACTGACGCGGACTGCGATGGACTATAGTTGGTATTACCATGGGGATTTGGGAAGTTTTGACTGACGCCGACAGCGGATGGACTCCAGTTTCTATTATGATGGGGTTTTGGGAAGTTTTCACTGACGCGGAAAGCGGATGGACTCCAGTTGGTATTACGATGGGGTTTTGGGAAGGTTTCACAGTTGCGGACGGCGCATGAACTCTAGTTGGTATTAAGATGGGGTTTTGGGATATTTTCACATACGCGGACTGCGGATGGACTATAGTTGGTATTACGATGGGTTTTTGGGAACTTTTCACTAACGCGGACTGCGGATGGACTCCAGTTGGTAATACAATGCGGTTTTTGGAAGGTTTTACTGACGCGGGCTGCGGATGGACTCTAGTTGGTATTACGATGGGGTTTTGGGAAGGTTTCACTGTCGCGGACTGCGTATGGACTCTAGTTGGTATTACTAAGGGGTTTTGGGAAGGTTTCATTGACGCGGACTGCGATGGACTCTAGTTGGTATTACGATGTTGATTTCGGAAGGTTTGACAGACACGGACAGCGCATGGACTCTGGTTGTTATTACGATGGGGTTTTGGGAGGGTTTCACATAAGTGGACTGCGGACAGAGTCCAATTGGTATCACGATGGGGTTTTGGGAATGTTTCACAAAAGCGGAGTGCTGCTGAACTCTAGTTGGTATTACGATGGGGTTTTGGGAAGGTTTCACTGACGCAGACTGCGATGGTATTACGATGTTGATTTCGGAAGGTTTGACAGACGCGGACAGCGCATGGACTCTAGTTGTTATTACGATGGGGTTTTGGGAAGGTTTCACTGTCGCGGACTGCGTATGGACTCTAGTTGGTATTACGATGGGGTTTTTTGAAGGTTTCATTGACGCTGACTGCGATGGACTCCCGTTGGTATCACAATGTGGTTTGGGAAGGTTTCACAGACGCGGACAGCGGATGGACTCCAGTTGGTATTACGATGGGGTTTTGGGAAGGTTTCACTGTTGCGGACGGCACATGTACTCTAGTTGGTATTAAGATGGGGTTTGGGATGTTTTCACATACGCGGACTGCGGATGGACTCTAGTTGGTATTACGATGGGATTTTGGGGAGATTTCACTGACGCGGGCTGCGGATGGACTCTAGTTGGTATTACGATGGGATTTTGGGGAGGTTTCACTGACGCGGACTGCGGACGGATTCTATTTGGTGTTACGATGGGGTTTTGAGAAGGTTTTACTGACGCGGGCTGCGGATGGACTTTAGTTGGTATTATGATGGGGTTTTGGGAAGCTTTCACTGCCGTGGACTGCGGATGGACTCTAGTTGGTATTACGATGGGTTATTGGGAATGCTTCATTGACGGCCACTGCTGCTGAACTCTAGTTGGTATTACGATGGAGTTTTGGGAAGGTTTCACTGTCGCGGACTGCGTATGGACTCTAGTTGGTATTACGATGGGGTTTTGGGAAGGATTCACTGATAAAGACTGCGGTTGCACTCTAGTTGCTATTATGATGGGTTTTTAAGAAGGTTTCACTGACGCGGACTGCGATGGACTATAGTTGGTATTACCATGGGGATTTGGTAAGTTTTCACTGACGCGGAAAGCGGATGGACTCCAGTTGGTATTACGATGGGGTTTTGGGAAGGTTTCACAGTTGCGGACGGCGCAAGAACTCTAGTTGGTATTAAGATGGGGTTTTGGGATATTTTCACATACGCGGACTGCGGATGGACTATAGTTGGTATTACGATGGGGTTTTGGGAACTTTTCACTAACGCGGACTGCGGATGGACTCCAGTTGGTAATACAATGAGGTTTTTGGAAGGTTTTACTGACGCGGGCTGCGGATGGACTCTAGTTGGTATTACGATGGGGTTTTGGGAAGGTTTCACTGTCGCGGACTGCATATGGACTCTAGTTGGTATTACTAAGGGGTTTTGGGAAGGTTTCATTGACGCGGACTGCGATGGACTCTAGTTGGTATTACGATGTTGATTTCGGAAGGTTTGACAGACACGGACAGCACATGGACTCTGGTTGTTATTACGATGGGGTTTTGGGAGGGTTTCACATAAGTGGACTGCGGACAGAGTCCAATTGGTATCACGATGGGGTTTTGGGAATGTTTCACAAAAGCGGACTGCTGCTGAACTCTAGTTGGTATTACGATGGGGTTTTGGGAAGGTTTCACTGACGCAGACTGCGATGGACTCTAGTTGGTATTACGATGTTGATTTGGGAAGGTTTGACAGACGCGGACAACGCATGGACTCTAGTTGTTATTACGATGGGGTTTTGGGAAGGTTTCACTGTCGCGGACTGCGTATGGACTCTAGTTGGTATTACGATGGGGTTTTGGGAAGGTTTCACTGATATAGACTGCGGATGCACTCTTGTTGCTATTATGATGGGTTTTTAGGAAGGTTTCACTGACGCGGACTGCGATGGACTATGGTTGGGATTACCATGGTGATTTGGGAAGTTTTGACTGACGCCGACAGCGGATGGACTCCAGTTTCTATTATGATGGGGTTTTGGGAAGTTTTCACTGACGCGGAAAGCGGATGGACTCCAGTTGGTATTACGATGGGGTTTTGGGAAGGATTCACTGATATAGACTGCGGATGCACTCTAGTTGCTATTATGATGGTTTTTTAAGAAGGTTTCACTGACGCGGACTGCGATGGACTATAGTTGGTATTACCATGGGGATTTGGGAAGTTTTGACTGACGCCGACAGCGGATGGACTCCAGTTTCTATTATGATGGGGTTTTGGGAAGTTTTCACTGACGCGGAAAGCGGATGGACTCCAGTTGGTATTACGATGGGGTTTTGGGAAGGTTTCACAGTTGCGGACGGCGCATGAACTCTAGTTGGTATTAAGATGGGGTTTTGGGATATTTTCACATACGCGGACTGCGGATGGACTATAGTTGGTATTACGATGGGTTTTTGGGAACTTTTCACTAACGCGGACTGCGGATGGACTCCAGTTGGTAATACAATGCGGTTTTTGGAAGGTTTTACTGACGCGGGCTGCGGATGGACTCTAGTTGGTATTACGATGGGGTTTTGGGAAGGTTTCACTGTCGCGGACTGCGTATGGACTCTAGTTGGTATTACTAAGGGGTTTTGGGAAGGTTTCATTGACGCGGACTGCGATGGACTCTAGTTGGTATTACGATGTTGATTTCGGAAGGTTTGACAGACACGGACAGCGCATGGACTCTGGTTGTTATTACGATGGGGTTTTGGGAGGGTTTCACATAAGTGGACTGCGGACAGAGTCCAATTGGTATCACGATGGGGTTTTGGGAATGTTTCACAAAAGCGGAGTGCTGCTGAACTCTAGTTGGTATTACGATGGGGTTTTGGGAAGGTTTCACTGACGCAGACTGCGATGGTATTACGATGTTGATTTCGGAAGGTTTGACAGACGCGGACAGCGCATGGACTCTAGTTGTTATTACGATGGGGTTTTGGGAAGGTTTCACTGTCGCGGACTGCGTATGGACTCTAGTTGGTATTACGATGGGGTTTTTTGAAGGTTTCATTGACGCTGACTGCGATGGACTCCCGTTGGTATCACAATGTGGTTTGGGAAGGTTTCACAGACGCGGACAGCGGATGGACTCCAGTTGGTATTACGATGGGGTTTTGGGAAGGTTTCACTGTTGCGGACGGCACATGTACTCTAGTTGGTATTAAGATGGGGTTTGGGATGTTTTCACATACGCGGACTGCGGATGGACTCTAGTTGGTATTACGATGGGATTTTGGGGAGATTTCACTGACGCGGGCTGCGGATGGACTCTAGTTGGTATTACGATGGGATTTTGGGGAGGTTTCACTGACGCGGACTGCGGACGGATTCTATTTGGTGTTACGATGGGGTTTTGAGAAGGTTTTACTGACGCGGGCTGCGGATGGACTTTAGTTGGTATTATGATGGGGTTTTGGGAAGGTTTCACTGACGCGGGCTGTGGATGGACTCGAGTTGGTGTTATGATAGGTTTTTGGGAAGTTTTGACTGACGCAGACTGCGCTTGACTCTAGTTGGTATTACGATGGGGTTTTGGGAATTTCTGACTGACGCTGACTGCGAATGCATTCTAGTTGCTATTATGATGGGTTTTTGGGAAGGTTTCACTGACGCGGACTGCGATGGACTATGGTTGGGATTACCATGGGGATTTGGGAAGTTTTGACTGACGCCGACAGCGGATGGACTCCAGTTTCTATTATGATGGGGTTTGGGGAAGTTTTCACTGACGCGGAAAGCGGATGGACTCCAGTTGGTATTACGATGGGGTTTTGGGAAGGTTTCTCAGTTGCGGACGGCGCATGAACTCTAGTTGGTATTACGATGGGTTATTGGGAATGCTTCATTGACGGCCACTGCTGATGAACTCTAGTTGGTATTACGATGGGGTTTTGGGAAGGTTTCACAGTCGCGGACTGCGATGGACACTAGTTGGTAATTTGCAGCTGATTAGGGAAATTTTGCCAGACGCGGACTGCGCATTGACTCTTGTTGTAATTACGATAGGGTTTTGGGAAGCTTTCACTGCCGTGGACTGCGGATGGACTCTAGTTGGTATTACGATGGGTTATTGGGAATGCTTCATTGACGGCCACTGCTGCTGAAGTCTAGTTGGTATTACGATGGAGTTTTGGGAAGGTTTCACTGTCGCGGACTGCGTATGGACTCTAGTTGGTATTACGATGGGGTTTTGGGAAGGATTCACTGATATAGACTGCGGTTGCACTCTAGTTGCTATTATGATGGGTTTTTAAGAAGGTTTCACTGACGCGGACTGCGATGGACTATAGTTGGTATTACCATGGGGATTTGGTAAGTTTTCACTGACGCGGAAAGCGGATGGACTCCAGTTGGTATTACGATGGGGTTTTGGGAAGGTTTCACAGTTGCGGACGGCGCATGAACTCTAGTTGGTATTAAGATGGGGTTTTGGGATATTTTCACATACGCGGACTGCGGATGGACTATAGTAGGTATTACGATGGGGTTTTGGGAACTTTTCACTAACGCGGACTGCGGATGGACTCCAGTTGGTAATACAATGCGGTTTTTGGAAGGTTTTACTGACGCGGGCTGCGGATGGACTCTAGTTGGTATTACGATGGGGTTTTGGGAAGGTTTCACTGTTGCGGACGGCACATGTACTCTAGTTGGTATTAAGATGTGGTTTGGGATGTTTTCACATACGCGGACTGCGATGGACTCTAGTTGGTATTACGATGGGATTTTGGGGAGATTTCACTGACGCGGGCTGCGGATGGACTCTAGTTGGTATTACGATGGGATTTTGGGGAGGTTTCACTGACGCGGACTGCGGACGGATTCTATTTGGTGTTACGATGGGGTTTTGAGAAGGTTTTACTGACGCGGGCTGCGGATGGACTTTAGTTGGTATTATGATGGGGTTTTGGGAAAGTTTCACTGACGCGGGCTGTGGATGGACTCGAGTTGGTGTTATGATAGGTTTTTGGGAAGTTTTGACTGACGCAGACTGCGCTTGACTCTAGTTGGTATTACGATGGGGTTTTGGGAATTTCTGACTGACGCTGACTGCGAATGCATTCTAGTTGCTATTATGATGGGTTTTTGGGAAGGTTTCACTGACGCGGACTGCGATGGACTATGGTTGGTATTACCATGGGGATTTGGGAAGTTTTGACTGACGCCGACAGCGGATGGACTCCAGTTTCTATTATGATGGGGTTTTGGGAAGTTTTCACTGACGCGGAAAGCGGATGGACTCCAGTTGGTATTACGATGGGGTTTTGGGAAGGTTTCTCAGTTGCGGACGGCGCATGAACTCTAGTTGTTATTAAGATGGGGTTTTGGGATGTTTTCACATACGCGGACTGCGGATGGACTCTAGTTGGTATTACGATGGGTTATTGGGAATGCTTCATTGACGGCCACTGCTGATGAACTCTAGTTGGTATTACGATGGGGTTTTGGGAAGGTTTCACAGTCGCGGACTGCGATGGACACTAGTTGGTAATTTGCAGCTGATTAGGGAAATTTTGCCAGACGCGGACTGCGCATTGACTCTTGTTGTAATTACGATAGGGTTTTGGGAAGCTTTCACTGCCGTGGACTGCGGATGGACTCTAGTTGGTATTACGATGGGTTATTGGGAATGCTTCATTGACGGCCACTGCTGCTGAACTCTAGTTGGTATTACGATGGAGTTTTGGGAAGGTTTCACTGTCGCGGACTGCGTATGGACTCTAGTTGGTATTACGATGGGGTTTTGGGAAGGATTCACTGATAAAGACTGCGGTTGCACTCTAGTTGCTATTATGATGGGTTTTTAAGAAGGTTTCACTGACGCGGACTGCGATGGACTATAGTTGGTATTACCATGGGGATTTGGTAAGTTTTCACTGACGCGGAAAGCGGATGGACTCCAGTTGGTATTACGATGGGGTTTTGGGAAGGTTTCACAGTTGCGGACGGCGCATGAACTCTAGTTGGTATTAAGATGGGGTTTTGGGATATTTTCACATACGCGGACTGCGGATGGACTATAGTTGGTATTACGATGGGGTTTTGGGAACTTTTCACTAACGCGGACTGCGGATGGACTCCAGTTGGTAATACAATGCGGTTTTTGGAAGGTTTTACTGACGCGGGCTGCGGATGGACTCTAGTTGGTATTACGATGGGGTTTTGGGAAGGTTTCACTGTCGCGGACTGCATATGGACTCTAGTTGGTATTACTAAGGGGTTTTGGGAAGGTTTCATTGACGCGGACTGCGATGGACTCTAGTTGGTATTACGATGTTGATTTCGGAAGGTTTGACAGACACGGACAGCACATGGACTCTGGTTGTTATTACGATGGGGTTTTGGGAGGGTTTCACATAAGTGGACTGCGGACAGAGTCCAATTGGTATCATGATGGGGTTTTGGGAATGTTTCACAAAAGCGGACTGCTGCTGAACTCTAGTTGGTATTACGATGGGGTTTTGGGAAGGTTTCACTGACGCAGACTGCGATGGACTCTAGTTGGTATTACGATGTTGATTTGGGAAGGTTTGACAGACGCGGACAGCGCATGGACTCTAGTTGTTATTACGATGGGGTTTTGGGAAGGTTTCACTGTCGCGGACTGCGTATGGACTCTAGTTGGTATTACGATGGGGTTTTGGGAAGGTTTCATTGACGCTGACTGCTATGGACTCCCGTTGGTATCACAATGTGGTTTGGGAAGGTTTCACAGACGCGGACAGCGGATGGACTCCAGTTTGTATTACGAAGGGGTTTTGGGAAGGTTTCACTGTTGCGGACGGCACATGTACTCTAGTTGGTATGAAGATGGGGTTTGGGATGTTTTCACATACGCGGACTGCGGATGGACTCTAGTTGGTATTACGATGGGATTTTGTGGAGATTTCACTGACGCGGGCTGCGGATGGACTCTAGTTGGTATTACGATGGGATTTTGGGGAGGTTTCACTGACGCGGACTGCGGACGGATTCTATTTGGTGTTACGTAGGGTTTTGAGAAGGTTTTACTGATGCGGGCTGCGGATGGACTTTAGTTGGTATTATGATGGGGTTTTGGGAAGTTTTGACTGACGCAGACTGCGCTTGACTCTAGTTGGTATTACGATGGGGTTTTGGGAATTTCTGACTGACGCTGACTGCGAATGCATTCTAGTTGCTTTTATGATGGGTTTTTGGGAAGGTTTCACAAAAGCGGACTGCTGCTGAACTCTAGTTGTTATTACGATGGGGTTTTGGGAAGGTTTCACTGTCGCGGACTGCGTATGGACTCTAGTTGGTATTACTAAGGGGTTTTGGGAAGGTTTCATTGACGCGGACTGCGATGGACTCTAGTTGGTATTACAATGTTGATTTCGGAAGGTTTGACAGACACGGAGAGCGCATGGACTCTGGTTGTTATTACGATGGGGTTTTGGGAGGGTTTCACATAAGTGGACTGCGGACAGAGTCCAATTGGTATCATGATGGGGTTTTGGGAATGTTTCACAAAAGCGGACTGCTGCTGAACTCTAGTTGTTATTACGATGGGGTTTTGGGAAGGTTTCACTGTCGCGGACTGCGTATGGACTCTAGTTGGTATTACGATGGGGTTTTGGGAAGGTTTCATTGACGCTGACTGCTATGGACTCCCGTTGGTATCACAATGTGGTTTGGGAAGGTTTCACAGACGCGGACAGCGGATGGACTCCAGTTTGTATTACGAAGGGGTTTTGGGAAGGTTTCACTGTTGCGGACGGCACATGTACTCTAGTTGGTATTAAGATGGGGTTTGGGATGTTTTCACATACGCGGACTGCGGATGGACTCTAGTTGGTATTACGATGGGATTTTGGGGAGATTTCACTGACGCGGGCTGCGGATGGACTCTAGTTGGTATTACGATGGGATTTTGGGGAGGTTTCACTGACGCGGACTGCGGACGGATTCTATTTGGTGTTACGATGGGGTTTTGAGAAGGTTTTACTGACGCGGGCTGCGGATGGACTTTAGTTGGTATTATGATGGGGTTTTGGGAAGGTTTCACTGACGCGAGCTGTGGATGGACTCGAGTTGGTGTTATGATAGGTTTTTGGGAAGTTTTGACTGACACAGACTGCGCTTGACTCTAGTTGGTATTACGATGGGGTTTTGGGAATTTCTGACTGACGCTGACTGCGAATGCATTCTAGTTGCTATTATGATGGGTTTTTGGGAAGGTTTCACTGACGCGGACTGCGATGGACTATGGTTGGGATTACCATGGGGATTTGGGAAGTTTTGACTGACGCCGAGAGCGGATGGACTCCAGTTTCTATTATGATGGGGTTTTGGGAAGGTTTCACAGTTGCGGACGGCGCATGAACTCTAGTTGGTATTAAGATGGGGTTTTGGGATATTTTCACATACGCGGACTGCGGATGGACTATAGTTGGTATTACGATGGGTTTTTGGGAACTTTTCACTAACGCGGACTGCGGATGGACTCCAGTTGGTAATACAATGCGGTTTTTGGAAGGTTTTACTGACGCGGGCTGCGGATGGACTCTAGTTGGTATTACGATGGGGTTTTGGGAAGGTTTCACTGTCGCGGACTGCGTATGGACTCTAGTTGGTATTACTAAGGGGTTTTGGGAAGGTTTCATTGACGCGGACTGCGATGGACTCTAGTTGGTATTACGATGTTGATTTCGGAAGGTTTGACAGACACGGACAGCGCATGGACTCTGGTTGTTATTACGATGGGGTTTTGGGAGGGTTTCACATAAGTGGACTGCGGACAGAGTCCAATTGGTATCACGATGGGGTTTTGGGAATGTTTCACAAAAGCGGACTGCTGCTGAACTCTAGTTGGTATTACGATGGGGTTTTGGGAAGGTTTCACTGACGCAGACTGCGATGGACTCTAGTTGGTATTACGATGTTGATTTGGGAAGGTTTGACAGACGCGGACAGCGCATGGACTCTAGTTGTTATTACGATGGGGTTTTGGGAAGGTTTCACTGTCGCGGACTGCGTATGGACTCTAGTTGGTATTACGATGGGGTTTTGGGAAGGTTTCACTGATATAGACTGCGGATGCACTCTTGTTGCTATTATGATGGGTTTTTAGGAAGGTTTCACTGACGCGGACTGCGATGGACTATGGTTGGGATTACCATGGTGATTTGGGAAGTTTTGACTGACGCCGACAGCGGATGGACTCCAGTTTCTATTATGATGGGGTTTTGGGAAGTTTTCACTGACGCGGAAAGCGGATGGACTCCAGTTGGTATTACGATGGGGTTTTGGGAAGGTTTCACAGTTGCGGACGGCGCATGAACTCTAGTTGGTATTAAGATGGGGTTTTGGGATATTTTCACATACGCGGACTGCGGATGGACTATAGTTGGTATTACGATGGGTTTTTGGGAACTTTTCACTAACGCGGACTGCGGATGGACTCCAGTTGGTAATACAATGCGGTTTTTGGAAGGTTTTACTGACGCGGGCTGCGGATGGACTCTAGTTGGTATTACGATGGGGTTTTGGGAAGGTTTCACTGTCGCGGACTGCGTATGGACTCTAGTTGGTATTACTAAGGGGTTTTGGGAAGGTTTCATTGACGCGGACTGCGATGGACTCTAGTTGGTATTACAATGTTGATTTCGGAAGGTTTGACAGACACGGAGAGCGCATGGACTCTGGTTGTTATTACGATGGGGTTTTGGGAGGGTTTCACATAAGTGGACTGCGGACAGAGTCCAATTGGTATCACGATGGGGTTTTGGGAATGTTTCACAAAAGCGGAGTGCTGCTGAACTCTAGTTGGTATTACGATGGGGTTTTGGGAAGGTTTCACTGACGCAGACTGCGATGGTATTACGATGTTGATTTCGGAAGGTTTGACAGACGCGGACAGCGCATGGACTCTAGTTGTTATTACGATGGGGTTTTGGGAAGGTTTCACTGTCGCGGACTGCGTATGGACTCTAGTTGGTATTACGATGGGGTTTTTTGAAGGTTTCATTGACGCTGACTGCGATGGACTCCCGTTGGTATCACAATGTGGTTTGGGAAGGTTTCACAGACGCGGACAGCGGATGGACTCCAGTTGGTATTACGATGGGGTTTTGGGAAGGTTTCACTGTTGCGGACGGCACATGTACTCTAGTTGGTATTAAGATGGGGTTTGGGATGTTTTCACATACGCGGACTGCGGATGGACTCTAGTTGGTATTACGATGGGATTTTGGGGAGATTTCACTGACGCGGGCTGCGGATGGACTCTAGTTGGTATTACGATGGGATTTTGGGGAGGTTTCACTGACGCGGACTGCGGACGGATTCTATTTGGTGTTACGATGGGGTTTTGAGAAGGTTTTACTGACGCGGGCTGCGGATGGACTTTAGTTGGTATTATGATGGGGTTTTGGGAAGGTTTCACTGACGCGGGCTGTGGATGGACTCGAGTTGGTGTTATGATAGGTTTTTGGGAAGTTTTGACTGACGCAGACTGCGCTTGACTCTAGTTGGTATTACGATGGGGTTTTGGGAATTTCTGACTGACGCTGACTGCGAATGCATTCTAGTTGCTATTATGATGGGTTTTTGGGAAGGTTTCACTGACGCGGACTGCGATGGACTATGGTTGGGATTACCATGGGGATTTGGGAAGTTTTGACTGACGCCGACAGCGGAAGGACTCCAGTTTCTATTATGATGGGGTTTGGGGAAGTTTTCACTGACGCGGAAAGCGGATGGACTCCAGTTGGTATTACGATGGGGTTTTGGGAAGGTTTCTCAGTTGCGGACGGCGCATGAACTCTAGTTGGTATTACGATGGGTTATTGGGAATGCTTCATTGACGGCCACTGCTGATGAACTCTAGTTGGTATTACGATGGGGTTTTGGGAAGGTTTCACAGTCGCGGACTGCGATGGACACTAGTTGGTAATTTGCAGCTGATTAGGGAAATTTTGCCAGACGCGGACTGCGCATTGACTCTTGTTGTAATTACGATAGGGTTTTGGGAAGCTTTCACTGCCGTGGACTGCGGATGGACTCTAGTTGGTATTACGATGGGTTATTGGGAATGCTTCATTGACGGCCACTGCTGCTGAAGTCTAGTTGGTATTACGATGGAGTTTTGGGAAGGTTTCACTGTCGCGGACTGCGTATGGACTCTAGTTGGTATTACGATGGGGTTTTGGGAAGGATTCACTGATATAGACTGCGGTTGCACTCTAGTTGCTATTATGATGGGTTTTTAAGAAGGTTTCACTGACGCGGACTGCGATGGACTATAGTTGGTATTACCATGGGGATTTGGTAAGTTTTCACTGACGCGGAAAGCGGATGGACTCCAGTTGGTATTACGATGGGGTTTTGGGAAGGTTTCACAGTTGCGGACGGCGCATGAACTCTAGTTGGTATTAAGATGGGGTTTTGGGATATTTTCACATACGCGGACTGCGGATGGACTATAGTTGGTATTACGATGGGGTTTTGGGAACTTTTCACTAACGCGGACTGCGGATGGACTCCAGTTGGTAATACAATGCGGTTTTTGGAAGGTTTTACTGACGCGGGCTGCGGATGGACTCTAGTTGGTATTACGATGGGGTTTTGGGAAGGTTTCACTGTCGCGGACTGCGTATGGACTCTAGTTGGTATTACTAAGGGGTTTTGGGAAGGTTTCATTGACGCGGACTGCGATGGACTCTAGTTGGTATTACGATGTTGATTTCGGAAGGTTTGACAGACACGGACAGCACATGGACTCTGGTTGTTATTACGATGGGGTTTTGGGAGGGTTTCACATAAGTGGACTGCGGACAGAGTCCAATTGGTATCATGATGGGGTTTTGGGAATGTTTCACAAAAGCGGACTGCTGCTGAACTCTAGTTGGTATTACGATGGGGTTTTGGGAAGGTTTCACTGACGCAGACTGCGATGGACTCTAGTTGGTATTACGATGTTGATTTGGGAAGGTTTGACAGACGCGGACAGCGCATGGACTCTAGTTGTTATTACGATGGGGTTTTGGGAAGGTTTCACTGTCGCGGACTGCGTATGGACTCTAGTTGGTATTACGATGGGGTTTTGGGAAGGTTTCATTGACGCTGACTGCTATGGACTCCCGTTGGTATCACAATGTGGTTTGGGAAGGTTTCACAGACGCGGACAGCGGATGGACTCCAGTTTGTATTACGAAGGGGTTTTGGGAAGGTTTCACTGTTGCGGACGGCACATGTACTCTAGTTGGTATGAAGATGGGGTTTGGGATGTTTTCACATACGCGGACTGCGGATGGACTCTAGTTGGTATTACGATGGGATTTTGTGGAGATTTCACTGACGCGGGCTGCGGATGGACTCTAGTTGGTATTACGATGGGATTTTGGGGAGGTTTCACTGACGCGGACTGCGGACGGATTCTATTTGGTGTTACGTAGGGTTTTGAGAAGGTTTTACTGATGCGGGCTGCGGATGGACTTTAGTTGGTATTATGATGGGGTTTTGGGAAGTTTTGACTGACGCAGACTGCGCTTGACTCTAGTTGGTATTACGATGGGGTTTTGGGAATTTCTGACTGACGCTGACTGCGAATGCATTCTAGTTGCTTTTATGATGGGTTTTTGGGAAGGTTTCACTGTCGTGGACTGCGGATGGACTCCAGTTGGTATTACGATGCGGTTTTGGGAAGGTTTCACTGTCACGGACTGCGTATGGACTCTAGTTGTAATTACGATGGGGTTTTGGGAGGGTTTCACATAAGTGGACTGCGGACGGAGTCCAATTGGTATCACGATGGGGTTTTGGGAATGTTTCACAAAAGCGGACAGCTGCTGATCTCTAGTTGGTATTACGATGGGGATTTTGGAATGTTTCACTGACGCAGACTGCGAGGGACTATGGTTGGTATTACCATGGGGATTTGTGAAATTTTGACTGACGCCGACAGCGGATGGACTCCAGTTTCTATTATGATGGGGTTTTGGGAAGTTTTCACTGACGCGGAAAGCGGATGGACTCCAGTTGGTATTACGATGGGGTTTTGGGAAGGTTTCACAGTTGCGGATGGCGCATGAACTCTAGTTGGTATTAAGATGGGGTTTTGGGATGTTTTCACATACGCGGACTGCGGATGGACTCTAGTTGGTATTATGATGGGGTTTTGGGAAGGTTTCACAGTCGCGGACTGCGATGGACACTAGTTGGTAATTTGCAGCTGATTAGGGAAATTTTGCCAGACGCGGACTGCGCATTGACTCTTGTTGTAATTACGATAGGGTTTTTGGAAGCTTTCACTGCCGTGGACTGCGGCTGGACTCTAGTTGGTATTACGATGGGTTATTGGGAATACTTCATTGACGCCCACTGCTGCTGAACTCAAGTTGGTATTACGATGGGGTTTTGGGAAGGTTTCACTGTCGCGGACTGCGTATGGACTCTAGTTGGTATTTCGATGGGGTTTTGGGAAGGATTCACTGATATAGACTGCGGATGCACTCTAGATGCTATTATGATGGGTTTTTAACAAGGTTTCACTGACGCGGACTGCGATGGACTATGGTTGGTATTACCATGGGGATTTGGGAAGTTTTGACTGACACCGACAGCGGATGGACTCCAGTTTCTATTATGATGGGGTTTTGGGAAGTTTTCACTGACGCGGAAAGCGGATGGACTCCAGTTGGTATTACGATGGGGTTTTGGGAATGTTTCACAGTTGCGGACGGCGCATGAACTCTAGTTTGTATTAAGATGGGGTTTTGGGATGTTTTCACATACACGGACTGTGGATGGACTCTAGTTGCTATTATGATGGGTTTTTCGGAAGGTTTCACTGACGCGGACTGCGCATTGACTCTTGTTGTAATTACGATAGGGTTTTGGGAAGCTTTCACTGCCGTGGACTGCGGATGGACTCTAGTTGGTATTACGATGGGTTATTGGGAATGCTTCATTGACGGCCACTGCTGCTGAACTCTAGTTGGTATTACGATGGAGTTTTGGGAAGGTTTCACTGTCGCGGACTGCGTATGGACTCTAGTTGGTATTACGATGGGGTTTTGGGAAGGATTCACTGATATAGACTGCGGTTGCACTCTAGTTGCTATTATGATGGGTTTTTAAGAAGGTTTCACTGACGCGGACTGCGATGGACTATAGTTGGTATTACCATGGGGATTTGGTAAGTTTTCACTGACGCGGAAAGCGGATGGACTCCAGTTGGTATTACGATGGGGTTTTGGGAAGGTTTCACAGTTGCGGACGGCGCATGAACTCTAGTTGGTATTAAGATGGGGTTTTGGGATATTTTCACATACGCGGACTGCGGATGGACTATAGTTGGTATTACGATGGGGTTTTGGGAACTTTTCACTAACGCGGACTGCGGATGGACTCCAGTTGGTAATACAATGCGGTTTTTGGAAGGTTTTACTGACGCGGGCTGCGGATGGACTCTAGTTGGTATTACGATGGGGTTTTGGGAAGGTTTCACTGTCGCGGACTGCATATGGACTCTAGTTGGTATTACTATGGGGTTTTGGGAAGGTTTCATTGACGCGGACTGCGATGGACTCTAGTTGGTATTACGATGTTGATTTCGGAAGGTTTGACAGACACGGACAGCACATGGACTCTGGTTGTTATTACGATGGGGTTTTGGGAGGGTTTCACATAAGTGGACTGCGGACAGAGTCCAATTGGTATCACGATGGGGTTTTGGGAATGTTTCACAAAAGCGGACTGCTGCTGAACTCTAGTTGGTATTACGATGGGGTTTTGGGAAGGTTTCACTGACGCAGACTGCGATGGACTCTAGTTGGTATTACGATGTTGATTTGGGAAGGTTTGACAGACGCGGACAGCGCATGGACTCTAGTTGTTATTACGATGGGGTTTTGGGAAGGTTTCACTGTCGCGGACTGCGTATGGACTCTAGTTGGTATTACGATGGGGTTTTGGGAAGGTTTCACTGATATAGACTGCGGATGCACTCTTGTTGCTATTATGATGGGTTTTTAGGAAGGTTTCACTGACGCGGACTGCGATGGACTATGGTTGGGATTACCATGGTGATTTGGGAAGTTTTGACTGACGCCGACAGCGGATGGACTCCAGTTTCTATTATGATGGGGTTTTGGGAAGTTTTCACTGACGCGGAAAGCGGATGGACTCCAGTTGGTATTACGATGGGGTTTTGGGAAGGATTCACTGATATAGACTGCGGATGCACTCTAGTTGCTATTATGATGGTTTTTTAAGAAGGTTTCACTGACGCGGACTGCGATGGACTATAGTTGGTATTACCATGGGGATTTGGGAAGTTTTGACTGACGCCGACAGCGGATGGACTCCAGTTTCTATTATGATGGGGTTTTGGGAAGTTTTCACTGACGCGGAAAGCGGATGGACTCCAGTTGGTATTACGATGGGGTTTTGGGAAGGTTTCACAGTTGCGGACGGCGCATGAACTCTAGTTGGTATTAAGATGGGGTTTTGGGATATTTTCACATACGCGGACTGCGGATGGACTATAGTTGGTATTACGATGGGTTTTTGGGAACTTTTCACTAACGCGGACTGCGGATGGACTCCAGTTGGTAATACAATGCGGTTTTTGGAAGGTTTTACTGACGCGGGCTGCGGATGGACTCTAGTTGGTATTACGATGGGATTTTGTGGAGATTTCACTGACGCGGGCTGCGGATGGACTCTAGTTGGTATTACGATGGGATTTTGGGGAGGTTTCACTGACGCGGACTGCGGACGGATTCTATTTGGTGTTACGTAGGGTTTTGAGAAGGTTTTACTGATGCGGGCTGCGGATGGACTTTAGTTGGTATTATGATGGGGTTTTGGGAAGTTTTGACTGACGCAGACTGCGCTTGACTCTAGTTGGTATTACGATGGGGTTTTGGGAATTTCTGACTGACGCTGACTGCGAATGCATTCTAGTTGCTATTATGATGGGTTTTTGGTAGGTTTCACTGTCGTGGACTGCGGATGGACTCCAGTTGGTATTACGATGCGGTTTTGGGAAGGTTTCACTGTCACGGACTGCGTATGGACTCTAGTTGTAATTACGATGGGGTTTTGGGAGGGTTTCACATAAGTGGACTGCGGACGGAGTCCAATTGGTATCACGATGGGGTTTTGGGAATGTTTCACAAAAGCGGACTGCTGCTGATCTCTAGTTGGTATTACGATGGGGATTTTGGAATGTTTCACTGACGCAGACTGCGAGGGACTATGGTTGGTATTACCATGGGGATTTGTGAAATTTTGACTGACGCCGACAGCGGATGGACTCCAGTTTCTATTATGATGGGGTTTTGGGAAGTTTTCACTGACGCGGAAAGCGGATGGACTCCAGTTGGTATTACGATGGGGTTTTGGGAAGGTTTCACAGTTGCGGACGGCGCATGAACTCTAGTTGGTATTAAGATGGGGTTTTGGGATGTTTTCACATACGCGGACTGCGGATGGACTCTAGTTGGTATTATGATGGGGTTTTGGGAAGGTTTCACAGTCGCGGACTGCGATGGACACTAGTTGGTAATTTGCAGCTGATTAGGGAAATTTTGCCAGACGCGGACTGCGCATTGACTCTTGTTGTAATTACGATAGGGTTTTTGGAAGCTTTCACTGCCGTGGACTGCGGCTGGACTCTAGTTGGTATTACGATGGGTTATTGGGAATACTTCATTGACGCCCACTGCTGCTGAACTCAAGTTGGTATTACGATGGGGTTTTGGGAAGGTTTCACTGTCGCGGACTGCGTATGGACTCTAGTTGGTATTTCGATGGGGTTTTGGGAAGGATTCACTGATATAGACTGCGGATGCACTCTAGATGCTATTATGATGGGTTTTTAACAAGGTTTCACTGACGCGGACTGCGATGGACTATGGTTGGTATTACCATGGGGATTTGGGAAGTTTTGACTGACACCGACAGCGGATGGACTCCAGTTTCTATTATGATGGGGTTTTGGGAAGTTTTCACTGACGCGGAAAGCGGATGGACTCCAGTTGGTATTACGATGGGGTTTTGGGAATGTTTCACAGTTGCGGACGGCGCATGAACTCTAGTTTGTATTAAGATGGGGTTTTGGGATGTTTTCACATACACGGACTGTGGATGGACTCTAGTTGCTATTATGATGGGTTTTTCGGAAGGTTTCACTGACGCGGACTGCGCATTGACTCTTGTTGTAATTACGATAGGGTTTTGGGAAGCTTTCACTGCCGTGGACTGCGGATGGACTCTAGTTGGTATTACGATGGGTTATTGGGAATGCTTCATTGACGGCCACTGCTGCTGAACTCTAGTTGGTATTACGATGGAGTTTTGGGAAGGTTTCACTGTCGCGGACTGCGTATGGACTCTAGTTGGTATTACGATGGGGTTTTGGGAAGGATTCACTGATATAGACTGCGGTTGCACTCTAGTTGCTATTATGATGGGTTTTTAAGAAGGTTTCACTGACGCGGACTGCGATGGACTATAGTTGGTATTACCATGGGGATTTGGTAAGTTTTCACTGACGCGGAAAGCGGATGGACTCCAGTTGGTATTACGATGGGGTTTTGGGAAGGTTTCACAGTTGCGGACGGCGCATGAACTCTAGTTGGTATTAAGATGGGGTTTTGGGATATTTTCACATACGCGGACTGCGGATGGACTATAGTTGGTATTACGATGGGGTTTTGGGAACTTTTCACTAACGCGGACTGCGGATGGACTCCAGTTGGTAATACAATGCGGTTTTTGGAAGGTTTTACTGACGCGGGCTGCGGATGGACTCTAGTTGGTATTACGATGGGGTTTTGGGAAGGTTTCACTGTCGCGGACTGCATATGGACTCTAGTTGGTATTACTAAGGGGTTTTGGGAAGGTTTCATTGACGCGGACTGCGATGGACTCTAGTTGGTATTACGATGTTGATTTCGGAAGGTTTGACAGACACGGACAGCACATGGACTCTGGTTGTTATTACGATGGGGTTTTGGGAGGGTTTCACATAAGTGGACTGCGGACAGAGTCCAATTGGTATCACGATGGGGTTTTGGGAATGTTTCACAAAAGCGGACTGCTGCTGAACTCTAGTTGGTATTACGATGGGGTTTTGGGAAGGTTTCACTGACGCAGACTGCGATGGACTCTAGTTGGTATTACGATGTTGATTTGGGAAGGTTTGACAGACGCGGACAGCGCATGGACTCTAGTTGTTATTACGATGGGGTTTTGGGAAGGTTTCACTGTCGCGGACTGCGTATGGACTCTAGTTGGTATTACGATGGGGTTTTGGGAAGGTTTCATTGACGCTGACTGCGATGGACTCCCGTTGGTATCACAATGTGGTTTGGGAAGGTTTCACAGACGCGGACAGCGGATGGACTCCAGTTTGTATTACGAAGGGGTTTTGGGAAGGTTTCACTGTTGCGGACGGCACATGTACTCTAGTTGGTATTAAGATGGGGTTTGGGATGTTTTCACATACGCGGACTGCGGATGGACTCTAGTTGGTATTACGATGGGATTTTGGGGAGGTTTCACTGACGCGGGCTGCGGATGGACTCTAGTTGGTATTACGATGGGATTTTGGGGAGGTTTCACTGACGCGGACTGCGGACGGATTCTATTTGGTGTTACGTAGGGTTTTGAGAAGGTTTTACTGATGCGGGCTGCGGATGGACTTTAGTTGGTATTATGATGGGGTTTTGGGAAGTTTTGACTGACGCAGACTGCGCTTGACTCTAGTTGGTATTACGATGGGGTTTTGGGAATTTCTGACTGACGCTGACTGCGAATGCATTCTAGTTGCTATTATGATGGGTTTTTGGGAAGGTTTCACTGTCGTGGACTGCGGATGGACTCCAGTTGGTATTACGATGCGGTTTTGGGAAGGTTTCACTGTCACGGACTGCGTATGGACTCTAGTTGTAATTACGATGGGGTTTTGGGAGGGTTTCACATAAGTGGACTGCGGACGGAGTCCAATTGGTATCACGATGGGGTTTTGGGAATGTTTCACAAAAGCGGACTGCTGCTGATCTCTAGTTGGTATTACGATGGGGATTTTGGAATGTTTCACTGACGCAGACTGCAAGGGACTCTATTTGGTATTATGATGTTCATTTGGGAAGGTTTGACAGACGCGGACAGCGCATGGACGCTAGTTGTTATTACAATGGGGTTTTGGGAAGGATTCACTGATATAGACTGCGGATGCACTCTAGTTGCTATTATGATGGGTTTTTAAGAAGGTTTCACTGACGCGGACTACGATGGACTATGGTTGGTATTACCATGGGGATTTGTGAAATTTTGACTGACGCCGACAGCGGATGGACTCCAGTTTCTATTATGATGGGGTTTTGGGAAGTTTTCACTGACGCGGAAAGCGGATGGACTCCAGTTGGTATTACGATGGGGTTTTGGGAAGGTTTCACAGTTGCGGACGGCGCATGAACTCTAGTTGGTATTAAGATGGGGTTTTGGGATGTTTTCACATACGCGGACTGCGGATGGACTCTAGTTGGTATTATGATGGGGTTTTGGGAAGGTTTCACAGTCGCGGACTGCGATGGACACTAGTTGGTAATTTGCAGCTGATTAGGGAAATTTTGCCAGACGCGGACTGCGCATTGACTCTTGTTGTAATTACGATAGGGTTTTTGGAAGCTTTCACTGCCGTGGACTGCGGCTGGACTCTAGTTGGTATTACGATGGGTTATTGGGAATACTTCATTGACGCCCACTGCTGCTGAACTCAAGTTGGTATTACGATGGGGTTTTGGGAAGGTTTCACTGTCGCGGACTGCGTATGGACTCTAGTTGGTATTTCGATGGGGTTTTGGGAAGGATTCACTGATATAGACTGCGGATGCACTCTAGATGCTATTATGATGGGTTTTTAACAAGGTTTCACTGACGCGGACTGCGATGGACTATGGTTGGTATTACCATGGGGATTTGGGAAGTTTTCACTGACACCGACAGCGGATGGACTCCAGTTTCTATTATGATGGGGTTTTGGGAAGTTTTCACTGACGCGGAAAGCGGATGGACTCCAGTTGGTATTACGATGGGGTTTTGGGAATGTTTCACAGTTGCGGACGGCGCATGAACTCTAGTTTGTATTAAGATGGGGTTTTGGGATGTTTTCACATACACGGACTGTGGATGGACTCTAGTTGCTATTATGATGGGTTTTTCGGAAGGTTTCACTGACGCGGACTGCGCATTGACTCTTGTTGTAATTACGATAGGGTTTTGGGAAGCTTTCACTGCCGTGGACTGCGGATGGACTCTAGTTGGTATTACGATGGGTTATTGGGAATGCTTCATTGACGCCCACTGCTGCTGAACTCTAGTTGGTATTACGATGGGGTTTTGGGAAGGTTTCACTGTCGCGGACTGCGTATGGACTCTAGTTGCTATTACGATGGGGTTTTGGGAAGGATTCACTGATATAGACTGCGGATGCACTCTAGTTGCTATTATGATGGGTTTTTAAGAAGGTTTCACTGACGCGGACTGCGATGGACTATGGTTGGGATTGCCATGGGGATTTGGGAAGTTTTGACTGACGCCGACAGCGGATGGACTCCAGTTTCTATTATGATGGGGTTTTGGGAAGTTTTCACGGACGCGGAAAGTGGATGGACTCCAGTTGGTATTACGATGGGGTTTTGGGAAGGTTTCTCAGTTGCGGACGGCGCCTGAACTCTAGTTGTTATTAAGATGGGGTTTTGGGATGTTTTCACATACGCGGACTGCGGATGGACTCTAGTTGGTATTATGATGGGGTTTTGGGAAGGTTTCACAGTCGGGGACTGCGATGGACACTAGTTGGTAATTTGCAGCTGATTAGGGAAATTTTGCCAGACGCGGACTGCGCATTGACTCTTGTTGTAATTACGATAGGGTTTTGGGAAGCTTTCACTGCCGTGGACTGCGGATGGACTCTAGTTGGTATTACGATGGGTTATTGGCAATGCTTCATTGATGCCCACTGGTGATGTACTCTAGTTGGTATTACGATGGGATTTTGGGAAGGTTTCACTGTCGCGGACTGCGCTTGACTCTAGTTGGTATTACAATGGGGTTTTGGGAAGTTTTGACTGACGCGGACTGCGGATGCACTCCAGTTGCTATTATGATGGGTTTTTAGGAAGGTTTCACTGACGCGGACTGCGATGGACAATGGTTGGTTTTACCATGGGGATTTGTGAAGTTTTGACTGACGCCGACAGCGGATGGACTCCAGTTGCTATTATGATGGGGTTTTGGGAAGTTTTCACTGATGTGGACTGCGGATGGATTCTGTAGTTGGTATTGCGATGGGGTTTTGGGAAGGTTTCACTGTCGCGGACTGCGTATGGACTCCAGTTGGTATCACAATGTGGATTTGGGAAGGTTTGACAGACGCGGACAGCGGATGGACTCTAGTTGGTATTACGATGTCGTTTTTGGAAAATTTCACAGACGCGGACTGCAGATGGACTAGTTGGTATTACGATCGTGTTTTGGGGAGGTTTCACTGACGCTGACTGCGATGGACTCCCGTTGGTATAAAGATGGGGTTTTGGAAAGGTTTCACAGACGCGGACTGCGGATGGACTCCAGTTGGTATTACGAAGGGGTTTTGGGAAGGTTTCACTGTTGCGTACGGCGCATGTACTCTTGTTGGTATTAAGATGGGGTTTTGGGATGTTTTCATATACGCGGACTGCGGATGGACTCTAGTTGCAATTACGATGGGCTTTTGGGACGGTTTCACTGATGCGGGCTGCGGATGGACTCTAGTTGGTATTACAATGGGGTTGTGGGAAGGCTTCACTGAAGCAGACTGCGATGGACTATAGTTGGTATTAAGATGGGGTTTTGTGATGTTTTCACCGTTGCGGACCGCGCATGAACTCTAGTTGGTATTAAGATGGGGTTTTGGGATGTTTTCACATACGCGGACTGCGGATGGACTCTAGTTGGTTTTATGATGGGGTTTTGGGAAGGTTTCACAGTCGCGGACTGCGATGGACACTAGTTGGTAATTTGCAGCTGATTAGGGAAATTTTGCCA
The DNA here is from genome assembly GCF_030144855.1 of Hypanus sabinus. NCBI lineage: Eukaryota > Metazoa > Chordata > Chondrichthyes > Myliobatiformes > Dasyatidae > Hypanus > Hypanus sabinus. The sequence continues at coordinate 32,106,867 of NC_082726.1, read as the reverse complement.
GACGCGGACTGCGCATTGACTCTTGTTGTAATTACGATAGGGTTTTTGGAAGCTTTCACTGCCGTGGACTGCGGATGGACTCTAGTTGGTATTACGATGGGTTATTGGGAATGCTTCATTGACGCCCACTGCTGCTGAACTCTAGTTGGTATTACGATGGGGTTTTGGGAAGGTTTCACTGTCGCGGACTGCGTATGGACTCTAGTTGGTATTACGATGGGGTTTTGGGAGGGATTCACTGATATAGACTGCCGATGCACTCTAGTTGCTATTATGATGGGTTTTTAAGAAGGTTTCACTGTCGCGGACTGCGATGGACTATGGTTGGTATGACCATGGGGATTTGGGAAGTTTTGACTGACGCCGACAGCGGATGGACTCCAGTTTCTATTATGATGGGGTTTTGGGAAGTTTTCACTGACGCGGAAAGCGGATGGACTCCAGTTGGTATTACGATGGGGTTTTGGGAAGTTTTCACAGTTGCGGACGTCGCATGAACTCTAGTTGGTATTAAGATGGGGTTTTGGGATGTTTTCACATACGTGGACTGCGGATGGACTCTAGTTGGTATTATGTTGGGGTTTTGGGAAGGTTTCACAGTCGCGGACTGCGATGGACACTAGTTGGTAATTTGCAGCTGATTAGGGAAATTTTGCCAGACGCGGACTGCGCATTGACTCTTGTTGTAATTACGATAGGGTTTTTGGAAGCTTTCACTGCCGTGGACTGCGGATGGACTCTAGTTGGTATTACGATGGGTTATTGGGAATGCTTCATTGACGCCCACTGCTGCTGAACTCTAGTTGGTATTACGATGGGGTTTTGGGAAGGTTTCACTGTCGCGGACTGCGTATGGACTCTAGTTGGTATTACGATGGGGTTTTGGGAGGGATTCACTGATATAGACTGCCGATGCACTCTAGTTGCTATTATGATGGGTTTTTAAGAAGGTTTCACTGTCGCGGACTGCGATGGACTATGGTTGGTATTACCATGGGGATTTGGGAAGTTTTGACTGACGCCGACAGCGGATGGACTCCAGTTTCTATTATGATGGGGTTTTGGGAAGTTTTCACTGACGCGGAAAGCGGATGGACTCCAGTTGGTATTACGATGGGGTTTTGGGAAGTTTTCACAGTTGCGGACGTCGCATGAACTCTAGTTGGTATTAAGATGGGGTTTTGGGATGTTTTCACATACGTGGACTGCGGATGGACTCTAGTTGGTATTATGATGGGGTTTTGGGAAGGTTTCACAGTCGCGGACTGCGATGGACACTAGTTGGTAATTTGCAGCTGATTAGGGATATTTTGCCAGACGTGGACTGCGCATTGACTCTTGTTGTAATTACGATAGGGTTTTGGGAAGCTTTCACTGCCGTGGACTGCGGATGGACTCTAGTTGGTATTACGATGGGTTATTGGGAATGCTTCATTGATGCCCACTGGTGATGTACTCTAGTTGGTATTACGATGGGGTTTTGGGATGGTTTCACTGTCGCGGACTGCGTATTGACTCCAGTTGGTATTACGATGGGGTTTTGGGAAGGATTCCCTCGCATAGACTGCGCTTGACTCTAGTTGGTATTACAATGGGGTTTTGGGAAGTTTTGACTGACGCTGACTGCGGATGCACTCTAGTCGCTATTATGATGGGTTTCTAGGAAGGTTTCACTGACGCGGACTGCGATGGACAATGGTTGGTTTTACCATGGGGATTTGTGAAGTTTTGACTGACGCCGACAGCGGATGGACTCCAGTTGCTATTATGATGGGGTTTTGGGAAGTTTTCACTGATGCGGACTACGGATGGATTCTGTAGTTGGTATTGCGATGGGGTTTTGGGAAGGTTTCACTGTCGCGGACTGCGTATGGACACTAGTTGGTAATTTGCAGCTGATTAGGGAAATTTTGCCAGACGCGGACTGCGCATTGACTCTTGTTGTAATTACGATAGGGTTTTGGGAAGCTTTCACTGCCGTGGACTGCGGATGGACTCTAGTTGGTATTACGATGGGTTATTGGGAGTGCTTCATTGACGCCCACTGCTGCTGAACTCGAGTTGGTATTACGATGGGGTTTTGGGAAGGTTTCACAGTCGCGGACTGCGATGGACACTAGTTGGTAATTTGCAGCTGATTAGGGAAATTTTGCCAGACGTGGACTGCGCATTGACTATTGTTGTAATTACGATAGGGTTTTGGGAAGCTTTCACTGCCGTGGAGTGCAGATGGACTCTAGTTGGTATTACGATGGGGTTTTGGGAAGGTTTCACTGTCGCGGACTGCGTATGGACTCTAGTTGGTATTACGATGGGGTTTTGGGAGGGATTCACTGATATAGACTGCGGATGCACTCTAGTTGCTATTATGATGGGTTTTTAAGAAGGTTTCACTGACGCGGACTGCGATGGACTATGGTTGGTATTACCATGGGGATTTGTGAAATTTTGACTGACGCCGACAGCGGATGGACTCCAGTTTCTATTATGATGGGGTTTTGGGAAGTTTTCACTGACGCGGAAAGCGGATGGACTCCAGTTGGTATTACGATGGGGTTTTGGGAGGGTTTCACAGTTGCGGACGGCGCATGAACTCTAGTTGGTATTAAGATGGGGTTTTGGGATGTTTTCACATACGCGGACTGCGGATGGACTCTAGTTGGTATTATGATGGGGTTTTGGGAAGGTTTCACAGTCGCGGACTGCGATGGACACTAGTTGGTAATTTGCAGCTGATTAGGGAAATTTTGCCAGACGCGGACTGCGCATTGACTCTTGTTGTAATTACGATAGGGTTTTTGGAAGCTTTCACTGCCGTGGACTGCGGCTGGACTCTAGTTGGTATTACGATGGGTTATTGGGAATACTTCATTGACGCCCACTGCTGCTGAACTCAAGTTGGTATTACGATGGGGTTTTGGGAAGGTTTCACTGTCGCGGACTGCGTATGGACTCTAGTTGGTATTTCGATGGGGTTTTGGGAAGGATTCACTGATATAGACTGCGGATGCACTCTAGATGCTATTATGATGGGTTTTTAACAAGGTTTCACTGACGCGGACTGCGATGGACTATGGTTGGTATTACCATGGGGATTTGGGAAGTTTTGACTGACACCGACAGCGGATGGACTCCAGTTTCTATTATGATGGGGTTTTGGGAAGTTTTCACTGACGCGGAAAGCGGATGGACTCCAGTTGGTATTACGATGGGGTTTTGGGAATGTTTCACAGTTGCGGACGGCGCATGAACTCTAGTTTGTATTAAGATGGGGTTTTGGGATGTTTTCACATACACGGACTGTGGATGGACTCTAGTTGCTATTATGATGGGTTTTTCGGAAGGTTTCACTGACGCGGACTGCGCATTGACTCTTGTTGTAATTACGATAGGGTTTTGGGAAGCTTTCACTGCCGTGGACTGCGGATGGACTCTAGTTGGTATTACGATGGGTTATTGGGAATGCTTCATTGACGCCCACTGCTGCTGAACTCTAGTTGGTATTACGATGGGGTTTTGGGAAGGTTTCACTGTCGCGGACTGCGTATGGACTCTAGTTGCTATTACGATGGGGTTTTGGGAAGGATTCACTGATATAGACTGCGGATGCACTCTAGTTGCTATTATGATGGGTTTTTAAGAAGGTTTCACTGACGCGGACTGCGATGGACTATGGTTGGGATTGCCATGGGGATTTGGGAAGTTTTGACTGACGCCGACAGCGGATGGACTCCAGTTTCTATTATGATGGGGTTTTGGGAAGTTTTCACGGACGCGGAAAGTGGATGGACTCCAGTTGGTATTACGATGGGGTTTTGGGAAGGTTTCTCAGTTGCGGACGGCGCATGAACTCTAGTTGTTATTAAGATGGGGTTTTGGGATGTTTTCACATACGCGGACTGCGGATGGACTCTAGTTGGTATTATGATGGGGTTTTGGGAAGGTTTCACAGTCGGGGACTGCGATGGACACTAGTTGGTAATTTGCAGCTGATTAGGGAAATTTTGCCAGACGCGGACTGCGCATTGACTCTTGTTGTAATTACGATAGGGTTTTGGGAAGCTTTCACTGCCGTGGACTGCGGATGGACTCTAGTTGGTATTACGATGGGTTATTGGCAATGCTTCATTGATGCCCACTGGTGATGTACTCTAGTTGGTATTACGATGGGGTTTTGGGAAGGTTTCACTGTCGCGGACTGCGTATGGACTCCAGTTGGTATTACGATGGAGTTTTGGGAAGGACTCCCTGGCATAGACTGCGCTTGACTCTAGTTGGTATTACAATGGGGTTTTGGGAAGTTTTGACTGACGCGGACTGCGGATGCACTCCAGTTGCTATTATGATGGGTTTTTAGGAAGGTTTCACTGACGCGGACTGCGATGGACAATGGTTGGTTTTACCATGGGGATTTGTGAAGTTTTGACTGACGCCGACAGCGGATGGACTCCAGTTGCTATTATGATGGGGTTTTGGGAAGTTTTCACTGATGTGGACTGCGGATGGATTCTGTAGTTGGTATTGCGATGGGGTTTTGGGAAGGTTTCACTGTCGCGGACTGCGTATGGACTCCAGTTGGTATCACAATGTGGATTTGGGAAGGTTTGACAGACGCGGACAGCGGATGGACTCTAGTTGGTATTACGATGTCGTTTTTGGAAAATTTCACAGACGCGGACTGCAGATGGACTAGTTGGTATTACGATCGTGTTTTGGGGAGGTTTCACTGACGCTGACTGCGATGGACTCCCGTTGGTATAAAGATGGGGTTTTGGAAAGGTTTCACAGACGCGGACTGCGGATGGACTCCAGTTGGTATTACAAAGGGGTTTTGGGAAGGTTTCACTGTTGCGTACGGCGCATGTACTCTTGTTGGTATTAAGATGGGGTTTTGGGATGTTTTCATATACGCGGACTGCGGATGGACTCTAGTTGCAATTACGATGGGCTTTTGGGACGGTTTCACTGATGCGGGCTGCGGATGGACTCTAGTTGGTATTACAATGGGGTTGTGGGAAGGCTTCACTGAAGCAGACTGCGATGGACTATAGTTGGTATTAAGATGGGGTTTTGGGATGTTTTCACCGTTGCGGACCGCGCATGAACTCTAGTTGGTATTAAGATGGGGTTTTGGGATGTTTTCACATACGCGGACTGCGGATGGACTCTAGTTGGTTTTATGATGGGGTTTTGGGAAGGTTTCACAGTCGCGGACTGCGATGGACACTAGTTGGTAATTTGCAGCTGATTAGGGAAATTTTGCCAGACGCGGACTGCGCATTGACTCTTGTTGTAATTACGATAGGGTTTTTGGAAGCTTTCACTGCCGTGGACTGCGGATGGACTCTAGTTGGTATTACGATGGGTTATTGGGAATGCTTCATTGACGCCCACTGCTGCTGAACTCTAGTTGGTATTACGATGGGGTTTTGGGAAGGTTTCACTGTCGCGGACTGCGTATGGACTCTAGTTGGTATTACGATGGGGTTTTGGGAGGGATTCACTGATATAGACTGCCGATGCACTCTAGTTGCTATTATGATGGGTTTTTAAGAAGGTTTCACTGTCGCGGACTGCGATGGACTATGGTTGGTATTACCATGGGGATTTGGGAAGTTTTGACTGACGCCGACAGCGGATGGACTCCAGTTTCTATTATGATGGGGTTTTGGGAAGTTTTCACTGACGCGGAAAGCGGATGGACTCCAGTTGGTATTACGATGGGGTTTTGGGAAGTTTTCACAGTTGCGGACGTCGCATGAACTCTAGTTGGTATTAAGATGGGGTTTTGGGATGTTTTCACATACGTGGACTGCGGATGGACTCTAGTTGGTATTATGTTGGGGTTTTGGGAAGGTTTCACAGTCGCGGACTGCGATGGACACTAGTTGGTAATTTGCAGCTGATTAGGGAAATTTTGCCAGATGCGGACTGCGCATTGACTCTTGTTGTAATTACGATAGGGTTTTTGGAAGCTTTCACTGCCGTGGACTGCGGATGGACTCTAGTTGGTATTACGATGGGTTATTGGGAATGCTTCATTGACGCCCACTGCTGCTGAACTCTAGTTGGTATTACGATGGGGTTTTGGGAAGGTTTCACTGTCGCGGACTGCGTATGGACTCTAGTTGGTATTACGATGGGGTTTTGGGAGGGATTCACTGATATAGACTGCCGATGCACTCTAGTTGCTATTATGATGGGTTATTAAGAAGGTTTCACTGTCGCGGACTGCGATGGACTATGGTTGGTATTACCATGGGGATTTGGGAAGTTTTGACTGACGCCGACAGCGGATGGACTCCAGTTTCTATTATGATGGGGTTTTGGGAAGTTTTCACTGACGCGGAAAGCGGATGGACTCCAGTTGGTATTACGATGGGGTTTTGGGAAGTTTTCACAGTTGCGGACGTCGCATGAACTCTAGTTGGTATTAAGATGGGGTTTTGGGATGTTTTCACATACGTGGACTGCGGATGGACTCTAGTTGGTATTATGATGGGGTTTTGGGAAGGTTTCACAGTCGCGGACTGCGATGGACACTAGTTGGTAATTTGCAGCTGATTAGGGATATTTTGCCAGACGTGGACTGCGCATTGACTCTTGTTGTAATTACGATAGGGTTTTGGGAAGCTTTCACTGCCGTGGACTGCGGATGGACTCTAGTTGGTATTACGATGGGTTATTGGGAATGCTTCATTGATGCCCACTGGTGATGTACTCTAGTTGGTATTACGATGGGGTTTTGGGATGGTTTCACTGTCGCGGACTGCGTATTGACTCCAGTTGGTATTACGATGGGGTTTTGGGAAGGATTCCCTCGCATAGACTGCGCTTGACTCTAGTTGGTATTACAATGGGGTTTTGGGAAGTTTTGACTGACGCTGACTGCGGATGCACTCTAGTCGCTATTATGATGGGTTTCTAGGAAGGTTTCACTGACGCGGACTGCGATGGACAATGGTTGGTTTTACCATGGGGATTTGTGAAGTTTTGACTGACGCCGACAGCGGATGGACTCCAGTTGCTATTATGATGGGGTTTTGGGAAGTTTTCACTGATGCGGACTACGGATGGATTCTGTAGTTGGTATTGCGATGGGGTTTTGGGAAGGTTTCACTGTCGCGGACTGCGTATGGACACTAGTTGGTAATTTGCAGCTGATTAGGGAAATTTTGCCAGACGCGGACTGCGCATTGACTCTTGTTGTAATTACGATAGGGTTTTGGGAAGCTTTCACTGCCGTGGACTGCGGATGGACTCTAGTTGGTATTACGATGGGTTATTGGGAGTGCTTCATTGACGCCCACTGCTGCTGAACTCGAGTTGGTATTACGATGGGGTTTTGGGAAGGTTTCACAGTCGCGGACTGCGATGGACACTAGTTGGTAATTTGCAGCTGATTAGGGAAATTTTGCCAGACGTGGACTGCGCATTGACTATTGTTGTAATTACGATAGGGTTTTGGGAAGCTTTCACTGCCGTGGAGTGCAGATGGACTCTAGTTGGTATTACGATGGGTTATTGGGAATGCTTCATTGACGCCCACTGGTGATGTACTCTAGTTGGTATTACGATGGGGTTTTGGGAAGGTTTCACTGTCGCGGACTGCGTATGGACTCCAGTTGGTATTACGATGGGTTATTGGGAATGCTTCATTGACGCCCACTGGTGATGTACTCTAGTTGGTATTACGATGTGGTTTTGGGAAGGTTTCACTGTCGTGGACTGCGTATTGACTCCAGTTGGTATTACGATGGTGTTTTGGGAAGGATTCCCTGGCGTAGACTGCGCTTGACTCTAGTTGGTATTACAATGGGGTTTTGGGAAGTTTTCACTGACGCTGACTGCGGATGCACTCTAGTTGCTATTATGATGGGTTTTTGGGAAGGTTTCACTGACGCGGACTGCGATGGACAATGGTTGGTTTTACCATGGGGATTTGTGAAGTTTTGACTGACGCCGACAGCGGATGGACTCCAGTTGCTATTATGATGGGGTTTTGGGAAGTTTTCACTGATGCGGACTGCGGATGGATTCTGTAGTTGGTATTGCGATGGGGTTTTGGGAAGGTTTCACTGTCGCGGACTGCGTATGGACTCTAGTTGGTATCACATTGTGGATTTGGGAAGGTTTGACAGACGCGGACAGCGGATGGACTCTAGTTGGTATTACGATGTCGTTTTTGGAAAATTTCACAGACGCGGACTGCAGATGGACTAGTTGGTATTACGATCGTGTTTTGGGGAGGTTTCACTGACGCTGACTGCGATGGACTCCCGTTGGTATAAAGATGGGGTTTTGGAAAGGTTTCACAGACGCGGACAGCGCATGGACTCTAGTTGTTATTACGATGGGGTTTTGGGAAGGTTTCACTGTCGCGGACTGCGTATGGACTCTAGTTGGTATTACGATGGGGTTTTGGGAAGGTTTCACTGATATAGACTGCGGATGCACTCTTGTTGCTATTATGATGGGTTTTTAGGAAGGTTTCACTGACGCGGACTGCGATGGACTATGGTTGGGATTACCATGGTGATTTGGGAAGTTTTGACTGACGCCGACAGCGGATGGACTCCAGTTTCTATTATGATGGGGTTTTGGGAAGTTTTCACTGACGCGGAAAGCGGATGGACTCCAGTTGGTATTACGATGGGGTTTTGGGAAGGATTCACTGATATAGACTGCGGATGCACTCTAGTTGCTATTATGATGGTTTTTTAAGAAGGTTTCACTGACGCGGACTGCGATGGACTATAGTTGGTATTACCATGGGGATTTGGGAAGTTTTGACTGACGCCGACAGCGGATGGACTCCAGTTTCTATTATGATGGGGTTTTGGGAAGTTTTCACTGACGCGGAAAGCGGATGCACTCCAGTTGGTATTACGATGGGGTTTTGGGAAGTTTTCACAGTTGCGGACGTCGCATGAACTCTAGTTGGTATTAAGATGGGGTTTTGGGATGTTTTCACATACGTGGACTGCGGATGGACTCTAGTTGGTATTATGTTGGGGTTTTGGGAAGGTTTCACAGTCGCGGACTGCGATGGACACTAGTTGGTAATTTGCAGCTGATTAGGGAAATTTTGCCAGACGCGGACTGCGCATTGACTCTTGTTGTAATTACGATAGGGTTTTTGGAAGCTTTCACTGCCGTGGACTGCGGATGGACTCTAGTTGGTATTACGATGGGTTATTGGGAATGCTTCATTGACGCCCACTGCTGCTGAACTCTAGTTGGTATTACGATGGGGTTTTGGGAAGGTTTCACTGTCGCGGACTGCGTATGGACTCTAGTTGGTATTACGATGGGGTTTTGGGAGGGATTCACTGATATAGACTGCCGATGCACTCTAGTTGCTATTATGATGGGTTTTTAAGAAGGTTTCACTGTCGCGGACTGCGATGGACTATGGTTGGTATTACCATGGGGATTTGGGAAGTTTTGACTGACGCCGACAGCGGATGGACTCCAGTTTCTATTATGATGGGGTTTTGGGAAGTTTTCACTGACGCGGAAAGCGGATGGACTCCAGTTGGTATTACGATGGGGTTTTGGGAAGTTTTCACAGTTGCGGACGTCGCATGAACTCTAGTTGGTATTAAGATGGGGTTTTGGGATGTTTTCACATACGTGGACTGCGGATGGACTCTAGTTGGTATTATGATGGGGTTTTGGGAAGGTTTCACAGTCGCGGACTGCGATGGACACTAGTTGGTAATTTGCAGCTGATTAGGGATATTTTGCCAGACGTGGACTGCGCATTGACTCTTGTTGTAATTACGATAGGGTTTTGGGAAGCTTTCACTGCCGTGGACTGCGGATGGACTCTAGTTGGTATTACGATGGGTTATTGGGAATGCTTCATTGATGCCCACTGGTGATGTACTCTAGTTGGTATTACGATGGGGTTTTGGGATGGTTTCACTGTCGCGGACTGCGTATTGACTCCAGTTGGTATTACGATGGGGTTTTGGGAAGGATTCCCTCGCATAGACTGCGCTTGACTCTAGTTGGTATTACAATGGGGTTTTGGGAAGTTTTGACTGACGCTGACTGCGGATGCACTCTAGTCGCTATTATGATGGGTTTCTAGGAAGGTTTCACTGACGCGGACTGCGATGGACAATGGTTGGTTTTACCATGGGGATTTGTGAAGTTTTGACTGACGCCGACAGCGGATGGACTCCAGTTGCTATTATGATGGGGTTTTGGGAAGTTTTCACTGATGCGGACTACGGATGGATTCTGTAGTTGGTATTGCGATGGGGTTTTGGGAAGGTTTCACTGTCGCGGACTGCGTATGGACACTAGTTGGTAATTTGCAGCTGATTAGGGAAATTTTGCCAGACGCGGACTGCGCATTGACTCTTGTTGTAATTACGATAGGGTTTTGGGAAGCTTTCACTGCCGTGGACTGCGGATGGACTCTAGTTGGTATTACGATGGGTTATTGGGAGTGCTTCATTGACGCCCACTGCTGCTGAACTCGAGTTGGTATTACGATGGGGTTTTGGGAAGGTTTCACAGTCGCGGACTGCGATGGACACTAGTTGGTAATTTGCAGCTGATTAGGGAAATTTTGCCAGACGTGGACTGCGCATTGACTATTGTTGTAATTACGATAGGGTTTTGGGAAGCTTTCACTGCCGTGGAGTGCAGATGGACTCTAGTTGGTATTACGATGGGTTATTGGGAATGCTTCATTGACGCCCACTGGTGATGTACTCTAGTTGGTATTACGATGGGGTTTTGGGAAGGTTTCACTGTCGCGGACTGCGTATGGACTCCAGTTGGTATTACGATGGGTTATTGGGAATGCTTCATTGACGCCCACTGGTGATGTACTCTAGTTGGTATTACGATGTGGTTTTGGGAAGGTTTCACTGTCGTGGACTGCGTATTGACTCCAGTTGGTATTACGATGGTGTTTTGGGAAGGATTCCCTGGCGTAGACTGCGCTTGACTCTAGTTGGTATTACAATGGGGTTTTGGGAAGTTTTCACTGACGCTGACTGCGGATGCACTCTAGTTGCTATTATGATGGGTTTTTGGGAAGGTTTCACTGACGCGGACTGCGATGGACAATGGTTGGTTTTACCATGGGGATTTGTGAAGTTTTGACTGACGCCGACAGCGGATGGACTCCAGTTGCTATTATGATGGGGTTTTGGGAAGTTTTCACTGATGCGGACTGCGGATGGATTCTGTAGTTGGTATTGCGATGGGGTTTTGGGAAGGTTTCACTGTCGCGGACTGCGTATGGACTCTAGTTGGTATCACATTGTGGATTTGGGAAGGTTTGACAGACGCGGACAGCGGATGGACTCTAGTTGGTATTACGATGTCGTTTTTGGAAAATTTCACAGACGCGGACTGCAGATGGACTAGTTGGTATTACGATCGTGTTTTGGGGAGGTTTCACTGACGCTGACTGCGATGGACTCCCGTTGGTATAAAGATGGGGTTTTGGAAAGGTTTCACAGACGCGGACAGCGGATGGACTCCAGTTGGTATTATGAAGGGGTTTTGGGAAGGTTTCACTGTTGCGTACGGCGCATGTACTCTTGTTGGTATTAAGATCGGGTTTTGGAAAGGTTTCACAGACGCGGACAGCGGATGTACTCCAGTTGGTATTACGAAGGGGTTTTGGGAAGGTTTCACTGACGCGGACTGCGGATGGACTATAGTTGCTATTATGATGGGTTTTTAGGAAGGTTTCACTGACGCGGACTGCGATGGACAATGGTTGGTTTTACCATGGGGATTTGTGAAGTTTGGACTGACGCCGACAGCGGATGGACTCCAGTTGCTATTATGATGGGGTTTTGGGACGTTTTCACTGATGCGGACTGCGGATGGATTCTGTAGTTGGTATTGCGATCGGGTTTTGGGAAGGTTTCACTGTCGCGGACTGCGTATGGACTCCAGTTGGTATTACGATGGGGTTTGGGGAAGGACTCCCTGGCATAGACTGCGCTTGACTCTAGTTGGTATCACGATGGGGTTTTGGGAATGTTTCACAAAAGCGGACTGCTGCTGAACTCTAGTTGGTATTACGATGGGGATTTGGTAATGTTTCACTGACGCAGACTGCGAGGGACTCTAGTTGGTATTACGATGTTGATTTGGGAAGGTTTGACAGACGCGGACAGCGCATGGACTCTTGTTGTTATTACGATGGGTTTTGGGAAGGTTTCACTGTCGCGGACTGTGTATGGACTCTAGTTGCTATTACGATGGCGTTTTGGGAAGGATTCACTGATATAGACTGCGGATGCACTCTAGTTGCTATTATGATGGGTTTTTAAGAAGGTTTCACTGACGCGGACTGCGATGGACTATGGTAGGTATTACCATGGGGATTTGGGAAGTTTTAATTGACGCTGACAGCGGATGGACTCCAGTTTCTATTATGATGGGGTTTTGGGAAGTTTTCACTGACGCGGAAAGCGGATGGACTCCAGTTGGTATTACGATGGGGTTTTGGGAAGGTTTCACAGTTGCGGACGGCGCATGAACTCTAGTTGTTATTAAGATGGGGTTTTGGGATGTTTTCACATACGCGGACTGCGGATGGACTCTAGTTGGTATTATGATGGGGTTTTGGGAAGGTTTCACAGTCGGGGACTGCGATGGACACTAGTTGGTAATTTGCAGCTGATTAGGGAAATTTTGCCAGACGCGGACTGCGCATTGACTCTTGTTGTAATTACGATAGGGTTTTGGGAAGCTTTCACTGCCGTGGACTGCGGATGGACTCTAGTTGGTATTACGATGGGTTATTGGGAATGCTTCATTGATGCCCACTGGTGATGTACTCTAGTTGGTATTACGATGGGGTTTTGGGAAGGTTTCACTGTCGCGGACTGCGTATGGACTCCAGTTGGTATTACGATGGAGTTTTGGGAAGGACTCCCTGGCATAGACTGCGCTTGACTCTAGTTGGTATTACAATGGGGTTTTGGGAAGTTTTGACTGACGCGGACTGCGGATGCACTCCAGTTGCTATTATGATGGGTTTTTAGGAAGGTTTCACTGACGCGGACTGCGATGGACAATGGTTGGTTTTACCATGGGGATTTGTGAAGTTTTGACTGACGCCGACAGCGGATGGACTCCAGTTGCTATTATGATGGGGTTTTGGGAAGTTTTCACTGATGTGGACTGCGGATGGATTCTGTAGTTGGTATTGCGATGGGGTTTTGGGAAGGTTTCACTGTCGCGGACTGCGTATGGACTCCAGTTGGTATCACAATGTGGATTTGGGAAGGTTTGACAGACGCGGACAGCGGATGGACTCTAGTTGGTATTACGATGTCGTTTTTGGAAAATTTCACAGACGCGGACTGCAGATGGACTAGTTGGTATTACGATCGTGTTTTGGGGAGGTTTCACTGACGCTGACTGCGATGGACTCCCGTTGGTATAAAGATGGGGTTTTGGAAAGGTTTCACAGACGCGGACTGCGAATGGACTCCAGTTGGTATTACGAAGGGGTTTTGGGAAGGTTTCACTGTTGCGTACGGCGCATGTACTCTTGTTGGTATTAAGATGGGGTTTTGGGATGTTTTCATATACGCGGACTGCGGATGGACTCTAGTTGCAATTACGATGGGCTTTTGGGACGGTTTCACTGATGCGGGCTGCGGATGGACTCTAGTTGGTATTACAATGGGGTTGTGGGAAGGCTTCACTGAAGCAGACTGCGATGGACTATAGTTGGTATTAAGATGGGGTTTTGGGATGTTTTCACCGTTGCGGACCGCGCATGAACTCTAGTTGGTATTAAGATGGGGTTTTGGGATGTTTTCACATACGCGGACTGCGGATGGACTCTAGTTGGTTTTATGATGGGGTTTTGGGAAGGTTTCACAGTCGCGGACTGCGATGGACACTAGTTGGTAATTTGCAGCTGATTAGGGAAATTTTGCCAGACGCGGACTGCGCATTGACTCTTGTTGTAATTACGATAGGGTTTTTGGAAGCTTTCACTGCCGTGGACTGCGGATGGACTCTAGTTGGTATTACGATGGGTTATTGGGAATGCTTCATTGACGCCCACTGCTGCTGAACTCTAGTTGGTATTACGATGGGGTTTTGGGAAGGTTTCACTGTCGCGGACTGCGTATGGACTCTAGTTGGTATTACGATGGGGTTTTGGGGGGGATTCACTGATATAGACTGCCGATGCACTCTAGTTGCTATTATGATGGGTTTTTAAGAAGGTTTCACTGTCGCGGACTGCGATGGACTATGGTTGGTATTACCATGGGGATTTGGGAAGTTTTGACTGACGCCGACAGCGGATGGACTCCAGTTTCTATTATGATGGGGTTTTGGGAAGTTTTCACTGACGCGGAAAGCGGATGGACTCCAGTTGGTATTACGATGGGGTTTTGGGAAGTTTTCACAGTTGCGGACGTCGCATGAACTCTAGTTGGTATTAAGATGGGGTTTTGGGATGTTTTCACATACGTGGACTGCGGATGGACTCTAGTTGGTATTATGTTGGGGTTTTGGGAAGGTTTCACAGTCGCGGACTGCGATGGACACTAGTTGGTAATTTGCAGCTGATTAGGGAAATTTTGCCAGACGCGGACTGCGCATTGACTCTTGTTGTAATTACGATAGGGTTTTTGGAAGCTTTCACTGCCGTGGACTGCGGATGGACTCTAGTTGGTATTACGATGGGTTATTGGGAATGCTTCATTGACGCCCACTGCTGCTGAACTCTAGTTGGTATTACGATGGGGTTTTGGGAAGGTTTCACTGTCGCGGACTGCGTATGGACTCTAGTTGGTATTACGATGGGGTTTTGGGAGGGATTCACTGATATAGACTGCCGATGCACTCTAGTTGCTATTATGATGGGTTTTTAAGAAGGTTTCACTGTCGCGGACTGCGATGGACTATGGTTGGTATTACCATGGGGATTTGGGAAGTTTTGACTGACGCCGACAGCGGATGGACTCCAGTTTCTATTATGATGGGGTTTTGGGAAGTTTTCACTGACGCGGAAAGCGGATGGACTCCAGTTGGTATTACGATGGGGTTTTGGGAAGTTTTCACAGTTGCGGACGTCGCATGAACTCTAGTTGGTATTAAGATGGGGTTTTGGGATGTTTTCACATACGTGGACTGCGGATGGACTCTAGTTGGTATTATGTTGGGGTTTTGGGAAGGTTTCACAGTCGCGGACTGCGATGGACACTAGTTGGTAATTTGCAGCTGATTAGGGATATTTTGCCAGACGTGGACTGCGCATTGACTCTTGTTGTAATTACGATAGGGTTTTGGGAAGCTTTCACTGCCGTGGACTGCGGATGGACTCTAGTTGGTATTACGATGGGTTATTGGGAATGCTTCATTGATGCCCACTGGTGATGTACTCTAGTTGGTATTACGATGGGGTTTTGGGATGGTTTCACTGTCGCGGACTGCGTATTGACTCCAGTTGGTATTATGATGGGGTTTTGGGAAGGATTCCCTCGCATAGACTGCGCTTGACTCTAGTTGGTATTACAATGGGGTTTTGGGAAGTTTTGACTGACGCTGACTGCGGATGCACTCTAGTCGCTATTATGATGGGTTTCTAGGAAGGTTTCACTGACGCGGACTGCGATGGACAATGGTTGGTTTTACCATGGGGATTTGTGAAGTTTTGACTGACGCCGACAGCGGATGGACTCCAGTTGCTATTATGATGGGGTTTTGGGAAGTTTTCACTGATGCGGACTACGGATGGATTCTGTAGTTGGTATTGCGATGGGGTTTTGGGAAGGTTTCACTGTCGCGGACTGCGTATGGACACTAGTTGGTAATTTGCAGCTGATTAGGGAAATTTTGCCAGACGCGGACTGCGCATTGACTCTTGTTGTAATTACGATAGGGTTTTGGGAAGCTTTCACTGCCGTGGACTGCGGATGGACTCTAGTTGGTATTACGATGGGTTATTGGGAGTGCTTCATTGACGCCCACTGCTGCTGAACTCGAGTTGGTATTACGATGGGGTTTTGGGAAGGTTTCACAGTCGCGGACTGCGATGGACACTAGTTGGTAATTTGCAGCTGATTAGGGAAATTTTGCCAGACGTGGACTGCGCATTGACTATTGTTGTAATTACGATAGGGTTTTGGGAAGCTTTCACTGCCGTGGAGTGCAGATGGACTCTAGTTGGTATTACGATGGGTTATTGGGAATGCTTCATTGACGCCCACTGGTGATGTACTCTAGTTGGTATTACGATGGGGTTTTGGGAAGGTTTCACTGTCGCGGACTGCGTATGGACTCCAGTTGGTATTACGATGGGTTATTGGGAATGCTTCATTGACGCCCACTGGTGATGTACTCTAGTTGGTATTACGATGTGGTTTTGGGAAGGTTTCACTGTCGTGGACTGCGTATTGACTCCAGTTGGTATTACGATGGTGTTTTGGGAAGGATTCCCTGGCGTAGACTGCGCTTGACTCTAGTTGGTATTACAATGGGGTTTTGGGAAGTTTTCACTGACGCTGACTGCGGATGCACTCTAGTTGCTATTATGATGGGTTTTTGGGAAGGTTTCACTGACGCGGACTGCGATGGACAATGGTTGGTTTTACCATGGGGATTTGTGAAGTTTTGACTGACGCCGACAGCGGATGGACTCCAGTTGCTATTATGATGGGGTTTTGGGAAGTTTTCACTGATGCGGACTGCGGATGGATTCTGTAGTTGGTATTGCGATGGGGTTTTGGGAAGGTTTCACTGTCGCGGACTGCGTATGGACTCTAGTTGGTATCACATTGTGGATTTGGGAAGGTTTGACAGACGCGGACAGCGGATGGACTCTAGTTGGTATTACGATGTCGTTTTTGGAAAATTTCACAGACGCGGACTGCAGATGGACTAGTTGGTATTACGATCGTGTTTTGGGGAGGTTTCACTGACGCTGACTGCGATGGACTCCCGTTGGTATAAAGATGGGGTTTTGGAAAGGTTTCACAGACGCGGACAGCGGATGGACTCCAGTTGGTATTATGAAGGGGTTTTGGGAAGGTTTCACTGTTGCGTACGGCGCATGTACTCTTGTTGGTATTAAGATCGGGTTTTGGAAAGGTTTCACAGACGCGGACAGCGGATGTACTCCAGTTGGTATTACGAAGGGGTTTTGGGAAGGTTTCACTGACGCGGACTGCGGATGGACTATAGTTGCTATTATGATGGGTTTTTAGGAAGGTTTCACTGACGCGGACTGCGATGGACAATGGTTGGTTTTACCATGGGGATTTGTGAAGTTTGGACTGACGCCGACAGCGGATGGACTCCAGTTGCTATTATGATGGGGTTTTGGGACGTTTTCACTGATGCGGACTGCGGATGGATTCTGTAGTTGGTATTGCGATCGGGTTTTGGGAAGGTTTCACTGTCGCGGACTGTGTATGGACTCCAGTTGGTATTACGATGGGGTTTGGGGAAGGACTCCCTGGCATAGACTGCGCTTGACTCTAGTTGGTATCACGATGGGGTTTTGGGAATGTTTCACAAAAGCGGACTGCTGCTGAACTCTAGTTGGTATTACGATGGGGATTTGGTAATGTTTCACTGACGCAGACTGCGAGGGACTCTAGTTGGTATTACGATGTTGATTTGGGAAGGTTTGACAGACGCGGACAGCGCATGGACTCTTGTTGTTATTACGATGGGTTTTGGGAAGGTTTCACTGTCGCGGACTGTGTATGGACTCTAGTTGCTATTACGATGGGGTTTTGGGAAGGATTCACTGATATAGACTGCGGATGCACTCTAGTTGCTATTATGATGGGTTTTTAAGAAGGTTTCACTGACGCGGACTGCGATGGACTATGGTAGGTATTACCATGGGGATTTGGGAAGTTTTAATTGACGCTGACAGCGGATGGACTCCAGTTTCTATTATGATGGGGTTTTGGGAAGTTTTCACTGACGCGGAAAGCGGATGGACTCCAGTTGGTATTACGATGGGGTTTTGGGAAGGTTTCACAGTTGCGGACGGCGCATGAACTCTAGTTGGTATTAAGATGTGGTTTTGGGATATTTTCACATACGCGGACTGCGGATGGACTATAGTTGGTATTACGATGGGGTTTTGGGAACTTTTCACTAATGCGGACTGCGAATGGACTCCAGTTGGTAATACAATGGGGTTTTTGGAAGGTTTTACTGACGCGGGCTGCGGATGGACTCCAGTTGCTATTATGATGGGGTTTTGGGAAGTTTTCACTGATGCGGACTGCGGATGGATTCTGTAGTTGGTATTGCGATGGGGTTTTGGGAAGGTTTCAGTGTCGCGGACTGCGTATGGACTCCAGTTGGTATCACAATGTGGATTTGGGAAGGTTTGACAGACGCGGACAGCGGATGGACTCTAGTTGGTATTACGATGTCGTTTTTGGAAAATTTCACAGACGCGGACTGCAGATGGACTAGTTGGTATTACGATCGTGTTTTGGGGAGGTTTCACTGACACTGACTGCGATGGACTCCCGTTGGTATAAAGATGGGGTTTTGGAAAGGTTTCACAGACGCGGACTGCGGATGGACTCCAGTTGGTATTACGAAGGGGTTTTGGGAAGGTTTCACTGTTGCGTACGGCGCATGTACTCTTGTTGGTATTAAGATGGGGTTTTGGGATGTTTTCATATACGCGGACTGCGGATGGACTCTAGTTGCAATTACGATGGGCTTTTGGGACGGTTTCACTGATGCGGGCTGCGGATGGACTCTAGTTGGTATTACAATGGGGTTGTGGGAAGGCTTCACTGAAGCAGACTGCGATGGACTATAGTTGGTATTAAGATGGGGTTTTGGGAAGTTTTCACCGTTGCGGACCGCGCATGAACTCTAGTTGGTATTAAGATGGGGTTTTGGGATGTTTTCACATACGCGGACTGCGGATGGACTCTAGTTGGTTTTATGATGGGGTTTTGGGAAGGTTTCACAGTCGCGGACTGCGATGGACACTAGTTGGTAATTTGCAGCTGATTAGGGAAATTTTGCCAGACGCGGACTGCGCATTGACTCTTGTTGTAATTACGATAGGGTTTTTGGAAGCTTTCACTGCCGTGGACTGCGGATGGACTCTAGTTGGTATTACGATGGGTTATTGGGAATGCTTCATTGACGCCCACTGCTGCTGAACTCTAGTTGGTATTACGATGGGGTTTTGGGAAGGTTTCACTGTCGCGGACTGCGTATGGACTCTAGTTGGTATTACGATGGGGTTTTGGGAGGGATTCACTGATATAGACTGCCGATGCACTCTAGTTGCTATTATGATGGGTTTTTAAGAAGGTTTCACTGACGCGGACTGCGATGGACTATGGTTGGTATTACCATGGGGATTTGGGAAGTTTTGACTGACGCCGACAGCGGATGGACTCCAGTTTCTATTATGATGGGGTTTTGGGAAGTTTTCACTGACGCGGAAAGCGGATGGACTCCAGTTGGTATTACGATGGGGTTTTGGGAAGTTTTCACAGTTGCGGACGTCGCATGAACTCTAGTTGGTATTAAGATGGGGTTTTGGGATGTTTTCACATACGTGGACTGCGGATGGACTCTAGTTGGTATTACGATGGGGTTTTGGGAGGGATTCACTGATATAGACTGCGGATGCACTCTAGTTGCTATTATCATGGGTTTTTAGGAAGGTTTCACTGACGCGGACTGCGATGGACAATGGTTGGTTTTACCATGGGGATTTGTGAAGTTTTGACTGACGCCGACAGCGGATGGACTCCAGTTGCTATTATGATGGGGTTTTGGGACGTTTTCACTGATGCGGACTGCGGATGGATTCTGTAGTTGGTATTGCGATGGGGTTTTGGGAAGGTTTCACTGTCGCGGACTGCGTATGGACTCCAGTTGGTATTACGATGGGGTTTGGGGAAGGACTCCCTGGCATAGACTGCGCTTGACTCTAGTTGGTATCACGATGGGGTTTTGGGAATGTTTCACAAAAGCGGACTGCTGCTGAACTCTAGTTGGTATTACGATGGGGATTTGGTAATGTTTCACTGACGCAGACTGCGAGGGACTCTAGTTGGTATTACGATGTTGATTTGGGAAGGTTTGACAGACGCGGACTGCGCATGGACTCTAGTTGCTATTACGATGGGGTTTTGGGAAGGATTCACTGATATAGACTGCGGATGCACTCTAGTTGCTATTATGATGGGTTTTTAAGAAGGTTTCACTGACGCGGACTGCGATGGACAATGGTAGGTATTACCATGGGGATTTGGGAAGTTTTAATTGACGCTGACAGCGGATGGACTCCAGTTTCTATTATGATGGGGTTTTGGGAAGTTTTCACTGACGCGGAAAGCGGATGGACTCCAGTTGGTATTACGATGGGGTTTTGGGAAGGTTTCACAGTTGCGGACGGCACATGAACTCTAGCTGGTATTAAGATGTGGTTTTGGGATATTTTCACATACGCGGACTGCGGATGGACTATAGTTGGTATTACGATGGGGTTTTGGGAACTTTTCACTAATGCGGACTGCGAATGGACTCCAGTTGGTAATACAATGGGGTTTTTGGAAGGTTTTACTGACGCGGGCTGCGGATGGACTCCAGTTGCTATTATGATGGGGTTTTGGGAAGTTTTCACTGATGCGTTCTGCGGATGGATTCTGTAGTTGGTATTCCGATGGGGTTTTGGGAAGGTTTCACAGACACGGAAAGCGGATGGACTCCAGTTGGTATTACGATGGGGTTTTGGGAAGGTTTCACGGTTGCGGACGGCGCATGAACTCTAGTTGGTATTAAGATGTGGTTTTGGGATATTTTCACATACGCGGACTGCGGATGGACTATAGTTGGTATTACGATGGGGTTTTGGGAACTTTTCACTGACGCGGACTGCGGATGGACTCCAGTTGGTATTACGAAGGGGTTTTGGGAAGGTTTCACTGACGCAGAGTGCGATGGACTCTAGTTGGTATTACGATGTTGATTTCGGAAGGTTTGACCGACACGGACAGCGCTTGGACTCTAGTTGTTATTACGATGGGGTTTTGGGAGGGTTTCACATAAGTGGACTGCGGACGGAGTCCAATTGGTATCACGATGGGGTTTTTGGAATGTTTCACAAAAGCGGACTGCTGCTGAACTCTAGTTGGTATTACGATGGGGTTTTGGGAAGGTTTCACTGACGCAGACTGCGATGGACTCTAGTTGGTATTACGATGTTGATTTCGGAAGGTTTGACAGACGCGGACAGCGCATGGACTCTAGTTGTTATTACGATGGGGTTTTGGGAAGGTTTCACTGTCGCGGACTGCGTATGGACTCTAGTTGGTATTACGGTGGGGTTTTGGGAAGGTTTCATTGACGCTGACTGCGATGGACTCCCGTTGGTAACACAATGTGGTTTGGGAAGTTTTCACAGACGCGGACGGCGGATGGACTCCAGTTGGTATTACGAAGGGGTTTTGGGAAGGTTTCACTGTTGCGGAAGGCACATGTACTCTATTTGGTATTAAGATGGGGTTTTGGGATGTTTTCACATACGCGGACTGCGGATGGACTCTAGTTGGTATTATGATGCGCTTTTGGGAAGGTTTCACTGTCGCGGACTGCGGATGGACTCTAGTTGGTATTACGATAGGATTTTGGGGAGATTTCACTGACGCGGGCTGCGGATGGACTCTAGTTGGTATTACGATGGGATTTTGGGGAGGTTTCACTGACGCGGACTGCGGACGGATTCTATTTGGTGTTACGATGGGGTTTTGAGAAGGTTTTACTGACGCGGGCTGCGGATGGACTTTAGTTGGTATTATGATGGGGTTTTGGGAAGGTTTCACTGACGCGGGCTGCGGATGGACTCTAGTTGGTATTACAATGGGGTTTTGGGACGTTTTGACTGACGCTGACTGCGGATGCACTCTAGTTGCTATTATGATGGGTTTTTGGGAAGGTTTCACTGACGCGGACTGCGATGGACAATGGTTGGTTTTACCATGGGGATTTGTGAAGTTTTGACTGACGCCGACAGCGGATGGACTCCAGTTGCTATTATGATGGGGTTTTGGGAAGTTTTCACTGATGCGGACTGCGGATGTATTCTGTAGTTGGTATTGCGATGGGGTTTTGGGAAGGTTTCACTGTCGCGGACTGCGTATGGACACTAGTTGGTAATTTGCAGCTGATTAGGGAAATCTTGCCAGACGCAGACTGCGCATTGACTCTTGTTGTAATTACGATAGGGTTTTGGGAAGCTTTCACTGCCGTGGACTGCGGATGGACTCTAGTTAGTATTACGATGGGTTATTGGGAATGCTTCACTGACGCCCACTGCTGCTGAACTCTAGTTGGTATTACGATGGGGTTTTGGGAAGGTTTCACTGTCGCGGACTGCGTATGGACTCTAGTTGCTATTACGATGGGGTTTTGGGAAGGATTCACTGATATAGACTGAGGATGCACTCTAGTTGCTATTATGATGGGTTTTTAAGAAGGTTTCACTGACGCGGACTGCGATGGACTATGGTTGGTATTACCATGGGGATTTGGGAAGTTTTGACTGACGCCAACAATGGATGGACTCCAGTTTCTATTATGATGGGGTTTTGGGAAGTTTTCACTGACGCAGAAAGCGGATGGACTCCAGTTGGTATTACAATGGGGTTTTGGGAAGGTTTCACAGTTGCGGACGGCGCATGAACTCTAGTTGGTATTAAGATGGGGTTTTGGGATGTTTTCACATACGCGGACTGCGGATGGACTCTAGTTGGTATTACAATGGGGTTTTGGGACGTTTTGACTGACGCTGACTGCGGATGCACTCTAGTTGCTATCATGATGGGTTTTTCGGAAGGTTTCACTGACGCGGACTGCGATGGACAATGGTTGGTTTTACCATGGGGATTTGTGAAGTTTTGACTGACGCCGACAGCGGATGGACTCCAGTTGCTATTATGATGGGGTTTTGGGAAGTTTTCACTGATGCGGACTGCGGATGGATTCTGTAGTTGGTATTGCGATGGGGTTTTGGGAAGGTTTCACTGTCGCGGACTGCGTATGGACTCTAGTTGGTATCACAATGTGGATTTGGGAAGGTTTGACAGACGCGGACAGCGGATGGACTCTAGTTGGTATTACGATGTCGTTTTTGGAAAATTTCACAGACGCGGACTGCAGATGGACTAGTTGGTATTACGATCGTGTTTTGGGGAGGTTACACTGACGCTGACTGCGATGGACACCCGTTGGTATAAAGATGGGGTTTTGGAAAGGTTTCACAGACGCGGACAGCGGATGGACTCCAGTTGGTATTATGAAGGGGTTTTGGGAAGGTTTCACTGTTGCGTACGGCGCATGTACTCTTGTTGGTATTAAGATGGGGTTTTGGAAAGGTTTCACAGACGCGGACAGCGGATGGACTCCAGTTGGTATTACGAAGGGGTTTTGGGAAGGTTTCACTGACGCGGACTGCGATGGACTCTAGTTGGTATTACAATGGGTTTTTAGGAAGGTTTCACTGACGCGGACTGCGATGGACTATGGTTGGTTTTACCATGGGGATTTGTGAAGTTTTGACTGACGCCGACAGCGGATGGACTCTAGTTGCTATTATGATGGGGTTTTGGGACGTTTTCACTGATGCGGACTGCGTATGGATTCTGTAGTTGGTATTGCGATGGGGTTTTGGGAAGGTTTCACTGTCGCGGACTGCGTATGGACTCCAGTTGGTATTACGATGGGGTTTGGGGAAGGACTCCCTGGCATAGACTGCGCTTGACTCTAGTTGGTATCACGATGGGGTTTTGGGAATGTTTCACAAAAGCGGACTGCTGCTGAACTCTAGTTGGTATTATGATGGGGATTTGGTAATGTTTCACTGACGCAGACTGCGAGGGACTCTAGTTGGTATTACGATGTTGATTTGGGAAGGTTTGACAGACGCGGACAGCGCATGGACTCTAGTTGTTATTACGATGGGGTTTTGGGAAGGTTTCACTGTCGCGGACTGTGTATGGACTCTAGTTGCTATTACAATGGGGTTTTCGGAAGGATTCACTGATATAGACTGCGGATGCACTCTAGTTGCTATTATGATGGGTTCTTAAGAAGGTTTCACTGACGCGGACTGCGATGGACTATGGTTGGTATTACCATGGGGATTTGGGAAGTTTTAATTGACGCTGACAGCGGATGGACTCCAGTTTCTATTATGATGGGGTTTTGGGAAGTTTTCACTGACGCGGAAAGCAGATGGACTCCAGTTGGTATTACGATGGGGTTTTGGGAAGGTTTCACAGTTGCGGACGGCGCATGAACTCTAGTTGGTATTAAGATGTGGTTTTGGGATATTTTCACATACGCGGACTGCGGATGGACTATAGTTGGTATTACGATGGGGTTTTGGGAACTTTTCACTAATGCGGACTGCGAATGGACTCCAGTTGGTAATACAATGGGGTTTTTGGAAGGTTTTACTGACGCGGGCTGCGGATGGACTCCAGTTGCTATTATGATGGGGTTTTGGGAAGTTTTCACTGATGCGTTCTGCGGATGGATTCTGTAGTTGGTATTGCGATGGGGTTTTGGGAAGGTTTCACAGACACGGAAAGCGGATGGACTCCAGTTGGTATTACGATGGGGTTTTGGGAAGGTTTCACAGTTGCGGACGGCGCATGAACTCTAGTCGGTATTAAGATGTGGTTTTGGGATATTTTCACATACGCGGACTGCGGATGGACTATAGTTGGTATTACGATGGGGTTTTGGGAACTTTTCACTGACGCGGACTGCGGATGGACTCCAGTTGGTATTACGAAGGGGTTTTGGGAAGGTTTCACTGACGCAGAGTGCGATGGACTCTAGTTGGTATTACGATGTTGATTTCGGAAGGTTTGACCGACACGGACAGCGCATGGACTCTAGTTGTTATTACGATGGGGTTTTGGGAGGGTTTCACATAAGTGGACTGCGGACGGAGTCCAATTGGTATCACGATGGGGTTTTGGGAATGTTTCACAAAAGCGGACTGCTGCTGAACTCTAGTTGGTATTACGATGGGGTTTTGGGAAGGTTTCACTGACGCAGACTGCGATGGACTCTAGTTGGTATTACGATGTGGATTTGGGAAGGTTTGACAGACGCGGACAGCGCATGGACTCTAGTTGTTATTACGATGGGGTTTTGGGAAGGTTTCACTGTCGCGGACTGCGGATGGACTCTAGTTGGTATTACGATAGGATTTTGGGGAGATTTCACTGACGCGGGCTGCGGATGGACTCTAGTTGGTATTACGATGGGATTTTGGGGAGGTTTCACTGACGCGGACTGCGGACGGATTCTATTTGGTGTTACGATGGGGTTTTGAGAAGGTTTTACTGACGCGGGCTGCAGATGGACTTTAGTTGGTATTATGATGGGGTTTTGGGAAGTTTTGACTGACGCAGACTGCGCTTGACTCTAGTTGGTATTACGATGGGGTTTTGGGAATTTCTGACTGCCGCTGACTGCGGATGCATTCTAGTTGCTATTATGATGGGTTTTTGGGAAGTTTTCACTGATGCGGACTGCGGATGGATTCTGTAGTTGGTATTGCGATGGGGTTTGGGAAGGTTTCACTGTCGCGGACTGCGTATGGACTCTAGTTGGTATCACATTGTGGATTTGGGAAGGTTTGACAGACGCGGACAGCGGATGGACTCTAGTTGGTATTACGATGGGGTTTTGGGAAGGTTTCACAGTTGCGGACGGCGCATGAACTCTATTTGGTATTAAGATGGGGCTTTGGGATGTTTTCACATACGCGGACTGCGGATGGACTCTAGTTGGTATTATGATGGAGTTTTGGGAAGGTTTCACAGTCGCGGACTGCGATGGACACTGGTTGGTAATTTGCAGCTGCTTAGGGAAATTTTGCCAGACGCGGACTGCGCATTGACTCTTGTTGTAATTACGATAGGTCTTTGGGAATCTTTCACTGCCGTGGACTGCAGATGGACTCTAGTTGGTATTACGATGGGTTATTGGGAATGCTTCATTGACGCCCACTGGTGATGTACTCTAGTTGGTATTACGATGGGGTTTTGGGAAGGTTTCACTGTCGCGGACTGCGTATGGACTCCAGTTGGTATTACGATGGGGTTTTGGGAAGGACTCCCTGGCATAGACTGCGCTTGACTCTAGTTGGTATTACAATGGGGTTTTGGGAAGGTTTCACTGAAGCGCACTGCTGATGAACTCTAGTTGGTATTACGATGTTTTTTTGGGAAGGTTTGACTGATGCGGACTGCGGCTGGATTCTAGTTGGTATTACGATGGGTTCTTTGGAATATTTGACTGACGCAGATTGCGGATGGAGTCTAGTTGGTATTACGATGGGGTTTGGGAATGTTTGACTGACACGGACAGCGGTTGCATCTAGGTGGTATTACGGTGGGGATTTGGGTATGTTTCACTGTTGCAGACTGTGCATGGACTATAGTTGGTATTAAGATGGGGTTTTTGGGAAGTTTTCACATACGCCGACTGAGGATGGACTCTAGTTGTTATTACGATGGGGTTTTGGGAAGGTTTCACTGACGCGGACTGCTGATGGACTCTAGTTGGTATTACGGTGGGGGTTTGCGAAGGTTTCACTGACGCGGATAGCAGTTTCGTCTAGTTGGTATTACGATGGGGTTTGGGAAGGTTTCACTGACGCGAACTGTGGAAGGATTCTGTACTTGGTATTGCGATGGGGTTTTCAGAAGATTTGACTGACGCGGACTGCTGATGGACACTTGTTGGTATTACGAAGGGTTTTTGGGAAGGTTTGACTGACGCGGACTGCGGATGGACTCTAGTTGGTATTACGATGGGATTTTGGGAAGGTTTCACTGACGCAGACTGCGATGTACTCTAGTTGGTATTACTATGGGGTTTTGGGAAGGTTTCACTGACGCGGACTGCTGATGGACTCTAGTTGGTATTACGGTGGGGGTTTGGGAAGGTTTCACTGACGCGGACAGCAGTTTCGTCTAGTTGGTATTACGATGGGGTTTGGGAAGGTTTCACTGACGCGAACTGCGGATGGATTCTGTACTTGGTATTGCGATAGGGATTTGGGAAGTTTTGACTGATGCTGACTGCGGATGGACTCTAGTTGGTATTACAATGGGGTTTTGGGAATGTTTTACAGACGCGGACTGCGCATGGACTCTAGTTGGTATTACGATGGGGTTTTGGGAAGGTTTCACTGACGCGGACTGCTGATGGATTCTGTTATTTGTATTGCGATGGGGTTTTCAGAAGTTTTGACTGACGCGGACTGCTGATAGACACTAGTTGGTAATACGAAGGGTTTTTGTGAAGGTTTGACTGATGCGGACTGCGGATGTACTCTAGTTGGTATTACGATGTGGTTTTGGGAAGGTTTCACAGAAGCGCACTTCTGATGGACTCTAGTTGGTATTACAATGGGGTTGTGGATGGTTTGACTGATGCAGACTGCGGATGGACTCTAGTTTGTGTTACGACTGGGTTTTGGGAAGTTTTCGCTGATGTAGTCTGTGATGGACACTAGTTGGTATTATGAAGTGTTTTTGGGAAGTTTTCAGTGACGCAGACTTTGATGGACTCTAGTTTTTTTTACCATGTGGATTTGGGAAGAGTTGACTGCCTCGGACAGCGGATGGACTCCAATTGGTATTACGATGTAGATTTTGGAAGGTTTCACTGACACGGACTGTGGATGTACTCTAGTTGGTATTACAATGCGGTTTTGGGAAGGTTTCACAGAAGCGCACTTCTGATGGACTCTAGTTGGTATTACAATGGGGTTTTGGATGGTTTGACTGATGCGGACTGCGGATGGACTCCAGTTGGTATTACGATGTAGATTTGGGAAGGTTTCACTGACACGGACTGCGGATGGACGCTAGTTTGTATTATGATGGGGTTCTGGGAAGTTTTCACTGAGGCGGTGTGTGGATGAACTCTAGTTGGTATTACTGTGGGGTTTTGGGAAGGTTTCACTGATGCCGACTACGGATTGACTCTAGTTAGTATTACGATGGGGTTTTGGGAAGGTTTCACTGACGCAGACGGCGATGGACACTAGTTGGTATTATGATGGGTTTTTGGGAAGTTTTCACTGACGCAGACGGCGATGGACACTAGTTGGTATTATGATGGGTTTTTGGGAAGTTTTCAGTGACGCAGACTGCGATGTACTCTAGTTGGTATTACAGTGGGGGTTTGGGTATATTTCACTGTCGCGGACTGCGCATGAACAATAGTTGGTATTAAGATGGGGTTTTTGGGAAGTTTTCACATACGCCGACTGAGGATGGACTCTAGTTGGTATTACGATGGGATTTTGGGAAGGTTTCACTGACGTGGACTGCGGATGGATTCTGTACTTGGTATTGCGATGGGGTTTTCAGAAGTTTTGACTAACGCGGACTGCTGATGGACACTAGTTGGTATTACGAAGGGTTTTTGTGACGGTTTGACTGACGCGGACTGCGCATGTACTCTAGTTTGTGTTACTACTGGGTCTTGGGAAGTTTTCACTGATGCAGTCTGTGATGGACTCTAATTGGTATTATGAAGTGTTTTTGGGAAGTTTTCAGTGACGCAGACTTTGATGGACTCTGGTTGGTTTTACGATGTGGATTTGGGAAAGGTTGACTGCCTCAGACAGCGGATGGACTCCAGTTTGTATTACGATGTGGATTTGTTAAGGTTTCACTGACACGGACTGCTGATGGACTCTAGTTGGTATTACGGTGGGGGTTTGGGAAGGTTTCACTGACGCGGACAGCAGTTTCGTCTAGTTGGTATTACGATGGGGTTTGGGAAGGTTTCACTGACGCGGACTGCGGATGGATTCTGTACTTGGTATTGCGATGGGGCTTTGGGAAGTTTTGACTGATGCTGACTGCGGATGGACTCGAGTTGGTATAACAATGGGGTTTTGGGAATGTTTTACAGACGCGGACTGCGCATGGACTCTAGTTGATATTACGATGGGGTTTTGGGAAGGTTTTACTGACGTGGACTGCGGATGGATTCTGTTCTTTGTATTGCGATGGGGTTTTCAGAAGATTTGACTGAGGCGGACTGCGGATGGACTCTAGTTGGTGTTACGATGGGATTTTGGGAAGGTTTCACTGTCGCGAACTACGGCTGGACTCTAGTTGGTATTACGATGGGTCTTTGGGAAGGTTTGTCTGACGCCGACAGCGGATGGACTCCAGTTGCTATTATGATGGGGTTTTGGGAAGTTTTCACTGATGCGGACTGCGGATGGATTCTGTAGTTGGTATTGCGATGGGGTTTTGGGAAGGTTTCACAGACGCGGAAAGCGGATGGACTCCAGTTGGTATTACGATGGGGTTTTGGGAAGGTTTCACAGTTGCTGACGGCGCATGAACTCTAGTTGGTATTAAGATGTGGTTTTGGGATATTTTCACATACGCGGACTGCGGATGGACTATAGTTGGTATTACGATGGGGTTTTGGAAACTTTTCACTAACGCGGACTGCGGATGGACTCCAGTTGCTATTATGATGGGGTTTTGGGAAGCTTTCACTGTCGTGGACTGCGGATGGACTCCAGTTGGTATTACGATGGGGTATTGGGAAGGTTTCATTGACGCCCACTGCTGATGGACTCTAGTTTGTATTACGATGGGGTTTTGGGAAGGTTTCACTGTCACAGACTGCGTATGGACTCTAATTGGTATTACGATGCAGTTTTGGGAAGGTTTCACTGTCGCGGACTGCGTATGGACTCTAGTTGCTATTACAATGGGGTTTTGGGAAGGATTCACTGATATAGACTGCGGATGCACTCTAGTTGCTATTATGATGGGTTTTTAGGAAGGTTTCACTGACGCGGACTGCGATGGACTATGGTTGGTATTACCATGGGGATTTGGGAAGTTTTGACTGACGCCGACAGCGGATGGACTCCAGTTTCTATTATGATGGGGTTTTGGGAAGTTTTCAGTGACGCGGAAAGCGGATGGACTCCAGTTGGTATTACGATGGGGTTTTGGGAAGGTTTCACAGTTGCGGACGGCGCATGAACTCTAGTTGGTATTAAGATGGGGTTTTGTGATGTTTTCACATACGCGGACTGCGGATGGACTCTAGTTGGTATTACGATGGGGTTTTGGGAACTTTTCACTAACGCGTACTGCGGATGGACTCCAGTTGGTAATACAATGGGGTTTTTGGAAGGTTTTACTGACGCGGGCTGCGGATGGACTCTAGTTGGTATTACGCTGGGGTTTTGGGAAGGTTTCACTGTCGCGGACTGCGTATGGACTCTAGTTGGTATTACGAAGGGGTTTTGGGAAGGTTTCACTGACGCGGACTGCGATGGACTCTAGTTGGTATTACGATGTTGATTTCGGAAGGTTTGACAGACACGGACAGCGCATGGACTCTAGTTGTTATTACGATGGGGTTTTGGGAGGGTTTCACATAAGTGGACTGCGGTCGGAGTCCATTTGGTATCACGATGTGGTTTTGGGAATGTTTCACAAAAGCGGACAGCGCATGGACTCTAGTTGTTATTACGATGGGGTTTTGGGAAGGTTTCACTGTCGCGGACTGTGTATGGACTCTAGTTGGTATTACGATGGGGTTTTGGGAAGGTTTCATTGACGCTGACTGCGATGGACTCCCGTTGGTATCACAATGTGGTTTGGGAAGGTTTCACAGACGCGGACAGCAGATGGACTCCAGTTGGTATTACGAAGGGTTTTTGGGAAGGTTTCACTGTTGCGGACGGCACATGTACTCTAGTTGGTATTAAGATGGGGTTTTGGGATGTTTTCACATACGCGGACTGCGGATGGACTCTAGTTGGTATTACGATGGGATTTTGGGGAGGTTTCACTGACGCGGGCTGCGGATGGACTCTATTTGGTGTTACGATGGGGTTTTGAGAAGGTTTTACTGACGCGGGCTGTGGATGGACTCGAGTTGGTGTTATGATAGGGTTTTGGGAAGTTTTGACTGACGCAGACTGCGCTTGACTCTAGTTGGTATTACGATGGGGTTTTGGGAATTTCTGACTTACGCTGACTGTGGATGGACTCTAGTTGCTATTATGATGGGGTTTTGGGAAGCTTTCACTGTCGTGGACTGCGGATGGACTCCAGTTGGTATTACGATGGGGTATTGGGAAGGTTTCATTGACGCCCACTGCTGATGGACTCTAGTTTGTATTACGATGGGGTTTTGGGAAGGTTTCACTGTCACAGACTGCGTATGGACTCTAATTGGTATTACGATGCGGTTTTGGGAAGGTTTCACTGTCGCGGACTGCGTATGGACTCTAGTTGCTATTACAATGGGGTTTTGGGAAGGATTCACTGATATAGACTGCGGATGCACTCTAGTTGCTATTATGATGGGTTTTTAAGAAGGTTTCACTGACGCGGACTGCGATGGACTATGGTTGGTATTACCATGGGGATTTGGGAAGTTTTGACTGACGCCGACAGCGGATGGACTCCAGTTTCTATTATGATGGGGTTTTGGGAAGTTTTCACTGACGCGGAAAGCGGATGGACTCCAGTTGGTATTACGATGGGGTTTTGGGAAGGTTTCACAGTTGCGGACGGCGCATGAACTCTAGTTGGTATTAAGATGGGGTTTTGTGATGTTTTCACATACGCGGACTGCGGATGGACTCTAGTTGGTATTACGATGGGGTTTTGGGAAGTTTTCACAGTCACGGACTGCGGATGGACTCTAGTTGGTATTACGATGGGTTATTGGGAATGCTTCATTGACGCCCACTGCTGCTGAACTCTAGTTGGTATTACGATGGGGTTTTGGGAAGGTTTCACTGTCGTGGACTGCGTATGGACTCTAGTTGGTATTACGATGGGGTTTTGGGAAGGATTCACTGATATAGACTGCGGATGCACTCTAGTTGCTATTATGATGGGTTTTTAAGAAGGTTTCACAGTCGCGGACTGCGATGGACACTAGTTGGTAATTTGCAGCTGCTTAGGGAAATTTTGCCAGACGCGGACTGCGCATTGACTCTTGTTGTAATTACGATAGGTCTTTGGGAATCTTTCACTGCCGTGGACTGCAGATGTACTCTAGTTGGTATTACGATGGGGTTTTGGGAAGGTTTCACTGTCGCGGACTGCGTATGGACTCCAGTTTGTATTACGATGGGGATTTGGGAAGGACTCCCTGGCATAGACTGCGCTTGACTCTAGTTGGTATTACAATGGGGTTTTGGGAAGGTTTCACTGAAGCGCACTGCTGATGAACTCTAGTTGGTATTACGATGTTTTTTTGGGAAGGTTTGACTGATGCGGACTGCGGCTGGATTCTAGTTGGTATTACGATGGGTTCTTTGGAATATTTGACTGACGCAGATTGCGGATGGAGTCTAGTTGGTATTACGATGGGGTTTGGGAATGTTTGACTGACGCGGACAGCGGTTGCATCTAGGTGGTATTACGACGGGGTTTTGGGAAGTTTTCACTGACGCGGACTGCGGATGGATTCTGTACTTGGTATTACGATGTAGATTTGGCAAGGTTTCACTGACACGGACTGCGGATGGACGCTAGTTGGTATTATTATGGGGTTCTGGGAAATTTTCACTGACGCGGACTGTGGATGAACTCTAGTTGGTATTACTGTGGGGATTTGGGTATGTTTCACTGTTGCAGACTGTGCATGGACTATAGTTGGTATTACGATGGGGTTTTGGGAAGGTTTCACTGACGCGGACTGCGGAAGGATTCTGTACTTGGTATTGCGATGGGGTTTTCAGAAGATTTGACTGACGCGGACTGCTGATGGACACTAGTTGGTATTACGATGTTGATTTCGGAAGGTTTGACAGACACGGACAGCGCATGGACTCTAGTTGTTATTACGATGGGGTTTTGGGAGGGTTTCACATAAGTGGACTGCGGACGGAGTCCATTTGGTATCACGATGTGGTTTTGGGAAGGTTTCATTGACGCTGACTGCGATGGACTCCCGTTGGTATCACAATGTGGTTTGGGAAGGTTTCACAGACGCGGACAGCGGATGGACTCCAGTTGGTATTACGAAGGGTTTTTGGGAAGGTTTCACTGTTGCGGACGGCACATGTACTCTAGTTGGTATTAAGATGGGGTTTTGGGATGTTTTCACATACGCGGACTGCGGATGGACTCTAGTTGGTATTACGATGGGATTTTGGGGAGGTTTCACTGACGCGGGCTGCGGATGGACTCTAGTTGGTATTACGATGGGATTTTGGGGAGGTTTCACTGACGCGGACTGCGGACGGATTCTATTTGGTGTTACGATGGGGTTTTGAGAAGGTTTTACTGACGCGGGCTATGGATGGACTCGAGTTGGTGTTATGATAGGTTTTTGGGAAGTTTTGACTGACGCAGACTGCGCTTGACTCTAGTTGGTATTACGATGGGGTTTTGGGAATTTCTGACTTACGCTGACTGCGGATGGACTCTAGTTGCTATTATGATGGGGTTTTGGGAAGCTTTCACTGTCATGGACTGCGGATGGACTCCAGTTGGTATTACGATGGGGTATTGGGAAGGTTTCATTGACGCCCACTGCTGATGGACTCTAGTTTGTATTACGATGGGGTTTTGGGAAGGTTTCACTGTCACAGACTGCGTATGGACTCTAATTGGTATTACGATGCGGTTTTGGGAAGGTTTCACTGTCGCGGACTGCGTATGGACTCTAGTTGCTTTTACGATGGGGTTTTGGGAAGGATTCACTGATATAGACTGAGGATGCACTCTAGTTGCTATTATGATGGGTTTTTAGGAAGGTTTCACTGACGCGGACTGCGATGGACTACGGTTGGTATTACCATGGGGATTTGGGAAGTTTTGACTGACGCCGACAGCGGATGGACTCCAGTTTCTATTATGATGGGGTTTTGGGAAGTTTTCACTGACGCGGAAAGCGGATGGACTCCAGTTGGTATTACGATGGGGTTTTGGGAAGGTTTCACAGTTGCGGACGGCGCATGAACTCTAGTTGGTATTAAGATGGGGTTTTGGGAAGGTTTCACAGTTGCGGACGGCGCATGAACTCTAGTTGGTATTAAGATGGGGTTTTGTGATGTTTTCACATACGCGGACTGCGGATGGACTCTAGTTGGTATTATGATGGGGTTTTGGGAAGGTTTCACAGTCACGGACTGCGATGGACACTAGTTGGTAATTTGCAGCTGATTAGGGAAATTTTGCCAGACGCGGACTGCGCATTGACTCTTGTTGTAATTACGATAGGGTTTTGGGAAGCTTTCACTGCCGTGGACTGCGGATGGACTCTAGTTGGTATTACGATGGGTTATTGGGAATGCTTCATTGACGCCCACTGCTGCTGAACTCTAGTTGGTATTACGATGGGGTTTTGGGAAGGTTTCACTGTCGCGGACTGCGTATGGACTCCAGTTGGTATTACGATGGGGTTTTGGGAAGGACTCCCTGGCATAGACTGCGCTTGACTCTAGTTGGTATTACGATGGGATTTTGGGAAGGTTTCACTGAAGCGCACTGCTGATGAACTCTAGTTGGTATTACGATGTTTTTTTGGGAAGGTTTGACTGATGCGGACTGCGGCTGGATTCTAGTTGGTATTACGATGGGTTCTTTGGAATATTTGACTGACGCAGATTGCGGATGGAGTCTAGTTGGTATTACGATGGGGTTTGGGAATGTTTGACTGACGCGGACTGCGGATGGATTCTGTACTTGGTATTACGATGTAGATTTGGGAAGGTTTCACTGACACGGACTGCGGATGGACGCTAGTTGGTATTATTATGGGGTTCTGGGAAGTTTTCACTGACGCGGACTGTGGATGAACTCTAGTTGGTATTACTGTGGGGATTTGGGTATGTTACACTGTTGCAGACTGTGCATGGACTATAGTTGGTATTAAGATGGGGTTTTTGGGAAGTTTTCACATACGCCGACTGAGGATGGACTCTAGTTGTTATTACGATGGGGTTTTGGGAAGGTTTCACTGACGCGGACTGCGGAAGGATTCTGTACTTGGTATTGCGATGGGGTTTTCAGAAGATTTGACTGACGCGGACTGCTGATGGACACTAGTTGGTATTACGAAGGGTTTTTGGGAAGGTTTGACTGACGCGGACTGCGGATGGACTCTAGTTGGTATTACGATGGGATTTTGGGAAGGTTTCACTGACGCAGACTGCGATGTACTCTAGTTGGTATTACTATGGGGTTTTGGGAAGGTTTCACTGACGCGGACTGCTGATGGACTCTAGTTGGTATTACGGTGGGGGTTTGGGAAGGTTTCACTGACGCGGACAGCAGTTTCGTCTAGTTGGTATTACGATGGGGTTTGGGAAGGTTTCACTGACGCGAACTGCGGATGGATTCTGTACTTGGTATTGCGATAGGGATTTGGGAAGGTTTGACTGATGCTGACTGCGGATGGACTCTAGTTGGTATTACAATGGGGTTTTGGGAATGTTTTACAGACGCGGACTGCGCATGGACTCTAGTTGGTATTACGATGGGGTTTTGGGAAGGTTTCACTGACGCGGACTGCTGATGGATTCTGTTATTTGTATTGCGATGGGGTTTTCAGAAGTTTTGACTGACGCGGACTGCTGATGGACACTAGTTGGTAATACGAAGGGTTTTTGTGAAGGTTTGACTGATGCGGACTGCGGATGTACTCTAGTTGGTATTACGATGTGGTTTTGGGAAGGTTTCACAGAAGCGCACTTCTGATGGACTCTAGTTGGTATTACAATGGGGTTGTGGATGGTTTGACTGATGCAGACTGCGGATGGACTCTAGTTGGTATTACAATGGGGTTGTGGATGGTTTGACTGATGCAGACTGCGGATGGACTCTAGTTTGTGTTACGACTGGGTTTTGGGAAGTTTTCACTGATGCAGTCTGTGATGGACACTAGTTGGTATTATGAAGTGTTTTTGGGAAGTTTTCAGTGACGCAGACTTTGATGGACTCTAGTTTTTTTTACCATGTGGATTTGGGAAGGGTTGACTGCCTCGGACAGCGGATGGACTCCAATTGGTATTACGATGTAGAGTTCGGAAGGTTTCACTGACACGGACTGTGGATGTACTCTAGTTGGTATTACGA
Organism: Hypanus sabinus; assembly: GCF_030144855.1. Classification (NCBI taxonomy): domain Eukaryota; kingdom Metazoa; phylum Chordata; class Chondrichthyes; order Myliobatiformes; family Dasyatidae; genus Hypanus; species Hypanus sabinus. The sequence goes on along the minus strand of NC_082726.1, from coordinate 32,070,730 downwards.
TGCGGTTTTGGGAAGGTTTCACAGAAGCACACTTCTGATGGACTCTAGTTAGTATTACAATGGGGTTTTGGATGGTTTGACTGATGCGGACTGCGGATGGACTCCAGTTGGTATTACGATGTAGATTTGGGAAGGTTTCACTGACACGGACTGCGGATGGACGCTAGTTTGTATTATGATGGGGTTCTGGGAAGTTTTCACTGACGCGGAGTGTGGATGAACTCTAGTTGGTATTACTGTGGGGTTTTGGGAAGGTTTCACTGATGCCGACTACGGATTGACTCTAGTTGGTATTACGATGGGGTTTTGGGAAGGTTTCACTGACGCAGACGGCGATGGACACTAGTTGGTATTATGATGGGTTTTTGGGAAGTTTTCAGTGACGCAGACTGCGATGTACTCTAGTTGGTATTACGGTGGGGTTTGGGTATGTTTCACTGTCGCGGACTGCGCATGAACTATAGTTGGTATTAAGATGGGGTTTTTGGGAAGTTTTCACATACGCCGACTGAGGATGGACTCTAGTTGGTATTACGATGGGATTTTGGGAAGGTTTCACTGACGTGGACTGCAGATGGATTCTGTACTTGGTATTGCGATGGGGTTTTCAGAAGTTTTGACTAACGCGGACTGCTGATGGACACTAGTTGGTATTACGAAGGGTTTTTGGGAAGGTTTGACTGACGCGGACTGCGCATGTACTCTAGTTTGTGTTACTACTGGGTCTTGGGAAGTTTTCACTGATGCAGTCTGTGATGGACTCTAATTGGTATTATGAAGTGTTTTTGGGAAGTTTTCAGTGACGCAGACTTTGATGGACTCTGGTTGGTTTTACGATGTGGATTTGGGAAAGGTTGACTGCCTCAGACAGCGGATGGACTCCAGTTTGTATTACGATGTGGATTTGTTAAGGTTTCACTGACACGGACTGCTGATGGACTCTAGTTGGTATTACGGTGGGGGTTTGGGAAGGTTTCACTGACGCGGACAGCAGTTTCGTCTAGTTGGTATTACGATGGGGTTTGGGAAGGTTTCACTGACGCAGACAGCAGTTTCGTCTAGTTGGTATTACGATGGGGTTTGGGAAGGTTTCACTGACGCGGACTGCGGATGGATTCTGTACTTGGTATTGCGATGGGGCTTTGGGAAGTTTTGACTGATGCTGACTGCGGATGGACTCGAGTTGGTATAACAATGGGGTTTTGGGAATGTTTTACAGACGCGGACTGCGCATGGACTCTAGTTGATATTACGATGGGGTTTTGGGAAGGTTTTACTGACGTGGACTGCGGATGGATTCTGTTCTTTGTATTACGATGGGGTTTTCAGAAGATTTGACTGACGCGGACTGCTGATTGACACTAGTTGGTATTACGAAGGGTTTTTGTGAAGGTTTGACTGACGCGGACTGCGGATGGACTCTAGTTGGTATTACGATGGGATTTTGGGAAGGTTTCACTGTCGCGAACTACGGCTGGACTCTAGTTGGTATTACGATGGGTCTTTGGGAAGGTTTGACTCACGCGGACTGCGGATGGACTCTAGTTGGTATTACAATGGGGTTTTGGGAAGTTTTGACTGACGCGGACTGCTGATGGACACTAGTTGGTATTACGATGGTGTTTTGGGAAGTTTTCACTGAAGCGCACAGCTGATGGACTCGAGTTGGTATTACAATGGGGTTTTGGGAAGGTTTCACTGACGCGGACAGCAGTTTCGTCTAGTTGGTATTACGATGGGGTTTGGGAAGGTTTCACTGACGCGGACTGCGGATGGATTCTGTACTTGGTATTGCGATGGGGCTTTGGGAAGTTTTGACTGATGCTGACTGCGGATGGACTCGAGTTGGTATAACAATGGGGTTTTGGGAATGTTTTACAGACGCGGACTGCGCATGGACTCTAGTTGATATTACGATGGGGTTTTGGGAAGGTTTTACTGACGTGGACTGCGGATGGATTCTGTTCTTTGTATTACGATGGGGTTTTCAGAAGATTTGACTGACGCGGACTGCTGATTGACACTAGTTGGTATTACAAAGAGTTTTTGTGAAGGTTTGACTGACGCGGACTGCGGATGGACTCTAGTTGGTATTACGATGGGATTTTGGGAAGGTTTCACTGTCGCGAACTACGGCTGGACTCTAGTTGGTATTATGATGGGTTTTTAAGAAGGTTTCACTGACGCGGACTGCGATGGACTATGGTTGGTATTACCATGGGGATTTGGGAAGTTTTGACTGACGCCGACAGCGGATGGACTCCAGTTTCTATTATGATGGGGTTTTGGGAAGTTTTCACTGACGCGGAAAGCGTATGGACTCCAGTTGGTATTACGATGGGGTTTTGGGAAGGTTTCAGAGTTGCGGACGGCGCATGAACTCTAGTTGGTATTAAGATGGGGTTTTGGGATGTTTTCACATACGCGGACTGCGGATGGACTCTAGTTGGTATTACGATGGGATTTTGGGAAGGTTTGACTCACGCGGACTGCGGATGGACTCTAGTTGGTATTACAATGGGGTTTTGGGAAGTTTTGACTGACGCGGACTGCTGATGGACACTAGTTGGTATTACGATGGTGTTTTGGGAAGTTTTCACTGAAGCGCACAGCTGATGGACTCGAGTTGGTATTACAATGGGGTTTTGGGAAGGTTTCACTGACGCGGACTGCTGTTGGACTCTAGTTGGTGTCACGATGAGGTTTTGGGAAGGTTTGACTGACGCGGACAGCGGATGGATTCTGTACTTGGTATTGCGATGGGAATTTGGGAAGTTTTGACTGATGCTGACTGCAGATGGTCTCTAGTTGGTATTACAATGTGGTTTTGGGAATGTTTTACAGATGTGGACTGCGGCTGGACTCTCGTTGGTATCACGATGGGGTTTTGGGAAGGTTTCACTGACGTGGACTGCGGATGGACCCTAGTTGGTATTACGATGGGGTTTTGGGAAGTTTTCACTGCAGCGGACTATGGATGGATTCTAGTTGGTATTACGATGGGGTTTTGGGAAGGTTTCACCAATGCTGACTGCGGATGGACTCTACTTCGTATTACGATGGGGTTTTGGGAAGGTTTCACTAACGCGGACTGTGGATGGACTCTTGTTGTAATTACGATGGCGTTTTGGGAATGTGTCACTGACGCGCACTGCTGATGGACTCTAGTTGGTATTACGATGGGATTTTGGGAAGGTTTCACTGGCTCGCACTGCAGATGGATTCTATATTTGGTATTGTGATGGGGATTTTTTGAAGTTTTGACTGATGCTAACTGCGGATGGACTCTAGTTGGTATTATGATGGGTTTTTGGGAAGTTTTCAGTGACGCAGACTGCGATGTACTCTAGTTGGTATTACTATGGGGTTTTGGGAAGGTTTCACTGACGCGGACTGCTGATGGACTCTAGTTGGTATTGCGGTGGAGATTTGGGTATGTTTCATTGTCGCGGACTGTGCATGGACTCTAGTTGGTATTAAGATAGGGTTTTTGGGAAGTTTTCACATACGCCGACTGAGGATGGACTCTAGTTGGTATTACAATGGGGTTTTGGGAAGGTTTCACTGACGCGGACTGCGGATGGATTCTGTACTTGGCATTGCGATGGGGTTTTCAGAAGTTTTGACTGATGCGGACTGCTGATGGACACTAGTTGGTATTACGAAGGGTTTTTGGGAAGGTTTCACTGACGCGGACTCCGCATGGACTCTAGTTGGTATTACGATGCGGTTTTGGGAAGGTTTCACAGAAGCGCACTTCTGATGGACTCTAGTTAGTATTACAATGGGGTTTTTGGAAGGTTTGACTGACGCGGACTGCGCATGGTCTCTAGTTAGTATTACGATGGGTTTTTGGGAAGGTTTGACTGACACGGACTGCGTATATACTCTAGTTGGTATTACAATCGGGTTTTGGGAAGGTTTCAGTGATGCGGACTGAGGATGAACTATAGATGGTATTCCGATGTGGTTTTGGGAAGGTTTCACTGACGCGGACTGCGGATGGACTCTAGTTAGTATTACGATGGCGTTTTGTGAAGGTTTCACTGACGCGGGCTGGGGATGGACTCTAATTGGTATTACGATGGGGTTTTGGGATGGTTTCAGTGACGCGGACTGCGGATGGACTCTAGTTTGTGTTACGACTGGGTCTTGGGACGTTTTCACTGATGCAGTCTGTGATGGACTCTAGTTGGTATTATGAAGTGTTTTTGGGAAGTTTTCAGTGACGCAGACTTTGATGGACTCTAGTTGGTTTTACGATGTGGATTTGGGAAGGGTTGACTGCCTTGGACAGTGGATGGACTCCAGTTTGTATTACGATGTGCTTTGGGGAAGGTTTCACTGACGTGGACTGCGGATTACTCTAGTTGATATTACAATTGTGTTTTGGGAAGGTTTCACTGACGCGGGCTGCAGATGCACTCTAGTTGGTTTTACGATGGGGTTTTGGTAAGGTTTGACTTACGCGGACTGTGAATGGATTCTGTAGTTGGTATTACGATGGGGCTTTGGGAAGGTTTCACTGACCATGACTGCGCATGGACTCTAGTTGGTATTACGATGGGGTTTTGGGAAGGTTTCACTGTCGTTGACTGCGCATGGACTCTAGTTAGTATTACCTTGGGGTTTTGGGAATGTTTGACTGACGATAACTGCGGATGGACTCTAGTTGGTATTACGATGGGGTTTTGGGTAGGTTTGACTGACGCGGACTGCGGATGGACTCTAGTTGGTATCATGATTGTGTTTAGGAAGGTTTCCCTGACGCGGACTGCGGATGGACTCTAGTTGGTATTACAATGGGGTTTTGGAAACGTTTCACTGACATGGTCTGCTGATGGACTCTCTGTAGTTGTTATTATTTGTTTCTGGTTTATAATTGCTTGTTTTCTGTTGCCATTTTCGGCATTTTTCAATCGGGACGGCCTACAGATAACGAATATGGAGCTGAACTGAATATGCCTAGACTTGGTATACTCGGTGTTTCTCGTTTGTATGTTTGTTGCTGTTAACGCAAATTTTTTTTTGCGTGTGGCGAGCAGATGTGGCATTTCTCTTTGAATGGGTTCCAGGATTTTCTTTGTGGCTACCTTGTGTGGAAGACATTTCTCAGGGTTGTACACTGCCTACAAATTTTGATAATATAATTATTTTGAATCTTTGAATGCTTGTTGGGGGGGGGGGGGTGCGGTGATTGCATTGTCCTCAAGGAGATCACTTTGTCCCGACGGTGCTGTGATTCCTGAGCACTATTGCTGTTGTATTCACCTAAGTAGGTGGAGAACGTTAACACAAATTCCTTGCTGCTGGTGAAAGATCATGGGATATCAGTAAATGCAAAACTCAGCAGATCCAAATTGCCTGGTATTGTTATGGCCCAGATATTACCTGTAATAATCAGCCCATGGCTGATAGTTGTCTAGACCTCACAATATGCAATGCTTTTCCATGTCAGATGGATTGACTCCTGGTTATGGAATTTTGATATCAAAAACCCTAAACCTTATGATGAAATCAGATTATACTGTAGATATAAGATTAATGTCACAGAATGTAATGTCTAGAGGCAGGTAGCACTATGATTAATAGGCTGGTGACATAACAGTCAATAGGGATTAAGAACAGCTGCAGACAGGCAAAAGGTGGAAATTGACGTTTCACTGGTGTAAGTGCTGGCACTTCAGTTAATAACAACGTACACTCATGGCTTAGACTTTGCACAATTATAGCAATTACAGACAACAGATTAGAAAGTAAGCTAATTTGATTATATATATAAAATCAGATAATGGGATTATATTATAGACGACCTTACAGTCCACAGGATTTTGAGGAGCAACTTTGTAGAGAGATCACAGACTATTGCAAGAAATGGAATATTGTAATAATAGGTGATTTTAACTTTCCACATATTCACTGGGACTCTCATACTGCAAAAGGGCTGGATGGGATAGAGTTTGTCAAAGTTTCTTTAATCAGTACATAGAGGTACCAACCAGAAAGAGTGTGTTACTCGATCTCATATCAGGGAATGAGACAGGGCAAGTGACAGAAATTTGTGTAGGGGACCAGTTTGCACCCTGTGATCACAATGCCATTAGCTTCAACACAACTAAGGAGAATGATAGGCTCCTCAGGTTGAGATTCTATATTTGAGAAAGGCCAATTTTGATGGCAACAGAAAGGATCTGTCAAGTGTGGATTGGGAAAGTTGTTTTCTAGCAAAGGTGTACTTGATAAACAAGAAGCCTTTGAAAGTGAAGTTTTGAGGGGTACAGTGTTTATCTATTCCTGTCAGAATAAAATGCGAAGGTTACAGGTTTAGGGAACAACACACACAAAATGCTGGTGGAACACAGCAGGTCAGGCAGCATCTATAGTAAGAAGCACTGTCGACGTTTCGGGCCGAGACCCTTCGTCAGGACTCCTGATGAAGGGTCTCGGCCTGAAACGTCGACATTGCTTCTTCCTATCGATGCTGCTTGGCCTGCTGTGTTCCACCAGCATTTTGTGTGTGTTGTTTGAATTTCCAGCTTCTCCAGGTTTCTTCATGTTTGAGGTTTAGGGAACCTTGGTTTTTGAGAGATATTGAGGTCCTGGTTAAGAATAAGAAGAAAATGCACAGCAGGCCTTACAAGGTGTTTCCTTAGACCCTGTGGAAGGGTAGTACAGAATTTGCAGCAGCCCTAGCAGAGATGTTTATAATGTCCTTAGCAACAGGTGAGGTGCTGGAGGGTTGGAGTATAACTGATGTATTCCATTGTTTAAGAAAGGCTATAAGAATAAATCAGGAAATTATTAGCTGATGGGCCTGACATCAGTTATTGGAAAGTATTCCAAGCGACCATACACACACACACACACACACATATATATATAAATATTTTGCTAGATAGGAACTGATTAGGGATAGTCAACATACCTCTGGGCATGGAAGATCATGTCTAACCAATCTTATAGTGTTTCAAGGAAGTTACCAGGAAAGTTGATGAAGGCTGGACAGTGAATATTGTCTATATGGACTTTAGCAAGGCCTTTGATGGGAGTTTGGTCAAGAAGGTTCAGTCTGTTGGCATTCATGATGAGGTAGTAAATTGGATTAGACATTGGCTTCACGGGAGAAGAAAGAGAATGGTAGTAGATGGTTCCTCAGACTTGTGGCTAGTGGTGTGTCACAGGGATTGGTACTGGGTTCATTGTTGCTTGTCATCTATATCAACAATCTGTATGTTAATGTGGTAAACTGGATCAGCAAATTTGCAGATGACATCAAGATTGGGGGTATTGTGGACAGTGAGGAATACTATCAGAGCTTGCAGCGGGATGTGGACCAACTGGACAATTGGGCTGAAAAAATGCAGATGGAGTTTAATACAGACAAGTGTGAGGTGGTGCTCTTTGGGAGGACCAACCAGAGTAGGTCTTACATGGTGAGTGGTAGGCACTGAGGAGTGCAGTAGAACAGAGGGATCTGGGAACACAAATCCATAATTGCTTGAAAGTGTTGTCACAGATAGATAGGGTCATAAAGAAAGCTGTTGGCAGGTTGGCCTTCATAAAGTATTGATTACAGGAATTTGGATGTTATGTTGAGTTCTATAAAACATTGGCAATGACAGGGAGTTCAGTGATTGTGAAGTGTAGAGGGAGAGACACAGAAACGGAAGAAACAATTCTCTGATTTTTAGTAAGAACTGCACAGAACAAAGAAAATAAATGCCAGGACAGCTGAGCCACCAACTAAAAACTGTCCAGCTAAGAACTAATGCTTTCACTGTGGCTTGAAAACAGTACACTACAAAATTAATAGCAGTTCTTTAACAGTGTCTAAGTCAGTAACCTTCTTTCCTGGAATATGGACGAAGGTAAGCAGGGGTGTTTCCGTGGCTGTGCTTCGTTCAAGATTTGACATGATCAAAAAGAAAAGAAGGAAGTTAAATGCAATTACCAAGAAAACAATATTGGCTGGGATGTATACGTTCTTAAATGCATGATTGCTGCCTTCTTTCAGCTGCATGCCTGGGAAAGTGCTGAGACTCCGTGGCAGTGTCCGTAGTTGTGACAGAACTTCCCTCGCTATGCACAGCCCCCAACGTATCAGAGACCTGTGCCCACTGGAAGTCCCAGTTGAGAAACTTGTCCTGGATGTGTTGAGCAGTACCCTACTACTAAATTAATACCACTCCCGTAACAACATCTATCTACGTCAATAACCTTCTGTCCTGGAACATGGACTGAAGTAAGCAGGGAGCGTCACTGTCTCTGTGCTTTTTTCAAGACTGAAACAATGTATGCATTCTTAAATGTGTGATTTCCAACTTCTTCTGGTTGCCCACCAGTCAGACTCTGTGATGGTGTCCATGGTTGTAGTTTGGAGTATTATGTGCAGTTTTGGTCATCTACCTGTGGAAAAAATGTCAATAAGATTGAATGAGTGCAGAGAAAATTTACAAGATGTTGCCCGGAATTGATGACCTGTGTTACAGGGAATAGATGAACAGGTTAAAACTTCATTCTTTAGAGCATAGGGGAATGTGGGGGGATTTGATAGAGGTGTATGAGGGGTAGAGATAGAGTAAATGCAAGAAAACTTTTTCCACTGAAGTTGGGGGAGACGAGAACTAGAGGTCATGAATTAAGGGAGAAGGGTGAAATGTTTAAAAGGAACATGAAGGGGAACCTTCTTCACTCAGAGGGTGGTGAAAGTGTGGAACAAACTGCCAGTGAAAGTGGTAGATATGGGCTCAATTTGAACATTTAAGAGAAATTTGGATAGGTACATGGTTGGGGGTGGTATGGAAGGCTATGGTCCGGTTGCAGGTTGATGGGACTAGGCCAATTAATAGTTTGGCATAGACTTAGATAGGCCAAACTGCCTGTTTCATTGCTGCAATGTTCTATAACTCTATGAAAATTCTAATTAATAAGATCTGTGCAAATTATAATCTCAAGAAATTGCAACAGACACTGAAATTGAGCAAATAGTTCAGTCTGCTTCTGTAGAGAGGGAAAAAGAGAGGGAATCACAGAGTTAGTGCTGAAACCTGAGAGCTCAGACAGGCCATGCTCCTTCACTTAGATTACTACATTGGATCCAGTAACATTCACATAATCAAACATGATGGTTTGGAGCTTTGAGTAATATGTCAGCTGGAGCCTTCTTTTGGACTAACAACAGAAAGTTTCCAATAATCCACAAAACCTCAATATTGTAGCATAGAACAAGGCTACTCAATCCATTGTTGTCCCAGTTTTCTGAAGGAGATCTTCAATTACTCCTGTAACAGCAAACATGCGTCCTTTCCCTTTGAGTAATTTAGTAAATTTGGTAAGTTGATTTATTATTATCACATGTACAGCGAAAAACTTGCCTTGCACAAAGATCAATTCATTACAACAGTGCATTGAGGGAGTACCAAATGAAATAATGACACAGTGCAGAATAAATTGTTACAGTTACAAAGCAAGTGCACTGCAAGTAATCGGTAAGGTAAAAGATCACAACAAGGTAAGTTGTGAGGTCAAGAGTCCATCTTCTTGAGCTAGGTATTCAATAGTCTTATTACAGAACAATAAACTCTGTCCTTGAGCCTGATAGTATGTACTTTCATGCTTTGGTACCTCCTGCTCGATGGTATGGAGAGAAGAGAGAATGTCTATGGTGGATGGTATATTTATTGACCCGCATATTTATAGATAGTTTATGAGATGTGACTAGCCACACAATCGAAGAGGAGTTGTTATTTCTGATACGTACACACTGTGGTCTCCCTATGAGGAAGTCAAGGATTCACTTACAGAGGGAGGTAGAGAGGCCCAGGGTTTGGAATTTGTTGATTAGAACTGAGGGTATGATTGTGAGGGTATGAATGCTGAGCTGTTGTCAATAAACAGCAGCTTGATGTAGGAATTACTATTGTCCAGGAGATCCAAGGCAGAGTAGAGAGCCAGTGAGATTGTATCTGCTGAAGACTAATTGGAGCAATAGGCAAATTACAGCAGGTCCAGATCCTTGCTTAGGCAGCAGTTGATTCTGGCCACATCCAACCTCTGAAAGCACTTCATCACAGTCGATGTGAGTAGATCCCAATTCTCTTTTGGACAGCTATTGATTCTGCTCGTATTTTCCTTTCAGACAGACATTCCAGGTTGTGAAACAGCTGGATGTTGTTTCCATTGGTCTACCAGCTAATGAAGTCGATGCTCAATGGTCTACCAGGTAGTCAAGTTCATGCTCATTGGTCTACCAGGTAGCCATGTCCATGCTCATTGGCCTACAGGTAGTCAAGTCCATGTTCATTGGCCTACCAGATACTCAAATTGAGTTAAGTTTATTGCCATGTGAACAAGTCCAGCAAAGTTGAGCTACAATGAGAAACTTGCTTTCAGTAGCATTACAAGCAAGCAGGCGCAATGAATTTACCTATTTTTGTGCAGTTTTTGTGATGGGTGCAACGTAATCTAGTAAGGTAAATGAATTATTTTATTGCATTAGGTAATGGATGACTGTACAGGAGCCATAAGCTGCACTCTAAGAGCTAGAGAGTGCAAGGACACATTGTCAAAGGTTATTATTTAAGTATCCATCAGTTGGCCAGGGTAACAATAAGTACCTAGCCGTCCCAAAATCTAACCTTTGACAGTATCTTTCGGAGGGCAGGAAGTAAGGGAGACAGAGAAAATTAATGTGGAAGAAAAAGGAAGGACAATTGTATACTTTGCCTTTAATTATTTCGCTATTTCCCTGTTACATTCAAAGACCCTTCTCTGGTTTTCATTCTGGCTTTCTAATTCTCTTTCCCTTCCAGGCCACCTATGTTTACCTGCTCTTTTGAAACTGGGTGGTCTCCCAGCCCTTGTAAAAAAAACTCGCTATTGATAACCACACATGAGAGTGACTGACTGCTAATCGGATGTCTGACCTGGCTGAGCAGTTTGAGTGAACATCCAGCCTATGCTGGCACTGAGCAAAAAGGAAATCATTCAGTGAAGTTTTGTGGATGGACTTTGATGACCTAACCTGTGGCTTTTCACTGGCGACCCAATAATAAGGGGAATATTAACTTCTTTCTAACTGTATCTCCCTTAATACACTTTGTCCTCGCCATGGCATTACAGTGAATGAATATAATGCAGGGTTTCATGAACGTCTCCTTATCTGGCCTCTGAAGGTATGTGAGACATGCCTGTGAACAAAGCCTTGTCTCTCAGCTCAGCAGCACAGTGCAGGCTTCTCTTTCACTGGCCACAGATTGTTCTGTGTTTCCTTAATTGACAGACTGAGCTGAGTTTGACAGAAATGACATGCAGCTGCCCATGGCCCTAACCTTCCAGGTAGGCCACCTTTCACCAGGGAAATTGTCCTCAATCGACTTACGAGGGCAGGCTTTCTAGTCTCTCATCAGAAACTGTGTGACTCAGTGTAAGTGGTTGCAGCTTTCAATCAACTGATAATGACTGTCTGTCACTGCGAATGGAACTGTCACTGAGGTCCAAGAGAATAAATTGTGAAGTGGTTGTTGCCACTAGACAAGGAGGGAGTGGGGACTCTCAGACCACCCGACCTGGCGAGAACTAGCTACACAATCAAAGCCCTTAAATACCTTTTACCATATGTAGAGAAGGATAAGAAGTGAGTGTCTGGAGTGAGGCTAACCTCCTTCACAGTTACCAGTGGCAACCTGCAGACACTAAGCATTATTATCTATCTACATGAAATGGGCAATTTTGCCCTTATAGTTTGATCAACTTTGGAGACACATGAGTCAGGAGATACTGGTGTCTGAAGCAGCTGGAGGAAATCAACAGGTCAAAGGTTCAAAAGTACAATTTAATGTCAAGCAGCGTCTGTAGAGGGAAATAGATGGATAGGTGATGTTTGAGCTTAAGATCCTTGGCCTGGACTGATAAAGGGCTTCAAGCTGAATTGTGGACTGCCCACTTCCCTGTACAGATAAAGCCAGATCCTGAAAGTTTCTCTAGTACTTTGTTTTTTGAAAAATCCTGGTAACATGATATCTGGAGAGAAGGCATGGTATTTAAAAAAAAACAAAGAACTGAGTTAAGACCTCTGCCACCTGATATTCCAAATCTTGTTCATTATTTGCAGGAGAAAGTTCTACCTGGATTCTAATATCAAGTTCAGCCTGGACATTTTCACCCCACTGGCTTCCTTTGCAAGTGTGACCTGGATGTTTATAGGCTCAATGAAGTTCTTGGTTAAATTTCTCCAGTGAGATCTCCAACACCTTTGAATTTTTTTTTTGGATCTAATGTTCAACACCTGCAAAGTGGACAAATGTTAGTGTATTCTCCATGACATCATTGTTAATACTAAAGCCTTGATTACACTCTGTTGGCCGCAATAGATCCCATGAATCACATTGCTGACACTAGTGACCCTATTTGGTGCTCTGTCTGAGGAAGACATATCTTAGCTAAAAAATAAAAGGTTCAAGGATATCCTCAAAGCCTCCTTGTAAAAATGCAATATTCCCACTGTCTTCTGGGAATCTGGTCCATGACCACTTGAAGTGGAGAGAAAACATTTGGGATGGCATTGAGAGCTTTAAGACCAGGTTAATGGAATGCCTCTGTGTTAATAACAGGAGGAGTGCTCCCAAACTACCCACTGGGCTGCCCCATCAGTCAAATCCTGTGTGTAAGAGTCTGCAGCTCCCACATTTGCCTCACCAATGATCTCAGAACTTTTATCAACATAGCTTGCTCATAATGTGTACCTGAACAACCTGCAGCCAGCACGTAACATGTAACAACAAAACAAAAATACCCATCCCCCACCCACAGTCACAAACAGGCCTCCAACCCAGGTAGGAAAGTGCTGCAAAATGTTGTGATATCAGTCAGCTCCACCATGGGCACTCGCCTCCCCTGCATCGAGGACATCTTCAAAAGCGATACCTCAAAAAGGCACTTGTGCCCCTGCCACCCAGAACACACTCTTTTTTCATTGCTGCCATCAAGGAGGAGATACAGGAACATGAAGACACACATTCAATGTTTTAGTGCAGTTTCTTCCACTCCACCATCAGACAAGGAACCCATGTACACCACCTCTCTATTTTATCTTCTTTTCTGCTCTGGTTCTCTTTTCACACTATTTATACAATTTAATTAAATAATTTTAATTGTAATTTATAGTTTTATTATTACGTATTGCAATGTACATCCACCACAAAACAACAAATTTCACAGTGATACTAAACCTGATTCTGATTCTGATTCTAAATGACAAGATAACACCAGCAACCAATAGAAACAATGGCATCCTGCAGATATTTCATGAAATAACTTCTTCTTTTGAATATGCTTCATCTCCTGAACTGCTTGCAATTTCCATTTTGTTGATGTGCTCTTGCACTGACTGAGAGATCTGATGCTCTTGCTGTCTCCGAGGGAATTCAGGGAGACTGCGAACGGAATTTACGGGCTAATGGGGGAGCACGAATCCATGGTCGGCTCCATTACTCTACGCCGATTACAGCATTGAGCATGACTAAAATTGACAAGGACAAGAGCAGAAAGGCAAGCAGATGTATTTGACCAGACTTCCACCCCCTCTCGCTGTTGCCAGAGGAAGGTGCAAGTTTTGAATGGTGCAGTTCATGGCTCTGGGACTCTTTTTCAGGGGGACTCTGTGGTCTATGTTACATGTGTTTCTAGATTCTGGTCACTCTTTTTTGCTATTTAGAGAATAGGACCATAAGGCATAGGAGCAGAATTAGGCCTTTTGGCCTATCAAGTTTGCTCTGCCATTTCATCATGGCTGATCCAATTTTCCTCTCAGCCCCAATCTTCTGCCTTCTTTCCAATTCCTTTCATGCCCTGAGCAATCAAGGATCTATCAACCTCTGCCTTAAATATACACACAAACCTGGTCTCCATAGGTGCCTGTGGCAATGGATTCCACAGATTCACCAGTCTGTTCCTTCTCATCTTCATTCTAAAAGGACACCCCTCTATTATGAGGCTGTGTCCTCTGACCTTAGATTCTCCCACCACAGAAACCATCCTCACCACATCTGCACTGTCAAGGCCTTCCACTATTTGATAGGTTTCAATGAGGTTACTCCTCATTCTTCTGAATTCCAGTGAAATCAGGCTGAGGGACATGAAACACTCTTCATATGACAAGCAATTCAATCGTAGAATAATTTTCATGAATCTCCTTTGAACCCTCTCCAGTTACAGCTCATCCTTTCTAAGATAAGAGACCCAAAGCTACTCACAATATTCCAAATGAGGCCTCACCAGTGCTTTATAATGTCTCAACATTACATCCTTGCTTTTATATTCTAGTCCTCTTGAAATGAATGCTAACATCATATTTGCATTAATCACCACAGACTCAGCCTGCAATTTAACCTTTAGGGAATCTTGAACAATGACTCCCAAGCCCCTGTGCATTCCAGTATTTGTATTTTCTCTCCATTTAGAATATAGTTAACCCTTTCATTTCTCCTACCAAAGTGCATGACCATACACTTCCCAACATTGTATTCCAACTGTAACTGCTTTGCCCATTCTCCTCAGCTGTCTAAGACCTACTGTAGTCTCTCTATTTCCTCAAAACTACCTGGCCCTCCACTTCTCTTCATATCGTTTGCAAACTTTGCAACAAAGCCATCAATTCCATCATCCAAATCATTGACAAATAAATAAAAAAAATCAGTCCAATCACAGACACCTGTGGAACACCAAGAGTCACCAGCAACCAACCAGAAAAGGCTCCCTTTATTCCCACTTTTTACCTCCTGCCAATCAACCACTGTTTTATCCATGTTAGAATATTCCCTGTAATACTATGGCCTCACAGGCTGTTAAGCAGCCTCATGTGTGACACCTTGTCAAAGGCCTTCTGAAAATCCAAATACACAACATCAACTGATTCTCCTTTGTCTATATGACCGCAAGACCATAAGATATAATCTATCCTGCTTGTTGGTTCTTCAAAGAATTCCAGTACATTTGTCAGGCAAGATTTTCCCCTGAGCAAATCATGCTGACAATAGCCTATTTTATAACGTCCCTCCAAATACCCAAAACCACATCCGTAACAATCAAATCCAACACCTTCCCAACCACTGAATTCAAACTAACTGGCCTATACTTTCCTTCCTTCCGCCTCGCTCCTTTTTTGAAGAATGGAGTGACAATTCCAATTTTCCAGTCTTCCAGAACCATTCAAGAATATAGTGATTCTTGAAAGATCATTACTAATGCCTCCACAATCTCTTCAGCCACCTTTTTTCAGAACCATGGGGTGTACACCATCTGGTCCAGGTGACTTACCTACCTTCAGACCTTTCAGTTTCCCAAGAACCATTTCCCTAGTAATTGTAACTTCACACATTAAGTGACCCCTGATACCTTGAACTTCCTTCATATCGCTAGTGTCTTCCACAGTGAAGATTTAGACAAAATACTTATTCAGTTCATCCACCATTCCATTACTACCTCTCCACCATCATTTTCCAGCAGTCTCTATTCATTCTCACCTCTCTTTTACAATTTATATATCCAAAGAAATCTTTGGTATCCTCTTTAATATTATTTACTAGCTAACTTTTGTATTCCATCTTTGCATTCTTATTGACTTTTCAGTTGCCTTTTATGTATTTGAAAGCTTCCCAATCCTCAAAATTTGTGCTAATTTTTGTTCTATTATATTCCCTCACTTTAGCTTTTATGTTGGCTTTGACTTTTCTTGTTAGCGCAATTGTGTCATCTTGTATTTTGAATACGACTTCCCTTTTGGGATGTATATATACTATGCCATCCAAATTGCTTCCAGAAATTCCAGCTACTGCTGTGTTGCCATCGTCCCTGCCAGTGTTCTTTTCCAATCAATTTTGGCCAGCTCCTCCCTCATGCCTCGGTAACTCCCTTTACTCCACTGTAATACTGGGATACCTGACAGCTTCTCCTTCTCAAAATTCTGGGTGAATTCATTTATATTATGATCACTTCTTGTCAAGCGTTATTTTAACTTAAGCTCCATAATCAATTCTGGTTTGTTTCAAACATCCAAGCCAGAATAATTGATCTCCTACTGGGTTCAATCACAAGCTACTCTAAAGCACATCTTGCAGGCATTCTATAAATTACCGCTCTGGAGACCAGCACCACCCTGATTTTCCCAAACTAGCTACATATCGAAATCCCTCATTGACTATTGTAAAATTTGCACAATTAAGTTGAGACACTGATAATGAATGACACAGCAATAAAATGAACTTAACTAAACTGAACAGATCTAGACTATTTCAAGGATTCTATGGCTTAACATTTAATATTCTGCATGTTATTTACTCACTTTTTGCTATTTGCATAATTTGATCTTTTTTCATACCTTGGGTGTTTGATGTTTTCTTTGATCAGGTTCCATGGTGTTTTTTTGTTCCTCCTCAATTCTCCTACCACACATTTTTAATCAAAGGTATTTAACAGCAACCAATTAATCTATCAACTATCTACCTTTGGAATGTGGGAGGAAACTAGAGCACCTATGTAGTCACAGGGAAAATGAGCCTGGATTATTGGAACTGTGCAACAGCAGCACAGCCCTCAACATCACTATGTCACTGTTTAAATCTGAGTTGTTAAACTTGACCAGCAGATTTGTAAGAAAATGAGGTCAGCCTTGGATCTTGCATCTGACAGAATCCTACGGCAGCTTTACATAAAGATCAGACGAAGTGCAGGTCTAATGAATTCTGAGGTCAAACCAAATGCCAAAACTTACTGTGCAAATTCCCATTTGGAAAATGTTAATTGGCCAAAAAATTAGGATCATTACCTGTGTGTGTGGGAATGATGAAAAGAATGTGTTGGTGGATGGGGGGGCGGGGGGCGTCGCAGAGAGAGAGGAGAAGAGGAGGTGGCTTTAGTGGAGAGAGTAGGAAACTGGAAAATTATGGACAGTAATTGGGATAAAAACAAAAATACCCTGGAAATACTCAACAGATCCAGTTGTATCTGTGGAAAGAGAAACATGTGATAAATCAAATTAAGAGTTAACATTTCAGCTCAAAGACCTGCTAAGGATTTCCAGCATTTTGTGTTTTTGCTTCATACTTACAGCATTTGTAGGCTTTTGATTTTTATTTAATTGTCAACAATGAAGTAACTGGTTGGATTAAGTGAACCATATCAAATGGGGAAAGACTATTTGTCCAGAAAATCTTTGGCCACTTGAATGGTTAAAAATCTAAGAAGCTACTTTGCTGCAGGATGAAGCAGCTGCATTTATGTAATGAGGGCCTCCTTCGGTCAGATTTGACCATGGACATTGCATCCAGGCTGCCTAGATATGGAGAGCAAGCCGTTGCCCATGTAGCAAGCTCCCCCATTCCACACATTGGATGCCATCTGATGAACCCAAATGAATGGCAGCAACTGATACAGTTTGGTGTTAGCAACATTGCCGAAGTTGCCAGTCAACATTGAACTCAATGTAGGAGCACCTTAGGAACTCCAGCTACGGATTTTTCCCTTGGGGTTCACTCCGGAAGCCTTCCCCATGAGTGGGTATAGCCACAAGGCCGCAGAGGATTGAGATCAGAGTTTTCCTTCTCTGAGATGAGCTGCCAACTGCAGCTGATGAACCCCATCTGTCCAAAGCAACTGGTTTTAAGGCACTAGTAACCTGCCTTTGCCCCTTTTCCTGTCAGTAGAAACGGTTCAGCCAAGCTTAGTAGCTAAGCTGCATGTGAAAGCCAGGAGCTGAACTTGGTTGTCAGAGGCTTTTAGAGGTGCAAGCCATTGGAAGAGTTTAAAAGGCAGTGGGAGCTTGTCTCCATTGCCAACCCTGACTATAACAACCTTAAAGAACCTGCACTTATATAACACGCTCACAAACCCTGGATACCTGAAATTTCTTTGGTGTCAATTAAGGGCTTTTATGGCTTCAGTTTCTTCTTGAGGTGAGCATGACTATAAGTCTACTCCAGGATTGTGAACAAGAGCAGGAATAGTCCTTGTCCTCCTAGAGTAGACACTGGTTTGGCCTCAGAATGAGGGATCACCTGAACTTTTTATAGAACATTGGAATTTACAGCACATTACAGGCCCTTCGGACCACACTGTCGTGCCGACTGTGTAGCCTACTCTAGAAACTGCCTAGAATTTTCCTACCCTCTGTTTTGTTAAGCTCCGTGTACCTATCTAAAAGGCTCTTAAAAGACCTTTCCCAGTGCACACTGCTGAACCATAATGATAGCTCAGTGCCTGCACTTCCAACTTGTGAACGACTTTTCCAGGACCACCCCTGGACCCTTCAGAGCAGGAGCCTTTAACCTTTTTATGTCATGGACCCCTATCATTAAATGAGAGGTCTGTGGACCCCAGATTGGGAACCCATGCTTTAGAGCCACCAATGTGTTGATCATCTCTGCCAAATGTCTGACAGCACCAGTGCCTGAGAAAGTCCTCTCTACACCTAAGAGGAATAGGGATGTTGTAATGGGTGATGTTAACTTCCCTAATATTGATTGGCATCTCCTTAGCATAATGGGTTTAGATGGGGTAGAGTGTGTTAGGTGTGTTCAGCAGGGTTTCCTGACACAATATGTAGATAAGCCAACTAGAGAAGAGGTTGTACTTTATCTGGTATTGGGAAATGAACCTGGTCAGGTATCAGGTCTCTAGGTGGGAGAGCATTTTGGAGATAGGGACCACAACTCTATCTCCTTCACTACATCGCTGGAGTGGGAGAGGAGCAGACAATTTGGGAAAACATTTAATTGACGTAGGGGGAAATAAGATGCTATCAGACAGGAACTTGGGAGTATAAATTGGGAGCAGATGTTCTCAGGGAAATGCACAGCAGAAATGTGGCAAATGTTCAGGGAACATTTGCATGGAGTTCTGCATAGGTATGTTCCATTGAGGCAGGGAAATGACGGTAGGGTTAAAGAACCATAGTGTACAAAGGATGTAGTAAATCTAGTTAAGAAGAAAAGAAAAGCTTGCAAAAGGTTCAAGAAACTAAGTACTGTTGGAACTCTAGAAAATTACATTGTTGCTGGGAAGGAGCTGAAGAATGGAATTAGGAGAGCCAGGAAGAGCCATGAGAATTGATTGGTGAGCAAGATTAAGGAAAACGCTAAGGCATTCTACAAATATGTGAAGAGCAAGAGGATGAGCCGTGTGAGAATAGGACCGATCAGGTGCGATAGTGGAAACATGTTCATGGAGTCAGAGGAGGTAGCGGAGGTACTTAATAAATATTTTCTTCAGTATTCACCGGGGAAAAAGACCTTGGCAATGGTGGGGATGACTTAGAGTGGACTGAAAAGCTTGAGTATATAGACATTAAGAAAGGGGATGTGCTGGAGCTTTTGAAAAGCATTAAGTTAGATAAATCACCAGAACTAGATGAGATATACCCCAGGCTACTGTGGGAGGCAAGGGAGGAGATTGCTGAGCCTCTTGCGATGATCTTTGCATTGTCAATAGGGATGGGAGAAGTACCTGAGGATATTGTTCCCTTGTTTAAGAAAGGGAGTAAAGATAACCCAGAATGTTATAGACTAGTGAGTCTGACTTCAGTGGTGGGCAAGTTGTTGGTGAAGATCCTGAGAGGGAGGATTTATGAGCATTTGGAGAGATATAATTAGATTAGGGATAGTTAGCATGGCTTTGTCAAGGGCAGGTTGTGCCTTATGAGCCTGAATGAATTCTTTGAGGATGTAACAAAACACTTCGATGTAAGTAGAGCAGTGGACGTAGTGGATATGGATTTCAGTAAGGCATTTGATAAGGTACCCCAAGCAAGACCCTTCCAGAAAGTAAGGAAGCATGGAATCCAAGGAGACCTTGCTTTGTGGATAGCCTGGAGCTACAGCAGGATACTGATAGGATGCAGAACTGGGCTGAGAAGTGGCAGATGGAGGTCAACACAGGTAAGTGTGAAGTGGTTCATTTTGGTAGGTCAAATTTGAAGTCAGAATATAATATTAATGGTAAGACACTTGGCAGTGTGGAGGATCTGAAAGATCTTGGGGTCTGTGTCCATAGGACACTCAAAGCTACTGTGCAGGTTGTTAAGAAGACGAAAAGTGTGTTGGCACTCATCAACCATGGGATTGTGTTCAAGAGCCATGAGGTAATGTTACAAGACCTTGGTCCCACTTGGATAACTGTGGTCATTTCAGATCACCTCACTGCAGGAAGGATGTGGATACGATAGAGAGAGTGCAGAGAAGATTTACAAAGCTGTTGCCTGAATTGGAGGGCGTACCTTATGAGAATAGGTTGAGTGAATTTGGCCTTTTCTCCTTTGAGAGACAGAGGATGAGAGGATGAGAGGTGACCTGAAAGAGATGTTTAAGATGATGAGGGGCATTGATCGTGTAGGTAGCCAGAGGCTTTTTCCCAGGGCTGAAATGGCTAACATGAGGGGGCATAGTTTTAAGGTGCTTAGAAATAGGTACTGAGGGGATGCCGGGGTTAAGTTTTTCACACAGAGTGGTGGGCGCATGGCATGCACTGCTGGTGACGCTGTTGAAGGTGGATACAATAGACTCTTTTAAGAGCCTCTTAGGTAGGTACATGGAGCTTAGAAAAATAGAGGGCTATGTGCTAGGAAAATTCTAGGCAGTTTCTGGAGTAGGTTACATGGTTGACACAGCACTGTGAGCCAAAGGGACTGTAATGTGATTTCTATGTTCTATATAAGCCAAAGTCTGCATTGTTTCCTTAAGAGGAAATCTTGCCTGACAAATCTGTTGTAATGCTTTGAGGAAATAGTAGGCAGGATAGAAGAGGAAGAATTAGTGGATGTTGTATATATGAATTTTCAGAAGAATTTTGACAAGTTGCCACACATGACTCTGCTTAACAAGCTACAAGCCCATGGTATTACAGGGAAAATATTAACTTAGATAGGATATTGACTGACTAGCAGGAGATGAGGGTGGGAATAAAGGAAACCTGTTCTGGTTGGCTGCCAGTGGTAGTCTGCAGGGGTCGGTATTAGAACTGTTTTGTTTACATTTTATTTCAATGACTTGGATGATGGAATTGGTGGTTTTGTCAACAATTTTTCAGTTATACTGAAGACAGGTGGAGGGGCAGTTAATGTTAAGGAATCAGGGAGTTTGCAGAAAGACAGTTTGGGAGAATGGGCAAAAAGTGGCAGATGGAATATAGCAAAGGGAAGTGTTTGGAGGAAGGGATAATGGCATAGAGTATTTTCTAAATGGGGAGAAAATTCAAAAAACAGAAATCAAAGGGACTTGGGAGCCCTTGTGCAGAACTTCCTAAAGGTTAACTTGCAGGTTGAGTCGATGGTAAGGAAGGCAAATGCAATGTTAACATTCATTTCAAGAGGACTAGAATAGAAGTGCAGGGATGTTACGCGAAGATTCTATAAGGCATTGTTCAGACAGCAATGGAGTACTGTGAGCAGATTTGGGCCCCTTACCTAAAAAATGATGTGCCGGCATTGGACAGTGTCCAGAGGAGGTTCACGACAATGATTCTGAGAATGAAAAGGTTAATATATTAGGAGGATTTGATGGTTCGGAGCGTTCTTTCACTGGCGTTTAGAAGAATGAGATGGGGGGGGGGATCTTTTTGAAACATTTTGAATATTAATAGGCCCAGCTAGGGTGCATGTGGAGAGGAAGTTTCCTATAATGGGTAAGTCTAGCATCAGAGAGAAATGTCTCAGAATAGAGGGATGTCCATTTAGAATAGGAGGAGGAGTTTCTTTAGCCAAAGTGTTGTGAATCTATACAATTCATTTCCACAGATAGCTGCAAGTCATTGAGTATATTTAAAGCAGAGGTTGATAGGTTCCTGATTAGTTATGGCGTCAAAGTTTAAGAGAAGATGGCAGGGGAAAGGGATTGAGAAGGATAATAAATCAGCCATGATCAAATGACGGAGTGGGTTGAAATGACATAATTCTGCTCCTTTGTCTTATGGTTTTATTAGTGGAGACAAGTTCTGTTGAAGAAGGAGAATCATGGACAACAGAGCTGCATCTATGTACCAGACCTCCTGGTACCTTCCATGATGACAATTCGCATCACAACTCAAGAATGCGGACAAAATGTACGCAGAATGCTACTGTAGAAGATTATGTCACAGCAAGAAACAGGGAAAATATCAATGAGAAGAGTTTTGTTCTGTCCCTTCCTTTCACTTTTAACCAATCTAGTGTCCAAAAATGTATACATCTGAAACCAAACACAAGCCCCTCTGCAAAATATTGATGTCACAAAACGTTACCTCTACTCTTTTACTCCTGCTGAAGCCACTCCAACATCTTTGAGAGTTTGTACACTATCCTGAGCTCCATCACAAATTGAGTCGAAGACATCAATAGGTTTTAGTTGCATTCTATGAGTCGATGGCATCCTCCAAGTTGGATGCTCACTTCGTGCCTGTACATTGACAGTACACAGCCAAGGAACAAAGTCCAGCCCCTTGTCAAGGCAAGCAACCTCCTTGTGAAACTACATCATTAGCTCTGCTGTTATTTCATTAGTCCTCTCTGAACAAAACTAGAGGACTAGAGGTTTAAAAAGGGAAAATCTTGTGTGAAAAACTGGTTGGAATTCTTTGAAGTGATTACAAGTAGGATAGATGAAGGGGATATAGTAGATGTCATATACTTGGATTTTCAGAAGGCCTTTGACAAGGTGCCATACATAAGGCTGCTGACCAAGTTAAGAGCCTATGGTATTATAGGAAAGTTACGGTCATGGTTGGAGTATTGGCTGATTGGTAGGAGGCAATGAGTGGGAATAAAAAGATCATTTTCTGGTTGGTAGCCTGTCACTAGTTGTGTCCCACAGGAGTCGATGTTGGGACCGTTTGTTTTTAAGCTGTACACTAATGATTAAGATGATTGAATGGATGGCTTTGTTGCCAAATTTGCAGATGATATGAAGATTGGTGGAGGAGCAGGTGCTGTTGAGGAAGCAGATCAGCTGCAGGAGGACTTAAATAGATTAGACTGGGCGAGATAGAGGCAAATGAAACGCAATGTTGGAAAATGTGTGATCTTGCACTTTGGTAAAAGAAATAAATATGCAGACTATTTTCTAAAAGTGGAGGAAATCCAAAAATCTGAGCTGCAAAGGGACTTGGGAGTCCCTATGAAGAACATCCTAAATGTTAATTTGTAGGTAGAGTCAGTGATGAGGAAGGCAAATGCAATGTACGCTTTCATTTCAAGAATGGAGATGTGATACTAAAGCATTATAATGCACTGGTGAGGCCTCACTTTGAGTATTGTGAACAGTTTTGGGGTCCTCATCTAGGAAAAGATGTGCTGGCATGGGAGAGGGTTCAGAGGAGGTTCACAAGATTGGTTCCGGGAATGAAAGGGTTATCATACGAGGATTGTTTGATAGCTCTGGGTCTGTACTCATTAGAATTTAGAAGGATGTGGGGGGATCTCATTGAAACCTTTTGAATGGTGAAAGGCCTAGACAGAGTAGATGTGGAAAGTATGTTTCCATGATGAGGGAGTCAAGAAAAAGAGGGCAGAGCCTCAGGATAGAGGTATGACCATTTAAAACAGAGATGTGGAGAAATTTCTTTAGCCAAAGGGTAGCGAATTTGTGGAATTTATTACCATAGGCCGCTGCGGAGGCGAGGTTGTTGGGTGCATTTAAGGCAGAGCTTGATAGGTTCTTCATTGAACACGGCATCAAAGGTTACAGGGAGAAGGTCGGGAAGTGGGCTGAGGTAGGGATAAAAGATCAGCCATGATTAAGTGGCAGAGCAGACTTAATGAGCCAAATGGCCCAATTCTGCTCCTATGTTTAATGGTCTTATGGCCTTAAAATATTTGACAAATATCGCCAAACTACAAATTAAGACAATAAATATTTTATACAGTCATTTGCAACATTCTGCCATCCCTTGCCTGACAAGTTTGGGGGTGGGGGAATTTGCTTTTTAAATTACAGGTGCAAGGAAATTAAAATATAGGATTACGTAAAAAATAAAGCGACAGCATGGGGTTTTAGTCCAAAGGTTAAAGGTTGAAAGCTCTTTAGTGTACATTGTTACATAAATGTCAGTACTGAGGAAGTGATTTTTTGGTTCAGAATGTGTAAAATGTGTCTAATTCTTTTGTGGCCTCCAGTAGGAGCAGAAACAGAATTCTCAATCCATCCCTCACTAACCTTCTCCTCTTCCTACACAGGTTTCTGTCTCACAGCTTCACTTTCCACCATGTTCTAATGTGTCCTATGTCGAAGGGAGGGACATTCTTAACAGGAAAACAAAAAGAGCACTTAGTATTGTGGTATTGAGATAGACTAAATGAAACTGATAGGGCAGTGAATTGCTTTCATTGAGCAGAGATTATCAAGTCAACATACCAGTTATATTTTGAGAGAGGCATGTGGGGTGAGAAGCCAAGAATACTCCCAAACATATTTCAGATATTGTTGTTATCCTCTCTCAGCCTACTCACTGATTAATATCTGCTGTTTTATTTACTTGTTTCAGATTTGACAACCTATTCCTAGTTACCCCGAGAAGCCAGTGGTGGACCTCTGCAGCAATTCTTTGACAACTTAATTGCTGGGGAAATTCTGAGCACACTAGGAGTCAACATATCATGTGAAAATCTAGTCACACGTAAGTCAGACAGGCCAGTGGTGGGAGTTTATTGCTACACAACAGTCAGCAATTTTTATCATTGCTTTATTTCAAGTATCAGTCCATACTCCTGATGCATGGAATTCAGTCTTCAAACTTACCTCTTTAACCTCACAATGCTCTGCTTTATTAGTCCAGTGTCATAACTAATTTGAGTGCTACATCGGTCTGGCAGCTGTTTGAGCTAATAGGCTGATGCTTAAGATAACAGGTTTGATTTTCCAGAAGGCATTATCAAGGATTTCTACAAAAAAAAAGGTTCATCCTGTGAAAAGCAACAAGTAACAAAAGAGAAGAATAAACGGGTATAGATCTGATGGAAAAATGTAATGAGAGGTGTCCGTCAGGAATGGTACTGGGGCTGTAATTCTTTACAGTTTATAATATATGATTTAGGTAAATCTCTAGTTGATAACCTTGCTGATAACACTGATAAGTAGGTGTTTAGTTTATAAGGAAGCTCCAAAGGCAAATAGATAGATGAACTGAATGAGCAAAGATCTGGCAAATGGAATGTAATGTAGGTAAAAGTGGAATAACCCATTTTGGCAGGAAAAAAATAAAATCTATTAATTAAAGGGCCAGGGATTGCACAGCTCTGAGGTGCAAAAGAATCAGAGTGTGCTGGTGCATAATTCACGGAAAACCACTCCAAGTAACCATAAAGGCCAAGAGAATGTTATCACTTATTGTGAGGAGAACTGAACACAAAAGTAGGGAGGTTACACCGTCCATTATGTAAAGGATTAGTGAGACCACATTTGGAATACAGTATGCATTACACTGGACAACAAAGATTTTGCCTCCTGAATACTTTTGCGTATATCTTATGGATTTTTTTCGTTGCTGATCATGAAAATCACCATTAAATTTCCCTATCATACACCTTTTTTTTGAAATAACTAAATATGTTATTTCAATTCATTTCAAATCAGAACAACTGATGCCAGAATTAAAGAAGGCATTTTTGTTGGTCGCAAATCAAACAGGAATCAATGACAGGCTATTTAAAGAACTTCATGTAGGACCGGAGAAAATCGCATGAAGAGCACTCAAGCATGTTGTTGAAAATTTTCTTGGTAACTACAGAGCACCAAACTATGTGCAGCTGGTTGACAACATGCTCCAAGCATACGAAACCGTGAAGTGCAACATGTCACTAAATGTTCATTTTCTGCATTCCCATTTAGACTTCCTCCCCGCAAATCTTGGCGCTGTCAGTGACGAGCTTGGTGAAAGGTTTCACCAGGATGTTGTGGTAATGGAGAAATGGTATCAGGGCAATTGAAATCCATCAATGCTGACTGATTATTATTGAACAGGAAGCCTTAAACACTGAGTACAAATAAAAATCATCAACAAAACATTTTTAGCTTAGTTGGACTATTGCAAAGTGTCAGCACCATTATCAATTAAAAGTATTATATTCAATAAAAGTTAGTTTTTTTGTTTCTCCAAATTCCTATGTGAAACAAGTGGTCTGAAATTACATTTACTGTATGTTCAGCTTCAAGTGGTCTATCATAAACAAAAATATTCCAAGGAAGCATTACTTCCATAAAAATTAGTTGTCCTTAATTAAGAAAGGATGTGAATGCACTGAAGGCAATTAAGAGAAGGCTTACTGGACTAACATCGAGGATGGAGACGCAAGATACTGCAAATGCCACAATCTAGAGCAGCACACAGTAACATGGAGGAATTCAGTGGGCCAGGCACAATCGGTGGAGGAAAATGGATAGTCATCATTTTGGGATGAGAGCCTTCATATGAGCTGGGATAGCTTGCCTTTTGAAGAGAGGTTTGACAGGCTTCACCTGTATCCACTGGCCTTCAGATGAATGAGAATTGTTGTGAATATAATCTACAAAATCAAAAGGTGTTCTGACAGAGTGGATGTGGAGAAGACGTTTCTACATGTGAGAAAATTTGGAAGCAGGTGATCACTTCTCAACAATAAAGGTGCTCTTGCTTCATCTCACATCCCAAAGGTGCTGTTTGATCTGTTAATTTGCTACTTTAAATTAACCCCCGCATACAGTCAGTGGTTGGCGTGGGAGAACTAATAGGTGTTAGATAGCATGTGTGAGAAAATGGGTTACAGTAAATTAAATCATGGAGTAAGACCAATGGAACTGGCTTTGGCTGAAAGGGTTGAACGGTCTCTTATGTCAAAAGAATATAAAATAAGGTTAAAGATATTAGGAAAGAGAAAATCTATTCACCACAGTGATGAGGTGGATTTTTTTAACGGAGAGTTGTAAATAATCAGAGCTCTTTTCCTCAAAGGACAGGTAATCTCTGTTAGGTGGAGCACACTGAGTTCAGTATACCACAGATTCCTCCCTCAGCTGATAGCCTTTACCTTTGTAACAGTAGTTATGTATGATCCTTTCTGTGAGATGAACCCTGGTGGGGATTGTGCCCATCTGAGTGAGGAGAGTGCTCACAGTTTTGAAAGATTTCTGGAAACCATAGCCCCTTATGATACTTGAGGAAGAATCTCAAAAATATAGAATAGTTTGTTTTTTCACTCAATAGTGTCCAATTAGTTAGGGGCTTGATTCAATTGATGCACTGGAAGTATTGGAGTTCTCAGCTGATCTAGTTGCCTGACAAAATAAATACCATCTCACTTACTTTATTGCTGACCATAACAGACTTAATTGATTTCTACAAGAGTTTCAGCTTTGATTACTATCATTGAGTGAGTGCAAGTTGGCAACTGCCTCCTAGCACCTATAGTTGGAAAGTTTATTTTAACCTCTCATTCTCTGTGCCTTAAGAAGAATTACTGTATGTAATTTATTTTCAGCCACTTTTCAATCGCCTCTTAAGAATTCATACTTGGCTACATTTGGGGGTTAAAATGACGTTAAACGGCAACTCCTTAGCTTGCATCTACTTGCATCTTCAATATCTTTATTTTTCCCTTTCAGGGTTCTTTTGAAGACCTTGACCTGGAGTTACACGCTGACTTTGGTTCTTTGTGGGAATGGGACCCGTTCTCAGGATTTCAGGACTGGCTGTTGTTAGACACGCCAAGGGTTCGGCCTGAGAGTCCAGCTCAAATTTGGAAGCATAAGATCTTGGGGCTTTAGAGATGGGTGGATCAAAGGTCAGTGTCATGGCAGGAGACCCGTGTGTCATTGGGGGAGTTGGGATATCTGCTGTGGGCTCAAAGACCCGGGATCTTTGCGATCTTCAAGCACGGGGCTAGGAAAAAGTGACATGACAGACTTTTAACATCGTAAACCAGCTAGTTGTTTGTTATCTCTCCCTGCTCAATGGGAAAATGGAGACACCTTTTTCTACCTTATTAGGGAGAGAGAGAATCTGCGGTATGTCGAATGCTGGGTGTAATGCAAAATTTTAGAGGTAACTGAAAGTCTGTGTCTTGCTATTGCTTTGCTCACACTTGAGTGCTTGGTGACAGTGCCGATGTTTGCTTTTTCTTGCCATGGAGAGAGGGGGGATTGTTCCTCACTGCCGCTTACATGCGGGAGGGGGGAGATGGGGGGGGGTCTTTCTGGTTCTTATGTTTATCTGTTGTTCATTCTTTGGGGCACTCCTCTGTTTCTGTGGATGTTTGCGAAGAAAAAGCATTTCAAGATGTATATTGTGTTACGAATGTGCCACAACTCTGAGGGGCCGAAGGGTACAAAGTTGCCCCTTCCTTTTTGAGGATCGCAAGATCGCTATTAATTTGAGTCTGGGACCCAGGAAATGAGAGAGAATCCACAAGGTTTGGAATGTGTCCTGGCCTCAGCGAAACAAAACCATTGATAACAGCCATTGTCTCTTGGAGACGGAATTGTCTATTGAGTACCGTACTATTCATTGAAGCCCCTCAGGGGACAACCAGAGTGGGCTGGTTGAGGGATTGCATCATCCCAACCTGATTGACATCTGAGACCCCGTGAGTAAGGATAAAAGCGGGTCTGGGGAACAACCCCTTTAGATGCACCAGGAGAAATGCTGGAAATCCAGTGACAGCATTTTATAGCGAAAGCCGGTGAGGGCTTGTGTGCGTCCTCCCTTGCCAGGGTGGCGGGCTCATCACGGAAGAACGGCTTAGCTAAAGGAGAGGCCACAAGTGAACGGCCACACAAACCTGACTCCTGACGGATCAAAATCATAAAAGGAAAGCCGGCAAGTTTCTCAAAATCTCTCTCTCTCTCCAACCATTGCCACAC
The DNA here is from genome assembly GCF_030144855.1 of Hypanus sabinus. NCBI lineage: Eukaryota > Metazoa > Chordata > Chondrichthyes > Myliobatiformes > Dasyatidae > Hypanus > Hypanus sabinus. Next base: position 32,041,880 of record NC_082726.1, on the reverse strand, counting down.
AGCAGTCCCCAAAGGCTGCAGCCTGCATGAACTGAGTGAACTTTATATTTCCATCGAACAATACATTATCCCCTAGACAATGATAGAGCTTATTTCTTATTGATTATTATTATACCCACACTTTTAGATTTAGTATTGATGACGTATATTATCTGTATGTTTGCATTGATATTATTTTTGTGTATTTTTACTAATAAATACTGTTAAAAATCATATCATCAGACTTCAATGGACCTCTCTATCTTTGCTGGTAAGTGACCCAGTTATGGGGTTCGTAACAATTGTATACATTTCTCTGACATTAAATTGGACTTGTGAACCTTTGATTTGCAAATTTCTTTGCCTCTGGGTACCTCAGTCAAGTGATATTGCAGTTTGAGGGATTGGACTGCAAAGTTAATCTACTGGAAAACAAAATGTTTGTTTGTATCCTCAAACAGAAGCATAGACTGTAGTAATCTTTTCAGTGTGTGCATTTCTGTAACAGGTAGAGTATGCAGAACTAGAACAAGGAGAAGACAACATTGGCACAGGAAACAGAAGCTCGTCCAAACCAGACTGAAATAAACAGGTCCGACTCCACGGTAGGCTCACTGATTCAAAACCTTCAGGTGGTTTTGACCAAGTATCACTTCAAATATAGACTGGGCAGGGGTGAGAAGGGATAAGGATGCTTGTCACAGTATGCACAGAAATTTATTGCCTGTGCAATAAAACCTCCTTAAACCTGCCATCTCCAAGATACATTTCTTATGATGGTTTCTTATAACTAAAACAATATTGATGCTTTCTCTCTGTATCGCTTAATTTAGAATGCACTTAAAGTGAACTTTGTGCTAGTCCGGGGGTGTGGGTGTTATTTCAAAATTCAAAGTGTTGCTCGACTGGGATGTCACTTCACCTGTCCTCTCAGGATGATGTATAAGATCCTGCAATACTATTCAAAGGTTGGAGATGTCAGAAACATCAGCAAATTGTTTCCTTGGTGAAGAGCTAGAGAGGGTGTTCAGTGCTGGGCCTAAGCCAAAGGACCACAAATATAGAAGAAGGAATGGAGCCAAACTACTGAGGTGTAAAAACAATAGGGCAATAATAGAAAACCGAAAGCTGCAAATGATTGAAATCCACAATAAGAACAGAAGTGCTGGAAACATACAGCAAGACAGAACTAACATTTCAGATTGAAAATCCTGTCTCAGAAGCCTGTTGGAAAAACACTGGGTGTGACAATGGGTTTTTGATACGAGTTGTTAACTCTGTTTCTCTTTACGCAGATGCTGTCTGACCTGCCCGGTATTTCCAGCATAGTTTGCATTTTTAATTAGGTTAACATTAAGTGGGGAAAAGCCCCAACAAAATTGGTCCAGTTTTGGACAATTTGAAGAAACTCAGCTAGGAGTGGAGACGGCCAGTCAGGAGTAATTCCCATAACGGGCTTAGATTTAGCAGCATATGGAAAATAGCAGACCAGTATGAAGGATAACACCTTCAAATTTATAGCTCAGAAGGCCTTCAGCTAATCAGATGCATGCTAGCTCCCAGGGGAGCAAACCCACTATTTCTATTCCCATTGGCCTATTCCCATGTTGCTTATCTGATGCTATGTCCTTGTGATGCTGCCACAAGTAAGTTTTTCACCGCATCTCCGCATACTTGCACATTTGCATATGACATTAAATTCGACTTCGATTTTGACTTTAACTTATTTCTCTGTGCCACTGTAAACTGTCCGCAACAATTTTCCTTTGATACACTCTTACCCCTAACCTACACCAACAGGTAATATACTTTAACCAATAATCTCTCAGGAGAAAAGAGCCTGCTGATGCCGGAATCTGGAGCAACAGGTAATCTGCTGTAGGAGCTCAACAGGTGAAGCAGCAACTGTGGAGGCAAAGCATTTCTTGATGTTTGCATTTAAGACCCTACATCAGGACCACATTAGGATGCTGACAGTTCTTTTCCCCCCACTGATGCCACTTGACTGATTTCTTTGATGAGGATTATTTGTTAACTTCCCAAGATACCTATCAAAAATTCAAAGTTTCAAGTTATTATCAAAGTTTATTATCAAAGTATGTATGCAGTATACAACCCAGAGATTCCTCTTCCCACAAACAGCCAAATAAACACTATGGAACTCCTCCAAAGGAAACATCAAACTCGCAATGCACAAAAAATCACGGCACGACTGTGCAAGTGTGTGGACGTCAGCAAGATAACACAGCAAGAAAAGTTTAAAATGAGATGGATTTCTAGAGTGGGCGCTGGAGTAAAGGGAGACAGAGTAAGAGAGCTTTAGCTCAATGGGGCTTCGGCGAAGGCAGTCAAGACGTGGTCAGTTACTTGTAAAGAATAGAAACAGGAAGTATGTGTGTGAGGCCAGTGTTCTGTATTGGTGTCAGATGTGGGAAGTCCGGAAGATTCCCCGCCTCCCGGATGGCCACATCTGCACCAGGTACGTCGAGCTGCAGCTCATTAAGGACCGCATTAGGGAACTGGAGATGCAGGTCGATGATCTTCGTCTGGTGAGGGCGAGTGAGGAGGTGATAGATAGGAGTTACAGACAAGTAGTCACACTGGGGCTTTGGAAGACGGATAAGTGGGTAACAGTCAGGAGAGAGAAGAGCCAGATACTAGAGAGTACCCCTGTGGCTGTCCCCCTTAACAATAAGTACTCCTTTTGAGTATTGATGGGTGCGGCGGCCTACCTGGGAGAAGCAACAGTGGCTCAGAAGGGTAGGGAAAGGAAGAGAATGGCAGCAGTGATAGGGAACTCTATAGTTAGGGGATTCTGTGGACGCAGGAAAGAACACAGATGGTAGTTTGCCTCCCAGGTGCTAGGGTCCGGGATGTTTCTGATCGTGTCCATGATATCCTGAAGTCAGAAGGACAACAGCCAGAGGCCATGGTACATATTGGTACCAATGACATAGGCAGGAAAAGGGAGGAAGTCCTGAAAACAGACTACAGGGAGTTAGGAAGAAATTTGAGAAGCAGGACCTCAAAGGTAGTAATGTGTGGCTGAGGGACTGGAGCAGGGGGCAAGGATTCAGATTTCTGGATCACTGGGACCTCTTTTGTGGCAGGCGTGACCTATACACGAAGGACAGGTTGTACTTGAATTCAAGGGGGACCAATATCCTGGTGGGGAGGTTTGCTGAGGCTACTGGGGAGAGTTTAAACTAGATTTGCTTGGGGTTGGGAACTGAACTGAGGAGATGGAGGAAGGGGCTGTTGGCTCACAAATAGAGAAGACTTGTAGGCAGTGCGAGAGGGAGGACAGAGGTGATAGAGAAAGGATGTGCTCAGACTGATGGTTTGAGATGTGTCTATTTTAATGCAAGGAGTATTATGAACAAAGAAGATGAACTTAGAGCGTGAATCAGTACTTGGAGCTATGATGTTGTGGCCATTACAGAGTCTTTGATGGCTCAAAGACAGGAATGGTTATTTAGAGTGCCAGGCTATAGATATTTCAGAAAGGACAGGGAGGGAGGCAAAAGAGGTGGGGGCGTGGCACTGCTGATCAGAGATTGTGTCACAACTGCAGAAATGGAGGAAGTCATTGAGGGATTGTCTACTGAGTCTCTGTGGGTGTAAGTTAGGAACAGGAAGGGGTCAATAACTCTACTGAGTGTTTTTTATAGATCACCTAATAGTAACAGGGACATCGAGGACCTGAGGAGGGCTAAGGCACCAGTGACACCTGTTTCCATCCAAAAGGTCACTGTGGACAGGGTGGAGGATTACAGATACCTGGGGATACGAGTTGACAATAAACTGGACTGGTCAAAAAACACTGAGGCTGTCTACAAGAAGGGTCAGAGCCATTTCTACTTCCTGAGGAGACTGAGGTCCTTTAACATCTGCCGGACGATGCTGAGGATGTTCTACGAGTCTGTGGTGGCCAGTGCTATCATGTTTGCTGTTGTGTGCTGGGGCAGCAGGTTGAGGGTAGCAGACACCAACAGAATCAACAAACTCATTCGTAAGGCCAGTGATGTTGTGGGGGTGGAAATGGACTCTCTGACAGTGGTGTCTGAAAAGAGGATGCTGCCCAAGTTGCAAGCCATCTTGGACAATGTCTCCCATCCACTCCATAATGTACTGGTTAGGCACAGGAGTACATTCAGCCAGAGACTCATTCCACCGAGATGTAACACTGAGTGTCATAGGAAGTCATTCCTACCTGTGGCCATCAAACATTACAACTCCTCCCTCGGAGTGTCAGACACCCTGAGCCAATAGGCTGGTCCTGGACTTATTTCCACTTGGCATTATTAACTTATTATTATTATTTAATTATTTGTGGTTTTATATTGCTATATTTCTACACTATTCTTGGTTGATGCAGCTGTAACGAAACCCAATTTCCCTTGGGATCAATAAAGTATATCTGTCTGTCTGAGGAGCAGACAGGGGGAAAGATGTAATAATAACAGAATTGTCATGGTGGGAGATTTTAGGCATCTCCCTAGAGCAAGGGGTTTAGAGGGGATGGAGTTTGTTAGGAGTATTCAGGAAAGTTCCTTCACACAATATGTAGATAAGCCTACAAGAGGAGAGACTGTACTTGATCTGGTATTGGGAAATAAACCTGGTCAGTGGGATAGCATTTTGAAGATCGTGATCACAATTCTATCTCCTTTATCATAGTATTGGAGAGGGTTAGAAACAGACATGTTGGGAAAGCATTTAATTGGAGTAAGGGGGAATATGAAGCTATCATGCAGGAACTTGGAAGAATAGATTTGGGAACAGATGTTCCCAATTTATGTTCCCAAAATTCAATTGCATGATTGATGAAGGCCAATACACCGTATGACTTCTTAACTACAGAGTCGAACTGCGCAGCAGCTTAGAGTGTCCTATGGACTTGGACCCCAAGATCTGTCTGATCCTCCACACAGCCAAGAGTCTTACCATTAACATTATATTCTGCCATTATGTCTAACCTACCAAAATGAACCACTTCACTCCATCTGCCACTTCTCAGCCCAGTTTTGCATCCTATCGATGTCCCACTGTGACCTCTGACAGCCCTCCACACAATCCACGACACTCCCAACCTTTCAGTCATCAGCAAATTTACTAACCTATTCCTTCACCTCCTCATCCAGGTCATTTATAAAACTCACGAAGAGCAGGAGTCCCAGAACAGATCCCTAAGGCACACCACTGGTCTCCGACCTCCATGCAGAATATGACCCCTCTACAACCACTCTTTGCCTTCTATGGGTAAGCCAATTCTGAATCCACAAAGCAATGTCCCTTTGAATCCCATGCCTCCTTTCTTTCTCAATAAGCCTTGCATGGGGTACCTTATCAAATGCCTTGCTGAAATCCAAATACACTACATCTACTACTCTTCCTTCATCAATGTGTTTAGTCGCATCCTCAAAAAATACAATCAGGCTTGTAAGGCATGACCTGCCTTTGACAAAGCCATGCTGATTATTCCTAATCATAATATGCCTCTCCAAACGTACATAAATCCTGCCTCACATGATCCTTTCCATCAACTTACCAACTACTGAGGTAAGACTCACTGGTCTATAATTTCCTGGGCTATATCTACTCCCTTTCTTGAATGAAGGAACAACATCCGCAGCCCTCCAATCCTCCAGAACCTCTCCCGTCCCCATTGATGATGCAAAGATCATCACCAGAGGCTCAGCAATCTCCTCCCTTGCCTCCCACAGTAGTCTGGGGTACATCTCATCCCAGCCCGGCAACTTATCCAACTTGATGCTTTCCAAAAGCTCCAGCACATCCTCTTTCTTAATACCTACATGCACACGCTTTTCAGTCTGCTGTAAGTCATCCCTACAATCACCAAGATCCTTTTCCATAGTGAATACTGAAGTAAAGCATTTATTAAGTACCTCTGCTATTTCCTCCAGTTCCACACACACTTTCCCACTGTTACACTTGATAGTAACAGTCCTATTCTTTTACATCTTATCCTCTTGCTCTTCACATACTTGTAGAATGCCTTGGGGTTTTCCTTAATCCTGCCCGCCAAGGCCTCCTCATGGCCCCTTCTGGCTCTCCTAATTTCATTCTTAAGGTCCTTCCTATTAGTCTTATAATCTTCTCAATCTCCACCATTACCTAGCTCTTTGAAACTTTTGTAAGCTTTTCTTTTCTTCTTGACTTGATTTATTACAGCCTTTGTACACCACAGTTCCTGTCTCATTGGAATGTACCGATACAGAACTCTACACAAAGATCCCCTTAATATTTGCCACATTTCTTCCGTACTTTTCCCTGAGAACATGTGTTCCCAATTTAAGCTTCCAATTTCCTTCCTGATAGCCTTATAATTTCCCTCACTCCAATTAAACATTTTTCTAACTTGTCTGTTCCTATCTCTCTCCAATGCTATTGTAAAGGAGATAGAATTATGATCATTATCTCCAAAATGCTCTCCCACTGAGAGATCCGACAACTGACCAAGTTCATTTTTCAATACTATATCAAGTACAGTCTCTCTTCTTGTGGGCTTATCTACACATTGTGTCAATGAACCTTCCTGAACACACCTAACAAACTCCACCCCATCTAAACCCCTTGGTCTAGGGAAATGCCAATTGATATTTGGGAAATTAAAATCTCCCATCACGACAACCCTGTTATTATTACACCTTTCCAGGATCTGTTTCCCTATCTGCTCCTTGATATCCCTGTTACTATTGGGTGGCCTATAAAAAACACCCAGTAAAGTTATTGACCCCTTCCTGTTCCGAACCTCCATCCACAGAGACTCCGCAGACAATTCCTCCATAGTGCCCACCCTTTCTGCAGCTGTGACACTATCTGTGATCAACAGTGCCATGCCCCCACCTCGTTTGCCTCCCTCTCTGTCCTTTCTGAAACATCTAAAACCCAGCACTTGAAGTAACCATTCCTGTGCTTGAGCCATCCAAGTCTCTCTCATGGCCACCACATCATATCTCCAAGTACTGATCCACGCTCTAAGCTCATCTGCCTTGTTCACAACACTCCTTGCATTAAAATAGACACATCTCAAACTGTTGGTCTGAGCACGTCCCTTCTCTATCACCTGCCTACCCTCCCTCTCGCACCATCTACAAGCTTTCTCCATTTGTGAGCCAACCTCCTCTTCCCCAGTCTCTTCAGTTCGGTTCCCACCCCCCAACAATTCTAGTTTAAACCCTCCCCAGTAGCCTTAACAAACCTCCCCACCAGTATATTGGTCCCCCTGGGATTCAAGTGCAACCCATCCTTTTTGTACAGGTCACACCTGCCCCAAAAGAGGTCCCAATGATCCAGAAATCTGAATCCCTGCCCCCTGTTCCAAACCCTCAGCCACACATTTATCCTCCATCTCATTCTATTCCTATTCTCACTGTCGCGTGGCACAGTCAGTAATCCTGAGATTACTACCTTTGAAGTCCTGCTTCTCAACTTCCTTCCTAACTCCCTATACTCTTTTTTCAGGACCTCTTCCCTTTTCCTACCTATGCCATTGGTACCAATATGTACCATGACTTCTGGCTGTTCTCCCTCCCACTGCAAGATATCTTGGACGCGATCTGAAACATCCCAGACCCTGACACCTGGGAGGCAAACTACCATCCGAGTTTCTTTCCTGCGTTCACAGAATTGCTTGTCTGACCCCCTAACTGTAGAGTACCTACAGTTACTACTGCCTTCCTCTTCCTTCACCTACCTTTCTGAGCCACACGGCCAGACTCTGTGCCAGAGGCACGGCCACTGTTGCTTCCCCCAGGCAGGCTGTCCTCCCCATTGGTATTCAAAAAGGAGTACTTATTGTCAATGGGTACAGCCACAGGGGTACTCTCTAATACCTGACTCTTCCCCTTCCCCCTCCTGACTATGACCTACTTTTCTGTCTCCTGTGGCCCTGGTGTGACCACTTGCCTATAACTCCTTTCTATCACCTCCTCACTCTCCCTGGCCAGGCAAAGGTCATCGAGCTGCATCTCTAGTTCCCTAACTCGGTCCCTTAGGAGCTGCAGCACAACACACCAGATATGGCCATCTGGGAGGCTGGGAGACTCCAGGACCTCCCACATCTGACATCAAGCACAGAAATCTGGCCTCATTCACATACTTCCTCTTTTCTGCAAATAACACAGGTTAACCTACCTCACCTCATCCCATTACTTCCTAAGCCTGTTTAGCCAAAGCCCTATCATCTGCTGCATCTCACTCCGCTCCTGCTCCAAACGCAGCCTGCCGGATATGACGGACTTATTTTTAAAGCTTTCACACTCTTCTGGCTGCCAGCACATGCCTGCGCAGTCTTGCCTCTCTTTTACCCCGAATGGTAAGATCTGCCTTTGCTCTGGAAATCAGCTGTTCACTCGCAGCCTTCTTGCTCCAAATCAAAAACCGTTGAAGATTCCTTGCCTTTTTAAACCTTTTGCACTCTGCTGGCTGCCATCACATGCCTGCACAGTCTGGCCTCTCTTTTACCCCGAGAAGTTAAAAACCACCTTCGCTCCAGAAGTCAGCCATTGACTCGCAGCCTTCTTGCTCCAAACCTGCAGGCTTCAGTTCAGTATCTTTGAAATGCTGTTCAAACTCTTTTGCAGGATGAGTGAAACAGCCAAGCCAGTGTCCAATTTCATTTTAATTAATTTGTTGTTCACTTCTGCTATTTAGCTTTATTGCTTGCCTCTTGTTAGTTTTCACACTATAAATCTCAAGACTATCCAGACCTGCATCAATCTCATCATTATCAGATTTTTCATCATCAGCATAAAGATTAGTGGTCTTTCTGAAACTTAAAATTGAACATTTTACTTTTATCTCCTCCCTGTGCAGTCCACTTATTTTTGACTGCCTGACATGTTCTTTGCATGTGTCCTATTTTGTTGCATTTTCTGCAATTTTCACCTTTAAATCTGCATTGGTCTGGTGTATGCCACCACCTGCCACAAGGGGAACCCAATTTGTAAGGCCCAGCCACTTTTTGTTAGACATTGCAATTTTGTTCAAGCTCACGTATATTCCTGACTGTAACCTAGTTGGGTCTCTGTCAACTGTTTCCATTGATACAGCTATTTCAACTGTTTTTTTTTCAAATCTAAGTTATGCTTCAGGTTGGAGCCATCTTTAAATGCTTTCTTATAAGATTCCACAAACTAAACAAATTCTTAGTGCATCATTAAGCCTATCGCTGGACTGTTAATGCTCAGACAACTTCCTCAATTCAGTCACGTACGCTGAACTGGATTCACCTTCCTTTTGATTCTGTTTTAAAAACCTGAATCATTCTACAATCAACAGTGGTTCTGGTTCTAAATGTTCCTATGTTACTTTCACTATATCAGGAAAGTTCATTTCAGCTGGTTTGGTTGGACCAGTCACACTGCTAAACAATGTCTTTAAACCCAATGCACTCAGTAAAACTGGTACTCATTTCTCATTGGCTATTCCATTTGCTTCAAAATACTGCTCAAATGCTCAGTAAACAAAAGCCAGTTATCTCTTATGCAGTTGAATGCATCAATCTTCCCAAGGTAGCCAGCCTATTTTATTAACGATTATTATCACCCAGTAGTCACTGTTTATGAATCCGTGATTTCGTCAGTTTTCTGCCTTTTTAAAAAAACTCTCAGTGCTTCAACAGCTAGGTAGTCACCTTTGGCTTGTTTCAAAAATACCTCGTCAACACCGTTATGTTTCATAACTCCAAAACATAAAACTATTTGAAAGGTAAACAAGGGAGCTAAGATAACTCATGTGCATTAATTTTCACTTTAAGTGAGGTGCATGTGTATCATGTGGTAACATAATGACGTATTTCATAGGCATACTTACACATATAATCCAAAATGAAGTTTATAACAACAAAAGTTGCTTAATCAAACAATACACTTGCAATATTACTCATATATTTCTGAAATATTAAATACACAACATTTTCTTTTACAGAACGCGTAATATCTAGCAATTCATTCTTCCTTCTTATAAAAAATATCCAGAATATTTGAAATTTGTGTTAAAGTTGCCCTTGTATTTGTTCAAACAGAGCAATCTGTCATTTTTGAACCTTGTATGTTTGTTTTCTCAGAGTATGTTTTAGAGAGTGGGGGAAGAGAGTTAGAGTGAGAGAGGGTGCAGAGGAAATTTACATGGATGTTGCCTAGATTGGGGAGCATGCCTTATGAGAATAGCTTGAGTGAACTCAGCCTTTTCTCCTTAGAGTGATGGAGGATGAGAGGTCACCTGATAGAGACATACAAGATGATGAGAGGCATTGATCATGTGGATAGTCAGAGGATTTTTCCCAGGGCTGGAATGGCTAGTATGAGAGGGCATAGTTTTAAGGTGCTTGCAAGTAGGTACAGAGGAGATGTCAGTGGATACGAAAGGGTCTTTTAAGAGACTCCTGGATAGGTACATGGTGCTTAAAAAAAATATGGGTAACCCTAGGTAATTTCTAAGGGCATGTTCGGCACAGCTTTGTGGGCTGAAAGGCCTGTATTGTGCTGTAGGTTTTCTGTGTCTATGTTCTAGAGAGAGAGAGAGAGAGAGAGAGAGAGAGAGAGAGAGAAAGAGAGAGAGAGAGAGAGAAAGAGAGAGAGAGAGAGAGGGAGAAGCGGCAAAGAGGGAGAGAGAGTGAGAATGAGTGAGAGAAAGAAAAAGGGAGAGAGAAAGAGAGAAAGAAAACATCCCACACTTGTCTATTGTAGCCAAAGATAATTTTTTGGAACTTCAATCCCAACAGTGAATTCCTGGCCTCCCAATACAGAATCTCCTTTGTCCACCATCAACTTGGAAGGTAAATGGTGTTCTCACCTGGTCAGAGACTGTGCTTGCAAGCTTCCCCACCACCTCGAAAACAAGAAACCCTGTCACCTATCCATTTAGTACTGGCTAAAGCACATAATTAAATGTTGCTTGGCCCACCTTTAACAGCAATCTCAAGCTTTTGTTTTGCAAGAAGGTTTCGCAAGCTAGTGATGAATAAGTACTGATGCCTCGGAGGAATTTATTACATGATAAGGTTCACCAGATCAATAAAACTCTTTGTCTGCTCTACCCATTAGAACTCTCATTCTAATCCTGCCCACACCACGCCCCTACCCACACCTCCTTCCCCAAAATCCCTTCACTTCCCACCACACAAACACATACATCTTCTTTACCATCCCCCCACCACAAGACAGATCATGATTGAACAACAGTCTGTCTATGAAAGCAGGCTTACCTTACAGATACTGCAGTAAATGAACTTCCACTGTTTTCCAACCATAAAAAAAAGGAAGTCTTTCTGTTCTTTGTGGGAACAATAACCTCGATGCTTGTTCAAACAGCCATTGGCACACTGTAAGTGACGCAGTCTGTTCTAATTGGAATTCCACAGTAAAAATTCAGGTCTAATTGTCCTATTCAGGGGAAGCATCTTAACTGGATGTCAAAAGTAAATCAACCTCAGCTAAAGTTCAGACCTGTTTAGTGACTGATTCATTGATCAGATCTAACATAGCAGTTGAAAAGCTCATTGGATGTAGTTGAAACATGAAGTGGACTTGATAACTTGAATTATACCTAATTGTTCACCATGAGTTTATAAAAAGGACAGAAAGCAAGAGAATCAGTACATTAAAGTCTCAGCCTGGCACATTATAATGAAAACAGACATGTACTGCAGTGAACAACAGTCTTCGCCCAGACATACCAAACTTTTCCCTGCAATACAACAGAAGTATGGGCAGGAATAGGCCATTTGACCCTCTTGACCTGTTCCTCCCCTCAGTCTTAAATCTTTTGTTGTGCAGTATGAGGCTGTGACCCTTCTTCTGGACAACCCAAGCTGGGAAAGTGTATTTTGCAAAGGTATATGGTGGATAAAGTTACCAATACTCCATCAAAATTCTTGGCCTATTTGCATTGAAAATCCAAAAGTGAAAATGCTGTAAGTGCTGATTATCTGAAGCAGATGAATTTAGTTATAATTTGGTTGTAGTTGATTCAGAACTCAGCAAGTCAGGCTGCAGATGTGGAGAGAGAAAAGTAAGGTTAACAATTCAGGTTGCAGACCCTTTATTGGTATTTGGCTCACTAAAGAGCGACCACAACATAGTCAGCAATCCTACTGAAAAGGGTAGACCTGTTGTGGTTTGGTAAATTGACCTCTCCCTCACAGATGCTGAACTAGCAGCATCCTGACCACTCCAAGTCTGTCTTGCGGTGAGTGGGATGGTGAAGGAGATGTACGTGTTAGGGTTAGATTTAGTAAGATGTGTGCATGTGATGTTGGTGCCAGAAGCAGCATAGCATACCCACAACATACTAATGTTAACCTAACCGTAGAGTTGCAGGCTTCTTTCAGCACAATCTTCACTGAATTGATTTGATACAAACAATGTATTTCACTGTAAGTTTTGACGCTTCGATGTACATGTGATAAATAACGCAAATTTTTAATCTTTATGCTTTTTAAAATTTTTTGGGACCAAGTCTCCACCATTGAACTTGAAGTTAATGTTAATAAGTTCATTTCCTCTGGAGATCTTCCTCTACCCTTGCAGACCCTCAGAAAGACACTGCCCACGTCTAACTCCCTCTAAGTGTAAGCCTTCCATTTCACCTTTCTCCTGTTCATTTACAGCTTCCTGCTCTCCATTACATATTATGGACACCTATAGCTACAGATCTTGCTTCTTATAAGCTTTTCATTCAAGACACCCAGATTTTGTGCCTGTTATCATGATATTTCCCAGACCAGTGCTTCTGAGATGTCTTTCCTTTTTTCTGAATCCCACTACAGTTCCCAAATCTCTGCTCTCACTCTCTGCTCCCACCAACGTACAAGAATAAGTTTGCCTTGTCTCACCTTCTACCAGCTTCCATGAGTTATGGACATGCAATGTTCCTCAGTAAGTTACACCATCTTCAGTTCAACAGACCTCCCTTCCCTTTCTCTTTCTGCACTCTGAATGAATCATCCCTTCCAGACCTCCCTGTTACAACCTTCTATTTCACCTTCTCATAACAAACTCAGGAGGGGCAACAGCTGCCCTTCTTCACTTGCTTTATTCTAACAGAGGGTTGCTGATTTGCCACGGCAAATCAGTTCAGCCCTAGATTTTGCTGCCGAGAAAGTTGTTCTTGACCTCTCCAAATTGGCTCAGCACCCACAATGATCTGACCTCACCCGACTCTCGACACCCTGCTTTTCCAGTCCATCTGGGCTGGCATTTACGTTGTCCAAACAGCGGATCATTCCTCAGATTTGGACCCGGGCCCCACCGCGACGAATCATTCCAGGCCTAGAACACGCCATCCAGCGATATGCTCCAGGCCAGGATTTCACTGCTGAAGAAGCCGTTCTCGGCCTCTCCAACATGACTTGGCATTTAGAGTGATCCATCCTTGCTCCTGGGTTAGTTGGACAGGAATTGGAACTCTTCTACCTCAGCTTCTCCTCTCCAAATCATTCATTCCAACCAGCATGGTTCCATCTTCAAGTGTGTTGATTATGCAGCACACCAGCAGGACACATCCCTTGAATTCACTTTGCGTTTGCTCGCCTCTTCGTTGTTTGCAGTCCACAATTTACTTTAAAAAAAGTTATTAATAATGTTTTCCATTACTGAAATTAAAACAAAAAACCCTGATCAGTCTGACATGCTGAAAGATTCTGGCATTTTCTGATTTTAGTTTTCATATACAGAATCCGTAGGACTTGGCTTTGAAAAGAGAATTTGGAGAATTATGTGATCATGAGAGAATATCAGAAGGGAATTGTAGAACAAAACTATATTCCACATGGAACAGAAACAAAAATGTTGGAAGTGCTCTATAAGTTAGACAGCTTCTGTGCAAAGAGAAAATCTGATGTCAATAACCGTTCATTAGAATCAGAAACAGTTAGAAATTACACATATTTTAAGTTACTAAGAAGGGTCATTGGTGAAGAGAAAATATTGTTCTCCTAAATGCTTATGGCAAAAGCAAGAGAAATGTGGAAATAGGAAGGTGTTAAACCAGTTCAGCTGCTTGTTTTAATTTTAGTGGAACATGGCAGATCAACGAAAAAGGTAAATTTTAAGATGTTTATCAGGCAACAAACAATAGTATGATCTCAGTTCTAATTTAAGAAGCTCAGCCGTCAATCTGTGCTTGGTATGAACCCACAAATTGCAACAAAACAATCTTCATTAAAACAAGAGAAAATCTGCAGATGCTGGAAATCCAAGCAACGTGCACAAAATGCTGGAGGAACTCAGCAGCCCAGGCAGCATCTCTAGAAAAGAATACAGTGAATGTTTCGGGTGCAAAGGGTTTTGGTCGAAAATGTCGACTGTACTCTTTTCCATAGATGCTGCCTGGCCTGCTGAGTTCTTTCAGGATTTTGTGTGTGTTGCAGAGACAAAATTCACATTCAAGTTCAAAGTCCAGAGTAAACTCTGTGTAAATTTATTACCAAAGTACATACATATATTTTCAAAGGTTTCAAAGGAACATTTAATGTCAGCGAAACGTATACAATATACATCCTGAAATGCTTTTACTTTGCAAACAGCCACGAAAACAGAGGACTGCCCCCAAAGAATGAATGACAGTTAAATGTTAGAATCCTATAGTGCCCCCTCCCCAGCTCTGCTCCCTCCTGCATGTAAGTGGCAGCAAGCAACATTCCCCCCTCCACCCACCAGCAAAAAAAAAAGGATCGGCAATCACCTCCGAGCACTCAAGTGTGAGCAAAGCAACAGCAAAGACACAGACTTGCAGTATTCCAAAGACTATGCGTTCACCTGGTATTTGACATACCACAGGCTCTCACTCTCTCCCTAATAAGAGAGAAGGGAGAAAGAGGTGGCTCTGTTTCACAGCGAGAGGGGAGACATAACAAGCAACTGGTTTACGATATTAAAAGTCTATTGTGTTGCTCTTTCTGAGCTTTGTGCCCAAAGATCTCAGGTCTCTGGACACACAGCCTTAGATCTTCCATCTCCCACGTCACACCAATCTGCCCAGACACCGACCTTTGATCACCTGTCTCCAGAGCCATGAGATCTCAGCCCTCCATAGGTGAGCTGAGCTCCTAGGTTACATCCTTGGCGTGCTGAATAACGGCCAGTCGTGAAACCCTGAGAGTGGGTTCCATTCCTGCAAAGAACTGTAGTCAGTGTGTCTCTCCAGGTCAGGGTCTTCAAAAGAACCCTGAAAGGGAAAAATAGAGATATTAAAGATGGAAATAGAGCTGTTTCCGAAGATGCAAGCAAAGGAGTTACCGTTAGGCGCCATTAATCCTTCTAAGCTCCTCCTTCTAAGGATATATGTTCTATATACGTACCTGCTTTGAGATTAATTTTCTTGCAGGCATTCACAGTAGAACAGAGAAGTGCAATAGAATCAATGAAAAACTACACACAAATGCTGAAAAACGACCAATGTGTAAAAGAAGACAAACAGTGCAAATACATAAATGTAAATAATTAAGTATATAATACTGAGATTATATGTAGAGTCAATGAAATTGAGTCCATAAGTTGTGGAACTAGCGCAGAGCTCAGGTGAGTGAGGTGAACCACAATGTTTCAGGAGTCCACCCTGTCAATTCCTCTGTCTTCTCCACATCTGCTCTTAGGATGTGGCTTTCCATTCTAGACCTAAAGCGATGACTTCCTTCTTCAAAGAAAGGGGATTCCCTTCCTCCACCATCAATGTTGCCCTCAACTGCATCTCTTTCATTTCAAGCACATTGGCCTCACCCTATCCTGCCACTAGGGGTAAGATTCCTCTTGTCTTTACCTACGACCCCACCAGCCTCTGCATCCAAGCCATAATTCTTCGTAACTTCTGCAATCTTGGTGGTGGGATTCCACCACCAAGCACATGCCTCCCACCCCCCAATTTCTGCTTTCTGCTGGCATTGCTCCCTACGCAATTCCCTTGACCATTTGTTCCTCCCCACTAGTCCCCCTCCTGGCACTTATCCTTGCAAGGAGAACCAGTGGTACACCTGCCCCAACACCTCCTCACTCACTACCATTCTGGGCCCAAAACCGTCCTTCCAGGTGAGGCGATGCTTTGTGGTAGCTACTTTCCGTCCACCAGAAGAAGCAGGATCTTCCAGCGGTCAGCCATTTTAATTTCACTTCCTCTTCACATACCAATATGTCAGCCCATGGCCTACTGTACTACCGCAGAGAGTCCACAGTCAGGATGGAGGAGCAACATCTTACGTTCTGTCTGGGTAGCCTCCAACCTGATGGCATTAACACTGATTTTTCAAACTTCCAGTAATGACACCCCCCCCACCCTTGTTCACCAATCCATATCACTTTTCCCTCTCTCACCTTATCTCCTTACTGCCTATCTCCTCCCTCCGGTGCTCCTCTCCCTTTTCCTTCTTCCATGGCCTTCTGTCCTCTCTTATCAGATTCCCCCTTCTCCAGCCCTGTATTTTGTTCATGAATCAACTTCCCAGCTTTTTATTTCTCCCCTCTCCCTTTCCTGGTTTCACCTATCACCTTATGGTTTTTCCTCTCCTCTCCCCACTTTTTAACTCTGGCTACTTATCTTTCTTTCCAGTCCTGCTGAAGTGCCTCGGCCTGAAACATTGACTGTTCGTTCTTTTACATAGATGCTGCCTGGTCTGCTGAGTTCCTCCAGCATTTTGCTGTGTGTTCCTTGGTTGAGGACTCTGATGGTTGAAGGGTAATAACTGTTCCTAAGCCTGCTGGTGTGGGATTTTAGGCTCCTGTACCTCCTTCCGAATAACAGCAGTGAGAAGAGAGCATGGCCCGGATGGTGGGTGTCCATTATAAACAAAAAGTGCACTGCTGATGCTGTGGTCAAAGCAACACGTACAACACGCTGGAGGAACTCAGCAGGTCAGACAGCATCAGTGGAAACGAGCAGTCAACATTTCAGGCCGAGACCCTTCGTCAGGACTGAAGAGGGAGGGGGCAGGGGCCCTATAAAGAAGGTGGAGGAGGGTGGGAAGGAGAAGGCTGGTAAATGCCAGGTGAAAAACCAATCAGAGGAAATATCAAGGGATGGGGGAGGGGAAGCAGGGAGGGGATAGGCAGGAAAGGTGAAGAAGGGGGAAGCACTGTGTAGTAGTAGAAGGCAGAATCATGACAGAGTTGATAGACAGCTGGAAGAGGAGGCAGAGTGAAACTGGGATTGGGAAAAGGAGAGGGAGGGAATTACCGGAAGTTGAAGAATTCCTTCCAGCTGAGGCAACACTTCACTTGTGAGTCTGTTGGGGTCATCTATTGCATCCGGTGCTCCTGGTGCAGCCTCCTCTACATCGGCAAGACCCGACACAAATTGGGGGATCACTTCGTCGAGCGCCTACGCTCCATCCACCTCAACAGACAGGATCTCTTGGTTGCCATCCACTTCAACTCTGCTTCACATTCCCATTCGGTTATGTCCATACATGGCCTCCTCTACTGCCATGATGAGGCCAAACTCAGGTTGGAGGAGCAACACCTCATCTACCATCTGGGTAGTCTCCAGCCCCTTGGCATGAACATTGAATTCTCCAATTTTCGGTAATTCCTTCCCGCTCCCTTCCCCCATCCCACTTTCACTCTGCCTCCTCCTCCTGCTGCCTATCACCTCTCTTATGATTCTGTCTTACTACACAGTGCTTTCCCCTTACATTCCTTCTTCACTTTTCCTGCCTATCCCCTCCTTGCTTCCCCTCCCCCACCTCTTGATCTTTCCTCTGATTGGTTCTTCATCTGGCACCTTCCACCCTCCCCCTTTCTTTATAGGGCCCCTGCCCCCTCCCTCTTCAGTCCTGACAAAGGGTCTCGGCCCGAAACGTTGCCTGCTTGTTTCCATGGATGCTGTCCGACCTGCTGAGTTCCTCCAGCCTGTTGTTGGTGTCCATGATGATGGATGCTGCCTTCTTATGGCAGTGTTCCTTGTAGATGTGCTCAGAGGTGGAGTGGGTTTTGCCTGTGATGGACTTGGCCGTGTGCACAATTTTTCTTTAGGCTTTTTTCATTCTTGGGCATCAGTGTTTCCGTTACAGGCCACGATGCAAACAGTCAGGATGCTCTCAATTCTGTATCTATAGAGGCTTGTCAAATGCGTGCTCAATCGCTGCAAACTTCTAAGGAAGTAGAGGTGGTGTTGTGCCCTCTTTGTGATGGAACTTATGTGCTGGCCCCAGGTCAGATCCCCTGATATGATAATGCTGATGCTCTCCTCCTCCAGTCCCCTAGGGGTGACTGGCGCATGGACCTCTGTTTTTTTCCACCTGTAGACAATAATCAGCACTTTGGTTTTGCTGGTGTTGAGTAAGGGTTTGCTGTTGTTGTATCATTCAAACAGATTTTCAATTTCCCCCCTATATGCTGTTTCATCACCACCTTTTGCCTATTCTATGTATATATTTAGTTATGGCTTGCCTATCTAAATGAGTTATTTGTAATTTAAAGTTAGTGATTATATCTAACTCTGATACCTCTTCTGGCAGGAAGCTCCAGATTTCAACCAACCACTATCTGTGAAAAACATACCCCTCAATCTCCTTTTACAACTCCTTCCACTCAACTTCAACCAATACACTCTGCCTTTTGATACCCCTACCATGGGCAAAAGATTATGTATCAACTTTCACAAGTCCACTTCCAGCACTCTACCACCTCTCTATCCGATGTACACTATTGTGCAAAAATCTTGGGCACATATATAGATTGAGTGCATAAAACTTTTGCACAATATTTTTCAACATGGAGTGGAGAGCAAGCTTGTAAATCTGGTGGGAGCAAAAGATATTGGGAATGGCAAGGGGTGTGCAATTAGTGGTAAATAAGGGTGCCAGGGTGGTGGGGGGGGGGGTGCAGCGGCAGTTACACCCAACTTTGAGACACCAGGCAAGGTCATTCCATACAATCAGTTTATTGATTATTACAGAACGATTCTTTGGTGCTTCTGTGTCCCTCCCTCCTCCCTTCCCCTTTTCCCAACCAGGATTCCCCTTTCCATGTCCCTTTCCCACATCATTCCACAATAGAAACCCATATCAGAAGCAGGTTTATCGTCACTCACGTATGTCATGAAATTTGTTTATCTTTGCAGCAGCTGTACAGTGCAATCTATAAAATTACTCCAGTACTGTGCAAGTCTTAGCTACTCTAGCTATACATAAGTGTCTAATACTTTTGCATAGTACTGTATATCATGCTTTAGACTTTAGTCAATCTTTCCACTATCCACAATACCACAAACTTTTGTGTGATCTGCAAACCTAATATTTGCACCTCCTACGTTGACATCCAAGTCACTATATAAAGTGACTGTCATATATAAAGACAGCTAAGACTGTGCAAGATCACCCTGCTCATCTTCACATTATTTCCTGAAGAGAGGACTTCTGTTCAATATTTTATATAAAGCAGATGTTTCCTACAGTATAGATTTTCTCTGGAATTGTGCTGAAGTGTCAGCCTCAATTATGTGCTCAGGTTTCTGGAGTGTACGTTGAACCTACAATTTCCTAACTCAGAGAGGACAGTGTATCTATTGAACCACAGCTGAGCTTCTCCAATAATTTAATGGATCGAACTGCAACATGCTGCATGTTGCACAATACCACCCCTCCCTTTGCAAAAGGCAGGTAGCTATTATAAGATTCTGGAGTGTTGAAATTGGTTTATTATCATCACAAGTACCAAGATACAGTGAAAAGTTGCGGTTTGCATGCCATCCAGGCAGATCATGCTGTGTGTAACTACATTAATGTAGTAAAAAGAAAACAGAATATAAAATATAGTGTTGAAGCAACAGAGAAAGTGTACAGCAAGTATACGAAGTGCAAAGACAGCAATGAAGCAGACTTTATTTTGCATTGTTATTGTTTCACCTTGCTCTATATAAATGCATTCTGTAATGATTTGATCCATATGAACAGTATGCAAGACAAGTTTTTCAACAATTCTAATTCCAATTCCAATAGATTGGGAGATCTAGAATTTATCTCTACCGTATGAGAGTTCCACCGATGAGTGGGGTGGTAGCATGATTCCTGCCATAGTTACTCTCAAGCATAATCTTCTGCATTATTGGAGGGGATAGAAGAGAGAATGGCCAGGGTGGGTAGGGTCCTTAATTATGTTGATTGCTTTCCTGAGGCAGCAGGAGTGTAGATAGAGTCAAAGTGTAGTGGCTAATGCCACACTATTACAGCTGAGGGCTTCAGAGTTCAGAATTGAATTCTTACATCATCTGTAAGGAATCAAAATCAGGTTTAATGTCACTGGCATATGACATGAATTTTTTTTTTTGCGGCAGCGGTACGTTGCAATACATAATAAAAAACTGTGAATTACTGTAAATATTTGGGTCTGTATATATATATATTAGATAAATAGCGCAAAAAGTAGTGAGTCTGCATGTCCTCCCAATGCAATGTGTGGGTTTTCTCCAGGTTCCACAGTCCAAAGACTGGATAGATTCATCGTCCCTATAAATTGTCATGTGATTAGGCCAGGTTTAGTTCGGGGGATTGCTAGGCAGTGCGTCTCGATGGGCCAGAAGGGCCTATTCTGTGCTGTTTCTCTAGATAAATAAAATAATTAAGTAAATACAGGAAGAGAGACTGTTTTTTTTTGTGAGGCGCTGGGTTGTGTTCCTAACTGCAATTTCTGGTTCTTGGGCAAAGTAGTTGCCAAAGGGTAATATGGTCAGGAAATTCAGCCAACCTGAAGAAACATACTTGTGAAAGACATTCACTTTCTTCATAGAGTCTGGATAGTGTTTACCTATACTGAATCTATTAAAATTTCATGAAATACAGGATCATGTGCCTAGGCAGAGACAACACATCACTTGGAGACAATATACTAAACCGATCAATGTCAGATGAAAGAGTTCAGACTATTCGGAAATGTTGACTCTCTTTCTTTCTCCACACAGGCTGCCTGACCTGCTGTCTATCTCCAGCATGTACTGTTATTATTTCAGATTGCAGCATCAACAGCGTTATGTTTCAAAGACCTTTGTATATTAGTACAAAGTCCAAGGAGCAGTATAGTGGCACGAACACATTGCATATACATACCTATTTTACCCTCTGGAAGAGCAGTATTATTAGCAATATTTCATGACTGTAACTTACAGGAGGACCTGGCAAAAAAACATTGAATGCCTAAACACAAGTCAGGAAAATTGAGGGCAAGAGGTAAATAGGACCACAGAGCAACAGAAACAACATGAATAAAAACAGCAAAGGAAAGCTTCAAGGTATTTTTATACATAAAGCTTTTCTATTAATATAGATGAACTAATGGCACAACAGAGAGATAAAAAGGCAAGATATGAGCAGCATACAATCTACTTGAAGAACTTGGCTTGTCGATCGGTTTTGTGGGGGTCATTACTGCGACATGGTTGTAAAGAATTAAAAGAGGAGACGTCACTTTGAGGAAGGATAGACTTGTGTAAATGGGAAATGAAATGAGCAGTTTTAATTGGAAGTCTAGGATCAGATTCTGACCTAACAAAGTAGATAGTGGCATTGCAAGCCGTTGAAAAGACATTTGCCAGGCTAATTCCTGGGATAAGAGAGTTGTCCTAACAAGAGAGTCTAAACATTTTGGAACTGTGTTCTTTATAGGTTAGAAGAATGGAGGATTATTTTCATGAAAGATGTAAGATTCAAACAGGCAAAAAAAAGATTGTTGTTGAGATGTTTTCATTTGTGAAGGAACCTTGAATGAGTGGATATAGTTTTAAGATAAGGAGCTAAACATTTCAAATGGAGGAACTATACATAGTAACTTCTCCTTGAAGACAGTGATGAAGCTCTGGAACTTTCTGCTCCAGAGGCTTGTGCAGACCAGCTTATTAGACACATTTAATGTGAAGGTGAAATTGGGGAATTGGTCAGAAGAGGGGTAAAAGCCTGTGGCAGATCTGCCAGGACAGATTTGAGAGGCTGAGTAGCCTACACTTATTCCTATTTTCTTCTGCTCCTAAGTGATGTTGAGTCCATGTAGGTGGAGGGAAAAATAGCCAGGGAAAGAAGACAAGAAGACTGAGTAGTGTATAGACCTCCAAACAGCAGCCACACTGTAGGAAAGGGCATAACTCAACACATAATGGTGGCATGTAAAAGGAGCCATTGTTATAGGAGAACTTGTTCTTCATGTAGATTGAAATATATCTGAAAAGGGTAACTACAAGAAAAAAGGTTTGGATATTTTCAGGATAGTTTCTTGGAGAAGTGTGTTACGGAACCAGTCAGTTATGGAACAAAATATCTTGGACCCCGTAATGAGTTAGGCTTAACAAATGATTTCATGATTGCCCTATGAGTTATGATAGAATTTGGTATTCAGTTTCAGAGGGAGAAACTTGGGCCAGCTGCAACTGTATTTAACTTAGTAAAGGGAATTACAACTAAATGAGGATAAAGTTGGTCAATGCAGACCGTGCTCATAGATGAGCAGTAAATGCAGTAGGCAAGCTGTGGCAGATATTTACGGAGATAATTCATGAAATGTAGCCATTCAGGGGAAAGAATTCTAAGGGAAGGATAGCCAATCATGGCAGACCAAGGAAGTTAAAGTAGGTTTTACATTGAAAGATAAAATGTACAAGAGAGTGAAATTTACAGTAGAACTAAAGGACAGAATCAAGCAAGGACAACAGTGATAACAGAGTGAGAGAAAAAATAAATTTGAGGGCAAGTCAGTGAGGAGTAGAAAAATGGACAATGAGACTTCCTTTAAGCAGCTGACAGGGAAGAGAGAGATCAAAGTTGGTGTAGGTTTGTGGCTTGACTGGTCCCTGGAAGTGTGTGGTCAAAACTGGGGGCAGGAGTGATTAAAAATGTGAGGGAAATAAAAACAGGACTGATGTAGGGTTAATGTAAATGGGGGCTTGATGCTCACCTAGATTTAATGGGTTGAAGGGCCTTTTCCAGTGCTATATCTCTGTATGAATTGGGCCTGTTGGAGAGTAAGTCTGTAATGGGAAAGAAGTGAAGCACAAGTTTTGCCTCAGTCATTAGAGTAGAAAATA
Source organism: Hypanus sabinus (assembly GCF_030144855.1). Taxonomy (NCBI): domain Eukaryota; kingdom Metazoa; phylum Chordata; class Chondrichthyes; order Myliobatiformes; family Dasyatidae; genus Hypanus; species Hypanus sabinus. Next base: position 32,018,876 of record NC_082726.1, on the reverse strand, counting down.
TACAATCATCCCTTTAGTATTAAGTAATGTTGAGGAGGGAAAAAGAACTGTCAGCATCACTAGAGAAATGGTATTAAATGTCTGATGGAGTGAAAGGCTGATTGGACTTATTGACTGTTGACTTTTAACTAGGATTTTGGAAAAGTGCCAGAGAATTGGAAACTGCCAGTGTGACACTACAGTTCAAAACTGAGGGAGATCAAAAGTGGAATTCTATTAGTTGATTTGTCTAAGCCCATTGGTTAAGGAAGTAATAGCAGCATATTTGAAACATCCAAACTTAATCAGAAATAGTCAGCTTGGTTTCACAAAGCAGAAACTCTGAAAAATAAGTTTAGTAGAAGTTTTTTCGGGAAATATTGACCAGAATGGATAGAGGGTTTGTATTTGGAAATGGCAGAAAAATGACTTGAGGTCTGTTAAGGGTAGTTGGCTTGTTAATATGAAATGTACCAAGATAGAGTGAGGTGCATGAAGATGTTTTATTTGCATAACATCAAGACAGATCATTCCAAAATATTGAAATAGTACCAAAGGAATGAAAAGCAGAATGCAGAATCAGTGTTACATTGAAAGTTAACGATGGACTTAAAAACTGGGATAAAACTGAAATGACTAAAGCTGTTGAAACTTGTCTATCATTTCTTTATCTCCAATAATTTTTCCCAGCATTTTTCTCCAAGAGGCTGAATTCATAGAGAGGTACAACATAGAGACATGCCCTCCATCCCTGCAACAATTTACACTAATCCTATCTACATTAATTATATTTTTTTATTTTCTTCACATTCTCATCTATTCCACCCTAGATTTAAGCACACACTGAAACATTTGGCCAGTTTACAGTGGCTTCTTGGTATCAGTGGAGGGGACAAAATGTATGGTCAAGGGAGGCGAAGGAGCACTTACAGGACTGGTTTGAGTAAGTGGATGGGACAACATTCAGGGATTCATCCTCAAATCTGACTGAATATGCCACAGTCTTCAACAAAGCCTATATAGAAGAAATGGAATCGATAGGGCACTGAAAACCTGTGCCAACCAAATGGCAGGAGTGCTCAAGGACATCTTCAATCCCACACTGCTGCAGTTGAAGGTTGCCACTTCCATCAAAGCGGTGACTATCATACCACTGCCAAGAAAAGCAGGATAAGCTGCCTCAATGAATATCATTCAGTTGCACTTACACCTGCTGTGATGAAGTGCTTTGACAGGTTGGTCTTGGCCAGAATCAACTTTGACTAAACAAGGAACTGGACCCACTGCAATTTGCCTGCCGGCACAATAGGTCTACAGCAGATGCAATCTTACTGGTTCTCCACTTGGTCACGGATCACCTGCATAATAGCGGTACCTACATCAGGCTGCAGTTCATTGATTACAGCTCAGCGTTCAACACAATCAAACTCCCAGTTCTAATCAGCAAGCTCCAAAGCCTGGGTCTCTGTACCTCCCTCTGCATCTGAATCTTTGACTTCCTCAACAGGAGGTGACAATCAGTGTGGATCAGAAATAACATCCCCTCCTCACTGACTATGCATAGCCCACTGCTCTACTCTGCACCCAGACTGTGTGCTAGGTGCAGTTGAAATGTATAAATTTGCAGAATTATTGTTGGCAGAACTTCAGATGCTGATGAGGTGGTGTAAAGGAGCGAGATAGATCAGCTGGTTGAGTAGTGTTGTAACAACAAACTTGCACTCAATGTCAGTATGATCAAGGAATTAATTATGGACTTCAGGAAGGGGAAATCAAGGGAAAACTCACCAGTCCTCATCAAAGGATCAGCAGTGGAAAAGGTAAGCAGCTTCAAGTTCCTGGGTCTCAACACCTCTGAAGATCTATCCTTGGCCCAACGTTTTGATGCAATTACAAAGAGTTATGACAAAAGCTTCATTAGGAGTTTAAGAAGACTTGGTATGTCAGCAAACTTCTACAGATGTACCGTGGAGAGCATCAGAGCCTGGTATGGAGGGGCCACTGCACAGGATCTGAAAAAGCTGCACAGAGTTGCAAACCTCAAGATGTTTACTCTCTTTCATTTTGCTCTCTTTTTGCATTACTTACTTAATTTAATTTATATATATATTTCTTATTGCAATTTATAGTTTTTATCATTATATATTGCAATATACTGTTGTCACAAAACAACAAATTTCATGACTTATGCCAGTGATATTAAACCTGATATTGATTCTGATTATAATCAATCCACCAAACTACATGTCCCTAGCACCTACTTGGGCCATTTGCTGGAGTAAGCTCAAGAGGATGAATATCTGTTCCTATTTTCTGTTTGCTGTTTTGTGTTCTGTTGCTACACTAAAGGAATTAAAAGGAAAATATTAAATTATTAAATAACTAATTTAAATAGTATTTACAAAATTATGAAGTACACCTTGTGGATAAATAATCCCCTAATGAATACCTGGGAGATTCTAGTTGGAACACACTGATCAAGCTGTGATCTATTCTTGTTTAGCAATAGGATTAAAACTGGTTTCTGTGTCGCACATATTCTCCTACACTCTGGCATTGGGTATTGTGTGTTTGGCACTCCTCTGACACCTGCCCAAGGGATTAACAAAGGCTTTGGTGCCACCTGCTGTTCCCATGCATCTGTGCACATCTGAACCCATGGTTTCTGATTCCTGCCTGGCCTTAAAATCGGTGGAATAGCATACAGTTCTCAGAACTTTTTCTTTCACAAAACCATTCCTTGGAAATTAGCTCTGGCCATTTCTGATTTTCTTTGGTTGTTAAAAAGAAATAAGTTCTGTCAGTGACTTGCATCCTATGAAATGGCTAAACTTTGTTCACTTGGTTTTAATTTAAAAAGGAAAAACGCAGAGAACAAAGTTCAAAAGTTCAAGGTATATTTATTATCAAAGTACGTATACTTTATACAACCTTGAGATTTGTCTCCTTACCAGCAACAAAACCCATTAAAACAGAAGACTGTCAAATACCTTATGTGCAGAGAAAAAAACAAAAAGTATTCAGAACTGAAGTTCACAAAAGTGAATCACAGACATGAAGCCAGGCATTACTGCAGATGATTAAGGATCCCATTAGTGCAGGCCACAGCCTCAGTTCAGTACAGGGATGTGTAAACCTCACAGAGCAGTGAGCTGAACCGGTCAGTTCCTCACTTCTGGCCCTGACACTCAGACCTTTTCAATCTGGCCTGGAGTTTAAATTGTCCAAACCTCAAGTTGTTCGTTGCTCTTGGACCCAGGACCTGCCGCTTCAAGATGCTCTTGGTCCTGAGCCCCACCACCTCAATTCAGCCTGTACCCTTCGGCCCACAATCTTATGCCAATTTTTTAACCTACTCCAAGATTAATCGTATGCTCCCTTCTCATGTAGCCATCCATTTTTATTTTGACTTGCATTTCTTTTGTGCCTTACATTCACTGAGGACAATCTAAGGTCTTTCCAAATCAAGGAGATATTGGAGTACTGTGATCAGTAATGAAACTCAATGGTTCTTTCATACAACAGCCCAGCAGTGACAAATGATAGCAACAAGGTGATCTATCTTTCTTGTCAATATCTGAAAGATAAATGTGGCTAATACACTGATGGTTTCCTACCTTCAATAACCTTTCACCCTTTGCTTATTGAGGCTCTCTCTGCCTTAAATTGATTCAAAGTCCCTGCCTCCATTGCCCGTTGAGGAAGAGAGTTCCAAAGACTCATGATCATGTGAGAGAAAAAGTTTCCCCTTATTCCTGTCTTACATTAATGTTTAAACATTAACTCGTAAGAGGAAAGATGCTCTCCATATCCATCCTGTTAAGACCCTACAAAATCTTATGTTTCAATCAAGTCCCCTCTCATTTTTTTTAAATTCCAGGTGGATACAACCCAACCTGTTCAACCTATCACTAAATCCACCCACTCATTCAAGGCAAACACTCACTGAACTGCGTCCAGTACTTAATATCCTTTCCCAGTAAAGGGAACAATGCTGTAAACAGTACGCCAGCCTCACCAGTACCCTGTACAGCTGAAACACCCGAGGGAACTTGGGTAAAGAACCCAAGAGAATAGATGAAACTGAGGGATAAAAATCTCATCCAACAGAATGTAAATATAAACTAGCTAGCTCTACTCTATCTTTGCCTACACCCCACAAATTATCTCCTTTTAGGTGTTTACCCATCTCTCTTTTGAATGATACGTGGGATCTCCTTGTACAACTTCAGCTAGCGCTGCATTCCAGACTCTGACCACATGTTATGTGAAAAACATTTTCCTCATTGGCCTTTTTGCCATTCTTGTTTTCTACTACTACTCTGATACAAACCATTTCTCCAGTTGGAGAAGCAGCACCTTATATTCCATCTGGGTAGCCTCCAACCTGATGGTATGAACATTGAGTTCTCAAACTTCCGGTAATGCTCCCCCTCCTTCTCTATTCCTCATTCCCTTTTCCCTCTCTCACTTTATCTATTTGTCTGCCCATCACTTCCCTCTGGTGCTCCTCCCCCTTTTCTTTCTTCCACGGCCTTCTGTCCTCTCTGATTAGATTCCCCCTTCTCCAGCCCTGTATATCCCTCACCAATCAACTTCCCAGCTCTTCACTTCACCCCTCCCCCTCCCAGTTTCACCTATCAACTTCTGTTTCTCGCCCCCCCCCCCCCCCAACACTGTCTCCTCATCTCTTTTCTTTCTCCAGTCCTATTGAAGGGTCTCAGTCCAAAACATCGACTGCACTCTTTTCCATCGATGCTGCCTGGCCTGCTAAGTTACTTCAGCATTTTGTGTGTGTTGCTTGGATTTCCACCATCTGCAGATTTTCTCTTGTTTGTGATTTCTCTTAGTCTACTCTATCTATAACATATGATTTTAGAGGTGTTTTATCAGTTTTCTCTTCATTCCAATGATTACAAATCCAGTTTCTCCAATCTATTCACATCACTAATGTTTCTGATTTCTGGAATAATTATCTTAAAGTTAACCTCTGTTGCCCCCTTTACAGCTTCTTCACATCTTCCCTAGAGTACCTAAAGGCAGACGTAATACTCCTGCTGTAACCAAACCAACATCTTATGTGGGGTCATCAGAACTTCTTTGCTCTTGTACTCTGTGCCTCAATTTATGAAACCCAGGATTCCGTAAGCATTTAAACCACTTTTACAATATGTATTGTCACTTTCAATGAACTATACACATTAATTCATGCATTTCTCTGTTGTTGTACCCTTGTTAATATTGTGTGTTTCAGTTAATATTTGTTCTCATCATTCTTCTTTTCCAAATGTAAAGCTTCACGTTTCTTAACATTAACATCTGCCAGCCCTCTGTCCACTCCACCAGCCTCCCTAAAATCCATAAATGCCCTCTTAGTCTTAACACATTCATTCAAGTTTACATTGTCAGTCCAGTACTCATGAAGTTAAAAAGCTGGTCCAGCATCTATCCTTGGTTTTTCTTCGAACCAAGTATTTAACGGTTTCCGTCTGAATTGCTTAATCAAGTGTGGACGTTGTCTCCGTATTTTCCTCCAGTCTCCAATGAACATTAAGCTAAATTCTTGAACACTGTGTTCTATATCACCCTACCCTGAGTCAGATCCTATTGAAATATGAATCCAGCTTTGTAGACCTTGTCAAAAATTATGATCTTTGATACTTCTTAATTTCAAATCTCTGTAATCCAGTTCTCTGCAGAGGTCAAGTTAAGTAGTTTGCCTTTTGCTGCATCATCAATTCATCAGTGCAATGTAAAACCCTGGATCTGTTCTGCAATGTAAACATATGCACCTCTTCGTGTTATCTTCAGATCATAGGGCCTCTAGGAAATACATATAAATCAGTAAAGAGATCTGTTTGGATGATTTTCTGTCCTTCTAGTGTAATTTGAGATCACAATGGATGAGAAAGAGTTTATATCAGAGCTTTTCCAAGCAATATTGTTAGCATTAATTTTTCTTCCTCCTGGCACTTTAACTGCTACGGTAAACCCACCTCTCACATTTAAACACAGCTTCTCTATCAGCCAACATCAGATATGGAAAATGTTTATTTTACACAAAGAAAAGGAAGTTTTCAGCATTTGTGCTGAGCAGACCACTTGGAGCTCAAGCAGTGACAGGGTCACCACAAATCTCCTCATCAACCCCGAGGCTAGGAAGCAAACGGATCAGCTCGGGTTCCTGCTTTTGGTTGTCACATAGTGACTCCTGCCGCAACTGTGGCTGAGGCCTAGGAGGAAATGTCAGTTAAACAGGGTGACACTCTCCTCAGCTACAGTCAATGCACTGACGACAAAGGGGTAAGGCAATTTAAAAAAAAATTATTTAGCATTTTCAGAAGGAAAATCGAGCCAAGCATTAATGACAGAATTATCTCAGGTTTCTTTCGAGTTACATGCTGGCTTTCTGAAACTGAAGCTGGATGCTCCCACTTGGATCTTCAGAAGCACTGAACAAGCTTCTGCACCACCCCTCCCAGAGATAGTATATATTGGAGAGTCCAATATGACTGTAGACCCATCCTCCCTGATTCATCCAACATCAAGATGTCAACAGAGCCTCGCAAAAATGACATTGTTTTTGGGATATTAGAAAGATAACAAAGGAATTGACAATGTTCAGAATCAGAAGGAATCACCAATCTTACCATTACTAAGCAATCACAGAAATTTCAATCATTGTTTCCCTGAGGGTGAGGGATTGAGGTGAAAAGTCTCTAAGTGACTTGGTTTCAATTTAGAGAATTTGATAGCTGTCCCCAGAATAATAGAGACAAAGGAACAAAACGTTGATGCGATCCTGCGCTCCATTCATGAAGATGATTACAAAGCCAAAGGAAACAGAATGTCACGCCCCAATGTCAGAAAGGTTTGTTTTCAAAGAGGACTCTGTTTAGCAAATGTTGTCTCTCATAACTCTACACAAGCCCTTCTCTTAATTAATGGAAATCAAACTCTTAATGAAAACTGGGGACGATAGTCAATGGTGCAGCCCAGTTGAGCTCTCCTTCCAATCATTGACGATATGTCCCTGTTAATCAGTCCATACCTAAGCAGTCTACTCTGAATACTGAATGTAACTCAGGCAATATTTGCTTGCAAATAGATAGAAACAATACCTTGCACTAAGTCAGAATTTGCAAATGAATAATTAGTGTGAGAGAGCTGTGGAGCAAAACTCCATGTATGCAGCTACCTTCCTTCTGATACACATCCATGTTCATTCTTTGCAGGTAAATCGCTGTGTTAGTTGCAAAATATTCTAATCCAAATCTTAATTTGATCTGCTATTAATGGCTTTTAATTCATTTTTGAAAGTCCTGATGAATGGTTTTGGACCGAAACATTGATTGTTTATTCCTCTCCATAAATGCTGCCTGGCCTGTTGAGTTCCTTCAGCATTTTGTGTGTGTTGCTCTAATTTAGAAGGTAACTTGAAGATGTTATACAAAACACAAAAATACGTACCACTTGCTCAACAAAACATTTTCCATCTGGATCTGTGGAAGAAAGGTACGGGTGTCTCCACAATTTATGTGTTGACAATGAAATCAGAAGTTGCAGAAACTCTGGGAGTGTAATACAGTCAAGTGTGAGGTGTTGCACTTTGGGAGGACAAACCGAAGTAGGACTTCCACAGCGAAGGGTAGGCACGAAAGAGTGTGATAGAAGAAAGGCATCTGGGAATACAGATCAATAATTCCTTGAAGGTGACATCACAGGAAGGTAGGGTTGGAAAAAGATCTTTTGGCACATTGGCCAACCTAAAATCAAAGTACTTAGTACAGGAGTTGGAGGGCTACGGTCCATGTGCAGGTCAATGGGACTAGGCAAAATAACAATTCGGCACAGACTAGATGGGTCAATGGTACTGTAATGTAGTGGTTAGCACAATGTTTTACAGTGCAGGTGACCAGGGTTCAATCCCCTCGGCTGCCTGTAAGGAGTTTATATGTTCTTCCCATGACTGCGTGGGTTTTTCTCTGTGTGTTCCAGTTTCATCCCACAGTCTAAAGATGTACCAATGGTAGGTTAATAGGTCATTATAAACTGTCCCACAATTAAGCTAGGTTTGAATCAGAGGGTTGATGGGCAGTGTGCCTCGAAGGGCCAGAATGATATATTCCTAGCTGTATCTTAATAAATAAATAAAAACATATGGTCCAAGTCCTTGGGTCCATGAATGTTGCAGCAGTTGAACATTACTAAGCAATGTGTGGAGTTATATATTCAGTGGCCATTTTATTAGGTACAGGAGGTACATCCACTGAGAGTATGTTTGTGGATTTCTGCGGTTGTAGCCAATTCAATCCAAGGATTGACTAACTGTGCATTTAGAGATGCTCTTCTGCACACCGCTGTTGTAACTTGTCACCGTCACTGTCACCGTCCTTGCCGGCTTGAACAGGTCTGGCCACTTTCCTCTGCCCTTTTCGCCACATAACACCTACTCACTGGACTATCTTTTTGTTTTGCACACCATTCTCTGTAAACACTAGAAACTGTTGTGTGAAAACCCCAGGAGATCAGCAGTTTCTGAGATACCCCGACTGACACCATCAATCATTCCATGGTCAAAGTCACTTGGATCACATTTCTTTCCTACTCTGATTGGTCTGAAAAAACAACTGAACCTCTGCACCATGTCTGCATTTATTTATGCATTGAGTTACTATTGTTTCATTAGATATTTGCATTAAAGAGCAAAGTTACAGGTGTATCTAATAAAGTGGCTACTGAGTGTGTTTTGGTATGAAGAGCAAGAAGAAGCAAACTAAACTCAAGGGTACAATTCCACAAGGAGTACAAGACTAGAGAGATCTGCAAAGTGAATGTACATACTATAGTTTATTGAAAGTGATAGGGTAGATTGTTCAAGTGCTTAAAAAGCATTAAGGGGTCAGGGATTCTGTAAACAAATGTGTAGAGTACAAGCAAAAGAAATAATGTTAATCCCTTATAAAATCTAAGTTCTGCCACCGTTGAAGTATGGTGCCCCATTCTGGCTGCCAAGTTTAGGTAAGGCGTGAAGGTTTTGGCGAGGTTTTTGTAAAGATTTAATAAAATTATTCCAGGAATGAAAGACTTTTAGAGAGGAACATTAGAAGAATAGCAACAGGGACATGTGAGACTTGCGGATCGGCCAGGATGTCCCGCTGACAAACCGGCGTGTATTGGTCAGGGTCAGCGAGTTGTCAGTGGTTTCCCGAGGCAGGGTTCCACATGGGCAGGAGGAATGAGTCCCGATAACCCCCTTGGTTCATAAATTAGTGAGACAAGAGTTCGAGGCCTAGTGCTTGGGGCTCCATCATAGATGGGTCTGAGGTTCAAGGCCTGGTGTTCCTTAATCAGCAAGTCCTGTGGTTGATGCTGAGGACTGAGGCTCAAGGGTCAAAACAAAATTATAGGAATTAGATTCAAGGCTCATTGGCCAGAGCGAATATCTGCGAGTCCGCTGGGATTGTCGAAGATCCCTTGTCTGCATATCTGCATCCGAATCTGGGTCCTCTGGAGGCTGAATGCCAAAGAAAATGGACTGTCTTGGGGTTAGAGGACACTACATGGATGGGAGAAAGGAACGGGGGTTTGTTTTGCTGCTTGTTGTGTTCTGTTCTGTTGCGTTTAGTGTTGTTCTGCTGAGCATTATGGGTATGCTATGTACGCACTAGAACGTGTGGCAACACTTGTGGGCTGCCCTCAACACACCCTAGTGTGGGTTGGTCATAAATGCAAACGATGTATTTCACTATGTGTTTCGATGTACATGTGATAAATAAACTTGAAACTTAAATCTTGAATTAGACTGGAGAAGCTGGGTTGTTCCTCCTGGAACAGAAGGAGATGAGCGGGCATCTGATGGATGTATTCACAATCATGAAAAGTTCCAAGAGAAAGCTGAGCCATTGAAAGGATCGGGGGCATAAAATGAAGCTGACTGGTGGAAGAACAAGAACAAACATGATGAAAGATGTTTTGCTTAGAAACTGAAAAAAACTACACGAGGGAGAAGTGGGGGCAGAATCAATTGCAGAGATCAAAAAGGAGCTAGATTCTTATCTGAAAGGAAAGTTTGTGGGAACAGAGCAACAGAATAAGACTAAATCTTACATGAGGTGAGTATGGATTTGATTGGCTGAATGGTCTCCATCTGTGGTGTAACAGTTCCATATCTCAGCGCTTCTGAAGAAGAGAAACATTTTCTTTGCTGACCAGGCAAATAATTATCCTCCAAGTGTAGTAGATTGACCCAGAAATTACATTGCACAGCTCAGTGATCAGGTACTTACTGCATGTTTCTGGAAGGTTGGCCAATTTCTGCCGGTTTCCTGCACTCTAGATGAATGGCCATCAGCATTGGCAGCTTGAGTACAAGACATATTTCTGTTTCCCTTCAACATTCATTCAGGCACTTATGGTCCAAAGTTCAAAGTTCAAAGTAAAATTTATTATCAGAGTACATACATGTCACCACATACAACCCTGAGATGCTTTTTCCTTCCGGCATACTTAGCAAATCTATAGAATGGTAACTATAAAGAGGATCAGTGAACAACAAACTGTGCAAATGCAAATATGACTAAATAGCCATAAATGACAAGAGCATGAAATAACAAGATTAAGAATCCTTAAACTGAGACCATCGGTTGTGGGAACACCTGAAATAGAATGAGTGTTGTTATCCTCTTTTGTTCAAAAGCCTGCTGGTTGAGGGATAGCAACTGTTCTTGAACCTGTTGGTGTGAGGCCTGAGGCACTTGTACCTTCTACCTGGTGGCAGCAGCAAGAATAGAGCATAGCCTTGGTGGTGAGAATCTTTGATGATGGATGCTGTTTTTCTCTGGCAATGTTTCATGTAGATGTGCTTAATGGTTCGGAGGGCTTTACCCATGATGTACTGGGCTGAATCCACTACCTTTTGTAGGATTTTCCTCTCAAAGACATCAGCGTTCCCATACCAGCCCATAACGCAGCCAGTCAATACACTTTCCACCACGCATCTATAGAAGTTTGACCAGGTTTTTGACAGCATGCTGAATCTCCACAGACTCCTGAGGAAGTAGAGATGCTGTCATGTTTCCTTTGCCATTATATTTATATGATGGGTCTAGGACAGGTCCTCTGAGATAGTGACACCCAGGAATTTAAAGTTACTGACCCTTTCCAACTCTGATCCTTTGAAGAGTATTGGCTCATGGACCTCTGGTTTCCCTCTCCTGATGTCTACAGTCAGTTCTTTGGACATTGACATTGAGTAAGAGGTTGTTGTTTTTACACCACTCTGCCAAGTTTTCAATCTCTCTCCTGTATGGTGATTCATCACCACCCTCCTGCTCTGTGAACTGTGGAGGCTACCTTAGTAAGGCCTGCTTCATAAGCCTTCTCTGGCCACTTGTGAGATTATGGAATCCCACCCTTGAACTTACCAATGAGGAGATACCTTCCTTTTTGCTCTATTTTCCTTGATCCCCCCCCCCCACCAATCTTTGCCCCAGACCATTGCACCCCAGTTCTTCCAGCTGATTTTCACCCTGTCCTTCCTACAACTCCCTCTTCCACGAAATGAAGGTGACCACCCAGCCATCCCAATCCCCCAGTCTGTTTCTAGAGGTGAACTTCCCCATAAATGTATCCCTGAAAGTCTTCACCCAGATCTTGTCTCATCACTTCCCCTCCCCCTGTCCTGCCACCACACTTCACAAAATAAGCAATGATGTTACTGCTAATAAGTCCTTGACTGGCTGAGCTATTGAATTTCCCCATGATAGGGCTCTCATAAAAGCAGATCCCCACACCACTGGCTCGTGTGCTTTTCCTGGAACGGAAGTAGTTCCAGGTCATTATGTCTCCAGTGCTTTTTGTGTGGCCTTCATGCATAAGTGAAAAACTATGTTTATCAAATTGACTTCTGTAGCTACACTTCAGCAAATGTAATTGACTGTGAACATCCTGGATATGAGATGTAGGAGCAAGCATAAGTCACGCACACTTGAACTGGTTCTAGCTGAGGTGCAACCAAACATTGATTACCATCTTACAGCAGAAGTGCCTCATCTTATTTCTGATTTCAGCTGGACTTTCCTGTCCTGTTCCCCTATCCCTTGCTTCCCCAAATAGTCTGAAAATCTTTGTCCTTCTTTGGATTGGCACTGAATGAATGCTTTCCTTCTCATCTCTGCCTGGTCCCTGCATCCAAAACATACCTATTAAACATAATATGAGTATCCATGGCATACAGCATCTGGGAAGGCATTCGATCGGCATGATTATCGCACATGAAGTTAGTTTCATACTGAGATTCCTTATTGTGGAGGAGATGGGAGATGCCAGTGACATTGGGCAGGCACTAATGCAGCGTAAACTCTCAGTTATTTCTTTCAACAATTGATAACTGTTCAGAGAACATCAGCAAAAATGATGAGCCAGTATAGGTTGAGGCATTAAGTCACAAAGTCATTAGTCATACAGCACAGAAACAGGCCCTTCAGCCCACAACATCCATCCTAACCTCGTTGCCTGTCTGCACTTACCTCACACACCATATTAATCCCTTTATCCGTATCCCTCTCTGCATTGCCTGTTTAGGTGCCTGTCAAAATGCCTCTCAAACATATTGATTGCACCATCACCACCTGCTCTAGTACAATGCTTCGGATATCAACCATCCTCTATATGAAAAATTTACCCTCTTAAATCCCCTTTAAAGCTCCTTTCTCTATACCTTTTTATTTTTGATACCATGAGAGAAAGCTTCTGTCTATCCGATTTCTGCCTCACATAGCCTTATGTACTTATAATCTAGTGTCTGATGTATCTGTAGGATCCAAGACCCATTCAACCTATCAAGTCTGCTCCACCATGCCATCATGGCTGATCCCAGATCTCACTCAGCCCCATATACCTGCCTTCTTGCCATATCCTTTGAAGTCCTGAACGATCAGAAAACGAGCAACCTCCGCCTTAAGAATATGCACGGGTTTGGCCTCCACCGCAGTCTGCAGTAGAGCATTCCACAGATTTACTACTCTCTCGCAAAGAAATTCCTCCTTACCTCATTTCTAAGAGGTCACCCCTCGATTTTGAGGCTGTGCCCTCTAGTTCTGGATACCTCCACCATCGGAAACTTCCTCTCCACATCCACCCTATCTAGTCCTTTCAACACTCGGGAGGTTTCAATGAGATCCCCCCCACATTTTTCTAACTTGCAGTGAGTACACACCCAAAGCTACCAAACGCCCCTCATATGTTAACCCTTTCATTCCCAGAATCATCCTCGTGAACCTCCTCTGGACTCTCTCCAATGACTACACATCCTTTCTGAGATATGGGGCCCAAAACCATTGACCGTATCTAACTGCAGCCTGTCTACTGCCTTATGAAGCCTCAGCATTATCTCCTTGCTTTTATATTCTATTCTCCTTAAAATAATTACCAACTTTGTATTTGTGTTCTTTACCACAGACTCGACCTGTAAATTAATCTCCTGGGAGTCTTGCACGAGGACTCCTAAATTCCTCTGCAGCTCCGATGTTCTCTCCCCATTTGGATAATAGCCCGCACTATTGTTCCTTGTACCAAAGTGCATTATTGAACTTTCCCCAACAGTGTGTTCCATCACTCACTGAATCACGGCATATTCACTCTTCTCTTTGTAGGCTCATCCTCATCAAAAGAGTGATGGATTTCCATAGCATGGAAGCATTGAGGTCATCACAAAACGTTGCTTGAACTCTAAACTGTCCTTGTTTTTACATACTGTATACTCCAAATGTTAATTTTACTAAGAAAGAAAATCCTAAAATAACTTCACATAGAAGAGATGAATGCTGGAATGGGTGATTCTAAGCTCATGCTAAAACCAACATTTTCTTGGAGAAAACTTACAGAAATGCAGAATAACACCAGGATTTAACATTAAAAAAAGTAAAACAATGGATTATCTGGAAATCTAACAGGACTGTGGGAAATACTAGCTGGTCTATCTGTTACTTGGTTGAACACATGGCTCACCCTCAGTTATAGGGCATTAGGGCACTATGCATTGAGGAGGGAGCAGAAAACTGCACCTGAAATGGCAAATAAAACAAATCAACTTAAGTGGAAACATAAGAAATCCTGCAGGTGTCAGAAATATTGAGGAACATACACAAAATACTGGAGAAATCCAGCAGGTCAAGCAGCATCTGTGGAGGAAAATGAACAGTCGACACTTTGGACTGAGACCTTTTTTTCAGGACTGGAAAGGAAGGGGACGGAATCCAGAATAAGAAGGACGGAGGGGGAGTACAAGGTATCAAGTGGATGAGTGGGGAAAGGGGGATGATGTGAAAAACTGAGAGGTGATAGGTGGAAGAAGTAAAGGACTGAAGAAGAAGGAATCCGATTGGAGAGGATGGTAGCCTATGAAATAAAGGGAAGGAGGTGTGGAACCAAATGGAAGTGATGGGCAACTCATGAGGGCAGGGGAGCAAATGCAAATGGTGAGAGGTGAACCAGAATGGGAGGGGGGAAATGAATGTAAATGGAAAAAAAATAAATGGAAGGTTTTCTGTGAATGATATGAATATAGTTATGTAGATAAAGTGGTATATATGAGCTCTTACACAAAAACAAAATCAGTGAGAATTATTTGGCTGGAATCAGATGAGTTACAATTGATGAGGTTACATTTGCCATTACTAGTTACCCCCTGAGAACAGAGGCATAAGTAGTTTGTAATGATAAGCATGTTCCAAAATGCTTCAAAGTAAATTAAAAACCATAAATGTTTGTGTCAATAGGGCAAGTTATTTGCATTTAACTTTTTCCCACAAGCAACTTAAGGTGCTGGAGGAACTCAGCAGGCCGGATAGCAGCTATGGACAGAAATGGGCAGTTCATGCTTTGGGTCGACACTTCATATTGACTTCATTTCCCTCCATGGACGCTGCCTGACCCACTGAGCTCCTCCAGCACCTTCTGTGTTGCTCTGGATTCCAGCAGATCTAAAACACACTAGAAATGCTCATCAGCTCAGGCACCCTCTACAGAAAATTCCAACAAAGGGTCTTTCATCTGAAATGTTAGTTCGATTTCTCTTTCCACAGATGTTGCTTGACTTACTTAGTGTTTCAGCTTTCTCTGTTTTTTTTTCCAGTTTCTAGCACCAATTCTTCTTTTACTTCTTCTAAGAGTGAATATTTGTTGAGATTTACAATCACTTTTAAAATGCTAATATTCTGTTTTTCAATCTATTTCAGCTAATCCATCCATCATATCTATGCAATTGCCTTTAGTTTAGATTCAACTTTGAGTTTGAGACTTAAATTTATTGCTTTCCTATTGAATGTGATATTTTTCTCTAATTATGATCGCTCTTTTCTGGAAGATCCTTTACCATAAGTTTACAAATAAATTGTGCAGCATTAAAAATGACAAGCTCTATTATATCTTGTTCCTAGTTGGGTCTACAACTCAGGGAAATATCCCAAGTGCATTCCATGAACTTGTCCTCAAGATTGTCTTTGTCAATTTGATCTGGGCATTCTACATGAAGTTAAAAATACCCTATAATTGTTGCATTATTTTTGTTATAAGCCCTTGTTATTCCTTCATTGATCAGCTGTTCTTAAGAGAACTTACATACTATTATTGTATTACCTCAGAAACTAATTCCACTTGCAGACATTTGGAAACAAGACCATTTCTAACTATTATCATAATGTCATCAGTAATGTCCCCCTTTCATTTCCATTTGTCTCCTTTTTCAAGCCTTGGTCACCTAGCAACGGCACCTGGCAATGGTTATTAAGTCAAACCCATTTGCCTTTACTTGCCCTGACAAAGGGTCTCGGCCCGAAACGTTGACTGTACTTCTTCCTATAGATGCTGCCTGACCTGATGCAGACCAACAGCATTTTGTTTGTGTTGAAATTATTTGTGCCACTTACTCATCTATCTTGTTACTTTTTTTGGGTGCTTTTAATTTATGGAATTGAACTTCTTACCAAAACCAGGAAACTTCTTTCCAGTTTCCCACTTTGCTGCTGCACTTTTGTAGTGCGTCCCTCGTAACCATGCCCTCTCAGGAGGATCTGTTTGTTCAAGCAACATCTCATGTAAAAACTAGACCACACACCTACCAGCACAGCGCTCCCTCTGTACTGCCTCCCCAGCACTGCAGTTGTCCAAGACTGCATCTCCAAAAGTACAGTGGATCCTTAACACTGGAGCAGTGAGGCTGAAACACGATACTCCTTCAGCTTCACTCTTTCAACAGTGTAGCACTCTTCCAGTACAACCCCCCAACACCGCAGCACTGTCTCTGCAAGAATGAGCGATCTGTTAGTGCTGCTCCTTCAGTAATGGAGTATTTCTTCCAGAGCACTAGTTGACAGTAATTCCTTTGATCTGCCGCCACAATAGTACATTCCCTACATTCCTTCAACTATACAGTGATGCTTTTGAACTACCTGACAGTACAGAACCATCGTTTTCCCAAGACTCCACTCTCTGCAATGCTGCCACTCCATCAGTGCAGCCCTCCCCCTCATTGGAGGTTTCCCTCAGTAACGCAAGGGTTGCTTTCAATACAACGCTGTAATATCAGGTTTGATTGCCCATTGAAGGCACTGAAATGGGACTGCAATGAAGCCTTTTAATGACACAAGGATAGCAGGGCTACCACTCTGCTTGGACTCAAATTTAAAAAAAAAACAGATTTCAAAATAATCTGTTTTGCTTTAAATGCAGGAGAACCTGGTCTTCCAATGAAGAACTAATGTCTCTGATTTGCTATTCACAAAGGGTTAAACAGCATCCATGGGTTTTGAAGACTGTGAGGGAGGTCCGGGGTCTCAAAACAAAGACTTTAATAAGGCCACTGACAGCAAATAACAGGTTGTCTAACGAGTCAGGTTACACCAACAAGGGGCACATTGTATATTCACCCTCTAGCATGAAGGCTCCGGGGGTTGCATATAGGAGGAGAGGTGGAAAAGCAGATTTAAATAAGTCAGAAAGGTAACTCTGGAACAGAAACACATTGTTCAAAAGGCAAAATGTGGGGGAGTGCTTAGACTAACCACCCATCCAGCAGGCCTTGCTGGTGATCGGTTAATATGATATTCAAACCAAAGTCACACTTCTTTTACGCTTTAATTTCATTTCCAGTTTTCTCTCTGGTTTTCATCACTCCTGCCCCAGCCTGTCCCCACCCTTGAGCTGGCATAGTGACCCGGTCAAACTCTCGTCTCTGCGGCCTGATCAAATCAAATCAGCTTCCATCGGGAAGTTAGTCAAGCATGCAGCTTCTGTAAATGAGCTCCAACCTCTTCACTGCAGGTGTGCATAAGGCAGTGCATGTACCTGTGCCTGTGGTGAACGTGTGCATGTGTGTGTATGTGCATGTGTTCCTGTGTATACTGTACGCGTATATGTCTGTTTAGATCTGTATAAGTATGGTTGTGTATGCGTGTGCTTCTGTGTGCATATGTATGCACAACAGTGTTTCTCTGAGTGTAGTGCATGCACATGTATATTTCTGTATGTTTAAATACGTACGTTTCTCTGTGTGTGTGTGTGTGTGTGTGTGTGTGTGTGTGTATGTGTGTGTGTGTTTTCTGTTTCTCTGCCGCTTATTTCATCGTCCTTACACCTAAACCAAGACTATCACAGAGCATCGTGTCTGACAAACAATCTGGTGGAGAGGAGGATTCCCATGATGGAAACCTATGTGTGACAGTTGTACCAGAACACCCACCACAGGGAGCCATGCCAACTAGGAAGGTTTGACAGAGGGATTGCCACATGTATCTATTTATTAATGACATTCCTTGCCCCAGTCCAGCATTCCAACAGCCACAGAACAAGTGTACTTTCAAAAATCATTTTGCCACTAAGTGTAAAACAAAGGAAAGAACAATCACCTCAGGGGCAGATTAAAAAAAAAATGACAGGTGCACAGAGAGAATCGAAGCAGTAAAGGATCTGAAGAAAAAGAAGCTATTTGTGATGGTAAGGGTCAGTGACAAAGTGCAAGTGGGAATCTGTCCATGCGTTTCATTTATCCCATGGGCAAAGTCACAAAGCGAGCATGACACTGGGCACTTGGAAATATAATGCATGGAGGGACCTGCACACAGTGTCTGTTAAATTTCAACTGCATTGTGAAGCTATTCCCTTTCAAAGAAAGCCATGGAATAGATTCAAAGGAAGATGATGCCAGCCAGGTAGCCGGACCACTATTTAGCTGTGGGCAATTGGCTTCTCCTGCCTCCTCGATTCCTCAGGTATTTCACATTTAAACAATAATGCACTCAGCCAGCACCTAACTGGGGTAATCCATTGGAAAAAAAAACTCTGTAGAAAGTTCTGCTAACTTCGATGGTCTGATTTGATCTGGCAGCCGGCTGCAGTAAAGGGGTTGGTGAACCCTGCCGAGAGTCGGAGCTTCATTTCAGTCTAATGCCATTTGTTGATTATATAGAAATGAGGTGGCGTGGGTATTATCACATGGAGAAACCATAACCCCTTTTGTGTGTGTGATCCCACTCTGTGTGTGTTCACTCTGTACTACATTGTGTGTGTGATCCCACTCTGTGTGTGTGTTCACTCTCTGTACCACATTGTGTGTGTGATCCCAGTCTGTGTGTGTGTTCACTCTCTGTACCACATTGTGTGTGTGATCCCAGTCTGTGTGTGTGTTCACTCTCTGTACCACATTGTGTGTGTGATCCCACTCTGTGTGTGTTCACTCTGTACCACATTGTGTGTGTGATCCCACTCTGTGTGTGTTCACTCTGTACCACATTGTGTGTGTGATCCCACTCTGTGTGTGTGTTCACTCTCTGTACCACATTGTGTGTGTGTTCACTCTGTACCACATTGTGTGTGTGATCCCACTCTGTGTGTGTGTTCACTCTGTACCACATTGTGTGTGTGATCCCACTCTGTGTGTGTGTTCACTCTGTACCACATTGTGTGTGTGATCCCACTCTGTGTGTGTTCACTCTGTACCACATTGTGTGTGTGATCCCACTCTGTGTGTGTTCACTCTGTACCACATTGTGTGTGTGATCCCACTCTGTGTGTGTTCACTCTGTACCACATTGTGTGTGTGATCCCACTCTGTGTGTGTGTTCACTCTGTACCACATTGTGTGTGTGATCCCACTCTGTGTGTGTTCACTCTGTACCACATTGTGTGTGTGATCCCACTCTGTGTGTGTGTTCACTCTGTACCACATTGTGTGTGTGATCCCACTCTGTGTGTGTTCGCTCTGTACCACATTGTGTGTGTGATCCCACTCTGTGTGTGTGTTCACTCTGTACCACAATGTGTGTGTGATCCCACTCTGTGTGTGTTCACTCTGTACCACATTATGTGTGTGATCCCACTCTGTGTGTGTGTTCACTCTGTACCACATTGTGTGTGTGATCCCACTCTGTGTGTGTTCACTCTGTACCACATTGTGTGTGTGATCCCACTCTGTGTGTGTGTTCACTCTGTACCACATTGTGTGTGTGATCCCACTCTGTGTGTGTTCACTCTGTACCACATTGTGTGTGTGATCCCACTCTGTGTGTGTGTTCACTCTGTACCACATTGTGTGTGTGATCCCACTCTGTGTGTGTGTTCACTCTCTGTACCACATTGTGTGTGTGATCCCACTCTGTGTGTGTTCACTCACTGTACTCTCCTGTGTGAGTGATCGCAGTGTGTGTAGATGTGAACACTCTGTACATACTTGTGTGTGTAATCACAATCTATGTTTGTTCACTCTCTGTACCTCCCAGTGTGTGTCTTTTCACTCTCTGTAATCACGTGTGTGTGATCCCAGAGTGTGTGTGTGTGTGTGTTCACTTTCTGTATCCCTGAGTGTATGTGTGCATGTGTGTTTATTCTCTGTATCCTTTTGTGTGTGCAATACTGGTGTGGGTTTGTATTCACTCCTTATACACTCTTTTGTGTGTAACCCACTGTGTGTGTATGCTTGCTCCCTGTACATGTGTGTGTATAATCCTAGTGTATGTGTGTGTGTTCACTCTCTGCATCCCTTTGTGTGTATGGTGCCTGTGTGTGTGTGTGTGTGTGTGTGTGTGTGTGTGTATTCACTCCCTGTACACTCCAGTGTGCATAATCCCAGAGTGCATGTGTGTAGTGTGTGTGTGAGGTTCACTTTCTGTATGGCCTTGTGTGCATAATCCCAGCAAGTGTTGATGTGGGTATGTGTGTGTGTTCATTTTTTGTGCATGTGCGTGCGTATGTGTCTTCATTCTCTGTACCCCCATGTGTGGATAATCTCAGTGAGTATGTATGTGGTTGTTCACTCTCTGTAACCATTTCTGTGCAAAATCCCAGAGTGTGTGCACACTATATGCCATTGTGTGTTTAATCCCAGTGTGAGCATTTTTGTTCTCTGTATCACCTTGTGTGTATAATCCTAGTGTGTGCTAGTGTTCACTCTCTGTACAACCCAGTGTGTGTGTTACTCTGTCTCTTCTCCCTGTGATTATGTTATCTCTATCCCTGTGTTCTCTGTATTTCTACTTGTTACTGTCTGTGCTGCTGGTCTATGTATATTCCTCCTATTTGACCTCTCACTTCTCTCTGTGCTGTCTTTATTTATTCTCTCTGTCCTCTCTCCTGGTTCTCTTGCTCTCTTTCTCTCACTGCATCCTCTGTTCATACTCTCTCTGTTTGCTCTCTGTCTGCCCTCACTGTGTTCTCTTTTTTTCTGTTGGGTGGTTTTGTGCAGGTTCAAGATTTGAAATTCTCATTTATATATCACCTTTATGTCGTGTTTAATATTTCAGTCATCTTTGAGCAATATTGTAAATATATTGCTTGAGTAAGCATAAGTAAGCACTTAAATAATTATCTACCGTTTGATGTAAAACATGTGAAATTGCATACGTCATGATGTTACCACCTGATACATACATGTCTTATTTAAAGTAAGATAAAAACAAACTAAGATAATTTTTCTTCTGCTCCCAACTTTTTACATTCAATTATAATGTTTTGGAGTTACAAAATATAACTGGGGAATGAGGAAGTTTAAAACAAACTCGAGGTGACTATGAGTCTATTGAAGTGCAGCCAGAGATTTGATTTTTAATAAAGCACAGTGACTTAAAAAAAATTGCGGCACTTTTATTTCTTCAGAGCAGCAGGTTTCCTTTGCAAAAGGAACTGGGGAGAAAAAGGGGGAGTATTTAAGAATCATAGGCTCACAAAAGTGAGTACTGGGGATAGTAATCATTTAAAAACAAAGAGTAGGAATTCCTGGCCACTTTGGAAAGATAGACACATTCCATTGCATACAAATAACTGGATTTTGAACACTGAACAGGCCGAGGAGTATTTTTAAGTAAATGGAATAGCCGATGAGAAATGTGTGCCACGTTTGCTGAGTGTATTGGGTTTAAAGGTATACAGTTTACTTCGAAGTTAGAGTGTTCCAACCAAACCCACTGAAATGAGTTTTGCTGATATTGTGAAGGTAATGCAGGAATATTTAGAAAAGAAACCACTGTTAATTGCAGAACACTTTAGATTTCCTAAGTGGAATCAAAAGGAAAGGGGGTCCATTTCAGCATAAGTCACCGAATTTAAGTGATTGGCTGAGTGTTATCGGTTCAGTTTTGGGCTTAATGATGCACTGAGAGATGGTTGTACAAGAAAGCATTCAAAAATGTCTCCTAACTGAAATACAACTTAAACTTAAAAGAGCAGCTGAAATTGCTATTTCAATGGAAACTGCAGACAGAGATGCAATTGAGTTGCAGTCAGGAATAAAAGCGAGCGTGAATAAAATTGCAGCATCTAAATAGAGTCCTGCCTGACCAAACAAATCGTGTTCCCATTTTGGCAGAGGCTCACAGACACAAGGCAAATGCAAATTTAAAGGTGAAACTTGGAGAAAATGCAACAAAGTAGGACACATACAAAGAAAATGTTGGGCAGACAAAAATAAGTGGACTACACAGGGAAGAGAAAGAGCTAAACAAGTTAAATTGCATTTTCTATAAAGGCACTGATCTGCATGCTGTTGATTAAAAATCTGATAATGATGGCAGTGATACATGACTGTGTAGCTTTGAGATTTACAACGTGAAAACTAAAAATAGACAAGCAATGTAGCTTACATCAGAAATGAGCAGAAAATTAATTAAAATGGAATTGGACCCAGACTTGGCTGTTTCAGTCATTCCACAAAATGAGTAGGAATGTCATTTCAAAGGTACAGAACAGAAGCTGCAGATATCTAACTGAGAACTTATACTGGAGAAAAGATCATTCCTGTGGAAATGATATTTGTTACAATAAAATACAACCAACAAGCCACATTCAGCTTGTATGTGGGGTAAAAACAGGAGGTCCAACATTGTGGGGGTGTGAGTGGCTGAGGCAAATACGGCTTCTTTAGAGATCCATCCACCAGCTGCATGCTTCATCCCCAGCAAGAGTCAACTGAAAGTGAATTAAGAAAGGTACCTGATGATGCCACAACTATCTCCATTTTGCACACCATGAACTGTTGTCCAACAGAGATAAACAGCTCTTGGTGCAAACCTCTGTAGCCTTTAGTTGAAGAGCGTTTTGGATCAAGGAAAGACCATGCTACCTAGAGGACTCTTAAAAATGACAAGAGCAGTGGTCTGACTACAACTGTTTTTATGGACAACATATCTGAGAAAGCTTCTGATCAGGCAGATATTTATAAGATATGGCTTAGCTTTAAGCTGGAAGTATACTAAAGGAGCTTTAGGAAAGTTGCAAGCATTCAGACTTTGTCAATATAAAGAATCAGTGTTGTAAAGTGAACAAAGTCACTGGAGAGACACAGAAGCTAATGGATACAGAGCTGTTTCATTCAACAAAATGAGGCACTCTCGGAGGAAGAGGCTTGTCTGACCCAATGTTACATGACATTTTATATGCTAAAGATCAGAGATAGCAGCAGGAGAATTCTATAGTTACAATGTATCTACAATGCTTCCTTTGAATTAAGTATAGTTTTCACACCTTCTTCACACCCACACTCCAGACACCCAAAATGAATGCTAATCAGCACTGTCTGGCTCTCAATTAACTGGGATCCACAGCTCCAGGACCGAATTTTCAATTTAATCTACAATCCACGTTCGGGTCTAAAGATTGCCAGCTGAAGGTAATATACTGTATACCCTAACTCCAGAAGATGCCCTAACAGTCCCTCCTCTTGGCCCTCCTGGGCAAAAATAAATTTGTTCCAGGAAAAGCTGAACATTAAGGAGGATTTGTTCAAATAAGGCAGCAAAAATGCCCTGTACTTCCCTTCCCCAATTATATTATGTGCATCTACATCTATGCTATCATCCCTAATGGCTACTTACAAGACTTTAAGCAAGAGATTGTTACAGAAATTTCACCAACAGTATTTAAGATGCAGCTTCATCCTTTTTATGCCAACTGCCTTCTGCCTTGTTGACCAATTGCAGTTTTACTTCCATTAGAAGCCTCCATGTAGAGTGCACAGCTCCGATGCTTACACAAGGAAATCCTCAAAGTCCAACAAGAAGGGTGGAAGTGAAAAATCTGCGATAGAGGAAGAATCTTTTCCCCGGTGCCTGTCTATAGTGATGGCATGACATGATAGCTCACAAGTTAGCAAATTCTTAGAAGTCTAGTCCTGCTGAAACACCTACACTTCCCTGAGCTCTGATAATTTTAAATGTCCCTCTACTCCAGAAGGCCTTAGCCAGGAACTAACTACTGTTCCTTTCATTCTTTGGGATGTGAATATGGGCAGCAATTCTCCACCATTCCCATTCTCGGTTTGGAAAGATTGCCTCCTTGTGGTAACACTGTTACTGGGTAAGATCTCTGGGACTCCAATCCATGAAAGTGAAACAATGACAATTATTTTCAGTTCGGTGTAAGCCATTTATCAGGCCCTGGTACATGTGGTAATGCCTCCAACTTGCCCTCTTCTCAGCGGAGCCAGAGGCGTCTCTTTGTGTGGCAAATACTTGTGTGCAGTGTTTGAAGTGAAGCTTGGTGTTGCTGAAGGAAAGGCATGGTGAAGAGTCGCACAACCCCAAAGCCTTTACTGAAAAGATTATCATTAACAAAACAAGGGACAGTTTGGTGCATCAGATCATTGTCTCTCTAGGTATGGGAAGGAACTGCCCCACTGTTAACATAGGGAGGACTTTGTGCATGCAGGAACATGGCAACAAGTGCAGGGAAAGTACTTTGGGAGAAGAATTCCAGGCTGGGCTCGGAAACAAGGCACTAGAGGACAAAGGTTTCCATTTCAGATACTGTATAATCACATACATGTTTCTACTTCTCTCTGGCCTCTTTAGCCCTTATAATTGGCATTTTTTTGCATATTTATGAAGGAGTGGGGAATTGGATTATATCACAGTTCATTTCTGCTGCAATTCCTACACCACACAGTAATTTATCCACTGATTGAAATAAGAAGACATTTATGTACTCAGAGGATGAAGAAACTTCATTCCATTGAAGGGGGTGAAAAGATGACATAAGTCGTAGGAGCAGAATCAGGCCATTTGGTCCATCGAGTATGCTCCAGCATTTAATCATGGCTGATTTATTTTCCCTCACAACTCCATTCTCCTGCCTTCTCCCTGAAATCTTTGATGACCTTACAAATCAGGAACCTATCAAGCTCCACCTGTGGCAATTAATTCCACAGATTCACCAGCCTCAGGCTAAAGAAATTCCTTCTCATCCCTGTCCTAAATGGATATCCTTCTATTCTGAGCCAGTTCCCTCTGGCGCAGTGTCTCCCACTATTGGAAGGAGTGTGAGGAAAGAGGGGACAAGGGTTATGGAACAAAGAATCAATATTGAAGCAGGCTTGAAGGCCTAATGACCTATTCCTGTTTTTATTTTCTGGTATTTCCCTGTTTTTCTCCAGTTTCACTGAGGCGGTTGGGCAGCACATTGGTATATAACATCATTAAACACCAACATTATTCACAAGATCCTCAGAGTCAACACCCAATGCTAAATATTGAGTTTTCTCTTAGTGCTCTTGCCTCTAAGTCAGGAACTAGGATAGCTCTCCACTACCATGAGATATCATTGCTCATCAAAAGCTTTTCTACTTACAAAATAGAAAAATAAGGCATTTAGGTGCATTGGAACACTTTATAAACGAAAACAGAAAATGTTACAAATACTCAAGACAGAGGGGATCACAACCAATGTTTTACATCAAAGAGCTTTTATCAGCGCTCTAAGATAGAGGAAGTAATTCATGTAAACTTGAAAAGATGTTGGGGAAGGGATGGACAGGACAAAGGAGATATATTTGAGGGTAAGCTATTGAGAAAACATAGAACATAGAACAATACAAGCCCTTTGGCCGATGATATTGTGCTGAGCAGTTTACTTACTCTAAGTTCAATCTAACTCTTCCTTCTCAAAGAGCCGTCAAATTTTCTCTAATTTCTGTGCCTATTTAGATGGTTCTTAAATATCCTTAATGTATCTGCCTCTACGACCTCCCCCAGTAGTGCATTCC
The DNA here is from genome assembly GCF_030144855.1 of Hypanus sabinus. Lineage (NCBI taxonomy): Eukaryota > Metazoa > Chordata > Chondrichthyes > Myliobatiformes > Dasyatidae > Hypanus > Hypanus sabinus. The sequence continues at coordinate 31,993,372 of NC_082726.1, read as the reverse complement.
ATGCACTAAAAAAAACTATCTCTGACATTTCTCCTATACTTTCCTCCAATCACCTTTAAATGATGCCTTCTCATAGAAACATAGAAAACATACAGCACAATACAGGCCCTTCTGCCCTCAAAGCTGTGCCAAATGTGTCCCTACCTTAGAACTACCTAAGCTTTACCCTTAGCCCTCTATTTTTCTAAGCTCCTTGTGGCCATCTAGGAGTCTCTTAAAAGACCCTATCTTTGCAGCCACCACCACCGCTGCTGGCAGCCCATTCCACGCACTCACCCCCCTCTGCGTAAAAAAACTTACCCCTACATCTCCTCTGTACCTACTTCCAAGCACCTTAAAACTATGTCTTCTCATGCTTGCCAATTCAGCCCTGGGGAAAAGCCTCTGACTATCCACATGATCAATGCCTCTCATTATCTTCTACACCTCTATCAAGTCACCTCTCATCCTCCGTCCCTCCAAGTCACCTCTAATCCTCATCACTCTCATATTAAGCATGGCTGCCCTGGGGAAAAAATGCTGACGGTCCACCGTATCTATACATTTTTTTGTTGTTAGACACCTCCATAAAGTCACCTCTCATCCTCCTTCACTCCAAAGAGAAAACCCTAAGCTCACACAAGACTTCCTCATGAGGCATACTCTCTAGTATAGGGAGCATCCTGGTAAATCACTGCACCCTCACTCAAAGCTTCCACACCCTTCCTGTAATGAGGCAACTAGAACTGAACACAATACAGTACTTCACATGTAATCTAGCCAGAGCTTTACAAAGTTTGCAAAATTACCTCGTAGCTCTTGAACTCAATTCCCCTGACTAATGAAGGCCAACATACTTTTCACCTTCTTAAACACCCTAGTAATACGCATTGCAGCTTTGAGGAATCTATAGATGTGGATCCCAAGATCACTCTGTTCCTCAATACCATTATGAACCTTGCCATTAACTTAGTACTCTGCCTTCATTTTCAAACTTCCAATACGCATCATTTCACATGTTTCCGGATCTGGCCTTTACAGATACTACTCCATCTGCAATTTCTCAGCCCAGTTCTGCATCCTATCAATGTTGATATGACAACCTATGACAGCCTTCTATACTCACCACTCCACAACCAACCTTCTCATCATCTGCAAACTCCCCTCCCTTCCATGTCCTCATTCAAAATCATTTTTTAAAAAATCAGAAAGACCAGTTGTCCCAGAACAGATTCTTACAGAACACCACTGGTTATAGACAACCCTGCAGAATATTTTCTGAATACTGTCATGCTTTGCCTTCTGTGGGCAGCCCAATTCTGAATCCATGTAGCTAAGTTTCCCTGGATCCCATGCCTTCTGACTTTCTGAATGAGCCCACCATTGGGAGAATTTGTCGATTACCATACTAAAATCCATATATACCACATCCACTGCCTGATTTTCATCAATTTGTTATGTTACTTCCTCAAAGAATTCAATCAGATTCATGTGTCATGACCTGCCCCTCACAAAGTCATTTTGTCTATTTCTAATCAGATTATGCTTCTCCAATTGCTCATAAAGCCTGTCTGTAAGAATCAGGAAACACCTAGGTTTGTTAAGCGAGAGAGAAACTGAGCCAGTGATACTGATGGATAATCTACAGCAGAAGTGACCATTTCTAATAAAGGTAGAGTTATTTGAAGTTGTTAGAATCTAGTATTAAATCCTGATAGCAGCAACGTGCCCACTTAGAAGCTGAGATGCTGATCATCGGCTTACATTAGGTTTTGCTATAACAGCGCAGGAGGCTACAGACAAATACATTGGTTTGAAAAAGAGATGGATAATTCAAAGAGCAGGGAGCAGTAAGATAAGGACCATCCTGGTAGACCAAATGAAGGTGATTCACAAACTGGTCACCTAGTCTATGTTTGACTTCTCCAATGTAAATAGGACAACATTCTGAGCACTAAGTACTGCACAATGGATTGGAAGGAAGGTAAGTGAAGGATTATTTGGGTCCCTGTATGGTGTGAAGAGTTAAAGTAAGACCATAAGACATAGGAGAAGAATTAGGCCACTCTGCCCATCGAGACTGCTTCACCATTCCATCATGGCTGATTTGTCACCCCTCTCAACCCCATTCTCCTGCCTTGTCCCCATAACTACTGATGCTCTTACTGATCAAGAACCTGCTTTAAATATTCTCAATGACTTGGCTTCTGCAGCTGTCCTCGCCAATGAATTCCACATATTCCCCACACTCTGGCTGAAAAAATTCAGCTTCATCTCTGATCTAAGTGGGACTCCCCCTATTCTGAGGCTGTGCCCTTCGATCCTAGACTCACCCGCTGTAGGAAATATCCTCTTCACATCCATTCTATCTAGGCCAGTCAATAGGATTCAATGAGATCCCCCCTCATTCTTCTAAACTCCAGCAAGTACAGACCCAGAGCCTTCAAGTGCTCCTCATATGTTTTCATTCCCAGCATTATTCTTGTAAATGTCCTTCAGACCCTCTCCAATGCTTGCACAGCTTTTCTTAGGTAGGGGGCCAAACTGCTCATAATACTTCAAGTGGTCTGATCAATACCTTATAAGTCTTCAGTATCATATCCTTGCCCTCATATGCTAGTCCTCTTGAAATAAGGCTAACATTACATTTGCGTTCCTTACACTGATGCAAGCTGCAAGTTAACTTTTAGGGAATCCTGCACAAGGTCTTCCAAGCACCTTACCACTTCTGAATTTTGAATTTTCTTCCCACTTAGAAAATAGTCTTATGCCTTTATTTCTTCTACCAAAGTGCATGACCATGCACATCCCTACACTATATTCCACCTGCCACTTTGATGTCTATTCTCCCAATCTGTCCAAGTCCTTCTTCAGACTCCTGGCTTCCTTAACACTACCTGCCCTTTTACCTATTTTTGTAAACTTGGCTCTAAAGGCATTCATTCTATTGTCCAAATTGTTGATATATAATGTGAAAAGAAGCATATGCAATACCAACCCTTGTGGAACACCATTAGTCACTGTCAGGCAACCAGAATCATCGTCGTAGCTATCCCTCGAGGTCGAGGATGATGGTCTTTGTTCCGTTGAATCCACAGAGTGAAAACACCTGTGCATGTATTTGTTTAACGTGTATTTGATGTTGCACTCCAAGAAGCACATGATACTTCACAAATCAACCAACTGATTCCAGTGGCATGGAAACCATGACAACTGGAGCTGATGGATTTGTTGTAGTCTTCATCCGCCTTCACAGCCGTTGAGTTCGAAGTAACTTCGTCTACCTGTTCCACCGTTGAGGTTTTAGTTGGATTGTTCTTGTCAGGGACCTCACTCTCGACCTTATTGCCATGGGTGACCCTACCAGGAACATAGCTCCAGACGGCATCACTCTTGGGATCTCAGGACCACACAAGCTTCTCCACCATGACAAGATGACCATCCATGGAGAAGGCAACCAGTATAGGCCCCTCTTATTCCCATTCTTTGCCTCCTGCCAGTCTGCTAATCTTTGATCCATTTTAGTACCTTTCCTGTAATAACATAGATTCTTATCTTGTTAAGCAGCTTCATGTGTGACACCTTGTCAAAGGCCTTCTGAAAATCCAAGTAAACAACATCCACTGACTCCCTTTTAACTATCCTCCCTGTTATTTCCTCAATGAATTACAACAGTTTTGTCGGGAAAAATTTCCCCTCAAGGACTTTGGTTTACTTTATCATGCACCTCCAAGAATCCCAAAACTTTATCCTTAATAATGGACTCCAACATCTTCCAAACCATTGAAATTAGGCTAACTGGCTTGTAATTTCCTTTCTTCTATCGTTCTCCCTTCTTAAAGAGTGGAGTTATATTTGCGATTTTTGGAATATAGTGATTCTTGAAAGATCATTATTAATGCCTCCACAACCTTTTCAACTACCTCTTTTAGAATCCTGGGATGTAGTCTATCTAGTCCAGGTGGCTTATCTACCTTCAGACCTTTCAGCTTCCCAAGCACCTTTCATATCCAAGCAGCAACATTCACCTCTTCTCCCGGCACTCTTGAATTTCTTGCATACTATTAGCACCTTCCACAGTGAAGGCTGATGCAAAGTACTTATTGTTTGTCTGCCATTTATTTGCCCCCATTATTACCTCTCTAACATTTTTCCTGCAGTCTAATATTCACTCTCACCTCTCTTTTCCTGTTTATAAACAGCATCTCTTTTGCTTTTATGCAGTCTTTGACTACCCTTTATCAGCCACGCCGCCTTATGCTTCCTTTAGAATACTTCCTCATTTTTGGGAATTAAATAGCCTTCCAAATTGCCCCAAATTGGGCTGGGCAATGCACATGACAAAATGAGAACACAAAGCCGTGGCATGGACAGGACAAGGACCTTGGACGTGAACCTCCTGGTCAGGACAAGGGAATCCCAGCACCGGTCTGGGCAAGGTACTCCTGTTCTGGGTGAGGCACATGGACATGACAAGAACACAGAGCCTTGGTCAAGGAAGAGACAGGAACATGGAACTCCGAGACGGTACCCCTCCTTAGGTACAGGACATAGGGCCAGGACTCATCACACAGAACACTGAACACGACAGGGCAGTTCCCAGCACTAGGCAGCAGCAAAACAGCCAGACCTACCTCGCAAAGGCGTGGACACAGTCAAACAGTTGTGAAACAAGACTTGGCTCCAGGAGGGAGGTGAAGGGAAGGGATACAGACAAAGTGTTTGGACAGCAACAATCCAGCAGCCAGAGGCTGAATCCTGAAGCTATTTATCAGGCCAGCCCAATCAAGAATCAGCTGCCTCAACAAAAACTGGGAAAACCCGGAAAACCTAGAATAAGGCACGTGGACCGGACAGTGAACCAGAATGCAGATATCACAGACACCCATGACACCCACTTACTGAAATTTTACCCATCATCTGCCTGTCCTTCCTCAAGGTCTCACTATGTAATTCATCAACATGCATACTAACTGCCCCATACTCAACCCTATCACTCCAGTTCCCATCCCCCTGTCTAATAAGTTTAAACCCTCCCAAACAGCTCTAGCAAACCTGCCCACAAGGATATTGGACCCCCTCGTAACCCATCCTTTTCGTACAGATCATACCTTCCTCACAAGAGATTCCAATGATCCAGAAATCTGAAATATTGCCCCCTGCACCACTTCATCTGTACTATCATCCTAATCCTACTGTGAGAAATTGGGAGATTACTACCTTGGAGGTCCTGCTCTTCTGCCTCTTCTCTAACTCCCTATATTCACTAGAGAGAAACTCTCCCCCCTTCTGACCTATGGCACTATGCATCATGACATGTGGCTCCTCACTCTCCCTCTTGAAAATCCTCTACAACACTCTGACACATCCTGGACCCTCACACCTGGGAGGCAACGTATCTTCCTGGCTTCCCTTTCATGACCACAGAATCTCCTGTCCATTCTCCTAGCTATCAAGTCTCCTATCACTATCACTCTGACTGACTTCACCCTTCCCTGCTGAGTCTCAGAGCCAGCCACAGTGCCACTGGTCTGGCTGATGCTACTGTGCCCTGATAGGTCATCTTCCCTTGAAGTACCCAAAGGGGTATACTGATTGCTAAGGGAATTGCCACAGGGTCTTCTGTACTGACTGATTACTGTCTTCTCCTGGTGGACAACCATCTAATATCTGAAACCTGCACTCTGGTTGGGACCACCTCAGAAAAAATCTTACCTATAAGGGTTTTCAGCCTCCTGGCTGGTCCTGAGTGCATCCAGCTCGAGCTCCAGTTCCTTGACCTTGTTAATCAGGACCTGCAGTTGGAAGCACTTCCTGTGATGTAGTCATCAGGGAATCATCAAAAATCCTACATCTCACTGCCTGAAGTACCAACCTACCTACACTTGTTATACCTGAAACTTCTCAAGTTTAACTTCTAGCCTCCGGCAGCTCTTGCCCAGTCTGTTGGGCTAAAGCCTGACAACTTTAGCACTGCTCCTCTCCAAGAATGGATGCTCCCATAATGGCTGTTCTGCTTATACCTGACTTCTTTTTATTGGCCCCTGCCAAGTACCTAAATATCGTCATGATTGCAGCCAGATGAAAAGTTCCAAAAGTCCATGAGTTCATTTCAAACTTCATACTGCCTCACCATCAATGACCTCTCATAATGATTGCAGGCCACCAAAAGGTTCCAAACTCCCGGAGTTCTTTTTAAGCCTCTTTTTAAAAAAGGACAGGCATTGCAGCCATCAACTGTTGCTTCATCCTGAAGCATTAACGTTGTTTCTCTTTCCACAGATACTGCCTAACCTGCTGAATACTTCCAGAATTTTCTGTCCTTTTTTAAGATTTCTATCATCTGCAGTTCTTTTGGTTTGGATAAGCAATTCCCTGATGTGTTTGGAGTAAAGGGAGTTCTTGGTGGCTTTCAAGCCGACATTGCATGACAAACTTAACGTTCCTGTCCATGTTTCAAGCCTTCTCCAGTAATGCTGCCCAACTCTTGCTCAGCTGCATTGATGACTGCATTGGTGCTGTTTCATGCACCCATGCTGAGCTTGCCAATTTCATCAGCTTTGCCTCCAACCTCCACTCTGCCCTTAAAGTCACTTGGTCCATTTCTGATGCCACCCTCCCTTTTCTCAATCCTTCTGTATCCATCCCTGGACAACCGACCACCGACATCTTTTATGAAGCTACTGATCCCACAATCATTTTGACTATGCCTCTTCCCACTGCAAGCTCCTGTACTTCTTAGTTACTTCACCTCCACTGCATCTGTTCCCAGCATGCAGCTTTCCATTCCAAGACATCAGAGATGTCCTCCTTCTTCAAAGAATGGGGTTTCCCTTCCTCCAGTGTTGATTCTACCCTCAGTTGCATCTCCTCCTTTTTCCAGACATCCGCAATCACCCCATCTTCCTACCACCTTAACAGCGATAGAGTTCCTCTTGCCCTTACCTACCACCCCATGAACCTCCAGACCCAACTCATCATTCTCCACAATTTTCACCATCTCCAAAGTCATCCTACAAACGTATCTTTACCTCCCTCCCTCCACCTCTTGTTTTTCCACAGGAATCACTGCCTCCATGATTCCCTTGTCCATTCATCGCTCCCCAATAATCTCCTACCTGGCACTTATCCCTGCAGGTGACCAAAGTGTTATACCTGTCCATTCACCACCTCCCTCAGCTCCATTCAGGCCCCCAGACAGTCCTTCCAGGTGAGACATCACTTTGTCTGTGAATCCACTAGAGTTGTCTATTGTCTCCAGTGCTCCCAATGCAGACTTCTCTATGTTGAGTTAGACCTGTCATAAATTGGGGGACTGCTTACCAAACACCTCCGCTCCATCCGCCAAAAGCAGAACTTACCGATAGCCAAACCTTTTAATTCCCATTTCTCACTTCCATTCCGACATGTCCTCTTGCACCAAGATGAAGCCACTTTCAAGGTGGAGGAGCAACACCTCATATTTCATCTGGGTAGTCTCCAACCTGATGGCATGAATATCAATATCTCCTTCCAGTAAAAAAAATCTTTTCCCTCCCTCTCCCCTCTTCTTTTGTTCCTCATTCTGGCTTCTTATCTCTTCTTGCCTGCCTATCATCTCCCTGGGTCCCCTCCTCCTTCCCTTTCTCCTATGGTCCACTCTCTTCCATCAGATTCCCTTGTCCATTCATCCCTACCCAAATATCTCCCTCCTGGCACTTATTCCTGCAGGCAACCAAAGTGCTACACCTGTATCCCTTTACCTTTCCTATCCACCTGGCTTCACCTATCACCTTTTAGCTACCCTGCTTCTGCTCCCCCACCTTTTTATTCTGGCATCTTCCCCTTCCTTTCCAACCCTTAAGAGGGGCCTTGTTCCAAAATGTTGACTGTTTATTCACATCCATTGCTGCTGCCTGCTCTGCTGAGTTCCTCTAGCAGTTTGTGTGTGTTGCTTTAGATTTCCAGCATCTGCAGAATTTTTGTCAACATTGTTATGGCATCTGTGGGAGCTTACTGTGCACCGGTTGTTTGGTGTTATTCTTGTATTCAAAGGAGGAAGAAACAATGGCGCATGGGAAAATATGGGAGCACCTAGATAACATTTGAAAGAGCTGGTGCAGACAAGTGATATAATGGTCTATTCATGTGTTGCATAAGCCCATCAAACTGTTTGAGACTTCTTACAGAACAAAACTTAGTAAAGAAATGCAAGTCTTTATTTCCTGTCTCATGCACATTGGCCAAAGTTTCACTCACATGCTCAAGTGTTGCCCTGTACAAAGTAACAGCAGTCCTTCACACAATGGCTCTTTTGTCCCAAGCTCCCAGAACACAGGCTCCAGGTTTGGAACCATTTAGAATATCTTTGCCAAGAATGTCTAAGGAGACGTGGAGCCGACAGTGTTACCTTTGCTGGTTGGGCATACTTAGTGCCCCATGTTCAGAAACCAACCTTTGAGATCATGACATGTTCACTTACAACCCAATTTTATTATACTTATCAAAAAAAAAGCACAGAAACTATACAAAATACATCAGATCTGCAGATGTCTGCAAGTCTGCGTGTCCAGGCCGGGGTTGGCGGTAGGAGGCCAGTCTGTATGAATGGATGAAAGGAAGAAAAGGAGCTTGTTTTGCTGTTGTTGCATGTGTTGTCCGGCTGAACATTGTGGGCATGCAATTTTGGTGTCAGAATGTGCGTTGACGCTTGCAGGCTGCCCCCAGCACATCCTTAGGTTGTGTTGGGTGGTAACACAAATGACACATTTCACTGTATGCTTCATATGATAAATTAATCTGATCTGATCTGAAAAAAACAGAATCAGAATTTGTCATTGACATCAACTATTTAATCTCTCTCTCTCTCTCTCTCTCTCTCTCTCTCCTCATTGATGCTGCTTGATATTTGAACCACTTTCTGCCATGATTTCATGTCTTCAACATCTTTAGGATGTCGTTATTTTTATAACTAATTCCTTGTGACTTATCCAGTGAGGAACAGAGTCCTAGGGACATCAGATTGTTGGCAATCCTGAGTACATGCAATCTCTGCTTCCTGATTGAAGACTATCTTCCTCGTTTCCTTGCACTTAGCAATGACTGGAGTTGAGGATGCCTTATCTCTCACCTCCAGTTTCTTAATAAAAAATAATTAGGTAATTTTTTTTATTTCTGATAGTACCGATAAGTAAGATTTGCCACTTGCTGTATCCCATAATCATGGTTTACTCCAGGCATTCAAACAAAAAAAAAACAACCCATAAAAAGAATTACAAACCAGACCTATTCGATTTTCTAACCATTAGTGTATAATTACTAATCAAGCCCTGTAATTAGTGGTGTTCCGTCTAGTCAAACACTGAGATTGTTGAATCATTAAAAGAGTGATAATGAATTTCTCAGGCCAATGCTGATTACTGACGCTAATGTTACCCTTAACACCCAGTGCTGGTTTAGCACAGCAGCTTTAACGCAGCCATTAAAAGAGATTAGGGAAAATTGAAACTGACTTGTTGCTTTTACCTCCTATGGATCCCATCGCACAGTAACTAACCCTTCCAGCAATGTACTATACACTATGCAGTCCATTATCAGGATCTTTCCATCCGCTGCTTAAAGAATGTGCCCTGATTAACGAATCAAAATCAATATTACTTTAAAAACTCAGTCTCCGTAAGTGTAATGTGTTCACTTAACAAGCCTACAATAGCTTTAGTAATACAGTTCGGTGGTGAGGTCAAATGCAGCTTCACTTCAACAGAACTGGACAGCCACACACCTCTTACCCCCTAAACCTGAATTCAAGCAAGACACAGTTGCCAAAGCAAATTTGTATCGTGACCCAGTCAGTTGTCATTGGTGTTCTCTCTGACCAATGATTAAATAACAGCACAATATCAAACATTCTCATCATTGTTTCTTTCATGGGCTTTCTCATTTCTCCCACCAACCCTCCAAGACAGAAACATAGAAAACCTACAGCACAGTACAGGCCCTTCAGCCCACAATGCTGCGTCGAACATATACTTACTTTAAAAATTACCTAAGATTACCCATAGCCCTCTATTTTTCCAAGCTCCATGTACCAGGTCTCAACTCTCCACCAGCACCGACTTCTTTCACACTCCTAATTTTAATCATTCTATTGTTAATGTTTGTGAACTCTCAGCTCCAACACCCTGTCCTTAAATCTTCCACCTCTTTCTCTCTAAACTGCCCTATTTTTTGCTCCGCTTCCTAAAACTTATTTGATAATGCAGTTGCGAAATGTCTTAACATTTTCACTTTGGTCATGGCACTGCTTCAATAAAAGATGATATCAAGGATCAGGGCATAGAAGAGAGATGTCTGCCTTAAAAAGCTGCTCTGACATCTTCAGAGTACCAGCACATGTTCCACAGCTGTCCTTGTACTTCTCGATTTCAATTTGAAGTTTGTTGCCATCTGACTTTAAATACATACAACAAAATGAAACAACGTTCTTCCAGACCACATTGCACCCACACAACATATCTATCACACAGCACCTAAAACAAAATATTATACTATAAAAAGTTAATAAAATATAATTCAGAATGCCTGTGGGAAAACACAGCACAGATAAATAGTAACCAGCTCACTATCCTAGAGACAAGATCTCAGTGGTGGCAGGGTATTCATTAGTCTCACAAACTGAGGTGTTACTGAGTCTGGCTGTCCTCATCCTGATGCTCCTGTACATTCTTCCTGATGGTAGTGGGTCAAAAAGATTGTGGGATGGGCGGTAGGGATCCTCAGCAATGCTTTGGGCCCTTCATCTGTAACGCTCCTTAAATATATCACAAATAGGGGAAAGGAGAGCTTGATGAGCCTCTGAACAGTTTGTACTGTCCTCTGTAGGGTCTTGTGGTTCAATGCCGTGCAGCTTCCATAGCACACAATGATGCAGCCAGACAGAACACTCTCGATGGTGCTCCTGTAGAAAGCTGCCAGAACAGGGCATGCCTCAGCCTCTTCAGAATGTGTAGATGCTGCTGTGCCTTCTTGACTAGAGAGGAGGTGCTGTGGGTCCAGGTTTGATTGTGCAATATGTGCAAGACTGAAGAATTTTGTGGTCTTCACCGTCTTTGCAGCAAAACCAGAGACATGAAATAGAGAGTGTGCTTTTCCGAAGTCCACAATCATCTCATTTGTTTGTCCACGTTGAAGCTCAGGTTTTTGCTCTCGTACTATTTGACAAGCCTCTCTGTGTGCTGACTGATCGTTGTTGCAGAAGAGGCCAACCACTGTAGGATCATCAGCGAACTTGATGACGCAGTTTGATGTGGTTTTGCACTGCGTTCTCTTGTTTAAGATATGAAATGCAAAACAGCTCTACTGCCTCATAACCTCATTGATCTGGGTTCGTTCCTGACCTTGGGTACAATTTGTGGAGCTTCTAGTCAAGATGATGCCTGCATACAACGTTCCTTTGGTTGTTATATTCTGGATAGATTATGAAACCATGTATTTCACTTTTTTATGTCTTCTACGTTTGTTTATCATCTTGAATGTGATTCTGAAACTGTTGGAGCCCATGATTTGCAGAATCCTGGGAGGCAGAGGCAGCATGTGAGGATCTTGTGTCGAGAAGACTACGGGATGGCTCCAGGGCACGAGCTGATGTTTAACTCCATTTCACTGACTAGAGCTTCCATTTTTCACCAATTAAAGTGATGAGGGAGAAAGAAGCATCGAAGGTGGAAGGTGAGTGCCAGCTGCCTACCTTTCGATTGCTGGTGAGATCGCTCTGCTGCCAGAGAGGGGAGACTGCCTTCTGATCGCTGGAGGATCGCTCTGCTGCAGAGAGGGGAGACTGCCTCTTCATCACTGGTGAGATCGCTCTCCTACAGAGAGGGGAGACTGCCTTCTGATCGCTGGGGGATCGCTGTGCTACCAGAGAGGGGAGACTGCCTCTTCATCACTGGTGAGATCGCTCTGCTACCAGAGAGGGGAGACTGCCTTTTGATCGCTGGTGGGATCGTTCTGCTGCTGCAAAGGGTAAATTCAGCTGCTGTGCTCAGAGAATCTTATCCAGGTTTTCTGTGTTTTGGATATGGACTTGGCCTATAGACTTTTTTCAGTCTTATAATTATTTATATTCTGTGTTTTTCACCCGGTCTTTCTCATTTTTTGTGTGTGGGTGCAGGAGGATTTGGGGGTCAATGTGCTTGTTCCATTTTTGTTTGCTTTTTGTTCAGGGAGGAGGGATTTGGGGGTTGATAATCATATTGCCATTCTTCTCTTTCCTAAGTTCATGGCAATCTGAAGAAGAAGAATTTTAGAGTTGTAGACATTGATAATAAATGAAGCATTGAAACTTTGGAGAGGTTTACACTTTCTCCCTGTGACCATGTGGGGTTCTTCCTGGTGCTCTGATTTCCTCCCATGTCTCAAAAATGTGCTGACAAGTTAACTGGCTACTGTAAATTACTGTTTACTACAGATGAGTGTGAAATAATGATGTAGAGTTGCTGGACATGTGAGAGACAACTAGTCACAAGCAAATAATGGGGAAATGGGACTGATAGTTCTGTTCTGAGAACTGCCATGAACTTAAAGTGGACTTTGTCTAAGTCGTAAGAGGATATGAGAAAATGCAGCATGGTCCCAGAGACAGAAATACAATAACGACCAGTAATGCAAGAAGGGAGGTGTACTTAATGTTCTTCTCTGAATGACTTTCATGTTTTTCCTTTGTTTTGTGTGACTATCTGGAGAAGAGAAGCTTCAGAGTTGTATATAGATACATGCTTTGATAATAATAAATGAATGAACCTTTGGGAGATAACTATCGACCAGGACTGAAAGAAGACTTAATGATCTTCCAGTGATACTGGGAAAAATCAAAATGAAGCAAGTTTTAAGTTAAAGAGAAAATAGAGGAAGGAATCTGAGAATGAAGAAGAAAGCTGTAATGGGGTGGAAGCTTGCTGTAGTTGAATGTCATGACTGATGCTGGAAAGGCCCCTGTATATATATTTTCCTTATAATATAAGCAACCATTTCAACCCATCAAGTCTATACCAATCAAGATTCTCCACTGATATTTACTTAGAGCTTATTTTCAATCACAAATCCATTAACGACATCCTGGTTCTCCTACAACCCCACCCACACACTAGGGGCAATCTGCAACTTGCCAGTACATCTTTGGGATGTGTGAGGGAACTGGAGCACCCAGAAGAATGCCACACCTTCAGAGGGAGAACATGCAAATTCCACGCAGACAGCATCCAAGGTCAGGTCACTGGAGCTGTGAGGTACCCGCTCTACGAGTCCTTCTAAAGAAGCACTGTAAATATTCAGAGAAAAGGGAAAGCTGAAATAGCAGAAAAACAAAGAAGAAAAAAACACAAAATGCTGATAATGTGAGGTACAATGTCAGAACTGCTGTGATCTGAAATTGTTGAGTTCAGCATTGATTCATAAAGGCTAAACATTGAGGTGTTGTTCTTTGACCTTACATTGGAGTTTGCTGGAATAAGGTAAGAGACCATAAGCAGAGTGTTCAGTGAGATAGAAAGTTAAAATGACAGACAACCAAAAGCTTTGTGGAGATATCCTGCAAAGAGGTGATCCACTTTGTGTTTGTTTTCCCCAAAGCAGAAGAGAGCAGTGGATAGTAAATGGGCAGAAGTACAAATGAATCACTGCTACATCTTGAGGAATGTGCGGGTCCCCAACTGTGGAAAGGGGAAGAGCTAAAACAGCAGACACTTCAACTCTTGCATTTACTTAGGGAGTTGCTGTGGGAAGGACACTGAGTATTGCAGAATATAGAAGAATAGAACAGAGCATCTGAGAAGAAAAAGATCTTTCAAAGTGCTGAATTGGTGGAAAGGAGAACATATCTCTGATGTTGGATTATGCTGGATGTAAATAAAGGAAAATCCATTGAGTGCAGTATGATACACCTGTTAGAAGGAAAGGTATCTTACAACCTTTCTCAAGGTTTGCAGCATTCAAGACAGTGGCCTGCACCATCTTCTCCAGGGTTCTTTGGGAAAGGAACTGACCCTAGTCTTGCCAAAGCTGCCACGACTTATCACAAAAATATACCAGTAGCTACCTCAGTATGTATTAACCATTACTTGAAACATATCAACTTCATTCTATTTCTGGTCATGTAACAACACTGGTGGAGAAAGGAGACATTGAAGGAAGTTTTATTGCTACATTTTCTCCTAAGTCCCAAGTCAATGAGTTACCAATCCAATGTTGGAAGTTGTTTTGTTCACCAAATAATCATCAGTGCATACTACACACAAAAAATGCTGGTGGAACGCAGCAGGCCAGGCAGCATCTATAGGAAGAAGTATAGTCGATGTTTCAGGCCGAGACCCTTCATCAGGACTAACTGAAAGAAAAGGTAGTAAGAGATTTGAAAGTGGGAGGGGGAGGGGGAGATCGGAAATGATAGGAGAAGACAGGAGGGGGAGGGATGAAGCTAAGAACTGGAAAGGTGATTGGCAAAAGGGGTACAGAGCTGGAGAAGGGAAAGGATCATGGGACATGAGGCCTAGGGAGAAAGAAAGGGGGAGGGGAGCACTGGAGGGAGATGGAAAGCACGCAAGGAGTGATTGTGAGAGAGACAGAGAGAGAAAAAAAAGAGAGAAAAAGGGGAATAGTAAACAATCAAATAAATAAATAAGGGATGGGGTAAGAAGGGGAGGAGGGGCATTAATGGAAGTTAGAGAAATCAGTGTTCATGCCATCAGGCTGGAGGCTACCCAGATGGAATATAAGGTGTTGTTCCTCCAACCTGAGTGTGGCTTCATCTTGTCAGTAGAGGAGGCCATGGATAGACATATCAGAATGGGAACAGAAACATCGACTGTACTTCTTCCTATAGATGCTGCCTGGCCTGCTGCATTCCACCAGCATTTTGTGTGTGTTGCTTGAATTTCCAGCATCTGCATATTTCCTCATGTTTGCATCAAATCATACCACTAGTTCTCTAATGAAAATACATTAAAATAGGAAATCATAATAACTTTAAAAAGAGGAGAAATCTGTCTTCAGTTGTAATTTCTAAATAGGTGGAATCATATTGTTCACCAGTTGGAGACATATCATAATATTCCACTCCCAAATCTTTAACAATGCCGATATCAGGAGGTGCATATAACGACAGTCAACCCAAGACATCAGCTCTGTGCTTCTCCATAGAAACTGCTGACCTTCTGAGTTCCTCCAGCTTTTTTTGTGTGTTGCCTTGGATTTCCAGCACAATTACATTCAACACAACCGACAAAGATTTAATTTCTCCCTATTGATTTTCTCTTTGGTGGGTATTTGTGACTCAAAATAGAGAGTAGCTATGTCATGTAGGTGGTCCATCACCACTCCAGAAGAAATAACCACCCAAATGACGTCCCCATGGACCCTATCTTTACAAGCCTTCACACAACATTAGAAGCCAGCACAATACATCGGCACCTTTTTCTTTCACTATTACACGTCAAGTAGATTCAGAAACTTCTGACAGCACCAGAACACAAATATCACAGATCCAATACTACCTGGATCCGATGAGTGAGCATAGCCAGCTGACCTTATTGGCAGGAGAGGATTCCTTTGAATGTGCCAAATTGGATTTAAGTGACTAAGACAAGCTGTGAAGACTGGAAAACCATGTGGAGATTGAATAGTCAATAAGTCAAAGTAATGAATACTTCCTGCATGCTCTATGCTGCCTCAGCCCTCTTGAGTGTTACAGTCATTGTCTGAATCACAAAACAACTATCAGAAAGAACTAACTATAATAACTACCAACAGGTTTGTTCCTGCTATTTCTTCACAAAGGTATGCTGTCCTCTGTTAGAGTGGAAATATACCCACCGATCAGATGAGTTCCCGTGCCTATCGAGGCCAGTCACATTTGTCAGTGCAAATTATGGTATAGTTAAGCTGCAAGTGGTACCTAGGAGTATAGGAATTATCAAGAAGGACAGTTCAGGTATTATAGTCTGCACAATGGTATGTTTCATTGTTGTGCTATATAATGAGTAGAGCATTTTATGAAGTAAGATGAAGCATTGTATGTATCCCTCATTGTATTGTCTTCTGTCTCTGCCTCTAAGAGACCCAAATTTACTTTTCCATGGCCTCCTCTACTGTCAAGATGAAGCCACACTCAGGTTAGAGGAACAACACCTGATATTCCATTTGGGTAGCCTCCAACCTGATGGCAGGAACATTGATTTCTCTAACTTCCGTTAATGCCCCTCCTCCCCTTCTTACCCCATCCATCATTTATTTATTTGTTTGTTTGTTTATCTATCTATGTATTTATTTATTTATTTA
This sequence comes from Hypanus sabinus, assembly GCF_030144855.1. Taxonomy (NCBI): domain Eukaryota; kingdom Metazoa; phylum Chordata; class Chondrichthyes; order Myliobatiformes; family Dasyatidae; genus Hypanus; species Hypanus sabinus. The sequence continues at coordinate 31,977,085 of NC_082726.1, read as the reverse complement.
ACCCCCCCCCCCCCCCCACCACCACCATTTTTCTCTCTCTCTGCCTCTTTTAGAATCACTCCTTGCCTGTTCTCCATCTCCCTCTGGTGCTCCCCTCTCCCTTTCTTTCTCCCTAGGCCTCCCATCCCATGATTCTTTTCCTTCTCCAGCTGTGTATCCTTGCCAATCAACTTTCCAGCTCTTAGCTTCATCCGTCCCCCTCCTGTCTTTTCCTATCAGTTCAGATTTCCCCCTCCCCCTCCCACTTTCAATCTCTTACTATCTGTTCTTTCAGTTAGTCCTGACAAAGGATCGCGGCCCAAAACGTCAACAGTGCTTCTCCTTATAGATGCTGCCTGGCCTGCTGCGTTTCACCAGCATTTTGTGTGTGGTGCTTGAATTTCCAGCATCTGCAGATTTCCTCGTATTTGCGTTTTCTACTCACTGTTTTCTTTTGCAAATATGTAGAAACTTTTACCTTTGTCTTTACTATAGCTTGTTAGAATACTTGCATTCTAGCTTCTCCCTCTTTATCAAGCCATTGGTGAAGCGACTGAAGACGGGATGGTCCGGAGTGTGCTGAAGGTGGTGAGCTGCCTGTGCTCACAGAATGTGTGGAGCAGGTTAAGACCTACAAGTATCTGGGAGTGCAGTTAGAAGAGAAGCTAGACTGGACTGCCAACACAGATGCCCTGTGCAGGAAAGCACAGAGTCGACTGTACTTCCTCAGAAGGCTGGCGTCATTCAATGTTTGTAGTGAGATGCTGAAGATGTTCTATCGGTCAGTTGTGGAGAGTGCCCTCTTCTTTGTGGTGGCGTGCTGGGGAGGCAGCATTAAGAAGAGGGACGCCTCACGTCTTAATAAGCTGGTAAGGAAGGTGGGCTCTGCTGTGGGCACAGAACTGGAGAGTATGACATCGGTGGCAGAGCGGAGGGCGCTGAGTAGGCTATGGTCAATCATGGAAAACCCTGAACATCCTCTGCACAGCACCATCCAGAGACAGAGAAGCAGCTTCAGCGGCAGGTTGCTGTCAATGCAATGCTCCTCAGACAGGATGAAGAGATCATTACTCCCCAACGCCATTCGGCTCTACAATTCAACCACCAGGGGCAAGACATGTTAAAGTGCCGGGGTTAGGACTGAGCTTAAGTTGCCACTCAATGCACTTTAGTAAACTATTTAAGAACTTTTTAAAAGCTATTTATTAATGCTTTTTGGGAGGGTGATTTTAGATGCATATCATATTTATACTGAGTTAAATACTGTATGTAATTAGTTTTGCTACAATAAGTGTATGGGACACTGGAAAAATGTTGAATTTCCCCTTGGGGATGAATAAAGTATCTATCTATCTATCTATCTATCTTTACTCACCCTCCTCATGACCAGGCCCCCACACGAGCTTCCTGAATAAAACGAGCTCTACTCTGAGCAGCGTTCAACTGCAAATCCATACAATTGCTTTCATAGTTGCCAAGACATATTCAAGGTTGCGCAGGTTGTCAATGCTGTCAAGTCGAATACCTGTGAATGTGTCTGACAGATGGGAACACTCATAATCTATTAAATATGAAGCACACTTTAAAATCTTTTTTTTAAATTAAAGAATTGTTACAAAGCTATAAGATGTTTTAAATAGTCAAGTGCATTTAATAATACACAGTTTTAAAATCTACTGTACATCCATGAATCTTACTGCTCTCTCCTTCATGGCTTGTCTTCTCCAATGTAGTGAGTTCTCCAAGAGCTCTCCAGTTCTCATCTAGGGCATGTTCATTTATCAGGTTTCCTAACACTGCAGTGTTCTATGACTTTACGACTATGAAACAAAAAAAATGATGGAAAAACTCAGCTGGTCAGGCAGCATCTATAGAGAGAAAAGCAATTAACATTTCAGATTGAAGACCCTTCATCAGAACAGTAAGGATTTCATCTCATGGGAAGTGAATTACCTGCAACTCTTTGACAAGTCATTGTTGAAGAGTGGTTCAAATGACAATACCTAGACACAAGAGGTCCTGTAGATGCTGGATATCTAGAGCAATACACACAATGTTTTGGAGGAGCTCAGCAGGTCATGCAAAATTCTTGGATGGGAATAAACAGTCGATGTATCGGGCCAAGACCATTCAGCAGGACTGGAAAGGAGGGGGAGAAGTCAGAAAAAGAAGGTGGGGAGTGGGAAGAAGAAATACAAGGTGGCAAGTGATAGGTGAAACTGGGTGAAGGGGGCTGCAGTAAAGAGTTAAGAAGTTGATTGCTGGAAGAAGTAGTGGGCTGAAGTGGGAATCTGATAGGAGAGGACAGAAGACCTTGAAAGAAAGGGAAAGCAGAGGAGCAACAGAGGGAGGTGATGGGCAGGTAAGAACAGGTAAGAACAGAATGTCTGAAAGGGAAACAAGAATGGGGAATGGTGTAGGAGAGAAGGTTGGGGTTGGGGTTTGAGAAATTGATATTCATACCATCAGGTTAGATGCTACCAAGACGGAACATAAAATGTTGCTCTTCCAACCTGAGTGTGGCCTTATTGTGGTAGTAGAGGAGGCTATGGACTGACATGTTGGAATGGGAATGGGAAGTCGAATTCAAATGGGTGTCCACTGGAAAAACCCGATTTTTGTGGCAGGCAGAGTGAAGATACTTGATGAATCAGTTTCCAAGCTATGTCCAGTCTCACTGTTATATAGGAAGCCATGCCAGGAGCTCCAGATACAGTAGATAACCCCAACAGACTCCCAAGTGAAGTGACAATATGGCAATACCATAGAATCCCTCAGGAGGTTTGGGACTTCCCCATTCATGCAGGAACTTTGATTTTATAAAGGCACAATTACACAAGGAAATTCTGGTAGTTACGGTCAGAATTGTTGCAATTTCTCAGGAAACTTCAGACCCTTGATGCCTGGCATATTTCTGAATTCACAGGAACCTGTCCCTGTTGTAAATATTGAAAATCACTAGATCTAGTCAACAATACGAGAGACAGAAAAAAACAATGACAGACCTATTAAGACAGCATCATTAATAAGGAAGATGCTGGAATCCATTATGAAAGATGTAGTAACCAGACACTTGGAAAACCAATGGATAAGTCAGAATTAATGTAGATAAATAAAAATTGCCTTTGCCAATTAGGAGTAGGGTATGTACTGTAAGTGAAGACCGGTGAAGCTAATATATTCAGATTCTGAAAATGCATAAGTTGTCACACAAAAAGTTGGAATTAACAGAGCTGTGAACATATGGCCAGAGGAGGATTAGTTAAAGTATATAAAAACACAGAGAGTAGGAATAAATAATGGGAAATGAGTAGGTTGTTACTTAAAGACTGAATTGATCCATAATCAACATTAGTGGCCTTGATGAACACATTAAATTTCAGTATAGATACAAATCAGATGGATCATTGAAAACCTAATAAGGATACAAACAAATTGAACAGATGTGCAAGAAGACAAAGTCGAGTTTATTGTCATATGCGCAAGTACATGCATGCTCAGGTGCAATGAATACCTGACCAGTAGCAGCTCCTTAGGCGAGTAGATGATGGATGTAACATCAATGTTAGGAAGGACAAGCCAATGATTGGGTACAAGTGCAGACAGAGCAAAGAGTTAAATTGTCCTACAAAGGCAAAATTCAAAAGGGCGAAGGATGCAGGACTGAAGGTGCTATATATAAATGCGTGTACCATTCGGAATATGGTGGACAAACTCGTGGAGCAATTAGAGATTGGAAGGTATGACATTGTGGGCATCACTTGAATGAAGGCCATGGTTATGAGCTTAATGTCAAAGGATATGCTTTGTATTGAAAGGATGGGCAGGAAGGCATAGGCAGTGGTAAGGCTCTGTAGGTAAGAGATAGAATTGCATCTTAGAAAGAGGTGACATAGGATCAGAAAATGTTGAATCTTTGTGCGTGGAGTTAAGAAATTGCAAAGGTAAAAATAAACAGTATGGGAATCATATATAGGCCTCCAAATAGCAGCCAAGATGTGGGCTGGAGATTGCAAAGGGAGCTGGAAAAAGCATGTAATGTGTGGTGTAATAACTCAGATCTTATTAGGGAGCTTAATGTAAAGGAACCCTTAGGAGACAGTGATCTCAATATGATTGAATTCACACTGCAGTTTGAGAGAAAGAAGCATAACTCACACATATCAGTATCACAATGGAATAAAGGGAATTACAGAGACATGAGAGAGGAGCTTGCTCAGGTGGTTTGAAGGAGGATACTGGTGGGGATGACGGCAGAGCACAGATGGCTGAAGTTTCTGGGAATAGTTCATAAAGCGCAGGATAGATATGTCCCACAGGGGAAGAAGTTTTCAAATGGCAGAGATAGGCAGCTGTGGGTGACAAGGGAAATTAAGTACTGCATAAAAGCCAAGGAAAGGCTATATAAGACAACAAAAATGAGTGGGAAGTTGGATGATTGGGAAACTTCTAAAATCCAAAAAAAAGGCAACTAAAAAAGCAATAAAAAGGGAAAAGATGAAATATGAGGGCTAACAAGCCAATAATATAAAGCAGGATATGAAACATTTTTTTCAGTTATATAAAGAGTAAAAGGGAGGTGAGAGTTGATACTGGATTGCTGGAAAATTATGCTGGTGAGGTAGTAATGAGGGACAATGAAATGACTTCACTGTGGAAGATGCTAGCAGAGTGTCCAAGTTTCATGAGTGTCAGGGAGCCATTGTTATTACAAAGGGAAAAGTGCTAGGAAAACTCAAAGGTCTTAAGGTGGTTAAGTCACCCAGACCAGATGGATTACATTGCAGAGTCCTGAGAGAGGTTGCCAAAGAGATAACTGAATCATTGGTCATGATCTTTCAAGAATCACTTGTTTCTGGTATGGTCCAGGAGGACTGCAAGATTGCAAATGTCACTCCACTCTTTAAGAAGGGAGCAAAGCAAAAGAAAGGAAACTATAGGTCAGTTAACCAAACCTCAGAGGATGGGAAAGTGTTGGAGTCCATTATTAAGGATGAGGTTTCAGGGTACTTGAAGACTAACGATAACATAAGTCAAAGTCTTCTCTGACATATCTGTTAGAGTTCTTTGAGTAAGTGACAAGTAGGATGGACAACGGAGAGGCAATGGATGTCATTTACTTGGATTTTGTGCATATTTCAGACTCTGTGCTGTGCTCCTATGTCTTACAGAATTATATAAGCAGCATTCACAAGAAAAACAAATTATACATAAGCTATACACGTTTTCCAAGAAAGAGCACAGTTAGAACCAAAAAGTCTATTGTGCTACAATATGATCACAGTGCTGCTCTATTGAGGTAGTAATTAATGTTTCACAGTTTAGTGTTGGTTCAAAAGCCAAGTGGTTGAAAGAAAATAGCTGTATTTGAACTTATTGGTGTAGCAATTCAGACTTCTGTACCTTTTGTCTAATGGTAACTGTGAGAAGATGGAATGGCTTGAATGGTGGGAGCTTTGGTGGTGGACATTGCCTTCTTAAGACAGTGCCTCCTCTGGATACAATCAACAATGGGGAGGGATATGCCCATGATATATTGTTTACACCTTCTCATACTCCTGTGCACTTGAATCACTGTGGTAGTCAATGAAGTAACTGCTCAAGTGACAGATAGGGTGCAATGTCAGAAAACATGAAGTACTTGTAGTCATAAAGAAAACGGACAAAGAAGTTGACTTTAGAAATGAATAGAGTTATTGACATGAGTGAAAAATTGGTTGGGAGGTAGGAGGCAGCTAGCAGGTACTATTGTAATCTGGTACATATTGTCCCAGGAATCAGCTTTCACAAATTTTCACTATATTTATTAACAGGCTAGCGAAACAAAGAGTTTACCAAAGTTTGTAAATAACTAAATTAGGAAAAGCAGTGAGCAGTGCAGATAGGAACAAGTAAGGCCAGGGACCTATGAATAGATTTAGTTGGCATCAAAATAATGGTGGAGGGATTTAAATGTGGTTAAGTAGGAGGTCATCTAATTTAGATATAAGAGAAAGATGTTGGAGTATTTTAAATGATGAAAAATGAGAAACTGCAGCAGAGCAAAAGGAATTGGGAATATAAGTAAATAATGCTTTTGAGTTAGTAGACTGGTACAAAAAGCAATCATAAAGACTAATAGAGTATTGGTCTTTGAGATAAAGATGCTGGAATACAAAGGGGAGAATTTTGCACATCAGTTATGTGGAGTTTTGACTGGAACCCTTCTGGATGACAGTATTCAGTTTTAGAAAACACTCTTCAGATATATTTGGCCTTGGAGTGATCATAGTATAGAAGCACCAAAATGATTGATTAGGTGCAGAAAATTTAAGGGAACTTGCTGTCAAAGGAGTTCAAAATGTTGATGCCTTTAGTAAATTGGATATGAATACATTACTTCCTTGGCCAAGGGAATCATGCAAGGAAATATGAAATTAGAAAAGGGAAATATGGAAGCATTTCATCAAGCAAAAGAAATCTCACTCAAAATCAGTGGATACTTAATTTCAGGATAGCTTCTTGAAGAATGTAGAAGAGTGCAAATGTGCTACAGATGAACCAAATTTATTATTGTGGTGGTCAGGTCTGAGACTGAGAACCACCCCAGAGAAGCTGCACAAACAGCAACTGAGGAACGTTTACTGTTGTTATATGGATAAGCACCAGCGCTGGTTTCACAAAGCAAAATCTCACACACGACATTCTTGGGATTTGTACTTTACCAGTAAGGCTGGAATTTATCTCATTTACCTAATTGCCTTTGAGAAAGTAATGGTGAGTCACATTCTTGAACCTTCGCTGTCTGTCTGGTGACGATAGGGCCATTGTGTTGTTGCGGAGGAAGGTCCAGGATTCAGACCCAGTGAGAATGAAGGGTTGATGATATGCTTCCAAGTCAGGATGGTTTGTGAATTGGAGGGAAACCCATGGTTGGTGGTGTTCTAATGCATAGTCTCCAACCTGATTCTATGAAAAGGAAAAAATGAGAATGTCAGGAAAAAAATGATAATGGAAACAGACTAAGGAAGGCCAATGAAATTTGGCATGTCCCTGTCAACTCTTGTCAAATTTTATTGATGCACCATTGAAAGCTTTCTGAGCAATTAGAGGCATTGGTGAACTTTCTTGGCTCTGACTTCAACATGGTTGGACCCCCATCGCAAGGGTGTTGTGATGCCATTGAGCTGTCAGCTTCCATTATCATTTTTCCCAAAAGACCACCCTCCCCAGTTCTCTCCCCCAACAGTATCCATGGTATCAAGCTTGACTGAGAGCTGGGAAGCCACAGGAGACTCGTGCACAACCTGTCCTTTCCTGGTAGTTACCCATGTCCTTTTGGCTGCTTGGTATGTCAACCACTCTGCATGAGACCTCAGGAAATTGTACAGAGTTGTAGAGACATCTCAAAACATCATGGAAAGGAGCCTCCCCTCCATGGACTCTGTCTATACTTTTTCTTGTATCAGTAAAGCAGCCAGCATAATCAAAGCCCCATCTACCCCAGACATTCACTCTGCTCCCCTCTCCCATCAGGCAGAAGATACAAAAGCCTGAAAGCTCGTAAAACCAGGCACAAGGACAGTTTCTATCCCACTGCTATCAGGTTCCTGAATGGACCTCTTGCACAATAAGATGGACTCTCGGCCTCACAATCTACCTTGTCATGATTTTGCACTTTATTGTTCACCTACACTATACTTTCTCTGCAGCCTTTACACTTCATTCTGCACATTGTTATTTTGCCGTTTTATCTTAACACACTGTGATTTTTAATGTACAAGCAGTATGCAAGACAAGCTTTCCACTGCATCTTGGACTTTGAGACGTTGCCTCAGTTGTACAGCAGGATAGGTCTACGTTCAAGTGAGCAATAGTGATGGAGGACTTTTAAGCCAGGGCACAGGTAAGTATGTCTGTGAATTTGAGTGAGACTCTAGAATGGTGAGTTGCCTCTCTGGGGAAAAGATCAAGGTGTCTCTGATTGGGAAATATGAACAGACAGAGATAAAATTAATGCTGCTACTAACAACACAGGTAGGAAGAGAAATAAGATCTTTCCTGCAAAAACAAAGTTTGTGAGTTAGATAGAAAGTTCATAAGCAGGACTCTAGTTCAGTAATCTTCAGATTACTCCCAGTCAGTGATAGTGAAACAATATAAGGTAACACAGTTAAATGAATGACAGAGAAACTTGTGCAAAGGGGAGTAATCAGAGATCTCTCTTCCAGGGTGGATGAGATCTGCAAAGAAGTATTGGCTGCATTGAAACTGTAGGGGCACAAATATCCTCACAGTGGCAGTGCTACTTGAGAAGGATTAAAGTAACATGGCAGGTGGTGGGAACTGGAGCAATAAGCCAGTGAGTGGAAGAATAAAAAGGAAGATTAAGTGCATTTATTATCAGAGTATTTATATATCACCATATATTACTTTGAGATACATTTTCTTGCTGGCATTCACAGTAAGTACAAAGAAAACAACAGAGTAAATGAAAACCACACACAACAGAGACGGACAAACAACCACTCTGCAAAAGATAGTAAAATGCAAAAAGAAAATAATAATAAGTATCTAAGCAATAAATATCAAGTTGTAGAGTCCATAAAAGTGAGTCTATAGTTTGTGAAATTAGTTCATTTTTGGGGTGAGTTAAATTATCCCCTCAAGTTCATGAACCTGATGGTGTGGGACTTGAGGCTCCTATACCTCCTTCCTGATGGCAGCAGCAATAAGAGAGTATGGACTAGATGGTGAGGCCTTGATGATTGAAGAAAGATGGGAGAGGAGAGAGGATCATATGAGAAAGGAAAGGAGGCGGGGACCCAGGGGGAGGTGAAAGGCAGGTGATGACAGGTAGGAGGCAAGCATGAGGAATAGAAGAGGGGAAAGGGAGGGACTTTTTTATTGGAAGGATAAATCGATATTCATGCTATCAGATTGGAGGTTACCCAGACAGAATATAAGGTGTTGCTCCTCCATCCTGGAGGTGGCCTCATCTAAAGAGGAGGCCAGGACCCAACATGTTGGTACAGGAATGAAAATTGGAATTAACATGTTTGGCCACTGGGAAGTTTCACTTATGGAGGATTGAGCGGAGGAGCTCAACAAAGTGATCCCCAAATTTATGATGGGTCTCACCATTGTAGAGGAGGCAGCATCAGGAGCCCTGGCCACAATAGATGACCTGAACAGATTCACAAGTGAAGCATTGCCTTACCTGTAAGGTTTGCTTGGGGCCCTGAATGGGGGTAAGGGAGGAGGTGAACCGTGAGGTGTGGCACTTTATCCATTTAGGGTTATGTGCCAGGGTAGAGATTAGCGGGGAGGGACGAATTGACAAGGGAATCTAGGAGGGAGCAATCCTTATGGAAAGTGGAGGGAGGCGGGAGATAAAGATATGTTTGGGAAGGATATGAAACATTTAGGAATCTGAAATCAGACAGTACCTTTGAGGAATATAAAGGAATTTGGGAAGAAAGGAATTGGAAAGGCTAAAAGCAGTTCTGAAATGCATTGGAGAACGTGATTAGTGAAAATCACACTATTTTATGCATACCTTATCAGCCAAAGGGTAGTAAGGAAGGGGTAGGACAAAGGAGCGAATCTATGCCTGAAAACAGAACAATAACTTGAGATATTAACTAGCCATTTTGCAATGGTATTCATCAAGGAGGAGGACACAGAACATGGTGAGTTCAGGGAGGGATATGTTGATATAGGGCTTGTTGATATCAAGAAGGAGGAGGTGTTGGGTCTCTTGGTAAATTCATTTATTAATTGAGATACAACATGGAATAAGCTCTTCCAGCCTTTCAAGCCATACCAATTTAACCCTAGCCTACTCATAGAACAATTCACCATGACCAATTAGCCTAGTACGCCTTTGGACTATGGGAGGAAACCAGAACACCTGGAGAAAAACCAAGCATTACACAGAAAATAAGTACAGGTCCTTACAAATGACATTGCAATTAAACTCCAAACTCCGGCACTCTGAGCTGTAATTGGATTAAACTAATCGCTACGCTACTGTGGTGTTCGAGATGTATAAGGTGGATAAGTCCCCAGGGCCTGGTGGTCAATCCCAGATTTTAAGTAAAGGAAGGCTCAAGATTTCTGGATTCTTGATATAGATCTTTCTATCCTCTTTGGCCATAAGTGAGGTCCCAGAGGACTGGAGAGGAGCCAATGTTGTTCTTTTGTTTAAGAAGGGCAATAATGATAATCCAGCAAATTATTGGGCTGTGAGAATTGTGATAACGGTTTGAAAATTATTACAGAAAATACTAAGGGACAAGATTTACTCATACTTGGAAAAACATATCTTAATTTTACTCTTATGTATTATGATTGATGAAAGTAGGGCATTGTCTTTGTCTGGATTGAATTTAGCAAAGTATATGACAAAGTCCTTCAATCATAGGCTAATGCAGAAATATAAGGTACATGAGGATCCACAGTAATTTGATAGATTGCATGCGTCATTTGCTTGGCCATAGTAGTCAAAGGGTAGTGGCGGAGAGGTCCAATCATGACTGGAGGTTTCTGTCAGAGTGTTCTGCAGGATTCAGAGTTGATTTCTTTGCCATTTCTGATATAGATGTTGGGTTGATTAGCTAGATAGTAGAGAACACAAAAACCAGCAGGGTTGTTGCTAGTGAGGAAGGATTCAGCAGGATGTAGACCAGTTGGAAATCTGGGCAGAAAAATGGCAGATGGAGCTTAATCTGCAAAATTATAAAGTGTTGCACTTTGGGAGGTCAAATGTCGGAGGAAAGTATACAGTCAATGTTGGAACCTTTAGAAAAATTAATTAGAGTTAGGGTTAAGGTAAGGCCATTGGGGTACAAGTCCATAGCTCTCTGAAAATAGTAACAGAAGTAGAATTAAAATGTTTGGCCACTGGGAAGTTTCACTTATGGAGGATTGAGTGGAGGAGCTCAACGAAGCGATCCCCAAATTTATGATGGGTCTCACCTTTGCAGAGGAGGCAGCATCAGGAGCACCGGCCACAATAGATGACCCGAACAGATTCATCAGGCCTTCCCTGGTTCATACATTGAGTATAAAAGCCAGTAAGTCCTGCTGTATAACCTGGTTAGGGAACCTTTGGAATATTGTGTGCAGTTGTGGTCACCAGTTTGCGGGAAGGAGGTGGGAGGCTGGAGGGGGTGCAGAAGAGGCCTATCTGGATGTTGCTTGAATTGGAGAGTACAACCTGTAAGGAGAATTCAGACAAGCTTAGACTGCTTTTGCTGGAGATTGAAAGGCAGTGAGATGACCCATGGAAATATATAAGATTCTGAGAGGCACAGGCAGGGTGGATGGCCAGAGTCTTTCTCCCAGGTGGAAATATAAAATACAAGAGTGCATAGCTTTAAGGGGAAAAGGAGACTAATTTTAATAGATATCTGGGGTAATTCTTTTATATATACACAGAGATTGGGAGGAGCCAGGATAACACTGCCGGGGGTGGTAATGGAAGCAGGCATGATAGAAATGTTTCAGAAGCATTTATGCAGGTGCTTGAATGGGTACAGAGTGGAAATATATAGTTCATATTTGGGTAGAAGTGATTAGTTTAATTTGCAATAATGATATACACCAGTGACAGGATTCAATTCCACCGTTGTCTGTAAGGAGTTTGTACGTTGCCTCTGTGACCATATGGGTTTTTTCTAGGTGCTCCATTTTCCAACCCAGGCCAAAGATATGTAGCCTATTAGGTTAATTGGCCACACGGGTGTAACTCGGTAGTGTGGGCTCATTGAGATGAAGGGGCAGTTACCATACTGTATCTATAAATAAATTCCTAAATAAATAAACTTAATAAATCCACAGGAATTACGGGCTAGGTTGTCTGTATCATATCTGTTACCTTTTGGTAGTTCTTGGAGATCAGTAAGATCCTGGGAACCATGTAGGTTGGCATCTGTAGTACAAGAAGTTCTGTCTTGAGGAGTAGATGCACCTTTGGCAGCAAAAATTGCCTTGCATCTGTATGGTTAGGCCTCCATCAGCTTTGCACATCTGGAAACTGCAATTTTTCTCCATTCTTCTTTACAAAACTGCTCAAGCTCTGTCAGATTGCAGGGGATCATGAGTGAACAGCCCTTGTCGAATCCAGCCACAAATTCTCAAATGGATTGAGGCCTGACTTGGCCACACCAGGACATTAATTTTGTTGTTTTTAAACCATTCCTGTGTAGTTTTGGCTTTATGTTTAACGTCATTGTCTTGCTGGAAAACAATTCTTCTCCAAAGTCACAGTTCTCTTGTAGACTGCATCAGGTTTTCCTCCAGGATCTCCCTGTATTTTGCCGCATTCATTTTACCCTCTACCTTCACAAGCCTTCCAGGGCCTGCTGCAGAGAAGCATTCCTACAGAATGATGCAGCCACACCATGCTTTATGGTAGGGATGGTGTGTTTTTGATGATGTGTGGTGTTTGGCTTATGCCAAACATGGCGTTTAACTTGATGGCCAAATAACTCAATTTTGGTTTCATCAGACCATAGAACCTTCGTCCAACTGACTTCAGAGTCTCCCACATGCCTTCTAGCAAACTCGATCTGAGATTCCACATGAGTTTTTTTTCAATAGTGGATGTCTCTTTGCTACTCTCCCATAAAGCTGCAACTGGTGAAGTACCCGGGCAGCAATTGTTGTATGCGCAGTCTCTCCCATCTCGGCCACTGAAGCTTATAACTCCTCCAGAGTTGTCATAGGTTTCTTGATGGCCTTTGTCACTAGCCCATCTTGCACGATCACTCAGTTTTTGAGGACAGCCTGCTCTAGGCAGATTTACAGCTGTGCAATATTCTTTCCATTTCTTGATGATTGACTTAACTGTACTCCAAGTGATACTTAGTGACTTGGGAATTTTCTTGTATCCATCTTGTGACTTGTGCTTTTCAATAACCTTCTGGCGGAGTTGTTTGGTGTGTTCTTTTGTCTTCATGGTGTAGTTTTTGTTAGGGTACTGACTCACCAGCAGTTCAACTTCTAGATACAGTAGTATTTTTACTATAATCAATTGAAACACCTTGACTGCACACAAGTGATTTCCATTTAACTAATTATGTGACTTCTAAAACTATTTTGCTGCACCAGTGATGATTTGGTGTGTCAGATTAAAAGAGGTTGAATACTTATGCAATCAATTATTTTGAGTTTTATATTTGTAATAAATTTAGATCAATTTTTGTTGATCAGTGTCAAAAAAGTCAAATTAAATCCACTGTGATTCATTGTTGTAAAACAATAAATCATGAAACTTCCAAGGGAGGCAAATACTTTTTATAGGAACTGTATACCAGAAGTGCTGAGTTCAGAGAGACATCACCATTGTCAAAGATCCCTTCCGTCTGTCCCATAATCTCTTTGAGCTGCTACCATCAGGCAGAAGTACCATAGCGTGAGGACAGGACTGAAAGCCTTGAAATCAGCATTTTCCTCCAGGCTCAGACTTCTGAACGCCCTGCTGTTACACAGTACACATTATTTATGATAACACAGGTAACATTATGTTGTTGTACATTTAACTACCATATATGTCATACTGCATATGCACTTTATGCCAACTTGTACATTTACAGAATATTTTTAAATTATCTGTTAATAATATTGTGTAAATATTATTTTATATGTTGCATGAGATATGTTTTGCATCTAGGTCCCAGAGGAACATTGTTTCAGTTAGCTGTATACATGTGTATGGTTGAATGATAATAAACTTGAACTTGGAACAAGCTGGCAATCCCACTGAAGTTATGTGAACAGTAACCACCGACCAGCTTATTGGGTGTGTGTTCATAGAAGGCAGTAATCCAGTTGATCGTCAATCTGGTAATGAGTGGACGAGGTTAGTTCCTTTCAAAGTTGCCGAATGATTAAGTGGTGACAGACAAGATATTAAAATGGTTCTCGACTCTCTGGATGTTTCTCCAGATGCTGTCAGGATGATATCTTGGCTGAAACAAGGATGAACAAGAACTCTTGGAAGTGTTGAAAGAAGGAATTTCTTTGCATCATTACAATACCAGTTTGATGGAAAATAAGTATACATTTGAACATTTTGGACATGAAGATTGATAAGGATGGGTTGAGTTCAATGTAGGGGCATGTGATCACAATTAGGAACGATATGGCCAAATTTCCAGAAGCTGATCATCCCTCACATGGTTCAGGATTACACTTGATTTTTTTTAATGCTCTTGCCACGACTTTAATCCTTTGCACAGATTATTATGAAGCCATGAGCCCTGGAACTGGTATGAAGTCTCTCAAGCAACATAGTGGTCATAGTGGTGAAAGGCTAGTCTCAGCAGGGACTCCTTCATTGTTCATTATGATCTCAGAGGAGACTCTTGTGCAACAGATCCAGCCATGGGGCGGAGCAGGCATCATGTCTGCGATTAACTCAGGCCCAGTCGTCAATCGTGTGACCTTCTCACACACACACACACACACACTCCAACCTTCCTTCCGCGGGGCCGAAAACTGAATCTCTGTGTTCATGGACCATAAGCTAACACTGACCACTCTTAACTGAAAGTCAGCCCTCCTGATGAGACAGCTTCCTGGCCATGTTGTCCGACTGTGCCTCACAATACCACTCCACACCCCAGCTCCTTACAGACAGGCTGACCACAAACAGAGATTCACTGCACAGGCTGCTGATAATGATTCCTCGCACACCGTTAGCAACACTACAAGTGCTGCAGTGGGATGCTCTTTTTGGACAGGTGTGTGAGCACACACCGCTGGGTAGACCTCAATCCAAGGTAGGTGCTCTTGAGGACATTCAGCCTTCCTGGAGAAAGTGGCTTGATCTGACCACAAATCTGAAACGGGGATTTTGCTGTATCCATGGGCAACACGCTCGCCAATCTGCACTCCAAGATCACAAGAAAATAACTAACGTGTGATGTGCATTCATTGATATATCGATTGGTAATTTGGTGAATTGGTTTACTATCATCACATGTACCATGGTAAATGGAAGATTTGTTTGACACATCATCCATAAAGATCACTTCAATATGATAGCATACTGAGGTAGTACATGAAGAGAACAAGAACAGAATGCAGAATAAAGTGTTTCTGTCACAGAGTAAATACAGTGCCAGCAAATAATAAAGTGCAAGTTTATGACAAAGTAGATTGTGAAGTCAAGAGCCTGCCTTATTGTACTGGGAATGTTTCAAAAGTTTTATAACAGGAGAGTAGAAGCTGTATTTGAACGAGTTGTTACAGGTTTTCAAGCTTTTGTATCTTTCGCATAATGGGAGAAGAGAGAACATCCAGGGTGGGAGGGGTCTTTGCTTATGCTGGCTGCTTAATGAGCAGGGGATAAGTATTGACAAGTCCATGGAAGAGAGGCTGGTTTCCATGATGTGCTGAACTGTGCCCACAGCCCTCTGCACCTTCTTCTGGTCATAGTCACAGCAGTTGCCACACCAAGACAATATACACAAAGAATAGTGCTGTTCATATTTTAAAGTGGAAAGTAATCTACTGGTATATATTAACATGAAGTAAAAGTGCTACAATAAGGGTGATGGAACTGCTGCTACCTTAAGGCACCTAGTTAACAATTCTAAGGCACAGGCCTCGAACCCCAATGAACGTAATGCACGGACATCTTTCCCAGGTCCTCCTTTGACAGTTCATGAATACAATGGGGCAGATTTCAAGAAGTAAATCCTCCATCTGCTGTGCTTTGATTATCAAGAGTGTATTTGGTCACCAGGAGTAGGTTTGCCTCTGGAGACTGAGAGTGCTATAGTTCGCTCACACACCTCAGGTTCATTGGGGAGCTGGGAGTGAACAAGGCCATCTCAGGCCTTGGTCTTACAGAGAATGTGGTGGTGCCAGCTAACTCCATGCTATAGTAGACCAAAGGTGGATCAGCAGACTGCCGATTCCCTTTCCATGAATTCTCAATTAGTGGATGACATCACAGCATTCACTGTTCTTTAGCATTCACCCTAATTAACTTGAACATAGCCAGAGCTGACGAGCACTAATGGCCCAATCATTTGCGAGGATCCTCTTAATTACAAGGTCCATAATGGAAAGAGTTGGTCCTTAGAACACACAAGCAGCCGGGGCTTTGCAGTCCGCTGGCATTTGGCTCCCAACAGATGGGCCACGGACAAAGGGAATGTTCCCTCAGGTTACTCATCCTTTTATACAAATGGAAGCCTCTGGCAGTTAGGATCTGACATGTACTATTCAAGAGCGGAGGGAGGAATGTGTGAATGTAACTTTTAATTAGGATCTGGCCCCTATAGGTCACCCGACTGGTCATTATGTTTGCTTCTGGTGGCCTCTTGTTTTAATGTTGGAAAGGAAAGCATCCCTTTGTCTTTGTTGCCCTCTCCCACTCCCCCCACAGAGCAGTACCGCAGGAGATTAAGTCCTGTCTAAAAGATATAAGAATGAGACTGGGGAGAGACAGTTTAATTAGGTATTCTGAGCAATATTTCTGAAGAGGTCACCTCACCCGTGATTAAAGCAGTCTGAGCAATTCATTACCGAAAGCACACACTGACTAAGCACTTCTTTCCATCATACTGAAACATGACATGACGCCAGCCTTAGTGTCACCAAATGTGTCCTCTTCACCGTCACTAAAGACCCCTCAGAGCTGGCAGGTTTAGGAATAGCATTGAGGAATATGTCCAGTTGATACTAATCGCTGGTGATTGTGCTGGAGCTCCCTCCTCTGTGTCAAAACCACTCTGGGGCGTCCATACTAAGCCCAGGCCAGCACTCTATTGCAAGAGAACATGCACGATTATTGGAGGTTCCAACGTTTGGATGAGGTGATAAGGCCAAGCTTCTTCTGTCATTTGGAGTGGATTTATAAGGGATAATGCCATATAATGAAGGCCCAGGAAAGCAAATAAAATAAGGAAACTTTTCTTAAATATGCAATTAACAAGAGCGTGGTCCATCATAGGATTAGATCATAGCTGATTTGATCATCACCTCAGCTCCACTTTCCTGCTGATTTCTTTATAAACCTTATAAAAATTCTCTCTTTATCTCTGCCTTGAATACATTCAGTGACCACTTCCACATGTAGGTAATTCCAAAGATTCACAGCTCTCTCAGAAGAGAAATTGCTCTTCATCTCTGACTTAACTGGGTGATCTTTTACCTTAAAACAGTTCTAGATTCTAGATTTTCCCATTAGGGAACCATCTCCGCATCCACTACCTTGTCAATCCCCCTCAGAATCTTATGTGCTTCCTTAAAGCAACCTTTCATTGTTCTAAACTCCAGTGAGCCTGAATGAAATGATTCCATTAACAGTGGTATAAGCCACTTCTGAACTGCTTCCAGTGTGAATCTATCCCCCTTTAAAAAACGAGTAGGATGGTGGATCAGCAGTTGTTTACTTGGTCAGTACTACAGAGGCCCCAAATAAAACCCTGAATTCATGTCCCATCAAGGCAGCTATGGAGCTTTTGATTCCAGACTTCAAGATTCAAGATTGTTTCATGTATTTTCCTTTACACAAGTGTAAAGGAGAACAAAATAATTGTTAATCTGGATCCAATGCAGCACAAAAAAGCATAATAAGGAACACAATAATTAAAATACATGATAAATATAAGATAGCTCATATACGTAGATTGATTGAATGTCCATAATGTGACGCTAGGCACAGGAGTGTCTGCACATAAGGTGGCTGACAGGAAATAATAAAGTAGTGGTGGAGGGGTGGATTACTGGTTGGATCTGCCTAACTGCTTGGGGAAAGTAGCTGTTTTTGAGTCTGATGGTCCTGGTGTGGATGCAATGTAGCCTCTTCCCTGATAGGAGTGGGACCTCCAAGAGGAGGTGGGTGGGATCTCTCATGACGTGTTTGGTCCTTCTCGGGCATCTGATGTTTGTGTGCAGCTTGCATGTTATGTTCTTGTGTGGGTTTCCTCCAGGTGCTCCAGTTTCCTCCCATGTCCCAAAGGTGTGCAGGTTGGTATGTTAATTAGCCATTGTAAATTGTCCTTAGTGAGTATGTGAAAATCTAGGGGGAGGATGGGAATGTGAGAAGAATAGCATGGAATTTGTCTAAGTGGGTGCTTGAGGGCTAGCAAAGATGTTTGTGGGCTGAAGGGCCTTTTTCACAGCTTTATGAATCTAAGACTCTGTGACACAATTCTCACCAATTCACCATAGGTAGTAAAACTTTCCTAATTTTGCAGACTTACAATAATGGCCCATATCCCTTCTGCAGTCACAGTTACTTGCTATATATGCATGCTAACTTTCACGTACAGCCAGATTCCTCAGTACTGCGGAACCAGATCTCTCACATTTGAAACAATACTTTGTATTCCTATTCCTCCTGTCTTTTGCCCTCCTGTCTCAGCTTCAGTTGTGAATAGTGGGATTGAAATTTATTTGTGAAGCACCCAGCATATCACGGTTGAGTCTTACATGCTGATTTCAATGTATGCTCTGAACAACTTTAATAGAACTGTGTATTTGAAATGGAATGCAATACACATCAAGTGCTCCATTTCATGTTTACAAGAAGTAACCGAGGACAAACTTCCACCTCATTTTGTCTGAAGCGTTCTATCACTGAGGAGCATAGTATCATCATAGTCAAGCTTAGAGCTTAGAAGAGATAATAAGAGTTGCAGCATGTGTGTTAGATAAAGAATAACAGGGACTGGGAATGAATTATACAGATAATAACAGAGATTGTAAGCATGTTATACAAAAGGATTGGCAATGTGTTATACTTAAGTCAATGTACAAATAAATAATTAGCTTCCCTCCTGCTCCAATTTAATACCATAAATTAATATACAAGTAGTTCTTTTCACTACTTGACTCTAAATCACAAAATCAAGACTGAATTAATCCTTCTTTTTCAAATTGATTCTGGAGCTACTCAGTGAATCAAATCAATCAGCTTTAGACTCAGCAAATTATTGACTAACTCAAATGAATAAAGTAAACCTCTTCCAGAATCATAATGAATTATTCTAACTTCAATGAATACATTTCATTCTCTCCCTTGTCTTCCCACTCATTCTATTACCTTCAATCCTTTATTACACATCCTGTCTTGGATGTCATTCTCTCTCTCCTGACATCCAACATACTTCATTTTTTACATTGAGTCTTTTTGTTAATCCCTCACTAAAACCTCCTCTCTGCTTAAAACTTTTTCCAATCTTAAGCCTACACAATTACTATCACCTCCCTCAATCTTGCCGCTATCTTGCTCTTTGAATGTTCTGTTTTCAAACTTCAAATTTGAAGGTCATTTCAAACCAAGCTTTACTCCATTTCTAACAAGAGAAAACCTACCGATGCTGGGAATCCGGAGCAACACACACACAAAATGCTGGAGGAACTCAGCAGGTCAGGCAGCATCTATGGAAGAGTCTTCAGGATTGATGAAGGGCCTCAGCCTGAAACATCAATTGTTTACTCTTTTCCATAGATGATGCCCAGCCTGCTGAGTTCCTCCAGCATTTTGTGTGTGCTGCTTTACTCCATTTCTGCATATTTGGAGCATGACTTTGTGGTAATCTTCACCCCTCTATTGATGTTTCATCTTCAGAGAGCAAAATCCTTATGTAATGATCACTCAGTGTTTTGGATATTATTTAAATAATAATGACTCCTGGCACCTATTGCTGTACCTTAACAGGTTCAGTTCCCACATCAGATTACAAGATCCAACACTCTGCTTTCACTTTCCACAAGGGAGTATAGAGAGCTTTCTTGTGATTCCTAATCTTGCAGTCTAATGCAATTATCCCTCCCTAGTTGATTCTGCCCCCTGTTTACAACATCCTTCACAAGATAACAAACATAGAAATTATCATGACAATATCGATGGACAAACATGTTCAAATTACATCCCTTCTCCAGACTTTTAACGAGGCAATTTATTTTAAGTAGATTAGAGCTCTCATTGAAATTGTAAGCAAAGGATTAGTATGTGCACTTTCTATCTTCACAGAATTTTATAGCTCAGAACGAGACCATTCAGCCTATCATTGCTCATGCTGCACCTTTGGAAGAGCTATCTGACCCCTGGTTTTTCCCCATTGGCCTGCATTTATTTTTCTTTCACATCTCCAATTCCCTTTTGAGTCTGTCTCTCTTACTGCCCAAGTAGCACATTTCAGAGCTCCCTTATCCAGAGCAGGTTTGCATGTTCCAATCATCCCTCTGGTTTAGGTGCACCTTAAGTACCTGGTAGCTTTCCAGTCCTCTGCAGATATCAAATTATAAAATTTCCTCTAAATTTTATTTCGGAAAGTAAAGAAGCAATTTCCTTTACTTCTCATCAAGGAGAATGTCTAAATATATTTTATAATCCCACTCCTTTTTTATTAACACATTTTCTACCCAATCATTCAAAATTACACAGAGGATCACAGTCACTCAAGCAACACACACAAATGCTGGAGGAACCCAGCAGGCCAGACAGCATCTATGGAAAAGAGGATTGTTGACGTTTTGGGCCAAAACCTTTCAGCAGGACTGGAGAAAAAAAAAGATGAGAAGTAGAGTTAAAAGGTGGAGGTTGGGGTAGAAACACAAGGTGATAGGTGAACAGAGGCAGGGAGGGATGAAGTAAAGAGCTGAGAAATTGATTGGTGAAAGTGGTACAGAGCTGGAGAAGGAGGGAAAAGGGGGAAGGAGCTCCAGAGATGGTCAGGCAAGGGGAAGAGGTGAGAGGTGGTAATGAGGATGAGGAATGGTGAACAATGGGGAGGGCATTACCGGAAGTTTGAGAACTCAATGTTCATACCATCAGGTTGGAGGCTACCCAGATGGAATATAAGGTGTTGTTCCTCCAACCTGAGTGTGGCCTCATTTCAACAGTAGAGGAGGCCATGGATAGATATATCAGAATGGGAATAGAAAATGGAATTAAAATGGGTGACCACTGGGAGATCCTCCTTTTTCTGGCAGACAGAGCGTAGGTGACAAGAGAAGCGGTCTCCTGACATCGACTGTACTCTTTTCCATAAATGCTGCCTGGCCTGCTGAGTTCCACCTACATTTTGTGTGTGTTGCTTGGATTTCCAGCATCTGCAGATTTTTTCTTGTTTGTGATTGGATCACAGTAACTCAGCTGCCAGTGACAAGGGCAGAGTGGGTGTATCTGTAGAGCAGCCTAGGACATCACGGCAGCAGAATCTTTGAGAATTCTGAGTGGCACCGTGACACAGCTAGTTGAACCACCGCCTTGGAGTGCCAATGACCCAAGTTCGATCCTGACCTCAGGGTCTGTCTGTTTGGAGATCACACATTCTCCTTGTGAACATCTGTTGATCTTTTAATTGCTGGTGTGGTTGGCTCTGTTTTATGAGTGGGGCCAAATGTCTAGAATTTCAAAGAAATTAAGTATTTAGATTTGTAGAGCAAACACGAGGAAATCTGCAGATGCTGGGAATTCAAACAACAACACACACAAAATGCTGGTGGAACACAGCAGGCCAGGCAGCATCTATAAGGAGAGTCCTGACGAAGGGTCTCAGCCCGAAACGTTGACAGCGCTTCTCCCTATAGATGCTGCCTGGCCTGCTGTGTTCCACCAGCATTTTGTGTGTGTTGTTGTTTCAATTTGTAGCATGCTTTCCATATTATTCTTTCTGCTTTGAGTCTTTGTTGTAAATTAATGATACCTCCTTGCTGTTAATTAAAGAATAGCAGAATCTAGAAGGATATTGTGTACATATCCATGGGCCCCTGCTAGTGAAGAAGGCTCATGGGAAACTTCCTGTTATTTGCTGGAGCATTGCGTATTAGAGCGAGAAGGTCACGATTGTACAATCTGGTCACTTGATTGGGTTAAGACTCCTTAAGAATGGGGATAAGATTGAGGGATGTTGATGGAAAAAGCAATGAAAACCTGTGTTCCCTCTTAGTTTGCAAACACAGAGCAGTCACTGGATTGGGGAAGTACACTTGACAGCTGCCCCTTCACAGGGAGGTTTCAGGAATGCTGCTGCGGATTTTGATTACCAAACAGACCTGCCATTTGCAATTGTCAGTGTACATCCCCCCTCCTGAGCTTATTGTAAAAGGAAGGTAATTTCTATATTTATGTTATAATCCCTCTCCTTCTTTCTTAATACATTTACTGCACAGCCATTGAAACTTACACAGATGAAGATTGTTGGGTCCAGGACTTTGCAGGGACCCCCACAGAGGTGACCTGGGACTGGACATCAGTTTAATAAAGGCCCAGTGATGCCAACATTTCAGCTAAAAATGCCCTGATATTAAAAGCAGTCACCGTCATCTCACCTCTTGAATTCAGCTCTGTGGTCCATGTTAAGAGTAAGGCTGTGCTGAGTTCTGCAGCCAAGTAGTTCAGGTGAAACCCAAAATACCAATTCAATTAGTAAGTGCTGTTTAACAGTATGGTTGACGACCCCTTCTGTTCTAACAGAAAGCTGTTTAGGTTTTGGCTCCTTTCTTGTTTGTCCAATATCACTTTCACAAGCTGCAACAAACCTTCTAAGTTTGAGAATTTAATTCAATGCCTCTACTACCTCTAATGTAGTTACTCTGAGGCAAGGACTGATTAGTAGCTGTAGCAATAAGGCACTCTTTACAATAAGACTGGGAGCAGCAGCAGGAACAGTAATAATAATTCTGTGGCAGCAGAAGTGGCATTCAAAGTCAGAGCCATATTGTAAAAATGGTAGCATGAAGAGTTTTAATGCTAGGAGTGGTATTGGAGCAGCAGGTATTGTTGTCATTAGAAGAGATTCCCTCTGCAGCTTTATATATAACTAAATAGTAAATTTCCATGGTGTTAATTAATTAAAGCATTTGTAACAGAACTGGGCTGATTTTATGGATGGATTCTATTGGGTCGAGAGGCTCAGTGATAACACTGGGAGCCAGTGCCACAGTGTCAGTCACTTTCTGCTTACGAATTGTAATATGTGGAAAGCCATCAACTGAGTGTCTGCTGTTTCACAGTTTAGAGTCCTCACCAACAGTGGATGTTACTGATTCTATATCAGTGTCCTCAGAGAAAATGTAACACCCTCTTTCAGCCCAAGATAGTTCAGTCGTCCAGTTATAAGAATCAGAATCTGTTTTAGTACCGCGGGGTAACATAGCGGTCAGTGCAACGTTTAGAGCTCGGGGGCATCTGAGTTCAGAGTTCAATCCCAGTATCTTCTGTAAGGTGTGTGGACATTGTCCCCATGGAATGCAGGGGTTTCTCTTGGTGCTCAGCTGATCACTGATATACTTCATGAAATTTGATATTTTGTGATAGCAGTACAATGCAGTATATAAAAAGCTATAAATTACAATAAGAAATATATATACAAAAACTAAATTAAGTAAGTAGTGCAAAAAAAAAACAAAAATGGTGAGGTAATGTTCATGGGGTTGGTTTATTATCTGTGCAGAGATCTGATGGTGGTGGACAAGAAGCTGTACCTAAAACACTTAGTATGTGTCTTGAGGCTCCTGCTACCCCTCTGTGATGGTATTAACAAGAAGGGAGCATGTCCTTGGTGATGGAGGTACTTAGTGATAGATACTGCCTTTTTGAGGCATTGCCTTTTGAAAATGTCCTTGCTGCTTGGGAGGCTATTGCCCATAATGGAGGTCGTTGAGCTTGCAACCCTTGGCAGCTTTAACTGATCCTATGCGGTGGTCCTTCCATAGCAGATGGTGATGCGACCATGACGGAATGCTCTCCATAGGACATCTGCAGAAATTTGTTCGAGTCTTTGGTGTCATCCCGAATCTTCTCAAATTCCTCAGTTAGCTGACTCAACTTCTTAGCTCATTTCCAAACTTGAGAAAAACATAACCAATCAGAACAAAATAGAAAATGCCAGATGCACTCACAGGTCATAGAGTGCCTGTGGGGAGAGAAACAGAGTTAACGTTTCAAAAGGAAGCCTTTTATCAGCTCAGCTCAGAAACCACTCCAATTCTATAATTCATTGGATTATCCCTGCTTTTCACTAGCAGATCATTTTACTAATTTGATACTTGGTTGCCAAATGTGTGAAGTATGGACATATGGAGTAAATAGCAGGAATCTTAGAAGTATTGATGTACAGAGAGCCATAGGGTGCAAGCTTTCTCACTGTTACCATCACTGTACAGAAGTCTGAAGGCACACACTCAGCAGTTCGGGAACAGGTTCTTCCCCTCTGCCATCCGATTCCTAAATGGACGTTGAGCCCATGAACACTGCCTCACTTTTTTAATATATGATATTTCTGTTCTTGCAAAATTCTTAATCTATTCAATATAGATATACTGTAATTGATATAATTATTTTTCTCTTCTATATTATCTATTGCATTGAACTGCTGCTGCTGTTAACAAATTTCACGACACCTGCCGCTGATAATAAATCTGATTCTGATTCTGAAGTTCATAACTTCATGAAATTGTTAAAACAGGTAGATAAAGCAGTGAAGTAGTTGATTAGCTTTTTTGTCTTCACTGATGAGGGCGCTGGATTTAAAAGCGGGGGCATTATGTTACAGCTGCATAAGACATTGGTTAAGCCATACTTGGAATATTATGAGCAATTCAGTTGACCATACAGCAGAAAGTTTGTAGTAGTGCTGAAAAAAGTGCAGAAGAAATTCACCAAGATGCTGTCTTCTTTTACCAAGGAAGGGGTAACTAAAACTAAAGGGTATTTGTTTTTAAAAGGGAAATATTTAAAGAAGATCTTAAGATCAGATTTTTCACACAAAGGGTGGCCACAGGCTGCATTCACTGTTCTGTAATGTCAGACAGTAGCTTCCATGCACAAGGATGTCACATGTATGGACGACTGCAATACAATTTAGCAGTGTGTGCTGCAAATCCATAAATGTGCTAATGGCATTACGCCATAAATTCAGCACTGCGAACCCATTTCATATGCACTGAATGATAGTTCCTCATGATTTAAGAACTCAGAACTGGCTGCACTAACTTCACCCTCAATTGTCTGCTTTGCCTGGGAACTAGAACTGAAGATGCTGCCTGTCCAGAGGCCAAGCAGTTGATCATGTCGTCCTCCAACTCACACTTTGCTGTGATTGATGTGTGTCTGACACACCATTCACTTCACAGAGCTCTGACGGAGCAATTAATCTAGCCAAGTTTCTTTCAGGTTTAATCTTATATGATTCAGTAACATTTACTCATTGAGAGATCATAGAGAGATATAACATGGAATCTGGCCTTGCGGGTCACTGATTCTACACTGGCAATCAAGCACACAATTACACTAATCCTACACACCAAAGCTGCAAACCACCTGTGGGGCAGGACAGTAGCAAAGTGGTTAGCGCAATACAGTATCAGCAACCCGGTTCAGTTCCCCCGGTGCCTACAAGGAGTTTGTACGTTCTCCCATTTGTGTATGTTTCCTCCAGGTGCTCAGGTTTCCTCCCACAGTCAAAAGACAGACCAATCGGTGGGTTAATTGGTCATCATAAATTGTCCTGTGATCACGCTAGGACTAAATCAGGGGATTGCTGAGCACAGCAGCTCAAAGGGCCAGAAGGGTCTATTCCACACTGTGACTCAATACATAAACAAATAATATCTACTTCTGTTTCCCCCACATCCTTACCTGATCCACTCACCTACACACCAGGGCTAAATATGCTGACCATTTAATCTGGCAACTCACACCTCTTTGGGGTCTGGAGCTCCTGTAGGAGAAGCACACAGTCACAGAAAGAAGGAGCAAGCCCCACACCACCAGCTTCTGAGGTCAGGACTGAACCTAGGCCTCTGATGCTGTGCAGCAGCAGTTCTACCAACAGTACATTTGTCCAATATGGATTTTCCGAGAAGAAAAACTGTGAGAAACAAAGTGGAACTGATTCAGGATTTTCACATCAAGGCCTGAAACATCAGATGTTTATTCCTTACCATAGATGCTGCCTGACCTTCTAAGTCCCTCTGGCATTTTGCATGTGTTACTCTGGATTTCTAGCCTCTGCAGAAACTCTTCTATGTATGATTCAGAGGCCCCTGCACCCTGGTTTACATTCTTGCTTAGCAAGCCCTGCTGAAGTGAGTGTACCTAGTAGAGAATACAGACACTGGAGTATTGGGTTCATTCAGACACTTGCACTCCCGTCACTGTGCAAATAACGAAAGATAATGGTGTAATCGATCAGTTCTCACTGTGAAAAAAAAACAAAAGAGAAAACAAAACTCCATGACCCAGAACTAGCAAAATGTTTACCCAAGGTTTCCAAGTTCCGATTGAAAATGAGGAAAAGTTCATTTTCCAGTTTGGATACTTAAGTATTGAATTTCCTCAGAAAGATTTCAAAACCTCTGTCAAGATACTGAATGATGACTGCAGACAGGCGGAACAATGTGAGATGTCCCGTTAACAGTCTCCTGGCAGAGACAACGACTTGAACTTCTGCTCTTGAACACTGAAGAGTCAAAGTTCAACAACCAGCATCAATCAAGAGGAAGTGTTAAAATGTACACAGCATGTCTCAGGACACATAAACTCTGGAAGTTGTCAAGTGGGCATTTTATTCTGTACTCCCTGTCTATTCTATTCTCTCTGTGCCTGCCTCCCACTCCACCTCCTGCATCCCTCCCTTTGCTCATCCCCCTCTCTCACCCTTCTCCACCCACTATTCTACTCTGCCTCTACCTCAACAATCTATTTTCTCCATCTTCCTTCCCTGCATTTCACTACTTTTGTGTCACCTACCACCCAGTTGCTCACTCCCATTCTCTGCATCTTTCATCTATCTCTCTCTAGTCCTCTTACTTCCCAAATATGCTTTGTCTTCTTCTTTTCATCTTAAAAGCCTATATAATGCCTAAATCTCTTCACAGCTTAATTGCTGAAAGCTTTTATTACTTATTGTATTTGCAGATTATTTGAGAGACAGAAGTATATTTTCATGTTTTTATATAAATTTTGTTGTACTGCATGTTTTTCTTATAATTTGTGGCCATTCCAATAAGATTGTGGTAAAGTTACCCCATGTTCATTACTCCTTTTCCCATGGTAGGAAACATAAAACTGGGGTCAGGAGGACATTAGTAGCACAGGATGGCAGTCAGATATTCCACTCATTGACTGGAAATCACCACTTATTCACCTGAACTGAGGGAAGTCACAACTCACGGCATCTGCAGCATTCTCCTCCATATGATCTGCAAGCCCACTTCCCTCCAAGGCACATAAAAGTTGAACCTTCTCTAACACATTGCAAAGCGGCCTTACAATGATCTCTGATTTGTAAATGAAGGGAATGAAGGGATGAAACTCTCTGCCTGACCTCACTATTCCTGTTTGCCACATCAGTCACTCCTTGACCTTCTCCCATTCACCTGCCTGAGCAATGAAAAAGCTGCTGTGTCTAGAACATTCACTACTTCAGGTGCTGAATGTTCCCCAAGGTGTCTGCATCCCTGCAATGTTGACCTCTTGTTCATACAGTCCAACTTCATTTGTGGCCAGTGGTAATTTCATCTAATGCTCGGTGCCAAGCTTTGGAACTGATTTCCTAAACTCTTTCTCCTAAAAATCTCTTTCAGACACTTCTTAAAGCCTGCCACATCGAACACACTTTTTGTCACCTTTCAAGATATTCCTTTATGTGGATTACTGCAATATATTTTCCTCATGGTTGTTTCTCTGAAAAGTCTCAAGATATTTTGAATGCTAATTCATATATGTTGCTATTGTCACAGGACTCTCAGAGTTAAATAGCTCAAACCCAGTAAAAGTGAAAAAGAAAAATCAAAACTTTAAAACAGTTAAAGGTAAAAGTGAGCCACCTGGGGACGTGTGAACAGCCAAACAAATTCATATTGGTGCTGCATAAATCAAATTCCATTATTGGTTATAAGCCTCTCAGATCCAAGTATTGTTCTATCACCTGAAGCAATATTTTAATTTACCACCTCTTCCCCAACAAGTTCCTTTCTAAATCCTGACAGCACCCCATTCTCTCCTCCGTGTTATTTCCAGACTACCAACCTTTTCAAACCTAATTAGCCCATGACCTTTTTTTTTCAGTTTTCCTTTCACCCTGCTGGTTGTCTACTGTCCAAAGAATAGTGAGAGCTGGATTTCATTTCTAGGCATTGAGGGTGGAGAGGGCGCTTTCAGAGGAGGGAAGAGCTGAGACTAACAAAAAGAACAGAGAAGATAAGATTAATAGTAGAAAAGATTCAAAGGTGTTGCAGCTGCACAATTTGACAAGTAAGGTCATCATTCCTGAAGAGAGACACATGGCCTCCATACATACATATCTTCATTAAGCTCCTGCTGAACACAATTCATTGGTAATGGCCACTTCTGAGAATCAAGTTATGGGTGAACTGTTTGCTTGGAGAGCTCCCCCTTCATTCAACTGATGTCTTTCTTTTAATCATTATCAGAAAAGATAGCAGAATTACTTAGAAATACATTCCAGCCCACCAGTGTTAAATGCAGTCTGCAGTAGCACCGGCATCATGTACACCAGCAAATTACAGAATGACAGTGAATTTCTGGTCAATTATCCAATAATTATCACATTGCTCTGTGAGGTCTTGCTGTGCACAAGATGACTGGTGAGTGTTCTACAACAGTGACCAGATCAAAAACATTTTATTTGCTGTATAGTACTTTGGGAAGCCCTCAGGCTGAGAAAGATACTGTTTAAACATTATCATTTTTCCATTATTTCCATTAAACAGCATTGAACAGCAAAGTTTTAATGATCTTGCAGTACAATCATAACTTTCCTGCAAGGAAGTAGATGAGAGCCCTGCACAGTGCAGGAACAAGGAAAGGCTGCTCCAACCCCAAGCTGTTCTGTAGAACTGCTCACATGTTCCTGCCCTAGTGCAGGCTGAACTTTGAGGTGCAAGTTGTGTAAACCTGAAACAGCAGATAGTTGGTGCAGGAAGTCCTCACCCTGTCAGGCAAGCTATGGGGAGGAAGAAATGGTATAAGTTTCCAGCTGTCTCACATTTTACTTTAAATTATATGCCATGCAAAAGTATCAAAGTCCTCATTTCTCACTCACTTCAGCTTCAAGATCGCGGGTCTCAGTAGCTTGGAGGATCTACAGTATACTGGCCCCAATACACAAAGAAGGCAACATACACAAAATTATGCAGGTACTCAACAGGCCAGACAGCATTAATGGAAAAAAGTAAACAATCAACATTTTGGACCGAACCTGTCATATGTTGAAAGATTGGAGTGACTGGGCTTTTATACACTGGAATTTAGAAGGATGAGAGGGGATCTGATTGAAACATATAAGATTATTAAGGGATTAGACACACTAGAAGCAGGAAACATGTTCCTGATGTTGGGGGAGCCCAAAACCAGAGGTCACAGATTAAGAATAAGGGGTAGGCCATTTAGAATGCAGTTCAGGAAAAACCTTTTCATCCAGAGAGTTGTGGATCTATGGAATGCTCTGCCTTAGAAGGCAGTGAAGACCAATTCTCTGGATGCTTTCAAGAAAGAGTTAGATAGAGCTCTTAAAGATAGCAAAGTCAAGGGATATGAGTAGAGGGCAGGAATGGGGTACTGATTGTGGATGATCAGCCATAATCACATTGAATGGCGGTACTGGCTTGAAGGGCCGAATGGCCCATTCCTGCACCTATTGTCTATTGTCTATTGAACCCTAACCCTAATACTGATGAAGGGTTTCAACCTAAAACTGTCACTGTATATTCGTTTCCATAGATACTGCCTGGCCTGCTGAGTTACTCCAGCATCTTGTATGTGCTGATTGAGTTTCCAGCATCCGCAGATTTTCTCATCTTTGTACACAAAGAAGGCATGCCTCTGGCTCTACTTCATTAGAAATTTGAGAAGATTTGATAAGTCACCAATGACTCTTACGAACTTCTATTGATGTGCAGTGGAAATAATTCTAATTGACTGCATCACAGGCTGACATGAAGGCTCCAATGCACAGCATGGAGAGTTGCAGAGGACTGCAGATTCAGACTTCTGCATCACAGGCACAACCCGCTCCCCATTTCAGCATATCCATGACAAAGGACCCTCACTATCTGGGATATGTTCTCTTCTCATTCCTGCAGTTAGGGAGGGGGTACAGAAGCCAGACTCATTGGTTCGGAAACAGCTTCTTCTACTACACCATCAGATGTCGAAATGGTGCATAACCCCATGAACACTATCTGATTATTCCTTCCTTTTGCACTTCTTATACTTTATAATAATTTTGTAACTGTGCACCATGCTGCTGCTTAAAACAACAACTTTCGTCATATAATCCAATGATAATAAATCTGATTCTGAATCTGAATCTGACCTATTCCTCGTTAAGCTCCACCTTCCTTCACATGCATCTGTTGCACCTTAGTGAACAATGGGAATGGAAGGGAAATCCAACCACTGGCTGCTGTTGTACCTATGACGAAGGAAGACATGAGAATTTGGCCTCAGAACATCCTTGTGTTGGAGATCCTTGTGTTGGTGTTTTCCATTGCTTCATCAATGGCATGCCATCACATTAGGGTTATTTGTTGATGATAAATTCCATCAGCAGCATCACAAATGAAGCAGCTGTTGCCTGAACCCAACTGGTTATGAAAGTGGTGAGTAATAACTCATTCTATAAGTGTCAGACATCAAACTTCTTTAGTTATAGAGACCAACTTTTGCCCTTAATATTCAAATGCATTATCATTGTCCTTCATCAATATCCTAGTGATATTGCATCAGCCAAGTTAGAATTGAGACTAAATGCTGGTCGGTAGCTCACTGACTTACCAAGGTCTTTACACCATCTGCAAGCCACTACAAGGTATGCTGTTTGCTATGTTACAGCTGCATTCAAGATGCTCAAAACCACGTATGAGAAAGCGGTCGGCTTAATTCATACTTTCTTCACTTTAATCATTCACTCCATCCAGCACCATTGCACTGTGGCTCTCGTATGTGTGTGTCATTTACAAAGTCATTGGAGATCTTCAGTCAATATCGAAACAAGCCAGTCGGGCACCCTGACCTGCCTTCTCCCTGCAGTCCCACATGGTACATTTCCTGAAGTGCCAGTCCACTTTGTGTTTACTGCATGTTTACAAGCATGCTTGCAAGCCCTGGACAACTCTTACCGTCGCACGTAGGGAGAGTGATGTTCATATTGTAATCATTGAACGTATTGTTCCCATATAACAATTTTAACCCACTGCCCACATACACTCAGTGGTACCTTCATTAGTTACACCAGTACACCTGCTCACTAATGCAAATACCTAATCAGCCAATCATGTGGGAGCAACTGAATGCCTAAAAGCAAGCAGAGAGGCCAAGCATCAGAATGGGGGAAGAAATGTGACCTAAGGGGTTTTGACTGCAGAATAATTGTTGGTGCCAGATAGGGTGCTTTGAATACCTTGGAAGCAGCTGATCTCCTGGGATTTTCATGCCGAACAGTCTCTAGGATTTACAGACAATGGTGTGAGAAACAAAAAAATAAATCATCCAGTGAGTGTCAGTTCTGTGGGCAAAAATGCCCTGTTAATGAGAGAGGTCAGAGGAGAATGACCAGACTAGTTCAAGCTGACAGGAGAGTGACAGTAACTCAAATAACCATGCATCGCAACAGTGGTGTGCAAAAAGCATTTCTGAACACACAACACGTCGAACCTTGAGGTGGATGGGATATAGCAGTAGAAGACTACAAAGTTACACTCATAATAAAGTGGCCACTGAGTGTATATCTACCAGAGGAGGTGGTATAATTAAATACAATTTACTATGCTTAAGAGCCATTTAGACAGATACTTAAACTTGCAAGGCATGGTGGGATGCTGTCTGATTGGGATTGGTGAAGATGGTCAAACAATTCAGCATGGATGAGGTGAGCCCCAGGTCATAAAATAACCACTAAAACAGCTTTGTTCTAGTCACCCCGTCTAAGCACGCTATGGCTTTAGCCACCTCAGCTGATTCTCTTCTCAATCTTCTCTGCATAGCAACCCAGGTTCTCTAGTCTATCCTAAAGCCTGAGTTAAGGAGGAATTTCTTCTGTTAGGAGGTTGTGAATCGTTGAAAGTTGTTGTCATAGAGAGGGATTGAGACCAATCATTGGGTTTATTTAAGGCAGAGATTGACAGGTTCTTGATTGGTGAATGGGGTGAAGGGTTACAGTGGCAAGACACAAGAAGACGGTTGAAAAAAATCAGCCATGATTGAATGGCAGAGCAGACTTGATGGTCCGAGTGGCTTAATTCTGCTCCTCAATCTTTTGGTCTTATGATCTTACAGATATGGCTTTGTCTTTTTCTGGAAATATTTGTTCTCATTTTAAATCAGACAGGTCGTCATTTAATAATCAATAATTTAGCAATAATGCAACTTTATAGCCAACCCATAAATATTGATTAGCAGACACAAGAGGCAGCAGATGGTAGAATCTAGAGCAACAAGAAACCTGTTGGAGGAACTCAGGCAGCATCTCTGGGAGGCAAAGAATTGTTGACATTTTGGTTGAAACCTGCACCCAGATCCTGCAAGGTAACGTTGATCAGGACTCTATAGAGAAGCCTTGCTTTAAAGAATTGACAGTGGGCTCTTTAGGAGACACCAGAAGATAAAAGTGGGCATTGATCTGACCTCTCAGCTGAAGGCCAGCCTCTGGGACACTGCAGCACTCCTTCAGTGCTGAGCTGAATGTGCCAGTTTAGATATTGCAGTTCTTCTTTGAGGCTTGAGCTCGGAACCTCCAAGTAAAAATCCCGCCAAGCACGCAGAGCTTGATGTCACATCAAAGTCGCCAACACTGCTATAACAGATCCACCCAGACCTCTGATGTGAATGGAAATGCCAACACCTGTAGGTTCTGGCTGATCATATACTGTGCCGACTCAGGTATGCATCTTTAGACAATGGCAGTGATGTAAGGTACAACGGCACCTTCCAATAGTAACGCTGCTGATTTTGCTGATCCCCTCAAATTCTGCTCATGCAGATCAATGGCTTCACGTTTTGTGGACCAGAAAGGCATAAGGAATCGAGGACAGAATGATCATTTAAATAGCCAAAGAAAATAGGAGGAGACCATCACCATTGATGGTGACATTATTTGGTTCCTTAAGTTTGTTATAGCTGGGGGTGGCAATGGGGCCAAGCTCCCACTATCTATTAAATATTCCCAATGGTGTGTGCATCAAAGAGTCTCTGATAGCCTCTGAAATCAAGTCCAGCTCCTGGCCTTCACATGTGACTTAGCAACTAAGCCCGGCATAGTTGTTTCTACTGACAGGAGGAGGGGCAAGGGCGGGTGTTGGCAGCTCAACTAGAAGAAGGAAAACTCTGATTTCAAACTTCGCTTGCCTTGCGGCTATACTCACCCATAAGGAAGGCTTCAGGAGTAAGCCCCGAGGGAACAGTCTGGTGCTGGAGTCCCTAAGGTAGTCCTAAATTGAGTTAAATGCTGACTGGCAACTCCTGTGACGTTGCTGGTACCAAACTGTATCGGTCTCTGCCATTCCTTTGGGTTCACCAGATGCGTGGAGAGGGGGAGCTTCCACATGGCAACAGCTTGCTCTTCATATCATATTACCCTGGCTTGTGCAACTAGACAGCTAGGATGCAACATCCATGGTCAAACCTGGCCAACAGAGACCTCACCCATTAACTGAAAGGTGAAGAGATTGTAGAAAGGTTTTAAAGGTTTAACGATTAGCTTTACTTGTTACATGTACATTGAAAGATCCAAACATGCGGTGAAATGTGTGGGTTTACGTCAACAACTAACACACTCTGAGGACTGAGCTGGTGAAGCCCACAAGTGTTGTCACACTTCCGGCACCAACACAACATACCTTCAACTCACTAACCCCCACCGCACATCTTTGGAATGTCGGACGAAACCGGATCACCCACAGGAAACACACAAAGTTATAGGGACAATGTACAAACTTCTTGCAGACAGCTGCAGGAATTGAACTGTGATCAGAGCTCACTGGTGTTGTAAAGCAAGTGTACTGACCACTATACTGCCTTCTCGATATTACCAGTGGTAGTTGGCTGCCCATTCCTGGTGCCTCCATAGTAGGAGCACTGCATCTGTGATCCAAAGAGTTATCCATACAGGGAAGGGAAGTACTTTTAACATTTTGAGAAAGACCTGAGAGGACCTTAAACATGCCCATGATTTATTATTCGCGCCCTAGAGCAGATTTGTTTATCTCACTGCCTTAGCCAGTAGATCAAGGGTATTAGTGAAGATTCCATTTGCAAACTGATAGGGAGGCAGAGGCGTCCAAGCAGAAAGCCACATGACTACAGTACTGAGAAGAGTAAATGAAACAGGGCAGCAAAGACCCGACAGGGACAGGAAATGCCTCTACAAATCACCTGCAGGCTGTGTTTATTATGACTTCATTAACAGCACTGCCCTATGGTAGATGACAAGCAAAAGGTCATGACCTCTTACTTTCAGGCCTGAATTGGGCAAAGCATTCAACCTGGAGGTTTTTCTTTCTCGTTACATGAACAGGTGACTGCAGGAGGATCAACGTTCTTCCAAAATGAACAGTGACAGGGCCTTGAGTAAGAGGTTCCCAGATAGACAGGAACAGAGTTCCCGCACTCCGGGAACACAGAAAGCTGTCCAAAGACGCATCACAAAGTAGTCTGCGTCTGTAAGGGGCAAGCTTGCCATTAATGTCCCACAGAAAGCAGGGAGCCCTCTAAAACTGCACCCCAATAATGTTGTGCCCTGTTATGGAGCAGAGACAGAACGGCCCACCCACAGAGGTGAGTTGTCACGGATTGTTTGAACCAAGCTCTGGAAAGTCATCACCTGATGATTCTGAAGCAGCTTCTAGAGGGGTAGTGATGACTACCAATGTGATGAATCAGACAGAATCTTAAAGGCAGAGGGGAATGAGACTGATTATGTGGCACTTCTAAAGTTCTGAAGTACCAACATAAATATACATCACCATGATCCATGTTTCTATTTCCACTGTTTCCTTTGAGTGTCATTTGCATGCCCAATCCCAGGCTCCCAGAACATCCATCCATTCTGCTGTGTCAGATTACCCAGTGGAGAGAGAAAAAACATTCTAGGATGTGCTCAATGACTCCTTAAATAAATGCAACATCCTTACTGAATTTTGGCAATCTCTTGGCCCGTGACAGCTCAAAGTGGGAAGGTGCACTCAGGTTGGAATGCGCTTAGGATGGGCCTAAGAACTTCGTCCATGCACTGGATACCCTCTGACACCCTGCATAAGCAGAGGAAGGAGTTACCTCCCAAAATAGCCACCTATACCTCTACAACACCAACATCCCCACCCCCAGACCTCATAGCCCACCACCTTCCAAATCTACAGAAGAACCAGCAGTTCCCACCTCATCAGCCATTTGAAACATGGAATTGGTGTTGGAAGGATCATAGGAACTGCCTAAGAAGGAGACTATCCAGACTGGTTCAATGAAGAGTGCAATAAAGCATTCTAGGGACATGACCAGATGAAGACGGAAGACAGGATGACATGCTTACTAACACAGCAGTATCAGCATACAGTAGGCAGAGCTAAGCTCACATCCAGATCAGAATTGGAAATGATAGCATCAATTAAGCAGCTGTCTGGAGCAGAAGGCCCAGGAACAGTCCTCAACAATGGCAGGACCAGCATGTGCATGCTAGAGATAAGACTGAAATACTTGTAAGCATCCTTGTTTCGAGAGAGACATCCATCGAGCTTCCTTCTGCCAGCACAGCAGCCAACTCTTCTATGGACTTAAATATTGCAGCTAAATGAACTTTGGTCAGCCAGTACTTGGAGTATTGTGTGTAGTTCTGGTCACCCCCATTACGGGAAGCGGATGGAATCTTTGAAAGGATCGGAAGAGATTTACTGGGATGCTAACATGAGAAAAGCTGCAGATGCTGGAAATCCAAGCAACACACACACAATGCTGGAGGAACTCAGCAGGCCAGGC
This sequence comes from Hypanus sabinus, assembly GCF_030144855.1. Taxonomy (NCBI): domain Eukaryota; kingdom Metazoa; phylum Chordata; class Chondrichthyes; order Myliobatiformes; family Dasyatidae; genus Hypanus; species Hypanus sabinus. The sequence goes on along the minus strand of NC_082726.1, from coordinate 31,941,159 downwards.
AACATTTATGGTAAAGAGTAAACAGTCAGCGTTTCAGGCCAAGGCCTTTCATCGGGACTGATGAAGGGTCTCGGCCTGAAACATCAAACATTTACTCTTTTTCCATAGATGCTGTCTAGCCTGCTGAATTCCTCCAGCATTTTGTGTGTTTTTACCAGGATTAGAGGGTATGAGCTGTAAAGAGGGTTTGGATGAACTTGGGCTGTTTTCTCTGGAGCACTGGGGGACAAGGGGAGACCTGTTTGAAGATTATGAGCGACATAGACATGGTTTCCTGAGGTAGGGGGGTCATATACTGGAAGACATGCAATCAAGGTGAGAGGAGAAGTTCAAAAGAGATATGTGAGGCAAGTTTGTTACACAGCGAGGGAGGTAGGTGCCTGGAATGGGCAGCTGGGGAGAGTGGTGGAAGCAGATATGATAGAAAAGTTTTAAGAAGCTGTTAGACACAAAAATATGCAGGGAACAGAGGGATATGGATCATGCACAGATAGCAGAGAATTAGCTTAATTTGGCAATGCAGATATTGTGGGCCAAAGGGTCTGTTCCTGTCCTGTATTGTTCTTTGTTCCATGATGTGAAATGGCTGAGAGCAGTGGATACAGTAAAGCCTACAATTCTATACTCCAAAGCTAGCTGAACCTCCAACAAAGCCATTCCAGTACACGTACAACAATAACATTTACTCAACAAAGTGGAAACATCCTCATACTTTACATTCACAAAAAAAACAAGACTTATTTAATTGGACTAACTATTTCTCAACAGGTGAACTCTCAATCATCAGTAAAGTGATGGAAGGAATCATTAACATTGTAATCAAATGGCTTTTATTCAACAATAAAAGATCTACCAGGATGTTGCTTGAGGTGGAACATTTCAGTTCTGAAGAGATACAGGACAGTCTAGATTTGTTTCCCTTGGAGCGGAGGAGTCTGCAAGGGAAATGAAGAAAGAGGTGAGGGCAACAAAAGGGTGAATACTGAGAAGCATCTTCCCCATATGGAAGCTTTTGAAACCAGAGGATATAAGTTTAAGGTGAGTAGAGAGGATATGAGGAAGATTTTTTTCAGCCAGAGAAGGATTACAGTGCCTAAGATGCTGGTAGAAGTAAAGACTCTCAACACATTTAAAAAGAAATTCTTCATGAATACTTGAATCGCCAAAGAATAAAGAACACTGCAAGCAAAGTGTTCTTAAATGGAATTAACAGGATGGATATTTAGTGTCCAGTATGGACATAGTGGACCAAATGGCCTGTTAATGAAGCAATAAGAAGTAACAGGCAATGGCCACCATCAGGAAGAGGGCATCTAAAAATCTACTTTTGACAGTCAGTGCCAAGTACCCCATCTTCAACATTGACAAGAAATTGTAAACACAGGAGATCCTGCAGATGTTGGAAATTACCGTTGAGGCTTTTCAATTTTGGAGATGAAGACAGCTGGACAAACCACTGGCCTTAGAAGAGCCTGCCTACAGTAGGATTTTTTTTACCTTCCTACTGGTGTTAGCCCAAACCATGAAGGAAAACGCCCAACAAAAAAGAGAAAATGTGCCTACCCATCACTTTAAACGCCTTTAACTGCATTTAGCAGGGTATTAACAGACGGTACAATGTTAACAGCCTTACCAGTTCAATGCAACCAGTGAAGCAATAGGGCCATTTTCAAAGGGTCTACATCTGCCAGCCCCAAGAGCACACACTTGACATTGCTTAATCTGCAAGAAGAGGTGCAGTGGGCAGTTTAACTTGGAGGACATTGGATCACCCTCTTGGCATATCCCATTGAGACAAAGGTAAGTTTTGACTTTTGGTAGAGGTCACTTCTTGATTCACACTCGACACAGCTACAGCATAATCTTGCTGAGGCCAGCCAACTCCGCTACAGAAAGTCGAGCCTGTCTCTGTTCCAAGGAGAAACAGACTGAATGAAGTCACTCCAAGTCTGTCAAACATAAAGCTGCCATGAGACAGCATCTGCCTAGTCAAATCATGCTCCCAGTGAAGGTCTGCACAAATCATACTCATATGCTGTATATCATGAACCCTGCCATGCTAAGGTCTTCTCTCTTGCTGTATCAATGAAATTCAGGGCAGACAGAGGCATTCTAACAAACAGCAGTATAGACCAGGACCCTGTTCATTGAAGTTCATTTAATATAGAGTGAAACAACAGGGAAATGAAAGGGTCATTGTGCTTTAATTAAGGGGGTGAGCCATGTGGTAAAGCAAAGGACCTGGAGCACAGGTGTGCTGAAACTTGATCAGGTCATCAGGGATACTCGAGTAGAATGAGCTTCAGGTACACAGGGAAGCAGGTAATCAGGGTTTCTATTAAAAGTCATTCCAAGAGATCGGCAACTCAAAGGAAAAGTTTTGACAAGTAATGTTAGTGACACTTTCTCCAAACCACAGATATCTTGCTTACGTGGGTTTAATAAAGTGTGCAAAGTTCACAGCAAGGGTACCTCAGCAATCTTGGCACACTGTCCAAAGCAATACTGGAGGGGAGGGGGCATTGAAGTAGGGGGATGTAGGATGAGCAGATGAACCATGAAAGCCCTTTTTAGTGGCAGCAATATAGAGGAGTGTGGTGATGATAAAGATAAATTTGGTGACTGATTCTGAAGGGTTGTGTTGACTGAGTGGTGTCAGACAGAGGAAGATAAGGAGGAAAGAGCCATATGTTGCAGTCCATGGAGAAGGTAGAAATTAGTATGAAACTATGTCAGTGCAAGTAGGGAATATGAGTGGGTGGGGGAAGGATTGATGAGAAACAACAGGAAGTGACAGAAGAGGACTACAGAGTGAAAAGGAATTGTTGGGTGCCATGGACTAGTGGGTGTTGCGAACTCCATTGTTGATATCTGGGAGCTAAGAAGAGCTTAGCCAGTAAATGATTTCTGGAGGGGTGGGAGGGTTTTTTTCAGTCAGGGAAATGATACAAAGGTGGAATGAGATTGGAGAGCTAACTGAGGGGGAGGAAGCAGTGGATTGAAATGTAGTGGGGAGAAATGATTATTGAGAGAACTCGGGGAATACTGGGCTCTTGTCCTGGAGATAATCACGGACTGGCAATGTTCAGTCATGGAGATGATGGAGTTGGAACAGTCAGATTTGGCTAGAGGATTGGATGGGTTGGGGATGTTGGACAGATGAAGTCACTGGGGAGGGATGGAGAATGTGCTACACACACTCTGTGAATATACAACTCCTCTGTACAAAGGACCTTATTTGAATTTGTAGAACCCAGCACAATAAGTACCTGATCATGATCAGCAATTTGTTTTCTTCGATAAACACCATCAGATTGCGCACAAAGTCACTATGCATCATGATGGATTTTCTAAGCTAGAGAATTTAATTATGGTAATAGAGTAATAATGATTGAAGTTACAACAGGGAAAAATAATCAAAATTAAAGGTACTTTATCTGAATGAATGAAGCAGTTATAGCAGCATAGACTAATTGCTGACACAAATAGAGATAAATCGCCTTGATCTGGTAATGCTGAGACATGGTTGATGAGTGACCATGTTTGGGACCCAAATGTACCAGAATATCTTTCTTCTAAAACATATTGGCAAAATAGATGTTCAGTATGTGATTGGTGACAATGGATGGTAGGATGTGGCCTGAATATCAAATATCATACAGTTCAATCCTCGGCAAGCGAACCAATCTATATGGCGTCTATCAAGACCTAGACAACATTAGGTAAGGATTGATGTGTTCATGTCACATTCATGTCACAGAAGTGTCAGAAAATGTAATTTTCAACAAGTGAGAGTCTAATACTCAATTACATTATTATGGCAGTGATAATTCACTGGAGTTCCTGGTCAGTAATGATGCCAAAATGCTGATGGTAGGAAATAGGCATAAAGTTGAATTTGGTATGTTACAGAGTGGTAGCCATTAATAATTACAGAACATAGAATATAAAACAGTACAAAACAGGATAGGCCCACAACATTGTAACAACAAATTTCATTAGCCTTTTTACACACTTGCTAATTTGTTAATTGACTTTGCCCGATGGTTGGAACACTCTTTTAATCCCACCTGCTCCCTAGCTACACACATACTGATTTACAGCCTGATGTTTAAGAGCTAAGGTATTTTCTTACACACATTCTGATCTCAATTTTTATCCTGTCTATCCTGATGCAGATTTAGACGTAAAACGTTGACAATTCCTTTCCATTCACAATTGTTGCTGGACTCACTGGGATCTTCTGGCAATTTCTTTCTCTGTTCCATGTTATGGTATTTGTGGTCTTTTGGGTCTCCCATTGGGTGGTTCATCACTCCAGGACCCGCACCCTGTTGATTCTATATGCTCTGGGCCTGGACCCCGCTACCACATTTTGGCCCATACCTGACCTTTCCAAATCAGCCTGATGCTCAGATCAATCAATCCTCAGGTCTTTCCTTGTTCTCAGTTTTAGTGGATGGCCATTGCACTGATTCTGCCTCATCCCTACTCTATCTGACCTCCGCTTGCCTCAATTGTGCCTGAACTCGTTCACCTCAACCCTCGACTCTGCCTTACTTGTGCTCTCCCCTCCATTGTTTGTGTTGATCATTTACCAGAGAAAGAGTTAGTAATAAGGGATTTAGTTGTATTCTTTGTTTCATTTGCTGGCAATAAGTAGTCACCAGGCTTCACTGGCACCATTTTAAACTGGAAAGTTTTATATTTTGCCATGTACAGACCCTTCAGAAAAAGTAATCACAAAGACACTGAATTTCATTGTGACATTGAAGTGACATAGCTAAGATGAAAATAATAAACTCAAGAGGTTCTGCAGATACTGTAAATCTCGAGTAACACACACAAAATGCTGGAGGAACTCAGCAGGTCAGGCAGCATCTATGAGAAGGAATAAGCAGTTAATGTTTCAGGCCAAAACCCTTCATCTTGATTCATTAAGACCTTTCTTCAGGATTCATTAGACGGGATTTTCATGCACAACATTCTCTGGAGTGTACAAAGAATGGTGTAAAGAAAAAAAAAATCCAGTGAGTAGCCATTCTGTGGGTAAACCACCTTGTTATTGAGAGAGGTCAGAGGAGAATGGCCATACTGGTTCGATCTGATTGGATGGGGACAGTAACTCGAATAAATTCCGTTACATCAAGGGTGTGCAGAAGTGCATCTTTAAATGCACAGCACATCAAACCTTGAAGCTGATGGGCTACATCAGCAGAAGATCATGAACCTTATTAGTTAAATTAGAACTTTATTAGGTACATCAGTACTTTATTAGGAATTTCCTATACCTAATAAAGTGGCCTCTGAGTGTAATTTCCTGCTTTTACCTCCCTTTTTAATGAAGGAGTGACACTGGCAGCTTTCCAGTCCTCTGTCACATTCGAACTGTGGACAGCATTCTAACTGGTTGCATCATCATCTCACAGGGAGGGGGCCAAGATACAGGATCAGAAAAGACAGCTCTATCTTAAGACACTAACCCTATCTCACCCCCAGCATTGAGGACATCTACAAAGGTCAATGTCTCAAAAAGGCAGCATCCATCATTAAGGACCCTCACCACCCAGGACGTGCCCTCTCCTCATTAATACCAGCAGGGAGGAGGAACAGGAACCCAAAGACACAAACACAATAATTTAGGAACGTAAGATTTCTGAACCGTCTATGCGGCCATGAACACTACCTCACCATTTTGCACTCCTTTTGCATGCGTTCATGTGTGTGTACAATTTATAGTATATTTTATGTACTGTACTGCTACGGCAAAACAGCAAATGTCATGACATATGTTAGTGATAACAATTGATTCTGATTTTCAGAAATCAAAGGATGTACTAATGTATCCACTATCTAACTCAGTGGTTCCCAGCCTTTTTTTGGCCATGCCCCACCTAATCACCTCTAAAATCCTGATGCCCCCTGTGGTGAAATATAATTCTTATTATTCAAAAAGTGAACTCCTATTCAGCTGGAGGAAGCCTAAAGGACCATTAACTTGGTTTAAACAAGCTTCCAAAGAACATGGCATTCATGAAAGAGAAAAATAAAAGAACCAAAGGACTGTTAAAGTTCTGAGGAAGAAATTACTAAGAAATTGTAAAAAAAAGAACATTAAGTGATATTAAAATAATAATAATAATAAATAAATAAAACAATGCCGATTTGTTTCGACAGCATACAAAGACAGATACACCGTTTAAAAGAGATGACGCAATGTACACACCTTCACACCACCAAGAACTGAAAGCTACTGCAAAAAGCAGCATTGGCGCCACCTCGTACGAGTTTCTTACGCGTTTGGACTTGTTCATTCGTTCCTTCCTACATCAGTCAATTCATTAGTTTAATTATGAAAGCCATTTGATGGTTATAATGATGGTGATACACTATATATACAGTACGTACGCAATTACACATGTACATACACACAAGTATTTTTATGTATGCATACTGTATATACACATATGTATTAACTCACACACACACTCATACTCACACAGACTTACTAGAAAAAGTTCACTGTTAATAACTCATTCTTGAATTGCCCCCCTTAAAAATCAAATTACCCCCCCTGTGGGGTGTACGCTCCACGTTGGGAACCACTGATGTAACTGAATATTTAGTTTACCTAATTTCTGCTTAAATATGTCTTTTTCCCTCAAAATGGGGATTAATCCATATTCTAATCTACCTCTAGATAAGGAAATGCCTCCTGAATTTCTTATCAGTTTTCCTACCATAACGATCCTGAAGATTCTTCTCAAACTTCTTCATAATTTCCAAGACCAAACTTTTGCCTTCTCTTTTCTAAAGAGTTGCAGCCCACTCTGCCCTTCCTAATTATTTTCTTCAGAACCGAATCCTTGTAGAAGCAAATTCCTCTCCAGATTTCACATTTTGGTGTCAGTGCAACTGAGACTACATCCTCACTTCAAACCAAAACTTCAGCCTTACAATGCAACCACACCACTGCTGAGGAGAACAACTCATTAGAGTGGCAGTAACATTTGAGGTTTGAAGTTCTATACTTGGTGTCTGAGCAGCTGCAATAGGCCGACAGTTTGATGCCATGTCGATGCAGTACTAGGCAGAGATGTGGGTAGGTTCCAGTAGGAGGGCTGCCTCTGGGCAAGTCACCAAATCCAAATCTTTCCTCCCAATTCAAATTCTCAACTAAACTGAGTAATTTTATTGCTCCGTCCAATTTTCCTAACTTCACTAACATGCTCTTGATACAAGTTAATGGGTCTTATTTGCGATTAATTTTTGTAAAATCTTTCTTAATGTAAAATAGTAACTTCATTTTTTCTATTTATGAGGAACACTGTACTTGACTGAGATATTTGCTGTATAAAACAATTAGAGATTAGCTAGGTAATTTAACCTGTCCTGCTGCGTACAAACTTGGTGTGATTCTTCCTCACCTCATTTTACTTTTAATTGATATTAAATTACCTACAATAAGTAAAAACCACTGAATAACTAGACAATTATTTTGGCTCTAAAAGCTGCCTTTGAGTGAAGACAGATATAACTTGATCATTTTTTTGTTGTTGAATTGGACACCACTCTGCTCTAAGAGGGAGAATGACCCAGGGCTTTTCTATCAGCTTCTGACACAAGACAAATAGCACCTGACCCACAGGCCTTAAAAGGTGAGGAACCTCACAGGCAACAGCAAAGCTGACATTAGAAGCTCTTCCTGTCCATGATTCATCAAAGCAAGCCATCTGACTCCTGGGGCACACTACCCACCAGGGAAAGAACTGCAATTTTGATTTAGTGCAGTTTAAAGGATTAGGTGTCAACTTTACACCATAAACATGCCAGGAGCTATTGAACAAGACTTGGTGTCTCACTGTATCAGTTCTGTTGTCTGAAAAATCCTGTATAAAAAATGAGTACAAGTTTTCTTGATTCTGTGTCTTTCTAACATTTAAACGTTGATGTTCCATTGGGTTTAAACATGTGAGGCTCTCTCTACATGGGGAACACTACAGTGGAAGTGTTATGAATTTAATCCTCCTCCACTCCCAGGGAGTGGTGCACTGAGACTATCTATTGTAGAACCTGAGTCTATTGGGTTTGCTGACTGTGAAGTTATAAATTCAATCGAAGGTGCTAAGCCCTATCCAATACAGATAGCTATGGGTACCCTCACTAAAAGGGAGTTATACTCTAGCTGTCTGCTCTTCAAAGATCATGTCTCTTCCCTGTGTATCTTTCACTGTGAGTTGAACTGCCAATACTCACTGTTTGAGTGGTTCATCCCCCCTCCCTACCAGGGAGGAGATACTTACTGCTAACAAAGTAGTTCAAATACAGTTAATTTATTTTTAATGATACACATCTAAATTTAGATAAAATTCTTAAAACACATTTAAAACTCACAGAGGTTTTTTTTATTTTATAAACAATTTTGAAATTACAAACCATTTCTAAAACACAAAGGATTTCTAAAATGCAGGTACAATTCCTATAAGCTAAAAGTACATATCAACGTGTTGTAGATGAAAAAGCTGCACATTGCAGAAACTGAAGGCAGAGGAATGGACTCTAGTTCAACCCATGTTTCTGTCATTCTTGTTGTTCCCTGACCATTCCTAAGCCTCAATGTTCTCTTAAATCTATACATTAATAATCTGTATATAAATGTAGAAGATATGATTAGTAAATTCATGGATGATGCAAAGACTGTTGTTGTTGAGAGTCAGAAGACCGTCCTTTGTGCGTTTTCTATCATTGAATAAGATGAATAATTGAATGCACAAGGAAGATTAATTTCCAAAACCTATTGACCTCTGTATTCAATGATTGATTTGGGCAGAGGGATAGGATACAAAAAGGATAAAACTAGATCAGTTTTTTGTGCAAAATCATGGCTGGTTGATAATAATTTAAGAAAATGTGAGTTTATCTACTCTGACAGAAGAAATAGAATACAGAAGTAGAGAGGGATGTGCTGCAGAGAGGTGGAAATGTCATAATATAAAATCCACAGTAAGTTAGTATGAAGGTCCAGTGGATGCAAATGGGATTGTAAAGGAGATTGTTCTTAAAATAAATGCTGCGTCAATGAGAACAACCCCAGAGTGCGCCAATGCCTTTGACCTCCATATTTAAGGCAGGGTATGTTTATAATGGAGGCAGCTCAGAGAAAGATCACCAGGCTGATTCCTGTTATGAAGAAAGGTTGAGTAAGTTGGGCAAATGTTCATTGGAGTTCAGAGTAACGTGATCTTATTGGAACTTACAAGTCTTGGAAAAGGTTCAACAGGGTGGATGCTGAGACCATTACCCTGAGGAAGAATGCAGGACTACAGGACATAATTTAGAATGTGGGTTGCTTATTCCTGATGGGATACAGAAGATATTTCCTCTGATGGTCCTGAGGCATTTGGGTTCTCCATCCCAGACACTTGAAATATTGAAGACTTCAGGTTTAGTTTTCTATGGGGAATGAAGGGTTGTGAAGGTGGTTTCCAGATATGCTGTGAAATACTCAGATTGTGCACTCCTAATCTGCCTGCATATCTATATATCCTCAAGGTGAGATCACATACCATTTCAGGAATACTTATTCACTGTGCACCAATGGTTGTTGAAAATTTCAACATCAATACCATTGTCTCTTGGTGGCATCATGGCAAGGGACAATGATTCAATGCCAGGAACATAAGAAGCTGCAGAGACTAGTGTACTCAGCCAAATTCATCATTGGTACATAGTTCCCTTCTATTGGAAGCATCTACTTGAGGTGCTGCCTCAAGAAGGCAACATCATCATCAAAGTTCTGAACCAATTGGGCCATGCGATCTTCTCTCAGCTACCGTTAGGCAGGAGCCACAGAAACCTGGATTTCTATACCACCAGGTTCAAGAATAGGTAGTTTCCTTCAACATATTCAATTCTTGATCCAACCAGATCAACCCAAATCACTATCTAAGTATAGCAGCACTATGACCACTATGACTATTATGCGCTTCAACAGACTTCATAGTTTTCTGCTCTAATTGTAGGAATCTTTCTTGTATGAATTTGTATAATTTATGTTTTTTCTGAATGTTCTAACTTTGATGCTACATGCCTGTGATGCTGCTGCATGTATATTTTTAATTACAGATGTGCACGCATTTACTTGCGCATTTGACAACAAACTGAACTTTTAAAGTTTGCAACTTAACTTTGACTGCGGATCTTTGTGGGCCCAGCCATGCTTTTTTTTTTGTTGAATTCTATGTCAAAAGTCATGAGTGTTTAGATTTGCTTATTTGTGTTTGGTGCCACAAAATATCAGGCTGTGGCAGATTCTTGAAACTTCTCTTTCAAAGCATTTTTTTTCTTTAAGAGGTGATGGACAATAATTTTAATTTTGTTGACTGCTTTCATCACCAGCTGGGGTGTATTGGGAGGTGTTCTGTGTGGATAGATTGTAGGGCTGGTGAATACTTTGAACATGCTTGAACTCTGCAGCCACCATGAGTACACATGTCAACACATGCAGTTAAGTCATTACATAGTTACATACAAGTATACCACACTGCTGGATCAAATCTCCCAGGACCAGGCAGTATAGACCTTGAATTTCCATCCCAATTGAAAGCTGAAGGGGATGGATTTATTTGGTCTACCAGGAGTCAGTGGCAGTCAGAGGTTGAGTAGTAGGAGCACTGAGGTTTAACACAAAACTTCATGGTGCTCAACAATGTTACCATCAAGTAACCAATGAGGCATGTCAGAAATAGAGGTGGAATACCTGAGAAAAGGACTGGCTATCCATCTACATATTATTAATTTCAGGTAGGCAAGTGGAGAAATACACTTCAAAGATAAGGAAAAGAAAGACCAGCTGGTGCCATTGCCATACAGTAGAGTGCTGGACAGAGGGTGACTATAAGATCTCATCGACCAAATTAGTGACATTTTCTATGTAAGCTCCCATATAAAATCAACAGTCTTGTCAAAGATCCTGAGGAGGATTAAAACATCATAAGTGTTATTAAAGAATCTTGTATTAGGTAAACTCATGGGGCTAACAGCTGATAAGATAGTTCAGGTGGGATAAATCACAGAATCATAAGAAGTATGGCTGACAATATAGTGGATATAATTAGTTACATTTTTCCAAAAATCCTTAAATTCTGAAGATGTGCCTGAAGATTGGAAAACACAAAGGTGGCAGCCCTATTTTTAAAGGGAAGAAAGTTAAAAAAAAATGGAAACCTCTGGGCTGAATAACCTAACATCTATTGTTGACAAAATTGGAACCAATTACTAAGGATCTGTACTGGCATATTATATTTACAATGTGCATTAGTGACTTGAATGAAGGAAACAAATGTACAGGAAACAGATTTGCCAATGGCACAAAAGGTAGCTAGGAAGGCAAGTTACACAAAGGATCCAATGAAAGGTTAATAGGTTGGGTTACTGGGCAGAAAGTTGGCAAATTAAATAAAATGTGAAAAATCATGAAGTTGCTCATTTCAGAAGGAACAGCAAATGATCAGGGTATTATTTAAATGAAGGAGAATTTCTTACTGCACAAAAAGCTACAACAAAAGTGCAGCAAGTAACAGGAATAAATTCTGGAAATTTGACACTTATTTCAAAGAGTACGGGACTGCAAAAGCTATAAAATCTTTTCGCAATAAGTGAAAAATAAAAGAAAATAACTGCAGATGCTTTAAATCTGAAATAAAAACTAGAAATGCTGGTAAGACTCAGCAGGTCAGGCAGCATTTATTAAGACTGAGCAGAGTTAACATTTCAGATCAAAGTCATCCCTATGTTCATAGTCCAAACCCTTTGAAATATTACTGTTCCAAGTAAAACAGCATTTTCTGTTCTTCTTTAGGTCTTAATTCAACTTACAAGGCACTAGTGAGAACAGATCCAGTGTGATCAGCCCCCTATTTAAGGAGAGATATGATTTCACTGAAGGCAATTCAGAGGCTCATTAGAATAACTCCTACTATAGATTGATTTCCCTATGAGCAAAGTTTAAACAGGTTAAGACTCAAATGACTACAATTTCAAAGAAGAAGAGACTAAATTATAAAAATCCTTCAAGGATTAGACAGGTACTCTAAATGTTTCCTCTCATGGGGGAACCTGGAGCCAGAGGGTATGGCCACAGATAAGGGGCTCCTATTTAGGACTGAGGTAATGAAGAACTTTTTTCACTCAGAGTGTTGTAGCTCCTTGTCACAGAGATCTGTGGGACAGAATACTTGAGCACACTTAAGCAGGGATACAGAGATTTCTCACCAGAAAGGGAATAAAGATGTTCGGGGGTAGGGGGAGCAGGAAAGTTGATTTGAGGAATGGCAGATCCTCCACAGTCATACTGAATAGTGGAGCAAGCTCAAGGGATCAAATGGCCTACTCTACCAAGGGCAGATTGTAAATAGGAGAAAATGAGGATGATAAATTTTGAAACAAGAGTAAATCTGCATTTGCTGGTAACCTGAGCAATACACACAAAATGCTGGAGGAACTCAGCAGGCCAGGCAGCATCAATGGTAAAAAGCACAGTCAGTGTTTCAGGCCGAAACACTTCAGCAGGACTAGAGAAAAAAAGCTGAGGAGTTGATTTCAAAGGTGGGGGAGGAGAGAGAGAAACACCAGGCAAAAGGTGAAACTTGGAAGGAGAAGGATAAAGCAAAGAGCTAGGAAGTTGATTGGTGAGAGAGACAGAAGGCCATTGAAGAAAGAAAAAAGAGGGGAGAAGCACTAGACAGAGGCAATGGGTGAGCAAGAAGACGATGTAAGAGGAGGAAAGCGGGATGGGAAATGGTGAGGGAGATGAAGGGGAGGCCTTACTGGAAGTTTGAGAAATCAATGTTCATACCATCAGGTTGGAGGCTACCCAAATGGAATATAAGGTGTTCTTTCAACCCAAGTGTGGCCTTATCCAGACAGTGGAGGAGGCCATGGATGGACATATTGGAATGGGATTGGGAGGTGATATTAAAATGGGTGGCCACTGAGACATCTCACTTGTTTTGGCAGATGGAGCGTAGATGCTCAGTGAAGCAGTCTCTCAATCTACATTGGGTCTCACTAATTTACAGAAGGCCATACTGGGAGCACTGAACACAGTATATAACCCCAACAGACTCACAGATGAAGTGTTGCCTCACCTGGAAGGTCTGTTTGAGGAAATGCAGGTCATTCCCAGGGATGGAGAAGCACTGCTCTTGGCATCTTCTGGATGTGTTGTTATCCAGAACAGTGCATGGCAAGCTGTTCAATCTGCTCATCAACCCCAGGCCACTGGACAAAGCTTTGAGCCAGCACATTAAGTTTGATCACATCCAGATGACCACTGTGTAGCTCCTCCAAGACTTAGGTGGTACATCAACTCTCAATCCCAACATAAGGCACTTTATCCCGGTGCTGGTAACAGTGTGGGAACTGGAATTTCTGCTGCACATTCCAGTCATTTTGGATGGTCACGTAGACCTGAGACAGTGTGGGGTCCTTTCTGGTTTCCCTTTGGATCATCTCTGCCATAGTTGGGAATCTTCCAATTTGGCATGAAGGAGGATACGTCAGGAGGAATATCCTCTTTTGTAAATGTTTCAGATATGTCCTTTTCCAAAGGTAAATAGGATAATCCATCAGCATTTCCATGATTTGTTGTCCTTTGAATTCAATCTTGTAATTGTGGCCTCTAAGAAACAGAGACCATCTCTGCCTTTGTGCTGCTGGTAGTGGAACACCCCTCTGTGGATTGAAAATGGACACTAGTAGTTGATAATTTGGTAGGGAGAAAGTAAAGTCTGATGTAGCAGTATTTCAGTGGAGTAAGGGAAACTGCAGTGATATGAGAGAGGAGCTGGCCAAAGTAAGTTGGAAGGAGCTGTTGGCAGGGTTGTCAGGACAGCAGCAATGGCATGTGTTTCTAGGAAAAATGAGGAAGAACAGAGCAAGTGTATTCCAAAAATGAAGAAATACTCAAATGGCAAAATAGTACAACTGTGGCCGACAAGGGAAGTCAAAGCTAATGTACAAACAAAAGAGAGGGCATGCAACAAAGCAAAAATTAGTGGGAAGATAGAGGATTGGGAAGTTCTTAAAAACCTGCAGAGAGCAACTAAAAGAATTATTAGAAAGGAAAAGATGAAATATGAAAGCAAGCTGACATACAATTATCAAAGTGGATAGTAAAAGCTTTTTCAAGTTTGTAAAAAATAAAATATAGATGAAAGTGGATATAGAACTGCTAGAAAATGAGGCAGGAGAAATAATAATGGGGGACAAGGAGATGGCAGAATAACTAAGTAAGTATTTTGCATCAGTCTTCACTGTGGAAGACACTAACAGTGTGCCAGATGTTGTAGTGTGTGAGGGAAGAGAAGTGGGTGCAGTTACTATTACAAGGCAGAAAGTGCTCAAAAAGCTGAAAAACCTAGAATTACATAAATCACCAGGATCAGATGAACTGCACCCTAGGGTTCCAAAAGAGGTAGTGTTAGAGATTGTGATGGCATTAGAAATGATCTTTCAAAAATCATTGGGCTCTGGCATGGTGTCAGAGGACTGGAAAACTGCAAATGTCACTCCACTCTTTAAGAAGGGAGAAAGGCAGCAGAAAGAAAATTATATACCAGTTAGCCTGACCTCAGTGGTTGGAAAGGTGTTAGAATCAATTGTTAAGGATGAGGTGATGGAGTACTACGTGACACAGGACAAGGTAGGACAAAGTCAGCATCGTTTCCTTGAGGAAAAGTCCTGCCTGACAAACCTGTTGGAATTCTTTGAGGAGATTACAAATAGGATAAATAAAGAGTATGCAGTGGATATTGAATATTTGGACTTTCTGAAGGCCTTTGACAAGGTGCCACGTGGCTTTTTACCAAGTTAAGATATTGCAGGAAAGTTACTAAGATGATTAGAGCATTGGCTGATTGGAAGAAGACAGCGAGTGGGAATGAAAGGATCTTTTTCTGTTTGGCTGCCAGTGATTAGTGGTGTTCCACAGAGGTCAGTCTTGGGAGCACTTCTTTTTATGCTGTATATAAATAATTTAGATGACGAAATTGATGGCTTTGTTGCCAAGTTTGCAGATGATATGAAGATTGGTGGAGGGGCAAGTAGTGTTGGTGAAATAGCTAGCATGCAAAAGAGACAGATTAAGAGAATGGGCAAGAAAGTGGTAAATGAAATATAATGTTGGAAAATGCATGGTCATGCATTTTGGTAGTAGAAATAAGCGTGCAGACTATTTTCTAAATGGGGAGAAAATCCAAAAATCTGAGATGCAAGGAGACTTGGGAATCCTTGTGCAGAACACCCTAAAAGTTAACTTGCAGGTTGAGTTGATTGTGAGGAAGACAAACGCAATGTTAGCATTCATTTCAAGAGGTCTAGAATACAAGACAAGGGATATGATGCTAAGGCTTTATAAGGCACTGGTGAGGCCTCACGTTGCATATCGGGTACAATTTTGGGACCCTCATTTTTGAAGAGATGTGCTGGCATTGGATATGGTCCAGAGAAGGTTCACAAGGATGATTCCAGGAATGAAAAAGTTATCATACGAAGAACGTTTGACGACTCTGGGTCTGTACTCATTGGAATTTAGAAGGATGAGGGGAATGTCATTGAAACTTTTAAAATGTTGAAAGGCTTAGACAGAATAGATGTGGAAAGGATGTTTCCCATGGTGGGAGAGTCTAGGACAAGAGGGCATAGCCTCAGGATAGAGAGGCATCCATTCAAAACAGAGATGGGGAGAAATTTCTTTAGCCAGAGGGTGGTGAATTTGTGGAATTTGTTGTGACATGTAGCTGTGAAGGCCACGTTGTTGGATGTATTTAAGGCAGAGATTGAAACGTTCTTGATTGGACATGACATCAAAGGTTACGGGGAGAAAGCCAGGAAATGGGGTTGAGGACGAGAAAAAAAGGATGGCCTAATTCTGCTGCTATGTATTATGGTCTTATGATCAGTAATGATGGTAAAATCCCTCTCATACAAGTTCTGGTTGAAATGTTTTACACCCCAAATCAGTGTGTAGTTTTGCTCTGCAGCAGTAGGGGAACATAATGCAAAGGCTCTGGGGTATTCACTTCCATCACTAACAGCATGTGACATTTCTACACCTATTCCATAAGGCGAGGCATGACAGGCAAGCTTCGAAGGATGGTATGGGTCATAATGTGTAAGTACCGTGTCTGCCACTACTATTTTCTTTGTCTTTTGGAAAGCCACCTCAACTGCTTTGTTCATTGCCATTTCTTTTCAATCTGTAGCAATGAGCTCAAGTGGTGGAGCACAGTGGCCAGGTTTGTCTGGAACCTGGTAAAATAATTGACAAATCCTAAAAAGCTCTGCGACTATGACATGTCCTTTGGCCTTGGGGCATCCACCACTGCTTGAATTTTTTTCAGTTCACTTGTGTAATTCTTGTGAGACAATGGCGAAACTACAGTAAGTGATGCTTGATTTAAAGAGTTTATACTTGTGTCATGTTCCAAGCTCATTATCTTCTAATCTTTTTAACACTGTCTTGAGATTTTGGAGATACTCCTTGTCATTCTGACAAGTAGCATTGAATTCATCTAGGTAACACATTGCCTGGACAACCTGACAATACCTGGCTACTTTATCATAGATGGTATTACAAACCTAGGCCTCAGCTAAGTCTATTTTGCTGAAGTGCTTCCCTCCAGAAAGGTTTGCAAAGATATCCTTTATCCTGGTCAGAGGGTATTGATCTACTGTATTTGCAGTTTTGGGTTGATGGTGACCTTTATATCACCACAGATCCTGACAGACCCATTCTTCTTCATTGGTGGAACCACTTTTTCCAATGTCATCCTGAACCTTTCTTAATTCACTTTCAGTTGACTCCATTGCAGGGGATGTGGCATGAAAATGGTGGATGAATCTCCAATCAAGTTGAAGTTATCTCAGCCATTCACGCCCCACAATGCTGCCCCACACCTCCATTTTTACTCCATACAAGGCCAAGGTGGCTTTTTGGTTGTTGCATTTCACTGTTATGAATGATATTCTTAGAAGAATTATCTGTTCTCCTGCCTAAGTTCTTAATTGGATATCTTTCAGTTTATCTGAAATGTTGTTAAAGCCAATTTTGCGGAATGACTGAAACAGCTGAGCCAATGTCCAATTATATTTTAGAACTTGTTGTTCACTTCTGGTGTAAGCCATATTGCTTGCCTCCTGTTGGTTATCACATTGTTAATCTCAAGGCTACCCAGTCCTGTGTCACTCTCATCATTACCAGATTTTACATCAACAGCATGCAAATTAGAGCATTTTTTGTAATTCAAATTTTTATTATTATTTATTCTTATTTTACAAAGCAGCACAGCTTATCATAGAGCAGATACAGTACAGCATACTTACACAGCCATCCCATAACAGGAAACTAAGAAACAGAAAAAAACTTCTAATTTAAGCTTAAATTAACATACAACCAAAATTGATCCCACGCATCTTGCACTTTTCCCTCACTGTTAATTCTTCCCAACATGTGTTCATATGATGAAATCTTAACCATTTCCTCAGTCCGTTCCCTCACAGTGGGACATCTGGGTTTTTTTCCGGTTTTGCAATATAATTGCTGCAGCTGTGATGAGACCCACCTTTAAAATAGTAAATTTGTTATTGTTTACATTAAGTACCATTGTCCTATCACCCAGGAGACAAAGTTGTGGGCACAAGGGCAGTGTAGGACCCAACCAATTCCCCAACAAATGAAGAACTTTACACCAAAATGGACGAACCATGGAACACTCCCAAATCATGTGAAAATATGTGCCCACCTCATTTTTACATTTCCAGCATAAATGATTATCAACAATCCCCATTGTGTAGAGTCTAGTTGGTGTCCAATAATATATGTGTACAATCTTATTCTGAATAAATTTCCCTCTCACTTCCCTAATATGTCTACCCACATTTGATAAAATATTTGATCACTCATTATCTTCAGTATCACTTCCAAGATCCTTCTGCCATACTTTGAGATTGTTACACGGTTCACCCACAGAGTGCTTGAACATTTTATAAAACACTGATGCTTTATGAACTTCCTGTGGTAGTGTAAAGAATTCAGTTAAAGGGTTACTCTGTGGGCCACCATTCTTGAATATGCTACTAATGCAATATCTTATTTGTAAATACTTCCAGAAATTCCCTTTATCTACAAAGTTATATTTCCTCTGCAAGTCCACATACAACATAAAAATCCTATTCTCATAGAGATCACCTACTGTATTTACACCTTTAATCTTCCATTCTTTGCAGTACACCATTCTTTTCCCAATGTGTATCGCAGGGTTATTCCAGAGCGAGGTGGATTTAAATGTGACATTTTACAAACTTTCTCTCACAGCATGTGGAAAACAAGACTAATCTAAATCCTATACAATTAGTGCTTTTTTTGAAACTGCAATTTGATTTTAACTTTTTTCTCTTTCCTGTGCAGTCCATTATTTTGTGTGCCCAACATGCTTTTTGTATGTATCTGCGTACTTTGTTGCACTTTTTGTAAGTTTCACTTTTAAATCTGCATTGTTCTGGTGAATATGCACCCCTACCACAATAGTGACACTGTTTGTCCAGACAGGAAGGCCACTGTCTAGACCAAGGATTCTTAACCTTTTTTATGCAATGGACCAATGCAATTAGCAAAGGGTCTGTATACTCCAGGTTGAGAACCCCTGGAGACACCGCAAAGCTTTTCATTCTCACTTTCAATCCTGACTGCAACTGAAATGCACCTTTGGCTGCCATTAGCATTGATACAACAATTTCAACTGCTCTTTTAAATATGAGTTGTGCTTCATTTAGGAGCCAATTTTGAATGCTTTCCATAAACTAAATGATCCCTCAGTGCATCAATAACCCCATCACTGAACTTACAGTGTTCAGACAATCTCTTTTATTCAGCCACCTATGAAATGGATTCCCCTTCCCTTTGATTGCACTTATAAAACCTGATGCATTCTGCAATGAGGCAATGGTTTTGGCTCTAAATATTTCTACATTACTTTCATGATATCAGCAAAGCTCATTTCAGCTGGTTTGGCTGGAGCAGTTAAGCAGACTAGATGCCTTTCCACCTATTATGCTCAGCAAAGCTGGTATTCACTTTTAATTTGATCAGTATACAATAACTCTTAAGGAATCAAAAACATCTATCTTTCTGATGTAGTTAGCTATTTCTGCACTTTTTTGAAAAATGTTTCATTATTATCATCTGGTACTCACTGTTAATGAATCTGTGAATTTTGCCTATTTTCTGCTTTTTTTTAATCAACCATCTCTGCTCCTTCCCCAAGAAGCATGTGCTGTGCTTCTATTGTTACTTGAACGTCTCGCTGCTCTTCAACAGGTAGATAGTCATCTCGGAGTTGTTTAATACTTCCTTGTCAATACTGCAAAACATAAGACTAATTGAATGAAAAAGCCAGGAGAACATTTGAGTTTAGTTTCATTTTACTTTAGTGAGGCATGTACTTATGCTATGGTGGTGTAATGACATATGCTATTCACGTACTTTTACATATAACCCATAATGAATTATCTAAACAAACAAATAATGCTTACATTTTCAGTGCTGAATGTCTCCACTTTAAAAATAACATAGGCTTATCCATATCACAATTTCCTGCTGCTGAATTGTCAAATTTTGGTGAGTAACAACCAGGTCTTATTTTGTATTCATTAATTTAATAAAACTACTGTAGTGTGATTGTGTAGAGTTAATCAATGTATTTACAATATTACTCAAGTATTTCTGAAATATTAAAAACACGAGTTCCTCCTGCATTTTGTGTGTGTTGCTTTGTTATTCAGTCTGATCCAAATTTGCCATCCCATTCCAACTTTCCCCCCATTTCTCTTGATCCCATTAGATCTAAGAACAATATCTAAACTTTTCTTGAATATACTCAATGATTTGGCTTCAGTTGCTTCCTATGTTAGAGACAGAGAATGCCACTGGTTCGCAACTCACTCAGTTAAGACATTTCTTCTTTTGATAATGCTTTATCATTCATCAATGAGCCCAGTCCTGGAATCCCTTGTCACAGAAAAGATTTCTCTGCTGGTTCCTGTTTGGATTTCTTAGGTTTCTATCAGTTCACCTCTCATTCTTCTAAACCCCAGTGAAAAGAAATCTCATCAAAGGCAACACGAGTGAATCTGCAGATGCTGGAAATAAATAAAAACACAAAATGCTGGCAGAACTCAGCAGGCCAGACAGCATCTATGGGAGGAGGTAGTGACGACGTTTCGGGCCGAAACCCTTCATCAACCCTCCCGATGAAGGGTTTCGGCCCGAAACGTCGTCATTATCTCCTCCCATAGATGCTGTCTGGCCTGCTGAGTTCTGCCAGCATTTTGTGTTTTTAGAAATTTAGTCAACCAGATTTCTCTAATCCATCATTCTTGCTCTCCCAGGAATTATTCTGGAGTGCCTTTGCTGCATTTCCTCTGTAGATAACATCCTTCCTCAGAAAATGAGAGCAGGGCTGCAAACAAAAGTTAAGGTGATATCTTTTCAACCTACTGTATACTGTAATTGCAGAAAGACATCTCTGCTTCATGGTTAGAAGACTGACATACCATTTGCCTTCTTATCTGCCTGCTTAACTTTCCTGTTTACTTCCAGTGACTGGTGATCATGTCTTGTTGCATTCCCAACCCACCCCCCTCACACTTCCTAATCGATTAGATAAATATATAAGAGTTCAGATCTGAGAGATCTCAGATTTTGAGGAAGGACATAGTTTTGTCTAAAGTTAACAAATACATGCCATAGTGGTGAGATACTGGTGCAAATGAGCAGCTGTTGAAATAGCTAGTTGATGTGGGTGAAGGGCATGTGATGCTTTGCCATTGACCAGTTGTACTGATAACAGATTAAGCCTAGTGAGACCTTGGCTGTGGTGCTTTCATCTGGTCCCTACATCTCATTCTAAGAGCTCAATCAAAAAAAACCTTGAATACACAAAGTACAATTCAAGTGCTATAACTGTAATATGTCTTTGCATAGGTCTGGCCCCAAGACAATTTATTTCACAACCGCTATGTCTTGGGGTTATGAGTACCCTAATAAACCCTACTGACAGGGAATTAGTGTCAGTGAAATTGACCATAAATTTCTTGGTGTTGTAAAGCTTCCCCTTCCTCTTGATATTGCATGCACAAAAATGTGGAAGAAACTTAACAAGTCAGGCAGCATCTATGGAGGAGAATAAACAGTAAATGATTTAGACCAACTCGGGTAAAATGACTCAGCCCGAAACATCGACTGACTATTCCCCTCCAAAAATGCTGCCGAACTTGCTGAGTTCCTCTGATGATTTGTGTGTGTTTCTCAGGGTTTCCAGCATCTGCAGAATCTCATGTTCCCCCTCTATATTCTCACTCGCTATTCTAAAACATGGTGCACTTTACTTTAGCACCTTTCCTTTGTGAATGTGAAGCAAATAGCTTGGTAAGGCCCAAGGTTTTCGATCTTATGAAGAACATGCAAATCTTCTCACCATTGGCAACTCAGCTGGATGTGGAGAGCTCCACAGGGGGCATAAGCTCCAACTAACTAAATGAGGACAATGAGTGGGCCTGACATACCCACTGCCATCCTCACTACACCTACTGGGTTTACAAAAGCCTCACAGAGCAATGGCAATATAAGCTGCTAAGCTCCAAAACTTGTATTTGCTCCCTATAGATCTTTACTGTGGTCTCTCTCCACCTTAAAATCTTACCTCTTCAACCAAACTTTTGATCAGCTGCCCAATCTTTGTTTGGTAATGCCCTCGCGAAGGCCTTGGGACATGTTATTAAGATAAAGGCACTATGTAAATACATTCTTGTCGTTGCCAGTAGGCACAAGAGGTATCTGCTACAGTATGCCTTTCAAGTAATGAGAGGAACAGTATCTGATCCACAGCTGAGCTTGAGCAGTTTCAGAACTGGTTGGTGTTAAACAATTGCTTTCCCATTCAGTTAAAACATAGCCAGAGGCAAAATCACATCACCAATAATGGAGCTCAGTTCATTACAGCTTAACATAAAAAGATCAGCCACTATTGATCCATAATTCAGACAAGTGCCACATTTATTCACAGGAAGACTAAGTATGTAAGTCTAGCAATGTTTCAAAACTTCTGATTGTTCATTCAATCAGGAAACACAAATTGCCCTGCATGTGTTATTAATGCACTGTGTTTTCATTGCTCAGTGAAATCAATGGTGATGCAAAGTGAGTTTGTCCTGCAGAACATTTTAATCTTCCAGCTTTTAAACCATGTGTGTTGTCCCTGTGGAAAATTTCAAACCACAGTGGCTTGCAGGATTCCAGCTCTAGCTTCCAGGCTGAAACTATCCTTATCAAAGGCAAATATCATTCCCTGGAGGGTCAAAGATGAGTTTGAAGTCCATGATGGCACCAACTGACAATCCCATCATGACAGGGACTTTTGGAATCTTGTCAATGGCCTTACTGAAGTCTATCTAAATTATATCTAGGCATGTTCAAAGGTTCAAAGGTCCATCTTATTGTCAAAGTATGCATGTACAATACAAAGCTGATATTCGTCTTCTACAGAAAAACTACAGGAGCTGTTGAACGAAAAGCCATCAACCCCACCCCCTGTATGAAAAAGTAAAAGAAACACATCTCGCAAACCCCAAACCCACCTCCCCCCAATACCCTCCCTTGCACAAAACAGCACAGATCGCCGACACAGAAGACAGCAGCTAGGACATCAAACCCCAACCCCCTCCATTGCACGAAAACTAGCAGATTGCACACCCAGAAAACAGCATCTAGAACATCAAAAATTACGAGCCTCCAAACCTTCCCTTGCAAAAAACAGCGATAAAAACATCAAACCCACAACCCCTCCTTCACAAAAAGAGAACAGCGACAATGGCATCAATCTCCCAAACCATCTCTCACACAGAAAAACGCCAACAAGAACATCAGACCCCAAATCCCCAAACCCTCCCTCGTACAAAAAGTAATATATTGCCCACCTGCCAATCAGCAACTAGAAAGAAGACACAGAAAACTGAAGGAGAGTAATATAAACTACAGTCTAATAACGACACAAATCTCAGAACTTCAGAAACATTCTTCCAACAGCATCAAGCAGAGTGGCCGCACAAACTCGGTCCTTCCGTGAAGTGCGACGGACACGCTGGGTCCAAACGCCATCGACACCACGGCCTCCGTGGAGATCAATCACTAACCTCCTCCACATTTACATTGATGCTTCCTCTTCAAAATATTCAAACTGGTTGGACTGGACTTCTTCCTCACAATGCCATGCTGACTACCTTTGATCACCCTCTGCCTTCTCGAGTGTAGATTAAGAACACTTGCCTCAGAACACTTGCCAGTAATTTCCCTACCACTCTTGTCACATTCACCAGCCTGCATTTACTTCATTTAACCCTGCAGTTCTTCTTGAATAAAGGCACCTCATTGACTGTCCTCATTTAACACTTTGTGGCAAGAAGAGATTTCAAGATTTCTTTCAGCATTCTCCTCCCATGACTCCTCACTTGTGTTCCAGTCTGGGATGCACCTCAACTGGAAGTCCTAGTCTAAAGTCAGAAAAATGGGATTAGTTTGGAAAGGCATCTTGGAGGGCATGGACCAGCAGGGTCAAAGGGTGTGTTACCAAGCTATACAACTATATCTCTCTATCTGTCCCAGGTGACTTAATCACCTGTAAGCCCACTAAGACATCTAATAACTTTTCATTTTTATTGATGAAATTTAACCATTCCCCTCCCTCACATCTGAATTCTCCAATCACATTGTCCTTCTCAGTGAACATAGATTCATTTAAAACCTAATCTACGACCTCCACTATTATAGGCAAATTGCTACCTCCAAAGTTAATAGGGCCTATCCTTTCTCTGGTACACACTTGCTATTAATAGACATTAAATCCTTTAGGATGAGAAAAAGCTGCAGAGGACTGCAAACTCAGCCAGCTCCATCATGGGTACTAGCCTCCCCACCGTCGAGGACATCTTCAAAAGGCAATGCTTCAAAAAGACAAAATAATCATTAAGAACCCCAGTCACCCAAGACCTGCCCTTTTCTCATTGCTACTATCAGAGAGGAGGTGCAGAAGCTAGAAGACATGTATAAAGTGTTTTAAGGCAAACACGAGGAAATCTGCAGATGCTGGAAAATCAAGCAACACACACAAAATGCTGGTGGAACGCAGCAGGCCAGGCAGCATCTATAGGGAGAAGTGCTGTTGACGTTTTGGGCTGAGACCCTTTGACAGGACTAACTGAAAGGAAAGATAGTAAGAGATTTGAAAGTAGGAGGGAGAGGGGAAAATGCGAAATGATAGGAGAAGACTGGAGGGGGTGGGGTGAAGCTGAGAGCCAGAAAGGTGATTGGCAAAAGGGATACAGAGCTAGAGAAGGGAAAGAATGATGGGACGGGAGGCCTAGGGAGAAAGAAAGGGGGAGGTGAGCACCAGAGGGAGATGGAGAACAGGCAGAGTGATGGGCAGAAGGAGAGGAAAAAAAAGGAGGGGGGATAAAAGCTAAATATATCAGGGATGGGGTAAGAAGGGGAGGAGGGGCATTAATGGAAGTTAGAGAAGTCAATGTTCATGCCATCAGGTTGGAGGCTACTCAGCCGGTATATAAGGTGTTGTTCCTCCAACCTGAGTGTGGCTTCATCTTGACTGTCGAGGAGGCCATGGATAGACATATCAGAATGGGAATGGGATGTGGAATTAAAATGTGTAGCCACTGGGAGATCCTGCTTTCTCTGGCAGACAGAGCGTAGGTGAAACGGACTGTTTTGCTGAACACCTTTCGCTAGTCACTAGGTGTTTTTAAGGTGGAGTTTGAAAGGTTCTTGATTAGTCAGGGCATGAAAGCTTAAAGGGAGAAGGCAGCGGATGGAGCTGAGATGGAAATGAAACAGCCATGATGAAATGCCAGAGCAGACTTGATAGGCCAAATGGTCTAATTCTGGAGTGAGGGAGAATGAGGAGAGATTTGATAAAGGTATACAAAGTTGAAGGGTACAGATAGGGTAAATGCAAACAGGCTTTTATTACTGAGGTTGGCTGAGAGCAAAACAAGAGGTCATTGGTTAAGGGTGAAAAGTGAAATGTTTAAGGGGAACGAGGGGGGAACATCTTCATTCAGAGTGTGGTGATAGTATGGAACGAGCTATCTGCAGAAGTGTTAGATACCAATTTGATTTACTAATTAGACTCCTTGCATTAAAAAAAGATTTAATTTAGCTTTCTCCTGGGTGTTCCAGTTTTCAAAGAGCTGAGGGCTGGCAGATTAATTGGCCACTGTAGATTAATCCTTCTGTGCAGATGAGTGGTTGAATCTGGAAGGACTTGAGAGGAATGTGGAGAGAATAAAATGGAATTTGTATAAATGGGTGCTTTGTGGTTAATGTGAATGGTTGGCGAGAGGACTTGCTCCATTATTGTATTCCACCATAACTGGCAACATTGCCTGGGCTTCGTTGTGTCCACACTTGATGACCCAGTTGATGCCAGATGGTCTGTCCAATTGTATTTGTTCTCTGCCTTGGCATAGCCATTAACGTCACAACTCAGCAGTGTGCCAAGCCTTTTCAGTTTCATCTATGCCAGTGGATCTAGAGTCACATGAGGCCAAAGTGAACTGGATTGGTTTTGACGAGTAATACAATAGTTTAGTGATTAATGCATTAGAATGACAATACATTTGAACTTGAACCTGAACTCTTGTGTTTCCAAACTTCCATTGCTGCTGTGGTGGGATTTGAAAGTCCACAGATGCCAGAGCAAAGTTCCTAAGATCCACCATCTTCAAGTGATAGAATTTCACATTTCAGTCTTAAGTGATTGATTCTGACAGGAGTAGTTCATAAAATTATAGGCCGGTGAACCTTACATCAGTGGTAAGGGAGCTATTGGAAAAGATTCTGAGTGATAAGATTTACTGATATTTGGAAAAGCACAAACTCGTTAGAAAAAGTCAGCATGGATTTGTGCGAGAAATACCCTATCTCACAAACTTGATTGAGTTTTTTGAGGAAGTGACAACAGTGATTAGGGAGGGTAAGCTGTTTGATTAGTAAGTATACAGACAACAGGAATATTGATGAAGTAATGGATGTGAGGAAGGTTGTCAAGGGATACCAAAAGATTTTAATCAGTTAGAAATATGGACAGAGAATGGGCAAATGAAGCTAATCCAAAAAAGTGCGAGGCAGTGCATTTTGGGAGAACCAATGCAAGAGCACAGAATACAGTAAATGAAAGAAGTCTGAAAAGCACTGATGTATCAAGGGGTCTCGGGGTACATATCCATGGCTCCTTGAAAGTTGTGAGGCAAATGGATAGAGAGGTAAAGAGGCCATGAGGCATACTTTCCTCTGTTGTTCAGGGTGATTTCCTATAAGGTGGAAAGTCATGTTACAAGAGTATAAAACTTTGATTAAGTTACATTTGGAGCATTGTGTGCAGAACCGGAAATGACCACCACATTTTAAGAAAGATGTAGGGGCTACAGAAGAGGCTTACTGGGATGGGAGTGTATTATCTATCAGGGAAGGCTGGGCAAGCTTGGAGTCTTTTCTCCGGAGCATCAAAGACTGAAGGGCGACCTGAGAAAAGTATATAAAATTATGAGATATATAGATAGGATAATATTCAGTCTTTTACTCCCAAAGTGGAACTGTAAATACTGTCAGATTTTAGATGAAGGGAGAAAGAACAAGATAAGTTTTTCACACAGCGTAATCGGAACCACATTCCACTAGAAGGAGATATGATAGTGTTTAAGGACATTTAAACAGGCATGTGAACAGATAGGGAATAGAGGGATATGAACTATGTGCAGTCAGATGGGATTAGTTATATTGCCATTGTGGTTGGCACAGATATAATGGGCCGAAAGGCCTTTTCCTGCTGTATATTCCTATATTCTATCTGAGACTGATCTCCCAAAGCAGACTCTTTTACCAGAAGAAATATCCTTCCTGCAATCATTTGTAAATTTCATCAGTGCAATGTCTCATTCTTCTCAACTCTAAATAATAATTCTGTTCATCTAAGAATTCCACATGCCAATTCTCAGTGTTAAATTTTTTTAATACCAAGTTTGTTTAGATAAGGATATCAAACTTGCACACAATGCAGGATGTCTAGCCTCACCAAGATCCTGTATAACTGTAGGAAAATTATTTGTCCAGGCACACTTTATCGTTCTTGCACTCAAAGTTAACAGAACAGATGGTGTGGCAAGAGACCGGCCACTGTGACATGTGTGGTTTCTTCAACACTGTTATAGCCACCTACTGGCCAAATATTAATCCTCCACCGCACAAAAGACAGGTAACAAAGGTGAATGTGTCAAGGGCAGAGGGACAGCCAACACCTGCAGGAAGAGGTGAGTGAACACAGAAAAAGATTCAGGGATTAGCCATTAGCCTTCTGACTCCAGAAGATCCTTAGCCTTGACCCCTCAACATGGAGGAGAAGTCAGGGTGATATTGAGAATTTCTAGTATGTACGTGTATTCATCTCCCACCGCTCTTATTGGACATTCTTTGTCCTATCAGTGAAAGAGCCATTGGTGCCTACAAAGACTGACCAGTTGCCTCAGAACCCAGAAAGTGGAGCAGAAGCTAGTCGCCTTTGATTGTAGGGTAAGTGCCTGAGATTGTGATGTATTAATCAGACACAGGCCATAAGAGTCAACATAAATGGGATCGGTACTGAGCCCAATGTTTTGCATTTATTCTATCCTTGATTTGGTTTTGCTACTCACTTTGTTTTGAATGATTCATAAATCAGATATTGGCCAAATCAGGAAGCAAAACGAAAGCCGTTGAATTTCTACATACAAGTCAATACATATATCTTGTTCCCAAGGTTGAATGTCCAATAGTAGAGGGCATGCATTTAAGGTGAGAGAGGGTACGTTCAAAGGTGATGGGCGGGGCAAGTTTTTTACACACAAATTGGTGGGTGCCTGGAATGTGCTGCCAGGGGTGGTAGTGGAGGCAAATATGACAGAGGTGTTTAGATAAGCATAAGGACATGCAGAGAATTGAGGGATATGCACCTTATTTAAGCAGAAGGGATTTAGCTTGACATTCAATTACTAGTCTTGGTAAAGGGCCTCGGCCCAAAATATCAACTATTGACTCTTTTCCATAGTTCCTTCAGCATTTTGTATGTGTTGTCTGGATTTCCAGCATCTGCAGATTTTCTCTTGTTTGCAATTATTTGTTTAATTTGTTTGGTATAACATAGTGGGCTGAAGGGCCTGTTCCTGTGTTAAGTGTTATCTGTTCTATATGAATTCTAATGGTCCTGACTACAGGCTTTTCAGCGTCTAAAGCTGAGGAGTCACACAATAGGATACCAGCAGATGTTATCAGAAGGTGCAAGTTCCCAATGTTCAATAATTCTACTGTGTGGAAAACTCACAAACAGCAGATCACCACAGCAATGATGAACTGAGTGATCTTGTGGAAGGTGCGAGGTTTGTTAACCTGGAAGAAGAGGTTTCTCCTCCAAAGGCTTTATTTGCTTTGCCTTGAACTTTGGAACCTATTTGTCATGCTTCTTCAAGCAAAAAATAATTCCTATTGTAAGAGCAAGAGCCAGCATAAATATGTAAATGGAGGTAGACATAAAGAACTCTACAAGGTAAATTATATGGGACGAATCTTTAAAACCACACAGAGCAATATCATGTAAAACGGTGAAATCTCAGCACCACTAAAATAGTGGCTCGTTTTTTCTGCTATCAAGTTGTTTTTAAGTAGAATAGAAATTAGTACAAGTTGATATCATTTTAAACAGCATAGTGTTCAAGGACCTCGAACAGCCAATGGAAGGTGAACCTTGTTCCTTCACATCCATCTGACTGATCACTGTATTGTGGGGGTGGCTGTTCAACTCCTGTTGACTTTTAATGTCATCTCTCAATATTTCCCAGTGGGCTTTCAGCATTCACCCGATAGTAGTAAAGGGACCTCAACCTTGCGTGCAGGAGTCACAAACCTGTTTGGATTCTATATAAAAAATATGTACATACAAACATGAAATGATAGAAGAATAGAGTGTTTCTGGTTAGCACAGCCATTAAATAGTCTGCTTCCGTGCTTTGTGGTCAGTGAGGAGCTTATTGCAAATCAACACTGACATCTAGAGTTCATTAAGGGTAAAATTGTATCAAGGCAAAGCTGAAAATGCAGCTCCAGTCACACTGAGGTGGTTTTGTTTACTTGCTAAAAATTTCTTTTGTTTCTAAAAGATTCAGGAGGGATGAGATACATTTGCCAAAAGCGTAACTTTCTGGTGGCCAAGTATTTTAATTTTGGTTCCCATTCCTCTTCTGACATGTCGGTCCATGGCCTCTTATTGTGCCAAGATGTGGCCACCCTTAGGGTGGAGTACCAACCCCTTATATTCTGTCTGGGTAGCCTCCAAAATGATAGCATGAATATCAATTTTATGAATAAAAAATATTTCCCTCCCCCTTCTTCTATTCCCCACTCTGACCCCTTACTTCTTCTCACCTGCTTATCACCTCCATCCTGGGTCCCATCGCCCACTCTCCTCTCTTAACAGAATCCTTCTTTTCCAGCCCTTTACCTTTCCCACACACCTGCTTCATTACCTTCTAGCTAGCCTCTTTTCCTTCCCCCTATCTTTTATTCTGGCATCAAGCCCCTTCCTCCTCAGTCCTGAAGAAAGGTCTCAGCCCGAACGTCGACTATCTGTTCATTTCCAGAGGTGCTGCCTGACCTGCTGAGTTCCTCCAGCATTTCGTGTGTGTTGCTTTGGGTTTCCAGCATCTGCAGATTTTCTTGAGTTTATGTCATCCTTTACTTGAATGTCTGAATTCAGAAACAAAACTAAGACAACTCAGACTAGCATCTTAAACATTTAACATTCACAACTGAGAGGGGAAGAAAATAAAAACGATTCCGATAAAGTAATTAACCGTCATCTACAGTTAGCTGGACTCTGGCTCGCAGTTTACACTCGTGTTCTCAGAATCAGAATCAAGTTTAATATCACTGGTATATGTTGTGAAATTTGTTGTCTTTGCAGCAACAGTACAATGCAACAGACTGTAATAATAGAAAAACAACTGCGACTTACGGTATGTATGTTTTCATTAAATAAAAATATGCAGTGCAAAAATAGAAATGAAAAGGTAGTGAGGTAGTGTTCATGGGGTCAATGTCCATTCAGAAATCGGATACCTTCCTGATGGTAGCAATGAGAACAAGGCATGACCTGGGTGATGGGGCCCTTAATGAAGGATGCTGCATTTCTGAGGCATCACTCCTTGAAGATCTCCTGGATACTACAAAGGTTGCTGATTATGGAGTTGACTGAGTTCACAACTCTCTGCAGCTTATTTCGATCCTGTGCAGTGCCCCCACCCCAATACCAGATGGTGAGGCAGACAGTTAAAATGCTGTCCTTGGATTCTTCAATCATGTGATGCGCTACAGCACGAAATAAACAAGTTCAGGAGTATCACCCTCAGACAGAATGAGATAGATTATGGTGGAGTATGAAATTGTGGGAATAATATTAATGGATTAGTAATTCAGGGAGTAGAAATCACAATGGCTTCATCAGTTCCAGAACATAACTTCAGTTCAGAAGTAAGTCTGGAAAATGAAATGTTGAACTAAATTAATTGTAGATTCTATAAATCTGAAGAATAAACAGAAATACTGGAAACACTCAGCAGGTAGGGCAGCATCTGTGGAGAGAAAAACAGTTAAAGTTACAGGTCTGAGATCTCTCAGCAGAGCTGGCTCATTTATTCCTTTACAGAGAGGTTAAAGCTATGGAGTCGAGCAGCTCTTTATCTGTCAGGACTACGTGTGAATTGATCTTACACCAAAATGTTTGGCTTTTGTTTCCTGCTGAAATGTTATGGGATGTCAGCTGTCATTATGCATTGCAGTGGTACAATGTGACACACCACGAACTGCAAGAGCAACATGTTTGCGTAATACAAGCCAATTTTGCCAACTATGCCCTAAACTTGAGAATGAATAGTTTAACCGAATCACCGACGTGAACTAGGAAGCACAAAACCTGTTTCATCACCACAGAATTCACTCCTCAAGGGTTTATGTGTCAGATGATTACAGAGATACTGAAAGGAAACTCATCTGGTTGGGAGTTGGGAGCAGCAGCTGTGGAAAACAGTGCCACCTATCTTATCTCCATTAGCAACCCTTAATCCAGATTAAAACATTTCTCTGCCTTCCCTCCATCCTTTCTCCCAGTGTGGATTAGGATGATGATCCCCACGTGAAACTCTCACTCTACTTTTGTTCTTCCTTTTCCTGCATTGACAGAACTTCGTGTTTGAGCACCAAATTTCCAGGACTTCAGCACAGGGTCTAGGGCACTAAAACAGCCCATAAAATCCAATTAGTCAAATCCACTCTTCATGCTTTACACAATCCAATTATCTCTGCTGTTTCACCATATTCTCTCCCTTTCACTTTGGGGATTAAGTCCCACCAAACAAGTGTCAGTTTGATAGGTACCTGATGGTCAGCATGGATGGAGTGGGCTGAAGGGCCTGTTTACTGAATTGCATGACTCTACAACCCTTTTCTGCATCCATATGATATGTGCCAACCACTCACAGTGGATAGAAATTCCTTCTGAATACAGACAGACCTTGAAGTGTGTGGTGAACTACATATACGTGTCTGGACACGCCCCCTGCTGACTGCTCCTGTGGCCCCTCCCACTGACTGTGGCTCCTCCCACAGACCCCGGTATAAAAGTGAGTGAGGCCTGAGCCCGGCCCTCAGTCTCCAGGATGTAGTATGGTGGTCAACTACTGCTTGTTCTTTCTTCCAGTCAATAAAAGCCAATATCTCGCCTTCACATCTCAGAGAGAGTTATTGATGGTGCATCAAAGTGTTACAGACTAAGTGAACTAGATATTGCAAATGGGGAAAAAATGTGAGATCCTCATCTTCCTTGCAAAACATGAAGACTTTTTTCTAAATGGTGAGGGATTGAAAATTCTGATGAAGAGCTTTTGGCCCAATATATATTGGCTCTGTTTCTCATCCCACAGATGCTGCCTAACCTGCTGAGTGTTTTCAGCATTATCTGTTTTTATTTTAGATATCTAGCATCTGATGCTTTTTGACCATTTTGAGAGATTTGCAGGGTCATCGGGATAACCTCATAAATAAATCACTAAAAGCCCACGAATAACAAACATGAGAATGACCGATACCAGTGTGGTTTGTATTACAAGACCTGAGTACAAGACATCCTGTTATAATTACAGAGGATCCTAGGGCATCTGTATCTGCTCAGAGATTCTGTCTCCCCACCTAAGAAAGGTCATATTTGTGATTGAGAGAATGCAGTAAAGTTTCACCAGGTCAACACCTGGGATTTGGAAATAATCCCATGAGGAGATATTCAGCTGAGGGGTCCATAGCCTTCAGAGTGTAGGAACATGACAAGTGCACATTTCACCCTGGAGTTATTATGGGGCTTTAAAAGATAGAAAACTGGTCATTTCCCAGTCTGGTGCTAATTGGACTAAGGATCACATTTTAAAATAAAGACTCACTGACAGAGGGTGGGAATCTTTGGAACTGATCATCCAAGAAGGCTGTGGTAGCTCAGTCGCTAAGTATATTCAAGACTAATAAAATCAAGGGCTGAGGGGCTAGTGCAGGAAAGAGATGTTGAGGGAGAAGCTTGAACTATTTCCTTCAGTTCAAATTTCCCCAGATCACCGTTCTCCCTGACCTTTCCTTGCTTTCTTCACATCTTGTGGCCGCGGTGGATAATGGATGCATCCAAGGTACTAAATCAGAGAACATGGAACAATACAACATAGGATTAGGAACTTTGGCCTATGATGTCATGCTGAACAAGTAAAACTAGTAATTAAACACCTAACTAAACTAATCCCTTCTGCTTACGCATCTCCCCATTCAGTTCACTCCAGTCTTTACATACTGAAATGCTGACTTAAGAACCTTTTAAATGCCTCTACCACCATGCCTGGCAGCACATTCCATGCACCCTCCACGCTCTATGCAATAAACATGCCCACACATCTCTTTTGAACTTAACCCCTCTCACCCTAAATGCATGTCCTCTCATGTTAGGCATTGAGTTGAATGATGTGAATGAACAATTACTGTATAGCTGCAAGCAACAAACTGAAACACACTGATCAACAAAAATTTACGATGAAGCAATGTCTTGCAAAGTGTCCTGGTGGTCCTGGAACCGAATGCACAGTCGCTCATGGTCAAGTTTGAAAGCTGGGGAGGTGCAAGAAGCCAGCCAGAACCGTAGGGGTACAGAGACCTAGGGGTTGGTCGGACTGGTGAAGGTTAGACAAATGTGAAAGGGCTGTTAGATATCAGCATCTTACATAGAGATGAACAAGTGAAAGAGGAGTGAGTTCTTTCCAGGGTGGACTCCCAATAGGAGTGAATGCATACAGAGGTGACAACTGCAAATAACATGGACTCAGTCAAAAGGCACAGCAAAGCATCTGACGAAGCCTGTAGTAGTGAAGGTAAAATTGCACACAGTTCTCTTACCTTCAGCGATAGAAAATAATCAATATGAGACACTTAATGATTTTGCATCATCTATCTTCACTGCTGATAGTTCACTGATGCATCTGTCTGACCAGCACAAATTCACAATTTCAGATCCCATTTCCAAGTCACATGGCAGTTCCGCTGACAGCTCACAATTTCAGCTCCCAGAGCGAGGACAAATATAGCAAGAATAATGTCAACAAAGAAATCCTTACGCTTGTCTACCACTTTTATAGTTTAGGACAGCACAAAGGAAGGCTAATTTATTGCTCATTTCTAATTGTCTCTGAGAACTGAGTGGCAAAACACTCGCCTTTATCTCGGCAGCCCCGGGTAAAGGTATTCTCGCAGTGTTGTTACTCCAAGGTTTTACCGAACAATAAGAAGCAAGTGCTGTGCTGAGCCCACTGCTGTACACTCTGCTCATGCATGACTGCACAGCCAAACACCCGAGCAATCACATTGTCAAGTTCACCA
This sequence comes from Hypanus sabinus, assembly GCF_030144855.1. Lineage (NCBI taxonomy): Eukaryota > Metazoa > Chordata > Chondrichthyes > Myliobatiformes > Dasyatidae > Hypanus > Hypanus sabinus. The sequence goes on along the minus strand of NC_082726.1, from coordinate 31,907,048 downwards.
CTGTCGCCAACAGTGGAGGGGCTCATCAGCAACAACAATCAGATGGCCTACAGAGAGGAAGTGAAAGAGACCAAGGCCTGGTAACAGGCAAGTAACCTCTTTCTCAATGTCAACAGGACAAAGGAGGTTATCGACTTCAGGAAAACCCACATCACTCACACCAGTGACACAGCGGTGCAAACTGCGAGCAGTTTCATATTCCTGGGAGAACACATCTTGCACAACCTATCATGGGCCCAAGCCACGTTCTTCGCAGTTCAGAAAGGTTATTGTATCTCTGCTGTCTGAGGAGGCTGAAGAGAGCTGGTCTCTGCACGTGTATACTCACAATCTTCTACAGATGAAAGCATCCTAACCTGCTGCATTGCAGAAACTGCACTGTAGCAAAGAGGAGAGCTCAACTACGGGTAGTTAAAACTGCCCAACACATCACTGGCACCAGCTTACCCACCATCAAGTAAAGGCTCCAGTAAAAGCCTAGCTATTTCATGAACGATCCCACCCACTTTGCTTGTGGACTGTTTGTCTCTCTTCCCATCCAGGCAGAAGCTACACAGCATCTACACCAGGACCACTAGACTAAAAACAGTTATGATGAACATCAGGCTGATGAACACTCCAACCACTAACACGCCCCACTAAATTCCACCACCACCACATACATATATCCATACAATCAGTTTATGCATACAACATTTACTTATGCATTTTAAGGTTTCCTATTATAGTTATATTTGTTGTGTGTTTCTTTTGTGTTTTTATTACTGTTTTGTGTTCTTTATGCTTATTTTTTTTAATGCTACATTGAATCTGGAGTAACAATCATTTCATTCTCCTTCACAGTCGTGTACTGAAAAATGACAATGGACAATCCTGAATCTTGCAGTTTGAAATATATCTCTAGGTTGGGATGGGCATGACTTGAGCAATTTATATTTGATGACATCACCAACCAAATACCCTTGTCAATCTTTGTATTGGAGGTTGCTGGTTTTTGCAATGTTGTTAAAACAGTTTTTAACAGGATTGCAATGTGTAGCACTGTAATTGGCCCTCACTATTGCTGTGATTGGAATAAAGAGTAAGGGGGATGGATGGCCCAAGATGTTGCTTATCATTGTGATACTTGACTTGCTTTTTGTTGGCAAACTGATTATTCAACCCCACAATCTTCACTTATACCTCATTGTTGACATCAGGACTTTATAGGGTCAAGTGGGCTAATCTCCACAGGATACTCAGCCCAATTTCATTATACTGGTCATTATACTTCAGATGAAACAAGGCCCTGTAAGACATTGACAGTGGGGCATCTACTGATGGAGACTTTGAAGGATGTGAGTTAGATTCTCACTTGTTGGAAATGGTCATTACTTCACACCTGTTTGCCATGAAATGTACTCATAAAAAAAGTTTATAATTCTAATTCCTGAGCAAGACTTGCCATGTGAGTTATATTACTACCAGGAGAGTTGCAAATGAAATTATGCAATCATTGGATTTTATGACTGAGGGAAGATTGTTAATGTAGCAGTTGGAGTTGATTGATCCTGGAACATTGTCCTGAGGCAACTCTGTTCTTGACTATTGGTTAAGACTCCATCCAGTGAAGAAGTTACAGCCTGATTCTCAGTTGGCTTTTAATGTCGGCTATGTGATAAGAATAGAGACAGCAGCAAAGAGGACACACTCACTCTTCAAGGAAGTCTGAGGAGACCTTATATTTTATCCTGAATGGGCAAAATTGGCCTCACTAAAAAGTCTCATCTGTGGGACAATTCAAACAATTTAGTTTTACTTCAGCAGAATCAGAATCAGGTATACTATCACTAGCATATGTTGTAAAATTTGTTATCTTTACAGCAGCAGTACAATGAAATACATGATAAATAAATATAGAGAAAGAAACAAGTTACGTTAAGTATATACATGTCAATTAAATAGTTAAATTAAAATAAGTAGTGCAAAAAACAGAATCAAAAAGTAGTGAGGTGGTCTTCATGGTTTCAATGTCCATTTAGAAATCAGATGGCAGAGGCGAGAAGAAGCTGTTCCTGAATTGCTGAGTGTGTACCTTCAGACTTCTGTACCTCCTTTCCAATGGTAACAGTGTGAAGCTGGATACATGGAAAGTTCAGTTCATCTACAGATTCAGATGAGTTTTTTGTCATATATACCAGATGTAGAATGCACTGTGCCAATCCTTGGACATGACGTGCAGGTGGTGAATGAACTAAGGGATCACAATCTCCTCGAGGATTCTTCATAGACTGGTGGGGACATGGAAGAAACTTTGGTTGGGTTCCGCACAAACAGTAAATGTCAGAACATTAGGTTTCTGATCCGGAAACTATTAAGATCCTCTACTGATAAAAGATGCTGTGACCTGCTCTACAGAGGCCCTCTTTGAAACATTGTCACTGATTGCAATTAAAGTTAGCAAACTTGCATTCTGCCCTGCAAAGAGGGTTCATGGTTAGCACTCATGCTACTAAGTAGAGTAGCAGAAGGAGCATCGCTTCCATAACAAACCCCCAATCTGAGCAATGTAGCAGATTCTTGGCCAATTGACAGAAAGGGAAAAAGGACAACTGTTGTCAGAACTTGTAAGGTGAAAAGATGGTTTAGACTGTCTTTAATGCTGGAGTCTGCAAGGCTCACTCCAGTTCTCTCTCACTCAAGGCTCGAAACCAGCCGCTGAAGCTAAACCAACAACTGTATTGATCCACCTGATCATTAACCAAGTCTGCAGATGGTGGTGTGGGCTATGCCAACCAGCAGAATCTAATTGCATCCCTGTGTGTTGGAGTCACTGTCGCTAAACTGAAAATATCAGAAGGCAGCTTTCCTTCTGTTGAAACACCAGAGATACTCTGTGTCTATTCTGGTACTAGCCAATTAAAGAATAGTGTTTACAAGAGATCTGGTTGCACAGTGCATTGTAGCAACATACCTAATTGCTGCACTGCTGAGATAAAGATTTAATTCTCAGCACTGCTGAGTTCCTTGGAGCAGCCACCCTGCTATGATGAGATTTAAACAGTGATCAAACTCATCGCCCTGAGGGCCAGTTTCATAAATTGAAAGGAGGCTCATCCATGGACAGTTCTAACATGCCTCCCAAGGGCTGCCTCAGAACAACAGCAGCAGAAATCAGGAAACAAGTTGTTATGGCTGATTCTGGTTATCCAGATCCCATGCAGTATCGTAGTCACCACTGGGGCTTGCTGGAAGGTAGCTGAGTGTCTAACTGAACAGAAAGTACTGCCACTTGGATTCAGAAATAATAGGTACATCAAAGTTTGGACTTGAGGTAAAAGGAGAGTATAATCTGTCAGGTAACGATTATCATGGATGCGTAGAATGGGAATGTGTTGAAGGAAAGGACGAAGAAAATCCTGGAAACTTCCACCATCTAAAGGTGTAGGAATAGTTTGGTTTAATCTTAGAAGAATGATTAGCTAAATGGCGACTTGACCATTAATATTCTCAGAATTGTGTACACACTCAATAATTTGCCAATGATTAGAGGAGTTTATCAATTTCCTCCAAATCACTTCTGCCTCTGTTCAATTGTTGCTAATTGTGTTTTTGTACACCCTATGGAAAGCTATTTTAAGGGTGAAAAAGCAATTTGGATTGAGTTTGGAGATGGAATCAGATGCACATCAGCTCTGGCAGAGTTTGTAGGACATTAATTTCTTCAAAGCAAGACCTAACAATATGAAGACATATAATGCTTGGTTTGAAAAGGGAGAATAAAACTACACCTGTGTGAATCCCTGAAGAACCTGATGATCCTGTGACCTCTGCCTCAGAGGCCGACATCAGAACACCTTTCCAGAGGGTAAACTCTCATAAAGCATCAGGCCTTAATAGTGTACCTGGTGGGGCTCCAAAAACTTGTACCAACCAACTGGTGAGAGTGTTTGAGGACATCTCCAGTCTCTCTCTGCTGTAGTTAGAGGTGACCACCTGCTTCAAAAGAGTGATAATCATAAAGGTGCCCAAGAACAGGGTGAGATACTCCAGAGGTTTCGCCCAGTGCCGCTTATATCAAATGTGGTGATGTGCTTTAAGAGCTTGTCATGGCCAGAATTAACTGCTGCCTAAGCAAGCACCTGGATCCTTTGCTATATGCCTATTGCTATAATAGGTCTACAGATGATACAATCTCACTGGCTCTCTACTCGGCCTTGGGTCACCTGGGCAATAACAATACCTACGACAGGCTGTTTATTAACTACAGTGTTGAAAACACAAACTGAGGGTATGTTTTAGTTCACAAGCTCCAAAACCTGGGCTTCTGTACCTCCCTCTGCAAATGGATCCTTGACATCCTCATCAAGAGGTGAGGATTGGAAATAAGATCTCCTCACCATTGACAAACAACACTGGCGCATCTCAAGAATATGTGCTCCCTCTACTCCCTCTACACCCATGATTATGTGACTAGGCACAGTTCAAACACATCTATAAATTTGCCATTGAAACAACTATAATTGGCAGAATTTCAGATGGTGCTAAGGAGGCATACAAGTGCAACATAGATCAGTTGATTGAGTGTTGTCACAGCAAAAACCTTGCACTCAACATCAGTAATATCAAGGAATTGACTGCAGACTTCAGGAAGAGGAAGTTGAGGGAATAAATACCAGTCCTCCTCAAGAGATCAGAGTTGGAAAAGCTGAGCAGTTTCAAGTTCCTGGGTCTCAACATCTCTGAGGACCTAACCTGAGCTCAACGTACTGATGTAATTACAAAGAAAGCATCGCACTGCTTATATTCCATTAGAGTTTGAGGATACTTCGTATGTTACTAAAGACACTCGTAAATTTCTACAGATGTACCATGGAGAGCATTCTAACTGGTTGCTTTGCTGTCTGATATGGAGGGGCCACTGCATAGGATTGGAAAAAGCGGCAGAAAGCTGTAAACTCTGCCAGCTCCATCAGGGCATCTTCAAAAAGGTTTCATTCACCATTAAGGACCCCAGTCACATGAGTGATGCTTTCTTGTCATTGCTACCATCAAGGAGGGGTACAGGAGCTTGAGGGCTTTGCCTCTCCAACAACAGCTTTTATCTTTTTGCCTTCAGATTTCTGAATGGACAATAAGCCACAGTACTTTTTTTCTTTTTTACATGATTTATTTAATTTTCTTTTTTCTTTTATATATACTTCTTGTAATCTATAATTTTTTATTATATATTGCCATGTACTGCTGCTACAAAGCAGCAACTTTCATGACATGGCAGCATCTGTTAGTCTCGTGAGACCACGGATTTGAGCCTTGGAAAGTTTCCAGGGCAAGGGCCTGGGCAGGGTTGAATGGAAAACCAGCAGTTGCCCATGCAGCAAAGCTCCCCTCTCCACAACACCAACGTTGTCCAAGGGAAGGGCAAAGGCTGATACAGCTTAGCACCAGTGACGTCGCAGGAGTTGCCAGAACGATGTTGAAGACAACGTCAGACTTCCTTGGGGACTCCAGCTCTGGATTTGTCCTCAGGGTTTACTCTCGAAGCCTTTCCCATGAGTGGGTATGGCTGCAAGGCAGTGGAGGTTTGAAATCAGAGTTTTCCCTCTCTTGGATGGACTGCCTTCCCAGGCAGACAAGCTCCATCTACCCAAAGCACTGGTTTTAAGGCGCCAGGAACCGCCTTTGCCCCTTCTCCTATCAGTAGAAACAGTTCCGCTGGGCTTAGAGGCTAAGCCACACAAGAAGGCCAGGAGTTGGACTTGGTTGTCAGAGACTATTTGAGGCGCATGCTGTGAGGAGCATTTTTAGGTAGTGGGAGCTTGTCCCCACTACCACTCCTTGGCTTGACAACATGACATATGCCAGTGATCTTAAATCAAATTCTGATTCATGCTCTACCTCATACAATGATGCTTACCCATCAGCCCTGAAAATAAAATGCCCTGGATAGCTCTTTTCAAATCTTCAATCCTCCCTAAATCTATAACTTTTTTCAGACCACCAACCCTGAGGTATCTACGTGTTTTCTTCTTTTTGCTATATTGCCTTATAGTTTCTAGTTCAAACTCAAATTTATATGATTGGCTGTTTCACCACCTAGTAGGGGAACTACACCAGCCATGATTACTGAGTACTGCAAAGAGTGATACAGACAGCCCAGCGCATCTGTGGATGTGAACTTCACTGCACTGGGGACATATACAGCCGCAGGTGCAGAAAGAAGGCAGGGATGATCATCGGGGACACCAGTCACCCCAACCATAAACTGTTTCAACAGCTTACAAATTCACATGACTACATAGTGATGGAGTCATAACGCAAAGAATTTTACTCCCTCGCATTGTGGGATGGATGTAAAATTTAAATAAGTTCAATTCAATAAGGCCTAGCGAAAGGTACATGACAAGGGATAGAGGTCATGGACCATGAGGGAAATCTTGACAACTTGCTGCAGTGTAGTTTGCAGATACTATATGTTGTAGCCATGGTGGCCAGTATTGGAAAGATTTAAAGTATAAGATAGTTGACTGCATGCCAACCAAGTTAGAATCTTTCTCTTAGAGAATGTTGAGTTTCTTTAATATTATAGGTCTAGTTGGAAACAATTTCATCACCATCCTGACATGTACCCTGTTGACAGTGGAATCGTTTAGGGATGTCTGTGGCAAAGTCACTCACTGCAAGATATCCAGCCTCTGACTTGCTCTAGTAGCTGTAGCTAGCTAAAGTTCATCATGTTATTACAGTAAAGAAGGCAGCTATTCAGCCATTGAAGTTTACTTCTGGTCAATGATAACTTCAGGATGCTGGTGGATGATAATGCTGTTGAACATAAAGGGAAGTCAGGCATCCTGTTGCATTGGTGCATCCTCTCCCCACTGGATTCCTGTTGATTAGTTTAATGTGGGTGAATAGAACAGCACAGAAACAACTAAGCATGCATTCCAATTCAATGAAAATCCAGAAAAGATCGGTTAGGAACAATGCTAACTTTTCATTGATTACAAGTATATTTAAATAGGAAATAGATTCAAACCAATTGATATGCATAACATGTATGGCAGAAAAATACCAAAATGCCAAGCTTAAGAGCTATTTTTCACACAAAATCCTTACCTATAACAAATCTGGTTATGAAAATTGGCAGCCATCTTGGATGACAACATTCCCTCCAAATCTTCAGTCCATTGCAGAGTTTTCATTGCTAATTAGAAATATTCTAACACCAAACTTTATTATTTTATAGCCATTTTGTAACTCATAACTAATATATAGCAGTATAAACATTGATCCACACCTCGTACTATAAATTGTCTTGTACTCACCTCCAAATAGGACATTACTGCTTTACTGGAGTTCCAATAATCATGTATGATGAAGTGCTTGAGCCTGAATTCTATCAGCTATTCAGCTCTTATTTTATGCTCGTTGTGTTACTAAAGGATATGTTGTATTAACATTTATCATTTTTGCATATTTTGGGTTGGAGTGAGGAAGAATGAATTGTTGTTGGAAATGATAAATGACAGGAAGATATAATGATCTGCAATAAGTTAGAAGCTCTGGCGTTAAATATTATCAAACAACATTATACATAAGATCGATGTCCTTAATATTAAATATTTTAATGAAACAAGTTATTTTTTTGAAACCTCACAACAAATCTCTAGTTAGATTACTGTAGTTAACTATTGAGGCACCACTGAGAAGGCAACATATTTCTGAAGATTATTTCTGACTTGGAAACATACACAGCCTTGAAAGGATCACAAAACTCCTGATTTATTGAGAGCTTCATTAAACAAGAAAGAAATTTGAGATGGAGCTCTTAAGTAAGAAAGCTGCAATTATATTGATGGTATTATATTACAGGCCTTCCAATAGTCACTGAGAGATGGAGAAGCGGTTTTGTAGACAGGTAATAGAAATGTACAGAAATAACAGAGTTGTCATGAGAGGAGACATTAAATTTCCCAGTATTAAATGGAACTTCCTTAGTAGGGTTATCTTCATTGTATCCAAGAACGATTCTTGAAATAACTTGTGGAGAGCCCAACTAGACGAGAATATATAGTGGACCTGGTTTTTGGAAATAAGCCAGGTTCGGAGACAGACCTGTAGCAGTAGCACATTCATTCATGATGATAAAATGCTTTGAGTGGTTGGTAAAGAGACATATCAACTCCTGCCTGAGAAATGACTCATGTCCATTCCACTTTGCCTACAACAGGTCACAGCAGAGATGATTCTTCACTCAACTCTGGAACACATGGATAGTGAAGATGAATATACAGGTCCACAATCCCTTATCCGAAATTCTGAAATCCAATAAGCTCCAAAAACCAAAGTTTATTTTCACCAACAGCTGACATAACTCAGGTGTGACGTGGCAGCACTAGCAGAGGCCGCTAGACGTCAGTTGTGGCTCAGCGCTCATACTGGTTACACATGCATTTGCTGTTCGCTGATATTTTGTGTTCACTGTTGACTTTGTGTTTAATTTCACTGTGAAAATGTCAAAACAAGCTGCAGATACCCCTATGGGTAACAATGAGAAAAAGAGAAGGAAGCATCTATCATTATCAATAACACAGAAAGTGGAGTTATTGTAGAAGCTTGATCATGGTGTGTCTGTGTGGCGTCTTACTGAAGAAAATGGTGTCAGGACTACCACTGTATATGATTTAAAGGAACAGAAAGACAAGTTACTGAAGTTTTATAATGACAGTAATGTTCTACATTTATTCCAATAAGTCATTTACCATGTGTATGATTTGGTTCGTTTGAAGCTGTATATTTTTATGTTTTATTGAATGTTTTTGTTGGAAATAATATATTTTTCTGTTCATTATTCCCTAAACGATACAGTATAGGAACTATTTACATAGCATTTACATTTATAAGTAATTTAGAGATGATTTAAAGTATATGGGAGGATGTGCATAGGTCTGGAGCTCTGCCTGGTCCTAAAGTCCACCTACACTGAGACAGGTTAAATAACGGGCTTGAACATATGTGTTTTTTAGAATCCGTGGGGGGTCCCAGACCAATAAGGAGGGAGTCTGAGTTCCAAACTGCAACTGGCCCCAAGGATTTCGGATTAGGGATTGTGGACCTGTATTAGGATGCTCTTTATCGACTACAGATCTGCATTTAATACTATTATCCCCTCAAAACTAATCAATAAGCTCCAAGACCTAGGCCTCAATACCTCCTTGTGCAATTGGATCCTCAATTTCCTCACTTGCAGACCCCAGTCAATTCGAATTGGCAATAATCTCATTCAAAATATCCATTAACACAGGTGCATTGCAAGGCTGTGTGCTTAGCCCCCTGCTCTACTCACTTTATAATTATGACTGTGAGGCTATGTACAGCTCCACTCCCATATTTAAGTTTGCCGATGACACTTCTGTCATTGGTCAAATCAAAGGTGGTGACAAATCAGCATATAGGAGGGAGATTGAAAATCTGGCTGAGTGATGCTAGAACAACAACGTCTCACTCAATGTTAGCAAGACCAAAGAGCTGATTATTGACTTCAGAAGAAGGAAACCAGAGGTCCATGAGTCGGTCCTCACTGGGGATCAGAGGTGGAGAGGGTCAGCAACTTTAAGTTCCTCAGTGTTACTATTTCAGAGGATCTGTCCAACACAGAGATGATATAATGAAGAAATCACAGCAGTACCTCTACTTTCATAGAAATTTGCAAAAATGTAGTATGTCATCTGAAGCTTTGATAAACATCTATAGATTTGTGGGAGAGGGTATATTTACTGATTGCTTTACAACCTGGTATGGAAACACCAATCCCCTTGAACTGGGAAGCCAACAAAAATTAACGGATACGGCCCAGTCCATCATGGGTAAAGTCCTCACAACCACTGAGCACATCCACATGGAGTGCTGTTACAGGAAAGCATCATCCATCGTCAAGGACCCCCACCATGCAGGCCACATTCTCTTCTCGCTGCTGCCATTAGGCAAAAGATACAGGAGCCTCAGGACCCATACCACCAGGTTCAGGAACAGATATTAGCCCTAGCCATCAGGCTCTTGAACCAATGGGGATAACCACTCAACTTCACTCACCCTGTCACTGAACTGTTTCCACAAATATGGCCTCATTTTCAAGGTTTCCTCATCTCATGTTTTCAATACTTACTACTTATTTTTGTTTTCTTTTGTATTTGTACAGTTTGTTGCCTTTTGCACACTGGTTGCTTATCTGTCCTGTTGGGTGTGGTCTTTCATTGATTCTACTATGCTACTTGGAACATTGTACTCTGAACTTTGATAGTGGGTGAAAGGTTTGGGAACACTGACCAAAACTCATTATGTTTAAGATGGTTATAAGGATAAAATCAGACCTAGCAGAAAGGCACCAAATTCAGGGAGGGTAGTTTTTGACAGGGTAAAAGTGTAGCTAAGAAGTTTTGATTGGGAGCAGCTGCAGTTGGGCAGGTCCACATCTGACATGTGGGAGCTATTTAAAGACCAGCTGATCATCCTTCGGGGTCAATATATTTTGGCAGGGAGTAAAGCCAGGGGAACCCTTGATGACCCAAGAGATCCTAAATTAAGTCAAGAAGGAAAAGACATATACTTATTGTTTAGGAAGCTAAAAGGAGACCGGGCCCTTGTAGGATATAAAGATCACAAAAAAAAGAGCTCAAGCAGACCGAAAGAGGCCATGAAATGTCCTTGGTGAGCAGGACAAAAGAGAATGCCAAGGTATTTTATACTTATATTTTTAAAAAGTAAAGAATAAAGAATTTTTTAAGAATAAAGAAGGCAATTTGTATTTGAAATAAGAACATGTGGCTGAGGCACCAAAATAGTATTTTGTGTTGTTGCTTACCAAGGAAAAGGACTTGTAGGCTAGTGAAAGCAAAGTAATCCATGCTAATGCACTGGGATATTTTGCGATTGGGGAAGAGGCCTTCTGAAAAGCGTTAAGGTAAATAAGTATCCAAGCAATGATGGCACATACTATCCCAGACTGTTGAAAGAAGCAAGAGGGGAAATTGTTGGGGTTTTGACAAAGATCATTTGTGGCCTCACTAACAACAGGAAAGGTTCCAGAGGACTGGAAAGTAGCAAATGTTGGACTTTTGTTCAATCAGGGAAATAGGGATAATCCAAGTAATTATAGACCCATGAGCCTCATGTCAATGGTAGGATAGAGTACTGAGGATTAGGATTTATAGACATTTAGAAATACATAGCTTTCTTAGAGACTGTCAGCATGGCTTTGCGCAAGGCAGGTCATGCCTTACAACCTTAATTGAGTTTTATGATGAGGAGAAAATTGATGATGTGAAAAAAAGAGCTTGATGAGTGTAAGGCAGTGGACATTATCTATAAAAACTTCAGTAAAACTTATGTTAAGGTCCCTCATGATAATTGATCCAGAAGATAAAGACGCAAGGCATCCAGGGTGAATTACAAGTTTGGACTCAGAATTGCCTTGTCCCTAGAAGACAGAGAGTAGAAGTGAGAGACTGGAAGTCCATTACCAGTAATGTTCCACAAGAATTGATATATATACAATACTGTGCAAAAGCCTGATGCACATTTTTATATCTGGGAGGAGGTTAAGACTTTTACATAGCACTGTAGGGATTTTATATTTTGCACTGTACTGCTGCCGTAAAACAAAAAAAATCAAATTTCATGACATATGTGAGTGATGGTAAGCCTGAAGCTGGTGTGGGTCTCTGTTGTGGACTGAGAGTGGAAAGGAGGCAGGGAAAGTGGAATCATGTTTGGATAAAGGGGAATGGAGAAGGGAATCATGTTGGGAAAAGGGGAAAGGGGAAAGGAGGAAGTTGGAAGCTCCAGAGAGACATTCTGTAATGATTAATAAACCAATTGTTTGGAATCAAATGACCTTGCCTGGTGTCTCAGAGCTGGGTGTGTCTGCACCCACACCATCCCACCCCTTGCACTCTTTCTCTGCCATTTGTCACACACCCCTCCCTCACCATTCCCAAAGTCCTTTGCTCCTACCAAATTTACGAACCCCCTTTTTGCTCCACATTGACAAATATAGTACTGTGCAAAAGATTTAGGCACCTTAGCTATATATATATATATATATACCTAAAACTTTTGCTCAGTACTGTATCCATAGAACATAACAGCAGTACTGTAGAGGCCCTTTGGTTCAAAATGTCATGCTAACACTTTAACCTATTCTAAGATCAACAGAACTTTTCACTCCTACACTGTCCTCCATTTTGTTATTATCCATGTGCCTATCTAAGAGTTTCATAAATGCTCCTAATGTACCTGTCTCTACCACTGTCTTTGGCGCCACTCTCGCTGTAAAGATCTTACATCTGACATCCCCCATACTTTTCTCCAATCAATGTAAAATTATACCCATTGTATTAGGCATTTCAACCTTGGGAAAAATTTTTGGCTATCTACTGTATCTCTGCCTTTTTTCATCTTGTATACCTCTATCAAGTCACTTCTCATCCTCCTTCACTCCAAAGAGAAAATTGTTCAACCTATCTTCAAAAGGCATGCCCTCTAGTTCAGAAGTATCTTGGTAAACCTTTTCAGCACTCTCTCTAAAGCTTCCATATCCTTTCTATAATGAGGGTAGGGGAGTGGGGATGATGGGAAGAATGGGATCAGCCCATGATTGAATGGTGGAGCAGACTCAATGAGCCAAATGGCCTGCTTCTGCTCCTATATCTTATGTCTTATGATCTTAAGAACTGAACTCAATATTCCAAGTGTGATCTAACCAGTGTTTTATAGAGCTGCAACATTACCTCATGGCTCTTGAACTCAATCCTCTGATTAATGAAGGCCAATACACCTTCTTAACAACCTTATCAAATTGCACAGCACATTTGAGGGAATCTGTGGACATGAGCACCAAGATCCCTCTGTTCCTCCACACTGCTAAGGATCCTACTCTTAACCATGTACTCTGTCATCAAATGTTACCTTCCCAAGTGAATCACTTCACATTTTTCCATGTTGAAGTCCATCTGCAACTTTTCAGCTTAACTCTGGATCCTGTCCATGTTCCACTATGACCTGTGACAAATCCCGACACTATCCACAATTCCACCAACCTTCATGTCATCTGCAAACTCACAAGCCCAGCCTTTTGTTTGCTCATCCAAGTCATTTATAAAAATTGCAAAGAGCAGGAGTCACAGAAGAGATCCCTGCAGAAAACCACTAGTCATCGAACTCAGACAGAATACACTCTGTCTACAACCACCCTCTGCCTTCTTTGGGCAAACTAGTTCCATATCCAGACAGCCAAGTATCACTGAATCCTATGTCTCCTAGCCTTCTGAACGTACCTACCACAGGGAACCATATCAAATAACTTACTAAAATTCATCTATTACTCTCCCTTCACTAAGGTGCTTTGACACATCCTCAAGGAATTTAATCAGGCTCATGATATATGATCTGACCCTCACAAAGCCATGCTGACTCTCCCAAATCAGACTGTGCTTCTCCAAATGCCCATAACTCCTGTCTCTAAGAATTGTTTCCAATAATTTATTCACCATTGAAGTAAGTCTCACTGGTCTATCATTCCCTTTCTCGAACAAAGGAATAAAATTTACCACACTCCCATCATCTAGTACTACTTGTATAGTCAGTGAAGGTGCAAATATAATTGGCGAATGTGCAGCAATTTCTTTCCTTGTTTCCCTTAGCAATGTAGGGAGCATCCCGTCAGACCCAGGAATTTATTTATCCTCTTTCTTAACATTGCATATCAGCCTGATTTATGCCGTCCTCACAAACATCAAGGTCCCTTTCACTAGTGAATACTGAAGCAAAATATTCATTAAGTACCTCTCCTTCCTCCTCCGACTCCATGTTTCCTTCACCATCCCTGATCGGTCCCACCCTCATTTGGCTCTCCTCCTGTTCTTCACATTCATGTAGAAAACCTTGGGGTTTCCCTCATCCTACTTGCCAAGGCCTTCTCGTGTCCCTTCTAACTTTCCTAATGCCCATTTTTCATCTCTTTCCTATGCATCATGTAACTTTCAATATAAATGAATGGAGATGTAGATGGGAGGATGAGCAAGTTTCTGGATTACGCCAAGGTTGATGGAATTGTAGACTATCTGAGAAAGCTGTCAGGTATAGATCAGTTACAGACATGGGCAGCGAATTTTCAGATGGTGTTTAATCTAGCAAATTTGAGGTGCTACACGTTGGGAGATCAAATGAAAGGAGTAAGTAGACAATTAATGGTACATCCCAAAATACCACTGAGGTACAGATCAATTATTCACTGAAAGTAGCTACACAAGTTGATAAGGTGGAACAGAAGGGATATGTCATGCTTGCTTTCAGTGGTAGGGGCATTGATGCACCATCAATAACTCACTCTGATTCGTAAAGGCGAGATATCGGCTTTTATTGACTGGAAGAAGGAACAAGCAGTGAGTGACCACCATACTACATCCTGGAGACCTCAGGCCTTGATCGCCTTTATACAGGGGTCTGTGGGAGGAGCCACAGGAGCAGTCAGCAGGGGGCGTGTCCAGACAGGTATATGTAGTTCACCACAGGCATTGACTATAAGAAAAAGTCATTCTGCAGCTATTTAAGTCTTTAGTCAGAACACGCTTAGAGTATTGTGTGCAGTTCTACCCACCAGATTTTAGGAAGGTTGTGGAGATGGTGCAGAAGAGGTTTACCAGGATGCCCCCTGGAATAGAGGGTAAGAGTTATAAGGAAAGTCTGGACAAACTTGGCTTGTTTTCCTCACAGCACTGAAGGCTGATTGGAGACCTTGTAGAGGCTTCCAGAAGTATTAAAGGCATAAATAGGGTAGGTAGTCAGTAGCTTTCCCTCAGGGTGGAAATGCCAAAGACCATAGGCATGCTTTTAAATTTTTAAAATTAGAGGCGACATTAGTGACAAGTTTATTTATATGGAAAGATTTAGGAGCCTAGTATAAGTTACCAGAGGTAATCAAGCAATTCAATGGAGTTGAGGTTTTTAGATAGACATTTTTGAATATGAAAGGAATGGAGGGATATTGATCATACACAGGAAGAGAACATTGTATAAGTTGACATCAAAATTGACACAACTTCATGGAATGAATGCACTGTTCTGTTCTCCATTTTACATTTCCTGTAAACCAAGGGTTTTCAATCCCAAATAATAACTCATCTTCTCTGTGACTCATATTACTTCCTCAACATCCTCCTGTTCTTAAGTTACCCTCATACTCACATATGGGCATTTTATATCAACGTCCCTTCTGCTCCATCTCACTGTCCAGTGTTTTCATACCCACAGCCCAATCACCTCACACCTAACAACCAGTCCTCTTGCACTCACCATCCACCTCACCCAAATGCCCAGACCTCTCACACTCAACATCTACCTCACCACAATGCCCAGTCCTTTCACACCCAATATCCAGTCTCCTCACCCCAGTGACCAGTCCTCTCACACTCACCATCCATCTCACTCCAACATCCCATCTTCTCTCACACAATATCCAGTCCTCTCACACCCAATATCCACTCTCTTCACCCCAATTTACAGCTCTCTCACACTCACCATCCACCTCACCGCAACATCCAGTCCACTCACACCCAATATCTACTCTCCTCACCCCAATTGCTAATCCTCTCACTCTCAACATCCAGTCTCCTCACCCCAATGTCCAGGTTCTCTCAGACTCACCATCCACCTCACCCCAACATTCAGTCCACTCACACCCAACATCCAGACTCCTTACCCCAATGTTCAGTCATTTGTTACTTTAGGAGATGTAATAGTGATGCTATTACAGCTTGGGGCATTCTGGTTTCTGGTGCTGCTCTGTAAGAAGTCGCTGAATGTCCACTCCGTAAAATACACGGGCATTCCCAAGGTGCTCTGCCCCCCAAAGATGTATTGAGTAGGTTAACCGGTCATTGTAAACTGTCCCATGATTAGATTAGGGCTTATTGAGTTTGTCAGAGGTTGATGGGGCAGTGTGGCTCAAAGGGCTGAAAGGTTTACTCTGCACTGTAACTCTAAAGTAAAAAAATTAAACTCTGTGCAAATGATGCATTTTGATGTGGATTTATTGTTATGATAGAGGAAATATTACATGCAATTTGTTTACAAAAACACCTCACAGTCAGTAATGCATTGATGAATGGTCATTCATTTCCTGGTTTTCTTCAAATAATACGTACAATGGAATCTGCGCTGCTCTCCTTGTGTGTGAAGTAGGAAATACACAATCCATCAATAAGCCAAACTCCACTCAGATGAACAGGATGTAGTGCCCAAGCTCCAGGTGCTCCATTTGGACAGCACACACACATACAGTTGAGTAGAAGTAAAACCAAGAACTAACCAGAAAACTACCGACAGTCTTTCTTCTTCTTCGGCTGTCCATCGATTTTGATATCGACTGTGCTGAGATCACACCATCCAGACACTCTACTCCAACATGCCTTGCACAGTAATAACACAGACAGTGTCGTGCCCCCACCATACAGTCTCTCTGTGCTTCCAAGTCTGATGCTAAATGGTACACAAGAGTGTAACAGACTTAGCGGATAAGGAAGCTGCCCCACAGTGACAACAAACTAGTCTAGTGATGCCATTCGTTGACCAGCACTCTGGCTCCTCCACATGCCACCGTGGTGGCTGTACCATTGACCCTTTTGGATTCATCTGCCACAGACACCATCAGACACCCTGCTGCCAGTGTCCTCATTGGGTGCAGCCTTTGCCTGAAGAGGCATAACCCACAAAGTAGCAAAGGCATGCTTACCTCCTTGACTTAGCTAGCTACGATCCTACTACTAGATCTAGTCTAGTAGTATACCGATGGAACATCACCTTCACGGCTAGGTTAGACCTGCCAGAGAACGAATCTCCGCCGTACTTCGCTGATGTTCAGCCAGCGTCACACCTACGCCACAGTGAGGCGCCAAGGTAGGATTTTGTAGGAGGACTACCAACAGTACTTAATACAGCAAGCTTATGATGATTACGTCAGACATTCATAAGAAATTAGGAATATATGAAGCTAGACTTCAATGTAAAATACCCAAAATCTTTCACAACATGTGTAAGCAAAGTTTTAAAGTATACAAGAAGATTAATACCATATGTATTCATTAAATTACCAAGACTGGTCAAACACTATTCCAATAATTGGGAATAAACTTTTGTGGAATACTAACACAAAATATTGCTCAGATAGTGTTCTCCTTTATGAACTAAACCAACGCTTAAAGACAATTGATTTATCATGGCACAAACAAAGAAAAGACAATGTGGGATGGTGTAAGTGTGCTTCAGCTTGGCTGAAAAACCCCGCCAAAACCACATAGCTGCTCTCCTCATGTGATCCAGCTGGTGTTCAAATTTAAAGGCAGTGAGTCATCAGACTAAAAGTCGGCAGGGCTTTTACTTCAAAGCAAAAGCCCAAGAACTCATTGCCTAGCATCTATAAAAATGTCACTTAATTGAACGGGTTGTAAAGTTCAGTCCTACTGCTTCAGAAGGAGAACAATCTCAGACACAGACCTGAGGAACTTTTTTGCTTGACGCTTGCTTTGTCACCTTGAGCTCTACTTTGTGAACTCCCCCATTTTCACTTGGAAAGGTGTGTGTTTCTAATGCCATGGGCCAGTCATTTCAGGCTACTTTGCTATCCATCAGAAGCTCAACATCACCTTATTCAATGTTAGAGCATGACTTTTTCCATTTGTGATGAAAACTTGCAGTGTTTGCAGATCTTCTTGTTTCCATTGCCTCCAGAATTAAACCATAGACCATAAAACATAGGAGCAGAATTAGGCCATCTGGCACATCGAGTCTGCTCCGCTATTCAATCATGGCTGGTCCTTTTTTTTCCCAGCTCCTTAAGCCCAGTTCCTGGCCTTCTTCCCATAACCTTTGAGGCCATGTTCAATCAAGAACCTATTAATCTCTGCCACCCAATGACTTGACCTCTACAGCTGCATATGGCCACAAATTCCACAAATTCACCATTTCTCTGCATCTCTGTTTTGAAAGTGAGCCCCTCTATCCTGAAGCTATGCTTTCTTGTCCTAGACTCTCCCATCATGGGAAACATCCTTTTCACGTCTACTCTGTCTAGGCCTTTCAAAATTCAAAAGGTTTCAATGAGATTCCCCCTCATCCTTTTGAATTCCATCAAATACAGACCCAGATCCATTAAATGTTCCTTGTATGATAACCCCCTCATTTCTGGAATCATCCTTGTGAACCTCCTCTGGACCCTCTCCAATGCCAGCACATCTTTTCTAAGATGAGGGGCCCAAAACTGTTTACAATACTCAACATGAGGCCTCACCAGTGCCTTATAAAGCCTCAGCATCATATTCTTGCTCTTGTATTCTAGACCTTTTGAAATGAATGCTAACGTGGCATTTGCCTTCCTCACCACTGACTCAACCTGCAAGTTAACCTTCAGGGTGTTCTGCACAAGGACTCCCAAGTCCCTTTGCATTTCAGATTCCTGGATTTTCTCCCCGTTTAGAAAACAGTCCGCACATTTATTTCTTCTACCAAAGTGCATATCCATGCATTTCCCAACACTGTATTTCATTTGTCACTTTCTTGCCCATTCTCCTAATCTGTCCAAGTCCTTCTGCATCCTAAGTGTTTCCTCAACACTACCTGCCTTTTGTATAATCTGCAAACTTGGCAACAAAGCCATTTATTCTATCATACAAATCATTTATATACAACAGAAAAAGTGTTCCCAACACTGACCCCTGCGGAACACCACTAGTCACTGGCAGCCAACCAGAAAAGGATCTTTTATACCCACTCACTGCCTCCTACCAAATCACCCAATGCTCTAACCATAACAGTAACTTTCCTGTAATACCATGGGTTCTTAATTTGGTAAGCAGCCTCATGTGTGACACCTTGTCAAAGGCCTTCTGAAAGTTCAAATATACAACATCTACTATGTCCCCTTCATCTATCCTACTTGAAATCTCCTCAAAGAATTCCAACAGGTTCATAAGGCAGGATTTTCCCTAAAAGATACCATGCTGACTTTGTACTATCTCATCCTGTGTCACCAAGTACTCCATCATCGCATCCTTAACAATTGACTCTAGCATGGAGTCAGGATAACTAGTCTATAATTTCCTTTCTGCTACCTTCCTCCTTTCTTAAAGAGTGGAGTAACATTAGTAATTTTCCAGTCCTCTGACACCATGCCAGAGTCCAATGATATTTAAAAGATCATTTCTAAAGTCACCACAATCTCTACCACTACCTCTTTCAGAACCCTAGGGTGCAGTTCCTCTGGTCCGAGTGACTTATGTACCTTTAGGTCTTTCAGCTTTTTGAACATCTTCTCTCTTGTAACAGTAACTGCACCCACTTCTCTTTCTTCACACACTACAACATCAGGCACACTGCTAATTTCTTCCACAGTGAATTGATCAGCTACAGTCTGTACTTGACACCATAGCTGTTTAAAGAGGTCCTTTTCTGTAAAATCTCCAGCTGGGGACAGAGCACTGTGTTTTTATGTGAGGAGCATAGTAGAAGTAAGAATGCAAGTTGTGTCTGCATCTGCAGAGATTGGAAGAAATGGCCTTGAGTTGATAATTGCCATTACTTCTGCCATGCGAGTGCACAGAACCTCATGATTTAAGATGTAATATCCTGTGCGCATCTGCATAGAGTTCAAGATTCTCCTCAACACTCCAATCCCATGCACCACCCACATGTGAGGAGTGTGGTGGATTAAACTCTCAAGTGCAGCCTTGGCTACTGATATATCTCTGCAGCTTAGAGTCCCTCACTGCATTTTGGACTGCTGTGTGGGTCATTGTAAACCACACACTCTACACAATACACCCATGTTGACACTCTCTCCATTTACTGCTATCTGATCACATAGTTGTTCTTCTACATGCCTTTTGCGTCTTGATGGCTGCCCAGATATCATTTCACTTCTGGTACCAGCTCCATTAATCTTTAGAGATTTTCCTTCATACCCTGGATTTCCCCTGCAGTTTTGCCTAGCAATTGGGCGTGGGCTAGAGAAACTCCGTTTAGCTAATTATTTTCTCTGCCAAAGTCCAGCGTCTGCTAGATCTACCTCAGGAGCTAGGCCATTCTGGGATGTTCTATTGATAATAACACTTTGTGTGAGACCATGTTGAGGCTATGAAATGGAGCTTACCTTTTCTTTAAGGTTAACGTGGCTTGAACAGTGAAGGCTTTCTGTTTTCTAAAATGTTAGCTTTAAAGCTTTGAAGTGGGTCTGTGGATGTTGTCTAAACACTTATCACCAATGAGGACTCATCCTAGGTCCAGCTTCTGTGCAAAGTGTGCATGACCAGGACCATTGATATGCTTCCTCACCTGATGCGCAGTAAGCATATCTCTTCCAAGAGGGTTTAGTAGGAATTTGGCTTTATTGTCCAGAGGTGGGATCAGTTCAGCCAGACATTTGAGGTGGGTGTGATAGAGAGCAGCCTTAGGGGTCGATATGCCTTTGCAATTATTTGGAATGTCATTACACTCAATTAGTGTAAGAAGTGTAAGAATAATGCAACCATTCCACGTTTTAATCTGATAACCCATCGCCCTTCTCCCTGATCTCTCCATTACACTAGCACAGCTCTTTAAGATGTTGAATCACCGTGGATACCAAATTGATTAAAGAAATCAAACCAGGCGAAGGAACTGTTGTTCTGCTCATTGAACATAGAGTATATCTTGAAAGCATTCATTTGTTGCCCTTTCGGATACACATTTACTGAGCATATCTTGGAACAGGATTTATTGGCTAGACTGCTGTTACAAACCTCTATGCATAAAGTGTTCACAGGTGGCAGAGATTCTTCCTCTGCCTTCCCACTGTGCTCTGAAGAGTGATCTGAAGCTTTGGATGACCAAGGTGTAAAGCTGTAGCATGCCTGTCATTGTTGCACTCGTTACTCTCTAATATGACCTTGCAGGTACTTGCAAGATGTGATAACGAAGAACAGCACTTAAAGCAAATCCCTTGCTTTTCAGGTAAGCCTTTCATTCCTCAGTGGTTTTTAACCTAAAGTCACAGCACTTTTGCAATGGGTGAGATTTATTATGAATGTGGCACTGTTTTTCTGGGCCATCTTGAAGTAGAGATTCATTCTGGGCTGTAGGTTGGGAGACATTGGTCTTATGAACTGACTCTGGAGTCCTAATGTTTGTGTGCTTCAGAGGAGATTTCTGATTCCACAACGAGTTCTGGCTGGGAAGAGCAAAGCTGGGGCCATTCTTATTTTATCTTGATGGCAGACAAAATCAGTGAAGAAAGAAAAGAGGTGATAGGTGACTCGATAATCCTCTTTATACTTTGAAACTTGAGAAATCCATTTATCTTGCATAGAATGTGACAGCTTTTCAACAATAGGACTAATGCTGTGGGCAGTGCCTACGTAAGTGAAGCTTGGCAGGTTACCATCTTCCTTTGCTGAAAGCAGCTCTAGTAACAGATCCCCAAGTTCCCTTAACTTTAGGGTAACCTTATTTGAAATCTTTGGAAAGCCATGCAGCTTCCTGAAAACTGTGCTTTCTATCACTTCTGGCACGCTGTACTCTTTGTTGAGCCTGTCCCAAGCCATTCTTAAAGCTGTAGCTGAGTCATTTATATGAACTGCTCTAGTCTGCGGATTCCTTCCAAGCCAATTTGACAGCAAGACCAATTCCATGCCAGCGGTAAGATTCGGTTGCTAAAAGATGACTTCCATGCTCTAAAACTTTCTGGACAGTCATCAAAGTGTGAAAAGCTGCTGCTCACAGCTCTTTGTGTGCCAGATACTTTGCCACGTTCATCATGATGGAAGACTCTGTGTGGCCGTCTGGTAAACTACCTTTGTACTGAGGCGTGTTAAACCTTGGCTGTCAAATCCTGGCATTGTCTCCTCTGTTTAACCATAGGGCAATTCTTTGTTTACTGCTGGACAGGTAGGAGTAGTGTAACATATGTGAAGGATTATGTATATCTGAGCTTTTTTATAAGCAACTTATGAGGGGGGAGGGGTGATCACTGCTGTCTTTTTCCAAAGGGATAGGGGAAGTGTGAGAGGTAAATTCAATGGAGGGTTGTAACCATTGATTCTGTGTTGTGGAGCAGGCAGACTCAGACTGCTGGCTAAGACACTTGGCTTGGTCCCTGGCATAATCACTCACATGGTCCTGTGTGCCCTGCATTGTTGCAAGGAGGCTTTCTCTTCTCAGCCTCTTGCTCTGCTGCTGCCTCCAATATCACTACCTGGTGACAGCAGTTGAAGCCCCTTTTTGAAGATGAGAGCTTCCAAATTAGTCTCCAGCTGAACTTTGTCTGTTTTAATGACAACTTCCCTCGCTGGAAATGTAGCGTGTGCTTGTGCAGACTCTGCCTTCGTTCTTGACTGTGCTGCTGCAGCTCCAACTGAGGATCTGCACGATCACAATGAACTGTGACGAGAATTGTTGTCAGATGCTCTGTCTGCTGAGCTCTATCTTTCCTGTGGTGTGGTGTGTTTTGAAAACCTCTCATTCACAATGCTTGTAATTCACTGCGGTCGACTGTTCATATGCTGTCTGGCTAGCCGCGTGCTCATCCTTTTACTCTACTACACTGCTTGTGTGTGAAATCAATAGACAATAGACAATAGGTGCAGAAGTAGACCATTCGGCCCTTCGAGACTGCACCGCCATTCTGAGATCATGGCTGATCTTCTACTATCAATACCCAGTTCCTGCCTTGTCCCCACATCCCTTGATTCCCCTATCCATAAGATACCTATCTAGCTCCTTCTTGAAAGCATCCAGAGAATTGGCCTCCACTGCCTTCCGAGGCAGTGCATTCCAGACCCCCACAACTCTCTGGGAGAAGGAGTTTTTCCTTAACTGTCCTAAATGACCTACCCCTTATTCTCAAACCATGCCCTCTGGTACTGGACTCTCCCAGCATCTGGAACATATTTCCTGCCTCATTCTTGTCCAATCCCTTAATAATCTTATATGTTGCAATCAGATCCCCTCTCAATCTCCTTAATTCCAGCGTGTACAAGCCCAGTCTCTCTAACCTCTCTGTATAAGACAGTCCGGACATCCTAGGAATTAACCTTGTGAATCTACGCTGCACTTCCTCTACAGCCAGGTTGTCCTTCCTTAACCCTGGAGACCAAAACTGTACACAATACTCCAGGTGTGGTCTCACCAGAGCCCTGTACAAATCCAAAAGGATTTCCTTGCTCTTGTACTCAATTCCCTTTGTAATAAAGGCCAACATTCCATTAGTCTTCTTTGCTGCCTGCTGCACTTGCTCATTCACCTTCAGTGACCGATGAACGAGGACTCCTAGATCTCTTTGTATTTCTCCCTTACCTAACTCTACACCATTCAGATAATAATCTGCCTTCCTGTTCTTACTCCCAAAGTGGATAACCTCACACTTATTCACATTAAACGTCATCTGCCAAGTATCTGCCCACTCACCCAGCCTATCCAAGTCACCCTCTCCAAGTCTCCTAACATCCTCATCACATGTCACACTGCCACCTAGTTTAGTATCATCAGCAAACTTGCTGATGTTATTCTCAGTGCCTTCATCTAAATCGTTGATGTAAATTGTAAACAGCTGTGGTCCCAATACCGAGCCCTGTGGCACCCCACTAGTCACCACCTACCATTCTGAGAAACACCTATTCACCGTTACCCTTTGCTTTCTATCTGCCAACCAGTTTTCTATCCATGTCAATATCTTCCCCCCAATGCCATGAGCTCTGATTTTACCCACCAATCTCCTATGTGGGACCTTATCAAATGCCTTCTGAAAATCAAGGTACACTACATCCACTGGAACTCCCTTGTCTAACTTCCTGGTTACATCCTCAAAAAACTCCAATAGATTAGTCAAGCATGATTTGCCCTTGGTAAATCCATGCTGGCTTGGCCCAATCCTATCACTGCTATATAGATATGCCACTATTTCATCTTTAATAATGGACTCTAGCATCTTCCCCACTACTGATGTTAGGCTGACAGGACGATAGTTCTCTGTTTTCTCCCTCCCTCCTTTCTTAAAAAGTATAGGTGATGCTGGTTCAATTCTTGCCACTACCTCTAAAGAGTTTGTACATTTTCCTCGTGACCATGTGGGTTTCCTCCAGATGCTCTGGTTTCCTCCCACACTCCAAGACGTACCAGTTGGTAGGTTAATTGGTCATTTCAAACTATTCTGTGATTAGGCTAGGATTAAATTGGGGGTTGCTAGCGGCAGCAGCAAGGTTCAAAGTCAGAAGGACACAATTCATCAGTAAGCCAAACTCCACTCAACTGAACAAGGGAGTCAGGGTGTAGCCTGATATTATTTGCTAGCTTGCTTTCATATTTTGTCTTTTCCTTTCTGATGATTTTCTTAGTTGCTTTCTGTAGGCTTTTAAAAACTTCCCAATCCTCTATCTTCCCACTAAGTTTTGCATTGTAGTATGCCTTTTCTTTTGCTTTTACAATAGCTTTGACGTCAATGGGCAGCACACACGCATACTGTTGATTAAGAGTAAAACTGAGAATGAACCAGAAAAATACCAAAAGTTCTTAATGCTGCAAATTTGTAATGATTAAGTCAGACATTCGTAAGAAATTAGGAATATATGTAGCTAGATTTACTTGGAAAATATCCAAAATTATACACAACATGAGTAAGCAAATTTTTTAAGTATGCGAAAAGTTTAATATCATGTAAGCATTCATTAAATTATTTAACAAGGCTGGTCAAACACTATACATACTGATAATTGGGAATAAGCCTTTACATAATATTAACACAAAATATTGTTCAGGTAGTGTTTTCCTTTATGAACTAAACCAACATTTACAGACGATGATTTACGATGGTGCAAACAAAGAAAGGACAACGCAAGATTGTATAAATGTGCTTCGGTCTGACTAGAAGACCCCACCAAAACAAAATGGCTGCTCTCCTCACATGGTCCAACTGACTTTTAAATTTAACGGCGGCAGCGCCATCAGAATTAAAGTTGGCAGCACAATCAGAATAAAAGTCGGCAGGGCTATTTTTTAAAGCAAAAGCCTGAACAGAATTATTGATTGAAAAGGAAGATGCCAGAGATAATCAAACTGTCAGCCAGCATCTGTGAAGACAGAGTTAATGCTTCAGATCATGGAGCCTTCATCAGAACTCAATGACCATTCTGATGAAGTATATGGACTTGAAGTATTATTGTCACTTAGATAGATAGAGAGATATATTATTGATCCCAAAGGAAATTACAGTGTCACAGTAGCATTACAAGTGCACAGATATACAAATATTAGAAGAAAGAATAAAAAAAAGTTACCTTAAAAATAAGATGTTCAAGATTTACAAGTCAAAAATGACAAGATTTTCAAGTTCATACTGATAAGGTGGTACTGTACTTCTTTTACAGATGTTGCCTGCCCCAATAGATTCAGCAAGGTGGCTGGGGCCTCATTTTGCTGGCTGATGCAACAGAGCAATACCAGCTCCCGACCGACCCAAAGCCAAGAGTGCCACCTTCTTAGCCAGAGATCGCACTCGAATATCATCAGCAGGTACACAAAGTCATTCTTGTGCTCTCCTGCTACACAAAGATCAGGAATAAGAATGACAAGAATGCAATGTGGTAACTCAAGCACTAGTGCAGATGACCAGGAACTAAAAGTAGATTTCTTTTCTGTCAGTTTGCCGGGCTCTCTGACATGCAGTGCCAGGCTAGCCTGAGCTACATCTACGGTAAAGAAGCAGCAACCTGATTAATTCCACAACTGTCTCCAGCAGAAATTACTGCTGTACAACCCAGAATCAGGTGCTCAGTTTCATGAAATCACATGGCATTGATACGTGCTACCAACTTCACTTAATATCCATTGTCATATATCTGGACAGAGAAGTCATATCTCTTGACAGAGAATTGTAATGGAAAAACACACACAAAATGCTGGAGGAACTCAGCAGACCAGACAGCATCTATTGAAAAGAGTACTGTTGATGTTTCAGGAAGCGACCCTTCGGCAGGACTCTTGTGTTGCTTGGATTTCCAGCACCTGCAGATTTTCTCTTGTTTGTGATTGTAATGGAGCAGCCTTGATCAATCAACTGGACTTGTAGGTAGTGGGCAGACCTCGGCAAGTTAGAAGCTGAGTTACTTTCATACCAACTCTAGTAGCCACATTGTGTACTTGGCTACTCCTGTTCAGTTTCTGGTCAACAGTGATGCCCCAGGATATTGACAGTGGGGGATTCAGTGATGGTAGTGCCATTGAATTTTGGGAGTGACAGCTGGAATTTCTTTTGTTGGATATCATCATTGCCTGGCACTTGTGAGGCATGAATGTTAATTGGCACCTATCATCCCAGGCTTGGATATTGTAAAATGTCTTACTGCATTTGGATGTGGACTGCTTCATGATCTGAGGAACTGCAAATCATGCTGAACATTGTACAGTCATCAGCAAATGTCCCTACTTTTAACCTCAGGTATAAATAATCCCATTTACCAGGGCTTAGTCTGTAGATTAGTATACATTGGAGATTCAAATATATGCCTTTATAAGTTTAAATGTTTGAGAGCTTCCATCTCCAGTAACCATTCAAGTAGTGTGTTCTAGATTCAATCACCCTTTGGGCAAAATATTTCATCCTCAGATCCCTCTCAAATTTCTATTCTTTATCTTAAACCTATACCCTCAGGTTCTAGACAGCCTCTGCTATGAGGGAAGGCTTCCTACTATCTACCCTATTTTTGCCCCTCATTATTTGCATACAACATTCACGTTCTCCCTCAGCCTCTTCGGCTTCAGGGAAAACAAACTCAGCCTTATCCAATCCCTCATAACTGAGATGTTCTATCCCAGCCAAAATCCTGGTGAATTGTCTCTGCGCCATCTCCAGGGCAATCATATCTTTCCATCAGTGGGGCAACAGAAACGTACACAATACTTTAGCTTACAAATGTTTTATAAAGTTGTATGCTAACCTTCCTGCTCTTATACTCTGTGCCCTGAATAATGAAGACAAGAATCCCATGTATCTTCTTAACTGGTTAATCTACCTGTGCTGCTTCCCTGCTGTAACTGATGTACCTACCTTCAGGATCTCTTGGACATGAATCCAGTATTCAAATCTTAATACTGCCTAGGTCCCTACCATGTATTGTGTATGTCCCAACCTTATTAGTCCTCAAACTTGTTTCACTTTGCATGTCAATACTAACTTGCATCTGCCATTACCTTGCCCATTTAATAGCTAATCCATGGCACTCTGTAGTCTGACTGCCTTCCTCACTGTCCAACCTCCATGACCAATGGTACTTGTGAGGTGTGAATGTTAATTGGCACCTCTCACCCCAGGTTTGGATATTGTAAAATGTCTTACTACATTTTGATGCGGACTGCACTGGCCATGACCATGACCAACCTCCATGCTACCTATGAACATATTAGTTATACCTCCCATATTCACATCTAATTAGTTAATTTATTCAGCAAACAGTATGGATCCCAACAATGATCTCTGTGTGCCACCCCCTAGTCGGGGCACTCCAATTATAGAAGCAAAACTCCAGTATTGCCCACCCCCTGCTATTACCAAACTCATTTTGGATCAAGTTTACCATCTTGCCTTGGGCCCCAAGGGCTCTTACCTTCTAAGCCAGATTGCCATTTGAGATCTTATAAAGTCCTAATCCTAATAAAGTCAATAACATCAACCACAGTACCTTCATTAAAACTCTTTTTTGCCTCTCTAAAAAATTCACTGGAATTGGTCAGACAGGATTTTTGCCTTTAGCGCCATGATAGTGTAGCAGTTAACACAACATTGTTATAGCTTGCAGTATCGGAGTTCAGAGGTCAGTACTGAAAGAAGTTTGTATGTCCTCCCTGTGAATGTGGGTGTACCTCCATGCGCAAACATTTGGGATGTTGGAGGGAAGTGGAGCATTCAAAGGAAACCAATATAGTCACAGGAAGAAGGTGCGAACTCCACACAAACAGCACCAGAGGTCAAGACTGAACTTGGTTCTCTGGAGATGTGAGGCAGCAATTACACTGGCTGCAGCATCCATCACTTTGGAAGTCTCGCTGAAGGCAGACTGTGATGAACTACATATACCTGTCTGGACACGCCCCCTGCTGACTGCTCCTGTGGCTCCTCCCACAGACCCCTGTATAAAGGCGATCGAGGCCTGGGCCCGGCCTCTCAGTCTCCAGGATGTAGTATGGTGGTCAACCACTGCTTGTTCATTCTTCCAGTCAATAAAAGCCGATATCTCGCCTTTACGTCTCAGAGTGAGTTATTGATGGTGCATCACAGATGTTGAAGATGAAATTTACCATGACCATCAGTGATGCACCATCAATAACTCTCTCTGAGACGTGAAGGCGAGATATCGGCTTTTATTGACTGGAAGAAGGAACCAGCAGTGAGTGACCACCATACTACATCCTGGAGACTGAGAGGCCGGGCTCAGGCCTCAATCGCCTTTATACAGGGGTCTGTGGGAGGAGCCACAGGAGCAGTCAGCAGGGGGCGTGTCCAGACTGGCACATAGTTCACCACAATCAGTGCACAAGCACAGCCTTCAATCAACTGACTTTAAAGGTGTTTGACCTTAAATCTGACATAAAACATACTGTTTAATCCCTGCACTCCTGTCCTTCCCTATACATCTGAGACCTGCACTGCAAACAGTGGAGAGGTGCAACTAAAGGCTGATTTATATTTGTGCATACAGGCTATGCCGCAGCCTACGCCATAGCCCTGATTTTCACTTCTGCGTCACTTATGCCGTAACGAGCATGCATTGGTGTGCACCAAAATGCTAGTTGGTGGTGGGGTTTCTATGTCACTGTGTTGAGTTTCTTTGTGAGAGACATGGACGAGGAAATGCATTTCAAACATTTTCACATGTTGGCAGTTAGATTTGATGATGTGGTTCATCTATTTCGCATCGGTGTACAGACGGTGGAGAAGAAGCAACCGGAAATGCGTAGGAGGAAATGCGATGCTACCAAACGGACTAATCACAGTTGTTGCGGTCTGCATTGCCGTGACGCGTGACTTACTTCTTGGGGGAGGTGCAAATCACCCTACGGCATAGATGCGACACACAAGTATAAATCAGCCTGTACACCGAATCATCCTAATGAATTGCTAATCAGTAATTGTTTACGATTGTCATGGTACATTGAAAGGCTTTTGCCTGCATGCCATCCAGACAAATCATTCCATGCATATGCACATCAGAATAGTACAAAGGAAAAACAGAATGCAGAGTACAGTTAGAAAGACAGTGCACTGGGGTAGATAAATAACATGCAAGGGCCTTGACAAGCTAGATTGAGAAACCAGGGGTCCATTAATATTGTATCAGAGGTCTACTTAAGTGTCTGATAACACCAGGATGGAAGCTGTCCTTGAGCCTGGTGGCAAGTATTCTCAAACTTTTGTATCTTCTCCCCAGTGGAGCATCAGGTAAGTGAACTGATATCAGTTAGTTCTCCCAAGTCAACACTTTGAACAACTCAATTCAAAATACACTCAGTTGCCTCCTTTGGTCAGGATTCCCATTCTTGACACCACATGATGGAAACAACTGCACTATATTGAGTTCCACCATGGGAAGACATTATCCGGCAAACAGAATAAAATCTTCAAGGATATTCTTAAATATTGGTTGAGAAAGTGCAAAATTCACAAAAACTTTGGCTAAAATAGAGGAAGAGCTTTTAGGATGGTATTGAAAACCCCGAGTCCTGGCATTAAGAGTAGATGGAAGGAAGGCCAGTGTAAATGACAAAGTCAGCACAAGAGCTCCTGTCTCACAGTAGCCTCATCAGCTATCTAACATCCTGCAGGACCGAAGTGCTTAATGGGAAAGGAGGACAACAATCATGGCTTCATTCTGCCCAATCATCTGCCCATCCTGTTCCTCATGTTGGACCAGAAGCTGGAGAACTGGGAGGCAGCAGAAAAGAGATGAATGTTGCAGTTGTTGACATTGGATGAAATACTTCTTGTTAGACATCAGTTGGCAGCTTGGACTTGTTACTATCCAAAGCTTTATCGTTTCACATTAAGGATGAAAGTTTGCACAGTACTGTTCGCCAGCTCAGGAGACCCCAAAGCATCTCTCCTGGATTTTCTCCTGATGTTGTAATGGACAAAGATGCATCCAAATTATATCCCAAGTAATGCTGGGACATTGATAATCTACTGTTTCTGGTTAAATTAATCCATGGATAAAGCACATCAGGAGAACTAACTTCCTCTTCTTCAAAGCAATGCTGTGTGATCTTCCACAACCATCTCAGCTATTAGACTGGGGCCATAGTTCAACACCTCATCCAGAGGGCAGAACTTCCTTGAGGACCGTGGGACATGTATGGATCACTGCTGAGACTAATGCTGATTCTTGAATTTCAAAAATCAATGTTAAAAATTGAACATCTACACAGGCATAATTCCCAGCAGTAAGTTGGTATATACTGCCACCCGGAGGGAATATTTTAGAACATACAACTTCTGATAAAGTTCAACGTCACTTCCCACTGTAATAGAACACATAGAGTCTTTTTAAAAAAAGCTGTACTGTGTTCATATAATGGGTTAAAAATGTTTCAAATTTGAAAATGAAATAATGTACCAATTTTTGGCAAAAATATGCACAAGATTACAACAATAATTTGCAGGAAAAGTGATTTTAAAATGGGAAAAATTGCACTTCGTGATTTTGGATTGACAGGTGACAATAGTGCAGTTGCACAGGACATCAGCCAGAAACATGAGTCAGCGTGACTAGGGTGAAGATATCAAATGGGAACAACTAAGGATTTCTGGAGCTTTATCCTTTGCTGGTAAGCTGATTCTGTTGATTAGAAAATAAACAATGGATTCTGAGCTGGAGATTTGTCAAAGCATAAAAATGGTAAAAGATGATGTGCGGGGAATCATGTTAACACAGCATTAGCACCATAAGGAGATACCTTTGATAGGAATAAACAGTATTAGTACTAATAATCCTATGCAAGTAGTATTATAACAAATATATAATAACTAACTAGAACTAAGTAAAACCAGCAGTGTGGACGACAGCTCCTGCCGCTCATTCTCCTCCTTCCCCATGCTTTGGTGAGTGGTGCTGTTTCTCATCTTCTTGGCATCATTTCTCTGGCGTACAGTTCATTCAAAGTAAGGTAGGTCTTCAATACCCACAATTCAGCTCCAGAAAATTTTTCAAATTCTTGATCTAAATAAAAACTGACACAATTCACTCACTGAAAAAGTGGCTTTTACTGATATTGTGGACTCCGGAGAAACATTGCATAAAAGAGCAGGCCCATCTTTCCTGCGTGCGTAGGTAGGTAGTGCAGAGCCCGCTATAATTCAAGCTGACCCAAACCGTGCTCTGGTCACTACATCCGTCGCTGGTTGCATCAGGTTCCACTCTAAATTTTAATGGGCCGAATCGCCAGAAGACATAGTGTAGCAAAGGAAATGGGTCCGTTTTTGTTCAATGAGAGACAAATAAAAACACAGGACGACGGCCTTTGACAAATAACACTGTTGCCTACCCTTCACCTACACAGATTACAGAGAGAGGCACCCTTCTTGTGGGAGCAGTGTCTTGGCAAATTTTGTCCCAAAAGTTCATTCCCACATACATCGAACTTGATCCGAAACCTCTGCTAAACCCTGTGCATTTGGTACTTTCAAAGTGCCTTGTATCTCAGAAACTTCACACCAAGATCCCTATAAGCATCCCTTCTGACATTTTGCTGTCATTGAAAGCAGTGGGGAAACTTCATGTTCAGGATAATGTACCTTTCATACCAAAGGCGGGTATAAGCTAATGTGTGAAGTCCTGACAGGTATTTCCCAGTATTATACCTTCCTGGGAGGCCTCAATCAAGCACCCCTGCTTCTATCACTGTAGCAGATACTCATTCCTTGTTAACACTCTCCAGTAGCAGGAAGCCAGCTCTTGTAGTATAACTCCTCAAATTGCTTGCATTTTAGGATCTGCTGTAAGGATCTGTACTTGTAACTGAGCAGACGTTACATGAGGAAGAGTGATACTATATCTTTGTAGAATTTTTCATGACAGCATGACAAAAGTTGCTTAAACCATATTTATACCAGAAAACCAGAGCAAATATGTTTCTAAGCTGATATGTTTATGGACTTTTGGACGATGCTGCACACAGCACAGCGGAGAAGCTGGTTTCATTGATAGGAAACTTACTAAGGCCAGCAGAGTGGACAGGGCAGGAATCAATAGCAAAAGGCCTGTGAATGGGTGTGAACAGTGGCGGGTCAATGGAGTGGATGTACTGGATCAAGGATCAGAACAAACAGCCACTGAGCACTGGCAGTGATTTCAAAGTATGATAGTGACTGGTGAGCATTTCTCATTGTTTAAATTCTGTTTTATGAACTAAACTACGGGATTCAGCTGAGCAGAAATTGCATCCTGTGGTCACGTGTAACATTCTGATGCTCATGGTAACAGAGGTAGTCACACATTCGGGATGGGGTTCCATCACAAAATCTTGACCTCTGGAGCAGGAGCAATGGCTGATATCACTAGCACATCGACACAAGCTGAGAACTTTATGGAGGACATGGTTAGTGAGTTGGTCATGCCGCAGTTCACTAGGACGGCCTTCCCTTTGGATACTGATGAGAGTAGTGTTTCCTCAGTGAGTGCACTTGGGGTTCCAAACATGGCACCATGGGTTGCTTAGCTGCATGAGAACATTAGCCATTAGGTGTTGAGTAGTTAGAAAGATAAGACTTTCTGTGGAAATAGATGTGGCTCCAGAATCATGTATTACCCCTTCATCATTCTTGTTCTTTGCACTAGTTATTTATTTTGTAATTTTTTTGTAAATTTTAAGCCTTTTCATTGTGTTGCTGCTGCAAAGCAATGAACGTCATGTCATATAAGACATTGATAATAAACCTGCTTCTGATTCTGGTGCCAGAGTCAAGGATATCTGTGAGCAGTTGCAGAACATGATGTGTGGCAGAAGCTGTGGTCCTCACTGAAGGAAGAATGAGGTTGAAGCATTAATCTTAGGGAGAAAATTTAAAAATTTGGGGTGCAAAGGGATTTGGAAATCCTCGCGCAGGATTCCCTAAAGCTTAATTTGCAGGTTGAATCGGTGGTGAGGAAAGCGAATGCCATGTCAACATTCATTTCCACAGTACTAGAATATAAAAGCAAAGATGTAATGCTGAGGCTCTATAAGGCACCTTTTGAATGTTGAAAGGCCTAGACAAAGTGGATGTGATGAGGATGTTTCCTTTGATGGGAAAGTCTAGGACCAGAGGGCACAGAAAATAGTCTATGCTTTCATTCCTTCTACCAAACTGCATGACCATACACTTTCTGACGTTGTATTCCTCTTTGCCCATTCTCCTAATCTGTCTAGTCCTTCTGCAGTCTCTTTGCTTCCTCTACACTACCTGTCCTCCACCTATCTTTATATCATCCACCAACTTGGCCACAAGACCAACGATTTTGTCATCCAAATCGTACAGCATGAAAAGAAGCGGACCCAACACAGACCCCTGGTAACCAGCAGCCACTCTGAAAAGGATCCCTTTGTTCCCACTCTTTGCTTCCTACCAATCAGCCACTGCTTTATCCATGCTAGAATCTTTCCTATAATACCAGAGTCTCTTAAGTTGTTAAACAGCGTCACGTGTGGCACCTTGTCAAAGGCCTTCTGAAAATCCAAGTACACAACATCCACTAATCCTCATATGGTTATCCTGTTTGTTATTTCCTCAAAGAATTCCAACAGATTTATCAGGCAAGATAAATTTCCCTTTAAGGAAGCTATGCTGATTGGATAAATTGAAAAGTAAACACAAATGAACACTGATGCTGGAATGTTGAGCAAAAAGAACACTAATAGCCAGAGGAACTCAGTGGGTCAGGCAACAACTGAAGGGCGGAGTGGACTGGTGATGTTCCAGTTGAGTCCATTCATCTGCACAACCCATTAATAAAAAAAAATGGGATTCAAGAAATGTGCCATCTATAATTTAGCCAAGGGAACCAGATGTCATATTTCCATGTTTGCAAATGATGAAAAACTGTATCGGAATGTGAGTAGAAAGGAGGATGTGAAGAAGCTTTAAGGTGATGTGAACTAGCAGCAAGCATGATTGTGCCAGATGGAAAATAATGTGGTAAAATGTGAGGTGAGTATTAAATGATGAGATAATGGGCAATGTTGATATTCAAAGAGATTTAGTTCTTCTAGTACACATTTCACTGAAACCTAACTTGCAGGTGCAGTGAGCAATTGCAAGGACAAACTATTTTGTTATATGAATACTTGAGTACAGGTGTAAAGACTGTACAAGGCATAGTGAGACCCCATGGGATACAGTGCACAGTTTGGATCATTTTACCTAAAAAAGACAGAGGAAGGGCAGCAAAGGCTCCCTACCCTATTCCTGGGATAGTGTGTTTGCCCAATAAGGAGACGGATAATTCTGCTAATTTGTTAAAGATCCTATATGTTTCAGTAAGATCACCACTTATTCTTCTAAACTTTAAAGAGTTCGGACTTAGCTTTTTTAGTTTCCTGAAAGAGGATAACCCTATCACCCCAGCAAGTAGCTAAATAAATCTCTTCTGCACTGCATCCAATGCCAAGTTATCTTTCTTTAAATAAGGGGAGGTAAGCTTTCCACAGAGCTCCAAGCTTGGCTTCACTAACAATCCGTACCCTTGGAACAGGATTTCTCTATTCCCATAAAGGTCAGTATACCACTTGTCTTTCCAACTGCCTGCCAACTTTTTGTAATACAGCACAGGAACAGGCCTTTTAAGTCCATTGAGTCAATTCATACAAATCACACTCTAACCTATTTCCCTTCCCCATATTCCCAACAACAGTCTCCCCAGTACTCCAGATTCTGGCATTGACCGGCACTTCAGGGACAATTAATGGTCACTAATTAACCTACCAACTCTACTGTTTTGGGAAACAAGAGCTAGCCAGAGCACCTGAAAGAAACCCACAGAGTCATTGGGAGAACTTGCAAACTCCACAGAGTCAAATATTGGACCCAGGTTGCTGGAACTACAAGGTAGCAGCTCTCTTAGCTGTACCACTGTGCAACTCATACCCAGATCCCTCTGTACTCTATTGACTTTAGCTATCTCTTCATTTAGATAATGGTCTGCCTTCTGCATCATCTTAGTGAAGTGCATGAACTCACTTCTGTATATTAAGCTCCATTTACCTAATTTTACCCACACGTTCAACCCATCCCTATCCTGCCACAGAGTCAAATATACTTTGCCAAATATAGAAATTATTTATGTGCGACAAGATTCCTATAAATTGTGTTGTGTTAATGACACTGGCTAATGGAAGAAGAAGAGAGTCAAGGGGCTGAGATGACAATCGCTGCCCTGTCAATGGCACGTGAGCTATGGAAACTAAGTACAGAAACAAAGACAAGTATGGGATATAACACACCGAGGAATACACAGTTAAATTTATTGTCAATAAAGTAAATAAGTAGCAAAATTAAAGTATAGGTCACAAAATCAATATACTGAATTTGAGTGGGGGTAATTGGCTACTTAGTTTGTTAGCAACACTTTTATTCTGGATTAAAAAAATTGTGAGTTCAATTTGTGAGTTTATTTTGTGAGCTCATACCTTGGTTTGCATTTCCGTGCATTCACTATGGCTATTTGCATGAGTGTTTACCTCTCTGCTCTTTTGGATATGTCCCCAGCATCTGACCCACTTTTCCTTCTGCACCTCTAATAGATCCCTCCATTTTGTCATCTACCTCCCCATTTGATTCTATGAAATTTTGTCCCTAACTATTCTCAAATGAGCACTGTAATATCTCAAATATTTTGAATAAATGTCTATTGGTACTTTTGCTTTTCCAGGTATGATCCCCCAGAGATCTTAATATAACTGTCCAGAATAGTTGTCCAACACTATTTAAAAAACAATGGTTCTCCTGGTGTCGTCATCCAACATTTATTCCTAAACCTGAGTCCAGATGAAGGGCCTCAATCTGAAATGTCAGCTGACCATTTCCTTTCACAAATGCTGCCTGACCTATTGAGTTCCTCCAGTGCCTTGTGTGTTGCTCCATATTTCAGTATCTACAATCTCTCGTATCTCCATTTTACTCTTTAGCCAATGGATTAACTGGTCATAATCCTTCTAAAGCATGTCATTACATTGCCTGTGGCTGAACAACTCAACAGTGCCCTCTGACCCATCATTATTGCTGTGAGTGCTTGCTGTGAATTAACTAGCTGTTGCATTTGCTGATAACATTAATGGCTATCATTCAAAGCAATTCAAGATATTGAAACATACTAAGAAGGAGGAAATAATTTTAAATATACATTTCTAATAAAGCAAAATCTGTAAAACTGTACTTTCCTGTACCATACGTGATAAGGAAAATATTTCTAACCTGTAGAATAAGGAACTATCTGTTGCCTGGAAAAAAACCTCTCTCTCAAAACAAATAAATAGATCTTCCAGTGAGATATTTCATTTCTGTTTGTCAGACCTTGCTGTGAACAATCACTGGACATCATGGAATATGAGGATCCTTTGAGTGACCAGCATTCCTGATGGTGCTACGTAGTTCAAAATCTTTCTTTATTTCCTTAACGGTGTATGGTCATCTACCTTTATGATATGGGCCTGATAGTCTATCGGGACCTTCTGGGCAGATTTTATATCAGAACTCCCATCGTAGAGTATTGAATGTGGGAAGCATGGCAGAGGTTAATGTGATGCTAGCAGGATAATGTGCTCCACATAAAAGGAGTTTAAAAAGCATTTTGTCTTTAAATGGTGCATTTCATGACCTCTGGATATCCTCAAGTGCTTTACTTTTGAAGTGTGATTGTTGTATATTGTACAACTCAGGCTGCTAGCATAAGCACAATAAAACCCCAGGAAGAACAACATGATTATAACAGATATATATGCCAGTGAACTTCGCTGAGGGATAAATAACAAGGCCAGAATACCATAAGACATGGGATCAGAATTAGGCCATTCAGCCCATTGAGTCTCCTCACTATTCCATCATGGTTGATTTATTATCCCTCTCAACTCTCTTCCCTGTAAACTTCAATGCCCTGACTAATCAAGGAACTATCAGCCTCCACTTTAAATATACCCAATGACTTACCCAATTATCCTCAGAATCAATAAAGTATGTCTGTCTGTCTGTCTGACTTAGGCTCCACAGCAATAAATTCCACAGGTTCGCTACTCTCTAGCTAATGAAATTCCTCCTCATCTCTATTTTAAATTGACGTCCCTCTATTCTGAGGTAATGCCCTCTAGCCCTAGACTCCCTCACAATAGGAAATATCCTTTCCACATCCACTCATTCTTGGCCTTTAAATATTTAAAAAGTTTCAAGGAGCACCCCCTCATTCTTCTAAACTCCAGTGACTACAGGCCCAGAACCATCAAACCCTACTCATACATAAACACTTTAGTTCCCAGGATCATTCTCGTGAACCTTCTTTGGACCCTCTCCAATGCCAGCTTATCTTTTCTTAGATAAAGGACCAAAACTGTTTACAATATTCTAAATGCCCTATAAAGCCTCAGCATTGCATTCTTGCTTTTTATGTTTTAGCCCTCTGAAAATGAATGCTAACATTGCTTTTGCCTTCCTTATTACCAATTCAATCTGCAAGTTAACATTTAAGGAATCCTGCACAAGAATTCTCAAGTCCTTTTACACCTCTGATTTTTGAATTTTCTCCCCTTTTAGAAAATCATCTATACTTTTGTTCCTTCTACTAAAGTATATGACCATACACTTCCCTATACCATATTCCATCTGCCAATTCTCCCAAATTGCCTAAGTCCTTCTACAGATTCCCTGCTTCCTCAACACAACCTGCACTCCACCTATCTTTGTATCATCTGCAAACTTAGCCAACAATCCATCAGCTCTGTCATCCAAATCATTGATACATAGCATGAATAGAAGCGGTCGCAACACCAACCCCTGTGGAATGCCTGTACTCACTGGAGTTTAGAAGAATGAGGGGGTGCTCATTGAAACTTTTCAAATATTTAAAGGCCGAGAATGAGTGGATGTGGAAAGATGCCAGCAGCCAACCAGAAAATGTCCTTTTTATTCCTACTCTTTGCCCCCAGACAGTCAGCCAATCTTCTATAGATGCTAGTAACTTTGCCCTTTTTATAAGTCTTTTCTTTCTCCCATAGTAATTTGTACCCCACATTCTGTCTACTGTTCAGATGCCTGTATAGACCTCCCATCAGGGTCTTCTTACCCTTGTAGTTTCTTAATTCTACCCATAAGGATTCTATATCTTCCAATTCTATGTCATATATTTCAAAGGATTTGATTTCATTTTTACCAACAGAGCCTCTCCAGCCCCTCTGCCTACCTGTCTGTCCTTTCGATACATGGATGTCAGGCTCCCAACTATGATCGTCTTTCAGCCACAACTCAATGATGCCCAGAACATCATAACTGAACATTCTCAATGCACTGCAAGATCATCTACCTTATTCTAAATACTAAGTGCATTCAAATATAACAGCTTCAGTCCTGTATTTGTAACCCTTTTCAAATTTTCCATTGTTGAACTTCAACTCACCCCACTGGCTGCAATTTTGCCCTATCATCTGCCTGGTCCATTCCCACAATCTTACTACACACTGCATCTACTTGTATACCAACTGCCCCATCTTCAACCCTATCACTTCGGTTCCCATCCCCCTTTTAAGTTAGTTTAAATAATGATCAAAATTAATTGTCACTTTCATGGTCTAGCTGCATAATCCCAACCTGTTAACAACTAAATTGGTGATCACTGTCAGGACTATACATATCCTAATGTAATAAACTTTTCTAGTCTTTGCAGGAAGATTTGTAGAGCACATCAATTGGTTAATTATTGTTTAATGAAAGTTGTTAATTGGTTAATCTTGTTAAGTTTATTTTGATAGGCATTGGGATTCCATGTACCTATATTATTTAAACAACATCTCCTTAGTGCTTACAGCAGGGTCCCAGTTTAGAGCGTGTTTCAACTCGCAGTGGTGCTTGGCCGAGCCATCAAGGTTCTATTGGAATTCCTGTGCATAAATTCTGGTCACGTTTTTACATGAGAGTCTGTTTTTTTCTCAGCACCTGGGTTAATTCATTGCCAGCGTGTACTGTGACAGACAGACCCCACAATATAATAGACCCAGTGGAGTTGAGCAGCTTTGTTTTAACATCAGTCTGCTGGTTAGATGCTATCTGTTCTCAAATCCATGTCTAAGTTTCGGTTCCGAGTGTCACTTGTCTACATGCTGAGCTTCTCAAGTCCACAGTCTGAGTTTCTCTAGTCTGTGTTTGAAGTTTTATCCGAGTTTTATTCTATGCTCCCAAGGTTATTCAGTATTTCCAAGGTTTATCCAATGTTTCTTAAGTTTATTCAATATGTTTCCTTATTTTATGTTTCCTAGATTTGTGCAATGCTCTCCCAGTCTTGGGTTCTGCAGGCCAGTCTTGGGTTCTGCAGGCCAGTCTTGGGTTCTGCAGGCCAGTCTCAGGTTCTGAAGGCCAGTCTCGAGTTCCCCAGACCTGTCTCAAGTTTACCAGGTCTGTCTTGAGTTATAGTGTCTTTCGCCAGCAGACCCAGGATCTCGAGTTCCCAGGGCCAGATGCCGGCCAAAGGGAGCGGGGTACTGTAATGACCCCTTCAGGCCTGTGTGAGGAGCCAGAGAGCTTTTGGGGTCTGAGGTTTGTAGAACACTAATTGGTTAATTGTTATTTAATAATAGTCATTCATTGTTTAAGTTTGTTAAGTTTATTATAATAGGCTCTGGGATGTCTAATAAGAGGGTCCCACCAATGTATATATTAACAACATAGTTTGCTTTTAATTTTGGAGGCTATGCAATGTGTTATTATGAGAGCAATCATATGTGAAAACTTTGGTTTGTTTACAATGCAGTTATCTAGCCATTGTTTATTTCCTTCCAGTGGGAGGCTGCTGGTGTGGAATTGCAGGCCCCGAAAGGATTAGGAAGTTCCCCTGATGAGCATTTGGCTTCTCTCTTCAGCTTCAAAATTATTGGCTGAGTGGCTTTCAGTGATGTGTCACACAGACAGATTTGTCTTCTCACATGATGAAGCCAGGACTTTTGTTTCTTCCTGATTGCTCTAGGCCACAAGCTCCAAACTGACATGCTCAACAGTGTAAAACTAGACTAACTGAATATGATGTCTCTGTCTCTCTCTAACCTCAGAACATGCTGAGCTTGTTTGTCACCACTTGCTGCGAGCGTTTAAGAACAGGGTGTCAGTTCATTAGAGTTTAATTCATATCAACTAATGTGCTCACCAAACCATGGTAGAATGAAGCTCAGCTAACAGATAAATGCCAGCAGGAGAGGCTCTCAGTATCTTTGTGCATAATCGGTAAAGACAACAAGTAAACGCCCCACTTAATGTGCTGGTGATGTGGCTCCAAACAGGCAACAAAGGAAGTTCAGACATTAATTAGGATGTTTCTCCGTGCCTCAGCAGTTCCAAAGCAACTTTCTTTTGACATTTAGCCTCTTCAAGATAGCAGAAGCTCGTAATGAAGGCAAAGTTTTCATAGCACATAGGCAATTCTAAACCTTGCCCCACAAAAGTCGCCTCAACCAGAGCCATTTGCAAACTGAGACTGGTGGGTTTTTTTGTAGTTGTGGTTACCGGCCAGGTTATTAATTTAAATTACTGTGTACATGTTATCACAATTTCACAACACAATGAAACACGCTGTGTGACTAGCTCGTGCTCCTGTGTCTCATTGCTGCCACTATTTGGTGGATTTGTATTTTGAGCCGAAGTATTTGTTAAGCTGAAGGTGGCAGTACTAAGGGACTAAACATAAGTTAAATCCCTTCAACCAATGTCAGAATCCAGATTTAAACAGAGAAGAAAATGCTTCTGCCCACAGTATGGCTGCAGTTGCAGAACATAGAATGTAGAGCATAAAACATAGAACAAGAACAGGAAGAGGCCCTTAGGGCCATAGAGCTGTGAATTAATTAAGCTTAGGACACATAATTC
Organism: Hypanus sabinus; assembly: GCF_030144855.1. Lineage (NCBI taxonomy): Eukaryota > Metazoa > Chordata > Chondrichthyes > Myliobatiformes > Dasyatidae > Hypanus > Hypanus sabinus. Next base: position 31,865,914 of record NC_082726.1, on the reverse strand, counting down.
CTTCTGCCTGCATGTACTTTACACTCTCCATTTATTCAAGTACCTATCTAAGAGCCTCTTAAATACTTCTCACACGTCAGTACCTTTTCCAAATTGCCCATGTCCTTCCTGGAATGGCGACCATCCATGATCTCCCCTATGAAGCCAACTTTTGATTACAAGGCAGAGGACAGAGTGACCTTGACCTTAAGTTAGTCATGGAGAATTAATAAAGAGGTAAGATATTAAAAAAAGGCACTTCAGCCCACTTGAGTTACACAGGTGACCATCAAACACCCATTTTCAGCAACAGAACTTCATCAAGATTTAGGTATGAACCTGTAGTTAAAAACACAAAGATCACAGATCACTGCGATGGCTTTCTGCATGGGTGCTACTTGTCAAAATCAATGCAACCCTGAAAGCGAAGGATAAACAATGTATTCAGGACCAAGCCTTCCTCTGCTCCTCTCTTGTGGTCCTGGTGTACGTCTATGGTCTCGCTCATGCATGCAGCAATTCCAGAAGTCCTTCATCATCAGATGTGGAGGCAATATGAAAACATCAGTTGCTGATATTTTCCAAGATCTGCAAGGGAAGTAGAGGCCAATTAAAGCCGCAGAAATAAGATCGAGCAGATTTCACAATGACGGTGCCATGGAGTGAACTGCAAATGTTTCAACTGGGAGTGGGTATCCCTTTAAGTCACAGAACTTCATCTGTGAGTGAGCATTGAAAGTCATATTTTGGAATAATGTGACTGGACGTTACATAGCAACGCAGAAAATAGTTGTACATAGTCTCCAGTGTTGCTGGATGTCAGCAACATCACCCACATATGCACAAATTCCTTTGGGAAAAACCTGGTCAAATGAGCCAGAAATGTCTGTATCATATTTCACTCTGGGAAAGAATCAGCATTCAAAAAATGGGTATTATGTGATCTCATTTCTAAACCAATGAGTCACAACTCCAAGCATTTCCCCATGGCAGGAATAAAGCAGAACTACTGACAACTATTCCCTCCATAATTTGTCTATTGTTATATGTCCCACATCCTTTCTTGTGTCTGTCCAGCCTTCAAGCAATCTTCATACCAGTCAAACATCTGTGGATGAGACAGAGGGGCAGCAAGTCAAAGGGTTTCCTCCTGGTGCTATCTGATTCCAGAATACTTCCCAGGGATTGGAGAATAGCAAACGTGACAGAAGAAGGGGGAGGAAAACACGGGGAGCTGCAGAGTAGTCGGTCTGACCTCAGAAGACTGAAGATGGCAATGGTACACTTAAAACTGCAGCTCAGCAGTGAATGGGGATTTATGAAAGGAAAATTATGCCTGACAAATCTGCTATTTTTTAAAGGTTGTAACCAGGAAAACAAATAAAGCTGAACAAGTTGATATTATATTTTTGAACTTTCTAAACACCTTTGATAAGATGGCCTGCAGGATATTGTGAAATAATATTTGTGTGCACAATATTGGGGGTTGGCTATTGAACAGAAAACAAAAAGGACAAGAAGCTGTGACCGTTGGGGTGTTACTGGAATCAGAGCTGGTGCTCCCACTGATCACAATCTCTATCAATAATCTAGATGAAAGGCTCAATGCAGTATATTTATATCATTTCTTGCTGATAGCTAAGTTGGCAGGTTAATTGACTCCAGTGTTGGCAAGTGGCAAGAAAATCAGATAAACAGGAATATCAGAGTAAGTTGGATGGCATGAGAGAGAGAATAAGCCACTGGAATATGTGGGGGAATGAAACTGAAGGAAACATGGCAAAAGCCAGCAGAGACTTAATTGCAAGATGGCTTCCTTTTATTTATAAATAATGAGACATCTGGATGACATTGTGGGCTGTGAGAATATTGCAGAGCAACTGCAGAGAATTACTGAGAGGCAGCATTAGTGGGCAAGGACATGTTAGATGGAATATACAGTAATGTCGGGTGTTGGTGTATGGCCAAGTGGTTAAGGTGTTGATCTAGTGATCTGAAGGTCACTAGTTCAAGCCTCAGCTAAGGCAGTGTGTTGTATCCTTGAGCAAGGCACTTATCCACACATTGCTCTGCGACGACACTTTCCTTGGACAACATCAGTGGCGTGGAGAGGGGAAGGCTTGCAGCTTGGGCAACTGCTGGTCTCCCATACAACCCTGCCCAGGCCTTCGCCCTGGAAACTTTCCAAGGCACAAATCCATGGTCTCTCGAAACTTTTATTTACAGTAAAGTGGCCATCCATAGTGGTGGTATAAAAATAAAAAGGCAGAATATTTTTTCATTAGTGAAAAGCTGAGGGAAATCAGGGGAACTTGTTGCATGGATAGCTGAAAGCTGAGGTGGAGGTACAGCAAAAAACTAAAAAGTGAATGGTAAGTTCAACTTTTTTTGTTAGAGGACTTGGGTACAATAGTAGGGCTGTCTTACTCCAGTTATAAAGAGCTTTGGTGCGACTGCACTCGTACAGGTCTCATCTCTCTCTCCAAGGAAGCATAAGGAGAGGGGGTAGGAAAGATTCTGTTTTTTTCTAAAGATATCATAGACTGGGCTTATATACTCTGATACTCTGTGGCAACTTTATTGGGTACACTTGTTCATTACTGTAAATATCCTATCAGTCAATCACGTAGCAGCAACTCAACACATAAAAGCATGCAGACATTGTCAAGAGGTTCAGGTGCAGTTCAGATCAAATATCAGAATGGGGAAGAAATGTGATCTAAGTGACTTTAATCATGAAATGATTGTTGGTGCCAGGTGAGCTGGTTTCAGTATCTCAGGATCTGCTGATCTCCTAGGATCTGTCACTTGCCACAGTCTCAAGAGTTTACAGAGAATGGTCCAAAAACCTAAAAACATCCAGAGAGCAGTAGTTCTGTGGGTGAAAATGCCTTGTTAATGATGGAACATAAGACCATAAGACATAGAAGCAGAATTAGGACATTTGGCCCATTGAGTCAGGTCTGTCATTCAATCATGGCTGATCCTTGTTCCCCTTCTCAGCCCCACTTCCCACCTAGCCTTCTCCCCATAACTTTAGATATCATGTCCAATCAAGAACCTATCAAGCTCTGCCTTAAATGCACCCAACAACCTGGCTTCCACAGTTGCATGTGGTAATAAATTCTTCAAATTTACCACCCTGCGGGTAAAGAAATTTCTCCACATCTCTGTTTGAAATGGACACCCCTCTATCCTGAGGCTGTGCCCTCTTGGATAGACTCCCCCACCAAGGGAGAAGTATGTCCACATCTACTCTGTCTAAGCCTTTCAACATTCAAAAGGTTTCAATGATATTCCCCTTCATCCTTCTAAATTCCATGAGCATAGACCCAGAGCAATTAAGTATTCCTTTTTTGATAACCCTTTCATTCCCGGAATCATCCTTGTGAATCTTGTCTGAACCCTCTCCAATACCAGCACAACTTTTCTTAGATGAGGACCCCAAATCTTTTCACAATTCTCAAGGTGAGGCCTCTCCGGGGCTTTATAAAGACTCAGCATCACATTCTTGCTCTTGTATTCTAGGCTTCTTGAAATAAATGCTAATATGGCATTTGCCTCCCTCACCACCGATTCTATCTGCAAGTTAACATTTAGAGTGTTCTGCACAAGCACTCCCAAGTTCCCTTGCATCACAGATTTTTGGAATTTCTCCCCATTTAGAAAATAGTCTACACAAAGTACACTGCAGATGCTGTGGTCAACTCAAGACGTACAAAAAAGCTGGATGAACTCAGCACGCCGCCACCTTCAACAGGACCCCACCACTAAGCACACCTTTCCCTCTCTACCCCTCTCTGCTTTCCACAGGGATCGTTCCCTCCACAACTGCCTGGTCCACACGTCACTCCCCACAGATCTCCCACCTGGCACTTATCCCTGCAAGCATAAGTGCTACACCTGTCCCTACACCATTCAGGGCTCCAAACAGTCTTTCCAGGTGAGGCAACACTTCACTTGTGAGTCTGTTGGGGTCATCTATTGCATCCGGTGCTCCCAGTGCGGCCTCCTAAACGTCGGCGAGACCCAACGCAGATTGGGAGATCACTTGGTTGAGCACCTCCGCTCTGTCCACCACATCAGACAGGATCTCCCAGTTGCCACTCACTTCAACTCTCCTTCACATTCCCATTCAGATATGTCTATACATGGCCTCCTCTACTGCCATGATGAGGCCAAACTCAGGTTGGAGGAACAACATCTCATATACCGTCTGGGTAGTCTCCAGCCCCTTGGTATGAACATCGAATTCTCCAACTTCCGGTAATTCCTTCCCTCTCCCTTCCCCGATCCCACCTTCACTGTCTCCTCTTCTAGCTGCCTATCACCTCTCTCATGATTCTGCCTTCTTCTACTACCCATAGTGCTTTCCCCTTAGATTCCTTCTTCACCTCTCCTGCCTATCCCCTCTCCCACCCCTTGATCTTTCTTCTGACTGGTTTTCCACCCTCCCCCCATCTTCTTTATACAGCCCCTGCCCCCATCCATCTTTAGTCCTGATGAAGGGTCTCGACCCAAAACTTTGACTGCTTCTTTCAACAGATGCTGCCGGACCTGCTGAGTTCATCCAGCTTTTTTGTATGTCTAGAAAATAGTCTGCACATTTGTTTCTACTACCAAAGTACATGACTATGTATTTTCCAACATTGTATTTCATTTGCTACTTTCTTGCCAATTCTGCTAATCTGTTTAAGTCCTTCTGCAGCCTACCTGTTTCCTCAGTGCTATCAATCTTCATATCATCTACAAACTTGGCAATGAAGCCATCTATTCCACCATCTAAACCATTGATATACAGCATAAAAAGAAGCAGTTCCAACAGCAACACCTGCAAAACACCACTAGTCACTGGCAGTCAACCACAAAAGGATCCTTTTATTCCCACTCCCTGCCTCCTACCAATTCGCCAATGCTCTAACCATGCCAAGAATTTTCTTGTAATACCATTGACTCTTAACTTGATAAGCAGCCTCATGTGTGACATTTTGTCAAAGGCCTTCTGTAAGTCCAAATATACGACATCTACTATATCCCCTTCATCTATCCTACTTGAAATCTCCTCAAAGAATTCCAACAGGTTTGTCAGGCAAGATTTTCCCTTAAGAATACTACACTGGCTTTGATAGAGGTCAGAGGAGAATGCCAGACTGGTTCAAGCTGAATATAAGATGACAGTCATTCAAATAACCAAGGTTTACAACAGTGGTGTGCAGAAGAGCATCTTCCAACACTTGAAGTGACATGACGACAACAGTGGAAAGCCACAAGCATACACTCAGTGGCCACATTATTAAGAATGTCTGGAATTTTTCAGTTCAGGAAAATGAGAAGTGACTTCAATGAAAGGTATAATTTCTATGCGATTTGACAAGGTAGATATTTCCTTGACAAGTATGACGTTTCTCTTCTCTACAGTGCTAAGAACAAGGGTTCAAAGTCTTCTAATTAAAGATTGGCTATTCAGGACAGAGATGAGAAAGAATGCCTTTACCAAGGTTGATGAAATTTTGAAATTCTCTATCAAAGAGGTCTGCAGAAGCTCAGTCACTAACTATCTTCAAGAGACATAAAGAAGGAGATTTTTAGATATCAGAAGATACATAATAGTGCAGGAAAGCAGCACAGAGATAAATGATCAACGGTCTAAATGCCTGCTTCTGCTTTTTATGCGCTAATGTGAAATAAGCCATTGCTGAGTTTGTAGTACAGGTAAATAACAAGGAAGACTTGTGCTGCAAAAGTATCCACCGAAAGCCATCTCTAACAAGAGTAAATATAACCAACTACCTTTGAAATTCAATGGCATTGCCATCACTTAGTCAAACACCGTCAATAATCCTGGGTGCAATCCCATAAGCCAAAATGCCTACTGGATCAACCAGATAGACAATGGCTAAAAGAAAATTTATCAAAGGGCTGGATGTCTTCTGGCAAGTGATTCAGTTTCTAACAACCCAGCACTTTTCCACTCTGCAAATCCCAAGCCAAGAATGTGATGAAATACCTTCCACTGTGCTGGGGGAGTGCAGGACCATCAACTCTCAGAAAGTTCAGTACCATCCACGATAAAACAGTCTGATTTGCACTTCTTCCACCACCTTAAGTCTTCACTGACTACAACCACTGGTGCATAGCATCTGCAGTGTGCACCATCCACATATTCACCCCTTTGCTTGCCTCTGAAACTCTGATAGCCACTCCCAAGCTTCCAACTTCTAGTGCAGAGCAGCAGATACAGGGGAACACTGATAACAGCAGGTCCTCTAAGTCACACAGCATCCAGACACAAAAATGTATTGTTGGTCCTTTGCTGTGGGTCCATCCAAGTCCTGGAACTCCTGCCCCAACAGCACTGAGGGAGAGCCTTTATACGAAGGTCTAATTAGAAATGAAGTTAGCAGGTCTAGGTTCCACACTATGGACATTCGAGGTTTTGCTGTGGGCTGGTGAACTGCCAAAAGTACTGTTAATCAAGTGAGATGTTCAGTTGATGCCACAACTGAGCTCTTGCATATATTTGGAAGGTCCCATGGAACCACAGAGAAGGCTAGAGGTTTCTCCCTGCTGGCATACCCAGATCTTTTCCTTCCTTCAAAAAACATCCTGTCATTCAATGTGTTGTTGCTCAGTTCAAAGCAGCAGCTATTTCATTCAAAGTACCTTTGACTAGTGATACTATTTCACTTTAACTTGCTTAAGGTGTTCTGTGCAAAGGACTATTCCTTCTGTCCACACTCTGGACTCACTATGAAAACAATGAGATCCAGATTGTTTGTTATTTTTCTGCAAAGACTTGGATTAAATGTGAAATAACTATGCCCTGATTTAGATTAGATGAGACGGGATGAAACACCAAAACAACATCTATCAAGCCAGAGGAGGGCTCCACTGGCAGCACACAGTCGTCAGTCATAACTGGCAGGCAGGTTCCTGCTTATTAAAACAGACCTGCTGTGTGAATCAATGGAACTGTATTCTCCAATGGAAGAACCGTGATTAGAAGAGTGTAGTCATATAAGCATAAAGTAATTCTTTGCTGTTAGTGTGAAGTCTGAGCACAAAAACCAACAGTTCAACTGAAGTAAAACAAATAAATAAATTGCTAGAGGAACTCAACAGAATTTTGCATCTTATAATGTCTCAAACTAAAGTGTTGACAATTCCTTTCTCCATTACAGATGCTGCTCATCCGACTGTTTACTTTTAAGTTTGAGCATCTGCAGTCTCTCATGTCTCCAGCATTAAACAGACAAATATATTGAGTGCGAAAGCCAAAATTATGGGGGCTTGGTGCTGACGTTAATGAAAAGTGCCCACAGCAGCCGCTGTGGCAGGTGTCCCCAAAGCTTGTGTTCAAAGGTGAGGGGGTAGTTCTTGGCACCAGGAAGAACCCCAGAATCAGCAATTGTTTATTTTTAGATTGCTGATGTTTACTAACTTCCTGAGCACATGATTATAGAATCAGAAAACAAAGCACAACAGGTAATGAGAAGTAAAACAGCCACCGCTGCTGGAAATCTGAAATAAGGACAAAAAATATTGGAAATACTCAGAAGATCAGGCAAAATACATGGCAAGGGAAACAGTTTGTAGAATAATTGTCCACTTTAAATACCCCTGTGAGGTGGCAGGTGATAGGAATGTATGCAGAATAAAAATTGATGAACTTCAATAAAAAATGAATTACAAAAAAATGGAGATTATTGTAGGATTAGTGTTTAGATGTGATTGTTGGTTCGCATGATCACAGCTGTTATGACTCTCTAATCCTATTTACTTTCAAGTTATCGAAGAGGATCGAGTGACCTGAAATGCTAACTCTATTTCTCTCTCCACAGAAGCTGCCTGACATGCTGAGTATTTACATAATTTTCATTTATAGATACAGCACGGTTACAGGTCTTTCCACTGCCAACAACACATACGTGACCAATTAACCTACTAACCCATACGCCTTTGGAATGTGAGAGGAAACTGAAGCACCCAGAGGAAACCCACATGATCACAAAGAGAACGTACAAACTTTTTACAGACAATGGCAGGCACAATTTTTGATTAGTATTTATGCCAGGCTCTGGCACTGACTTTATGTAAGGTTGCTTTTGCAAGTTACTTGCACCTGGTCTGGAGAGGATATTATACAGTATAAGACCATAGGACCATAAGCCATAGGAGCAGGATTAGGCCATCTGGCCCATCAAGTCTGCTGTACCATTCAATCATGGCCGGTCCTTTTTCTTCCTCTTCCTCAACCCCATTTCCCAGCCTTCTCACCATAACCTTTGATGCCATGTCCAATCAAGAACCGATCAATCTCTGCCTTAAATACACCCAACGACCTAACCTCCACAGCTGTATGCGGCAACAAATTCCACAATTCACCAGCCTTTGGCTAAAGAAATTTCTCCACATCTCTGTTTCGAAAGGGCGCCCCTCTATCCTGAGGCTGTGCCCTCTTATCCTTGACTTTCCCACCATGGGAAACATCCTTTCCACATCTACTCTGTCCAGGCCTTTCAACATTCGAAAGATTTCAATGAGATCCCCCCTCATCCTTCTGAATTCCAGCGAGTACAGACCCAGAGTCATCAAACATTCGTCGTATGATAATCCTTTCATTCCTGGAATCATCCTTGTGAACCTCCTCTGGACCCTCTCCAATGCCAGCACACCTTTTCTAAGATGAGGGACCCAAAACTGTTCACAATACTCAAGGTGAGGCCTCACCAGTGCCTTATAAAGCCTCAGCATCACATCATTGCTCTTAATGTTGGTAGCTGACAGCCAATGATCAGCACTCACTGGGCCACTCACTGCAACCTGGATTTGGAGATAGAGGAGGCAACAGGAAACTAAACGGTTTTAGAGATGGTCACAGCACTCTGAATGAGAATTGTTCCTAAACACTGGAGGTAGTAACCAATCACTCATTTCTGCAGACATCAGTTGTCTATTTCCCTTCACAGATGATGCCTGGCGCTTTGACTTTCTTCTGCATCTTGTGTGCTGCCCCAGATTCCAGCATCTGCAATTTCCTGTGTCTCCTGCAAGATCTGGGCCACTGATTCTCTTAAGAATACTTGCTGGTATCCTCCCAAGCTCCTTTTCCTAACCATACCCTTGGAGATGTAACAGGTGTGGGGGGGGGGGGGTGGTCACAACTTGCAAGAAATTGAAACTCCATCTGCGTGTCACAGACAGGGATAAGGACCTCAAGAAGACCTGCCACACACTCAGACATGTATTCGAGTGCTACATTGACGGTTACTGTAAAAGACTGTATCTGGTTATGCTCATCACTAGGAAAGCCCAGCTGAGATTGTGATTGTTCTTCCTATACCAGCTTAGGGTGCATCCTGATGAATTTTTTTCCTCAGCCATTAGAGTGCTGTGACCACCACTAAAACCGTTTTGTTTCCTGGCGCCTCCTCCATCTCCAAATCCAGGGTGCAGTGAGTGGCCCAGTCAGCACTGATAATTCGCTGTCGGCTACCAACATTAAAAGACCTGTTCATCACCAGAGTAAAGAAAAGAGCTGAAAATAAATTACTGCTGACTTCATCCAACCTAGCAGTCACCTTATTCAATGAATTACCAAAAGGGGGATGTTGCGAGTCCATGACCACCAGGACCACATCTCGTCTCTGAAACTTTATTTCCTGGTGCTACCCAGCTTCTCAACAAAACTCACTCAGGTGTAATACTCTAACTGCCCCTGCATGACATCCGCTCAATGGCCTTTCCTGCTCTTCTTGTTTTGTTAATTCGCGAGTCTGTTCATATGTTCACATTTATTTAAGTTTGATTATTGATGTTTGTACATTTGCTAATTGCCGGTTGCTCGTCGCTGCTTGCACTATTGTCCTGTAGATTGTTGGTTACCTTCGTGTTGTCTGTTATGGCATTGCCCTGTGATTTATGCTCGGCACCGAACTATAATCAATTCTGGTGTGTTTCACATACTGGCAAGAAAGTGATTCCGATTCTGATAAATCTTGTAGAGGAACTATACAAAATCTCCCACCTGGACACGTATCAGTTTGGTAAGACAACTGCTATACACATGACCACAAGAAACTGCAGAGTGTTGTGGACACAGCTCAAAATATCACATAAGCCAGTCTCCTCTCTTTGGACTCATTAATTCCACACAGCATAAAGCAGCCAGCATTATCAAAGACCCCACTCATCATGGAAATTCTCTCTTCTCCCCTCTCTAATCAGATTGACGATACAAAAGCACATACCACCCGGCTCAAGGACAGCTTCTATCTCATTGTTATCAGCCTTCAACACACCTCTTATACAATAAGGTGGACCCTTGACCTCACAATCTCCCTTGATACAGCCTTGCACTTCACAGCTGACCTGCACTGCACTCTCTTTGTAGTTTTTACACTTCATGCTGCATTGCTGTTGTTTTACCTTGTTCTACTCCAATGCACTGTGCAATGACTTGAAACATATGAACAGTATACAGGACGAGCTTTTCACTGTACACGTGACAAAGACAAACCAATACCAATCTCAGCAAGGACAGGGGAGTGGTTAACTAACCAAAGTGCCAGGGTGAATGAGTCGTTTACCAGTGGAAAACCAGTAACAAGTGAAATGCTGCAGGGATCAGTGCTGAGGTCTCAACTATTAATCATCTATGTTGATAGCTTGATGGAAGGGGCTGAGTGAATTCAGGCCACGTTCTACAGTGATAACTGCTGTTAAGTTGTGAGAAGGCAATAAGAGCCTGCTGAGGTATATGGATATGATACATGAGTGGGCAAGAAGTTGGTAGGCGGACTGCAGTGTAGGAAAATGAGAGATTATTTATTTTGGAATGAAAACTAAATTTTGAGTCAGGCTAGAGTAAGCATGCAAGAAATGGATTGGATGGCTCAATATTTGCCTACTCTGGTGGAGGAAAGCCATGGCTGAAGAGAAAGGCAAAACAAATTCAAACCACTTGCCTGAGAGATAACAACTTCAGAACTAATTCAACAGAGAATCTAGACAGAATTGGACCTTATTGGAAACAGGTTGGGAGGCGTGTGATAGTCTGTTGGCTTTGCAATGGATTTTGGTTGGTTTTGGGGATACAATCAAGAAAGGGAAGAGTCTCCAGGGTTTAAAAGATGGAACTGTCAGCAAAATTGAAGAAATGTCCCACTGTCTGAGAAGAATGGAAAGGGGCATCCATTCTTCCTCGATGCACCAACTGGTGAGGGAAGGTGGAGTTGGATGGTAACAGAGATAGAGTATGGGTGATCATAGTAACATCTTTAATTTGCAAGAAGTTATGCAATACGAAACTAAGGGGCAGCACAGTGTCACAGCAAGTGGCACCACTGCCTCACAGCACCTTCAACCATATCCCCTGCTGCCTGAGAGGAGTCTGCTTGCTCTGCCTGTGACTGTGGGTTTTCTATGTGACGGTGCTGGTTAACTAGCCACTGCAAACAGCCTATAATGTGCGGGTGAGTGGTAGAATCTGGAGGGAGATAATGAAAACGTGGGGAGAATGACACAGGATCCATGTTAATGTGCTTATTTCCATAACGAGTGACTTTAATTCCAGCCAGGTGGAAGTGGTGGGAGGGGGCAACTCAAGGAGAAGGCAGAGCCACCATGGTAAAGAACGGTGCAGTCAGAGTGGAAGTGAGCTGGGAGAGGCTGTGGAACCATGAGCTGAAGAAGACATCCCTTGAAATGTTTAAAAATGTTCTTTAAACTTACCCATGTTCAATGTTTTGCTTGTTGTAAGATACAGTATTAGCTTTAACCAGGTTACACTTCTGGGAAACATCATTGGATGTTTTCACTACTGGAAAGGCCATTGTGTTTCCCAGTGAATACCAGCAAACTGAGTAACTGAGTCAGGATGAATCCATATATCAGTCCCCATCTCGTACTGTGCTCACAGGCCTTAGCCAGAGCTGGGAACAGGAAATGGAATGAGGCTGCAGGGGCAGCTCAGTGTTATTCCACCCCCACTCCCCAAAACACATAAACCAACACCATCACCTGCAGCTCAACGGTCTCCAACACTCAATTCAGGTTCATGCTCAAAGAACGGAAGATCCAGAGCAGCTGTAGAACTGCACCCCAGCCAAGAGTGAGTGAGGGGTCAGGAGGACTGGGGTCGTACATAACTACTCCTGAGGGCAGAGCAGTGTTCAGTGGAACAGTACACTTACCAGGTCAATGCCTTTCAAGATGCAAGAAAGGAAGAGGAACCATTTGGATAAAAAAGGCAAAAATCGTAGTTAAACATCTGTAGTTTAATTGTGCCTCATTGCATTACAGAGGCCTTTGCACTAAGTGATTACAGAAATCCATTATCTTTTTTAAAAATGTGTTTAAAGTAGTTCATGTACTTAGGTAGGCATGCAAACTTAGCCGGATATTCCACAGGTTTATGTTCAGAGGGAAATGTTATGACTTTGGGAAGACGGTAACGACATCGTAACCCTCAGGAGGCGCGGATCGCTCCTTGGCGTGCTGCTCACAGTAGATGGCGTCCCCCACAAAGAAGTGTCCCTTCTGCTTCAGGTTAGTTCTGCAGTCTGAGCAGACATAGCATTCTGGATGGCGGAACCGGTCGCGCACTTTCACAATCATTCCCCTGCAACAGTTCCAAACAGATTTGACCGTCAGGCAATCCTTACTATTTGCTAGAACAGATTGTACAAACCAGCTAGTAACGTGCTGCCTCTGCTTCATCAAAGTTCATTGACCTGAAACGTCAGCCGATGAGAGCTGTGTGTGTGGGAGCTTCCCACTCCCAGTGGCCAATTGTGCTAGGTGCACGTGCCCCAGGTAAGGGAAAGTGATCGGCAGCAGGATTCCTGAATGGAATTTGATTGTAGATAGGATATTCAATGACAATGGGCATCACAGCATAGGCCAATCCAAACCTCACCGTATTTGCATGGGGTGTGCTCTACAGCCTATCAGGATAGGTTAGTGGGCAGGGCCCAGGACCAAGAACCCAGAGGGAGTTTCAAGATGGCGACGTAGACATCTGCCTTTTAGGCGCTCCTCATTTTTTAAACTATAATCACCCTTTAATCAAATCTTTTCGTACTTAATCACATGGGTTGATACTTACGATTTACTTTTTTTCTAAAACAATACTTGATCTAATCTTTTCAAACTTAAAATGGCTACAGCTAAGAAATCGTCTAAAGAGCCTTTATCCCTCGAGGCAATTTCTAATCTTCTGGATACTAAACTTGCAAGTTTGTAAAGTAAAATAGAAAGTAAAATGGCAAGTTTGGAAAATAAGATTACTGCCAAAATGTCTGAGCTTGAAGAAGTCGTTAGATCGCAGGCATCAGATATTCAACGGCATGAAGTCAAGATCACGACTCTTGAAAACTTAATTTGTGAAAAAATACGTACAATTGAAACATTGGAGAAGAAGATACTGTTGACTGCTAAAACAGTAGAGCATTATAAGTTTAAAATCACCGATCTTGAAAACCGATCTCGCAGACAGAATTTGCGAATCATCGGGCTTCCCGAAAAAGTTGAGTCCGGTGACTTAACTGAATTTTTCTCTAACTTATTATGGGAAGTTTTTGGCGTTGAAGCTTTGCAGGCTAAACTTACTATAGATCGTGCCCACAGAGTTTCGAGATTTTTGGTCTCAGGCGACAAGCCACGAGCTGTGATTGTTCGCCTCCACTATCCTCGGGAGAAAGAGCTTTTAATCCGATTAGCTCGTCAGAAAGGTATGATTTCTCACAGAAACAATAAGTTTCGTATTGTTGAGGATTATTCATTTGAAGTGATGAAAGCGAGAATTGCTTTTAAACCAGTGATGGCAGAGATTCATTCAATTGGATTTAAACAAGCTTTAAGATACCCAGCGAATCTCAGAATTACGTTGAGTGACGACAGTCAGCGCTTCTTTAATACTCCGGAAGATGCGAAGAGATTTGTCGAAGAATATCGATCTTCTAGTATAAGTTGAACTATGTGTTACGTTGAAGAATTTTTGGAGAGAAGATGCCATTTCGTTTTGGGCTTTAACATATGAAGCTGCATTATAGCTTTTTACCTTGGTCTGTAGACCTGGTTTTTTTATTATCATGGTTTATAGATGCTCTTTTAATTTTACTATAATGTCTTTTTTCTTAATTTTTTTTTCTCTGAATTGGATATATACGTTTATATTTTGTAATAATGATTTATTTTTTAAGATGTCGTTTCTTCTTCCCATAAGACTTTGCTTTCCGTAAGCATTTATTTGTTTGCTTGTACTTGAAATGGGACGAATGTTTTGGATTTTTGGACCTTTTTTTATATTGTAGTGATTATTGAATCCTTTTTTAATCCTATTTTGATGACTTTTTTTAAAATTTTTTTAATAGATTGGTGAATTTACATTTATATTTTGTAATATGGTTTTTTCAAAATGTCGTTTCTTCTTCCCATAAGTCTTTGCTTTTGAAACGTCATTTTTTTTGTAATTGAATATGGAATCTTTTTTTTTAAAGGCATATTACACTTTTTCAAAAGTTTATCCTTTTTTATTAATGATCTTTTGCTTTATTATATTACTTTTTTTCATTTTGATTGATATATATTCTTTTTTTTTTGCAACCCTGTATTTAAATCTGGGTGTTATATAGTCTCTTTTTATCTTTTCATGGAGTTGCCATCTTGAAAATGGGGGTAATATTAGTATTAGTTCGTGCGCCTGCCGCTTGGCTTTTTTCCGAGGGGTTGGGGGAGGGGGGAGGGGGGAGGGATCTTTTTTCATACTTTTGCTTTTTATTTTTTTGCTTTTAGTTTATGGGCCGACTTTAAATTATTAATATTGTTGAGGTGTCATGTTCTCCGGTTGCTCCTGAATCATTTTTCCTTCTTCCTGAATTATGGGTTATATGTCTTTTTAACCTTTTATGATATATACAATTAATATTGGCATGATGGATAAGTCTATTAATTTTATCTCTTGGAATACTAATGGTTTAAATCATCCCATTAAACATAAAAAAATATTTAAAGTATTCCATAGACTAAATGCTAATATTATCTTTGTACAGGAGACCCATATTAGGAGGGAGGATAATCAACGCTTTTTTCAGTTCTGGAAGGGTCACCAATTTCACTCGAATTGTACCGCCAAAATTAGGGGTGTGTCTATTTTTATAGACCCCTCAATTTCGTTTACACATCATGAAATTATTTCTGACCCACAGGGCAGATTTTTGTTGATTACTGGTTCACTTTTTAATCGAAAAGTGGCTCTAGTTAATATTTATGCTCCAAACTTTGACTGCCCTGAATGTTTTAAACATTTATTTACTTCCCTTCCTAATCTAAGTGAATATATGTTGATAATGGGTGGAGATTTCAATTGTTGTTTGAATCCTTTGATGGATAGATCTAAACCTATTTGAATTCTTCTGAATAGATCAGCCTTACTTATTAATTTCTTTATGGTTGATTGGGGAATTACTGAAATATGGCAGTTTTTGAAACCTAAAGATAAAGAATTTTCGTTTTTTTCACATGTATATCATAGTTATTCTAGAATTGATTATTTCCTTATTGATCATTGTTTATTAACAGATGTTACTGATTGTAAATACGATTCTATTGCTCTTTCGGATCATGCACCTTTGAAGTTATCTATTAAGATTTCGGACTCTTCCATTAATACTAGATCTTGGAGACTCAACGCTACTTTGCTTCAAGATCCAGAATTTATCACCTTCATAAAACAGCAAATTGACTTGTTTTTTTCAACAAACTATACCGAAGAGATTAACAGAGGAATACTTTGGGACTCTTTTAAGGCTTTTATCCGTGGACAAATTATCTCATATTCCGTTGGTAAAAGAAAACAAAGATATTTAGATATAGCTTTATTGGTGGATAAAATTAAAGAAATTGATAAGATTTACTCCATGACTCCTACCAAAGAACTTTATAAGAAGAGAGTTGAGCTTGAAATGGAACATAGCTTATTATTATCTTCTTCAATTGAGAATCAATTAATTAAGACCAGGGCTCAATTTTATATTCATAGTGATCGAACTGGTAAATTGTTAGCCAACCAATTAAAAGCTATTTCGACTGTGACAAATTATTAAAATTCGTAAACAAGACAGTAATTTGACTACTGATTATAAAGAAATTAATAATACTTTTCAAGATTTTTATAAATCTTTATATCAATCAGAATTTGATGGCGATCTGTCCATGATGGATAATTTTTTTAATAATTTGAATATTCCCAAACTGACAGATGAAAATCAAAGTTTGTTCGATGCTCCTATTTCTATGGCCGAAGTAGGAGAGGCTATCTCATCAATGAATTCAGGGAAAGCTCCTGGTCCTGATGGTTATATTACAGAATTTTTTAAAACTTCTTCTTCTTTGCTTTCCCCTTGGTTATGTGAAATCTTTAATGATGCATTTACTAAGAAGAGATTACCCCAGTCTTTTTATGAAGCTACTATCTCTCTAATTCTTAAAAAAGATAAGGATCCTACTTTATGTGCATCTTATCGCCCTATATCGTTATTAAATGTAGACTATAAGATTCTTACAAAGATTTTAGCTATTAGGTTAGAAAAGATACTATCACAGATTATTTCAGAAGATCAAACTGGTTTTATTAGGAACCGGTATTCCATTTTTAATGATAGAAAATTGATTAATATAATTTATACTTCTTCACCCACAACCTCAGAATGTGTTATTTCATTAGATGCTGAAAAAGCTTTTGATAGAGTTGAATGGACATACTTATTTAATGCCTTGAAAAATTTTAATTTTAGTTCTAATTTTATATCATGGATTAAATTAATATATTATAAACCGGTTGCTTTTGTTCTTACAAATAATTACAGATCCTCTTTTTTTCAATTATCTCGTGGTACAAGACAAGGTTGTCCCTTAAGTCCTTTATTATTTAATATCGCATTAGAACCTCTAGCCATTGCTATTCGTGAATCTCCTAATAATTTTGGTATTACCCGTAATGAGAAGTTATACAAGTTATCACTTTATGCTGATGACTTGTTGTTATATATTTCTGATCCTGATAGGTCTATTCCTGCTATTTTATCCTTGTTGGTCCAATTTGGTAGTTTTTCTGGTTATAAATTAAACTTGGATAAGAGTGAATTATTCCCTTTAAATGTGCAAACTTTATTGAATGACAAGACACCATTTAAAGTTGTTACTGATAACTTTATTTATTTAGGTATAAAAATTACCAAGAAATATAAAGATTTATTCAGATTGAATTTTTTACCTATGCTTCATCAAATTCAACAACTTACTACTAGATGGTCTCCCTTATCCTTATCATTGGTTGGTCGGATTAATGCTATTAAAATGATGATTTTACCAAAATTTTTATATTTATTTCAAGCCTTACCAATTTTTATTACTAAATCTTTTTTTGATAACATTGATTCAAAAATTTCCTCATTTGTGTGGCAAAATAAAAACCCCAGGTTAAGTAAAAGACAGTTACAGAAATCTAAAAAAGATGGTGGTTTAGCTTTACCTATTTTACTATTGGGCGAATAATATTCGAAACTTAATATATTGGAAACTAGATTTAGATTCACCATTGTGCCCACAGTGGGTAAATTTAGAATGTAATGATGCACAAGGATATTCTTTATTCTCTGTTCTTGGTTCTTCTCTTCCTGCTGATTTAGTTAAACTCAATAAACAGATATCCAACCCTATTGTCAAACACACATTACGAATTTGGTTTCAATTTTGTAAGTATTTTACTCTGAAAAACTTTGTTCTTGATAGCCCTATCTTACTTAACTTCTTTTTTAAACCTTCTTTAACAGATCAAGCTTTTAGCATATGGAAAAGGAAAGGTATAATATGTTTTCGTGATCTTTTTTCTGAAGTTAGTTTGATGTCTTTTGACCAACTTTCCAACAAATTTAAGTTACCTAAATCTAATTTTTTTTAGATATTTACAAATCAGAAAGTTTTTATATAAAGTTTTACCATCCTTTCCCAATTCAACTTTGATAGATTTTTCAGATATGATTTTTACCTTGAATTCTTGTCAGAAGGGATTAGTGGCTCTTATTTATAATATGATTATGAAGATACAACCAGAAATATCAGGTAGAATTAAACAAGAGTGGGAAAAAGAACTTCAATATAATATATCAACAGAAAAATGGGAAAAAATTCTACAAATGGTTAATTCTTCTTCTATATGTGCTAAACATGCTTTAATACAATTTAAGGTCGTACATAGAGCTCATATGTCTAAAGGTAAGCTTGATCGATTCTATTCTCATATTAACCCTCAATGTGACAGATGTCATTCAGATGTGGCCTCATTGACCCACATGTTTTGGTCATGCCCCACTTTACATAACTATTGAAAGGACATATTTGTTACCATTTCCTCAATTTGGAATATTGATTTAGAACCTCATTTTATCACTGCAATTTTTGGTATACCAAATGATGGTAGTCGACTTTCCCCTTCAATTAGACGAATGATCGCCTTTACAACATTAATGGCCAGAAGGTCTATATTACAAAATTGGAAAGAAGTAAATCCTCCTACCACGTTTCAGTGGTTCTCTCAAACTATTTCTTGTCTGAGCTTAGAAAAAATTAGAAGTACTATTTTCGATTCATCAATTAAATTTGAAGAAACTTGGGGACCGTTCATTCGACACTTTCATATGAATTAATTTGGCCTCTTCCAGACCTTTTCTCTTTTTATTCTTGTTCTGGTATGGAGTTCCGGAGTTTTTGACACTATCATGTACATATAAACTGTTATTATTGCCCATGTTAGTTTTAGATTTATGTTTTTTTAATATACATTTTTTCTTACATTTTTATTTTTTTTTCTTTTGGTGACTATTCTTATTCTTTTTCATGTATAATCAATATAGGTTTGATTGATTATTGTATGATTTTTTTGTTGATATTTTAATAAGATATTGTTATCTTATTACCAATTTAACTTTAAATCTAGTGCATTTATAACCTATTTAATATTATGTTATGTTTTTCTTTATATATGAAATTTAATAAAAAGATTGAAAAAGAAAGAAAAAGAAAGAACCCAGAAGGATTTCCCTTTGTACTCTAACTGAGATCACTGAACCAAGTTCTGGCACTTCTAGTCTGAGTGACTGAGGGGACCATCAAGCCCGCCAGTGAGAATGCGCAGCATTCTGCAACAGTACCTTCACGGACTGAACAATGACACAATGAAAAGACCAGGAAGAGCCTGTCCAATTAACGAGCAGGCAAAGGATTTGCTGCCAAAGGGGCTATTCCATGTTTCTTTCTCCATCTGTATAAAATGACAGCCGGGGCTCAGTCCCCGGATCAGACTCTGACCCAGGTACCTGCACAAGCTGCTCAGTGCAGTTCAGGGGAAGTACGACAGAAGCCGTTATTACACAGAAATGGGCATAATTACTCCTGTTCAATGATAGCAGGTCTCTGCTCCCGCACTCTGCAAAGATTCATTGATGGACTACACCACCAGTGCCAAGCATCCCAACTATTGTTCTGATCATAAGAGAACCATAATGTTTCCCCATCTCCCCCCACCCCTTCACCATCCCTCACCACACCCACCCCTGCTCTCCTGGGAAGACCTTGCACTGGTCACAGATACAGGACATATTCTGTAAGCTCTTCCTACCACTGCCTAGCAGCTTCTACATCCCACTAATGGACATTGTCCTCCCCCAGCTGCTCCCAAGCCTCCTTAAACCCTGCACCCCGATCCCCTCCTTTCTCCCTGGTGCCTCCTCGTTCCTACCTTTGGGCATCTCCTCAATGCCAGCTCCTCAAACAGCTGGGCCCTTGCAACTACCAGTCCCTTCCTATTGGTTCCAGCAGGCCAGACTGTGCAATGTGGTTGGATGACAGATACCATACTCACACAATCCCGGTGTCGCAGATCTCACACACAGGTAGCTTCTGTGCACTTCCCACCGTCGAGCCAACCTTGGTTGCAGGAGCCTTTACTTTTCGGAACCCAGACGGCTTCTCGGTCTGTCCTGAAAAAGCCAGACAAGGCCAGGTTTAAAATGAACGTAGAACTTTACCTTCATGCATTCACCCTAGGTTGCCATCCTCTGACCTACCATACATATAGATGAGTGTTTGGGAAATTGGAGGGATGGGTGGGGGTGGACTTTGCTGCTGGGTTGCAGGCATCTCCTGCTGGGGTGGGAATGGGGCATTTCTGTAAACTTTCTCTTACCCCCACGCTCCATAAGCCACAAAAATCAGGAGCTGGGTTAAAGTGGGCAGAGCTGGCAGTGCCAAGCAGACTCACTCACCCACTCACTGAGTAAGCCACTCTTCTGTGCCTAATTGCTCTCCACTGCTAGCTCCGTGGCGCTCTCCCATATACTTCCAACTTACAAACAGTCCAGGTTATGGACAGTGCTCAGGAACAGAACCCTGTCATCACCTGCGAGTACCAACAATATTTTTAACATTAACGTGGGAGGCCATATTGAGAACAGATTGGCGACAACATCTCCTCCTCACCAACGTACCTCAAGGATGCATGGTAAGCTCATTGCTCTAGTCCTTCCACACACATGACTGTATGGCAAGGCACAGATTGAACACCATCTATAAATTGGCCAATGACATTATTATTTTTGACACAGATGACGATGAGGAGGAGCACAGGAGTGAAATAGATTGGCTGGTTGAGTGGTGTCGCAACAACCTTGCACTCAACATCATCAAGATCAAAGAACTGATTTATACTTCAAGAAAGTGAAGCTGGGAGAACACAAACAAATCCTCATTAACAGGTCAGCAGTGGAAAGGGTTGACAGTTTCAAGTTCCTGGGCATCAACATCTCAGATGACCTATCCTGGGCTCAATCACGACAAAGGCATGCCAACGGTTAAACTTCTGGTCTTTTCACACCATATTCTGTAAGTGCTAGAGACTGCTGTGAAAATCCTGTGAAAATCCCAGGAGATTAGCAGTTTCTGAAATATTCAAATCACCCCATCTAGCACCAACATTCCTTCCACGGTCAAAGTCATTTAGATTACATTTCATCCCCATTCAGAAGTTTGGTCTTAACAACAACTGATCCTCTTGACCATGTCTGCATGCTTTTATGTTGCAACATGATTGGCTGATTAGATATTTGCATTAATGAGGTGTACCTAATAAAGTGGGCACTGAGTGTTCATGTCACATCACTAAATAGCAGCCCCTCCACCACATTTAATTTGAAATGTAATCATATTTGTTCTGGAACTCCTAAACCAATTGTACTGTGGGGACTGCAGGAATGAGGACAATCTCCAAGACTGCAGTTGTCACAAAGGTGTGGAGTGGGGTGGGGAGTGTGATCTGGGAGGATGCAGATAATCTGAGATGACTTAGACAAAATGGGACAGTGGGAAATGCATGGCAGATGGAGTTCATTGTGGATAAACATAAGGTTATCTGCTTTGATTGTAGTTCCTATTAAGGTACTTGGAAAGTTGAAATGTCTGAAGTCACCTGGACCAGGTGGATTACACCCCAATGTTCTGAAAGAGCTGAAGAGATTGAGGAGGCATGCACTGTTCCAGAGGACTGGAAATGTGCAATTATCACTCTGCCCATTAAGGCAAAAGAAAGGAAATTATTGACCAGTGGGAATAAAGCCCTCTTTATTCCCACTCTTTGCCTTCTGCCAGTCAGCTAATCTTCTGCCCATGCTAGCATCTGCCTCGTGTGGAATCTTGTCAAAAGTCTTCTGAAAATACAAATAAACAACATCTATTGAATTTCCTTTGTCTATCCTGCCTGTTTCTCTATAGATGCTATTACTAAGGAGAAGGTGCTTTGCAAGCTGAAAGATCTGAAAGTAGATACATCACCTGGACCAAATGAACTATACCCCAGGGATCTGAAAGAGGTCATTGAAGATATTGTGGAGACAATAGTAAATAATTTTCAAGAATTCCTTCAGAACAAAAATGAGGGTGAATTTCTTTACCAAGAGGTTGGTAAACCTGTGGAATTCATTGCACCATACAGCTGTGGATGCCAAGTCGTTGGGTATATTGTCCTGCATGAAGTGTAACAGCTAGTGCAATGCTTTACAGCACCAGCGATCATGGTTCAATTCCCTCCTCTGTCTGTAAGGAGTTTGAACATTCGTCCTCTCCATCTCCACCCATGTCTGTGTGGGTTTCATCTGGGTGCTCCAGTTTCCTCCCACATTCCAAGGAAATATGGATTAGTAGGGGTTATTAAGTTGTGGAAATGCTATGCTGGCGCTGGAAGAATGGCTACACTCGCAGGCTGCCCTCAGCATTCATTCAGACTCCGCTGATGAAAATGAAACACTTTACTGTACGTTTCCATGAACATGCATCACCCAGTAATTCGATCATCCAAGGAAGAGAATTCCAAATATTCAACACCCTCTGCTAGAGGAAATTTTCCCTCCTCAGTCTGGACTGGTCAATCTTTATTTTGAAGTATCAATTCCTGGCTCCAGACACTTCCACTAGGGGAAAGGATTAGTTTGATTCAGAATATTATATATTTCAATGAGTGCACTCTTAGCTCTAAACTCCAGAAAATACATAGCAGGGGTAGAAAGGCCTGGGGACTGACGGCGGGGTCCATGATCCTACCATTGTCCTCGCTTTCCAGGATCTCCTGCAGCACACGGAACGAGGCTGACTGCCGAGGTGGCTCCTCTGTTTCCTGGTTTTCCTGTAGCATTTTGTAAACTTCTGACTCTGTGTCCACCACGGGCTTACATGGCAGTTTCATTGGCTCCAAACTGGAATGGAGAACATACACATAAGAGAAACTTAGAACATCGAGGCACCCAGTCGATATTGTGGGCAACGTGTTGAAGATCTTTCGTCAGGTCCCAATGCCAAAATCATGCAACATCAAGCCATCAGTGAAAGGTGATTGCAAACAAGCACTTAAATTGTCCAACTTTCATCAACATTCCAATAAGTTCCCAAGCGAATGATTGGATTTTCTACCTCTAATCACATGTGGAGATCACACTGGAACTAAGTGACTGGGACTAGCATTACAAAAATATTTGTAGTTGATAAATATGAACAGTGAATGGGTGCTTTATTCTATGCATAACTCATTCTGCCACTGCCCTGAGAGTGTGTGATGGGACAATGCCTTACTCAGTGGTGTATGAGCCAGCACCCACATGGTTAAACACCCACAGCCCTCTGAGGTACAAAATTTCCAAGAATTCAAAGCCCTCTTCAAATAAATTCCTTTCATCACCTCTCTCTTAAAGGGGCAGACAGGACAAAAAACAACTCAGGAGTTTAGAATGAGAGGAGCTCTCATTTCTGAGGGATCGCCACAGGATAGCTGTTATGAGGATGCTTTTCTTAGAGGAGGTAGTCTAGAACTTGACTTTTCTGGAATTTTTCCTCCAGTTCTAGACCAAATCCTCATATACTCATAAAAGGCACCAAGCTTTGCCCTGTGCTTCTACTGTAGTCACATGAAACACCTGTACAGATTTAATAAGACTTTCTAGCCGTGCACTAACTCTCCTTCCAATAGAAACCAATATTCCACTTCATTTTGTCACACAAGTTTACCCAAACCTCCAGAACACCAACTGAACAGTTTAGCATCATTTAAACAATATTCTGCTTTTTCCAGTCTTGCAGGATACATAAGCTAGTCTTGATCCACATTATGCTCCACATGACACCTTTTTGACCACTCACTTAACCCATTGATATCCCTGCGCAAACAGTGCGTCCTCCGCAAGGTACTTCCTTTTTCACCAAAATTTTTATCAATGAATTTGGAAACATTACACTGGATCCCTCTTATATAGATTGTAACTAGCAGACCCCACTGTCCTAATCCCTTATGTCCATCTCTAGTTGCATGTCATCATCATGATAATTACCTGTTTCACACACATTTGCCCTTGGTTATGGATACCAATAACACCACCCAGTGACAGCATTTCTGTATGCTTATGGAATGGGCAACGTGAACCAAACTCACAAGCTTACTCAGTGGGATGCAGCAAGATGGAAACTCTCCAGCCAATCTTCTTTCTTACCATCCCTCGTTTACCCACTTGCTGGGAATTCACTGCCTTTCTTTTGGGACGAGCAGTCAAATGCCCTGACTGTCCAGAACCCCAATGAACATCAACGCCCATCTGCTGCTGCAGCTTTGCTGGAGTCTGTGCTTTCTGGGTTTCAGTGTTCCTTGAACTGCACATGCCTCATGCTGCAGGACATTCATTGAACATCGAGCAGGACACAGAGCCAAAAGGCCCTTTGGCCCAGGATGTGCCAAACTAATTAAACTAGTAATGAATGCCTCATTAAACTGATCCCTTCTTCCTACATTTTGTTCATATCCTTTCATTTTCTTAACATGTATGTGCCTATCTAAGAGCCTCTTAAACACTGTTATCATATCCGCCACTACTAACACCTGACAACGCAACTCAGCCACCCACCACTCTCCTTTGAACTTACCCCCTCTCATTTTAAATATCTCTATTATTAGACATTTCAACCCTGGGTAAAATAACACAAACTGTCTATAGCCATGCCTCTCATACCCTTATAAACTATTAGATTTTCCCTCAGCTTCAGCCGCTCTGGAGGAAAATAGAGAAAAAAGTTTGTCTTTGCACATGCTCTCTAATCCAGGCAGCACACACTCTTTTGCGCCCTCTCCAAAGTCTGTGCATCCTTCCGATAATGGTGTGACCAGAACGAAATGCAATACTCCAGATGTGGCCTAACCAATATTTAATAAAATGGAACATAGTTTCCCAAATGTCGAACTCAGTGCTTTCTCCACTAAGAAAGGTGAGCCCGTCATATACCTGTACTGTACCTTCTTTACCTCCTTATCAGACCTGAGCAGCTACTCAGGGCGCTATGGACTTGGAATCTAAGATTTCTCTGCACATCAATGCTGTTACGAGTTCTGCCATTAGCTGTTTTACTGTTCCCTTTCAGTAAGTGCAAAACCTCACATTTAAAAACACAGAACACCACAGCACTGTACAGGCCCATTTGGCCCACAATGCTGTGCCAAGCTCACAACTAAGATCAACCTAACCCTTCCCTCCTACATAGCCCTCTATTTCTATTATCCATGTACCTATCGAAGAGATTCTTAAATGTATCTGCTTCTATCACCACCACTGTTCCATGCAGCCACCACCCTCTGTGTAAAAAGTTACCTCTGAAATCCTTGCCATGATTTCCTCTGATCATCTTAAAATTATTCTCCCTGGTATTAGTCATTTCCGCCCTAGGAAAAAGTCATTGGGTGTCAACATGCTATATCTGCCTCTACTACTCTCCCTAGCAGTATGTTCCACATACTCACCACTCTCTGTGTAAAAAAAAAACTTACATCTGACATTCCCTGTATACTTTCCTCCAAGCCCCTTAAAGTTATACTCCCTCGCATCAGCCATTTCTGCCCTGGGAAGAAGTTTCTGACTAACCACTCGATCTATGCCTCTTAACTTGTAGAACTCTATCAAGTCACTTCTCATCCTCCTTCACTCAAAAGAGAAAATCACTATCATGGTCAACCTATCCTGGTAGAACAGGACAGCACAAGATCAGAGCCTTAGGCCCACAATGTTATGCCAAACCAATTAAATTACTAATCAAATAGCTATCAAATCTCTTCTGCTGACACAATGTCCATATCCTTCCATTCCTCCCTCATTCATGTCTCTGTCTAAATGTCTTTTGAAAGTCTCTAATGTTTTTCCCTCTACCACCATCTCAGGCACCCACCACTCTCTGTGTAAAAAAACTTGCCCCTCACATCTCCTTTGAAATTACCCCTCTCACCATAAATGCATGCCCTCCGGTATTACACATGTCCACCCTTGGAAAAAGATACTGTCTGTCTCCTCCTTATCACAAAAGATGTAATCATCATAAAACATACTCTCTAATCCAGGCAGTCTCTTGGTAAATTTCCTCTACATTGCCTCTAAAGCTTCCACATCCTTTCAATTATGAGGCAAACAGAACTGAAAACAATATTTCAAGAGTGGTTTAACCAGGTTTATAGACCTGGCAGCATTACCTCGCAGCTCCTGAATTTAATCCCCCATAGCAACTTTGAGGAACCTATGCATATCGACCCCAAGATCCCTCTGTTTCTCCCACACTGTTAAGAATCCTGCCATTAATCCTGCGTCCTGCCTTCAAATTCAACCTTCCCAAGTGAATCACCATATACAGGCATCCATGGATTTGCACCTTGGGAAGTTTCCAGAGTGCAGGCCTGGGCAGGATTGTATGGGAGACCAGCAAGTCTCCCCTCCATGCCACCGATGAATTGTCCAAGGGAAGGGCGAGGGCCAATACAGCTTGTTGGCACTGGTGTCGTCACAGAGCAATGTGTGCTTAAGTGCCTTGCTCAAGGACACAATATGCCGCCTTAGCTGAGGCTCGAACTAGTGACCTTCACTAGACCAACGCCTTAACCACTTGGCCACGCGCCAACACACTTTCCAAGTTGAACTCCATCTGCTACTTCTCAGCTCAGCTCTGCATCCTGTCAATGTTCTCTGGGACCTTGCCTCTAAAGGCGACATGAAGATCTTGGTCAAGGCCCCAGCATTCTTATCTCTTGCCTCTCTCAGCAACCTGGGGTATACCCCAAATTAATGCTGGGAAAAAGAGCTCCCTCTGTTCAGGAGTCTAGCACAAGTTGTTGTTAATGATTCCATCCCCACCTCACTACACTCCAAAAGGTTAGGTATGTCAGAAATCTTTGCAGACTAAGCTCACCCAATGCTACCTGTAAACGAGCTCTACGACAGCAGCCTAGCATTGTGCTTTAACATTATTTACCTGCTACGTGCAGTGTTCAGTAAAACAGCAACTTCCTTAAGACCAGTGAGCGCTAACCTGCTGCAAACAGTCAGCTTAAGTTCAGCCTTGGTTGTGTAAGCAGGCAGAGTCAGAGTGGTTCAAAGATTTGTAAACAATCTTCAGCAGCATTTTCAAGCCTTGGTGTTTTGGGATGACTTGAAGATGTGTAAATTACAAGACTTTCAGTACACAATACCTAATGTTCCAATACATTTGACAAGCTCAAAAGGGAGGACTTGGAGTTCATAGATGATATTTGACAATAAGCACATCTTTAAGATAATTGCCAAAGAATTGGATCATTAAAGTTTTCATACAGAAAGTCCCGATGATCAGGATCCATTGGGAGAAACGTTAGTGGCAGCTAAAAGGAACATACACTAGAAGGGAAGTGCTTGTGGGTCTAATGAAAAAGATTGGGAGCTAGGGTCAGGTTTTTAAAAGAGCTGACTCAAACATAAAGGGCGAATAGCCATTTGTCTATGCAGTCCAAACTGGCCAAGATAAGGAACAGATGGAAAAAAATTCTGCAGGAGGCAGAGTTAGATTTCTCTGAGGGAAAGTCATCAGCCTGAAATATTAATGATGTTTCTTCCACCACAGCCTGATTTGCTGAGTACTTCCAATATTTTCTGTTTTGTTTCAGATTTCCTCCAACTGCATTATGCTTTTTGAGATGGACGCCATCCTGCTGCAAGACTTAATTGGGCTAAAATGCCTCTTCTACCTGCAGTTAGGAGGATCTACATGGCTCAAACTCTGCCTCTAAAAGGGCTGATCATTCTAAATGATAGTTTTTTTTAAAAAAAATACATCTTTCTCAAAATTTGGGGAAATGTCAATGTAGTTCAATGCAACCAGCAGATAGCGGCTGGCTGCAGGAAGTAGCTGAAATGCGCAGGTGAGAGGATTGTAAGGAGTTAGTTAAACACCTGAGCAACAAAGGAGCAACAAGATGTCAAAGAGTGATGGGGAGGCCCAAAAAGAATGGCGAGAGCCAAATGCCACTAAAATGCATTGGAACTCTATTAAACAGAAACTTGTTGATGTAATGTAATTGATAATTCTGGGTGCAAAGTGGCATAGTTTTGCATACCCCACAGCACCAAAGATCCAGGTTTAATCTTGACCTTGGGTGGCATCTGTGGGAAATGTGTATATATTTTGTGGCCAAGAATTCCCTTGGCTGATCTGATTTCTCTCCACATTCCAAAGACGTGAAGGCTGGAAGAGTAATTGGCCGCTCTAAATCACACTAGTTTATAGATGAGACTCACAAATCGGTTTGCTTTTCTTCAAGTTGGTAAGCAAGGTGGTAGATAGTAAGTATATGTATGAAGCATATGGTATTGATAATGTACTGCATGGTCGGCTGGTCCTGAAGATTAAGGCAAAAGCAATCTGCAGTATATGGGTGAAATGGATCCACAACTGGTTTAGTATTAGAGGCAGAGAGTAGTGTTGATGGGTGTTTTTTTCTGACAGGAAACCTGTGAAAAGTGGTGTACTGAAGGGATTGGTAGCAGATGGCCTGATTCCTCTCTCTTTCTCACCGTCTGACTCAATGAGGCTAGGAGCATTGCATTTTCTTCCATCCAGGTTCGACCTTCTTTCCCTGTCCCTCTCTCCCCTTCTCCCATAGTTGATGGCACATCTTCGTTCAAGGAACATGTTGCGCAGGAGAAAAGGCCCAGTAACTGCCTTCAGCAACAGCAGTCAGTGGTAGGGGACTCAGCTTAACCCCATTTGTCCCTCTCTACCTTAGCCTAGACCTGAAATGGTTTGGACCTCCAATCCAAGAATATGGAGCAGCTCAATGACATTTCTAAACAGAGTGCACAACCAGCCATTTCTCTGCCATCATTGGAGGTTTTCGAAAAAGTTCTGTGTCCAATAAGATCGAGGGACAGCAGACATGCTGCTTTGTAGAGCCTAGTGTTACAGGAAGCCGTGCATGTACATAGTGTCAAGACCTGGATGTTCAGACATCACCACCAGTACTTTCCTTCAGCATGTTTGCTCCTCATATCTTTTTATTGCCCACTGATAAATACACTCACACACAGATCAGTGATAGCCTGAAGGGTCTGATGATGTTAGCATTGTCTAAAGGCAAGTTGAGATATTGTAGGGACTGTCCCACACAAGATATCAAAATGAGCTTGCTGGATGTTGAACCTGCACTTTGCTGGTCGGTGCCATATTGGAGTAATCTGATCTCGGTGAGCTTGGCTTCACATTCTGGTTAAAAGAAAATCTATCCCCACTTTACAGTCTGTACTCCATTTTCAGTTTTAACTTCTTTAGTGTTGTGATCTCCAGAAACACTGGGAATGTCAACTAGGAGATTTCATTCACTAAATGTGTTGGAAAAGAGTTGTGGATTAGTTCCAGATGAGAGTAAGAGAAAATGGATTTAACATTGTATAAATGAGTGTTGCTAGTTGGTGCAGAGTCAGGACATTGAAGAACCTCATTGTATACCAAGGGTTCCCAACCATTTTTATGCCATGGACCAATACCTTTTAGCAAGGGGTCTGTGGATCCCAAGTTGGGAACTTCCCTCTACTGTGGAAGTGAGAGGGGGTGAACAGTATTGAATGAATGAAGGGAAAATGGGGGCAAGAATCGGAGAGAAAAAGAAAAGGAATGATAAGCTGGCAGGGTTTATGAACAGAGGTGGAAGAAGGGACATGTGAAGCACAAAACCCAGCACAAACCAACAGGCCATGGTCTTTTATTATCCTAGGTGAGGGTGAGGGGAAGGGGTGGAGTGGTAGGTTGGGGCCTTTATAAAAATATTGACATAAAGCTGCCACTCAAGCCTTCAATGGCAAACAGAACCAGCCGGGTCCAAACAGCTCAGACCAAGATGTGTGCAGGAAATCAGCCCAAAGTGACGTGCAAGTGTGCAGCAAAACCACAACCCGGCACCCATGAAACACACAGCACAGTAAAAATGGGCTTGTTACCTGCCAGCAGTGGGACTTATTGTTGAGATCTGTCCCTGCAAACTGTCCATAATATTTTGCTGAGAATAAAGTTGCAGAGGAGAATTAAACTGAGTGTGAACCACTCGAAGCCCTGGCACCTCCACCTCCACTGGTCCTGCTGGACAGTACTGGGCAGCTTCCTTCAGCTCCTCGGGTCCGACCCGGAGTTGGCTTGGGATGGAGGAGGTGCTGTGCCTCCTGCGGAAAGCTGATGGCGAGCAAGAGAAAGATGGAGCATATACAGTGGCAACGGGAGCTCGAAAGAACCCAGTAGGAGAGAATGGGCTAGAGCGCAGGATTAATTTTAAGAATTAGGAAAGAGAGGAGAGGAATGATTTTAGAAAAGCAAGCAATGGCATGATGATGGGGAAAGAAACACACTGTCAGAGACCTCAGTAAGGATTCAAGTGTCAGCAACGTTCACAATACACAATAAACACTGTTGTCACCAGGTATATTAGTGGACAGAGAGAATATCCCTCTATTGGGCTTCTATATACCTTATCTATAATATCTAATAATACCCTACTATTGGGCTCCATTTCCCAACCCTCATCCAACCGCTTCCTAGCTGCTAACCAAGAGATTTTTCCGGTTTTCCAGTAACTAATGCAAGGACAATAAGCAATCCATCTACAGTGGATTCCGGTTAATTGGGACACATCGGGACAAGTACATTTTGGCTTTGCTAAGCAGCTGCCCCAATTAGACGAAGTTTTATGGAACTAGTTAAAACATATAAAACAGACAAAATACCATTTAACTGAGTAACTAATTAGATATTTAAATGAAGTATAGAACAAATTAGAACACTAACAATACTACCATAGTACTATAAAACTGTAGCTAGTTATCAAAGTAGGAGTTCATTCAATCTATGCTGCCACGTTCTTCTGACTGGCTGTAAAAATGAACAAAATTGGCGCCGACACCTAGTGCAGATAGTGGATTGCCTTTAGCCAATGCTTTCGACGATTGCACCTTCCAAATCTTCATTTTCATTGTAACATTCAAAATGATTGTTGATACCTTCAAATTCTTCATAGTTCCCAACTTGTTAAGGTAGTGAAATCCTTTCATTTCACTCCTGGCTGTTTATGGCATCTCCAAGCCTGAATGCCTGAAGTTGAAGTGAGTAAAATGATTCTAAATTATCTTACTGCTTATTTCTTGCCAACTATCAGTGACAAAAATCACTACTTTTTTTTTTAACACAAGCACTCATAACTGATGCTGTTTAAAAACTGTTCAACTGAGCACAGTGTAGTGTTTGACAGCCACACTAGTGCAGATGACTGAATCTAGTTAGAAACTTCAGCGGCAGTCTTCTGTCCCAATGAACCCGAATTAGGTTAATATCACTGGCATTTATGTCGTGAAAGTTTTTTGTTTTGTGGCAGCAGTATGTTGCAATACATAGTAATAAAAATTTTAAATATCAATAAGTGCATCAAATAAGTAGTGAAAAAAGAGAGGAAAAAATACTGAGGTAATGTTCATGGGTTTACTGTCCATTATGATGGCAGAGGGGAAGAAGCTGTTCCTGAAATGCCAAGAGTTTGTCTTCAGGCTCCTCCTGTATCTTCTCCTTGGTTGTAGCAATGAGAAGAACGCATGTCCAGGGTGATGGAGGTCCTTAA
The DNA here is from genome assembly GCF_030144855.1 of Hypanus sabinus. Taxonomy (NCBI): domain Eukaryota; kingdom Metazoa; phylum Chordata; class Chondrichthyes; order Myliobatiformes; family Dasyatidae; genus Hypanus; species Hypanus sabinus. Next base: position 31,834,407 of record NC_082726.1, on the reverse strand, counting down.
TTAAGCGACAAGGTATCCCAAATAAACAGAGGGAATCCTGGTTATTTTCTCAACTGGGTTTTGTTCTTTAAGAGCTGTACCCCAATTAACCATTGACCCCATTAACCGGAACTCACTGTATTTGCTTACGTTGTTGTTAAGCCAAATCCTTAAATTTCACCCATTATCAATAATATACCCTGGTGTTATACATCACACACCACTATCTCACCATGGCTACAGTGATAAATCTGTACCTGCTAGCTTTGTACCCCATTAGAACAGTGATAGGTAAGTCCCATCACCTTATCTCAATTCCATTCTATAAAAAACTGGGCCTACCAAGCCTTCATCCCGGTGTTACAACTGTGAACGGGTCTGTCCCAACCAGTACTGTACCCCAGTGATACCGAGTAGCTGACCTCTCTCAACTAGCATTGTACCCCAAAAGACTCGTCTCCATTCATACTGTACACAAAGCTACACAGTGACAGGTCTGTCTCACACATTCTGTACCACAGTGCTCTACAGGAGCCAGTACTATATTCCAGTGTTATATTGGGAGACAATTATCTCCACCAATAATGTATCCCAATGTTCTGTAGTAAACAGACCTGTGCCCAGTAAGGGTGCACCCAAGTGTTACACAGTTCATGACCTGCACCGATCAACATCCCTATCTTCCCTACTCCCGGGTGGAACAATGTCACACATAGCCACCTCTATGACATCCCTCTGTTTTGTTATGTCTAATCTAGATCCACCAGAACAGAAATCCTAGTGACAACAATGTATTTAAGAAGCAAGACAATGCAGCCTGTCTTCAAAGACAAAGAAACTCCTAATAGCATCAAGTGATAACTTTGTGTCTGATATGCAATCATGCATTCGTATTCAATTATTAAATTAATTCTTATTATTGAATTTAATAATATATTAAATAAGACTTATTAATAATAAGAATAAATAATAAGAAGATTAGGACACACAAGATTAATGAGGCTTCTATAGATCCAACTATCTAAGGAAAGATGGATCTAAAGTTTGCCTACGTTGCTGAAATCTGGGATCTGCATTGCCTGGATGGAGACAATCCAGAAGGAAAGTTCTGGCTAACCTAGATAATAGACTCACACTTCATCAGTGAGCAGGGTTCTGAACTGGTAATACAGACTATAAACTTGCCCTGAAATTATGCTTTCTCATTAGCTACAGGACTGTGACACCTCGTCATATTTACTGAGCTGAGGTAAAACAACAATGTGCACCTGCCACCACTGGACGTGCGTCTAACGGATGGATTTACTAGACTGAATGCGCGCTGAAACTGAGCTGGTCTCTGAAGAAGGAAGCACAAACACAGACAGCGAAGTTACAGCTTGTTCACCCTTCATAAAGTTGGCACATCAATTAAAGTTAAGCAAGTTCAACTTCGGCCACAAGTTGTGCTTGTGCAGGAAGCCTGGCTCCAACAGAAGAACCTGCGAAGAGAAAGCTCAGAGAGTTTTTTTTAAGTTATGAGTGAATCAGACAGAGGATGAAATACTTCCCAGCAAGTCCACTGATCGTAAGCCCTTCTCTTCTCACTGCCCTGTCGGACAGAGTTTCTCCTTGAGCTTCTGGTCAATCCGGGGCTAACCCCTACACAGAGTTATCTCATACCAATTCAGATTGACTCTTGATTCTTTTGAATAACAGATCCCTGAGAAACTGGAAATGCACAATTACAAGGGCAGAGAGAGCATGTAAGCAATCAACATTGAACGCAAAGCCGAGATTTGATTTTGGCACAGGCTCCCACGGAGGAACACCAGCGTTATGTGGTACTTACGTCTTGCTTGGCTCAGCATTGCTGGAAGCCACCTTGGAGTCGAGGGCACTGTTGACTTCCTCCACCTTGGTTGCAGAATAGAGGCCAGCTGGGCTGTTGTACTGTGAGGTTATGACTTTGGGAGATGAGTTGGACGTGGCTGTGGCACAGAATGGCTTAGCGCTCCGGTTATGAGCACTTCCTATGTGCTTAACCTCCTGCATGCAAGGTCAAAAGGACAAAGAGATATGGCTACATGCACGCGTGAGGTGACAGCCAAGTAACATGCACTACAAAACCTACAACATTAGGGATGTGCATTCACTGTTACCAATCACTGGGGCTTCTGTCTTTCACAATAGTAGTAAAACTACTTATGGTGTAGACTACAAGTGCGTAGTTTGTTGAAAGTGGTGTCACAGGTAGACAGAATGTAGAAAACAATGTTTAATATGCTTGCCTTCATCTATCATAACACTGAGTACAGGGATTGGAAGATTATGTTGCAAGTGGATGTTAGCAGTTTATTCCCCAAAGGAAGGGAATCCAATATTAGATTTATTTATTTGTTTGTAGAAATACAGCGTGGAGTAACTCTTTCCGGCCCTTCGAGCAACGCCCCTGATATAACCCTAGCCTAATCAGGGGACAAGTTACAATGACCAATTAGCCTACCAACTGGGAAGCGTTTGGACTGTGGAAGGAAACCCAGGCACCAGGTCAAGGGAAGAACATACAAACCCGTTACAGGCAGTGCTGGGAATTGAACCCGGGTTGCCTGTACCGTAAATCGTTCTGCTAACCACTACGCTGCAATGCCGCTTTAAAGATTAGGGTGGGGAGGCAAAAGGTTTAAAAGGGGCAAAGATGAAAAGCAACTTTTCCTTGCAGAGGGTGGAGAGTAAATGCTGACAGAGAATTTGTTGATGCAAGTAGAACGGTAGAATTTAAACAGCACTTGGGTGGTACACGGAGTGGCAGGGAACTGGGGTTCCCAACCTTTTTAATGCTATGGATCAATACCATAAGCCAGGGAGCCAGGTTGGGAATGCCTGTCTTAGAGGGATATGGGCCAAAAGCAGGAAATTGGGACTAGCTTAGTGGGCACCATGGTCAGGATGAACTGGTTGAGTCAAAGGGCCGGTATCCACGTTGTATTGCTCCATTACTCAAAGAGCAAATAAAATGGAATTTGCCAGGGATCGACAGGAAAGAAACATGGATCTACGTGGTCAGCTCTTCCAAAGAGCTGCCCACCAATACATTAACCTCCCTCAGAAAGGGACGAATTTCAACATATATCCTGTGGAAAGGATGGCTTTTACTTGCTGCTTGATACTCCCTCCTCTGCTTCGGTGGCTTAACCTGGAGGTGTTGGGAAAGCAGCTGGGGTTTCAATCCTGCCCGTTTCCCCAGTGGAAAGGTTAGCTTAGAGTTACCCTCAAAGACTTCTGGAACAATCCCCGGATCTCCTCACCAATACCAGCCGCAGATGGAGGCTGGAAGGTTAGTGGAGTAGGAGTGTGAACAGCTGCCTTGTTTACTGTCATTAACAGGGTACCAATAGTGATTACACATCCCTAATACAGATGTTCATACAGTACCCTTCATTCCAGGTAAGTGCTAAAGCAGGTCAGTGATCTGTAAACCAACAATAAACTCACTATACACAGCAAAGAACAGGTTTGTGAAAGCTACATTAACTTACTGTTTACAGCAAATCCCATGTGCATAGTGGCTAAAATACAATAATTTCACAAAAGAGCAAGGAACACACAAAAGCAAAGACAGGAAGATCAAAACCATGGTCAACAAGGTGGGGTGTCTTAGAGTTGGGGAGAGGTAGAGACTGCAGTACTCTGGGTATAAGTGGCTGAAGGTAAGTGCAGAAATAATAAAACCATCACAAAGTGACAACGAGGAGGATCAGAAATCCAATGTGGAAGGAAACAAAGTGAAAGTATCTCAGCCAGGAGCGAGCAAGAAGCGTGACCTGGAGTAAGATTGGACGTGATCAGCAGGTCAGCTGAGACTTACTGAGAGTGGAGGATAGGAGGCGAAGCAGGTGACAACAGATCCACCAGCCACAAACGCCAAATCATCCTGTGGACAGCGGACTGAGAGACCGGCAGTATAAAGTGAAGAGAGAGTGATAGACGTACTTCCCTAGCTGTGGGAAAATCTGCTGAAGCTCGTAGCTCATGGAAGAGACAGGGAGGAACATGGGACAGAAGGTGTGGCTGAGATTCTTCGGGTAAATGCTGACACAATGAAGATTGGGTCCACTGTGCCAGGCAATGGCTTAGAGGCTCAAGAAGGAAAGGGAACATTTGAGAACGAGGGGACATGGCCAATGCTGTATCTGCAGAGACTCAGACACCTGCCGGAGAGATTCAGCAAATCTCCGGAAGGAAACAGGAGGTAGAAGTGAGGACTGCAAGGACAGGGATTCACTGCTGGATCATATACAGAGGGAAGTGATGGTAGTGAATTTGAAAGAGAGGAGACAATACTTGTGATCTCAGAGGCAGCTGGCAAATGGCTAAGGTAGGTGAAATGGTGTGGATAGGTTGACGTGACTGGATGGAAAAATGGGTGTGGTGAAGGCACAATGTAAATGGGAGAGAATGTAAAGGAAAGTGAGAAAAAAAAACTTAAGGAAAGTATGTTTCAAGCGCTAGGAAATGCAGAGAATGACACCAAAGGAGAAGGGATTCACACCAATGTCAACTAAATAAAAGGGGTAAAGTCATCCATGAGCACCATGCAAATCTTGAATGGAGATCAAGGGGATATTGGTAGTTGAGGAAAATGTGTATGACTGGGAAATGGAGCAAACGGGAAGGCTGGTTGTAAGACAAGTCAGTAATGATAGTGGGAGAAAATTGGGTGAGGATGGGGCAACAGTCACCTGTACTTGTGAGGATAATCCTGGATTGATGAGCAGATTTGTTAGAGGGGACTATGGATAATATGAGGTGAAGATGTACCATCACCGCATTTGTACGTTTGAATGTATCCAAAGCAAGAATGTTTTAGACAGGAAGGCATGAAGACAAAGAATAAATCAGGGATCAGCAAGAGAAGGGGAGAGACAAGAGGAATTTCTGGGGCAAAGCCATTAAACTTGAAGGAAACCAGTTGAGCAAACAAACAGGTCAACAGCTGCAAATGTTTTCATGGAGAACAGAGGCAACTTAAAGTAGACTTTGTATTTGGCTTGGGAAGCATTTCAAAAAGAAAGGGACAGATGGAGCTGAGGCTGAGAGAGAGAGCAGTGGGACATGGTGATAAGGGATACAAAGTGATTATTGGAGCCAGGACTTGTCAGCAATGGAGGCAATGAACGTAAAGTTCACAGGAGGTGTTGGGGCCAAAGTGTAACCATAGGAAATTAAACATGGAGGAAAGACTTCAGGGGTGATGATGTCAGAGCAGAGAGCGCAATAGGATTTGAGGCCTGTAGTAGGAGAGGCTCAGTACCATGGACACAAGGAGGAAGAGCAACAATTCTCAGAATGACAGTCACATACTCATGGCTCTGTAAATTGTGTATGAAAAAAAACTGTTGAATACCAGAATGAGAGAGATGATAAGGGATCAAGATCAATGAAGAACAAGAGTTAAGGGGGATGTTCCAAGTACTTGTTGGATCACCAGAGGTTATGTATTTATGGGAATAAAACACACTCACAAACAGAATCAGAATTACTAGTCTTGTATTTAAAGGAATAACGGAACAAACTTTTTTTCTTATTGCTTTCTTACACATTATTAAGATTTGGAAACCGATTTCTGTAATTTGTGTGCCATGAAGAGGCAAAAATAGAACAGCTACGTGCCAAGAAATATCCTTTCATCTTCTTCCAACTTCTGATCCTCCAGACTTCTACATTGTCAGTGCTGCTATCAAAGTCCTTCAGGACATCAGCCTGTTTTCTGTGACAAGGGGTCGGGTCGTGTGACAGACTGCCGTCAACATGCTTTCACATTGTGGTATTCATACCGACACACAAGTCCAGAGCAGGAGTTGGCCGCTTGGCTCCTCAAGCCTGTACCATTATTTAATCAGATCAGGAATGTTCAGATGTAGCACTGACCTTATTCACCTCCTTGCTATCTACCTTTGGTTTTACCACCGTTTGAGGAAGAGTGTTCCACAAGCTCAACTGTCTTAAATGGGTGACTGCTTGCTTTAAAACAGTGAGGTCTGGCCCTCAGCATTCACAATCTCTCAGTATCTTATCCCCTAGCCCCACGTAAAGATGATCTCTTTTGTCTCCTTGGCAATTTGCTCTTTCCTTGGCTACCCTCTTATTTCTAATATACTTAAAAAGGTCTTGAGATTCTCTTTGATCTTCAGAGCCACTTTTTGTCCTCCAAAATTTCTTTCCCAAGTTCTCCCTACATCCCCTATAAAGCTCAAAGGACAAGTTCAATCTCAATTTTTTACTCCTGGCATACATTTCCTTCTATTCCCTAATGCGCGTTTTGTCTGTGATCCAAATTTCTCACTGTTCCTGCACATTGGCCTTTTCCAAATTATACACTGGATTATCTAGATCTCACCACGTCTTATAGCTCTGCAGTCTCTCACCAAAGAATTCTTATTTTTCTGCCAAAATAGACATATTTGTATGTCCCACTGCCAAGTACCAATCCACTCACTGAACCTCTCTATATCATTCTTTGGCCTATAACACCCTTATCATAGCTAATTTCCCTATCTGTCTCTGCAACATTAGTAAAGTGGTTAGCCGCTGAGACGTCAGCAAGCGAACGTGCAGTTTGTCTGCAAACCACAATTCAGAAGTAGAAACAAACAGTAATTATGGCAGATTAGAATCTGAAGTTGGACTTAAAGTGGACAAATTCTATGTAGCCTCTAAGCAGCTTCTGAAGAGCACGCTTCTTGAAGAGCTGGTGTTGCTTTACCACAAAAGAGTTTTTGCTGGACTGTTTGGAGGAGCAATAAACCCAGTTCCACCTGCACAACTCAATAGGAGTCACCAGGTGGCGCTCAGGTGCCAGAATAATGGAAAACTACAGTATTTTGTTAGTCAACAAGCAGAGGCTGGGGCTGGAATCCTCTCACTTAAAGTGCTGCACCTTGTGCGCGCACACATCCCACTGAATCTCTGAGTCCTGAGACGGTTGATAAACAAAGGTAGGACATGCAGATGGAACAGTAAGTTTTGGGTTGGCAGACGGTGGGTGGTTCAAGAGGTAGATTGTTAAGTCCAGGATTTATACTGGGATCCAGTTTACCATCAGTGAATGGACGTGAGTTGCAAATCCACACGAAACAGTGAATTTTGAGCACCGCTGGTACCTAACTGGAATAGAATTCTTGTCTGGGATTCCTGTGTTGGGACTGCATGGCTATGCAAAGCTCAAACGGCATTTATAAATTTGCCGATGACACAACTATTGCTGGCAGAATCTCTGATGGTGATGAGGCAAACAAGGATGAGACAGACTGGCTGGTTGATTGGTGTCGTTACAACAGCTCGCTCAATGTCAGCAAATCCAAGGAACTTACTGTGGACTTCAGGAAGAGGAATTCTGAATTCTCCTGAATTCACCAGTCCTCATTTAGGGCTCTGTGGTGAAAATCGTAAGCAGCTTCAAGTTTCTGGGCATTAACATCTCAGAGGAATTATCATTGTCATTGAGTCAATCACGAAGAAGGCACACCAGTGACTTTAATTTGTTTAGTATTTGAGGACTTTTGAAAAACATGAGGATAAATAAGTTCCTGGGGCTGGAGGGGATATAACCCAGGGTACTACAGGAAGTGAAGGAAGAGATTGCTGCACTCTTGGTGATGACCTTTGTTACAGAGGCAGTACCAGATGTTTGGCGGGGGGGGGGGGGTGGCAAATATAATTCCTATGTTCAAGAAAAGAAGTAGAATTAACCCTGGGAATTATAAACCAATGAATCTTACTTCAGTGGTGGGCAAAGTATTGGAGAGGATTCTTAGAGACAGGATTTACAAGCATTTGGAGAAGCAATGTCTGATCAGCTTGGCTTTGAATTCCCTGAAGTTGTGACAAAGTACATTGATGATGGTAGAGCAGTGGAAGTGCTGCATATGGATTTTAGTAAGGCGTTTGATAATGTTCCCTCACTCAGAAAGTTAGGAGGCATGGGATCCAAGGAAGCTTGGCTCTGTGGATTCAGAACTAACTTGCCCAAAGAAGCCAGAGGGTGGTTGTAATGGGGTGCATTCTACCTGGAGGTCTGTGACCAGTGGTGTTCTGCAGGGATTTATTCTGGGACCCCCGCTTCTTGTGAATTTTATAACTGGCTTGGATGAGGAAGTGGAAGGGTGGGTTATTAAGTTTGTGGATGACGCAAGTGTTGGTGGAGTTGTGGATAGAGTAGAATACTGCTGTAGGTTACAGTGGGACTTGGCAGGATGCAGAGCTGGGCGGAGAAGTGGCAGATGGAGTTCAACAAAGAAGAAAGTAAAGTGATTCACGTTGGAAGATCAAATTTGAAGGGAGAGTATGGGATTAATGGGAGGATTTTTAGCAGAGTTGAGGAACAGAGGGATCTTGGGATCCACATCCACAGATCCCTCAAAGTTGTCATTCCCCAACTAGGAGTTGAGGATGCCATCGTCTACCTGCTGAACTATGTCTACGCCCACATGGACAAACCGGCGAGCACTGTGAGGGTCATGTTTTTTGACTTCTCCAGTGCGTTCAACACCATCCGTCCTGCTCTGCTGGGTGAGAAGCTGACAGTGATGCAGGTGGGTGCTTCCCTGACATCATGGATTATTGATTACCTGACTGGCAGACCACAGTATGTGTGCTTGCAACACTGTGTGTCAGACAGAGTGGTCAGCAGCACTGGGGCTCCACAGGGGACTGTCCTGTCTCCCTTTCTCTTCACCATCTACACCTCGGACTTTAACTACTGCACAGAGTCTTGCCATCTTCAGAAGTTTTCTGATGATTCTGCCATAGTTGGATGCATCAGCAGGGGGAGATAAGGCTGAGTACAGGGCTACGGTGGGAAACTTTGTCACATGGTGCGAGCATAATCATCTGCAGCTTAATGTGAAAAAGACTAAGGAGCTGGTGGTGGACCTGAGGAAAGCTAAGGCACCGGTGACCCCTGTTTCCATCCAAGGGGTCAGTGTGGACCTGGTGGAGGATTACAGATACCTAGGGATACAAATTGACAATAAACTGGACTGGTCAAAGAACATTGAAGCTGTCTACAAGAAGGATCAGAGCCGTCTCTACTTCCTGAGGAGACTGAGGTCCTTTAACATCTGCCAGACGATGCTGAGGATGTTCTATGAGTCTGTGGTGGCCAGTGCTATCATGTTTGCTGTTGTGTGCTGGGGCAGCAGGCTGAGGGTAGCAGACACTAACAGAATCAACAAACTCATTCGTAAGGCCAGTGATGTTGTGGGGGTGGAACTGGACTCTCTGACTGTGGTGTCTGAAAAGAGGATGCTGTCCAAGTTGCATGCCATCTTGGACAATGACTCCCATCCACTCCATAATGTACTGGTTAGGCACAGGAGAAAATTCAGCCAGCGACTCATTCCACCGAGATGCAGCACTGAGTGTCATAGGAAATCATTCCTGCCTATGGCCATCAAACTTTACAACTCCTCCCTCGGAGTGTCAGACACCTTGAGCCAATAGGCTGGTCCTGGACTTATTTCTACTTGGCATGATTAACTTATTATTATTTAATTATTTATGGTTTTATATTGCTATATTTCTACACTATTCTTGGTTGGTGCGGCTGTAACAAAACCCAATTTCCCTCGGGATCAATAAAGTATGTCTGTCCGTCTGTCTGTCTGCAAGTTCATAGGGTTGTTAAGAAATATGCTGGCAGACATTAGTCAGAGCTATGGGGCAATGCTGCAGCTCTACAAAACTCTGGGCTAGATCTCACTTAGAGTACTGTGTTTCGTCCTGGTCACTAAACATGATGTGGAGGGTGTGGAGGAGATTTGCCAGGACGCTGCTCAGATTAGAGAGTGGATAGGCTAAGCAAGCTAGGGCTTTTCTCTTCAGACCAAAGGAGGATGAGCAGAGACTTGATAGAGCAGCCCAAGGTAATAAGGAGAAATAGATCAAGTAGATAGCCAGACGTTTTCCCAGTGCAGAATGGCTAATAAAAGGCAGCTTAATTTTAGGGTGATTGGAGGAAAGTACAAGGAGATGTCAGCAGTTAGTTTTTTTTTAAAAACAGAGTGGTAAGTGCTGCCAAGGGTGGTGATAGAGACAATTTAAAGACACTCTTTGCCACATGGATGATATTAAAGGCAGATGGCTATATAGGAAGGAAGAGCTAGACTGCACTTAGACTAGGTTAAAATGTAGGCACAACATCAGGGGTTGAAGGATCTGTGCTGTGCATTAATGCTCCATATTAATTTTGTCGATAGCTGCCTTTGCAGAGAGGTGGTTCTGGGATAAAAGAAGGTTTCCATCCTTTGCAAGGTGTCTTCATGGCCCATTATTGTTGAGGACAGTGTTATTGTCAAGAGAAGATTGGGAGAGATCCCCTGTTTTACTTATTTTGTGATTTATATTCATTTTTATCTCTTTGTACTGTGCTACCACCACAAAAGAACAATTTTCATGTTATAATTCAGTGAAAATAAACCTGATCCTGTTTAGATTTGTATCTTTCTATGCCTCGCCTATTTAAGTGCTTCATAAATATATTGATTCTATTAAATTCCATAACTCCATTGCCTAATCTGTCAGCACATTCTAAATATCAAGCACTCTGTGTAAAAAAAAATTACCTCTGAGGTCCCCTCTAAAATACCTCCTCTCTCCCTCTTGCTTTTGCTACATATACCACGTGAGAAAAATTCTGACTATTGACCCCATCTATGCCTCTCATAATCCTATACACTTCTCTCAGGACAACCCTCAGCCTCCTTATCCGCAAACCTCTGCTAACGCAGCAGTAACAAAGGCAATTACACAAACGTACAGCGCTAAGCCCTTGTAGCTGCTCCTCATAAAATCTCTAGTCACATGTCTTAAGCTGACGATATCAGTATTGCCTATGCCTCTAAGCACAGTTCCAGATCACACCTATGTACAACTTCGTCATATTTCCAAGGAAACCATTTCAAAACAAAAGGTAAACAACCAAATCTGACAAGGAAACTCAGCATTGTTTCCTTAAACATTGGAAACTGAACTTTAAATACATACACACAAGTGCACAAACAGACACGTAGTCATATGCAGGCAGAGGGGCTAGGGAGTGCAGTCACAAATTTCCATGCATTCCCCTCTCCAATTAATCAGCAAATATATTCAAAATGCATATGTCTGTGGACATTATGCATGCTTATTACACCCATCCAAACTGGATTCCTTCCCACATCTACGGCAGGTAGGAGCAGACGTGCACACACACCGTGCTCCTCACTACAAGCCTGAGACCAGGCAAAGAGACATCACATGCAACACGAAGACACAGTGTGGGCACTTGGACAAATGAGTGATAAAGCAGGAAGCTATACCTGAGCATAAAGGCACACAGTCGCTGTTGAAACAGCCAAGACAGATCACATCCCCATGTCAAATTCACTAACCAACTTTATCCCCATTATACCCTGCCTCCTGGGCTCGGGTCCGGGAATGCCTTAAGTGTGGATTCATCCAGGAGCTGTCTAATTGTCCAATAACCTTGACTAGCAAAACTCAAGGCCCGGAAACAGTGGGATGCTGTGGAGTGCCTCAGTGCCAGTGCGTCACTCTGTGGATGGGGTAAAATTGAGACCCTACCCATGGGGACATGTAAACACATAACCCCAGGGGAGACCTATTCACTGCTGCTCTAACACGGGGACACCAAACTATCAGATCAATTCCCAAAGTTAGTGCAACAAAGCAAAGAGACAGTGGGTTAATGCTTGGTTGCTCCTGCCTGTACCTGATCCAAGATACTGTGTAGCTGGCAACTATTCAGAATTTCGAGGATGTGACAGAACATTACAAAATTCACATTCATTGTTGTATTGCAAAAGCCTTCATCGTGACCTCATCTTCCTTGCCGGAAGACAAAAGCTATTGCCTTTTTGAAAAAAAAATACAAAAAAAGCATTGCTCTTGTCAAAAGGTAGTGGCTATAATGTAGTCTTATTCCTGAGCAGCAGCTAAGCACAGTGATAAATTTAAAGAGCAAGCACTGGCACTTCCAGAGACTGGCCAGCCTCTGGTGGCCATTCACCTCCTCCACTCCATTCTACTCAACGAGGACCCCACACCTCACCTAATCGTTTTCTCACCAGTTTGAAAGCCTGACTTGACTGCCATCCTTTGTGTAAAAGATGCTCCAAGTTCACTCTTATTTGGGGTCTCTTGGCTTCCTTGGATCTCTCCAACCAGAAAATTTTCATCATCTCATCCTCTTTCTCGCTAATATAAAATTCTAAGGAAAGTTAATCTGACCTGTGATTTTGCCCTTTAAATGCTGGTATTGTTTTCATTTATCAGCACTTTTTTCTCTATGGTCCACCAGCCAAACCTAACTACTCCAGGTAGTATTGAACATCACCGTACAAAGGAATCTTCACCACTTCTTTATATCTCATCATAGAGTTGTACAGCGCAAAAAAGGCCCTTCAGCCCATCTCATCCATGACAACCATGGTCCCTATCCACACTAATCACATATGCCCTCATTCCCCTATCTAATTCCTTTTAAGTATTGTGTCTGCATTCATCACTTTCCACGGCAGCTCGTTCCAAATTACCAACCTATCCTCTGTGTGAAAAACTTGCCCCTCAGATCTTGAAATTTCTCTCCACTCCTCTGAAACCTGTACCCTCTAGTGTTAGATTCTCCTGCCCTAGGAAAAATATTCTGACCACCTCCCTTATTTATGCCCTCATAATTTTATAAACCTCTATAAAATCACCCCTAAGCTTCCTATGTTACAGTTTATCCAACTTCTCCTTATAAGTCCTCCTTTCAAGCGACATCTGGTGAATCTCTTTTGCATGCTTTCAGATGTACAGACACACTATAAATTATAAACAGGGGAGCGCAGTCGATACCATTGGTTCAGAATTACGAACTACAGTGTCTGTACTAAAATACATTTGGATGGACCTGTGAATGATTTTAGAAAATGTAGAGAAAGGGTTAAGCAGAATCAGACTTAGGTTTACTATCACTGACGTATTTCGTGAAATTTGTTGTTTTGCAGTTTGAGGGATAGACAGATGCTTGCGGTATTTATTTCTTTACAACATAGACAAACTAAAGTTGGCTTACAGAGCAATTCCACTTGCCCCATTTATTTCTCTGTAAGCTATTCACTAAGAGATGCTTATTTTCATTCACATGTCTCCATCTCATTCTCCATCCACATGTCTCATTCACATCATTCTCCAGTCTCCTGACACAACTTTGGGATGTGGCAGCAAACCAGATGACCCAGAAGAAACTAGATAGAATACTGGGCTTCACCACTGGACAGGAAGGCAGGAGGTCCTAAAAGCTAAGGACTTCAGTAGAACTGCAGTTAGAGTGGACGTGCAGTGATGTGAGCTGTTCAGATCCGCATCTTAGAAGGAGGACTAAAAAAAAGAGTGCAGGATACCCAAAACTTCAGTCTGCAAAGACTCAGCATGCTGGGGCTCTCAGCTCCAGTTGACTTAAAGATCATGATAGAGTTGATAGGGTGAAGACAGCAAAGAGGTCACCACTGTGTCAGAAGAATCTCAGATGTCAACGAGAAGGCATACAGGAGTGAGACAGATCAACTAGCTGAGCGGTGTCACAAAAACAATCTCATATTCAACACCAGTAAGATCGAGGAATTGACTGTGGCTTTCAGGAAGGGGAACTTAGTAGAGCACATACCAGTCCTCAAAGAAGGTTCAGGAATGGAGAGGGTGAGCTGCTTCCTGGGTGTCAACATTTCAGAGGAACTAAGCTGGGCCAACACATTGATGCAATCATGAAGAAGACACGCCAGCAGCTATACTTCATTACAAATTTGTGGAAATTTGGTATTCACCAAAAGCTGTCACATTCCTACAGATATACAATGGAGAACATTCTGACTGTATGCAACACCATCTGGTCTGGAGGCACCAATGCCTAGAATCAAAAGAGGTAGCTGTGGGTTGAAGACTCAGTCAGCTCCATCAAGAGCACAATCCTCCTCACCATTGAGGACATCTTTAAAAGCTGGTTCGCCAAGAGGTATTAAGCTCCCTCCCCATTCAGGATAAGTCTCATCTCATTACTACCATCAGGGAGGAAGTACAGAAGCTTGAAGACCCACACTGAATATGTTAGGAACAGTTTCTTTCCCTCTGCTATCAGATTTCTGAATGGTCCATGAACCCAAAAACTCTACTCTACTATTCCTCTTCTACACTATTTATTGTAACATGGTGATTTTTATGCCTAGCAACATGCTGCTGCCACAAAACAACCGGTTTCACAACTGAAGTCAGTGATAACAAACCTGATTTTGATTGTGCCACTGTAGGCATTGTGAAAAGTAAAGTAGTTAGCAAGGCAAGCACTGAGGAAGGAAGAAAAAACCCATCTCGACCCAAGAGTGGACGAAACTGCAAAATTTGCTCTTATCAGGAGCAAACTGAACTACACAAAACTGATGCATGAGGGGAAGTTAAGCAAGTGTGATAGAAGAAAGAAATAAATGGCCTGTTGCTCAGGTGAGGAGGGTGTATGGAGGCTTGTGTAGAGTATGGATCTGTTTTCATGATGTTCTTTAGGATGATTAAAAGTGAAGGAATAGAAGACCCCACAAGGAAAGCGCTACTCATTTACCCAAGGGGTAAAATGTTTAGAAGGCCTCTAGGAAAATACAGCATCTTTCCCCTAGATCAGGGGTCGGCAACCTTTACCACTGAAAGAGCCAATATGGACCCATTTCCCACAGAAAAGAAAACACTGGGAGCCACAAAACCCGTTTGACATTTAAAATGAAATAACACTGCATACAACAGTTTTTTTTTTGCCTTTATGCTATGTATAAACAAACTATAATGTGTTGCATTTATGAAATTGATGAACTCCTGCAGAGAAAACAAAATTACATTTCTGCATGCAACAAAAACATTTTGAACTCCGAAAAAAAGACGTTGGGTTGAAGGTTACTCCATAGTTAGCCTACCTTGGATCGAAGCATTAAAAGAAAGCGCGCACTGGCGGGTGTCAGGCATTGGCAGTGGTGATGTATATTAATAGCGATAAAAAACACGTTGTAGCGGTGTAGCGCTACAGGCAGCGCTAAAATAAAGACACTGCAGTCAAAGGTAACTTTATTCGAACTAAACAGCCTTGATTTAAAGCCTCCCTCAACCCGTCCCCGTGGGCGCGGATGCTCCAAAAGACACGTACTCACAAACCCCCGTAGGCTATCTCCCTTAGCCAGAACGGTGGCTAATTGTGAGCCGGTTCAGATGTGCCAGGAAATGGGGTCTCCACAACGTTTTTAGATTGTACAAGATCACCATAATCTTCAAATTTCGAATTACATTTCAAAAACTAACAAACTACGGGGAGCCGCAGCACAGAGATCAAAGAGTCGCATGCGGCTCCGGAGCCGCGGGTTGCCGACCCCTGCACTAGATTGATGGAATTTGGAACACACTGTCTGAGAATAAGGTAGAGTTAGGCACCCCTACAAGATTTAAGAAGAATCTGGGTGAGCATTTCAATCTCCAAGGCATGACGGGCAACAATCCAAGTACCAGTAAATGGGATCAGGATAGTTCAGTACTTGGTGGTCAGTACAAATATGATGGCTGAAGGGCTTGGCTTTGTGCCCTATCTTCTCCATGTGCCAAACTACAGCAAAAACCTTAATGTCCTCTCCTTTCTCCAGCCGTGTATCCCTTTTGCCAATCAACTTTCCAGCTCTTAGCTTCATCCCTCCCCCTCCGGTCTTCTCTTATCATTTCAGATCTCCCACTCCCGCTCCCACTTTCAAATCTCTTACTACCTTTTCTTTCAGTTAGTCCCGACAAAGGGTCTCGGCCCGAAACGCCGACAGTACTTCTGCCTATAGATGCTGCTTGGCCTGCTGCATTCCACCAGCATTTTGAGTGTGTTGCTTGAATTTCCAGCATCTGCAGAATTCCTCGTGTTTGCCCCTCACGTTCTTTCCTTGTAACTATTCTCCCTCTCCTTTCAAATCTCCCCTAAACCTCCTAATCATCCAAACACCCTCTACTCTTGCTGGTTAGTTGCAGTAAACAACTAACCTAGTAACCTGTACGTTCTTTGGATGCAAAATTAATCTGAAGCACCCAGGGAATGCACTGAAACGGCTCTGTTGCAAAGGACCACAGTCGAGGGTCTGGCATTATAGAACACAAAGGGTTGGGCCCTGTGAAACAGCATTGCAAGCACTTCATCAACATATTGTTCAAGGAGGAAACAAGTATCTCAAAGTAAGGAAATCTACTAAATTGTTTCTACAGTGAATGTAAATCATAACAGGCCAATTGTATTCATTGTAGTGTGACATGGACCAAATGGACCACACCCAAGGGTTCTGAAAGAGGTAGTAAAAGGGATTGTGGCAGCATAAGTAATGATCTTTCAATAATCACTCGACTCCGGAATGATTCCAGAGGACTGGAATATTGCAAATGTCGCTCCACTCTTTAAGAAGGGAGGGAGGCAGAAGAAAGGAAATTACAGGCCAGTTAGCCCATAATGGGAAAGTGCTGGGGTCTGTTATTAAGGTTTTGGGGTACTCGGAGGCGCATGCTAAAAGAGGCCAAAGTCAGCATGGTTTGGTAAGGGGAAATCTTACCTGTCAAATCTGTTGGAATTCTTTGAGGAAATAGCTGGCAGATTAGACAAAGGAGAATGAGTAAAAACACAAAATGCTGACAGAACTCAGCAGGCCAGACAGCATCTATGGGAGGAGGTGGTGACGACGTTTCAGGCCGAAACCCTTCATCAAGAGTGAAGAAACATGGGATGGTCAAGGGGGGGGATAAGAAGTGGGGGGAGGGATAAAGTAGAGAGCTAGGAAGTGATAGGTTGGAGGGAAATGGGCTACTGGTGAAGGTGGAGAATTATGGGAAGAGAAAGAGAAAGAAAGGTAGGGCTGGGGGGAGATTATAGTGAGGGGGGAAAAGAGAGAGAAAGAGAACCAGACTGAAATAATAGATAGGGATGGAGGTAAGAGGGGGAGGCAGGGATATCAACAGAGGTCTGTGAGTTGGATGTTCATGCCGGCAGGTGGGATGCTACCCAGGCGGGAGATAAGGTATTGCTCCATCGACCTGAGTGTGGCCTCATCTTGACGGTAGAGGAGGCCATGGACAGACATGTTGGAATGGGAGTGGTCTGTGGAATTGAAGTGTGTGGCCACAGGGAGATCCCGCCACTGCTGGAGGACCGAGCCCCGGTGTTCGGTGAAACGGTCTCCCAGTCTGCAGTGGGTCTCCCCAATGTATAAATGGCCACATCAGGAGCACCGGATACAGTATATCACCCCAGTTGACTCGCAGGTGAAGTGGTGCCTCACCTGAAAGGACTGTCTGGGGCCTGGGATGGTGGTGAGGGAAGAAGTGTGGGGGCAGGTGTAGCACTTCTTCCGTTTGCAGGGATGAGTGCCCGGAGGGAGGTCGGTGGGGAGGGATGGGGGGGATGAATGGACAAGGGAGTCGTGTAGGGAGCGATCTCTGCGGAAAGCTGAGAGTGTGGGAGAGGGGAAGACGTGGCTGGTGGTGGGATCCCATAGGAGGTGGCGGAAGTTATGGAGGATTATACGTTGGATCTGTAGACTGGTAGGGTGATAAGTGAGGGCCAGGGGGACTCTACCCCTGGTGGGCTGGCGGGGGGATGGGGTGAGGGCAGAGGTGCGTGAAAAACGGGAGACGCGATGGAGGGCAGAGTTGATAGTGGACGAAGGAAAGCCCCTTTCTTTAAAAAAGGAAGACATCTCCTTTGTCCTAGAATGAAAGCCCTCATCCTGAGAGCAGATGCGGCGGAGATGGAGGAATTGAGAGAAAGGGATAGCATTTTTGCAGGAGACAGGGTGGGAGGAGGAATAGTCTAGGTAGCTGTAGGAGTTAGTAGGTTTGTAGTAGACGTCGGTGGATAGACTGTCTCCAGAGATAGAAACAGAAAGATCTAGAAAGGGGAGGGAGGTGTCGGACATAGACCAGGTGAATTTGAGGGCGGGGTGAAAGTTGGAGGCGAAGTTAATGAAGTTGACGAGCTCAGCATGCGTGCAGGAAGCAGCGCCGATGCAGTCGTTGATATAACACAAGAAGAGAGGAGGACAGATACCAATGTAGGCTTAGAACATAGATTGCTCCACGTGGCCGACAAAAAGGCAGGCGTAGCTAGGACCCATGCAGGTGCCCATGGCTACACCTTTAGTTTGGAGGAAGTGGGAGGAGCCAAAGGAAAAATTGTTAAGGGTGAGGACTAATACCGCGAGGCGAAGAAGAGTGGTGGTAGAGGGTGACTGGCTGGGTCTGGAATCCAGGAAGAAACGGAGAGCTTGGAGACCTTCCTGGTGGGGGATAGAGATATATAGGGACTGGACGTCCATGATGAAAATGAGGCGGTGGAGGCCAGGGAACTTGAAATCTTTGACGTGATGTAAAGCATGGGAAGTATCATGGACATAGATGGGGAGGGATTGAACAAGGGGAGCTAAAACAGAGTCGAGATAGGCAGAAATGAGTTCGGTGGGGCTGGAGCAAGCAGAGACAATGGGTCTGCCTGGACAGGCAGGTTTGTGAATCTTAGGTAAGAGGTAGAAACGGGAAGTGCGGGGTGTGGGAACTATAAGTTTAGTGGCCGTGGATGGGAGATCTCCTGAGCTGATGAGATCGGAAATGGTTTGGGAGACAATGGACTGGGGGTGCTCCCTAGTGGGGCATTGTCCAGGGGTAGATAAGAGGAGGTGTCAGCGAGTTGTCGTCGTGCCTCCGCTATGTACAGGTCGGTGCGCCAGACGATAACAGTATCTTATCAGCGGGTTTGATGGATTGTTGCGGAGGGAATGGAGAGCAGAACGTTCGGAGAGGGTAAGGTTGGAATTGGAGCAAGGGGTAGTGAAGTCGAGACGGTTAATGTCCCGACGGCAATTAGAGATGAACAGATCCGGGGGGGTAGAAGTCCTGGGCGGGGAGTCCATGAGGAAGAGGTGGGTTGGAGATGGTAGAACGGGTCATCGGTGGGGGTGGGAGAGTCCCTACCGAAGAAGTGGGCTCGAAGACGGAGCCGGCGGAAGAAGAGCTCCACGTCCTGGCACACGCGGAACTCACTGAGGTGAGGGCGAAGGGGGACAAAGGTGAGGCCCTTACTAAGGACAGAGCGCTCAGCCTCAGAGAGAGGAAGGTCGGAGGGGATGGTGAAGACCCGGCAGGGCTGACAGCTCTGGTCCGAGGGGGGTGGGAGGCTGGTGGAGTCAGCGGGGAAGGGGTGGGGGTGAGAGGAAGCTGAAGCCCCCGAGGGCCCGGGAACCAGTGTTTGAACCTCAGGCTCGGGAGGATCAGATGGCAGTGTGGTGGTGGGGGAAGGGGAGACGGCAGTGCGTGGAGGTCCAGCTCGGAGGTCAAGGCTGGGATCCAGCGTGCTGGTGGGGGGAGGGGGGGAGATGGCAGCACGAGGAGGTCCGACTGGAAATTCAAGGCCGGAGTCTCTGAGGGGGTGTCCATGGCCGTAGGAACCCGCCTTGGAGAATGTGTTGTTTAATAGAATTTTCAAAAGGTCTTTGATAAGGTGCCACACGTGAAGCTGCTTAACAAGAGCCAATGATATTAGCTGGATAGAAGCTTGGCTGATTGGCAGGAGGCAAAGAGAGGAAATAAAGGGGGCCTTCTCTGGTTGGCTGCCAGTGACTAGTGGTGTTCCACAAGGGTCAGTGTAGGGACCCCTATTACTTTATTTTCCCGGCACTTTTCCTATTGTTCCGCAAGTCATTCTCCATTGTGCTAATAATCACAGAGCCTACTCCTTCACATTGGACTTTGACTCTCCTTTCCCTGACTATTTGTATATTTATCTTACAATAGTTTATCGTCTATTTCCAGCTGAAATCCCTGGAACTAAATCCAACATACATTCATTCATATTCTTTCATTTTCTCTCTCTCCCCCTCTCCTTAAACTAATGCAGAATGATTTAGAGGGTAGACCAGAACACTTCAGAGAAAATTTGTTTGCCATCTACATTAATTTTGCTATGGTCCAGCTGAAGAAAATGTATTGATTTTTCATTTCTCTTCAATTTCATTATGCAACTCTTCCAACCCCGTCTGAGTAACTGAAATAAACTGACAGGACAGTGTTCCACCATCAATAAAAGGCACCTTATTGAAAGCATAACACATTATTTGCTGATACCATTTTACATACCATTGAACATCATTTTTTATTATTAATGACATTCAAAACATCTTGGGGGAAAAAAAATCACTCACATTATGAAATATGTAAATATAATAAGTAACATTTTAAATGCAGAGGGGTAGAAATTTGGAGAGCTTCAAAACACTATCAAATGTCACAAAAATTGGACAAGTCCACGTGCAGTGGTGTGGAGGAGGCTGTAGGGTGATATGATCGATGTACAGATGAAACAGGATCAAACTCTTGTTCATGTGGTAGGGGTATTACAAGGATGAGGGCATAGCTTTATGTGAGGTGGAGGGAATGCAAGAGTTAAATACATTTTACGCAGAGAGCAGTTTGTATCTGCCAGAAGATGTGATGCAATCAGATTCGATTATTATTAAGCCCAGTTTTTATGGAGGCACAATAGAAAGCACGCTATCAGGACACTCAAGGACAGTGTCTACCCACTTTATCAGATTCTTGAACGGATGTCTTCAATAACAACATGGACTCTTGACCTTACAATCTACCTCGCTCTGATCTTGCACTTAATTGTTTACCTATACTGCACTTGCTCTGTAGCTGTTACACTTTATTCTGCATCGTTACTGATTTACTTTGTTTTAGCTCAATGCACTGTGCAGTGATTTGATCTGTATGAACATTATACAAGACAAACTTTTACTGTACTTGCAACCAAAATAAACTAATGCAATTAGAAGATACAAGAGGCATCTAGACGGACAGGTAGGACATGAAAAGATAAGATCCAACTGTGCAGAAACACGGCTACTGTTGATGGGCAAAAATGCGGGCAGAGGCAAGGCAGCCAAAGGGCCTATTATGTACTGAATGACTCCATATTTCAAAGTGTGTCTCTCAATAGGACAATTCTAGAATGTGGTTTAAAGAAAATGAACAAAGATCAAAAACAATGACATAATTTTGTTAATTCCAAAGCCTTTGAAATGTTATGAAGAAATAGATTTGGCCGCATCAATTAACTGAAAGGAGGCTTTTGCGCACTGGTTGAATCCCCATGTTAGTGTGTCTTTCATTGATTCTGTTATGGTTATTATTTTATTACTTTATTGAGTAAGCCAGCAAGAAAATACAGGGTTCTATATGGTGACATACATGTACTTTAATCATAAATTTATTTTGAACTTTGAGATGTATTACAGAATGAAGTGGACAGCAAATTAAACATATCACACATTTCTCTTGGCTCAGTTGTGTAAAAAAATAAAGTGTATTTGAGCAATTAGAGAGACTCACTCACAGAGATTTTCCCTTCCATACTCACGTTGATCAGATAAGGAATTTGTTCCTTAATTCTGTGGGATAATTAATTCACAAGACAAAGATTTTCATGAGTTGGAGAAAGAGGGAGCTGAATGTAAGTCTGGGAATAATGTTGGTTTACAGGGGATAGGGTGGCTGATATGGGATTGAGGGGAGTAGAATGTGTTTTGTCCCAGCTAGAAGTGACGACCGATGGATAGTTGACAAGAAAGCTATGAGCAATAGAGAGACTGAGGGAGAACCAGAAATAGCCAGTCTTGATTATAGCCAGAATAAAGGTGAGCCTTACAAGTACCATAAGTCACAATTAACCCCAATTCTCTTGTCGCCTGTTGTCAATATCCTGGTTTTGCAGTGGGTCCATTCCACGTTACATGCATTGCCAGCAGGTCTGGCCTGGCACCCTATTGCCCATGCCCAGACTAACAAGGTCTACAGCAATCAGCAAGCTCAACACAGACCATAGCAGGGATCTGGTGGTTCTATGCCTCAGTCACACACTGTGTTACAGAAATCTGGCTGGAATATAATAGGAAATATTTGCTAGATGTTCAAGGTATACAATTTTCAGTTTTATGTAAAAAAAGATACCGAGTGTGTGTGTGTTTTAAGTAAGGCTCAATCATGGCTTGAAGAGGAAAACATTGCACACAAATTACTTATTACTTGAGAAATGTAAAGGCTTAGGCATCCTGGGAAGGTTAAAGACCGTCGACTCAGGGGTCAGGGATCATGGGCTGGAGGTCAGTGGCTTTTACCTGATGATCAGATGCCAAGTTCATCCGATACGGATGCGACTTTCCATTCTCATTAGTTAGAGGTGACCAAATTTTCGACTCAGACCTTTAAAAGGAAAAAAAAGGTGCATGAATATTAATTGACTTTAATTCACAATTCAAATTCACACAGCTCCAAGCTTAAGAACTCTCTTCCAAAAGGATGCTAAACATGACCCTTGAATAACACAGCAACGTGGGATTTTTTTTTAACCAAATTAAGGATGTATTGTCACTGTTAGAAATTACTATAACATGAAACTTAGATCTTAAGACTGAACTCCAAAAGAATACTCAAAGAGAATGATGCACATCTGTCCACCAGGTTTTGCATTAGTTAGATTTACATTTATAGTCCAAAGGACCACAAGACTTAGATTACCTTCCAATAGGAATTTAACTTAAAGATGGTACTGAACAAGGCTTTATTTGATGTCAGTTTTTTGAAATGAACTGAGTCTCCAGTGACAAGAGAAAATCTGCAGATGCTAGCAAAGTGCTGGAGGAACTCAGCAGGCCAGGCAGCATCTATGGAAAAGAGCAAACAGTCGACATTTTGGGCCGAGACCCTTCATCGGGACTGGCCTTCTTCAAAATCTTTCATCAGGAGTTACCACTGGCAGCTTAGGTGTGGCAAAAAGGGAAGAAGCTCTATGCATTAAGCAGAGAAGGTCCAGGAATGGCAGGGAAGTCCAGAAAGACAAATTCACAGAGATGGTTTTGGCAGTGAGGGCTTCATTAGTCACCACCCCATGACAACAACACAACTCACCTCAGAGCTGTACTGAATTTACCAGACACAATTTACTCTTACAATTCTTGTATTGGATTGCTTTAATTAAAACACATCTTTCACAAGAGCAGTAATATGCCTCATATTTCTAACAAATCTCAAGGCTGTGTGCTTTTCTCCCTGCTCTACTCTATACACGCGTGACTGTAAGGCTAAGTAGAGCTCTAATGCCGTTTACAAATTCGCCATCACCACCACCGTTGTTGGACGTTTCGCAGGTTGCGATGAGTCAGCATACCAGAGTGAGAGAGAAAACCTGGCCGAGTGATACCGCAACAACTTCTTGCTCAATGTCAGCAAAACTAAAGAGCTGTTTTCATTTCAGGAAGGGAAAGGAGGACAAATATGTGCCAGTCTGTACTGGAGAATCCGCAGGGGAGAAAGTCAGCGGCTCTAGATTCGTGGGCGTTAACATCTTGAATGACCTGTCCTGGCCCAGCACAAAAATGCAATCAGAAGAAATTTGTGCTAATATATTCAGTCCTGAAATCAGTCCTCTGATGTTATTAGTCCCGCCAAAGGGTCTCAGCCTGAAACATCGACTGTACTTTTTTCCATAGATGCTGCCTGGCTTGCTGGGCTCCTCTAACATTTCATGTGTGCTGCCAATGTACCTATTTTCTTAGGAAATTATGGAGGGTTCAGCTCATAACTGAACACTGTAGATGCACTGTTGAAAGTATCCTGACAGGCTACGCCATGGTCTGGAACTGCACTTCCAATGCACAGGACTGTTAGAAGCTACAGAAAGTAGTGGACTCTGCCCAGTACATCACAAGCAGATCTCCCCCTGTCATCAGTGGTATCTGCAGAAGGCACTGCCTCAAGCAGGCAACATCTATCACTAAAATTCCCCACCATCTCCAACACGCCAATTTCTCATGAATACCATCAGACAGGAGGTACAGAACCCTGAAGTCCCACGTCACCCAGTTCAACAACAACTACTTTCCTTCACTTGGACATCTCCACTATCAGTGTTAAACTGCTGACCCTCAGGTCAACTGGTTTATCCCCATGTCACTTTTGAAATGCTCCAGTGCCAAACACCGGGAATTGTCAAAGATTGATTAGAGCAATCTTGTGCTCGATGGTGCAGACTTTAAGAGGCCAAACCCATCCCACTTTGCCTGTGGGACTGCCTCATTTACAGTTATCTAAATGGCTTCATCTCCTTAACATGCCAACAATTCCCAACAGTATGCATGCACTTCAAAGAAAGCAGGATTCATTTCTCCCCACTGTTCCTTTCTCATCCAGATTCAATCCGTACACTCTCAGTTACGTCTGTGTATATTAAACTGAGCTTTTCACTTGTATCAGCCATCTATGAAGCCTCAGCCAAAGCAGCAGCAGACATTAGCAGTAAAGCCAAGTTCATTAAACCACATAAATTAACATAATTGAAAATGGACGGCCTTTGCCAGCATGAACAAACATTAAATGTACATCTCCTTGAGAGACACTCACAAAGACCTGCAGCTGGGTCACGGTTAATAAAGCAAAGGAAATTCCACCATATTCAGCCACGAGACTTGGCTTGCAGTTGAACCTTTGGGACGAGGATCAAGTGATCTTTGTTACAAATTTCTAGCTTAAATAAATTCATGAAATATGCATGTTAGATTAATCACAATATTGGCCTCTAAAGTGCAGAAACACTCCAGAAATTTGACAGCAACAACGAGAGTACAAAAGTTCCCACAACATTCTGCAAAGAAAAGCCACGGAGTTATCAGACAACTATCATTAATAAAACGCGTTAACATAAGACGCCAAACATTGACTGGTTACAGGGAAATCTTCTTGTCTATGACACACAAACGAGGAAGCAGACACAAAGAAACAAGGTAGAAAGCAATAAAAATCTATATAATACTTACAGTCATATACAGTTCTGTGCAAAAGTTTTGGGCACATATTTATAGGGAGGGTGCCTGCACAGTATTGTATTCGTCAACGTGGAGTGGAGAGTGGGTTTGCAAATCTAGCTGGAGCAAAGGATGTTGAGAATGGCAAGGAAGGAGTGTTGCGGGAGGGGTGTGAGATGGGTAGCAGAGAAGGAGCGGTGAGGTGGGACAATAGTCCAGGTGCAGACACACCCAGCCCTGAGACACCAGGCAAGTACGTTTGATTCTAAACAGTTGGCTTATTGATCATTTCAGAATGTCTCTCTTATGTTTCCCACTCCTTCCTTTTTCCCAACCATGATTCTCTTCCCCCTGCCCCCTTCCCGCTCGCAGTCCACAATACAGACCCATATCAGAATCAGGTTTATCGTCACAACCATATGTCATGAGAATTGTTTTAGAGTGCAATAGATAAAGTTACAACAGTACCATGCAAAAGGCACCCTAGCTGTACATATGTGTCTCAGACATCTGCAGAGATATTGTATCTGGAATCTGGATGCATTCATTCTACTACAATTAAACACGATTGTTTCTTTGAACTTAGAATTGGAGGAAATCACGAAACACGAACACAAGAAACTTTCTCCACTTCAGTGTTCTGGTCTGTGATTAGATTAATAGTGTAACACTGTAAGCAGAACCAATTTACTGCAAAGGGAAATGATAGGAGAGGAGGGAAGGTCTGTGGTCTGGGCTGGACACAATCCTCAGCCTTAGTCACAGACAGAAGTGCTCTTCGAGCCAGCAGGTTCTGTATTTTTGGATAGTAATTATACTAGGGCCATAATCAAGGCTGTTCCGTGGGAAAAGAAGTTACTATAAAGTTATTCCCTGACTCTCAGATTCTAAAGCCAAGAGCTGGCAGGAAAGCGGTCATGTTATAAACATCAAACTGAGCTGTATTTGCTCTTCAAACTTGCAACTTGTAGTTTAAAAATAGATATGAGTGAGTACATTATTCACTTTACCCAGTGTTGCTGCTACCAGAAAAGTAGAGGGTTCCCAACCCAAGTTAACACTCTGTCATAAAGTGCAGAAATAGGCCCTTCAGCCTACTGAATCCATATCAATCACTGACACTAATCCTCAATTAACTATTTTATTCTTCCCTAACTATATGAAACTTCTGCCATATTCCAGCAGTTACCAACACAGTGGATGAAGTCTATGCTGGCTAATTAACCCACCAACTCATATCTTTAGCACGTGGGGAACACCGAAGCTGTCAGGCCTGCATAGGCAGGCACCTCCCAGTCTCCACTCAGCTAACAGGTGCCACCTGCCACTCATTTCCAACTCAGCACCTTAAGCCTATTTAAACACAGGTCTCACCCACAGCCCTTTGTTCATCATCGAACCAGCCAGTCTCAAACAGTTGCTCCTCGCCTTCAGTTACCTTGTTGCCTTGCTGTGTTAGGTACCTGTTCTCTCTTGTATTGTGGCCATTCGCTACTTGTTATTTTGCAGTTCGTTGGTAAAATACCGTTTTCTGCTAAATCATCTCTGCTGCTCTGATATTAGGTCAAGCCTCTTCTACATTTTCCGACACATAGTCACAAGGAGAACATCCAAACTCCACATAGAAGGCACCAGATGTTAGGGTGAAATATGGATCACTGGAGCCATGAGGCAGCAGTTTGACTAGCTGCACCTAAGGACATTCAGGCAACAATGAATCAAACACTCATCTTTTCCTCACACTGCAAGCGATACCTTGCTCCATCCCCGATGAGGTCACGTCTGTAATATGGTGAACAAGTTTGTATCCCAAGATATATCATGATATAAAGTATGCCAAAAGTTCACCAAGCTGATTCCTGGACCTGTGGGTTTGTCAGACGAGAACAGATTCATCAGATTGGGTCTGTAAACAATTAATGTTTCAGGCAGAGACTGAAACGTTGACTGTTAACTCTTTTCCATAGATGCTGCCCGGCCTGCTGAGTTCCTCCTTCATTTTGTGTGCGCTGCTTTGGATTTCCAGTATCTGCAGATTTTCTTGTGTTAAGTGTAGAAGCATAGGAGATGACCTCACTGAAACATTTTTTAAAATAGTGCTTGAATCGATGGATCAGGCATGTTTCCCACGGTTGGGCATCTGGAATCAGAGGTCAGTCTCGAAATAGTGAGCCATTCAGTACTGAATTGAGAAGAATTTCTTTTTCAGCCAGAGGATGAGGAATTTTTGGAATTCTCTAAATAATACGAATACAAAAGTACATTTTCTGGGTTTATTCAAGCTGCAGATTAATAAGTTTTTAGCTATTGGCATCAGCATTGGTTTAATATTGTCACTGTTGCGTTTGTTCACCTATAGATGTTGATAAGACCCGAAGCTAGGAGGTAGAACAAAGCCGGAACATGAAATAAACATTTATTCTATAAACCATAACATCGCATCCCAAAGTCGACTATTCAAATGTTTTACCCAAGATCATTCGAGACATTGTTAGGAACTTCAACCAAACAGTGAAAGCCAGCCTGAGATTGGTTGTCAGTGGACAAACAGGCATTGGTTGCTCCAGCTTACTGTAACACCTCTCCCCTTGAAGATAATTTCCTGTAGGATTTGAGCCGAGGGTTGACTTAAGCAGCTTGCGCTGGTGATCACTCCTTAGTGATAGCTGCCTGTCATTTTCTTGTTGTGATATTGCACGTGGCTGTGCTGATGCTGGTGGTTGGTTCAGTCAGGGTAAATCAAACACTTGCACGAGAAAGTGAAAGTCCAGCTCTGATGAACCTTTTATGCCTTCAGGGGCACATGACCGTAACTGGTTGATGTGTCGACATCAGTGATGTCTGTCTACAATAACTTCCTAGAACACTTTCCCCATTTGTTTGATATCTGACTTGGCACCCAGTGGTCTTGACTATTGTGATATTTCTAGCCCACACTGCAGCTCTGGGCTTGAGTGACTTCACCCTTTGACCAAAGTCTGTGTGGCTGCCTTTGTGCACCTCACCATCTGCTGTCTCAGATGTTCAACACCGTGGCAGTATTTCATCCAACAGTGTACAAAGTTTTCTTCCCAAAAGTGCTTCAGTTGGAGACTTCCCTCGAGGCCTGGATGCGGTGTAATTCATTACGTTAGCAGAAATGTGTTGAGAGACTTGGCCAATGCTCGTTCCACTCTAGATTTCAGAAGCCACCCTTTGAAGGCATCAACAAAACTTTCTGCTTTCTTTGCTTGGCCATTGGACAGTGGATGACATGGTGGTGAGCAGGTGTGGATAAAGCCATTGTTCTAGCAGAATTCAGCAATCTGCTCTGCACTCTATTCAGTGTTATTGTCAGAAAGAAGTGTTACTGAGATCTTAAAGCCGCCGAATATCAGCAGCTGTTGATTGGCAACCGTTGTTGCAGTTGACTTCATAGGTAGTACTTCTAGCCATTTAGAATAGCTGTCAACCTGGACAAGGTAGGTATACCCACTGATTAGACCAAAGAAGTCAATACTGTCATCAATTAACAAGTTACCTAGACATACCCTGCAGAAAAGGATCTGCAGCTGCTTCTGCTCCAATCTTGTTGATGGTGGCCAGAAGAC
The DNA here is from genome assembly GCF_030144855.1 of Hypanus sabinus. Lineage (NCBI taxonomy): Eukaryota > Metazoa > Chordata > Chondrichthyes > Myliobatiformes > Dasyatidae > Hypanus > Hypanus sabinus. Next base: position 31,805,915 of record NC_082726.1, on the reverse strand, counting down.
CTTCAGCAGCATCTGATACAAGTCAGTGGACTTCACAATAAATTGCAGCCACAAAAGCATCTTCGTTTTCAGTAACCCATTGATTCACAAGTCTGGAGAGAGTTTCTGCCTGATCAAGTTCCTGGGATTTCAAAACCATAGGCAACTAACATAGTTGCCCAACTTTGTAGATAGTTAGCTATACAGGTATACACAAGGATGCCTGTCTTAGACTTGAAGTTGGATAACAGTGGCTTGTGATCAGTAAGGAGAGTAAACCGTCTGCCATAAACCATCTTGTGGAATTACTTCATGGCAAAGATGATTCCCAAGGCTTTCTTCTTGATGTGTCCATAGTTCCTTTCTACTGTGGTCAGTGATATGGTTGCATATATGACAGCTTTTTTGGAAAGATCAAGGAAGATATGGGATATGACAACACCTACTCTGTTGTTGGACATACCCGATGCAACAACAATTGACAATCTAGTAAGTTAGAACAGTATATTTCTCACCTGATCAAAATGCCCTTGGCATTGTTCAGACCATTTCCACGCAGCACCATTGTTGAGCATGGCATTGAGTACCTCTCTCAGCCGGTGTATGGCCCAGGAGAATGCTGAATCATGACTGATGTTGCCCAAAAATGAATGCAAGGTGCAGGCATCTCTAAAACAGCAGCAATGTTTTAGGGAGCTGTGAGATTACCCTGCTTATCTATGATGAATCCCGGATATCTGACTGAAGACATCAGGAGGCTGCATTAAGTCACAGTCCACAGTCTTGCAGTTTGTTCAAATTATGGTCCGGGCATTGGCATAGCTGTGTCCGATCCATGCCCATCACAATGACGTGGTCGAGGTTAATGACAACACCATCAATACCACTCAGCATGGTGTTCTTAAGCTACTGGAAAATTGAAGGAACTGCCTTTACCCTGAAGATAGAAGAAGGAAAACAACCCCTAATGTGTTGTTATGGTGAAAAGCTCCTGTGACTTTTCCATTACTTCTGCTTGGTGGTCCTACTTCATAAAGTAGTGACCACCATTCAATTTTACGAGGAGACGGCAGGTACTGGTAATGGATACCGGTGTGCCTCCAGAGCCACACTGAGACCAGTTGAGAAGCCTACACACAACCTCACTGTACCATTGGTTTACTTGTTGATGAGTACTGGAGCTGCCCAATGAGAGTCATTGACAGCTTTGATCACACCAGTTTGTTACCAGCGATCTACAATTGGTAAGGCAGTGTGACCTTTAAACTCCTTGTAAATTTTGATGGCTTTAAAACATCTTGCCCTCGTGCTTATCTGCCGTGGGAGGCAGTGAAGGACAACAAAAGCCTACTTTGTGACCATGCCATTGGCATTTACTGCAAATGTGTTTCTTGTATTAGCAATTTCTTATGCAATGCCATGCAGCACAGTTCCAACACGCCATGGTTGGTGGCTTGGAGTTCTGCTGAATGATGATGTCTGGGCCACTGGAAACTGCGTTGATATAGTTCTGTTCGACCAGGTTGAAATCATGTTTCAGCTTGATCAACCACTGACATTCTTGAGTCATATCAGGATCTTGCTCCAGTCTGCCCAGGAGATGTTTGTGAATGTCTGCATTGCCAGGTGCTTGAAGTCCACAGATAAAAATCAGACATTTGAACTGTGTTTCAGTCATATTACTCAGCGTGAACTTTTCACATCTGCCATTGACAATACCAGATTATATGATGAAGTCATTGGCATAGTGTTCAATAAGTTTTAGGCAATGGTAGATGAGAGAAGAGAGATGATGGTTCCCAACAATGTTTGTTAGCTGTTGGACAATAGGTTAAGTGAGTTGTTAGGCATGATGACATAATGTTCATACTGAGCACTACCCAATTTTCTGAGCAAATCATGTGTCTTGCATGAGTCATCTTTACAGGTGAATTCAACCCAGAAGAAATCTAGGATTCAAATGCAACTCCCGCAGTGGTGACAAACTGGGAGCTAGTAAAGGACACAGCTGACTCATGATTTCTGCTCAGTGTTTGACACTGACGTCATTGGATTCACTGATAACCCGCTCTTCGTCCTCCCCTCAGATGCAGTGTATGATAACGATCCCACTGGCACCTCTTGGGCCTCAATAAGGGGAGAGGATCAACCCCAGGAGAATTGGTTTGCTCTTTGCAAAAGATCTTGTGGCACTATTTTGCACTTCAGTTGGGAAAGCAAATGAAGTTTCATTTGAAATGTGTCATCTCAGAGGCAGTGAATATGTAAATTGGCATTCCCTCAGCACTGAATTAGAACTGGATTATGTGGTCTGGTATAGGATTTGGACCTACTACCTTCTGACACAAAGAGGAACTGTCACAAAGCTAAAAATAGCACAAAGTCAATCTGTTTTCACCTCTTCCTGAATCTAATGGTTGTAAGTCCATACTTGGTTCAAATGGCTTTTCACCAAGTACATATTGGATAGTGACTAACAAACGCGTAGAAGAATATTATGGGGGAAGGAATGTGTATAGGAAAAGAAACATCAAACCAGGACTGATGTTCTCTTTCTTCCTATAAACCCTACGCTACAGTCACTAACAGGGAAACCTGGCCAGTTGCATGCTATCCCAGACACTGTTTAAAAGCCCAGCCTACCACACCAGTGAACCCACCTCCCCGATCATGGTATCCTAATTTACCCGGAGTGAAACACTGCCTGTGGTACCCCAAACAAATAAACCAGCTGAGGAGCTTTGACAGTCTGTTGGGGCAGTTCAAATGGCCAAGTAGCAGCTTCTTTCCTTCACATTGCTCAACACAGCTTATTCATCCGTGGTCAGATTACACATTGCAAGAGATACAACGATGTGGTGTGAGTTGGTGGAGCCAGATGTAAAACAATCAGTACATCTTCCTGCAAAGTTAGCCAAACAAGACACTAGCAAACTGCCCCAGAACAGACAATAGGAAACTTTCAGTCTGACTAAGGAGGACAGCAGATCTAAGAAGGTGCTGGTGAAACACAGCGACACTTTACTCTCAGCAAACAGAGCTACTAACGACTCTATTAATCACACTTTTTCTGGACAATGATCATTGCCTGTAACTTTCCTTTCAGAGCTGCGCTATTGAACTGCCTGTATGACCTGGTATTTTACAGGGGTGAACTGAAGTCTCGAAGGTACAGGATGATTGTGCTTGGCTTGTTTGAGCCAAATTGAGGTGGCACGGCCCACGTCCAAGAGCAAGGAAAGAGCCAATGTTAGGCTATTGCTAGAGTGGACTTGGAGCCAATTGAAAGTGGCAGATCCAAGGCAAGGTGAGGCAGAGTCGAAGCTGCGGGGCGCAGGCCCAAGAGCGAGGAACAAGCTGATGTTTGACTGATTTTAAGAACCAGCTGGGTATGGGCTGAATCGAGGCAGCAGAGCCCAGGTCTGAGAATAAGGAATGAACCAATGTTTGGCCAAGCTAAGTGCTGGGCCAGTCTGAAATGGTCAGAGTATCAGGGCCAAAGGTGAGGGTTGGGCCGGTCTTCAGCTCACTGCTCGGAGAGGTTTACTTGTCTCCGTGCTGAACTGAGGCTGTGGCCTACAATAACAGGCTCCTGGACCATCTGCAATGGTGACTGGCTGCGTGGCTGTGAACTTTAGTTCTGTGTGTTATTTGCTTACTTTTTATTATTTGCACGATTTGTTCTTTTTTTTGCACTTTGTGTTTGACTGTCTTCTTTTTAATGGGTTCTATTTTTTTGTTTTGTGGCTGCCTGTAGTGTGACAAATCTCAAGATTGTACATAACATACATACTTTGATAATAAATGTACTTTGAATGTATTATATTTATAATCATATCTTTAACATGGTAAATTTTCTGAAAATGGTTTATTGAAGTATTGTTAAACAAAATTTCATAGATGAAACGTCTCAACTGGGAAAATTAACCACCCATGTTCCTCTATAGGTGCTGTCTAGTGCACTAAGTTCCTCATACAGATTTGTGTTTTTTTTGGCAACAGCAAACTCTGTTAAAGAGGTAATTTTTATAAACGGAGGAGAGTTCATGCATCACTCAGGAAGTCAAGTGGAAATTGAAGGAGTGTAAAGACCTCAGTGGGTTTGCTGAATGCTCAAAATTTGATTTGGGGATAATGTTGGCCAGCGGACGCTTGTTACCAGCCCAGGGCTTTGCCATATTTCAAGCACGTTCTGATTCGGTAGTTTTAAATTCATGAAAAACAATAGCCTGACTCAAGGAAGACTGCATTTGTCTTCAGTGTAAGGAACTAGTAATGACTTCTTGTCCCAACTCTATTTAAATACATTCTCAGATGGCAAAATAACTGGTGGAGATGTGAAACTATCAAATCTCCATGGGTTTAATTAAAAACATTACAAAAAAATTTGTGAAGTCTTGAGTTTGTGCAGATTAACACACATGCTTTAAGAGATGGGGGGGGGGGCAGGGGCTGGGGGAAGATCCCTTAAATGGAACAAGCTAGGAATAATGGATCAATAAGACAGCCAGAGGCCGTGCAGTTTCATGTCTGTATATGGTCTGCTCTATTGTTAGCCTGTTGCAGAACCACTCACAATGCCACTTTGCCTAGAATGATCACCAACAATAGGAGACAGAGCACCGTGCCTCCTGTCAGACTTGGGCAGAGTTTGGCATGAGATTTTTTGCATGCCATTTGGATTACAGACACAATAATGAAAGAGTGCAAGGGATGTCTCTCCCTGGAGCTGAAGCACTCTGGGCACAGGGCATTCATCACCGTTTGTATTGCAATATACACTCAGTAGCCACTTTATTTAGGTACCTCCTGTGCCTAAAATGGCCACCGAGTGTACATTAGTGATCATCTACTGCTGTAGCCCATCAACTTCAAAGTTTGATGTATTGTGCATTCAGAGATGCTTTTCTATACACCACTGAGGTAACTTGAGGTTATTTGAGTTATTATTGCCTTCCTGTCAGCTTGAACCAGTTTGCCCATTCTTGTCTACCCTCCCTCATTTCACCCACAGAACTGCCACACACTGGATGAACAACAACTGAAGCTCTTGGTCATGTCTCCATGCTTTTACAAGAGTACCGGCAGCATAAACTAATGAGATCAAGAACTGATAATTCAACAATGATAGTAACATCACATCTGCAAGTCATGAACATCAGGTCCGGAGTCATTTTCCTTGACTAGTGAGTGTAAGGACAAAGGAGAAAACAGCAATTTGGAATCAAATCAAAGACACAGAGCAGGTGTGAAAAAACTGTAAGGAGAAAAAAAGGAACATGTAGAAGAGGTCACTGCATTTCAGCTACATTCTGGTCATTGAGAAGTTAATGAGTGGAAAAGAAGTGGGGAAATATGTACAAACATTTGTGACCCATGAGTTACAGGAACAACAGGCCCATTCATCACAATCAGAGTCACCCAGTTACACACAGAAAGATGGACAAAAAAGGTATGGTTTTAACCAGTTCATATTTTACTCGTCTACCAAACACAATTTATGGGAGCAATTGACTACAGTAAATCAGATGCTCCATCAACTCAGTAACTCCAGTTTTGAAGTTTCCTTTGCAGCTCAATGGACTTCTGTCCAGTGACAATTCCAGCAGTTCTTTCTTTATCACTCCCCAACATAATCAGCCCTCCAGGTTTGTCCAGGAGTGGGATGGAAACATTACTTGGAATTTATTATTTCTCTGGGTTTAAAAGGGGCCATGGCTGATAATTCCTGGTAAAAGTGGTGACTTCAGAAAACCAGTAACTCCCTTAGGTCAGCTCACTCACTCACTCACTCACTCACTCACTCACTCACTCAGTCCATTGCCAGAAATGCAAGCCTTGTTTAACAAGGTCTCTGACACACCTCTCAACTGGAACACACTGCTGAGAGGGTGGATTCTAGCATCCGCAAGAATCTCGTGTTGATATTTAAATCTTGATTGCCACAAGCAAGGACAGCATCAATATTCCAGATCATTCTCACATTTGACAAAAAGCCTTAGTCTTAAAACATTAACCATTTCACCTTTCACCAATACTGTCAGACCCGCTGAGCTTTTGCAGCATGTTCTTCTTGCATTACTGGATAGCCTGGGCTTGTTTTCCTGTGAGCAGAGGAGAGCTTTCAGGAGATATGCAAAAAATTGTGAGAGACATGGCAGGTAGTTAAAAAAAACAAAATTTCTCCATAAACAGAGGTACCTTTGATGAGTCACAAGGCACCTATCCTGCCTTGTGGCTATATGCACTCATGGGGGAAGGCTTCAGGAGTAAAACCTGAGGAAAAATCCAGAACTGGAGTCCCTGAGGCCAACCTACATTGAGTTCAATGCTAAACACAAAATACTCTGTAGAAGCTGAGGTCAAAGCATCACGTACAACACACTGGAGGAACTCAGCAGGTCGGGCAGCATCCGTGGAAATGAACAGTCAACATTTTGGGCCGAGACCCTTCATCAGGACTGCAGAGGGAGGGGGCAGAAGCCCTATAAAGAAGGTGGGTGGGGAGGGTAGGAAGGAGAAGGCTGGTAGGTGCCAGGTGAAAAACCAGTAAGGGGAAAGATCAAGGAGTGGGAGAGGGGAAGCAGGGAGGGGATAGGCAGGAAAGGTGAAGAAGGAATGCAATGGAAAAGCACTATGGGTAGTAGAAAGAGGCAGAACCATGAGGGAGATGATAGGCAGCTGGAGGAGGAGGTAGAGTGAAACAAATGGGGGAAGGGAGGGGGAGGGAATTACCAGAAGCTGGAGAATTCAATGTTCATGCCAAGGGGCTGGAGACTACCCAGACAGTATATGAGGTGTTGCTCCACCTCCCGGTTGCCACCCACTTCAACTCTGCTTCACATTCCCATTTGGATATGTCCATACATGGCCTCCTCTACTGCCATGATGAGGCCAAACTCAGGTTGGAGGAGCACTCCAACATCCCGACCAATAGAGGGCCTCAGAATGATGAGAAACAAGAGATTCGGTGAGAATTAAAAGAAAAGATTTTTTTTTCCACCCAGAGGTGGTTACAATTTGGAACACACTGCTGTGAGGGTGGTGGTGGTTGGGACTCTCATGATATTTAAGCCTTTGGGCCATCACTTAAATAACCAACGTATAAAAGTATAGAACACAGTGGATCAACCACTAAGACATAGCAGTGATGGGACAAGAGGAACAGTTCTGTGTCGTGTGACTATGACTCAATGAAAGGACCCAGCTCACTGCTACTGCAGACATACATGAGGCAAGGACTAGTCTGGGTGACTTTAGGTTGATTTGGCATCGATGGTCACCTCTGGGTCATTTCATTCAATATGCAGAAAGGGCAGTAAAGAAAACTGACCTATGTTTCTGTTGCCACGATCACAGTCTCACTGTTTTCCAAAGCCAAACACAGCCAAGGAAGCACTTTGTGCACTCACTGTTTGCGTAGGGAACCAAGACAGGCCACTTGGGCAGAGCACACTGTTAAGTGATAATGACCAAGTAAATTGGTTCAAACGTTGCATTGTAGGATAAATCATAAACACAAGAGATTCTGTGGATGCTGGAAGATCAGAGTAACATACAAAATGCTGGAGGAACGTCAGAGAGGAATAAAGAGTTGATGTCTCAGGCTGAGATCCTTCATCAAGGTTGGAAAGGAAAGGGGAAGAGGCCAGAATAAGAAGGTGGTGAGAGGGGAAGGAGTACAAGCTGGAAAATGATATGTGAAACCAAGTTAGGGAGATGAAGTGATCCACCACCCCGACCTCCCTGCTTCTCAATTCACCCCCAGCTCTCTAGGGTAGAGAATGAGAACTAATCACAAACTTTGGAAGAAATTCCTCCTCATCTCCAGCTTGAATAGACCACCCATCTTGAGGCTATGCCTCTCAGTTATAGACTTCTCCAGGGAGGAATCTATCCTCTAAGATATGTTAATTCTCATTCATTATCCTCACAACATCTAAGTACAGTTAGTACCAACATTTCAGCAGTTCATGGAAATACAACTTTATGGAATTCACTACCAAAGAAATTTGAGATGTGGATAAAAATTTGCTCTTATGGAATCTTTAGGAGAACAAAACATAAAAGAAGCAACAAACTTTGGTATTGTGATTTTTCTGTAACATGAACCCTTGGCAAAAAGTGGCAAAGGCTTTCTAGAAACACAGCTTCTCTGTAACAAAGGGGTACACTGTAATGTTCTATCCTTCTATTCTTCTAAGTATGGTAGGTACTGTCAAAATTCATCCCTCATCTCCAGTGCTCCCTGTTCTAACTATTTATTTCAACTATTCATTTTAGGTCTGTGAACTGATTTTCTATACCAGGTACCTTCAAACCTATACCCCTTATTTTATGCAGTTATATGTCACTTTACTAGAATACCTCATGAAGTCCAAATATACTATAAGCACTGGCTTCCCTTTATCCTCTATGCCAATTACATCCCCTAAAGAACTCACAAACAAGAGAAAATCTGCAGATGCTGGAAATCCAAGCAATGCACACAAAATGCTAGAGGAACTCAGCATTATGTGTGTTCCCTAAAGAACTCTAGTAGTTTTCTGTATTCCCTTTCATAACATAATTAGGCAGAACCAATGTGGTCTTAAGTTCTCAGTCTCTAGCCTTTCCTTAATAAAACATTCCAGCAATTTTTCCACCTAATTCCCCCTCCTTCTTGAAGGATCTTACCACATTTCCAATCCACTAGAGACTAAATTCACAGACTCAAACAATCAACATAACAACGATCAGAATTTAAGGCACATTGCTTGTGATATAATTGTTCGACATGACACAAATTGGTATTGTTTTATTACTGTCACGTACTGAGATATGGAGAAAAACTTAGTCTTGCAAGCCATCCATACAGATCATTTCAAAACAAAGTACCTTGAGGTAATACAAGGGGAAGCAATAACAGAATGCAGCATACAGTGTCACATTGACAGAGAAAGCAAGACAATAATGTGCAAGGACCATGGTTTTTGCATCCGGAAAGAGCAGATTAAGACAGTTTAACAATCAGAGCTTCTGTCAGTGACGCATCTGCTCATTACTGCACAGGTAAATTGGCGATGAACTCGTATTAGGAATTGAAACCATGACCCTCAGATTGAAGCAGAAACTGAGCTGACAATTATATGGGGAAAGGAGCTGAAATAAAGAAGGTATAAGAAATGGCAGTCAAGACACAATCAACACTCTTGACAAATATAATGTAACAGGAAATCCTGATGAGAGGCTCTGGAGGAGAAAAGAGCAACTGAGACAGTAAGAGTAACTGGGAACCGTGAGGTGGAGATGATGGAGTCCCTGTGGAAAACGCAGCTGTAATGAAGCATTAGTGGGAAAGTTTGCAGTTATGGTGGCCACATGGGAGATGTGTCGAAACTGAAAGAGCTGCTATTAAAATAAATCAATAAGTGATCATAAATGACCTGCCGTACTCTAGTCGAAAACACAATGTCCTGAAACCAACCGGAATCTGAAGCCGCTGGACATTATCATTATTAAAAGGGAGGGGGGGAATGTTGGCACCTAAAAAACCTGCAGTCTGTGCCCTGAAGACTAATTGTCTGCAGCAGTTGTTAAAAGTTAAGAGAAAATAAAAATTCCATCTTGATGCGTGAAAATGATTCCCAGATTCCCATCTGTTGCGTTTTGAAGGTACTCGTGTTACTGCTGCCCAAGCAGCTTGCAGCCCACACAGTGAGTTATCCCAGCTCACCATCACTCAGATCAGCCAACGGGAAGCCCCACTGATCCCTGGTTCTCAATCTGCAGCAGAAATACAATCTCATCCTCCATCCTGTGAGAACACTACACTGAGGTCCTGACACACTCCCGAAGACTGAAAAAAAAAGATTCAGTCTACTGTTCCGTCTGCAGATACTGTGGGTCCTAATCTGCGAGACATGAAAAGATTCAAACTGAGTTCTAATTCACCCGCACACATCTAAACGAGAAGCAGATTCACAGACGACAAACATCAAAAACAATGTGGAAAATGGTTATTTATGAAAATCAAAAAAAATCCAGATGCTGGAAATACGAAACAAAAATAGAAGATAATAGAAATATTTGGGAGACCAGACAGCATCCGTGGAAGGACGAAGAGAGAAAACAGGTTATGCTGAAGTTATAGAGAGGGTGGGGAGGGATGGATAGGACATTTCCTGACCTGCTGAATGTTTCAACATGCCAAGAGCTTCAGCCGGACTGCATGTTTCCACCATTTCCATGAAGAATATTCAATCACAATCATTATACATCAGAGTTTTAGTATTATTTTTGCCAATTCCTCTGATGTTCTCTCTCCTTTGTCACTCAGCTTCCCCATCCGTTTCCTTCCCAATGATCCTCTTCTGCTCTGTTATTGATTACAGGATGAAAACTGTTTGTCTGAACATCTCTCATTTTTCACTTTGTCTCCATCGCAGGGCACTGAAGCTCAGGCAATTCTTCCCCTGCGCCGTACTGACATGCACGCAACCTACCACAGAAAGACGTCAAGTCTTGTGAGTGAAATCTTTATGTGTGACCAATGTTGGGTCTACAACAGTAAAACTAATGGAAAATTTCCTGTAGGAAGCTCCTTCTTGTAGAAATGTGTATGCTGGTTCAAAACTGTGCTGAACTATACTGAAATATGCCTTTTGATGTTGTGTTTTATATTCTGGATTTTCACTCTGATTTTTTTGTTGCCATTTGCACATTTTTGTTCAGTGCATGGGGTGGGGGAGGGGGGCCTGATGTTTTTCTTTGAACAGATTGGTCCCATGGTTCATCTTTGTTTCGTGACTGTCTGTGGGAAGATGAATTTCAGGGTTGTATACTTCATACATACTTTGATACTAAATGTACTTTGAACACTTCTACTGCTGAGTTAATAGGCTAGGAGTACCTGGTTACAGAAACCAATGCAAGTTAGTCATTGGTAGCTACATTGCTTCATCGTGCCCCAAATTATGAAGAAGCCAAATAGGCCAAGTGCCAGTTTCAATAATATGAGATATTTCTACACCCACACAGTTCAATTACAGACTAAAGGAAACAAAAAATCATGCATTATTTAATTAAAATGGACTTAGACCTTTACTCATCAAAAGACATCACAGGCATTTTCTTAAGTTGAAGTGGCAATGAAGGAAGCCAATACAAGAGGCAATTAAGTAAATAACCAGCTAATATATTCTTAAGATATTATTTAAAGAGTAAATATTGGCAACAACATTCCCTGACATAACAGAAGGTAGACAGTTTGTCAGTTCTGTACAAGGAGTAACATCCTAACTTAAGTGGTCATGTCTCTGGAGTGGGACTTGATCACACCAGTACAGGGGTGTGACCTACAACCAAGGCACACTTGGTGGCTAAGAAATGCTTTAGTCCATTTGTAAAGCTGCCATTGTCAGACCCTGGGATTACTCACCATTCAGAAGAGACAAGTGAGAAGTATTTTATTAAACACAACAGTCCATGTTCCAAGCCCTCTCTAGTAATGACCCTACATCGTCAATGGCATCAGCTTTACCCCCAACTTCCACCCAGCCCTTAAATAACTTGGTCAATTTCTGACACCTCTCTCCCTTTTCTTGATCTGTCTCCATCTCTGGAGACAAACGACCTACCAATATCTTTCATAAACCTATCAACTCTCACAGCTATCTTGACTATACTTCTTCCTACCCTGACTCCTGTAAAAATGCCATTCCCTTTTCTCAGGCAACACGAGTGAATCTGCAGATGCTGAAAATAAATAAAAACACAAAATGCTGGCAGAACTCAGCAGGCCAGACAGCATCTATGGGAGGAGGTCAGTTCCTTTGTCTCTGCTGCATCTGTTCCCTGGATGAGGCTTTCCTTTCCAGAATATCAGAGATGTCCTTCTTCTTCAAAGAAAGGGATTTCCTTACCTCTACCACTGATGCTGCCCTCACCCATCTTTCTGGCACCTTAACAAGGTTAGATTTCCTCTTGACTTCACGTACCATCCCATGAGCTTCCATATCCATGACAACATTCTCCACAACTTCTACCATCTTCAAAGGGATCCTATCAAACATATCTTTACCACTATTTTGTATGTGTTGCTCTGGAATTTCAGCATCAGCAGCATCTCTTGTGCTTAGTATTTTATTCATGCAATGTTGTTTTACCTGGAAATCAGGAACGTCAGCTCATCTCCACATCCTTTGATCTTGTTCTGAGCATCCAAGTGCGTCATTCCATCAGTTTTTTCTCCATCAATGTCCAAGATTACATCCCCAACACACAGCTTGGCAGCCTCCGCTTTACTCCCTGGAGTTATCTGACAACATAAAGTTGAGATTTTAATTACCAAAATATAAAGTCAAGGCAGGGGAGGGGTGATGCAGTGAGCGTGCACTGTTCTCGATGGCATTTATATGTGCGGCTCACATTCTGTTCTTAATTCCATTTGAGAAAAACACGCCTAATTCTGTATTTGCTGACCTATCCCCTAAGGGCAGAATGTTAGAACACAGCACAGCCATTCACATAGGTAGTGTCATTATAAAGCAGATATTTACAATGACAAATAAGGTGTTAAGAAAGTGGCACAAATGGAGAATCATCAAAGGTTGCTAATTCAATATTTCACCAAAGAGGACATGATTCCAACAGCCAAGTATTAACATAGAGTTAAGTATGTAAACTTCAAATTTTTGTGCATAAAATTGAGAAATTAATCAAATTTATTTATCAATCATAAGCCTTCTGCTAGAGGAGATACCAAAAGACGTTAGATAACAATCAAAAGATAAAAGCTCATTCTCTCTTGATGGAATTCTTCACAAACTCTCACTACACATTTTCCTCAAATATTTGCTGAATTAACTCTATTTTCGCTTCCAATGGAAATAGTAGATAAATCAAAAGGGCAGCAAAAACCCAGGCAGCTCCTTGAATGGTGCAGCTTGTTGACACAACAATGGATCCAGCTCTGGCCAGTAATCAAATGCCCCACAGCACAGTGCATAATAGTGGCTGAAAACAGCACGTTTCAACTCTCACGTGTTGACTTTACTTGGAGCATCTTAGATCACAAGTCATAGGAGCAAAACTAAACCATTCAGCCCATCGAGTTTTCTCATCATTTCATCATGGCTGATTTATTATTCCTTTCAACCCTATTTTCTCACCCTCTCCCCGAAACCTTTGACACCCTTACTAATCAAGAATTTCTCCACTACTGGAAGCCTGCTCTCCATATAGACTCTATCCAGGCTTTTCAAGATTCAGTAGGTTTTATTGAAATTCCCCTCTCATCCTTCTAAACATTAGTAAATACAGGTCCAGCGCCATCAAACACTCCTCACACATTGATCTTTCATCCCAGAGATTGTTCTTGAAAGCCTCCCCTGGACCCTCTCCAATTCCAGAGTATTCTTCCTTAGATATGTGGCACAAAACTCCTCACAATGTTCAAAATGTAGTCTAATGAACACCTTATAAAACCTCAGCATTACATTCTTGCCATAACATGATTGATCACACCATCTTCTCCACTGGACTGCCATATACATCTGCTCTCATCCACCCCATACTCATCTATCCAGTGGCAACAACCTCCAACAACTGGCAAGTTGCTGACATGAGCTCCAATAACTCATGCCCTCACTCCAGCAACATTTCAATTGGGTCTCTCAAAGATCTATCCTCGCACCAGTCACCTACACACTGGGTCATCAACTTCATAACGCAGAGCAAGATACCATGGGTAGTTGACATTACACCAATTCCCCTCACAAATCACTCCCTTGTCTACCATCTGAGTTTTCTGATACACAGTTCTGGGCAAATTTCCACCAGCTAAGTACTCAAAAGGTACTCAAAATCCTCCATACCTGTAATATCTATCCACAATAACCGACTCCAAACTTTCTCTGCTGACTGACTGAAACTAATCTAAACCACAAACAATTCTAGTGGGGTTTATTATCACAGAAGGAGGCTCATACCTCCATCAAAATAAAAAGCAAAATACTGCAGATTCTGTATATCCAAAATGAAGCAAAGGGCAGTTCCGACAGCATCTGTGGAGATATTAACGTTTCAAGTCAATATGCTTCATACAAAACTTTTCTGCCATCCAGTGAAAACATTAATCATGTATTTCCACTAATGCCACTTGGTCTAAGAACTCCCACAACTTTTTCCAGCTCAGCCTTTGTTCCTATGAAGCAACTGCATAGAGTCGAGTGTGATCCCAAACATTCTGTGTGGAGTCTGCATGCGCTCCCTGTGAGCCAATGGATTCTGCTTTATTCCCAACAATATGCCAGTGGGTGAAAGATTACCAGAAAGGTAAATGAATCAAAGGGGAGTCGATTGATATGTGAGAGAAAAAACATTTCAGGGATAAAGGCAAATAAGAGGGTAAATGAGACTGACATGATTACCCTGAAAGCTTGGCATGGCCACAGTGGACAAAGTAGTCTCCTTCTGTATCACTGAGTGTAAAAGGGCTGTGCATCAGCAGAAAACACCAGTATTGAGTTTCACTGTTCACTCACCCATGAAACAAAGAATAGTACAGAACAGTACAAAGCCTTTGGCCCACCATGTTGTCCCCACCTTTTGACCTACAAACAAAACCAATTTAACTGTTCCCTCCTACATAGCGGACTATCCTCCATTTCTCTTTCATCCATATGCCAATCTAAAAGTCTCTTAAATGTCCCTAATGTATCTGTCTCTACCATCACTGCCAGTGATTTCCATGCACTCACCACTGTGTAAGAAAAACTTATCTCTGACATCCCCCCTATTAACACCAGTGAACATAGTTTTAAGGTGCTTGTAAGTAGGTAGAGATGTCAGGGCAAGTTTCTTTTAAGCAGAGAGTGGTGAATGCATGGAATGGGTTGCCAGCAACAGTGGTGGAGGTGGATACGATAGGATCTTTTAAGAAACTCCTGGATAGGTACATGGAACTCAGAAAAATAGAGGGCTATGGGTAACTGTAGGTAATTTCTAAGTATATGTTTGGCACAGCATTGTGGCTGAAGGGCCTGTATTGTGCAGTATCTATGTTTCTATGCTTTCTTCCAATCACCATAAAATTATCCCCTCTTGTATTATCCATTTCCACCCTGGGGAAAAGATACTCGAACTATGCTTCATCCTATACATCTCTATCCTCTCAACCTCCTTCACACCGAAGAGGAAAGTTCTATCTTGCTGAACTTTTCCTCATTAGATATGCTCTCTAATCCAGGCAATACATCTGGTAAGTCTCCTTTGCACCCTCTCTAAAGCCTCCACATCTCCACATGAGGCAACTGGAACTGAACACAATATTCCAAGCATGGTCCGACCAGAGTTTCATAAAGCCACAACATTACCTCGCAGCTCTTGAACTCAATCCCAATAATAATGAAGGCCAACACACCATACACTGTCTTAAGCATCCTATCAACTTGTGTGGCAACTTTAAGATCTATGGACAGAGACCCCAAGATCCCTCATTAAACTATGCCCCTCCTGCCCCCCCCCCCCCCCCCCGCAAAAGCTCTTTAGCTGTGAAAGCTTCATTTTGATCTTTCATGGAGTCACATACCAGATAAATTGTGTGTGCTGACTACCAAACACCAAGCACCATTTTATCCTTTCCAAGTCCCCTCAGATTCTACCTCTCACTTACACACTTGAGGCATTAACCTATCAGCTTCCACATCTTTAGGATGCAGGAGAAAACCAAAGCACCCAAAAGAAGCCCACACAGTCACAGGGAGAATGTGTTTCAACAGGTCAGGATTGAACACTGGTCACTGGAGTAGTGAAGCAGCAATACTTACCGAATCAGCGTACCATTCTACCTCAGACCTTACAGTAATCATTCCTAGACCAGACACCATAAGACATAGGAGCAGAATTAGGCCACTTGGCCCATCAATGCCTTCCACATTCGTAAAACATCCATAACAGTTGTCTCACCATATTTGCCTTCCACTCTATGTGGCCCTTAAAACCAGTCTATAATTTATGAGGTCCATCAAAACTTGTGGATATCACACATCTGAAGCACTCTCAGATATGTCCTAATCTTGAATAGTTTGCATTGATGTATTAGGGCACAATCCACGTTACAACCATTAGGATCAGAATGTACTGGTTTAAAAAGATAATAAAAGAACATTAGGATGTCATTAAATTGCTTTAGAATCAGATTTATTACCACTGCCTTATACAATGTGAAATTTGTTGTTTTATGACAGCAGTACAGTGCAAAGACAAAAAAAATAACTATAAATTACTAAAGGAGTAGTCCATTAAAAAAAGCCAAAATGATGTAGTACTCATGCATTGCTCAGAAATCTAATGGCAGAGGGGACAAAGCTGTTCCTAAATAATTTAGTGTAGGCCTTCATGCTCCTGTACCTCCCACCTAACCGTAATAACAAAAAAAAGTGATATCCCAAACAGTGAGTATCCTTAATGTTGGATGCACCTCTTGAAGATGTCCTCATTGCTGGGGACAGTTGTGCCCATGATGGAGCTGGTTGACAGTATAGCCCTCTGCAGCCTCTTGTGATCCTTTGCATTGGAGCCTCTATACCAGGCTATGCAACCTCTCAGAATGCTCTCCACTGTACATCCATAAAACTTTGCAAAAGTCTTTGGTGGCATACCCAATTTCTTCAAATTCCTAACAAAGTATAGCTGCTGGTGTGTCTTCTTCGTGATTGCGTCAATTTGTTGGACCCAGGATAGATCCTCTGAGAGGTTGATGCCCAAAAACTTGAAGCTGCTTATCCTTCCACCACAGACCCCTCAATGAGAACTGGTGTCTGTTCTCCCAGCTCCCCCCTCCTCAAGTCTACAATCAACTCCTTGGTCTGGCTGATGCCATGGATACAGGTCTTCACCTGGTTGTGAATGCTCAACATATGGCAGTCCATACATACAAACAAGTCTTTAGGTACCGACGGGATTGGGTGGGGACACAGGCACCTTCTCCCAGTTGGGAATGAGACATTTCTACATCCCTTCTCTCACCCTGCCACTGAACTGAAAGAGTCAGGGGCTGGGTCAAGCAGTGTTGCAGAGTTGAGCTGACTCACTCACTGAGGTCAGCTGGTAGCCTGCCAGTTCTCCCATCACCACTATTTCTGTGATCCTCTCCCACACACCATTGTTATTATCAAAGTACTTATATGTCACCATATACAACACTAACATTCATTGTCTTGCAAGCATTCTAAATATACCCATAGAATAATAACCATAACAGAATCAGTGAAAGACTGCACCAACTTGTGCGTTTAACTAGCATGCAAAAGACAACAAACTGTACAAATACAAAATGAAATAATAAATAAAAAAGGATTAAGTATTGAGAACATGAGACGAACAGTCCTTGGAACTGAGTTCATTGACTGTGGGAACATTTCGATGATGGAGCAGGGGAAGTTGAATGAAGTTATCCCCTTTGATTCAAGAGACTGACGGTTGAAGGGTAATAACTGTTCCTGAACCTGGTGGTGTGAGTCCTGAGGCTCCTGTAGCTTCTTCCAGATGGAAGCAGCAAGAAGGGAGCACAACCTGGGTGGTGGGTGTCCCTGATGATGGATGCTGCTTTCCTACGACAGCATTTCATGGCAAAGAGCTCAGTGCTGGGGAGGACTTTACCCATGATGGACTGGGTTCACTTTTGACTTATGAACAGTTTAGATTATGAACAGAGTCCTGCCTGAATGAGGGAGGAAGGAATACTGTAGGAAGATACACTGATGTGGCTGTGCTCAATGTTAGAACACAAACAGCAGCATTTGATTAAACAGCTTATGTTTTGTTTTTGCTACAAAGACAGGCAACCATTCCAAAACAAGTAATTCCAGGGGACTAAGCAAAGAGGTTTGGCTAACAACATGGTTTTTAAATTGGCCCAACTGTGGGATGTGGTTTTACATCTTGCAGGCAGTTGGGAAACATGCAGCTACAAAATCATAATATACTTTAAAAAGTAAATACTCAACAGCTATAGCACAGTACTGGTAAGGGAATGAGGAGTGCCAAGTTACCATGAGGCCACCTGGCTTGAATTTTGTGTCATGCACAAAGCCGACAACCTCGTCTACTGGATGGATGAAATCAAGATGGAAGAGGTAGGTCAAATTATTGGAAAGGTGCAAGCCAAGGTGGAGTTTCAGAAAGATGGGTTCTCAGTCACTAACAACTGGACCTCAGCTCAGCAATGTCATAACCAGAGCAGAGCAAGCTTAATGGGGTAGAGTTTGACAAGTACAGAAGATGTATTAAATCTGCAGTGAACCTTGTATGCTGCGCTCAAAAAATGCATATAATTCACGTCACCAGATTATGAAAGGGACATAGACAACCTGATGGGGATGCAGAGAGGATCTATAAAGAAGATACTTGAAAAACAAGGGTGTACACATCAGGAAAAGATGAACAGACAGCAACTCTTTGAGAAGAGGTGGCATGGGGATGACTGCGGTTGCTGGATTGGATGGAGAAAGAGTTTCCGTAGATGGGGAAGAGCAACACCAGATGCCATCAATTACCGGAGCTCATCCCAAGGGTTTTAACAGTAACTTCTTTACCCAATGTGCGATTAGAAAGATGGAAATGGTTCAGACTGGGATGGCTCAAAAGTTAACAATATACAGTAGATGAATTTAAGGGAGCCTGGAAATGTTTAGGAGTGGGGCTCAAGAGACTGCAGATGCTGCGATCTGGAGCAAAAAAAATCTGCTTAAGGAACTCAGCAGGTTGGGCAGCATCTGTGTGGTCTAAAGGAAGCTTCAACGTTTGAGAGTGGAGAAGGAAGACGGCCTGTATAATGAGGGGAGGGAAAGCTGTTGATTGGTCAAATGAGGAGGGGTAAAGGATTATGAGCCAATGAAGCCAGGTTAAGTACGGAGACAGAAGTAGGTGAATGAGAATTGGAGATGGGGGGGGGGGGGGCACAAAGGGCTGCAGTGATAGACTGTATTGGCTTGATTTATTATTGTCACATGTACCATAATGCAGTGAAAAGCTCCTCTTGCATAGTGTTCATACAGATCAAATTAATATACAGTGCATGGGGCTAGAACAAAGAAAGACAATAACAATGCAATAGAAAGTATAAAAGCTCCCAGAAAATGCCATGTAGGTAAACAGTAAAGTACAAGATCATGCAACACACACAAAATGCTGGTGGAACACAGCAGGCCAGGCAGCATCTATAGGAAGAAGTACAGTTGACGTTTCGGGCCAAGAACCTTCAGCAGGATGCTTTAATTTCCAGCACCTGCAGATTTCCTCATGTTTGCATGAAGTACAAGATCATGATGAGTTAGATTGTGAAGCCAAGAATCCATATTATCATAAAAGAGGTCCATTCAAGAGTCTGATAATAGTGGGTTAGAAGATGTCCAAGCCTGGTGGTATGTGCTTTCAGGCTTTTGTATCTTCTGCCTGCTGGGAATGGGGAAGGACAGAAGTTCAGGGTAGATGGGGCCTTTGATGATGTTAGTTATTTTACTCAGGCATAGGCAAAGACCATTGAGGGAAGCAGGTTTCTCTGATGTACTGACCCATGTCCACAACTGTCTGCAGGCAGAACAGTTGCCATGCCAGGCCATCATGCATCCAGACAGATTGCTTTCAGGATCTGAGAGTCTCAAGCAGAATACACACAACAACAAGGACTGGCTGTTTCCTCACTTATGCCCTTTACAATCCTATCAAACTTTCACCAAGGTTACTCATTCATCTCATACTAATGCAGGCGGTTGGTGGGCAGGCTGCTACAGTCAACAGCAAAGGTGTCAGTTACACCTATTACTAATCAAGAAGGCAGGAGGCCCGAAGACGTTAACAGTGAAGGTAAGAGAATACGAGCTTCAGCAGTCACCTCCGGTTTTGACCCATTTCAGTATTAGAGGATGCGTATCCACAGTATAATTTCAGCGCCGAGGTTTGTGTATGCAAAGCGTCATTTCTGTGACTGAGGCTCACAAGAAGACTGCACAATTTCAAGAAAGATACATCAAAACCAGAATTGCAGGGAAATCCAGAAAAGTGTTTAACAATCAGATCTTTCAAAAACAAACTTTTTGAAAACAAAACACTGAGGACTGGCAAGGTAGCATAGTGGTGAGCCCAACGCTTTACAATTCAGGTGATCTGGGTTCAATTCCTGCCACTGCCTGTAAAGAGTTTGTTTGTTCTCCCCATAACTGTGTGGGTTTCCTCCCACAGTCCAAAGATGTACTGGTTGGTAAGTTAATTGGTCATTGCAAATTGTCCCTTTCTAGACAAGGGTTAAATCAGAGGTTGCTGGCAATGTTCCCTCTAATCTGTAAAGACTAGTGTGCACAAAAAGCTTCTGCTGTGCAATTTTTTTTTGCCCAATGACAAGAGCAGACTGAATTTTATATATGAAGTTATTCATTTTAACAGCTAGCAAAACACTGTCAATAAGAATTTTGATCTCCTGAGTTTGATTGCTTTGCTCTCATTCATCTGCACTCACAAAACATACATAGCAAACCTGTAGTGGATGATGAAAGATTTTCCTCGCTGAAGCTTTTGCATACCACCTATGTGATTTGCTTGCTAAATGACGCTTTAAAAAGTCTCCAAATCTCAGTCCACTTCTTCCCACTTGCAAATTCTCAGCAACTTTTGCATCGTGACAGCACACACAGGTAACACCAGTTTCTGTATTGTACCTAAATATTTCTCGTATCTGCTTGTTCCTGACCTCATGAGCTTTCGGTGTAGCAGTTTCTGCTGTTTCATGAAGCCATTCCACTTTAAATGAACTAGCAGTTCTTTTGCACCTCACACCCTTTGCTTCTTTAGAATTCGACACAGTGAATCAACAATTTATTCAATAAAAACAGTATAAATGAACCAGCTTTCAAATCTGCAGGCACATCATTGCAAATGCCACATTGTGAACACTGTCCACATCAGAAACAAGAAAAGGAAATGCAATTGTGTACAATTGTGAAATACACTTAACCTTAACATGCCATCAAGGTAGAGGGAGACAACATTTTGTAAGCAGTTTAAGTTCCTTTGTGCATGAGCATATACGCACACCTTAGAGGGAACATTGGCAACACGGATTGAAGAGCCTATTCCACACTCTAGCTCAATAAATAAATAAATTCACAACACAGTGCACTAAAATGCTACTCTATGCAAAAGAATTTCCAAATCTTTGCTCAAAGAACAATTATATATTTGCTTGGCCCCAACATGGGCTACTTCCAGACACAAAATTCCTGTTAGAAAGACTGAGATACTCAGGAAGCCAATGTCCATAAGTGCCAAGGATGGTGTTGTGGAATGCTGGGATACAGAATGGAATGCGGCCTCAATCCCACCCAAAGATCTTTGTATTAGATCCTGTATGCCAACATTGCTTCATGCAAAAGAAGTGCGCACAGATTCTTTGTAAATCAGGAGCAAGCAGAATCTGCTGCAGATTTACAGCTCAGTTTAGTCGACATGACTTTTTGGATATTGACACAACAGTTTGGATATTGACACAAGCTTTTGACTCTCCAGCCAGTTACGCTTTAAAAATGTGACAACACTGTATTCTGTAAGGCTATGAAGACAAAGATGTAGCAACAGAAGAGGGAGTGGCATTTGTTTGAGAAGAGAGGATGTTCCAAGGCTAAGACCCTCAGAAGTTTGTTTGAAATAAACCGGTTGGAATATGGAAAAGAGATTGTGCAATATCAAAATGCCCATGGTCTGAAGCAAATCGCTAATCTGACACATCTGAGAACCTTAGTACAGACTACAGACTAGTTTAACTACAGCTCCAGTTGCTAACTCCATGTGCAGAGCTACATGGTAAAAGCGGGAGATAAACTTCTTTCAAGTGATCTGTTGAGTACATTTTGGATTTATGAGGAACATACTCTTGGACTCCTGGCAAGAACACAAGAGGCTTGGCAGACACAAAAGTTGATCTTGAATTGCGGAGACTTAACAACTTGGCCACCAACGCTCTGCAGTGGAATCCAGTCAACTCATCCAGCTCTGAGACATACAAATTTGAATCCTGTTTGGGACAAAGCAGAGCTGAATGAGTCCATCACCAAGTGGGCCTGTGTTCAGCACAACACAGGAGATCCCACTGGAGGAATTAGAACACAATTTCTAACACAATTCATTAAAAGCACCAAATTTCTTGGTGTTCGCCTGACAGAGAATCTCACCCCGTCTCTCAACACCAGCTCCATAGCCAAGAAAGCCCAGCAGTGTCTCTACTTTCTGCTAAGGCTGAGAAAAGTCCATCTTCCACCCCCCATCCTCACCACATTCTACAGAGGATGTATCGAGAGTATCTTGAGCAGCTGCATTACTGCCTGGTTTGGAAATTGCACCGTCTCAGATTGCAAGACCCTGCAGCAGATAGTGAGGTCAGCTGAAGGGATCATCAGGGTCTCCCTTCCTGCCATTACAGACATTTACACCACACGCTACATCCGCAAAGCTAACAACATTGTGAACAACCCTACGCACCCCTCACACAAACTCTTCTCCCTCCTGCCGTCTGGCAAAAGTTACCGAAGCATTCGGGCTCTCACAACCAGAATGTGTAACAGTTACAGTACTTCTCCCAAGCTATTAGACTCTTCAATACCCAGAGTCTACACACACACACTTCCTTTGCAATTTTTGCTCATTTCTTTCTCAATTCCTGCTAAAACATTGTTTACATTTACATCATTATTATATTGTAATTTGCCCTTTACTATGCCTATTGTCTCTTTTATTCATTATTGTACCGTTGCACTGTTTTGTGTACTTTATGTAGTCCCGTGTAGGCCTGAGGTCTAGTGTAGTTTTGTGTTCTTTCAGGTAGTCTAGTGTAGTTTTGTGTTGTTTCATGTAGCACCATGGTCCTAGAGGAACGTTGTTTCATTTTTACTGTGCACTGTACCAGCAGTTATGGTTGAAATGACAATAAAAGCGACTTGACTTGACAACTCATGCATGAATCAGTAATCTTTGTTGAAAGTGGTGCCAGAAAGGCCACTGTTAACTAAGGTAGCATCCATGGCATTAACAGAGTGTTTCAACTCCGCCACGTTAATCACAATTAAATTTCTGGCATACAATGTGCAACTGTAGAGCAAGAGTGTTTGCTCCCATCATTACAGGAAGCATCTCAATACAGGAAGATCTGACACAGACCCAATTCTAACCACAACAGCTGGATTCATTGTTGGAGTCAGAAGGACCACCTTATTCTCAACAACATGGAGAGATAGTTTCATCTCCTCACTTAAATCCCCAAATCCAGTGTACACAAAATAATTCAAATTATTTCTTACATCAACGGATGCATTTACCCACAATGGCCCAGAAGTTTAAATGCTTTTATTTGATGAGATAAATGAATAAATGAAAGTACCCTTTTCCATAGACACTGCCTGGCCTGCTGTGTTCCAGCATTTTGTGTGTGTTGCTTGGATTTCCAGCACCTGCAAATTTTCTCATTTGTGAAATGAAAGTAAATGATTAATTTGACAATTGATAAAGTTTATGTACATTCTGGCTAAATTTAGCTGCTGTTTACTCTAAGACACTGCTTGCTTCTTTATGGAATGCCTTTGGTCCAGGTCTTTGGAGCAAAAACATAACTAATATGATCACAAAACCCTATCCACGGCACTGTGGGAGTTTATGACAGCTCCGTGGGTCTTGGAAACGGGTGGCGGGAGGATCTCCCTGGGCAGACTGCCTGGCAATGTTTAGGGGGTATGTTCGTGCCCGGATAACTATTGAAAAGGAACACGCGCAGTCCACAGCGGCCTTGGAGGAGTTTCGAGACCGTTGGGCTCCGCAGGGTGTAAATGCCATCGTGGATAGGGATGGCAACATTCTGGTGTAATGTCTATTGTCTATTTGTAGTGCAGTAATTGTGTTTGCCACTGTTTTGTATATATTGTATAGCACCGAAATTTGTAATAAAGGATTTTGTAATAAAAAAAAAGTGCTGGTGAAGTTCACCAACTACTTGCTGCTGGCCAATGAAGCAAAGAAAACAACTAAATAGTTTGTTAGTCACACTTTTTCTGGTAAATGATCACCACAAACAATAGCCTGTAACTTCCCTTTGGACATGGCAGGACCAAAGCAACGGGCCCATTGCCAAGAGCAAGGAAAAAGCCGTTTCAATCAATTAAGTGTTGGGCCAAACTGGAAAGATCGGGTAGAGGCCAAATCAGGGTGGTGGTGTCCAGCACCCAGAGCACATCAAAGTGACCAAACCTGATGTTTGGACAACAAATCAAGTGTCAGCCAGATTAAAAAGGTCAGGGTGTTGGGACCTGAGATGAGGAATGGGACAGTTCAGCTTGCTACTTCACAACATTTACTCGTCTCTGTGCTGAAGTGAGGCTATGAGGGTGTCTGTGTCTGGACTCTCTTTTATGGACTTTAGTCCCAAACACTGTTTGCTTGCTTTTATATTTGTACTATTTGGTTTTTTTCTCTCTGCACATTGGATGCTTGACCATTTAAAAAAAAAATAGGTTCTACTGGGTTTCTTTGTTTTGTGGCTGCCTGCAAAAAGAAGAATCTCAAGGTTGTATACTGTATACATACCTTGATAATAAATGTACTTTGAATTTTGAGTGTAGTGTATTCACTACAAGGTGCAATGTTCAAGGAGATAGGACCACCTTAAGGGCACCAAATGCTGGCTTTATCAATGATCCCAGAAATGTTCCTTAATGTATCCAAATTGGAAATTAAACTCTTTGGAGCTCATTCTATAGGAATACTCAGTGAGGAGCAGCTGAGGGTCTCACAACAGCAGGCTCCACTATGTCTGATCACAGCTTTGCCACATAAAAGAACCAAGCTCACATGACAACGATACAGAGCCAAGTTCCAAAGGACTGGCACTGTCGATGTGGCCTGTATCAAGAGACGATCACACTAAGGAGATTTCTCAAAGAGTGTTAAAGACTGACTGGAACAAGATGAAAACAATCTTATCAGTTATGTCCTAACAGTACAACTAAGACATTTGCTCTTAAAAGCACTACAAAAAAAAAGTTTTTTTGCAAGATTAAGACAAGTGGTTGCTCTAAAAAAATTGAGAGGGCCATATAAGGTCTGGCACTTCTGTCCTCTGCCCTCTCTCCTCTTTTAAACTTTCCTCTTTCAAATATATTTTAGCTTGCAATTTACAAGATATCCTGGCAGTTAATTCACAACTAAGCCTGGTTAGGAAGTCAGTGTTCCACAAAGGATAAATTTTGCTACTTACATCCCCTCCCTCCAGTCCTTGTTCTTTAGTGCACTGGTACTAAACTGGTAATCATTGAATTGTTAACAACTCATTAAACTGAGGTAAAGGCTTCTCCAGTCCCCTCACTCCTCAGTTTTCAATACACATGGTACATATCTGCTCCAAAAAGATTGGTGGGGGGGGGGCAAATTCTTAAAGGAGAGAAGGAATATAAAAACATGAAGGGGTTTAGGAAGAAAATCCTAGAGACGGAGTGAAGAAAGGTGGAAAATGTACAAGGTGCCATAGTGGAAAGACAGTGAGAGGTCATGAGCTCTAGATTAATTACAGAAGAGGAAGTGTTTGCTGTCTTGAGGCAAATTACTGTGGGTAAGTCCACAGAGTCTGTAAAGGTATTCCCTCAGAGCTTGTGAGAGGCTGGTACAGAAATTGCAAGGGCTCCAGCAGAAGATAAGATTCTAAAGGACTGGTGAATAGTTGATGTTGTTCTGTTGTTTAAAAAGGCTTAAGAATAAGCTGGGAAATTATAGGACAGGGTGTCTGATATCAGTAGAGGGTAAATTACTGAAAGGTATTCTACGGGACTCTACATTCAATTATTTGGTTAGACAGAGACTGATTAGGGATAGTCAGCGTGGCTTTGTGCGAGGTAGATCCTGTCAAATCTATGTTAGAGTTTTTCAAGGAGGTTACCGTGCAAGTTGATGATGGAAAGGTAGAGTCTACTGTCTACGTGGACTTCAGCAAGACCTCTGAAAGGATCCCAGTGGGAGTTTCATCAAAACAGTTCAGTCACTTGGCAGTCAGATGAGGTCGTAAATTGAATTCGACATAGGCTTTGTGAGAAAAATCAGAGTGGTAGTCGATGGCTGCCTCTCTGACTGAAGGCCTGTGGCTAGTGGTGAGCTGCAGCCATTGGTGCTGGGCCCATTGTTTGTCATCTATACCAACAATCTGGATGATAATATGCTAAACTGGATCAACAAATTTGCAGATGACACCAAGATTGGGGGTGTAGTGGACAGCGATGAATGCTATCAAAGCCAACAGTGTGATCTGGACCAGCTGGAAAAATTGGCTGCAAAATGACAAATGCAGTTTAATGCAGACAAGTGTAAGATGTTGCACTTAGAGGGAACAAACCAGGATACGACTCATACAGCGAACAGCAGAGCATTGAGGACTGAGGTCGTCAGAGTGATCTGGAAGTAGAGATCCATAATTCCTTGAAAGTGGCGTCTCAGGTAGATAGGGTCATAAAAAGAGCTCTTGGAACACTGGACTCCATAAATCAAAGTATTGAGTACAGGAATTGGGATGTTATGCTAAAATTGGTAAGGCTTAATTTGGAATATTGTGTATAGTTCTGGTTACTTACCTACAGGAAAGATGACAATAAGATTGAAAGAGTATAGAGAAAATTTATAAGGATATTGCCAGGTGTTGAGGACAATAGACAATAGACAGTAGGTGCAGGAATAGGCCATTCGGCCCTTCTAGCCAGCACCGCCATTCACTGTGATCATGGCTGATCATACACAATCAGTACCCAGTTCCTGCCCTCTCCGTATATCCCTTGACCCCGCTATCTATAAGAGCTCTATCTAACTCTCTGTTGAATGCATCCAGAGACTTGGCCTCCACTGCCTTCTGGGGCACAGCATTCCACATATCCACCACTCTCTGGGTGAAAAAGTTTTTCCGCATCTCTGTTCTAAATGACCTACCCCTTATTCTTAAATTGTGACCTCTAGTTCTGGACTCACCCATCAGCGGGAACATGCTTCCTGCCTCCAGCATGTCCAATCCCTTAATAATCTTATATGTTTCAATCAGATCCCCTCTCATCCTTCTAAATTCCAGTGTATACAAGCCCAGTCACTCCAATCTTTCAACATATGACAGTCCCGCCATTCCAGGAATTAACCTTGTGAACCTACACTGCATTCCCTCACGCTGCACTCCCTCAATAGCAAGAATGTCCTTCCTCAAATTTGGAGACCAAAACCGCACACAATACTCCAAGTAGGGTCTCACCAGGGCCCTGTACAGCTGCAGAAGGACCTCTTTACTCCTATACTCAATTCCTCTTGTTATAAAAGCCAGCATGCCATTAGCTTTCTTCACTGCCTGCTGTACCTGCATGCTTGCTTTCATTGACTGATGTACAAGAACACCTAGATCTCGTTGTACTTCCCCTTTTCCTAACTTGACTCCATTTAGATAGTAATCTGCCTTCCTATTCTTGCCACCAAAGTGGATAACCTCACATTTATCCACATTAAACTGCATCTGCCATACAGTTGCCCACTCACCCAACCTGTCCAAGTCACCCTTCATTCTCATAACATCCTCCTGACATTTCACACTGCCACCCAGCTTTGTGTAATCGGCAAACTTGCTAATGTTATTTTTAATCCCTTCATCTAAACCATTAATGTATATTGTAAACAGCTGCGGTCCCAGCACCGAACCTTGCGGTACCCCACTGGTCACAGCCTGCCATTCCGAAAGGGACCCGTTAATCGCTACTCTTTGTTTCCTGTCAGCCAGCCAATTTTCAATCTATGTCAGCACTCTGCCCCCAATACCATGTGCCCTAATTTTGCCCACTAATCTCCAATGTAGGACTTTATCAAAAGCTTTCTGGAAGTCCAGGTTCACTACATCCACTGGCTCTCCCTTGTCCATTTTCATACTTACATCCCCAAAAGACTCCAGAAGATTAATCAAGCATGATTTTCCCTTCATAAATCCATGCTGACTCAGACTAATCCTTCAACTGCTATCCAAATGTGTCGTAATCTCCTCTTTTATAATTGACTCCAGCATCTTTCCCGCCACTGATGTCAGGCTAACCGGTCTATAATTCCCTGTTTTCTCTCTTCCTCCTTTCTTGAAAAGTGGGACAACATTAGCCACCCTCCAATCAGCAGGAACTGTTCCTGAATCTATAGAACATTGGAAAATGATTACCAATGCGTCCACAATTTCTAGAGCCATCTCTTTAAGTACCCTGGGATGCAGACCATCAGGTCCAGGGGACTTATCAGCCTTCAGACTCAACAGTCTATCCAACAGCCTTTCTTGCCTAATATAAATTTCCTTCAGTTCATCCTTTACCCTAGTTCCTTTGGCCACTATTACATCTGGGAGATTGTTTGTGTCTTCCCTAGTGAAGACAGATCCAAAGTATCTGTTCAACTCGTCTGCCATTTCCTTGTTCCCCATAATAAATTCACCCGTTTCTGTCTTCAATGGCCCAATTTTGGTCTTAACTATTTTTTTACTATTCACATACCTAAAGAAGCTTTTACTATCCTCCTTTATATTCTTGACTAGTTTACCTTCATACCTCATTTTTTCTTGGCGTATTGCCTTTTTTGTTATCTTCTGTTGCTCTTTAAAAGCTTCCCAGTCCTCCGGTTTCCCACTCATCTTTGCTACGTTATACTTCTTTTTTATTTTTATACTGCCCCTTACTTCCCTCGTCAGCCACGGCCGCCCCTTAGTCCCCTTAGGATCTTTTTTCCTCTTTGGAATGAGCCAATTAGGTCCAAATGGACCTAAGTTAAGTTATAGGGAAAGGTTGAATTGCTGAGGTCTTTATTCCATGGAGTTTGGAGAGTGGAGGGAGATTTGATAGTGGTATACAAAATAATGAGGGGTATAAATAAGGTATATGTAAGGATTTTTTCCACTGAGGTTGGATGAGATTAGAAATAGAGGTTAAGTGTGAAAGGAACATGAGAGAAAATTCTTCACTCAGAGGGTGATGAGAATGTGTAATGAGCTGCCAGTGGAGGTGAATATTAGTTTGATTTCAACATTAAAGAGAAGTTTGGAATGTACATAGATCGAAGGGGCATGGAGGGCTATGGTCCAGGTGCCGGTAGATTGGAATAGGCAGAATAATAGTTTAGCACCAACTAGGAGTGCCAACAGGTCTGTTTCTGTGCTGTAGTCCTCTATGACAAGGGAGTAGGAATGATGGTTAGAGGTTTGGAAAAGGGGTAGGGAATAACTGAGCAAACAGAAAATGTAATTATTACACACCTGGGAACCACTCTAGGTGACAAAGACACAGAGGGTGGGCAAGAGAAATGGTGGCTTTTAAAAGGGAGTTAGATAAGAACATAAAGGAGGATAATTTGAAGAACTGAGGGGCAAGAGGACTGGAAACAAAAATGAACAGAAGCAGCCAGAATGGTGTCAATGAGTAGAATGGTCCATCTCTGTGCCGCATTGATTCTCCAGCTCTGGTCTCTCCCAACCGTTAGATGAAGGTAACTGCAGCTTCGCCATTGCTAGGTGTTAAACAATCAGACCAACTGCAAAGAGATGGAGAAGTTCTAAAAGATAGGGTAGTGGTCAGCCAGGATGATACCTCTCATGTATGGAAAATCAGGGAAACCTATGTATGAGCAACTTTGGGCAGAGTGAGCTTTACTGAAGGCAATGTGTTGCTCAAATTATCTTCTTGAACATATATTACATTGGCAACACCAGTTCCTGGCCGAGTTCCATATGTCTGAAAGATTATGGCCAGAATCTTGTTATTTACTGACATTCCTCAATATCCCAGAGCCTTTCCTATTGCATTCAACTTTTCCCAAGGACATGTTCTCACATGTCACTGCTTCACGATTTACTTTTGTCTTTCATTGGGTGCGTAAACAATGACAACATACTCACTAATAAATATTGTTGGTTAAATCAGCAGAAGACGGTGTGCTACTCTTTAGAGAAACTTTCACTGTCGGTGTAGCAGAAGTGAAGCAACTGGCTGGACTGTGAAGGATGGGTAAGGTGACCTAAAAGAGCAAATACCCCCAATCTGGTGCAGATGTGACATGGCTAACAGACTCTGAGTACTTTGATACTATGATTGTTTGCTTTTGGCCAGTTCTATGAAACATAATCCCAATTCCTCCTTTCAGGCAACAATAAACAAAACAAAATGACTTGGATTTACCTTTTTATAACGTCAAATACAGCTCAGACAGGGAATCATTGATGCACATGGATTTTTGAAATGTTTAAGGCATGTGGGGCAGACTTTATTTCTGCCTGAAATGTTCTGGTAATAACTCCAGTTTCCAAAACTGCTTCCAAGATTCAAATGCATTGCCAGAACCTACAATATCCTTAACCATAACAGGACACAGATTCACAGAGATGAACTGCATCATTATTTGTATGTACTTCAATTTGACAGTGGACTGGGAGCTACTGTTCTACCAGATTTGTCCCAGCACCTTAAAAACACAAAAGAGTTTATCATCCCCAGTTTTTAAAAGCAATCCCACCCACTCTGTCCCACCACCCAGACACATACTCCACCTGGGGATTCATCTAAACCACTTTAAAGCAACACACACCTGCTGCTATTCTGTACTTTACATTTCTTTTATTTGCTAATTTTATTTAGAAAACCCAATACAGTTGGGAACATTACTCAGAAACCTGTTTCTCAGCCCAAATAAAAGTAGAAAATGCTGGATATAGACACAAGAAAGCTGCAAACCTTGACCAACACCCACAAAATGCTGGAAGAACTCATTAATTTAGGCAGCATTCATGAAGGAAAATGAACAATTGATGTTTCAGGCCATCACCCTTCATCAGGACTGGAAAGATGGGGGGGTGGGGCGAGGGTATATATTCAGCCCAGGCAGCATCTGTGGAGAAAGTTACTATTCCAGATCAAAGATGGTGCTCTCTCCATATTCTCCATCCAAACTTATTCTAGGCAGTTTCTAGAGTAGGTTGCATGATCGGCACAACATTGTAGGCCAAAGAGCCTGTAATGTGCTGTAGATTTTTATGTTCTACGTACAGCATTTTCCAACATGCTCTGTTTTATTTTCAAAATTCTACATTCTCTAACTAGCAAGGTCAGCATCTCACCTTGTGCATTATACAAGGCACACCATAGTCACCTTCTGCCTCATGTTACACACTACTGAATGGAAATTAGACAGCAGCCACCCAATTACCAGCTAATGTTGGTGATGCAGATTGGATATAGGGTATTCTGTATGCCATCTGCTTGGTTATACCCCTCCACCACAACTCAAGCACCACTTGAGGGAGACAGCATGTCTGACCTACTTAAAGGAGCTTGGGATGGGTCAAGTGTCCTGATATTACAACAACCAAGACATTGCCTGTTTAGTATCCTTGGTTAACCTGTCTGATGCACATTATACCCATCATAAAGGAGATACATCCTCCTTGGTGCTGATCAACAGCTCTCCGGAGGCTATGGCTCTCCTTGGGAATATTTCTGTTTTTTCTACAAACCCATGTCAATCTATTATACAACAGAACATGTTACAGAGTAGAAACACCACTCAACATCCCACCTCATACATGCCGAAAGCTCCTACGCTTCTCTAATTTCACCATCCAACAGTTTCTGGGAGGAAAAAAAATCCAAGCCTGTTTTACCCGACCAAACAATTAAGCATGTTATTCATTCTACGAAGGAAATGGTGCTATGCTTTGCTAAATCTCTACTTCCCGAAGGCTTTTTCTCAGCAGATATGATGCTAATTATGTGGACTTACTTTCTCCTCCCCTCCACTTAATCATCTCAGAAACTCCTGGAAGTTATCCCTCAGATGTCTTCTCCCAAGCTCGAATGGTGGGCTTTCTAAAGCAAGCACAGCAGATACACATGCACACAATGTGAATGGCGTCATGTGCAATTATTGAGAATTCAGCAGCTTCTGGACTATGGTGTACAGAACATTCACAAAGCACAAAGGTGCACGAGAAGCAAGAAACCTACAGTGCTAACCCCTGCCACAGGCAGAGCTACTGTCGCATTCCCAGCAGGAAGTCCCTGCGGTGTCACCTGAGTGTCTGCACTGTGGGGGCAATGCAGCTGGACTGAATCCCCAGAGCTACCCCTACGAAATGATGTAGATGAAATTTCCTCTCAGTGATGCTGGAGTGTGTGGGACCTCCTTAGCACAGCAGTGAGCAGAAAACTGAAATATGGCAGAGATCAGCAGTGGCCTGAAATGATCTGAGACTACAAAGCAGAGAAAGTTCATCACCACATTCTCTGCCAATAAATATTCCAGATACACAATGACGAGTCTTAAAAAGCCATGTCCATGTGGACCCTGCCTCTCACAAATGCTTTTGAGCTTTCCTTCATGTAAACTGTAGGTGATGTTCTCCTTTACCTAGTCCCAGATGGGTCCCATAATTTCTGTGATCTCTATTTCCAAAGGTTTATCTCCTGCTCAGTCAGTAGAAGTGTCGTCAGGTTTAGGGCTATCCTTTCAGGTCAATTTTGAGGACATAAAGGTAATTAAAGATGCAAGGAAAGCTCTCTATTTAGTGTGAACAATGTTTAAGGAGGGAGCTGATCTGTTGTTGGTAAAGAGTCTATCTAGGTTAATCAGCTAGTTGCAAAGGATTGAGTCTCAACAGCTGCTGTCCATCAGCAAAAAGGAATTGATATTTGGACCAGTGAGTGCTGCAGATATGTAAAGTGTTGTACTATTGACATCATTTGGTAGAGTTCTGCACTGGGACAATGCTATGCTGACAAAACTCCCACGACAGAGACAGAGTTGTGTTTCTCATACAGTCATAGAGTACTACAGCATAGTACCTGGCCCCTTGACACATTTAGTCCATGCTGACCTGATTATATAGCTATTCCCATCTACCAACAGATGGATGACAGCCCTCCATAACCCTTTCATCCACGTATCTCTGAAATGTCACAATTCAGATTCAGTTCATTGTCATTTAGAAACCACAAATGCAATGCCGTTTAAAAAATGAGACAACGTTCCTCCAGAATGATATCACAAAAGCATGTGACAAAACAGACTACACCAGAAAATCCACGTAACATTTGGTTATCCCCAATCCAGAGTCCAGAGAGGCTTCTGCGTATTAATATCACGCTACCGTCTTAGCGCGTTCCCTGGAAAGGAGCTCCAAATCCAGCAGACAAAGACCAAAAACTAAAGCTACAAGACCTGCACAAAACCACACAGTTACAACAGTGCAAACAATAGCATAATTGATAAAAAAAAACAGACCATAACTACCACTTCCACTGACAGTTCATTCCACACTCACACTACCCATTCAGTGAAGTTTCCTCTCAGGTTACCCTCACATATTTCACCTTTCACCCTCAACCAATTACCTCTAGTTTTAGTTTCACCCAACTTGGTGTGGGGGGGGGGGGCGAACCCTTTATGCACACCTTTGTATGATCTCCCTTCATTCTGGAGTCCAGGAAATGATGTTGTCGTTAATACAACCGTACTCTAACCCAAGTCATCCCCAGGTGCTCAAAAGAACTGAGAAAGTGGCTTTTCGTCTGGTCCCCCAGAGCTGAGAGAAGAACATCTCAGCTTCTTACCTTCAGTATGTACATCTGCCTACTGCATTATCCAGTAACATTGATACTTAGGAAATGCCAAGACCCACTCCTTGCACACATTGCACTGAGTCTTCAATAAGCAAGTTAAGACAAGTTATAGCTCTTCTCCCTCCACTGATGTATCCTCATATACCCTGAACTCCCACACTTGAAAAGCTAAGCTGCAGGAAGTCCAGTTGTGTACAATTCTTTTAATGTACTCTGAACTGCCTCATCATTAAACATGCATTAGAGTTTTGGTCTTTATCCACACAAAGAACATCTAAGCCAAGTTTCTCTTCATCTTCACTTTTTCTGCTCCAGATCAGCAAATAGCTTAGAAACTGCAGTTACTTGGCGACTTTAAATAAAAATTATTTTGAACTAGACTCACTAGAAAGAGTATAGCTGATTTAGTTAGTTCTTAGGAGAAAGTTTCTCCCAGCCATTTTCCGGTTACATCATTTTAGCTTCTCTTCATCCTTCCTTTTCATCTACAGTCTTTCCCCAGGCAGCTTCAAACAATTTCAAAATCTTCGATTCTTGTTTGAACATAGTCATTAGTGTTCAGATTTCATTCGAGTCCCATAACCCTTTGACAGAGAAAAAAAACATTCACTAGTTTAATTTCAACTTGCTCCTTACATCAAAGGCCTCAAACATATCAAATGTATGGTCATGATCTCCAAAAACGGGACATTCCTCAGAGATTTCAGACTGACTGAGACACAATTTGTTCATTCTGGAACAATGAATACTTTACAAACAGAATGATGAGAAGAAATTAAATGTAAGATACTATTTTCTATCTCAAAAGTCCATGGGTTAGATAATGGCTAAAATGGACAGGTAGGTGTAAAAGCAATTGTCTCTAAGTGGCATGGTTAAGGTTTATTAGCTTGATAACATGGGTAGGGGTGTAACCCTATGTAACCTCATCATCATCAGCCCTTTGGTTATTTAATGTGGCATCACACTATGACCTACCCTGCCTTTGGCGTACTGTACTTGATTGCATTTGAACAGCATAAATGACTTTTTCAAAAATAAACAGAACTGCACTGCCAACTTCGCATCTCACAGGAAGTCTCTACTCCAACATCCTGCACCCTATTGACCCATATTGGATCGCAGCCTACTATGGCCTAGAAATTCCAAGTTCACCTTGCCATACCTCTGAAAATCTGTAGAGGGAGTTTGATGGGTCAGTCTCCAGAATGGAGAGTTAGGTGGGGTGCCACAGAGACAGAGTGAAGTTGCAGCTCCAATTACCTAGGTTCAATCCTGACCTCAGACACTGTCCATGTGAAGTTTGCATGTGAAAATGCGAGTATTCCCTGGGTCCTCCAGTTTCCTCCCACATCCTGAAGATGCATAAGTTGGTAAGTTGATTAGTCATTGTAAATAGTTTCTGGGATAGCAGGTTGGAGATACATCTTTACCAAAGCAGGTCTAAGGTGGTCCTTCCCTCCATTAGCCTGCAAATCACCCTCGAGCAAGGTGTAGCTCTTGCTTAACCTCTCGATCAGGGTCATGTGAAACCATGGGAGTAAGTGGTGGACGGTCATAAGAGCAGCTGGTGATATCACAAGTCCTGGTTATGCGACTCTGAAGCCTGGCAGACAATCTCTTAAGAATATTGATAATGGCGAGGTCACCTATCTTGTAAAGACGTTGCCCAGACGAAGGCAATGGCAAACCGCTCCTAGAGAAAAATTTGCTCAGAACAATCATGGTCATGGAAAGACCTTGATCAGCTACATAATATGACACACCACATAACGAATGAACAAAATAGCTTATTTCCAGTATAGGGCTAAGGGTGGAACAGAGGGCAATGTGGGGAAAATAGAATGGGATGAAGTAGCCCATTCCCATGTGGTATCTCTCCATGATTTTATGGTTCTATCAAAGGCTGAGTAAAGACCTAATTACCCTGGAAGCTGATCACTGACAGATGTCGTGAAATTTGTTGTTTGGTGGCAGTATTACAATGCAAGATGTAAGAATTTACTTCAAGTTATGAAAATAAAGAAGTAGTACAAATTAGGAATAAGAAGTTAGTGTTCAGGGGGTCATGCATCTTTCAGAAATAACAATGGAAGATAACAGAAATAACAGTGGATTACACCCCACAGGGGGCTGAAATAGCACAACAAGGCTCCTTCATGAAAGCAGGTTATTACTCTGAAGAGAATTCAAAGGATTAGACAATTGCGTCAGCCTATGATTTCACCTCCCCCTGGGAAATGCCTGCCCACAATGCATATCTTCCCTCTTACAGGCTTTTGTTCCCTTTTAGTTTTGATCTTTAGTTGTAACTGTAAGTTCAGATTCAAATGACAAGGACACCAAACTATGGGTAACAGAAGAAGTGATGATTTGGAAGAGCAACAAATCCCACCTAGGGTCACATGAAGACACAGTTTATATCCCGGATAATGCAGCATTATTACCAGAGGCAGAGGCAGGATGGGCCCATTGTCTTTTCAAACATGTTGGGATGCGACCACAGTTAGAACTTGAGGCTTTCTATATCATTCCACCTTTTGCCAAAATCTGACTAATTCAACATTAACTTTCTTCCAAGCAGTTGTGACTTTATCATCACACGCCCATCCTCGAGTCAGCAACTTGTAGATTTTCAGCACGATCAGTAACTACAAATCTGGAATGAAGTCTCAGGCAACTCTTGACTGTGAAAATACGTAGCCCTGAAGAGGCAGTTCAATCTTCCTGTGCACATGCCCAGGACAACACACAGGTGGGAACAGATCCCACTTGGAAGACTCAGATCACTGTAGAGGAGAAAGTTTTGAGAGGGAGGGCAGGCAATGAGATGGGAATGTAAAAGCAGGAAACACCAGAAATGCTCAGCAAGTCAGGCAGCATCTATAGAGAGAGGAAAAGAGTCAATGTTCCAGGTCAATAATATTCCATCACAACTCGCTTCATTGTATTGATAGGTCAACTCTGTTTCTCAACTTTGCACAGATGCTGCCAGACCCACATGTTATTTCAAAATTCCACCATCTGCAGTACTTGGCTTTCTGGGAATTTCTCCAGCACCTGCCGGGAATAGAAAAGTTAACTTGGGCTCTCTGGCAACAATGCACTTGTAAGATGAAGCCCTAACACCAAAACATCAAACTTTGCTCTGGTCTACATGTGTTTAGAGCTCTACTAGAACCCTTATTTACAGATGGACTTTGTACAGGAGATATCAGAGCATTGTACTGGCCTAATTGCCTCCATGAACTAATGTTACTCACACAGAGCTGTAACACTTGATCAAAAACAAAGATGGCCCTCCCAATACAATAGTCTGCACACTCTACGGCAGCACTGAGTGGGAGCTGCACTTCTAGAAGCACTAAGTTTTGGACAAGTCACTGAAGCACAGACCCTATAGATGTTTAAAATTATCTTGAGTCTGTTCAGAGAGCATTTCTTTAGCCTAGATTTCTCCCTCAAACAGTACCTGGAATAGTTCATCAAAGCATTTGTCTGCTGTCATTTATGAAAGTGAGTTGTGTATAAATTAACTAAAGCATCCATCATCTGTTATGGAAGGTGTCAAATAAATGCAAGTCCTGCTGAAGGGTCTCAGTCCGAAATGTCAACTGTACTTTTTTCCATAGATGCTGTCTGGCCTGCTGAGTTCCTCCAGCATTTTGTGTGTGTTGCTTGGATTTCCAGCATCTGCAGACTTTCTCTTGTTTGTGAAATAAATGCAAGTCTTTTGATCCACACAGACCACCTGGCCAACAGCAATACCCATGTCAGACTGTTGTTTACCGATTACATCTTGGCATCCCCTCAATATTAATCAACAAGCTTCAACACATGGTCCTCTGAACCTCCCTCTACAACTGGATCCTTCACTTCCTCATCAGGAGACCACAGTCAGTGTGGATCAGTAATAACACATCCTCTGCATTGAAAATTAACACAGATGCACCTCGAGGATACATGCTTAGCCCATTGCCCTACTCTCTCTACACTCATAACTGTGTGGCTAGTCACAGCTCGAATGCCATCTATAAATTCATCGATGACACAACTGTTGTTAGTAGAACCTCCGATGATGATGATGATGAGACGTAAAACAGATTTGCCGGTTCAGTTGTGTCGCTACAACACTCTTCCACGTCGGCAAGACCAAGAATTGACTGTGGACTTCAGGAAGACAAAGACAGGAGAACACACACCAGTCCTCAATGAAGGGTCAGCAGTGGAAAGCGTGATCAGTTTCTAGGCATGAACATCTCAGAGGATCTATCTTGGACCCAACATATTGATGCAATCAGGAGAAGGCACACCAGTGGCTATATTTCAACAGAAGTTTGAGGAAATTGGGCGTGTCATCAACGACTCCAGAAAATCTCTAGATGTATGGTGGAAATCTTTCTGACTAGTTGCATCAAGACCTGGAATGCGCAGGAGCAAAAGAGGTTTCCAAGAGTTGTGGACTCAGCCAGCTCCATCATGGGCACCAGCCTCCACACCATCAAGGACATTTTCAAAAAGCAGTGCCTCAAGAAGGCAGCATCCATCATTAAGGACCCTCACTATCTCTGACATGCTCTCTTCTCATTACGACCATCAAAGGGGTGGTACATATTCAACGTTTTAGGAACCGCTTCTTCCTCTCTGCCAATGGAAATGGCCGTGAACCCATGAACACTACCTTGCTATTCCTCCTTAGCACTATGCATATTATATTTTTATTGTAACATTAATTTTATATCTTGCACAGTACCTCTGCCAAAAAGACAAAATTCACAATATATGCGAGTGATAATAAACCTGATTCTGAATTCAGTCTACCTTTATCATCACCTCTCCATTTACCTTGCCCTCCATACACATGCAGTGCTGTCTTGTGCCTTTAACTCAGTATTGCAAAGAAAAACATTCTGGCTCACCCACATAATTAGACCCTGAGCAGACAAGTCTAAGAATGGACAAGTAATTTCAGCAGGAAAAGGAGTGTTTCAGGGAGATAACGAGTGAAGCAAGACTGATAAAAACAAAGTCAAAACAAAACATGAACATGTTTGACCATCCCTCATGCACAGACAGATTCACTTCCATGAGAAGGGCAACAGAATTCCTGACTACATAATTAAACAGGAAGAAAATATTAAAACTGTTAGAGAATGTTGATCTTGAGGTGCAGCTACAGCATCTGTGTACATATTACAGACAGGCCTGAGGAATGAAAGCCGGGAAAATTTAAGGGCAAGGTGCAAGTGTCAAGGGTATTAAACTGGCTTTGTTTTGGATAATCTCAAGCTTCAATAGTTTGAGGTGTTAACTAATAAAACTGTTGAGGACCAGGTAGTACTGTGGATGTCATATGCATGGGCTTCAGCAAGGCATATGTGAACTGGACTAAAAGGCATGGTGACTTGCTGTACATTTATGGTGACTGTATGACCGTTCGTCAGAATCACATTTCAAGCTATATGTCACTGCAGGGAGAGCAGACCAAGATGGATAATGATACCAGTGAGACTGCAAAGTTATGAGTTAACTCTAAGTAAATATTATATTGGCTGGGCTTGTTTTATGTGGAACAGAAAAGGATACAGAGAGATTTAATAGAGGTATAAAAATTGGATAGAGCTCAATCGATGGGAGAAAATCAGGACCACAGATTAAAAGTGGTTAATAAAAAAGTTAAGTTAAAGTGAAGAGGAAGATTTTCACCCAGAGGGTGGTAGGATCTGGCAGAAACCTCAGCACATTGAACAAGCACGTGCATGTCTAGTAAAAAGCCATGAACTACTGGGCTATGGACACAGTGCAGGAAGGGTGGGTAACTTTTTTGACCAGAATGAGTGCAATGAGATGAAGACCACTTATGGTGTGGAAAAATGTTCTGCATCCACAAACCTACACAACAGCAAGCATTACCTTGAGACACTGTAAACTAAAAGAGCTCCATAGACTCAGTGTTCCAAACACTGAAACCACATCCTGTATCATACCAAGGATTTCTCTTCTTGGAGCCAATTATAAAAGCATAATGATGTCCCACAAGAGAAAAAACAATTAGTTGAAAGCTGGAATTTGCCCAGATGCCCAGCATCAACAAACTTTTTTCCTTTCAATCCAACAAACAGGAGGTGCAATGAGAAGGAAACACTACCAAAATTGATAGAAGGAAAATCTGATCATTGGAACGAGAAAATGAGTTACAGTTAAAGGAAGAGAGAAAAATAAGAGAAAAATGAAAAAGTAGGATGGAATTAAGGAAGATAAATTACTGACAGATGTGAGGAATTTAAATAGGTCAACATCTTCAAGAGAAATGCACACACTGGCCACTTTATTTTTAGGTACACCTGTATACCTGCTCATTAACACAAATATCTAATCAGCCATGTGACAACTCAATGCATTTACACATACATGGTTAAGAGATTCAGTGCCGTGATCACTCTTGCTGATTCTAGTTTTCAATCTTATTACAAGATTTTTTTATATATAAAAAGTAGGATTTAGAATAAGTATTACAGAGCCTGGGGTCTAACTGCCAATGATGGAATGATAAAAAAAAACAGCTTTGTAAGAAACTGGAACTGGGTTAGGAAGAGTGCTACTGCTGGGGGAGTTTACAAAGACAGGTAAGGGGAAACCACAGGGGATTTCAACTCAAGGATCAGAATTTTAAACATGTAGCTTGAAAGGGCCAGAGTCCAACATCAATCAGCAGCCACAAGTGAGCAGGTTTAGAGCCAAGGGAAGGTGGGATGGGTACAGGTAAAGGAGACGGGACTGGATGAATAGCCACAAAGGCATAATGAGGATTGAACGGCCTCCGCACGCTGAGAGTTGTATCCCTACTTATTCAATACTAGACAGAGTTTATAACAAATTTTTCAGACAGATGATCAAAATTCATCACACAGACTGATTTCAAGGAGTGGCAAGAAAGAAAGCTTCGGGGAGGAAACTGCTGAGGTCAGGGCTAAGAGCAAGTTCACCAGCAATAAATCAATGGCTGCAGTTTATATTATCATGGGGGTGGGTTCTATTTGCATTCGCAGGTGTGGATATCATTGCTGCTTTCACACAGAAAGAACAATCTTACTGCAGGAACTTTAAGCAAAGAATGGTAGTTAATATAACAGAGAAGCCAACAATCTATAAGTGTGCTAACAGTACGAGGGTAGTATTAAACAGGATAGGCCCTGCAAAGGACAAGAAGATGACAGATGCTCAGAACTCGAGCAAAGCTAAAACACTCAACAAGTATGTTGTATCAATATTCACTAAGGAAAAGGATTCTGACAAAATAATCGAAACAGAAATGGTAGATCTAATAATTACAATGAAAATGGACAGGTAGGAGGTACAACAAAAACTGGCGATATGTATACTAGGTAAATCCCAGAACTGGATGGCATACATCCCAGATTTAAGAGAAGTAGGAGTGAAGATGATTGAAGGACTTCCCAATCTTCACTAGGCAAAGGGGAGATACCTTATTATGTTGGGAAGTGGTGAATGTGACACCATTGTTTTAGCAAAGATGGCAGGACATTCCTAAGTAACTACAGGCCAGTCCCTTTGGCATTTGATGCATTCTGGGTAGTTAATCCAGGACAGGGCATACTTGGTAAATAGCAGGACCCTGGTGAGTGTTGTAGGTCTGGGAGATCTAGTAATTACAAGTACATTTTGTGAAAGTCATGACACAATTAAGACAAGGTAGTGAAGAAGACATTGCATACTTGCCTTCATCAGTCAGGGCAATAAGCAGAAGGCATAAGATGTCTTGTTGAAGAGAATATACCTAGTAAGTTGCATGAAGTTCTGGAAGCACACGATTATGCTAGAGATGGTGCAGACAAAATTCAGATGGACATTGCCAGTGCTGGAGGTCTTAAATTATACTGGGAAAACAGACAGCTGGAACTGTTTAGCCTGGAACAGAGGAAGCTGAGGGGTGACCTTATAGAGGTTTATAAAACACTGGGAAGACTAGAGAACATGGATAGTCACTGTCACACCCCTCCCCCAGTCCCAGGAAAAGGGAATCTAAAACTAGAGGGCATTGGTTAAAGGTGAGCAGGGAAAGATTTAAAGGGAATCTGAGGGGCAATATTTTGCAGACAAGGAGTAGTGAGTATATGGATAAAGCTGCCAAAGATGGTGGTAGAGACAGGTACAATTAAAAGTTGAAAAGAGTCTTGGACAGGTTCAGGGATAGGAAAGGCTTAGAGATGTGGGCCAAATGCAGGCAGATGGTGCTAGCACAGGTAGGCACCCTGGTCGGCATGATCGAGTTGGACTGAAGGGCATGTTTCCATGAAGAATAATTCTATTATTGTTCCTAAATAGTAACCAGCTTTAAATGGAGAGGTTTGACTTAATTAAGGAGATCCAGCAGGTATTTGTAAAACAGAGTCAGTTTGACTAACCCCCCCCCCCCACCAATGATTCTTTTGTTGAAGTAACGAGAGAAAGTTGATGATGGCACTACAATCAATATAGTTTTATGATATTTATGAAGAAAGAATGCAAGGAAGAACTTATCCTACAGGGTGAGTGGTACTCACTACCAGGCAGGATACTGAAGAGCCCTAAAGAAACTAGACCAATACTGGAGAGAACTCACAGGGCCATGGAGCACAATCAATGAATGAAACACACTGAACTGTTGTACACAAAGCCATCATACGTTGAATGGGTCAAGTGACCTCTTTCTGTATTGTAACAACTGTATGACAAATTTATGTAGTTAAATCAAAAGCTCTGCTATTCCTGAAAAAACTAGAAAAAAGTTATCCTAACTTTATTGTTGCAGCCAGCATGCCTTTCAAAATAATTATAATCATTACATTATGATCAGGATTTCAAGAGCTTACATTGGCTGCAAAGCACTTTGGGCTGCTCTATGACTATGAGAAGTGTTATACAAATATGAGTTAAATTCACATGTTCTGCTTTCCTGATCCAGCCTGTCTGAACATTTTGGATCTTTGCACATCCAAGATGAGGTCAGGAAAAGGCATGCAAAAAATTCCCAAGCTAGTGTTATGACTTAATGTTTAGTCACATCAGGGCATCCTTCCTCCTTTTGCTGGGAAGCACCTGGTTTCAATACCCTCCTCAGAAGCAGAGCTCATCATCAGAAGAGTTCTGTTTGTCCAGGAATCCCAGCCCAAGTAGTCAATCATTGGGCCCTTATCCTCTCCTAATGTGAGCCCCACTACTCAGTCCCACTTACAATTAGTTTTTCTGCAATGAAAAGTAATCAATTTCCGCCTGGATATTACCTCAGCAGCCACTTTATTAGGTACCTCCTGCAACTAATAACATGGCGTCTGAGTATATGTTTGTGGTTTTCTGTTGCTGTCCCATGTGTCATACACGTGTGACTATTACTGTCACCTTCCTATCAGCTTGAACCAGTCTGGCCATTCACCTCAGCCCTCTCTCATTAACAAGGTATTCTCACTCACAGCCGTTTTCGGGATTCTCAAACCACCCTGCCTGGCACCAACAATCACTCCACA
The DNA here is from genome assembly GCF_030144855.1 of Hypanus sabinus. Taxonomy (NCBI): domain Eukaryota; kingdom Metazoa; phylum Chordata; class Chondrichthyes; order Myliobatiformes; family Dasyatidae; genus Hypanus; species Hypanus sabinus. The sequence continues at coordinate 31,762,747 of NC_082726.1, read as the reverse complement.
GTCAAAGTCATTTAAGATCACATTCCCTCCCCATTTAATGTTTGGTCTGAACCAAATGACCGTGTCTGTATGCTTTTATTGCATTAGGATGCTACCAAATGATTATCTGATTAGATATTTGCATGAACCAGCGGGTGTACAGGTGTACCTAATAAAGTGGCCACTGAGTGTACATCTGGTTCTTTTATGAAAAGTGTGTTCTTTTTAACTTCATTACCCTCTTGAGAGCTGTCAGTTCAACACCCAAGGGAAAAAACGGTGATCACTGTAAAAAAAACAACACACACACAGAGCACCAAAACTCAGCACTTACAGTGAGAAGTAAACTGACCTGTTTACTCAGTCATTTATACTCAAAGGTGGGCTTGCGCCTGCCGGTACAAACTCAACAATACCCAGTCCCAGTGTACCAAACAACAGCAGCTATGAGCTCTATTTCAAACTCACACTAGAATCAGCTAATAGTGCATCTGAGTTGATAAGTAATTCCACCCGACATAAGCGTACAAGCCTCACTACCCATTCCAAGCATCATTTACATCCAGTACCAATCCTCAACCACAAACTACTCCCCCTACACCACCGAGTTAACCCAGTGTGTAAAAAAGATCCATTTAATGCTAGGACAGAACCGTTCCTTACAACAAATGAAGGAGGAAACTGACGGCGAGCAATGGGTGTCACCCTGACAGCCACGCTCTAATTCTCAACAATTAACAAACTTCTCCATTCCCTCACCCACAATTAAAATCCTTTTCCCCGAGCGTGCTCCAACTCCCCGTGTCAACCCCCATGGTCCTCTACCCACACCTTAGCAACAGCTCCAGGACTTTTCCTCACCCTCAGAGTTTTCAGCCCAGGAGAGTTGGCAATCGACCAAAAGAAAAGATATGGTCTGCCCCATCTTAGGGCAGATAGAGGAATATCCCCCCGAGCTCTCAGGGTCCACTCACCCTTCTCCATCTCACCAGAAGATGTTGCGGAGACTGTCCCTCGATCCTGACGATCCCACGCCCCTCTCCCTTCGTGTCCCGTCCTCCCTGCCCCAGTCTCCTCTCCTCTCTCACCTCCCTCCCCTCTCTTTCCCCTCATCCAACCCTCCACCCCATCCCCGCTGGACGGCACCAGCCGCGATCGCCGCGGCTGCCCTCTTGACTATTTACCCTGGAGATGGTGAGCGGCTGCTCGAAGTCCTTGCCCCCGACCAGCCTGAAGCCCCAGGGCGCCGGGCCGCGCAGACTGATCCGGAGTTGGGACATCCTGAGCGGGGACGCCTGTGTTCAGATGGACTGGATCCGCGCGGCGGGCAGGGCTGGGCGAGGGTGGGGGGATTTTATTGTGCGGCCAGCCCGCGTCAGCACTCCGCCTCACCTTGTATGGAGCTGGCTGTGCCGAGCGGAGCCGCTCCGCCCCCGAGGGCAGAGCTTCTGTGGCTCCGCACTACGAGGGCCGCCCTCTCCCTACTGTTTACCTCCTTAGACTGAAGTTGTCGGCTTGCTGAGTAATTCTGCAAACCAACAGCAGCGGGTCAATAAAACATTGCCGGCAGCTGGCTATAAACGTGCTACCCAAGCCCAAACACAGTAAGGATAATTGTAAATCCCACCCTGGGGGTAGCAGAAACTGAACCCACCCCTCACCCTTACCCTCCTATACATATGGTGGACGCTGGAGAAGGGTAAAATACTGGAAGGTACACCCGCAAGCAAGTCCGACAATTGTGGAGAGAGAAATAGGATTAATGTTTCTGCTGGACAAGCACTTTCAGAATTGGAAAAGAAAAAAAATACTGATTTCCAACATCAGAGGATTTTAAAATGAAGAAAACATGCTGGAAATTGGAAAATTGTTTCTGGCTTCTGCTTCCTTTCCTTTTCAGTCCATTTGAAGAGTCTGGGCCCAAAACATTGACTGTTTATTCCTCTCCATAGATGCTGCCTGACACACTGAATTCCTCCATGTTTTTAGGTGTGTTATTCAAGATTTTAACTCCTGCAGTATCTCTTGACTTTGTGGTTTTTAATTTTCTTTTAAGGTAGAGATAGACTATTTGGGCCTTCATGCCTGTCCAGACCATCTTGTACTTCACTGCATGAACACAATATACCTCATAATTTAGTTGAAGTTTATGTAGTCTGATCCCTGTGATGCTGATTCAAGCAAATTTTTCATTAGACTTGTGCACATGACAATAAGACCAAATTGATTGTCTCATTCAAAAATCTAACGGACTTCTCTCCAAATGTACTCAATCACAGAATCAAGAGCACTCAGCAGGTCGGGCAACGTTGCTCCAGAGAGAAATAGAGGCAATGCTTCAGGATGACAACTTCAGAAATGAAAATAAGTGAGAAAACAAGCACAGATTAAGTTGTGCCGAGAGCTGGCGGAGAGAAAGTAAACAGCAGGAACAATGAAGAGTCGCCACACCTTCACAGGTGTTTGAATTCCAAAGATCTTGTGACTCCTCATTCTGGACAATCTATCCAGGGGAAATATCATCCCCACACCTATCCTGTCAAATCTCATAAGAATTTTAAATTGTGTTTTGATGTTATTATTCAGGATGCCAGGGAATTCAGGACCAGTCTATTTAATCTCTCCTCATAGGACAATTTTGCCATACTGGAACCAATCATTGTACTCCACCACTATTACATGAGGAGACCAGAAGCATCGAAGCCCACAGCTTTGGAGAAAGAACAGGAATGCCTGGAGCCATCAGACAGTAGGACAGCTGCTGCAGCACAGTGTAATACCTCAGTCATAATCTCACTCTGTAACTCCTGAAAAACATCTCAACTCTTGGTACCCGAGTCTTCTTGCAATAATGCCCAACATTTAAATACTTGCCGTACCTTTACATTAACTTTCATGTGCCCTTTAACAAACTTCAGTCTCTCATCAGATAAAACAATTGCACTTGATCATCTTCCCCACAGTTTTCCACATTATATTCCATCTGCCATGTCCTCACACAGACACCAAGCCTCCATCCTTTGACGTCGTACACACAGAGCACACTGCCACCTAGCTGTGTGTCATCAACAAACTATTATACTGGAACTATTCTGTAATAAATAGTTGCTGCATTATTTATTTCTTGTTTATGTTTTTTTTCAGTCCCTAGGGTTGTTCTTTGGAAACATCCCAAATTCCACAGGCCTTCCCATCATCACGTTAAGAATGTGTGTGTACTAATCTGGTAGTGACTGACTATCTCTGGAGCTCAAAATGAAATGCCTGTGGGGAATTTGAGTTTATCTCTATTCCACTGACTTCCTTGTCTTTTGTTTCCCTATAGAGACATTATTTTAATGATGTTTATCATCCTGAGAAGCTAAATGGCAATGTTATTCTGTTTGTGGTAGACAATGTTTATAAATAATGACTTACAAATGCTATTTCCCTCAAATTAAATTATCATACCATTTCCAATTGTTCTCTCCACTCTGCAGGCACCAGCTCATACAGTTGCTTCATCAGTTTCCGGTACCCCCACCCAGATATTCGCTCCTCATGACTAAGCCAAGAATAGTAATGTGCTGTTTGAGCATGGGGCATCACCATCACTCCTCACTTGATGCCACATGGGTCTAATTCTACTACAATCAGGAGCAGACTGTGTTTTATTCCTCCGATTAACAGATTGGCTGAAGCTAGTTGTGACTCCACACCCCCCCCCCCCCCCCCCCCCCGCGTACAATAACTGAATTCAGAGAATCAAGGCAAGTTCAAAACTCCTACAGAAACAAGTTAGAAAATAACATGATGTCATTGGATCAAAGTACATTTTACTTATCAGCACATTCATCAAATACTTTTGTGAACACAATGAGGTAATTTGATATCTCCAAGGGCAGTGACAGTACATTTAAACTTAGTCAGACTATAGGAGTTCAGAACCCCCAGGTTACAGAATAGAATTCTGAATGAAACTTATTTTGCATGATCCAAGGATATGTAGCCAGGTATCCACATATATACGGACATCTACTGAAAATCATCAACTCAGTGAAAGATGCTCCTTTGCCTGCCAAATATTCATTGATCTTCCAAGACAGTGAGACGTCTGTAAGATAACACTGTTGATTGGCACATTCCAGTCCGTAGTAGTCCGTGTTGAGGGGTGCTTGCTGTAGCCAATACAAAGGCACCGTGGTGAATTGGAGTTGGTTTATTATTGTCACATATAGCCAAGGTACTTGTCTCGCATGCTGTTTATATAATCCTGATGAAGGGTCTTGGACCGAAAAGTCAACTGTTTACTCTTTTCCATAGATACTCCCTGGCCTGTTGAGTTTCTCCAGCATTTTGTGTGTGTTGCTTGGATTTCTAGCATCTGCAGATTTTCTTGTGTTTGTAATGCTGTTTATATAGGTCAATTCATTACACAATGCATTAAGGCAGAAGAAGGTAAAGCAATAACAGAATACAAAATGAAGTGTTAAAGTTACAGGGAAAGTGCAGTACAGGCAGGCAAAAAGGCATAGGGCCATGATATCAAGAGTCCAGGGTATCATACTTGGGGACTGTCAATGGTCTCACAGCAGCAGGGTAGAAACTCTCCTTGAGCCCATTGGTACATGCTTTCAGACTTCTGTGTCTTCTGGCTGATGAGAGAAGGGGGACAACTACTGCTTAGGGTTCTTCCACTACTGACTTGGACAGGGTCGAGTCCAGTTCCTTAAACAGCAAAATTGGATATCATCACATAGGGGCCACATGAGAGATAATGGTGCCATGTAAAAATCGAATGTGCTAACACTGTTGATGCACATAGAAACATACAGCGAAATGTATTGTTTGCTTCAGTCAGGGGTCGGCAACCTTTTTGCCTCTGTGGGCCGGATCGCGTATTAATGAGCGGAAGGTGGGCCAGATGAATGCCATAAAAGAACTTGAAATATGGGATTATCCATTTAAATACATCTAGTTATGTTCTGCCTCAAAATAATGAATAACGCATGCTAGAAAATCATTTGTGCTTAAGGTGGCCTTCCCCTTGGTCAGTGACCAACACAGTCCAACAATGTGCGAGGGGCAGCCCACAGGTAGTGCCATGCTTATGGTGCCAAAAGGTTATGCCCACAATTCAAAAATGCTGAACTGTATTTGATTGGAATCTGGGAAGAAGCAGGAGCTCCCCACACAGTCACAGGGAGAAGGTATAAATTCCTAACAGAGAGTGGCAGAATTGAATTGCTGGTGCTGTAAAGTGTTATGCTAACCACTGTACCACCCATCATACCTCCGATATCACACTATGCTGGCATTTTCAAAACTGCAAGGCGGTCGGCACTTCCTAGAGTTTGTACCTAAGCGAGCATGGTAAAATCCTAGGCTCAGCATCATCTGTTCCACAGTCGTGAGTGTCCTTTCGCTGGGGGGGGGGGGGAGGGGGTCTTGCTGACTGGGTTTATTTAGGTAGGGAAAGAAGGAGGAATGATGCACCACTGCCTAACTAAGTGTCGACTGTCAGCCATTTTAGCAAGTTCCCTATAGTCCTTCATGGATGCATTTGCAACGGCTATGCGAACTTGATCAAGCATTTGCTACATGAAGAGTTCTTTAAAAATCAAACAAGGTGGGGATTTCTCAGGAGAGACAGCATGTGCTCCACTAGCTCTGATGTCTTAGCTTTGCTGAGGCCAGACAAGGAGAACTGTCTGGTACGCTCAGACTCTCTAATAGTCCAAAAGGTGAGTTTTCTGCAATCGATATTTATCATGTTCAGGTGGGTATTCTAGTAGACTCACCACTCTTGCAGCTGTGGAGTTTCTGAGCAATGTTACCACATAGAAATATTTTGTGTTGGCACGGTGATTTCTCACGGTGCAAATTGGGCCTTGTACAAACCAAGCAACGGCATTTTGCTCCCAAACCTCCAACAGATTCAAAGCGACTGCATTGGCCAACTTATTGAATAACTCTGGAATCATCCTAGACAATTGGCGTCACCAATGTAGGTTCTTACAAATAAGACAGCAGAGGCATTTCATGTTTAAGAAAAACCATAGCAACTTCTTTATTGAACACCAATAAACTGAACACCAAGTGCGGTAAAGGTCCTTTACATAATCACGTCATCACGTGAACCCCAATCCAATGTCGGTGATTGTGAATTCTGCATATTTCCACCAATTACAATACAACCTGGAGGAAGGAATAAACCAAACTGAAGCAATTTTAAAATCAAACAGAAACCAATCTTTTCAAACTCTGCAAAAGCAATAAAAATGAAATTTGTATTTGGAAGAAATAATTTAATTGCTCATTAGTAGGAGACTAGGAGAGACAATAATTTGAAGGCCATTATTGAAGGGTTAAATTTATAGAAATAATTATCTTTTTATCTGGGTTAGTGTTTAAAGGAGGAGGATAGATGGTGTGATCTTAATCCTGCGCATGCTTATCTCCTTTAGCATGCAATTGCTTAGCATTGTTAGTTTAAAGTGAGACATATTACAATATACAGGCTGGAGTCTGTTCTAACCAAAGTCATCAGTGAGTGGTTGAAATGCATCTTCGGTCAAGATTTTCTGCATTCCTCAAGCACAGAGACTGATGAAAACCTCAATGCAAGACCAGATGTATACTCAGGACTGTTGTTCTGAAGGTTTCCCAAGATCTTAAACTATAGGGGGACAAGAAAGAACATGCATTTACACATTGCATTGAAAACCTCAGTATGCCTCATAGGAGCGTACAGCCAGCAAATCAGATTTAGTCACTGCTGAAAATAGAATAGTCCCCTGCATAATCCCACAGAAAACAATTTTACAGTAACTATTTCAGCGGCAAAAGCTTCCAGGTAAGTATTGGCTGGGACTAGGATAACCCTGGTATTTTGTTTTGAACTAATGTTAGGGTATTGATTACATTCAACTGCTGATTCAAAAGATGGCAAGTTTTACATTACCCCTCTGTGAATGCTGTTCTGAGGCATAATTGTAAATTGTGTGCTTCTATAGAGAGAAATGTGAACCTTCACCCTGTTGATGCAGAGGTGAAAATACCACAAAGACTGGAATAAATTTAAGCAGGCTGGTTCTCTTCCCAACATGCTACATGTCAAGAGGGTGATTTTCACTTACATATATGTATATGTGTGCGTGTACATGTGTCTGAGTGTGCACACTCTTAAATATTCGTGTTTATGCATGGGAATGTGAGACAGTGTGTGTATGAGTGGATTTGTGACTGCGCACGCACGCGTGCGTGTGTGTGTGTGTGTGTGTGTGTGTGTGTGTGTGTGTGTGTGTGTGTGTGTGTTCCCTCCAAGGTGTGCACATGTGCACACGCACATTTGTTTTGTTACTAGCACACAAAGGAATTTAAACAGCACACAAAAGATGTCACCCTCTACCTCGTTGGCATTTTAAGTATATTTCACGATTATACACATTTCCTTTTTGAGTTTTTGATGCAGAAGGTATTGACAATGTGGAGTTTGCAATGATTTGTCTTCAGATTTCAGAGCTGGCTTATTTATACTGCTTTTGTTGAAGAAATTATTTTGTGCTAACATGTAGTTGTCACCGGGCAAAAAAACAGCACAGCACAGAATTTTTGCGCGCACAGGTCATTACAAATTCAAGGGAACATTGGTGTGTGAGCATCTATATGTATGTACAAATGTATATTTGTGTTTATGGGTGAGAATGTGACTGCATATATGCATGGGTTTGTGGACATACATGGAGGCGAGTTTGAGACAGCGTGCTTGTGCAACAGAGTTTGACACAGTTTCTTTGTACATCTATATCAGAGGATGTGAGACTCTGTGCATGTGTGTGGAGGTTTGTGAGTATCTATGGATGTTAATTTCTCGGACCATAAGACCACAAAACATAGCAGCAGAATTAGGCCACGTGGCCCATCAGATCTGCTCCACCATTTCATCATAGCTGATCCATTTCCTTCTCAACCCCATTCTCCTGCTTTCTCCCCATAACCTTTCATGCCCTGACTCATCAGTGTGAGTTCAAGAATGCAAGGACGTCAGAGTAAGGGCAGGAATCAGCCATCCACCCGTACCATGATTCATTTACGTTAATGTGCGTGTGTGAGTGTGGTTACCCATCTTAGAGCACAGGTCTGTCGGTATAGGAGCGTTTGGGAATGTGGGTGCCCTTTTCAGTTTGAGTTTGTGTGTTTGTATGTTTGCCTGCGTGCATTTACTGAACACACTGGAGGAAACAGTTATCAGCCCTTATCAGCTTTAGGCTGGGTTTAATGATTATGTCCTTGACTTTAGAAACTTTCTCCCATTATTTTACAGAAAAATCTTTGTGGGGGAACTGGGATGTTTAGACAGCAGTAGAATGTTTGAAGCCTCTGCTTACATTTTTGTATAACATCCCAGCAAGAGGGTTGACAATCCCTAAGTAATGTATTGGTGTATCTGTTTTGCTGTTTGTAAGTGTCCCTGTTTCTCTGGTATTAGAACCTTCACAAAAAACTTGAGTCCAACTATAAATAAGAGCCCCTGCATTGTTAGTGATGAATACCAAAAGATGTTTACATACATACATACACCGAGTATAAATGCCATGAAAATTTGCTTTTTGCAGCAAAAGCACAGTATATGACAAGAACTACAAACATAAGAACAACTTAAATTAATATGAATTATACACGTGTGCAAAAATGAACAATAAAATAAACATAATGACACTAGTGCAAGATTAAAAGAGAGAAAAATATAGTCTGAGGTAGTGATAGGGCTGTCTTGTCAGTTCAAGTCTAGAGAAGATGTGCCATTACTGCCAAAGGTTTCCAGTAATCTATGGAAAGGATTGACAATCTGTGTGGCTCTGCAAAGCTCCAGGGCCTTCCGGTGTGTAATTATAACAGAAAGGGCTCCAGTGAATAGAAATCAAATATAAAGATTGTTCTGGATAATAATTGCGACTAATTTTGACTGTCAGAGGCACAGATGGTTGATACACACTATATATCAACCTTAATTAGAGTGAATAGTTCTTACATGTAGCATCAATTCATTAGCAACACATGTAGTTCCAGTACAAAAATCAGGAAATCCCACTTGGTCCTCCGAGTCTCACTGCTGATAACCACCTTTCCGAAGATCAAATCAATTCCTCTTAAACTTGTTATTACCACTAGTTTCCACTGTCTCTCTGTTCCACAAATTCCTCACCCTTCGCAGACTATGAGGACTTACATTGTTATTCTGGGGTAGGAAACAATGACCACTTGATTTGGGTATGTTCTCATCCAGTATCTGCCAGGAAAAGTGGATGGATGGTGATTTCTTATAAATAGGCCCTGACTCAGATGAAATAAATCTGACCTGGAAAATTGGGTTACAATCCCACACCAGAGATCTGCTTCCCATCTATTTGATAAGAACGGCTATTTGTCTGGTCTTCTCCTGATGATTGCCCACTTAGACAGCAAATTATAATATCCATGCCTCATTAAGCCATATTTACTCACATGTTGTGCACTTAGGAAAAAGGTAGCCAATCAGCGTCTCTCCTCATGAGTTCAACTAGGAGAGATAAGAAATGTCCGAGACTCACAGTCACAGATCCTGTATTATTACACAATGTCAGCATCCCTCAGTGTGTTTTACAAAGGAAGTATATGTGTGAGAAAAATACACCCAGTGTATTAATTGAGGAAGCTATTGATGTTGTGCCAAGAAGTAATGTTAATGTGTAATGTTAAAATTGTACAAGGCATTGGTAAGGCCAAATTTAGAATATTGTGTGCAGTTCTGGTCACCGAATTATAGGAAAGATATCAATAAATTAGAGAGAGTGCAGGGACAATTTACGAGGATGTTACCTGGGTTTCAGCACTTAAGGTACAGAGAAAGGTTGAACAAGTTAGGTCTCTATTCATTGGAGCGTAGAAGGTTGAGGGGGGATTTGATCGAGGTATTTAAAATTTTGAGAGGGATAGATAGAGTTGACGTGAATAGGCTGTTTCCATTGAGAGTAGGGGAGATTCAAACAAGAGGACATGATTTGAGAGTTAGGCGGCAGAAGTTTAAGGGAAACATGAGGGGGTATTTCTTTACTCAGAGAGTGATAGCTGTGTGGAATGAGCTTCCTGTAGAAGTAGTAGAGGCCAGTTCAGTTGTGTCATTTAAGGTAAAATTGGATAGGTATATGGACAGGAAAGGAGTAGAGGGTTATGGGCTGAGTGCGGGTAGGTGGAACTAGGTGAGATTAAGAGTTCGGCACGGACTAGGAGGGCCGAGATGGCCTGTTTCCGTGCTGTGATTGTTATATGTTATATGTTATAATGGAAATGACCTATTGTGGGTCATCAAAAGAGGCGATAAAGACACTGGTCATTACAGTGTCCTTAGCTTTATCTTGATACCAAGTAATAGAACTATTTACCAGCTGCTGTACTAACATGATCAAACATGAGGAAATCTGCAGATGCTGGAAATTCAAACAACACACACACAAAATGCTGGTGGATCACAGCAGGCCAGGCAGCATCTATAAGGAGAAGCACTGTCGACATTTTGACGAAGGGTCTCAGCCTGAAACATCAACGGTGCTTCTCCTTATAGATGCTGCCTGGCCTGCTGTGTTCCACCGGCATTTTGTGTGTGAAATTTAAAATTATATTGTGCAAGATAAGCTTGTGTCCAATGATGCTATGGTCTTGCTCCTGTGTCAGTCCGACTAAATCTGAAGTAAAACTCCAAAATGAATGTTTATCATTCCCTGCAGATCATTCATAGTATAGGAAGCCAGCAGAGGAGAATGGTGTTGCAAGTGGCGATAAATAGGTTGATCCCATTTCATGCTGCCCCTTTTGTCACTCAACAACTTGGTGCATTCACCCACTGGCAATTGAGTGAGGATTTAGCACAATGTGATTCACTGAGCATTAGAGAGGCAGAGGTGTTGGTAAACTGAGAGAGATGCTGTTTTCCTCATGGTGATCTGGAATCTCGACTAGGGGACAAGGTCACAGAATAAGGAATCCCCTATTTTACATGCAGATGAAAAGGAATTTCCTTTCTCAGAGACTAATGAATGTTCTCCAAAGAGATGCGTGTTGAATATATTGAAAGCTGGGAGCCTTGTGGTACAGGCCAGCCGAGGGCATTGGAGAATAGGCAGGAAAGTGAGATCCAAGATCGGATGGATCATGGCCTTGTGCCTTGCTCCTGAGTGGAAGTGGGGAATCAGCCATTTCAGAGTCTGTCAAAGTTATATGCAGAAACATATGTGCACAGGTGTAATGAAAAACTTGCATACAACAGCATCTTAGGCATACAGCATCAGATATGCAGTAGCCATGATAAAAACATAAATTAGGCATAATTATTGATACACCATCAATAACTCTCTCTGAGGCATAAAGGCGAGATACTGGCTTTTATTGACTGGAAGAAAGAACAAGCAGTAGTTAACCACCATACTACATCTTGGAGACTGAGAGGCCGGGCTCAGGCCTCAATCGCCTTTATACAGGGGTCTGTGGGAGGAGCCACAGGAGCAGTCAGCAGGGAGCATGTCCAGACAGGTATATGTAGTTCACTACAGAGCTTTTACAAGATAGAGCACAATTAGAATGTAAGAGACAGTATCCGTAGGTCGAGGAAGCTTGAGTCTTATGTTTCTGAAACGCTTCAGCAACATGAATCATTTGAATCTCTGTTGCATTAGTCCTTATTCACACCAATTCCCATTCACCTGCTACCAATACCAATGCTGATCTAAACTGACACCTAGACCAACTTGTGGCATTGCTAGGAGACTTCTGGTTTGCTTCAGGAAGATATGTCAACAGGAGTGTCTTCTTTTGTTTTTCAGGTATTTCCCTGTCCAAGTTCAAATGGGACAATCCATTAGCATTTCGATGATTAGTTATTGACCTCTCGAATTTGAGATTGTAATGTCACCCTCCAAGAAACAGAGCCCACTTCTGCACGTGGGCTGTTACTGTTAGTTGGAGCCCCCTTCTGTGGATTGGAAGTGGACAAAATTGCTTGGCAATCAGTAATGGGGGTAAACACTCTCCCGTAAAATGCATGGTTGTAACATATCACGCCTGAAACCAGATTACAGACCTCTCTGTTAACTTGTGCTCCCAATCAGGTCAACATCCTTGTAAATCTCCTCTGCACTCTTTTTATGGTTCCCACATCCTTCCTGTAGTGAAGCAACCAGAACTGAACACAGTACTCCAAGTGGGGTCTGACCAGGGTCCAATATTGCTGTAACATTACCTCTCAGCTCTTAAACTCAATCCCACAGTTGATGAAGGCCAATGCACTGTATGCCTTCTTAACCACACAATCAACCTGCGCAGCAACTTTGAGTGTCCTATGGACTCGGACCCCAAGATCCCACTGATCCTTCACACTGCCAAGAGTCTTACCATTAATACTATATTCTGCCATCATATTTGTCCTACCAAAATGAACCACCTCACACTTATCTGGGTTGAACTCCATCTGCCACTTCTCAGCCCAGTTTTGCATCGTATCAATATCCCGCTGTAACCTCTGACAGCCCTCCACACTATCCACAACACCCCCAACCTTTGTGTCATTACCAAATTTACTAACCCATCCCTCCACTTCCTCATCCAGGTCATTTATAAAAATCACAAAGAGTAAGGGTCCTAGAACAGATCCCTGAGGCACACCACTGGTCACCAACCTCCATGTAGAATATAACCAGTCTACAACCACTCTTTGCCTTTTGTGGGTAAGCCAGTTCTGGATCCACAAAGCAAGGTCCCCTCGGATCCCATGCCTCCTTACTTTCTCAATAAGCCTTGCATGGGTTACCTTATCAATTGCCTTGCTGAAATCCATATACACTACATCTACGGCTCTACCTTCATCAATGTGTTTAGTCACATCCTCAAAAAATTCAATCAGGCTCGTAAGGCACGACCTGACTTCGACAAAGCCATGCTGGCTGTTCCTAATCATATCATGCTTCTCCAAATGTTCATAAATCCTGCCCCTCAGGATCTTCTCCATCAACTTACCAACCACTGAAGTGAGACTCACTGGTCTATAATTTCCTGGGCTTTACCCTTTGGAAAGCCACCTCACACTGCTTTGCTCATTGCCATTTCTTCCCAATCTGTCATCATGAGTTTAAGGGGTGAAGCATGTTGCAACGTGAACAAAGTCACTGGGGAGCCATGGCAGGTAGATACAAAGTAATCTTTTTATTTGATGCACACACACACACACACACACACACACACTCAAAAGAGCGAGGCTGAAAGAGAGAGAGATGGCAGACAAGAGCATGAGACTCCCCACCCCAACATTACAGCGCATTTTAGATGAACATTTATATACAAGAACAAAGGTCACAAGATAATTTCTATAGTTACAATGCCCTCATAATACTTCTTTTGTGGTAAATGTGGTTTTCAAATGCCTGTGTCTTTCCACTAACACATCCAAACTAATTGCTAATTACGGCCGTAATCTTGCAATTGGGTGTTGTTTGCATTTATGCATATATAGATATACTGTATATCAGTTAAGTGCCTTTTTCCTGGTCTGCAAGTGCCGTCATCTGAGTCCTATTCATTCAATTACTGGTCTGAGCTGCATGTTAAATTTAATCTACAATCCATATTTATATCTGAAGGTTGGTTGCTGAAGTTAATGTCTGCTATACATCCAGAATACGCCCTAACAGAGCATATTAGCCAGGTTTGGCAGGACCTAAACAAGACCACAACTGTGACACACCCTTTGGCCTTGGGGCATCCACCGCTGCTTAAATTTGCTCAGCTCACTTGTGTAATTTTTCTGCATCAATAACGTGACCACAGTAAATGATGCTTGGTTTAAAGAATTCACACTTGCTGAAGCATGCTCTGAGCCCATTCTTCTAATCTCTGTGTCTGAAGATGTTGCTTGGCATTCTTACCAACAACAATGATGTCATTCAGACTACACGGAGTGCCTGGGCAGCCTCGCAGCACCTGGTCCATCGCATTCTGCCAGAATGCAGGTGCAGATGCTACTCCAAAAATATGTCCATTATAGTGTAGGAAGAATCTGAATATGGCATCCAGAGAGTGTAAAGAACAACTGCTGGAATCAAACGTGTGATGTACGGGGCAAAGGTGACCTGTGTGCCAGATGAAAAGGTATTGTCTCTGAAGACCTGAGCCTGTAGTGCCCGAAGCCAGGGTCATGTGAAGGGTCAACCCAGGTGGGGGTGGAGAGAAGTGACCAGGGTATAAAAGAAAGAGCACACCAGTGGCGAGGTCTCTTGGATTTGGGCTCACCGCAGATTAGGTTGCGACTGATGCTGTGGACCGATTGGGATGGGGTGCGGCAGTTAAACAGACCTAGGTGCGTTTCTGAGATAAGTACTGTGCAATAAAGTGTCTTGTGTGCAGCATTCCATGCGTAAGGCTTAGTTCTGTCAGATCTGCGAACAGACCTTAACTTTTGGCACAACATTTAGTGATCAAGCCCGCTGTGAGTGCTTATGGTGAGAAACACTTTGGACTCTTCTTCCATCTCCATCCGCAGGTAGGCCTCAGCTAAGTCCACTTTGCTGAAGTGTTTTCCTCCAGAAAGGTTTGCAAAGATATCCTCTATCCTAGGCAAAGGATATTGACCTACAGTAATTTTAGTACAGGGTTCATGGCGACCTTAAAATCACCACAGATCTGACAGATTCATCCTTCTGGGCTACTGAGGTCACTGGCATTGCCCCTGGGCTTCACTCAACCTTAGAAAGAATTATTTCAGCTTCCATGCTATCCAGCTCACTGTCTGCTTTATCATGGATGATATAGAGAACTAGACGGACTTTGTAAAACTTGTATAAGTCTGGGGCGTTTTCATTCAACACTATTTTGATATGTTTGAGATGAATACTGTTGTGGCATCATCAAATATCCTTCCTAATTCACCTTCAGTTGACTCAACTGCAGGAATTGGCATGCAGATGGTGGATGGATCTCCAGTCAAGTGCCTCATGCAATCATGGTCCCACAATGCAGGTCCTCCTGTTTTTACCATGTGCAAGCACAGTGTGGCTTGTTGGTTGTTGTATTGTCACTGTCCTGGAGGTCATTCCCACTGGAGTTACCTTTTCTCCAGTACAAGTTCTTAGTTGGATATCTGTAGGTTTCGGTTCAGTATCTTCGAAATGCTGTTCAAAGTCATCTTGTGAAATGACCAAAATAGCCGAGCCAGTGTCCAATACCATTTTAATTATTTCAATATGTTTCAATAGGTACACTTAATGTCAGAGAGATATATACAATATATATCCTGAAATTCTTCTTCTTCGCAAACATCCATGAAAACAGGAGTGCCCCAAAGAACAGTTAAATGTTAGAACCCTAAAGCCACCTCAGCTCCCCTCTCCCCCGTACAAGCAGCAGTAAAGTAACTTCCCTTCCCCACCAGCAAAAATCTTCTGCACCCTCCATCGAGCACTCAAGCAAAGCATCAATAAAGACACAGACATGCAGTACCCCCAAGACTACTCGTTCACCCAGTAAGTCGAGGAAAAAGGGGTGACCCCCTTGCACAGCACGAGAGGAGACATAACAAGACAACTCATCGATTTATGGTATTAAAAGTCTATTGCACCACTTTTTCTGAGCTCTATTGCCCAAAGAACTCAGATCTGTGGGCACCCAGCCAGCAGCCAGATCGCTGCTTTCGATCTTCTGTGTACCCCCATGACACATCAGGCAGCAGCACTTACCTCAAATCCACCTGCCTCCAGAGCCACGAGAATCTGGCACCCTGAAGCCATGCCAGTCTTCCAGGCCATGTCCTTGACATATTGAAAAGCGGATGGTCGTGAGGCCCCAAGAGCAGATCCTATTCCCGCAAAGAACCAAAGTCAGTGTGTGACTCCAGGTCAGGGTCTTCAAAAGAACCCTGAAAAGGAAAAATAGAGATATTAAAGATAGAAATAGAGCTTTTTCCAAAGATGCAAGCAAAGGTGTCGCCGTTAAGCACCATTTTCCTAAACTCCACCCTCTTGTCATTCACTTCAGGTGTAAGCTATTTCACTTGCCTGCTGTTTGTTTTCATACCATATGTCCTAAGGTTACCAAGTCCTGAATTACTCTCATCGTTATCAAATTAGTGCCCTTTCTGAAACTGCAAATTGATTTTCTAGGTTTTTTTCTTCCCTGTGCAGTCCATTCATTTTTGTCTGCCTGACATGCTCCTTTTATGTGTCCAACTTTGTTGCATTTTCTGTTAAGTTTCATCTTTAAACCAGCATTGGTCTGATGAATGTAAGCCCGTTCCACAACGGTAACACAATTTGTTTGCCCAGCCAGGTTTCTCTTTAGTTGTTGCAGATAATCTTTCCAATTCAGCTACGTGTGTGCTGAACTGGACTCCCCTTCCTTTTGATTCCACTTATGAAGCCCAAACCTTTCTGCAATCAACAATGTTTTCAGTTTAAATGTTCCTGCATTACTTTAATGACATCAGGAATACTCATTTGGACTGATTTGGTTGCTGTTGAACTTCTAAGCAAACTGTATGCCTTTCCTACCAATGCACTCAGAAAAACTGGCAGTCGTTTTTCCTGACGAAGGGTCTTGGCCTGAAATGTCAACAGCACTTTTCCCTATAGATGCTGCCTGGCCTACTGTGTTCCACCGGCATCTTGTGTGAGTTGTTTTTCACTGGCTGTTTCATTTGCTGCAAAATATTGCTCAATCTGCTCAATGCATATCAACCAGTTATCTTGTGCAATCACATCTACCTGCTCTTCTTTTATTATCATTATCACCCATTACTCACTGTTTTGTCTGCTTTTTGCCTTTTATTTTAACTCCAACGTCTTGCTGTGCTTCTGAAGAAATAAAACCGTGTTGCACTTTTTTATACTCGACCATCTCACTGCATTTAAACAAGTAGGTAGGTGCTTCAGGTCCATTTAAAACTTCCTCGTTGCCTCCATTATGTTTTCTAACTCCAAAACATATAACTAATCAATAAAAAAAAGATGTTGTGCCAGAAATAACTGTGTACATTTAATTTTACTGTAGCGAGGCGCACACATATGACATGGTGGCATAATGGCATAATGACATAATGACGTATGGCATTCACGAATTTCTTGCATACAACCCATAATGAATTATGTAAACAAAGAATACATAATCAAACAATATATTTACAATATTACTCAAATATTACTGAAATATTAAATATACAACATCCTTCTTTACTTCACTGTCACATTTTGTCTGAAGCAGTTTGAATATGATTCATTGCTCATGCTACTTAAGTACTCGTTTCTTGTGTTAAGGAGTGTCAGGGAACCTTATACTTATGTGGACACGAGACTGCAGATTCTTGTGTCCACATAAGTGTAAGGTTCCCTGACACTCCTTAACACAAGAAACGAGTACTTAAGTAGCATGAGCATGAGCCGGAGAAACTCAGCGGGTTGTGTCCTTCTATCACTTCCCAACTTTTATTGCTATCTCTACTTTCCCCTCCCTTTCTCAACTGGACAAACCTATCAACCGCCTGCTCTTGTTCTACTCCTTTCCTCAAACTCATCTTCTATCTTCCAACCCAACACCTCGACTGTCCATTTCCCTTCCTGATCCACTGTGTTTCCAGCTTTACGTGTGTTTCTTTATAATTATGGGTTGTGCTGCGTCACAGCATTTCAGTCTTATGATTCTGAAAAGAAAGATTAATGCTTATTTATTTGTATGACATTTATCAACATCTACAAACAGAGACAGCATCTGTCTCTCAAGACTGCCATCTGAGTCTGCTGCACTCAGCTGGGGTAATACTGAGAAGATTTTGCCTTTTACAGATATCAGTGTGATAATTCGCAACATCATGAAAAGACTCATTCTTCCTCAGTTTCTCAAGCCCAGATAAATATAAGTTGGTGTCATGGTTCAAAGCTGGACCTATCATGCTTTAAGTGAAAATTCCTCTTTGATTTTCCTTCTTTCATAGTGCCAGAAAAAATCTGGAGGTCCTCAGCAAAGACCCCTGAAGTTGACAGCACAAGCAGATGGGAGTGGGGGTCGGGTAATTGGTAAGTTTGGTAAAGAAGACTTAAGGATGTTTGCCTTCACTCATAAGGGATAGAGTGCAAGAACAGGGAAGTTAAGGAGCAATGTCTATAAAATCATCAGGAGTCTTTTGTGTAGACAGTAGGGATTAGTTCAATTAGGTATTTGAATACTAGCTTAAGTAATTCAATACAATATCATGGGCTGAAGGCCTCTTTCTGTTCTGTACTATGTTCTACATTCTATCTGCATCGTAATGTTGACTGAGGGAACAGTATTGGTTGGGTACTACTGAAACCCACGTCTCTCAGAATAGAGCTACGGGATCTTTTCCATCCACCAAAGCAAACTGAAAGAGCATTGATTTAACTTCTCAGTCAAACAGTACAGTGGCAGAACACTCTTGGAGTGGCACAGAGCTGCCTGCTGAGAAGTTGGGCTCTCAATTTTGCAGCCAAGCTTGAACCTACAACCGGACTCCAGAGGAGAATACACACCACTGAGGAACATTCTGCCCAGAACAAGCACAGACACTGTGGTCCAGTGATCCGCTTTCTTCATTCTTTGACTCCTGACAGCCATTGCTTGGTTAATTGCATGGACCATGTTGTGGAAAAACATAGCTAATATTCATAAAAAGCAAAAGAGTAAACTTCTTAAAAATATGTTATGAGAAACAAATGTTCAGCATTTTTAGCCTCAGTTAGCATCGCTGGTAAATTGTGATTTTGAGTTCTTACATCTGGAATGGATGTTCTGTTTTCTCCAGTTCTGATATATTTTGTAATAGCCAAGTGATGCGTGCTCCACAAATCTGGCTTACAGATGCAAACTAACCTAATATGAATTGCAGATGAAAAAGTATCCAAATATTTTCCTTCTAAAATATACAGTGCTAAGAAAGCAACTCCAATTTTATGTTGATATGTGGAGTACTCTTGTGTTTACAGATTTTATTCAGATGAATCTTGTGATCCAAAGTGAAAATCCAATGAAAAAAAGTCCAGAGAAAGATTACGGCTTGGCCAGTATTTTACTTTAAAGAATTAATCAACTTTAGTATTGGTGTTTACAGACCCTGAATACTTCACTGAATTGTGATAATGAGCTAATCAGCTGGAATAAATGTGCTGTATATTTCTGTTGCATAGTTCCTAATCTGATAAAGCAAGTCGAGACTTAAATACCACAATTCTCCTTTTGACATGTTTACTTTTTAAGGGAAACCTTAGTTGCAAAAGTTTTGCTAACAGGAGAGGAATTTGCATAATTTTGTGCTACTTACCTGGACTGGCGTGGGCTCAGCTGCTCTGAACAATTATTGTTTAAAAACTTCAACTATCATAGTAATTAGTAACTCAATAAAGCATTTCTCTATATTTGGAGATCTTTGTAA
Organism: Hypanus sabinus; assembly: GCF_030144855.1. NCBI lineage: Eukaryota > Metazoa > Chordata > Chondrichthyes > Myliobatiformes > Dasyatidae > Hypanus > Hypanus sabinus. The sequence continues at coordinate 31,743,330 of NC_082726.1, read as the reverse complement.
CTTTACCCAAAAGCAGAATTATAAAATTCACAAGTTTCTTGCCTCCCACGAGGTTCCTTTAACATCTCAACCCAGCAGCAGCTCATTCAAGCCAATCAATCTTAGTGTTTTATCAAACATTGAAGCAAGCTTCCCTCAAGTGTTTGTAACAATTCCAATACTAAAGTAACTTAAAACTTTACTGAAGATGGCATCTCCAGTGAGACTGGCGGTTAATTTTTAATTTAACCTCGTGAGCAGAATAGTGGAGAAGATGGGGTTGTAAATATGTTGTATCCTGGCACTTGTAATCGGGATTGAGGTAAATGAGAATAAAATCTGATGGAGGACCAAAGCAGTGATTCCCTTATGGAAGGTTGGAATATATTCTGCATAAGTTAGCTTGCTATCACTTTTTCTATAAAGTTGCATCCAACCTGGCGAGATCAATTATAGAAATGGAAAACCCAGAAATTCTACTGAAAACAGAGAATGCTGTCAGTACTCATCAGGTCAGGAAACATCTGCAGAAAAAGAAACTGAGGTAACATCCTGGAACCCTCAGCAGGCAAGAGGCAAAGACTCCATCAGCTGACATTGGCACATCCTGACAACAGACAGAATTTGTATAGGCATGATGGATATTCACTGTCCAGGATCAGGGGGCCTTTTTTTAACCAAACTCAAATTTCTAACAGTGGCACTTCTACAGATCAAGGAGTTGTTTTTGTTAAACTTCCAACCAATATTCTTTGTTCAACTTCTTGTTGTAAACAGGAACGCGTCTTCCGTTATTAAAAAGTGACAAGCAATAATCAGTCTGAAATTAAAAGGGCAGCTTTGCAAACAAACAACACAGTCTATAAAACATAAACTGACGGCCCACAGCACGCAGTGCTCAATGGTAAGAGGTGAAATAGAAGACAATGGGGTTATGTTAATTGGCTTATATCAAACCAGACAATGTTGTGTAAGTTATTTAGTTCAAGGAAGCTTGCAGGCCAGATTAATCTTAACACATCAAATAGCTGCTCTATTAATAGTGGGAAGATTAGTGTACTCAAAGAGTCAGCTTCACATCACTAATTTCGGGTGTTTGGGAACTCTGTCCCCAGAAGCCTTTAGATCACCTGGGTAAAAAGGTGTCTGAAAAAGTCACACAAGTAGTTGAAAAACAGTATAAATATAAGAGAGCAGTCAGGCTTGTTAGGAATAATATAAGAACATCAAGAAGAATGTCAGAAAGACAGGGTGAAATAGAATCCATTCCTCTGCCTTTGATTTCTGCTAGGGACAACTTGTTTATCTGCTACTTGTGGGAATACCTTATAGGGATTGTACCTGTGTTTTTGAAATCATGTGTAATTTAGAAATCATCTGTAATCTGGAATTTTTTGTAAAATAGAATCCTCTGTGAGATTTAAATGCTTTTTAAAGAATGTTGTTTGAATTTAAATATGTATCACTAAAAATAAATGAATTGTGTTTGAACTACTTTGTTAGCTAGAAGCATCTCCTAGTTGGTTGGGAGAAGGGACCACTGCTTAGATAGGGTGTAAAAGCAGCTCAACGCATCGCAGAGGATAAACAGGGAAATGAACTAGCATTTGAAGAGCAGATGGTTACAGTATAACCTCCCTTTAGTGAGGTCACCGATAGCTATCTATATCAAATTGGGCTTAAGATCTTCATTCTGAGTCTGGAATCAGATGGTCAACAAACCCAGTACGGGATGAGCACCCCTCAACTGAAATTCCAAAATCCAAAAGTCTCAAAAATCCAAAAATGTTTTGCACCCTGACATAACATCATACATGGAAATTCCATAAGGTGCTGGGAAAGTTCCCTGGCAATGTGCCATCACAGACTGTTCTGAGAAACAGAATCACAATTGTAATGAACAGAAGTTAATGAAAAATGGCAAAAGCACTGCATAAAACGAAAAATAAAGATCGCAACCTGCACTGAAAGAGCGGATTTGTCAGTGTTGGAGTTAATGTATGCCACTTAATGGTAAGCTGATTATGAAACAAGCAAAGATCTATCACGACAAACTGAAAATGTAAGTATTTGAAGAAGTTGCAGAAACTTAAGAAAATGCACAGCATTAATTTTAAAAATATTTGTGGTGTTAAAGCGGTCTGCTGATCATGAAGCAGCAAAGAAATTTGTTGATGAGTTTATCAAGATTGTTGATGAAAATCTGACATGCTGAGCGGCTGTATCAGTACATAAGTGTGATGAAAAAGTGTAAGATAAAGACTGCTTACCAGTAGCACATAAACTCCGAGTCAGTAATGATGGCAATGCCAAACAACTACAAAGTGTCCATCTGGGCAGCCAAGGTGATTAAAATATTCTCTAAAACTACCTTGAGAGTATATATATAAGCTTTATATGTAATGTAAATGGATTTCATGTTTAAACTTGGGTCCCACCCCCAGGATAACTCACTATATAGACGCAAATATTTGAAAATCCAAAAAAAAACAAAAATCCAATGCACTTCTGGCCCCAAACATTTTGGATAAGGGGTGCTCAACTGCACCATCACACCTGGTTGATGTGCTTTTAAACAAAATGATGACCCCTGTAATCAACACTTCAGACTTGGCATTCAAGTCTCAACATATTTTGGCTCCGTATCAAAGAAGGATGAGCTGGGACTGGAGAAAGTCCAGAGCAGGTTCTAAGAATGATCTTGGCAATGAAAAGCTTGACATTCAAGGAGCGTTTGATGTTTCTAAGACTGGTGTTCAGAAAAATGAGGGTTTCACTATTTGTTGCAGTAACAGTAATTTTTTACATCTTGCACTGTACTTTTGCCATAAAACAATGTATTTCACAACATACGTCAGTGATAATAAATCTCACTGACATCTGGAAAGCCTCGATAGGCTTTCCAGAACATATGTTCGGATGCTGTTCGTAGACTTCAGTTCAGCATTCAACACAATCATCCCTCAGAAACTGATTGGAAAGCTGAGCCTACTGGGCCTGAACACCTCCCTCTGCAACTGGATCCTAGACTTCCTGACTGGGACACCTCAGTCAGTCCGGATCAGGAGCAGCATCTCCAACACCATCACACCGAGCACGGGGGCTCCCCAGGGTTGCGTGCTCAGTTCACTGCTGTTCACTCTGCTGACCCACGACTGTGCTGCAATGTACAGCTCGAAGCACATCATCAAGTTCGCCAATGACACGACCGTGTTGGGTCTCTTCAGCAAGAACGACGAGTTAGCTTACAGAGAGGAAGTGCAGCGGCTAACGGACTGGTGCAGAGCCAACAACCTGTCTTTTAATGTGAACAAAACAAAAGAGATGGCTGTTGACTTCAGGAGGGCACGGAGCGACCACTCCCCGCGGAACATCGATGGCTCCTTGGTAGAGATCGTTAAGAGCAGCAAATTTCTTGGTGTTCACCTGGTGGAGAATCTCACCTGGTCCCTCAACACCAGCTCCATAACAAAGAAAGCCCAGCAGCATCTCTACTTTCTGCGAAGGCTGAGGAAAGTCCATCTCCCACCCCACTTCATAACAGCATTATGAAGGACCCCATGCACCCATTGTACAAACTCTTCTCCTTCCTGCCATCTGGGAAAAGGCACCGAAGCATTCGGGCTCTCACAACCTGATTATGTAACAGTTTCTTCCCCCAAGCTATCAGACTCCTCAATACCCGAAGCCTGGACTGACACCTTGCCCTACTGTTCTGTTTATTATTTATTGTAATGCCTGCACTGTTTTTTGTGCACTTTATGCAGTCCAGTGTAGGTCTGTAGTCTAGTGTAGCTTTCTCTGTGTTTTTTTTTATTACGTAGATCAGTCTAGTTTTTGGTACTGTTTCATGTAACACCATGGTCCTGAAAAACATTGTCTCATTTTTATTATGCATTGTACCAGCACTTATGGTCGAAATGACAATAAGAGTTGACTTGACTTGACTTGATAATCTGCTCTTCCATTTTTCATTCCAAAGTGGATGACCTCTGTTGATCTAACAGAGGAAAATCACAATGGTCAAATCTCTGGCACTGAGTTTGTCTCTATGACTCAGAAGAGAAAGGGGAAGAAAGAACATTCTGTGGTGATAGGGCAATCGTTAGTTTGGAGACAGTAGATTCTGTGGTTAGTTAGACAGGAGGTTTTGTGGGCCAGGATGGGATTCACGAATGGTATGTTGCCTCTTGGGTGCCAGGGTCCAGAATATCTCAGATCGAGCCCTCAATATTCTAAAATGGGAAGACGAACAGTCAGAGGTTGTGGTCCATGACGTAGGTAGGACGAGTGACAAGGTTCTGCATTGAGAGTTCAGGGAGTTAGGTGCTAAATTAAAGGGCAGGACCTCCAGGATTATGGTCTCAAGATTGTTACCCATGTCATGTGCTGGTGATGTCAGAACTAGGAAGATTAATCAGTTTAATACGTGGCTAAGGAGCTAGTGTAGGAGGGAGGGCATAAGATCTTTAGATCATTGAGCTCTCTTCCAGGGAAGATGGGACTGTACAGAAGGGAACTGCACAGTGCAGTTTAAATAGAATTGCAAGGGAATGCAAGCCAGAGTACCAGAACAGTTAGTGGAGAGGTTGTGGAGGCAGGTCTCGGTGAGGCCTCAGATAAAGTCAGGAATCAAAAGGTTGAGCATGGTGTGACTAACGTCCTGACCTGGTGATATTTCAATGCAAGAAGTATCGTACGAAAGGTGGATAATAGTACTGAAGATGAGGTAACTGGTTTACAAATAGAGGCAACGTGTAATGAGGAGAGGCTGTTGACAGGGCAGAATTGCAGTCAGCAGGATGAGTTGCAATGTAAAAGGCTGACAAAATGGTATAAAATGAATACGGGACTGAAGGTGCTGTATTGGACTGTGCGCAGTATACGGAATAAGGTAGATGCAGATTGGCAGGGATGATGTCGTAGGTATCACTGGATCATGGCTGAGAGAAGATTATAGCTGGGAGCATTCCAAGGATACACATTGTATTGAAAGGACAGGCAGGAATGCAGATGGGACGGTGTTGCATGGTTGGTAAAAAGTGAAATCAAATATGATGGCAGAATATAGTATTAATGGTAAGACTCTTGGCAGCGTGGAGGATCAGTGGGATCTTGGGGTCCGAGTCCATAGGACACTCAAAGCTGCTTCGTAGGTTGACTGTGTGGTTAAGAAGGCATACGCTGTATTGGTATTCATCAACCATGGGATTGAGTTCAAGAGTTGAGAGGCAATGTTACAGCAATATAGGACCCTGGTCAGACCCCCTTTGGAGTACTGTGCTCAGTTCTGGTCACCTCACTACAGGAAGGATGTGGAAACTATAGAAATGGTGCAGAGGAGATTTACAAGGATATTACCTGGACTGGGGAGAATGCCTTATGATAATAGGTTAAGTGAACTTGACCGTTTCTCCTTGGAGCGATGGAGGATGAGAAGTGACCTGATAGAGGTGTATAAGATGATGAGAGGCATTGATCATGTGGATAGTCTGAGGATTTTTCCCAGGGTGGAAATAGCTAACACTAAAGGGCACAGTTTTAAGATGCTGGGGAGCAGGTATAGAGGAGATGTCAGGGGTAAATTTTTTACACAAAGAGTGGTGAGTGTGTGGAATGGGCTGCTGGTGACGGTAGTGAAGGTGGATACACTAGGATCTCTTAAGAGACTCCTGGATAAGTACAGGGAGCTTAGAAAAGTAGAGGGCTATGGGTAACCCTAGGTAATTTCTAAAGTAAGTCCATGTTCAGCACAGCATTGTGGGCTGAAGAGCCTTTATTGTGCTGCAGGTTTTCTATGCTTCTAGGACCTCATTGAAACCCATTGAATGGTGAAATGCCTTGACAGAGTGGATTTGGAGAGGATGTTTCCTATGCTGGGAGTGTCTAAGACCAGAGGACACAGCCTCAGAATTAAGAGGCATCCTTTTAGAGTGGAGATGAGGAGGAATTTCTTTACCCTGAGAGTGGTGAATCTGTGGAATTCTTTACCACAAGCAGCTGGGGAGGCCTGGTCTGTATGTATATCTAAGGCAGAGATTGATAGAGTCTTGATTGGTCAGGGTATAAAGGGATACAGGGTTGGGGGGGGGGGTGTGGAGGCAGTAGATTGGGGCTGAAAGGCAAAATGGATCAGCCATGATGAAATGACAGAGCAGACTCGATGTGCCAAATGGCCTAACTCTGCTGCTATATTTTTTGGAGTTCCAGGGGAATAAGAACCAAAATGCCAGAGCAGGCAGTGGAGTCGTTGTGGGGAAAATTATTTTTAAGCCTATTTAGAAAGTAAGGCATTATGGGTGAAAGTGAGAAATTAAAAATGTATGACCACATTAATGGGGTTATATTATAGTCCATCCATCAATCTGAGGGATTTAGAGAGCAAATTTGTAGAGAGATAGCAGACTAATGTTGTGATAATAGGTGATTTTAATTTTCCACATATTGACTGGGAGTCCCATACAGTTAAAGGGCTTGATTTGATAGAGTTTGGCAAATGTGATCAGGAAAGTGTCCTCAGTAAGTACTTAGAGGTCCCAGCTAAAAGAGAGTCTGACACTAGATCTCCTATTGGGAATGAGACACAAGTTTCAAGGTAATACTGGAAGAGGACAGTTTGGTCCTCAGTCGACATTCTGAATTGGCGAATTGATATCAGAAAGGATCTGGCGAGTGTGGATTGGAACAGGTTGTTTTATGGCAAAAGTGTACTTGGCAAGTTTGAAGCCTTCAGATGTGAAATTTCGAGAGTACAGAATTTGTTTATTCAGATCAGAATAAAAGATGAGCTTTAGAGAGCCTTGTTTTTAAAGAGTTATTGAGGCCCTGGTCAAGAAAAGAAGGACGTGCATAGCAGTTATAAGTTAAAGTCTGTTCTGAGCCTTATAGGCTCATCAGGCCAGTGCTTATGCCGGTTTCCGTGGCATGAAGCGACTGAGAGTATGAGACTCCCCATCGGATAGGACACCAGACTGTCGCGAGGTTAACCCCTAGTATTTTGCCGGTGCCCATTTTCAGCTGGCTGGACTGGAGCAATGTGTGGTTAAGTGCCTTGCTCAAGGACACAACATACTGCCTCGGCTGGGGCTCAAACTCACGACCTTCAGATCGCTAGTCCCTCGCCTTAACAACTTGGCCATGCGCCACACAAATAGCAGTTATAGGCAGGAGCAAATGAGGTGCTTGATGATTTTAAGAAATGCAAGGCAACACTTGAAGTCATAGAATCATAGAAAAGTACAGCACAGAAACAGGCCCTTTGGCCCATCTAGTTTATGCCAAGCCATTTAATCTGCCTACTCCCATTGACCTGAACCAGGACCATAGCCCTCTGTACTCCTACCATCCATGTAACTATACAAATTTCTCTTAAACTTTAAAATCGAGTTTGCATGGACTACATGCTGACAGCTCATTCTGCTCTCTCACAACCCTTTGAATGAAGAGGTTTCCTCTCATGTTCCCCATAAAGTTTTTACCTTTCACCCATAACCCATGACTTCCAGTTGTGGTAACCTCAATGGAAAAAGCCTGATTGCATTTACCCTATCTATACCCCTCATAATTTTGTAGACTATCAAATCTCTTCTCAATCTTCTAGCTTCCTGTGGTGAACTATGTGCCTGTCGGGACATGCCCCTGCTGACTGCTCCTGTGGCTCCTCCCACAGGCCCCTGTATAAAGGAGATCTGCGGCCTGACGCTCGGCCTCAGTCTCCAAGACCTTGTATGATAGACACTCACTCCTGGTTCCTTCTTCCAGTCAATAAAAGCCGATATCTCGCCTTACGTCTCAGTGTGAGTTATTGATGGTGCATCAATTTTATTGACTGGAAGTTTTAAAACATGGAACCCGTTTTGCGTCCGGACCGGTTGGATTTGGACCCTCAAGACCCTGACGCAGCTCTCGCTTTTGAACACTGGCTTGCATGCTTCCAATCGTACTTGGCGGAGCTTCGTGCGACTGAACCCGCCGTTATGCACAGAATCCTACTCTCGAGGGTCTCCTCCAAAGTTTACTCCATTATCCGGGACCTGCCGACCTACGATGGGGCACTGGACGCCCTCAAAAGACAGTATCTGCGGCCGGTGAACACCGTCTACGCAAGACATCGTTTAGCTACCCGGCAACAGCGGCCTGGCGAATCGTGCGCTGAGTTTCTCCGAGCACTACAGACACTCGTCCGACCTTGCGACTGCAAGACGCTCACGGCAGAACAGCATGCGGAGCTGCTGGTGCGAGACGCCTTTGTGACGGGACTGAGGTCAGTGTACATGCGCCAGCGGCTGCTGGAAAACTCAGACCTTACCTTAAGCTCGGCGATAGAGACGGCCAATGCTCTAGAAGCTGCGCTGCATAACGCCGACGCTGTCCAGTTGCGCGATTCCCCGCCGGTTCCGTGGACTCCTCAGACCCCGCCACCGCCGGCTCCCGGGAGCGAGTTCGCCAACGCCGCCGCCAGTCGCGATTCCACGAGCTCCCAGACCCTGACCACGGCGGTGGCCCGTCAGAACCCAGTGTGTTATTTCTGTGGCCATAAAAAACATCCTCGACAACGCTGTCCAGCGCGAGAAGCGACCTGCTCCAGCTGCGGAAAGCGGGGCCACTTCGCCAAGGTCTGTAAGTCTCAACCTCGAGCGGGGTGCAGCGCTGCGGGTGAAACGTGGGGGCCGCCATCTTGCATGCCCGGATGTGGGCGGCCATCTTTGTCGACGTCAGCACGCCCCGCCCCCGACCCTCCGATGCTTACCGGGTACCCCGACGGCGATTCAACTCTGGCCACCGTAACCCTCGACCAAAGCGCCCCACACCAGCTTGCAAGGTCCATGATGGACATCCAGGTGGAGGGGCACTGGACTAGATGCCTGTTTGACACAGGCAGCACTGGGAGTTTTATTCACCCGGACACAGTGCAATGCTGCGGACTCGTGACACGGCCGGTAAGTCGGAGGTTCCATTTGGCCTCTGGGTCGCAGTCCACAGACATCCGGGCGGGTTGTGTAGTGACATTGGTGGTGCAAGGCACAGAATATCGGGACTTTGAGCTGCTGGTCATGCCTAATCTGTACGCACCTGTGCTATTGGGGCTGGACTTCCAGAACCATCTCGAAAGTGTGACTATGGTATATGACGGGCCCCTCCCACCACTCACTGTCCGGAATCCTCAGTTTTGTGGGACTTCTTCACATACCCCGCTACTGACCACACACACACACGGGCACACACATCCCATCCAGCACCAGGCCGACAGCTGCGCTACCGACACTTGCAGCCTCTCCACTCTCAAGGTCCCTCCCCCACCGCTGTTCGCCAACCTGACCCCCGACTGTAAACCTGTGGCAACCAAAAGCAGGAGGTACAGCGCGGGGGACAGGGCCTTCATTCAGTCGGAGGTGCAGCGGCTGCTCAGGGAGGGGATCATTGAGCCAAGCTCAAGCCCTTGGAGGGCCCAGGTAGTTGTTGTTCGGACTGGGCAGAAAGATAGGATGGTGGTGGACTATAGTCAAACCATCAATAGGTTTACGCAGCTTGACGCATACCCCCTACCCCGCATCGCGGATATGGTCAACCAGATTGCTCAGTATAAGGTGTACTCGACAATAGATCTGAAATCCGCTTATCACCAGCTCCCCATCTGCCCAGAGGACCGCCTCCGAGGCGGGCGGCAGGCTCTATCACTTCCTGCGCGTCCCTTTCGGTGTCACGAATGGTGTCTCTGTCTTCCAGAGGGAAATGGACCGGATGGTGGACCAGTACCAACTGCAGGCCACATTTCCCTATCTGGATAACATCACCATCTGTGGTCACGACAGGCCAGATCACGACGCCAACCTCCAACGATTTCTCCAAGTGGCCGCAGCTCTGAACCTTACTTATAACAGGGACAAGTGTGTGTTTGGTACCACCCGCCTTGCTATACTTGGGTATGTCGTGGAAAATGGGGTTATTGGCCCTGATCCCGAACGTATGCGCCCCCTGTTAGAGCTCCCTCTTCCCACCACTCTCAAGGCCCTCAGACGGTGCCTGGGTTTTTTTTCTTATTACGCCCAATGGGTCCCCCATTACGCAGACAAGGCTCGCCCCCTGGTCAAGTCTACCTCGTTTCCCCTCTCTGCTGAGGCCTGCGCGGCCTTCAACTGCATTAAAGCGGACATTGCCAAAGCTACGATGCATGCAGTGGACGAGACCGCTCCCTTCCAAGTGGAGTGTGATGCCTCCGATTTCACTCTGGCTGCTACCCTCAATCAGGAAGGCAGACCAGTAGCATTCTTTTCTCGCACCCTCCAAGGCTCCGAAATTCGGCACTCCGCGGTGGAGAAAGAAGCCCAGGCCATAGTGGAGGCTGTTAGGCACTGGAGGCACTATCTTGCTGGCAAAAGGTTCACCGTGCTGACCGACCAGCGCTCGGTTGCGTTCCTGTTCAGCAACCAACAGCGGGGCAAGATCAAAAATGATAAGATTTTGCGGTGGAGGATAGAACTCTCCACCTACACCTATGATATCCTGTACCGGCCTGGCAGACTCAATGAGCCCCCTGATGCCCTATCCCGGAGAACATGTGCTAGCACACAGCTCGACCAGCTGTACGCCCTTCATGCACAACTTTGCCATCCGGGGGTCACCCAATTTTACCATTTTGTGAAAGCTCGGAACCTGCCATACTCCCTGGAGGACATCAGGACGATGACCAGGGACTGCCAAATTTGCGCCGAGTGCAAACCGCACTTCTACCGTCCTGACACGGCACAACTTGTCAAGGACACCCGCCCTTTTGAACGCCTGAGTGTTGACTTTAAGGGCCCCCTTCCCTCCACTGACCGCAATGTCTATTTTCTCAGTGTTATCGACGAGTTCTCACGGTTCCCCTTTGCCATCCCCTGCCCCGACACCACTGCCACGTCCGTCATAAAAGCCCTGCGCCAGCTCTTCACTCTGTTCGGGTATCCCTGCTATATCCACAGTGATAGAGGGTCCTCCTTTATGAGTGAGGAGCTGCGCCAGTACTTGCTAGCTAGGGGCATTGCTACCAGTCGGACCACGAGTTATAATCCCCGGGGTAATGGCCAGGTGGAGCAGGAGAATGCCACAGTGTGGAAGGCCACACTTTTAGCCCTTAAGTCAAAAGGGTTGCCAGTCTCTCAATGGCAGGAGGTCCTCCCTGAGGCACTGCACTCTATCCGCTCTCTGTTATGTACGTCCACCAATGCCACCCCTCACGAACGCCTATTCTCTTTTCCCAGGAAGTCTGTCACTGGGACCACTCTGCCAGTTTGGCTGACGTCCCCGGGGCCAGTGCTGCTCCGGAAACATGTGAGGAGCAATAAATACTCCCCGCTGGTGGAGAGGGTTCACCTTCTACATGTGAACCCTCAGTATGCTTACGTGGTCTTACCTGATGGGCGGGAGGACACGGTCTCCAACCGCGACCTGGCACCCGCAGGTGCAGCAGACCACTACCCTGAAGGCTCTCCGGTAACTGTGAACCCTGCACCAGAGGTGACACCGTACTCACCAGGCCCTACACAGACTCCTCACGACACTTGTATACCGGGCGTTTCGTACGCATTTATACCAGGCGCCTCGCACATGCATGAGGGATCACCGGCGCCTAGTGGGCAAGAACACGCGCAACCTCCGTCCCCTGTGCAATCACCGATGTTGCCGGCATCTATGCGGTCACAGCCGGTGCTACGTAGATCGCAGCGACAGATTCGACCACCTGATAGACTTGACTTGTAAGAAACTTCACCACATGAGGACTTTTTCAAACGAAGGGGGGGTGAATGTGGTGAACTATGTGCCTGTCGGGACACGCCCCTGCTGACTGCTCCTGTGGCTCCTCCCACAGGCCCCTGTATAAAGGAGATCTGCGGCCTGATGCTCGGCCTCAGTCTCCAAGACATTGTATGATAGACACTCACTCCTGGTTCCTTCTTCCAGTCAATAAAAGCCGATATCTCGCCTTACGTCTCAGTGTGAGTTATTGATGGTGCATCACTTCCAAAGAAGAAAGTCCTAACCTATTCAATCTCTTCTTATAACTCAGATCCTCCAGAGCTGCAACAACCTTGTAAGTTTTCCTCTGCACTCTTTCAACCTGTTTACACCTTTCCTGTAGCTGTCATAGGCCCTGCAGTTTGCCATGGAGTGCTGAGCTTCCAGGGCTTTTGAGGACCTGTATTTACCAATCAATATCTTAACTAGAGTTGTTACACCCTTATGTTTTCAGTTTAATCTTGCCAAGTTAATCATAGCTGGTATATGGTTCCTGGATTCTATTTAAAGAGGTCTCCCATTCAGTGCCTCGGTGGATTATTGTGTCTGAGAGAATGAATGGTCTTGCTCTTCAGAGGCTCACTTGATACTCTGATGTCTAACTTGGGGTTCCTGCTGTTTTTCTGCTCCTGAGTTGAGTTGTGGGCCTGTTGTCTGCAGCTCTTGGGTTAAGTCAAGTCACTTTTTATAGTCATTTCAACCATAACTGCTGGTAAAGTACACAGTAAAAACGAGACAACATTTTTCAGGACCATGGAGCTACATGAACAATATAAAAACTACACTGGACTACAGACCTAGCCAGGACTGCATAAAGTACACAGAACAGTGCAGGCATTACAATAAATAATAAACAAGACAATAGGCACAGCAGACAACAGTAGATTGGTAGTCCGATGGCTTGGGGGAAAATCTGTTACGTAAATAAATAACTGAAACAGTCCTCAAAAAGTGCACCATGACAATAGGTAGGTGACCAAAACTGCATACAATGCTCCCAATTAGGCCCCACAAATGTCTTGTATAAAATCAATATAACATCCCATCTCCTGTACTCAATAGCTTGATTTATGAAGGCCAATGTGCCAAAAGGTTCCTTTATGATTCTTCCTACCTGTGATGCCCCGCATTAGGGTTATGGTCCCAGATCATACCTATGGTCCCAGATCCCTTTGGTCTTCTACACTCCTCAGTGCCCTGCTGTTCTCTGTGTAAGAACTTGCTCTTGTCTGCATTAAATCCATCTGCCATTTTTCCTGCTGATTCCAATCCTGCTACAAGCCATGGCAGCCTTTTGTGCTGTCCACTACACCCCAAATCTTGGCATCATCCACAAATTTGCTGATCATGTTAACTACATTATCATCCAGATTGTTGATATAGATGACAAACAACGATGGATGTCAAATGTCTTGCTAAGATCCACATAGACAACATCCACTGTCTTGCCTCTGTCATCTTTCCTGGTAACATCCTCAAAAAACACCATAAAGTTGGTTAGACACTACCTACCATCCATGAAACCATGCTGCTGATCTTTAATGTCCATGTCTATCCAAACACTCATATATGTGGTTCCTCAGAATACCTTCCGATAACTTTCCCACTACCGATGTTGGGCTTACCAGTCTATCATTTCCTGGTTTATTTTTAGAGCCTTTCTGAAACAGTGCAACAACACTGTCTATCCACCAATCCTCTGGCACCTCACGCGGCACTAAGGATCACTTAAATATTTCTGCTAGGTCCCTGGCAATTTCAGCACTTGCCTCCCGTAAGGGGCTGAGCAAAGACCTTGTCAGGCCCTGGGGCTTTATCCAGTCTAATTTGTCTCGGTCAGCTAACAGCCCCTCACCTGTAATCTGTAGAGGGCTCATGAACTTGATGCTGTTTTTGTCTCTCTTCTATAGACTTGTGCCTGTCCCCTGAGTGAATGCAGATGAAAAAAATTCATTTCAGATCCGTCCCATCACTTTTGGGTTGAAGCATGGATTACCATTCTGATCTCCCAGAGGGCCAATTTTGTCTCTAGCAATTGTTTTGCTCTTAACATATCTATAGAATCCTGAAGAATTCTCCTTTACCTTGCCTGCTAAGGCAACTTCATGCTTTCTTTTAGCCCTCCTGATTTCTTTCTTAAGTGTTCTCTTGCATTTCCTGTGTGTTCTCTTATGGATTACTCCATAAACAGCTCATCTGTTCTGACCTGCCAGTACCTGCAATGCCCCTCCTTTTTTTCTTACCTCAATATCTCTTGAGAACCAAGGTTGCCCGCACTTATCATCTTTACCTTTTATTCTGACAGGCACATACAAGCTTCGATTTACTCAAGAAGAAATTCAGGCTGGCTTAAAAAAAGCATGAGGTTCTCTAGTAGACAAGATGAAGGAGAATCCAAGGGGTTCCATAGATATCTTAAGAACAACAAGATAGCAAGGGACAAAACTGGTCCTCTGGAAGATCAGAGTGATCATCTATGTATGGAGCTGAAAGAGTTGGGTAGATCTTAAATGGGTTTTTTGCACCTGTGTTTACTCAGGATACGGACATGGAGTCTGTAGAAGTGAGGCAAAGTGAGGTCATGTGCTGTATACAGATTATAGTGGAGGAGGAGTTTGTTGCCTTGAGGCAAATCCCCAGGGCCTGATAAGGTATTTCCTCAGATCCTTTGGGATGTTAGTGCATAAATTGGAGGGGTCCTAGCAGAGATAGTTAAAACCCCTCTAACCACAAAAGACTGAAGGATAGGTAACGTTGTTACGTTGTTTAAGAAAGGCTCTAAGAATAAGCCACAAAATTATAGGCTGGTGTGCCTGACATTAGTAGAGGGTAAGTTATTTGATGATACTCTAAGGGACCAGATTTGGATAGACAGGGACTGATTAGGGATAGTCAACATGGCTTTATGTGTGGTATGTCACAGCTAACCAATCTTGTGAAGTTTTTTAGGAAGTTATCAGGAAATTGAATGAAGGCAAAGCAGTAGATGCTGTCCATGTGGACAGGGCATTTGACGAGCTTTGGATAGGAGGTTGGTTAACAAAGTTTCAATTGGTTGGCATTCAAGATGAAGTAGTAAATTGGATTAGAGATTGGCTTCATGGGAAAAGCCAGAGAGTTGTAGTAGATGGTTCCCTCTGTCTGTATGTTGCTGGGTCCACTGTTGTTTGTCATCCATATCAATGATCTAGATCATAATGTGGTTAATTGGATCAGCAAATTTGTAAATGACACCAAGATTTTGGGTGTGGTAGACTATCAAAGCTTGCAGTGGGATCCACAACTGCAGGAAAAACAGGCTGGAAAATGGCAGATGGAATTTAATGCAGACAAGCGTGAGGAGCTGTACTTTGGGAGGACAAACCAGAGTAGGACTTGCATGGTGAGCTGTAAGGCACTGAGGTATCTGGGAATACAGATCAATAATTTCTTGGAATTCGCATCACAGTTAGGTAGGGTTGTAAAGAAAACTATTGGCACATTAGCCTTCATAAATCAATGTTTGAGTACAGGGGTTGGAATATTGTGTTGAAGTTTTATATGATATTGGTGGGGTCTAATCTGGAGTAGTCTATACAGTTGTAGTCACCTAACTATAGGATCGATCTCAATAAGATTGACAGTACAGAGAAAATTTACAAGGATGTTGTCAGGACTTGTGGACCTGAATTATAGGGAAAGTTTGAATAGGTTAGGACTTTATTCCCTAGTGCATCCACTCTACTAAGAAGTCATGGAAACCAAACACCTACTCCATTTCTCTCTCCTCAACAGCTGTCTGGCTCGTTAATACTTACTACATTTCCAATTTTTTTTTTTTGCACAATTCCTGGTTTGAATTGAAGCTCTGATAATCTGACATGCTTAAAACTTGGGTGGTCCTGAATGAGCAGATTTTCTGAACACTGCTGTTGAAAATAACCTAACACACTGTTAATTCACTCCTATTTTTACATACAGAAGATAACTTGTTTAGTGAGTTGGTCAACCCACAGCTACAGAAAGCTAGGAGTTAGGAGACCACCTGGAAGGGCAGTTAACGCAGGAGCCCCCAGTTACTCCCCAGTTACTCCCCACTCAAGTACCTTATTTTTGATACCACTGGGGATATTGGGGGGGGGGGGGGAGAGAGGAATGTAGCAGTGGCAGCAGGCAAATTTGTGACACCACAGTTGGCTCTGAACCGTTCATAAGATGGGGGATTTATTATCAAGGGGACAGACAGCGGCTTCTATAGCTGAGAGCAGGATTACTGAATGGCTTGTTGTCTTCCTGGTGCCAAGGTCATGGATGTCTCATATTGGAAGAGAACATTCTAAAGGGGGACAGGGAAAACAGATAGGTTAATGTTCCTCTAAATCTAAAACTTAGTAATCAGGTTAAATGGCACACCATAAAATACTTTCTTAGTTTAACAGAGTAGATGAGTTTGAGTGTTTACCTACAATTGCCTTAAAAATATTTATGGACTTTTCTGAAGACCTTTGACAAGGTGCCCCATGAGATTGCTGGTCAATGAACCCATGCTGCGTGTTACATGAAAGATACTTGAATGGAGAGTAGGTTGACTTTCTGGCAGAAAGAAGAGTGGGAATAAAAGAGCCCTTTTTCTGGTTGGCTGCCAGTGACTACTGTGTTCTACATGGGTTGTTGTCGGGTTTGCTACTTTTCACTTGATAGTTAATGATCTGGATGATGCAATTGATGTCTTTGTGCCCAAGTTTGTGCATGAGACAAAGATAGGTGAAGGGGCAGAGAGTGTTGATGAAGGTGGTTTGCAAAAGGACTTGGACAGATAAGTAAAATGGGCAAAGAAGTGGCAAATGGTAAATGGCAAACTGTGCAGGGAAATGCATGGTCATGCACATAGGTAGAAGGAATAATAGTGTAGACTATTTTATAAAGGGGAGTAAATTAAGAAATTGGAGGTGCAAAGGGACTTGGGAGTCAGTGCAGGAACCCCAGTAAAATAGAATTGAAGACCTCAGAGCAAGATTGCTGTACCAGAGGGATATCAAGAATTGCTTGGTACTTTTTGCTTCATGGAAACATGGCTCACCCCTGCCATTTCAGAAGTAGCACTGCAGCTCGAGGGCTTCGTCATTCACTGTAAAGACAGGCATGATGAGTCTTTTAAGGGTAGAGGAGGTGGAGTCTGCTTCATGATTAATTCATTGTGGTACAGACATGACGGGTTTGACTCAGTCCTGCTCACCTGACCTGAAACATCTAGTGGTCAAGTCTCGTCCACTTTCCCCATTCATCCTGGTAGTGGTGTACATTCCACCTCTGGCCAATGTCAGGCAGGCGCTGGAGAAGTTGAGCACTATGACCAGCAGTCACTAAACAGTGCACCCTATGCCTTCCCTGTCACTGCAGGGGATTTCAACTAGGCCAGCTTGAAGGGGTCTCTGAACAACCACCACCAGCATATCACCTGTGGAACTAGAGGAGCCAACGTGCTTGACAATTATTATAGCACAATCAAGAGTGCTTATTGTGCCATCTCAAGCTTACACTTTGAATGTCCAATTATCTGGTTGTACTTCTACTTCCAATGTGTAGGCAGAGAGGTGAGGACCAAGAAAGTATAGACAAGGGAGCTGGAGGTGTGCATGCAGGACTGCTTTTAGTTGGTAGGCTGGTCAACATTCAGGCATTCATCTTAGAAACTGAATGAATATGCCACAGTTGTCACCAACTTCATCAAGACCTGTGTGGAAGAGTGTGTGCTTTTGAGAACGTGCTGGACAAATCCCAACCAAAAGGCAGGAATGAACCGGGAGATTTTTCATCTGCTGAGGGCTAGGTCTATGGCATTCAAGACCGGTGATCCATAAATGCATAAGAAAAGGGCATATGACCTATGGAAGGCTATTTTAAGGGTGAGAAAACAATTTTGATTGAGGTTAGAGATAGAATCGGATACACGAGCTCTGGGAAGTTTTGCAGGTCATTAATTCCTACAAAGCAAAAGCTAAGATCATGAAAGTCTGTGATGCTTCACTCCCAGTTGCACATTTTGAAAGGCAGAATAAAACTACACCTGTGCAAATCTTTGCAGCATCTGGTGACTCTGAGATCTGTCTTGGAGGCTGACGTCAGAACATTATTCAAGAGGTTGAACCTCTGCAAGGCATCAGGCTCTGATGGTGTACCTGGTGGGGCTCTGAAAACCCGTGCCAACCAACTGGTGGGAGTCCTTAAGGACATCTTCAATCGCTCTCTGGTGCTGTCAGAGATTCCCTCCTGCTTCAAAAAGGTAATAGCCATGCCAGTGCCCAAAAAGAGCAGTATGAGCTACCTCAACAACTATTGCCAGGTTGCACTTGCATCTAACGTGATAAAGTGCTTTGGTCATGGCCAGAATTGACTTTGCTTAAGCAAGGACCTGGACCCTCTGCAATCTGCCTATTGCCGCAATAAGTCTATGGCAGATGCAGTCTCTGTTGCTACCCACTCGACCTTAGATCACCGGAACAATAGCAATACCTACTGTTTATTATTGTTTAAAAACTGCCATTTATTGATTGCAGCTCAGTGTTCAACACCATCATGTCTCCAGTATTAATCAACAAGCTCCAAAACCTGGGCCTCTCCACCTCCCTTTGTAAATGGATCAATGACTTCCTCTCAGGGAAACCATAGTCAGTGCCAATTGCAAAGAACATCTCCTCCTTACTGACTATCAACACTGGCACACTTTGAGGATGCATGCCCAGCCCACTGCTATACTATCTCCACAATCACGATTGTGTGGCGAGGCACAGCTTCAATACCATCTATAAGTTTGGCAATGACACAACTGTTGTTGGCAGCATTTCAGATGGCTGACAAGGAGACATACAGATAGATCAACTGGTTATGTGGTGTCACAACAACAATCTTGCTGTCAACACCAATAAGTCCAAGGAATTGATTGTGGACTTCAGGAAAGGGAAGTTGCGGGAACACACATCAGTCCTCATTGAGGGATCAGCAGTGATCCCTTTCAAGGGTGAGCTGTTTCAAGTTCCTGGGTGTCAGCATCTCTAAAGATTTATCCTGGGCCTAACATATTGATGCAATTACAAAGAAGGGCACAACAATGACTATATTTCACTGGGAGTTTGAGGAGACTTGATATGTCACCAAAGACTCTCACTAATTTCCACAGACATACTGTGGAGAACATTCTAACTGGTTGCTTTACAGTCTGGTATGGAGGGGCCACTGCACAGGATTGCAAAAGCTCCATGGGCACTAGCCTCCTCAGCATCCTGGACATCTCCAAATAATTAAGGCAGCAGCTTCTTTGGGACAACTCTTAAAGAACAAAAATGAATCCAGAAACCAGCCAGAATTTCTTTTGTTTATTTGGGATACTATGCCACTTTATTGGGACAGGAGACTTGCTGAACAGTTTCTCTTTAACATCAGTCATGTGCACTTGAGTAGCCATTAAACACTATAGTGCTTGGAGTGAACTGCTTTCAAATAGTATCAGTTTTGTGTTTGTGCTCAAAAAGCAGCAATTTGTCAGTGATAGCTGGCAAGGAAAAAGTAGTTATACAATTCAGAACCATTTTACTCACTCTGGTTTCAAACATTCAAGCTTGGGGATGCCAGAAATAGCCATAAGTGAAAATGAGAGGATACCACTACTTCAGCAAATTAGGGACTATGAAGAATCTGAAGGTATCAACAATCATCTTGAATGTTACAATGAAAATGAAGATTTGGACATTGCAACAGTTTTTAACTAGTGGCAGTTGTGTGCATTTGTGTGGCCAGTAGTTGCTATACATTGCTTAAAGAGAACAATTTTGAAATAGCGTCAATTGCAGATGCCTGTGTTATATTAATGCATTTGGGCTGACTGATGCCAAATTAAAAAGCAGTGATTTTTCACGCTAACAAGAGAAAATCTGCATTTGCTGGAAATCCAAGCAATACACACAAAATGCTGGAGGAACTCAGCAGGCCAGACAGCATCTATGGAAAAATGAATAATCAACATTTTGGACTGAAACTCTTCAGCAGGACTGGAGAAAAAATGCTGAGGAGTAGATTTGAAAGGTGGGGGGAGGAGAGAGAGAAATACCAGACGATAGGTGAAACGGAGTGGGGAGGGATGAAGCAAAGAGCTAGGAAGTTGATTGGTGAAAGAGACAGAAGGCCATAGAAGAAAGAAAAAAAGGGGGATGGAGGAGCACCAAAGGGAGGCGATGGGTGGGCAAGGAGATAACACGAGAGAGGGACAAAGGGATGGGAAATGGTGAAGGGGGTGGTGGGCATTACTGGAAGTTTGAGAAATCGATGTTCATGCCATCAGGTTACCATCAGGGGCTACCCAAACGGAACATAAAGTGTTGTTCCTCCAACCTAAGTGTGGCCTTACTCAAATAGTGGAGGAGGCCATGGATGGACATAACAGAATGGGAATGGGAAGTGGAATTAAAACGGGTGGCCACTAGGAAATCCCGCTTGTTCTGGTGGGCAGAGCATAGATGCTCATCAAAGTGGTCTCCCAATCTACATCCCATCTCATCGATATACAGGAGGTCACAGCAGAAGCACTGGACGCAGTATATGACCCCAAGAGACTCACAGGTGAAGTGTCGCCGGGAAGCACTTATCTTTGCAAGTGGAATAAGTGTTTCACCTGTCCCTACACCTCCTCCCTCACTAGCAGTCAGGACTTCTAACAGAGCTTCCAGGTGAGGCCAGAGCAAGTGGGATCTCCCAGCTACATCATGGGCACCAAAGCTGCCCAACATCAAGGGCACCTTCAAAAGACAATGCTTTAAGAAGGCAGCATCCATCATTAAGGATCCTCACCATCTGGTTCCCACCATCAAGGAGGAGATACAGGAGCCCAGAGACCCATTATCAATGATTTAGGAACAAGTTCTTCCCATCCACAATCAGATCTATGAACAGACCATAGGCACCACCATGTTTTCCCTTTTTTTAAAAAACACTATTTATTTAATGTTGTAATTTTTATATCTTGCACTGCAAAACAACTGATCTTACGTCGTAGGCCAGTGATAATAAATCTGATTCGGATTCTGATCTCGTGACCTTTAGTTCTCTGGGTAAAAGAACCTGAGACCCCTCTCGTATTTATCTATAGAAGGGGTCTGTTCCTCAAGGGAGGCGAAGAAAGTACAGGAAGAGTATGACAAGCAGGTAATAAAAAATCATGAGATAGTAATTAACTTATTGAAGGCCATGTGCAATCATTATCGGAGCAGTGTAGGCCTGATAAGAGTCTAAAGAGTTCACAGTCATGTGGTCATAAGATCATAAGACATAGGAGCATTCTTAGGTCGTTCAGCCCATCAAATCTGCTTTGTCATTTGATCATGCCGGACATAATTGTCCCTCTCAACCCCGTTCTGCAGCCTTCTCCCCAAAACCTTTGATGCCTTTACAAATCAAGAACCTATAAACTTCCACTTTAAATATGCACAATAACTTGGCCTCCACAACCATCTGTGGCAATGAATTCCACAGATTCATCACCTTCTAGCTAAAGAGACTCCTCCTCAAATCTGTTCTAAAGGGACATCCTTGTATTCTGACTCTCTGCCCACTGGTCCTATACTCTCCACATCCACTTATCTTGGCCATTCAATATTTGGTAGGTCTCAATGAGATTCCCTCCACCCCATTCCTCTAAACTCCACTGATTACAGATCAAACACTCCTCGAACATAAATCCTTTCATTCCTGGGATCACTCTTGTGGCTTGCTGCCAGGATTTGTGAAGAATAATTATTACAATGTCGGCTGTGGTAAGGATAGTTTGAACCAATCTATACAGCATGAATGACATTATCAACCTTTTTAGATGAAAAATAGGCCCTTCAGCCCAACATGTCCATGCCCACCAAGATGTCTGTTTGAGCTAGTCCTTTGCTTGCATTTAGCCCATACCCCTTTAAGGCTTTTCTATCCATGTACCTGTCCAAAAGTCTTCTCAACATTGCAATGGTACCCACCTCTACCCTCTCTTCTGGCAGCTCGTTCCAAATACCCACCATACTGTATGAAAATAATTTAACCCTCTAATCCCTTTTTGACTCTTTCCATTTTCACCTTACATCTAGTTTTAGAATCCCCTATCCTGGGAAAAAGATTAGTAGAATAGCCAAAAAAAACCGGCAGATAGAATATAGTGCAGGGAAGTGTATTGCCATGCACTTTGTAGAAGAAATAAAGATGTAGGCTATTTTCTAAATTTGTGCAGAATTTCCAAAAGGCTAATTTGCAGGTTGAGACCATGGTAATGAAGGCAAATATAATATTAGCATTCATTTTGAGAGGACTAGGATACAGCAAGCAGTATTGTGAGCAGTTTAGGGCCCCTTATCCTAGTAAGGGTATGTTAACATTGGAGACAGTCCAGAGGAGGTTCATAAGAATGAGCTTAGGAATGAAAGGATTAATGCATTAGGAGTGTTTGAAGGATCTGGGCCTGTTTTTGCTGGAGTTTAGAAGAATGAGGGGGGATGAAACCAAAAAATATTGATGTGGAGAAGAGTTTTCCTATAGTGGAGAAGTCGAGGACAAGAAGGCACAACCTCAGAGTACATGTTTGTCCCTTTAGAACAGAGATGAGAGATTTTCTTTAGCCAGAGAGTGGTGAATCTTTGGAATTCATTACCAAAGATGGCTGTGGAGGCCAAGTCATCAGGCATATTTAAAGCGGAGGTTGATAAGTTCTTGACTAGTCAGGGTGTCAGAAGTTATGGGAAGAAGGCAGCAGAATGAGGTTGAGAGGGATAATAAATCAGCCGTGATGCAATGACTGAGCATACACAATGGGCCCAATTATGCTCCTATGTTTTATGATCTTGTGATTCTTTTCTGCATCCTTTCTGACTTAATAACATACTGTGGCAACCCACTTCCTAGTGTAGTCGAACCGGCTCACAAATAGCCAGCGTGCAGGCACAAAGGCCAGGTCCGCAACAAAGGGAAAGAAGCCTGCGGGGGTTTGTAAGTACGTGTCCCTTAGAGCATCCGCGCCCGGGGAGGGCAGGATGAGGGAGGCTTTAAAAGCAAGGCTGGGAAGTTCGAATAAAATCATCTTTAATTGCAGTTTACCGACTGCGTGTCGTTATTTTAGCGCTGTGTGTAGCACACCGCTACAATTGGTGACCCCAACGGTCCAAACGATTTTTGGACCAGAGATGAATGACGTTGCATCTGTTCATGCAGTTTCGTTGAAACTGCCAAGCTTCTGGGCGCTGCGACCTCACCTATGGTTCCAGCAAGCAGAAGCCCAATTCCATGTTCGGCAGATAACCTCAGAGGACACCCGTTACTACTACGTGGTGAGCTCCCTCGACCAGGTCACAGCAGCCCAGGTCGCGGAGTTCGTACAGTCTCCCCCAGCGGACGGCAAGTACACGGAATTCAAGGCCCTGCTCCTAAGGACTTTCGGACTCTCATGGTGCGAGCGTGCTGCCCGTTTACTGCACCTGGATGGCTTGGGAGACAGACCTCCATCGGCTTTAATGAATGAGATGTTGTCTCTAGCCGACAGACACACACCCTGCCTCATGTTTGAGCAGGCATTCCTGGTGCAGCTGCCCGAGGACATATGCCTGCTGCTGTCCGACGCGGATTTCAGCGACCCCCGGAAGGTGGCAGCCCGGGCGGACTTGCTGTGGAGCGCCAAGAAGGTGAGTGGGGCGTCCATCGCGCAGATCACCAGGCCACGCTCCCAGCAGCAAACCAGTCCAGGCCCGGCCGCAGAGCCCGTTAACCCCAGAGGCAGGGGTGAGTAGCCCAACGAACAATGGTGTTTCTACCACCAGCGATGGGGCACAGAAGCCTGCCGTTGTCACCCACCCTGCCAGTTCTCAGGAAACGTCAGGGCCAGCCGCTGCTGATGGCTACGGCAGCTGGCCTTCGGGACCTATGGGACCTGTCAGGTGCAGCTACAGTTCGGCTCCAGCCAGTTCACGTGGGACTTCACACTGGCCGCCGTAGCCTAACCGCTTCTGGGTACGGATTTTTTGCGGGCTCACAGCCTACTGGTCGACCTGCCCAGGAAGAGACTGGTCCACGCCGAGACCTTTCAGACGTTCTGCCTGGGTGCAGCCCAGTTGCCAGCCCCTCACCTCGACTCCATCACGCTGTCCGACAACGACTTCACCAGGGTCCTGGCGGATTTCCCATCGGTTCTGGCACCGCAGTTCATGGCAGCCATGCCCCGACACGGCGTACAGGACCACATCCTGACCCAGGGACCACCCCTCCATGCCCGTGCTCGGCGGCTTCCCCCGGACAAGCTCCGACTGGCGAAGGAGGAGTTCCAGAGGATGGAGGAATTGGGGATCATCCGGCGGTCCGACAGCCCATGGGCCTCCCCGCTGCACATGGTGCCCAAAGCGACGGGGGCTGGAGACCGTGCGGCGACTACCGCAGGCTGAACGAGGCTACCACACCAGACCGCTACCCTGTGCCGCACATTCAGGATTTTGCAGCAAACTTGCACTGCGCACGGATCTTCTCCAAGGTAGACCTCATCCGAGGATACCATCAAATCCCGATGCATCCGGACGACATCCCCAAAACGGCTCTCATCACCCCGTTCAGCCTTTTCGAGTTCCTTCGTATGCCATTCGGCCTGAAGAATGCCACACAGACGTTCCAGTGGCTGATGGACACGGTGGGACGGGACCTGGACTTCACATTCATCTATTTGGACGACATCCTCAGAGCCAGCAGCAGTCGTCAGGAGCATCTGTCCCACCTCCGTCAACTCTATGCCCGGCTGAGTGAATATGGTCTGACAATCAACCTGGCCAAATGCCAGTTTGGGCTCGACACCATTGACTTTCTGGGCCACAGGATTACTAACGACGGGGCAACCCCTCTGCCCGCTAAGGTAGATGCAGTCCGCCATTTCCCCTGACCCACCACGATCAAAGGCCTTCAGGAATTCGTAGGTATGGTCAATTTCTACCACCGCTTCCTCCCTTCAGCTGCCCGGATCATGCGCTCCCTGTTCGCCCTGCTGTCGGGTCCGGACAAGGACATTACCTGGGACGAGGAGTCTGCCGCCGCTTTCGTTCAAACGAAGGAAGCTTTGGTGAACGCCGCGATGCTAGTGCACCCCAGAATGGACGCCCCTACCGCCCTCACAGTGGACGCATCTAACACGGCAGTCAGTGGGGTACTGGAGCAGTTCATCGCGGGTCACTGGCAACCCCTGGCGTTTTTCAGCAAACACCTGCAGTCACCCGAGCTCAAAGACAGTGCTTTCGACCGGGAACTGTTGGCGCTCTACCTGGCAATCTGGCATTTCAGGTACTTCTTAGAAGGTAGGCCCTTCACCGCGTTCACGGACCACAAACCGCTTAACTTTACGTTCACGAAGGTGTCCGATCCCTGGTTGCCCCTCCAGCAACGCCATCTGTCCTACATCTCTGAATACACGACGGATGTCCGGCACGTCTCGGGTAAGGACAATGTCGTGGCAGACACACTCTCTCGCCCTAACATTCATGCCCTTTCCCAAGGGGTAGACTTTGAGGTGCTGGCAGAGGCGCAGCAGGCAGATGAGGAGATCCCGAATTACAGAACCGCAGTCTCCGGTTTGCATCTCCGGGACCTCCCCGTAGGCCCGGGTGAGAGGACCCTACTCTGTGACGTTGCCACCAGTCAGGCCCGTCCCATCGTCCCGGCACCTTGGCGGCAATGTGTTTTCGACTCCATTCATAACTTGGCGCACCCCTCCATCCAGACAACCGTCCGGATAGTCTCCAGCAGGTTTGTTTGGCACGGACTCCGCAAGCAGGTCAGTGAATGGGCCAGAACGTGCATGCACTGCCAGATGGCCAAGGTGCAGCGGCACACCAAAGCCCCACCGCAGCAGTTCCATCCCGCCCACCGGCGTTTCGACCACATTCATGTGGATATCGTGGGCCCCCTGCCAGTGTCGAGTGGAGCGCAGCACCTCCTGACTATCGTGGACCGGTTCACAAGATGGCCAGAGGCGATCCCGCTCACCGACACCACCTCCGAATATTGCGCCCGGGCACTGATCGCCACCTGGGTGTCCCGCTTTGGTGTACCAGCCCACATTACCTCCGACAGAGGCGCCCAGTTCACCTCCAGCCTGTGGTCAGCTGTGGCCAGCCTTTTGGGGGCTCAGCTGCACCACACCACTGCCTACCACCCACAGTTGAACTGACCAGTGGAGCATTTCCACCGTCACCTAAATCGGCTCTCATGGCCCGCCTGCGAGGAGCTAACTGGGCGGATGAGCTTCCCTGGGTCCTACTCGGCATCCGCACGGTGCCCAAAGACGATCTGCACGCCTCGTCGGCCAAGTTGGTGTACGGCGCACCCCTGGTGGTCCCCAGGGAGTTCATACCAGCCCCAAGGGGGCAAGAGGAAGAACCCGCAGCAGTCCTGGGCAGACTACGCGAGAGGCTCGGTGACTTGGCCCCCATACCCACTTCACAGCACGGGCAGAACCTGACCTGTGTACCCAAAGATCTGCAGAACTGTAAGAGGCAGGCATTGGCCACCGCTGCAACGGCCCTACAAGGGGCATTTACGGTGATCAGGAACAACGGGTCTATGTTTGTGCTGGACGTTGGGGGGAGAGAGGAGGTTTTCACGGTGGACCGACTCAAACAGGCCCATGTGGACCTGGCGCAACCAGTCGAGTTTCTGGCACCGCAGCGCAGAGGCCGACCTCCCAAACAGGTTCCGGCCCAGACTGTGGACATTGGGGGGTGTATCGCCGGTTCTTGGGGGGGGGGGGTTATGTGGCAATCCACTTCCTAGTGTAGTTGAACCGGCTCACAAATAGCCAGTGTGCAGGCACAAAGGCCAGGTAAGCCTGCGGGGGTTTGTGAGTACGTGTCCCTTGGAACATCCGCGCCCGGGGAGGGCAGGATGAGGGAGGCTTTAAAAGCAAGGCTGGGAAGTTCGAATAAAATCATCTTTAATTGCAGTTTACCGACTCCGTGTCGTTATTTTAGTGCTGCGTGCAGCACACCGCTACAATACTTCTTGTAGCTAGGTGACCAGAACTGTACAAAATAGTCCAAGTGTGGTCTCAGCAGCAGGCAGTAGCTGCCACAGCAGTGCAACCTGCTGTATGTCAGCACAATAAGACACTTAATTTTGCTCTAAAGAACTTGCATGAACAACACTCGTGTTTTGAGAATATTTTAAATACCAGTTGATGTGTTTTGACGTTGGTTTGCCTATAGAAGATAAAGGATAACGGTCAATGTGATATTTTCTGGCAGTAGGTAAATGACTACTAATGTTTGGCAGGGATCGTACTAGGACTTGTATATTTACATATTTAAGAAGTAGCACAAATTCACAAACTATGTAAAGATTGCCAAAGGATACAATGGAATACAGATCAGTTACAGAAATGGGCAAGGAAATGACAGATGGAGTTCAATTCAGCCAACTATGAGGTTTTGGACTTTGGGAGAACAAATATAATGGGACAACATATTGTCAATGGCAGACCCCTTTATAGTGTAGTTCTACAGAGAGATCTTGGAATCAAAGCATTGATTTTTTTTACAGGCTTTCACAGTAACACAATAGAATCAATGAAAAACCACACACAACACAACAGACTAACAAACAATTCGCAAGAGAAAACAAATTGCGTAAATACAGAAAAAAACCCCAAATAATTAATAAATAAATAAATAAGCAAACAATAAATATCAAGAACATATAATGAAGGGTACTTGAAAATGAGTCCGTAGGAACAGTTCAGTGTTGGGGCGAGAAAAGTTATCCCCTTTGGTTCAAGAGCCCATTGTTTGAAGGGCAATAACTGTTCCTGAACCTCGTGATGTGAGTCCTTCTGATGGCAACAGTGGGAAGAGGGCAAGGCCTATATAGTGGGATCCTTGACGATGGATGCTACTTTTCTGTGATAATGCTCCATGTAGATGTGCTCAATGGTGGGGAGGGCTTCACCCACAATGGACTGGGCCGAATCCATTACTTTTTGTGGGATTTTCCGTTCAAGGGCATTTGTGTTTCCATACCAGGCCGTGATGTAACAAGTCAGTATTCTCTCCATTGTGTATCTATAGATACTTGTTTAAGTCTTAGAGGACATGCTGCATCTTTGGAAACTTCTAATGGAGGTACTGCTGTGCTTTCTCTATAATGATACTTGCATTTTAGACCCAGGACAGTTCTTCCAGATCACAATCTCCCTTGTGTGGCTAAGGTCTGGATGCTTGAAGGCTGTTGCATTTCACCTTGAAGCTGCAGGATCCCTGATGAGACACAAGAGAGTACAGATGGGCCAACTTCAAACTATTGTCCTTAGTCTACGAGGGGCAATGTAAGAAGGCTACATATAGGATGTGGGATGTGGTGTCAACATCCTTGCCTTCTGATATCTTTTCCTACAGCTATCTTGGTCATACCTCTTCCCATCCTGTCACTTCCTTTTCTCAGCTGCATCATCTCTGCCACATCTGTTCCCGGGATGAGGCTTTCCTATCCAGAATATTAGAGATGTCCTTCTTCTTCAAAGAGTGGGGTTTCCCTTCCTCCATTACTGATGCTGCCGTCACCCACATCTTCTTCATTTCCCGGACATTCATGCTCCCCCCCATCTTCCCACCTCCTTAGCCATATAACCATATAACAATTACAGCATAGAAACAGGCCATCTCGCCCCTTCTAGTCCGTGCCAAACATTTTCTCTCACCTAGTCCCACCGACCTGCACTCAGCCCATAACCCTCCATTCCTTTCCTGTCCATATACCTATCCAATTTTTTTTTTAAATAACAAAATCGAACCTGCCTCTACCACTTCTACTGGAAGCTTGTTCCACACAGCTACCACTCTCTAAGTTAAGAAGTTCCCCCTTGTGTTACCCCTAAACTTTTGCCCCCTAACTCTCAACTCATGTCCTCTTGTTGAATCTCCCCTACTCCCAATGGAAAAAGCCTATCCACATCAACTCTATCTGTCCCCCTCATATTTTAAATAACCCTATCAAGTCCCCATCTCAACCTTCTACGCTCCAAAGAGTAAAGACCTAACTTGGTCAACGTTTTTCTGTAAATTAAGTGCTGAAACCCAGGTAACATTCCAGTAAATCTCCTCTGTACTGTCTCTATTTTATTGACAGTGCTAAGAGTTCCTCTCATCTTCACCTACCATCCCATAATCCTCTGCATCCAACACAGCATTCTTTGCAGCTTCCACCACCTTCAATGGGACACTACCACTAAACATGTCTTTACTTCCCCACACACTCCGCTTCCCTTAGGGATTGCTGCTCCCCCCATGATTTCCTTGTCCACCAATCTCCCTCCTGGCACTTATCCCTGCATTCACCTCCACTTAGGGCCTCAAACAGTCCTTCCAGGTGAGGTAACACTCACATGTGATCTACAGTATCCAGTGCTCCTGGTGTGGCCCCCTCTACACTGGTAAGACCCAATGTAGATTTGGGGGGCTGCTTTGTCAAGCACCTCAGCTCCATCTCCATAAAGTGGAATTTCCCAGTGGCCAACCATTTCAATTCATATCCTCACATTCCAACATATCTGTCCATGGCTTCCTCTTCTGTCAAGATGAGGTCAGTCTCGGGCTGGAAAAGCAAAACCTCATATTCTGCCTAGGTAGCCTAAAATCTAATGGCATGAACATCGATTTCTCCAACTTCCATTAAAGATTTCCCCCCTCCCAATTCCCTCTTCTTAATTTCCCCACTCCGGCTTCTCCTCATCTGCCTATCACCTGGTGCCCCTCCTCCGCCCTTTCTTCCACGAGTCATTCTCCTATCAATTCCTTCTTCTCCAACCATTTGCCTTTTCCACTTAACACCTCCAAGCTTCTTAATTCATTCCCTCCACCTTCCACCTCTCCTGGAGTTCGCCCATCACCTTCAAGCTTGTCGTCCTCCCCCTCCCCCACCTTCTTATTCTGGTTTCTTCCCCCTTCCTTTCCGGTCCTGACGAAGGGTCTCAGCCTGAAACATCAACTGTTTGTTCACTTCCACGCACACTACTCGATCTCCCGAGTTCCGTCAGCATTTCGTGCGCGATGCTCTTGATTTTCAGCATCTACAGAATCCCGTGTTTATTCCGTCTATTGCATATCATGTGCTGCCACCTGGTGGCACTCCATAACTCAGC
The DNA here is from genome assembly GCF_030144855.1 of Hypanus sabinus. NCBI lineage: Eukaryota > Metazoa > Chordata > Chondrichthyes > Myliobatiformes > Dasyatidae > Hypanus > Hypanus sabinus. The sequence continues at coordinate 31,713,419 of NC_082726.1, read as the reverse complement.
AAAATCTTAGTGCAGTTCAACAGTGCGCCGGAGCCAAAAGCAACTTTTACGGACTAGACGGAACTTGAAATCTAACAAGAATTAGGGAGGCAGGGATTAGAATGTAGTCTGCAGAAATATTTAAGCATGTGGCAGCAGAAAATTAAACTGATTAAAGTTTATAGGAATAATGTGGGAAATAATAACACAAATACTCAGCAGGGAGGACAGGTACTTTATTGATCCCAAAGGAAACTTACAGTGTCACAGTAGCATTACAAGTGCACAGATAAAAATATTAGAAGAAAAGTAGAAAAAAAAATTACCATGAAAAGTATCACAGGAGGGAGTCGTAATTTCCCCAGCTATAGGTTGACTCATTACAGAGCCTAATAGCCAGGGGTAAGGATGACCTCATAAAGCGCTTTTTGGAGCAGCACAATTGTCTTAGTCTATTGCAAAAGTGCTCCTCTGTTCAGCCAAGGTGGCATGCAGAATGTGAGAAACATTGTCCAGAACTGCCAGGATTTTCCAGAGTGTACTTTGTTCTACCACAGCCTCCAGTGTGTCCAGGTTGACTCCGATAACAGAACCAGCCTTTCTAAACAGTTTATTGAGCCCGTTTGATGTCATTGCCCCAGCACACCACCCCATAGAAGACTGTGCTATTGTGGTTGGTATCGAATGTTTGGGCCAAAGGGTCAACAGCAGTTATACAAGCGGAAATAGGCCTTTTAGCCCAACCTCTCCATGCTAACCAACCTGAGCTAGTCCCACTTTCCTTCATTTGTCCCATATCCAACTAAACCTTTCCTATCTTTCTATCCATTTGAATGTGTTTTAAACATCATTGTACCTGCCTCTACCACTTCCTCTGGCAACTTTCTTTTAATCAAAATATACTTTATTCAAAAATAAAATTATATACAAGAAACCATTCAATGACTCTCAGTCCTTTACAAATGTTTCTATTACAGTCTTTACATTTCCACACTTTAGCCACTCATGTGGCACTCTGTTATTCCATATTTACATACCCTTGTTGAGGGGTATACACCCCACCCCCCTACCCCTCAACTCCCACAGGAGAAGAACCCTAGACTGTGGTCCTTCCCCACTGGGCCCTTGTGGTGGCTGCACCGAGTCTGAGTGCGTCTCTCAGCACGTACTCCTACAGCCGAGAATTTGCCAGTCGGCAGCATTCCCCCATGGACATCTCCATATGCTGGTAGACCGTCAAGTTTCGGGCCGACCAAAGAGCGTCTTTCACCGAGCTGATGATCTGCCAGCAGCACCGGATGTTGGTCTCGGTGTGCGTCCCCGGGAACAGCCCGTAGATCAGACAGTCCTCTGTCAGCAGCTGCTGGGGATGAACCTCGACACTGTCCCTTCCATCCTCCTCCACACCTTCTCCGCGAACCCACTGTGTGCAAAGAGGTGGGTCACCGACTCCTCCTCACTGCTCTGGCAACTTGTTCCATAAAACCACCACAGTGTATGCGAAAAAGCTGCATTTCAGTTCCTCCTTTGATGTGTCTTCTCTCCTCTGCGGGGCACCACAGTAGCATAGAGGTTAGCGTAACACAATTACTGTGTCAGCAGCTCGACTTCATTTCTCCCACAAAGAATTGGTGCATTTTCCCCATGATCCCATTATTTTCCTCCAGGTGTTCTGGCTTCCTCCCACATGCTAAAGACATGTTGGTTAATAGGTCACATGAGTGTAAATGGGAGCATGGTCTCATTAGACTGTGCCTATTACCACGGTCTACATCTATATTAAGAAAATAACCTGTGTTCCCTATTTCTAAACTCCCCTGCCCTTGGACAACGACTGCACATCCATTTTATTTAACTCTATAAGGTCACCTATCAGCCTCCTATGCTTCAAGGACAAAAGCCCCAGCCTATCCAGTCTCTGCATATAGCACACCCTCCAGTCCAGACAATGTCCTTATGAATGATAGATTTTAAAGAGACTGTAGGAATAAGAACCCCGGTGGTGAGTGTGCGTTAGTCTTTGACTGTGGCTAGACAGTTTGAAAATGTTGTTCAAGTGAATAAGATCTTTACTTTTATTAATTGAGGAATTCTGTGCAATATAGATATAAAGCTAATTGAAGTCTTTATAATTCACTATTCAGGCCTCAACTAGTAGTACAACCATTTTCCAGTGAATGATGGAAGGAAGCAACAAGATGTTGGGGGAACTTGGCAGGTTAGGCAGCATCCATGGAGGGAAATGGACAGCTGATGTTTCAGGTCAAAACTCTGCATTTGAGCAGATTCATCGAGACTTCATCTCTGTGTCTCCAGAAAGGAGCGAGATTTGTTAGAATGGTATCAGTAATGATCACATAGAGACGGGAGAAGAAGGGTTGTTCTTGGAAAACACGGGATCCTGGAGGAGCAGCATTCAACGGAACAAGATGCTGAAAGAACTCAAGTGGATCAGGCAAGGTGGTGTTAATCCAGCATCTTGTGCTGCTCGGGACTCCAGCCTCAATGATTTCTTGTGCCCCCATGACGCTGGCAAAAGGCAAGGTTAGTATTGGTCTGGTGAAAGTGGTTACTGGTATATTATCGTCAAACGCACTGAGATACAGTGGAAAAACTTTGACTGTGTGCCATCCAAACAGATAGTTTCATACAGATGTCAAACAACAGTTTAAATAGTGTTAACAGGAAGATACTGTATCTGCTGGCAAGGAGGATGATCTCACTGTTAAGACCAGCAGAGGCTTTCCAGCCCCCACAGTACTTGTATAATTCGATGCAGACTCAAGTTGACCAGCAGAAGAACCAAATCTGGCATGAACTATTACTTTTTCAAGTGGCAATCGTAATGATGTGGAATGCAGTGCTTCAGGAAGATAGCAGAAGCAGATCCAACAGTGAATTTCAAAAGAGAAGTTGCTAAATATGCAATGGAAAACATTAGTAGGACTTGGGGAAATGAAAGGGGTTTGACTCAATAAACAACAGCCCAGGCCCAGCCATCCCAACGACTGCCTCCATGATGCAGTTGAGCATGAGAGACACTAAGAAGTACTAAGGCACATGTGGCTTGAATAAAGTTTATTAAATATTGCATTTTGCAACCACAGCAGTAAATAAAGGCTCTTATCTTTTATCGAATCATGAAGCACTGCAAAAAGAAAAATAGCTCAACACAAGATGTCTGGTTATAAAGACCTGTAGCTCACAAAATTATGGTAAATATAAGGCATGATAGTGTTTGATTACATACAGCAGGGCTACTGTAGTCCCAGTCATCTACTGCTGTATTTCTGGACTTTAAAAGAAAAAGCAAAGTGGTTTTGCTGTTGAATTTCCTAAAATAAGATGAGAAGGAAATTCCCCAGTGGCTGGTGTTGTTTTAAACAAAAAGTTTTCATGGGCTAGGTTTTGCCAAGCTTTTCCCTTGGGTTTGTTGTACCGAGCTCCATTTCTTTCAGATAAACAGTAAAACTAAAGAGCTCTGTGGAGTGTTTCTCTGCTTTCAGTCCACCATTTAAATTCCTTTTGTTAAATTATTTTCTATACAAGATAAGTACACATTTTTTATACAAAAATCAAATGTACATATTTACACAAAGCTTTATCCCAGCAATGGTTAATTCCCTTTGGTGGGGGGAAAGGTGTGCTTTTTCTTTAAAAAATATATATTTTTTTATTTATAGATTGTGAAGCTGAAAGTATTATGAAATGTTGCAGCTCAAAGTGACTGTTATCAACTTAACAGATATGTTAAAGAAACTCATTCTATCTAAGCATCAGCCCAAAGACTTAGCTGTGGTAATTTGTTGCAAGGGGTGACGTCTTCCTAGCTGGGGAATGAGGTTTAGTCACTTATGTGTGTTAGGTTTCTTACTAAAGCAATTCAAAATAATTACAGAGTGGAAAGGGAGAGGCTACTGTTGGTGATTAGAGGGTAAACACTGCATTGGGCCAATAAATGGAGCCTATTGATTGTAAACTGTTCTGGTCGAATTTCCATTTCAGTGTCATCATTAGTGAAGTCAGAGCCCAGTAAATACCAGACCCTCTTCTAACCACACCGTTCCCCATCATACAGTCGACTGCTCACCCCTCCAAATTCCCACGGAATCTCTAATCGATAACTTGGCGGCCGTAGCGCTCAATCTGTGGGTAGGAGGGACGAAGGGAGATCAGGCTTTCACTCAGCACGGGCGATCGACTTCCCCTTTGCAAAGGGGAACCCCTGAACCCACCTGCTGCTGAGCCCACACGGCCGATAAACATCCACAGTCAGCTATCTCACACCCTAAGCTCACGTACAACTCATCCCTTCTCGCTTGCTCAGTGCGTCCCAATTTTGTTCAGTGAAGGAAAGACACTTTATACTGTAAGCAGAATGTTTATGCCAGGCTGCAGACTCTGATGTGCTGCTCAGTTCATTCAACAGCTGAAAGAACCTCCACAAGTGTCGCTGGAGAGTTGTTTCATCGAAAGTTCACTGTGAAGCCTGGCTCTACAAATTTAATGGCTTTACGTAGTTGCCCGGAAATGTACCAAACTGCCGAGATCTTCTAGATGTACCTGAGTGAAGAGAGAAAACAATCAGTTGGGATGCAGATACTGGACTTCTGACACCAGCTGAGAGTGACTAGTGGAAGTGACCCAGCCCCAGATGTGAATGTTGCACCCCAGGGTGCTGGCCTCTTATTTTTTTTTTACTCAGGACCAGAAGGCCAGGATTGACTGCCCACCCTTAACTGTCCTTGAGAAGGTGGGTGCGAGTCACCTTATTGAATCACAGCAGTCCTGATGAGGGTAATCCTGTGAGTGGGAATTTCCTAGATTTAGACCAAACAACAACGGGTGACACACTGTCTATATGACCACAGCAACATGCTGGAGGAACTCAGAAGGTCAGGCAGTATCTATGGAGAGGAATAAACAGTCGACATTTCGGGCTGAGACCCTTCATCAGGACTGCAAAGGAAGAAGCGAGATTAAGAAGGTGGGGGGAAGGGAAGGAGTACAAGCTGGTGGGTGATAGGTGAGACCAGGTGAGAGCGAAGGTGGATGAGTAGCGAATAGGGGATGAAGTGGGAACCCGGGAGGCGATTTATTTATTTATTTATTTATTTATTTATTAAGATACAGTGCAAGTAGGCCCTTCCAGCCCCTTGAGCCAGGCTACGCAGCAATCCCTCAATTTAATTCCAGCCTAATTACAGGACAATCTACAATGGCCAATTACCCTTCCACAGGAGGCAACAGGAGCACCAAGAACAAACCCACGTGGTCACGGGAAAACGTACAAATTCCTTGCCCACAGGAGGCTGAAGAAGAAGAAATCTGATAGGAGAGGAGAGTGGACAATGGGCGAAAGAGGAAGAGCACCAGAGGGGGGTGATCGACAGATGAGGAAAAGAGAAGGAGGTAAGAGGGGAGCCCAAATGGGGAATGGAAGAAGAGAGGGCCAGGGGTAAATTACAAAGAGTTAGAGAAATCAAAGTTCATGCCATCAGGTTTGAGGCTAACCAGATAGCAACACCTCCTCCACCTGGGAGAGAGCTCATAGTGGCAGTAGAGGAGGCCGTGAACCAACGCGTTGGAATAGGAAAGTGAAATAAAGTTAAAATAGGTGGCTATGAGAAACCTTTTCACTTCTGTGGACAGAGCAAAGGTGCTCGATGAAGCAGTCTCCCAATCCACATCAAATCTCACTGAGACGAAGGAAGCCACACCGGGAGCACCATACACAGTAGGAGACCCTGGCAGACTTGCAGTTTAAGTGTCACCTCAGCTGGAAGGACTGTGTGGGGTCTGAATTATAGTGAGAAAAGGGGGTCAAGGGGTTGATGTAACACCTGTCATGCTTACAGGGATAAGTGCCAGGAGTGAGATCAGTGGGGAGGGATGAGTGGACAAGGGAAGTCGTGTAGAGAGCAATCCTGATAGAAAGAAGAGTGAGGGTGGGGGGAAGAAAAAGACGTGTCTAGTGGTAGAATCCCATTGAAGTTGGCAGAAATTAGAGAAAATGAGGTGCTGGATGCGGAGGCTCGTGGTTGTTAGGTAAGGACAAGGGAATTCTACTCCTGGGAAGATGGGTTGAGGATGGATGCCCAGGAAATTAAGGACAATTGGATGAGGGAAGCGTCAGTGTTGGAGGAAGGGAAACCCTGTTCTTTGAAGCAGGGGCACATCTCAGATAATCTGGAATGGAAACCTCATTCTGAAAACAGATGTAAGAGAGACAGAGGATCTGAGAAAAGGGAAAATCATTTCTACAAGTGACAGGGTAGGACGAGGTAAAAATCAGATTAATGAGGTGCACATGTGTACCTAATAAAATGGCCACTGGTTGTACATTCAATGACTTTACACCAGGGAGATGACTCTGGATAGAAAGGCCCTCCTCATTTCTGCTGAATCATTTGTTTCCAGTATGATGGTGGCATGCTTGGCCGCAGCGGCCTCTCTGGGTCCAACAAAATGGTGCAAATGTTTGTCAAACTTTTTTCTGTGATCGCAAGACCCCGTTGGACATTGGGAACACAAAACACCGCAGGTCTGGCTCTTTGGGAGAGACCGATGGTGGGAAAGCTGTGTAACCTCGGTTGCTGCGCAGAACAGGCCCTCACACCGCTGAGTTGCCTGTTACAGCCACCCAGGGAGGAGGGTTCGGAGGCAGCATGGGAGAGAAAAGATGGTGGCAGGAGTGTTGGGTTGAGGGACGGCTCTCCTGCCGGTACTACTCTCCAGTATTTGCTCCCTGGAAGACAAGCTAGATCGCCTTCATTTGCGGCCGACCCAGTGGGAGATGAGGAACTGCTGCGCACCTGTTCTAACAGAAACATGGCTCCAGGACAACATCCCATACACCATCAGACTTCAGGCCATGCCACTCAGGGACTTGTGCAAAGATTATTATGTGTTGTCGTAACTATATTTGTTGTGCATTATGTGTGATACTGTGGTTTTGCACCTTGACCTCAGAACAATATTTCATTTTGCTGTAAACATGCAGATGGTTGAATAACAATAAACCTTTAACCCCTCACTCTGCAGCTATTTCTCCTAACATCTTCCCTTCATTTTATCCACCTTCACGGCACCTCACCAAGAGCTTTCTAAAAACCCAAATTCACCACAGGCCCTGCTCCCCTTTATTCCTCCTACATCTTACATCATTAAAGAATCCCAGCAAATTTGTCATATATCATTTCCCTTCCATAAAATGACGGTGCTGTTGCTTGGTTGTCCTACAGTTGCCTAAATGTGCTGTTAGTATCTCGTTAGCAAAGGCTTCCCACAACAGTACACAGAACATAGAACCTGGGTGCAGCACAACAACAGATACTTCAAAGCTCACTCTGTCTGTGCTGATCATGATGCCATTCAAAACTAATCCCACCTGCAGATGCTCAAACAATATTTAAGAACATGATTAGTACATAATGGTTAGCACACTCCTATTGGGCCAAAGAGCCTGTTTTCTTCCCTTGCATCGAAGATGTGATGAGTCTGTGACAGGCGTTAGGCTAACTGCCTACAAATTGCTAACTTCCTGCCTTCCCCCCTCCCTGAACACTGGTGTTGTACTTTTGGTTTCCATTCTTTGGGAACCTCTCCAAAATCCAGAATAGGAGGACTGAGAGAGAGCCCAGTCTTTGAACATGCCTGATTTTGGAAGAGATGTACTGTTTTGTCTGTTCCCATTGGTTGAAGTTTCAGATGCCTCAAGATTTGGAGTTCTGCTACCCTCACCCAACACCACTGATGTGGAGCACATCTTGAAATTGCTATTTGTGGGATCACCTGGGGTGCTTAGTTCATCACTGTACAATAGTATCTACATTTCAGTAACACCTAATGGGCTTGAAATGCTTTAGCTACAGAGGCTATTAAAGATGCAAGTTCCTTAATCCCCTGCCATGTTTTAGAGAGATCACCAGTACACATGCCTGTTCTTTTATTCTATGTGTATTGCTACAGCATAGTCCCCTGCTTACCAACAAACCAGCCATCATCACACTTCTCCATCACGTCAACAACATCACCTTCCCGAAGTTCCAGCTCATCTTCATTCTGTGGGATGTAGCTATATATTGCCTGGAATCTAGGAGAAAGCATTCCAAACAACAGTGTAAAAAAATCAAGAAATTATTGCAGAAGATATCTTCAGTGTTTATATGCTGCATGTGTCCTCTCCCACTGATGTGTCCCTTGATTTCTTCTCCCTTGGGTTTCTCCAGCTTCCTCATAAAAACGTCACTGTAATTTGCCATAAGCACATCTTGTGTGGGAAGCAATGCTCTCACCACACTCCAAATAAAGAGGTTTATTTCTGACCACTCCAATATCCTGCCCCTACCTCCAACCTCCCCAATCACTAAAATAAAGGAGATTTGAAGTGGTCAAATTAATAAATGTAAAATAAAATCAGTTCTTTTCAAATTAGCGCTTTACTTACCCTGTCTAATTTCCTATTGTCCTGAATTTCCAGCTCCCACATTTTTACCCCCTTGAGAGTATTGCCTCCTGCTTAGATAGTTTCCTTCTCTAATGTACTCACAGGATCGTTTATGCCGAGTAGTCTGTTGTCACCATGAACTTCTTCAATGGCACAAGCTTCCAGCGTGCTTCTCTGCTCGTCCCCACTTTCTCTTATAACCCTGTATATTTTTCTGAGGTTTAAGCCACTCCTCCATAATACTTCCCCTTTTAGCCCACTCTCAATTCTCCTCCTATTAAGCTGTGAAGCGTTTAGGTATTTCTCACATTATAGGTAAGGGAAGCAAAGTAACGCAATGCATTAGCAGGCCCTATCCACCAAGGCCAAACAAGATGCCCATCTAAACTAGTTCCATTTTCTTGCATTTGGCCCAAACCCCTCTAACCACCTCCTATCCATGCACCGGTACTAATGCCTTTTAAACTTTGTTATTTCACCTGTCTCAACACTTCCTCTGGCAACTTGTTCCACTTGTACTCTGCATGAAGTTGTTGCTCATCAGGTCTCTTTTAAATCTTTCCCCTCTTACCTTAAAGTTTATAACTCCCTTTCTCTGGGATAAAGACAGTATGTAGTTACTCTATCTAACATTGTACACATTGCTTGTTGCTATGAGAGTGAGAACATAACTTAATTCTGAATCCACACATGTCGAAGCATGTCGAATCCAATTTAAGACCGTTATTTATCCATAGTCAATTCTCCCGCTCTCTTGGAGCTACTAAATCCAATTGTAACAGTTCCACAGCCTAAGGCAGCAAACCCAATTATCACTTGAACATAGAATATAGAACACTTCATGTCTCTCGGCTCACAATTTCCTAAAGAATTTTTAACGTACTCTAAGATCAACCTAACTTGTCCTTCCTACATAGGCCAGAGAAAATCTGCAGACACTGGAAATCTGAGCCGAAAGGGTTCAGCCCGAAATGCTGACTGCACTTTTTTCCATGGACACTGTCTGGCCTGCTGAGTTCCTCCAGCATTTTGTGTGTTGCTTCCTACATTGGCTTCCATTTTTATATCATCTATGCACCTATCTAAGAGTTTCTTCAAAGTCCCTAATGTATCTGCTTCTAACACCACCCACGGTTGTGTGCTCCACACATTCACCCACTCTCTGTTTAAAGAACTTACCTCTGACATCCACCAATTACCTTCAACCAATCACCTCAGAATTATGAATCAGAGGTGTCAATGTGCCAGTTAATGGCCATTGGTGGAGGTTAGGTTTGTTACAGGAAGAATATGGATTGAAAGACCCACGCATGAATACTTACAAGGTAGTTGGAGTTTGGCTCCGCTCAAGACTGCTCCCTCGCTGCTGCCCCTGAGGTTGGTGAGAAATGATGAAAGACTGTTTACTGTCATGGGGAGACACCTTGTGCCGAGAGTGAAGCGGGTGAGAAAGGTTACTGCAGTAATGAACAGACTTTTCTGCAATGTTGATGATCTCATTGCAAACTGTCTCCTGTCAGTTGGACCATCATCAAGTGAACAAGAGGAAAGAGACAAGAGGGGAGGGGTGTGGGGGTGCATTCCAAACACATCGTGGGATTCCGGCAAGTTAAAGGAGGTCAGAGATCCGGGAAACCGCAGTGGTGCAGAGTAATCCAAAGGCAAGCATGAAAAAATAGGCAAGATATAGAAGAAGCACAGATTTAATTCCAGGATTAAAAAGTGCAGCACAAAGATGCAGTAGTTAGTAATTAAAAACATCAAATATTAATAGTCATGCTTACTATCAGTAAATTAAATTTATAAACAGAAATCATGCTCTCGTCAATCACAGACCAAAAACTCAATCATCATCTCACTACTAACATCTAACATTTAAAGCTCGTCGCTGCTGCCCGGAACACGATCTAGGTAAATTACAAGCATTAGTTTAGTACAATGGCTTTCAAGTTTTGCAAAGCCCTGTCATGTGATTTACGTCTTACCACGTAGCTCTTTTCAGACTCTGTCAGATCTGGTCCTCGCAATGAATGATGGGGAGGCTGTGGTCATCAGACAAATTATAAAGGGAAAAATCGCAGCATGTGTTATTGGCTTCACACAGGCTACCAGCATTTTTTAATAACATGACAAACTTGATAAGCTCAATAGCAGGGAAAGGACTATGACACAGCACAGAGGAAGATTGTCAGCAAATATTAGCACTCTAGGACAATGAAAGCAGATCAAACTAAAAATGACAGTCCAAGCGACACGAGGGATGAAAATGAAAAGCTCAGAGGAAAGAGATTAGAGATATGTGGAAGAATCAGTTTCCTTTGGGAAGTAATTCAGATGTTTGTATACAATGGAAAATCAATATGTACTTGAAACAGTGTTCATCCAAGACATCACCCCTTACCACAGACTCTTTAGCTGGTCACTGAAGAGGGCACAAGCTGCTTTCCATCACCCAGAATATTTCACTCTCTCCTTGGATTAAATTGGAAGCAGAAGGAAGGAGGGAAAACTTTTCTAAAACTGCCACAATATTCTATTCGATGTTGGTCACCTTGTTCTAGGATGTATGCAAAGATATTCTGGAGGGTCCAGGAAAAATACTGGAACAAGGAACTAGAGCTATTAGAATGGATTAGAGGTACTAAGAGAGCTTCCTTAGAAAAACTGAAGAAGAATTTGATAGAGTGATGAAGGGCCCAGACAGAGTTATGGAGGGAGGTTGCTCCCATTGAAGGTGTTGAGAATGAGAGGATGTGAGGTGCCAAGTACAAATTAAAGTAGAAATTAATTAAAAGTCAGATGAGAAAACATTATTTTTCTACACAGTGTGTGGTTGGATGCTATGGGGACAGGTTCTATTTGGCCTTCAGGAGCATTTATACAGCAGGGATAAACTGGATAAGTGGCACAGTGGAGAAAATTTTCCAAGGAAGAGCTGGTGGGTTGGAACTAGAAAGAGGCTCAGGTAGAGTGCTGGCATGGATAAGATGGGTTGAATGGCCTCCTGCTGTGTTGCATCGATTTTACGATATCATAATATCAGTACGCCAATGCAGGGTCTCAACCTGAAACATCAACTACCCCTCTGCCTCCACAGAAGCTCCTCCACCAGCTGATTTTCTCCACCAATTTATTTACTGCTCCACTGTCCAACATCTTCCTTCTCTTGTGTCTCCATAATACCATCCACTATTATGAAGAAGAGGGGAGTTATTGCTTGGTCTCCATGTTTATCCTTTAACTGATTTTACTAATGAAAAGATAAACTGAAATCTCATTGCCATTTGTGGGATCTGGCTGTATACAAAATGGCCTCCACTGCTTTCTGCATAACAATGACGCCCATATTCAAGTGTACAGTACTGGTAATGAATTCTTTCGGGACGCACTGAGGTTATGTTTAAAGGTATGACTACTTCCTTGGTGATTTAGATTGTCACCGTGAGTCACAAACATACTGCAAGTAGCATTCACACAAGGTTATGGGATTATTTGAGCTCTCCCTCTATGAACAAGACACTGTCACCTGAGGTGCCCAATCAGGTTCTACAAAGAACTCCAGTGGAGGAGTGGTAACCTGGGCCTTGCTGGAGTCTGTTTGGGCCATCAGCTAAACCAGGAAACCTCAAGGGAGTTCTGGAGCAACAAACAAAAGTGCTGGATGAACTCAAGCAGGTCATGACACACCTGTTCAATTTCCTGATGCAGGGTTTCAACGCAAAACATTCCTCCTACCCACCAGCCCACACAGATACTGCTTAACCTGCTGAGTTCTCCAGCAGATTGTCTGTTGTTCCAGTTTCCAGCAGCTTCTGTCCTTTGCCTCTAAATGGAGATGTGGAGAGGTCTGATTGACCTTCAGATCAACTTCCTCTAGAGGAGAACTTCCCTAAACCATGACTACATCAAGCTTTGGGATGTGCTGAGATTCTGAAGGCACTACAGAAATGCAGTATGTAACATCGAAGTCTCCTACAATTCACAATCTGCTAAAAGCTTGGCAAAAGACGCGAAGGACACTTACCACAAAAGAAGAATTCAGGGTATTAACTGGAGAGTCAGAAAACACAACCGGACTCCTGGAAAACCTTCCTCCAGCTCCACTGTCACTTCTTGAGTTAGGCTGGTGACAGAAAAGCACAAATTCATCTAAATATTTCTCCTGATAGTCCAGCACGAGTTTGGTGAGTTTACAAGATAGTAGGTGTGAAAAGAGGGGAGAAAAACACATAAGAAGCAGTCGTGAGAGGGAACAGCAGGGAGGGAGTGAAGTACAAGGGTCAAATCAGGAGAGAGACCTGGTGAACACAAGGGACCGAGGCAGTAGAGGCAAGCCATGGTAGCAGGGACAGTGGAGTGAAAGTGTTGGCATGGGAACCGGTGATGACATGGAGACAGGAATTAGAGGGGGCATCTGAAAAGAATGTGGCTAGCTTGTGAGCTGTTGCAGTAAAATGACACACTCCTACAAGTTTCATGCAACTTTATTTTCTAGCAAGCTCTGAAACAGGTCCCAGAGACCAGGCACACTCCTGCGCACATCTCCACGTGGAGCCCCTTGTCAGGTGGAGAGCAAAGTCAAGCACATGGAATGCAGAAGTTGCCAAGGTACTGTAGGTACTAGAAGATGCAACTGAAAGCCTTCTGTCCCACAGGTGCTGTGATCCACTTATTCATACGCCCAAGCAGCACGTGCGCCTCCCCATCACTGCACACTGTGAGGCTGCAAATGCTCCAGGGTTGCCTTGGAGAATCCAAGGTTGTCTGGACAACTCGAGGGATTAAGGATTCATCCATGAACACAGCAGTGAAGGCACCAGGAAAATAAATCCTCAAGCTTTAAAAGCTATTTCCCCGGGAATAGTTTGGCACATTAGTGTGAAGTGAGGAGTAAAGCTGTTTGGTGAGGGAAAGGTCACATGACAAACCCCACCAGGAACAAATCCAACCCACTGATGCTGGTGAAGGGATCGATGAACAATGGGAAAGGTTCAGGGGTTGGGGCAGACTGTAGTGCGGGGGGGGGGGGGGAAGAAAGAGGGGCGGGGGAAGGGGTGGAGGTGGAAGGGCAGAAAGAAGTGGGGTGGGAGATGGGAATGGGTCAGTGGTGGGAGGGAATGAGACAGGAGGAAGAGGAGGAATAGAAGTCCATTGAAAACCAACAGGTTCTTCAACAGCTGCTGTCTCTGATTCAGCACTGGGGCAGCAGCAACAACTGTTTGGTTGTGGTTCAAAAGTTGCTTGTGTCTAGCCTAGTCATAGCCTAATGTCCCCCCTCCCAAGTTCACTACTGTTGGTAGAAAAAGACATGACTGGATATAGAGTCTCATTATGGCTAGGGTGGACATCCAACCTGTAAGGACCTTACTAGACCAGAGGGTTCAATGGCCACCCACTCAATGTTCCACAGTGGGGTTGAAGCTGTACCTCTGCCCTTTGCCCAGCTGCAGGAATTTTATCCCGTTAATTAAACAGAGTTCCCACGGAGTTGGGTTAATTTGTTGGGTGCTGCCATGCTGTGTTGCACACGCAGGATACACACACGACCATGCTGCAGGTACCTTCTCCACCGGCTTTGCTGGCTGCCTGCTCTCCCCTTGCACAATCCTCAGGAGCTCCTTGGACAGTTCCCACTCCCCAGCCGCTATGGTGGGGAGCTTCTCCTCTTTTGGCTTCTGGTGCCTGCCCAGGTTGAGGCCGCCTGGACTTTGTGCTCGGATGGTCGGAAGGTCCTCCACCTCGCCCCTCCTGCTCTTTGCGGCGGTGAAATGACTGGCCGCATGCACTGGACTTGAGCCAGGTGCCAGAGGTGAGGCGGAAGGAGAGGACGACGTACAGCCACCGGTGGTTGGAGAGGGCGTGTTCTGAACCTGCCCCCAAATACCTTGAGCTGATTGCGGAGATCGGCCTGAGAGCTGCGGTAATTGCTCAGAGTAGGGCGTTGCTTCTCTGGAGAGGCTCCAGTGAGCAGGGCTCCTCGGCAGCAAAGAGTGGGCCCCCATTGAGTCGCGCAGGTAGCTCCTGTCGGAGGAGAGGCTTTCGGGAAGAGGGGGAGGTGGTGGAGTCGTGAGGGGAGTGTGGCTCGGGGATACACCTACAGTCAGCGATATCCAGTCAGAGGTGACGGCTTGTAAATCTGGAGACACCACTCTACGGTAGTGAGACGGAGGAGGAGGAGGGAGAGGAGGAGATGGTGTAGGGCGAGTAGAATTACCAGAGAACTTCAAACAAAAAAGAGAAGAGAAAGATGTGAATCACTAGACAAAGGGGAAGAAATAACAAAAGGTCATTAAAATGGCTCAAACAGGTAAAATAAAGCAAGTGGAAAACGGAAAGCTGCCAGGCTAGAAACCCAGTCCTGTGGTGTTGTCTACGCCTGTGCTCGGCGACTTAAAATTCCAGTTGGACAGAAGAAGACAGAATACCCTCCATTTCCAGACCCTTTCAAGCCCCATCCAGGAATCTGAACAGGCACTTCCCAGTCCAGGATTAATCTAGAAGATTAAACCCTATGGGCTAATGGCAGGTTGTAGGCACTATGCAAACTGCAACACCCTCCCCCTCATATAAAACTCTGTAAGCACATTCCTCAGTCTCCTACACTCCTGTGAAAATAAACCGAGCCTGCTCAATCACTCCTTGTAGTTACAGAGAAAATCGTCTCCAATTGGAAGCGATATGGTTAAAAATATAAAGCAGAGCTGATGGTGGATGGAAAGTGGGGGTTAGTGTCTGTTGAGTCTAGTTTTGTCTTTGATGGAACTATAAATAAACTGCGTACAAGGATGAAGGGATTATCAGGAGCCAGTTCCTTGGCCTCACGTTTAGCCCTGGGTGTAATACAACCATTTACCATTAGGTGGTGCTAAGAGTTTACACAGAGCAATGGACTACCTGTGGGGAACTGGTTGAGCTGCGGCTGGAACAGTAAGAGCCCGGTGGATCTGGAAAGTCGACTGCATTCTTCACCCTGGGCCTTTTAATCACCTCCACGTATGTGACGGGGAAGATTCCTTGCCGGTTTGTGCCCGAGATTTTGCCTTCAAACCAGTTTTCATCAACTCTTCTCACCAGAGTGATCCGCTCCCCCTGTTGGGAAGGAATAACCATCACATGGAATATACGGAGACACAGTAAGTCCAGGTTGCTCAAAGCCAGCCTCGTCTCAACCTCAACATGCTCCAGCTTCTACTGAACCGATCAGTTCCATTCTCACCAGTGCCTGCAGCATTTCACTCTGCATCAGAGTGGGAACATTCTTACTTCACTTTCTGAAAACATTGGAGGTCTGGCAATAGAAATCTGGTGGAATCTTTTTAATCATGCCCTGAACATTGTGCATTCTCTATATAGGACAGGCTTGGGAGCCGCAACAGGCACTGAAGGTCCTAGCATTGGACTCTCAATGTTACACTAGAACAGGGATCGGCAACGTTTACCACTGAAAAAGCCAATATGGACCCGTTTCCCACAGAAAAGAAAACACTGGGAGCCACAAAACCCGTTTGACATTTAAAATGAAATAACACTGCATACAACGTTTTTTTTTGCCTTTATGCTATGTATAAACAAACTATAATGTGTTGCATTTATGAAATTGATGAACTCCTGCACAGAAAACGAAATTACATTTCTGCATGCAACAAAAACATTTTGAACTCCGAAAAAAAAGACATTGGGTTGAAGGTTACTCCATAGGTAGTCTACCTTGGATCGAAGAATTAAAAGAAAGTGCACACTGGCAGTGGTGATGTATATTAATAGCGATAAAAAACACGTTGTAGCGGTGTAGCGCTACACGCAGCGCTAAAATAAAGACACTGCAGTCAAAGGTAACTTTATTCGAACTAAACAGCCTTGATTTAAAGCCTCCCTCAACCCGTCCCCGTGGGCGCGGATGCTCCAAAAGACACGTACTCACAAACTCCCGTAGGCTATCTCCCTTAGCCAGAATGGTGGCTAATTGTGAGCCGGTTCGGATGTGCCAGGAAATGGGGTCTCCACAACGTTTTTAGATTGTACAAGATCACCATAATCTTCAAATTTCGAATTACATTTCAAAAACTAACAAACTACGGGGAGCCGCAGCACAGAGATCAAAGAGCATGCGGCTCCGGAGCCGCGGGTTGCCGACCCTTGCACTAGATGGACATAAACACAAGATTTTGCTTTCTGCAGATGCTCGAAATCATGAGCAACACACACACACAAAATGCTGGAGAAGCTCAGCAAGTCAAGCAGCATCTATGGAGTGGAATCAATTAGTCAATGTTTTGGGCCAAGACCCTTCATCAGGATCAGGACATACCTTAATTTCTTCCTGAATCTGTCTGACCAAGTGTGGTGAACTACATATACCTGTCTGGACACGCCCTCTGCTGACTGCTCCTGTGGCTCCTCCCACAGACCGCTGTATAAAGGTGAATGGAGGCACTGCTCCTTCCTCAGTGTCCACGATGTTGTGTGGTGGTCTCTTGCTGCTTGTGCTTTCTTCCAGCCAATAAAAGCCTACCTTAACTCACGTCTCCGAGAGTTATTGATGGTGCATCACCAAGTTTGACACAGTCTTCTGGACACAACAGAAAGCATTTAGGAGTGAATCAGTTAGTCCATAGCTATCAGTTGATGTGTGGTCACTGCAGCTCTGTAGGACCCAAGATGGCTGACAAGGCTAATGTGGGATGGACAGAGCAGGAGTTGTCAGGTGGTTTTTTGAGATGGTGTGCTCCTTTCACCAAGTACATAGGGCTTTTGTGAGACCAGGATACATGGAATAGATAAAGGTTCCCAGTAACATCCTGAATGTTCCTTCTCCACTTTCAATGGTGATCATCTAGGAGTCAGTGTAGGAGTTGCACCTTGTCAACTCAAAGAAATTTCAAGAACCTCCTTGAATCCCACACATAAAATGCTGGAAAACCCAGCAAGTCGGGCAGCATCAATGGAGGGAAGTAGACATTTTGGACCGAGACCCTTCATCAGGCCTTCCAGAGATGCTGCCTGACTTGCAGAGTTCTTCCAGCATTTTGGGCGTTTTGCTCAACCTTTCCAGTATCTGCAGCATCTTGTGTTTATGCCCTCCTTAAATCCAATTCTTTGTTCACCTGAGGATCCTTCCCAGAAAGACAACCATATCACGTGGTCTGCCTAGCATAGCTGATGGTGCATAACCAGCGTCTCATTGCCGAGTCAGTGGCTGAGGAAAGGACACTGGACAGCTCTATGGGACAGATGTACCCTGAGCAAACACAGTGCAGCTTTCTACAAGGCTCAGAAGGTGAACAGTGAACTAGGAGATGACAGTTCAGATAGAGTCCTGGAGTGACTTCCTTCAGGTGAGACGTTAAGCAGGCATTAAACTCCTACTAATGGCTAATGTCTATCTACTACCAATGTCTAAAAGCAGAGCTTAAAAACAGAAACTGCTGAACAGGTGAGGCAGTATCTGTGAAGAGAGAAGCACTTAATGTTTCAGGTTAATCCATGGATATTGACTTGCACAAGAAGATTGCCTGCATTTTCTGGTCTATTTCAGATGCAGCACCTGCAGCCTAATAGCTCTATGGAAGCATTACCTGGTCCTTAGAACAGCTGCTGTTTGTGAGCAGATTAACCCCTTCCTTATTTCCATTACAGCAATGCCCACGTAATCAAAACCCATACATCTCTCCTCGACAGTAACTTTCTGAGAGGACTTCTTATGACTGTTTATGTTTATATTACTTGGAAATATTCACAGCTGCTCTACTAGGGAGCTTAGAGGGCCATTTGGCACAATGAGTCTACATAGCTCTCAGAGCAAACCTCTAACAGGAGGGGATTGAAGTGTCTCCTACCTTCCTGAAAGACATTTCCACATGTGTGTCGCCTGTGAAATTGAAACGGGCCACAGCTTCCCCATATTCCAGCACCTGAAGAGGTGGGGCCTTTTTCGGTTGAGCTCGTTCCGTCGGAGGAAGCAGCTGTGAGGGGGAGATTAGAGATTAATGTCAACTGAAACTCAGACAGCTTCAGTCAGAAATGCCAGCTCGAGCCTCCTTACCTCAATGTACGACCTGGGGAAGATTCCCACACGACCATGGTGCTCCCCCTCATACCAGTTCTGATCGATTTGCCTGTAGATGTAGACAATGTCCCCCTTCTGGAAAGGCAGCTCTCTGCAGACAAACAAGCACGTGGTTAGTGTAGGGAGGCCCAAAGAGTCATCCCGACAGTGACCTGAAAGCAACAAATTGCAGCAGCTTGAAAATACTGTATCTGCAGAACGGAGTGATAATTGGGAGTTGGCTATTGGTTTATTATTGGCACACGTACAGAAGCAGAATGAGATGCTTTTGTTCATATGCCATCCCGACAGATCATTCCATTCACAAGTACACTGAGGTGGTGCTCAAAGAAAAAAAAACAATTCAGAATACAGTGTTCCAATTTCAGAAAGTGCACTGTGAGGGCCATGACAAGGTAGATAGATAGATCAAAAGTCATCTTTATCTTATAAAAGGTCTTATAACCTGGAATAGAAGCTGTCCTTGAGGCTAGTGCCGTTTCTCATGCTTTTCTGCCTTCTACCCAATGGAAATGGGTGGGGGTAGAAGTGAGTATCACCGGTCTGGGACAGGTCGACTATGCTGGCCGCCTTCCCGTGGCAGCAGGAAGAGTGAGTAGAGGAGAGGCTGATTTTTGAGGTGCACTGAGCTGTGTTGTGACTGCAGTGCCCTGTGGCCCACCAGGTGATTAACCACCCAGCAGAACAGTAAGCCTCATAAGCCCAAAAGCAAAGGGGCTTGTATGGAAAATGGGAAAGAGGTCATCCCAACTTTGCCCCATCATAATCCATGAGCTCCAGTTGCTTCAGGAGCGAAGCTAATGGGAGCAGAAAGCCAGTCCTGCAGTGAGTGGCTCAGACTTATGCAGGAAACCTTTGCTACCATTCCAATTTATGAGGAGCAATGAGGTACGGGATCCCGCACTGGATAACTGGCCTGCAAAAAAGGGACGACATCATTGGGAAATATGGGGTTGGAATGACAGAGGAGACTCACACTGACTGAAATGAATAAACAGCTTGAATGAGCCAAGTGCTTTTGAGTAAAGTTGTTAATCAACTTCATATTTTTGAGCTCAAACCAAAGAGGAGTGAGGAATGTGTGGACACTGCTTCAAACCATCTGATAGGAGAATGTGCCAAGCCTCAGGGGGCAGGTTACAGTAAAAGGTAGTGTAAACTCCAGGCAATACAATTTCCACAACATTACTGGATCTGATGTAAAACAGTCAGAACCGTGTGCACTGTGTACCTGATGCACATGGTTGCAATGGATGGAATGTGAGAGAGGTCTGATTAAAGTCAGAGGCTATATGTCAATTGACCAAGCTGCTGATGATAGAATGATAATTGTAAAGAGAAAGATAGAGAAAATCATGAACAGTTAGATAGAAGTTCAAAGCTCAAACTAAATTCATTATCAAAGTACATAATTTCACCATATACAATCCTTGTTAATTTTGTTGTGGACAGTAAATCTAAGGAAGTCCAGGAAATATTATAGAGTCAATGAAAGGCCACACCCAATTGGAAGGACAAACAACCAATGTACAAAAGTCAACAAACTGCAATTACGAGAAAAGGGGAGGAGGGGAGAGAGGGGAGTGGGGTGTGTAGGAGGGAGCACGTGTCCTCAGAGTTGGGGAGAGAGGGGAGTGGGGTGTGTAGGAGGGAGCGCGTGTCTTCAGGGTAGGAAACTGAGATGAGGAACAACCCTGGGCTCCATGTCTCATCCACTCTGATGGAAGACAGATCAGCAATGGGCTCAGCACTCTTCGGCTCATAGCCAAATCTACATTGTGCAACATGCAGGATGGTCGCACGCTCCCTCATGAACATAGAGCAGAGAATGATGACATTAACACAATCTTTTTATAAGGTCTCAGCCTATCAAGTGATTAGTAGTATTATGGTAACAAATATGGTTTTCTATTCTACCCTCTCAAAGCCCTGTGAAGTGTATGGGACATTTATTGAAGATAACCTAAACCATGCTTAGGTTGATCATTTTCTCCATGAGATGCCTCTGGCTGTAGGGCTCAGGAGGTTTGGTTTGCTATCTTTAAGTCTATTTTAAACTCTATCTAAGGTGTTAAGCACACAGACGTGATATGTAAAGTACCCTCGCTTGACGTATCTAACAATGGAAAGGTCTACGTTCCTCCAGCATCTGTGCAATACCGTTGCATCAGTTGCAAAGGTAAAATCTTTTAACTCACTTCAGAGTCTGGGCCTTGAAGTCAAACTTGGCTCTGGCTGGCAGCATCTGGAAAGGGGAGAACATGGCATAGATTAACTACACTACCAACGCACTGGAAAATCTTTAAATCTTGTCCACCCTTTGAACAACATGGTTAATGACATGATTAGTGTAATGGATTTCCAAACAGTTGGAAGAATAGGAAAGTTGGCATCATTTCACAGGATAAAACCACACACTCGCTGCATTCTCAAAGAGATACCACCCCCCCACCCTCACCCCCAGCCAAAGCAAGCAGGCTAATCATAATCTTCACAAGTGCAAGCCAACAATGAAATACTTAATCCAAAGCTTCACCCATTCATTTCTGCAGGTGCATGGTAACTGTATCCTTGAGATATGGACCTTTTGCTTCACATTTAAATTGGGTTGATAGATCCCACAAAAACAAAGTAGATCATGGCTGGCCCATTAGTTAATAAGATCGAGATTGATCATCTTCCCCAGCTCCATCGTTCTGCCTCGTCCACTGTCTCACACTTCCCTGGTGTGTTCACGTACCTCTTGGGCTTTGATCTCCTTGATGGTTCAGCATGATCAGGACTTCGTCGTTTGCTGGGTAGACAAGCCTAAAGGTTCACATATTTATGAACATTCCTCTCTCCCCCACAACTAAAGAACTAACTTCGTAGCTGTGAGTATGCCTCTTGGTCTGGGGCTCTCTAGCTTTGGCAAACAACCACTCAGTAGCCAGTTACCCATGCCAAACCCTCCAAACTATTCCATAGATCAAAGGTATTTTAAGGCTTGTTACAGGTGGACAAATGGAAGATGGGTATTGAGCTCAGTCAGGATTGGATTGGGGAAGAAGGTGGCTGGGATCAAAAGCTTACTCCAAAGAGGAGAGTTGCTTTACACCCTGATGTGCAAAGGAAGCTGTTATAAGAATCAGAGCAAAAACATTACATTGGTTCTAGTAGATTGTATGGACTACAACAGCTCATCACTGAATTCCTATTGGAATGTCCCGGCCCACTGTAGTTTTAGACAGACCTGGTATTAGCACATTCCACCAAGAGCTCTTTGGGGGCCAGTTCAAGTTCTTCCTGAGCTTTGGTCCATTTAAGTACACGTACATGCATACAACTCATGTGGAATAGCATGCCACAAGTGAAGCACACTACACACCTAAATTAACAACTCAGGTTCTCTCTCTACAATTGTTGCCTGCCCTCCTGAGGACTTCCAGAACCTAGTTTCTGTAACACACATACACACCGTTCATGCATGTAAATGCCACTCTGTTTGCATGCTTGGGTGCCACAGTAATGCAGCTAACAGGTCTGCTGCCCCACCGCTGTAGTGACCCTGGGTACATTGTTGTTTCATGTGGCATTCACACTTTGCATTGAAATGTGACCTGGGAGGTGCAGACGCGAGCCTGTCCATTTGGGAGCCAGGGTTGGCTCGATCTTCGTCTGGCATCTCATCCACAGCTGTTCCAACATGGGTGACCCCGTGTTGGCATCACCTGATGGGAGTCCTCCACACGACGTCAAAGTGTTGATCCAGGACATGGAGTTAGCACATTCTATCTGCAACTGCTGGGTTTCCTCCCACATCCCAAAGATGCTCTTAATTAGGTGCTTTTAATGCCCCATAGTGTGTAGTTAAATGGAAGAATCTGTGGGGAGTTGATATGAATCTGGGAAGAATAGATTGGGATTAGTGGAGATGGGTGCTTGATCTTTGGTGTAGATTTGATGGGCTGATGGGTAGATTGTACTGCTGTCCAGTATTGTGCAAAAGGCTTAGGCATCCTAGCTAAATACATGTGCCTAAGACTCTTGCACAGTATCACAAGACTATGACTCTAAGTTACACCAGTACAGAGTCATTTATGTTCAAGTGAAAACACTCTCATTCACTCAAGGGTAAAACCGGAGGATGGTCTTGTGCAGGAACGCTCCACAATCCCGAAGTCTGTCACCTGTCTGCCGAGTAACAACTGCTCCCTTTGCTAGGACCGAAGTGTCAGTCCAGCAGGGCACCATAAACGTCAGCTGGGACCTGTCCTACCAGCACGACTCAGTGCAGAATAGTTATACAGTGGGAGTAAATCTTAGCAGTACCCCTCCCAGTCCTTTGGTTGGAAGGTAACATGCTGCAGGATGAAGGAAAAGGAGAATCAAACCCCACGATTATGAAATTCTGAAGTACAGGGGGACATCTGAATCAACCAATCTCATGGTGAAATGTCGGTAATATCAAAAATGAAAACCCTCAAGTGCTTTGTGTCATTGTCCTGATCATACAATTGTGCACCATATTTATAGGCCAGGCACGTGTCATTTTTCAGATCCTTGGTATTAATTTTGCATTAACAAGTGGAAAACATCAGGAGATAATATAAATTGACACAAAGCAGCAGCTTCAAAGACAATAAAAGCAAATATTTAATATATAATAATTGTCACAAGTGAGTGGATTTTATGTTAATACTTGTTCAGTTGTAAACAATTCCGAGCAGTGATTCCTCCTCTGTTGTGTGCAATAAAATTATCAATATCCAATTTCAGAAGTGGAGATCAAAGCACAAGTTTAGTTCAGCTTGTGTTTAGGTCACAGAACGGAAGCAAGGAATCTGCACTGGAGTGTTTTAGCAGCAATATCATGTGGTATTAATGACAGCAAAGAGTGACGGACCCTGACACGCGCCCATCATCCCTAGCCCTTCTAGGAAGTTACCTGTCACTCTGGGAGCAAGATGGAAGGGGCAGTGGCCTGGAGGAAAGGAAGACACTGATGCCAATCTTTGAACCAGCTCTTTTCCTGAAGGACCCACCTTGGATGTGCTGCGAATAACCAAACTGTCCTCACCAGCAAACACCTCAGTTGGCACCATGCTGCCTCCCACAGACCAAAGTTTGGGATTCCATTACCATCCAGTGTCAAGCCTGATTCCATTGACATTAGCTGTTCACAACAGTCTCGGTACCACTGAAGGCAAGAGCAGTGTGGTCTGGTGCCTATCCCTCCCATCCCTACAGTGTAATTGGATGGGTTGCAGCTTGACCATGGTGCTTTACCCAATCAAATCCCCAGCCAAGTTTTGACATTCATGACAATAACCAGAAAACAGTCGTTTGGCTAAGCTCAGAAAGTAGATGGGAAATATTGTAAAGGGCAAGAAAGCAGACTGATATTACAGTGAGCGTAGCTGTTAATTGCACCATTTCCCAAACCAGCCATACAGGTTCCTTTGACTTGGCAAAACCTGGTGAAATTACCTTCTCCTTCAATCCACACTCCCAAGCACAAGCCCCAAAGTAGTGGGACTGGCAAGGCACACAAGCACAGGTGCAGACTTTCAACTGAAAACACAAGGCCGTGTAAACATGGATCGGAAGAAGAGGTCCACACACATTCACACAAACAAAATCCAGCCATAAGGGTGAACTATGAGGCAGGTTTAATCATGCTGGGTGCTCAAACTATGAAGCATAAGCCCACACTCCATCATGATTAGGCTATTATTGCAGTGTTAGTTCTGAAATGCCACGGAAAGCCAGACAGCGAACAGCACAGCATAGAGAAGGTAGCAGGCACTGCTTTGGGTCAAGTTGAGCACTGAGGCAAGTAAAACCGACCTCTGACCCTGATCTCCTTCTTGCTGCCTCGTCTATGTCAAGGAGATCCCCAAATCTCTCATTTGTGATAAACTGGTGGTGTGTAGGAGCGATCCCTGTGTGCCTCCTGGCTGCAATATCAGCTTCCTCTTGTTCTCGTTTAAGCCGCCTCTGCTCTTCTAACAGTCTCTGTTAGAAAATTGCACAAAATGGGATCATAACAAGATCTGTTTCTGCCGCTTCGAAAGACAAAAAAAAAAGGCCAAATTTTCTTGTCAAAAAACTTCAAACACATTTAAAATGCTGTGACAGTACAAGCATTGTGAATCTGGCTTTAATATAAACTATGTGCAACATGAGGTTTTCAGATGAGACCCATAAATCTGTTAAAATGTTCACTTGAGTTTTTTTGACTGGAATATGTAGCATGGCAAGAATGGCTTTGTATGAAGGTAAATGAAAAAACAGAATTAATGGACCTCTTTCACAAGAGCATAATCTGGCGGGAAAAAGAGTTACATTGAAACAGAGCAGAGATTGGACGACACTCTAACAGAGCTTGGTAGGGCTCTACAGGCCACCCCAGCTTAAAGTATGCCACCGCTTTTGACCCAAGAGGCAAGAAACCAGTTAAACATCAGTGACAGAGTCTCCAAATGAAAAGTTGAGAGCTTTGGTTTGATATGTTCCCCAGATGGCCAACTCCAGCACATTTAACACATGGCTAACGGCAACAGCGTGCAGTTCTGGTACAGTGAGGTGAGTGTGAAGAACAATATTCTAATATAACACAAGCCTACTCCTTTTAATTCTACTTTCTTACCAGGAAAAGTGGCAATTACATAGTTCACAGAATCTGCTTGAGAAAGACCAAAGTCACCTTCCCCCATCCTGGTAGTCACAGGATGCATGGAAAATGGTTTGACTGACTAACAACAATCTCTCCGTAACAGACCAAAGACCAGCCCAAGGTATCCTATTCATCCCTAGCCTGCTATACATCCTGCCTGAAGTTACTCAGATGATGGATCCCGAAATGTAGTTTCTTGATACACCTCCTCCTAAGTTTCCTTCTTTATAACTTAAAATTCAGCATCAGCAATCAACATTCCACATAGGACTTTGAGTAAAATGAAACAGCTGAAGGTACTGGAGTACTCCAGGCAAAAACTGACGCAAATCAGCACAGATGCTCAGCATCTGTGCCAGCACTGCCGGGTTCAGAGGAGGCATAAGCAGCACGTTTTTGGGAAGGGAATTCCGGAGCTTGGGGCTGAGGTGCGGAAATCTCAGCACCCACAGGCAGAATGGTTGAAATTAGAGTATTCCATAAGTCACGACTAAAGGAGCACAGAGATGAAGGCAGAGACCCTTACAACACATGCCAATCTTCCTGCACGTCTATACAGATCCCACTTGCCTGCATTATAACCATGTCCTCCTTTGATTTGCCTCTTCAACTGCAGCTCTTAAATGTAGTAATTACACCGTCTCCCTTGGCAACACATTCCACATATCAACCACTTTGTGTGAAAAAACCTCTCTTGCAAAGACTCACCTATTAATGAATTAAACAACCATGTCTTTTGCAACTATTTCCACTTTTTATTCAACTCTTCTTCCAGAACTGATGAAAAGTACTTCCTGAAATCCACTGCCACACCCTACCAAACCATCACATCCTCAGAAACAAAGTTTTCTGAATGCCTTGATTTCTTGGTGATATGAAGACCTATCCTTTCCCACAAGAGGCAAACTTCTATACCTGTACCGTGGAGAGCATTCTGACAGGCTGCATCACTGTCTGGTATGGACAGGCTACTGCACAGGACCGAAAGAAGCTTCAGAAGGTTGTAAATCTAGTCAGCTCTATCTTGGGCACTAGCCTGCAAAGTACCTAGGACATCTTCAGGGAACAGTGTCTCAGAAAGGCAGTATCCATTATTAAGGACCTCCAGCACCCGGGGCATGCCCTTTTCTCACTGTTGCCATCAGGTAGGAGGTACAGAAGCCTGAAGGCTCACACTCAGTGATTCAGGAACAGCTTCTTCTCCTCTGCCATTCGATTCCTAAATGGACATTGAAGCTTTGGACATTACCCCATTTTTTTTTAACATACAGTATTTCTGTTTTTGCATGTTTTTAAAAAATATATTCAATATATGTAATTGATTTACTTATTAATTTATTATTATGTTTTATTTTATTTTTTTTATCTCTGCTAAATTATGTATTGCATTGAACCACTGCTGCTAAGTTAACAAATTTCACATCACAAGCTGGTGATAATAAACCTGATTCTGATTCTGAATACCCTCTTTGCACTCTAGGGAAAACTGCCACAATTTTAAAGTTCTCCATCAAGTTATTCTTAAAGATCAAGGTGCCCACTCAGCTTTCATAACCACTTAGTTTTGGTTTCCTCCTTGCAAAATTGCTTTGTACTCTTTTCAGGTATCTATGCATTTTTAACAATACTCTATAGATGGAACTACAGAGTGTGGTCAAATGAAACTCAGAAGCTGGGTAACTTGCCACAGAACATGGAATGGTCCACCACATTGTGTCCCTTTGGCACACAAATGTCTGAGCTGAACATGACACCGAAATAAGCAATTTCGGCCTGTACATGATCTATATCCTTCTATTCCCTGCATATTTAAGTATCTGACAGATTTTAAGCACCACTACCATTACTGCCACCAGCCTCAGCAGCTCATTCCAGACATCTACCAATCTCTGTGTCAACCAACTTGCTCTGAACATCTCCTTTAAGCTTTCCACCCCTCAACAGAAATGCATGTTTTCTAGTACTTGAAATTTATACCCTGGGGAAAAGATTCTGATTGACTGCCTCTCACAATCTTATAAACTTCCATCAGGTCTTCCCTCAGCCAACCATAGTCGAAGGAAAACAACACGTGATTGTCTAACCTCTCCTTACAGCTCATACACTCTAATCCAGGCAGCAGCCCGGTAAACCTCTACTGTACTCTTTGCAAAGCCTCCACATCCTTCCTCTAATGGGGTGACCAGAATCCCACACAATTCTTTAAGTACAACATTCTACCTGTTGGCCTCCCCTGCCTAGGGAAGCTACCAAGACAAATTTGTTTTCTCTTGTCTTGCTTCTGATGAAAAGTGTGAGTTCCCTGCCTAAGTAGACAGCGATGATATAAGAAAGGCACACTTTGATTCTGTATGTAAAGAAACAGGACAAGGAGCATGCTACACTGTACTGTGGCTGTCAGTTCTTGTCTAACTGAATGTCAAGTACATCAAGTGAATTTGTACAGAGATCCAACTGAGAAGCATAACATTCATTTTAACTAAAAATGCCCCCTGTTAAAGATCAAATATTAAAGTCGGTGATACTGAAGATGGAGATGTTAGGTTTCTTCAATGAAATGAGATGGGAATAGTTAAGAGTTAATAGCTGAAATTTAAGCATCAATAAAGAGAAGCTTCCATAAGCTGGATGGGCAGAGATCAGAGGACCAAACTTATGAAGGAATAAAGAGACTTTTTTATGTTGTTGTGATGCTCCAGGCTGGAATTGAGGTGATAGGAGGAAGATGCTACTGGAGGTCCTGTCAGAGCTTTGAAGGGTTTTGGAGCATGAAACAACACTTCCAGGAAAGAGAAGCAAACATTAACCAAATGGAAAAGGAAATGGAGGCAAAAAGGGAAGAATCCTTTTCACCATGAATTGTGATGGTACAGAGTACATCGCCCTAAACTGTGGCGGAAGCAGATTTGATAGAAACTTCCAGAAATGATAAATGGAAAGCACTACAGATGTTGGAAATATAAAGTGAAAAAAACAGAAAATGCTAGAAGAAGTCAGCGGGTCAGGCAGCATCTGCAGAGAAAGGAAAAAGAATGAACCTTTCGAGTCAAAGTCCCTTCACCAGAGCTGGAAAAAGCCCATTGGCTTGCAACAGCAACTCTCTTGTCCTATCCACATATGCTGCTTTCAAAGGTGACTGGGAATGGCCCAAAGGGAAAGATGCAGAGTGGCCACACTCTTTCACAGTGCTACCACAGTATAGAGATTAAACAATATGGTCTGTGGTACTGTCAACAGATTTTATTGGAATGACAGTTAGAGCTTGTATCACTATCTGTTCTGTGTTTATTGGTCACTGTAATTTATAGACTAACTATGTTTAATTAACATAATTCTAAAGGATGCAATGCAATCATGTAGCCAATCACTTCTGAGCTAAGATCTTGAATCGGTTGAGTGAGGGGATACCAGCATTAAATGGACTGTGTGATCAGCTCTATACCTAGTGACACATTGATGAAGCAGTGATGTCACAAACCAGTACGCTGTCGTGGTCAGCAGCAGGATGTCACATGCTCCGGAACAGAGGCACAGGACCAGATCAGTGTCACATGACACAGTGGACCTTCGCACGGGCCATAGCATGAAACCAACTAACTAACTCACTGCCCATTGCAAGCTGTTAAATAAGTCTAAATACGACGAGAAGCAATGCAATCAATAAGGTTGAAAAGAGAAACTGCCTACTCACAAATTAGTTGAATTGAAAGTAACAAACGTATTCAAACACATTACAAATTCACTAAGAAGAGCAAGCATTACATTGATTCTAGGAACAATTATCATTCATTATTTCTTGGCCCTTGCACCAGAGTGTTGACAGTTTGGGGACCCACCTCCTTATCTTCATGACGACGACGGCAGATTTCCTCAGGGGTCTCCATGCGCTCGATTGGAGTGGACAGTCTCAGTGAGTCTGATTCTACTCAAAGACAACACAAAGCAAAGTTAATCTACTCACGTCACCAGTGATATTCCAGCTTAATTGTAAGAGACAGGAAAAATTTCAAGGTGCAGTAGTAAACTTAATCTTGTGGTAAGCAGGTTGAAAAGACAAAGTGATGTTAGCATTCCTGGAACTCGATCTGAGTCATCTATTTCTGCCTTCTGGAGGTTCACAATTTCCTTCACCCACTTTCAACTGGCATGGATTTGGTGATCCACGTACAACCACCTGGAATTCTCACTCTAAACCTTTTGGCACCACTTCTGCTCTTCAGATGATCATTTAGTGAAGCTATCTCTTGGAACAAGCATTTAAACACCAATCCTAGTCTGTAGCACAGTGGCAGGCTTCAACTGATAACCTTTTTGCAATGTGGCTGTTTTTAACCATAAAACAAATACTAAGCAATATCTGAATTCGGGCAAATAAGCTACCAAGCGGTAAACCCGAATAGTCTTAGTGGGTGCATCATTGTAGCTGTGTCTATGTGCATGGACAGTATGACCAGTGAGAAGTGATACCTATATCTCACTGTGACAAGAGTGAGGATATGATTGCCTCGACATACGTGTGTGGGACTGTACAATGCAACTGTGTGCAGCTGATGATTTCAGCTGAGGATCATCTTTGATGACAGCAAAGTTCCTGGTAAAAGCATAAAAACATAAAAGCACATCCAAAAGATGTACGTTCGCAGGTTAAACTGGCAGTGGATTCAGCTCCACCTACCTCTTTTTCCCCATAATCCTTAATTACTCTGTTATCCAGAAATCTCACATATTTAAAATATATATTTAATAGATATATTAAATATATTTAAATAGATATATTTAAAATATATCTTAAATATATTTGTTGAGGTAACCTGAATCCGGAGCAGAGAATTCCACAGATTCACCACTCTCTGGGAAAAACGGTTTCTCTTAATCTCCATCTAAATCTATTTCCCTGAATCTTGAGGTCATGTCCCCTAATTCTAGTCTCGTTTACCAGCATACATGTGTTGGATGTTTTTCTGCCTCTATCTTATCGAACCTTTCATGATTTTAAATGTTTCTATAGAATTCCCTCTCACTTTTCAGAATTCTGGTGTGTGTAATCCCAGGTGACACAATTTCTCCTCACAGGTTAACCCCCTCATCACCAGAATCAACCCTATGAAGCTCCTCTGTGCCACCGCCAATGCCAGTATGTCTAACCTGAAGTAAGGGATTCTTAAATTATCAATTCCAGACAGACTTACTAATGCTTCCATGCCAGCATCGTTCTTTGCAACCATGAGACAAGATTTGTCTGGAATCACTGGGTAAGCAACATACGAGTCAGCCAGTTACCAATGTTCCGGAGCTTATGGTGAAACGTCAGACAGGGAGGGAAAGAACAGACTTTAAGGAAAATTCATGTCACCGAAGACAGAAATAAAGATCACAGGCTGGGGCTTGTGGGTTGTGGGTTAGAGGGGAGGGTGCTGGAGCAGAAACAAAGTGGGAAAGAGCAACAGACCAAGTATTGGCGAATTACTGGTAGATCCAAGTTCACTCTGCCGCCTGTTGCTTGGGTCGACCCCATGGAGCACATACAGACACGCACGGCTCCTACCGGCAGATCCCTTTGAGAGATCAGGCTGCCAAATGCCAACCCCTCGGCATGGCCCGCTTGCAGCCAAGTGTCTCAGTGTTTCCACGATGCGGAGGGAAGTTGAGCGCATGGGATGCGACGGCTTGGTGTTGGACAGAGGCCCCTGCATGACTGGGTTATCAAGCAGACGTCCTACCCTGTGGACTGCCTCTGTCTGGCTGGCTGAGTCCACATACGCTAAAGGGCTTCGAAACCTGTGGAAGAAGGGCTGTTTAAGTCTGAATGGCCTTGGACTCAGGAAGAAGAGGTTTCTGGAGAGAGGGGATGAGGGATGTTGTGCAGTCGATGGGGAATCAGTGGTCTGTCCTCTGTGCCTGTAAAGAGCAGTGAATCTGGTGTCAGGGATGAGACTGGCTCGTTCGTATTGGCTCGCGTTGACTGAGTGACAGCTACTTGTACAGCTCTTGGCTGAGAGCAGGGAAAGACAGTCAAGCTCGACGCAAGGGCGAGGAGTTACTGTCTTGGCGACCACAACGTCACTGAGCTTGGGCGCCCCCTCCTCCTCCACCTCGCTGCCAGATGCCGAAGTTCCTTGGATGGAAATTTGAACATCGGGCTTTGGGTTGTCATACTGCCAGGGCGGGGGATCCAAGAGAGATTCGGCCGATTGTGCTGACTGCAGGAACGATGTAGAGGGAGATGCCACAGGGCTCTTCGCCGATGTTGAGACATTGCCCAGATCCAATGAAGGCATCGATCGGGACCTCTGGATTATCTGTTCAAACTGACTGACTCTGGAGGATACTGAACATCTTGAGAAACTTTCCAACTCATCCTCATCTGTGTTCTGCTCACCCTGGAAGGTGGGACTGCATTTAGACTGAAGCAGCACATCTCTCACAGGAGAGCCTGGACCTGCTCCCCGATGCCTCGATGGACTAAACTGGTGCATGTTTTGTTGCAGTTTGATAAAACGGGTTACATCATTCACAAAGCCATTTGGAATTGGGCATCCCCTTGCAAGGGTGGCTGACTTCTGCAGTCCTCCATCACCACTCAAACAAAGAGCAGGCTCCCGTGTCTCCTTGAGCAAGAGGGACTCAAAGCTTCGTCCAGTCTCCTTCATCATAACTCTCCCATTGTCAAGCAGGCAATCACTGAGGAGGTTCTCACAGCTCTGGGCTTTCTGTGCAGAGGCCCCCTCTCTATCCTGGGTCACAACGCTGTGTACAGGAAGCCTGGGCTTGAATTTTGTGGGAAGGATTTCAGAAAGGCAGGCCTTTGCTGCTGATAGGGACTTCTTTGATTTATTTTTATAGCCTAGTACATTACTACAATTAACTGCTGAATTATTAATTGAAGTAGTTGAAATGTTGCGGCCAATCGCACCTTTAAAATCCACTGGCAAGCATGCAGGACACAGAACAAACACAAATGTTAGAGCACAGTAAGTTAGTAAAATCACTTTGTACACACCTACACCATTTCACGATCATCAACAGACAAGGGTCACCAGAGGGAGTTCTTGGTCTGTCAGTTGGACAGTGGAAGCCCAGGTGCTACACAGTTTCTGATGAACGCACTGGTCAGCCAACAAGGTGACTATGCTTGGTGCAACATTCAGCATCATCTTTCAGGATTCATATCCTGAATGCAACTGGTCACAGAGTTATCAGCCCAGTCAAAGCAGACAGCAGCTGTTGACAGCAGGCGAGGCCAACCACCTAGATGTCACAGCCAAGCAAACTCACCAACTCCTCAGGAGGCTGAAGAAATTTAACATGTCCCCATCGGCCTTTATCAATTTTAATCACAGCTCCATAGAGAGTGTCCTATCTGGTTGCATAACAGGTTGCTTTGGCAACTGTTCTGCCCATGACTGCAAGAAACCACAGCTCAGCATATCATAGAGACCAGCCTCCCCTCCATGGACTCTGTCTACACTTCTCACTGCCTCAGGATATCTGCCAGCATAATTAGTGATCCCACCCACTCTGGTCATTCGCTTGTCTGCCCTCTGCCAAGATACAAAAGCCTGAAAGTATATACTACCAGGTTTATGGACAGTTTTTACTCCCCCCACACCTTTTTAAGACTATTGAATAGTTCCCTTATACAATAAGGTGACTCTTGATGTCACTAACTACTCAGTTATAACCTTGCACCTTCTTGTCCAACTGGACTGCTCATTCACTCTACTCGTCATTCTCTTAGCTTTACCTTGTACTACCTCAATGCACTGTGGAATAACTTGATCTGTAGGAACAGTATGCAAGACAAGTTTTTCACTGTACCTCAGTATATACCAATTCCATTAGCAGACTAATAAACATGATTGTTTTAGAAACAAAAGGTCTAACTGAATACAGACCCATTTACCCTACCTAATTTGGTTCCATTCTCCAGAGTTCCACTTATAGAGCTGGTTAAATTGATCCAACAACAATCAGTTCACCTGCATGATCACACACAGGTAGACAAGCTCTATGTCAACCCCACTAAACCTGGATCAACACTGCAGCACCAACTGGCAGTACCACTTAGGGATGGCATGACAGGAAATGGAAAATGCCAGGCTGGTAACAATGGACTCTAGGTTTTCCCAGCTGCCACCAAGTGTTACCACTGACCCAGGAGTGAAGTAGAATCATACAGCACAGGAACAAGCCCTCCGGCCCACCACTTTCATGCCAACTTTTGCACTCATCTACTCTACGTTTGCTGCAATAGGTCTGTATCCTTCTAATCTTTGCATATTTAACTGTTTTTTTTTCTAAACATCTCTTAAAGGTTGTAATTGTAACTGACTCTATCTCCTCTTCTAACAGTAAATTTAGAATTTTTTCCCATCACCCCACCCCGGGTCCCCTCCCCCTTTCCCATTCTCCTGTCGCCCATTCTCCTCTCCTATTAGGTTCCTTCCTCTCCAACCCAGCTGGCTTCACCAGTCACCTTCTAGCTGTCCTCTTTCCTCTCACCTAACTTTTAATTTTAGCATCCTTCCCTTTCCTTTTCAGTCCCAAAGAGGGGTCTTAGCCCTAAACATTGATTGTTTATTCATTTCCAAAAATGCTGCCTGACCTGCTGAGTTCCTCCACCATTTTTTTTTGCTTTATTACAGTGAATTTTACCACTCTGTACACAAAAAATCTTTCCTCTCAGATTCAAGCTCCTTCCTCTCACCTTAAACCTGTGCTCTCTTGTTTCTGATCATTTTCTACCATGGGAAAAAGATTATCTACTTTTTGATGTATTTTAATAACCTAATATACCTCTATCAGGTCACCCCTCAGTATAGTCACAATACAATGTCCTGCCTCTGAAATTCTGCACCCTGACTTCTGAAGGCAAACATGACATATTCCTTCTTCACCATCCATACTGTATTGCCACTTTCATGTGCATACCTCTAGGTCTTTCATTCTGTAATGCCTTATTATTTACTGTACTACCACTACATGACATTCCAAAATGGACTTGGAGGGATTAAATTCCATTTACCAACATTCATCCCAACTTTCCATCCAGTCTATATCCTATGGTAGCCTCCAACGGCCTTCCTCATTATCCACGTCACATACTATCGTGTCATCCACAAACTTACTAACCAGTCCTCGTACATTCACATCCAAGTCATTGATAGACGTCACAAACAACAAGAGTCCTAGTGTCGATCCCTGTGGTGCACCCCTCCAAACCAGGGGCTCCTAACCTTTTTTTTAATGCCACGGACTCCCACCATTAACCAAGAGATCTGTGGACCCCAGGTTGGGAACCCTTGCTCTAAACAGAACCACCTCCCTCTGCCTCCCATCACCAAGCCAGGTTGAGATCCAGTCAGGCAGCTTGCCTTGGATTTCATGTGCCTTAACCATCTGGACCAGCCTTACTAAAGCCCTCAAAGACAAATTCTACGCCAAGGCCTTTATCAGCTCTTCTCAGTTACCTCTTCAAGAAACTGATTCAAATTAGTGAGACAGGGGTCGCTCACACAAAGCCAGCTGAATATCTCGGCTGAAGACCTGCCTTTTCAAATCTAGATAAATTCTCTTCCTTATTATTTTCACTAATAATTTCCCTACCACTGACCCAAGGCTCACTGGTCTGTAGTGTCCAGGCTTATCCGTGCTGCCCTCTTAAATAAAGGAACACTATTAGCCATCCTAGAGTATGAAGACAGTGCTTGAAACTACAGCTAGTTAGTACATGTACAAGTTACATGCCGCAGCTCAGTGGCCAGGTGAAGTTAGTGTGGTCCACAGCAGTATTCATTCAGCGAGTAGTCATTATCAGCATGTGGAATAGTCTGCATTCTGCTACAGGCACAAATGGGTTAATGCACCAACCTGGTGGCAGAACATAGCCACGGACAAACCTTGCCCTGTCCACAACACATTGACCCAAGCCCACTTAGGGAATTGAGGGCTAAAGGCAGATGGGCAAACTATTGGATCGTGAAGAAATCTGGTTCAGTGATGACGTCAAACTCCAACCCTGGGTCAGTGCTCACATTTTGCTAAGCTGCTCACAACAGAGAAATAAAGACACTCCTAATTCTGAAATTGTTCATGGAGTCCCAGCACCAATCCAGACTGTGTGATCCCATGCTTTCATACCATTTGATCTGCACTCTAAATCTTAACACTGAGGGTCTGCCAGCTCTATGAAGGTCTACCGGGTGTCAAGCAAAACCAAAAAAGAGGCCCTTTCACTCAGAATGTCACCTATTGTGAGCATCTGCATAAATGTACTCCCAAAGGATTGTAAACAACTCAGGTAGAGGATGGAGACCCCATCCTGTGTAACATCTCCGCACTGGGCTCAAGGCAAGTGCTGATTAACTGGCAGGCAGGCATCAACTGCACGTGGGAGTCAGGATGAAGCTCTGCCGTATTGCTTGGCCACTTAGACCATGTTCACCTTTGGTTGAAGAGGAGCTGGATGTTCTCTTGTTCAATCCACTCAGCCCCTGGAGGGGAATATCTCCGCCTTCTAGAACCGTCTTGTAGATCTGCCTTTCGTTGTCCTGGGTGACAGATTCCCCTGTTCCCACCTCCGACGGCTGACTCACTGCGTGGTAACTGGGTGAAAAAGCCGAGCTGGAAAATAAAACAATGGTACAAGTGTCACTGCCCGTTTCTGGGTGACTTGTCCAGCTGACTAAAAACAGTTCCATCAGATGCTGACATTTGTACAAAACTGCCACTCTGAAATGTTACATGACTCACACATACTTTCAAATATTTACCAGGAATGCAAAAGACCTTTATCAGTCAGAGGCCCAATTGTGCAGCTCACTGTGAGGGGGACAAGTACAAAGCTGACTCATTCAATGAACTGCAAATTATTTGGGAAACTAAGTTCATAGGAGCCACCATAAATTAGGCCAAAACCTTGTATTCTTCCCATTAAGGATGCTGACATTTCTGCTGAGGGATTTCTCCCCTCCTCAACTTTGGAATGAAACTTGAAATTCAGAATCCCTTCTCCTCAGTCTTCAAGTTTCACAGTGTGATGTATAATCCAGTCTCAAAGGCACTGGATTTATTGCAGAAGAGTGATTTTACCTATGAACAGTTTTGGTGTTATAACATTATGGGATGTGTATCAAAGATTCAAAGTGCATTTATTATCAAAGAATGCATAAATTTTACAACTTTAAGATTTGTTTGCTTACAGGCAGTCACAAAGCAAGGAACCCAAAAGAACCCAATTAAAAATAAGACCAATCCCACCCCCACCCCCGTGCCCACAGAGAAAGGAAAAAAACACAACACAATCATGCACACCATAGAAGTGAACAACGATGGCATTCTGAACCAAATTGAGTCCTTAGATCTAAATCCCGAGAGCAGCCCAGACTAGGCCCAAAGCCTTGGTATTCAGTTCATTATATCAGCAGGGCAGATCACTGCACAGTTCGCGGACACGAAGCACAGCCTTAGCGTCGCAGGGAGAGGAACCCCCAGATGATCTGGGCCTGCATTAAAATTGTCCCAACCTCGCATTAGGATGTGGCAAATTGCTTCAGGACTAGATTTCACTACCAGAGAAGCCATTCTTGACCTCTCCAGAGTGATCCATCCTCACCTGACACCCAGCCTTCCAGTCCATCTTGGCTGGCATTTAGATTGTCCAAACAGCATACTGTACCTCACATTAGGACCTGGGCCTCGCCAGAACGAATCGCTCCAGGCCTAGAACATGCCACCCATCGTGGGGAGGATTTCCCATTTTCTAATGGAGCATAATTCCAAGACCAACAATACACTCCATTTATGAAGCCCCACTCCATCTGGTTCAAGAACAGTTATTTCTCTTCAACCATTTAGACTATGAACCAACCAGCTCAACCAATCACTAGAGCTTACCAACCTAATTTTGCACTCAGACTTTTTATTTCTTTTAATTAAGCTCTTTCTTGTAACAAAAATGTGTTTAATCGTTTTTCTTGCAAATGCTGCTTGCGAGATGCTATGTACCAGGGATGCTGCTGCAAGTACACTTAGTGACCATTTCACTTTGAACCTAATAAAGTGGCCATTGAACGTATGCTTGTGGTCTTCTGTTGCTGTAATCCACTCACTTCATGGTTCAATGTGGCGTAAGTTCAGAGAAACTCATCTACACACCACTGTTGTAACGTCTTCTTATCATCTTGAACTAGTCTGGCCACTTCTGTCTGAGCTCTCTCATTAACAAGGCATTTTCACACATAGAACAACCACTCACCGGCTGTTTTTATTTTTCTGTTTGTTTTTTGCACCATTCCCTGTAAATTCTGTAAATTGCTGAGCATGAAAATCCCAGGAGATCAGCAGTTTCTGAGATACTCAAACCACCCCATCGGGCACCACAACCATACTGTGGTCAAAGTCACTTAGTTCACATTTCTTCCCCATGCTGATGTTTGGTCTGAACAACAATTGAACCTTTTGACCATGTCTGCATGCTTTTATGCATTGAGTTGCTGCCACATGATTGGCTGATTTTATATTTGCATTACCGAGCAAGTGTACAGGTGTACTTAACAAGGTGACCACTGAGAGTATGTTTTTCATTGCATCTGATCATACACGTACTTGAGAATATGTCAATAAACTCAACAATAAACTCGCCTTTGATATGGACGGAACAGAAACAGGGATTGTGCAGTTAGTTTTTTTAGTTTGCTTTGGCTGACCTGATCTTCAAGAAAACCTTCCAAAGGAATTGATATTAACATTGGTATCCATCACATCACACAAGGGAACCATTCAATATTCTGAAAGCAGCAGGGTCAAAACTGTCATTAAGTTTGCTGGCTCGTGCTTTCAGGATCTGGCATCTTCTGCACAAGGGGAGAAGGGAGAGAGTGTGGGGGCAGGTGGTGTCTTTGCGCTGGTTGCTTTTCTGAGGCAGTGAGAGGTGCAGACAGAGACATTGAAATATAGAAAACCTACAGCACAATACAGGGCTTTCATCCCACAAAGCTGTGCTGAACATGTCTTTACCTTAGAAATTACCTAGGGTTACCCATAGCCCTCTATTTTTCTAAGCTCCATGTATCCATCCAGAAATCTCTTAAAAGACCCTGCAGCCCATTCCACGCACTCACCACTCTCTGCATAAGAAACTTACCCCTGACATCTCCTCTGTTCCTACTTCCAAACACCCCAAAACTATGCCCTCTCATGCTAGCCATTTCAGCCCTGGGAAAAAGCCTCTGACTATCCACTCAATCAATGCCTGAACCATGGAGGGGAGACTGGTTACCAGGATGTGCTGAACTCTCTGTAGTTTCTAGCACTCACCTGCAAAACAGTTGCAGTAAAAAGTCATCATGCATCCAGATAGAATGCTTTCTACAGTGTATCAATAAAAATCTGTAACCCTGTATGATGGTGTAGGGCAGTGTAATTTTCTACCAGGCCTCTCACACTCTGCTGTGTACTCTACAGCCAACTCGTGCTTTTTAAGACATAGATTCACTGTCATAATATAAGAAGCTAGTAATTCATCATAGCAAATAACTTGTGCTCAGCTGTGATGAATAACCACATTAAGTGTTTTATTGATGTGATAAACACTAGCCGAGGTAGAAATGCCAAACTCCCAAGTGGCATCACTAGGTCTCGTACAGATACATTGCTTTGAAAGTTCAAAGTACATTTAATATCAAAGTACGTATACATTGTACAACCTTGAGACTAGTCTAGTTACAGGCAGCCACAAAACACAGAAACCCCGAAAGAGCACATTTTCAAAAAAAAGATCGTCAAACATTCAGTGTGCAGGGAGAAAAGAATCATGTAAGCAATAAAAATAACCAAATAGCTTTCGGAACTGAAGTTTTATGAAAGACTTGAAGTCATGCATCACCACAGTCAAAGGAGTAAGGAATCATTTAAATTATATTTATATATTTCTTATTGTAATTTGTTTTTATCACACTGTTGCAAAGCAACAAATGTCATGACATACAGTTTGCCGATGATATTAATCCTGATTCTGATCCTGAATTGCCACCTTTAGAATCAATGGAGGTTGCCTGGCCCCTCACCCCTGCTCCAGTTCTGGGAAAGAGCTCTCTAATTAGTTCTTTTCCCCTTTTTTTTAAAACCCCATGTTGATAATTTTTTTTCAAATATTTATGTCAATGATTTCACCTCGTGCTTTTTAATGTAGTGCATTCCTGATTGTAATAACTTACTGCAGACAAAACTCTCATCTCCTCTCTAAGCATTTATGCAATACCTTAAATCTGTATCCTTGGGTTATTGACCTCCCAATCAAATAACTTTTGACTCAGCAAAACTCTCCATAATTTAGTGTCCCTTTGAAATCACCGTCACCTTTCTATA
The DNA here is from genome assembly GCF_030144855.1 of Hypanus sabinus. NCBI lineage: Eukaryota > Metazoa > Chordata > Chondrichthyes > Myliobatiformes > Dasyatidae > Hypanus > Hypanus sabinus. The sequence continues at coordinate 31,673,900 of NC_082726.1, read as the reverse complement.
TTCGAAATGAGGTCAGTCCCAGCTTCTCCAGTCACTCCAAAGGACTGAAGCTCCAAAGCTTGGTACCACTTGTGGTAGGAACACCAGGTACCCAAGTTCAATTCCCACCACTATCTGCAAGGAGTTTGTACCTTCTCCCCATGGCTGCATGGGTTTCCTCCAGGTGCTCTGGTTTCTTCCCACAGTCCAAAGATGCACAGGTTAATAGGTTAATTGGTCACATGGGTGTAATTGGGAAGCGCAGGCTCATTGGGGCACAAGAACCTGTTACCTTACTGTACCTCTTAAAAAAATACACTCCAGCAAACATGTTCTGTACCATCTTCAAAGCCCTGACATTTTCCTAAAATGTTCCTATATTAAACAAGCTGAGGTCCAAGGATAAAAGTGATTATTTCCTCAAATAGCACTTATTCACCTGAAACATCAGCTGGTCACTCCATAACCTCCCATGCTGGTTGGACAGCCTGTTGCCAGGGCATCCTCTCTCTGCAGTTACATAGTGCCTGCCACTCAAAACTGGGCTGCAGAAAACACAACAGCTATATGGTACACAGCCAGACCCCACAAACAATTTCGGGTCAGGTGCTGTCTGTGGAGTTAGCTGAGAGACAGACTGTGGAAAGCCCAGCTATTGACACAGGAGAAGCCTCAGTGTAATGCCTGAACTGATGGCTGTAGGAATGACACTCCCTCGGTCCAGTGCTGGAGTGTCAGCCAAGATCATTCTGTTCATGTTCTGGGACCCAAGCTATGATCTGATTCAAAGATCAGTGAGCCAGGGCTCACAGTGAGCTGCGAGCTTTCCCTTTAGCTATCCCACAGGTTGGTAACCTTAGAGATGCCTTCTGGTACTGAATGTTAAAATCCTGTGCTATAAATTTATAAACACATATTCTGGCAATGTTATAAATTGGCCTCCTGCGCAGTAATTTAAATTGCCACTTCCTATTTTTGTTACTTTGCAGGGAATTTTCCCAGCTACAAATTCATATTGAATAATCACTTGTCAGTGGTATTTTTATGGAACTAATGGGCATGGCTGTGGTTTTCTTTAACCACACTCCAGTAATTAAAAACCTTGGAATAACATGCAACACCATCTATTGTATCTTCTGCATTACAGGCTCCCGGTTAAAGCTCTACATTTAAAGGATCCAGGGTGTTGGAGGGGCGACTTTTTAGAACAGAGGTAAGGAGGAATATTTTTGGCCAGAGAGTAGTGAATCTGTGGAATGCTCTGCCACAGACTGGAGTGGAGGTCAAGTCTGTGAGTGTATTTAAGGTGGAAGTTGATAGTTTCCTGATTGGTCAGGGCATCAAAGGACATGGTGAGAAAGCAGATGTATGGATTGAGTGGGGTCTGGGATCAGCTATGATGAAACGGCAGAGCAGACTTGATGGGCTGAATGGCCTAATTCTGCTCCTGTGTTTTATGGTCTTAACAAATTATCACTGGAGCTCCAGCTTTAAACCTGAACCAATACACTGTGTGCACATGACTTGCTGCCTATGGACTTGAGGCCCTTCACTGTGACAGTGGGATCACAGGCAATCACGCAGAGCAAGGGAAGTGAGCACAGATACAGAAACCCGCACTGTCAGGACTTACCACAAAACTAAAGAAATCCATGCTCACATATACAAGGAGACCTACCTGTAATAATCACTGGCTTTTCATGGCTGTCTTACCATTGAGTTAGACCAGAGCAAGAGGCAGTCTGGTGCAACACTGACCAGGGACATTCATTTTTAGATGACTTAACTAGGGTCCCCTTTCCCTACTCAAGTGATTTCCTGGCACTCTTTCCAAATGAAGAAGTGGGTTTCTCTCTAGGCTCCTAGGCAACTGGGAGCCAAAGCCAGTACCAAAACTTGAGTCACCCAGTGATTGCTGCATTTCTCTGGGATCTTGTTGTGCCCAATTGACACAGTTACAAATTGGAAAGGCAGGCAATTTTGGAACATCTAAAGGATATAAATGGTGTTAACGTACCTCAGGAACAGGTTCTTTAGCTACAAAGTTGTGCCAAATCCATTAACCATAATTAAATGGCCAACTCATCCCTTCTACCAACACAATGTCTGTACCCCTCCATTCTCTGCATATCTATGTGCCTATCTAACAGTCTTCCAAACACCACTTACTGTATCTGGCTCCATTAGCACCCCTGGCAGCACATTCCAGGCACCCACCACTCGCTCTATAACTAACTTGTCCCACACATTTCCTTTCTACTGATCCCTTCGCACTTTAAATGCATGCCCTTTAGTATTAGGCATTTCAACCCTGGGGAAAAAGATACCAGTTGTCAACTCTATGTATGCCTTTCATAGCCACATGGACATCTATCACATTTCCCCCAAACCTCCACCATTTCAGTGAAAGCAACCAAAGTTTATCCAACCTCTCCTTATAGCAAATGTCCTCTAATCCTGGCAGCATCCTGGTAAACCTCTTCTGCACTCTCTCCAAAGCCTCCACATTCTCCCCTTGTTATGGGGCAACCAGAGCTGAATGCAATACTCCAGATGCCACCTAATCAGAGGTTTATAAAGCCATAAGTTATTGACTCTTGAATTCATTGCCTTGACTAATAAAGGCAGGTATGCCATACACAACACCTCATATGTGGCTGGAACATTTCTCCACCCAATTTATCTATATTGTGCTGCATCCTTTTGGCAATTTTCTACACAATCCACACCACCAACCTTTGCAACACCTTTGAACTTACAAACCCACCTTTCTATGTTTTCATTCAAGTGATTTATTCATATAACAAGAAGCAGTGGTGATCACTATGGAATACAAGTCACAGACCAGCTCACCTTCCCCCCCCCCCCCACCCATCAGAATAACTCCTCTCAGCACTGTCACACTTTATTTTCTATTCTGAATCCAAATGGCCAATTTACCATGGATCCTGTGCATCTCAATGCTTAACATTAGAAGCAAATGTTTTTCTTCAGCAACATTGTTTGCTTTTTGATCTACTTTTCAGCATTTTACAACCACGATGGCCTTGTGGGCTGAAATGACAATAACAATTGAAGAGTGCTTCTGTTTCAGAGTCCAAGGAGACCCAAGCTCATTATGGAAAGGGCATGTAATCTGCACAAAGATTAGTACAACAATTTATTGGCAAATGGGTGAGGAACATACAACTGATTATCTAGACTACCCTTTACAGCCCAGTAACAGGCTCAGCCTTCAAAGACAGGCCACTGATGGCACGAGCAGATGGGTATACATTACAGGGGACATTAGCGTGACACTATTTAAGGAGCAGATACCAGGCACCAATGTAAATCGCAGCCAACATTTTCAGATTGTGTTAATCCATTTCTGGATGACTCAGTGAGTTCACTTCAAATTAAAAATTAACGCTTGGAATCCCAGCTCTGAAGCACAAAGTCTACCACCCATTTTATTTCCCTTGAACCTCTCGCAGATGTCCATTTGTGCCACTCTGATCCTCCTGTATATACTAAGGATTAATTTACAGCAGCAAATTTACACTCCTGCTATGTTTGGGATGTGGGGGAAAGCAGGAGCACAGGGAGGAAACTTCCGTGGTCAGAGACAGAACATGCAAACTCCATACGGACAGTCAAAATTGAATCCTGGTTGCTCAACATTATTTACTTAGGGCAATGGGACTTAAGAAGTGATCAGAGGATGGCATCAATACAATGGGCTGAATGGCCTTCTTATATTATTAAAAATAGTACCTAGAACAGGACAGGACAGGAACAGGCCCTTCAGCCCACATATTGTGCTGAACTAATTAAAGTAATGACATTAATCCCTTTTGCCTACACATGGTCCTCATCCCTCCATTTTCTGCACATTGCTTGGCCATCTACGAGCCTCTTAAATGTCTTTGTCATATCTGCCTCCACTACCATCCCTGGCAGTGCTTTCCTGGCACCAACCACTCTATGTAAAATAAAACATGCCTCCACAAGGCTTCTTTGAACTTTCCCACACTTATTTCAAATGCATTCACTCTAATACAAGAGATTTTGACACTGGGATAAAGATACTGCCTACTCCATCTATGTCACTCAGAATTTTACAAGCTTCTGACTGGTCTCTCCTCAGCATCTGATGCTCCAGAGAGAACTCCAGTTTTTTCCAATCTCTCCTTATAGCACTTGCTTTCCATGACAGACAGCATTCTGATAAATTTCTTCTGCACCCTCTCCAGAAACTTTCTATTATTCCTATATTGGGGTGATTAAAATATTACAAAATAAATACAAGTAAAACATTCTCCCTCAGTTATTGATCCAATCTGTCATTAATCTGCTTCCACCATGTGCATGTGCATTCCAGGTCACATTGATTCACTGGGTAAGATCTCTCCTCAGTTCAGTAAAGGCTTTCTGTCAGGCATCTGATACCCATGATTTTGATTTCTTGCCCATGAAACTGGAAGCTATTCTTTCTCATCTACTCCAAATTTTAATACTCTACTGGACTTCTTCATAAACTTTGATGCTTTAACAGTTATGGCAATATAAAGTCACCAAATTAGGAATCTCACAAATTCACATCCCACATTGGTAGCTAGGAAACTGAATTGGAAGTGGGTAAACAAAACTGGAATTAAGGCTACTCTCAGAAATGGTAACATGAAATCACCAGATTGTTGGAAAATCCCCACTGGTTGAGGGGAAGAAATCTTCGGACTACAACGCCTGGTCTACATGTGACTCCCGAACCACTCACATAGTCCACTCTCTCTCATTACCTCTTCTGTTTAGAGACAATCAGGGTGTGGTGAACTATGTGCCTGTCTGGACACGCCCCCTGCTGACTGCTCCTGTGGCTCCTCCCACAGGCCCCTGTATAAAGGCGATCTGAGGCCTGACGCTCGGCCTCAGTCTCCAGGACATAGTATGATAGACACTCACTCCTGGTTCCTTCTTCTAGTCAATAAAAGCCGATATCTCGCCTTACGTCTCAGTGTGAGTTATTGACGGTGCATCACAGGGTAATAGAGTAAATGCTGGCATATCCACAACCTCTAACTGAATAACTGAAAAAAATACTGTCACTCCCCATCCAATCAAATCCCACTTCCCACTGCAACACACAACCCTTAATCCATCTTCAAATTTGACTCATTTCTATTATGAGAGGTCTGGAATGGATGCAAAGCAACAGTAATTTCTGAAGGATAAACAGAACTTCCTTGTTTTTACATTATATTCTGCTAATCATATAATGTGTTTTTACTGATATCAACCATCTGATAATAAACTTTCAACCTTTCAGCATTTGAGTATACACTCTGCTCCTGCACTCCATTAAAATTACAAAGACTCTCTGACTCTTCCAACCAGAATAAAATAATTGCCATGTTTTTGTTGCTGTTTTTCCTTCAGCAGGGATCAGCAGCAGAAAAGACAAACAGTTTCAAGTTCCTGGGAGTCAACATCTCAGAAGGTCTTTCCTGGGTCCAACATATTGATGCAATTACAAATAAGGCATGCCAGCAGCTACATTTCATCAGGAGTTTGTGGAGGTTTGGCACAGTAAACTTCTACAGATGTACCGTGGAGAGCATTCTGACTGGTTGCATCACCGTCTGGTATGGAGTTATCAATTACAGGATCGTCAGAGAGTTGTAAACTCAGCCAGCTCCATCATTGGCACTAACTGCCCCCACGATCGAGGAAATCTCCAAAAGGCAACGCCTCTAAAAGGCAGCGTCCATCATCTAGGACCCCACCACTACCAAGGAAATGCACACTTCTCATTGCTACCATCGGAGAGGAGGTACAGGACTCTGAAGATGCATACTTAATGTTTTAAGAACTACTTCTTCCCTTCTAACAGATATCTGAATGGTCCATAACCCATGAACACCACCTCACCATTTTGCTCTCTTTCTGCACTACTTATTTATCCTTTTACATATTTTGTATTGTAACTTATAGTCAACTTTTGTGTCTCACACTCTACTGTTGCCGCAAAACAACAAATTTCATGACATATGTCAGTGCTAATAAACTTGATTCTGATTCAACATATATGCCCATTATATTCGTGTCAATCCTAAATCTGTTACAATCCTCTTCAATGGTTACATTTCTTTCAGACTTCGAAAAACAACATTGCATACGTGTCCTGCTCAAAAAATGAAGCACATAGACACTTGCACACTTGTTTCACTGTGAAAAACAAATATTCATCTTGACTTTCTGATCTTTCAGCCAATTATATTTCTTTGTAGTCAATGTGCTATGGATTTCAAATGTGCTGGTGTCTATTTTACCAACTACTAAGTACTGAATATATGAATGAATATAAGGTGACAAAATGGTTGTGGTGATGTGTCTAGTGTAGTTATGGAGTGTGTGGGTTTGGAGTGGGTGGTGTTAGTCACTCTCACTTTCAGCTTCCACTGTTGGCTAGCAGTTTTGCAAAAAGGAGAGCTGAATGTGCAAGTCTCTCCCTTCCTGTACATACATAGCTTCTCCAACAGCAAGCCTCATATAGTGCCTCCTTGTTGGGGACACATGGAAACTGAATTCCTTTCAGACTCAGGCTGAACTACAGAGGACAGGGAGGAGGTCTGGCCTCTACACACATAGAACACAGCCCACTGGTGTGTGGACACGCCCTGGTGCTTGTGAACCAAATCCCCAGCTAGGGGTAAATAGCCCCACTGCCTTGTGGGCAGTTTCGGGATAAATGAAGGCAATGGGAGTAAACCCAGACAGCAAATCTGGAGTGGAGCCCCTAAGGCAGCTGGAGATCATTGAAAATCCTTCTAGCAGCTCCTGCAGCCAAGCTGGTGCCAAATGTATTACTTCATAACCTTTCCTTTGGCTACACTGTTGAGGTCAAGAGGGAGATCTTGATGACTGGGCATCTCAGGATCTGCATACCACCTGCTTGTGATGATGATCATCAGTACCCATTGTCCTTCCAGACAGGTGGATGTCAACTAAATGAAAAAAAGCAATATAAACATTTGAAATGAAAGAAGAATTGGTAGCTCAAGTTGGTTCCTTTAGGGTGGTTTGCCAAGCCTGGAAGTTAGGTTGCAAGCGTTTCGTCATCAGTCGACGTGCCATCATCAGTGTGCGACTGAGAGTCGTTTCTGCCGAGTGCTTGCGTTTATATTGGTCTGACTTGTTGTTCTGATTGGTTGGCTATTGATCCACTGGGTCCCGGCCAACTGGATAGCTGATTGGACTTCATTGGCCTGTATCAGTCGTTGTGAGCGTCGGTCCCTAAAGAGCCTGTGACACACCCCTCAGCCCCCACTCTGCAGGCATGCAGGTTTGTAAATTGCGTCCAGATCAAAATGCTTGTTAATAGAATTCATTAGGAGTTAAAAGACAAGAAAGAGGCTAACCCGACCATACATCAAGATAATTTCTGAAATGTCGGCAAAACTGCTCCAACCACACTGACTAATGGTAGCACAAAAACACAGCACAGCCATCGAGACACCTCTCGAGACCCAAGGATCCAACAGTCCACGAGAGAGAACAAACGCAATATACAAAATCCAATATGGAGACTGCCTCAAACACTATGTAGGATAGACAGGGAGAAAATTATCTATGTGGTGAACATCAGCAAGACTTAAGAATACACAATCCTCTGTCACACATCTCAGTACATGAAGATGAAGAAGGACGGAATTTTGTCTGGGAAACTACAATAACCCAGGCAACAACACACACAGAATGCTGGTAGAACACAGCAGGCTAGGCAGCATCTATAGGGAGATGCGATGTCGACGTTTCGGGCCAAGACCCTTCGTCAGGACAGTAGCACAAAACAAGAAATCAAGAGAATTCTTAGAAGCTTGGTTCTCAACAGAAGACCAATCAGAACATCATGTTGGACCAATATAAAACACGGAGCACTCGGCAGAAACAACACTCAACTGCGCACTGATGATATCACCGCGACTGGTGAGGAAATGTTTGCGACCTAATCTCCAATCTCAGTGAACAACCCTACAACAAACAATATAAATATTTTTCTTTCTTTTAATTCCCATTCTTGGGTTGTGTTGTCTGAATGTGCCTAGAGACATGGAAAGGTCAGCGATTAGTGTTCTTGCCTCCTTGGCAGATAAATCTTAAATCAAAGTTTAACAACCTCTCCAATGTGAAATATCTGCCAAGTTAAAAAGAAGAAATAAACTCAAGTGATCTCCTAGGCTCTATGGTGTGCTTGCCTTGCTGTCTACGATTATCAAATTGGCTGACAATCCTCTCACCAAGCAATCCAATTAGGTTTGATTTTAAATCAAAGAATTGATCATGAACAATATACAAACATTATCCTAGTGGGGATGCCCATGTCCCAATTTACTTACTCCCACATCACAAGTCATTTACTCTTCTAGCTCCCCTGTGACAGAAGCTAGCGTCACATTCAAACCCCAAAAGATGAATAATCAAATCTTGCATCACACCCAACCATCTGATGGGATATAGTGTTTCACGTTTGTTAAACGGGAACATCAAATTTCACCAGATTCCCCTCAGCTGTGCATCCTCATAAATAAATCAGCCTGACTTTAATGTGCACATTACCGACACTTCATCTCCTATTGGGAGATCTTTTTTCTACATTTAGAGGTCAATATAGAATCTTCAGAGAGCACAAATCACCAGTTAAGATCGTTTTTCCCTCTTCCACCAGTGCTAGCCTAACAGCGCCATGCCATCTCAGATGGAACTTGACAAAAATAATTATGTCTAAATATTCACTGAAGTTATCAAACAGCAGAAAAGAAGCCTGCTGTACAATTAGTCTCAGATATTGCTGATTCTGACGATTTCCCTGCAGTGCTCTCAGTTGTAGAGCTCATCCTTGTCTCGATCAATCCCACTGAGTTCAGACGCAGGTATAATATTACAGCAGGCCTCCCCCACCTCAGAAGCAGCATCGTCACAGGCCCCTCCCATCCTCCTCTCAATCTCTTTGACCGCCTGCCGTCTGGCAGAAGGTAACACAGCTTAAGAAGCAGAACTGTCAGGCTGGGTATCAGCTTCTTCCACTAGGCTGTTAGATTTCTTAACACCCTGCTGCCACCCAGCACACACTGCACCCTACCTCCCTCACCTCATCACTCCACAAATCACAGACACACGCTCATCCTGCACCGGTCACTCTTCATCTTCTATTGCTGCTGTTTCACATAAATCTACCGCTGCTGGTTTTATTATGCCGGCTGGTGGTGTAGTGGCATCAGCACTGGACTTTGGGGCAGAAGTTCCTGAGTTCGAATCCAGCCAGCTTTCCATCTGTGCTGGATTGAGCACTGAGCTAGCAGCTTGATCTTGTAAAAAAGAAATTGCCCGCTACAGAAACATCAACAGCAAAAAATTGGTGGCCTATGCTCTCTCGTGAGTTGAAAGGCAATTTCTTTTCTTTCTTGTTTTATTAAAATAGTACCAGTAACATTACACTGCCCTACATAATCATGCACCTTGCACTTAATGTCAATCTGCCAATCTTTCTTCAGGCCATGCCACTCAGGGACTTGTGTTAATATTATTTTGTGAGTGTATGTGCTGGATCATAACCATATGTGCTAGGTGAGACTTTATGAATTCTGTGTTGCACCTTGGCCCCAGAGGAACCATTTCATTTAGCTGCACACACCTATATGGCTAAAAGACAATAAACTTGAACTTGAGCTGTTAGAGAAAGACACTTCCCTGTACTTACACTTGGAAATGGGGGAAAAAAGACAGGAGAGTGGAAAATAATCCATCATTTCATTGGATGAACTGGTTCAGATGAAACAGGCATGATGTTGTCCTCTGTGCTTTGAGATTCAGTAAAGTTGTAAATTTGGTTATGTCAAGTGAACATTTTAAACAAGCTGGCCAGAAAGATGCTAAAACATAATATAGTACCTGCCCACCTCACTCAATAAATGGAGCCTCTACCCGCTGATAAAAGCCATTGACTTAAATCCTTCAAAACAGTTAAATGCTTTGTTTCAGTACAATAACATCACAAATCAAACACTGGTAAGCCTTGCAAATATGTTTATATTAAAAAAGCAAATTATTCTCACTTTTTGAAAGCTTTCTCTGAGCATTTGAGAATTTCAACAAAATTTCAATAGGACAAGGCTGTAGAAGTCTATTCACCATCACATTACTAATAGTTCTTTTCATCTCAGCTCTGTGGAGTTACTGAATTGTTCATTGACAGTTATTCTGTTGTGGAAGATGCCATCCTGCCAGAGTGTCACAATACTAATCAATGCAGAGGGTTGAAAAGGCTGAAGGATAAGAATGGCATGACAAGGACAGTAAGTAGGCTGAGGTTCCAACTTGCACCCTCTGCCACCCCCTGCCACTTCTCAATATTTCCAGTCTCCATGGGAAGAACATCCCTCTCTCGCCAAACAATATGACTTATCCAAGCCTTCATCATCACCTGCACTTCTAATTCCATTCTCTCTCTCTTTTCTTACTGCTGGTTCTAACCCCTCCTACTTATAACCACATCGCTGGCGGTACAGGGCTTTAAGACATGCTGAAGTGCTATAAGTGACCAAAGTAAATAAAACTCTCTTTCTCTACCATTTGGGCTTCTCCCTGCCTTTTCAGCTCTTTCATCCTCCTGGCTCTCTTTGTACAGGTCCATCTCCTCTCCTTTCTCAGACCACAATGAACAGAGTCAATGAGATTTCATGAAAGGGATACAGTATCTCACCAACTTGCTTAAGTTCCTTTGAAATGTAACAAACAAGGTAGATGAAGGGAAGCCAGTAGATGCAGTATACTGATTTTCAGAAGGCTTTCGATAAAGTGTAATATTAAGGATTACTACATGAGATAAGAACTCACTTGAACAGTCACTGACTGGCTAACAGGTTAAATAACAGAAAGTAAGGATAAATGATTAATTTTCAGATTACAAACAGTAACTATTGAGTTCGACTTGAGTTGGGTGTTGTGGCTTCAACCACTTATAATGTGAATGTACCATTGCTAAGTTTGCTGAGGTTCCAAACAAAAGTGGTTTAGTAGGACTGTTAGAGCAATTCCTACCTCTTCTCCATTACAGTGGGATAACACACAACAATATTCATTTTGTTAGATGTCTCTCAGATCCCCTCAAGTGTTAACTGATACTGGCTACCATTTCCTCTTGTATCTCACCCATGTGGAAGGAAACCATTTAGTACCAACAGCCACTGGGCTGTGAGATGGAAGCAGCATTGAATGAAACATAAACCATGTAGGGATTTATGGCCTGTTTCTGTGCCGTGAATGCTCTCCAATGTCACGCAAAACTGCATGCTGTACGAAAGGACAGGTCCAAATCTGCTCTTTACTATCAACAGTTCATGTGGAGTGGAAACCTTGGCTAATTTTACAACTTATTGTTGCAGCACTTTGACCCTAAAGTATAAACCAAGCAGTAGGATAGAGAGGAATCCCTGTCACTCCTCCCTTCTCCCCATTTACCAAGAACACTACCGATAGCAAGCTTTCTCTCCTCAAAGATCAAAGAAATATTTTTTTTAATGTAGCATCTTTGATGTTGTAACTCAACCATAGTGTTCAGTATTACACCGCATGTTAGACGTCTTGAAAAGCATTATGTGATTGATGAGAGTAGGGCAGTGGACGTTGTCACCCTGGACAGGGTCTATTCAAAAGATTAGCATACACGGGATCCACTGTGATTTGGTAGTTTGGATTCTAATTGGCTTGTCCATATAAAACAGAGGATAATGATGCAGAGGCATTATTCTGACTGGAAGTCTATGACCACTGGTGTTCCACAAGGATCAGTCTGGGAACTCTACTGTTTATCGTGCATATATAAATGATTTGGATGACAATGTTGGTGGCCTGAACGGTAAGTTTATAAACTTCATGGAACTTGGTGGTGTTGCAGATACTGAGGAAGATTATCAAAGGATGCAGCAGGATATAGATCATAAACATGAGGAAGTGCGCAGATGTGCTGGAAATCCAAAGTAACACACACAAAATGTTAGAGGAACTCAGGTCAGGCAGTGTCTGTGAAAATGAATAAACAATTGATGTTTTAGGCCTAGACACTTCTTCAGGACTGAGAAGGAAGGAGGAGGAAGACACCAGAACAAAAAGGTGGGGGGAGGGGAAGGAGGCTAGCTGGAAGGTGATAGGTGAAGCCAAGTGGGTGGGAAAGGTCCGGAGAAGAAGGAATCTGATAGGAGAGGAGAGTAGGCCATAGGAGAAAGGGAAGGAGGAAGGGACCCAGGGATCAGTTGGAAATTTGGTTGGAAATACTAGCAGATGGAGTAATAATCTAGACAAGTGTGAAATATTGCATTTTGGAAAGTCAAATACAGAAGTAAACAGCGAATGGCAGGAATGGTAGCCCAGTGGTCAACACAGAACTTTACATCGCCAACTTCAGTTCCTGCAGTTACTCTCCCTGTGACTGAGTGAGTTTCCTCCCACATTCCAAAGACTGGCCAGTAGGTTAATTGTTCACATGGATGAAATTGGCTGGCACAGGCTCGTTTAGCTGGAGAGGCCTGTTACCACGCCCTAACCCCAAATTAAACAAATAAATAACATTGGAAGCATTGATGTCAGGAGAGATCTTGGGTTACAAGTTTGCATCTCCCTGAAAGTAACAACACAAGAGTACATGGCGATAAAGTAGGCATTCACTGGTTGGGGCAATGAGTATAAAAGTTTTGGTTCAGCCACATTTGAAGGATTGAGTGCAGTTCTGGTCACCGCATTACAGGAAGGATGTAGGAGGAGGTGCAAAAGATGTTCAGCAGGATGTCGCCTGAGGTTCATCCCAGCACCAAAGCATCCTTCCCAATTCTTCATCCATCACTTCAAAGTCAGTTGGCATAACACTCATGCAGTTAAAGCTAACTTTGGTCAAACTGCATCTGTGTGTGCATGTCGGTGTCTGTTCAGACTTGTAGTGTATTAGCTACAAGGAGAGGATGGACAAACTTGGACTGGTTGCTGTGGAGCATTATAGGCAGAGGGAAGATGTGAAAAAAGTTTATAAATTGAGAGGCACACTCAGAGTGGAGAGCCAGAGTCTTTTTCCCTGGGTAGAAATATCAAACTCTAGAGGACACAGAATTAAGGCGAAATGGGAAAAGTTTAAAACGAGATTAAAGAAGCAAGATTCTGTTTCCCCCAAAGAGATGCCTGAAACATGCTGCCAATAAGGTGGTGGAAGTAGACATCACAACAATGTTTAAGCAGCATTTAGACAGGTACATGAACAGGAAAGGGTACAAAGGAAATGGACCTTATGTAGGCAGATGGGGTTAGTTTATTTTGCCATCATATTTGGTACTGACAAAGTGGATAAAAAAGAATGATCCTGTACTGTTCTATGCACCACACACCAATCAACACAACTCACAAAGGGATTGACTGAGCTCACAGTAGATCTGCCCTAGTCTCCATGTACTCTATATAGCCCCTTTAGCAGTGGCTGCTTTTAATGTGCAATTCCTTAAAATAAAATAATTAATAGTAAATCAGAATCATCTCAGAAGGAAAAACTTCCTAATAGGAGCTGAAGATATCCACCCTGTCTAATTACAGTCCCTCAAGGTCCCGAAACAAACAAACAAAGCATTTGCACCACAGGAAGGGCTCTGAGACACCACAGTTCAATTCCAAAATCTGACAACCGAGGAAATGATTTTGCTGAGGAAATGATTGCAGTTAGTATCTTAATGAGGAGGGTGAACTTTGATCACTGCTTTCATAAGGTTACAAACACACCAAATACATCCCATAATACTTATGTGGGACAGTTGTTGCAAACTTTGCCAAACGTTTTTGACAAACTGAAGAATTTGCCGACTATATTTTAGTTAAACACTCAGAAATCCTTCAAGGTCCTCCCAATACATCCTTGAATTCTTTACAATATGAACCAGTGAAAAAAATCACATTGAAATGCCGACAAAAGCTCTCTTCAATTGCCATCAGAGCAATAATTAAAAAGAAACTGCCTCATACTTCTCCCAAATGTATATGTACACACACAAACACACACACGCACAGAACATTTAAAGGGAGAGAAACTTTGATGCGATTGAAGCAGATGCTGAGACAGATTACTGTACTGGCGCAAACCAACGTTTCAGATACAAACTCAGCTCAGAATGCTGATAGTACTTACTATGTCGAACGCTCGGATGGGATTTCCAAGGCCGAATTCAGTGACGTGCTCTGAAAAGACAGAAATAAAAAGGGTCATTGATAAATCTAAAATAACCCACACAGAATAGAAGGGCAAAAGATGACACCAGCTGCCCTTCTGAGACAGGACGCAGATTTGCACTGTCTTCAGATCTGATACCTAGCTTCAACTCACACTCCGCGCTTGTGCTCCAGGAGTTCTTGCCTGGTTGAATAAAGCCAGTGATTTGAGAAGTTCAACTCAGGGGGCGGAGAGTTGAGGGGAGAGAGAGAGTGTGAGAGAGAGGGGAGGGGGAGAGAGAGAGGGGGGAGAGAGAGAGAGAGAGAAAGAGGGAGAGTGAAAGAGAGAGGAACAGACAAAGTGTGTGTGTGTGACAGATTGAAAAACAGCCAGCATGCTGGTCCTGTCTTGGCCTCTATTCTTTTGTTTGTGAATGAGTCATTGTGCATCAAGCCAAAAAGTGGAAAATTTACAACCAGTTTTAGAGATTTCATACATGTGAACTTCAAACATTTCTAACTTAATCTGTAATTTTGACAAATTTATCCGCTAAAATTGCATTCACACATTGCTTCCTTTATAAACAAAAGTGGCAATTAATGCTACTAATTTAGGCGAAACTCTACTTCAGTTTTATCACACTGTGCTATCTGCTTTTGCAGCGCTCACTATCTCATGCACTGTAGACAACTCACCAGATTGGGCCCTTTGTTCAAAAGCATTTCAATCTGACATTCAAAGCTGTAGTAAGTAATGTGCAAATATCCCTCTCTACAGCTGCCCTGGATTCTATTGAGCAAAGCTGGTTTGGGAAGCAACAGAATCAATAAACAGAGAGTGGTAATAAAAGACAACCGGGAGAGCAGGCAGATAACCAGCAAAGAGCAGGCAAAACAGCTAGAGAGCATTACCGTCCACAGCTCCATTCTGACAGCCTCCCGATCTCCGAGCCTCATTGCCAGCACTGTGAGCCACAGGAGACTCTCAGTTCTGATAGGGACACTGGGACTGGCTACAGAACGTATCACAACAGGAAGCAGTTTGAAATAAAAGCAAACGAGCACATGCGGACACAACTGCCACGGGCAGAGTTTGGAAGCAAAGCCGAGGCCAACAGCTAATCTTGCTGCGGACCTAGCCTTGGAACTCACCTCGGAGGTCAGCTTATGCAGGAAAAGCAGCTTTATTTTAAGTAGAATTGGTATGCAGCCTGGACTGCTGCCCCAAATTTCACAAATTTCAAGACATATGCCGGTGATAATAAATCAGACTCTGATGTCACTAGAATAACATAACTCTAATGAGAGAGTAATATTTTTTTTAAAAAGAACATGCCCAAAGATACAAGGGTCCTTCAATCCAGAGTGCAGAAGGTCCAACTTGTCATCGGGGTTAATTATCAATTGATTGCAAGCTTATTAGCCTTTGGTATGGGCAGTGTGTGTACAGTCCTGCACTGTTCGATTGCTGAGACTGCTGATTTCCAGTCGTGACAAGGATAGTGCATGCAATGAATGATTAACACTGGAGAAAGTGAAGAGTACCTTCCACGGACGGGAGTCCTGGCTTCTAAAAAGCTTCTCCATGTTTTCTAAATCTGTGTCTAGCTCAGCCTGGTAGAGAGACAGGTCTTTCTCTAGCTGATCCTGATTAAAGAGGGGAGAGAATCAGTTAGAGCAAATGAAATCACTGCGCCAGCACGTCCAAGAGCACACCCAGAAAGGGCAGTGCTGTGAGAGACCAACTCAAGAGTTACACACAAACCCCGAAGACCCAGAGCGCAGCAGGACTGGGCCGAAGAGCGGCGGGCGGCAGCTCTGCAGAATAAACCAAGCATCTTTATCTTAAATGAACACAGGTCTGAATTATGAAGTGGAAACCATCACCCAACCAACACTCTCACATGCTCTCTCCACCCACGTGCTGATGCTAAGGTGACGCAGAGCTCAGAAGGTCACCCGCACTATAGGCTGAGTCCCCCAGTTCAGATTCCTGATCATTTTACCCAACCTGTCTCCTTGCAGTAAAGAATACAAGGTACACGTCCCTTCATTACCACACTCCGCCAGAGACCCGATTCTCATGAATGGGGGCTCTTTGCTCCCTGCTTCTGGCATTGAGCTGCACACCTTGGGTTCCAGTAGCCTATACCTTCGCTAACAGGTATATGGAGGAATTTAAGGTGGGGGGGGGGGGAGATATATGGAAGGCAGGGTTTAAGGGTCTGCATAACATTGTGGGCCGAAGGGCCTGCACTGTGCTGTATTGTCCTATGCTCTATAAAGCCATTTCCTCAAGTAGGAGTTTGGAAATGAGACATCAAGAGGTTACTGGCCCGTAAGTGTACTTTTCTGATGCCTAATCCCTTCCATTTCCAACGTCCAGAAGCACATTTTGAAAAAGGAATGACAGTGACAGGAATATTTACCCTCCCCCCCCCACCCCCTAGCATTCCTTCCAAATTCTGCACTGACATTCCACTGCTGCTCCACCAGCTCCTGCTGAGGTTAGGGACTGATCATGAGACTGGAACTAACCCCTACCCTCACCCCCCAGGACATCTAACCAGTGACATAACTGTACTCTCGGGATGGAAGGGGAGACACTGTCTGACACCCCAGTCTCTGAATGCCCCTCATCCCCACCAACTTTCACTAAACTCTCCTCATTAGTGGAGGTCCTATCCACTTCTAGATGCCATCCAACGTCAATTGGAAAGCTCTCACTTCCCGGTCTCTTGACTCCCAGTAGCTGGTGAACCATTGTCCAACTATCTTCTGAAAATTAAACTCAAAGTACCTCTTTCTGTCTAGTAATTTTTTTGAGGCTTTGTGATGAAACAGATTCTCCTAACAAATCGTTTGACTTGTATATGAAACGCTACCCAGTGCCTACAGTAGTCATTACTAAGAGTACCCTGTGCCATATTGGAACCAGAATAGAATAGTCTCCATTGCTTCTCTCATATCGTGAGGACACCATACCACAGCCCTAAATCACGAGCACAGATAGAAACAGTTCCTCAAATTTCACCCAATAAATCCTTGGTTTAACAGCCATAGATATCAGCTGTGGATCATACTTTTCTGGTTCTAAGAAACCAGTTCTGGCCCAAATTGAGTAATTTGGGGCAGGCACTGAGTGGGACAACTGTACCTGGCAGGACTAGGAAGGGGAGAGCACGCTCAGTTGGCTCTCCTGCTTGGAGGCTGTTTCAAACCTCAGGTGAAACACTCAGAGGGAGCACGGCCAGAAGCAAGGTGCAGCAAGGAATGGGCTCTCTCCTGTGTATGGGGAAGGAGGGCAAATGTTCAAATGCCAGTGATGCCTTTTGTAAGAACTATTTACACAAATTTGTACCATGCACCATGACAGTCACACACCCATAACATTCAATAAGTAACTCAACAGTCTGCAATGGTCTTGAAAGCGGGGGATCAATGCTGAACGCAAATGTTAAAAAAGGAATAAAACAAAAGTACGAATGCTCGGAGTCTGAAATGCAAACAGAGAAGCCTGGCAAATCGGCCTCTGAAAGAGGGGACTTCACCTCAGCCAGGGGTTTGTATCTCCCTCTTTCAGAAGTTAATGGGTTGCAGCATCTGAAGGGTTAATGCTCTTGGACAAGGTATGGCCACACAGCAGGTCGGAGACACAGGTGCACAAGTTACCTTCCTGTCCTCTAAAGAAAGGATAGAACACTCCCCCGGCGTATAATCCCATATCTTTTTTGGAGGCTGATAAAGAGCAGAGGAGGAAATGAACAGAACAAGTCATCACAAGGAACAAAGGAACCAGGGGGCAAAAATCCCGAGGGGGCAGGACCTGCTTACAGGATCAAAATCAGGATTTGCCTCTCATAAACAGGACTGCTGTGTCTGAGCCCAGCAGCCTGACAAGCGAGCGGTCCAAAATGCTTGATGTCACACAAAGTAAGACACAATCCTCAGTATGGGAAGAGAAGGGGAAATATTATCCATGGTTCCCCCTCCAGCCATTGGGCCATGGGTGTGTGGGGCAAGGGCCAGAATTCCTAAGGGGTCTGCTTGGCTGGAGGACCTCATAAAGTTCAAGTGGAATCTGCGATTGTCACATACAGAAGCATCAATGGGAAGAAATTTGCCTTGAGCTCAGTGCCCAGTGGGTGAGGGACGCCATGACCACTGATTACGCACTCTTACCTCAACCACTAAATCCACATATTTTAATCTTAAAACTTGCACTTAGCCTGGGTAGCAAGCACTGCGTTCAGTGAACAGGCCAAAGCAATCAGCAGGCCAATGCCATGATTTACCATGGAGCTGCATTGCGATTTTGACCCCCTGGTTATCAGTTCGATTCAGAACAGACAGACGGAAACATTCAGTTGTCCGAAGGCATTGGGGGCATGTTCTTACTAACACAACTGAGACAAAACTTCAACTAACCACTTCCTTTATCGATAACTAATTCCTGAAGCCAGTTGCTTGAAGGAAAGGCGACTTATTTCTGGCAGTAAGATGCTACAGTTTGAATGAGGGCAGGAAAGACGGTGGGGGGGGGGTAAGGGGCAAAGGGGGGGGGGTGTTTCTCACCAGATTTCTATTGGCTCCAGTACCTACCACATTGATAAAAGGCTGATATCCAGAGTGCAAAAAGGACAGCAGAAAAAATATTATTTACACTGATGGCTCAGTCAATTGACTTCAATACTATTCAAATATAAGATGTCTTATGTTAATACCTCAAGGCATCAAACAGCATTGGGTGTAACCCACAGAAGCAGCATCCAAGATGGGACCCTTAACTCTTCCCCACCTCACAGCTCAAGGGCTGTTCCATCATCTCATCCAATCCACCTCATGCTCAGGCCCAGGAATGGGCTCTCACTGCTCCCTCCACAACAGCCCTGCTTTATTCCATGCAACTCAGGGCACACTGGTGTGTGTGGTGTGTGTGGTGTGTGTGTGTGTGGTGTGTGTGTGTGTGGTGTGTGTGTGTGTGGTGTGTGTGTGTGTGGTGTGTGTGTGTGGTGTGTGTGTGTGTGTGTGTGTGTGTGTGTGTGTGTGTGTGTGTGTGTGTGTGTGTGTGTGTGTGTGTGTGTGTGTGTGTGTGTGTGTGTGTGTGTGTGTGTGTGTGTGTAGACCCAAGTCATGTTCTGTCACCACCAACCCACTGGCCTCTGACCTCACAAACATCCCAGGCCCAGGTGACTGACCACTGCGTAATTTTTCAGGTTCAGTATTCAACACTAATCGTACAACCTTCATTAATCCCAAGATATGGCCCTCATCTCTCCAGTCTATGCAAGCCCAGTGCAAGAAACCCTCACCTTTCCTTTCAAAACAGACCCATTTATCCCTCTCCCCGGACCCTCTGTCTCCACAGACCACGATCCAAGTTGTACCTCCATCTCCAGACTTGGTCTCTGCTGGGATGACATCAAAGCCTTCAGCAAGAGGTTAGTACACAGTTCCTCTTTGGGCACAACAGTCTCTCATCAATATCCTTGCCTCCATGAGACACCAGGACAGCAAGCCCTTCACCTATTTTACAAGATACTCTCTGTGCAGTGGTCTTGCTTTCTAGTTTGTGCCTTTGGCTAACAGCCTGCTGCTTCTTTCTGACATGGGAGGTTGTTAAACATGAGTGGGGTGGGGCAGGGGTTGGAAGAGGGGAAGGAGATGTACTTGGGGATAGTGAAGGCAAGGTGCAGAAGTGAAGCTGAAGAGAGGACAGCCAGTAAGGAGTTGAGGAGGAGAGAAAGGAGGGGACAGGAAGAGGGAAAGGGGAGAGCAAATGGAGAAGTGTGAGAGGAGGGGAAGGAGTTGAAGGAAGTAGGGGTCAAAGGGAAGTAACAAGGGTCAGAACAAAGTGGGCAAGGTGGCTATTAGTACTGGTTACTATATCTCAGATAAGTGCAGAACTGGATGCGAGAAAAATGCATCTTTGCTACACTTTGCCAAGGTTCCGGGTCAAATGTTCTAACTATTTTGTAACAGATCTTCACTCATCAGTTTCCTCCAGGGATTACTACAATGATAAAACAACACCCAACCAAAATTTCGGCTCAGCTACTGACTTACCGGTTTTCCGAATTCCAGTTCCGAAAAGAACTTATACCAAGGTTCATTCTTTAAATCTATTTCTTCTGGACTTACATCCCGATTCTGAAGAGGTAACAGCATGGGCGTGAAGGAGAGAGAAGACGATTGAGTATACAGAGCAGAGCAGCATGCAGAAAACCACAGGAAGCAGGAGCGGCGATGTGTACGGAAAACCCACGGATCCTGAGCATTCCAGTCTGAACACACACACGTGCACTGGGCAAAGTACTCCTAGGCAAAGCATAGCATGGTATCTGGCTTCTTTGGAGGTGCTGTTTGACCAAGATTAGATTTAACTGCATGAATTTAATGCCAAATGACTTTAAAGTGGTGGACGAAGAAATGGGAAGAACGCCTTGGTGCTGGCAGCAGGGTTGAACTGCGGAGACTGGAGTGTTGGAGCCCTGAGCTGGAAGTCTTCCTCGTTTCCAAATGGAATGACTGGAAGGGCAGAATCACGGATCTTCATTTTTTAACTAATCCCCATTTCCCAATATGGGATCTGAATAGGTTGTTATTCATTTCTTTATAATTGACATTTGTTAAATAATGGGACCGTTAAATTCACAGAGTAAGATTTTTCCCCCCAAAAATTGAACTATGTTATATTCAACATACTCAATATTCACAAAGCCAATTTTTGCCTCGTTATTAGTGTGTTCAGTGAAGTCAGGTGCAAGGTTCAGGGTTGATGCCGTACATATCAGCAATACAGACTGGTAGGTCAAGGATTAGCACACAAAGATTAGAGTACACAATGTAGAACAGACACTCTAGAAAACAAGAGGGTTTGAAAGATTTTGATCAGAGGGACCATGAGCATAGAGAATGATTTATAGAGGGAATGACATAGTGTGTTGCTGAGTGTTCAATGGGAGGTGGAGTAACATTCCGACCTACAAAGGGAGAAGGTAAAATTCCCCACTCCAACCTTCCATTTAAAGGAGAAGAGAATGAAAATTGATTAAGGCTCCTGCACCCAGCTGTTCAACCATGGGACACTGCATGCTTGAAGGGAAAGCCTTGAATTTAGCTGTTTGTATGTGATCCTCTACTCTGTGAGGTCACATCATCAGCAGGAAAAATACCAAGACAACCACAACCACCCCTTTTCACTTTTATTTTTATTTAATCCACAAGAGTTAACTTTGGATGATGGGATTTATAGGCATCCGTTAGTCTCGTGAGACCATGGATTTGCGCCTTGGAAGGTTTCCAGGTTTGTATGGGAGACCAGCAGTTGCCCAAGCTGCAAGCCTTCCCCTCTCCACGCCACCGAAGTTGTCCAAGGGAAGGGCACTAGGACCCATGCAGCTTGGCACCGGTGTCGTCGCAGAGCAATGTGTTGTTAGGTGCCTTGCTCAAGGACACAACACGCTGCCTCAGCTGAGGCTCAAACCAGTGACCTTCAGATCACTAGACCAATGCCTTAACCACTAGGCCACATGCCAACTCGGGATGATGGGAAGTCTGCAATGAAATGGTATAACATATTTTGCAAATAGGACCTCCACTTACAATACAATCCTATTCGCAGTCTCTAACACACTAAAGTATTCCATGTTGCTCATTGTTCTGTTCAATCATTACAAGTTATTGTTACTGTCCCATCACGTGGTATGGCTGCTGATCTCAGAACTGCAGGCCCTCCAAGCCCACACTGCTCCACAGACGCTTAAATTTATATTTTCCTTTCCAGCTGGTGGAGCAGATGTTTGTCCAGGCTTTGACTGGGACAGCCTTTTGGACTGAGTGAACACCCAAGCACCAAGCCCCAATCAACTAATAACGATACATATCAATGGATCATCACTGCTCACCACCTCTTGGACAGGAAATAAATGCAGAAAGTCTAAATCATCGGAATTGGAGGAGTTAAATACAAAATCACTGAAGTGCACTATGGGATGTAGGACATACCAGGAGAACTTGACTGTAAAATACTTCAGGCCCAACCTCCAGGGAAATCTTAAGAGGAAATCTGCCAAGTCACCAAGTGAGCTCAAGCTACTCTGCTAGTCACAGATCCATTTGTGACAGACCACATTAGGCTGTCGGGCACGATCAGGATCTAGTTTCTTAACTGTGCATAAAGCTGTGTCTGCAACGTCTCTCTGAACAAGGAGAGGATTTCTCCTTCATTCTTGCCATGCTGATACCAGCCTTAGCAATAAAATACACTAACGCATCCAATAGCTGGTTTCGCAATTAGAGGAAAGTGACTAAACTAAGCTCAGCCAACTTTTGTCCCACAAACATCAGATAAGTATACTGGCTCTGGGAAGCCTTCTAGGGTTTAGGAGAGGTGACATGTTGCTGGAGTGAAGTGGAGAAAGTTTTACACTACCTTGAACCGGAGCTTGGTTCACTTAGACAAACTGGAATTACCCAATGGTGGTATCTAGCACATCATTCAATTAGGAATTATTACATTTTGAATTCCCTCCAAATATTCTAAATTCCAGGCAATTAGCTCTATGCTCTGTTAGGGTTTATTAAACACATTTATTAAAATAACAACTTGATTTCTCTCTCCCAAGATGCTACCTGACCTAAGTGTCTCTGGTAGTATCTGTTTTATTTCAGCTTTCCAGCATTTGCAGATCTCTGCTTCCTCCAACTTCTGTCAGACAAAACCTCTTCTTTCAAAGCCCCATCAGTTACAGTCGACCCAGCCTGTTCTGTGAGAACTGACCTCGACACCCTCATGCTTGTTGAAAAAGACAGAAGATGGAATGATAAGCAAGAAAGCTTTCCAACCCTTCCATCTAATAATCCCTGACACTCCCCTCTAAACTCAATACCATCAAATCAATGAAGGTTTGGATCAGGCCGGCATGATATCTCTCATCTCATTACTCTGCCTCTTGGAATCTGGAAGCATGTACCACCAGGCTCAAGACAACTTCTATCCTGCTGCTATAAAGTTATTATATGTACCCCTTGTACTATAAGACGGGCACTTGACTTCACAATCTACCTGTCATGGTCTTTGAAGTTTAGTGTGTGCCCTTTCTCTGTAGCTTTCACGCTTTGTTCCTGCTTTTCCCTTGTACAATCCCACCGTGCTTACATCATAAAATGGTCTGTATGGATGGCACACAAAATGAAGTTTTTCCACTGTTCCTTAAGGTACATGTGACTATAATAAACCAATTGACCAATATGCAGTCAAAGTCATGAATGACTTCAGACTCTCCTTCTCTTCAGACCTCTCTCTCTGTGCCCACCTTTAAAATCCTCCATTTCAAGTATGTATTTATTCATCCTTCCAAAGATCTGAGGACCCCTGGATGTTCCACTAGCTTAAAGCATTCAATGTGTTCTTGATGCAATGCATGATTTACCGAGCTAACACAACACAGGTACTGAGACAGGTTTTTTAAATAAAGCTCCATGCAGCTGAATGCAAGACTGGAGTTTACAGCACAATTCACTGTAACTGCAGTGCATTGTAAAATTCCTCTTGATATCAGTCCCTAGATTATTAGACCCAAGCCACAAAGAGGGTGGAGAAGGTGGGAGAGGTAAGCGACGAGTCAGACTGCTCCACCATTTAGCCACTGACTTCTGTGCGTAGACAAAACCATCATATTAACCAGTTTTCATTTGCGATTGTTAGATAAAAAAATTAAAAGAACATGTATTCCTGTGATACAAGGCACCACAAACAGTGACTTCAAGCAAAATAACAAAACTGCTTGCACAGATCGTTGGAAAACACTTCAGAGTATTGGATGAAAAGGTTTGTACCCAAAGATCATGCTAGCTTCAGTGACACTTACATCTCTGCCCAAGTCGTCCTGGTGACAGTGTGAATGGTTTTCGTGTTGCACCTGATCACGTTTGCCACCCAAGGGGCTGTCCTTTGTGGGTGGCTGTGTCGAGTCTCTTCCACTGCTTTCTTCAGAGTTCTGATGTAAAAAGCTCAGTGAGATACACCAGCAGCTCCTGGGACTTTCTAGCACCATGCATTTGTAGGTAAGGCCCACCACCAAGGAGCACGCCCCAATGAGAGACGTCACAAGAATCCATGCAGTACATGCAAGATGACGGCGTGCAGTCAGCCACCTGCCTAAAGGGACTGGCCAAACTCCAAATCAACGACTTTACCTGTGGCTTTTGTAAAGCTCCATGTTCCCACCACAGTGAGACACAAAACTATTGCTGTGGTACCTTACACTGGTGAGGGGCACGCGTTGAACCCGTCACCCTTGTGAGTGGGACCCGTTGCCCAATCATGCAGGAGCCATCAGCCGACAAGGGCCAATGCTCACCCGCACGAGCAGGACTCATTGCCCAGTCATTGTGTAGTAGTCATACATAGCCATTGTACTTTGCCTAGTTTAGGTCTTTGCGAATCGAGAGCTGCCACCATAGGTCTGTTACAAGCAGAACATGTGCTCAGATTGAACCAATGAGAGCTTGGCCAGAATGCCAAGCACCCATTTCCCACACCAAAACCCCAAGCACCCGGTAAGAAAAAAGAATGCCAGGTTTAGAGAGGTATCTCTACCCTCTGACTTTCCAAGTCCCAGACCACTGCGTACCTCACGCATAAAAGTCCATCTAATAACACTGGAATATGGCTTTACATACAGGCTGAACCCACATGAGACTCCTCTCAGACAAGGCAGAACCAAGTTGATAAATTGAAAAAAAAAATTTGGCCGAAATTTGCTCTTAGCTCCAATGAACTAAAGATGGATTTGTGATGTGTATTCAAAATAAGGAATTGTGTTTGCTTAGTTATAAATAGTATTACCAAATGTGGCAAAGTGTAGTTCATCTGGAATTACTACAACGCTTTGGCTTTTTAGCTGTAAATTTCCATTTGACTGTCTTTAAACACTAGCAGTTTTAAACATATTATTTGTTTAAAGTATAAATCTGATTAATTATGGAGAGGGCAAGAACGAAAGTAGTTTGTTTATTTATTTATTGAGATACAGCATGGAATTGGCCCTTCTGTTCCTTCGAGCTGAGCTGCCCAGCAATCCACTAATCACAGGACTATTTATAATGGCCAATTAACCAACCAACTGGTACGTCTTTGGACTGAGGGAGGAAGCTGGAGCACCCAGAGAAAACCCACTTGGTCACGGGGAGAACGAACAAACTCCTTATAGGCAGTGGCGGGAATTGAACCAGTTCACTGAGACTGTAAAGAGTTGTACTAACCACAATGCCTTCACGTCACCCCAATCCGCTGCAGTAATCAGCAAAGCATTGTATGTTGCCGCTTAGAACAGGAGGTCCTGTTCAATGGAAGCATAAGAAGACACCAGATCTTCCTGAATTTTTGGCCATTAATATTGAGCTTCGAGCATTGAAGTAAATGATCATCAGGTAAGTCACAACCATAAGGTATTGCAGTCACAAAAATTGCCAAGTGATCTCACCTATTGATTTCATTGTTAAAATTACATAAGCTAGAAGAGAGGATCTGTGCAGCAAAGAGCACTCTCACAATGAGGAAGTCTGTCTCATTCTGACTTCTGCGAAGTACTGTTTCTTTATAAGCTAATAAAAAGGATTTTTCCAGTGATAATCAGCAATGTTTTTCACTCAGTGATGGTGAGATGGCCAATTACCGGAAAATCAGGGACCTAAACCTCAGCTGAGAAACCCAAGCACAAGGAAAGGAGCTTGAGAAAAGAACACTAGACGAAAGGACAGTTGTACATGGGGGAACACCGCTTCAGGCATTTCTGAAATGGGCTTATTGACATGCTTTGAATTAGTTTTCAGACTTCAGCATTTGGATTATAGTGAACTGAGTGAAATATAAAAATTATTTTACCAAAGGAGACATTTTATCAGTTGATTAGTTGCTTTGAGAATGCCAGTCATTCACTGCGAACTTGTTAAGCCAATGCACATTGAGATTTCTTAGTTATGGTGCAACAATCAGCATTGTTACATTAAAAGGCTGTGATTTGTGATAACCGGAAAGGCATAGCAGGTCAGGCAGAATCTGTACGGAGAGAAAGAAACATTTCATTTGGTGAAGGATATGAATCTAAAATGTTGATTCTGCTTCTTCCTCCACAGGCGCTGTTTGACCTGCTAATTATTCCCAGTTTCTTCTGTATTTATTTCAGAAATGCAGCATCTGCGGGTTTTTATTGCTTTCAGTGAGCTGTGGTTGCTTTTTACAGGGCTGGGAAGAGAGTATTTGAAACGAATCAGGATTTTCTTCCCAAAGCTGTTTTTTTTTCATTTCTGCAGATGTGCATATAGTAGGAGTTAAACGGACAGCCTTTTAGACTGAAGAACAGAGAGACGAACTTCAAAGCCGGCAACTGGAGCAAGAATAAACCAAGCTCATACACTACCGTTTTCTCATGAGCTAGTACTGAAGACTTTCCTGGTTCATAATCAAAAATGCTCTTTGGCTCAGCCCGATACCGCCGTGTATCCACTTTTTTGTCCAGCGGTCCCCAATTGTTCCTGGAAGAGGAGAAAGGTATTCACAGAAACTGAAAACCGCCTCGAAGGATAGTCCCTAATCAAAGATGCTGTTAATCCCCTTGGGGAAAGAGGCATAGATAGGGTAAATAGTCAAAATCTTTTTCCCATGGGGGGGGTCAAAAACACGATGACATAGCAATAAGATGACAGGTAGGGCATTAAAATGATATTTGAGTGGAATGAGTTTTTTTTAAACGTTCAGAAAGTGGTTGCAATCTGGGAGTAACTGTCAGAGGTGATGACTAAATCAAATATAGTCATTATGTTGAAGAGATATTTAGAGAGACATTCAAATTATCATCACATGCCGTGCTGTATGACGTAGGCGATCATGGTCTTTGACTATGATTGTTCTCAGCAAATTCTCCCACAGAAGTGGCTTGCCATTGCCTTCTTCTGGGCAGTGTCTTTACAATACAGGTGACTCCAGCCATTATCAATACACTCCAGAGATGGTCTGCCTGGCGTCAGTAGTCGCATAACCAGGACTTGTGATAAGATTAGCTGCTCATACAACTATCCACCACCTGTTTCCATGGCTTCATGTGACCCTAATTGGGAGAGCTAAGCAGGTGCTACATCTTGTCCAAGGGTAAATTGCAGGCTAGTGGAGGGAAAGAGGTAAAGAGATATCTCTACCCCACTACCCAAAAAACCTATATATCCGAGACGTAAAATGATATTGTCCTCATGTGGGCAAGTAGGATTACTGGAGATGGGCAGAACAGTGGGCATACACAGGGTGGGCCAAAGCACACACTGCCAGTCTCTTCGAGACTATTACTCTATGCATCAGCACCCCTACCCCAGTCTCAAAGGAATGCAATGAGAGGTCAGGCTGGAGACTCACTCACTTCACAGGATGCAATTAATCCTTGAAAATGGACAGGATCAGGCAAATCAGCACAGCTCGTTGACTTGTATATCTCTTTATGCTTACTGTGGTCACTGTAAGTTTCTGTGGGAAAAATTATCTCACTGTGTTTGGGTAACAAATTCCAGGATTTAGATAACTGATGAAGGAATTTCCAAGTCAGAATGGTATGGTGCACTTTGCAGACAACACATTCTGCAGCTACATTGAGTTGACACTTCTGGGGAAGTAAACATTCAGATTGAGTGTTGAAGCTGCACTTATCTGGAAAATCATAGACTAGTTACAGAGCAAGGGGAGGCTACTTTGCCCGTTGGGTTCATACACCTCTGCAGGCTTGCAAATTATGTGCTTATCTCCTCGAAGACCACTGTGGAACCTGCCTCCACCACATCTATGGGCATTGCTTCCTGATTCTACCTATAGGCTACTTAAAAAATGATTTTCCTCATCTCCCTCTATATCTCATTTCCCTTTAGTTTATACCCAAGGGCCCCAAGACTCAAACTCTGCACCTAAGGAAGCATCCTCTATCCACTCAGTCCAAACTCCTTATCTTATATACTTCAACCAAGCCTCTCCTTTGCCAAAGGAAACAGCTGCACCATCATGAACCTACATTGTATCAATCCTCACTGCAAGGTCAGTGGTGAAAAGGATAAGCAGCTCCAAGTCACTCAGTACCAACATCTCAGAGGATCTATCTGAGCCCAACACGTGAATGCAAACACAACAAGTACACACAAATGCCGAGACTTCATCAGGAGAGCATCCTGATGGGTTGCATCACCATCTAATTTGGAGATGCCAATGCGCAGGATCGCAAGCGGCTTCAGTAGGCTGCAGACGCAGCCAGCACCATCATGAGCCCAGGCCCCACCACCGTCAAGGGTATCTTCAAAAGATATACCTTGAGGATACCTCAAGAAGGTAGCATCCCTCAGAAAGGGCCCTCACCAGATGGGACATGCCCTCTTCTTATTACAACAGTCAGGGAAGACCTACTCTATATTTTTAGAATAGTTTTTTCCGCTCTGCCTTCTGATTTCTGAATGGTCCATTAACTCATGAACAGTCCCTCATTATTCCTTTTTTTTTGCACTCCTCATTTTCTTAATCTTCTTTATTGTAACAACAAATTTCACAACTTATGTCAGTGACTATAAACCTGATTTTAACCCTGATTCAAGTTGAACTTAGCGAATGGTGGAAAGGGTTTTGTGTGTCCAGAGGCGAGTGACTTACCCAGCCTTGAACCTGCCCTTGTGCGTCTCGACCAATTAAGTTCTCTATTGAAGAAGCTGGACTTGAACCATTGACTCAGGGACTGGTAACTCATTAGAAAGGAGAGTTGAAACTTTACCTCTCAGAGAGTGGTTTCAGCGAGGAGGACCGGGTTGGTAGGGGTAAGGTGGCTGATCTTCGCTCGATGGTCTCAGAGTCAGAGGTGTCCATTGCACTCTTGGATCGAGGAACAAATGTTTGGCTTTTCACTGCAGGAAACAGAAAGAATCCATTAGTGGAACAAAAAATGGCAGTATTACCTATTGTACTCAGCTACACCAAAGCTTGCCAGGGTCATCCCAAACCAAAAGAAGTCCTGAGCAACACACACAAAATGGTGGAGTCACAGCACCTATGGAGAAGAATGAACTGTCAACAATTCAGGCCAAAGCCCTTTTATCAGGGCAAGAAAGGAAGGGGGCAGAAGCAAGGAGGTGGGGGAAGGGGATGGGAAGGAGTATAAGCTAGCTGGTGATGGGTGAGATGAAGTGATGAAGTGAGGAGGAAGGTCAGAGGTTGAGGGAGGGGATATGAAGCTGGGAGATGGTCGGTGGAAGAGGTAACGTCAATGAAGGAACCTAATAGGACAGGATAGGACAGTGGACCATGGAAAAAAGGGAAGGAGGAGAGGCACCAATGGGAGATGATAGGCAGGTGAGGAGAAAAGAAGGGTTAAAAGAGTAACCAAAAAGGGAATAAAGAAGAGAAGGGGGAGGGGGTGGAATTACCAGAAATTCGAGAAATCAATGTTCATTCCATCAAGTTGGAGGCTAGCCATACGGAATATCAGGTGCTGCTCCTTCAGCCAATGTTTGGCCTCGTCACAACAAAAGAGGCAGCCGTGGACAGGCATGTCAGATTGGAATTTATTTATTTGTTCATGGGATCAGCAGCATTAGTGGGTCAAGAGCTACCTGTGGACAGGATGAGGGAAGTATGGTCGATCTCTTGCTCTGAAGGACAGCAGTGAACCCAGTGAGTGTTTATTTTAATCTGCTAGTGTTGTTGCTTCCCCAGTGTTGGCTCTAGATGTAGCAGCTGCAATAGAATTTGAACTTGCAATTCAGTGACCTAATTACTCTGCTCCATACAATAATGCACTGTGATTAACTGTGGCCGATAAGAATCCGGCTGTAGCAGGGACATTATGACATTACAATGCATCTAGAGAGAAAATTGTGTTATGCAGCCAACTCTTCCCCACCCAGTTGCTAGTGTGCCTCTGGGAGCACGCAGGATTACTGACACAACAGTCAATGTGCCTGACTAAAGAAGGGATTGTACATGGACAATGACCACTTAGATCAGATGAACCCACACAGTGGGAACGTTGATGGTTTATTCCCCTTCAGAGAAGCCGCCTGACCTGCTGAGTTCCTCCAATATTGTGCGTGTGGAGCTCACCATTTCCAGCAGCTGCAGTGTCTCGTGTTTATCATGAGAATGCATTTCCAGTTTACAAGATACTTTGGATGACAGGGAGGACACTCTGGAGGGGTTAGGCATTAAGTGAGGCTAGTGAGAGGAAGAGTATGCAAGAGAACAAGAGAGGGAGAAAGTCGGGAGAGAGACAGAGATAGAGAAATTGAAGGAGAAAGGGAGAGATGGAGAGAGCACACCAAAGAGAAAAAGGGAGGGGAAATAAACCAGTCTGTAAGTGCAAGGAAAGCTGATTCCTAATCTGATGGTCCCATGGAATTGAAGCACAGGATGGAATAAACACCCACTGGAATCTGGGAAGAGAGTAAACGGGCAGGAGGAAAACAGAAGCAAGGGGTTTGGGGTGAGGGAATGGGGTTTGCATGGCAGGAGAGAGGGAACACAACTGGAGGTGCATGGAGTGAGGGGTTTGGGGTGAGGGAATAGGATTTGCATGGCAGGAGAGAGGGAACACAACTGGAGGTGCATGGAGTGAGGGGTTTGGAGTGAGGGAACGGGGTTTGCACGGCAGGAGAGAGGGAACACAAATGGAGGTGCCTGCTGCTTTTCATCCCAACCCAGTTTTGGTTCCAGTCAGTTCAGCAAATCGACCAGTGTAAACAATGATAAGTGACACATCCAAATTCTCTGGAGCTGCTTGGGCGCTTTCCCTTTTAAATCAAGTGAGAATGTAATTTGCAGTCAGGTCACAGAGTGATTTCTTTTTGTTACATAATCTTATCTCCATTTAAAAGCACCAACCCTGACTATCTCATTGCTCTCAGAAGCCAACATTTAATCTGCTACCATTTAATCTCACTCGTCATTAAAAAGTGGTTAATTAATTTCAAACAGCTACTTCATATCTGCATAATTAACAATAATAAAGAGTAATAAAGGCAGCAGATATCCTTCTAATAAATTCCTCATTTGGACAACTTTTTTAAATCTAATTCTGAAAGAAACTAACTATTAATAATATTATTAAAAGCCATTTAAAAATGTTTAGAATCCTTATGATTATATTTAATGAATATTGTTATTAAAAGGCACTTAAAATTAAGTATAATCTCATAAGGTAACTAACCATTTTAAATGACTTTTACAAAATATACTGTGGGCACGCAATTACTTTAACATTTCTGGGAACAAACTAAACCCTTCTTTTCAAGACTTTAAACTTACATTGGAATTTCCTGATTATGGAATAAACTGACAATTTTAAATGAAAAAATAAATAATTGATTTTCAATCAATTAAAAAAAAAACAGACAATGCCTTGCCACTTCAGATGCTGGAAGCCTGAAATTAAAACTGGTGGCGGGTTTTTGCTCATCTATGTTGACCCTTATTTCGCTCTCCATAGATGCTGCTAGGTCTGCTGAATGTTTCCACAATCCCCTGTTTTTATGCAGTGTTACTGTTGCCAATCCAACGTACCAGTGATGTTCTATGGGTACAGCCCTTGCCTGTTCAACAAGGGGGAAAATTGGAAAGGTCACAGTTGCTTGGTCAAAGGGACTGTGAACAAATGAGCAGTTTGCAAGTATCAGCCTGTTTCTATAGACAATGGTGCATGCTAAGCACACAGAGGAGCTACAGATTCTCTTCACTGCTGGTGCTGTTTTCACTCATTCTGTAGTTTCCATGGTTACTCTTTTTCATGACAGCCACATACTTCTATATTTCACAACTTTCTGCAAAAAGATTCAAATCCAGACTAACGCCAATGAGCTGCTTCATGGAAGTCAAAGTACAAAGCAAATCTGATATGATACATGACACTGATTTTAAAGACCAACTTGCAATTGTATTAGATAAAGGTCGTCCCTGAACAAAGCCCCCAATATTTCTAGTTTGCACTTTTCCAGCTCCCTACCACCATAGTTGTTCACAGTGGATTCATTCTTGCTGCTGTTGCATTGAAGAAGACAGTCCTACTGCTGTCAGTACCATTGGTGTCCGTGATTGGGAGTATCCCTGACACTGTGTACTCCTGTCAACAGTGTAAGACAGTCCTTATGGGGACTGGGCTGGATGCAAATTCATAAACCCAAGAGATTCTGCTGATGCTGGAAATCCAGCGTAACACACACCAAACTCTGGAGGAACTCAGCAAATCAGGCAGCATCCATGGAAATGAATGAACAGTCGGCATTTCAAGCCAAGGCCCTTCATCAGGACTGGAAAGGAAGGGGGAAGACATCAGAATAGAAAGGTGGGGAGAGGGGGAGGCGAACTGGCTGGACGGTGCGAGTTGAAGCCAGGTGGGTAGCAAAGGTAAATAAATGGCTGAAAAATAAGGAATCTGTTAGGAGGGGAGAGTGGACCATGGGAGAAAGAGAAGTAGGTGGGGTGCCAGAGGGAGGTGAGGAAAAGAGGTACGTGACCAGAGTGAGGAATAGAAGAGGGAAGGGGGAGGAAAATGTTCTTACTCCTCTGCTTGGACTAGTCCACTGAAAGAGCAAACAAAATGTTTTCTGACGGTTGCCCTATGCTGCATTGTAGAGACTGACCAGAAGGTCACAAGTTATTTTGGGTCCTTGTCCATCCAATTATGCTCTGGTCTGAAGCAAATTCCCAGAGATGTCCTTCATCCCAAACTACATCTCCAGATTAAAACTTTTGCAAAGTAGTAAAAGCCAGAAAAGGTTTCATTTTTATTTATTTTCAGCAGAGCTCACGTCCTGTGAATGTGCTGCTTAAATTACCAAGCCAGATGATATAAAACTGTAGGTCTCAGAGTCTGCATAGACACAGTGGGCGAATGGCCTGATTCTATGCTGTACAACTTGACAGCCATGGCTTTGAGGAACATGAACATAAGAAGTGGGAGCTATAAGTCAGTCAGCCCTTCATGCCTGCTCCCCCATTCATCAAGATCAAGGCCGATCTACCTTAGTGAATTGTCCTCCACCATCCCCTTCCTAATCTTTTGACTTCTTAAATGGCCAAACAGAATGGATTTCCACAGAGATGGGGCAAAGATGCATCTCCTACACCTGTAAATAATTATCACTTATGGCAGATTTGATGACTTTTGCCTGTCTAACCACCCACCACCCTCCCCCCCCCCCTTTTCCCAACACCCAAAAACACATGATTGGCTCAGAACCATTCAAAGAATTGAGGGCAGCAACTGGATCAAACTGCAGTGTTGCCCTGGCTGTTTCCCAGAAAACCACTGAATGCCTAAGCCAACAAATGGAATGTAATACATGATTAGTTTTGGAAATCAGAAAATCTACAGAACTTTGCCAGTCTGGTGAAGTGTCATTGACTAAAACAGTAAATGTTTCTCTTTTCCTAGACGTTGCCTGACCTGTTGAGTGTTCCCAGCATTTTCTATTTGATTGCTTTGCCTACTATAGATCTAACACACAAGAGTTTATACAGAGCAAAACACAAAAATCTGGAGGAACTCAGCAGATCAGGCAGCATTTATGAAGGGGAATAAACAGATTCACTGGACTAATTCTAGGCATGGTTGGTTTGCTGTAGGAGAGATTAAGTAGACTAGATGTGCATTCACTTGGGCAAGGGTTCTCAAACTTTATGCATTGGACCAATGCCATTAAGCAAGGGGGCCATCAACCCCAAGTTGAGAACCCCTGCACTAGAGTTTAGAATGATGGCAAACTTCATTAAAACTTAGAAAATTCTTAAAGGACTCAATGAGCAGTCTGAGACCTGGTAATGCAGTTTGACATAAAGATGATGACCATTTAAGATTGAGATATAGAGGATATATTTTCCTGTTCAGAAAGTGGTGAACTTCTCAACTTTCCAACACAGCAGCTGTGCAGGCTCAGTCACTGTGCACATTCAAGACAGAGATCAACAGATTTACGGATATCAAAGGAAACTAGGAACATGGGCATCATGCAATAGAATCGAGGTGGAAAATCGGCCAGGGTCTTGCAGAATGGTGGTGGACCAGTCTCCAACTGATCAAATGGCTAAATCTCTTAATGGTCAATGTTTAGCTCCAACAATGTTTGCAACTTATCACCAGAAGGAAACTACTCACCATCTTCTGAGAAAGGGTACCGTGAGGAGTAATCATCTAGTTCGTCATCTGAAAGAAAAATACTCAATGAGAAGACCATGCTCAGTTTGTTTTGGTATTTCGGTATTGCTCTATCAGCTGTCTCTGTACACACAATAACTGCATTCTATGGCGCTTGATTCAAACTGCAGTGGTGCAGTGTTATCCTATCACATAGTCAGATGTACAAGTTAGAGTAGATAGTTAGATACAGGTACTGCACACAAATCCAATTCGGATGGTTTTGCATCATCTAAGATTGGAATAATGGTTAACTTTTGCATTTCCAGAAACATTACCAATCCCTGTTTTGGACTCCATCTGCAAGGAATACCGTTGCAAAATAGAGAATGTTTAAAATTAAACAGTGGAAAAAAAAAACTCTTTTAGGCATTTAACTTTGCTACAGAGCAGCTGGAGTCCAACTTGCACAGAAGCTAATCTCTCACTATCACCACTACTGACTCAGTGAAGTGTTTATGTATATTGACACCATTGCTTTTAGTCACGAAGCAAAGGGAATTATATGTTAGAAACTCCAGGGGTAACACAGGACAGCTGAGAAATAAATTGTACCTTCTAGAATTTCTCTCTTAGCAATCTCTGAGAAGACATAGGTTGGAGTGTAAGTCTCCTTTTCTAGGAAAGAAATGGAAAGGGGAGCTAAAATGGGTGAGCAGTACATGCAACTAAATTAGGAAAAGAATTAGCTGGTACGGTCACACAGGAAAGCAGAAGTAAAATGTATTAAAGAACTGAAAATGGTCCAACACAAGGCTTAAGTTGAATTGAAAATGCTTCTCCTGGACCTTCTCTGAATTCCATGGGAACTACCCTACAGTGCTTAAATGCAACAAATCAGGTTGATTCCTTATGATACATTGAGGTATGGAAGTCATAACCCAACCCAATTCTCCCCTCACTGATCACCCATATCCATACACATCCAAACAAGAGACCGCTGAAAAGCTGCTAGCTTTGGAACCCAGACGGTTCAGAAACAGAGGTTGAGTGTGGGATGGAACATACAAACATAGTGGCTCTATATCATATAGGAAGACACATGTTCCTTTTAAAACTACGTCCCAAGTAATAAAATCATTGCCCAATAGAGACTGGTAAACCTCAGACCTTGGTCACATGAACTAAATTCCAATAGGTAAAACTATTTCAGTGTAAACAAAATTAAAATGAAATAATTTTCACACAATGAAGAAAAATAAGTTAAAATTAAGTTAATAAGATTCTATTCAATCAATGCTGTCTTACAAAGGTTCATTTTGTACAGAAAAGGGAAACCAGAATCTAAAAGCCCAATAGTTAAAGTTCTCCTGTCTGGAGAGCCTTATACAGTCAAAACTTCCAACTTGTCAGAGCAGAAACCTCTCAAGTGAGGGGAGGATTATGGTGGAGGACAAATGTATCACAAGTTACTACTCCACAGAGGTAATCATCACTGAAGCTTCCACTTGCGTAGATGTGCTATGTTAGATTATTCTCTATCTATTTAGTACTAGTCATGTGAGGAGGGCACATAGGTGAAGAATGATGGCAGCAGGAAGGGCATTAAGATAAAATAAAGAAAAAGCCAAAATCTGCTGGAGAAGCCAAACCTCTTGCCTCTACTCTAACGGGCTCTGTACACCTATGGTCAATCGTGCAATACAGACCTCAAGGAGGGCAGTATGGAGAGTGCAAAATGTTGTTAATCCTGCACTTGAGCTGACCTACTCACTGAACTGGAATAATGTCAGTCAAGCATTTGCCTGTGCAGTGTTACACACACTCATCACAATGTCACATCCAGGATTGCAGTCAATTGACAAGTCTCAAAGGAAAGAAGAATCAGTCTGTCCTCCTGCAGAGACCCTTACTGGGAAGAACGTTCTTTTTCCAAGTGTACAGTCTCTTCAGCCTCAGGCGGACTGCCAGCACACACAAGGCAGCCATTTGGCAAGATATCACGCAGGGCCTAGTAACCGAAGAACTCGCTTGCTGGGACAAATATCCTCATTAGACAAGTGTGCAGGGAGATAGACCTGCTTGCAAAAAGCAGCGTCGTTGCCAGTGTACATGAGCAAACTGATCTGTTTCCGTTCAAAGCCATTACTGTTTGCCAAAGTAACAGAAGAACCTGCCACAAACCAACTTCTTGGCAGATACTACACGAACAAAGAGGTGTTAGCCTCCGAGGTCACAGTTCAGGAGTACCCAAAAGGAATTCACGTGATCTTCCTCCACAAACTAATAGAAGCATATTGCCTGGACAATACCAGTGTAACGTCTCAGGGTAAGTGACATCAGTGATGAAGGGTTCTAGATCACTGACCTCGTGTGGAAAGTTTGTCAGCAAAGTGGCATCAACTGGCTTTAGCCTGTTCACCCTCAACAGCTTTACTCACCATTATTCACACTCTCCCTCACAAGCAAGAGGGAGGGCAACATCTGGCCACAAATTTAAAATATGTTCCAAGATAATGCTATTGTCATCACGATGATAGGATTTAATTCAGATTCAAGGGATCTACATAGAATCAACTCCTGGATCCAGTAACAGATCCACGACAGGGGCTGCAATGTATAAGCCATGAAGGTAGAAACAGAGAGTAGTCACAAAATGAAGAGTCACCTATTAACAGATACGGACAGCTATTTCTCTCAGAGAAATTCTCTTCCTCAAACAGAGGTGGACACAGAGCCTTTGCATCCTTTTAAGGCAGTGGTAGATAAATTCTTGCTAAGCAAGGGGTGAGGACTTATGCAAGGCAGGAGAGCATTCATATTTGAGATTTCAATTGCAGTGGTTTCCAAATGAACCTGATTGGTGCCAGTTACACCAGGTCTGTTTCTTCATGTTTCTGGCCTCCCCAGGCTCCTACCGATCCCTGATCCTTGACATCATCTTTGCAGGTTTTGAAAACAGACATATCCATTCTATAGCGAACCCCCATTTAAAAAAAGCACAGCAAGTGAAAATGGTCATGGGTTGGGCTTGCCCAGCCACTTGAAACTGGAATTGATTTATTATTGCCAGTTCCAGTGGGAAGTTTGTCTTGCACAGTGCATTGAGGTAGCACAAGGTAAAACAACAAAAGACTGCAAAATGAAGTGTTACAGCTATGGAGAAGAACAGTGCAGGTAGACAATAAGTTGTAAGATCATAATGAGATAGATGGAGATGAAGAGTCTATCACATTGTGGCAATGGAACAGTAGTGAATCCTGGAGGATGTCAAAACTAATTCTGCTCTATACCATCTGGCCAGATGTAATAATTTTCCTTGAATAGATTTGAACTTTTTGAAATATGTTGGCCAAGCTGAACTCTCCAAAAATGGCAGAGTAATCTCCAGGACGCTACTGCTTAGATGGAACATGAAGTGAGCTTCTGAATTCTCCACTCAGATTGATTATCGGAGGCATGGAGATGATGAGCAAGAAGGGCAACTGGCTGGATCCAATAGATATGAGTAGTGGGACCCTTCATAGACGAGCAGTCAGGTGGCCAATAATAAATATTTGGGGACAGAAGCTGGTGGTGATTGACACATTATGTCACCAATGATATGTGAGAGTGGTACAGCTGAATGCAAGATAACGTGTGATCAAATCTCCAAGTATGCATCCGATTGACTGATTTTGGCAATTTCAATAGCTAGGGAGGGAACTGGATACAAGTCCAGACCAGTGTGGTAGGCTTTCCTGCTTGAAGGTCAAAACCCACTATAATGAACACCTAACTCAGGACAGACAGAGCCAGCATGCATCTCCTTATGTGGTGTACAGGTGCCGTAGAGAAAGAGACAAGGCAGATTTGTATTGCAACCATTTTCACGTCAAGAATATCACATCGCAGCTCTTAGATGCAAGCACAGCAAAGCTTCTAGCTCTCTGCTAAAGGCCAGGGCATTAGGCAATTTAATGAAACTCATAGGAAACAGACTTTGAAAGCAGAAAGGAATCTGATCTGTGGATGTCAGATTCCATTCACGGCGTTACCTTCCGATTTAGGACTGGGAGTCGTCTCGGGAAACACGTAGCTGGGTGTATAAGGATTTTCTTCTGCAGCAGAAAAAAGCAGATTGCAACTCTTAAAACCATCTCACCCACCTCTACACCCCACTTTCACAACCCCCTAGCGAGGTGACCCACTGATCAAAGTGTTTACAGGTTGGAGGTCCTCTCCTGGCCCACCTGAGCATGGGCCACTGAAGACAGAGGAGCCGGCAATTTGACTGCAGTTTGTGGCCAAATGCCAATCCTGTCTCCTGTTCCCATATCCAGTCTCTGTTCCAAGACACTGAAGATAGTTCTCAGCATATTTCAATCTTCCTCCCAAGCCCAGAATCAGTTACAGCCCTAAATGCAGCTAACACTTGCTCAGTCTCGATCGGGGAAACATTCAGGGCCTTTGCTCAACAAATGGCTGAGAACCAGCCCATGGACAATCTGCTCACCAATGGTGCTTATCTTGTATCTACAATACAAAAACGCCAGGAATTCTTTTGTCCATCCAGTCCTTACAATACCCCACACAAGCTACTCCCATGATCCCACATCCCTTCATTCAGCTATTTCAGGCATCCCAACCTAAACCACTAATAAAGGTTAACATCCCGCAATAAAGGGTGGCATCCAATTGCTGCATAGACTGAGAGAGAACATTCAAACAAGCTAGACATTTGAAAGAAATCCTCTTATCCCTACTGTATCAGCACTATGAGATGTGCATTCCAGTGATAGATCTTCAGACAGCCCTCCCATGCACACTAAACCAGCTAAACCACATTGTATACAACAGCAACCTGGTCCACCATGGGGATGAAGGACTCGGCAGCACCACACACTGACTCTCACAGCTGCTGATACCTTCTCCTTTGTGTTGGCGCTCGGGGATCTCGGGGAAGCTGTAGGTAAGGCGATATGGGTTTTCTTCAGGCGTGTCTGAGCGGAAAGGAAGGGTAGTGAGAGATGAGAAGTGAAGACTCTAAAGGAAAAAGAGACAAGCTGCAAGAAAGAGTTCGCACAGAATGGTTGCAGAGATCACCCACTTGGAAAAGGGAGAGTCACAAAGACTTGAAACGAGCATGAACAGGATGCTGCCAAACAGAGGTGACACACATAACACCACCCCACTATGCCATGACACAATTGAAAGGTGGATGGTACAAGGCTGTGGCAAGAGTGCCACAGTGGATGGGAAGCACTGTTCCGCCAGGGGGGAGGGTGGTGCAACCTGCTGGTCTCATGCCCTCATTCCATGCTTCCTGCCCTTTCAGCCTCTTAAAACTCTTGCAAACCCGTCACATCTGTGCGTCAAACAGTTTCTGCTTCTACAGGAGCGTGAGCAAAATAAGCAGGATTTCGACTTGGAGCCTTTCGTTACATTCCCATAGATTGTAACTCCTCTGCCAAGAACATGCACCAGCCCGTGGTTCCTCTTGCACTGGGCAATGGTTACTTCTGCAAAATCCACAGCAGAAATCCCAGCGGCTACTCAGCGTTTAAAGTGACTCATTGCTTGACTTTGCACTTACTGGCCAGCAGCTCTGTTGTCACTGATGCATGGCAGTCACTTCCTCCAGCAACTAGACAACTACCCCATCCACCTCAGCCCTCCCCACAACTGCATCAAAAGCTCAACATTTTTACCTCGCTCCGCAACTGGCTTCCCTAAACTGTCCAATGTGTTTATTAATAACTTGCTGCTAGTAAACAATCCCTGCTGTTGGATTTCCCAACAACAAGAAACCTCATCAAAGCCATTTACAATTTAAGGAGCGCTTTTACACCAGCTGCAGTCCTTTGCAGAGGAAGCAGCCTTGGCTTGTGCCTGAAGAATGGAGCAGCAAGAGCAAAGGTCACCATTTCCTAAACATAACTCTAGTTAATCACTCCGACACAATGGGGGAAGGTAATCTCTGCACAAACTGGATTCACGGGTTGAAAGGCCACCCTCCCAGGATCAATTTACCTTTGCTGACTTTGTGGATCTGCTTGAACATCGTCTTGTACCAGTCTTTCGGCCTCTCCACATTCTGCAGGTCAAAGAGTACAGAAACGTTGGAAAGAGCATCAAGTGAAGCTCACGTCGGCACCGAGAAAGGAGATGGGAACCAGGCTCACACGTCCTCACCTTGATACCGAGATCCTCCGGTGCAATGAAGGAAGAGTGGGGGATCCGCGGAGACTTCTGGCGCTTGCTGTCCATTGCCCCTCCTGTTTTGACAGTAGTATGGGCTCCTTCTGCAGTTGAGGCGGCTGTGTTCTGATCAATTAATCTATCTGGCACAGAGTCTGGTAAGAAAATAAAGAGCACAAATATGTGCAGTAACAAAAATATTCCAAATTTGCAGCAATGTTTAAATCATTAGGTTGCACAACGCCTAATATGGAAGCAAGTGGAATCATTATTTACCTCTGGGGTTAACCACAGTTTGAATGTAAGCGAATATAGCAGGCAGCGTACGCTGATGTATTTTACTCTCAAGTGACCAAAGCAATTTGGCATCGAGTGACACTCAAGAGTACTTTTCTTTCTGCAGCCATTGAAGACATGTCAAATGCTGCCAATGTGCTGGGTACGGATGTCATCAAGTAGATGATTTTGTGACAGGGAACAAACCCTTTCCGATGGTTCCCTGACACCTCCTCTGCAGGGGCTGCAGGGGTCAGCCAGTGGTGTAGTGGCATCAGCCCTGGACATCAAAGTGGAAGGTCCTGAGTTCAAATCCAGCCAGGTCCCATCCTGGGCAGCAGCAGTATCTGCGCAGAAGAAAGGCCTGGCAATCTACTTCCGCGTCGTGCCACGAAAACCCTACGGACAACTGCACTATCCGTTCGGTCGCCATGAGTTTACAATGACTCAATGGCACTCAAAAACAACATCTGTGTAGAGATGTTTTGATAAATTAGATTCTATTTTATACTATCAGGGCTTGTGTACTATCACTGTCCAATGGCAGCATGGGTTATATTGACTCAAAGTTCACAAAGTTCAAGGGCACTACAGCAAGTTATGAAGCTACATTCAATGAACTGACAAAATTTTAATGTTGACGAACTGCCAATCAACATCTGATTGGATCCATACATGGCTTGGGGCGGAACGTCTAAGGACAGTGGCAGTACCAGTGTCAAATGAACACCTTGAGGAGGAGTTAAGAGTAACTCATCGTGCTATACCCACTTGGTGGACAGGTTTGCCTGCTCCCTCCCAAGCTGCATAATTTGCCCCTATGGACTGTTGATAGAACAGGAGATTTTGGAAAGAAGGAATGAGGGGTTACCCTGTCAACTACCCCTTACCTGACTGGCTGTTCAGTCGCTTCTGTTGTTCTGCTGAAAGAAAGAAAACATGTTATGGATACACATCCCACTCAGAAACAGGGTTTATTCTGCTCACTTTTCCCACTTTGGTTGGGTGTGATGATTCCAAAGACCATCTTACAAGGCTGATTTCTGACACACTCCACATGGCCTCCAGGGGCAATGAATATTAACAATCTGGCCCACTTCAAGCACATTAGCAGCACCACCAGGTTATCTGTCCCCAACAGCTACCAAGACATCATCCGCTCTCTTTAACCAGACTGAACTGGGAAGCCAAGTCTCCTTGCCCATTAACACACCTTTTCAAAAATGGCCAAAGTAAGTGCAGCACAACCAGGAAGAGCCCCATTTTAAGCGGAGAGTGATGGAAGAGCCAATAGGGCAGGAATTATTTTCGTTACTTTCCCAGACATCAATCTACTTCACCATCTGGGGGAGCTATTGACACCCAGTTGCAGACAAACTAACAGATGTCCAGGCTTCACACTTGATTGAACAAAGCCTCCAAGATATTAAAAGCGCCCCTTCACCCATCCCATGAGCTTAAGGGAATGTTGAACAAAATCAAGAAGCCGGAGAGTTAGTCAAAGTTACGCAAAACTGCAGAATCAAGATTCAGACATCTGACCCAGGCAGATACTCCAGTACTGCATTGTTCGTTCAATGATGGAATTTCAAACCTCCTTTGGGTGTTCACAAAGAAACCTCCTCCTCCTCTTGTCGCTTTACCTTGTTCTACCTCAGTGCACTGTGCAATAATCTGACCTGCATGAACAGTATGTAAGAAAAGCTTTTCACTGTATCTCAGTACATGAAACAATTCTAAACCAACACCGATTCAAAAAAAAGACTAATTACCCTCACTCTGGGTTGTTGATCCATGGGAGGGGCACCTAACAATGCTCAGTCCAATGCCATCCCCATGTTCTTTGCAAAGTGAAAGAAGCTTCTGCTGACTTGTGGTCAAGCCTTGGGCATTTGACAAGGAAAGTCAGACCTGACCTTCCTGTCATAGGCAATGGACATTCTATCACTGGCACACGGCACAGCACATCAATATGGTGTCCTAAAGATGGAAATCTGTTAGATGCTGCATTTTATCCCCTTGATCTGTAGCATTACTACACCCACTGATATCCCAACTCATCACTGGTTCTCAGTCCCTATCCAACCCTCTCTAGTTCTCCAATGCTCGTGAAACTGAGTTGGGGCATTTTACCATGTTAAAGTTACTTTAGAAATCTATGGTGCTGGGTGGTTATTTTCCCAGGACTCTGTGTGTTCTTGGTAGGGGAAGGAAGGGACTTCATAAACAAACGAATCCCAAGCTGATCTATGGCCCAAGCCTTTTCTTATTTTTCTTAGTAGACTGGAGGACTGTAGCTGTAACAAGTCACCAGCAGCTGATGAATGGCCTTGACGATTGTTTAAAGAAAGGTTGCTGTATTTGTCACACATACATTGAAAAATACAGTGAAACATGTCATTTGCGTCAAATCAAACCAGCGAGGATTGTGATGGGTAGCCCACAAGTGTTGCGTCATTTCCAGTGCCAACAATGCACTCACTACTCACTAGCCCCAACCATACATCCTTGGAGTGCAGGAGGAAACTGGAGCAGCCAGAGGAAACCCACACGATCAGAGGGAGAACATACAAACTTATTACATATTCATAGAGGCTGCCTGACTTGCTGACTTCCTCCAGCATTTTGTGTATGTTGCCCAAAATTTCCAGCATCTGCAGAATCTCTTGTGTTTGAGGTTTCCTGGGAGAGATCTACCACACACAGTAACTCCAAATGGCCACAGGACTGGGAATGAATATTGTGTCACCAATTACAGTTGAATATGCATCAAAATTATCATCTACCCTACATGAGCTCACACCCCAATGAAAACACTCTAGCACTGTCAATGATTGATGACATAGGCAGCCTATTCTGGTTGCTTGCACTTTGAACTTTCCATCACCTGACCTCTCACCCCAATGACAACAGCTCAGTTCTGGTTGTTGACAATGCCTTGCTTACTCCTCGCTAATAAAGAAGCATACACACTCTACACTCTACTTCATGATTGAATCATTTCTGACCATTAGTCTCCTT
Source organism: Hypanus sabinus (assembly GCF_030144855.1). NCBI lineage: Eukaryota > Metazoa > Chordata > Chondrichthyes > Myliobatiformes > Dasyatidae > Hypanus > Hypanus sabinus. Next base: position 31,630,080 of record NC_082726.1, on the reverse strand, counting down.
ACCTCGATTGTGCTGCAGCAGGACAATGGTTGGATTCACAGATGTGGTGGATGGGTACGCCGAGAACCGGCTGGATGAGGAGAGGACTGGGTGCACTCCAGCACCTTCGATGGACGACACTCCTTCACTTACTCTAGGCTGTGCATCCTTATGGACAAGAGAACACTGAGTGAGAAATGCTCAACGTGCAAGGTTAGAGAACGGCTCCTCCAAGTCCAAAGTTAGCTTACTGATTCCACAATGTTGCCTAATATTGCAAACATCGAGCAATAACTGCTTTCTTCCACCCCATTCCTCGGCCGAAAGCTGCGTCGGGGAAGCACAGACAGGGTGGGAGCCATTCCCAGTGCATGCAGTCCACCTTCCCCAGCAAGACAAGTTCACTTACATAACACCAGAAGTGTGGCGATACTTATGGGCTGCCCTTTGTCCCAACTAGCCTCAATTAGTTGTTAACCCCTCTTGCCCTGAAAAATCCCCAAGCACTAATCCTGTTGTAAGTTACAAATGGAAGCATTCTGCTCCACCCTATCGGTTCATCACTCTCTAGACAACACACTCATCCCTGTCCATTAAGTGAATTTGAAAAAATGCCCTAAGCATTCCTCAGGTACCTGGCTCTCTAGCTTCGTACACTAGTTACTCTTCAACATCTGCTGATGCTTTGAACCCCCCCCCCCCCCCCCACCAATTCAATCTCTCCTTGAGAAGAACAATCCTAGCGCCTCTTACCTGAGCTTTCCTTGGCCTTTAGAGTTAGGTCTCAAGTACAGAAGGCATTGCAGGAAACCTCTAGCTAACTGACCACATGACCAGAGGGGCTGGACTCATCCAGAAGGAGGAGACCAATCTGCTTCTTGTTTATTTATCCACATGGTGATGGATAGCCAGTCAGGAAGCAGCATCCCAGGCCAAGACTCGCTGCCCTGGCACACAGAGGTAATCCCACAGGCAAATTCAGCAGCTCCCATTTCTCCAGCACCTAGGTCACCATTTTACCTCTAACTAAAACACCCTAAAGGATAACAAACACAAGCTTCCAAAATCCATAAACAGTTCCTTCGCTTCTGAGCTTTGGCACCGGTGATTGCTCAGCTGTATAGGAGAGAGCTTTCACCCATTGCTGGATCCAATGTACCATTCCTACCACTTTCAGGCATGTTATTCAATCCTGCCAAGCACATATTAATAAAACAGGCAAGGCATGCACATTCCAGTTGTACACAGTGCGCCAGTATCTAACACTGGGCTTTTAAAATGAGCTCCAGCTACCAGAGGCGAAGACCACAAGCAGTCGATCGCATACACATCATTGCAATTATCACATGCAGTGTCCATGCAAGGCAGCGTGATGGCACAGCAGCTCCAGAGACACCTGGCAAAGGTCAGCGCTGCCCGCCTAAGGCGAGGCAGCGGCACCGAGCAGCTTGCGAAAGGAGGAGATGGTGGATCAGGACTGGTTAATGAAGCACATTAAAGCCCTGCTGATGGAAACCTGTCACAGGCGGCAACGCCCAGCACGCTAACGGCGCCCAGCCGGAACGGGGTAAGCAGCGCAAAGGGGGAGGTTCCACCAGCGCAGCCGCCGCACATGGCCATCGGTTACACGGGTGGAAGGCAAAGCAGGAGCCGGCACAGCTGGGAGGGGCAGGAAGCAACTTCAGAAGTTGGGCCTTACTGTAGGCGGGGGCAGTTCACCAAGCTCGGAGTCCGCGGCACTGTGCAGGTTGGCAGCAGGCAGTGGCAGCGAGGGCACTGGTGGATTAATGGGGGAGGTGGAGGTGGAGGAGCACGGAGACTGGGAGACCCCTTTCTGCAGGTGAGGGGGGATGAAGTCGTCGAGTGTCGGCAGGGTCAGCTGTGCAATGACGGGACGAGATGATGAGGCTCGCTCGGCCGATACCAGGGGTGGCAGAGGCGTGCCGGGGTTCTCCTCTCGCTCGCAAGCTGCGTCAGCAGGGGCTCTGCTGGGCCAAGAGATCACTTCACACTGGGCTAAGGCAGCAGAGAGGTCCTGCAGGGAGAGAGCTTGCATTACTAAGTGAGGCTGCATCAGTCAGCCAGCACATCCAGGCAACACAGTTCTCATTAATCTACTCAGGTGGTGGGAAAAGGCCACAGTGAGAGCAACAGCATCCTATCCAAACCTGGCTGAACCCTCCACCTCTGTCTGTGTGCTCAAGTACTCCAAGCTTCTAACTATGACAAGCAACCAAGCACAGGGTTTAAACGATAAAGTTGCAGATGATGCTTGAGTCCGCAGTCTATCCCCTCTCACTCTAGAACAGAGGGTTTCCCCCACAACCCTCCACTCTGGGGCAATGAGTTTCCCCTACAACCCTCCACCTCCCACTCTGGGGCAATGAGTTTCCTCTCACAACCCTCCACCTCCTTCTCTGGGACAATGAGTTACTGACACTCTTGGGCAGAGAGTCCCTACAACTTCGCCCCTCCCACTTCAGGTCAGAAGGGTTCCCCACAGTCCATTCCGTCCTACTGTAGGGTGGGGGGGGGGTTCCCCACAATCACCTCCAACAACTCTACGTTGGAGTGTTTCCGACAGCCCAATCCTCTTACGCTAGTATAGACAGCGGCGCACGACCCATCTCCTCTCACCAGGGTACCCACACCCCATCCACTTTGGGATGACAAGTCATGACCAGGCTTTCTCCAAAGCTTTGCCCCGTGTCCAGTACTGACATTCATTTAGCGGGTAAGCACACACGCCCCTCCTGATGCATTACACTTGATATTTCACTGTGATTGCGACTGCCACAAAACCTGCTCATATTCTTCCCCGCCAAACAAACAGAGAAAAAACATCTATCGGGGCCACAGAACTCTGGCAGGGCATCCTGAAATATCTTCCACTTTCTAATCTGCACAGTGCCACCCTGATTAACACAGGCAGTAAGCAGGATCTCAGCACAGACTGGAGGTGTCCTTGCATCTTATCCTCCATAATAATAGCATTTGGTTCCGGTTTTATCGCCCAATTTCAGCAGAGCCTCAGGTGCAGCACCGACAATAATCCCCCACACTGCTGTGCAATGGCTTGTGTTCGTTACTCGGTGAGTGGTGTTACCAAGTCCAGGCAGTCACCCTCCAATGCCATTCTAAACCAAAGGCCCGGTGAGCAGTAATGAGGAAAGCCGCATACCTCCGTGAAAAGACAGGGCATGCACCAGTGGGAAACCTTGACGTTTAGGGAGTGGGTTGGGGAACAGTGAGAGGTGCCTTCTGGGAGTGGGCAGACTTCATTGGCGCCATGTGGAAAACGAGAAAACAGCACACACAGAGAGAAAGTTCAATAGCTACCCCACTGCCTTGGTCTGCCCATCGAGGGGGACTCCCTCGAGTGGTGGAAAGAAGCTCAGCTGGTTTCAGAGCAATCACTGTCGTCCTCTCCCGATCCAGCGCTGAATTTCTGCCGAGCGGCTCTGGAGGTGGGTTTACCTGTGGGAGGTCGGGCTGCGCAGTGCTGTGCCCAGCCCTGGGCGGGGAGTCCTGGAGCAGGGGCCTGTGGAGAAGGGGCAGAGGAGAGCTGGCCGTGCTGCTTACGAGCAATGGGACTGTCAGGGCTGAAGCTTCCATGTCCTGGGAGAACTGACAGGGAGAACCACTGGACATAGGGGGAACCGCTCGCCTGGTCAGTGCAATGTACAGATTGCTGACCTTTCTCTCTGGGGTGGGCCTGGTGGCCGGGACACCAAGCCAGCCAGCGGGCTCTGGGTTGGCACCTGGTGGAGGTGCCCAGCACGGTACTGGGGCTTTGTCACAGGGAACAGTCTGGACAGAGAGAGGCGGTTCACCACCTAAGCTGGAGTACAGGGAAGTGCCGGGATGCATGGACACAGGCTCCTCATTACAGGTGCTGGGCTCGGGTCTGATGTGAACATAATCCAGAATCGGGACCGGAGTAAAGTACGACAGCTTAACCTTGTTGGAGGGGCGCCAGGCGAAGCTCTCTTCCCGAGGGGGTAGGGGGACAGGAGGCGGCTGTTCATCAGGTTTTCAAAAAAAAATGCAAATAACACAAAAGAAAATACAAGTTAAAGTAAGCAGGAAAAAAATTAAATCAGAGGAAAATAACTTCTTGATTAACAGTTGCTGAATTACAAACAAAATGAGAGTGTCCAAACAGGCTCCTCCTTGCACTTATGGAGACTTAATTCTCATGTTTATTTCAAATCCCTCCATGATTTTGTTCCATAATCTCTACCAATCCTTTAAACCTTTGCACCTTAGACATCTGCTTCCCTGATTTTATCCTTCTGTTATTGTTCCTCATGTCTTCACTGTGAATTCCCAACTTTTGGAATATTCCCCTGAATCTTTCTATTTCTTTTTTGAACCTCAGAAGTTTTCATTTAACACTAACAAACTTTTGACACACAGCATCGCATATGGCTTGGTGTCAGCGATCCGTGTAATAATATTTCTGTGAAGCACTGTGTTATCTGATACATCTAATTCATACATGTTCTGATCTCCTTGTTAAATACCAATCAATTCCAAATAATTGCTGCTCTAAGATTAACAGATCTGAGAGCATAAATCTATGTACCTGAGGCTGTGTCTTGTGGTCGCTTGGCAGATTCGGTCGCACACTGCGAAATCCTTTGGCTGCCAGTGACGAGGGGACAGCTTCTCCATTAGGTTCGCCAGTTGAAGGTGGCATCCAACCATCTGTACCAGTCAACGGCACAAGGCATTCAAAGTCAGTGCCAAGAACTCTTAACAAAGGATTAGAATAGAGAAAAGTCTGCTCTCTCCTACCTGTCTCTGAACTGGACAACTCAGCGCCTGCATTTTAATAGACAACAAGAGAAAAGAAAAACACAAGAGGGAGAGTTACTCACACGGTGACCAGCCTGGTGGCAGAACCAAACGCAGCCAGACATTTCACATTCATGACAAAATCTTTTCCGTGGGTGCTGGCTCGAACTGAGCCGTTTGTTACCATAGAAACTCATTCTAAACTCGATGCCCTTGCAATCTCTGACCCCTGCTTCCACAATATAGTATTGATCCACAGAAAAGAAGGCAACCATTGTTCCAAGTCTCTACTATTCACTTATGCAGACAAAAACCAAAAGTCAAAATAATTTGCATCGTCCACTGATGTCTCACGGCAGAGCAAGATGGGAACTGTCACAAATAGTGAAATATGAACAAAAAAATTAGCGTTGTGGAGGCAGAGAGTGAACAAAGTAACCCTTCAGAATATTCTGGGGAGAATTGACCAGAGTGAGAGGAAGTTAGAAAAAATCCTGGAAAATTAAAACTTTTTTCTTAAAAATGATCACAACAAAACCACAATACCCAATCAACTTCAAACAAATCCATTAGATAAATAAAGATCAGCCGGTTAAAGGTGAGGGAGAGTGAGTGTGGGAGAGAGTGGGAAAGTGTGGGAGAGGGTGGGAGAGAGTGGGAGAGGGTGGGAGAGAGTGGGAGAGAGTGGGAGAGAGTGAGAGAGTGGGAAAGTGTGGGAGAGGGTGGGAGAGAGTGGGAGAGAGTGGGAGAGAGTGAGAGAGAGTGGGAAAGTGTGGGAAAGTGTGGGAAAGTGTGGGAGAGAGTGGGGGAGTGCGGGAGAGAAAGAGTGGGAGAGTGTGGGAGAGAGAGTGGGGGTAGGTGGGGGAGAGTGGGACTGTGACTGTAGGGATAGAGTGGGATTGGGAAAGGAATTATTTTCGTCGAGTGTCTGAATCAGGATTGAGAGTGCAGAGAGATAACTAGTATAAAGGGGAGGGGAGACACAGGTGAAGGATGGACAGAAGGAGACAGGTAGAGATGGAGAGGAGTGGAGTTGGGAGATCGAAGCAGGCTGGTGATTGATGTGAACAGACAAAGAAAACAAAAAAAAAAAAGAGGAAAGGGCAGATGGAACCAGGTAGAAAAGGGGAGGGTGAAGATGGAGACAGGTGCTGGAGGGTGATGAACTCAAGCACAAAGGCTGCCAGTGCTGGAATCTGTACAGAAAATGACAATGGGAACCATTACAGGAGAGATGAACGGCAGATGGAACCAGGTGGGGGAGGCAATACGCTGGGTAAAGCATGTGGGCAGTATGTGGGTAGAACCAGGGAGAGGGAGGCAGTACGGTCAGGTCAGTTTTCTGCTCTTGGTTCCAGCATCAGCTGTCTGTTGTCTCTGAATTCCATTGTATACACCCATGCAAGTAGCTAAAAAATCCAGTCCGTGTGGAACTGTGGCAGTTAGGTAGAGAGTTTGGCTTGAGATAACTTTGAAGAAAGTTCAGTCCATACAAAAGATCTTTGTTCTGTCCAGGGACAGCTATGGCCTGTATGGGATCCAGACCCAACAATATGGTCACACTTTCAAGGTCCTCTCCTACGGCCTGGCATGGGCACTTTCTATTTTGTGTGTGCTCATTACAACAATGACAGACATCACACAGGCAATGGGTAAGAAAAATCAGGGAGCGGGGAAGAAGGAGAGAGGGAAGGGATGAAGGTGTTTGAGGAAAATTCAAATCTTGAGAGTTTACAGCTCTTGGGGGGGGGGAGAGGAGGGGGGGGGGGAAGAACTCAAAAGGAAATGTGTCAACAGAAAAGGCTTTTCCAACCAGTGCCAGGAGCAGTGCAGTGTTACCTGGTGGACAGGTGAGTGAGAGCTGTAAGCAGGTATTGGTGTTGTTGTACTCTAAACAAACTGCAGTGAGACAAGGTGATATGATCCTGACCCAGATGGAGCAAAAGGCTCCCAAATTCTTAAGAGCTGCTCGTTTAAGGGAAAGTTCCACCAAGACTACGATCCACTTGCAATGAAAAATGGGTTCAAATCACCTCCAACTCCTGCTGTTAATCATTTTCTAATGACTCTTGGATTAGGTCAGAAGTCAAGAGCGCTTTCCAGTGAGTTAGTGGGGCACCCCAGAATCACCATCTAATCGAACACATCTGATGTCCTGAACTGGCATGGTTAAAACCCACAAACTACCCGAGCAGTGCATTGGGCAAATGAGCCACAGAGGTTCTGCAGGCAAACAACAGAGGTAGCTCCTTACTGTCTTTGCTGGGCAGTGGCTGGGGATCCAGGTTTAGTGACGCATCAGTCTCCAGAGGTTCCATGTAGCCTACCGTAGTCCGCATGGTTACCGATCCTTTCCCCACGCTGACTTTCGCCGGGTCAGCTTCTGGAAGGAGAGAAGTGGTATTACACTGGTCCCGCCTCATGGCAACGACAGGCCAGGAAAGCAGAGGTTTTTCCACACCACCCACGTCTAAGGGAGCAAGAGGATGGGCGAGGAGCCACTGCCCGTGCTGGAAGTTGGCACTGTAGGTAGTGGAGCTGGCATAATCTGTACATGGCTAAAGACTAACACTGCAGGCTTTGATAGGTAAATTAGTCAGGAAATAAAACGAGGGTATGTCATTGCAATGGGTGTTTGTTAGCCCGCAATGGCTGCTTCGAGTTCCCACTCTGAGTTGCTTCCTCAGTGTCACAACTTGGAAGCCCTCTTCTCCAGGTGCTGACCCTTCAAACTCATGACCTGCAGGTTGGTTCTCTTCCCAGAGCACCACATCCTTCATTACATTTGCCAAGTCCTCTCCCTTTTCGCTGCTATTTATTAATGAGATCCATGTGATTACAAGTACTGTGCAGCTTGAACATCAGGTATGGTGGTATGACATTCATGTATCTCATCAGATTAATAATCCAGGGGAGAAGAGATTAATACTACCAAGCCAATTTGTAGATTTGAATTCAATTTAAACATTTGGACACGTTTTAAAATAAGAGACCACAAAGTTATTGGATTTTATTAAAAACTAAACCCTCAGATAAGGAAATTCACATTCCATTGCCCAATCTGATCTACACAGGACATGTTCCCCTTGCTAATATGGTCACTGCTAGCTAACCCCTAGAGAGGCCCAGCAGATGGTGGCAATGAAGGGTGAGTAATAAACAATAGCCTCACCCTTCATACCCTTCAGCTGAACATAACCCCAAATTCTTCATGGGAAAGGCTAGCACAAAGCAAAAACTGAAGAATTTCCTCCCTCAATCTCCCTTAAAAGGTTAACATTCTGCTAAAGGATCCAAGACCTGAAGGACTAACTAACACTGTTTCCATCTCCCCAGCTGCTGCCCAACTGCTGATGATTTCCATAATTATCTCTGTTCAATGCTCGAAATACACTTTTTAAGAGTTCACATGGTTTGATATCAAATTTTGCTTAAAGGTTTCCAGTGAATACTGGGACATCTCATCCACAGATGGAAGACTCATTCTGATCAAAGACAGAGTTTCCAATCATACTGTACGTTACACTACACCCAAATCCTAGCATTCTTGACAGAAGGCCAATGAGCGAACTTTGAGCCCACAATTCTATAAAATTTTGGTTATGCCACATCTGGAGTATCAAATTCATTTCTGGTCACCCCATTACACAAAGGATGTGGAAGCATTGAAGAAGATGCAGGAGAGGTTTAACAGGATGCTACCTGGAAAAGAGGGCACGTACTATAAGGAGAGGTTGGACAAACTTGGGTTGTTTTCTCTGGAGCGGAGGAGGCCAAGAGTAGGCCTGATAGAGGTTTATAAGATTATCAGAGGCATAAATAGAGTCAATAGCCAGTATCTTTCTCCCCAAAGTTGAAATGTCCAAAACTAGTGGACATGCGTTTAAGTTAAGAGGGAAAGAGCTCAAAGCAGATGTGTGTGGGACAAGATTTTATTTTGCATTTTTTAAAATTAAAATATAAATGTAAAACACACACACACACACACACACACACACACACACACCACTCTCCCCCCCCCCCCCCCACACCCATGGGTGCCAGGTATGTGCTGTCAAATACAATCAAGGATTTAAGAGGCTCTTAGGTAGCCACAAGAATGTGGAAAATGGTGGTATATGGCCATTGTGTAGGCAGAAGGAACTTGGCGTTATTATCTTCATTAGACTGCCACATCATGGGCTGAACAGTGTCTTCCTGTGTTCTGCCATCTATGCTCTTAACCCCCTCAGTATAATGGAAGCAGTCTGATAACAAGTCTAAGGAGAGTTTTACACTCTGCCAACAGCAGAGAATAGAGTAAAAATTAAATCCATGAAGCAATGATAAGACTCTAAAGGGGTTTTTATCTTGCTTTGAAGGCTCTGCAGTTACTAGAAGAGTCGAGGGTATAAAGGGAACAGATATTTGGAGTGTAAGCACAGTCATCCCCTGCTCCCTGCACCAGTACATTTCCCATTGACCTGTCCTCATCAGGCAGTCAAGGAACCAAGATACTTCCTAGTAATTCACTGGGGTCTACACCAATAGTAGACCATATTCTTCCTTTGTCCAAGGTAATAACTAAGCTTATAAAGATCTGGTGAGAACAGCAAAGCATAATTATAGAGAATGAGCAGGCAGCAACTCATCAAATATAATGCTAACAGTACAAACTTCAGATGTTGGGAACCTGTGATGTTAGTCAGTGATTGTCTGGCAGCCATGAAAACACCAACAGCTGCACAACTTTACACAATTTGCATTCTTATTAGTGGATGAGTCCATTGTTCAACCGAGTGGATTCAGAGATTTTCAAGCCTCTTGGGCCCTCCTCGACTGTACTATCCCAGTTTCCCCACACACCCCACCCTCCTGCAACTCCTCTCTCACAGATCCACAGACAAGAGGGTCAAGGGAAGGAGAAACGCTCTCAGTCCACATGCGTGTAAATCGGGAACACAACCCACCTCGCTCCTCAGCCCAGCCAGCGGCAAGGTCAGTGCTCAAAGGCCAGCTCACGCCCTTTTGCCAAAAGAGCTTAATTACCCGTAGGTCGCTACAGCTCGGCTGAGCAATGGATAGTTACCTAGCCAACTCAGGGTTCCAGAAATTCCACCTAGTTGACTGAATAACTTTGAACTGATCAGTTGTGCACACACACCAGAATACCAATGCTCTTTCGCCCAATCCGTTTGCTCGACCAGGTCAAAGGTCTGACAGCTGAGATTTCATGCCCTGGTGTAATATGTGACCCGGAGCTGTCGAAAACCCAAGAGCCTGGAAAGCAGATGGCTTAGAGATGAGATGTTAAGGCATTCTGTGAGAACGATGAGAATGTAAAAGCAGCTGGGGAGAAGGGTGAGAAAGAGGAGCAGCCAGTGGGGTTGGGGGTGGGGGGTGAGAGGTTAACCCCGAGCAAGAGCATGGTGCAACCTTCCACCGGATGTACCTGTCGCCAGCAGAGTGTCGGGATAAGCGTTCAGCCTTGGTGTGGGGTGAACTCTGATGGTGGAGACAGCCAGCCCAGGAAGTGAGCTCTCCACTGCTGCGGAGAGAGGAAATAAAACACACCGCTTGTCCTCAAAAAGGCCGCAGCCTGACGTCACGGAGCCGCCATTGGTTAGTGAGAAACCGCGCATGGCACAACAGGACCAGGCAGAACACTGCAGACACGATGGAAGGACTCGCAAAGAGCAGCAGGATGACTCGAGAACAACAGAAAATCTGCAGATGCTGGAAATCCGAGCAACACACACACACACACACACACACACAATGCTGGAGGAACTCAGCAGGCCAGGCAGCATCTATGGAAAAGAGTAGTCGATGTTTCGGGCAGAATGCCTTCCTGATGAAGGGTCTCGGTCCAAAAAGTCAACTATACTCGTTTCCATCGATGCTGCCTGGCCTGATGAGATCCTCCAGCATTTTGTCTGTGTTGCTAAGAGAATCGAGGTACATTTCAACTGGCTAATGGGAAGCAGAGGAGACACACTCAGGGCTACGGCACAGACATCTGCTGCAGCAGTCCTGAAGAGCACGTCCAGACAGGTTGGGCACAACTGGCATCCCACACAAGATATCTATCTTGGGTACAGCTGCAGAGTCACAGTTACAAAACAGGGAATCTGACCCTTCAGCGCATTGACTTATGCTCACCGTTACACGAACCCACGCCATGGCCATTTCATTCTCCCCATATTTCTGTCACCTCTCCCCCGGTTACAGCACTCACCTACGCACTCAGGGTAATTTATAGCAGCCAATTAACCTACCGAACTGCACATCTTTGGGAAGTGGGTGGAAACTCACGTGGTCACAGGGAGAACATGCAAACTTCACACAGACAGTGCCACAGGTTGGGATCAAGTTCAAGTTTGTCATTGAACCATATACAGGAACACCAGCCAAACAAAACAGCGCTCCTCTAGGGCCAGGGTGCAATACACAGTACTAACTGTTACAAACAATACACAAAGCACGTAATTATGATAGCAGAAAAACATACATTTACAAAACTTAATAACATTTTAGCTCTAATCCTTGAGTGTCCTGGCCTGTAGACTGGTGCATGGATATTGCCCTGCAGCCATGTTTCTGCAAGGTGAATCCACAGCAGGTCTTTGTTTACACGACTACAGCCACAGACTAATACAATTCAGCTTGTCTTACCGGGAGTGAACACTGGAGGGCAGCATCGACACGAGTGCCAGCCTCAACCCAGTACAAACTCTAGCGTCACACAGCCAGCTCTAGCAACCACAACAACAGGCAACCCCGAACCACAACTGAGGCAATACAACTCCCCTGCTGCCAGTCTTGAACCAGTGAATCATACTGGCAGTATTCTACATTACCAACATCCAACAGCACAAGAAAACTGTCCAAGGTAAACATTTCCACCATGGGTTGGATCGCACACTGCCTGAGTCACTGAAGCAGACTACAGTGCACGATAAATTCAGCTCGATCGCTATCCAGCAACTCGTGGTGGGGTAGACCTGCCGTACATAATGCTCTTAATATCCAGCAGTGTCTTGCGATTGTAAAAGAGATTGTAAAAGTTTCACCAGATTGATTCCTGGGATGGCAGGACTTTCATGTGAAGAAAGACTGGATCGACTAGGCTTATACTCACTGGAATTTAGAAAATTGAAGGGGGGATCTTATTGAAATGTATAAAATTCTAAAGGGATTGGACAGGCTAGATGCAGGAAGATTGTTTCCGTTGTTGGGGGAGCTAGAATGAGGGGTCACAGTTTAAGGATAAAGGGGAAGCCTTTTAGGACTGAGATGAGGAAAAACTTTTCACACAGAGAGTGGTGAATCTGTGGAATTCTCTGCCACAGGAAACAGTTGAGGCCGGTTCATTGGCTATATTTAAGAGTAAGTTAGATATGGCCCTTGTGGCTAAAGGGATCAGGGGGTATGGAGAGAAAGCAAGAACAGGGTTCTGAGTTGGATGATCAGCCATGATCATACTGAATGACGATGCAGGCTTGAAGGGCCGAATGGCCTACTCCTGCACCTATTTTCTATCTTTCTCTGTTTCTAAAGGATGACCAATTGCACCTTTGTTTGGACCCAGAGAGGCCGCTGTGTTCAAGCGTGCCACCATCTTGTCGCAGAGCTGTGAAGTGCGGCTCTACTAACTGCACCATAACGTTCAGACAGGGGTCAAATATAATGCAACTGATGAGCCCACTAGCTCTCTTTCCACCTGCTTGACCACCCCATCTCCACCACTAAAGACTCTGGTGACTGATCCCCAAACCTGACGCATCGCCCCGTGGCCGGCTGTCAACCCAAGTCAGCGTGACCTATTTGCCCTTAGAGCCTCAGTGAGTTCAGGAGTTTGGGGACTGGAGTGACCCAGCAAGGCAATAAGATAATAGATTCCTTGTGGGACAAGTGTGTTCAAGGCCCAGGCCAATGGAAAACTGGGATCTCCCAAGGTCATCTGCTCCATCACACCCCCACCCAAGAACATTGCTCCGGGCCAATTCCCAACATTTGGAAACCTGTGGTTGGGAATCAAGTCTCTGTACATTTCTAAAGGTAGAGGGAGGTGGATACCTAACAAGCAAGTAGAGTGAAAGTGGAAAATGGAAAATTCTGAATAGCAGGGAAGCATGAGGGCCCAAGTGGCCTATTCCTGGTCTTAATTGCACATTTCTACACAGCTCTCTCTGGCGACTGAGCACTCATCAAAGGTCATACATCACAGAATCAGGCCCTTCGGCCCAACTCATCCATGCTGGCTCGATCCGTGAGTCCCACTTCCCTGCATTTAGCCCAGATCCCTCTAAATCTGGGAAGTTATTTTGCCTAAAATTTTAGAACGGGGTCTCTCCTCCTGCAACACCCCTCTACTCCTCTTGACCCTCTAACTCCCCAGTACACACACTGGCCAGAATTCCAAAAAGACTGGCAATCTTGGCCCTGAAGACATTGGTTCTGACAGAGGGGACATGCCTTAGGAGGGGTGAGGGTGGTGGTGAGAGGGGAAGAAATGAGGAGGAAGAATGACCAGTACCTGGTTCGAGCTGCTGCCGGTTTGCGGGAAGCCCGTTCATGATCGTCTCGGAGATGGTGATCTCATGTTCTGTAAGGAGGAAACAGCTGCAGTGAGATGGGGAAGGGTGCATGTGACTTCACTCAGTTCCAGGAGCAAAAGACTGCTGGGGATCGAGTGAATTCTGGAAACAGCCAAGTGTTCCACTGCAGATCGACACTGTCAAACACAGGGCTCCTTCCCATCATCTCCTCTTCAGTACCATCTCTGTTGGTATGGCACAGGCCCTTCAAAATCCCCAGCTCCATACCAACCATCAGTACCAATCCCATTTCCCCACCACGCAGTCCACACCCTTGTCTGCCTCAGTGATTCAAGAACTCATCTGGAAGCTTCTTAAATGCTGCAAGAGTCTCTGCCTCCACTAACCCCTCAGGCAGTGGAGTTCCAACCACCTACTGAGTAGAAAAAAAATCTTTCTTAAATCTCCCCCCCCCCAAACCTGTTAATCTCCACCTTATATCTAAGCCCCCTATCTATCATGGGGAGTGTATCTTACTATTTCTCTTAAATACACTCAGCTGCTACTTTATTAGGTACCTCCTGTACCTAATTAAGTGGCCACTGAGTGCATGTTCGAGGTCTTCTGCTGCTGTAACCCATCCACTTCAAAGGTTCGATGTGTTGTGCATTCAGGGATGCTCCTCTGCACAGTATTGTTGTAATGCGTGGAGATTTGAGTTGCTGTCACCTTCCAGTCAGATCGAACCAGACTGACCATTCGTCCTCTCTGATTAACTAGGCAAGTCTGCCACTCACCAGGTGGTTTTTGTTTGTCTCTGTAAACTTTAGAGACTTTTGTGCATGAAAATCCTAGGAGATCAACAGTTTCTGAGATACTCAAACCACCCACCTGGCACTAACAATCATTCCACGGCCAAAGTCACTTCGATCACATTTCATCCTCATTACGATGTTTGGTCTGAACAACAACTAAAGCTCTTGGCCATGTCTGTGTGCTTTTATGTATTAAAAAATGCTGCTAGTTTTGTTTTGCATTAACAAGCGTATGTACAGGTGTACCTAATAAAGTTGGTACACTTTATTTTACATACCTCCATCAGGTCCTATACTCATCATCCTGCACTCTATGAAAAACCCAGCAGCTCCAGTCTCCACTTATGACTAAGTCTTTTCAAACCAAGCAATATCCTGCTGAATCCCCTCCACACTCTCTCCAGCACAGACACATTCTACCTTTAGAGTGCTGATCAGAACTGCACAGGGTATTTCATGTACAGCCTGAGCAGCGTTTCATTATAGATTATTCAAGAATTTTTTGATTATATTTTCTATGCCCCACTTTATAAAGTAAACACCAATTTGCCTTCTTCACCACCTTATCCAACTGGGATATTGGAAATTGGATATCAAAGTCCCTCAATATTCCATACAGTCCTGCAGTTCATGAGGAATGGCCTGCCCAGAATTGATTTTTCAAAATCTATTACCCTGCATTTATCAGTATTAAATTCTGCTTTTGCTCTACCCAATTTACTAACAGAACAAAGAATTAACCAATTCTCAGGTTAATGCAAAAGTTCCCCCGTCACTAAGGCAGTTTTTCTGCATGTTTGGTTCCAGACAGCCTGTGCTTCCAGTGCAGCCCACTTCATTCCAGGGGCACCCAAGACTCTGCAAGCGCTGGAAATCTTGAGCAACACATGCAAAATGCTAGAGGAACTCAGCAGGTTAGGCAGCATTTACAAAGGAAAATAAACAGTCAATGTTTTCTGATGAAAGGTATTGGTCTGAAATGTCAGCTGCTAATTTCCTTCCGCAGATGCTGCCAGACCTGCTGAGTTCCTCCAACATTTTGTCTGTGTTACCCACTGGCCATCTGGCACAGGTAGGGCTGCTGAGCCGGGTTAGAAAACATGGCCAGTGTGTGAAATACGAGTTTTGTACACTATTTCAATTGGTCTAGTAACACATTTGGCAAAAGCAACAGGGAGATGAGAGAAGCAAAGCTATTAAACATCAAACTGCTGAGAGCTGGAACGCATTCCCTGAGGGCGATGATAGCAAATCCAACAATAACTTTCTAAAGGAAATTGGAGATTAAGCTTTCAGCAATTAACACAAGGCCACAACAAAAGGGCAGTACAATGGGAGTAACTGGATAGTGCTTCCAAAGAGCCAGCACAAACACAGAAGGCTGAATGGCCTCCTTCTTCGCTGCTTTGCAAATGACTGCAAATGGCAGAAGAGGATGCAATACAACAGGAAACAAAATAATCATCACCATTCAGTCAAGAATATACTAAACAAAGCGAACAAAGTTCCCTTCATTCCTACTAAGGCAACTTCATAGTGGCATCTTACCCCATCAGTCTATCCTCATATGTAACACGAGTACTGGCAGCTATTCAACTGCAGGTAGCTTCTTCTGTACAAGTCTTCCACTCTATTTTTGCTCTTATTTCTTACGTTAATCTCCCCATTAATTCACAGAGATGTAGACATTCATGAGGTCAAACACCTTCACAAATGTGAAATGTCAGAAATATACAGGCAAGTCAGCAGATTTCTTGCCTTCAATGTTCCACTGACTGTGCTTATTGTTTAAGAGAGAGATGGGAGTATTGTTTTGTCTTTCTCTGAACTGAAGGAGAACAAGGAAGAATGTACAGAACTGGATCTGGACAAAGATTTTTTTTTAGCAAACGTCTTCACTTTCTTTTTTGTTTTGTTTCTGTCTTGGTACTGGAGAATAATTCAAGGACCACACTGTCCAGCCTCAATGGGTTTGAATCATGAACCGACAGTATGCTTCTGATGAAGCTCACGGATAGAAGTTCTGAGTGTTTAATGTATTCAGTGAAGATTAACAGCTCTCCCTTTCCATTGATTCTTGTCATCAGATCAGCCTCACCGCTGAATCCAGGGTAACACACACAAAAAGCAAGTCAGACAACATCTAGAGGAAAATGAACAGTCAACATTTTGGGCTAACACCTTTCATCAGAGCCAGTCCTGATTAAGGACCTCAGCCTGAAATGTCGACTGTTCATTTCTCTCCATGATGTTGCCTGATGTGCTGAGTTTCTCCAGCACTTCATTTGCGTTGCTCCAGGTTTCTGGCATCTAGTCTCTCCTATATCTACATCATCCAGGGTGATCCTTCTTAAACCTCCCAGGCCCAGTGTTTGGAATGACACGGCAAGATCATTTGGGTGCTTGCCTTACGTAGGTAGTACTGATCTGATCAAGAAGATGAATGGCTCTTTCCATCTAGATTCCCCAATCACTGGTCTAATTCTTACACTGAGCCACCACATCCTTGAACCTTCAAAAAGGGTTAATAACCAAAGATTTTTATTCAACATGGGCAAAAGGATGTTTCCTCTTGTGAGATAAGTTTAAACCTGGATCCACCAAATGAAAATGAAGACAGGGATGAGGCACAAATTTTTCCCTCGGAGATCAGGAGTTGGAAGTCTCTTCCTCAAAGGACAGTGGAAGGGTGGAGACTCCTGGGGTTGAATAGCCTACCCCACAAATGTATCCATATGTGAGGACAGAGCCCAATAAGCTGCCTAAGAGAGAAAGGAATACTTGAAAGAGACAAATGAGTTGAGTTAAGAGGATACTCACATGGAACACTGACAGCACAGACCAGTTGGGCTGAATGGCCTGTTTCTGCAGGTAAGATTCAATGGAAGCATATCATGGTCTGACTCTAAAGGAGGACGTATTCAGTAACAACTGCCAGCTTATGCCAGGTTTGAACTCTGCACCAGACCAAAGCCTGTCACAAATCTCCAACGCTTACAGGGTGAGAGAGGAAGATGCCAAACACCCAACTCTGCCACTGGGGAACCTCTGGCCACAGAGCAGTGTGAGGAATGGCATCGGAGGTGATGCCAAGAACGGGAATGGTTTTTACACATGACACCAGAGGCGGCAGTGGTTTCACAGACAATGACAGATGACACTGAGGAAGACAGCGGTGTTACAAAGAAGTAAAGATGATACTGGGCAAAGAGTTGGTTCCACAGATGGGGAGAGATGAGGCCAGGAATGGATTTAAACATCAGGATGAGAATCTTAAATCAGCATGGAGGGCCCTGAGTTTGATGTAGGTCAGGAGGCAGCAAACATTGGGCTCAGCTGATGTGCACTAACAGCAGAGACATGCTTGTTGAAGTTCAGAGGATGAAGGACTGAGGAGATCCAGGAAGCTAGAGTCAGTCAGTGGTGGGTTCCGACCTTCGCTCCCAATGTGCAGGTTCAGGAATGTATTCCCACAGTGTTAACATCCTCGCTCTCTGGACACCACTTGCATCAGCCAAGGCAGAACTCTGGGAGCTGGACAGCAGTGTGTGACCAGTCAAGGAATGTCATCGCACACACGACAGCCAGATGGGCCTTTTCAGATGTAACACTGGCTCAGGTTCAAGCAGCTGCCTCCCCCCTGCCCAGCCCTTGAGCAAACAGCTTCATATAAATCTCCTGCCACGATCTGTTCCAAGTGGCAGGATGAGGAAACACAACGTGGCTCGATACGCTGCAGCAGGTCACTTAAGGGTGGAAGATGGCAAATGGACAGCGATTTAAATCTGCCTGAACTAAGTGTGACCTTTTCTTACAGCAGGCACTCATAAGCCCTCTTATTGGGCTACCACAGGCAACCTACCCTCCAGTATCTACTGCCTACCGCTGAACAGATAGCTGCTATCCTCAATACCAGTTTCGGTAACTCGCCATCGGGGAGCGAGACCGGGCTATGGTAGAAACAGTTTGGAATTCATTCTGAAGTCTGAGAAGTGGATCGTAGTGATGCCACGGTGCAGCAAGGAGGAAAAGGGATACAAATCTAATCAATAAAATGCCATCCCTCCCGACAAAGAATTTATAGTTTAATGCAACGGAGGCAGCATCACGTCATATCTCATCAAGGAGACAATTAAAAGTATTTTAAGAACTGGTAGCCTCTGATGGAGTCCTGTGCTGGGTGGGTGAGGGTACGGGTGATTTGTGGGAAACACTAAGAATATGAAGAGAGAAAAGTAAGCTTCAAGGCTCTGTCATCAGACCACAACACACTGCTGGTTGCCAAAGGACAGCGGACTTGGGCTAGACAACCAGCAACATTTACTATCTCAGTGAAACCTCCTGAATGTTGAAAGCCCTCGACAGAGAGGATGTGGGGAGATGTTTCTTAAGGTGGGGGAATCTGAGACCAGAGGACACAGCCTCAAAATGAAGAGATGCCCAGTTTGGAGAGAGATGAGGAGGGATTTCTGTAGCCAGAGAGAGCTGAATCTGTGGAATTCATTGCCAGCAACAGCGGCGGAGGCCAAGTCATTGGGCTTTCCATTTTACCGTGATACTGAGTCACGTCAACTGCAGAAATTCTCTGATGGCTCAGCAATAGTTGGGTGTATAAAGGGAGGACCGGAAGATCAACACAGGCCCCTGGTGGAGGACTTTGTCAAATGGTGCGAGCTGAATCATCTGCGGCTCAACATCAGTCAGGCAAAGGAGATGGTGATGGACTTCCGGAAAACTCAGCCTGCACTGACCCCTGTTACTACTGATGGTGAGGAGGTGAATGTGGTGAGGGATGCACCTGGCTGACAGACTTGAGTGCAGCACCAGCGCACATGTTGTGTTGAAGAAGGGCCAGAGTCTCCTGAGGAGACCGAGGTCCTTTGGAGTATGCAGGCAGATCCTTCATGTTCTACTAATCTGCTGTCACTAGTACAATCTTCTACGCAGTGATATACTGGGGCAATGGCATCAACACAGGTCATGCCAAAAGGCTCAGAAAACTGATTAGAAAGGCTGGCTCTGTTACAGGAGTCAAACTGGACACACTGGAGGCTGTGGTAGAACAAAGGACCCCACAGAAAACCCTGACGGTTCTGGACAATGTTTCTCACCCTCTGCATGCCACCTTGGCTGCACAGGGGAGCACTTTTAGTAATAGATTAAGACTAATGCATTGCTCCAAAGAGCAATACCAGGTCATTCTTACCCTCGGCCATTAGGCTCTACTAAGAGTCAACCTATAGCCAGGGAAGTAATGACCCCTTTTGTATTGGTGGGGTCGTGACTGTCACGTGACAGTACTGCCCACTACCTGGTCGAAAGGCACGCCACCTGCCAATCAAGGTTTGACCCCTCCTCGCCCATCAATGCACAC
This sequence comes from Hypanus sabinus, assembly GCF_030144855.1. NCBI lineage: Eukaryota > Metazoa > Chordata > Chondrichthyes > Myliobatiformes > Dasyatidae > Hypanus > Hypanus sabinus. The sequence continues at coordinate 31,610,593 of NC_082726.1, read as the reverse complement.
CTCACCATTGGGCCCCTTTAATGGGAGGTAACCTATTGTCCGGTTGTAATGGAATTCACTATTACTAAGCGATTGTTGTTGTTGTATAATACTCTCCACTGTTCTTTATACATCACTACAGTATGGAACCCAGTGCAGTCTCAAGTTAAATACAGAAACCGAAAGCACAAGCTACTAGGTTCAAGGATGGCTTCTACTCAGTCTTATAACACTGTCGAACAGTCTCCTAGTATAATGAGATGGATTCTGGACCTCCCCATCTAACTTGTCTTGGCCTTGTAGCCTGTTGCCTGCCTTCACTGCACTTTCTCTAGAACCGTAACCGCACTGTGTTTTCCCTTGTGCTACCTCAGTGCACTGATCTGATGAAATGATCTGTGTGGATAGCACACAAATCAAAGTTTATCTCTGTACCTCAGAACATGCGACAATCATAAACCAGTTTACCAATGAATTAAGATGGTCTGGAGTTTGACTGTGCGGCCCTCCTAAATTCAATATCCTGTGGCACTTGCGAAGCCTTTCATAATCACATCAAAAGGATGAGGGCAATTATCTAGATTAATTCTGAGCTGTTCTCATACCTGAACTCATGGCGATAGTTGAGTTTGTCTTCTGAACTTCAAGACTCTCGTCCCTGTAATACAAAGAAAGTAATGACGATCAAAACCAATCTGCTTGCAATCTTTGCAGAGACATTTGAAGCCACAGAGACTGGCAGGAGCACCACCCCCCAACCCCACTCCCGTGTGGCTTAATAATGATGGGACTCATCGGTACATTCAAATGCAAGTCTCTTAACCCTTTCACAGCCTGTGCACAAAATCATGGAGTCAGAAATATTGAACACAAGAGGTTCTGCAGATGCCGTAAATCCACAGCAACAAATCCAAAATGCTGGAGGAGCTCAGCAGCATTTTAACCTGTTGAGTTCCTCCAGCATTTTGTGTTTCTTAGTCAGATATGTTGTTAGGTACAGCTCTAATACTGGGAGATGTTGCAGCTGTTCTGTAAGCAGAGCTTCAGTAAACCCAACAAAGGACTGGTTCATCTGATTTAACACAAGAGGCAAAATACTGCAGAAATTCCCATTCTCCAAGAAGATATTCCTTGCCCAATCTAAGTACCCCTCTCTCATTCACTCAACTAAGATGCTGGAGGTTAGGTGGTAATTTGAACCAAGTTACTTCTTATTTCTAACAGAGCATACACAGGATAAAGCAAGAGTTTCTGCTCTGTATGTCTATTAACATACTTTGTACATTGAGGCAATTCCCTTTCAGAGACAGACTGTCACTAGAATTATTACTCCCAAATAATATTACAATGTTAGCCAAACAGCTAGACATGAGGTACAATTCTTAGAGGCTTGCACCCCTTTCTAAATACGCCACAAGTTTTACTTACAGATACACAGACACTCACACACTCACAAGATTTGTATTTTATCCTTCTACTTCCTCAGTACATTGTCCCGACACACTAAGGCATAATGGATAATGGAAATTTAAGATACAGAATAAAAATCCACTCTAATCTGAAAAAAAATAAACCTACAATACAGAACAATAACATGTTTTGTTCTTTTTCGCCCAGGGTTTATTACAGAAAATTGCCACACAGACAGATTTCTAGGAACACAACTCCTCTGTAATTAACTGCATTTAAAGGTTTACTAGTTACTGTGATTCCAACCTAAAGATCTTTGATTTGAAGACAGCAGACATCGTTAGAGTCAAGGTAATACCACAAGAGCACAAACTTACCAAGTGCCTGTCCATACACTGAGAGGGGAGTAGAGATGCACTCTTGGGTATTTGAAAAGGGAGTCAGCGGAGGCACAGGGAAGGGGATAAGGAGGATCATTATTCCAGGGAATTGTCTCTCTCGATACTGAAAAATCCTAATATGCCAAGATTCTATTCAACCAACAAATATTGCAATTATGCAGAATATGCAGTAGCACCATTGGCAGAAGCATAACTCAATAAAATTCTGGATCCATTTAAAAGAGAGCTCTTGGATGTACATCGAGAGCAGAGGCGACAGCTCCAAGCATGAAATCAGATCTAATGTTTTATCCCAGGCAAGAGTGTGGAGCTTTTTCCATACTGCCTGTCTTCTGTATAATATAATGAGGTGTCAAACACAGGCTTATCCTAAATGGGACAACATTCTGAAGCCAAACAAGTCCAATTGATTTTAATATCTCTGGAGGCTACAGTCTTCTGGTCCAGCTGCAAGTCTTTTTAACAATGTGAAGAGTCCACAAAGGCCAGAATGAGCAAGTCCATGAGGCCCTGCACTAGGTGAAAGGTTAGGTCTCCCAGCAGGGAGAGGAGGAGTTCAATTAGACCTCAGGTTTGTTCCCCTTTCATCTGGGCTGTCACTGCTTCCCAGTCCTTGATCCAGATCCACTGCTGCCTTCAGCTAAAAACTAAGCCAGCTCTACCACTGCGGATATTTTCAATTAATACCCAGAATCTGTGGCTTTTCAGGGGGTAGGGCTCGAGGTTATCACGGTTCTTGTGTGAGGAGTTGATTCCTAATGTGGCTCTGCTCGACCTGGCTGTGGAAATACAGACCTCACTGCTTGGCCTGCTTGATGTTTTCGCACTAATTCTCTGACCTAGAAAATCATTACTCTAATGTAATCCACAGAGTTGAATTGGGTAAGCACTTCAATTAGGTCTTTCTCCAGCAAACGTTATTCTGTGGCTTTGAAGATGAACTTGCACTTCACCAGGGAAGACCCTCCTTCCTGGCTTGGACAGAGTGAAGTGACACTGGTGCCGCCTGGACACAAATGACTCAATCCCGCTCTCCTTCAAGGGGCAAGGCACCAGTTGCAGGTTTTAAAGTCACTGGCCTTTAGTGAATTCTGCACGCAGAACCCTCAACTCTCTAGCTGTCCACAGTTCCAAGCTTCACCATGAACCCTCTTCTATGGGTCCATGAATGGAGAGGAAACCATTCCCACTGGCAGAGGGGCCAAGAAGCAGGGAATGAAGCTTGCAGGTAACTGACTAGAACCAAGTGTGATTCAACAACATTTTGATATACATTTGGAGCCTTGAACTCACTACCGGGAGAAGCAAATGAAGATTCAATTGTCGTGCTCAAAGGAGAGCTTGAGGAAGCCATTTGGCTCTTTAAACCTGCTCTTCCATTCTTATCTTGCATCTCCACACTGTGATCCGGTTCTCGTCCTGTGCAGCCAGGAATAAGGACAGGATTCGCAGGGCTGTGGGGCAGTGGTTTAGGTGGAGCATTTTTGCACACAGCCAGTGTGAACTGGACCGAACCTGGGCCTCCTTCCACACTGTAACTTCGTAATTCAGCCACAGGCAGCTCTTGGGTGGGCTGGAGAGCAGCCTTCTTCCAACAGCAGCCAGTGTCTGCCTCAGGGTGGAGCAGCCCCACTCAGCAATGGAGCATTTAGCAGCTGCAGGAAAGGGCACACAGACACACACACACCCCCTCCATTCCCTTCCAATCCTCCTGGCAAATGCACATTTCAGAAGGATATGCACAGTGGTCTCACTCGCACTGCAGCCTCAGGTCAGAATTACACAGAGGGACTCAGACACCGGCTGTGCGTTCAGGCCCCAACAGAATGCACCCACCTCACCACCAGCCAAGGAGGGTCTTGCTAGAGAGTTCTAGCAATGAGGGATCCTATACCAAATGGTTTTGGCAGTTTCCTGAGGATACAGTCACTCAGAACCCGCCAGCTCTGTTTACCCTGACAGAAGCCCTGAGAACATTCCGTGCAAAGTGGCATCCTGATTGAAACGTGTACCTCCAAGTACAACAGGGGAACTTGTCAAAAAGCAGTGCAGAACTGTGACCCCCAACCTGAACATAGCAAACTGATCCTCACAAAATCATCTGCTTTAAATTATATCCGTATAGGGTTAAATATGGAGGATACGTCTCGTCAGTCACAGTCTTTGGAATGTTGTGACATGGAGGATCTGACAAAGTCAAAGGAGCTGGCAGGACCCAGTTCAACAGTTTGCTCAAATTCCAACGGCTCCATTGTGGTCCGATGTGGCAGTAAGCTTCCACACAGGAGCACAGTTCAGCCCTCAACACAAGAGTGACAGCGAACACACACACACATGCAACACACGTCAACTCATGTGGAAATACACTCCAAGTGAGGGTCAGTGTGCGTGTGCAAACACAACCTTTTCTGACGAGGGAGTGTGAATGCATGGGTGCATGTGCAGGACCTGACCCCAGTGAGGGTTTGCGCATGTGGGTATGAGATGGAGGGCAAGGGGGGGTGGAGGGCGAGAGGGAGGGGTGGGGAGGGGAAGGGAAGGGAGAGGGGAGGCCAAAAGGGGTGAGTAGAGGGGGAGCGAGCAGGCACGGAGAGTGGAAGGGGACCAAGGAGAGAGGATCGAAGAGAAGAGGGGTCGTGAGGAGACAGGGGTGAGGAGGGGGGGTGAGGAGACTGGGGGGCGAGGAGAGGGGAGCAAGGAGATGGGGGAGGGGTGGAGGAGAGGGGAGGGGCGTGGCGAGGAGACAGGAGGGGACACCTGACCCTGGAGCATATCAGTATGCATAGGACATGTCTCAAAGTGAGAGCTGGTGTGTTTCTGGGACATATCATCACTGTGAGGGTCAGTATTTGTGGGTCATGCCTCCAGTGAGGATCAGAGTGTGTGTTGGACCGTCCCCAGTGAGGGTTAATGTGCGGGCTGGACCATCCCCTGGTGAGGGTCAGTAAGTGTGGGACCCTTCCCTCGGTGAAGATCAGTGAGCATGAGACCTGCCCCTCAGTAAGGGTGAGTGTGGGCTGGCCTGTCGCCCAGTGAAAGTCAGTGTGTACGAGGCCTGCCACGAGTGAGGGTCGAGACTTGTGGGACCCATCCCCCAGTAAGGGTCAAAGAGCATAGGAGTCACTCCCCAATCAGGGTTGGTGTGCATTTGACTGCCTCCCACTGAGGGTCAGGGAATGGAGGAAACGTCCCCCGGTGATGATGTGTGGGTCTTTCTCCAGAGGATTAATTTATATGGGACCAGTGAGGGTGATGAAACTGTACTCTATAACTCCCCATATTGAGCAAGAGAGTTTTTTTTAATTGCAGTTGAACTGAAGTTATAATGAGCCTCCAGCGCTGTTGCTGGAGAGTCATCTTTTCCAATGCATCACACAGCTCCTGACATCTCCTTAAAAGGTGTGGAAAAGCAGCCACACATTGAAACTGGATGAACAAATAAAGGATTCTGTGAGGAATGTAGATAAGTTGGCTTTGTGCACCACAGCACCAAGTCACTTGAGATACTTCAAGACTGCAAGGATTTTGTGGAATGATGGTGCATGTTATCAACATTTTCAGCCTTTTAGCCAAGGAGTACTGTAGCAAAGTAGGAGGGGGAGAAATTGTTAACTACCTAGAGACCAACAGAAAAAGAAAGCCAAGTATCCTCTGGTACCCTAATATGATTCTTAAATAGGAATTAAAATTATGCTTTATTAACACTTGGACAAAGCAAGGCAAGGAAAACTCCATGTCAGTGCTGTACATTAAACAGTGCTCCCACCAAGACCTTAACTCCTTCAACCATCAGCTCTCCACTGAGACATCCTCCTTCCTTCTGGAGAAACCAGGAAACTAGATGGTGTGCAAAGAGAGCCAGCAACATAAAAACAGTCCCAAATACAATTAGAATGGTACGGACAGAAATCTAGCAGTTGACCCTGGATCCCGTTTCCTTAGTTTGAGATCTAACTTCACACAGCTTTGATGGTCACCTCCAGGAACAGGTAGCTAAAACTGAAGGTGGCCCTTGTGAATGGCAGACAATCTTGATATCACTGGTCAGTATCAGAACCACCTCAAATTAATCCCACTTCACTCTACTTGCCAAGTAACTAAACTAATACATTCAAACTTTGATGGAGCATGACAGTTGATGAGACGATTCCGTTCCTTCCTATAGCCTCAAGCCCATCTTTCCATGTCCACGATTTTCTCCCATTCCCACCAACTTATCTTAGCCCAGGTCCCATGACTTCACCATGAAAAGGAGGCAGCTGCAGTGGCAGCAAATGGTTTGTCAAGAGCAGCAATCACTTCCTAAAATTGACTGGATCATCTCCACACTGAGGGCAAGGGGTAAAATCTGAACATGCAGAAATAACTCACTTGGTCTCTGTACAGTTATCAGGATCTGGAATCGGCACATACCATTCCCACAGAATGAAAACAAGAACTTGAGTTATTACTCCCAGTGAACTTCATGCTCTCAGAGGAATAAATCCTAGATAACTGATCTGTAGCCTGCTGATTTGCAGCCCACACATTCCACATAAAAACTCTTTTCCAAAGACTAAACAAGGCAAATCCCTTACCTTTTAGCAGAACCTAGTTTATTAGCCTTCAGGACCAGCACCTCTCCCTGACATCAGGGTAAGGTACTAATTATTTGTCCTGAAGAAGGGCCTTGGCTTGAATGGTTGACTGTTGCTTCATCTCCATAGACGCTGCCTGACCAGCTAAGAACCTCCAGCATTTTGTGTGTGTTGCTTTGGATTTCTGGCATTTGCAAGCATTTTTTGTGTTTACCACTGCATCATTGTGGGCACTAGCATACGTCCCCCTCCCCATTTTGCACCAGTTCCCAAGATTAACTCAGTGCCAACAGCTCTCACCATAACCGTGTGTAACCTCTGACATCCAGACTCAGGGGAGTACGAGCAGGTCACCAGACCCAATGGAAAACAGCCCTCAGCTCTAAGCCAAGTGGTGAGTTTGAGCACCCAGTCATTTCCAAAGGTATATTCCTCTTGGACTTTACACAAGCTCTGGGCTGCAAGACTTCTGTAGCCAGCGATGCTTTCTGAGGCAGCAGAGGCTGAAGGGTGATCTGGTGGAGCTTTATAAGATGAGAGGCAAAGATAGAGTGAAAAGAGAGTATCTGTTTCCTAGGGTTGAAATGAAGGTGAGAGGGGGTAGTTTCAAGGGGGATGTGAGGGGTAAGTTTTGTTTAAACTCAGAGTCGTGGATGCCTGGTACGGTGGCAGAGGCAAATGCAATAGAGGATTTTAAGAGACATGTGGATAGGCACACGGATGTAAGGAAGATGGAGGGATATGGACATGGTGTAAATAGGAGGAATTAGCATTGGGGTGTTTTTGATTTGCTTTTTTTTTGCACAATATTGTGGGCTGAATGGCCTGTTCTGTTCTATTTTCTACATTCATGAAATGATTTGGAAAATCTGGTGACTGGTTTATACAGAATACATCCCCACAGCCATCTGATGATGGGAAGTTGACATCAGATAGCCAAGCTGGCCCAGGACACTAGGAGGTTACTTGAATGATGAGAGGGGATCACATTTGCACCGTTATCCATGGCTCGAAACTTCAGTGTTACTTCTGTATCTACACCCCATCACCCAGCCACCAACTTGGAGGTCACTCACTGCAATAATGAATGACACTGACAATGAATGACAAGTTTGTACACATGTTATTTTATGGTACCTTATGTTTGTAATGTAGTGGGCTCCTGCTGCAAAAAAAAATTTAATGTCATTTGAAATTAATAATTTTCATGCCATTTATGTTTGGTGTACGCATGCTCATGTCAACAATAAAGTTGAACTTGACCTTTCTGAGATCTTTGGGCTCATCCTTAGTTCTCACCTTTCCAAATGCCTGTGCTTGTTAACTTGCACTAGCTCCAGGTAAATCAACACATTACCAATAAGTCTCTCATGTTAAGTGCTCCTACAATGTCTGTCTCTATAAACTCTGCTGACCACACAATCCTCAGAGACACATGTTCCTCCAATGTGGCCTCTTAAGCAACAGGTCAACGAACTTCTGTTCCTTTCTTTAAAGCCATTCCTCAAAGGCCAAGATTTTGGTCACACCTCCATGTGGTTTGATTCAAAATTATTCAAAGATGGTTGATTTTGATGCTTTAAATGAAGCTATTTAATTGTAAACGATTGTTCCAGCAACCCACGCGAGCCTGAAGTAGTAGTAAACAAGTCACATCAACCAACATTCCTGCAATGTTTCACAGTCATGCTATATTTATTTTAATACTTCAAAGATATAATGACTGCTTCCACAAGGCCTAAGGAATGTAAACCAAGTCTCTGTCCCTCAACGTGACGCCTCCAATATGATCCGTCTGCTAAATTTGGAAGCTTGAGCTCAGGGTGACAGTGCACTGGTGTCAGTGATGCTCATTCAGGAAACAGGCCACTGCCACTCCTTGTTTAATCTACTGGCTCACAAAATGGCCAACCGGGCAACATCCACAAATCTAAATGTATAATACCCAGTGACTAGCTTGCACACTAGATGCACACTTCAAGACACACGGACTAATTTACAAAAGCTGCATAATAACCCTGACTTGATGACATCATATAATTCTTTTCCAAACTATTGACAATTTTCAACATTTGACTGAATGGGTGTGACACTGGTAAAGTAAAATCAAACACTTCAGACAGAAAGGCTACAAACATATTTTCTAAGTGGAGATCTACAGCCTAAAGAGAACAATTCAAGCTTTTCTTTAAAACAAAAATATTTAAAATTTCAAGTAAAAGACTGATTTTACCTTGGTTCCAGTTTTTCAGTTAAAGGGGGCATTTCCTCTCCTCTTTGCTGCTTTGGACTTTATAATGCAATTTCTACCTCTTAAAACAAGGTTTCTAGTGTGCAGTGTCTGCTGCTTCAGTTACACACATTAGAAACTTTGAAAGTTACAGCCCATGGCTCTCAGCTTTTAATACCTCAACTCCTCCCACCAGCTCTGTTAATTAGGTTCCTTGTCCCGTCAACCTCCCTATCTAACTGGGTCCCAGAAGTATCTGAAGTATGTAACGGCACATGTTCATTTTTAGCCTAATGAGGGCTGGTGACCTCATACTTTGACAGCTCTGCTCAAGGCCAGAGTTCCTGCTGTGGAGGTGCAGAAATGGACCAAGGAGAGTTACACAATAACAGAGCTCGTCTCACATGGTCCGACATCTAATCCTGTGCTGCTGCTCCATCAGTATCACAGGCAGCCCACAAGCAAATTTCAGAACTCCATAAGCTTACTGGCTTTCCATTTGGAGCTGGGTGTGAACTGATTAACTTTCTACCCGGGGCACTGCCCCGCTCACTGCTTGCTCACAGTGTGTGCCACAGTACAATGCATCATGGGGTATTAATACAGGTAGGGGCGCACCTGAAATTCCATTGTGGTGCCTTTTCCTTCTCCTAGGAGATGTGGCGCACAAAGTTGATGGCTAGTGGAGAGACTGTTTCTCTCCACTTTATTGGCCAGTTGAAACTATCCAGAAGGCAGTCCCTACACCCCAGGGGCTCCCAGTTCCAGCAGCACTATAACAGAGAGCAGAAAAAAAGTGGGGTATCCCAGCCATGGGTAGTGGGGAAAAGCATCCTCAGATGGTTTTCATCTGCCCTGTGGAATTCCAATTGCTACACTGCCTGGTGCCCCTCCACAAGAGGAACATCCCAGAATTCCAGCAAGCATGGTCCTGAGACTGCCACAGGGAAGACCCACCCATCCCTTCCAGCGTGGTGGTGCAGTAGTTAAATGACCAGATCAGTAAGAGCCCAAACACCAGAGTTCAAATCCTGAAATGGCAGATGTAGAATCTCAAGTCTGGAATTTAAATAGCTAGCTATTGATCTTATAATCTACAAAATTAACTGCTGAAAAAAAATCACTTGTTCAAGAAGGAAAACTGCCTTCCTTGCCTGAAATAGCTTACTGGAGTCTCAAGCCCCAAGCCATTTGCTTCCAGGGTAACTAGAATGGTCTTAAATGCTAGTTGTGTCACTGATATCCACTTCCTGAAAGCAAATTTATAAAAGTCCACAAAACAGGATACCAGCCTTTGAACACTTGCTGTGGAAATGGATTCTGAACTACTTCTGGGCCACCAACCACCTCATCCTCTTATCTTTATTCACTAGCTGTCAACTTTGTCCTCTGCCTTACCTCCATAACCTCTAGAGGGCTCCTCGATCCTACCTGACGAGCTGGACCTCTGCAGATCCACAATAGGAAGCTATGCCTTTAAATGTGAGGCCCTTTAACGTCTTGAATGTGGCCCTTTAACCCCCTTCATACTTCAATAATAAAATTTAAATTACGATAATCGGCATTGCACATGACAACGTTAAACTAAGTTCACCCTCTACAGAAGTTTCTGGTCCTGCTGGATTTCTCTATCGTGTCTAAGTTCGTACATTGATACACGGAGACACAACTTACAGCTAAGGTGAGGTGGCTGGTATGTATAAAATGTTCCAGCTATACACCTGTCCGATAATGATCCCCGGCATACGTGGCTGTACGACATGGGCATTACTGACTACAGAAGGAAAAACAGCAACAACTATACGGGTAATGCCTCCCTCCTCGACGTTCCTGACAACTTTTATGCCCACTTCGAGGCATGCAACAAAACAGCAGCCACAAGAGCCATCCTCCTTTCTTGTTGAGCAACCACGGTCTGTAACAGCAGCAGATGTGAGAAGGACTCTGCAAAGAGTCAAACCCTGTTACATTGCCGGGCCAGGTAACATCCCAGGCTGAATACTCACTGCCGTCTTCACGGATATCTTCGAAACTTCACTCACACAAGCTGCTGTCTCCACATGCTGAAAATCAAAGAAGTCTACACCTTCAGAGCTAAACAACAACCACCCAGTGCACTGACGACAATCATCGTGGAGTGCTTTGAGTGGCTGGTAATAGTACACATCAAAATCTCCATTCCTGTCACACTGGACACTCACCAATATGCTTACCGTGAGAAACCACTATGACAGATGCCATAGCAACCATCATGCACCTGACCCTGATACACAAGGACACTTACGTGAGAATGCTGTTTCTCGATTTCACACTACTGTCCCAAAGACCTTGATGAATAAACTCCTGTTCAGGTCTAAATGCACCACTATGTGGATGGGTGTTGGATTTACTAACCAACAGACCTCAGATAGTTAAAATGTAGAACTGTTCCTCCCTCCTCCCTCCCTATCATCCTCAATATGGAAGCCACCCTGCAGGGCTGTGTGCTGAGCCCACTGTTGTACTCTCTGCTCACACACTACTGCATGGCGAAACACACCAGCAATCACATTGTCAACTTCACCAATGACACAAGAGTGGTGGGTCTCATCACCGACAACTATGAGATGGCCTACAGAGAGTAGCTGGAAGAGCTCGAGGCCTGACGCCAGGCGAATGACCCCTTCCTCAAAGTCAAAATGCCAAAAGAGATGGCTATAACCTCAAAAGAACTCGCACCACTCATACCCTCTTTACATCGGTGCCGCACCAGTGGAACCTGCAAGCAGTTTTGAACTCCTGGGAGTGCACATCCCGCCCAACCTCTCAAGGTCCCAGAACACATGCTACACAATCAAGAAAGCTCACCAACTCCTCTGCTTCTGAGGAGGCTGAAGGGAGCTCAACTATACAAATCAATACTCATGATCTTCTACAAACGCATGGTTGAGGACATCCTGACATGCTGCATCACTTTATGGTACAGAAACTGCACGGCAGCAGACAAGAAGGCCCTACAATGGGTAGTCAATACTATCCGACACATTACCAGCACCAGACTACCCATCATCAAGGACATATTATACCTGCCGGAAAAAGGCCAGTGATATGAAGGATCTCACCCACCCTGCTCATAGACTACTTGTCTTACTCCCATCAAGCAGGAGGCATCCATCCCAGGACCACTACACTCACAAACAGTTACCTTCCACAAAGTAGTAAGGATGATCAACACCTCCACTATTTTATCATTTCCTGTCAGAATTACCCTATGTACAGATATTCCTGTATCTATTGTCACTTTATGTACATATAATCAGTGTATGCAGATAAGCTATCTTATGAATTTATATTTGTATTATTTTATTATTGTGTTCCATATTTTGTGTTTTTTTGTATTGCATCGGATCTAGAGTAACAATCATTCCATTCTCCTTTCATGAAAATGAATGGAACAATCTTCACTCTTCAAACATCATTTAAAAAGAGACAAACCAAATCAGCAGCAAATTCTCCCAATAAAAGCAAGATTATTTGAATCTCCAAATGCATCGGGTGGAGTGGAGTTCCTGAATACGATTGCAAATTAAATGTCAGTCATTTACAAAAGTAAAATTACCCATTGCCTCCAATGCCGTGGCCATCACTGCCCAAAGAGCAGACTTGCATTCACTGTAGATCCCAAGGATGATTCCTTGACCCTGGACTTCTAGGAAGCACAGAATGGAGGCGGGATCCTACAATCACAGCTTATTGACACACTCTACAACAAGACTCCAGGGAGCTGGATGAAAGGAATGAAGATAGGTGGCCACATGGGCATGATGTTCAGAAACAGTGGGAAGCCTGCTGACTGTTGCAGAACACAGAGCCACTGGGCACCGGGACAGAACTGGTGCAACTGGATCCTCGATTTCCTCTTTGCAGACCCCAGTCAGTTCGGGTTGGATGTCTCCTCCACAGGTGCAGAAAGCTGTGTGATTAACCCCCTGGTTTACTCGCTTTACACTTATGACTGTGTGGCTCCAATGCCATATTTAATTATGCTGACGACACTACTGTCATTGGCTGAATCAAAGGTGCTGATGAATCAGCATCAAGGGGGGATACTGAAAATCTGGCTGAGGGTGCCACAACAACAACCTCCCACTCAACAACAGCAAGACCAAGCAGCTGATTATTGACTTCAGGAGGAGGAAATCAGAGGTCCTTGAGCCAGTCCTCATTGGGGGATCAGAGGTGGAGAGGGTCAGCAACTTTAAACTCCTTGGTATTACCATTTCTGAGGACCTGTCCTGGGCCCAACACACAAGTGCAATTATGAAGAAAGCACAGCAGTGCCTCTACCTCCTGAGAAGTTTGCAAAGATTCGGCATGACATCAAAAATATTGTCAGACTCCTATGGATGCGCTGTGGAGAGTACATCGACGGGCTGCATTACTGCCTGGTATGGAGACACCACTGTCCTTGAATGGAAAATCTTACAAAAAGTAGTGGATAGCCCAGTTCATCACAGGTAAAGCCCTCCCCCACCATTGAGCACATCTACCGTACTTGGGAGTGTGTCATAGCATCCATTATCAGGGACACCCACCATCCAGGCCATGTTTCCTTGTTACTGCTGCCATCAGGAAGGCGGTAAAGGAGCCTCAAGGCCCACATCACCAGGTTCAGGAACAGTTATTACCCCCCCAACCCTCGGGCTCTCGAACCAGAAGGGATCATTTCATTTAACTTCACTAGGCCCATTGCTGAATTGTTCCCACAACATATGGACTCACTTTCACGGACTCTTCACCTCATGTTCCCAAGAGTTACTGCTTTTTTTAAAGATTATTATTATTTCTTTTTATCCTCACTTTTTGTTTTTGCACAGTTCTGTTGTCTTTTGCACACTGGTTGTCCGCCCTGTTGGTGCGGTCTTTCATTGACTCCATTATGGTTATTGGATTTAAAGAGTATGCCTGCAAGAAAATGATTCTGAGGGTTGTATATGGCTTCATACATGTGCTTCAATAATAAATTTACGTTGAATTTAGAATGGGTGAAGTCAATGGGTCAAGACCACCTGCAGGAGCACCTTGGTGCATCTCCAAAGCAGCACCGGTGCATGCCTCAAATCTCTCTTGCTTCAGCTCCCCCCAATCTACATCTCAGGTAACACACACCACTTCTGCAGATCCAGCACCCCCACATACAACCTTTCACCCACACACACTGTGCGCTCGAGCTCTTTAACACAACATACTTGTTTTCCACAAGCCTCATTAAAACCCACCACGTCTCATCCCTGGAATATGCAAAACCAACCCTAACTACATTTTGCCCCAGATTTGCTCTGTGTCTCTTATTGGAACATCAGCTCCCCACCCCCTTATGAAGCAGTTTGAGGCTGCTTTTTCAGGAAAGGGATAGAAAATGCCGGAAACACTCAGTACACCAGTTAATTGAAATTTAAAACAGTGCCCAATGGATTTATGAGCCAAGATGACCAAACAATTAAAATCTAACAGCAATAAAAGGAGTGAAGAAACAGACGAATGGAAATGCAGGAAATGGATCTGAAGGCCTGTCCTTGTTCCCATGACCTATGGAATAGTTTCAGAGTTAGTTCCTTTCAGTACAGCTGTTGTGCCTGTCAACAGACCCACAACTCAGAGGGGGTTACTGCTGCCTCCTTCTTCAGCTTCCTGCCAATCAGCACTTCAGTATTTGTGGGGTTTAAGGCTGAAACAATAAACACCTATATGCTGAATACTGATCGAGGGACTTGCCCCAGACCGCTTTAGGGAAGTAAAGAGAGAAAAAGGTTAGAGTAAATTTGGAAAAGCAGAACAAAATAATTCTGAAACAGAATTGACACAATCACTCCTCCTCACCCATCCTAAAGACGAGGAGTGAAACCACAACTACACCACTAGGATCGTTATAACCGGCAGAGCAGACAGATCCAAAATTCAAATAATTTCTTATTGCAAGATTTAAAACAACCCCGGTGCATGAAGAACACAACAGTACACTTTACAACCATGTTTGCTGGAGGTGGGAGGAATCAGTGAGAGTCAGATTTGATATTCCAGTGTGGATTTAGACTTCTGTTTCAAGTGTTTCTTTTGATGCCACTTCAGAATCAGGTTTAATATCACTGACAAATGTGAAATTTGCTCTTCTGGGGCAGCAGTACAATGCAACACATAGAACTTACTATCATTAACAATAGTGCAGAAAGAGAGCAAAGTAGTGAGCAGTATCTTGGGGTCTCATCTAATTCCATCAGACAAGCCCAAAATACCTTACAGATAGAAATAAAATTAGCCATTCTAATCTAAACACAACTTTGCCTTGCTTGATGCTGGGTACTGAATACCAGATGCATCCTGCTAACTAATCCCGACTGGTACAACATACTATATTCTGCAAAATGTTGTCTGGAATGCACAGTCTAAGAGGATAATAGCAGAAGTTTCAACAATAACCTAAGGAAACTAATATGCAGGACTATTGGTTGGAGTAGAATGGAAGGATTTATTGAGTAGGCCTTTCAAAGCAACAGTAAAGGACTGATGCACTGCATCAGGGTCAGTGAAGTTCAGTCAACTCCCAAACTCCCAGCCCCAAAGCAACACAAATAATTAAGTGTATGGTGACCTAATGAAAAGGCAAAAACTTACCTTTAGACAGCTTTAATCCAGATAAAAGACTTTCAATATCCAAAAAACACCTTCATTTCTGCAAATGACCACTTTTAGAAACTGAACAACCAGTCACTGTATTCTTGCAACCCTGCTTTTCCCCAAAGGAGAAAACTGTATTGGCAATGGAGGGGATTACTTGGGGAAAGAGTTAGGGAATGGGAGTAATGGGATTGCTCTGGTATGAGCTAACAGAGACAAAAATGGGCCAAATTGCCTCTGGCTGCGCCAAAAGACGTCTCCAATTCTTCAAGAACAAATTATGGTAGTAGGTATGCTAATTTGAACCTTTATTATGCTCCTGATGCAATCTTTTGACATCAGTTTATTACATTTTAACCCATAGAAACTGATACTCTTAAAATGCTAAACAGGAGAAACAGATCAAGTTTAAAGCTGCTATATCTTCAATGGTGAATAAATGCAGTATTCTCAATATTTAGTGGAATATTTCTTTCTTTGGTGAAGAAAAGAAATGGTTTTACACAAATGATTTGTCATGAAGCTTGAATTGGATAAGCAAAATGGTTCAGCAACTCAGTACTGGGAGGTACAGATACATTATCTTCTGTCCTGGCTCAGTTCTCAAAACCACTCAGTCTCTCCCAGGGCAGTCTCACGTGCTCAACCATAACTACACCCTCACCCCCAATAGTAGCGCTACAACACAAGCAACACAGAAATGCTGGAGGAACTTAGCAAATCAGACAGCATCTATAGAGGGAAATGTTTCAGGCTGAAAGCTTTCATGAGAACTCCAATATTTGGTGCGTTGCTCACTTGTGTCTCCAGCACTACAACACATCTGTGTCACTGATAAAGCCAGCCTGCCCCAAGTCCATTGAGACTTAACCTCATCTTCTGAAGTCCTCATCCATCCCATATTCCTTCCCTCAAAACCATGCAATTGCATTTCTGTCCGTCTTCCATTCTCCAGAACCCTGAGCTCATCCAAATTCCTTTGTCAGATCTCCATACTCACCCTCGTATAATTCCCATGGATATTAACACAAGCGTGAGAAATCAGAGGCACAAATTAAATCTGTGGTAAGATTCAGACTTCAGTAGTGTGGCAGAGTTTGGAGTTCAATTCCAGTGGTCTCTGTAAGAAAGTTTGAACTATCTTCCCGCATGCACTTGGATTTCCTCCCACAGTCCAAAGACATAGTGGTTAGTAGGTTAATTGGTCACAGTAAATTGTCCTGTGATTAGGCCAGCGGTAATCGGTGGGTTGCTGGGTTGCGCCATTCGGTGGGCTGAAAGTGCCTGTTCTGCGTTACATCTCAACATAAATTTCAGAGAGCCCAATAAAACTCAATGAAACAATTACTTCTGATTACAAATCCCCAGCAAACACTGAATAGATTCTATAAGTTGATATATTTTATGCACAGCTGTGCAATTTCAAAGCAGTTAATCAGCGCATGGGGATGGAAGGAAATTACCTCATTGTACTTTTCCAATCAAACATTTATTTCTCATTCACAAACTGATCTCTCAGGCTGAGTGATGGAACAAACATTGTGTGTTGTGAACCTTCAGAGTGACAATGAGAGGCTGATGAATAACAGTGTGCGCTTAATGTGATTTCTACAGACATCACACTGGCAGAGTTGAAGGTCAGGCTCAAAAGAGGACAGAGAAAAGCCAACCCAGAACTTTACTGGGTGACGCCGTGGAAGGTGTAAGTAAGAGGACATGATGCAAGGAGGACTGGGCATCACAGCAATGCCCTTCTGCTCACTGTCAAGTACATATCAATATTTATTACACAAGACCACACACTGGGGCAAGTGGGGGAAGTGCAGAATATGTCAGCCCCTTGGCCCTTCTAACCTGCTCTGCCAGTCAGTAAGAACAAAGTCTATCTGATTTGAGTCACAGATCCACATTCCTCTCTGGTTCCAAACTCCCATGACTCCACTTTCTGCCAAAAATTCATCTCAGCCTTGAATTCATCCAACAATCCACCACTCCTTGAGTAGAGAATTCCAAAAATTAGAAACATAGAAAACCTACAGCACAGGCACTTTGACCTACAAGGCTGTGCTGAACATGTCCTTACTTAAGAAATTATCTAGGCTTACCCATAGCCCTCCATTTTTCCAAGCTCCATGTACCTGTCCAGGAGTCTCTTAAAAGACGCTATCATATCTGCCTCCACCACCGTTGCCAGCAGCCCATTCCACACACTCACCACTCTCTGCATAAAAATAAACTTACCCCTGACATCTCTTCTGTACCTACTTCCAAGAACCTTAAAACTGAGACCTCTCATGCTAGCGATTTCAACCCTGGGAAAAAGCCTCTGACTATCCACATGATCAATGCCTCTCATCATCTTATACATCCCTATCAGGTCACCTCTCATCCTCCATTGCTCCAAAGAAAAAAGGCCGCGTTCACTCAATCTATTCTCATAAGGCATGCTCCCCAATCCAGGCAACATCCTTGTAAATCTCCTCTGCATCTTTTCTATAGTTTTCACATCCTTCCTGTAGTGAGGCAACCAGAAATGAGCACAGTACTCCAAGTGGGGTCTGAGCAGTAGCCCTTGTGAAGAAAGAACTCACTAGAGCAGGGTTTCTCAAACTGTGGTCCACAGACCCCTTGTTTAATGAAACTGGTCCATGGCATAAAAATGGTTGGGAACCCCTGCACCAGACGAAACATCCATTGTCAAACCCTTTCAGAACCTTTTTGGTTTTAAAACTTCCTTTTCAACAATCTAACTTGCTCAACTGTTCCTCGCAACACAACTCCTTCATCACATCAACCTAGTGGACCTGCTCTGAACTTTTTCACTGCCCAGTTGTTGAAAAACTTCCCTGCTTCTATTCTACATTATCTTTGAAATAAAGGCCAACTTTATTCTTTGCTGAGGTTTCCCTGTCCTCTTCAGGCTTGCTTTTCCAACTAGTTTTGTACTGTTTATAAACTTGGCAATAATCCACTTGCTCCCTTCATAGTATTCAATAATATAGATTGCAAATAAATGCCTGCAAAATAGATCACAAATAATTTTTGTTTCTATAGATTTCAGGTAGTTATGATTATTTTGGCACCCACTAATGAATGCTTAAAACCTGAGAATAATCTTCTTATCCTAATTACTACAGTTTACCTCAAAGCAGGTGGTCACGGGTCCTGACAAAGGGTCTCAGCCCGAAACGTCGACAGCGCTTCTCCTTATAGATGCTGCCTGGCCTGCTGTGTTCCACCAGCATTCTGTGTGTGTTGTGGGCATGGTGGAACTGACAGTAACTTGGGAAGACCAGATGGAGCAGGCATTTGAACATAAGAAAGCCAGATACCAGGAGCTTGTGGAGCAGTACCAGAGACAGGGGTGGAGGACACAATGCGAGCCTATAGAGGTGGGCTGCAGAGCTCTCACTGTGCAGAGCCTACTCTCTCTGTGGCATTACGGGGGCTGCAAAGAGCCATCAGCACCATTACAGAGGCTACTGAGCAAGCCCCCAAATGGCTACGGATCAAGAGGTGTGACCCTGTGGATCATTGCTGTTGGGAAAAAAGACAGGGCCTGATCAACCCTGGCTCTGGCCCAGGCAACAGTGTCTGATGTTGAAACACCTGATGACCCCAGGTTACGTCACTGATGACGTGTCCCAGCGCATCCTAGGATGCATCTCAGTATCAGCACGATGACCACTTTGATCACTTTGTTCTAACTGTGCTTTTTCTTGGTAATAAAATGTTACTTTTCCTTCTGAATGTTGCTTATATGACGTTATGTGCTTGCGATGCTGCTCCAAGTAAGCTTTCATTGCACCTCTACACATGTGCACTTGTGCACGACAAGAAACTCAAAACATTAATTCTCTGCTTCATGGTGGTTAACAGTTCTCTTTCCATATTACACCCAAGGACGATACAGGTTTCCCCCGCTATCCAAAAGCAGCGCGTTCCTATGAAACCTTTCATAAGCCAAAAGGGCATAAAGTGAAGAAGCAATTACCATTAATTTATATAGGAAAATTTTTGACCATTCCCAGACCCAAAAAATAACCTACCAAATAACACTTAAAACCTAAAATAACACTAACATATAGTAAAAGCAGGAATATGCTAAATACACAGCCTATATAAAGTAGAATATATGTACAGTGTAGTTCCACTTAACCAGAATCAGGAAGACAGTGAGCACACTGGAAGCTTCACACATTTTTCTATCATACAGTTCTTTGTAAGCACTCAAAACATCCTGCAAACCTGCCCTAAACCTACATGCCCTTTCAAAATTAAAGTCATACTTTTCTGCAATCATTGCACTACTGTCAATCGTGGCGAAACTCTCACGCAGTTCAAAGCTATGACGGCCTGATGCTGAGTGCTGAGCAAAACAAACACAACGCTATTTTCGCTTTCCGCCACTCTCGCTGCTGGGGATGCACGCTGCCTCTGTAACGGCTCACTGCAGAACAAACACAACGATATTTTCACTTTCCGCCATTCTCACTGCTGGGGGGGCACGCTGCCTCTGTAACGGCTCACTGCAGAACAAACACAACGCTATTTTCACTTTCCGCCATTCTCACTGCTGGGGGGGCACGCTGCCTCTGTAACGGCTCACTGCAGAACAAAAGCGGAACGCTATTTTCACTTTCCGCCACTCTCGCTGCTGGGGATGCACACTGCCTCTGTAACGGCTCACTGCAGAACAAACGCGGAACGCTATTTTCACTTTCCGCCACTCTCGCTGCTGGGGATGCACGCTGCCTCTGTAACGGCTCACTGCAGAACAAACGCGGAACGCTATTTTCACTTTCCGCCACTCTCGCTGCTGGGGATGCACACTGCCTCTGTAACGGCTCACTGCAGAACAAACGCGGAACGCTATTTTCACTTTCCGCCACTCTCGCTGCTGGGGATGCACACTGCCTCTGTAACGGCTCACTGCAGAACAAACGCGGAACGCTATTTTCACTTTCCGCCACTCTCGCTGCTGGGGATGCACACTGCCTCTGTAACGGCTCACTGCAGAACAAACGCGGAACGCTATTTTCACTTTCCGCCACTCTCGCTGCTGGGGATGCACGCTGCCTCTGTAACGGCTCACTGCAGAACAAACGCGGAACGCTATTTTGGCTTTTCCCCTTTTTTCGTAAAAGCAAAAATCCTCTTTGGATTTCTTTCGGTTAGCGAAAACAGGTACTAAAGCATGTCTTTTGTAAAAGCGAAGTGACCTTTTCCAAATCCTTCTCAATAACATTTTGTTCACGTATAGAGGAGCGGAGTTAAGGACAAATAATGATTTTAACCGATGAAACATGGCAGCCCAGCTTTTGTTTTGTTTTTATTTTTTTTAGTTTAGAGGGACTTTTTTTTCTGTTGTAAAAAAGTTTAGTAACTAAGAAATTTGGAGGATTAGATTACACATGCTACTCGAAGCCTGTTTCTGTATATGTTAACTATTATTAATGTAATCCCGATCTCTTTGTATCATTATCATTGTTATGCTTATCTACTTGAAGCTCAACAAAAAAGATAGAGAAAGAAAGAAAGAAAAGCGAAGTGGCATAAAGCGAACTTTCGTAAAGTGGGGCATACCTGTATTATAGTTCTCACCTAGTATAGTAACCTTTTGCATGGAATGATATTAACTGTTTTCTGGTGATTTAAATTCAAGTTATTTTCAGGTTCTGCTTTACTCATAGGTCTTATTAGATCCTGGTTATGATTTTTTAAATGTTCTGTTAGTTTTTCCTTAATAATGCATTCCAACAGTTTCTGCAATAATCCATCAGCTTAACTGGTGAGTAAGCTTTCCAGCTTCTCTCTGAAAGGGGATTTTCACATCCACCATGTCTTTGCCAAAACTGGGGCATTTTGGAAGATTCACTGTCTCTGCACAGACTACTTTTAAGATCCTAGGGTGTAGGCCACAAGGAACTTGCTAACCTTCAGCTCTAATCGTTGCTTTTTTTAGTTATTTATTTAGAGATACAGCATGGTAACAGGTCGTTACAGCCCAAAGTGACCTTGCTATCCGAATACACCCATTCACCGATTAACCTATTAACCCTTTGGACAGTGGGAGGAAACTGGAGCACCCAGAGGAAACCCACTCAATCACAGGGAGAATGTACAGACTCCTTATAGCCAGCAGCTGAACTGAACACAGGTTTCTATTGCTACAGTAACATTACACAAACTGCTACACTAACTTAAGATAATTGTCACATCTTTCCCTCCCCTCCCCCACTTCCAACAGTGATGACTCCTTATGCAACTCCCTTGTCCATTTGTCCCTCTCCACCGATCTCCCTCCTGGTACTCATCCTTGTAAGCAGGGCCCCAAACAGTCCTTCCTGGTGAGGCAATACTTCACCAGTGAGTCCGTTGGGGTCATCTACTATATCTGGTGCTCCCGGTGTGGCCTCCTGTATATCGGTGTGACCCAACATAGATTGCAAGACTGCTTCGCCGAGCGCCTACGCTCCATCTACCAGAAAAAGTAGCATCTCGCAGTTTAATTCCACTTCCCATTCCTGTTCCAGCGTGTCAGCCATGGCCTCCTCTACTACTGTGATGTGACCACACTGAGGTTTGAAGAGCAACACATTATATTCCATCTGGGTAGTCTCCAACGTGATGGTGTGAACATCGATTTCTCGAATTTAAAGTAATTGCCCCCCCCCTTTCACCATACCCTATTCCTGTTTGCCTCTCTTACCCTATCACCTTACCTGCCCATCACCTCCCTTTGGTACACCTCTTCCTTCCCCTTCTTCATTTGCATTCTGCCCTTTCCTGCCCAATTCTCCCTCTCCAGGTCTTTTTCACTAATCAGCTCTTTACTTCACCACTACCCCCCACTCCTGGTTTCAACTATTACCTACCACATTGTATTTCTTCCTTGCCTCAGCCACCACCTTCTTACTCTGACTTCTCATCTCTTTACTTTTTCCTGTCCTGATGAAGGGTCTCAGCCAGAAACGTTGACTGTTCACTCTTTTCCATAGATGCCACCTGGTTTGCTGAGTTCCTCCAGCGTTCTGTGTGTCTCGTCGTGATCTTTTTAAGTTCCTCCTTCCCCAATTTTTTGCTATTATACCGATGCCCTTAGTGACTTGTGCCATAAAGACAAATACATTTATTCCAAGTCCTTGTCGTATCATGCTTCCCACTAACTTTGCTGTCTTATTCCACAAGGCTCCAGTGATAACCTTTGCTGTTTTTTATGGAAGCTCTTACTGTCTATGTCATACTTTTCACCAGATTACTCTGAATCTATTTCTTCACTTCGATAACATTGATTCAAAAATTTCCTCATTTGTGTGGCAAAATAAAAACCCCAGGTTAAGTAAAAAGCAATTACAAAAATCTAAAAAAGATGGTGGTTTAGCTTTACCTAACTTTAGATTTTATTATTGGGCAAATAATATTCGTAACTTAATGTATTGGAAATTAGATTTGGATTCACCACTGCGCCCGCAGTGGGTAAATTTGGAATGTAACGAGGTAAAGGGATATTCTCTATTCTCTGTTCTTGGTTCTTTTCTTCCTGCTGATTTAGTTAAATTCAATAAACAGATATCTAATCCTGTTATCAAACATACATTACGAATTTGGTTTCAATTTCGTAAGTTTTTTACTCTGAAAAACTTTGTTCTTGATAGCCCTATCTTACTTAATTTTTTTTTCAAACCTTCCTGGACAGATCAAGCTTTTAGCATATGGAAAAGGAAAGGTATAAAATGTTTTCGTGATCTTTTTTTTTGAAGATACTTTGATGTCCTTTGACCAACTTTCCAACAAATTTAAATTACCTAAATCTAATTTTTTCAGATATCTACAAATCAGAAATTTCTTACATAAAGTTCTACCATCTTTTCCCAATTCAGCTTCAGTGGATTTCTCAGATTTAATTTTTACCTTAAACCCTTGTCAGAAGGGATTAGTAGCTTTTATTTATAATATGATTATGAAGATACAACCAGAAATATCAGATAGAATTAAACAAGAATGGGAAAAAGAACTTCGATATAATATTTCAACAGATAAATGGGAAAAAATTTTACAAATGGTTAATTCCTCTTCTATATGTGCTAAACATGCTTTAATACAATTTAAAATTGTACATAGAGCTTATATGTCTAAAGATAAGCTTGCTCGATTTTACTCTTATATTAACCCTCAATGTGACTGGTGTCATCTAGAAGTGGCTTCATTGACCCACATGTTTTGGTCATGTCCCACTTTACATAACTATTGGAAGGACATATTTGTTACCATTTCTTCTATTTGGAATATCGATTTACAACTTCATTTTATTACTGCAATTTTTGGTATACCAAATGAGGATGGTATTCAGTTTTCCCCTTCAATCAGACGAATGATTGCTTTTGTAACATTAATGGCCAGAAGGTCTATATTATAAAACTGGAAAGAAGTAAATCCTCCTACCACGTCTCAGTGGCTTTCCCAAACTATTTCATATCTAAGTTTGGAAAAAATCAGAAGCACTATTTTTGACTCATCAGTCAAATTTGAAGAAACTTGGGGACCGTTTATTCGACATTTTCATATGAATTAATCTGACCTTTTCCAGACCTTCTTTCTGCTTATTCTTGTTCAGGTATGGAGTTCCGGAGTTTTTTTTGACACTATCACATACTTATAAACTGTTACTATTGCCCAGGTTAGTTTAGTTTAGTGCTTTTTTTTATCAATATACATTTTCTTTTACTTATTTTTAATTCTTTTTTCTTTTTTGATGATTATTTTTGTTTTTTTTTCATATATAGTTATACAGACTTGATTGATTAATGTACTTTTTTCTGTTGATGTTTTAATAGGATATTATTATCTTATTATCAATGTAATTTCAAGTCTATTGTATTCATAACCTATTCATTATTATGTTATGTTTTTCTTTATATATATATGAAACTTAATAAAAAGATTGAAAAAGAAAGAATCTATTTCTTCACTTTAACTCATCCTTCACCAATTTCTCACATCTTCTGGCCAGTCAGCTTTAAAGTTGTCAAAGACAAAGATAAAGTTGGTCCTCAAGTTAAGATCCTAAACTGGGGGAAAGGTAGATTTCCACAGTGTAAGATAGAAACCGCTGGAAGTAGGAGTCACCGCGGGAAGGGAAACAACACCCAGTAAGTGGGAGGCATTTAAAAGCAAGATGTCAACACCCAATAAGTGGAGCCTTGATGGTAAGAGTTCAGCGTCAACATGTCCTTGCAACGGTAAGAGGCAAAGATGGCAAGTTTATGGAACCAGAGACAAGCATATGGACAGCTTGCTCAGGCAATAGAAGGAACGATATGTCAGGTACAGGAAATAGGTAACAAATGAATCACTTGAAATATATAGCGGATATGGAGGGAGTTTAAGAAAGAAATTAGAAAGGGAAAAAGGATCAAGGAAAGGATCTTGAAAGGTAAGATTAACGATAATTTTAACACCTATTATGTATATGAATATTAGAAGCAAGAAGGTGGCGAGGGAAAGATTACATCTCCTCAGGGACTAAAGGGGTATTCCATACGAGGAGCCAAGGGATGACTAAATGACTACTTGAAATTGTAATTGGTTTATTATCGTCACATTACCGAGATATGATCAAAAGTTTTTCTGGCATGCTGTTCACACAGATCAGATCATTACACAGTGCATTGAAGCGGAGTGAGATAAAACAATAACAATGCAGAGCAGGTGCAGGATGATAATGAGTATCACTATTCACCAGCGAGGACGTGGAAGATGGATTGGTAAGGGAGTGGCACGCTGATAATCTAGAGCATGCCTATATCAGGAAAGGGAAAGCGCTACAGTATCTGACATAAAGTTGGATAAACCCCCAGGTCCTGACAGGATTTATCACAGGATGCTAAAGGAAGCAATGGAGAGGATTGCCTGGTTTCTGACAGAGGTTTGTGAATCTTCAGTCATCATGGGCAAGATGCCAGAAGACTGCTGCCCCCATATTCAAAAGTAAGAATAATTCTGAAGACTACAAGCTAGAGTGCCGTACACAAGGGAAATACTTGGAGAAGATTCTGTGTGACAGGATTTATGTTCACAAACACAAAGAAGTCTGAAGATGCTGGAAATCCAGACACAAAATATTGATAAAGGGCCTCAGCCTGATACAATGACTGTTTAATCCTATCCACAGATGCAACTTGATCTGCTGAGTTCTTCCAACATTTTGTGTGTGTTACTCAAGATTTGCCTTTGGGAAAGCAGAAACTAGCAATAAAGGATGCAGTACATTCTGTGAACTCAACTGTAAGGCAGCTTTTTGAAATTTGATTTGTCCAGCCCACAAGAGGAAACCTGCCCTCAGTTATTTTACAACCTCATTGTTTCTCAGATTACGTGCAGGCCAAACAGAATTGCTACTGTTAGGAGGCCTATCTGCACCAACGACTTCTTCCCCTCTCCATCAGACACATTCCACACCTGATCCGTGACTCTACGTTGCACTGATTCCAGACTTCCCAAACAGTACTGACTCACCTCTAAAATATAAAAGCAAGGATATAATGTTAAGGCCTTGTAAAAGACATTAATCAGACTTCATCTGGAATATTGTGAGCAGTTTTGGGCCCCATTTCTAAGAAAGGACGCGCTAGTGTTGGAGACGATCCAGAGGAGATTCACAAGAATGATCCTGGGAATGAAAGAGTTAATGGACGGGAGGTCCGTCCGATGGCTTTGGGCCTGTACCCACTGGAGTTTAGGAAAATGAGGAGGGGTGGGGATCTCATTGAAACTTAGTGACTACTGAAAGGCTGAGACAGAGGGGGAGTGCAGAGGATCTTTCCAAATTTGGGAGAGTCTAGGACCAGAGGGGACAGTTTCAGAATAAAAGGATGTCTACTTAGAACAAAGGTAATGAGGAATTTTGGGCAACACACGCAAGATGCTCGAGGAACTCAGCAGGCCAGGCTGTGTCTATGGAAAAAAGTACAGCTGGCGTTTCGGGCCGAAATCCTTTGGCAGGATTTGCGCTGGCCTGTTGAGTTCCTCCAGCAATTTGTGGGTGCTGCTCGGATTTCCAGTATCTGCAGATTTTCTTTGTTAATGAGGAATTTATTCAGGTGAATGTGGAGTTCACTGTCACAGATTGCTGTAGAGGATAAGTCACTGGGTATACTTAAGCAGAGGTCAATAAGTAGTTGATTAGTCAAAGGTTATGTGGAAAAAACAGAAGAATAGGGATGCGAAAGTAAATAAACGAGCCATGACCATATCGCGTAGCAGTCTCAAAGGGCCAAGTGGGGCAAGAGCTGTCCTCAAGCCTGGTGGCATTTGTTTTCAGGCTTTTTGACCTTCTGCTCAATGGAAGAGGGGAGGAGAGAATGCCTGGAGTGGGTAGGGCCGTTGGTTATGCTGATGACTATAAATTACCCCTGGTGCTGATGAATGTGAGGGAATGAAGTCAGTGGGCATGTGAGATGCAACAGGTTGGCAAGAAATAAGGAAGTAAATGGACTAATGGGATTGCTCAGAGCCAGCATAAACACGGCAGGCCAAATAACCTTGATCTAAGGAAGTATGAAATGCAATTAAATGAATTAAATAGTATGAAAATTACTTCTGTGCTTCTGCTTTTCAAAATTAAACAAAATTTGGAATTGAAAACATCAGAGAGTGCAGTAAAACAAGCAAGTAACCCAGTATGGCCCATATCTGACCCTGGGCCACTGGTAATGGTTCACCTTCAATTGTCTCCTCTGTCGGAGGCACATATATACAGTGTATAATTTTATGTTTTGCACTGTACTGCTGTTACAAAAAAAAACAAATTTCATGACATGTGTGTGACAATAAACCTGATTCTGATATGGGTCTCTACTGTGGACTGAGAGTAGGAAGGAGGCAGGGACTGGAAAATCATATTTGGGAAAAGGGGAAGGGAGAGGGAAAGAAGCAGGGAGCTCCAAAGAGACATTCTGTAATGATCAATAAACCAATTGTTTGGAAACAAATTACCTTGCCCAGCGTCTTAGGGCTGGGTGTGTCTGCACCCCCCACCCCTGGCACTCCTTCTCTGTCACCTGTCCCACCCCTACAGTGCTGGGCCAGAAGTCCTGATACCATGCTGCATCTCTAAATATAAATAAATATCAACTGTGTTCCCATAGATTTAAAGCTCATTTGGCATGAACTTTGCGCCAATCTTTGGTAGAATAGGATTTATCATCCATTCAGTCAATGTCCAAACCCATACTGGCATCTGAAAGTAATATTAGCACTCCAGATGAAGCATTTTTACTGTTCAACATGGGCATTGGCCAGGCTGCTACATCCAAGGCCTACAGAACAACAGAGTCACAGTTACTGAAGCGCTCATTGCCACCAATCAAAGCATCATTACAGTCTACTAGGGTTTCCAAACTTCAAGTATACAGGATATCTTTTCTTGCAAACTTTGGCCCTTTCCATAAAGGCACCAACACTTCCATGCACTACCATTAACTTAGACAAGTCTTTCCTATCAAAACAGGAGAATGTACAAATTAATAGCTTGGGTGACTACAACCTTAGGTGGCTCTGTAAATCAGAAAATTCACAAAAACTTTACTCACTTGGGTAACCTTACCTCCACATTACTGCAAAGAATGGCATCATGAGCACATTAAGATTAAGTAGGAAGAACAATGCCTAAAAGTAAAGTGGGAGAAGAAACTAGTTCTGCTGTTTGCAGGAACAAATGTCTACAAGTGTGTACTAACATTATAGGAGTTTGTTAGTACCTTCAGGTTTTCAAAAGTCAGATGTTCTAAACCCAGGGAAGGCCTACAGATTTAAATCATTATACATTCCCCATCTTAGCAAGAGCCTAATAGCCAGGCAGGACAATGATTGAAGCTGGCAGTTGGACTGTGCCAACTCTCTGGAGTTAGCTTGTACATCTTGTCAAAGCCTAGAGCAGGGGTGTCAAACCCATTTTAGGTCACAGGCCGGATTGGGCAAAATGCAGCTTCATGCGGGCCGGATCAGTCGGGCGCGTGCGAACGCAGCTTTCATTGCCTCCGTTTTTTCAGCCTGTTCTCATGTGTCTCAGTCTCTGCTATAACTACAAAGTGTTTCACTTCACAAATTCCGTTTCTTATGAAGAAGTCTGCTGAGCAAGCATTATTTTTATGATTCGTATTAACTTACAATCATAGGCTTCATATCGCCAGGCCATTAATAATTAAAATAATAGATCTATCTAAAATGATCTCGTGGGCCGGATATAATTGTACGCCGGGCCGGATGTGGCCCGCGGGCCTTGAGTTTGGCACCTATGGCCTAGAGGATGTAGAAAGTCACAGAGATCTCATAAAAAGACTATTAACTGAATTCGCTCTGATTGTCACCTGCTGCTGTTTAAACTGCTGAGGGCTTTCAGCATTTTCAGTTTGTTTTTATTTCAGCACTTTCTATATTGTTTATTTCTCCAGATGTACAGTGGAGAATGTGCTGATTGGTTGCATTACAGCCTACGATGGAGGCTCCTATGACAGGATCGAAAGAGGCTGCAGAGGGTTGTAGACTCACCCAGCTCCATCATGGGCACAACCCTCTCCACTATTGAGGACATCTTCAGGAGGCAGTGCCTCACGAAGGCAGCATCAATCACTAAGGACCCTCACCATATGAGGCTACTGTTAGGGAGTAGGCACAGAAGCCTGAAGGCTCACACTGAATGACCTAGAAACAGATTCCTCTCCCTCTGCCATTTCTTAATGGTCCATGAACCCATGAAAATTACTTCATTATCTTTATTTGTACTATATACTTATGCTGTAATTTACAGCAATTTTATGTAATTAGTGCACTGCAACCACAAAACAACACATTTCATGTCACTGATGTCAGTCATAATAACCCTGTTTCTGATTCTCCTTTTATTTCAGCTTTCCATCATCTGCAAGTGTTCTAATTCACTGGGGAATGGGAGCTGTGTCATAAATTGATGGGCTCGGCCTGCAATAAACTCAAGGTCCTAATGTGCAACAAGTGACAGCACTAAGCAGAGGCCAGCAATATATTCTGTCAAACAGGACTTGGATCAGAGTCTGGGATACAGACCAAGTGCCACAAAGTTGGTTACCCAAGTTCAGAAGAGCAGGCTGGGGCAGCGGGGAGGAAGCTTTCTGCCATCTCTTTTCCCGTTATGCAGTCACTTTATTAGGTACAGGTAGTCCCCGAGTGACGAACGTCCGACTTACAGACAGCTCGTACTTACGAACTGAGGAAGGAGAATGCCGTCTACCATTTTAAGTCAGATCGCAACGTCGTCCACCATTTTAAATTGTTGCCGTTGACACTGTGTTGAGTGTTTAACTTTGTATTTGGCTTAAATTTTTCTTAGTAAGATTCACCCTGACTCCAGCCCCCCCCCCCCCACTTTCCGATCTGCTGGTGGCGCAGTGGGATCAGCACCAGGCTGCAGAATGGAGGTTTCCGAGTTCGATCCAGTGACAGACCGCTCCCATGCTGGGATGAAGTCAATCCAGTGACTCCTGTACCATCTGTGCCGGGTTGATGTCGAGCTCGCAACTCGACCTTGTAAAAAAAACACTGCCACCTCCAGTTTAAATTCCCACACGGAATATTGTGGAGGATCAAACACCCAAACCCAGCACAGCCCCCTCTTGTCCCATTTAACCTTTCTCAGTGCGGACCCGGGGAATTCAGTGTGGTCATCCTTAGGACCCAGCGGACGGGAGCCGGCAGAGCTCGGGATCCACCGCCCACAGTGATTCTGTTCCATTGACGGGATGCAATCGTGATTGAAAATAAAGTGGAAATAATAAAGCATTTAGAAAGAGGTGAAACGCCATCAACCATTGGAAAATCATTAGGCTACAGTCAGTCAACGATCAGACCAATTTTAACAGATAAAGTGAGAATAATGGAGCATGTGAAAGGCCCTGCCCCGATGAAAGCTACAATTATTACTAAGCGGTGCAGTGGTTTAATTATTGGAATATATACGTTTCTTAAGTGTTTTATATGCAGAGAAAGGTAAAATATATACTGTATACTAAGACAAACGTTTGACTAACTGACACTAAATAATACCGGATGTACTTGTTTCGACTTACATACAAATCCGACTTAAAGACAGACTCAGGAACAGAACTCGGACGTAACCCGGGGACTGCCTGTACCTCCTGAATCTAATAAAGTGGCCACTGGGTGTACGCTTGTGGTAGTTTGCTGTTGTAGCTGATCCACTTTGAGGTTCGATAATTGGAGTGTTCAGAAATGTTTTTTTTTTCACACCACTGATACAACATGATTGTTTGAATTACTGTCACCTTCCTGTCAGCTTGAAACAGTCTGGCCATTCTCCTCTGGCCTCTCTCATTAACAAGGCATACCTGTCCACAGTACTGCCACTCACTGGTTGCTTTTGCTTTATTTTTCGCATCATTCTCTGCAAGCTCTAGAAACTGTTCTGCCCAAAAATCCCAGGGGATCAGCTGTTTCTGAAATACTCAAACCACTCCATCTGGCACCAACAATCATTCCATGGTCAAAGTCACTTAGATCACATTATGCCCCATTCTGATGTCTGGTCTGAACAACAGCTCAACCTCATGACTATGCTTGCATGATTTTATGCACTGGGTTGCAGCCACAAGATTCAAATAAGTGGATTCCGGTTAGTTGGGCTATCAGTTAATCGGGCCATTGGTTAATCTGGGCAGCTGCTCATCTGGGACAACTCTTAAAAAAGAAAAAACAAAGAAAGAAAATAGCCAGGATTTCCTTCATTTACTTGGGTCACTAGGCCGCTTAATTGGGGCAGGAGACTGTTGCAAAATATTTTGTAACTAGCGTCAATCACGTGCACATTATGTGGTTGTCAGACACTACACTGTGCTTACAGCTAACAGTTTTTAAACCGTGTCAGGAGTATGTGTTTATGTTCAAAAAGCAGTGATCTTGGTCACTACTAGTTGGCAAGAAATAAGCAGTCAAACCATTCAGAACTGTTTTGCTCACTCTGGTTTCAAGCACTCAGGCTTGGAGACGCCAGAAACAGTCGGGAGTGAAAATAAAGCAATTTCAACACTTCCAACAAGTTCGGAACAACAAAGAATTTGAAGATATCGACAATCAACTTGAATGTTACAATTAAAATGAAGATTTGGAGGATGCAATCATCGAAAGCACTGTTTGAAGGCAGTCCACTATCTGCACTAATAACTATCATCCATCAATAACTAGTAGGAATTAATACACCATCTTATGTAGTATGGCAGTGGTTTTGGTAGTGTACTAATTTATTCTGTATTTTATTGAAATCCATAGCTGGCTACTCAGTTAAATGATAGCATGTTTTGTTTTATATACCTTTTTAACCGTTTCCAATGCAACTTTGGCTGACTGGGGCAGCCGCTTAGTTGGGCCAAAATGTACTGGTCCCGAAGTGTCCCAATTAACCAGAATCCACTGTATTTGCATTCATGAGCAAGTGCACAGGTGCATCTAATAAAGTGGCCGCTGAATGTATTCACAATCTGTAAAAGGACATCTTGACGACTCGTGGAGGAAGCTCACCACTGTCTGCTCAGGGAGGCTCTTGGTGGCTAATAAATGCAGCCCTGCAACACCCCAAAGGGAAAGGAAAGTAAACTAAATCTTCCCACAAACTACTGAAGAACTCAGCAGGTCAGTCTGCATGAAGGGTTAAGACCTGAAATGTTAACTGGTTACTTCCCTCCATCGAGCCTGCAGCCCAAATGAGTTCCTCCAGCATTTTGTTCTTCTTGATTTCACTTTCAAAGACTCATCTCATCATGTTCTTTATATTTGTCACTTATTTATTAATAATCTTTCTCTTTTGTATTTACACAGTTGGCTGCCTTTTGCACACTGCCTGTCCACCCTGTGGCCAGGCTTTCATTGATTCTGTTATAGTTACTGGATTTATCGGGTATGCCTGCAGGAAAATGAATCTCATGGTTGTATATGGTGACATATATGTACTTTGATAGCAAATTTACTTAGATTGCAGTCTCTCTAATGTAAATTAAATCCTGTTACCCCACTCCACCCCGCAATTAAAAAATGCTCTGCAAAAGTCTAGAGACAGGGCAGTCAGTATGTCTGTCCTGGCATCACAGACTGCATGGCAAAAACAAAGTTCTGTCGATAAGCCCTCACACTTTGCTTCTTAAGTAGACTGGAAGGCAGGGGGGTGCTCTGAGAAGCTGGAATGCGTAGGCACTGCATTTTCTAAAAAGTCAGATTCAGAGACTGGAAAAGTTGGCACCCAGCACCAGCAGTGTGGACTCGGAGCACAGAGACTCACCCACACACACACAGTGTGTAACACTCAGACATACAGGACTCGCTGCCGCCTAACGTAAACACTTAAATGTGTAAATCACAGTTGGTGTTGAAAGATCATGAATGCAGCCTGCTATGCTCTGCTCAATAGTTGACTTGCCCCTTTATCAAGATATTATTATTAGGAAAGCAATTTTTAAAATATTTAACATGTGTTCCCAGATCAATTCCCCTTTAATCAACTTGGGGGCCTCAAGCACCTCCACTCCAGCTGGCAATAGCAGAACTCTGGGTGGCCCCCAACATCTTAATTCCAATTTCCTTACTCATTCGGACATGTTGGTCCAGGATCTCCTCTCGTGCCACGATGAGGCCACCTCTGGGAGGCGCAGTAACACCTTATATTCCATCTGGGCAGCCGCCAAACTGATGGCATGAATATTAATTTCTCCCTCCAGTTGAAAATAATTCCCTCCCCTCCCCCTCCCCTGTTTTCGATTCCCCACTCTGGCCTCTTCTTCTCACCTGTCTATCCCTTCCTCCTTCCGTTTCTCCTATGGCCCACACTCCTCTCCTGTCAAATCTCTTCCTTTCCAGCCCTTGACCTTTCCACCCACTCAACTTCACCTATCACCTTCGGGCTATCCCTCTTCCCCTAACCCCCCCCCCCCCACACCTTTTTATTCTGGTGCCTTCCCCCTTCCTTTCCAGTCCCGATGAACAGTCTCGGGCCAAAACACTGGCTGACTGCTCTTTTTCATGAATGCTGCCTGACCTGCTGAGTTCCTCCAGTATTTTGTTGCGTTGGCTTTCCAGCATCTGCAGAATTTCTTGTATATATGATTATGCATATTTTGTTTGTATGAAAAGAAAATTAGATTTAAAATAACTGTTCGACTTTCTCAGAGATGCGATATTTCCTGAACAACACAAATAAACACATGCAATTCTGGGATATTATCATCCACCTCAGCAGCATTTAATAAGATCTCTTCACCTCTTTCTCCCCACAGTCATAACGCTTCACTTCTGAACCAAACAAGCATGCACTTACAACAGACTCTATAGAAGTACTTCCATCACAGTTGCAATTAGGATTACAGTTGGAGACTGGTGTTTCATTGGACCCTGTAAACTCGTGTGAGAGTTTTCAAGAAGGATTGAAATCCTGGCCACTGCACACACATACCAAATGGAAATATTCCAAAGTGCTTTAGCAACAGTTGTGTTGCCTTAACTGCTTGGTTTCAACACTTTGGGTCAGAGAATTAACATGTGTCAATGGGAAGACAAGCAGCTTGGCTAGACATAGTAATTGCCAAAGAGATCACAATTCCTCTAGGAATAAATCCATCCTTAATTACTAGCAATACTTGGGATTTTCCTTAATCTTGTCTGTCAGTAACAGTTCATACAATGTTTTTGACTTCCAAATTTCTTTTATAACCTCACCACCACCCTCACCTCCACTTGTTTCAGTTGTCCTTACCTGCAAAGTATTAACTTTTTCTCTCTAACATTCTTGGACTTGCTTTCTTTACCCTTCCCCCACAGGAGACATGTTGGCCCTGAACTCTCACTGCTTTGCTTTATCACGCCTCCTGCACATGGGTAGACAGCATTGCAGTCTATCTTTACCGGGTCCTGCCTCGTCTTGAAAGCTTCTTAATGTTTTCCAGCCCACTGACGTCCTTTTTCATAACTACCTTAAAGCGTTCATGGTTATGGTCAAATTTTTCCCCCCAAAGTGATAGCCCAATGGCAACCTAACCACTCACACAGCACATTCTCCAAGCTTGAGTCTAGTGTCACCTCCTTCTCCAGGATTGTCTACCCAATGACTCAAAAGGCTGTTTTGGATGCACTTTTAAAAATACCGCTGCCTAAGCCTGTCTCTCTAGCGTTCCCAGTCTGGGGCCTACAGACCCCTCGGTTAATGGTAATGGTCCATGCTATAAAATAGGTTGGGAACCCCTGCTCAGGTATTTCCTGTTAATACTGAGGAAAAGTTAATCTTCATGCATTTTAAGTTAATCAAGTTCAAAAGTGTAGTGACAAGAATGTATTCATAATGTGCATTCAGTATAGTTAGCCTGAGTAATTCATTATGGAGCAAACCAAGGAATAGACTACTTAGGAATGCAGTAAACGATCTTTTATTGTGCCTCTAGGAGTAAACAACCTGTGGGAGGCTGAAATGCAACTGAATGATGGATGATTGTATTCCATTTGAGAAGACACTTGCTTCTGAATCTTAGCTTTAAAATTGAATTAATGGAATGAGGATACAAATGTCTAAAGTGAACTGAGCCAATAGATTAACAGAAAGAGAACTGCCCAAGTAGTGGTCAATGTGTAAGGAGGTAGTTCATGATTTTCAGCAAAACTATGGAGAAAGGATTCTCGGAGAGGGATGACCAAGCAAGCAGATAGTTGTGAAAAGGTCATGGGGAAAACAAGAAAGGTAGAGAAGTTAAACAGATATTTTGCATCAATCTTTACCCAGGAAGATACCATAAACATCCTAATGATTCAGAATAATGCAGGAATGTTACTAAATACCATCTTCATCACTGGAGAATGATATCAAGTAATCTAAGGTTAAAAGTCTCCTCACCTGGAAGTCGAGCAACCTAGGATTCTAAAGGAAGTGGCGACTGAGATAATGGATACATCAGCAGCAAGTTTTTGAGGAAGATCCTTCAATTTTGGAGAGTGCCAGATGATTGGAAAATTGCAAATTTTCTACTTTATTTTAGAAAGAAATATGGGAAACTAGAGATTGAATAACGCAACGTCTATTGTAGAAAAACAACTAGACTTAAAGTAACAGCAACACGTTTGGAAAATCATAGTCTATCCCGGCACAGAAGACTAATGAAGGGAAATCATGACAGAGAAACTTATTAGTGCTTTTTGAGGGGGTTTGCCCAAGACTGGATGGAGGAGATCCAGTAGATTTGCTGTAAATGGATTTGCAGAAAGCACTTGACAAGGTGCCACACAAAAGTTAAGGCACTAAATAGGAGTCCAATGTTGTTGGAAATAAACATGGGCACAGATGGGGAATTAGATGTGGGCAGGAAGTAATGAGGAATGATAAAAGGGATCATTCTGAAGTTGACAACCTGTGGTCAATAAGTTACAAGGATCAGTGGTGGTGCCATAACTGTGCACAGTATAATGTTAATGAAGGAAGGAAGAAAACAATACAAAGATAGGTGGGAAAGTGAGTTACCAAGTGGATGCAAACAATTTACTGAGATGTGTTTAAAATGCTGGAGGAACTCAGCGGGACACACTGAAGGGTCTCAGCTCAAAATGTCGACTGTACATTTTTCCATAGATGCTGCCTGGCCTGCTGAGTTCCTCCAGCATTTTATGCGCTTTTCTTGGATTTCCAGCATCTGAAGATTTTCTCTTATTTGTACTGAGACATATTGGTAAGTTACATGAAAGGGCAGAAAGTTGGCAAATGGAGTACAACGTAAAGTTGCTCATTTTGGAAGGAAGTAGCACTATTTAATTTGAGAGAAATCCACTGCAGCACCAAGGGATGTGTGGAACTCTTGCACACAAAACAAAGTCAGTAAATTTGCGCAGCAGGAAATAGGGAGAGCAAAGGGATTGTTGGCCTTGCAACACGGGGTGCTTTCCTGCACCAGAAAGTCTGTACTACTGCAAATAGTTTTGGTTCCAATATTTAATAAAATTTATTATTTTATTGGATGCAGTTTTTAAAAATTTCACTACAACGATCCTATTACGGGGGTTGTCCTATGAGAAAGGGTTAAACAGAGCGAAACTTAGGGAAGAAATTGGCGAAAGAATGTGCTCACATATGGGGAGCACCTAGAACCAGAATGAGTGCTCTAAGAATAAGAGGGTGCTCATTTAAGTTTGGATCAAAAAAGAATTTCTTCTCAAGAGGGTTGAAAGCATGTACCAATTCTTGCCACAAAGAGCTGTGGAGGCAGAGCCCTGAGAATATTTAGGACTGAGATATAGAGATCGCAAATGAACAAGGGATTCAAGGCATAACAAGGAAGGGCAGGAGAGTGGGGTTGAGCAGTGTCATCATGCATTTTGATCATCTGCAAGAAATCTTGGGATGACTTGAATCACAACCGGCTCTTTTTTTAAATGAGCTGTTTATTTAGGTTGAACCATGGAACTTTATTTTACATTACAGATACTGACTGTGATCAGGTTATTAGAGATTGCAATCAAGTTACATTTTTGTTAGTGCCATACAGCTGGCTTGAGTTTGAGAAGACAGACAAATGAAATTAGTAACAGGTTTACTATCTCAGCTCATAATTGATTTAACTTTAGTGCGGGACAAGCCTCAGGGCTCTTCAAACATGTGCAGATCCAGACCACTAATCAATTTATACAGACAGCGTCCAGGAAGCTGTTGACACCTTGGCACTTGAAGTTTGCTCTTCCCATCATCTGAGGAATGCTTCCAGAGCAGGAATCTCCAAGGATGGAGAAGGTATCACTGCCTTGGAATTCATGGACAGACTGGAACGCCACTTCAGCTATTAACAGAAATTCTACCCACAGCTGCTGAGATCCATCTTCCACTTGGAATTTATGGGAAGATTCTGCAGTGTCATTTACTAGATTCCTCTCAAGATGGCGAACACTTTCTTACTTGTGTCACAAATCAAAGTTCAAGATTTGTTGAGCAACAGATCAGACTAAACCCAGTAAAGAACATTATACTTTAAAGGGAACCTTACCAGCAAACAGACACACTGACATCATGAGTCAGAGGGGTTAATGAGCTTTGACATTAATTCATCTATCAACTGAAATTCAAATCAGCCAATCCATTGTAATGAAAGTTTAATTTGGTTTTTATCTTTCAAGTCCAGCCTACAACATGTGGGTAATTTTTCCACTGCATGTCTTATAAAGGTTCTATTGTTCAACTTCTATAAATAGCCTCTTGCAAAAAAAAAATGACTGTGGCTTGCTATTCTAGGATTTGATTTAATGCATTCAGTTTTCAAAATCTCGGCATCACTATTTATTCTGTATTGCTAATTGCCCTTGAACCTAGTGTGCTTGGGCAGTTCAGAGGGTATTTAAGGGTCAACCATACAGGTAGTATTACAGTTACCTGGACCTCAGAAATGGCAAGGTGGCAGATTTACTTCCCTAATAGATGTTAATGGACCACACCTTTTTATGACAATTCAGTCACTTTATGTTTATCATTATCAATGGTTAGCAGTTTTTTTAAAATTCCAGATTATTAACTAAATTTAAAATATCGAAGATCACAAGTGCCGTTATAAGATTTGAATTCTCGTTTCTGGATTGTAAGCCCAAGTCCCAAAATGACCAGTCTAGCAATTTAGCCACTATATTACTTGAAAACTTTTCACACTATTTGCACAAACACACATAACAAATGCACCACATAGCACAGAATTCCTGATCTTTCCCTCCTCTGATCACAACCACACGACCCAGTTAAACACCTACAGTCTCTGAACATGCACAACTGATAAAACAGGCTCTCCCTGGCTGTCTGCTCAGAAATAAAACAAGTAAAGAACCAGAAATTTAATCTGGGCAGAAGCAGAAGACAATTTGGCTTGGAGTGATTGCTCATCAAATCTTAGATGTGGCTTTCCAGCAACTAATTTGCACCACAAGATTAATTCTTGACCGCACAATCTACCTCTTAATGATCCTGCACCTTATCACCTGCCTGCCTGCACTTTGTCCGTTGCCGTTAACTTTTACTCTGCTCTGTTATTCGTCCTTGTATCCCCTCAATGCACTGTTGTAAGAAATAATCTGCAAGGAGGGAATACAAAAGAAAGCTTCTTACTGTACCTCAGTACGTGATAGTAATAAAACAAAGAATAAACAGCAATAAGATCATGACAGGGGTCCTCAATTTAAAGTCCCAGTCCAGAGGCAGCTTCCTTGACAGTGCAGCACACCCTCAATAGTGTGGATCATGGCAGTTTAACACTACCACCAGCAACATTTGCAGACATTTTGCAGTTGGTGATACTTAGAACAAACAATATAACATCCTTTATTGAACACAGACAAAGCTTGACTAAACAGCAGTGACAGGTTACATTAGACCAACGAATTTCCAGACTGTGCAATCTCAGTCCACCTGTGCTGCCGTGGTACAAAATCATTCCAATCTGAGTGTATGCTGGTGATCAAGGAGAAAAAGATTTATTTAGAGTCTTGATCTGAGCTACATTGAGGCATTGTGTAAGAATCTCTGTTCTATATCTGTAACTCGGGCATTTTACGAGACACATTAGAAGACCGTGTTTATAAATGTTTGATGACTAACCAGAACTGCCTTATCACAACTCACTGGGCATATACCGGTCTGGACGCGCCCCTCTGCTGACTGCTCCTGTGGCTCCTCCCAAGGACCCCTGTATAAAGGCGATTGGAGGCACTGCTCCTCCCTCATTCTCCAGGATGTTGTGTGGTGGTCTCTTGCTGCTAATAAAAGCCTATCGTTTGCCTCCCGTCTCCAAGAGTTATTGATGGTGCATCACCCTTACAACGTCTCAGAACTATAATTTATCGTTTCTATAAACAAAACTATTTACCAATTTCCAACTGCGATCGAACTTGAAATTTCCATAAGCTGCTTGCCCCATCTCCCATTCTCACACCAAGGCACAGTGGGCACAAAGATATTACTCAGTTGAAAAAAAACTGAATAAAAGATAAAAGGTTTTCCTGTGAGAACATTTTGGGCAACCAGATTACTTTCAGTATGATGGCTATTTTTGCCTTCTAAATTGGTGGTTATTTGATTCAAGAAAACATCAACAATAATGAGCCACGTTCCACATTCCAATGATACTCAACAACTATTTGGTCAATGGAGATTCTCTGATGTGGATGTGGGTTTACAGAAAATGCAGTAACCAATTTTCAAAACTGAAGATCCCAAGAGAGCAGTGAGATTACGACAGACTCCTCAAATGTACAGCACGACTCCAAAGACAGTTTCAAAACTGCTCGAGTTGTAATGCAGTGAATGCCACATGGTATTCTTCTGTCCAGCCTGAACCAGTCTAGAGCGAGCAACTCCCACAGTTACCTGCAGCACTGGTTATGCAGGCAGGGTTGCTGTTGACTGGGCATTGGTCACCATGATGGATAAAGATCAACTCCAACAAACAGCCAAGCGACCGGTTAGGCTTGATCACTGAGCCACAACCGCAGGCCCTACCAGCTATCAGAAGGTTTGAATGTGTGCAAGTGTTATTGATGTCCATGAGCATTCAAAAAAAAAGTCAAAGCTAATAACAATTCAGCATACTTTAAAATTAAAACATAGAAACCACTTCATATAAATACATCTAATCAACTAAAGATCACAAATGGCTCTCAAGTTTGCCTTTATTTCCACTCACCGCAAAGGATGAAGTCACTGAATGTATGCAGTTCAAACCTGGTACAAATTTAGCTTGCAGCTTTCAAACCAGTGTAACGAGCAGGGAACTGCAGGAGGCCGGCACTTTGCCACTGGATTCCATGAGGGTATCAGAAGTAATGAGAGAGACTAGAGAGAGGACCACCCTGGTAATATGACATTTCCCAATTCACACGATTGTCAATCAATCCTCTCTGAAAACAAAATACACATTACTGACCTGAAGCTCATTGTCAACAATGTGGTATGGGACTCCTTCAAATACTGCGCTGTTCATAAAATGACACTCTGACATACCACACTTCATTGATCACACACAAGGATTAGATGTTTGGACCCCCGGAGCGGGCTTGAAGGCAAAGTCCTTCCAGTGTGTAAGCCAAACCTGACTCCATCCCAGCCAGAGATGCTGCTTTCCCTAGGGCAGGGGGTTTCACTAAATTGTTCCATTTTAAATGCTCTCAGGGATCTATTAATCATCAACCACAAGATCAGGCAGCAGACATCAAACACACTCAGTGACTGACTGACTGCTTCATCTTATGGCATTGGCCCTTCTGCCAAACATCTGTGGTCAAAGCAGCAGAGTAACTGAATTAGAGAATCAGCAATTAGCTGGAAGGACAGAGATTTACAACAACCACAGGATAGAAATGAAGGAGGGATGGAACATAGAACAGAACAGGCCCTTCAACCCACGATACTGTGCTGAACTTTTAACCTGCACCATGATCAATCTACCTCCTGCCTCCTATACAGCACATATCGCTCAATTTCTCTTAAATCCATGTACCCATGTCCCTTAAATATACCTAATGTATCTGCCTCTACCTCCACTCTTGGCAATGAATTCCAAGCACCCACCAATTACAAAGTACAGTAAAAATCCTACATCCGACATCACTCCCAAATCTTCTGTCCACCTTAAAAGGACATCCTCTGGTATTAGCCATTGATGCCCAGGCAAAAAGATGTTGGCTGTCCACTCCATCTATCCCTCTATAAAATTGCCTCTCATTCTCCTTCACTCCAAAGAGAAAAGCCCTCAAAAGTCATGCCTTCCAATCCAGGCTGAGGTAGCAGAGCTAAATCTGGTTAGCCGTAGGAGTGAAAAAAAGCAACCCAATAAAACAAGGAGGAAACTGGCTTTCCTTTATATTGATTTTGAATTTTGACAACATTGATGAAGTTAACGTTTATTGTCCATCACTACTCACCCTTAAGATGAAAGTGGAAGTATGTTGCTCAGAATCATGTCACGCTGGTTTGGCACCAGCTAGAAGGCTGTGAGAACACGTGACACTAAATGATATGTTTTGAAGTCCTCACTGATCTGGTGTACAGATCAGTATTCTGACAGTCGGTTGGTATTAGCTTCGCTCTGCTTATACTACTTCTGCTGATGTTTGTGAGTAAGCACTGGATATTCAGTCACAATCACGGTAAATGCTGCATGTGACACACACAAAATGCTGGAGAAACTCAGAGGTTGGTCAGCATCTATGGAAAAGCGTAAAGAATTGATCTTTTGGCCGAGACCCTTCTTGTGTGTGTTGCTTTGGATTTCCAGCATCTACAGACATTTTTGTGTTTGCAAAGCTGTATGTATTTTAGCACCTCTATAGGTATTTATTTTTTGATTTCTTTAAAAGGTTAATATTAATAAAAAGTTTTCTATGATCTCTGTTAAACTTTTAGTAATGTGACTGAGACTGTTCTCACTGGAGCACAAGATGTCGAGGGATGACTTTGCAGAGATTTATAAAATTCTGAGGGGCATAGGGTGGCTATTCTTTTCCACAGGATAGGGGAGTCTAAAATTACATGATGGGGGTCATGTAATATTTGCTTGACAAATGAGGGGCAAGTTTATTTTCCCTCACAGAAGGTCACAGCATCTATATAGAACAAACTGCCGGGGAAGCGATAGAGGCAGGTAAAAGAATCAGTGTTTAAAAACATTTGGAAAGCATAGGAAAGGAATAGAGGGATATTGGCCAAGTGTAGGAAGTGATTAGTATAGATGACACCTTGGCCAGCATGGATAGGTTGGGCTAAAAAGCCTTTTTTCTGTGCTCTGTGACTAATTTTGGGGCTTTCCCTGAGTGACTATTAGACGCACAGAGTCATATTGCTCTGGGGCAGGGGTGGCAAATCTTTTTGAGAGCATTTGCCCAAATTGGCAATAGTCTTCTTAACAAAAATCTGATGTAT
This sequence comes from Hypanus sabinus, assembly GCF_030144855.1. Lineage (NCBI taxonomy): Eukaryota > Metazoa > Chordata > Chondrichthyes > Myliobatiformes > Dasyatidae > Hypanus > Hypanus sabinus. Next base: position 31,568,383 of record NC_082726.1, on the reverse strand, counting down.
CTTGGCAATTTCGAGTAGAGATTAGCATTGATTAATAAATGAGTTATAATCATTACGGACTTTTTTTTAAAAGAGAAAAGCAGATGAATCTTGCTGCTTATTTACGTATTCATTCTTTTGCTAGTCAATCTAATCTCTCCTTGCAATTAAATTCCATCATTCCAGGTAATATCCTCTGCACTGTTTCTAGTTAATATAAATTACCTGTTTTAAATGTATAAAGTCCCCATATAGAGCACACAAGAAATTTGATAATAACGCTATGACGAGTCATGACCTGCACTTGTCATCATGGGTTGGGACCATTGAGGATCCTCCTGGAGACAGACAATGTCCAGTTACTAACAACACTCCCACAAGACACCTTTGGATCAAGAGCCAAAAATCAATCTGACATCGTTATCTCCCAAGTTTAAATCCTATTTAACACACGTGAAATTTCCCAAACGATATTTGGAGACATGCTCAGAATCACTGAATGGTAAAGTGTGCACAGTTCACATTCATTTATACTTCTTAACTGGACCCTTTAGTAACTTAATCTGTTTGTATTTCCCTCTCAACAGGATTGTATTTCTGTGCTTACTTGTCCTTAAGGCAAAGGGAATTGATAAGATTGCATCGGATTGTTTAGATATTCTGGTGAAGGAGCTACAGGTGGGACACATTAGACAATGAATCAGACCTTGAGTTTGAAACTGCATTCAAATTACTAAAGTGATCTCAGTTCCAAAATAGTTTCAAGATGAGAGCATTGCACGCAATTCTTGCTGCTATAGGAAAAGTTACGACCAGCAGGCATAGGCATTTCTTGGGTTTTCTGACTACAGACCAGCTTTGGCTGAGGGTACATGTTTTTAATATGGCATCTGCCATCTAAACACAATCATGCGGAAATAACCAAGAACAGTACAGCACAGGAACAGGCACTTCAGCCCACAATGCCTGTGCTGGCCATGCTGCTTATTTAAATTAGTCCTGCACCCCGGTCTACATCACTTCATCCTGCTTGTTCATGTGTTTGGGTAAATCCCTTTTAAATGTTGGGATCATTACCTTTCCCCACCACTTCCCCTGACACTGTGTCCCAGGCACCTACACCTTTCTCAGTAAAAGTACTTGATTTATAAAATGTGAGGGGGAAACGTTCATTTAAATACCCCCCCCCCCCCCAAACACACACAAACACTAAACTTGTACACTGTGGAGTCTGGCATTTCTCGCTCAGAAAAGGGACAATCTATTCTTCAATCAGGTCACCCATCAGCCTCGGACACTCCAGAGAAAACAATTCAACCTTGTCCAACCTCTCCTTATAGCTAATCCAGAGAACATCAGGGTGAATCTCTACTGTACCTTCCCCAAAGCATCTTGCAATATAGTGACTAAAACTGCACATTACTGAGGAGACTGAGGTCCTTTCGAGCATGCAGGCCCCTCCTTCACATGTTCTTCCAGTCCGTTGTCTTCTACGCAGTGGTGTGCTGGGGCAATGGCATCAACATGGGTGATGCCAACAGGCTCAACAAACTGATTAGAAAGGCTGGCTCTGTTATAGGAGTCACACTGGACACTCTGGAGGCTGTGGTAGAACAAAGGACCCTGTGGAAAATCTCGGCAATTCTGGACAATGTTCCTCCCCCTGTGCGTGCCACCTTGGTTGAACAAAGGAGCACTTTTCATAACAGACCAAGACAGCTGCACTGCCCCAAAGAGCGCTGTATGAGGTCATTCTTACCCTCAGCCATTAGGCTCTATAATGAGTCAACCTACAGATCCCCTCCTGTTAGACTGTGAGGTAACTTATTTTTTAATTCTCTCTTACTTCTCTTCTAATATTTGTATATCTTGCACTTGTAATGCTACTGTGACACTGTAATTTCCTTTGGGATCAATAAAATATCTGTCTATCTATCTATTCTCCAAATGTGGCCAGACCAGAGTTTTACAGCATTGCAAAGTGACTTGCCAACTTCTATACTTGGATTCAGTTGCTCTACGTTAATTGGCCTATCTCAAACAATAACGAGGCGGCCTACAAGGAAGAAATCATCTCTCTGACACAGTGGTGTCAAGAAAACAACCTCTCCCTCAATGTCGCAAAAACAAAGGAGCTGGCTGTGGACTACAGGACGAATGGAGATAGGCTAACCCCTATTGATATCAATGGATCTGGGGTTGAGAGGGTGAACAGCTTTAAGTTCCTCAGCATCCACATCACCGAGGACCTCATGTGGTCTGTACACACCAGCTGTGTGGTAAAGAAGGCCCAATAACGCCTCTTACACCTCAAATGGTTGAAAAAGTTTGGTATGGGCCGCCAAATCCTAAGAACTTTCTACAGGGGCACAATTGAGAGCAACTTGACTGGCTGCATCCCTGTCTGGTATGGGAACTGTACCTCCCTTAATCGCAGGACTCTGCAGAGAGTGGTGCAGACAGCCCAGCGCATTTGTAGATTTGAGCTTCCCATGATTCGGGACATTTACAAAGACAGGTGTGTATAAGGGTCCCATAGGATCATGGGGACCCAAGTCACCCCAATCACAACCTATTCCAGCTGCTCCCATCGGGGAAATGGTACCGCAGCATCAAAGTCAGGACCAACTGGCTCCGGGACAGCTTCTTCCACCAGGCCATCAGACTGATTAACTCATGCTGATTTGAGTGTATTCTATGTTACATTGACTGTTCTGTTTATTATAAATTATTATAAATTACTATGATTGCACATTGCACCTTTAGACAGAGACGTAACGTAAAGATTTTTACTCCTCATATAAGTGAAGGATGTAAGAAATAAAAGTCAATTCAATTCTTCGATCTTGGCAAACTATTTGCAAATACATTGTCACTATATGATGGGACATCCTCAGTGCGATGTTAATTGTGGTGTGTTCTCCGAATGCTTGGCCTTTATACACTTAGCAATCAGCTGATTGATCACCATTTGGGAAACTCAATTGTGACATAGGGAAGGGGTCTCATTGCTGGTTGCGAGGCAAACTCTGGTCTGGAATTTTGCCAGCATTGGCTTCTAACGATGATTGAGGTCTAGAAATCTGTTTAAGAAATGTTTGCAGAAAGCCATGCTTCTAGAAATTCCCTTGCATGCCCCACGTTTGCTTGCGCCATGACTTTAACTGATGCTCAATCAAATTTGTGCCTCTCTCGATCTTCGAGGTTAGAGACTAGGGAGAGTTGGCCATGCGACTTCACAGTCAGTTGATGCTCATGAATCTTTGTGGAGAATTTTCCTCCCATTTCGGCCAACGTAGCATTGGCTGCAGTCCCTGAATCGGATTTTGTAGACCACATTGTTCTATCGACAAGGATCCATAAACATCAACTAACGTGCAAGTAAACAACTTTCTGAATTTGAAATACACATGGCTAGGGCTGTTCCAGTTTGAATTTTAGTGTTGCTGCAAGTGCTTCATCTTTTAAGATTTTTGTTTGAAAATGGGATCTAAACACAACTGGAGTATTGACTGGGTGCTACACATCATATATAAAGACATCAGAGGTAACACATGCAATGAAATTGAGGCAACCTTGCTCTCAGTGATGTTTAGAGTCAGTGGCATACAGCACAGAGACAGGCCTTTCTGCCCCACTCATCCATGCTGACCAAGATACCTACTTGAGTTAGACCCATTTGCCCATATCCTGGAACCCTTCTGCAGTCAGAAATGTAAGCACAATCTGCCAGTTGAAAGCTGTTGCCACTGTGTTAGTTATCAATTGGGCCACTTGGGAAAAAAAATTGCTGCAGACCATAACTCAATAAACATAGGAGCAGAGACAGGCCCACCGAGTCTGTTCTGCCATTTGATCATGGCTGATTCAATTCCCTCACAACCCCATTCTCCTGTCTTCTTCCCATAACCTTTCAAGCCCTGAAATATCTAGAATCTATTAACCATCACCCTAAATATACCTAAGGACCTGGCCTTCACAGGTGGCTATGGCAACAAATTCCACAGATTCACCACCCTTTGGCCAAAGAGATTCCTCCTCACCTCTGTTCCAAATGGACATCCATCTAATCTTGGGCTACACTCTCTAATCCTAACTGTCACACTATAAGCCTCTCCACAGCTACTCTAACGGTGTCTTTCAACATTCAACGGGTTTCAATGATATCCCTCCCCCCACTCTTCTAAGTTCCAGTGAGAACAGGCTTAAATGCTCCTCATATAATTCACCTTCATTCCCAAATTAATTTTCATGAAACTCCTTTGAACCCTCTCCAACATCACCACATCCTTTCACAGTTAAGACATCCAAAGCCCCTCATAAGTGAGGCCTCTCTAGGGCCTTGTACAGACTCAGCATTAAATTCTTGTTTTTATATCCTAGTGCTTTCAAAGCGAATGCCAGCATTGCATTTGCCTTCCTCACTAGTGACTCAACCAGCAAGTTAACCTTTAGGGAATCCTGCATGAGGACTCAATGTCCCTTTCCACCACGGACTGAATTTTCTCCCTATTTAGAAAATAGTTTTATTCCTTCTACCAAAGTGCATGGCCATACAACTTCCTGACACTGGATTCCATCTGCCACTTCTGTGACCATTCTCCTAATCTGCAAATCCTTCTGCAACCTCCCTGTTTCCTCAATGTTACCTGCCCCTCTTCCTATCTTCGTACCATCTGTGATCGTAGCCAAAAATCCGTCAATTCTGTTAGCTAAATCATTGACATGTAACATAAAAAGAATTGGTCCCAACACAGACCCCTGTGGAACACTATTAGTCATTGGCAGCCAATCAGAAAAGGCTCCTTTTATTCCCACTCTTTGCCTTCTGCCAATCAGCAAATGCTCTATCCAAGCTCGTACCTTCCCATGGGTTGTTCAAAGTTTCAAAAGTCCATTTATTATCAAAGTATACAACTCTGAAGTTCTTCAGTTCTCTGGGTAGCCATGAAAGTAAGGAAGAAAGGCAGCGTGATCATCAACTCCCAAATCCCACCTCCCCACAAAAAAAAACAAACAAAAACAGGATCAGGCAATCGACTGCAAAACCCCTCTTCCTGCACAAAAACAACAAAATGGTTCAAGCGATCAACCCCCAAAACCCCATCCATGCACAAAAAAAACAAAAAGATCGGGTGAAAAAACACAGAATATAAGATCTATAAGACTGAAACAAAGTCTATATCCAAATCCAGAATGCAGAAAATAGCTGAACAACACTATCAACACCTGCAGCCTCTCCCAAACATCGGCTTGCATCCTGCATCCTGCTCACTACAAGGTTCAAGCACGCTGCCTCTAACTCCTGAATCCTCTCGGAGACTGCAGAGCAGTGGAACACCCAAACGATCCCCAAACAGTAAAACACGGGCTCCAACAGCTCCAGAGTCACAGTCAATATGAGATACAAACATAAGAGACGTAAAAGAAGGAAAAAAAAGGTTTCATGATCTATCCAGAAGATGTCAACCAAAGGAGCATTGCATGCAGGCACCATCTTGACCAGAAGATGCTCATCTTGCTAAGCAGCCTCTTGTCAAAAGCCTTCTGAAAATCCAAGTACACATCATCCACCAATTCTCCTTCGTCTATCCTGTTTGTTACTTCTTTAACAGATTTGTCCCTTGAGGAAATCATGCTGACTACGGCCTTATTTTATCATGTGCTTCCAAGTACCCTGAGACCAATCAATTCCATCTTCCCAACCACTGACTTCAGGCTAACTGGCCTCTACTTTCTTTCTTCTGCCTCCTTCCCTCTTAAAGAGTGGAGTGACACTTGTAATTTTCCTGTCCTGCAAAAGCGTGCCAGAATCTAGTGATTCTTGAAAGATCATTACTAATGCCTCTACAATCTCTTCAGCTACCTCTTTCAGAACCCTGGGGTGTAGTCTATTCTGTCCAGGTGACTCAGCTACCTTCAGACCTTTCAGCTTTCCAAACACATTCTCACTAGAAATAGCAACTACATTCATTTCTGCCCTCTGACACTCTCAAACTTCTGGCATACTGCATGAAGACTGATGCAAATAATCTTTCATTGACTGCTTCTAGCACCACAGTAGCACCGGCATATAAATGTAATGCACATGGAGCTCTGATCTGAAGGGGTTTCCTTGGTCTTCGGATCATGTGACCGGTGCCATGGAAAGATTTGGAAGTGTGCTGCAGATAGAGGGCCCATGTGCACACTTGGAGGAGTACTGGTGTAACTTATATGCTTTAGTGAATACTTCAGTGTTTGTATTGTTTTGTTATTAAATAGGTAATACTTACCCATAGTTGTTGTCTTCTGTCCCCTTAACCAAATCTACAAACCTACTTCCCTGCAACACCTTTCCCATCTACAATTGGGTTCAAATGTCTTTTAAATGCTGTAATTATACCCAGCTCTACAGCTTCCTCTCCTCCAAGAGGACCACAAACTTGACATAGGGTTTGGAGGCTTGTACGCCTCAATGACCCGGAGAGCTTTGTCGGCTGGAGTTGGATGCTGTGGATCCTCACATCCATCCTCAGCAGGCTGCAATCATTGTGGGCAGTCTCGTGTTTGGATGAGGTGGCACAAAGTTTAAAACAAAAAGAGGGTGCGGGGGCTTTCAGATCATTTTGACAGGCTGTAATTGCAACAATCTCTTACACGGTCAGCAAAGATCAACAAAGAGAAGCAAAGCAGCCGGTGCAGGAGGGGACACCATTGCAGTGGACAGAGTTAGAGTGATCAGGCTTTGGCTCAACAGACTTCGGTGAGAACAGGTGGAGGCTCTACGTTTCAGGCAACTTGGGGTATATTTTTCTCTTTGTCCAGTAGTACATAGCTGGTACTGTGAGAATAGGCCCAAGGTTAGTGATATGTTATTTGTGTGAGATGTGGGAACTCTGAGAGACCTCCAGTCCTGGTTAAATACATCTGCACAATGTGCATCAAGCTACAGTTCCTTGGAGACTGTGTTAAGGAACTGGAGCAATAGCTTCATAACCTTCAAGTCATAGAGGACAACAAGGAGGTGATAGATAGGAGCCACTTAACCATTCGCAAGTTGCCCGTCAAGAGAGGGAAAGGCAATAGGCAGCCAGTGATGAGCATTCCTGTGGTGATTCCAGTCAATAATAAGTACACCACTTTGGATACTACTTCGGGGTATGAGCTACCAGGTCTCTGGCACTGTGTCTGGCTTTGAAGGGAATTGGGGAAAAGTGCAGCAGTGATGGGGGATTCCATAGTTAAAGGAGCAGGCAGGGTATTTTGTGAACGTGGAAGAGACACTCGGATTGTATGTGGCCTCCCAGATGCTAGTGTTAGGGATGTCTCAGATTGGGGCCACAGCCTTCTAAAAGGGGAGCAGCCAGATTTCCTGACATACATTGGTACTTACAATATGGGTAAGAAAAAGGAGGAGATCCTGAAGAGAGAACATAATAAATTAGATAAAAAGCTGAAAAGCAGGACCTTCATGTTTGAAACCTCTGGATTGCTGCCTGGGCTACATGCCAGTGAGGGCAAAAATAGGTTGATTTGGCTGATGAAAGTGTGGCTGAGGAAGTGGTTCAGGGGACAGAGTTTTAGATTTCCAGATCATTGAGATTTCTTCTGGGGAGATATGACATGTAGAAAAAGAACGGGTTACACCTGAACCAGACGAGGACCAACATTCTTGGGGGCAGGTGTGCTGGAGTAGTTGGGAGGATGTAAACTAACTTGGCAGGGGGATAGGAACTGGAGTGACAGGGCTAAGGACGGGGCAGTTGGTATACAAGTGGGTGCAGTGTGTAGTGACACCAAGAAGGGACAGGCAGATAATAGAGCAAAATTGCAGTCAGTGGGGTGAGATGAAGTACAACAGGGGGGCAGAATCGAAAACAGGGCAGAAGGTGTTACATTTTAATGCACACAGTATATACAACAAGGTAGATGATCTTGTAGCACAGTTAGAGATTGGTATCTATGATGCTGTGAGCATCACTGCATCATGGCTGAAAGAGCAGAGTTAGGAGCTTCACATCCGTGGATACGCATTGAATCAAAAGCACAGGCAAGTAGGCAGAAGGGGTGGGGTGACTTTGTCAATTAAAAAAAATGAAATTAAATCCTTGGAAAGAGGTGACATAGGACCGGAAGAGGCAGAGTTAAGAAACTACAAAGTTAAACATACCCTGATGGGAGCTTTACAAAGGCTTTAAAACAGAAGCCAGGATGTGGGATATAAATTATAACAGAAGATAAAAAAGATATGTAAAAGGGCAATATTACAATATTCATGGGGGGAATTTCAATATGCAAATGGATTGGGAAAATCAGGTTGGTACTTGGGAGTACCAAGGTTGGTACTTGAGAGTTGGGATTTGCAGAATGCTTTTCAGAGCAGGTTACAGTTGAGCCCACTGGGGAGAAAGCAATTTCGGAATGGATGTTGTGTAATAAACCAGATTTGATTAGGGAACTTAAAGTAAAAGAACTCTTAGGAAGCAGTGATCATAATAAGATGTAATTCACAAGTTTAAGAGGGAGAAGATACAGTTAGATGTACCAGTGTTACAGTGGAGTACAGGGAATTACAGAGGCATGAGAGAGGAGCTAGCCAATGTCGATTGGAAGGGAACATTAGCAGGGATGACAGGACAGCAGGTGTTTCTGGGAGCAATTCGGAGCATGCACGATAGATGCATCCTAAAAATTTAAGTATTCTATGTCTCACAGTCTCATGTATGAGGAGGAACTCTCATGCAGTGGTTTTATTATGAACAGAAATTGGTCTAATCAATGCTGGAAAAGCTTTCAAAGGTATTCCAAATGACAGTGGGCAAATAAAACTGCCGGGGATTCTTTTGGAAGGTGAAGTGACAGGAAACATTGGAGAGAAAAGAATGTGACATATGGGTTGTTAAAATGGTGCATTAAACACATTAAAATAGCTACCATGGGCACAGTCCTCGGATGCTCCGTGGGCAACTAGCACAGCCGATAACCTAACTCGCCCAATTACCTCAGAGTTAAACACCTCCCATTTACTAGTACTAATCCACTCCCTGTAAACATCCCACTCCATCACATTTAATTCATTTCCTCACACACAGTCTTACTGTCTCTTCTGGTCACCCCCACCAACCACCTCCTGAGTCTGCTACTCCCCCTGCCTGCAACCTCACTCCATTTCCAGTCCTCACTGTTGCTACCCCCAATAAAACCACTGTTTCTTTTCCCCTTGGACATGGTGACGGAACATAGCGTTACATTTGGGTCACTGAGGGCTCTGCAGCAAGTGAGGACTCTGATAAACGTGGTGGATGCACTCACGAAAATGGGCAATACACAACTAACTCCACACACCACCCACGATTCGTTCTCTCCATCTATTTTGCTGTTTGGAGGAGAACCACTCCTTGAAATTTCCTGGCACCCCGATTGTCATGGGCTGGTACTACTATCTGGGAGGTCCCAACCCCAGTAACTGATTGGGGACAGGTTGTTGTGAACAGCTAACACATCTACAGGGTCGCCATCATACCCATCTCCACTGATCCTGTACCCACTGTTCCTATTTCAAATCATATGGTTCTTCAGCTCTAAACCAATGCAGATCATCAGAATTGTTCACTTACTGGTACTGGCCCTTTGGGGAATGTTATCCCGTTAATCCCCTATCCCTGTAAATTTCCCTATCCAGCACCTCAGCCACATTTGGAAGTTTTAGAATCAGTTTGCTTCATCCTGTCAGGCAGAGAATTCCTCATCAGGATAATGTGCTGTGTAACTGTCTCCAATGGGTTGCCTCCAGGTCTTTTACCAATTACTCAGCAATTACAACCTCCCATTATGGAAACTGTTACCATTTCAATCTATCAAAACCATTTTGACTTTGAATCCTATTAACTTTCTCTACTGTAAGAAGCAGAGCCCCATTTTCTCTAATCCCCTGCATTACAGAACTTCAGTTACTAAAACATTCAGTAAATTCAGACCTTGGGGAAACAGTCTCTCGGTCTGAGCTGGGGGGAGGATCAAGTGGCTGCCTGCCTGTCCTCTAATGTGTAGCTTTCATTTTATTCCTTACAACTTAAGGGGAAGGCCATTCTGCCCAGTCTTGAAGCACTCCTATCACCCTAGTTCCCTATCTTTATACAAATTGACTTCACTTTAATTCTTGAACAGCCCACCTATCTATACATTACTATCTCAAACTTTTAAATTCTCCTTAGTGTGCCTCTAATTGCCCCAGTAACCACTTCCAGCCATTTATAAATCACCTTATGCTGATCTCCATCACTCCTGTCCTCCCACTTTCTAACCTGCTCCATGGCCGTTACCAATCTGTACAATTTTCATCACTCTAGACTAATTCCATTTCATTTCCTCCACTCTCCATTGCCAAGTAGATAAACACTGCTGGATTATTTCCATGGACATTTCTTTGGAAAAGGTGGATCTGAATTGTTTATTTCACAGCTGCTTAATGTGACATTTTTCAGGAAACATAATCTTTCCCTGGATCTCAAGCTCACATGCTGAAAATTAACAAGCTCTGCATTGTTTCACCATTTCCTTTCACCGTGTCTATCTAGGGAAAGCACATTCCAAGGAATCCAGGTTCAATTCCAAGCCTGTGAGGGGTTTGTCAATATGAACTAATCTTGTGGCCAGGATCTGAACAATGGTGCAGCCCACGTTGTCCAAGGGAAGTCTGGAGCTCCACTCAGTCTGTATACACAATCCTAACAGCTCCTCAGCAGACCTCGCTGGAAAGTGCAGGTGTTGGAAGTTAAGATGAGATTTGTTATACCTCAGTGTGTTGTACGCTCATGGTAATACACCCATCCCTCCAGTGGAGTGTGGAGTTGTGGCAAGAGGCAGCACCTTCACCAAGCCAAGCAAGAGTGGAAGGGAAGTTACAAGGAGGAGTTAGTCATGAGAAATTCCACTAACAAGATGCTCACAGGTAGAAAATCACTTCCTTCTAAGGATAATCCAATTACATTTTGTTGACTACGAATCAGGAACTGAAATTAGACAGCTTGATAGAGCTCACCTGGTGAAGCAAGGTGAGCTGATTCAGTTCAATGCGGGATAGATCTCATCTGGCCCTTATGCATCCAATTACACTGGAGACTTCCTACTTCTTCACACTGGTGTGTCGCAGACTACTTTCAGTATCTTCCACATATTTCTACTTGCTGAAATCAGATGAGAAGTATTTATCTGGGACCTCACACATCCCCTGGCTCTACACGCACAGATTATCACTTTCAACCCAACAGGGGCCTACTCTTTTCCTGCCTATACTCTTGACTGAGGAGTAAAATATTTTAGGATTCTCCTTACCCTTTATAGACACACATATTTGTTATGGTCAATTGTTAAGGATGAGGTGATGGAGTACTTGATGACACAGGACAAGATAGAACAAAGTCAGCATGGTTTCCTTAAGTGAAAATCCTGCCTGACGAACCTGTTGGAATTCTTTGAGGAGATTACAAATAGGACAAGTAACGGGGATGCAGTGGATGTTGTATATTTGGACTTTCAAAAGGCCTTTGACAAGGTGCCATACACGAGGCTGCTTACCAAGTTAGGAGCCCATGGTATTAAAGGAAAGTTACTAACATGGATAGAGCATTGGCTGATTGGAAGAAGGCAGCAAGTGGGAATAAAAGAATCCTTGTCTGGTTGGCTGCCAGTGACTAGTGGTGTTCCACAAGGGTCTATTTTGGGACAACTACTTTTTGTATATAAACGGTTTTGATGATGGAATAGATGGCTTTGTTGCCAAGTTTGCAGATACAAAGGTTGGTGGAGAGGCAGGTAGTGTTGAGGAAATAGGTAGGATGCAGAAGGATTTAAACAGATTAGGTGTATGGGCAAGAAGAAAGTGACAAATGAAATATAATGTTGGAAAATACATGGTCAGGCACTTTGGTGGTAGAAGTCAATGTGCGGACTATTTTCTAAACAGGGAGAAAATCCAAAAATCTAAGATGCAAAGGGATTTGGGAGTCCTTGTGCAGAACACCCTAAAGGTTAACTTGCAGGCTGAGTTGGTGGTGAGGAAGACAAATGCAATGTTAGCATTAGTTTCATGAGGTCCGGAATACAAGAGCAGGAATGTCATGCTGAGGCTTTATAAGGAACTGATGAGGCATCACCTTGAGTATTGTGTACAGTTTTGGGCTCCTTATCTTAGCAGAGATGTGCTTGTATTGGATAGAGTCCAGAGGTGGTTCACAAGGATGATTCCAGGAATGAAAGGGTTATCATACAAGGAATGTTTGATGGCTCTGGGTCTGTACTCACTGGAATTTAGAAGGATGAGGGGGTGACCTCATTGAAACTTTTTGAATGTTTAAAGGCCTAGACAGAGTAGGTGTGGAAAGGACGTTTCCCATGGTGGGTGAGTCTAGGACAAGAAGGCACAGCCTCAGGATAGAGGGGCATCCATTCAAAACAGAGATACAGAGAAATTTCTTTAGCCAGAGGGTGGCGAATTTGTGGAAATTGTTGCCATGTGCAGTTGTGGAGGCCAGGTTGTGGGTGTATTTAAGGCAGAGGTTGATAGGTTCTTGATTGGACATGGCATCAAAGGTTACAGGGAGAAGGCTGGGAAATGGGATTGAGGAGGAGAGAGAAAAAAGGATCAGTCATGATTAAATGGTGGAGCAGACTTGATGGGCCAAATGGCCTAATTCCACTCCTATGTCTTATGGTCTTATATTTCATTGCCCCCTTTTGCCTTCCTAATTTCTCTCTGCACATCTCAAGAGATCCCTCCAACCCAACAGCACATGCCTTCCAGATGCTTCATTTCCTGATCAAGCCACCAACATCCTTTGTCTTCGAAGATTTCCCAATCTTTGCCTTCTACCCTTACCAGAACATGCTCGCCCTAGACTCTTCGTAAGTTTCTTTTGATAGACTTCATTTGTAAGATGTTGTTTTACTCCAAGTGCATGACCAGCTGGTGAGGATATTTGCAGGCATTCTTAACCGCCCCTGCTCAATGTGTGGTTCCCACCTACATTAGGAAACAAGGTAGGCTACCTTAACAACTAGTGCTAAGCGCTAACCAGCATGATGTACTTTGACAGGCTGGTCAGGGCACACATTAACTCAAGCCTTGCAGACAACCTTGACGTATTGCAATTCACCTACCACCAAAACACATCTTCAGCAGACACAATCTCCCTGACCCAAACTCATCTTTGAAGCATCTGGAAAGTAAAGAAACCTACATCAAGAATCGCTCACTGACTACAACTCCAACTTCAATACCATAATTCTAACCAAACTCATCACCAATCTCTGGACACCGGAAGTTAATGCCTCAGCATGCAACTGGATCTTTAACTTTCTGACCAATAGAAGACAACCACTAATGATAGGAAATGTTTACCCTGTAGCAGTGTGCTACACGCAGCGCTAAAATTACGACACCGAGTCGGTAACTGCAGTCGAAGGAAAAAACTTTATTCGAAATCCTCAGCCTCACTTTTAAGCCTCCCTCAACCTGCCCCCCGTGGCGCAGAGGCTCCAAAGCTCTGTGCTCGCAAACCCCCGTAGGCTATCTAATTGTGAGCTGGTTCGGATGTGCCAGGAAATGGGTCGCCACAACCCTATTGAGAGGGTAAATCCAAGTAGACTTTCCCCACTGAGGTTGGGTGACACTAGAACTAGAGGTCACAGGAGAAATATTTAAGGGGCGCACAAGGGTGCACATCTTCACTCGGAGGGTGGTGAGAGTGTGGAATGAGTTGCCAGCGAAGGTGGAGGATGAGTGTTAAATTTCAACATTTAAGAGATGTTCGATAAATACATAGATGGGAGGGATATGGAGGGTTATGGCTCCTAGGAGTGAACATCACCAATAGTCTGTCCTGCTCCAAACACATAGATGCTAAGGCCAAAAAAGCTTACCAACATCTCTACTTCCTCAGGATCTAAAAAAAAAATTGGCATGTCCCCATCAGTTCTTACCAATATTTATTAACGCACCACAGAGACATTCAATCTGGATCCATAACGTTTGGCATGGCGAATGCTCTGCACGCAACCGCAAGAAACTGTAGTGGACATGGCTCAGCACAACACAAAATATCAGCCTTCCCCAATGGACTCTGCCTATACTTTGCTACCTCAGTAAGGCAGCCAGCAGAGCAAGAGAACCCAACCACCTCAGGGGGCTTAGCTTCCTTTACTTCCTTCTTCTATCAGGCAGAAGATACAAAAGCCTGGAAGTATGTACCACCAGAATTAAGTACAGCATCTTAAACAACAATTAAATGATTCACTAGATCAATAAGATTCTAACCTCATAACCTTCATCATTATGATCTTGCACTTTATCACTTACCTACACTACACTTACTCTGTAGCTATTACACGTTATTCTTCATTGTTCTACCTCAATACACTGTGTAATGATTTGATGTGTATCAACAGTATGCAAGACAAGCTTTGCACTGTATCTTAGTGCATGTGACAATAATAAACTAATTCCAATTTTCAATCTATTTTTTGAATCAGCCTTCCCTCATTCTAAGGCCAACTTCACCGCTTTCCGCAACTACCTCGCATTTACAGAATTGAGCTTACTGTTCCCAAAGTGTTACTCACTGACACTTTCTCAACCTTCCAAAGACAAAGGTCAAGTGCTGCCCCATTGTTAAGTCTTTTTACAGATTGTCTCAAAAACTTAATTGGACTTGCTTAACAAATTCTACCCCAGCTAAGCCCCTTGCACCTGGCAATCCCAATCAATATTGGGAAAGTTTAAAATCCCCTCTACTGTAGCCCTATTCCTGCTGTACATTCCTGCGATTTGTTTACATATTTTTTCCTTTAATTCCTTATGACTATAAGGAGGCCTTTGTGAAACTCCAGCAATATGATCACCCCTCTACTGTTTGGAAGTTCTAACCACATGGCCTCAAGGGCGATCCCTCCAGGACATCCTCTCTAAGTACCTGATGAAATTCCATCCAGAGGATGCTACACATAAACCACAGCTGCTCTGGTTTGGTTACATCATTCCGTATTCAGGGCACTGAACGGCTATTGAGATCAGTGGTAAGTCTGGAAGCATGCATGCCTACATCTGAGGTGCCAGCAGCAGTCATTGAGAGCAAGCGTAACTACACAAGGAAAACAAATACTCTGTGACGTTATTTGTAAAATAATTCACTAATGAAGATAAACTGTGCATCCAGCAAATTTATTTTCCTGGACATCAACACACCCCTGATCATATAAAATAAAGTTATGGGATCATCTACCAACATACTGTCAGCTCATCATTACATCTGTGGCAACACTTTTTCGTATTTGAGTACGAAACTATTTTGTTTCCTCCACTATTTTGGTACAGTGAGAAGCTTGATTTCCCTACAGATCGGATCATTACACTGTATATTGAGGTAGTTTAAGGTAAAACAATAGCAGAGTGCAGAATGCAGTGTCACAATTACAGAGAAAGTGCAACGTAGGTACACAATAAGTCACAAGTCCATAATGAGGTAGATTGCGAGGTCAAAAGTACATTTTATTACACTAGGGGTCAGTCAATAGTCTTAACAGCAGGATGGAAGCCATTCTCGAGCCTGGTGGTATGTGTTTTCAGGCTTTACCTTATGCCCGATGGAAGACAGAATGTCTAGGGTACCGTAGGGACTTTTGACTTTACTGAGGCAGTAAGTTGCATAGAGAGAGTCCACGGAGGGGGAGGCTGGTTTCTGTGATGCGCTAAGCTGCATCCACAGGCTGTCCGAGCTTGCCCCCTACTCACCAGCTCATCGAATCCTACAAATGACTACACTGGCTGCCCAGTCCCTCTCAATCACAAACTGAAATGATCATATTTTCGTTTCCAATGCTTCATGCTCACAAACCAATTCATGCCCAATCTCCAGCCTTACAAGCATCAAGATGCATTCAGACACTTTCTCCTGTGAGTAGTGGTGTAACTTTCACAGTGTTACAGCAGTTTTGTGCAGGGTGGTCCACCAATACTCATCTGGTAACATCAGGAAATACAGTATACCAATATATTGCTGCTTATCACGTTCATGGTTAATGTGCCCTGGAAAGTCAACACAATTTAAATTTCTGCCCATGCTTAAGCTGACCTTGTGATGTTATACAGTATCCCGTTTATTCACCGCAAATGTAAGATATTAAAGGCTTTGTTTTGTTTGGCAAGTGTCCAGTTACCTCAGAGAACATGTGAAAGTAAATGCAAGGAGATAGCATCAGTGAAGCCCGGGAACATTGTGGAGAACCCACCCATAATCACAGCATTCTGTTCTGCCTATAAGAAACACTTGCTGTCTGTGGGACCCTGTTCTATGCAAATTGGCTGCTGTAACTCCTTCCTGGCTGACCTGGACCTCAACTTCCCACCCTCCAACAGGAACAACAAGAAATGCTGACAGTGATACACTGAGCACCACAGGGTGGAAACTGGTTTCCTTATTGGAGAGAGTGGTCAGTAAAAGCAAGTTGACCTGCACTGATGAGACCACAAAAGCTCAACATTATCCTGAACCTACAAATTAACTTCTTGTCCCATAAATGAGAGAGAAAAAAAAAGAGGCAGCAATGCAAATAATAGGGAATGTCCATGGTACATGAGACACCGCGCATGGTGAAGCCTTTGGATTGACCATCAGCAGAATCCCAGGAGCATCTAGATCTGCTTGGCAGCCTCGGAGTACTGTCATCCTTCATTCTGTGCAGATATTTGATCAAACTGTGTTCTTGGTCTGAAGTGTTGTTTGACACATGGAGCTGGTTAGCAGCAGAGGGAGCAGAGGAGCAGACCACAACAGGAGATGATGTTGATTCTATCCCCGTTAGAACTGTAGAAAGACACAGCACAGGCAGAGCTGACCCCTCATCTCCTTCGTGAAGCCCCACCATCTCTAGACAACAATCTTGCTTGCCCCCTGTCCCCACTTTTCCAACATCCCTGTGATGTTTCTCAAACTTCCTGCTGAATCTGTACAAGACAGGAAATTCTGGATTTCAACAAAAGAGGAAAAAAGAAATTCCTCCTACATCTTCGCATTCCGTGCATTCTGGTTGCTGAAAAAAAATATCATGCCCTCGCTTTCTAACAGTGGGGATAGAAAGGCCCATAATTAACTAATTCAAGGCCTCCTTGTGATGCACCCTGTTGGTTATACCTCATCCATCATATTTTAAGTCAAAGAATTTAGCTGTTGACTGAGTTGATAACAGAATGATGAAGGCAATGGGTTATCAGGGACCTCAGTGAACACTGCAAGCAGTGCTAGAAACAGCAAAAAAACTTATCTGCATCCTTGGTAATTTTAAACACAGCTTGTTTTAATCACAGTTTATGCAGAGTATCCTTGCAAGCAAAATTGTCACTTTTTCCACTAGGGTACTGTATTCAGTGTTTACAATGTTTTTTCTCTATACACTGCAGGATCCAATCACAGACAGGGAGACCTAGAGTTCCCAGGACCTGCCACTTCATTTTCCCCATCCCACTCCTGCCTACCAGTATGTGGCCTCCTGCACTATCATGGCTATATCAAGCCTAGCCAAGCCTAAGGAACAGCACCTGATCTTCTGTCTGGGCATGCCCCAGCCTTCTGAACTTGAAAACTGAATCCTATGACTTCAGGTAACTTGATTTTTCAATCTCTATTGGTCATCCATCTGTGATATTGGCTTGTTTGCTTTCCTTCCCCTTTTTTTTGAAAATGGAACACAAACCCTGTATGACCTGCCAATCATGTTCTCTCCTGCTCTGCATTTCACAACTTGTATTTTTTTTGGCTCATGCACTCACTCTCTGACTTCTCCGATTCACTCACTGACCAGATAACAGCTCATCATTGAGATCACCCTGGTTTACCCCCTACAGTCTGCTCTCCACCTTTGAATTTTGAACTTCGGTCACCCAACCCTCCCTCCAAATTAGACAGGTTTGCCTACTCTCCAGATGTGTCCTGACTTTACTATTTCCACCATTTTCTGTTCTTTTTATTTTAAATTTCCAATATCTGCAGTTCTTTAAAAAAAATCTGTATTTGTCAACTCTTGAACCAGTAAAATCTTCTTCCACTCTTACAAAGCCTTTGCTTGCCTCCTCATGTGTGTATCCAGGATTGGATACAATAATGAAACTGGGACTGATTACTGTCCTCCGGAGGTTTGTATAGCCTTCGAGTCTTTGTGCTCTGAAACACTGTTTGGCATAAGTGTCTACCCATTCTGTACTCCTTTCAGACCATTACAACTCATTCCTTCAACCAAAAAAATATCAACTCCGCACAGGCTTCAACTGCAGTCTCCCCACTCGCACGACCAACAGTATAACAACCTGCACCCAGTTTGCCGAAGCTCCATGTACCAACTGCAGATTTTGGAATTGTGCCCTGTACCCAGGTATTAACGTACATTAATGTGCCCCTAGCACTGAGCTCAGATCAGCCACATCTGCTGCTACTTCCCAAGTCATGCTGCCACTCCCTATGCTCAAAAAAGGCAACTGTTGGAAATTATTGAAAAATTAAGTACTCATTTTATTTGGACAGGGCTCGAATTCTTCAAGCTGAATCTTCAGACCCTTTCCATGGATTTGATGTTGGAATACGGTTTACAAGCTCCTGGCATCAGAATGATACATTTACTCAACTCTGGGACCCTGGGGTTGATGAGCCAAGAGGAGACCTGATATCTGAAAGTATAGGGAGGGACACTATCACAAGTTTGAGAAATCAATGTTCATGCCATCAGGTTGGAGGCTACCCAGCTAGAATATTAGGTGTTTCTCCTCCAGGCTGAGTGTGGCCACATTGCGGCAACAGAGAAGGCCATGAACTGACATCAGAATGGGAATGGGAAATAGAAATGAAATAGATGGCCACTGGGAGATTTGCTTTTCCTTGTGGATAGAGTGTAGGTGCTCGTCGAAGCTGTATTCCATTCTACCAATCTCACCAATATACAGGAGGCCACACCAGGAGCACCAGATACATTAGATGACCCCAACAGACTCACAGCTGAAGTGTCACTTCACCTGAAAGGACTGTTTGGGGCCCTGAATGGTCGTGAGGGAGGTAGTGCAGGGGCAGGTGTGGCTCACCCCCTCCATCATTCCTGTTTCCCTCACTCACCTTATCTCCTTACCTGCCCATAATCTCCCTCTGGCACACCTCCACCTTCCCTTTCTTCCATGGTTCCTTCTCTAGCCATTTATCTATTTCACCAATCAACTTCCCAGCTCTATTCTTCACCCCTCCCCCTCTCCCGGTTCACCTATCACCTACTACTTTGTACTTCTTCCTCCCCCCCCCCCCCCCCACCTCCTTTGCCTGACTTATCTTTTCTCTCCGGTCCTAATGAAGGGTCTCAGCCTGAAACATCAACTGTTTAACTCCTTTCCATAGATGCTGCCTGGCCTGCTGAATTCCTCCAGCATTTTGGATGTTTTGCCTTGGATTTCCATGATCTGCAGATTTTCTTGTGTTTGTGCTTTCTCTGCTTTTCTCACTGTAGCTGTCCATCCCCCTTTACCCTTCATTACAGGCACCTGCCTCAGTCACCGTTCTGATCCTTTCTCCGTCCTTCACGTCACATCGAAGGACAGAGCATACAGGTTCAGTAACAGAAATAAATTCCTGCTCCCCTCATTCACAAAATCTCTGATGAATGGATAAAGTCTGATGGAGTGTGACGGATGGATAAAGTCAAACCAACTAAGCGCCTCACAAGATGTCCCCTCAATTAGCAAATTCTGGGCATCTGTGCCTCCATTGGTCAGAAAACAAGCCCTAAATAAATCCCAATCCTATTATAACCTCAAAAGCTGCAACTACGCTCTCAGTTTGTAAACAGCAAGGTGCAAAGTGCCAACTGGCTGAGCTGGACCCAGCCAAGTTTGTTTAGCCACAAGATCAATATCTTACATGGTGAGAAAGTTCTCTCTCCCTCATTAGGAAGCCTGACAACACCCAGGCTGCCCAATGAGGGACAGTACTTACTCACTGTGTAAAATAACCCCAAACTTTCATCTCCTCAACCACCCAGCCACTGTTCTCTAACTGAAAGCAGACAGAATATGGCTACAAGCCAAGCTCAGCCCAAACCCTACTTCAGTATTCAGAAAGTTTAGCAGGTGATCTTTGATGTGATGGTGTGGAGATGAGCAGTGTTAGTACTGGACCCGGTCATTCTGCATCATCAGTTCAGGATAATAGGTTGGCACAGCCAATACAGCCACTGCCTCAAGCTCCAGGATCTCCAAACCAAGTTTATTATCACATTCACAGTTCATTAAATTTGCTTGTTTGTGGCACAGTACAGTATAACATATTTTGTTTTAAAATGCTAGAAGTTACAGTGATATTTAAAAGGTAAATAAATAGTTCAAAAAGAGAGCAAAATATTGAGGTCACATTCATGGACCATTCACAAGCCTGATGGTGACAAGAAAAAAAAGTCTATACATGCTCGAACAACAAGTGCTGGAAGAGCACTTCCGGGTTTTCGCGACTCGTGGTTGGTTGAATTCACGCATGTGGAATTCGCGGATAAGGAGGGCCGACTGTATTCCCAATCTCTCTGTATTATTATTGCTATTATGCCTATGTATTTGAAAATTAATAAAAAAGATTTAAAAAGAGAGAAGTTATCCCCTTTGGATCAAGAGAACAACCTTGGAGAAACAACTATAACCATCCACCCCTTGTGATTTTATCAACTTCAGAAGTCACCTCTCATTCGCTCTAGGGAAGGATCCATTACAGTTAACCTCTCCCATCAGTAGTTCCAATATTTTTTCCTCTCACAGACCCTCAGCCTTTCAAGTGAGAGGTGCAGAAAGAGTTAGTGTTCATTCCTCTGCATGTGCCTGACATCTGCCTGACCATCCAAACTCAAACATTAAAAAACAATAGAAATATTAGATCAGTTAAACCCTGTGTATAAGTGTTCTAGATCAGTAATTCAAAATTTTGGTTTCACTTTCAGTGACTGTTCAATCGCATCAAGCAAATGAGCTTAGAGCATGGATTTCTTACGGCAGAAATGTGGCAAATGTTCAGGGATATCTGCGTGGCGTTCTGCATAGATACATTCCAATGAGACAGAGAAAGGATGGTAGCGTACAGGAACCGTGGTGTACAGACTGTTGAAAATCTAGTCAAGAAGGGAAGCTTATGAAAGGTTAAAAAACAGGTAATGATAGATATCTAGAAGATTATAAGGCTAGCAGGAAGGAGCTTAAGAATGAAATCATGAGAGCCAGAAGGGGCCATGAGAAGGCCTTGGCAAGCAAGATTAAGGAAAATCCCAAGGCGTTCTACAAGTATGTGAAGAACAAGAGGATAAGACATCAGAGAATAGGACCAATCAAGTGTGACAGTGGAAAAGTGTGTATGGAACAGAGGAGATAGCAGAAGTACTTAATGAGTACTCAGTGTTCACTATGAAAAAGAATCATGGTGATTGTAGGGATGAATTGCAGAGGACTGAAAAGCTTGAGAATGTCAATATTAAGAAAAAGGATGTGCTGGAGCTTTTGGAAAGCATCACGTTGGATAAGACACCAGGACCGGAAGAGATGGAACCCAGGCTACTGTGGAAGGTGAGGGAGGAGATTGCTGAGCCTCTGGCAATGATTTTTGCATCATCGATGGGGACTGGAGAGGTTCCGGAGGATTGGAGGGTTGCGGGTGTTATTCCTTTATTCAAGAAAGGGAGTAGAGATAGCCCAGTATATTATAGACCAGCGCGTCTTACTTCACTGATTGGTAAGTTGATGGAAAAGATCCTGAGAGGCAGGGTTTATGAACATTTGAAGAGGCATAACATGATTAGGAATAGTCAGCATGGCTTTGTCAAAGGCAGGTCGTGCCTTACGAGCCTGATTGAACTCTTTGAGGATGTGCCTAACACAATGATGAAGGTAGAGCTGTAGTTTTAGTGCATATGGATTTCAGCAAGGCACTTGATAAGCTACCCCATGCAAGACTTAATAAGAAGGTAAGGAGCCATGGGATCTAAGGGGATCTTGCTTTATGGACCTAGAATTGGCTTGTCCACAGAAGGCAAAGCGTGGTTGTAGACAGGTCATATTCTACGTGGAGATCGGTGACCTGTGGTGTGCCTTAGGAATCTGTTCTGGGACCCCTTCTCTTTGTGATTTTTACAAATGACCGGGATGAGGAAGTGGAAGGATTGGTTAGAAAATTTGCTGATGACACAAAGGTTGGAGGTGTTGTGGATAGTGTGGAGGGCTGTCAGAGGTTACAGCGGGACATCAATAGGATGCAAAAGTGGGTTGAGAAGTGGCAGATGGAGTTCAACCCAGATAAGTGTGAGGTGGTTCATTTTGGTAGGTCAAGTATGATGGTGGAATATAATGTTAAGACTCTTGGCAGTGTTTTCGAATCAGATGGATCTTTGGTTTCAAGTCCATAGAACACTCAAAGCTGCTGCGTAGGTTGACAGTGTTGTTAAGAAGGCGTATGGTGTATTGGCATCCATCAACCATGGGATTGAATTCAAGAGCTGTGAGGTAATGTTACAGCTATAAAAATCCTTGGCAGACCCCACTTGGAGTACTGTGTTAATTTCTGGTCACTTCACTGCAGGAAGGATGTGGATACTATAGAGAGAGTGCAGAAAAGATTTACAAAGATGTTCCCTGGATTGGAGGGCGTACCTTATAAGAATAGGTTGAGTAAACTCAGCCTTTTCTCCTTGGACCGATTGAGGATAACAGGTGACCAGGTAGAGGTGTATAAAATGAAGAGAGGCATTGATCGTGTAGATAGTCAGAGACTTTTTCCCAGGGCTGAAATGGCTAACATGAGAAGGCACAGTTTTAAGGTGCTTGGAAGTAGGTACAGAGGAGATGTCAATGGTAACTTGTTATTGCTGTTGCTGTCTTACACAGAGTTGTGAGTGCGTGGAATGGGCTGACGGCAATGGTGGTGGAGGTGGATATGACAGGGTCTTTTAAGAGACACCTGGATAGGTACATGGAGCTTAGAGAAATAGAGGGCTATTACTCCAGGTAATTTCTAAAGTAAGTACATGTTCAGCACAGCATTGCGGGCTGAAGGGCCTGTACTGTGCTGTAGGTTTTCTACGCTTCTATCAGATGGAAGAGATCCACCGGTTTTATATCCATCACATGCAGCACTGGAGGGTTTAAGTGAGAGAGAGAGACTGGACTCTGATTACTTCCCCTGGTGCACAGAAGGCTGAGGGGTGACCTCATAAACAGTTCATAAAATCACTGGGGGGAGCACAGGTTAGGTTAATGGTCATGGCCTTATGCCCAAGCAAGAAGAGTCTAAAACTAGAGTGTACAATTTAAGGTAAGAGGGGGAAGTTTTCAAGGAGACCTGCACAACAGGTGGTGGGTATTGGGAAGGGGCTACAGAGGCCCATTCAATCACAACATTTAAAATTGTTTTAGATAAAAAAGGTTTAGGGGGACAACTAGATTGGGATTGACTAGTTAGGCCAAATGGCCTGGCTCTGCATTGTATAACTTTGATTTTATTTTTCCTCTGGCTACATTAACATCAGCCTCACTGGCTGAAGGTAATATGGAGCATACTCCTTTCAACAGCAGGTGATGAAATGTAAAATTGAACTAACAGGTAAAGGAATCAATTTGTGAAGCATTTCAAGAGGTGAAACCTTCACCCCAGAATGCTAATGGCTGGCCAACAAGACTGTGTCCTTGACTTCACTGAGTACACAATTGGCACTTGAAAAATTGGGAGGTAAAAGGTGTCACAAGGCAGCCACACGCACAATGGCTTAATTGATTTAAGTCAGGCTGTTTATTTGCAAAAGAATCAGGTGAACCTGTGTGAAAATGGCACACTCCACAGGCAGTAAGTTAACCTCCCACTGCCTCTGACAGTGGTGAAAATAGTATCCTCTAAGCCAGGTTCTCCCAACCTGGGGTCCACTGAACTCTTGCTGAATGTTGTTGGTTCATGACATTAAAAAGGCTAGGAAACCCTGCTTTAGGCCCTGCAAGATGGTACCCTCTCCTGGCTCCCTCAGTGGAAACACAATGATCTCTACAGATGCTGCCACCAGACAAATCACTGTGTCATAACAAAGTACAAAGTCATGTGAAGAAAACTATCAAAATAATTATGAGTCAAAAACATAGGAATTCACATAGGTTGGCATGAATGATGCAGAGGTCAAACTGATTAATGAAAATTGTTGTCCTCTCCTACTAATCATTGCTGAAGCTAACGTTCAGAATGCTCAGGAAGCCGACAATCTACTTCAGGAAAAATAAAACACTTTCATGCCATTTAGGCACCACACTCAATTCCAGAGTAAAGCTAGAACTGGTTGTTATGAAATTAAATTGCTAATTGGACAAATATTGGCACAGACACAAAGTGCAAAGCATGGGAAAATTGCAAACATGGCTCTGAACTTGACAGGGTTGCTGAATGTGAACAAATAAAGGCATAGACTGGGCAGGTTTGTGTTCTGGGCAGTACCCGGTCCCACCAAACATTCAATTCACTCTTGTGCAATATTTGTACAGTGCAGAATATTCTCAAGAGCTAGAGAAAAAAAAACAGAATACACTAATGCAAAGGCTATTTTAGGAAAAATTGCTGTATGGATTAAAAGGCACAGCCATTACGCATCTGAACAAAATGAACTACACAGATGGAATTTCTGGAGCTGCTCTGATGAACAATCAACAGGGGTATGATGGGCCAAATGAACCTCTTGCTGTGCAGTGATAAAATCAGCCAAAGGAGTTCCAATGGAGTTTCCCAGAATTACAAAAGGTTGCCTGTGAGCAAGAAGGTGGTGGCCAGGAGCTCATTAGTATGTTGATGCTAAACAAGCACCAGTCAGTCTGTCCACACTTTCACTTAATTTTGGAATTATCTGATTGCATCTGATAATTGTGAGTCAGTTAATTGGAGAGCAGGACTCCCCCTGCAACGTCCCAGAGCTAGACAATGGACATGGAGGTGTTCCACCATCAGCACAGGAAGAGGTGCAACTACACTACATCGAATTTATGCCAATTTCCATCATAAACATGCTAAAGGAATTTATAATGAGCTGCATACACATGTAATTGCAGACAGAAATCCCACTTTTTTTTACCCCTCCTGAACAAAGCACTGCGGAAACAGCAAAGCCTGTTCAACCAGTTAGGAAACCTGCTCCTGAGACACCAGGCTCAGTCCAAGCTGAGATACTTTTAAACAGGACACCTGAGTGAGCTACCAAGGTGCAGGTCCCTTCCACCCAGCCGCCATTACATCAGTCCTGACATGAGGCAACTAAAGAACTTCAAAAGAAAATAATTACTGAGCTGCAGGAAAGATGGAGTACCAAATCAGCTCTTCCAGAACTAACACAGGCACAAAGTGCTAAATCATCCCTAACCATTTTATGATTGAACGATCCAAACATTTCCAGGATCTGGATTGCTTTAATCTTGCAGGCTGGGGTGGGCAGCTGAAAGGGAATAATGCAGAACGATCTTCAAAGAGCTAATACACCGCAGAACTCAACAGCTCCGTGGAAAATGTAAATGTCAACATCCTTTAACTGGGTCCTTTGATCAGCCTGTAGCAACATTAGTTCCCTGAATCACTCATTGACTTCATGATTATTAAGGGCAAAATACCTTTCTTCAAACTAGAGACTTAGAACAGCATTCAACTAGAGACAGGTTGCATTGAACCAAGCTGTGTCTTCATTCTCACATTCTCTAATGATACAGGAGGAGGCCATTTGGCCCTTTGAGCCAATGCAAGAGCAATCTCTTTCTCTCAGCTACATCACTGTCAACTATTCTCTCTCCCGTGCCTCTCAACAGTTCCCAGATACACCCAATGGCCAACCACATGAGTAGTATCCTACAGCAGCAAATTATCGTGCCAACCAGCACAACGTTGTACTACTGGGGGAGGTGGGGGTGAACTTGAATACCTTAGGGATGCAGTCACAGGGAGAATATGCAAACATCATTTGGACAAGTCAGCATCTAACCCAGGTCACCAGAACTGTGAAGTAGCAGCACTAATGCTCTGTCAATGCACTCTCTTTATCAAATAAACACAAACAGATCTCAGACACCAATGGAGATTAACAAGAGTGAGAGCTGTCCTACAAAAGGTAGTGGATTCAACCCAGTATATCACGGGTAAAGCACATCTACATGAAACATTGTCACAGGAAAGTAGCATCCACTATCAGTGATTCTCATCACCTAGTCCATGCACTTCTCTCGCTGCTGCCATCAGGTAGAAGGTACAAAAGCCTCAGGACTTGCACCACCAGGTTGAAGAACAATTACTACCCCTCAACCATCAGGCTCTTGAACTAAAGGAGATATCTACACTCACTTGCTTCTCCACTGAGATGTTCCCACAACCAATGATCTCACTTTTGGATTTTATCTTGTTAGCTCTATTTATGTATCGCTATTTATATTTATTTATTCTTGCATTTGCACAGTTTGTCATCTCCTGTACTCGAGTTGATCTTGCTTATAGTTACTATTCTACAGATTTGTTGAATATGCCCACAGGAAAATGAATCTCAGGGTTGTATATGGTGACATACATGCATTTTGATAATAAACTTTACTTTGAAATTTGAAGATACCAACAAAGGTCACCAAGACTGAAAACAGCATAATGTGGATACTATAGAGAAAGTGCAGAGGAGGTTGCCTGGATTGGAAGGTGTACCTTATGAGAAAAGGTTGAGTGAACTTGGAGTGATGGAGGATGAGAGGTGACCTGATAGAGGTGTATTAGATGTTGAGGGGTGTTCATCATGTGGATAGTCAGGGGCTTTTTCTCAGGGCTGAAATGGCTAAACATGAGGGGGAATAGCTTTAAGGTGCTTGGAAATAGGTACCGAGGGGATGTCAGGGGCAAGTTTTTCCACAGAGAATTGTGAGTGCATGGAATGCATGGCCAGTGACAGTGGCGGAAGCGGACACAATAGGATCTTTTAAGAGCCTCTTAGATAGGTACATGGAGCTTAGAAAAACAGAGGGCTATGTGCTAGAGAAAATCAAGGCAGTCTCTACAGTAAGTTACATGGTCGGCACACCATTGTGAGCCAACGGGCCTGTAATGTTCTGTAAATTTCTATGTTCTATGAAATAATAATTAGGTTCAAGTGTTGGCAAAATTCATAGCTACTGACAAAGGAAATATAAATATCACTGGACAACAAAACACTTTTTTAAAAAAAGTGTTGCTTCCTCATAATTTTTTTTGTTTATGATAGACTGCTTGAAGATGAACACAAATATAATTTCAGTCTACTTGTATCACGTAGGAACTTGGAGAAACAACAAATTAATTCTTATTGAATATAATGTGTTTAATCGCATAATGGTGCTGATGCCTTGCAATAGTTCCACTAAGATAAAAATATTTTGTTAATGATTTCCATTTGTACTCAGTGTCTGAGGCTTCTCACTTAAGTGTCCAACAATAATTTGCCAATATTGATGGATTCCAGTTGCCCTGGTATCTTTTCTCCATGACCGCAATGTCCTGGTGAAACCTTTCACCATGTTCATCACTAACAGCACCAAGATTTGCAGGGAAGAAGTCTAAATGGGAATGCAGAAAATGAATCTTTAGTGACATGTTGCATTTCGTAGTTTTATATGCTTGAAGCTTGTAGTTTGGTGCTCTGTAGATGCTGAGAAAAATTTCAACAACTTCCTTGAATGCCTTCCAATTGATTTTCTCTGGTCCCACTAGAAATTCTTCAAATTGCCTGTCATTGATGACCCGTTTGATTTATGGACCAACTTGGCATAAATCTTGGCATCAGTTATTCTGGGAAGCATCTGTCTCAAATATCAAAATCCTTCATAGAAATTTCTGTGCCTGGTGATAGCAAATTCCATCCTTACAGTCCTGAACCCAATAATTATTACTAAAACCTGTCCTGCCATGCAGCAGCCGCACCACCTAAGCATGCCTGGACAAGATGGGAAACTTTCCAACTTACATTGTAGGCAACATGTTAATTGACTTGAATTATGAATTGAAATAATAAACATAAGTGATTTCAAAAAATGGTGTGTGATAGGGAAATTTCATGGTGATTTTCATGATCAGTAGCCCAAAATTCATATGATACACCTAAAGGTATTCAAGGCGCAAAATCTTTGTTGTTCAGTGTATTCAAACAGTTGTTTATACTGCCAGCAAGCAGTTGTTTACAGCAATCCCATTTTGCTCCTCCCATATTCCTCTCAACTGCCCTCAGATTCTATCACTCAGCCATACTAGGTGTAACATGGCCAATCAACCCACATCTTTGGAATGCAGGAGGAAACAAGAGCACCAGCAGGAAGCCCCAGGTGGTCACAGGAAGAACATGCAAACTTCACACAGACAGCACCAGAGACAGGGTCAAGGAGAATACAGAAGCAGAACAGCAGCAAGCTAAAAAAATGGCTGAAGATTTCCAGGAATCAATGGAACATGGAGATCTAGCAGCTGCATGAGCGTTCCTCCCCAAATGTTTTGAAGGTTTCAGAGTTTGGTCAGGGTTTACTTTACTTTGAAAAAATACTTTGATCTGCAGTGCTGCTCGTGCGTAGGAAGGAGAATAACACAGCCCAGCTCAGTTCCTCAGTTGGAACCAAGAACCTGTTGCTACGTGAACCAGCAAGAACGGCGACCTTGGCTAAAACCTCTGTATACTACGGGATGAATAAGAATCCAAGAGACGGAGGCATCTAGATTAAATTTATCTAGCATCCTGGACAACCCTAAAATACTTCACAGCCAATTAGGTACAGTGGATTCCAGTTAATTGGAACATCCATTAATCAGAGCAGCCACTTATTTGGGACAACTCTTAAAGAACAAAACTAATCGAGAAAATAGCCAGGAGCCCATCGTTTATTTAGGACATTGTATTGCTTAATTGGGACAGGAACCTGTTACTGAACAGTTTCTGATAGTGTCAGTCGCATGGCCGTTAGACACAACACCATTCTCTGAGCAAACAGTTTTTAAACAGTGTCAGTTGCATGTGCTTATGTTCACGAAGCAGCGATTTTTGGCAGTAATAGTTGGCGAGAAATAAGAAGCAAGACAATTTGGAACTGTTTTACTCACTGCGGTTTCAAGCATTCAGGCTTGGAGATGCCAGAAAAGGCTGGGAGTGAAAATGAAATGAATTCACTACTTCAACAAGTTAGAAAGTACAGAGAATTTGAAGGTATCAACAATCATCTTGAACATTATGATAAAAACTAAGATTGCAATTATCAACAGCATTTTAGGATGGGAATCCATTAACTACACTGGGTGTCTGTGCCGATTTTGTCTTTAGAACATGACATAGCTTAATTACTCCGTAAGCATTATGAACTAATACACAGTTTTATAATAATGCAGTGGCATTGGTAGTAATTAAATGTGCCCTGTACTTCATTTTTTAAAATTTGTACTCAGTTTGCCGGTTTTATACCTTTTTTTAAAAAACTATTTCCATGAAACTTAAGCTAATTAGGGCAGCTACTTACCTGGGCAAAAATGTACTGGTCCCAATATGTCACCGTTAACCAGAATCTATTTGAATGTATTTGAAAAGAATGTAATTGCAGCATAGGAAATGCAGATATCCTGGCTCAGATTCAGATACAGGAACTGGAAGCAATGAGATTATAAACAAGGGAGCAATTAATGGCTGAGAATCTAACTAATTTATATTTAGAAATAAGGAAATTACCCCAGGGGCAGTTTGCTGTGCAGTTACTTTTGCTTTTTTTTTGTGCGGGGACCAATACTAGGAAAGTTCGAGATGACCTAGGGTCAGAAGGATGTATGTCCTTTCTACCCCATCTCTTCCCCATACTTTGCTACTCGAATGATAGCCAATACCAACATGAGAGAAAGTTCGTCTGTCAGTAGTCAACTTGTAATTACATAATATATTTAGCACAAAGAATCACATCACTTCAAAAGAAGTTATGAAATAGGACTTAACAAGACAAAGGAACACTAGAAGCACTTTTGTCTGAGAACAAAAAATTAAAGGATCTCCAGGGCTCAAGGCTAGTTTGTCGAAGTTCCGGCTCCCAAAAGTCAAGCAATTAAAGTTGGAAATGTGCAGAAGCTCATAATCTGTGAAGAGTACACAGGCAACTGGGTGGCGGGGCACAGCCTTTGCGGAGGGTGTAGACTTGCTTAGCCCCACCGACCAGGGTCACAAGAAGCCATGGAAGTAAGTGGTGGTTGGTCATATGAACAGCTGGTGCATATCACAAATCCTGGTTATGCAATCACTGATGCCAGGCAATCTCCAAAGAGTATGATAATGGCTGGGGTCACCGATCTGGTAAAGACACTGCCCAGAAGGCGGCAGTGACAAACCACTTCTGCAGAAAAAAATTGCTAAAACTAATCATGACCACGGTGTCCCATGTCAGACGACACGAAACATAATGAACGAGAAAACAGAGGCAGGAGAGTACAGGGGTGGAAACAGGAGAGATATGAAATGGGATGAGAATTTTAAAAAAAACAAGTGTTGAAGGCTTGGGAGTCAGTGGAAATCATGTATGAGATTGGTGGGTGAACAGAATTTGATGGTAATTAGGATGTAGGCAGGACAGAGTATGGCCAGGAGGGTGGTTAAAATGATCAACTCTATAAATAACAAAGACATGTTACCTATATGGTTTCCAGGAGAGGAAGTGCAGATGTGGATGCACTTATCATGGCAGCAAATAGGGACTTGGAATTTAATTGCAGGATCAAGCAGGGCAGAAAACCCATTAACAGAATGTAGTTCAGCTCCAATCACAGCCAAGGCCCCAAACAATATACCATCTCTTGAGGACAGATCTACTACCCTTGGCAGCATTGCTAGGGTCAGGTACAGTAGGTCTCTCCAACAGCTTACTTGCTTACTGAATTCAGGAGATTAGAAGGAGATGTTAGGGTTGAGTCAGGAGACAAGGGCATGATGGGTACAAATATTTCTTACCAGACCACTTCAGACTGCAATCAAATGGTTTTGTAAACATGGAAAAAAAGGAGGAAATTCAGGCAATTCGGCCTAGGGAACTTCAATATTCAATACACTCCTTATCTTAAAACCTAATCTTCTTTTTATGCTGAAACTGTTAAATGTACCAATAATAAAAAAAGACATCTAGGAAAAGAGTACAGTCCACATTCCAGCCTGAAACGTTGACTACTCTTTTCCTAGATGCTGTCTGGCCTGCTGAGTTCCTCCAGCATTTTGTTTATATCGCTCGGATTTCCAGTATCTGCAGATAGTCTCTTCTTGTGATTAAAAAAAGGAAAGCTGATTTTTCTTTCTAAAGGCTATTGTGAAGATCACTGGCTGAAGCACTGAAATTCTTTTTAATTTCAAAAAGAGTTCAAATTCTTACCATGTAAAAGCTGACTGATCAAATTGTACTGTCACAACACTACCCGTGTCCCAGGCACATCCAGTTCTTGGAATCCCATCAAATACTTAATTTAAGAATAAATCTAAGGTTTTGAACTTGTGATCTATTCCTGGGTAAGGATTTGAGAACTCATTCCCAATCATAAACATCATACCTTTATTTTACACACACACTTCAAAGGAAAAGTCTCTCGTAGGTGAAAATCATTAAGTGTGGAGAGAATAATTTCAAATTAAGGATCGTAATCTGATCTAAAGTACACAATATTGCTCTTGGTGAACTTAACCCTTCACATGCTGAAGTCCATGTCATCATGTTAAACTTGTAAAAGATTGACACAAGTTGCAGCTCCTGAGTCACGTGACTTTCCAGAGTGCGGACCACCAGGAGCATCCTGCAAACGCCCAATTTACAATTTAACTGCTCAATTTTGTGTTGCAATTTATAGGAGTTTCCTACATTCAACTTGGTTGACCCATCAACTACATCACATTTCAAAAGTAAACCATTTTGGATCCTGAGGTCGTGAAGAGTACTACTTGGGGCCAAATCATCTGATTGGATCTGCCCATGATTTCCTGACAGCTTGTGGTTTTAGGATATGGGGCTAATAAACATTACTTAGGTCAGCGCCACAGATTCATTGGACTAAAGGGCTCATTTCCATGCTGCCTCTCTGCTCACTGTCCAATGACAAGCTTGGCAAGTTCCCAGCCAGGCCTGATTGGCCAGGTTTGGCTCATGGGCTGCTATCCATCACCTGGGACTCACCTGTCCTGCCCATTAATAATGAAACTTCGTTTATTTTAGAGATGATTAATGTGGAAACTTTGGACACCTTACCTATCCATGTTCTACATGCTGGGGAAGAGCCTCAGGCCCAGTAAAAGGATACAGCTAAGAACTTTCCATCTCCATCTTGCAAGTGCATAAGAGTTGGAAAAAATAAAAATAATTATTTAAGCAAACTTTAAAATACATTACAACCACCTGTGGCTTCTTTATATTGGTTGCCAGAAGCACAGAGGAGGCCATTCAGCCCTTCAATTGGACTCCACCATTTATCAAGCTCAGGGCTGATCCCGTGCCAGCTCCTTTCTGCACCTTCTCCATATCCCACCTGAGAAGCACCTCTACCTTGTTGGCCAAGAGTATAAAATGGCAATGATACTGGCAATGTTCATCCAGTTCACTCTCTCCCCCACCCCCTCAACCAAAAGAGCTATAAAGTGAGCAGTTGAGGCCAGGGTCACACTACCCGAGCCTTCCTGACAATCACTGGCCTCATTGTGTGCTGCAAGGCATCAGCAGAACGGTGTTACTGAATAGCAAGAGACACCCCAGTGCACAGACAAGGAGAACACAGCTCCCAGTGACCTGGTGCATCAGTGATTTCACCAACAAGGTCAAGGGCAAAAGGCAATTGACTCCCTTGGCCACTGACAAACCACTCAGCTGCTCTGGAAAGGAAGAGTGCTCCAGGTAATCGCCCCAGTACCTGGGCATCTTCAGGTCAGACAAACCAATCCTTTAATGCAATTCCATTTCCAAATCCATTAAAAAGACTAGAGAATTCAGTATCTTGGGAGTCCAGAATAATACATAACACTCCATTTGCTTCATCTCATATTGTGAGACAATACATAGGAATTATAGACCCTGGTAATGACAAACAAAACCAACCACCTCACACTGTGTTTGTTAACACAGAGTCAAACTCCAAACCCAGAAAGGAATCAAGTTTGAAGTTTCCAATCATGCTGTTCCAGTTAATCAATTCTTTTTGGCCATATTAAAAATATTTCAATGTTTACACATTTATCTGCTCTTATCTCAACTGAATTTACTTTCCTGCTTCTCTTCTACCTTGATCTCAAACTCCTTCAATCCAAACGATTTTGTGTTTAGTGCTTAAGTCTCATTGGTCGCCCAATGCTGTCACACCCACCATTCATAATTAGCAGCTGAGAATACAAGAGCCGGGAGGTCAAAGTACAATGTTATAAAACATTTGATAGGTCACAGCACGTATAGCATGCAGTTCTGGTCACCACACTATAGGAAGAGTATGATAATGCTAGAGATGGTACAGAAGAGAGAGGGTCCCTGGAATAGGATGTTTCAGTTATGAGGAGACTGGGTTCTATTCTTTGGAGCAGAGAAATAAGCTGATAGTTCTATACAAGGGATTCCCAACCTGGAGTCCACAGACCCCTCGGCAAATGGTAAGGTTTCATGCCATAAACAATGGTTGGGAGCCCTGCTCTATACCAATTCATGAGGCATAGATACCAAAAAACTTGTCTCCACGACAAGACTGATATTAAAGAATCAGGTAGATTTTCTTTTATATAAACCTCTGCCACCACATATTGCAATTTATAAAATCTGTTCAAAATATTGTTGCATTTTTTAAAAACTGCACTAATACTGACATTGCTGACTGTTCCTACAAAATCTGTCACTAATACCTGGAGATTTCACCACTCCTGTCTGCAGCCTAATACTTAACACACTGGTTATGGTTCGCCTCATGATTCCTTGGTGCAATAATGACATCATCTTTAGTCTCAATAATTATTAACCAAGCTCTACATCAAGACCAGTTCATCAAGCCAGATTTGCCCGCCTTTCATATCTACCTGCTGCTTTCATGAGACAATATCGGCTTTGGTGGATGAATATATTTCTCCGCTTCCAAGAGTCCCTCCAGCATTTAAAATTCCCAGACGCTCTTCCACTGAAAGTATTTCCTCATGCTGGGATACATTCGCACACACGCTGGCCGTTCACTTCCCTGTTCAGACAGACACTCCTTGTATAGTCAAGACAGTCACTGAAGCCCACCCTACTTCATGCAACATTTGCAGTCAGGAGGTGCCGTAGAGGGCAACTTTATAATAGTTGCTGGCTCTCTCAGCTTACTCAGTACAGGAGACACGATGAACCAACCTCTGGGGCAAACAACCCCAAAACTTGATTCTGTGAAGCAGATGACTCTCTTCTTATTAACCTGATCTTGCCGTGACTACTTCAGACTTTACAGCAGACAAACATGCTGGAGACAAACTGGCCCTCACACTTCCATCCTATTTATTCATGTCTCTCTATTAATCTCTCTGCTCCCATCTCCAACATTATAAATATTTTAGGATTCCATTGAGGCACTGCAAAGTACTGCTCAATTACAAGACAGCACACCGACTATTTATATGTCGAAATTCTAAGTCCTTGATGCCAATCGAATGTTCCAGACTGAAACTTTAACACCCAGAAGTAACATCTGACTGTTCTCCAAATGGATCACGATTCAAACACATGCAGACAGTGAGAAAACAGTATGTTCCAATGCTTAAGAATATGTTTCAGTCATGATCCCAGCCTAATCTTAACTACATCAGTGCCTTATATTAGCCAATTCCATAAGCCAGGCACAGTCCAGTAATGTGCCCTAGTGACTAATTTACTGGACAAGCATCCTGACACACCAGCTAATCCTACCATAGCTGATGAGGATTTGAATTCAAGTATCTACATGCGATTAGAATTTAAATGTTGGACTTTGAATTAAAGGAATCAACATGCATCCAGTAGAAGGTTGTAAAAGCCAATCCAGTTGATTAATGTTCTTCAGAGGAGAAAAGCTGTCAGAGGGTGACTTCTTCAAGTTCATCAGCAAAACAGCTTAAATTCCCCACTTTAACGTCTCTTCTTTCCTTTTCAAGGTGGTTGGGGTTCTGTCAGAGTTGATGGCCTACAGCTGCACTCAAACTGTGGTTCTTCACAGCAATTGGGTCTCCCCCTTGCTGTGGAGTGATACCTCTCTCTCACTCGTTATTGAGGGACGGCCTGCGGCATATCGAAGTGCTGGGTTATGGACTGTAGTTTTTGATGGACTCTAGATCATGGTCTCTTTGGGGTGCTGGATGGGGGAGTCTTTGCTATTGCTTGCACAGTGAGTAGTGAGGGGGTGGGCTGATACTTCCTAATGGAACAAGTGGGGGCAGGGGAGAGGGTAATGCTTTGCCGCTGCTGTGCATGAGAGAGGGGAGGGGATACTTTGGGGTTCTAATATTTTTCTGTCATTCATTCTTTGGTTTCTTTTCTGTTTCGTGGATGTCTGCAAGAGCAAGAAATTCAAGTTTTCTACTGTTCACATTCTCTGATATCAAGATTTGAATCCTCAGACTCAGCAGAAAGCAGCTGATTGGGCAATCGAGGTCAGGTGACCAAGCAGTTTGAAAAGCTCAAACAAATAAATAGAGGGTTACCTCAAGCGGAGCGGCCTGTGGAAAGCGGCCAGTGAAGGAGTGGAGATTTGAGGCTTTTTGACTCGAGAGCCTTCCACAAGAAGAGGCTGAGGACGAGCTTCACTCCAAGTAAGGTAAGGCCGGGTAAGTTTCTTTCAAAGGAGAAAGTTTCAAAAATTGGGCCAAGTATTGGGTAGGTCATGGCAGCTGAGATCGGCCCCGTGGTTTGTTCATCCTGCAGCATGTGGGAAATCAGGGATACTTCCAGTGTCCCCGACAACTATGTGTGCAGGAAGTGTATCCAACTGCAGCTTCTGGCAGACCATATCGAGCGTCTGGAGCTGCAATTGGATTCATACTGGAGCATCCACGATGCTGAGAAAGTCATGAATAGCACGTTCAGTGAGTTGGCCACACTGCAGGTAAAGGCTACACAGGCAGAAAAGGAAGGGGCGGCCACTAGACAGCGTAGCAGTAGGCAGGTAGTGCAGGAGTCCCCAAGGCCATCTCCCTCCTAAACAGATATACTGTTTTGGATACTGTTGAGGGAGATGTCTCATCAGGGGAAGGCAGCAGCAGCCGAGTTCATTGCACCATGGGTTGCTCTGCGACACAGGAGGGAAGGAAAAGGAGTGAGAGAGCTATAGTGATAGGGGATTCGATTGTAAGGGGAATAAATAGGTGTTTCTGCAGCCGCAAACGAGACTCCAGGATAGTATGTTGCCTCCCTGGTGCAAGGATCAAGGATGTCTCTGAGCGGCTGCAGGACATTCTGGAACGGGAGGGTGAACAGCCAGTGGTCGTGGTGCACATAGGTACCAACGATATAGGTAAACTACGGGATGAGGTCCTACAAGGTGAATTTAGGGAGTTAGGAGATAAACTAAAAAGTAGGACCACAAGGGTAATAATCTCTGGATTATTACCAGTGCCACTTACTAGTCAGAGTAGAAATAGGAGGATATTTCAGATGAATACGTGGCTTGAAAAATGGTACAAGGGGGAGGGATTCAAATTTCTGGGGTATTGGAACCAGTTCGGGGGGAGGTGGGACCGGTATAAACAGGATGGTCTGCACCTGGGCTGGACTGGAACCAATGTCCTAGGAGGAGCGTTTGCTACTGCTGTTCGGGAGGATTTAAACTAATGTGGCAGGGGGATGGGAACAAGTGCAGAGAGACAGAGGGGTGTAAAATGAGGGTAGAAGCAAAAAGTAGTAAGGTGAAAAGTAAAAGTGGCAGGCAGGCAAATCCAGAGCAAAAAGCAAAAAGAGCCACTTTTCAACATAATTGTATAAGGGCTAAGAGTGTTGTGAAAACAAGCCTGAAGGCTTTGTGTGTCAATGTAAGGAGCATTCGTAACAAGGTGGATGAATTGAATGTGCAGATAGTTATTAATGAATATGATATAGTTGGGATCACAGAGACATGGCTCCAGGGTGACCAAGGATGGGAGCTCAACATCCAGGGATATTCAATATTCAGGAGGGACAGGAAAGAAAAGGAGGTGGGGTGGGGTAGCATTGCTGGTTAGAGAGATTAACGCAATAGAAAGGAAGGACATTAGCCTGGAGGATGTGGAATCGATATGGGTAGAGCTGCATAACACTAAGGGGCAGAAAACGCTGGCGGGAGTTGTGTCCAGACCACCTAACAGTAATAGTGAGGTTGGGGATGGCATTAAACAGGAAATTAGAAATGCATGCAATAAAGGAACAGTAGTTATAATGGGTGACTTCAATCTACATATAGATTGGGTGAACCAAATTGGTACGGGTGCTGAGGAAGAAGATTTCTTGGAATGTAGGCGGGATGGTTTTCTGAACCAACATGTCGAGGAACCAACTAGACAGCAGGCCATTCTAGATTGGGTATTGAGCAATGAGGAAGGGTTAGTTAGCAATCTTGTCATGCGAGGCCCCTTGGGTAAGAGTGACCATAATATGGTGGAATTCTTCATTAAGGTGGAGAGTGACATAGTTAATTCAGAAACAAAGGT
Organism: Hypanus sabinus; assembly: GCF_030144855.1. Taxonomy (NCBI): domain Eukaryota; kingdom Metazoa; phylum Chordata; class Chondrichthyes; order Myliobatiformes; family Dasyatidae; genus Hypanus; species Hypanus sabinus. The sequence goes on along the minus strand of NC_082726.1, from coordinate 31,530,706 downwards.
TCTGAACTTAAAGAAGGGTAACTTTGAAGGTATGAGACGTGAATTAGCTAAGATAGACTGGCAAATGATACTTAAAGGGTTGACGGTGGATATGCATTGGCAAGCATTTAAAGATCGCATGGATGAACTACAACAATTGTTCATCCCAGTTTGGCAACAGAATAAACCAGGGAAGGTAGTGCACCCGTGGCTGACAAGGGAAATTAGGGATAGTATCAAGTCCAAAGAAGAAACATATAAATTAGCAAAAAAAAGCGGCACACCTGAGGACTGGGAGAAATTCAGAGACCAGCAGAGGAGGACAAAGGGCTTAATTAGGAAAGGGAAAAAAGATTATGAGAGAAAGCTGGCAGGGAACATAAAAACTGACTGTAAAAGCTTTTATAGATATGTGAAAAGAAAAAGATTGGTCAAGACAAATGTAGGTCCTTTACAGTCAGAAACAGGTGAATTGATCATAGGGAACAAAGACATGGCAGACCAATTGAATAACTACTTTGGTTCTGTCTTCACTAAGGAGGACATAAATAATCTTCCGGAAATAGTAAGGGATCGAGGGTCTAGTGAGATGGAGGAACTGAGGGAAATACATGTTAGTAGGGAAGTGGTGTTAGGTAAATTGAAGGGATTAAAGGCAGATAAATCCCCAGGGCCAGATGGTCTGCATCCCAGAGTGCTTAAGGAAGTAACCCAAGAAATAGTGGATGCATTAGTGATAATTTTTCAAAACTCCTTAGATCCTGAATTAGTTCCTGAGGATTGGAGGGTGGCTAATGTAACCCCACTTTTTAAAAAAGGAGGGAGAGAGAAACCAGGGAATTATAGACCGGTTAGTCTGACATCGGTGGTGGGGAAAATCTAGAGTCGGTTATCAAAGATGTGATAACAGCACATTTGGAAATCATCAAAGTCAGCATGGATTTGTGAAAGGAAAATCATGTCTGACGAATCTTACAGAATTTTTTGAAGTTGTGACTAGTAGAGTGGATAGGGGAGAGCCAGTGGATGTGGTACATTTAGATTTTCAAAAGGCTTTTGACAAGGTCCCACACAGGAGATTAGTGTGCAAACTTAAAGCACACGGTATTGGAGGTATGGTATTGATGTGGATAGAGAATTGGTTGGCAGACAGGAAGCAAAGAGTGAGAGTAAACGGGACCTTTTCAGAATGGCAGGCAGTGACTTGTGGGGTACCGCAAGGCTCAGTGCTGGGACCCCAGTTGTTTACAATATGCATTAATGATTTAGACAAGTGAATTAAATGCAGCATCTCCAAGTTTGTGGATGACACAAAGCTGGGCAGCAGTGTTAGCTGTGAGGAGGATGCTAAGAGGATGCAGGGTGACTTGGATCAGTTAGATGAGTGGGCAAATTCATGGCAGATGCAATTTAATGTGGATAAATGTGAGGTTATCCACTTTGGTTGCAAGAACAGCAAAACAGATTATTATCTGAACGGTGGCCGATTAGGAAAAGGGGAGATGCAACGAGACCTGGGTGTCATTGTACATCAGTCATTGAAGGTGGGCATGCAGGTACAGCAGGCAGTGAAAAAGGCAAATGGTATGTTTGCATTCATAGCAAAAGGATTTGAGTATAGGAGCAGGGGGGTTCTACTGCATTTGTACAAGGCCTTGGTGATACTGCACCTAGAATATTGTGTGCAGTTTTGGTCCCCTAATCTGAGGAAAGACATTCGTGCCATAGAGGGAGTACAGAGAAGGTTCACCAGATTGATTCCTGTGATGGCAGGACTTTCATATGAAGAAAGACTGGATCGACTAGGCTTATACTGACTGGAATTTATAAGATTGAGGGGGGATCTTATTGAAACGTATAAAATTCTAAAGGGATTGAACAGGCTAGATGCAGGAAGATTGTTTCTGATGTTGGGGAAGTCCAGAATGAAGGATCACAGTTTAAGGATAAAGGCCTTTTAGGACTGAGATGAGGAAAAACTTCTTCACACAGAGAGTGGTGAATCTGCAGAATTCTCTGCCACAGGAAAAAGTTGAGGCTGGTTTATTGACTATATTTAAGAGGAAGTTAGATATGGCCCTTGTGGCTAAAGGGATCAGGAGGTATGGAGAGAAAGCAGGTACAGGGTTCTGAGTTGGATGATCAGCCATGATCATACTGAATGGCGGTGCAGGCTCAAAGGGCTGAATGGCCTACTCCTGCACCTATTTTCTATGTTTCTATGATATTAAATGTAACTATTTAACCATTTAATGTACGTGATTCCAGGCCCAACAATGTGATTGACCCTTAACTCTCAAAACTCAAGAGTTGGGGAAGGACAACAAATGTCACAAAACAGAAAGCTGTAAGGGAAGATGTTTCTCTTGACTGCTCAGTACAATGTGTTCATGTTTTATATTCATGGCTTCTTATTTTAAACTCGTCGTTATAAAAGGTCTTCTGCAGATTTGTACCATTTCCACCGATCAACAGCACGGAGTCGTTTGCTCACACAGAAGGTTTGAGCACACTTTTGCCTCAGCCCAGACGACAGGTGGAACATCTCCCAATGCAATCAACTTGCTTTCTACCATGGGCTCTGGACAAGGTGAAGGGAATACAGATCAATCCTGGAACTGCTGGCTCCAGCACTGTGCAGAGGATCAGGTACCTGCAAAAACTCCTCCCCCCCCCACCCCCCCCAAACTACCCTACTACCTCTCTAATGCACTGGAGAATTTCTACATGGGTGAGTCATCACCCACTATGGAAACCTTCAAAACTGAATCCAGAGCTACCCAAATGGAACCACAGCAGGTATCACAGATGTGGAGTACACCGGTATTGTAAAACACAGAACCACACTGGGAGTACAGTGGGACAGAGAGATAACAACAGAAGCCACAGTCAATATCAACAACAATAATCTTAATGTGCTGGGTCAGCACAGCCCAGAAGGTAACCCATCAGAGACATTGATGGCACCTTCACACCCAATGGTGCAGCGCAGAGGGAGGGAGCAGAGGGCCGCTGGGGGAAAGGGAGCACAGCCCCAGTGGGGGAGCAGGGAGGGAGCGCTGAACTGCTAGGGGAACCCTTCAGTAGGATGTTCAGTGGGAAACATTTGCTGATCCTGGTAGAACCAGGTAGCTGGTGGCTGGTATGGAGGCTCCAGTTCAGGGGGCTGGAAAAAACTGTGGAGTGTTGTAGACTCAGCCAGTGCCATTATGCACACAAGCTTCCCTATCAAGGGCAACTTCAGAAGGTGATGCTTCAAGAGGGTGACATCTATCATTAAGGAGACCCATCCATCACCTGGACATGCCCTCTTCTTATTACTCATCAGGGAGGTGGTACAAGAGCCTGAGAACACACACTCAATATTTTAGGAACAATTTCTTCCCCTCTGCTGGCAGATTTCTGAATGGTCCATCAGCACTACTTCACTGATAATTTTTATATATTTCTTATTGTGATAGTTATTCTTTATGTATTGCTGCTGCACAACGACAACTAATTTCAGAGCATATGTCAGTGACAATAAACCTGAATTCTGCCAAACCTCCTGCAGCACCAGTCGAAAGAGCAACAAGTTATCTGCAGCGTCCTTGCCTGGCATATCCCTCAGGCAACCCCAGAGAGGCAGACCACCAGGTCTCTATCACAGTGGGATCCTTCTGCACCATGGCCCACATTTCAATAGCACTTCCTTATCGGAAAAGTATTGTGTCAGGTCCCGGGATCAAATAAAATCCAACTTTAATGCAAATGTTTCCTTTATCCCTCAATAAAGTATCTGCGTGTGGCAATCACACACACACCCTTCCTCCCCCACAACCTCCTGACAGCCCCTGCGGTATTCACACCGAGGTGGAAAGCAGCAGCTGATATTGGTGGACAGGCATTTGCCAGCTGTGGCAGCCCATAGCGCAATTTGTCATTTCATGCCATGTCAGCTGCTGCTCACAGAGGCTCACCAACGTCAGAGCGTATCTCAAAGTAACTTAACACTGGAGCTTAGCTGAGCATCTCACTGTCCCCATTCAGCACTATGGAGAGCCAGCATTCCGCAGCATCTCACCTGGGGTGGGGGGGGATCACGGTGAGGGGATGTGGGAAGAGTAGAATTTTGTTGTCTGTGCACAGTGAGGAAAAGAGCACCGAGAACTCCTAGCAATAACCAGAGTGGGTGTTCCACAGCCTAAAACTGGGGGAGTGCACAGGATGGTTTGGGCATTTGGGCTATACCTTGACCTGCCACTCATCAAATGCCCAGTGACCATTCCAAAGCAGGAGTTGGTCCAGGTCTCACACCCACTCACCCGGTAATCCCACAACAAGTTACTGCTCCAGCACCCAATTCAAATGGTGATGAGAAACAGAACATGGGCTGTGATCAAACTCAAGGCAAGCTATCCTGTCATGAAGCAGGACATCTCTGCGCCAAGTGTGGTCGACTCCAGGCTGAAATGGTTGCAGCCAGCCACCCAACAAAATTCAGCTTCATGTGGTGCTGGGAGAGGTGGTGAAGTACCTGGCTGAAGGGTAAAGCCAGTGCAATGATCTTCTAGCGAAAACAAACACTGAAAGGAACAAGGTAATACCCAGAATGCTCAATAATCAGAAGATAGGGGAGAGGTCAGTCAGCACCTGTGGCAAAACAGAGCAGATTGTTTTCAGCACATCCTCAGCACCTAGAGTGGAGCATAACCAAGGAAGGCTTAAGTCAAACAACCTACTTTGGAATATAGAAGAAACAGATCCTTCTACCCACAACGTCTGTGCCTAACTCGATGGCAAGTTAAATCACTTCTGTCTGCACATGAACCATATCCCTCCGTTCCCTAAATATACACACCTTAAACATCAGTATCGTACCCGTTTCCCCTAACAGCCATTCCAACAGCCACCGCTGTGTAAAATATCTGCCCTTTCTCACTGTAAATGTGTGTCATCCACTGTTTGACATTTCTACCCCAGGTCAACCTTATCTATACTGGTATTATGTCTCCCCTCAGCCTCCAATGCTCCACAGAAAACAACCCAAGTTTATCCAACCCCTTCTTCTAGCAGCATCCTGGCGAAACCCTTCTCACCTTTTCAAAGCCTTCACATCCTTCCCGTAATGGGGCAACCAGTGATGAATGCAATACTCCAAGTGCGGCCTAACCAGAGTTTTATACACAATTATTAAAGTGTGATTTCCTGACTCTTCCACAGCATGCCACATGCCTTCGTTTCCACAGTTTCTACTTCAATGGTGAAAAGAATTTTGAGGTAAAAGGTGCTTCCCATCGTTTAGACACATTCTATAGGTGAACAGTTAAACCAGGTAATGCTATTGGAGATGCACCCTTCTGCTGTAGAATTACTAGCTGGGCACATCATCAGCTGCTCAGCAGTGGAATGCATTGAATGGTATGAAATAGACAAGAATTAAAAAGCCATATCCACTTTAGCCAAAATATAGTGGGGCAGCCACTTATTTGGGACAACTGTTGAAGAGCAAAACCGAATTGAGAAAATAGCCAAGATTCCCTTTGTTTGCTTGGGACACTAAGCCACTTAATTGGAATAGGGGACTGGTGCCAAACCATTTCCAACTAGCATCATTCGCATACACTGGAGTGACCCATTGGACACTGCAGAGCAAACAGTTTAAATAACGTCAGCTTGTGCTATTACCAATTGGGGCTGACAGGCACTGATTTTAAAACCAGTCATTCTGATCATCTTTGTTTTTTTTATTTTGACATTATGCAGGATTGCACTGAAACAGTCCATTATCTGCGTTTGGTGTCTGCGCTGATTTTGTTCATTTACATTCAAAAGAACACAGCAGTGTATTCTGGATGAATTCCTCTGTCGATCACTCATAGGAACTAATACAGTTTTATAGTATTTAGAGGTAATAATAGTTATCTAATTTGTTCTATATTTCATTTAAATGCATAAATTGTTATTCAATTAAATGGTAGTTTGGCTTTTTATACTTTTTAACTATTTCCATAAAACTTTGTCTAATTGGGACAGCCACTTAATTGAGCCCGATGTGTCCCAATTCACCAGAATCCACAGTTTTTTTTATGATGCATGTTAAATATTGCTATGTATCCAGACCCTCTAGTGCTGAAAATTAATGATTACAACAGTGGAGTCAATCCTACAAATTTTAATCTAATGCAACATTTAATGACAAAATAACTTTCCATTCCTTGCTTTATTGTAATCCCAGTCCTTCTGTACCCAATTTGGCATTGAAATAGAAATTAAGAGAGTGAAATCATTCCTCATTTTGAAGTTGGAAGTACAGGAGCCAAGGTTTGTATGAAGTGACCTCAGTGGAAAATATAGGGGCAGGCAGTGGTCAGCTTGGCTGTGATGGCTCTAAAGATTCACGGAACAAATGGTAGCTGCAGCTCAGTGCGGGGCACTTTCTCCCCCAGGAGCACTAGAAATAAAATTCACACCATACTTTGAGAACCAGAGTTCAATCCACATTGAGGGAGTTTAGCATCAGAGGTGGCATCTGTCAAATGTTAACCTTGGTTCTGTCAATGCAGTACAGGATTCCATAAACTAATCTGAATAACATCACCTCGCGTCTTGGCTAGTATTTATTCAGTAACAGAAACAGATGTCCTGGCTAATATCCTCATTGCTATTTATGGAAACGTGTACAAATTGGCTACTACAAACCCTACATTATTACTTCAGAATAGACTTCACTGTCTGTTAAGTGTTTTGGAACATCCTATGATCAAAAAAGACACTGCAATAAAGATACTGCACTACATGAAGAATGACCATTTCAAGAGAAAGATCCCAAAGGTTTAATCAAAGCTAACCAGTCGAGTCCGGAATGATCCCAACCTCGAACTGCACGGTCTCTTGCCACACAGCACTGGGGTCTGGCTGAGAACTGATCCATACGTGCTGGAGAATCCATGTGAGAGCACAGAATTGCCAGGATTTCTCCTTTATACTTCAGACAGGAAGCAGAGATTCATTTGTGGTGCTGGCAACATTGCCTCAGTACTTGGACAAAGTGTGAATTCATCAATACTGAGCCAAGACTGACGCTTGATGCACAGATTGATTTCAAAAGTGAGTTTTACATTTCCTGGGAACCATCAGTTTCAATCTAACCTGTTTGTCAAGCGACGTGCCAAGGGGAAACACAGAGGAATTGTGCTCAATCAGCCATCAACTGCTATCTGCCCTTCCCAATATATATTCCTGTAAGTAAGACTACCTCAGAAGCCTCATCTACAAGAATTTGACCTGAGTGCCAAACGGAGAAAAACTTCTTTCCATCTCAAATGTTGGTCTCACTGAAGCCTTTCAAAATGAGGGGGAGGATTAACCCTGGCCATTCTTCTCCTTCCCCCCCCCAAAGGATTATGCAGATGTAGGCCCCACCACAGCAGAGCAATTCATGTTTGTGGCACAGGAAGACTTTGAGCTACAAGGAGGAAGTGAGCAAGGTTTCGGGTTGCAAAGCACAAAAGCAATGGGCCAAACAACATCCATCTATTTCCACAGCTCTAAAATTCTACAGTCACTGTTGGCTGGGTTCAGCACAAACCAGAAATTAAGCTTAGATCTTCCTGTCACAGCACTACACTTTACCCATGGGTCAATGCATGGGATACTTCAGTGACAGCTAGAATTGTAAAAATATGGGAGTGTAGGGAACAAGACATTACATCATGGCCCCATTTGAGAGGAACCTGGCATTGGTTTCTCAGCTCTTTTAGTTTGAGCAGGCCAATAAGTCTAATGTTTGAAACACATGCGGAAACTGGAAGGAAGGGATTTGTTCCCTGTCCTTTTGTTAGGCTTAGGAGAGCTGGAAGATATATATGTATTACTTTTTAAATAGCTCAATACTGTTTTATCAGCAAACTATTTCCTTCAGAGATCCAGGCAATCAGCCTAGCACCACAATTAACTGGGCCACAGGGAACTGTTCAACTGACCAGCCATTAATAAAAAGTGTTACTAGTTACTAGACACCTTAACAATTTCCCTTCAAACTGTAATTTGTTTGCAGGATTGTGGATATTTACTGGATTATTTCAGTGCCTGATAAGAGTGGTGGGAAGTTCAAAGCCTCAATGCCCAACCCTGCTGCTAGCAAACATACGACAGCAAAGTACTAGTTATAGGCCATGTCAAATTAACCCTTCCATGTATTGATCAGTGTTTAGACAACCATTCCAGCCACCTTTGTGGACAGCTCATTAAGCACACTGCCACAGCCATGAGCTGAAGTTCCAGCTGTCGGCCTGATTAACTGTCCACAGGCAGTCCTCACATGACAAGTTGCCCATTTTTTTTCCAGAGCAATGGAGGGGGAAGGGGAGCAGGGTCTGTGGGTGTGTGACATCAGAGGCAGAGTGAAAGGTCATCACTTCCTGACAGGAGCATGGCTGAGCAGACAGTCCATTGAGAAGGTGAGGCCTACAGTTACTCAGAAGAACATTCCTGGGCTTGCCTGCAGTCAGCCTATAGTTCATGACACTCTGCAAGATGGAACATTTAAAGCACTGGCTGCAATGGTGGCCACAGTCCAAAGATGGGCGGTCCTACCAGATACTTCACCCCCAACAAATAGAAGCAGAAATTTCTTGGAGGCTCAGACTTTCGCAGTTTCACACACAGTACATGGAGAAAAAGGGAAAGGAAAGAGAGTCAAGGTAAATCTACTCTCTCCAGGAAATAATTGGCATTTATGAAGCACCTTTGTCCAGTCTAAAATAGCCCCAAGATAATCACCAAACTGACAATGGGACTGAGGACGAGACAGCTGACCAAACTTTAACAGAAGTTCAGCAGTTAGGCAGAGAAATATTAACCCAAGGCTTTCAACCCATACACCCACTCGCCATGTGAGCAAAGATCAGAGACACAGAAGAGAATCCCCGTCCTATAATAACATGGTAATTCAGTGCAATTCTAGGAGGAGTTTTGAAGAATTAGAGATGAAGGTCTACCCTACAAACTTTCAGCTAATGTCACACGTCCTGGCATAGGGCTGAAGATTTACACCCACACAGTGGCGGTACACAGCTTGACAGTGAAAACTCGCGCTTCTCCAGCCCCACCCAATTCAGTAACTATGCACCCTCAACGCAGAGCAAAACCAAGGGAAATCAAATAAGCTGTAGATGCTGGAAACCTAAAACAAAAAAATACTCCATCAGGAGGGGTTTTGGACTTCAAATGTTATCTGTTTTTCTCTCTCCACAGACGCTGCCCACCAACCAAGAATTTATTGACACACACTTCACATAAGAGAAGTGAAGAGCTCAGGGTGTTACAGCCACAGAACAAATAAAACTATCAAGAGAGGTGGAGCACTCTGAAACAAAAGACAAGGAAACGTGATAAACATTGCTTGATGCAGAAACTGTTTGCATTTCTTATTATGACTGCATAACTATTTACACAAGGCAATTGGCAGGTGATCAGATCAAAGCGCGGTGACAATGCAGGGCTCCCAGTTGTCTGATGTGGCTCGAGGAATTGACGGGAGAACTTGGAGGTGCAGCAGCTGGGGAGGAAGTCACAGCAACGGGCAACGCAGAACGTCAGAGAGCAGAAGTGGACTGCCTCGGTGCTCTGGGTTTTCAACTCCGACCCGTTGTTCTGTTTAATAATCGACTGCGTTTGGCCGCGAAATACACCCAAAAGAATGCCGACATCTTCGAGCCGAGCTCACGCCGCCGGCTACCTCAGGCTCTGCATCGCCTTGCACCCTTCACATCCGCAGAATCAGAGAGCTCCCCATCGGGACGACAGCAGCTCAGTGCCGGTTCGGTCTGTGCAAATCTGAGCATTTAAATACCAACAGCGTGTCATAGGGAAGATAGAGCAGACAGCTGGATTTGATGATAGTGAGGTAAGCGTGTGAGCATTTGAGGCAAGTGGGTGTCCAACTAAACAGGAAAGATACATCGAGGAGAGTCCGTGAATGCGGATTCCGGGCCGGGTGAGTTAGCAGCGCCCCGCTTTCTACCTTGTCACCGTTTAGTGACAACCCGTTTTCACCCCTGAACATTCCAACCAGCTTGTCCCCGGCAGCAACAATGATTAACTACAGATTTTTACCTTTCACTCCGGCTTCCTGTGATTTAATGAAAGCGGCTCCACGATATCTGGGTTGCGAAGAATTGTGGAGTTTTTTTTAAACTTATTACACACTACTGAACATAACACTGTAAAAACAGAACTTGTCACATAAAACCCTTTAGTGAACAAGCTTGTTTTTATTTCACTCTGGCCTCTTTCCAAAATACATCTGGGTAAATCACTATTTAAAGAAACTCTCATTGCAAGTTCTGCAGAACACTATCGTTGCTGAAAGGCTGATCATAAATTGGGATCTCGTTTTAAAACCATTTCTTAAAGCCAGAACGTCGGTTTCCTCAAAATCTCGAAAGTCGCGGCAGTAACTGAAGAAGTTACAGGCTGGGGTTGTATTTCAACCACGGGATGGACATCCCACGGTCCTGTAACTCTTCCACTCACTGGTTTAAACTGAATTCAAAGGACAAACGCCGGCAGTAAACTCAGACGCCAACAAACCGCAACTCAGCCCCACAGGAAAGAACAGCCAGGAGTAAAAAAATAGTTGTATTCAGCAGGAACCATGTCTGGTAACAATTAGCGCAGTGTGAGAGTACAGCGCAAGGCTACGCCGTTGTGCAGTGCAATCGCGGTGGAGCCCAACGAGACACGCAGCCCTCACTGCCCCGCGCATCCTCCTGCGAGACAACATACACTACCTAACCCTCCTGCCACTAACCTGAACAGTCCCGAGAACACAGTCCTGCGGATAAGGAACCGGCGCTCTGCGTCCGCTCGCTCCGGAGCTCTCCCCGCACAGAGAGCGGGAGAGTTCGAGTCCCAGCAGTTAACCCAGCCCGACCCCAACACGTCAGCCTCCTGCTTACAGACTCATCTCTGCCTCGTCCTTCCTTCGGGCTGGCTAGGGGCTCTACACCGAGAGCGGCAGTAAGCAATGACAGAAGCAAGGCACACTCCTGGGGCACCGAGAAGGGGGTCGAGGGGGAGGGGAAACGAAAACCAAGTGCTACGTGCACTTCCAAATTCAGTGGGAATACTTGGTCCAGGCTCTGGGATGTGGAATCTATGGGTGATTTTTAAAAAACTAGTCAGCCATTCCACAAATTAATTTTAAATGCACATGACAAAGCGACTTACACTTCTTTTAAACAGAATGTAATTTAGCAGCACGGAGTTACTGGACTGGCGGTAATTTTGATGCAAGAAGCAATGACAATCTCAGTCCTCGGGTTTCACGGGGATCCGGGTAAGCACGGTCAGGCAGATTACCCCACCGGTTCTCAGCGCGAAAATTTCAACACGCCGCCTTCCTGCCAACAACAGGACCATCTCCAAACGTTTTGTACGGAATGGTCCGCTTCAATCGGGCGAGTTGGGCAAGCGGCTGCAAACGGGCGCTGTGTTAATCAGAGACAGCTGTTGAAAGTCCGAGGTCAGCACGCCATTTTGGACCCCAGCGCAGACCTTGCCATTATTTGAATTTGTCAGGAAAGCACTACAACGTCCCAATCTCTGATGAAACCACAACGGTAACGGTCCCGGCGCCCTGTACGTATAGCGTGTGGAGCACCGGGGCTCCTGACGTGGTGGACGGTTGACTCTGGGGATCAAGGAAGTGGGTGCGGCAGGGGAGTACAAGAGGATAGAAACCCCGTAACCCCCGGGAGGAAGGGGATCCGCCTGTACCTGCAGCAGCTAGAGTGGTTTTGCCCAATCTCACCTTACCTGCTTGATTGACCACTGGGGGCTTCTTGGCCACGCACTACCTGCTACCTGACAGAACTATTATTTACTTTGCACCTCTAATTCGCCCTGAGAATACGGGGGTGAGCGGCCTCACAGAACCTCTGCAAACTTTAAGGTGAAAGTCCTCCCACTGTGCACTGATGATGGAGCTTTGGCTAGCTGGTGGGGTGTTAGTTCCAGATGGGGCCTCATTTCCAGAGTGTGGGGCATTTCTGCAAGCAAGTGGAAAGGGTTGCATCATGCCCCTGACTTTTTGCTTTGTACACAGCAGCAAGATTTGTGGGTTCAGAGTAGGACTCACTTGCTGAAGTAACCCACTTCTGACCCATTTCTGTAGCTACAGTAACTATGTGACTGCTCCTGTTAAGTTATTGACCAAAGTGACTTATCCGGATGTTGGTGACTGGGGACTTGGTAATGGCAGTACCACTGAGTGCCAGCGGTAATCGCTGGTTGGCGTGAAAAGACAGCATTGTGCGGAATTTGTGTGACGCCAGTGTGATTTTCCACGCATCAGTCTGTCAGTCCAAACCCAGGTGCAATTTGGCTTTTGCAGGCTGGTGCCATGAGTCACTTCATGTATAATCATGGCACCTTACAGATGCAGCACAGGAAAAAGGCCCTTTGGCCCACCAAGACACTCTGATCAGCATCCACCCATTTCCATTAATCCAACATAGATCCTGCTTTGTTTTAATTTTCCCCACATTCTCCTCAACTAGATTCTACAACTCACCAATACACCAAAGGCAGTGCTCAATCTTTTTGGAAGAAGTATTTAAAGAATTTGTGGAATAAGTATTTCTCTGCCAAAAGTCTTCACGGTACTGTGGAGTCCCCTTTCTCTACTCTGGTCATTAGTGAATATTGAACACTAACTTCAATGCAGCTAACTCCACAATAATGGGTTGCTGTTTCAGTTAACGCAACCTCAAATTGCTCAATTGCCTCTATGTGTCAACTGCTGAAGCCCTTCTATTTCAAGGTTCAACATGTTGCACATTTACAGATGGCCATCTGCACACTAGTGATGTAACACATGGCTATTTGAGTCACTGTCACCTTCTCATCAGCTTGAACCAGTCTGGCCATTCTCCTCTGACCTCTCTCATAAACAAGAATTTTCTCCCACAGAACTGCTTCTCACTGGATGTTCTTTATTGTTTTTTGCATCATTCTTTGTAAACTAGAGACTGTTGTGCAGAGAAAAATCCCATGAGATCAGTAGTTTCTGAGATACTCAAACAAACTTGTCTAGCATGAACAATCATTCCCCAGTCAATGTCCCTTGGGTCACATTTCTTCCCCATTCTGATGTTTGATCTGAATGGGGGAGGGGGGATTGTTGTTCGCTGCTGCTTACACACAGGAGGGGGCAGCTGGGGGGGGGATCTTTGGGGTTCTCACATTTAGCTGTCATTCATTCTTTGTGGCACTTCCCTGTTTTTGTGGATGTTTTGCAAAGAAAAAGTATTTCAGGATGTATATTGCATACATTTATCTGGCATTAAGTTGAACCTTTGAAGAACTGAACCTCTTGTGCCTTTATGCATAAAGTTGCTGCACATAATTGGCTGATGAGATAATGTGCGTTCACAAGCAGGTGTACAGTGTACCTAATAATGTGGCCACTGAATATAACATGGTGAACTTAGGATGGAGACTACTTTATCATCAGGAAAAAAGCGACATGGCAGAGTCTGGGGTTTGGGTGACTTTGGAACCTTCAACAGTACATGAACAAGGACCTGCTGGTGTCAGAGGTGGAAGAGGAAACACAGGAAAATACATGTAACCACTCCTTATCATCTTTAAGTTGTTATTCAAGAGAGCCAGTTATGAGAGGTTAGAGTGTCTCATAGTGAGTCCAGTCCTTTCCTCTCATATCCTCAGAGTTCAATTATCAGTGATAGGAAGTAGAGACCTTGCCAGGGATATGTTCCTGTAAAATCAGTTGGCTGGTCATTAACACTGTGCTCTTGGTGGGATCTCTCTGTGCACTAATTAAATGCAGCACTGTGCAGAGTGCACTGCAGTTCAAGAAGTGAAAGCACCATGTGACTGTTGAGGATCCGAAAGCTCCCAAAGCCATGCAAAGGAATGCATTTCTCTCCTTCTTCTGTGACTAATTGTGATCCTCCTTCCACCCACTTAACCTTCAACTCTGGAGCCCTCATACCTAACCCACTCATCCTTCTGAACTCTTTTCCCCATACAACCCTCCCTTCTCTCTAACCCCCAAAATGCCCAGCCACAACATCTGTACAGCTGCTGTCAGTTTGTTCAGTGCAGACCAACAGTTAAATCTCATTCCCTCTTTTAAGAAGAGTTTCACTTCTGCTCTGCATAGCATTCAATCAATTGAGCCATCACTGGAAATTCTATCAAGTTCCTCATTAAAAACACGGCAATCTTTCAAATTCTTTCTCAAGCAGCATGCCTCCCCTCCCAACCAGCAGGTGTCTTGCAGTCACCGTGCTCATGTGAAAAGCTTCAACATACTGATGAAATCCTCCATTGTCATTCTGCAGAGCTGTCAAATACACTCATCTGACTGAGAAGGGGAAACAATTCCTCTGCTGTAACCGGCAAACCTTTACCTGAGCCGAAGAACGTAAGTTTTGGCAAGTTGATTGACAAGAGGAAGATGGTCATAGATAATCCTGATCATTTTAAAATAGAATAGAATGATACAACAGAGCATCAGGTCATTCACCCCACGATGTTGTACCAAACCAGCTAAAAAGCAAATCAAAAAACCCAATCACTAATCCCTCTTACCTACACTGTGTCCATACCCCTCCATCTTCCTTACATCCATGTACCTTTCCAAATGTCTCTTAAAAGCCTCTAACATACTTAGCTCTACCACCATACCAGGCAGCGCATTCCAGGCCTCCATGATTCTATGAGTAAAAAATTTACCCCTCACATTCCCCTTGAATCTACCCGCTCTCACCTTCAATGCAAACCCTCTGATATTAAAACATTTCAACCCTGATAAACAGATACTCTCTGTCCACTCTCTCTATGCTTCTCATAATCTTACAAACCTCTATCAGATCTCCCCTCAGCCTCTGCCACTCTGAAGAAGACAACCCAAGTTTATCACAAACGAGAGAAAATCTGCAGATGCTAGAAATCCAAGCAACACACACAAAATGCTGAAGGGTCTCGGCCCGAAACATCGACTATACTCTTTTCCATAGTTACTGCTTGGCCTGCTGAGATCCGCCAGCATTTTATGTGTGTTGTTTGAACCCACATTTATCCAGCTCCTTGTAATAGCACATGCCCTCTGAACCAGGAAGCATCCTGGTAAACCTCTTCTGCACCTTCTTCATAAGGTCTTCATAAAGCTTCTTCATCCTCCCTATGGTGTTTATTTTCTAACACTGGCATTCCTGGAAATTTGCTAGTCATTTTCTGCCACCAACTTGACACAGATACCCATGATATTCTACTTACTCCTTAGAGCATAAAATCTACACTGACACTCCAGTTTTGAGATACTGACTTTCAAATAAAGTGGTTCTTTAAGATGATGCAGACATTTAACTCCCAATGTAATAAATAAGATGTTTGAGGAAATCAGCTGGTAAGGTAGTGCCTGTGAAAGTAAATGGTCAGTCGATGGTCAATGTTTTGGGTCAACTCCCTTCATGTCCAGCATCTGTAGTTTCTTGTGTCTTCAATTAATTCCTATTATTGATCATTATGCAATTGCATCTCTACAATGGTTAATAGAGTATAACCATGTTCTATTTCTACCATCAATTCATCCATCCTGTTCCAACTGCAGGCCGCATTTAGTCTTTTTAACTTTCTCGTACTTGGAGGTTCTTACTTTCTGCCCTTATCTACTTCTTCAGTTGTCATTATTCATTTCACAACGCCATACCATATTCTTGCCCTATGACTTTTTTTAACATCTCCTCACCCAAACTGCAGATATTTCCAGCACAATTTCCGGAACTACTTCCTTGTGTCCTGAGCTTTGGTGAAAGAGACTTCAGGGAAGCAAAGGAAAAGCTGTAGCTTTATATTTAATAAATAAATTTGTTCAGGCATGGGAAGGTAGGAGATGTATTTCAGCTGTTGTATATGGGAGTTAATGAAAACTATTTTAACCTTTGCAGTGACTGCAGTTCAAGGAATATTGGATAAGGTTTAAGATCCAGACTAAATCCATTAGGTGTTACAGGGCACAATGTTGTAAGAGAAAGGCACACCCCTTATGAGTTTGAGAGGCTTTAGGCATGCCTGAGATACGTATTAGACAAGCCCTAACCCCTCACTTTTCCAACAGGTATGAAATCCTTGCAGTCCATATAGAAACCAGCAGAGACTGTAAAGAGGGTGAAAATTGTGCCACAGTGGTCTAAGGGGAATTCAAGAGAGAATCAAAAAGAATGTGGCAGTGATAGGGGTAAATATAACAAATAGTATTGTTGTGCTATACAGCCATGAAGATGAGTTCTCAAGGTTTCTTTGCCTACCTACTATCTAAGTTAAGGACATCTGCCAGGGGCACGACAGGAACTTGGACTGGGAGGGAAACATCTAATTGTCATGATCCATGTGGGAACCAATGAGACAGTAGATAGGACAGAAGGGCATTCTGCTAAATGAATAGGAACATCAAGGGTCCATACGAGAATTCAAAATTATTAAGGTAATAATCTATCGATCACTAAATATAAATTGGCATAGGATTAATAAGATCAGTGAACTAAAGGTGTTGCTCAAAGACAAGTGTGGGAGGAGTGGGATTTATTTTATTTCATCAGCTCTGAAGAAAGAGGGAGCCAAGTTCATTATCACAGCTTTTCCCTGAATCAACCATGACCAAAGTCTGGGTGAAGCAAGTAAATACTGAGGTGAGAGTACGGGTGAGGAAACCTTAACAGCAATAGAGAGAAAGGATGAGAATATGATGCAGAGGTATAAAATAAGTAATGATAACATAAGACCTTAAGATATAGGAGCAGAATTAGGCTGTATGGCCCATTGAGTCTGCTCCATCATCTCGTCACAGCTGATCCAATTTTCCTCTCAGGCCCAATCTCCTGCCTTTTCCCTGTATCCTTTCATGTCCTGACCAAACAAGAATCTATCAGCCTCTGCCTTAGTAACCTCCATAGCTGCCAGTGGCAAAAATTCCACAGATCCACAACTCTGGTGAAAAAAGTTCATCATCTCCATTCTAAAAGGACATGCCTCTGTTCTGAGGCTGTGTCCTCTGGTCTTAGACATTCCCACTGTAGGAAAACCTTTCAACAAAGCTATCGATTCCATCATCCAAATTGACATATGACATAAGAAGAATCGGTCCCAATACAGAACCCTGTGGAACACCACTAGTCACTGGCAGCCAGCCAGTAAAGGCTCCCTTTTTCCCCACTTTTTGCCTTCTGCCAATCAACCATTGCTTTATCCATGTTAGAATCTTTCCTGTAATACCATGGGCTCGTAGCTTGTTAAGCAGTCTCATGTATGGCTCCTTATAAAAGACCTTATGAAAATGCAAGTGATTCTCCTTTGTCTATCCTGCTTGTTATTTCAAAGAATTTCAACAGTTTTGTCAGGCAAGATTTTCCCTTGAGGAAATCATGCAGACTAGAGCCTATTTTATCATGTGACTCCTCACCCTTATTTATCAATTTCAACATCTTCCCAACCACTGAGGTCAGACTAACTGGACTATAGTTTTCTTTCTTCTGCCTCTCTCCCTTCTTGAACATGGAGTGACATTTGCAATTTCCAGTCTTCTGGAACCATTCCAGAATGAAGTGAATCTTGGAAGATCATTACAAATGCCTCCATGATCTCTTTAGCCACCTCCTTCAGAACTCTGTGGTATACTCCATTTGATTCAGGTGACTTATCTACCTTCAGACTTTTCCATTTCTGCAAGAACCTTCTTTCTAGGTATGATAACTTCACTGGCTTCATGCCACCTGACACCTGGAACTTCCACCATACTGCTAGTGTCTTCCACGGTGAAGACTGATGGAAAATACTTATTCAGTTTGTTTGCCATTTTGTTGTCTCCCATTACTAGCTCTCCAGCATCATTTTCCAGTGGTCTGATATCCACTATCACCTCTCTTTCATACTTTATGTATCTGAAGAATCTTTTGGTATCCTCTTTAATATTATTGGCTAGCTTACATTAGTATTCCATCTTGACCTTCTTAAATACCCTTTTTAGTTTCCTTCTGTTGGTTATTAAAAACTTCCCAATCCTCTAACTACCCACTAATTTTTGTTTATTATATGCTCTCCTTTTGGCTTTGACTTCTTCTGTCAGCCATGGTTGTGATATCTTTCCTTTAGAATACTTATTCCTCTTTGGGATGAATATATCCTGTGCCTTTCGAATTGCTTCCAGAAATTCCAGTCATTGCCGTTCTGCCATCATCCCTGCTAGTGTTCATTTCCAATCAATTCTGGCCAGTTCCGTTCTCATGTCTCTGTAATTCCCTTTAATCTACTGTAACACTGTTGCATCTGACTTTAGTATCTCCTTCTCAAATTTCAAGATGAATGTGTTCATATTATGATCACTTTACCCTTAGGGTTCTTTTACCTGAAGCTCTCTAATCAGTTCTGGTTCATTGCACAATGAAAAGTAGCTGGAAAGGACAGAAAGTAACTAAATAAAGTCAAATAAGAAATATGGTAAAAATCATGACTAAAAGGTCTTTGTCTGCATGCACAAAGCACTTATAAGAAGATTGATGAAATGATGGGACAAACGAAAAATGGTTGCAGCCCTCTACCCATTACAGAGATGCAGTTGCATAATGAACACTGCTGGGAATTATGTGTTCCAGGATCCATTAGAAAAGTCAGGCAAAATGGACAATGGGGTAGTTCCAGTTCAGAATGACAAGAGATTATTTGGACAGAGCCTAGAAATATCAAAGGGCAGAAAACATTGCTGAAGTTGTTAGCAGGTTCAAAACAGCAGTGGTGATGCAGTGCAAAGCATAAGTAAGGAACACAGAGATGTGTGCAGCAAAAGTAATCAATAATCGGAGGTAACTTTAATATCCATGTTGACTTGGCAAAGCAAATAAGCAGTAAAGGATGAATTTGTGGAACTTTACAAGATACTTCTTCAAAACAGGACATTGAGGAACCAAGGAACAGGCTAATTTGTATCTAACATTGTTCAATGAGGAAAGGTTAATTTATCATCTTGAGGTTAGGTACCCTTTAGGGAACAAAGATCATGACATGATTTAAGGGTCTGATAGTCAGCAAGCAATGGCTGATATTTAAAAACTGGAAACAGTTGACATAATTTACAGGAAGAATGGTCCACGGGTTACTCACTAGGAAGGTTAATGATAGTACTGGGTCAAAGGTGTATGATATTGACAAAAAAAAAGCAGTATGTCTGGGAGGTTGACCTGAGAGGAAAGAAGTCGGAAAAGGCCAATCAGCTCCTTGAGGCCACTCTGCCATTCGTTTAGGTCATGACCAGTCTGATTTTGGCTTCAACATTTCCCACTCACTGCCCATATCCCCAACGCCCTTGTAATTCAAATGTCTATTAACCACCTTGAATACATTCAATAACCCCACTTACTGCAGCCCTTGGAAGAAGGGAAATGCTACTCATGAGAATTCATGATCCGTAGAGAGCTCTTCATCTCTCACTTGAGTGGGTGACGCATTACCATACTATTGATCAGTTCCCTAGTACAATAAGATAAACTTTTGACCTCACGATCTACCTCATTGTGATCTTGCACCTCATGCTTTACCTGCTCTGCACTTTTGCTGCAGCTGTTAGACTTTATTCTGCTTTCTCTTATTGTTTTACCATGTGAAACCTGAATGCACTGATGTAATGAACTGATCTCTATGTATAGAATGCAAAGACAAGCTTTTCACTGTACCTCTGTACCTGTGACAATAATAAGCCAATGCAAATTCCAATTCTGAAGCAATAGTCCAGATCTGAGATAGCTATGATAGGGAGGTTAGAGGACTGATGTCTGCATGTCTGAGACCACGGACTGAAGGCCACAAGGCAGCCTGCCCTGGAGTAGGAGGCCAGTCTGTGTGTGTGAGGGGGGAGGTGGGTGGGAAAGGGGCTTGTTTTGCTGTTTTTGCCTTGTTTTGTTCTGTTCTTCCTTAAGGTTGTAATAGCTGGTGCTGGTAATGGGGATAAGCTCCCAATACCTAGTAAATGCTCCCTATGGTGTACGCTTCAAATAGCCTCCGACAAACAAGTCCAGCTCCTGGCCTTCACATGTGCCTTAGCTAATAAGCTCATTGGAACCGTTTCTACTGACAGGAGAAGTGACAAAGGCTGGTTACTGTCACCTTAACCCAGTTGCTTAGGGTAGATGGGCTCGTCAGCTACATTTGGCAGCTCATCTAGGAGAAGGAAAACTCTGATCTCAAGCCATATCCACTCATGGGCAAAGCTTTGGGAGTAAATCTAAAAGGAAAAATCCACAGCTGGAGTCCCTAAAGCAGTTCTACATTGAATTCAATGCAGACTGGCAACTCCTGCGATGCTTCTGATGCCAAACTGTATCGGTCTCTGCCGTTCCTTTTGGTTCATCAGATGCGTGGAGAGGTGGAGCTTGCTGCACAGAGAACAGCTTGCACTCTATATGCACTCTGGCTTGTGCTTCTAGACAGCTAGGTCGAACCTGACCAAAGGAGACCATCTGTTCTGATCTGTTCTGTTGTTGCTGAACTTTGCACACATGTTATGTTGACACTGTCATGTGTGGCAACACTTGCGGGCTACCCCAGTGTTGGTTTTTAACGCAAGTGATGTATTTCACTGTGTGTTTTGACGTATGTGTGATAAATAAACCTGAATCTCTCAGCACCTTATCTATCAACCCATCTCAGAATCTTATATGTTACAATAAGATTGCCTGTCATTCTCCTGAACTGAGTATTGGTCTAGCTCACTCAACATCTCTTTATATGTCTACCTCTTCATCCAAAGAACGGGGATAAGGATTTGTATAATTTCAGAATTTAGCAAAAAATTATCAAGGAATTAATAAGGAAAAGTGTACAAGAGTAATCCTGGAAGAAATAATAAAACAAACGGTAAACACTTCTAACTCTACGTAAAAATGCAAAGAGTAATAATATGATAATGGTCCCCTGCAGGTTGAGACAGGAGAAATTATCTTGGGGAATAAGGGACTGCAAAAGAAACTGAACAAATATCCATAGAGGAATATGCAAAAACCTCCTGGAACCAGTGGAGAATAATAAGAGAGAAAGAAGAGGGGGAGACAAGAATTGGCATATATTAAATATGACTACAGGAGAAGTCGCCAGTAGGTTCCTTGGAGTGATGACCAGCTCCTATGGTTTTGAAATTATGGATGCACTGGTTGTCCCCTTTCAAAGATCCATTCATTCAAGAATGGTTTCCAAAGATTGGAAGATGGCGAATGTAAGTTCGCTTCTAGGAAAGGAGAGGAGGAGGGAAGCAGAGAGCCAAAGATTGACATAGACTGCCTTCAGTAGCAGGAAGTTGTGCCGGAATCAATTAGACTTCTATACAACTGATAACTAGTAGTGCCTTAAAGCTGCTCTATTTACAAAGTTTTTTCTCAGCAGACTCATTTGGGAAAAGTGCTGTGGGAAGAATAATAGGACATGTAGAAAACAGCAAAGAGCAGACTCAATGTGGATTTATGGATGGAAGATCTTTAAGAAGATTTTGAGGTTGCAAATAACAGAGTAAATATGGATAAACCAAAGGATGTGGTATATTTGGACTTTCAATAGGTTTTTAATAAACTAATAAACAAAAGATTATTAAATGAAATGAACTCACAGTAGACTGGGAGCATACACGCCTGAGAAATGAGGATTGATTAATGCACAGTAGGTAGCGAAGAGGAACAAATGGGTTATTTTCTGATTGGGAGTCTAACCAGTGGAGTGCCTCATGGATTTGGCATAGGGCCTCAGCTGCTCTGAATATAGATCAATGATTTAGAAGTGTAAAACTTGTATGTTTAATGATGAGTCAAAGCTGGGTATAGTGCGACTTGTGAAGAGAAACTGCAGGGAACGTAGACAGGTTGACAGAATGGATGAGGAACAGGCAGATTAAATATAAGGTGGAAAAATGCAAAGTCACACATCTTAGTGAAGAAGTCAGTATCCAGTGTATTTTTAAATAGCGAGATTGAAAATTTTTGGTTGAAAGGGTCCCTGGTGTCCTTTTACATGGACCACTGAAAGCTGATGTGCCAGTAATTAGGAGGGGAAGAGGATTTGAGTACAGAGTTAGAGTCTTATTGGAATTACATGGAGCCCTGGTGACGTTGGACCTGGAATATTCCTGTGCTAATCTGTTTACCCCTTTCTAAGAAAGGATATTTTTACTATAGCAAAATTACAAGAAAGGATTACAAGATAAATTCCCGTGGTGGTGTTTTATAAAGAAAGATTAAACTCCATTGAGCTTGGAAGAATGAGAAATGCTTTCATTGAAACATATAAAATCCTATGGATTTCGATAGATTAGATGTTACCCCTGGCTGAGATATCTCAAATAGACTGAGGATATGGGCTGTGACCAGGGATCAACATCTCTCGACATTGTTGAAAAGAAAAATTTTCACCTGCAGAAGTATATCTTTGGAAATCTGTGTCCAACAGAGCTGTAGAGCCACTGAATATATTCAAGGCAAATACCAAGAGTTTTTGAAATTAAGTGAATCCAGTGGTATAGAGTTAGTACAGGAAGTAGCACTGAGGAAAAAAGGCAGACTTATTCTTATTCAATGGCCGAGCAGTTGCAATGCTAGTTTGTTTTCCTCTGCTCCTATTTTTTGTTGTTTTATAACTACAAGGTCTTTCTTTATCATAAATATCAGAAACCGACAATGGCTCTGCTTTAATGCAAAGTGTTCCATCTTACTCCTTCTTACTTCTCCCTTGAATCATGCTGAGGGTTACGAACAGTGCCTCAAGCTACCCGTTATGAAATGTTTTCTCAGCAGGCACAGTCTGGAGTGGAGCTGTACCTATTATAACAGGCTGGATGATGCAGAGTTTCTTTGCTGGCATCTTTATCCTGAATTTCCTGTAGAGATACTAATAATTCCCAGCTGATGATAAAACATTCCACACACATTTTCCATGTTTTCTTTTATGAGCGTCAGCCAGAGCGACATGACAGAGAGTGTAACCCAATCGGCTGAGTTAATGACACCTCATACTTTTTCCACCTCACACTTAGTTAATGCATCTTACAGGAATGTACTGCAAGCCAGAAGTGGCAGAAAAAAATGCATCAGCACAGCTTCAGAGCAGGAGAGATGGATAATGTAGCAAGTGTGCTGACGGAGCACAATACTGTCCTCCAGTCGCTAGCAGCTAAGCTTGCGCTGTTCATGCAGCAGTGTAGCCCAACTGATAACACAGCAAAGCAATCCTCAGGCCATGTATGGTTAGATACAAACCAAGGATTCCTCTCCTCGGCCAACATCCCACAGGAAAATAACCACCTCACGAGCAGAATCATATTGTGGCCTTTTCCACAACTATCAACCATTCCAAAACCTTGGCAGATCATAGTCGGGTTTCACATCAAAACCGATCGAGCGCTTGATAATTTTGCAGACCCACAAAAGACTGCACTTTCTGGAATCTGGAGCAACAGACAAAATTTTCAAACTAAAAGAAAGCAGATTGCTGGAGGACCTCAGCGGTTTAGTCAGCATCTGTGGAAGCTGAAGGGTGGTCACTGATTCCAATCCAGATGCAGGATCTATGACACGATGATCAGCGGACCCTCAGAGAGGAATTAAAGCCAAAGTAACATGTGACCTATTGGCAATGATCAAATGCAAATGAACATGTCTGGGTGATGTCACCCAGTGTTGACAATCCTGTTGGTCAATCCCATCAAGATTAAGAGAGCTGCTGGTGGTGTAGGAGCCATGTACACTTAATCCTTCAAATCTATTCAGTCATCTTATGTCGGTTACAAATGAATCTGCTCCCACCGTCCTGTCAACCAGATCAAGCAACTGCTGCTAAAAACATTGTTGGCACGTGGCCAAGAGGTTAAGGCGTTCGTCTAGTGATCTGAGGTCACTAGTTTGAGCCTTGGCTGAGGCTGCCCAAGTCTTACATAAAAAAAAAACCCTGCCCAGGCTTGCGCAGGAAACTTAACAAGGCACAAATCCATGGTCTAGCGAGACTAACGGAGGCCTACACACTAAAAACAAATTCTTTTCATCTGCTGTGTTCTGTCCTTTGTCCGCTGTTTATTGGTCTTCTCGCCAAGGGAAATAGCTGTCCTTATTTATGCTGGTGAAACCGTTTATAATTTTGAAATCATTTGCCTGATCTCCCATTGTCTTCTCTAATGTGAGTAAGTCTAACTTCCCAAATTTTTCAAGAGTTACCATGAAATGAAGAAAAATCTTGAAGTTTAATCACCACGGTGACATACAGTCTGATCCCACATATAATAATGATGTAACTGAACAGATAAACTCTAGTGGTGTTGTTAGTTCATGGAGGTTAGGTCATTCCTGCTTCTCTTTAAGAAACACCAAAGGATATTTCATGTCCACTGAAGACAGGAGGTGAGGTCCTCTTTCAACATCACTTCCACATACACTGCTCACTCTCTACTGCATTGATCAAGCCTCAGATTGACCCATTACATTCTGACTCAGGGGCTCCATGGTGTGAATCAAGGTGAATGCCCACTGAGAAACTGGCTAGAAAACCTGTAATAATAGAGGTTTGATCAAATGACACAGAATACTCTCAAGAGGGAGGGTGTACAGCCAGAGATCATGGGGCAATTGAAATGCAGTAGATAGGTAGAAAGGGGGAAGAGGTCCTGCACAGTGAGTATAGGGAGTTGGGGAAGAGGCTGAATAACAGGATCTCCAAGGTAATAATCTCTGCATTACTCCCAATGCCATGTCCTAGTCAGGGCAGGAATAGGATGATGGTACAAATGAATGAATGGCTGAGGAACTGGTGCAGGAGGAAAGGTTTCAGATTTCTGGATCACTGAAATCTCTTCTGGGGAATCTTTGACATTTACAAATAGAGCAGGTTACACCTGAACCCGAGGGGGATCAATATCCTTGGCGGGCAGATTTGCTACAGCTATTGGGTAGGGTTTAAATTAATTTCACCGGGGGGGGGGGGGGAACCAGAGTGATAGGGCTGAGGGTGGGGCAGTTGGTATACAAGTATAGCAGTACATTGCTTAGTGAGACTCTGATGAAGGGCAGGCAGATAATAGGGCAAAATTGCCAACAGCGGGATGAGTTGAAGTGAACCATGGAGGCAGGATGAAAAAAGGTGATGAATACAGGATTGAAGGTGTTATATTTGAAATGCATGCAGTATATAAAATAAAATAGATGATCTTGTAGCACAGATCGAGATTAGCAGGTGTGATGGTGTGGCATCACTGAGTTGTGTCTGAAAGTAGATCATAGATGAGAGCTTAACATGCAAGAATACACATTGTATCAAAAAGACAGACAGGTAGGCAGAGGGGGTCGATTGGCTCTGTCGGTATAAAATAAAATCAAATCCTTAGAAAGAGGTGACATAGGATTGGCAGGTGTAGAATCCTTGTGGGTAGCATTAAGAAACTGTAAGAGTAAAAATACCCTGATGGGAGTTACAGTATATACAGGCCTCTAAAGAGTAGCTAGGAAGTGGGCTACAAATTACACCAAGAGATAGAAAAGGCATGTCAAAAGCATAATGTTACGATAGTCATGGGGGATATCAATATGCAAGTAGACTGAAAATCAGGTTGGTGTTGGATCCCAAAAGTTGGAATTTGTAGAATGCCCATGAGATGGTTTCCGGTTGAGTTCACTGGGGGAAAGGCAATTCTGGATTGGGTGTTGTGTAATGAACCAGATTTGATTAGGGAGTTTAAAGTAAAGGAACCCTCAGGAAGCAGTGATCATAATATGATACAATTCATCCTGCACTTTGAGGGAGAAGATAAAGTCAGATATATCAGTATTACAGTGGAGTAAAGGGAATTACAGAGGCATGAGAGAGGAGCTGGCCAAAGTTGATTGGGAAGGGACACTAGCAGGGATAATGGGGGAAAAGCAATGGCTGGAGTTTCTAAGGGCAATTTGGAAGATACATCCCAAAGATGAATAAGTATTCTAAAGGGATAATGCAAGGAAAGTCAAAGATAGCATAAAAGAAAAAGGAAGGGTATAACAAAAACTAGTGGGAAGTTAGAGGATTGGGAATCTTTTGAAAACCAACAGAGGACAACTGAAGAAGCCATAAGGAGAGAAAAGATGATATACGAAGGTAAGCTAGCCAATAATATAAAAGATGATACCAAAAGTTTTTGTTTAGTTATATAAAGGATAAAAGCGAGGTGAGACTGAATATTGGAGAGATGAAAATTCACTAGATTCTGCAATGGTACTGGAGGACTGGAAAATTGCAAACGTCACTCACTTCTGTAAGAATGGAAGGGGGCAGAAAAAAGGGAAATTATAGACTAGCTAGTCTGACTTCAGTGGTTGGGAATATTTTGGAGTCCATTATTAAGGATAAGGTTTCAAGGCATCTGGAAGCATGTGATAAAATAAGCCAAAGTCAGCATGATTTCCTTAAGGGGATATCTTACCATACAGATCTATGGAATTCTTTGAGAAAACAACAGGCAGAATAAACAAAGGAGACTCAGTGGATGTTGTTTATTTGGATTTTCAAAAGACCTTTGACAAGGTGTCACACAAGAAACCACTTAGCAAGAGCCCAGAGTATTCCAGGAAAGATACTAGCATGGATAGGAGATTGGCTGACTGACAGGAGGTAAAGAGTGGAAATAAAGGAGACCTTTTCTGGCTGACTGCTAGTGACTAGTGGTTTTCCACAGGGCTCAGTATTGGGACCATTTCTTTTCACGTTATATTATGATCTGGATGATGGAGTTGATAGCCAAGTTTAAGGACAATATGAAGATAGGTTGAGGGGCAGGGAGCGTTGAGGAAACACGGTGTTTGCAGAAGGACTTAGACATATTGGGAGAATGGGGAAAGAAATGACTGGTGGGAAATTGTGTAGGGAAGTGTATGGTTATGCACTTTGGTAGAAGGAATAAAGGTGTACACTAATCTGTAAATGGGGAGAAAATTCAAAACTCAGAGATGCAAAGAGACTTGCGAGTCCTTGTGCAGGAATTCCAAAAGGTTAACTTGAAGGTTGAGTTGGTAATAGAAAAGGCAAATGCAATGTTACCATTCATTTTGAGACAAAGAGAGTATGAGAGCAAGGATGCTATGTTGAGGCTTTATAAAGCATTGATTAGACAGTGAGCAGATGTGGGGCCCTTATTTAAACAAAGATGTGCTGGCATTGGAGAAGGTCCAGAGGAGGTTTATGAAAATGACTGTGGGAATATATGAAGAGCGTTTGATGGTTCTAGGCCAATACTAGCTGGAGTTTAGCAGAATGAGGGATTATATTGAAACTTATAGAATATTGGAAGGCCTAGTTAGAGTGGATATGGAGAGGATGTTTCCTGTAGTGGGGGAGTCTAGAACCAGAGGGCACACAATCAGAATAGACAAATGTCCATTTAGAACAGAATGATGAGGAATTTATTTAGCCAGAGGGAAGTGAATCATTGCCATAGACAGCTGCAGAGGCCAGGGCATTGAGTATATTTAATGTGGAGATTGATAGGTTCTTGATTGGTCAGGGGATCAAAGCAGGAGAATGTGTTTGAAAGGAATAATAAATCTGCCATGATGGATGGCAGAGCAGACTTGATGAGCCAATTGCCGTATTTCTACTCCTATATCTTGTTGTCTTATGGTCTTACAGTGCCCAGCCTCTAGCTTGTGTCAATATGACGGCCCTTGCAGCAACTCAGGAGATGAAAGAAAAAAATCAGAATCAGCACAGGAAAAGCTGGGAAGCAGAAATAATATTGGTTTGGCCACAAGTGCAGTGAGATTGTTCCTCAAGGATGTTCAAGTAAATTGGAATGATGACAAAGACTTCATGGGGAGTGATGGAGGAGTACACAAAGGAACTGGAATTTTGAGAATGAAATGCTTGGATTCAGAACTATGGCAGAAGATCCATGAGGGAGTCATGGGTGCCAAGAAAAAAGATGATGCATTGCCTCAGTTTAAATCCTGACAATAACACAAGGACAGTAAATTACACATCTGGGTTAAGACATAAATGCAGGAAGCAGAGGATCAACCTTAAGCATTTCTATGGTTTCCGATCAGCAGATCTTGCCTCTAAATCAGACATTCGTTAGTGCAAATCTCACTCCTGTGACCCTATCCTGCCATGAAAGCTGTCAGATAAGATAATACGTACTCCCACGTCATCCGCACAGACTCTAATTTCTCTTTAAGGAACCTTCTCTTACAAATTGAGTGGTAACTGGGATGCCGTGGTAGAATAATGATCAGCTTTGTGCATTGGAGTCCAGAGTTTGTACTGCATTTCTAAATAAAATGAAAAATATTCTGACAGTTGAAAAGCATTGGATTGGCTTTAGAAGGTGTTGGGATGTTGCAGGGTCCTGATTGATGCTATGTAAACACAGGGATGAAGAAGGGTCTTTCAGCTGGTGTGTGTGGATTACAAGCACAATGTGAATTCACTTGAGGCTGATCTGGGGGGCGAGGAGTAAAGAATCAGGAGAGAGCAGCTGGTGATACAGTAACATCCACAGGACAGCACTGCACATAGTTTGCAGTGCTACTTTACCCTTGACCTCCGACACAGAGATGGCATTTAGTCAAATGAGACCCTAACTGATCAAAAGTAGTCACCTGATCTGCTGTGGACATTTAACCACCCTTCCACCTCTCCCTGTTTCTCTTGGCTGGGTTGTTAGTGTCAACTTTCTCCAGTCCCTCTGCTGCGTTTTTCACATCACTCCATGATCTGTTTGGACATTGTTTGACTGCAGACGGAATAATGCTGGGCTGGATTGAATCTGAAGTGGGAAATCAGAAGAAAGGGGCCAACTAAAGCAAGGAATGTGAGTGGGGAATGCTGAAAGGGACGTGAAACCAAACAATGACATTTCCAGCAAAAAAAAGTCTTTAAAATATCATCAGCAGTGTGACACCAATTCAAAAATGTCTGAGAACAATCAGTATTAGTCAACATGAAGGCTTCGTGTTTCGATCACGCACAAAGGCTTTGAAGGAAGTGCAGTGTAATGGCATTATTTCAGTGCCAAGTTGTCAAAAGAGTTTCTGCAACCCATTCTGCAAGGTTGTGGAAGCTTTAGACAGGGTGCAGAGCAGATTTACCAGGATGCTGTCTGGATTAGAGAGCATGTCCTCTGAAGAAAGTTTGGACAAGCTAGGGTGATTCTCTTTGGAGCAGAGGAGGATGAGAGGTGAATTGATAGAGCTGTATAAGATTGGCATTGACAGAGTGAACAGCCATTGTTTTTTTCTCCAGGGTAGCAATGACTAACATGACAGGAGAGAGTTTTAAGGTGATTGGAGGGGAATGTCGGAAATAAATAAGAGAGTGATAAGTGGGTTGGATACGATGCCAGGAGTGGCCATTTAAGAGGCTCTTAGATTGCCACATGGATGAAAGAAAATGTGGAGGGCTATGTGACAGGGAAGCTTTAGATTGATTTTGGAGTAGGTTAAAAGGTTGGCACCGAATCATGGGCTAAAGGGCCTATACTATACTGCGCTGTAAATTAGGTGCCAACCATTTTAATTCCTATCCCCATTCCCATTATGTCACGGCCTCTTCTACAATGAAGGGGCCACTTGCCTATCAGCTCCCCCTGGTACCCCTCCTTCTTCCCATGGCCCACTCTCTTCTCCTATCAGATCCCTTCTTCTCCAACCTTTCACCTTTCCCACCCACCCTGGCTTCACCTATCACCTTCTAGCTTGCCCTCTTACCCCTCCCCCACCTTTGCATTCTGGCATCTTTCATCTTCTTTTCCAGTCCTGATGAAAGGCCTTGGTCCGAAGCATTGACTCGTTATCCATGTTCATAGATGCTGCCTGACCTGCTGAGCCCCTCCAGTTGTGTGTGTGTGTGTGTTGCTATGCTGTATTGTTCTATTGTCTATACGAACCCATTCCCTTGAGCCAGAACAGCGGCAGTCCTGGAATATAGAGGGGAGCAGTGGGAATATTTACAGGCTGATTAATTGTTTGGAAGATTGTGAATGTGAAGACACATCTCATGGTGGTATCTATCTAGAAACTAGCCCAAACGGGATTCATCCTAAAGATCACAAGAATGTCATGACCTTCCGTAACCTAAGCAGTGAGGGGGCGGTGGGTGGGAGCTCCCCATATTCAGGAAACGGAGGAAGACCAGTCTTACGATGCCAAGATGTGATTAAGTGAATGTGAAATGGAAAAAAAGTTACTTGGGGGTGAATCACTCAGAGCAATGAGAGATGCTCAGGAGATTCAGGGGGAGATCAGGATAAGTGTGTTCCCATAAAGTAACTAGGGTCCAATTAGAAATCTTCAACCCTCCCGTGTGGCGAGATGCAAAGAAGGTAGATAGGCAAATAAAAGAAACTGTCACCAGATACCAAACAGGTCAAGTAGTAACTGCAGGAAGTTTATCTGTTAACACATTTTGTTCTACCCTTTGCCCTTCCCACCTTATCTGTGGCTGAAAAGGTGCCTGGACCTGAAACATTAAACATTTGTTCTCCCACAAATGGTGCCTGAGCTGCTTAGTGTTTTCAATAGTTTCTGCTTGATTTCAGATTTCCAACATCTGCAAGTTTTTAAAAATGTAATTGATGGAGAAAGTATTTACGGCTCGTGAACTGTAATTTATTATTGTCATGTCCGTTGAAATACAGTGAGAAACCTAGGTGGTGGCGGTGGAAGTGGATAAGACTCCACTTGAGTAATTTATGGTTTATAATTGTTGCAATTGAAGGAGCTTAAGTGTATATCGGATGGGACAAATGTAACAGCATTTGAAACATTAAGGGGTTTAGTATTTTTGTGAGTGAATAAGTCATCAAGCCAAGCTCTTACAAAAAAACAAGGGAGGAAATTACAGAGGCTCTGACCATCATTTTCCAGTTCTCCTTGCACACAGGAATATTGCCGGGGTTAGAAAGTTTGTAATGTTGCAGCATTTTTTATAAAGTGTGGAAGGGATAAACTGAGGAATTGCAGGCCAGTTAATTTAAATTTGAGACTATATTGTTTGCTTTAGAGCAGAGGGGGCTGAGAAGGGGTTTGACTGAGATGCATAAATTTTGAGGGGCCTGTATAGAGTAAGTAGGAAGGACCAGGTTTCTTCAGAGTAGGGAGGTCAAAAACCAACAGACAAAAATTTAAAGCATCAGCCAAGAGTTTTGACAAACTTGGGTTGTTTTCTCTGGAATACTGGAAGCTGAAGAGGGACTCGATAGAAGTTTATAAAATTATTAGCGGCACATGTAAGAGAGCCAATAAGAGCACGTTTCCCAGGCAGAAAATGTCAAATACTACAGAACATAGTTTTAAGGTGAGGGGGGAAAGTTTAAGGGTGATTTATGAGGCAAGTGGTGGGTGGCTGGAATGCACTGCCAGGGGGTGTGGTGGAAATTTATATTTAAAAGCAATATTTAAAAGGTATTCAACCTACCACATGGAGAGGCAGGGAACAGAGGAATATGAACCATGTGCTGGCACATGCATTGTGGGCCGAAGGGCCTGTAAGTTCCTAGGTATGCATTTGAAGAGCTGTCACTTCAGGCCTACAGACCCAGGGTTGGGAATCAGATAATTTTCCCTGCAATGGATTCAATACGCTGGGCAGTCTACTTCTGTGCCGTAAAGTTTCTCTAATAGTTCCCTGGATGCCAATTCGAAATTGTGAGCTGGATTCCAGTTTACATTCACTGGGAGTGTAGAGGATGGAGTCCAGAACCTTTTTCCTCATGTTGGACATTGAATCCATTGCTCAGCAATGGGCTTCACTCACATCAGTCTGTTTTCAGGTTCAGATACTGTACACATACAGTGAAACACGCAGTGAAATGTGCCTTTTCCATTAACAACTAGCACAGCCTAAGGACCTAAGGATGTACTGGGGGCAGCCAGTAAATGTCACCACACATTCTAATCATAAAAGTAGCAAGCCCAGCAGGTTTCCAAAGGAGCAACAACAGCAATGAAACAAGTCCCTTTCCTAACTCTCTCTCTCTCTCACACACACACACACACACACACACTCATCTAACCCCAGGATAAGCCATATTTGGGCCTTCAACTTCCAAGAGACTCAGACATTTTGCCTTCGACTTCCCCAAAGGATTTGTGCAGACTTGCAGAGGTTTCAGCCCTAGGGCCTTGACTTCCGGACTTCTGATTAACTTTCGGGCTTCAGTCATCTAGGACTTGCCAATGACAACAAACAAACACCCTGGATGAGGACTCCGAACTCCAGGCCTCATATTCTGGGCTCACCTATGACGGGATCCCAAACTGTAGGCCTTGAGCTCCAGTCACACTAATTTGGAGTCAGTTTCTATGCTATTATATTTAACTTATGTAATCAATCTCATAAATTTATTGAGTTCTATCAATAATGATTGCAATTTGCATGGATAATTTTGGATAGGGTGGATTTCCTATTTTTATTGTGAGAGAAAACAGTTCATTTTGAAGCACTCAAAAATGTTTTACGAAATCAACTTCCTTTGTCTGATATCGGCAAGACCTGGACTGCATTCTGTCCTGGGCTGATGTGATGAACAAGGTTCAAGATTGAGTCATGGACAAATAATCTGCTAAAAAAATGCTTGTTACCTGAAATGAAAGGCAACACTCAATAATATTAAAATAAAATTAAAACCACAGGAAATCACTTAAATTTACTTCATGATATTTGCACCATGGCAACTGAGATGCTTGAGGGATCGAGTGGTGACAAATGGACCAATTAATGTTTAAATTGTCCAAAGGTTCGGACTATTGATGATAGAACAGAGTGGGCTTATTTGCTTTCCTTGTTTACCTTTGAACATTGTTCAGATTCTCCCACTGGACCACAACCCTCTGAGATGGACCCTCAGTGGAAGATTAGTCTGTCTCTGGACCAGAAACTCATCAATGGGAAAGACTGATCCTGTCAAAAGATTGCTCAAAGCTGGAGCAAAACCTCCAGGCTTATGTCTTCAAAAGTATCCTTGAGGCAAAACAAGGCAAAAGCAAATACGCTGCAGGTTTTGTTCAGGTGCAAGTTTGAAAGTCCAGCTTTTTCAGTTTCAGAGAAATTTGGAAGCCAGAGAAGAAGTTATGGATATTTGTTAGCCACTGGTGAAGTTCCTGAAGGTTGGAAGGAAGGGAATGTTGTTCTATTATTAAAGAAAGATAGCAAGGACAAGTCAGGGAAATACAGGCCGGTCAACCTGACACCACTGGTGAAAAGCTACTGGGAAGAATTCTGAGGTACCGGATTCACTAGTCTGATTAGGAAGAGCCTGCACAGCTTTGTGCAAGGGAAGTGACGCTTGATAAATCTTCTAGGGTTTCTGAAGAGGTGACCAAAAATGTCAGTGAGGGTAGGGTAATGTCTTGTAACTGCAAAACATAAAACTAATTGAAAGAAAAACATGGGATAAAGTGTACATTTAGTTTTACTTTAGTGAGGCACGCACATATAATGTGGTGGAATAATAATGTATGCCATTCATGTACTTCTCACGTATAAACCATAATGAATTGTGTACACAACCAAAGAGCTTAATCAAACAAAGTATTTAAAACATAACTCAAATATTACTGAAATATTAAATACACTATGCTCCTTCCTGCTTAGCTATAAACCAACTCAATATAGAATTCATCTCAACTTAAATATGTAATGTGTTGCTCCCGAGTCCTCTATCTGTAAGTGTGTGTGTGTATGTATGTGTATACATGTGTATAAGGTATACTATATAATACACCTATTATATTGACAACCACAGCATAGTAAATTTTAAATTGTCCCATTCAGACCTAAAGATTTAATCACTGGAGGATTTTTATTCTTGTAGTATAAGGTCTTTCCTGTTAGGGGTGGGAGGGGGTTCACGGGTCACTCCGCTTGGCAGGTGAAAAATGTATCTGTGAAACTATTTCAGGTTCTAGGGCCTTCCACTTGGTAGTTCTAGCGATGAATTCAGACACAATCTCCACTGTGTAGGAGAGTGGTCCATTTCTGTCCTTAATCTTTCCACTTTTGATCACTTCTACAGCCCCTTGCCAGGACTGCTTGGCCAGGATTGGAACGTTGAACCTCCCTGTTTGAGCAGCTTTCAATTTGTCACAGCTGTTTGTCCTGCGTACTCGTTCTGAGATCCAAGCATGAGCACAAGGGACCGCCCAGGAAGAGCATCATGGGTGAGTTGTTGGTTGTGGAGTGAGCTTCATTGCAATATCCAAGGAGGAAATTGGCGAGCTTTTGATTCAGTGTTAGTGTAGTGTGATCTGATGACATTGCTCGCCGTGTATTTTGAGACATTGGAACTTTCAACCAAGCAGGGTGGTATGGTGCAGATGTAATATGTCTTATTCCTTTCATTTTCAGGAATGACTGAAACTGTGGCCCATTGTCACTGACTAAGTGTTCTGGAGCACCAGTCCTTACGAAGAAGCTTCTCAACACATCAACAGTGTGCGAGGTTATAGTGGAGGCTATTGGGATAACTACTGGCCACTTTGTAGCTGCATCCACAAAGTTATGCCCATGAATAGTCCAGCAAAATCAACATGAATCCTCTGCCCAGGCATTGCATGCCATTCCCTGCAATGGCTCTTGGCACCTACTCAACAGGTTGGCAACCCGAACACTGCTTGATCAGCTGATCTATCCCAAGCCTCTAGACAAAGGTTCGAGCCAACACTTCCATTTTGACCATGCCTAGATGACTGGCATGTAGCTCCTCCAACACTTTGGGATGGTACAACAACTCTCAATCCCCATATAAGGCAACCCTCCTCTAGATTGTTCATCCCTGTGCTAGTAAATATGGGGGAACTGATTTTTCTGCTGCACATTCCAGTCATTTTGGATGGCCATGTAGTGGACATTGTGGAGTCTTTTATGGTTTCCTTTTGAATCATCTCTGCCATAATAGGGAGACTTATGATTTCCATTACTGAGAATGCAAAGTGTCCTCTTTCGTAAATTTTTCAGGTATTTCCTTTTCCAAGGGGAAATGGGACAATCCATCAAAATTTCCATGATTAGTTTTCCTCTTGAATTCAATAATTGTGTAATCCAACAAACAGAGCCCGTTTCTGCATTCATGTTGCTGCTGTTAGTGAAACACCCTTCTGTGGATTGAAAATGGACACTAGTGTTAGTGATCAACAATGAGGGTAAACTCTCTCCCATACAAGTACTGGATGAAATGTTTTACACCCCAAACCAGACTCAAGGCCTTGCTGTCAATCTGTGCATAACTTTTCTCTGCAGTGTTAAGGGAAAGATGACTCATACCATGTGACATGACTGCACCTATTCCATGAGGCAAGACATCACAGGCAAGCCTCACTGGATGATGTGGATCATAGTGTGTGAGTACAGTGAATTCAAACTTGTTGCATTGTGCTACAGGCCCAAAATCTTCTAATGTTTTTAACACTGTCCTGATATTTTCATTGTCATCCTCACAGGTATCAATGATGCTATCCAAGTAACACGGAGTGCCTGGGCAGCCTTGCAGCACCTGGGCAATAGCTTTCTGCCAGAGTGCAGGTACAGTTGCTACTCCAGAATAAGTCTATTATAGCAATAAAGCCCTTTGTGAGTTTGTAGGGTGAGAAACACATTGGACTCTTCTTTCATCTCCATTTGTAGGTAGGCCTCAGCTAAGTCCATTTTGCGGAAGTGTCTCTATCCAGAAAGGTTTGCAAAGATATGCTCTATCCTAAGCAGAGGGTTTTGATCTCCTTTCAGTACTGGGTTTACTGTAACCTTAAAATTACCACAGATCCTGACAGACCCATTCTTCTTGGCTTCTGGGACTACTGACATTTTCTATATGGTCTCCTTTCCTGGACAGAATTTCTTCTGCCTCCATGCGATCTAGCTCATCGGCTACCTTATCATGGATGGTATGAGGAACTGGAGGGGATGTGTAAAAACTTTGGTGTGGCATTTTCATTTATCTTAATTTTACCCTTGAGATATTTGAGTTTTCCAGTGCCGTCCTTGAACACTATTGTGGTGTCATCCAGTACCTTCCTTCATTCCAGTTGATGCTCTTGCAGGGGATGTGGCATGCAAATGGCGGGTGGATCTCCAATCAATCTGTAGTTGTCTTAGCAAATCACAGCCCCACAATGTTGGCTCTCCTGATTTTACCACATACTGTACATACCAGTGCGGCTTATTGGGTGTTGTATTTCATTGTTATGAACGTCATTCCCACAGGAGTTATCTTTTCTCCATTTTGTAGAATGACTGAAACAGCCGAGCCAGTGTCAAATCCATTTTAATTAATTTGCTCTTCTCTTCTGGTATAAGCCATATTGCTTGTCTCTTAAAGTTTTGTCTTTAAATCTGCATTGGTCTGGTGTATTGTGCCCTTGCCACAACCAGAACATGATTTGTTCAGCCAGACAGGTTTCTGTTTTGACATTGCAATTTTGTTCGTGCTCACTTTCGTTCCTGACTGCAACTCAATTGCATCTCTGGCTGCTGTTTCCATTGATACCCAATTTCCACTGTTCTTTTAAATATGAGTTGTACCTCAGGTATGAAGAATTTTTGTATGGTTACATGAACTAAATGAGCTCTCAGTGTTTTCTTTATTTAGCCCATTACTGAACTGTCAATGCTCCGACAATTTCTTCAATTCGGCCATGTAACTTGAAATGGACACCCCTTCCTTTTGATTCTGCATATGAAACCTAAAGCAGTCTGCAATCAACAATGGATTTGGTTCTAACTATTCCTGCATTACATTCATGATTTCAGTCAGCAAAGCTTATTTCAGCTGCTATCATTGGAGCAGTTAAACTTCTATGAAATCTGCATGCATTTCCACCTACTACACTCAGAAAAAATAGCACTCATTTCTCATTAGCTATTCCATTTGCTTGCAAATTCTGCTCAATTCATTCAGTATATGAATCCAGTTATCTGTTGTGCAATCAAATGCATCTATCTTTTCGATGTCGCCAGCCATTTTCATTTATTTTGGATTATTATTGTACTTATGAAACTGAGAATTTTGTCCATCTTATGCCCCTTTTTTTAAACTTGACCGTCTTCTCCCCTTCAAAAGAAAAGAATGTGCTGTGCTTCTTTTTCCAACTCAATTGTATTCTCCCCTTCCAAAGAAAAAAAGTGCAGCATTTTTTTAAAACTCAAACGTCTCTCTGAGTTTCAACAAGTAGATAGTTGTCTCTGGTTCATTTTAAAAATATTCGTCAGTGCTATTATGGTTTTTGTAACTCCAAAACATAAAACTAATCAAATGAAAACCCCAAAGGCCTGAGAGAATTTGTATGCTTAATTTTACTTCAGTGAGGTGCGCACATATGATGTGGTGGCCTAATGACGTATACCATTTACATACTTACATATAACTCATAATAAATTACGTAAACAAACAAAAATGCTTAATCAAACAATATATTTGCAATATTACTCAAGTATTAAATATGCTGCTGGTAGGGCAGTGGATGGTGTCTATTTGGACTTTAGCTAAGCCTTCCACATGGTTCCACATGGTCTGGAAGGTTAGATCCCATGAACTTCAAGGGAAACTGGTTTGTGGATTCAAAACTAGCTCAGATGTAAGAAGCAGAGTGTGGTGGTCCATAAATGAAGGCTTATGACTACTGGTGTGCACAGGGGTTCATGTTGGAACCTATGTTTTTGTTATTTATGAAAGCTGCAGAGGGTTGTAAGTTTAATGGGCTCCATCTTGGGTTCTAGCCTACAAAGTACCCAGGATACCTTCAAGGAGTGGTGTCTCAGAAAGGCAGCGTCCATTAAGGACCTCCAGCACCCAGGAATTTCCTAGAATTTCCCTAGCACATAGCCCTCTATTTTTCTAAGTTCCTTGTACCTATCTAAGAGGCTCTTAAGAGACCATATTGTATCTGCTTCCACCTCCACCACCAGCAGTACATTCTACACACCCACTACTCTGTGTGAAAAACTTAACCCTGGCATCCCCTCAGTACCTATTTCCAGCACCTTAACATTATGCCCCCTCATATTAGCCATTCCAGCCCTGGGAAAAATCCTCCAGTTATCCACACAGTTAATGCCCCTCATCATCTTATAGACCTCTATCAGTTCACCTCTCACCTCTATCACTCCAAGGAGTAAAGGCCAAGTTCACTCACCATACATACCATATGCCTTCTTAGCAACACTGTCAACCTATGCAGCAGCTTTGACTGTCCCATGGGAATGGACCTCAAGATCTTTCAGATCCTCCACTCCACCAAGAGTCTTCCGTTTATATTCAAATTGGACCTACCAAAATGAACCAACTCACACTTATTTGGGTTGAAGTCCATCTGCCACTTCTCAGCCCAGTTCTGCATCGTATTGATGTCCCATTGAAACCTCCAACAACTCTCTAGACTATCCACAACACCCCCAACCTTTCTGTCATCAGCAAGCTTACTAACCCACCCTTCTACTAGGTCATTTATAAAAACCACAAAGTGGATGGGTCCCAGAGCTGATCCCTGTGGAACACCACTGGTCACCAACCTCCATGCAGAATACAAACCATCTACAACCACCCTTTGCTTTCTGTGGGCAAGCCAATTCTGGATCCACAAAGCAAGGTCTCCTTAGATCCCATGCCTCCTTACTTTCTGAAGGAGCCTGGCATGGGGAACCTTATCAAAAGCCTTACTGAAATCCATATACACTACATCCACTGCTTTACCTTCATCAATGTGTTTTGTTACATCCTCAAAGAATTCAATCCAGCTCATAAGGTTCTCCAACAACTTGCCCACCACTGAAGTCAGACTCACTGGTCGACAAATTTCTGGGTTATCTCCATTCCTTTTCTTCAACAGGGAACAACATTTGCAACCCTTCAATCCTCCAGTACTTCTCCCATCCCTATTGATGACACAAAGATCACCTCAAGAGGTTCAGCAATCTCCTCCCTCACTTTCCACATGAGCCTGGGGATACATCTCATCCAGTCCCAGTGACTTATCTAACTTAAGGCTTTTCAAAAACTCCAGCACATCCTCTTTCTTAATGTCTATATGCTCAAGCATTTCAGTCCATTGTAAGATATCCCCACAATTGCCAAGGTCTTTTTCCTTGGGGAATACTGAAGCAAAGTATTCATTAAGTACCTCAACTAACTGCTCTGACTCCATCCACACATTTCCACTATCACACCTGATCGGTCCTATTCTCACACGGCCCATCCTCTTGCTCTTCACATACTTATAGAATGCCTTGGAGTTTTCCGTAATCCTGCTCACCAAAGACTTCTCATGGCCCCTTCTGGCTGTCTTAATTCTATTCTTAAGCTCCTTTCTAGCAACCTTGTAATTTTCTAGAGTTCTAGTTGCTTGAACCTTTCGTAAGTTTTTCTTTTCTTCTGAACTAGATTTTCTACATCCTTTGTACACTTTGTAACTCTACCATCCTTTCCTGCCTCAATGGAACATACCTATGCAGAACTCTATGCAAGTGTTCCATGAACGTTTGCCATATTTCTACCATGCATTTTCCTGAGAACATCTGCTCCCAATTTATGCTCCCTGGTTTCTTCCAAGTTTCCTTCGAGTGTTCTTGTTTCCGCTTGTCCCAAAGACATGGATTAATTGGATGGTGTGACTTTCCCCTTGTGTGTAAGTGAATGGTCATGACAAGAACAGTTCAAAACACTTGATTGAACTAGTCAGACAACATAGTCTCCTGACAAATCCATGCTGTTTATCCCAGATCAATCCCTGCCAAAACATGGTGTTACATTAACTGAAAGTCAAAGTGTGTTCTTCTGTGGGAACAGCAAGCTGTGGAATTGTGGTGCGTTGTGGAACTGGTCAAAAAAGGCCAATATCATTTTAAAGCGTCATGGTGCTTGAATAACAAAGAAGTAGTATGCACAGGTACCATCCACAGGTCCAACCCCAACTGCTCACCGAACCTTGTCCTTTAGCCCACTCTCAACCTTCATCTAATCCTTAACCGTCATCACATTCTCTCCCATCCCATCCCCAACCCTTCAGCCCATTCTCACCCATCCCATCCCCAACCCCTCAGCCCATTCTCGCCTCTCATCCCATCCCCAACCCTTCAGCCCATTCCCACTGATACCATCCCCAACCCCTCAGCCCATTCTCACCCATCCCATTCCCATTTCCGCAGCCCATTCTCACCCATTCCCTCAGCCCATTCTCACCCATCCCATCCCCAACTCCTCAGCCCATTCTCTCCCATGCCCAACCCCTCAGCCCATTCTCACACATCCCATTCTCATTCCCTCAGCCCATTCTCACCCATCCCATCCCCAACTCCTCAGCTCATTCTCACCCATCCCATCCCCAACCCGTCAGCCCATTCTCACCCATCCCATCCCCAACCCCTCAGCCCATTCTCACCCATCCCATTCACGTTCCCTCAGCCCATTCTCACCCATCCCATCCCCAACTCCTGAGCCCATTCTCACCCATCCCATTCCCATTCCCTCAGCCCATTCCCATTGATACCATCCCCAACCCCTCAGCTCATTCTCACCCATCCCATTCCCATTCCCTCAGCCCATTCTCACTGATACCATCCCCAACCCCTCAGCCCATTCTCACCCATCCCATTCCCATTCCCTCACCCCATTCTCACCCATTCCCTCAGCCCATTCTCACTGATACCATCCCCAACCCCTCAGCCCTTTCTTACCCATCCCATTCCCATTCCCTCACCCAATTCTCACCCATCCCCATTCCCTCACCCCATTCTCACCCATCCCATCCCCATTCCCTCAGCCCATTCTCACCCATCCCATCCCCAACCCCTCAGCCCATTCTCACCCATCCCCATTCCCTCACCCCATTCTCACCAACCCCATCCCCAACCCCTCAGCCCATTCTCACCCATCCCATTCCCGTTCCCTCACCCAATTCTCACCCATCCCCATTCCCATTCCGTCAGCCCATTCTCAGTGATACCATCCCCAACCGCTCAGCCCATTCTCACCCATCCCATCCCCATTCCCTCACCCCATTCTCACCAACCCCATCCCCAACCCCTCAGCCCATTCTCACCCATCCCATTCCCGTTCCCTCACCCAATTCTCACCCATCCCCATTCCCATTCCGTCAGCCCATTCTCACTGATCCCATCCCCAACCCCTCAGCCCATTCTCACCCATCCCATCCCCATTCCCTCACCCCATTCTCACCAACCCCATCCCCAACTCCTCAGCCCATTCTCACCCATCCCATCCCCAACCCCTCAGCCCATTCTCACCCATCCCCATTCCCTCACCCCATTCTCACCAACCCCATCCCCAACCCCTCAGCCCATTCTCACCCATCCCATTCCCGTTCCCTCACCCAATTCTCACCCATCCCCATTCCCTCACCCCATTATCACCCATCCCATCCCCATTCCCTCACCCCATTCTCACCCACCCCATTCCCATTCCGTCAGCCCATTCTCAGTGATACCATCCCCAACCCCTCAGCCCATTCTCACCCATCCCATTCCCATTCCCTCACACAATTCTCACCCATCCCCATTCCCTCACACCATTCTCACCCATCCCATCCCCATTCCCTCACCCCATTATCACCCACCCCATTCCCATTCCCTCAGCCCATTCTCACTGATCCCATCCCCAACCCCTCAGCCCATTCTCACCCATCCCATCCCCATTCCCTCACCCCATTCTCACCAACCCCATCCCCAACCCCTCAGCCCATTCTCACCCATCCCATCCCCAACTCCTCAGCCCATTCTCACCCATCCCCTCAGCCCATTCTCACACATCCCATTCTCATTCCCTCAGCCCATTCTCACCCATCCCATCCCCATTCCCTCACCCCATTCTCACCCACCCCATTCCCATTCCCTCAGCCCATTCTCACTGATCCCATCCCCAACCCCTCAGCCCATTCTCACCCATCCCATCCCCATTCCCTCACCCCATTCTCACCCACCCCATTCCCATTCCCTCAGCCCATTCTCACTGATACCATCCCCAACCCCTCAGCCCATTCTCACCCATCCCATTCCCATTCCTTCTCCCAATTCTCTCCCATCCCCATTCTCACCCATCCCATCCTCATTCCCTCACCCCATTCTCACCCACCCCATTCCCATTCCCTCACCCCATTCTCACCCACCCCATTCCCATTCCCTCACCCCATTCTCACCCACCCCATTCCCATCCCCTCAGCCCATTCTCACTGATACCATCCCCAACCCTTCAGCCCATTCTCGCCTCTCATCCCATCCCCAACCCTTCAACCCATTCTCACCCATCCCATCCCCAACCCTTCAGCCCATTCTCACCCATCCCATCCCCAACCCTTCAGCCCATTCTCACCCATCCCATCCCATCCCCAACCCCTCAGCCCATTCTCACCCATCCCATTCCCATTCCCTCACCCCATTCTCACCCATTCCCTCAGCCCATTCTCACTGATACCATCCCCAA
Source organism: Hypanus sabinus (assembly GCF_030144855.1). Classification (NCBI taxonomy): domain Eukaryota; kingdom Metazoa; phylum Chordata; class Chondrichthyes; order Myliobatiformes; family Dasyatidae; genus Hypanus; species Hypanus sabinus. The sequence continues at coordinate 31,488,249 of NC_082726.1, read as the reverse complement.
CCCCTCAGCCCATTCTTACCCATCCCATTCCCTCACCCAATTCTCACCCATCCCCATTCCCTCACCCCATTCTCACCCATCCCATCCCCTTTCCCTCACCCCATTATCACCCACCCATTCCCATTCCCTCAGCCCATTCTCACTGATCCCATCCCCAACCCCTCAGCCCATTCTCACCCATCCCATCCCCATTCCCTCAACCCATTCTCACCAACCCCATCCCCAACTCCTCAGCCCATTCTCACCCATCCCATCCCCAACCCCTCAGCCCATTCTCACCCATCCCATCCCCAACCCCTCAGCCCATTCTCACCCATCCCATTCCCGTTCCCTCACCCAATTCTCACCCATCCCCATTCCCTCACCCCATTATCACCCATCCCATCCCCATTCCCTCACCCCATTCTCACCCACCCCATTCCCATTCCCTCAGCCCATTCTCAGTGATACCATCCCCAACCCCTCAGCCCATTCTCACCCATCCCATTCCCATTCCCTCACCCCATTCTCACCCACCCCATTCCCATTCCCTCAGCCCATTCTCACCCATCCCATTCCCATTCCCTCACCCCATTCTCACCCACCCCATTCCCATTCCCTCAGCCCATTCTCACTGATAACATGCCCAACCCCTCACCCCATTCTCACCCATCCCATCCCCAACCCCTCAGCCCATTCTCACCCATCCCATCCCCAACTCCTCAGCCCATTCTCACCCATCCCCTCAGCCCATTCTCACACATCCCATTCTCATTCCCTCAGCCCATTCTCACCCATCCCATCCCCAACCCCTCAGCCCATTCTCACCCACCCCATTCCCATTCCCTCAGCCCATTCTCACTGATACCATCCCCAACCCCTCAGCCCATTCTCACCCATCCCATTCCCATTCCCTCACCCAATTCTCTCCCATCCCCATTCCCTCACCCCATTCTCACCCACCCCATTCCCATTCCCTCAGCCCATTCTCACTGGTACCATCCCCAACCCCTCAGCCCATTCTCACCCATCCCATTCCCATTCCCTCACCCAATTCTCACCCATCCCCATTCCCTCACCCCATTCTCACCCATCCCATCCCCATTCCCTCACCCCATTCTCACCCATCCCATTCCCATTCCCTCAGCCCATTCTCACCCATCCCATCCCCAACCCTTCAGCCCATTCTCGCCTCTCATCCCATCCCCAACCCTTCAGCCCATTCTCACCCATCCCATCCCCAACCCCTCAGCCCATTCTCACTGATACCATCCCCAACCCCTCAGCCCATTCTCACACATCCCATTCCCATTCCCTCAGCCCATTCTCACCCATCCCCTCAGCCCATTCTCTCCCATCCCATTCTCATTCCCTCAGCCCATTCTCACCCATCCCATCCCCAAATCCTCAGCCCATTCTCACCCATCCCATCCCCAACCCCTCAGCCCATTCTCACCCATCCCATTCCCATTCCCTCAGCCCATTCTCACTGATACCATCCCCAAACCCTCAGCCCATTCTCACCCATCCCATTCCAATTCCCTCACCCAATTCTCACCCATCCCCATTCCCTCACCCCATTCTCACCCATCCCATCCCCATTTCCTCACCCCATTCTCACCCATCCCATTCCCATTCCCTCAGCCCATTCTCACTGATCCCATCCCCAACCCCTCAGCCCATTCTCACCCATGCCATCCCCAACTCATCAGCCCATTCTCACCCATCCCATCCCCAACTCTTCAGCCCATTCTCACCTATCCCATTCCCATTCCCTTGGCCCATTCTCACTGATACCATCCCCAACCCCTCAGCCCATTCTCACACATCCCATTCCCATTCCCTCAGCCCATTCTCACCCATCCCCTCAGCCCATTCTCTCCCATCCCCAACCCCTCAGCCCATTCTCACCCATCCCATTCTCATTCCCTCAGCCCATTCTCACCCATCCCATTCTCATTCCCTCAGCCCATTCTCACCCATCCCATCCCCAAATCCTCAGCCCATTCTCACCCATCCCATCCCCAACCCCTCAGCCCATTCTCACCCATCCCATTCCCATCCCCTCAGCCCATTCTCACCCATCCCATTCCCATTCCCTCACCCAATTCTCACCCATCCCCATTCCCTCACCCCATTCTCACCCATCCCATTCCCATTCCCTCACCCCATTCTCACCCATCCCATTCCCATTCCCTCAGCCCATTCTCACCCATCCCATCCCCAACCCTTCAGCCCATTCTCGCCTCTCATCCCATCCCCAACCCTTCAGCCCATTCTCACCCATCCCATCCCCAACCCCTCAGCCCATTCTCACTGATACCATCCCCAACCCCTCAGCCCATTCTCACACATCCCATTCCCATTCCCTCAGCCCATTCTCACCCATCCCCTCAGCCCATTCTCTCCCATCCCCAACCCCTCAGCCCATTCTCACCCATCCCATTCTCATTCCCTCAGCCCATTCTCACCCATCCCATCCCCAAATCCTCAGCCCATTCTCACCCATCCCATCCCCAACCCCTCAGCCCATTCTCACCCATCCCATTCCCATTCCCTCAGCCCATTCTCACTGATACCATCCCCAAACCCTCAGCCCATTCTCACCCATCCCATTCCAATTCCCTCACCCAATTCTCACCCATCCCCATTCCCTCACCCCATTCTCACCCATCCCATCCCCATTTCCTCACCCCATTCTCACCCATCCCATTCCCATTCCCTCAGCCCATTCTCACTGATCCCATCCCCAACCCCTCAGCCCATTCTCACCCATGCCATCCCCAACTCATCAGCCCATTCTCACCCATCCCATCCCCAACTCTTCAGCCCATTCTCACCTATCCCATTCCCATTCCCTTGGCCCATTCTCACTGATACCATCCACAACCCCTCAGCCCATTCTCACACATCCCATTCCCATTCCCTCAGCCCATTCTCACCCATCCCCTCAGCCCATTCTCTCCCATCCCCAACCCCTCAGCCCATTCTCACCCATCCCATTCTCATTCCCTCAGCCCATTCTCACCCATCCCATTCTCATTCCCTCAGCCCATTCTCACCCATCCCATCCCCAAATCCTCAGCCCATTCTCACCCATCCCATCCCCAACCCCTCAGCCCATTCTCACCCATCCCATTCCCATTCCCTCAGCCCATTCTCACTGATACCATTCCCAAACCCTCAGCCCATTCTCACCCATCCCATTCCAATTCCCTCACCCAATTCTCACCCATCCCCATTCCCTCACCCCATTCTCACCCATTCCATCCCCATTCCCTCACCCCATTCTCACCCATCCCATTCCCATTCCCTCAGCCCATTCTCACTGATCCCATCCCCAACCCCTCAGCCCATTCTCACTGATCCCATCCCCAACCCCTCAGCCCATTCTCACCCATCCCATTCCCATTATCTCAGCCCATTCTCACCCATCCCATCCCCAACCCCTCACCCCATTCTCACCCATCCCATCCCCAACCCCTCAGCCCATTCTCACTGATCCCATCCCCAACCCCTCAGCCCATTCTCACCCATCCCATCCCCAACCCCTCACCCCATTCTCACCTATCCCATTCTCACCTCTCATCCCATCCCCATGCCCTTACCCCATTCTCACAGCTCACTGCATCCACCTCCTCACCACGTTCCTGATACCTCACTGACATCCCATGCCCCATCTCCACACTCCCATACCAGACTCCTCCCTTAATTCTCCTCATTCCCACGCCTTAGTCCCACCCTCTCCCCAACCCTTCACTCCAGGCCACACAAGGAGCTCTTGGTCTTCACGTGATTGTGTGAGCTGATGAGCTGACCTCAGCTCCCTGCCTTACCCTCCCCTCTCTCCAGTTTTCTGGCTGCTCCATACCCTGTGAGCTCACCCGCACAGCAGGGCTTCTCTGTTTCATGCTGGTTCAGTGTAGCTGACTGTTAATCTTTTATCTACCAAAGCTAACCCTAAAATATTGAGAAGCAGCCACGTGTCATTGCTTCTGTAGGTTTCCATTTACTGTTTAATAAATCTAAGTGGGCAGTTACAGCCCGAGTCTGCTCCAGCTGTTTATCCAGTTGACCTGCAGCCCAGGCTGTCAGCCAGGCAGATCTCCTGAAGGTGGATGATGCACTGTGTGATGGAATTCCCTACACCACAGTAACAATAACCTATTCTTGGGCTGTGATGCCCACACAGAAAATCACCTGGATTAGAAACTGAGAAACGTGACAACTGTTTGTTGGCTCATCTTGCAAACGAATGAATTAATGATTGTGAAAAGTACAACTGTAGAGCACTTCCAGCCCTTTCAGAGCCAGGATCCCACCTCTGCCCTGGAGCACACGGAGCAGAGCTTCACCCACTGCCTCCTGTCTCCTGTGCCCGCACTCTCTTATCTCCCCTATGCTCTCAGTAGTGAATATTCTCAGGAGGCAATGAGACGACCCATTGCCTAAGCTAGCTGACTGGTGGTGCAGTGGCATCGCACCAGACTTCAAGGTGAGTGGTCCCAGGTTCAAATCCAGCCAGATCCTTGCACACTTTCCATCCTGGGTGCTCGGTTGAGTGTCGAGCTGGCAACTCGGCCTTGTAAAAAAAACAGGCAAATACAAAAAAACGCTGCAAGGTTGCTACCCAGTGTGCTACAAGACGTGGAAAGGAACATAAAAAATAGCCTAAGCTGAAAAACAAATGCCAGTAAAGCTCCACATCTGGCCTCACATTACCAGCCAGATGGATTATAATATAATTTCATGTCATCTATGTTCCTCTTGGTAAATGCCCTATCTTAAAGGATGATTTTCATCCTCAGCTAATACTACACCTAGGGCCTGAAACCTTCTCCAACCCAGCCAATGCATTTGACCTGACTACCCTTCCTCTTTTACCCTGTCACCATCTTCTGCCTTTCGTTTCTGATCCTCTCCTCCCCCTGTGTTTCTTCTGTTTGCTCCAAAATCCATTATGGTGATTGCACATTCAAACCAGTCTCAGGATAAAGAGGTTCCCCTGAATGTTTGATTAAATTCTCCAACCGGCTGATGGTAATGTTCTTTCCCGCAGCTGGAGCTACTTTCTCTATGCCTCTGGTTTCACAATCAGAAAGACCACGTTCAGGTCACCTTTCGATCCCTGCAGTTGTAGAGAACATAGATTGTTCTGTCTGTCCTTGGGCTGTGTTGATGGCCTGAGGTGCAATACATAGAAGGTGAACCAGTGCTTCAAAGAGCATGCTGCAATTGATGAGGAGGATAAAGGATCCCATATGTACACGGTTATATATTTAAATATACCTCAATTTCATAGAAACTTACAAGTATCTTAGAAAAATAAAGAACCCTCCCAAAAGAGCTCGAAGATTGTAACCATGGTGCTACTCACTCAGCTGTGACCTGTTTGAGTCTTTGCTGCGACTGTACAAGAGCGCTTCAGATTTTCTCAAAGTCGAGCTTTGTTTTAATAGCTGGAACTTGTGATCCTTTACTTTTGGGCCTCAGTAAAATTACATGACTGTCTCCCCCACTGTGCTATAAGAACAGTCCTAAAGTCTAACTGGGGTAGAGCAGAAGGCTCAAAGGAGAATCTCCTGGGCTCCTAATATCACACTGAATCCAGACACTGGCACAATACAGGAGAAGAAGCAAAGCATACGGATAATGATGCCGCAGTAGTCCATCCTTCCATGGTAAACCACTGGGATGTGGATGGAGAAAGGAAAAGTGGCCAAGGAGCATTGGCACCAGGAGTAAACATGTGGTGTGACAAGTTCTAGGAATGGATGAGATGTGAATTCCTTGGAATACAATAAATGAAGGCAGGAGTTTCTCAATTTCACTTGACTCTATTACTAATGTACATCACAAAAAGTTTTTAAAATCTGCAATATTCTTTGCCATAGATTGAAAAATTTCTCAGCTCAGGAGTTAGAAGAACGTCCCCTTGTTTCGGATTCAGCCACCAGGAGAAGTGGGTAAGGATATACCCTTGGTGCACAGCTGGACTCCACATGGCAGCAAAGGCTGCCTGCTGTGCTCCATTTCCAAAACACAGGCAATTTACCCGCGAGTTTCTCTGTATGCATGGAACAGAATCCTGTAAATATATTAACCACCTTGATCAGATCATCCCTCAAAAACCTGTTGTCCAAGCAGCTTTAATAAGTGATAATATTAAATACCACTCACCAGTTTTAGAGATTGCTAGCAATTAATTGATACAGAATATTTCTGTACCGTTTGCAGTTCCAGTTTCAATTGCCAGCTATTGATAACGAGGGCTGACTGAACGCTGTGGGCTGCACTGCATGTGTTTCTGTTTACTCTAGATTCAAGGTTGTGAACCTACCCCATGTGCCAGGAAATCTGACGTGGAAAACCCGGCCTAACGTTCTGCAGATTAAAATTCAAAATACCCCTACATAAGCTAGTCCAGCGCCAGTGACCCAGGTTTAATTCCACCGCTGTCTGTAAGGAGTTTGTATGTTCTCTCCCACATGGGTTTCTTCCAGGTGCTCTGATTTCCCTCCTCATTCCTAAGGCATACAGGTTAGTAAATTAGTTGATCAAAAGGGTCTGTTACCGTGCTGTATCTCTTAATAAAAATAAAATACAAAACTGCATCATCTCACTGGGACACAGGAGCTGATTGCATCTCCTGCTGGGAATGTAGAGCTTATCCACTAGTCAAGTGGAGTAATGCAGTGCTTGGCTGGAGTAAACATGAAGCTTGTAACAGGACAATAAAAGGAAATAAAGTCAACAATTGGAACCTGCTAAGGGAACCTAGACCGTAAAGTGAACAGCCTTCTGAAGAAAGTTCAAATAAAAAGGTCAGCGGAGAGTTGACAGAGCTTCTTGTTTACAGACGTAATGCAATTGTTTAGGATGTCCCAGAACAGGATCTGGACAAGTCTCTGCAATCAGATGACATCATCCCATTGGCCAGCTGTTCAGATGCCGTGCTGACACAGAGTGCAGCTCGAGGATTTGTAAATGGGAGGGTGTTAGTTGCAGAGAGCTGATCTGGCACTGCCACTCTGCCTGCAGTAGAGCCCCTGGATGCCACCATAGGTAATGCCAATGCCAGAGGCAAAGGCTCACACCTATCAAGTGCCAGCCAACCTCTTATCGACAGTATAATTAAGGTGAGTTGTTACAGTCACGGAGAGATACAGCAGGGAAGCAGAACATTTGTCCTACCATTCTGTGCCAACCATCAATCACCAATTGACATTAATCCCACATTGACCCGTTTTGTTGTCCTCACACTGCCACCAACTCCCTCCAGATTCTACCACTCACCTCTACACAAAGGACAATTTACAACAGCCAATTCGCCTTCCAGCCAGTGCATCTTTTGGATGTGGGAAGAAACCAGAGGAAACATAGAAACATAGAAAACCTACAGCACAATACAGGCCCTTCGGCCCACAAAGCTGTGCCAAACATGTCCCTACCTTAGAACTTAATAGGCTTACCTATAGCCCTCTATTTTACTAAGCTCCATGTACCTATCCAAAAGTCTCTTAAAAGACCCTATCGTATAACCTCCACCACCATTGCTGGCAGCCCATTCCACGCACTCACCACTCTCTGAATAAAGAACTTACCCCTGACATCTCCTCTGTACTTGCTCCCCAGCACCTTAAACCTGTGTCCTCTTGTGGCAGCCATTTCAGCCCTGGGAAAAAACTTCTGACTATCCACACGATCAATGCCTCTCATCATCTTATACACTTCTATCAGGTCACCTCTCATCGTCCTTCGCTCCAAGGAGTCGGACGAAACCCAGGCAATCACAGGCAGAACACGCAAACCCCCCCCATAGAGCTTACTGGATGCCAGGATCGAACCAGGGTCTGAAGCAGTGATGTATGGCTCCACTAGCTGCACCACTGTCCGGGACACCTGACAACCTTCAATATTACAGACCCACTTTGAGTGTATTCCCCATTCAAACTGCACCAAATATCCAGTCCTCTAAGTTGAAGAGGCAGAACTTCCATCATGGTTGGACAGTCCTAAAGGATTCAGCACACAATTGTCCATTGCAATGTCATAACTTTCCGCTTTTTCATCCACATTCACTTTTGAACTCATTATTTTCTTAATTCATTTCACATTCATTATCTGATCATCTCCATTTGCCCAAGAAAAGGTGATGGTGAACTGTCCTCTCGAACCACATCGGCGTTGGTCTGAACAACTAGCTTCCTTTGCCATTTCTGAGAGCAGTTAAAAGACAATCACATCACTGTGAGTCTGGAATAGGTCAGAGGCTAGAGCACATAGTAAATTTATTATCAAAGTACATATATATCGTCATATACAACCCTGTGTTTCATTCTCTTGCAGGCATACTCAGTAAGTCCAAGAAATTTAATAGAATCAATGAAAGACCATATCCAGTAGGTCAGACAACCAACCAATATGCAAAAGACAACAAACTGCAAATACAAGAAAAAATAATAATACTACTAATAATAAATAAATTAGCACAAATATTCAAGAGCATGAGATGAAGAGTCCTTGAAAATGATGGGGTGAATTAAGTTATCCCCATTGGTTCAAGAGCCTGGTGGTATGGGTCCTGAGGTTCTGTACCTCCTTCCTGATGGTGGCAGTGAGAAGAGAGCATGCCTTGGGTGGTGGGAGGCCTTGATGATGGATGCTGTTTTCCTGTGACACTGCTCCACGTAGATGTGAACAATGGTGTGGAGGGCTTCACCCGTGATGGACTGGGCCACGTCCACTTTTTTCTGTAGGATTTTCCATTCAAGGGCATTGTCGTTTCCATACCAGGCCATAAAATAACCAGTCAACTTACTCTCATCACAGATCTATAGAGGTTTGCCAATGTTTTAGGCATCATGCTGAATCTTCACAAACTTCTAAGGAAGTAGAGGTGCTGCCACACTTTCTTCACAATTGCACCTACGTACTGGTGCTGACATTCTCCACATCTGATCCTTCATGAACCTTTACTTTCCTCCTCCTGATGTCAATAATCCGCACCTTGATCTTACTGACATTGTCTGAGAGGTTAGTGTTGGGGCACCACTCAGCCAGATTTTCAATCTTCCTCCTATATAGTGATTCGTCACCACCTTTGTTTCATCAGCAAACTTAAATATGGCATTGGAGCTGTACTTTCACTCACAGTCATAAGTACAAAGTAAGTAGAGCAGGATACTAAGCACACATTATTGTGGTGCACCAGTTCATTTGGAGATTGTGGTGGAGATGTTGTTGCCAATCCAAAATAAATGGGATCTGTAAGTGAGGAAATTGACGATCCAGTTGCACAAGGAGGTATTGAGGCCAAGGTCTTGAAGCTTTGAGAGATGATAGTTTTGAATGCTGAGCTGAAATCAATAAAAGGTATCCTGATGTAAGCACCTTTGTTGTCCAGATGTTCCAGGGTTGTGTGAAGAGCTAATGAAATAACATGTGTTGTCAACCTATTGCTCTGGTAGGCACATTGGAACGTATGCAAATCTAAGTCACTTCTCAGGCAGGAGTTGATATGTTTCATAACCAACCTTTCAAAGTACTTCATCACAGTGGATGTAAGTGCTACTGGACGATAGTCATTGAGGAAGGTTACTACGTTCTTCTCAGGCACTGGTATAATTGAATCATGCTTGAAGCTGGTGGGTACCTCAAACTGCCAATAAGATGGCTTTTTGGAGATGGTACCTGGACCTCCTTTATCTTACTTGGTAGCCAAATCTGAATGCCACTGATCTGGTCCTCTGCAGATTGCAGATCTGATTGGTTCATCCAGGGCTTCTGGTTGGGGAAGACTCTGAATAGTTTTGTGGAGACTCACTCATCTATGACTTTTTAAAAAGTCTGTGACATCCGTATTGCATTCATTCAGATCCTCTGATGACTCCTTGAACATGGCCTAGTCTACCCACTCAAAGCAATCCCATAACTGCTCCTCTGCCTCCCACAACCACCTCTTTGTTGACCTTATCTCTGGAACCTTGCTCTTAAGCCTCTGCCTGTATGCAGGTAGAAGGACAGCCAAGTGATCAGATTTCCCGAAATGTGGTCTGGGCAAGAGACAATAGGCATTCCTTATCATAGTATAGCAGCGGTCTAGTGTGTTGTAACCCTTGGTGCTGCAGGTTATATGCTGATAGTAACTGGGCAGAGATTTCTTAAAACAAGCCTGATTGAAGTCTCTGACTATGATTGGAAATGCATTAGGGTGGACTGTTTCTTGTTTGGTGATGGCAGCATTCGATATTTCAAGTGCCTGACTACTGCTGGATTTTGTGGTGGTACGTAAACTGAGATCAGAATGGTGGAGGAAAGTAGAAGGGTTGGCACTTAGTCGTTAGATGTTCCAGGTCAGGGGCACAGGAGTGCAACAAGACCACTGTGTCCGAGCACCAAAGTGTTTACCATTAAACATAGATCACCACCTTTTACTTTTTCCAATCGAGAAGCCTCCAAGTCTTGCCAATGCATCTGGCATGTCTGTAGTGAGCTATGTCTCTGTAAAACACAAGGCAGCAATTCCTCATTTCCCTCCAATACAGCAATCTTGTCCTTCGGTCCTCAAACTTGTCCTCCAGTGACTGTACATTTACTAACAAAATGCTGGATAGATGGGGGTCTCATTCCTCTGGGTTTCAGCCTGGCATGGCATTCACCACTCCCAACTCTCTTCCAACCATGGCAATGTACCTTCACCCACTTAGAGGTAATTCTAAACATTTATACTTAGACGTGATGTACCAGCCAACAGCACATCGCCTGTGGTTCACCGGTGCCACTTTGGGTCAAAATTAGGACCAGGGACTTCCTTTATTTAAGGACGTCAGTGAATCAGTAAGGTTTTTATGACAATTGTTGGCTTTGTAGTCATCATTACTGAGGCAAGGCTTAATCTGAATTGTTTAAATTTCCACTTACTTAAACAACTGAAATTAAATTATCCTAATGTCATCTGGGAATTTGAACTCATATCTTTGCATCATTTATGCAAGTGCCTTGTCTGCTAATGTTCAAAGAAAGTAAAAGATCATCATTTTATTTTAAATCCTCTATAATTATTTTCCAGCAGTGCTGAAATATGTTTCATTCCTGAGAGTGTAGGATGTGTTGAATGATGATTATTCTACCCAATGCAAAACACCCTGTGAATCCAGGAAGAACTGAGGCTCATATTCATTACACTGCTTATTTTTTCTGTTTATTCCTTGGGATATTGGTACCTCTGGTAAGTCCAGCATTTTGTGTCCATTTCTAAGCGTCCCTCAGAAACTGGGGACGAGCTGCCTCCTTGAACTACCGCACTTCTTCTAGTGAAAGTGATCCCAATGTACTGTTATAGAGAGAGGTGCACAATTTGGACTCATTGATGATGAAGGAACTGCATTGTTTATCAAACTCAGTACAAACAACACCCAAGTTGCAGGGGAGTGGTTGAGTTCCCAGAAAACCATTTATACTGCAGTTTTCACTAAAGCAAAGCTGTATAATTTGTGCACGTGTCAAGAAATGAAAGCTAAAAATAAAATTAAAATTAACACATAAATGCCATAAATGCAAACTTTATTCCACATCTCAGATTTTAGGTAATAATTTGTGAATTCCCCAAGGGCAAATTTCTGTTATCTGAGTAGCTGTAACACTGGGGTCAGCATTGTGCCCGCTGCCTTTGTCTTTCTTCATGGTAGAAATCATGAGTTTAGAAAATGTTGTTGCATTTTCTTGGTGAGTGAATTTTGCAGATGGTGCACACTAACTACAGCATGCCATTGTTGGAGAGAATGAATGTTTAGGATGGTGCTCAGGGTGAAAATCAAGCAAGCTGCTTTAACCTGATGTAATGAAGCTCCTGGAGTGTTGCTGTGCAGTATTCATTCAGACAACTGAAGAATATTCCATCATCCTCATGACCTGTGTCCCGTCAATGATGGTGAACCTCTGAATATCAGGAGGCCCATTGTTGTATATCCAGTCTCAAGACTTGTTTCCAACCTTCGGTAAACACCAAATTCATGCAGTTAGTCCAGTTGAGATTCTGGTCGTTGATGACCTTCAGGCTGTTGATGGTTGTAGAATTAGTATTGGTATTACCATTAAATGTCAAGAATAGGCAGCTGGTCTCTCTCCTCCAAAGGTTCCAAAGATTTGTTTATTGTCAAAGTATACATGTACAATACAACTCTGATATTTGTCTACTCCAGATGGCCATTGAATACAGAAAGACCATGGGTGTCGATGACAGAAAAGACATCAACTCCCCCTCCCAACCATGGTGAAAAAGAAAAGAAACAAAATTCATAGACCCCAAAATCCTGACGAAGGGTCTCAGCCCGAAACATCAACAGTGCTTCTTCCTATAGATGCTGCCTGGCCTGCTGCATTCCACCAGCATTTTTTGTGTTCCTTGAATTTCCAGCATCTGCAGATTTCCTCATGTTTGCACAAAATCAGTACTTCTGCAAAGAATGACCGTCAACCTGGGTCCTAACGCGGTTGATCCAGGGCTGAATGCCTGTTGGAGAAGGTTATTTCCTGGCAGTACAGTATAGAGGCATGAATGTTACTTCCCACTGAACTGCTTTATTTACTGAGGTGGTTTCAATGGAATTGGTAATTATGTGATTATCAACAAATATTCCCACTTCTAATGGAAGGAAAGTCATTGATTAAGCAACTAAATATGGTTGGCCCTGGTGCCATATCCTGAAGAACTCTTTTAGTGATGCCCTTAGGCTGGGATGATTGACATCCAACAACCATGAATTATATTTCTAATCATTGGACCCTTTTCCAATTTTCAGTTCTTACCATAATGCCTTAAAGCCACATCTGATCAAATGCTACCTTGCTATCTAGGGCAGTAACTCCCAGTTCACCTCCAGCAGTTAGTCCTTTAGTTCATGTTTAGAGTAAAGCTGTGATGAGGAGTGTAAATATCTTGTAGTGCAGGAAGAGTTAGAAATCAAGGAGCGAAAGTCATGGAGGCTTTGGAATCCAAGATATTATTAAGATCAGAGTGAGAGGGTTAACGTGTGAGTAGTGTTTGATGGCTCTGGATCTGTACTCACGGGGGTTTAGAAGAATGAGTGGGGATCTCATTGAAGCCTAGTTAGAAATATATTGTCAGTCTGTCATTGTTGCTAGATTAAAATCCAAGAGATCCTTCCTGAACAGCACTCTGAGACCACTTTCATCAGAACGACTTAACAGCTTCAAGGAGATGGCTCACCACTACATCTTAAAAGCAATAAATGCTGATCTCCTGTTAATGTCCAGATCACAAAAATGGATAAATTTAAAACATTGACATCTATTGCTATAAAAACTCAAGACCAGTACTAAACCTAATGGGACCACACTGGTAACAGCTTCTCAGTCACAACGACACCATTGATCTATCCAAATGTGCAGATACCATAGTGTTTGATAGTGTGGTGAACAGGTGAGGAGAATATTTATGAACAGCAATGGGGCAATAAATAAACTAGAGTTTGAGCAAAGAAAAATGAATACTGAGAAGTATGAAGACAAATGAAAAAGAATCTAGTGCTTTCCCAGCATATATGATGAATAAGCTCTTCTCAGGCTTCCAGTTGGGTACAGGTATCGATTTTAAACAACATTTCAATGACAAACTCTGGCCTCTTCATCAGCGATGACTTGATGAAGATGGCAGAGTTTGTCATTGAAATATCAGTTAGAATAGATACCTGTACCCATCTGGAAGCCCGAGAAAAATTTATTTGCCGTGAAGATAAGTAATTCTACAGAATGAAAGACAATTTAGACCCATGTTTAAAGGATACGCAAGAGGCGATAGAAACCTAGAACAACACACACTAAATGCTGCAGCAACTCAGCAGGTCAAGTGATGTCTGTGGAGGAAAAGAAAAAGGAACCAGTCTTGATGAAATGTCTCAGAACAAAATGCTGTCTGTTCATTTTCCTCTGGAGATGTTGCCTCTAATTCACAAACAGAGGCACACAGAAGCAAGGGTTATACTGATCCTACATGAAATACTGGTTAGGCCTCAATTGAAGGATTGAGTCCAATTCTGGAAAGTCACCTGAGAAAGGATGTGACAATCTTGGGGAAGGTGTGGAAAAGATTAATGGAAATTACGCCAGGGGTGAGGAACTCAGCTACAATTAGAAAGGAGATGCTGGGGTCTTCTCCTTGGAGTGAAGACTATGCATAAATTGGAGATACCAGTTGACTGCAAATGCTGGTATCACAAAGGTGCAGGAGGAACTCAGTGCATTAGACAGCATCTGTGGAGGGAAATGGAAAGTTTACTTTTTAGGTCAAGACCCTTCATTTGGACTGAATGAACTGCTCATTCCAGATGAAGGTTCTTGACCTGAAAAACCAACTGTCCATTTCCCTCCACGGATGCTGCCTGATCCATTGAGCTCTTCTAGTACTTTGTGTGTTTCTTGGCAGTATATTTAACTAGTTAAAGAAGTTAAATAGTGAAAGATGTTTTCAATTGGGGTGTTTCAAGGAAAATTTGCCACTGATTTAAAAGACACATGACAGATGTGAGGAAAAGCTTTTCTTTACACAATGTACGATTACGACTAGGAAATCACTGCAGGTACAGTTGATGGAAACAGTCACCAAGACTTCCTAAAGGGAATCAGATAGGATCTGGAAAAAGATTTTCTTTACAATGCTAGGGAGAAAGGAAAGGAATGAGAATGTCAGGATTGTTTTACTAGACGTCAGCATAGAAAGAATGTGGCAGGTGGACACATTCTGTGTTGTAACAATCCTAATTCTAAGAAAACAGTTGCTGTCCATGAAAAGGAGATTGTTCCTTCTTACAGGGTGAAAGATATCATTATGTTCCACATCTTATCATATAGATCCTAAAATCTGTAGTTAAATCATCCCTCAAAATTTTTCCCCCTAATAATGTGGTCCTTAAACTTATTGCTCAACCTTTCAATTCCATGCATAGTTGCTTCATACAGTTGCTTTTGGTGACAGTTTTGCTTGTGAGTCTCCAGCTGGTATCAGGATATGGCCATGGATCAGCTCCTGTCATCGAAGCCGAGTTAAACAAACCCTGGTCTCATTGAATTCATCCTACAGCAACCAACTTGTGCACAGCAACATGTCACATACAGTTGTCAGAGAGCTAAACATTCCTAGGACACCGGTGGAGCTCCTTGCTCCCTTTGGGTTTTAATGTTATGAGATCTCTTACATAGAGATAACTATAGTGACAAGCACCTGGCTGGGTCTTCAGTGGGGGAAGTGGTCTTGGTGAGAGACCTGAACACAGCAATCCAGTTACCTGGAGGGGAGGGGAGGCAGTATCCAGCTGGAGGTTGTTGCTTTGAGTATGTAGTAAAGTGGTAGATGGAGAAAGGGATATTGAGGCTTTGACTGGGGTTAGAAATCATTGAACTATACAATCATGCAGCACGGAAATGGGCCCTTTCAACATGACAATCATGTTGCTTATTTACACTAATCCTATTTGACCTTATTCAACCTCTAATCCTTTTCTATCCAAGAACCTGTCCAAGTGCCTTTTAAACATTGTGATTGTATCCATTTCTATCACCTCCTCGGGCATTGGTAAATACAGAGATTTGGAGGAGATGCCAAAATGGATGAATCGACATCTGTCTTAGTCCCTTCTTAAATGATTTTCTCTCACACACGTAGCACTTCCCAACACTGAACACAGCAAGTCCACCTGTTTATCCGATTCCTGGTGCGTTCACTTCTTCCTCTGGTTCGTGCTGTGAAGCTTGCTTGGTCTCTTTGTCCTTAAATTTAGCCACTGTGCATGTGGTTCCCAATTCTGAATAACTTATGAAGGCATTGGTGGTTGTCCATCATGTCCGACGACAACTGGAAACCTGTGCGGGAGAGTTTTTAAAGTGGAAAAGCCGTGGCACTGGAGCAGTTCCATTCTCTCAACCTCAGCAGTCCGAGTCCAGAGATACAAACAAGCGTCACAAAATGGAGTCTTACTTGGTTTCAGTGGATGATCATGACATCTTCCGTGCTTTGTCATGCTCTTTGCTCTCCTCGAAGTGTTCCTGATCCACCTTCCAGGACGTTGGATCTCACTGTAGATCACATCCACCCACTCCACCAGAGCTGACTTCACATACTAAGACAGGCATGACCTTATCTCGCCGGGGTATGAGGCTGCCAGCTCTCCTCACCCGCTTTAGCTTGCCTTTCGAAGCAATGGTCGCTGTCACAGAGAGACAGCTACTTGGAGCCACAGGTGAAAGCTGAGTGTCTGGTGGGGACCAAAGGTGACTGAGCTGTCCCAGAATGGACACCACAAGCCCCTTCACCTGAGGTGCTACCCCTCTCTGGACGCCACTTCAAACAAGACAAAATAATGCAGATTCCCAAGACACTGCCAGTAAAATGGCCCTAATGCCTGGACCACCACTTTCAGTGTCTTCTTAAACCAGTTGTAAATATATTCAAATTTTATATTCAGCTGTTATTCCAGGGGGAGTGATCAAAGGGTTTGTTGAATTTCACTCTCTTACCCCATTAAGTCCTGTCACAAGTTCAAAAACAGTCAGTAAATTACGATCTCACTTCTGTCCACTGTCTCATCTTTGATAGGATATTCAGTAACTTCTCTCTCAATGGATGTCAAACTCTCTGATTAGTAAAAGCTTCTAAGTCACAGCCTCTCCCTAGATTACATTCGGGTTCTCTTCCTGTAATAGGTGATGTGGTAGTGTAATGGTTAGCACATCACTCCACAGTGGCAGCAGTCTCCAACTGGGATTAATTCCCAGCGCTCTCTGTAAAGAGTTAGTACATTTCCCCTATTGCCTGGTGGGTTGCCTGCCGATGCTTCAGTTTTCTCTCACTTCCAAAGACGTACATTTAGGCCTGGTAAGTTGTGGGCATGCTATGTTGGTGTTGGAAGCATGGCAGCACTTGCAGCCTGCCCAGCATGAACCCCACTATTTGATTTGATGTGATCGATGATTTGAAGTACATGTGACAAGTAAAGCTGATTTTATAATCTTATAAGTGATCATAACCCGGACAATTGGTAATTTGGAAATCCAACTCCAAACCGAGTTCCACTCGGCAGATATTCACAGCCTCCCAACGGCCAGCAGATCCATCCACTCGCCTCCCAAATACTCATCACTACGAATGGGTTCTACGTATTGTAGGTCACATAAAACCCCGAGAATCTTCATTTTGCCCGCAGCAAAAGAATCTCAGGGTTGTATGTGGTGACATGTATGTACTCTGATAATAAATTTTACTTTGAGCTTTGAGGTGTTTGTAAGTGGGGAGAACCTGCACCTTTGTTTTATTTTATTTGAAGATACAGCACAGAAAAGCCCCTCTTAACCCACTGAGATGCATTGCCCAGCAACCTATTATTTAATCCTAACATAATCACAGGAAAATTTACAATAACCAATTAACCTACTAACCGGTACGTCTTTGGACTGTGGGAGGAAACCAGAGCACCCAGAGAAAAACAACAGGGAGGTTGTACAAACTCCTTACAGTGGATGCCGGAATTGAACTCCAAACTCCGACACTCCAATCTGTAAAAGTGTCGCACTAACCACTACAATACTGCGGTGCCCTTTCTGTTGCCTTTTTAAAAGTTGATGAGAATGATGTACTTCTGTCTGGTCTGGATCTCTGGAGGAATTCTCATCCTAAAGTTTTGCAAGGACTTTCAGATCCATCCATCTTTGTTGATATTTATTTACCTTAAATTTGAATAGAGGTTTGCTAACCACTCTGAAAGAAATAGCAACAATGTTATACAGGTGACCCACCAACCCCCGCCTCCTCGGGGGAGAGTGGCATGAGGGCTGCATTTAAGGAAAATAGTCCGCTTCACGAATTTCCTTAATGTCAATTGCGCATGTGTCCAGAAACAAAGTTGAAAAAATAAATTCTGTGCTTATTTATTTAGTTTTGTTCCACATGAATTTCATAAGAGTGAATTTTAATTCTGTATCCCAGGTTTACAGCGGTGATTCGTGAACTCTGTAAAGCTGAACTTCTGTTATTCAAACTGCTGTCGTTTGATTGAAAAATGGAGAGTTATGTAGGAGTGAAGGATTGATCTTAGAATAGGTTAAATGTCAGCACAGCATCGTGGTCCGAAGGGTCCGTACTGAGCTGTAACTTTCTATGTTAAAGTGGGGTTTGCCTGTATTTCAAATTCTCCTCACATCCCATTGTCAGACCAGCTGATTCACCTGTCACTTCGTTAATGAAGCTTTGTGCCCTTTAGCAGCCTGTCTGAATGCTGCCAACTCATCACTTGTCTCTCTTTTCTCATGTATTACAAAAGCTTTTCTGCAGCTTAGATCTACCCCTTGAACTATTGAATTGAATAAAATACCTTTAGCATTGTGTTGCCATTTGTACTTACTGCTCAATTAACAATATCCACTCATCACATGTCTGTGAAAGGTAGGACGTTCTGGGACATGACGCATTTATGAGGTTGCTCTGCATTCTAACTCTGTTTATTCTTGCAGGAGAAATGCAGAAAGCCTCTGAGTATGTTTGAATAAGCCTGTTCCTTTCAACATTATGAGCTACGGTTCTGAGCAAAGCTCCGAATTCCTTGTTAACCTCGAAAGCAACTCATAACATCCTGTAGAATCACATGAATCTCCACATCTGTCAGGCCAGTCACAAGGGCTGTAAACAGGAGCTCTTATCCAAACACACAGCTGAACTATCAGTACTGCCTATTGCTCTGCTGACTCAGGAACTGAAATAGTGTGCTTGGCAAAATCAAGTGCTGAGCAATTGGCCAAGTCTTTATTTCACACAACCCCCCTCTCAGAAACACAATGTTCATTGGCATCGGCACACCAGTATAATCTCATGGCCTTGGAAGCTTTAACACACCATTGGGTCAGAGACAGGCTCAAATCGCAAATGGCCTGGGTAGTTTTCTCCCAATAAAGGCAGGACAAAACACACATGAGGATTATCATTTGTAATTATCAGATTCCTTTTCCAGATGAGTTTGGGTCTGAAAGCAATAACTGCCTTCAGCTAGAGTGAATGATGTGGGAGATTGTACCTCAGTGCACACAGTTACACAGAAAGAGAGCTTACAAACAAGCAACACTTTTGCCGGTCTCAGTCAGGGACATGATGTGGGGGTGCGAGAGGTGTTTGGCTGAGGTGCATGATTAGGGATGATGACCTTGTCCTCAGCTGTGCCAGGCAGACTGTCAGAAACTTCGCACCATCCTTGGTGAACAGTTCCAAACAGTTAGTAAACTGAAAACAAAATAGTAGACTGCGGCCACATGAGACTGCAGATGTTGGAACCGGAAGAGAAAAAAGAACCAAAGTGCTGGAGGAACTCAACAAATTTTGCAGCATCTGCGGAGGAAGTAACTATGGACAGTCAGAATGCCAGGTTTTCCTGCATTTGGACTGAGAATGAAGGGGGAAAATAGCCAGAGTGAAGAGGTGAGAGGGGGAGGTGAGACAAGGGCCATCAGCTGATAGGTGGATCCAGATGAGCAGGGGAAGATGATGGCAGATGCATCCAGATGGGGTAGGGGATAGTAAAGGAAGGATAAGGGAAGAGAAACCCAGGTGGATAGGTATGTGGATGATTTGCATGTGGAACTTGTTGGGAGAAGACTATCTGCTTCCACCTGTCCACCATGACTTAGGGATGTCGATAATGTAGAGGGAGAAGGATAGAAAGGTGAACAAAATGAAGGAGGCCCAAATGGACTAGTAGGAGATGAAAAACAGCGTGGGGGTGTAGATTACCTGAAATATACATAACATTGGGTTGTAGACTATCCAAGCAGAATATGAAGTATGTTCTTCTATTCTGTCCCTACATAATCTAGCTCCACTTGTCAACTTAAAACCTTGGTCTCTATCTTTGCCCACCCCATATCCAACCTGGCACTATCTACCCATTTTTGTTCGTTACTGTTTCTACTATTAACCACCAGCCTCTGCCTCAAAGCTCTCCCTTCCTCCAACCCTACCTGGATCCATCTGCCCATAACTCCCACCTCACCTGGATCCATCTAACACCTACCAGCCCCTCTCTCCCCACTCACTCTCACCTCTTTCCTTTATATCCTCGGTCCTGATACAGGGTCTTGATCTGAAACATTGACCATCCCCCTGCCTTTGTAAATGCTGCCTGACCCACTTTGTCCTTGAAGCACTGTGTTTTATGCTCCAAGTGAATGAGCGGGCTGTTCTAAACTATTCAGTCATCTCCCTCCGCTCCAGTGTCAGGCACATTCATTGAGATAATTTGGTAATATTTTGCATGTAGTTGTGCAATTATCCTAGTGAATTTTTGTTTGAAAATCTAGAAATGAACAGCATACCTTTCTAAGTCAAGCTATGTCTTGATGAATGGGAAGCCCTTCCAACATCGTTCAGAGGCAAAGAGTAGATCCTGTAAAAAAAAATGACTGTATTTAGTTCATGATCATCACTGACACAGTTGAACTTTAATCAATGTTCTTCCTTCTTTTTCTTCCTTAAGCTCTCACACAGATCATCATTATCCAGCTCCGTGCTTACTGCTTTCCCTGATCCTAGTTTATCTCCTATACATAACACAACGAATGACCTAGAGTCATACAGCGCAGAGAGCACCCTTCAGCCTAACCGACAGATAGCCCTTCAGCTTAACTCTTCACTGCTGACCAAGATCCCATCTAAGCTGGTTCCATATGTCTGTGTTTGGTCACTGCTGCTCTAAATCCAGGGTTCCCAACCTAGAGTCCACAAGCCCTCAGTTAATAGTAAGATTTGATTGCTTAAAAATGGTTGGGAGTTCCTGCTGTAAATCCTTGCCATGCATGTACATGGACAAGTGGCTTTTAAATGTTGTTCCTGCTTCAAACACATCTTCTGGCAACTTATTCCTTATATACATCAGCCTCTGTATGGGAAGAATTGCCCCTCAGGCTCCTGTTCAATTTTTCCCTCTCAGTTTAAAACTATGCCCTTTGGTTCTTGGTTCCCCAGCTCTGGGAAAAGGTAAAGGTCACTGATTGCAGTCATGTCATTATATACCTCTTCAATCGAAAGATGCTCTTTAAAACAGTCACTTTGTCTCCCCACCATTTAAACATACATTTTTTTTCTTTTGCCAATATTTTCCCTTTTTCTTTCACCTTCTGTTCCGTTATTTTTCCATCCATCACCTTCCTCATCTATCTAACGGGTTCCAAACTAGTCGGTGCTTTTTCAGCTTCTCCCTTGCCAGCATTCAGACTGCTCAAAGATTCATTGTTTTCTTCCTCATCTATACTCAGCTTCCATCTGCACATAATCCCCAAGTCATAGTCATAGAACAGAAGCAGGCTCTTTCACCCAACAGTTTTTTTAATGACCATCAAGAACCCATGTACAAAAAATTCTATACTAATCACACATTCTCCCCACAATCTCACCCAACTACCCAAACTATACTGTTCACATATCTACAAAGAATCATTACAGTGGCTAAGTAACCTACTAACCAGCATTGGGATAGAGTCATAAAAAAGAACAGGACAGAAACAGGCCCTTCAGCCCATTTAGTCCAAGCTGAAACCATTTACAGTGCCTGCTCCCATCAACTTGCACTGGGAACATAGCCCTCCATGTCCAGACAGTCACTGGGAGAATGTGTAACCTCCACACAGAGAACACTCAAGGTCAAAGTTCAACTCAGGTTGCTTTACCTGTAAGGTAATGGCTCTAATAACAGCACCACTATACTGCCTCATTCTGTGGAATGTTTCATACACGTGTTAGCAACGTTCAATAATCACTGCTGTGGTTTCCTGGAGCATCAAGCTGTGCTGTGCAGATCTCGCCAGAAACTTCACCACTAAATTCAACTTATATATTTGCATTGTTCATCATTCTCGAGCTGGTTCTCAACTCAGTGCTCCATGCTTCAGTGATAACCTCAATATCTAGAACATCCACTTGCAGGTAAATGTAAAATGGGAAGCAGTCTAAGGAGAAACAACAAGAGCTCAAGTCCGACTTGTTCCTGTAAAAGTCAAAGCTGTGGGTAAAAAATATAAGGACCACTGGACGTCAAAGGATACCCAGAGCTGGATAAAGACAAAAATAGAAAAGTATGAGAGGTTGAGGCTGCAGGTGCAGGAAATCTTTCTGGCCATACTTTCTAGCTTCCCTATAGAAGGCAGAGAATGGTAGTAGATGGAGCCATGAGGTAATGTTGCAGCTCTATAAAACCTTGGCTAAGATGACACTTTGAATATTGTTTCAATTCTGGTCATCTCATCACAGGAAGGAGGTAAAAGCTTTAAGGAGGGCATAGAGGAGATTTACCAGAATGCTCTCTGGACTGTAGGGTAGGTCTTTTGAAGTTAGGCTGAGTGAGCTAGGGCTTTTCTCTTTGGTCTGAAGGAGGATGAGAAGTGACTTGATAGAGTGAAACAAAATTATAGCAGGGCATGGATAGAGAGGATAGCTGGAAACTTATTTCCCAAGGCTGAAATGGCCAGTTGAAGGGGTGTAGTTTTAAAGTGATTTTGAGGGAAGTGTAGTGGGATATCAGAGATAAGTTCTTTACACACAGAGTGGTGGGAGCATACAATAGCCTGCCAGGGATCGTACTAGAGCCAAATATATTAAGGGCACTTAAGAACCTCTTTGATAGACACGTGCATGATAGAAAAATGGATGGTTATATAGGAAGCAAGGGTTAGAGTGATAGCAGAGTAGGTTAAAAGGTAAAACCCTGCACTGTGCTGTAATATTCTATGTTCTGTGTTCATACAAAGGGGCTGGAAGAACTCATCTGGTCAGGCAGCATTTATGGAGGGAAATGGACAGTCGATGTTTCAGGTCGAGATGTGACATATGTCACGTGTTGCCAAGTTTGCTGCCTTGTGCTGGATCTCATGGCCCCTCATATTCTCAACCAGCCTCCAATGTGAAAGCTTGTTAGAGGTTTTATTAAAGTCCATATACACAGCATCTACTTATCAGTACACTGTGTTACTCTTGAAGAGCATAAAAAACGTAGGAAAATGTTTAAGAAGAAAATTAGGCAGAGAATGCAAAGTCACAAAAATTAATTGACAAACAGGACTAAAGATATGTATATTAAGGGTAAAGAGTAAGGAGGGAACCAGTAGGGATCATCAGGACAACAGGGTCAATCTGTGCAGAAACCAGAGGTACAGGTGAGATCATAAATGAATACTTTTCATCAGCATTCACAAAGAAAACTGACATTGTAGTTGGAGATTTCAGTGAAGAACCAGGTGGAAATCTAGGGTGGGGCTCCTTATATAAAGAGAAGGTATCAGATGTCTTGGCAGACTTAAAGTTAGATAAATTCTAGACTGGGTGTGGTTCATTCCAAGATTCTCATGGTGTCAAGGGAGAATATTGTTGGGGCTCTGCCAGAGATCTTTAAAACTTCTCTGGCCACAATTAGAAACCAGGTGATTGGAGGGCAGCAAATATGAACACCCTTTTATAGAAAGGCGTCAGGGAAATGTCTGATAATCAGAGACCTGTGAGTCTAACATTAGTGGCAGAGGAGTTATGGGAAAGCACTCTGAGGATGAGGATTAATTATCAGCAAGAACTAATCAAAGATAATCAACACAGTTTTGTCAAGGGAAGATCCTATATGACTAACCTGATTGAAGTCTTTGAAGAGGTAACAGAGCTTATCAATGAGGACAGGGTAGTATAGGTGATACGCGTGGACTTTGACAAGATCCTAAATAGGAGGGTGGTTCGTTCAGAAGGTGAGGGCCCATAGGGTCTAAGGCAAGCTCAAATGTTTCAAAGGTACATTTAATGTCAGAGAAATATATATAATATACATCCTGAAATGCTTTTTGTTCGCAACCATCCATGAAAACTGAATGCAAAATTGGCTTCTCAGTGAGGGTGATGATAAAGTTATCTCAGAAGAACTGGTGCTGAGACCTTTGTTGTTTGTAATATATGTGAATGCCTTGGATAAGAATGTAGGAGGAATGGTCAGTAAGTTTACATTTAACATGGAGATTAGCAAAATTACTGAAGGTTGAGAGAGAAGTCTTATGCTTCAGGGAGATATTAGTGTGTGAGTGAAATGGACCAAGAAATGGCAGATGGAATTTTATCCAGACAAATGTGAGTTGTTGCATTTTGTGAATACTAATGACACTTGGATGTACAGTGTACAGTAAATTGTATGGTCTTAGCGAGTATTGAGGAACATAGGGAATCAGACAGTACGAGTCCAAAGGTACGTAAAGGTGTCAACTGAATTTGATAGTGTAGTTTGGGAAGCATATGGTCTCCTTGACTTCATTAGTTGGGGCATCAATTAGAGAAGTTATACTCTGATTTTAGAAAACGTCGATCAACAGAGGGCCATTGGGGACCAGGTACATCATCAGGGTCTGACGCAAAGCTCCATTAATCAACCTTGCTCTCTCCCTTTCCAAATCACAGTAAAAAAAACTAATGCTGTCACATTCTGAATGTAGTCTTTCAACCATCCCAGTGTGTGGGAGTAGAAGCCTGGACCTGGAGATTCATTCATGCTGAGAAACAGGTAGTAAACAAGCAAGCTGCAGAGAAACACGTTAGGTGACCCAGTGATCTCCGCGTCTAAGAATCACAAGCAGTTCATGCAACTATTTAACATGAGTCAGTATCTAATTGTGTCACTTTTAACTGGCATATAATAGCAGCAGGTAATGCCAGAAATTCCAACACCAACTGGAGCTAATCTGCTCTATCTGTTTTCTATACAAAAGGGGAGATGTTGACTCTCATTTCTGAGCCATGCACAGAGGAGGCACTCTAGTTGACAGCAGGAATGAGTTCCTATATGATCCAGGGCCAGGTCAGAGATCCAAAGGGATTGGAAGTTCTCAAGAAAGTTAATGTTATAAACTATTCTCTGGAACATGGTCCAATGCTGCAAGAAGGTTAATGACCTCATATGTGACCAAGGTCAGCAAGCACACCAACCAATCCCATCCATCCTCAGTGAACGTTGTTTCCAATGGTGAGTCTAGAACTTGGGGACATAGCCTGAAGGTTTGGGAAGTAGATTTAGGACGAAGATGAAGAGGAACTGCTATTCCCAGATAGTGAATTTATGGAATTTTCTGCCTAAGGAAGCAGTAGAGGCTACTTCATTAAATATACTTAAGAAAGAGTTGATAGATTTTTGCATGATAGGGACTGAACTATCAGAATGGTTTTCCTCACCACAGATACTGCTTGACTTGTTGAGTATCTTCAGCCTTTTCTGTTTTTATTTCAAATTTCACAGCAGTTTGCTTTTGTACATAACTAGCTTATATTTAAATTCACATTTATGATTCGAGTAAGCTGCCCCTTGTGACTTCAAACAACTCTGAGATACATAGGGTTATGCTGGTATTGGTATAAAACTTGATGATACACACTGGGAGAACCATTGCACTTCAGGAAAAGGAACACGAATAGACTCTATTCCCTTTACATTTCTCTGTCATTCAATGAGGTCATGACTGGTCTGAAGAAACATTGACAGTTTCACTTTCACAGATGCTGCCTGAGCTGCTGAGTTTTTCCAGTCTTTCATAAATAATGCTCAAGGAACTCAGCAGGTCAGGCAGTTATGGAGAGAAATGAACAGCTAAGACCCCTTATCTGGACTAGAAAGAAAAATGGCAGAACCTGAATAAAAGGTTAAAGGAGGTGGAGGAGTGGATTCTCGGTGTTCTCGGTCTGCAACTGTTCATTTCCCTCCATAGATACTGCCTGACTTGCCGAGTTCCTCTAACATTTTATGTGTGTTGCTCTACTGCAGAGTTTGCAGTCTTATGTCTCTGTTTTTCCCACATTTTCTGCTTTAGTTCCGAACTGTCTCTCCCACCCCATCATGCTTTTATATTCTTTAACTCTCGTGAGGAGGTAGATTCTGTGGAGAAAAGGTATTTGCATAGTCTGGCCAGGTGAAAAACCGAGTTTAGGTGTCTCTTTGTCACTTAACTCTGATGCTTGAAGAGGCCAGGTGTAGCAATGATAAATGTCTTGTCTTCCAGCCGAATAATCTCAATCCAGTGGTTACTCTCACAAAGGAGATGGGCCATTCAAGAAATTGCCAAGTTTGATACATGTTCTACATTCTATGGGTTGTGAACACAAGCCAGTCAATCATGAAACACAGACTCTTTTCCACTTGCTCAGTCTACACTTCACACTGCCTTGGAAAAAAAAAGAAGCTTACATTATCAAAGAGATCTCCTCAGATATCCTATCTTCTTCCTCCTCCAATTGGCCAAAAAATACAAAAGCTTGAAAACGAGGTTCAAGAACAGCTTCCACCCTACTGTTATAAGACCCTTGAATGGATCTCATACTATAAAGATAAACTGTTGTTCTCTCTACCTACTTTATCATGGTTGTTGCACCTAATTGTGTATCTGCACTGCACATCCTCTCTGAGTTTCATACCATATTCTACATTTTGTTGTTGGTTTTCCTTTTGTACTACCTCAATGCACCTGTACTTGAAATGATCTGCCTGGATAGCATTCAAACAAAATTTTTCACTGTATCTCAGTGTTATGTGACAATAATAGACCAATTACCAATTAAACATATGAATTAAGGGGTTATGAATTTGGAATTTTTTGCTCGAGAGGGCTGTGATTATACATTCATTGTTTACATTCAACGACAACTCCGTCAAGTGTAATGTTCCACTGCCAAGTAGGTTTTACAGGGGAGAATTTCGGAGTCCACAGGAGATTGGAGGCCAGGAGGCAGCCTGACCTGGAGTGGAAGCCTGTCAGTGCATGTGAGTTGGTGGATGGGTGTGAGGTTAGGGGCTGCTTTGTTGTTGTTGTTGCTGTATTGTTCTGCTGAACGTTGTAGGAATACTATGTTGGCACTGGAAGGCCTCATGACATTTGTGGGCTGCCCCCATCAAATCCTTACATTGTGTTGGTTGACACAAATGACACATTTCACTGTGTGTTTTGATGTACATGTAATAAATAAGTGAATTTAAAATCTGAATCCTCTCAGTCCTCTCATCTCAATACCATTGACGTAGACAGGAGCATGTGCGCCGCCCTCTTTCTAAACTGGATGACCAACCCTTTCATTTTGTTGACATTGGGGAAAGCATGTTCCTTACTGCTTGTGGTCTGAAGCAAAAGATCCAGAGAGGCTTTGACTCCCAATGTGTGGCTTTGGGGATAGGTTTGCTTGGAGGTGGAACTGTAGTCAGTAAACTATAGTCTGATGTAATCAATAGATTGCTTACACGGTGATTCTTTAGTGTGGTGCTGAGGGCGTACAGTATTGTCTAAGGTGCCTTTCCAAGTTTTTGAGTGGATTCTAAAGAACCTACAGTTATAGGAGCAGAACTAGGCCATTTGGTCTATCAAGTCTGCTTCATAGTGAATTTATTTCAATCTCATTCTTCTTCTTTCTCCCCATAGCTCTTAATCTTCTTACCAATTGCTGCCTTAAATACACCCAATGACTTAGCCATCATAACCCTATGTGGTAGCAAACTCCACAGATTCACCACCCTCTGGTTGAAGAAATTTCTCCTCATCTTAGTTCTGAAGGGACATCCTTTTATTCTGATGCTGTGCCCCTCAAATCCTAGACTCCCTTACTAATGGAAACATCCTCTCCTTTGTTACTGCCAACTCATTCTGCAAATTAACTTTAAAGGGAATTATGAACCGGACCTCCCAAGTCCCTTTGTATCTCCAGTTTCTGAATTCACTCCCCACTTAAAGAACAGTCCACTCCTTTATTCTCCTACCTAAGTGCAAAATCCCACATTCCCCACCTTTTCTATCACCACTTCTTTAACCATTCTCCTAACCTGTCCAAGCCTTTCTGCAGACTCCCTGCCTCCACAACACTACTGGTGTCTCCATCTATCTTGGTATTGTCAGCAAATTTGGCTACAAAGCCATCAGTTCCTTCATTCTGACCATTAATAAGTCAAGTGATAAGTTGACCCAACCCCATGTGGAACTCCACTAGTCACCAGCAACCATCCTGACAACGACCCCTTTATCCCCCCTCTTTCGGTCTTCTACCAATCAGCTAATCATCTGTCCATGCCAGAACCTTGCCTCAGGCACAACGGGCTCTGCACTTGTTCAGCAGTCTTGTGTGCAGCACCTTGTCAAACCCATAGTGCTTCTTCCAAGAAAAGCAGATGGGTTCTATACAATTTCCTGGCTAATGTTTGTCCTTCATAGAACATCAGAACATTACCAGGTCATTATTACATTGATGTTCAAGGGAGCATGTTATGTGTGAATTGCTTTATTATGAAACTGCTTATGAAGCATATCAATGACTTCAAAGTGTTTTACAGCTCCTGAAGTTGCAAATGAAGTTGAAAAATAAAAGTCTTCTTTTCAGGACCCAACAATATTCACTGCAATTCTTCCTGTCAGGTTTATAAAACAAAATTGAGCACTGAGCTACACTGCAGCATACGAAAACAGACGATGAACTCTTGCTCAAAGAAGCAGTCCTAGAGAAGAGACCCAAAAGAACAGTGTTTTCGGTCCTGATGAAGGTCCTTGGCCCGAAGAGTTGATTTTTTATTCCTGTCCACAGATGCAGCCTGACCTGCAGAGGGCCTTTTGCTTGGTGTGTATCATATTCTAGAAATCCAGCATCTCATCGGGGTTTGTGTTTGAAGGAGAGAGTTGATTGAGCTTAACGTCAAAGTGCCTGTGGACTGGTCACAATGGTGGGGCAACGAAATACACAGTTGATTGGGAGACAGAGTTGGAGCAGTACATGGCTTTGGGCATTCGGATGGTTTTAGGCTTCTGGAAAGGTTTAGCACCCGGAGGAGTTTGCACAAAGAGGGATGGGTAGAGACATGGAGGAGTTTTAAAATTCACTTGATTCTTTAATTTAACATTGCTTAATACTGTTGCAAGGTGCAGTATTCTTTTGAGGCTGTCCTCTATCCCTGCCTCTTTGAGCAGGAGTTCTTCACCTGTTTCCATTTACTACAGTGATGCTCAGTGTGAAGTGCTAGAAGTGTGAAAAAAGTCAGTGGTTAAGCTGGAACTAGAGTAACGCAAACAAGAGAAAATCTGCAGATACTGGAAACCCAAGCAACACACAAACAGAAAATGCTGGAGGAACTCAGCAGGCCAGGCATCATCTATGGAAAAGAGCACAGTCGGTGCTTCGGGCCGAGACCCTTCAGCAGGACTGGAGAAAAAATGATGAGTTAGAGTTAGAGGGTGGGGACAGGGGAGGGAGAAACACAACGTGATAGGTGAAACCGGGAGTGGGTGAAAGGGGTGAAGGGAAGAGTTGGGAAGTTGGCTGGTGTGGAGAAAAAAAAGATGAGGAGTCTGAGTTAGGTGGAGAAAAAGAAGTTGAGGACTCAGAGTAATGCATACAAGTCTGTACCCAGAAAGGGGTACAAAGGAGAGTTAGAAGGGCACTGCCAGAACTGGAGACTGGGGAGATTGGCTAGACTCAGTTGTTTTCCTTGTAACAAGGAGGCAATCAAAGTTTATGGGAGGCCTGAATGGGGTGAATAGGAAGGGCTTTTATCCTGTGGCAAAGAGGTCAATAACTGGGAGGCACAGACCAAAGCAAGCTGGTCAAAGTGTTAAGAGGTGATGTTCAAATAAACTGCCAAAAGAAGTGGTGGAAGCTCGTCATTAATAAAAAGTCATTCAATGAGCATCTACAGTATTGTAACCCACAGCCTGCAGACTGGTGGCTGGGAAGTGATCCTAGATTGGTGTGTTTTACCCAGTTTGGGCACGATGGACTTCATGGCCTTGTCCTCTGATTCCCCGATCCTGGTATTACCTGGAGTTCATGCGGGTCAGCAGCACACAGGTTAATGGGTCAAGCTGTCAGTCTATGATTGGATAACTCCAGCTTTACAGAGCAAGGCTGCCTGTCCACTCTACCAGACTGAAAGGTCATGGGGGAACGCGTGAGAATTTCAGCAATACAAGCTCAGGAGGGTATGTCCAGGTGTGGAGATGGAGGGTAGATGGAGTGAGGTCCTGGAGTAAGATGTGAGATCAAACTTGGAAACAGTCTGTTTCAAACAGTCACTGGGTCAAGGGATAAAGTCTATCACCAAGAAAGCTGTCTGTGGTTACTCTAATGTTTAATCACAGGAAATTGTCACTAATTCAGTAGACAACTGAGAGCCAGTAGTCTAAGAATTACTTGGCCAAACTCCAAAGAAAACTGAGCTGTGTAGTTGAAAATTAGTTTAATCCAGAAGAAGATAGTTTAATGCTGAATGCCTGTTTGGGAAATTGGACCTCCTGACCTGGGCCTGAACTTTGTTTGCTCAGTATCTTTTTCCACTGTGA
Source organism: Hypanus sabinus (assembly GCF_030144855.1). Classification (NCBI taxonomy): domain Eukaryota; kingdom Metazoa; phylum Chordata; class Chondrichthyes; order Myliobatiformes; family Dasyatidae; genus Hypanus; species Hypanus sabinus. The sequence continues at coordinate 31,457,901 of NC_082726.1, read as the reverse complement.
AGTGCCCCCAAATGCCATTCAAGGTGCGGCATCCCAAAATAAATCATCAGCAAGATGTATCGGTTTGAAAAACTGATTGATATGAAGTTATAGACTCATTCTGCACAGAAATAGGTTCTTCAGTTCACTATGCCCATGCTAGTCATGAAGTAGCTACCTATACCAATTCCACTTTCCAACAGTCAACTTACAGAACAACTGGATTTTTCTAAACTTCTTTTCCCCAACAAATCAATTACTTAAGGGACAGACACTTAAGCAGCATTCTTGTCCTCATTAAACCCTGTAATCTCACATACTGCCTGTGCATATTGAAGTTCTGGAGGTCAGGATCATAACATTCTCAGCTCCTAGATGCACCTTGTTAAGATTAGGAGGGAGTTGAGGAGAAATCAGGCCAATTCAGAGGTAGTGACGCAAGTTCGGAAAGGGAACTGATGCTGGTGAGTCTCTGAATGCCACTGGATGGACCAGTAAGGATGTCGAATGATGGTGGAGTGAGTTTAGAAAAGATTGGGATGGTCATCAGTGTCAGATCTCCAGATGTGTCAAGAAGACGAGGAATACTGGATTCCATTAGTGACAATCACGGACAGTGCGGTTGCTGACTTTTATAAATTCCTAATCCTGGCAGGACAGGTTGGAAGGGTGCAAGCAAAGAAATCTGTAGAAGATAAGCATGATGCACATGTACTTTGAAAAGAAAAGTGGGGCTTGAGCTATAGCAAGAGATTAACTGTGTTGCCATTTGAGGCATAACTATAGACTCATAGATTCCTGAAGTTGCATAGCACAGAAAGAGGCTCAACAGACCAACTCTTTCAAGCCAGTCAAGATAGGCAATCTTTTTCACTTTTGTCTCTGCCATCAATCACCAACTTATTAATTGTGCCACCTATATTCCCATCCAAATCATTAATCTGTATAACACACAACAGGGGACTCAGCATAGATTCCTGACCCATACCAGACCTCCAATGTGAGAAATAACTCTCCATCATCACTCTCTGCCTTCTATCACAAGCCAATTTTGCATTCAATAGGCTAGGTCAGCCTTGATTCCATGAGTTCTAACTTTCTGAGCTAGCCTACCATGCAGACCATTGTCAAAAGTCTTAATAAAGTCCATATAGACAATACCTACTGCCCTGCAAGGTGAACCCGCTCAGTCAACACCAGAGTCATAGAGCCATTTGGCATCAAAACAGCCCCTTTGGACCAAGTAGCCAGCCAAGGTACCCTTCTAATCTAGTCCCATTTACCCATGTTTGACCATATCTCTTTTCAAAGTCTTCAATCCAATTTATGAGAAATAATTCCCCACTCATAAGCCATGCTTACTATCCCTAAGCATTTCTTGCCTTTCTAAATGCAAGTAAATCCTATCCTTTAGAATGCCTTCCAGTAACTTTTACACCACTGATGTAAGGTTCATGAGCCTGTAGTTCCTGAGGAGAGAGAACACTGTTAAATAGGAAGCAAGGCTGGATGTTTGGAGCTATGTGGAAAAAGACCAGAGCGAGCAAGGTGTCAAGATTAGGGTTAGAATCAAGATTATGGGGTCAAGGTCAACTCACTGTGGACTTGAGTGGCAGATCGGGACATACAAGAGATAGGACTGAGGGAAAGGGAGAGAGTTGAGGGTCAATTGATTTCTGTGCTGAGGGATTCAGGGAACATTGAGATATTATGTAAAGTGGGCTTGATCAAATAATTTAGCCATCATCATAGTGAATTTAGAGTCAATACTAATCCTACTTCCTAACCATATTCTCACATCTCGAGTCCCTTAGAGCCCTAAATTCTATTGGCTTACAGTACATAACAGAGCTAACTTCAGGAGCTGTTCAATTAGCTCCTTCTTTAATTTCCAAGGTTATGTCTGAACTGTCATCTGGATTTTACCTTTTTTTTCTGATCATGCTGTGCCCCCGATGTGTACAATTTGCTAAGTCTCCAGCAGCATTTCCCAAATTCAGGACATCTCCCTCTAGGAGGATAAGAATACCCAGTGCCACCACTTGTACGTTCTCTTCCAGGTAGTAAACAGAAGAATTCATGGGCTCATAAAGAGTGAGTACTGGGTGATTGTAATCATAAAAAAGCAAAAGTGGCTGGCTACATCAGAAAGATAGATATGTTTGATTGCACAATAAATAACTAGATATTATATTCTTAGCAAATTGAACAGTATTTTGAAGCAAATGAAATGGCCAATGAGAAACAAGTATCAATTTTGCTGAGTGCATTGGGTTTAAAGACATACATTTACTTCAAGGTTTGTCTGCTCCAACCAAACCAGCAGAAATTAACATTGCTGATATTGTCAATTAGAACTGAAGCCATTGTTGATTGCAGAACGCTGTAGATTTCATAAGCAGAATCAAAAGGATAGGGTGTACTTTTCAGCATACCTAGATGAATTGAAGAAATTGTCTAAGTATTGTCATTTCAATGATGGGTTTAATGATGCACGGAGAGATTGTTTAATTTGTGGAATCTTACAAGAAAGAATTCAAAAACAGCTCCAAACCTAAGCACAACTTATACTTTAAAAAAAACGTTGAAATTGCTGACAAGAGAAAATCTGCAGATGTCAGAAATCCAAGTAACTCATATAAAATGGTGGAGGAACTGTCTAGGCTAGGCAGCATCTATGGCAAAGAGTGCAGTCAGTGTTTTGGGCCAAGACCCTTCATTGGGAGGTCTTGGCCCGAAACAGCAACGGCAACTGTACTCTTTTCCATAGATGCTGCCTAGCCCAGAGAGTTGAAATCACTGTTTTAATCCACAGAGACGCAAATAAGTTGCAGTCAGGAATGAAAGTGAGTCTAAACAAAATTGCAACATCTAAACAGAAACCAGCCTGACTGCACAAACGGTTTTACCATTGGGGCAGGGGCTACAGACACCAAACAAATACAATTTTAAAGATGAAATTTGCAGAAAATGCAGCTAACTAGGACAAATACAAAAAGCATGTCAGACGGACAAAAATAAATGGACTGCGCTGGGAAGAAAAAAAGCTAAAAATTTGTAGTTTCAAAAGGAGCACTAATCTGCATGCTATTGATGAAAAACCCGATAATGATGAGAGTGACGCAGGATTGGGTACCCTTGAGACTTACAATGTGAATGCTAACAATAGATGAACAATATGGCTTACACCAGAAGTGAATGGCAAATTAATTAAAATGGAATTGGACACTAGTTTGGCTGTTTCAATCATTACAGAAAATGAGACTGAAAGGCATTTCAAAGATACTAAACTGAGGCCTGCAGATATCCAATTAAGAAGAAAACGATAACTCCTGTGGGAATTACATTTGTAACAGTGAAATACAACAGCCAACAAGCCACATTGGTAAAAACAGAAGGACCAGCATTGCAGGAATGTGATTTTCTGAAACAACCACTATTTGATTGGAGTTCCATCAACTAATTGCTTGCCACATGCCCTGCAATGAAACCAAATAAAAATGAATAAAGGTACTGGATGATGGCACAGCTGTCTAGGCTGCATGCCATGAACTGTTCCCCAACAGAGGCAAACAGGTGTTGGTGCCAACCTCTGCACCTCTGGTTGAAAAGTATTTTTGACCATGCTGCTCAGAGAAAGCATGAAAGTGTGGCTCAACTACAACAGTGTTCATCGACAACAAAAAAGCTTCTAATCAGGTAGTTACTTGCAAAATATGACTTGGTTTTAAGCTGGAAGACAGTTCAAAGAGCTTCAGGAAAGTGCAAGTATTTGGCTTTTGTGAGTATAAAGAACCAGAATCTACTTTTCATGCATTGAGATTATTGCTTGAACTTCAAGAGGAAGACAAAAAGCTGTTTGTTAAATTAGAAGCAAAGACCAAAGCCAGTATGATGAATAGAAGGTCAAAAAGAAAGGAGTGAATAAAGATACGAAAACAGCGGATTCATCAGATGATGTGGTAGATGAGGTAATCAAGAGGAGAGATCAGATTGTAAAGCGAGCAATAGAAGGATTAGTAAGAGAATACTCCAGTGAACTAAATGCACCTTCCCAAGATCAAGATGCACAAACTAAAGAAGAAAAAGGAAGAAGAAATGTGTTCAAAGCTGTCAGAATGACTTCTAGCAGTGCCAGTCAACTCCTACAGCCACCATGGTGTAGGTCCCAGAACCTGAGATTATTTTCCAGGCCTATAAAAAGTATTCACCTCACTTGGAAGTTTTCATGTTTACAGTGGATTTAATTTGGTTTGTTTGACACGAATCTACAGAAAAGAATTTTCTATGGTTATAGGTATAAATATGTGAATTGCATATGTCATCATACTACCATGTGAACGTGCATATTTTGCTAAAAGTAAGGAACAAACTAAGATTTGCATTTCCTGGCTCTCTTGTTTTCCTTTGAAATGGTTTTAAATATTTTGTCTCATTGCTTTAACATTGCTTCACATCCATGGGCCAAAATGCTCAAACTCCCATGTCAACAACGCAGTGAGTCAAGGAGGCAGTAACTAACTACCACCATCTTCTCAGGGATAAACAATAAACAATAAAATGAATTAAAAAGATACATCCAATTTAGAACAAACAAAATACATGTGGATAGTAACCATATGCTTGAGTAAATTAATCTGCAGAATTAATTAGACAAAAACAATCCTATAATCCCCAAAACAGTTAAAAAATCTTGAAGTGGAAGGTAATAAACACAAAATCTAACTGTATTCTTCAAATAAAAAAAATTCTTACTGCCACCTGACAAATAAATCATTTTCATAAGAGAACGCTTACCATACTTTCTCCCACACATATACTTTGGAAAGTCCAATCACTTGGCTGTATTTCTACTCCCAGCTTGTAGGCTGAGACTAAAGTTCGTAGCACCAATGGTGAGGACCAAGAAGCCATTGCCAAGGGAGACAGAGGAGTACTCTCAGGACTGCTTTGAGACGGTGGACTGGACAATGTTCAGAGATTCATCTCTGAATTTGCCACAGCTGTCTCTGACTTCATCCAGACCTGTGTGGCTGAGTGCGTGCCTTCAAGAACATACCTGGCACACCCAAACCAAAAGGCATGGATGAACCAAAGATTCATAGTCTGCGAGGACTAGATCTGTGGCATTCAAGACCGGTGATCCAGAACTATACAAGAAGTCCAGGTACGACTTATTGAAGGCTAGTTTAAGAAATGAATGAACAATTCTGATTGAGCTTCGAGACAGAATCAGTTGCCTGTCAGCTCTGGCTGGGGTTACAAGCCATTACTTCCTACAAGACAAAACCTATCAGCATGAATGGCTGTGATCCTTTACTCACAGATGAGCTCAATGCCTTTTATGCACACTTTGAAAGAGAAAATAAAACTACATCTGTGTCAATCACTGCAGCATCTGGTGACTCTGTGATCTCTGTTTTGGAAGCCGATGCCAGAACATCTTTCAAGAGGGTAAACCCTCTCAGGGCATCAGGTTGAGGGTGTACCTGGTGGTGCTCTGAAAACCTGTGCCAACCAATTGGCAAGAGTATTCAAGGGCATCTCCATATCACACTGCTTCAGTCAGAGGTTCCCACCTGCTTCAAAAATGCAACAATCATACCAGTGCCCAAGCAGAGCAGGGTGAGCTGCCACAATGACCATCACCCAGTGGCACTCACATCTACTGTGATGAAGTGCGTTGACAGATTGGTCATGGCTAGAATCAACTCCTGCCTAAGCAAGGACGTAGACCATTGCAATTTGCATATTGCCACAATACGCCTACAGTGGATTCACTAGCTCTCCACTCAGCCTTGGATCACATGGACAAAAGTCATGCCTGCATTAGGCTGCTATTTATCGTCCACACCACAGTATTCAACACAATAATACCCTTAGTTCTAATCAACAAGCTCCAAAACCTAGGCTTCCCTCTGCAATTGGATTCTTGACTTCCTCACTGGGAGACCTTAGTCTGTGTGAATTGGAAATAACATCTCCTCCTTGCCGGCAATCAATACTGGCACACCTCAAGGATATGTGCTTAGCCCATTGCTCTATCCTCTCTACACCCATGATCATGTGGCTAGGAACAGCTCAAATGCCATCAATAAATTTGCTGACAACATAACTATTATTGCAAAATTTCAGATGATGATGAGGAGGTCTACAGGAGTGAGGTAGGTCAACTGGTTGAGTGATGCCGCAGCAACAACCTTGCGCTCAACGTCAGTAAGACCAAGGAACTGATAGTGGACTTCTGGAAGGGGAAGTCAAGAGAACACACATCAGTCCTCATCGAGGGATCATAAATGGAAAAAGGTGAGCAGTTTCAAGTTCCTAGGTGTCAACATCTCTGATCCCAACATATTGATGCAATTACAAAGAAGGCATGACAGCAGCTACATTTCATGAGAAATTTGAGGAAAATTGGTATGCCAACAAAGACGTTTGCAAATTTCTACCATAAAGAGTGCATGCTAACTGGTTGCATCACTGTCTGGTAAGGACGGGTTACTGCCAGGATTGGAAAGCCCTGCAGAAATTTGTAAACTGAGCCTGCTCCAACAAGGGCATCTTCAACAGGTGATGCCTCAAAAAGGTGGAATACATCATTAAGGACTTCCATCACCCAGGACACACCTTCTTCTCATGGCTATCTTCAATTGAGGAAGTACAGGAGCCTGAAGGTAGCATTCAACATTTTAGTAATACTCAACACTCCTTCCCCTCTGCCATTAGATTTTTGAATGGACAATGAACCCAAGAACACTACTTCAGTATTTTCCTGTCTTTTTACATGCTTATTTAATTTAGTTATTTTAAAAATATATACTTCCTATTGCAATTCATAGTTTTTATTATAATGCATTGCAAAGTACTGTTGCTGCAAAACAACAAATTTCACAATATTTACCGGTGATACTAAACCTGATTCTGATTCTGAGGTGTGTATATCTTTGTAACTTGTAGATATAATTTAACTGTAAATGTGTTTTTCCATTCCCATCCAGGGGTTTTGATTGGGCACCGAATTACTCCCCTGTGTGGACTCCTTGCAGCAGCACACCAGGCTGTTCTAAGCAGGCCTATCTAATGAGACAGTTTTACGCAAGTAATGCAAATCCGAGTCCAAGAGAGAAAGCTGGGGAAAACTCAAAGTTATGTTCATCACTGAATACACCATTGAAACATTGGGCAATGGCTTCCATGAAAAATAATCAAGGTTTTACCTGCAAAGTGTGTCCTTCAACAGTTGTGACCACAAACTATGCTCTGCTTGAAGAGTACCAGATGGCTTTGCTCTAATGAGCCCCAAACGGAATGTCAGCTTGCCCAGGTTTTGGAGCTTCACAAGATTGGTCTGTATTTTTTATTCCGGAGCAATTAAAAACATATTCTGGAACAGCAACACCACAGCAACTGACCGGCTCACCTGACAACACTGAGTAATTCAACAGGGCCGCCAATGCTGATCTACAATTGTATGACACCACAATAAAAAGTGTACATGATGTGCCTTTGTAAAGCTGCTTTCACATTGCTCCCTGTTTCAACTGGCAAATACTATTAACCCCTGATGAAAGGTTGTGTCCTCCTGCACTGCTGCCAAGCTTTAAGCTTCATGCTTGCTCGCATGGGAGTATGAGGGATAACATCATCAGGCAATTTATACACCAGCATAACGAAGGATAATGGTGATGTGCACTTCTAATGCCCAGAAAGTGAGAAGGAAGGAATTCAGAGAACACTTTAGTTAGGAAAGGGATTTGAAAGTAGCTGAGTCTTTTTTTCAGTGGCAGCTGAAAAACTAACTATCAAGTGGAACAGGGTAGTATATATTGTACACCAAGCCCATCAAGATGATAATAGTGATGATATTTCACTCAGACTTCTACCCAGGTAGTTAGACTTGCCCTCAGCTGCTGACTCTTCCTCTCCTTCCTCCCTCAAGTACCTTTCTATAGTGTCCTCTTCAACAAACCAGTGAAGCAACAAATTTCACCGACATGTGTCACTGATAATAAACCTGACTGAGAAGCTTGTTTCCTGCTGCTCCGTGTAGTAACAAGTGCCTCAGAACTTCTCCCTACACAACTGATTCTTATGTAGGAGCCCTGCTCCTACGGTCTGGCACACCTGTAACCATTTACCTAAATATTTCATAACCACGAACACCTCTGTCATCGCCTCTCAGACTTCATTTTAAAAAAGAAACTAAGCTCATTCTACAGTCAAAGAGCAACACAGCGTGGGCCAGACCCTTTGGTCCACTGTTTCCATGTTGACCATCAATCACTGATTATTGCACTAATCCTACCCTATCCTCCCCATATTCCCATCAGGACTCTCCAGATTCTACCACTCATCTATACGCTAGGCATAATTTACAGTCGCCAATTAACCTCCCAGCTGAACGTACTTGGAATGTCAGCGTCGGGACCCGAGATTGAGAAACGTACCTGTATTTAGCCAATTTAAATGCCAAGCCAGGTTTTAAAATAATAAGGTGACAAGGCAGAGGGTGGAGGATGAACTGGTGTTAGCTCACCTCTCCTTGTCAATCAAAATCCACCACCTGAGCCTATTCTGCCTGCTTGGGCTTGACCCATCTCCCTCTCTTCCTGATGCTACCATCAGTCAGGTGGTGCATGAGTCTTGGGTCCACGATGCCAGGTTTGGGAGTAGTTGTTGTCGTGCAGCCATAGGGGCTCCTGGGCCAGCTTCGCCCCCTTCAGTGCTGAACTGACTCCCCAACTGTAGCATGCAGCCGTAGGGGCTCCTGGACTGGCTTCACCAGCCTCAGCGCTGACACGGCTCTGTGACTGTGGTCTCACTTTCAGAGACCCTGCGGTTCTTGTTCTGTGTATTATTGGTTTACTTGTTCCTTTGTTTGAACAGCCTGCTCTTTTCTCGCACATTGGATGTTTGTCAGTCTGTGTTGTGATGGTTTTATTGTGGGTTCTGTTGTGTTTACTTGTGGCTGCCCACAAGAAGATAAATCTTAAGATTGCATGTGGTATACAAACACTTTGATAATACATTCAATTTGAACTTGGAATTTTTTTTTACTTAGAACCCAAGCAGTCACAGGGGGACAAGCAGACTCCACAGAGACAACACTCGAAGTCAGAGATTGGACTGGGCCCCTTGAACTGTGGTGCAGCAGCTCCATTAGTTACAATACTCCACCATATGATTCAGTCCGCTGTGAAGTATATATATTTATAGTTATATTTTTGGGTATATAATCTACCTATTCTAAATTTGATTGGAAAATATATAATCTTCTGAGAAAAAGAAGAAAGTTAATTTTTTTATATAGTAAAATGCTTCCTGCATACAATCGCTCACCCATTGTGGAGGAGATGCTCCCTTGGGATGGTTACTGTGAATTTATTCCAAGGCTTGATCCAAAATAAACAAAGGACAAGTACAGAACCTTCTCTGAATACAAAGGCAGCTTCCAGTTGCTCAGGTTGCTGCCTCTCCAGCTGCAGCGAAAGAGGCAACGTACAGCGTGAAAGGAGCAATCGGCTTCCTGCCAGCAGCTTCAGTGCTTTTGTTGGAGAGGTCAACACAATGAAGCACGCCACAACCAAATGAGCAATAACGATTTATGTTAAAACATCCTCATGAATCGTCATAGACGAAGAAAGATATAGCATGTAAAGAGGCCCTTTGACCAACTGTGTCCACACCAACTATCAAGCATCCATTTACACTAGCCACATTTCATTTCCTTCAATTCCCTCAAGGTTCTACCACTCACCTGCCCCATTAAGGACAACTCACAGCAGCTGATTAACCTATCAGCCTACATGTTTTTAAAATGTCGGCGGAAACTGGAGCACTAGGTGAAACCTATGCAGTCACAGGGAGAGCGTGCAGACTCCGCACAGATAGCACTGGAGGTCAGGGGGGTCTCTGGAGCTGTAAGACAGTGGTTTTACTGGCTGCACCACTGTGCCATCCTACATCTAAGTCTGAATGGTACTGATATTTGAGTTTGCTGAGGATGTCAAAAAGGATGTCTATGAGGGCAACATTTTAATGCAGTCAGTATTCCCCTCAGTACTAAATAAGCTTCAAAACCTGGGCCTCCATACCTCCCTCTGCAACTGGATCCATAATTTGCTCACCAAGAGACTGCAGTCAGTACCAATTGGAAATACTTTGTCCTTCTTACTGACAATCAACAGAGGTGCATGTGTGTACTCTCCTGACATTCACAATTGTGTGGCTAGGCACAGCTCGATCGCCATCTAAGTTCACCTATGACACTGTTGTTGGCTGAATTTCAGACAGTGACAAGAAGTGTACAGGAGTGAAGCAAATTGGCTGTCTAAAAGGTGTTGCAACAACAACTTTGCACTCAGAAGTCAGTAAGACTAATCGCTGATTTATACTTGTGCATAAGGGCTATACCGTAGCCTACACCGTAGGCCTGATTTACAGTTCTGTGTAGGCTCTGAGCGTGCGTGGGTCTGCACCAAAACACTGGTTGGCGGTGGGGTTTCTATGCCACTGTGTTGAGCTTCTTTGTGAGAGACAGGGACGAGGAAATGCATTTCAAACATTTTTGCATGTCGATTTGATGATTTGGTTCATCTATTTCACATCAGTGTACAGACATGGCAGAGAAGAAGCAACCGGAAATGCATGGGAGGAAGTGCAATGCTACCAAGCGGACGCATGAGTTATTTTTTTGCGGAGGTGCACATCACCCTACAGTGTAGGGTACGGCGTAGTTATGGCATAGAGCCACAGCGTAGATGCAACACAGAAGTATAAATCAGCCTTAAGGAACTGATTGTCAACTTCAGCAAGGGGAAATTGGGAGAACACATAACAGTCCTCATCAAGGGGTTAGCAGTGGAAAGGGTAAGCAGCTTTAAGTTCCTTAGTGTCAACACCTGTGAAGATCTATCCTGGCCCAATGTATTGATGCAATTATGAAGAAGGCACAATAGTGCCTATCTTTCATTACGAATTTGGCATGTCACCAAGGTCTCCAGCAAATTTCTACTGATGTACCGTGAACAGTATTCTAACTGGGTGCATCACTGTCTGGCATGGAGGCAGCAATGCACAGGGTCAGGAAAAGCTACAGAGAGTTCTCAACTCAGCCAGGTCCATCATGGGCTCTAGCCTCCTCACTATCTTCGATAGGCAATGCCTCAAGAAGGAAGCATCCATCATTAAGGACCCTCACCATCCAGGACATGCCCTTTTCTCATTGCTACCATCCAGGGTGAGGTACGGGAGCCAGAAGACTCTTGTCCATCTGCTGTGCCCTCACATTTCTGAATGGACACGAGCCCATGAACACCATCTTGCTCCTTGCTCTCTTTTTGCACTCCTTACCTATTTTTTATATTTCATATTGTAACTTAAAGTGATTTTTCAATGTATGGCACTGTACTGCTGCAAAGCAACAAATTTCACAATATATGTCAGAAACAATAACCATGATTCTGATTCTCAATCCAGTTTAGTCTACATGGATTTTTAGTAAGGTTCATGAGATTGACTAATTAGCAGGCTGATGAAAAGAACAAAATCCAATTAGATCAGCAGATTACGATCGGCACTGGTTCAATGGCAGGAAGATTGTGTTACTGATGGGATGTGGAGCTCAGTGCTTCTTTGCCGCTTGTGATATATAATGAGGAGTTTTCTTAAATGCTGGGGCACTGAAATCAGACAAAGCAAAAAATATCCATGCACTTGACAGTTTTAGACTGCAGGTAGATAGAGATGGTCTGGTCGTTTGGACAGAGAAAGGGAAATGAGATTTAATCAGAGAAATAATTCATTTGTGAAGGAGAAACAAAGCTGAGTGGGTATTCAGAGAGTTCTCGGAGCATTGTCCAGAGATCCCAAAAAGGAACAGGTTATGTTAACAAGATAGTAATAAGGCCACACAGGATGCTGTCCTTTCGTAGTTAAATGTAGACTGTGAGAGAAGGGGTCTTATTTGTGAACAGTACACTCTATACAAAAATTCGTGAAGCTATGCATAGTGAATGGTGTCAATGGAGAAAGTGGAAAAAAGATCTAGGCCACAAGTAGACAAGGTGGTATGTCCACTGGCTTCATTGGTTGGGGCACTGAGGATCAGAGTCAGGAATCTGCAGTATAAAACTTAGGTTAGCTATGTATGCAGTATTCTGTGCAGTTCCAGTGCTACCATAAGTCCATAAGACATAGGACTGACCTGGGCCTTTCAATCTTCAATAAGTTTAAACTTTTCTAGACTGCAGTAAGTACAGGCCCAGAACCATCATATGTTAACCCTTTCATTCCTGGAATCATTCTCATGAACCTCCTCTTGATCTTCTCCAATGCAAGCCCATCTTTTCTTAGATAAGGACCCCAAAACTGCTCACAATACTCAAAGTGCGGACTGTCCAATGCCTTATAAAGCCTCAGCATTATATCCCTGCACTTATATTCTAGTCCTGTCAAAATGAATGCTAACATTGCATTTATCTTCCTTCCCACCGCCTCAACCTGCAAGTTAAAAACTTCAGGGAATCCTGCACGAGGACTCACAAGCCCCTTTGCATCTCTGATATTTTTATCAACTTTCTCCATGTTTAGAAAATAATCTACAGCTTTATTCCTTCTACCAAAGTGCATAAACATATACTTCCCTTCACCGTATTCCATCTGTCATTTCTCCCCCAGTGGGCTCTACTACCAGCTGCTCTGAAAACCCATCTCATAGGCATTCTACAAATTGCCTCTCTTGGGATCCAGCACCAAACTGAATATTTCAATCCCACATCTATCGTAACATTGTCTTTTTACATGCCTTTTCTATCTCCCACAGTTATTTGTATCCCACAACCTGGCTACTGTTCAGAGGCCTGTATACAACTCCCATCAGGGTCTTTTTACCCTTGCAGTTTCTTAACTCTACCCACAAGGATTCAACATCTCCCAATCTTATGTCACCTCTTTCTAAGGGTTTGAATTCATGTTTTACCAACAGAGAGCCACCTCACCCCTCTGTCCACCTGCCTGTCCTTTCAACACAATGTGTATTCTTGGATGTTAAGCTCCCACCTATGATCTCCTTTCAGCCACGACTCAGTGATGTCCACGTCATACCTGCCAATCTCTAACTGTGCTACAAGATCATTTACCTTATTCCATATAGTGCGTGCATTCAAATAAAACGCTTTTTGTCCTCTATTCATCACTTCTTTGGATTACTTTTCACCTCATCCCACTAACTGCAATTTTGCTCCATCACCTGCCTGTCTTTCATCAGTCTTACTACACACTGCATCTACTTATATACGAATTGCCCCACTATCACCCCTACCTCTCCAGTTCACATTCTCCTGCCAAATTAGCTTGAATCCTTCTCAACAGTTTTAGCAAACCAGCCCACAAGGATTTTTGTCCCCCTTGGGTTCAGATGTAACCCATCCTTTTTGTACCGGTCATACCTTTTCCAGAAGAGATCCAATGATCCAGAAATCTGAAACCTTGCCCCCTGCACTAGTTCCTCAGCCACGCCTTCATCTGCCAAATCATCCTATTCTTACCCTCACTGGTGCATTGCAGAGGCAGCAATCCAGAGATTACTACCAAGGAAGAACTGCTTTTCAGCTTTCTATCAACTCCCTAACTCTCTCTTCAGGATCTCCTCCCTCTTTCTACCTACGTCTTTAGTATCAATATGTACCATGACTTCTGGCTGCTCATCCTCCCCCTTTAGAATTCTGGGAAGTATGTGGAGGCTTTGGAAAGGGTACGGAGGAGTTTCGCCAGGGTGCTGCCTGTATTAAAGAGTATTTGCTGGATAAAACTGGGTTGCTTTTTCTGAAGTGTTGGAGACTGAGGGAAGACTTGAGAGAAGTGCATAAAATTGTAAGACATATAGCATAGAAATGTCAAATACTGGAAGACATGGAAGAAAGTTGAAGGGTGGTGTGAAGGGCAAGTTCTTTACAGAGAGTGGTAGGTCCCTAAAATGAGCTGCCAGGGATGGCAGTGGCAACAAACATGACAGTGGCATTTAAGAGGCATTTTGATAGACATGTGAATATTTAGGAAATGGAGGGAACTGGAAAATGGGATTAATTCCATATGGCATCATGGTTAATACGGACATTGTGGAATGAAAGGCCTATTCCTGTGCTGTGCTGCACTGTTCTATGTTCTATGTCACTAGATCAACAGTTTGCAGTCCAATTCCATCACTAATTGTCCCTGTAAACTATCACCTAACATTCCTAGTCATGGGGTTGTACACTGCAAAATGGGCCCTTCAGCCCAACACACCCATGCTGACCTTTTTGCACTGATTACATTTCTTTGTATTAGGACCATATGCTTCCATGCCTTGCCTGTGCACATGCATTCTAAATACCTCTCAAACATATTGCATCTGATTCCTCCACCTCCTCCGGCACCAACCACTCTGTGTGAAAAAGTTTCCCCTCAGATCCCTTAAATCTCCTTTCAATCTTCAGTTTGTGCTTTCCTGTTTTTGATACTATTGCACTGAGGAAAAAATATTCTGACCATTTACCCCATCCAGATCTTTTCTAGTTTTATAAAGCTCGATCAGCTCACCCCCTCGGTGCCCTGTAAGAAGACATAAAGACCACCTGACCCAAAAGCAGAGAAGCGAAGATGAGTTAACAGTGAATAATATTTTAATAATAAACTGCAAAATAACAAGACACAAGGGGCCACAATGCAACAGAGAACAGATACTTAACATGACAAGGCAATAAGGTAAGGAAAGGCTTGGAGGAGCTGGTTGAGGCAGGTTGGTTCAATGAGAGAACAAGAGCTGTAGATAAGAGCTGGGTTTAAATAAGCTGCAGGTGATGAGTTGGATACAAGTGGTAGGTAACTCCTGTTAGCTGGGTGGAAACTGGGAGGTGCCTGACTGCATGTTTGACAGGACCACCAACCACCCAATGGCTGGCATCTGACAGCCAAAAACAATCCAGATGAGACCATAAGATATAGGAGCAGAATTAGGCCATCTGACCTATCAAGTCTGCTTTGTCATTCATTCATGGTTGATCTTTATTTTTGTATCTCCTCCTCAACCCCATTTCCTGGCCTCCCCATAACCTTTGATGCCATGACCAATCAAGAACCTATTAACCTCTGCCTTAAATACACACAGCGACCTGGACTCCACAGCTGCACGTGGCAACAAATTCCACAAATTCACCACCCTTTGGCTAAAGAAATTTCTCCACATCTCTGTTTTAAAAGGGCGCCCCTCTGTCCTGAGGCTGTGCCCTCTTGTTCTAGACTCCCCCACCATAGGAAACATCCTTTCCACATCTACTCTGTCTCGGCCTTTAAATATTCAAAAGGTTTCAATGAGATCCCCCCCTCATCCTTCTGAATTCCAGCATGTACAGACCCAGAGCTATCAAATGTTCCTCGTATGATAACCCTTTCATTCCTGGAATCATCATTGTGAGCCTCCTCTGGACCCTCTCCAATGCCAGCACATTTTTTCTAAGATGAGAAGCTCAAAACTGTTCACAATTCTCAACATGAGGCCTCACCAATGCCTTATAAAGCCTCAGCAACACATCCTTGCTCTTGTATTCTAGACCGCTTGAAATGAATGCGAACATGGCATTCACCTTCCTTACCACCAATTCAACCTGCAAGTTAACCTTCAGGGTGTTCATCACAAAGACTCCCAAGTCTCTCTGCATCTCAGATTCCTGGATTTTCTCCCCATTTGGAAAATAGTCCCACATTTATTTCTACTACTAAACTGCTTGACCATGCAGTTTCCAACATTGTATTTCATTTGTCACTTTCTTGCCCATTCTCCTAATCTAAGTGCTTCTGAATCCTACCTCTTTCCTCAGCACTACCTGTCCCTCCACCAGTCTTTGTATCATCTGCAAACTTGGCAACAAAGTCATCTATTCCATCATCTAAATCATTTATATACAGCATAAAAAGAAGTGGTCCCAACACCGGCCCCTGCGGAACACCACTAGTCACTGGCAGCAAAACAGAAAAGGATCCTTTTATTCCCACTTGCTGCCTCCTACCAATCAGCCAATGCTCTAACCATGTTAGTAACTTTCCTGTAATACCATGCGCTCTTAACTTGGTAAGAAGCCTCATGTGTGGCACCTTGTCAAAGGCCTTCTGAAAGTCCATTGCATCCCCCTTATCTATCCTACTTGTGATTTCCTCAAAGAGTTCCAACAGGTTCATCAGGCAGAATTTTCCCTGAAGGAGACCGTACTGACTTTGTACTATCTTGTCCTATGTCAGCAAGTACTCTCGTGGTCCCATATCCACTCTTAATTCTCTTTTTATTTTAACATACTTGAGAAAACTCTTACTAACCACTTTGATATTATTTGTTAGCTTGCTTTCATATTTCATCTTTTCCCTTCTAAATTTTTTAATTGCTCTCTGTAGATTTTTAAAAGCTTCCCAATTCTCTATGTTCCCACTATTTTTTTATTTTGTTGTATGCCCTTTGATTTGCTTTTACAATAGCTTTGACCTCCCCTGTGAGCCATGGTTGTACAATTTTACTATTTGAGTATTTCTTCATTTTTGGAATACACATGTCCTGCACCTTCCTCATTTTTACCAGGAACGCACATCATTGCTGTTCTGCTGACATCCCTGCCAACAGCTCCTTCCAATTTACTTTGGCCAGCTCCTCTCTCATATCACTGTAATTTCCCTTACTCCACTGAAATACTGCTACATCAGACTTTACTTTCTCCCTGTCAAATTTCAAGTTGAACACAATCATATTGTGATCACTGGTTCCAAAGGGTTCTTTTACCTTAAGCTCCTTAATTGCCTCTAGTTCATTACATAACACCCAATCCAATATAGCTGATCCCCTAGTAGGCTCAACAACAAACTGCTCTAAAAAGCTATCTCTTAGGGATTCAACAAACTCACTCTCTTGAGATCCATTGCCAACCTGATTTTCCCAATCCACCTGTATGTTAAAATCTCCCATGACTACTATAACGTTGCCCTTTTGACTTGCCTTTTCTATTTCCTGTTGTAACCTGTGGTCCACCTCCCAGCCACTGTTGGGAGTTCTGTATGTAACTTCCATCAACATCCTTTTACCCTTGCAGTTTCCGGTGGAACTCTTCGATGAGCAATAGATCCAAGATTAAACTGGACAGCACCCAAGACCTCTCCTCCACGTCTTTCCCTTCCTACATGACCTTCTTCTTCTTCTTCTTTCCCCCATTATGCTGCTGGCGTTTAGGACAGCATTGAAAGTCCTCCAACTCTGGTGGTGTTCATGACTTCCTTCATTCTGTCATTGTCTTGGTTTACTGTCAGTCATGGAAGTCCCAGATGGAGACTCAGGAATACTGACACGCACAGATGTAGAAGGATTCTTCATTGCTGTTTCCGTAACAGTTTTGTTTGACTATTCGGGGTTGTCAGCCCTGAGCTGAACCCCTGAACCTGGAGGATTGGGAGATCACTCTTAGTCTGGTCTCTACACTTTGACCAGTTTGGCATGAGTGACCCTACCAAGAGCCAAAGCATAAAGCCTTCACTCCAGCCAGCATAGCTCTCTAGGTGACTGAGACACTCCAAACCATGACAAGGTTGAGGTCATCTTGAAGTACCCAGTCAACCAGTACTGCACAACCCATCCATGATGACATGAATCAGTCAACCAGCAGATTGTGTCCACTGGACTACCTTCCTTGTGCCCTTGGTTCCAAAGGTGCAGGTTCAGGTTGGTTGAGTGGTCCAGGATAATGAGCTTGAGGCAGGATTTGTGGAAGGTAAGTGTGAGCCTGAGGCAGCTTGATACAGAAAGTGTTTGGGTAAGTGCAATGCGTAACCTTAAAGGGACCAATGAAAAGAGGCAAAAGCTTGCAGGAGTCGATACTCAGGGGCAGATGTTGAGTGGGCAGCCAGACATGGTCCCCAGGCCAGAGTAGTCTGACTAGGCACTGACGGTGGTTAGCCTGGTGGCAGTAGGCACAAATGGCAGATAAGATAACCCTTTGTGTCCTCTTCCAAGCCTTCCAGCAGAGGCAAACCAGGGCCCCAGTCCGGTACAATGTTGTAAGCAAGACCAAGGAGGCATACGATATGTTGGAGAAACTGTTCCACTATTACAGCAGCTGATGGAAGTTTCCCGCCCTGAAGAATTGGTCCACCATTGTCATGATCACCATGGCCCCCTCAGAAGGTGGCAAACCCATTGTGAAGTCCATGGTGATGTGGGACCACAGGTTTCAGGGGACCACTAGGAGCTATAGGAACTCTAAGAGCTGTTTGGTGGAGGAATTGGACTGGAGTCACTGAGGGCAAGTAGCGATGAACTGACATACAAATGTGATCATGGATGGACACCAAATCCGATGTTGCAAAAAAATCAAGAGCCTGTCGTGTGCCTGGCTGGCTATAGAAGGATGAGGTAAGTGGACCCAATGGAGTATGGTTGTCAAGTGTCTCGGCTGGAGCAAGCTTGTGCTGTAGGGCCTGGCAGTTCTGGTTCTCAAGATCCCAGATGATCAGGGTAGAATCTGCCAAGATGGGATGAATGGCTAAAGGTCGATTTCCTTTTCAGCTAGGTCGAACTATTGTGACAGAGTATTCGCCTTTGTGTTCTTGATGTCAGGTTGGTAGGAGACAGTGAAGTTAAAGTGCTCAAAGCAGAGGTCCCAACAAGCCCGACATGAGTTGAGTTGGTGGGTCTGCTGTATGGATATGAGGTTCTAGTGATGAATCCATGTCAAGAAGAGATAAGTGTTTTCCATCAGCCAATGTCTCCCTGCCTCCAAGGCCCATTTAATGGCACATAGCTCCCTGTCTCCTACTCTACAGTGCTGTATAGAGTTGAATTTACACAAGAAGAAAGCATAAGAGTGTGTCTTCCACACAAAGAAGAGAAAATCTGCAGATGCTGGACTCAGCCCGAAATGTTGACTCTGCTCTTTTCCATAGATGCTTCCTGGCTTGCTGAGTGCCTCCAGCATTTTGTGAGTAAGTCTTCCTGCCGGGTCCTGTTGGAGAGGATGGCCGCAGTGTCCATGTCAGATGCGTCCACCTCCAGTACAAAATGCTCAGAGGGCTTCAGATGGTAGAGAATAGGAGCAGTGGTAAAGCTCCTCTTGAGCTCCCCAATAGTGTAGTCTGCGGCAGCTGACCAGGTTATCTGTGAGGAACGGAGGTGATTTGGTGAGGGAGCTGAGGGGAACAATGATTTGGTTGTAGTTCCTGATGAAACAGCAGTAGAAGTTGAAGAAGCACAAGAAGTGCTGCATCTGTTTGAGGCAACAAGGATTGGGACCATTCAATGAGGGTGCGTAGTTACTCTGGGTCCATGGTTATGCCTTGGGGTGAAAGGATGTAACCCAAGATGTCAATAATTGAGTGTGGAAGTGGCATGTTTCTAACGCAGTACAGTTGGTTCTTAAGGAGACATTGAAGGACTGAACAGATGTGGCAGACATGGTCTTGGGGGGGTCCTTGGAAAAGATAAGGATGTTGTTGAGATAGACAAACACATACATGTGTAGCATGTCTCAAAAGATCTCATTGATAAAGGCTTGGAAGATGGCTGGTCTGTTGAAAAGTCTGAATGGCATCACCAAGTATTCATAAAGTTCTGAATGCCACCTTCCACTAATCTCCCTGGCAAATGCAGGTCAGGTTGTACACATGCCATTGATCCAGTTTGATAATGATCTGGATTCCGCAGAGTGTTTTCAATGTGCTATCCATGAAAGGGTGAAGATAACAGTTCTTTATGGTGATTTTGTTGTTGTCGATGCATGGATGAAGACTGCCATCCTTCTGTTTGTCAAAAGAGTCCTGCACCGGTAGGGGACTGGGACAGTCATATGAAGCCAGGCTGAAGTGGTTCAGCGATGTAATCATTCATGGCTTGGGTCTCAGGAGGTGAGAGAAGAACAGACGACCTCAGAGAGGGGTGGTTTTCCCCTCCTGATCTGATGATCCGGAAGGTTGTTCCATAAGACACTTGACAAGAAAATTTAGAGTGTCAGAATGATGAGACATTCAAGGTTAGTGGGTTTCTCTCGGGTATACAGCTCGTCTTTCAAGTGCTCCAAATGCCCGTGATGGTAATAGGCCAGCAGTCCTTCCATTTTCTGGGTGCACTCTGCCGCAAGGATCCTGAATTCCACAGTGTAATCCAGCACTGAGTGTGAACCTTGACGCAGATGAAGTATCCAATCTGCTGACCCTTCTGCTTCCTGAATGCTCAAAATATCGACAGATCTCAGCAGTGAATTCCTCCTATTTATCACAGATGGTGGTTTTGTTGTCCCTTTTTATTGGTGGCCAAGGTCAGAGCCCACCCAATCAAGAGAGAGATGGCAAAAACAATTTTGGCTTGTACCGCAGAGTATAGAGATGACTGGAGATCGAAGTGTAAGATGCACTGGGACAGAAAGATGCAGCATTGGGCTGGGCACCAGAATCCATAGCTCCGAGGGAGGAGGTTAACCTGTGGGGGTTTGCAGGATCAAGATGAAGTGTTGGTTGAGAGTGGCGTACAGATAGTTAATGGTTTCCTGCTCCTTCAGGACTGTGTGTACCTGTTGATGGAGGACTTCCTTTAGGCAAGCCTACTCTGCTGAGTTATTTGTTGCCTCACTCATCCTGTCTGGAGATGTAGAGGAGGCTTGACTCAGAAGTAGAGCAACAGAGATGATTTAGCAGTAAATGATACTTTACTAATAAACTGCAAAATAGCAAGCCAGGAGGTGCCACAAATCGAGAAAACAGATACTTAACACACCAGGGCAACAAGGGAACTGAAGACTAGGAGCAAATGATTGAGGCTGGTTAGTTTGATGAGTGAACAATAGCTGTGGATGAGAGCTGGGTTTAAATAGGCCGCAGGTGATGAGTTGGAAATGAGTGGTAGGTGAGTCCTGTTAGCTGGGTGGATACTGGAAGATACAGTGAGCAGAGCTCTAATAGTTGTGCTACTGCTGCACTCCCCTTGCCTTATTTCAGTTTGCTGTTTTCCATTACATTAATGGGGATGGTGAGGTCATCAATCCTCTCTATTCGAGTAGGATTAACTTCATCATCTTTATTGCATCTCAGACTCTGGGATCTAGCAGCAATTCTGGTCCCTCATGGGTGCAAGCAATCATGAACTTCCCTCCAGGGCTCCAATGAATAGAATAATTCAGTGCAAGCAGAGGAGCTGGCCCATTGGCTTAAATGTTCACATCTATTTGCTTACAGTATAGATTTCTACTCTCTGATAGACCTGTTGGTTATGAATTATGAGAAGAATATCACATTGGCAAAAGTCTAGTTTCCTGGAAGTTCCCATTACTCCATCATCCTGAAGATGTCCACCCAGTCTATATGGTTATTAGCTAGATGATTAGATGGATCCCAGGGATAAGGGTTTCACTCACCTTTATTGGCTTTGTAATCAGTTCCCGGCACTAACTGAGGTACAGTAAGTACATAGAAAATGGGGTGAATAACTTTGCTTCAGGGCATTTTTTTTTTCTTTATGTGTGGCTGGTAATAACATACTGTATAAATATACTATTACCAGCATCCTCTGTATAATCACTTCAGAGAATTTGTCCTGGGACCGGAATGTATGTGCAATTAAAAAGGAAGCACAGCCTCCACTTCCTTAGGAGTTTGTGAAGATTCAGCATGACTTCTAAAACTTCAGCAGATTTCTATAAATGTGCAGTGGAGAGTATATTGACAGGCTACATCACAGCCTGGTAGGGAAACACCAATGCCTTTCAATGGAAAATCCTACAAAAAGTAGTGGACGTGACTCAGGCCATCACAGATCAAGCCCTCCCACCATTTAGCACATCTACATGAAACATTATCGCAGAAAAGCCATCATCAGAGCCCCCCACCACCCAGTTCATGCTCTCTTCTTGCTGCCACTATCAGGAAGAAGGTGCAGGAGCTTAAGGACTTACTCCACCTGGTTCAGTAACAGTTATTACATGTCAACCATTAGGCTCTTGAACCAAAGGGGATAACTTCACTCAACTTCACTTGCCCCATTACAAAAATATTCCCACAACCTATAGACTCACTTTCAAGGACTCTTCATCTCATGTTCTTGATATTTATTGCTTATTTATTTATCATTATTATTTCTTTCTTTTTGCATTTGCAGTTTGTTATCTTTTGCACACTGGATGAGCACCCAAGCTTGTGTGGTCTTCTACTGATTCAATTATGGTTATTATTCTATTATGGATTGTTGAGTAAGCCCACAAAAAAATGTACCTCAGGCTTGTATATGGTGACGTGTATATATATATACTTCGATAATAAATTTACTTTGAACTTTGAAGTATAGGCTCCATAACCTGACCAACAAGAGATGGCAGAAATAGACACAAGACATTCTGTAGTTTCTGGAGATTGAGAGCAACACACACAAAGGATGAAGGACAAACACGAGGAAATCTGCAGATGCTGGAAATTCAAGCAACACACACAAAATGCTGGTGGAACGCGGCAGGCCAGGCAGCATCTATAGGGAGAAGCATTGTTGACGTTTTGGGCCGAGACCCTTTGTCAGGACTAACTGAAAGAAAAGATAGTAAGAGATTTGAAAGTAGGAGGGGGAGGGGGAAACTCGAAATGATAGGCGAAGACAAGAGGGGGAGGCGTGAAGCTGAGAGCTGGAAAGGTGATTGGCAAAAGGGATACAGAGCTGGAGAAGGGAAAGGATCATGGGACAGGAGGCCTAGGGAGAAAGAAAGGGGAAGGGAAGTACCAGAGGGAGATGGACAGCCAGCAAGGAGTGATTGTGAGAGGGGCAGAGAGAGAAAAAAAAGAGGGGGGTAATAAATAAATGAGGGATGGGGTGAGAAAGGGAGGAGTGGCATTAATGGAAGTTAGAGAAATCAATGTTCATGCCATCAGGTTGGAGGCTACCCAGACGGAATATAAGGTGCTGTTCCTCCAACCTGAGTGTGGCTTCATCTTGATAGTAGAGGAGGCCATGGACAGACATATCAGAATGGGAATGGGACATGGAAATAAAATGTGTGGCCACTGGGAGGTCCTGCTTTCTCTGGCAGACAGAGTGTAGGTGTTCAGCGAAACGGTCTCCCAGTCTGCGTTGGGTCTCACCAATGTATAAAAAGCCACACCAGGAGCACCGGACGCAGTATACCACACCAGCTGACTCACAGGTGAAGTGTCGCCTCACCTGGAAGGACTGTCTGGGACCCTAGATGGTGGTGAGGGAGGAAGTGTAAGGGCAGGTGTAGCACTTGTTCCGCTTACAAGGATAAGTGCCAGGAGGGAGATCGGTGGGAAGGGATGGGGGGGACAAATGGACAAGGGAGTTGTATAGGGAGTGATCCCTGTGGAAGGCAGAAAGAGGCAGGGAGGGAAAGATGTGCTTGGTAGTGGGATCCCGTTGGAGGTGGCAGAAGTTACAGAGAATTATATGATGATGAAGGGTATTGGTCTGTTTATTTCCCTTCATAGGTGCTGCCTGACGTGCTGATTTCCTCCAGCATTTTGTGTGTGTTGCAAGAGATGGCAGGCAATGCATCAGGAATGAAGATGAAAGCCAAGAGTAGACACAGAGAAGCAGCAGGAAAGTGTGAGAGGAATGTCCTTAGGCAGCACCAGCAGCTCACTAAACACACTAAACACTCTTTGACTAAACACACTGCACAATTAGAGTGCCCTTGCAGGCTGTGAGCTGCTTCACACTCCATTCGTTACCACCTCCACTGTACATCAAGGAACAGCTGAAAGAGCCCAGGTAATCTTGGTTTGCCTCTTTGCGAATCCATCATCAGCAAATTAACACCTTTCCCCTCAAATGGACAAGTTCACAATTTTCCATATTACGTTCCCTTTGCCAGAGCTTTGGCATTTCTTTATAGCTCTAGGTAATTTCCCCTGCCCTCTTCACCGTCTGTTCTCACTTGTTTCTATGTTGTCAAAAAATTCATCAACTGGATGAAAGATACTGTGCCTTTATCCAGGTAATTCATACAGATTCTAAAATGTTAAGAATTCAACACTGATCACTGTTGAAAAACACTTGTTACATTTCACCCACCAGAAAAAGAGCTATTTATGCCTGCTGTTTGCCTGTTAACCAGCCATTTTTCATCTAGATCAAGATATTTCCCCCAACATCACGGGTGTTCATATTTCACAATAGCCTTTGATGCAACAATAGATGGCAAGTGGAAATCCAAGGACTGTACTTCTGCCCTGTGATCTCAAAGAGCATTAGACCCACTGGAGGGGCCAAATGGCCTCTGCCTATTCTTATGGTTAGTTTCAAGATTACCAGCATTGTTGAGTTTATCAGCTTGTTCTCAGGAGTAGGTTAAGCAGAGATATGGTTCCATGGGCCAGTAATGAAGACAATAATAGAATCACAAGTGAGAATTTAAGTGTTAGAGAGACCTTGGGAGAGGAGGTTATTTCCATCATTGGTGGATACAGAACTGTGGCAAAGAATCACAATGTAATGTACAAGGAGCTCAATGTTACCAGAGATGAAAATAGTCTTCTAATAATGTCATGAAGCGGGAGTTAATCACCAGTGACTGATGATTGGCTCAATCACTTAACTAATTTATTGAAATGAATGCCATCCTTGTGTTGAACTGACCCAAATAGACAGGATTTCAAAATAAATGACATCTCTGCAAAATCAGTGAGGGAGTGAGCTGTGCTGGGGAAGGAAACAAAATCCAGTAAGGAGTGTGTTTCTGAGAGGGGTCCTGGTGAACTGCTGGGGTCGGTTTGCCTTCTCCCAGTCAGATTGCATGGTATCACTCACATTTACCGATCAAAATCACAACAGAAGGACACACTCGGGGAGAGTTAATGGAGGACATCCTACAGAAATGAGGGACATTGCCTGTGGCAGAGCAAAGGATACAATAAAGGCAGGACCCTAGGAGCATTGATGTGCAGAGGGATCTTGGGATGATAGTCCATCGATCCCTGAAGTTAACAACACAAGTGAATAGGGCGGTATAGAAGATGTATGGCATATTTGCCTTCGCCAGTAGCGCAGTCTCTATAAAAGTCAAGTTTGCATGTTCCAGCTATATAAAACTTCAGGCCATATTTGCAGCATTCTGGACCAGTTCAGGTCACCCCATTAGAGGAGGGGTACAGAGGCTTTGGAAGGGGTGTTTACTAACCTCTCACACGAATTGAAGAGTATCAGTGATAAGGAGAGGTTGGACCATCTTAGGTTGCTTTTTCTGAGAGGAGACCTGAATAAGGTTTATAAAATTATGAAAAGCACAGACAGGGTAGGTCATCAGAGTGCTTTCCCCAGGGTGGAAATGTCAACTAGTTGAGGGCAAAGGTTTAAGCTAAGAGGGGGAAAGTTTAAAGGAGAATTATTTTTACAGAGAGTGATATGTGTCTGAAACAGGTTACCCAGGAGATGGTAGTTGATGGGGTAACAAAGTTTAAGAGGCATCTAGACCATAAGACCATAAGACAAAGGAGCAGAAGTCGGCCATTCATCCCATTGAGTCTGCTCCGTCATTTCATCATGAGCTGATCTAATCTCCCCTTTAGTCCCATTCCCCCGCCTTCTCACCATAACCTTTGATGCCCTGACTACTCAGATACCTATCAATCTCTGCCTTAAATACACCCAATGACTTGGCCTCTACTGCCACCCGTGGCAACAAATTCCATAGATTCACCACCCTCTGGCTAAAAAACTTTTTTCGCATCTCTATTCTGAATGGGCACCCTGCAATCCTCAAGTCATGTCCTCTTGTACTATACTCCCCCACCATGGGAAACAACTTTGCCACATCCACTCTGTCCATGCCTTTCAACATTCAAAATGTTTCTATGAGGTCCCCCCTCATTCTTCTAAACTCCAAGGAATACAGTCCAAGAGCGGTCAAACGTTCCTCATATATTAACCCTCTCATTCCCGGAATCATTCCAGTGAATCTTTTCTAACCCTCTCCAATGTCAGCACATACTTTCTTAAATAAGGAGCCCAAAACTGCACACAGTATTCCAAGTGAGGTCTTCCCAGTGCCTTATAGAGCCTCAACATCACATCCCTGCTCCTATACTCTATTCCTCTAGAAATGAATGCCAACATTGCATTCGCCTTCTTCACCACCGACTCAACCTGGAGGTTAACCTTAAGGGTATCCTGCACAAGGACTCCCAAGTCCCGTTGCATCTCAGAACGTTGAATTCTCTCCCCATTTAAATAATAGTCTGCCCGTTTATTTCTTCTACCAAAGTGCATGACCCTACACTTTTCGACATTGTAATTCATTTACCACTTCTTTACCCATTACCCCAATCTATCTATCCAAGTCTCTCTGCAGACTCTCTGTTTCCTCAGCACTATAGGCCCCTCCACCTATCTTTGTATCATCAGCAAACTTAGCCACAAAGCCAATTATCTATTCCATAATCCAAATCGTTGATATACAAAGTAAAAAGAAGCGGCCCCAACACGGACCCCTGTGGAACACCACTGGTAACTGGCAGCCAACCAGAATGGGATCCATTTATTCCCACTCTCTGTTTCCTGCCAATCAACCAACGCTCTATCCACATATGTAACTCTCCAGACAGACAGACACACGTACAGGCAGGGAACAGAGGGATACGAACATTGTGTTGGCGGATGGGATTATTTAGATTAGTCACGATCAGCCGGCAGGTCCTCTTCTTGTGCTGTATTGTTCTGTTAAGTATAGCCCAGTGAGGGTCCATGGTGTGGGGGACTGTACCCCACTGGGAGTCAGTATATGTGGGATTATTCCCCAGTGAGAGTTAGTGTATGTGGGGGACCCCATCCTCCAGTGAAAAATAGTGCCCCCAATGAGGGTCAATGCAGAGGACTGTACTCTACTGGCAGCCAAGTCAGTGTCTGTGTGATTGAACCCAGTGACACTCAGTGTGTGTGCAGCACCTGTCCCCCAGAGTGGGTCAGTGTGAGTGGTATATGTCCACAATGAGGATCAGCATGGGTGGGACTGTACCCCAGTGAGGGTCAGCATGTGTGGGACTGTACCCCAGTAATGGTCAGCATGGGTGGGACTGTACCCCAGTAAGGGTCTGTGTGGGTGGAACTGTACCCCATTGAGGGCCTGCATGGGTGGGACTGTATCTCTGGTAAGGGTCAGCATGTGGGGGAACTGTACCCCAGTGACGATCAGTGTGTGTGGGACTGCATCCCAGGGATGACTTAAACCATTGACCTTGATTCTCTCGTCATGTCTTCTGCTTGATTCATCCAGAATTGCCAGACTTTTGCCTGTAGTTGCAACTTCCTGAGATGCGGAACAAAGACTGTGCTTCTGAGCTGATGACTTAGTACCTGATGACCATGCACTTTCAATGAGATTCTAGTAGTATTTCACCAAACTTATACAGACTTCATGAGATACTGTATCTATGACCATGTTATTCCCAGTCCTTCGGCATCTTTGATCATAATTTGTAATGCTTGAACTATTTCCGAACTATTGGTAATTTGCTCTACAAAGTTCTATGAGCTCACAATGATTGTGTACAATTTATGTTATTCCCTAACACAATAAAATGGATTTCTGACCTCACAAACTACATCATTATGACCTTTCACCTTATTGTCTACCCACATTGCACTTTCTCTGTAGATATTCTGCATTCTGTTATTGTCTTACCTTGTCCTACCCCAGTGGACTGTGTAATGAATTAATCTGTATGAACAGTATGCAAGCTTGTATATGTGGCAATAATAAACCAACTCCACATCCATTTCTCTAAATTACAGTATGTTGTGTCTCATGGATGTTGTTCATATAATGTTATGTGCCTGTGATGTTACTGCAGGCCAGTTTTTATTGCACCTGTGCATACACGTACATAAGTAAATGGCAGTAATCTGACTTTGAGCTTTGATTGATTCTTGGTTGTGAGCACAGAGTGGGAGATTTGTGATGACAATTCAAACCACAATGAATCACTCTGACGCACAGTGAAGCCACTTATAGTTTCCAGTTACTTTCTGCACCTGAAGTAGTAGTGAAAACTGACATTTTCAGTAGGAATGGACAATGTCCATTCAGAACTTTGTGGTATTTTTCATAATATGCAAGGAACCTCAACTATAATCACCAACTCCCAAGATTATATAGCTCCAGTTACTTAGGAGATCCTCTTAACTGTTTCATTTATAGCAGTGATCACTTCATATCTAAAACACTGGACTTCTGCATAAATGTGACCTGATAGAGGTGTATAAGATGATGAGAGGCATTGATCATGTGGATAGTCAGAGGCTTTTTCCCAGGGCTGAAATGGTTGCCACAAGAGGACACAGAGGAGATGTCAGGGGTAAGTTTTTTTACTCAGAGAGTCGTGAGTGCGTGGAATGAGCTGCTGGCAAAGGTGGCGGAGGCGGATACGATAGGATCTTTTAAGACACTTTTGGATAGGTACATGGAGCTTAGAAAAATAGAGGGCAATGGGTAAGCCTGGTAATTTCTAGGGTAAGGACATGTTCGGCACAACCTTGTGGTCTGAAGGACTTGTATTGTGCTGTAGGGTTTCTATGTTTTGATATTTCTAAAGGGAGTAAAAAAACAGAAATGGAGAGAAACAGACAGACCAAGAATGAGAAATTTTGGTCCATAAATACCTTTAATAACTATGTGTGAATCACAATCAGACTTATTATTGCTGATTTTTTTGTGAAGAAGTTTGTTGTTTTGTGGCAAAGATGTATAATTGCCATAAATTGTAAAATAAGCATGCAGTGCAAAAAATAAAGGAACTATCAGATAGTGTTCATAGTTTCATGGACTGTTCAGAAACCTGATATTGAAGGAGAAGAAGCTTTTCGTAAATCATGAAGTGTGTGTGTCTTCAGGCTCCTGGACCGCCTCCATCATGGTAGTAACGAGAAGGGCGCATGTCTCAGATGGGGAGGGTTCTTAGCAATGCCTTCATGAGGCTCCATCTCTTCAGGATGTATTTGATGGCAGGTAAGGTTGTGCCCATGATGGAGTTGGCTAAGACTGCAATCATCTTGCATTGGAGCTCCACTGTGCATCGGTAGAGATTTGCAAGGGTTATTGATAATATATCTTAAACACTCCTTAAACTTCTAACAAAGTAGAGCTACTGGAATGCCTTATTCATGATTGCATCTATGTGTTGGGTCCAAGAAAGAGCCTCTTTAAGCCATGTGTTGTGACCTTAACAGATTGACTTTTAGCCACGGTTGCCTTTAAGTGTTGTATACCTTCAATAATGGACGTCTGGTTAGAAGCTTTCACCCTGTTGTTTGTCTTCTGAAATTCCAGCAGAAAAATACAGGATGTTGCACTGGGGGTGAAGATGGAAAATTTCTGCTGAGCAATTGAGAAGGAAACAAGTAAACACGAGCAGAAAGAGAACGTGCTTCTCTCATCATGATGCTAATAATGACAGGTGGTGGACAAGGTGGATATGTTAGTGAACTGGTGAACTGGTATGTTTCAGAGGCTGCAGGGTTTGCTTTCTGCATGGAACAGCTGAGTCTGTCCCTGAGACCGAATAATGTCCGGGGGTAGGACACAGAAGAAAGCAACGTGGCCACGCAGGAAGAGGAAAACAAATGACATAACTCTCATTAATATATTAACGTGACAAGTCAGAGATGGTATCTCCTTTACAGATGAAATGAGAGTTTTGATGAGAGGTTTAAAGCCAGCACCTTTAGAGATCTTCGTGAGTAGCATATCTTGACGAGTGAAGCCAGGAAGCAGAAGGGGCAGCGTTGTCAAGTTAAAGGTGCAGATTGAAGGATGCAACAATTAGACCATAAATTGTTTATTATATCAGTAGCTGTGAGAATTTAAGCAACTCAGAGGATGTGACATTCAAGGAAGCCTACATAATTGTCATGGCTATGGAAAGGCAATGAAAATTGTGAAACAGACTCACTCAGGCCACCTAAGCTTAAGGCACAGGTAGGGTAAGGCCACAGTAAGGGTGACAACGCATGTGTTCCTTCTTGGTGGCCCACTCATATGAAAGGCAACTTCAGCAGTGTTACAGTGTTGTAGGGAAATCTTGGATGATAGCTCTTCACAGTCAGAGTCAGAATCAGACATATTGTGAAGCTTATTTTGCAACAATAGTACAATGCAAGGCATGAAAATTACTGTAAATTGCAAAACTAAATAAATAGTATAACAGAGTGGGAGAAACTGGGAGGCCATCACAAAATGAAAAGGGAAAGGGAAAGATGCAGTGCTTACCCAGACACATCAGGCTTAGCTGCCCTGGTGTGATGACCAGCCCCACTGATCAGTTTGAGTATAAGATTGAGATGTTGATCTTCCTTTGTCTCAGTGATGGAAAAATGCACAGTTCTCAGTTGCAAGCAGTTTAGAGTAAGACTCTGTGACTTTTTTTTTGATGATGCAAAATAGACGGCTGGTCAGATTGCTGGGACAATGGCTGCATCATGGAGGGTGCAAGGTGAAGAAGCACAATGCAGGGTTTAACAGTGAGGCTATTTCAATCTATTTGAATGGTGCTGCCATGATAGAAAATTGTGGATCTGGGCAAAAGGACATGGTGTCCTTGAGACCAGTTATTCACAGAGCTGTCTAAATGGCCTAGCCAAGCAGATGGAGACAGGAACATTCTGTTGCTCTGGAAATGATTTAGGAGTTCAGAATCAGGGATACATACTGAAGAGTTTGTAAGCTGAGCAGCCAGAATCAGGGATACATACTGAAGAGTTTGTAAGCTGAGCAGCCAACAAGGTGAGCACAGGCTCAGTGCACTCTATACAAGACATGGCTGGAGAAGCTCAGAACCATGATATTGATTCATATCCACTGGACAAAACTGAGAGAAAGCTCAGAGGAGATGACTGCCTGGCTTCAAAATGGACAGCCAGAGAAAAGGTAATGTCTTGTGTTGTGATCTTGTCTTGTGATCTTGTAACAGCCAGAAGGATTGTCGCCATGTGAGAACATGTGCAGGGAGGCAAGACAAGGAGAAACACTGAGAAAAAAATCGTCAGACATTGCTGTTACTAGGCTTTTTAAATTCAATGGTTATAACCGATATTTAGATCTCATGCTATATTCAGTCAAAGTAACACTTGTATTGCAAATGAGGTTAAACAGGTTGGAGAGGTCACTCTTGGTTGGTCAACACCAGAGAGATGCATAACTTGGTTTATATTTTAAACATGTAGCTTGATACATAATAAAATGATAAAATGGGTAAATTTATACTTAATTAAATTTATAGTTGTGGACCTTGTATATATTTATTTTAGTAAATAATTAGCTACCTGCATATCTTAAACTGGAAGTGAGTAGTCATGAATAATTTAGGTGATGTAGATAGTTGCATTGTTTTGTGCCATTATTCATTCAATGGGCAAAAATCTGCAAAACAATGTGTTCAAAGTTTAAAATAAATTTATTATCAAAGTACATATAATCACCATATACAACCCCGAGATTCATTTACTTGTGGGCGTACTCAATGGATCTATAGAATAATAACCATAACAGAATCAAAAGACCATTACAGAAGGACCACCCAACTAGAGCATTCAACCTGAGTGCTGAAGACAACAGTTCAAATAAAAAAGAAGAAATAATAATAATAAATAAATAAACAATAAATGTCAAGAACATGAGATGAAGAGTCCTTGACAGTGAGTCCATTGGTACTGGGAACATTTCAATGCTGGGGCAAGTGAAGTTGAGTGAAGCTATCCTCTTTGATTCAAGAGCCTGATGGTTGAGGGACAGTAACTGTTCCTGAATCTGATGGTGTGAGTCCTGAAGCACCCATACCTATGGAGTTTGTCCATATCCACTTCTACTGCCACGATGAGGCCACTCTCAGGTTGAAGGAGCAACACCACATATGCCATTTGGATAGTCTCCAACCTGATGGCATGAACACTGATATCTCTAACTTCTGGTAAATTTTCCCTTACCCTCTTCTTCCATTCCCCAACCTGGCTGCCCTCTTACCTCTTCTCCTCTCCTCACCTACTTATCACCTCCCCCTGGTGCCCCTCCTCCTTCCCTTTCTCCCATGGTCCACTGTCCTCTCCAATCAAATTCTGTTTTCTTCAGCCTTTTACCTTTATAACCTATCACTTCGAGGTTCTCACTTGACCCCTCCCCCACCCACCTATCTTCCCAATAACCAGGCTCCACCTATCAGCTTCCAGCTTGTCCATCCCCACCTCACCCTATCATCTTCTTCTGGCTTCTTCACGCTTCCTTTCCAGTCATGCTGAAGGGTCTTGGCCCATTTGTTGATTCTTTATCCCTCTCTGGAGCAGCTGCTTGACCTGCTGATTTCCTCCAGCATTGTGTGTGTGTTACTCTAGATCTCCAGCCGCTGTGGAATCTCATGTGCTCATACTAAATTTATCATGTGATATAACTCTTGAGTTATTGTTGTATTCGGGCATTTATTTTTTTATTCATTAATGGGATGTGGGTGTCACCAGCTAAGCCAGCATGTATTGCTCGTCCCTAGTTGCCCTTGTGAAGGTGGTGATGAGCTGCCTTCGTGAACCACTGCAGTCCCTGATGTACACCCACAGTGCTGTCATTGCTGGTCATTGAGTGTTACCCAAGTTCAATAAGGAATATTTGGACTGATATTCTAACCTTGTTATTTGTTTCATCTAAAAGCAGTATGGAAAAAAATTCTGGGTGCTAGAGAATGAGAAACATTGACATGGTGAAGAAAGAAATATAAAGATGAGAATATATTTAGGGCAGGTAAACTGACAGAAGGAGAGAGAAGAAGAGACAGGGATAATGAAATGGGCTCTGATCTGTCTGGATACACGGTGCATTGATTAGATGGGAAAATCACTCCTTGTGTAATTTCCTGACATTGATTGGCCTTTGCTGTTGTCAGGCATCTCTGAGAGATGGGGCTTGTCTCAGCAAGTCCAGGCAAAAACTAACAAACCCAGTTACTTACAGTCAAGATGTTGGATCAAACCAAAAGGATACAGCTAATATTGAAATTTCAATGCCTAGAGCGTATTTAAATTTCTAAAAGGCAAAAGTTCTTAAATTTTGCATTTTGTGATATACAGTAACTGCTGAAGGAAGCAAAGGAATAGTTGCATTGTAGCTATGTTACTGGACTAACCAGAAGTCAGGACTATTGACCTGGAGATAACAGTCTGAGACCGGTATGGTAAAAGGGAATTTAAGTTAATTAAATAAAATTCCAATGAATAGCTGATGTCAATAACATCCTGTTGTCAATAATGTCTTTCAGGGAAGTGAGTCTGCCCTGGTCTTTATCTTGTCTGACATGTGTGATTCCAGATTAAGAAAACACCATTGAATGCCTCCTACAATGGCCGCCAGGCCAATCAGCCATTCAGCGGTTGATGGGGGCCGGACCGTAAATCATAGCATTGTCTTTGATATTCAAACTCCAGGGATGGATCAAAATGTAGAATTTAGAATAAACAATAACCAGTATCCAGGAGCTATATCTTGGCAGGGGAGGGGTTAATTTTAAGTTAACTTTGACTATCCTTATGAAGTAGTTTCCTTGACAGTTCAGGCAAGGATAATTAATTCATCTATTCCCTGGTCTGCAGACTCAAATTTATTGCTGCTTTAATGAGGATGCCCTAACTATCAGCAGTCTTTGACTTAATTAATTCTGAATACAACCACAGGCACCAAGGCCAATTAGATCTCACTGAGAAATTTGTTCAATTACAAATGTGCACCATTACAGCTGTAGGATTCTTTCAAAGGTAAAACCAGCTGAAACTGTCATTGAAATATATTTGATGCTTTGGGTCTAAGGCTTGTCTCAATATTAGCATCCTTGATTGTGTAGCTCTAGCTTCAAACCATGTGTACTGGAAGGAGACGAACTATACTGAAACATCAATGTAGAACTGCCTCAGAAACACTGTCCTTTGACCAAGAAGATAAACCAATCTTTTTCCAGACTTCTTGGTTCCACATTAATAAACTCACGGCAGCTTTTAAAATCGAGTCATAGGAGACTGCTGATGCTGTAATCAAAGCAAAAAGCAAATTACCAAGAGAGTGGTCCTGTGGAACGCAGAAGAGAGTGAGAAGGATAGGATGTGGCTTGTGGGGGATATTGTTGCAGCTGGTGCAATTGATGGATGTGGAGGCTAGCAGGGTGAAAGGTGAGGACAAATGGTATTCTATCTCTGTTCTGCCTGGAGGGTGAGAGCAGAAGTTCAAGAAACAGGAAATGTTAGGGAGAAACATGCAAAAAATGCTGAGGGACTCAGAAAGCCAGGAGGATCTATGGAGGGGAACAAACAGTCAATAGCTGGGCTGAGGCCCTTTATCAGACTCAAATCTCAGCCTGAAATGTTGACTGTTTATTCCTTCCAAAGATGCTGTCTGACTTGCTGAGTTCCTCCAGTGTTTTGTTAGTGTTGCTCAAGATTTCCAGCAGCTGTGGAATCTCTTTTGTTTAAAACTTGAGGCCTCCATCACCTGCTTTAAAAGGGAAGCCACTTTTCCTCAAAATGGAGGACATCTTGAGAGCAGATGAGACAATGAGGGAGAAACTGAGAGGTGAATGATGGCATCTTAACAAGAGACCAGTAGAAGGAGATGTAGTCTGGGTAGCTGTGGGAGTCAATGGGTGGACTGATCTCTACCTTTAGCCAAATGGCAGTAGGCAGTCACCTACTCATACCCAAAGACCATGACCCCACCAATGAACACCATCTAATAAATGATAGTGGGTGGTCTACAGGAAGCAGCATTAATGCTGTTATTGATGCAATGGAAAAGAAATTGGGGAGGGGTAGCAGAGAAGGTCTGGAATACTTAGCCTTGAAAAGACATGCATAACTAAGGCCCATGCAAGTGCCCATGGCTACATCTTTGATTTGTAGACAAGAGTCTGAAGAGAAGTTGTTCAAAGGAAGAACAAGTTTAACGAGGTGGATGAGACTGTTAATGGAGGGGAACCGGTTAGATTTTTTTGCAAAATGAAACCGAAAGCTTTAAGAATTTCCTGACTGAGGTGTAAAGAGACTGGACATCATTTCTCAAGAGGACAGTGAAGGCTGTCATCTTCATCAGAAGTTGGAGTGTCCATGATACGGGGGAAAGGTACTGGACAAGGAGAGGCATGATGGAGTTACGGTATGAGGAGATAGATGGAGATGTAGGTATCTGCAGATCCTGGAACTGCAGACAAACAAGCAAACAGCTGAGGGAAATCAGCGGGTCAGGCAGCATCTTTCCAGGCGAAGGGTTCCAACACAAAACGGAATCTGTCCATTTCCTTCCACAGACGCAGCCTGGACCCACTGAGTTCCTCCAGCAGTTTGTTTTGTGCTTTGAGGAGATCAGCTCAGTGGGGCGGGAGCAAGAAGAAACAATGGGCCTACCAGGTCAGTCCTGTTTCTGGATCTTGGGTAAGAGATAGAAGTGGGAAATGCGGGGGTAGGAAAATTTCAGGTTGGCGATCTCCTGTGATGAGATCTATGACAGTCTGGGAGATAGTAGCCTAGTGTTCATTGGTGGGATCATGGTCCAGAGATCGGTATGAGGAAGTGCCTGATTGCTGCCATTTGGCCAGAGAAATAGATATTTTCACCGGGCACAATGATACAACGCTTCTCTGCAGCTTTGATGACTAGCTTGGGACTGATGCAAAGTGAGTGGAGTGCTGCATTTTTTTTAAATGTCCCAAGCAATCTATCAAGCAACACTTTCACAATCAGATTATCTTGTCACTCATTTCATTCCTCTTTTTGTGATCTTGCTGTGCACTAATTGGTATCCAGCTGGAAAAGGGCAGTGAACTGATTTCTTTAACAGCTATTCAAAATCACACAAGCTTTCTTTCTCTGTCTGAAATGGTCTGAATACATTAGATCTCCCAGACTGCACCTTCGAAATTGAACAACTAGGAGGGAAAATTGGACAGTTTTCCTCTCAATAATTCACTCGTACTTGGGTATCTTAAGCCACAATGTACTCTGCAGTGATGTCTGCTGAACCATTCAACATATTTCTGGATGGTCCAATTGCCGGACTGGAAATACTTTAAATAATTTTCTCCTCAGTCAGAAGTTGGCAGCTTTTAGAGTCATAGAGTTATATAGGCTTATAGCAGAGAACCTGGACCTACATCCCACCTTGTCCATGCTAACCTGCAAGCCCCATTTCCCAGCACTTGCTCTGTCATCTTCTTTCCCTTGGTAATTCAAGCACTATAAGATTAACTACTCCACTACCATGGTTTTAACCAACCCCTGAATAAAAACAACTTTGCCTCAGATTCTACTCCATTTTTAATCTATGTCCTCTTGTTTTAGATGCCTCTGTCAGAGGGGAACATTTCTCACTATCAACCCTATCTTTGCCTCTTTTGTCTGCCTTTGCCAGATTCCACCTCAACCTCCTCTACTCCAAGGAACACAAAGGCCAAACTATCCAATTGCTCATCATAACGGAAAGAAGTCCATCCCTGACAACATCATGGTGAATCTCCTCTGCACCCTTTCCATCGCAATCATGTTCTTCCTATAATGTGTGGACCAGAAATGCAGACTGTCACCTAACCAATATTTTAAAAAGTTATACTATGACCTCTGCATTGTTATCTTCTATGCCCAGGATAATAAAGGCAAACATCCTGTACACCTTCTTCACTACGTTATCTACCTTTTAGTTACCTATGGATTTGCTCACCAAAGTCCCTCTGTTCCTTAATCTCCCCAGGACCTGCCAATTTAACCCCTACCCTTATTAGAACTTACAAATACCACCTACAAATTCACCTACCATCCAGCTTGATAAATCCTGTTATATTCCATGGGCTCTATCCTTCTAAATGAGAAATCCTCAATCACCTTACACAATTCCAGGTAAACTGTAGCAATCAAACTGCAAAGATATGTTTATTTGGTTACACCAAAACACCCCATCAGTCAGACAGGATTTCTTGCTAATAATCCACATTATCCCTGATCAAGCTCTGCCTTTCCAAATAAACATTAATGCTGTCCTTCAGATTTTTCCAATAACTTCCTCACACGGCTGTTAAACTCACTAGCTTATCCCTGCTGTCCTTCTCAAATAGTTTCTGACAAGTACCTGCAGCTGTAAGCAATGAGAGTTTTCCAGTTTGACTTCGCACATTTGCCCTTTCCTGGTAGGTTGCCTCCCATTCCACTGTAGCTACATGGATCAGTTTTGTTCTCTCATTCCCGCCTTGTCCAAGAGTGTGTAGGCATGGTATTCAATAATGAGAGCCATTGAATTCCAGCCCACAGATGAGATATGCAGAGAAGTCTGATAAAAATCAGGAGTTGAATCCCTAACTCTGACACATGGCTCCCCACCAACTGACTTCATTTAAGGTTAAGCCCCAATGCCCCCAACCAGTGAAACCTTTGAACAGATTCAACTTTAGTTTAAGAAGGAAAGCTAAAAATAAAGAGGTATACTTTCTTTTTCTAAGGGACTTCCTGGTTGAGTTTCTCGTTAAAATTGGTGTCAATTTGTTTCACTACACAGTTAATTGTTCATCCTTCCTGCATGACCAGAATAATCACAGCTCCTCCAGGGATAGTGATTTCCCTCCACTCAGCTCCTTTGTATGAAAAACCTACATATGCACTCAGTTAACACAAAAAGCACTTTCTGATAAAACTCAGTTGTCTTGAGATTCAATGTGTCGTATGATGTAAGCGATCCTGGTCTTTGACAATGATTGTTCTTTGCAAATTTTTCTATGCAAGTGGTTTGCCATCGCCTTCTTCTAGACGGTGTCTTTACAAGATGGGTGACCTTAGCCATTATCAATACTATTCAGAGATTGCCTGGCACCAGTGGTCGCATAACCAGGGCCTGTGATATGTTGCGTGTGGTGCGCCCGATGTGGCCTCCTATATATTGGTGAGACCTGACGCAGACTAGGAGACCGTTTCGCTGAACACCTACACTCTTTTCCCTAGAGAAAGCAGGATCTCTCAGTGGCCACACATTTTAATTCCACGTTCCATTCCCATTCTGATATGTAAATCCATGGCCTCTTCTACTGTCAAGATGAAATCACACACTCAGGTTGGAGGAACAACACCTTATCTTCCACCTGGGGAGCCTCCAACCTGATGGCATGAACATTGATTTCCCTATCTTCCATTAATGACCCTCTTCCCCTTCTTATCCCATCCCTTATTTACTTATTTGTTTGTTTGTTTATTTGTTTATTATTTTTTCCTTTTTTTTCTTTTCTCTCTTTTTTCTCTCTCTGTCCCTCTCACAATCACTCCTTGCGGGCTCTCCATCTCCCTCTGGTGCTCCCCTCCGCCTTTCTTTCTCCCTAGGCCTCCCATCCCATGATCCTCTCCTTTCTCCAGCTGTGTATCCCTTTTGCCAATCAACTTTCCAGCTCAGCTTCATCCCTCCCCCTCCTGTCTTCTCCTATCATTTCGAATCTCCACCTCCCCCTCCCACTTTCAAATCAAATCTCTTATTATCTCTTCTTTCAGTTAGTCCTGATGAAGGGTCTCGTCCGGAAATGTCAACTGTACTTCTTCCTATAGATGCTGCCTGGCCTGCTGCATTGTGTGTGTTGCTTGAATTTCCAGCATCTGCAGATTTCCTTGTGTCTGTGATATGCACCATCTTCCACCACCTTCTCCCATGGCTTCACGTGACCCTGATCTCGGGAAGGCAGGAACTAAGCAGGTACTACACCTTGCCCAAGGGTGGCCAGCAGGCCAGCAGAGAGAAGGAGTGCCTTATAACTCCTTTGGTAGAGACATATCTCACCCCACCACCCAAATCGCATTCAGCACCACGTGTTTGAAAATCAATCTAACCCATTGTAAATGGTATCTGCTCTCATTCAGGTCTCATCATGACAACCACGGAATTCAGAGATGCATAGAGTTGTACAGTACAGAATCAGGTTCTTTGGCCTACCATGTCTGTGTTAAGCCTATTTGCTCATCTACACAAATTCCATTTTTTGAAATATTTGAAAGACTGAGGAATTGAATATTACAGGGAAATGGCACAGAAGAGGAGTTGAGGTCAGTATTGATCAGCCATGACTATATTGAAAAGAGGGACAACCTGGAGGGGTAAGTGGCTTGGTCCTGCTCTTATTTTCCTGCATGAGAACTGTATCCTTCAATCCCTTACTGATACAAGTCTATCTCAAAATGCTTCCTAAATGTAGTCATTGTATCAAATTTCAAACCTCCTTCCTTTAAAACTCCTTCCTCTCACCTTAAACCTGAGCCCTCTTATTCTTGATGGCATCACAACAGGAAAAGGTTTTGGCCCTATTGACACCTCTTATAATGTTATAGATCTCCACTGGGTCACCCTTCAAACTCCTTTGCTCTCATTATCTGCAACTTCTCTGCTTTCCACAACAGTGATGTGACGGATGTTGTCCATCCCTTAGCATCATTCCCCTCAGACCATTACTCAAATTTAATGCGTGGTCAAGAAGGAGAGCCCTCATTGTGGGCTACTCCTAGACCAGCAGGTTTGGACTCCGTAGTCATGACCCGGAGTCAAGATACATGACTAGGGAGCTGGTCAGTTCAAACTGAGGCATGTCGAACCTCTTCTCCCAGCAGGTAATGAATCACTGAAATTCTCTGATGTCAAGGTTGGTGGATGTCAATCTTTCGATATATTTGAAGTGGAGTTGGATAAATATTTGAAAGATCAAGGAACTGAGGATTATGTGAAAATGGCACAGAAGAGGAGTTGACCCCTTCATTTATCAGCCATGATCATATTGAATTGTAGGGACTGGGCTAAAGGGCAGAGTGACATAATCTTGCTCCTGATTACTTGTGTCCTTGGGAATTACTTACCTACTTCCAGGGTGCCTTAGCATACTTCACACTGCATCTCCCACCAATCCCCATCCACAACAGTTCCCTCAGTCCACCACTAATGCATAGTAGCAGCAGTCTGCACCATCTCTTTTGACAGCAACTTCCAAACATACGACGTCTGCCAGCTAAAAGGTCAAGGGCAGCAAAAGCACAAGGCACTCCATCACTCGGAAGTTGCCCTCCAAGCCCCACATCATCTTGACTTGGAAATATATCACAGCTCCTTCAATGTCCTGTAGCACTGAGGGAATACCCACACCTCAAGGAAGGCAGCTCAGCACCACTTTCTCAAGTGCAACTATAGATGGCCAATTAAAAGTCA
This sequence comes from Hypanus sabinus, assembly GCF_030144855.1. Classification (NCBI taxonomy): domain Eukaryota; kingdom Metazoa; phylum Chordata; class Chondrichthyes; order Myliobatiformes; family Dasyatidae; genus Hypanus; species Hypanus sabinus. The sequence continues at coordinate 31,417,702 of NC_082726.1, read as the reverse complement.
GTTCAGACTCCAAAGTTCACTTCCTTTGAATGAATTAAAAAAAAACAACTCTTGATCTTCTAGAGTCCTCAACCCCAGATCCACAGCCTTCACTGCTGCTACCCTTTTCCCTGCTGCACAATCATAAACTGCACCGTGCAAATTGACTTTCACCCCTGTTCACCCCCTTCCCTTTCACTGACTTCAATCACCTAAGCAACTCAATGCCACCCTGCACACTGCTTCCTGATGCAACTCAACAACCAAGGCCAGGGTGGCACTCCCCTACAGCCGACTCCATTTGGTGATACTCCCACAAGATACTCCCACATTGATGCTGCTCCAGAATGCCTTCTAATTCCTCAAAGTGGGAATTGTTTGGCCAGGCCAGTGTCTGTTTAGATTTTGCAATGTTGTTCATGCTTACTTTCATTCCTGATTCTGTAAGCTTATTCCATTGATATAACAATTTCAACTGCTCTTTTAAATGTAAGTTGTGCTTCAGTTATGAACTGTTTGAAATGAATTCCTGTAAGATTCCACACACTAAACGGTCTGTTAGTGCATCATTAAGCCCATCTCTGAATTGACGGTGCTCAGATAATTTCTTCAACTCAGCCACATAAACTGAAATGGACTCCCTTTCCTTTTGATTCTGCTAATGAAACCTAAAGCTTTCTGCAATTAGCAATGGTTTCTATTCTAAACGTTCCTGTTTACTTTCACAATATCAGCAAAGCTCATTTCAGCTGCTTTGATTGGAACCATCGAATTTCTAAGAAAACTGTCTACTCTTCCACCCAATGCACTCAGCAAAAGTGGTACTCGCTTCTCATTGGCTGTTTTATTTGCTTCAAAGTACTGCTCAATTTGTTCCGTATACAACAGTCAGTATCTATTCTGCAATTGAACACATCTATCTTTACAATGTAGCCAACAATTTCTACTTTTTTTAAGTTATGAGTATTATCATCTGGTACTCACTATTTATGAAATTGTGAATTTATCCGTTTTCTGCCTTTTTTTAATTTGACTGACTCTGTCCCATCCAAAAGAAGTACAAGTAAAATCGAACATCTCGCTGCTCTTCAACAGGTAGTTACTCATCTTGGGCACGTTTTAAAACGTACTCATTTCCACTGCTTTGTTTTGTAAATCTAAAATATAAATCTAGTGAAAAGATAAACAAGGGAGGCTGAGAGATGAGTGTAAAGTTTGTTTTTACTTTTTAGCGAACCTGCACATATGACATGGTAGTGTGATGGCATATGCCATTCACAAACTTTTACTTATAACCAATAATGAATTATTTAAATATAAAGAATGCTTAATTAAATAATATACTTACAATATTATTTGAATATTACTGAAATATTAAATACACAGACCCCCTGACCATAGACCTATGGCCAAAGATCTGAGCTCAGCCCTGAGAGTCACAACCAGGAAGAAAATGGACACTCTTGGATTTTGGCTCAGTCACAGCTGAACTAGAATGTGTTGGGACATTCCCAGTGCTGGTCATTTCACTGTACTCTCACCATTCTCTCACACTCTTCAGGGTTACGGAGCAGCAACTCTCCCCAGAGGCCAATGGCCCTGTAATCCTATACTGAAATACTTCACAGAGGGACTGTTTATGCAGACCTCCAAATAATATAGCATGCTTACCCTTGACCTCTACAATAATGATCAGTTCTTAAACAAAAGTCCTGGGAACCCAAGGGTTTGTGATGTCGAGCTTGGCAGATAGCGAGCTGTCCAGAGGATATTGGAGAGAGATCATTCAGAGCTGTGTTCAGTATTCCTTTAACAGTCTCAGTGCATTTAACTGATCTTTTTAGGCACAACATCAGTTAAAGGCACATCCAGCTGAAAGCCAATTCTTTTTTTAAACACGGTCCTTTCCATCTGGAGAGATTGTTAGAATTGCTGAATGAGACTATTGTTCTCACATGTCCTTGCAGTATTTGGGATGTGAAATATTTCTGTCATTAGAAAACACCCTAAGAAACACGTGAAATATGCAGTGTTGAGGGAAATTATTCAGCCCATGTCTCTAAATCCAATCCAACCTCAACCAGAGCTGCTTGCTGCCCTCTCTCTCTTTCTCCTCCATTTTTTAATACCATTATTTTTGACAGATGGTTCAGTTCAGTCTCAGCATATCTTGGTGGAACACATTCCACTACTATAGTGATCCCCTGTGTGAAATTAAACCTCCTAACTCTGTCTTTCATTTTTCTAATGATAACCCTGAACTCAAAAATCTTTAATTCACATCTGACAATCACTCTGAACAATTACTTAATTTAAAATTTCAAACGCCTCTTTCACTTTGAAAGTACGGGCTCTAAGATTGTTTATCTCACTCTCACCCACACACTCAGGTTGAAATTAATTCAGATTGAGTGTTGGGCCCACCCTGAGTATTATTTTCAGAGATTATTTTCTAAGAAATGTATGGAACAGAAGCAGGGCATTCAGCCTGTTGTGTTCATGCTAGGAAATGACATTGTCCCACCTCTGAGCACATCTACTCAGTGTTGTCCCAGGACCCCCACCAGACAGGACATGCTACTGCCAGCAGGAAGAAGGTATAGGAACCTCGGGACTCACACAATCAGGTATGGGAACAGTTACTACCCCTCAACCAGCAGGCTCTTGAACTTCACTCAACTTGCCCCATCACTGACTTGTTCCCATAACCAATGGCCTCACTTTCAAGGATTGTTCACCTCATGCTCTCGATATTTATTGATTGCTTGTTTGTTTATTTATTTATCTATTAATTAATTAATATGGCCATTTATTCACTTACTTGCTTAATTATTATCATTAGTTCTTCTTTATTTGAGTATTTGCAGAGTTTGGTGTCTTTTGGTCACTGGTTGTCCACCCAGTTTGTGTGGTCTATTGTTGTGGTTATTGGATTTATTGAGTATACCCACAAGAAAATGAATCTAAGTGTTGTATATGGTGACATCCATGTATGTTATAGTACATTTATTTTGAACTTTCGAAGTTTGCTCGAAGCAATCTCATGTTCATTGAGGACAGAAGAGACGCAGATGATAGAATGTGGAACAATGCACAAAACATTGGAGGAAACCAACATGTCAGGCAGATGCTTCACCTGGACACCAGATCCCTTCCACTCTCCTCCATCTGGCAGAGCTCATTCTTACCCTAAACAAGGTATTTCACCAAATGGAGGTGTAGTACTGGGCACTCACATGGATCCCAGCTATGCCTGCCTTTATGTTGGCTACATGGAACAGTCCAAGTTCCAAACTTATCCCAGCATTACTCCCAACTTTTCTTCTATTATGCTAATAACGTCACTGCTGCTGCTTCCTGCATCCATGCTGAGCTCATCAATTTCATCAACTTCACTATCAGCTTCCACTGTCCCTCAAATTCCCTTGGTCAATCTCTAACTCCTCACTCCCCTTCCTTGATCTCTCCATCTCCATCTCAGGAGACAGATTTTTTTTTAAAGTCCAGATGAAGATTCTTGACCCAAAACTTTGACCATCCATTTCCCTCCATTGACCGTTTGAGTTCCTCCAACATTATGTGTGTTGTTGATGTGACCTCATTTTTTCTGTTCACTGTTCAGTAATGTCAGTTGTTCTTGGCTGAGACCAAGTAGAATGTCTGCTGCAGTGTAACATCCAGCTACCACACATAGCCTCGACTCAATGTTGAAGAAAGTTCACTTAATGAGAAACTGAGGAAGTGAAAACACTGGAGCATCTATGAAAACAGCAGAGTGTCAGTGCAAAGTATTAGCTCTTTGTTTAATTTCCCTGTGCCCGGCACATCTGTGGTTGTGATATGGTGGTAAGGATGGAGATAATGGGGGGAGGTTGGTAAAGAGAATGGTTTTGGCATCCCAATGCTTAACTAAATGAAGGGATGAGGAAACATGTGTTGCCTCTACAAGGAAGGTGAATCTGCATCTCCTCTGAAATCATCACAGAGTAGACTGTGTTTGAAGAGGGGTGGACAACAGGCAAGAAATTATCCTTCATGTCCCTGAGGTAACAAATCTCGCTCATGATGGAAAAATTTCCATGGTTTTTATCAAACAGGCAAGAGTGGAAAATATCCATTTGCCCTACTAGTGTGAACAGAGAAGCAGGGTGTTGGATGAGCTTGGTGTGGCAAGAAGTATGCTGGGAAGAGGAGGGGTGCACTGCAGTCAAACCCATGGAAGGCGGCATTCATGATTTTGGTCAGGAAAAGTGGTTTGGTGCCTGGAAAATGTTGGAAATACTCAGCAGGTCTGCAGAGAGAGATTTGGAGCTAACATTCAGGTCAATTTCCTTTTTTTCAGAGCTGGGAAAATTAGCTATTGAACTTGGTGGAGTTTGAGAGAGCACAAATGGTGCTTGTTGAGAGAGTGTGGTGCATGTTTGCAAAAGCAACTTAACTATATGAGACTGTAAATTAAAAATGAGTGGGGGCAGAGAAGAAAGAAATGAAGAACCATTATAACCATCCAATTCTACCCCAAGAACAACGTCTATCTATTCTTCCTCACTTCACCTGCCGTTAAAATTCTACCCCATCCCTTTCTAGCTCTGGCCAATCAGCCGAGGACACTCAGCACACTCCATGCATTTCACGTAGTCTCAGACCCTCCCGTGCATGTTCTAAGTCCAGTTCACCCATCACAACCAGGCTTGCCACCCATTGGGTAGAAACAGGAATTTTAACAGTGAAACATCGTTGGAGTGGAAGACAACAGCAAAACACAGTAAGACTGAGGTGATAAATATAAATTAGCACAGGAACTGGAATGGGAGTGATGTTAGGTTAAATTATCCCTCAGGTTTTCAACAAAGCTTACTGAAACATGAGAAATGGACAAAGCACTAACAAAGGGAGTGGCTTACAACAAACTCTTCTGTATCTTCTGCACTAAAATAAGGAGCCAACAAATGCTGCAGTACTGGTTTTCAACAATTCCCGGGCCATAAATTTGCAATTCACCCAGCACTGGAATATCACGCACAGGGCATGAGGTTGGCACCACAGAAAGAGAGTGTATTAGGTCTGCATGGGACATTTACCAGTTTGAGTGGGGCATTGCAGTGGGGGTAGGCTGGTACATTGCCTATGTTGCTGAGTATGGCAGACAAGCATTATATAGTATTGGACACTGTGTGAAGGGGTTCTTCCAGTCTGATACATATCATCTCAGAAACCTTGCCTTGGCGTCCTCATAAGCTCTCTCTGCTGAGATACGGTTCACAGGACACTCTGTTGCTCCATGTCCCATTGCAGATGTTAAGAAAGCTTATCCAATAAGGCTTCAGGTAAATGTGAGCTCTGTAATAGACCTATTAGGCTGAAGTGTGTGGCTCCCAAAGGAACAGCCTTTACTGACACCACCTTGGCATTTTCCTGCCCTGAGTGGAGTGCCACCTCTTGTGTCAGGTGCCACTGTCACTCATTTCACTCATTTCTCACTTCTTGATTTGCAGGAATTCTTCTCTTTCAAATCATTCCTTCCTAAGGGGACCTGCTGAAGGTATGCATTTTGGGCTGCCAGGTACCAACAGGGGATATATACTGATGCACCATCAATAACTCACTCTGAGATGTGAAGGCGAGATATCGGCTTTTATTGATTGGAAGAAGGAACCAGCAGTGAGTGACCACCATACTACATCCTGGAGACTGAGAGGCCGGGCCCAGGCTAAGATCGCCTTTATACAGGGATCTGTGGGAGGAGCCACAGGAGCAGTCAGCAGGGGGCGTGTCCAGTCAGGCACACATAGTTCACCACATATACTGAGGGGCAGGAACATTCAGACTGTTGAAGTACAGGGAGACTTGAGGTGCAAGTCCATAGCTCCCTAAAAGTGGTGATGCAAGTGGACAGAATAGTGACAAAGGCATTGGATTTTTTTGCCTTCATAGGCTGAGGTGTAAGCATTGGAAAATCATGTTGCAGCCATAAAATAACACTCAGAGTAATGTGTACAGTTCTATTTGCCACAGGCAGGATATGGCAGCTTCATAAAAAGTACAGAAAAGATTCACCAGAATGTTTCTTGGAATGAAGGGATTTACTTATAAGGAGAGACACATAAGCTAGGTTTATTATCAGTGGAACACAGGAGGCTGAGGAATACCTAGCACTCAGGGTAGACAGAGTCTTTTCCCCTGGGAACCTAGAACTACAGGGCACAGATTTGAGGTTTGAGGCCAGGAACTTACAAGCGCTTTGAGAAGTAATATTTTCACTCAGAGGGTGGTGCTATGTGGAACAAGCTGCCAGAGGTAGTATTGAAGGCAGATAAAATGAAAATAGTTAAAAGGCATTTGGACAGGTACTTCGATAGCAAAGCGTCAGGACCCACAGGCAAGGTGGGTTGGTATAGATAGGCATGACAGTTTCCATGGATGAGTAGGGCAGAAGGGTCTTTTTGTGCTTTAGAACTCTGTGATTCAGTGACTAGGCCACCTGGGTTGCAGACAGAAACCCTCATGTGGGTCATCTGTTCAAAGGTTTCTGTAAGAGAACAGTAACAGTCGTCATTCAGACCAATGTAGATGTAAATCTCACCAGAAGCAAGTTTTACATGGGGCATACTTGTTGGCCAATTTTGAGCAGCTAGAAGCCAGAAAAACGCTGCAGAAGGTACTTCAAATTTTCATATTGACTGTCTGAACATTGACTGGTGCCACGGTGCACAAAAAAAATGCTTAGACCCATTTTTGTCAGCATTTCTCCAAATAAATTTCTAGAACCATTTCTTTCAATCACAAATTCAGTTTTTTGACTATTATCGGCATTTTGATATTTGTTTTAATGATAGAGACTTAAGGGCTATTCCTTCATTCAAATCCTGGAATTTCCTCTGCAAAGCAGATGCTGGGAGTAGAGACTGTCGGATGGTTATTAGGCAACTCCCCCATACATGTGACTGCAGAGGAGGGAAATCCATGGCAACAAGCAACCAAGCTGCCAACCAAGTACTTCCAGGCATTGGACAGCGTGTTTGAGAAGCTGCTATAAAATTGTGAGAAAAGCTCAAGATTCGACACTAGATTTTATTGTGTCAGCTGTGGCTCACTGGCTGCCAATTTCATCAAGATCAGAAGGTTGTGGGTTCAAGTCTAACCCCAGACACTTGAGCACAAAAATCCAGCCTGACATTCCAATGCAGTGCCAAGAGAGTGCTGCATTATCAGAGGTGAAGAGTGTCCAAGGCACATCTGTTCTCCCATTGCTGGCAAAATTTCAAAAGCAGTTGAACAGGGAATTGAGGAAGTCAAACAAGAGTATAGGGATTATCCCTGCTATCACAATCAACATTTATTCCTAACCAAGACCATCAATACAGCATAGGCGATTTAACCATTATCACATTGCTGTTCATGGGAGCTTTGCTGTGCTGCTGCCTTTTGACAGCAGTATCACAATGCAAAGGTGCCTCCTTTGCTGGGAATTGCTTTAGGACACCTGAAGATTAGCACATTCCCATAGGAATACAGCTTCTTCAATCTTCTTGTTTTGACTTAACCCTATTGGCAAACACATTGCACAACAAAGGAAGCATGACAAATAAATATATTGGAAAGCCTCGGCAGGGAGAATGCATCTGCAGAGTGAATGTTTCATGTTGCAGACCTCGCTGAAGAAGCATTTCTGACATGCTCTGTTTTTATTGGTTCTGCTTTGTTCTACTGTGCAAGTTTTGTTTTATTTTGAAGCATAATACCTCAGTAAAGCAGCCAACATAATCTAAGACTTCAACCACCCCAGACGTTCTCTCTTCTCCCCTCTCTCATCAGGCAGAAGATACCAAAAAGCCTGAAGAAACTCATACCACCAGGCTCAAGGGTAGCTTCTATCCCACTATCATCAGTCTCGAGTGGATCTCCTGTACAATAGGATGGACTCCTGGCCTCATAATCTATCTCATTATGATCTTGCACTTTATCGTTAGCCTGCACTGCACTTCTTCAGTAGCTTTTACACTTGATTCTGCACTCTTATTGTTTTGCCTTATTCTACCTCAAGGCACTGTGCAATGGTTTGATTTGTATAAAAGGCAAGCTTTTCACTGTGCATTTTACAATAGTAAACTAGTAACAATATCAGGTTGGAAGACTATGCTGAAAGTGGACTTCACATACAATCCGTTCTTCAGTAGTGATGCGGGGACCCATTGGGGGCCTACATTTCCCATGTAAAACTTCAGCACCTTTAGTTTCCGAGGCTGATTAGTCTCCTTGAGGAAAATTCAAGGGCTTCAGCAAGTGTGTTGACTTCCTGCTATTTTTAACACTGCGCATAACAACACCACCTATGTAAACAATGTATTTCAAAAACATTCATTCCAGAAATTGCTTCATCTTTATTCACTTCAGCAAGTTATTTTTTCTGTGATTTCTGCCCTCGATGGTGATCTGACCTTGATACAAATTTCTGTATGGTGTATCTCAGTAAAGCATCATAACCAAGGGCCACAACTACCCCAGGCATTCTCTCTTCTCTCCTCTCTCAAAGGGGAGGCGATACAAAAGTCTGAAAGTATCTGGCTCACGGACAGCTTCTACCCCATTGTGATAAGGCTATCAAATAGTTCCCTGGTACGATAAGATGGATTCTTGACCTTATAATCTACCTTGTTATGACCTTGCAACTTACTTTTGATTGTAAATGTAATACTTCATTCTGCATCATGTTATTGTTTTAACATGCACTACCTCAATGTGAATTGTAATTGACCTGTGTGAACTGTATGCAAGAGAAGCTTTTCACTGTACCTTGGTACATGTGACAATAATAAATCTATTCCAATTCCAATTCAGCAGCCCTGAAAATTAAGTACCAAATTATACAGGATTGGATTGTCCACGGTGCAGTCTGCATCAAACTTGTCCCTGGTGTGAGAAGAGAGGGGACTAAAGCAGGTGAAGACATATGTCCTCAACTCCGGCTCATGATTAGTAAGGGCATCAAAGGTGGAGAATGGGGTTGAGGGGAAAATAAATTGGCCAAGATCAAATGACAGAGCAGTCTCAATGGGCTGAATGGCCTAACTTTGCTCCTATTTTATGGCCATATGGTCTTATATTTCATATTTCCCAGTCACATAAACTGCTGAAAAGATTACATGCACTGAGATTTTTTATGATGCCCCCTATAGTCAAATAGACTGCATACGAATATTATTGAGACAAAAATGCAGAAACATGACTGGAGCAAATGTACAGAAGTTGTTAGCTTAGGGTGAGGTAGTCTAGAATATCACAGTGATCAGAGAAGAAAAGCCAGGAGTATAAATGAAATATTATTTCCATGTGCTGTTGAATTTAGTGTAAATCTCATTGCCCTTTACAAACTGTTTTTGATAGAGGGTGTATTCCTTTAGGGACTGATCTCAGGATCTGGTGACCATCCAGCAAGTTATAAACAAAGCCTATTGTTATGACTAAGTTTGGTAGAATTACTCCTACTTCCAGTGAAGCATGTGGTCTTTGGAATGAACACACAGTAGGTGTTTACACAAGAACTTGAATTAGACACAAGAGTGGAATACACCAAATTCTTTCAGCCACTCAAGAAGAAAGTTGTTGATCCGTAAGCTCCTTCACATTTCCACCTCATCCTTAATTTCCAATTCCCTTTCAATACAAGAACAAGAACTTATGATAGAGGAGCAGGTGTGCAGCAAACTGTGCCAGGCTTGCTCTTCCATTCAAATCAGCCAAAGCCAAGACCAGGCTGATCCAGACCAAACCTAGGCAGAGCCAGGTCAAACATAGGCTGAGCCCAACCACACCCAGGCTGCCCTGACCAAACCCAGGCTGAACAAGAGCAAACCAGACTGATCCAGGTCAAGTCCAGACTAACTAAAATTTACTTTCCTTTCAAATTTCTTCTCAGTGCTAGTGGCAAACTACTTATCCTAGACCGTTTAGCTTTTGATCCACCAGCAAAAGGTAGCAGCTTCATAACATCTGCTTTATCAATTCCTCTAGGAAACTCCTGAGTATTCCTATTCTCCATGGGAGAACCCCCTCATCTCAGTGTCATCTTTAAACCTCAACACTTATGTCTAATTCATAAATGTTACAAGTAGCAGAGGATTGAATTCTGAATACCGAGAGCAACCTTCCGGTCTCACCAAAACCCATCAATCATAATCCTACACTTCCTGCACTGAGGCACTCTTGGACACAATTTGTCCCTTTAGTTGATTCCATGGGATTTTACCTTTTGACCACATCTCCATGTGATAGCATCATAATCCTTGCTGAAATTCATATCATCTCCCCATCACCAAACTGAATCATTAGACATAGCATTCCTTTGAAAGGTCTAACCTGAAAACCCTGATTAATCTGTGCCTTTCTGCACAGAAGTTAACACCATCATGCAGATTTAATTCCAATGATTTTTCCTCAATGAAGTTTAAGCCAACAGCCCTGTAATTACTGAATTTCTCCCTTCCTCCCGTTTTTAACAATTCCAGCAACGCCATCCACTAATTGTTTGCATTGCTCCTGTAGCTAGGACAGAAAAGTCATACAAAGTTGAGAATATTGAAATATAGAATTGGAATTGGCTTATTACTATCACATGTACTAAGGTACAGTGTGAAACATACTGTTCATATAGATCAAATCATTACTCAGTACATTGATGTACTGTAGAACAAGGTAAAACAATAACAGAGTGCAGAATAAAGTGTAATAGCTGCAAAGAAAGTGCAGTGCAGGTAGACAATAAGGTTCAAGATCATAATGAGGTAGATTGTGAGATCAGGAGTCCATTTTATTGCATGAGGGAACCATTCAATAGTCTAATTTCAATAGGTTAGAAGCAGTACATGCATAGGTACAGTAAGGTACAGGTACACTGAAAGTCTCACTTGCAGCAGCATCGGATGTAAGTTCAGACATCACACAGAATAAACCTTGTGCCCATGTTGGACTGGGCTGTGTCAACAACCCTTGGTAGCTTCTTGCATTCTTGTGTGTTGGACCTGCTATACCAGACCACAATGCACTGCTCGGGATACTTTCAACAATGCGTCTGCAGAAGTTTCTCAGAGTATTTGATGATATCCCAAATCTCCTTAAGAAGATAGAGTTGTAGGAAATGTAGATTCTAAGTACGTGATGGTTAAAAACACTCTGCAATGCTTTCAGCAGCTTGGTAGATTTTGACCGAGCTGGGTGTTTTGACTCCTTTTAAGGATAACAGACATTCACTGAACGCATTTTATAATGTTTATCTCATTCAATGTTTTCATCACATGTTTTGCCTATAACATCAACATCATCCTCCTCTTTCATGAAAACAACAGCAAGTTATTCAAAAAGAGCCTTCTCACATCCTCTGTCTACACACATCTTCTTAATTTTTTGGATCCTAGTGGGACCTATTTCTTTCCAAATCCATCATTTGCTCTTCAGGTGCTCACATGGTAGCTTTGCTTTCTTAAATTCCCCTCTTGTTTAACTTCTACTTTTCTGTAATCCACTAAGTATTCTGCAGGATATTAATTCTACTTACCACTGTGATCTTCACTACACCTGTTATATCTCTCATATGAACCCTATCCCACCATCCATCCTGCTGTCACCCTTCCTCAGCCCACCGTTATCAGGTTAAGGCTATAGTGGCTTCATTTAAGGAGCCTTCATGGCTTCGCCTCCATACGGAGAAAAGGTACACTTTCACTTACAGTGAAATACTCCTTTTACTCCCAAGTTATCTCACCTGAAAATTCAATATTCAGGATATTGAGCTGTCAGTCCTGTCCATGGTTCAGTCATGTCTCAGTAATGGTAACATTGAAGACCCCCGTGTTGAAATATTAAATTCATCTGCTTTACTAGTTACACTCCTTGAATTAAAATAGATGCAATTTAACTGAAATATCTTGACATGTACTAACTTGCTTGTTCTGCATACTGGGGTTACAAACTATTTCACCTCGAAGTTATTATATGTCTCCTGATAGAAAACAACACTGAATCTCCTTCCTCCGCCAACTTAGTTTAAGCTTTCCCCAACAGCACTAGCAAACTTTCCAGCAAGGACATTGGTCCCACTCCAGTTAAGATATAACATGTCCCACTTGTACATCCCACCTTTCCCAGAAACAATCTCACTGATCCAGGAATCCAAATCCCATTCCATGTGCCGTACCTTCAGACACTCATTCAGAGTCATCTGATTCTCCTTCTATTCCTATACACACTAGCTTCTGGCACCATAAGTAATCCAGAGATTACAACATTTGAGATCCCTCTCTTTAAACAGATACCTAGCTCTTTAAACTAATGTATTCTAACTGTGTCATTGTCTCCACAGAACAACTGCTTCACATTGCCGTGCTAGTTACAATCCTAATGAACAGTCTACATTAGAATCAAACTCAGCACAGAACCATATCAAGCAACAGTGCATTGTTATCCCAACAATTATTTCCATTTTTCTTTACCAAAATGTTGCACCCCATCTCCAACAATTTCCCGTAGAGTGGAACTGTCACCCTATGTTGCTACCACAATGTTCCCCCAGCCTCAGCATTCAAGATCCAGTGCAAATATTAGATTTGCTTTATGTGTGTTTGGAGGTCATTCACTCGTTCACAGAAGCACGTGAAAGAATGGGCCCAACATTCAGCTTCCAGAACACAAAGGTCCTTTCAACTTGCCCCTTCTATACAATACCTCCAACAATTGAGGTTCAGGACACGGCCCTGGAAAGCATCGACCACTTCTCTGATTTCAGGAACCTCTTCCAGTGATGGCAGACATTGAGGATGGACATCACTATCACCTTCAGTCTGCCAAGACAGCCGTTGACCGACCGAGGAAAAAGAGTGAAGATCAAGAGCACAAACATCAGGGCACTGCCTTCTATTTGTTGCCTATTTTCTATTTATATTTGGAATGATATATCACCGGGCAAACCCCATGAACTCTTTTACCAGTCAGACAGGAAAAAAAAATCAAAGATGTTCCCAAAGCAACCTTGAAAAAAATGCAATGACGTACTGACTCCTGGGAATCTCTGGCCAATGATCAATCCTTTGACTAAGGAGCTTTTGGGACGATATTGAGGAACTTGAATCCATGTGTTAGAAGCACATAAAATCCCAACAGAAATGATGGAAGAACGTACCATCTCACTGAGTAGACTTGAAACCAGCTCATCAGTCAGACACTGCCCTGTTTCTGATTGGACAATGTTTAAAAGGTATTTGGACAAATCCTTGTATTGGAAAGGGATACGGGCCTAATATGGGCAAGCAAGATTAACAAAGATCAGAATCAGAATCAGAATCAGGTTTATTATCACTGGCCTGGTCATGAAATTAGTTAACCTAGCAGCAGCAATACAGTGCAATACATGATAATACAGAATGAAAATAAATTAATTAATAATTTTATTACTGACGGTATATATGTATACTGAATAGATTAAAAATAGTGCAAAGACAGAAATAACATATATTAAAAAAATTTAAAAATGTGAGGTAGTGTCCATGGGTTCAATGTCCATTTAGGAATTTATGGCAGAGGGAAGAAGCTGTTCCTGAATTGCTAAGTGTGTGGGCCTTTAGGCTTCTGTATCTCCTCCCTGTTGATAACAATGAGAAGAGGGCATATCCTGGGTGATAGGGGTCCTTAAAAATGGAAGTCTCCTTTCTGAGGCACCGCTCCATGAAAGCATCTTGGATACTACAGAGGCTCGTACCCTAGATGGAGCTGAGGAATTCAACAACATTCTGCAGCTGCTTTCAGTCCTGTGCAGGTGTTTCCTTCCCCTTCCCACCTTACCAGACAGTGATGCAGCTTGTTAGAATGCTCTCCATGGTACATCTGTAGAGGTTTTCAAGTGTTTTAGATGACAAACCAAATCTCTTTAAACTCCTAATGAAATATAGCCACTGTCTTGCCTTCTTTATAGTTGCACCAATATGTTGGGACCAGGTTAGATCCTCTGAGATCTTGACATGTAGGAATTTGACATTGCTCACCCTCTCCACTTCTGATCCCTCCATGAAGATTGGTTCATGTTCCCTCGTCTTATCCTTCCTGAATCAGCTCTTTCATCTCACTGACATTGAGTGCCAGGTTGTTGTTGCGACACCACTCCACTAGTTGGTATATCTCGCTCATGTACCCACTCCCACCTCCATTTGAGATTTTACCAACAATGGTTGTATCATCAGCAAATTTATAGATGGTATTTGAGCTATACCTAGCCACACAGTCATGAATATAGAGGGAGTCAAGCAGTGGGTTAAGCACACACCTCTGAAGTGCACCAGTGTTGTCAGCGAGGAGGAGATATTATCACCAATCCGCACAGATTGCAGTCTTCTGGTTAGGAAGACAAGGATCCTATTGCAGAGGAAGATACAGAGACCCACGTGCTGTTGCTTGTTGATCAGGACTGTGAGAATGATGCTATTAAACGCTGAGCTATAGTCAACGAACAGCATCCTAATATCGGTGTTTATATTGTCCAGGGATTCTAAGGCCATGTGAAGAGCCATTGAAATTGCATCTGCCATAGACATATTGAGGCAATAGGCAAACTGCAGTGGGTCACGGTCCTTGCTGAGGCAGGAGTTCATTCTAGCCATGACCAACCTCTGAAAGCATTTCATCACTGTCGATGTGAGTGCTACTGGGTGATAGTCATTAAGGCCGCTTACACTACTCTTCTTAGGCATTGGTACAATGTTGCCTTTTTAAAGCAAATGGGAACTTCCAACTTCCAAAATGTCCTTGACTGCTCCAGCCAGTTGATTGGCACAAGTTTTCAGAACCTTACTAGGTACTCTATTGGGGTAGCTGCCTTGTGAGAGATCACCCTCCTTAAAGACAGCCTAACATTGGCTTCCGAGACAGAGATCACAGGGTCACCGGGTTGCAGGGATCTTCACATCTGCAGTTATATTCTTCCTTTAAAAGTGGAAATAGAGAGCATTGAGCTCATCTGGTAGAGAAGCATCTATGCTATTGGGTTTCACTTTGTAGGAAATAATGTCCCACAAACCCTGCCACAGTTGTGAATCTGATGTCGCCTCCAACCTCACTCGGAGTTGTCTCTTTGTTCTTGGAATAGCCCTCCACAAGTCATACAGGGTTTTCTTGGACAGACCTGAGTCACCAGACTTTAATGCCTCAGATATTAAATACACCAGACTGAAATCCCTCCTGGTTTATCCACAGATTTTTTTGTTTGGGAATGTACAGCAACTTTTTGTAGGCAGACAATCATCCAAGCAGGTTATAAGTTTATAAGGTTATAAGTCGATAACAACTGCAGCATACTCATCCAGATGCGAAGATGAATCCCTGAATGTGGTCCAGTCCACCAATTCAAAATGGTCCTGTGAGCAATCCTGTCCATACCTTCCTGATCTTCACTACTGGTGCTGCAGTCTTCACTCTCTGTCTGTACTCAGCCAGGTGATCAGACTTTTCAAAGACAGGGCATGGTGGCGTAACAATGGCCCAATGTGTTGTTTCCTCTGGTTGTACAAGTGATTAGTTGATGGTAGGTATTTAGTGACTTTTTCAGGCTAGCCTGGATAAAATCCCCCAAAATGATGGTGAAGGAGTCAGTCAGAGTGTGCTGTTTCGTGCATGTTGATCCCATTGCTCAGATCATCTAAAGCCTGTTTGACATTGGCCTGAGGTGGAATGTATACTAAAGATATTCCAGGTCTGGTGAGCTGAATTGGGACAGCACTGATACATTCGTGCACCAAGAGGAATTGATCATGAGGCATACACCTCCACCTCTGCTTTTGAGAGACTCAACAGTCCTATCCTGACAGTGTATAGTGAATCCATCTATCTGAATTGCTGTTTCCAGTACGGAAGGGGTTCTGTGAAACAGTGGACACATGCATTCCTAATGTCCATCTGATACAGCACCTTCACTCTGAGATCTTTGACTTTATTTAGTAGAATCTGTACGTTTGCCAGCAAGATAGTCAGTATCAGGAGTCTAAACCCTGTTTCTTTAAATGCACTTGTATCCCTGACCTGCAGCCGCGTTTCGTACGAGGTGTCTGCCAAGAAGTAAGGCCACGCTCAGCATTGTTTCCATTGGTTTTAAGCAGTGATAGTTTATTCAATTGCATTAAGACATCTTTATTAACTGTACAGACCTTGAAGTATTTGTGATACTGAGCTGTATAAGGCTGAAACAGGAACTCGTCAACCTGTGTTGCACGAGATCGCCGCTCCCAAGGCGCTCCAGAAGTAAAATCAGTATCATGTTTGACCTGGTTGAGATGGAACATCAGAGTCCATTTCTGTGCTATGTATTTCTAGGATTCTATGAACCTGTGGATCCCATATTCCAAATGCAGTTTAGTCATGGTTTCTACACTGCAACCTAACTTCTATGCCTTGTCCTCCATATATAATGGCCGGCATTTCAACAGCTCTCTGCCAATTTATTGTATTCATTCACAACACTATTATGTGCATGACCCTTACTAAACCCGATATTCCTGTGGTTCGATGTGTACATTTCCCCCAGATCTCTCTCTCCCTCCACATTACATCACTTAGAAAAATTCAGGTATCTGAACGAAGAAGCAGATAGTGGGAAGGAAGGACAAGGAAGGGTTAACAAGGGTAAATTTTAATGTGGAACAGAGAGATGGAAGGAGAAAGAAAAGTTTTGGAAGGGAATTGTTACGAGTTCCTTGCATGACACAAAGGAAGGACATAAGACATTAGAACACTCGGGTACACAGAACTACTAGATAGTGAGGGAGGTGCAGCTATACAACTGCCTGCGGATGGGAAAGAGTTTACTGAAATTGTAACTCTAACTGTAATTCACTACTACTGAAATTAAAGTTAATCTGCTTTCTGACAATGAACATCTGCTGCATTAGCACCAAAAGGATTTAGTAGATATTTAAAACTGGATGAAGTGTCTATTTAAGTCATTGAAATTACTTTGCAACTGGACTTTATCAGAGATATTTTCAGCAGCACCATTTTCCTTTCTTATCTATGTCCCATGTGAGCTGAACGTGATTGATAAGGGTCAGCCCCAGGGGAAGCAGTGACTGTCCACTAGGAAGGAAAGCCAGAACACAGATAAGGCTTGCTCTGAGCTACAACCCAGACTGCAGCTGCAAATCAGTCTTTGCTCCTCTCAGAAACCTCTGCACCCTGTCAGGCGACAGGCATCTCCTTTCTCTGGACAAAAATAGGCCAGTGTGTTCTGACTGTTAGTTATGGTTCCATAGAGAGTATAGGACAGAGGCAACAAGCTCAACACACCTCAAAATGTACAGGAGCACACAACGCAGAACATGTCCTTTGGACCATCATGTCCGTACTAACCACCAAGCACTTATCGCTACTAACTCTGTTTACCAGCATTTAATCCATATCCAGCTACATGTTGGTGATCCACCTGCTCATCTGGGTCATTCTCCCAAGCAATGAGAGTCTCTGTCTCCACCACTCATTCAGCAGTAGTTTCCAGATTCCAACCAGCCTCTGAGTGAAAAAAAATTCCTCAGATTTCTTCAAAATCTCCTGTCCCTTACCTTAGAGCTCATCCCTGACCTTTGTGACTGCACATAGAAACATACAAGAAACATAAAAATAAGCTGGGAATTGGAACCTGGCCCGACTAACCCATTGGTAAACTCAGCACTGTGAAATGAGTTGACTTTATTACTCCCATCATTCATATACATGAGGAGTAAAAATCTTTACGTTTAATGGGAAAACACTGAAATCTGCAGCTGAGAGATCAAATGAATCACATTGGGCTCTTCAACTTTAATGGAAACCAGATCATTGCAGAAGTTGAAAATTTCATTAAAAAAGCAATGCATTGTTTTTTTCCTCTTTTTTCACAATTGTTTAATAAACTATCACACTTAAAAGAATAGGACCTATCAAGAGTGACTGTGGGAAAGTGTGTATGGAATCAGAGGAAATAGCAGAGGTACTTAATGAATACTTCAGTATTCACTATGGAAAAGGATCTTAGTAATTGTCGTGCAAACACGAGGAAATCTGCAGATGCTGGAAATTCAAACAACACACACACAAAATGCTGGTGGAACACAGCAGGCCAGGCAGCATCTATAAGGAGAAGCACTGTTGACGTTTCGGGCCGAGACGAAGGGTTCCACTAGCATTTTGTGTGTGTTGTTAGTAATTGTAGTGATGTCTCGCAGCAGACTGATAAGCTTGAGCATGTAGATATTAAGAAAAAAGATGTGCTGGAGCTTTGGGAAAGCATCAAGTTGGATAAGTCGCTGGGACCAGATGAAATGTACCCCAGGCTACTGTGGGAGGCGAGGGAGGAGATTTCTGAGCCTCTGGCGATGATCTTTGCATCATCAGTGGGGACGAGAAAGGTTCTGGAGGATTGGAGGGTTGTGGATGTTGTTCCTTTATTCATGAATGGTGTAGAGATAGCCCAGGATATTAAAGACCAGTGAGTCTTACCTCAGTGGTTGGTAAGTTGATGGAAAAGATCCTGAAAGGTAGGATTTATAAACATTTGGAGAGGTATAATATGATTAGGAGTAGTCAGCAAGGCTTTGTAAAGGGCAGGTCATGCCCTACAAGCCTGATGGAATTTTTTGAGGATGTGACTAAACACATTGATGAAGGAAGAGCAGTAGATGTAGTGTATATGGATTTCAGCAAGGCATTTGATAAGGTACCCCATGCAAAGCTTACAGAGAAAGCAAGGAGGCATGGGATCCAAGGGGACATTGCTTTGTGGATCCAGAACTGAAGACAAAGAGTGTTTGTAGATGGGTCATATTCTGCATGGAGGTCGGTCACCAGTGGAGTGCCTCAGGGATCTGTTCTGGGACCTTTTCTCTTCATGATTTTTATAAATTACCTGGATGAGGAAGTGGGGGAATGGTTTAGTAAGTTTGCTGATGACACGAAGGTTGGAGGTGTTGTGGATAGTGTGGAGGGCTGTTAAAGGTTACAGTGGGACATTGTTAGGATGCAGAACTGGGCTGGGAAGTGGAAGATGGAGTTCAACCCAGATAAGTGTGAAGTGGTTCATTTTGATAGGTCAAAGATGATGGTATAATATAATATTAATGGTAAGACTCTTCGCAGTGTGGAGGATCAGAGGGTTCTTGGGGTTCGAGTCCATAGGACACTCAAAGCAGCTGCGCAGGTTGACTCTGGTTAAGAAGGCATACGGTGTATTGGCCTTCATTAATTGTGGAATTGAATTTAGGAGTCGAGAGTTAATGTTGCAGCTATATAGGACCCTGGTTAGACCCCATTTGGAGTTCTGTGCTCAGTTCTGGTCACCTCACTACAGGAAGGATGTGGAAGCCATAGAGGGTGCAGAGGAGATTTACAAGGATGTTGCCTGAATTGGGGAACATGCCTTATGAGAATAGGTTGAGTGAACTCGGCCTTTTCTCCTTGAAGCGAAGGAAGATGAGAGGTGACCTGATAGAAGTGTACATGATGATGAGAAGTATTGATCATGTAGATAGTCAGAGGTTTATCCCAGGGCTGAAATGGTTGCCACAAGAGGACACAGGTTTAACGTGCTGGGGAGGAGGTACAGAGGAGATGTTGGGGTAAGTATTTTACTCAGAGTGTAGTGAGTGCGTGGAATGGGCTGCCGGCAACGGTGGTGGAGGCGGATACGATAGGGTCTTTTCAGAGGCTTTTAGATAGGTATATGGAGCTTAGTAAAATAGAGAGCTATGGGTAAGCCTAGTAACTTCTAAGGTAGGAACATATTCGGCACAACTTTGTGGGCCAAAGGGTCTGCATTGTTATGTAGGTTTTCTATGTCCTGTTATGTCTTAAGTCAATTTATTTTTTATTTAAATTTTTAAAGTATTTAAATCTATTTAAACAGCATCTATATGTCTCTAATTATCAGAATGGCTCATCCTTCAAAGGCCTAGATTTTATCCTTGCCTTATTGATCTCATTGAATCCAGACCTCTAGATCCTATGGAGGCACTGTGGTAAGTGTGGGGTTGAGTGGAAGTGAGCATGGGTCTGTCTTACACCTTTAAAGCAGCAGATAAGCCCAATGTGTTTCATAAGAGGAGTCAGATAAAAAGTGGTTCCAAGGCCAAGCAGGAGAAATTGAGGGAAGTGGCCAAATAGTTTGTTAAAGAAATGAAAGAAACAGCTGAATTCATGTGGTGCTATTGTATTCCAAAACAACTTTTAGCCAAGGACGTCTACTTCTGCTCTAATGCAGAAAGCAGAGCAGACATTTGTGCAAAGAAATCCCACAAAGGGCAGTAAGATTACCCAGATCATGTTACAATGTTGATAGGACAAGAAAGCCTAGTACACCTTCAGGATTCTGGGATTTGTGGCTCTGGAGGCAGAGGGACTCGAGGTCATTGCCACTGCAGAAAACTGGTGTGTCGTGGGAGACGGAAGAACGAAAGCCCCGAGCTGGCTACTGGCTGTGTGCCCAGAGACTCGAGTTCTCTGGGTACAGAGCTCGGAAGAAGCAACGCAACAGACTTTTAACAGCATAAATCAGCAAGTTGTTTCGTTATGTCTCCCCTCTCGCTATGAGATGGGGATACCTCTTTTTCCCTTATTAGGAGAGAGAGAGAGAGAGCCTGTGGTATGTCAAATACAGGGTGGACAAGTAGTCTTTGGGGTACTGCAAGTCTGTGTCTTTATTGATGCTTTGCTGAACACTTGAGTGCTCAGTGGGGGCGCCATTGCTTTTTTGCTGGGGGGGTCATTGCTTTGCTGCTGCTTATGCATGGGGGTAGCTGGGGGGCACTTTGGGGTTCTAACATTTAACAGTTATTCATTCTTTGGGGCATCAATTTTTGCGGATGTTTGCAAAGAAAAAGAATTTCAGGATGTATATTGTATACATTTCTCTGACATTAAATGTGCCTATTGAAACATTGGCCAGACAGCCCAGAATGGCTCTTGTGCACAATTAGTGCCATCAGATGGCTCGTCTCAGAAGGCAGAGTCACGCAGGTCACTATTTCATCTGGAAGGCACTCCCTCTGTCCTCATGTCAAGTATTCCGAATATATCTAAAGTTTGCAATGAGGCAGAGCACAACAGGGAATTGTGAGAAGGAGGCAAAGGGTCCACAAAGGGATATGGGTAGATTAAGTGAAGTTTAGGTGGTGAGTAATATCTGAAAATGTGATGTAGTTCATTTTGCTTAAAAGAATAGAAAAGCAGAGGTCAAAGGAATTTGTTTAGAATGGCTCACATCTTGCAATCAACACTCACCTACTGCTAAACCTAGTCACTTTCGAACCTTCTAGAATGAGCACTCAATTCTCCAAGTAAATGGCTCTTTCAAGGATTCCCATACTCATGTCCCTTTCTCACCTTGTTTATATAAAAGGCCTTGCACAGTCACCCATTCCAACCCCTCTGAATAGACTGACCTCCATTCTCTTCATGCCAATCCCCACCTCACCATGAAACTGGTAGACAAGGCCAGTGCCATTGTAATCTGGCAAATTGACCTTTACCTTGCCGAGGCTAGATGGTAGATCCCAGTCACCTCCTACTAGCCTCTTTAACCAGGATCCTACTGAGAAGCATCAGGCCACTGTCTCTCCTGCCATCACTGACCTCACGTCCACTGGAGATCTCCCACCTACAGCCTCCAGCCTCATCATTCCTCTAACCTGCACTGCCCATTTCCATCCAGTCCTGATGAAGGATCTCGGCCCACTGTCATCTGTTTCTTTATCTCCTGACCTGCTGAGTTCCTCCAGCATTTAGTGTGGGTTTGTCAGTATTCATGCTCCTTCTCAGCTGATGTCCTAATGTACTTCCATATAGTCTTGTGTCTGTCATGCCAGTCCTCTCTATGACCCTCTTTTGTAAATGTAACTTGTCCCTCTGTTCTAAGGAAGAGTCACTGACCTGAAGCATCGATTGGTTTCTTTTTCTACAGAGGCTGCTTGACCGGCTGAGTTTTTCCAGCAGTTTCTGTTTCTGCCTCATCTGTAGCTCTGCTTTTCTAATGTGGCTGCAGTTCCACAAGGCACCAGTGAAGAGCTCAGTCCAGTCCAGCTTTGGACTCCACACCCAGGAAGGGTTAGCCTAAGTGTACATTCACCAGATTAATTCCTAGTCCGGATTAGGAAAGATTGAAAAAAGTTCAACCTATACTCAGTGGAATTTAGAATGTGTGTGAGGGGAGGCAGTGAGAGGGTAGGAGCTCAGAGACTGGCAGTTATACAGTTATGTGTTGTTGGGCAATAAGGTGACATGAATTAGAATGATAGTGCCAGCAGAAAGCATCAGGGATGAAATTATTGAATGACAGATTAGGCTGAAGGAAGGCTATAGCAAGCTGCAACTCCTGTTCCGTATTTTCTATCTATACTGGATCTCTAGCCTATGCTTAACTCTCTGCAGAGGTTTGAGCCACAGCCTTTACACAAAGAACCAGAATTATTGCCAACTGAGTCAGAGTTTGCACTGAAGGTGCGAGTTTTAAACAAAGTGCTGAGTGAGTGATGAAATGGAGAGAGGAGTAGAGGTATGGAATGTAAATTCCAAATCTGAGGTCCTAATGGATTTTACAGTTATCATGTGAGGAGGCACAGGTGGAAATGATGGAACTCTGGAATGCTCTATCTGGTCTTCCTAAAGTAAATCCAGTCAAATTTTGCAGCATTAAATTTTCACCCTCCAGAATTGCCTAAGCTGAGATTGACAGCTTCTCCTGAGTGTGTTATGGAGGAAATAAGGCTCTGATTAAATACACGAGGCCAATGCTATCCGTTAGCTTGGACCCTTGACCCACCACAGATCCACCCCTGATCCTGTTTCATCTCAAGAATGATTGACAAGATAGGCTGCTGAAGGCACACTGTTGAAGTGACATCAGTGAACTCTACTTTTTGCGGAATAATTTTAACCACTAAACATCTGAATTCAATTAGGTAGTTTGTAGTGATGAATTTTCATCCACGTAATACACATTATCCACTTTGGCTATGTGGAATTAGCAATGTGGAATCTGTGTTTCATTATTGGTAGAAATGGGTGAACCCTCTGGCCCGCCTGATGCTCAGAAACCCACACATCAGACCTCACTTGATCACAACACTCTAGATCTGGGACGATTCTTTTGAACGGATAACATCTCCGTCCTTGGGTCCATTTGATCCACATTCAGCAAATCTGTTACAGGCAGATGCAAGTTCAGCACAGGTTGAGTACAGACACACTTCATAAACAACACAGCTCAGCAAAGAGACATGCTGTAGGACATAGGATATAGAAAATCTACAACACATTTTGGTCCATTTGGTCCACAATGTTGTGCTGACACATTATCTACTCTAGAAGCTGCTTAGAATTTCCCTAGCGCACAGCCCTCTATTTTTCTAAGCTCCATGTACCTATCTAAGAGGCCCTTCAAAGACCCTATTGTATCCACCTCCACCACTATCACCAGCAGTGCATTCCACACACTCACCACTCTCTGTGAAAAACTTACCCTGATTTCTGTACCTACTTCCAAGCATCTTAAAACTATGTAAACCATTTTATTTCAGCCCTGGGAAAATAGATTCTGGCTATCCACATGATCAATGCATCTCATCATCTAATACGCCTCGATCAGGTCACCTCTCATCCTCTGTCACTCGAAGGAGAAAAGGCCATGTTCCCTCAACCTATTCTCATAAGCCATGCCCTCCAATCCAGCAACATCCTTATAAATCTCCTGTGCACTTTCTGTATAGTATCCACATCCTCTCTGTAGTGAGGTGACCGGAACTGAATGCAGTACTCCAAGTGAGGTCTGACCAAGGTCTTATATAGCTGTAACGTTACCTCATGCTCTTAAACTCAGCATTGTAGAGTGCAATCAGATATAGGCACACATAATAGGACGGGTTGCACTTGAATCTAAAGGGGGCCAGTATCCTGGCAAGGAGGTTTGCTAAGGCTATTGGGGAGAGTTTAAACTAGAATTGCTGACGGGTGGGAACCAAACTGAAGAGATGGAGGAAGGGGCTGCTGGCTCACAAAAAGAGAAAGCTTGTCGGCAGTGTGAGAGGGAGGATAGATAGGTGATAGATCAATGGTTTGAGATGTGTCTATTTTAATGCAAGGAGTATTTTGAACAAAGCAGAATAGCTTAGAGCGTGGATCAGTACTTGGAGCTATGATGTTGTGGCCATTACAGAGACCTTGATGGCTCAGAGATTGGAATGGTTTCTTAGAGTGCCAGGCTATAGATGTTTCAGAAAGGACAGGGAGGGAGGCAAAAGAGGTGGGGGTGTGGCACTGCTGATCAGAGATAGTGTCACGGCTGCAGAAAAGGAGGAAGTCATGGAGGAATTGTCTACTGAATCTCTGTGGGTGGAAGTTAGGAACAGGAACGGGTCAGTAACTCTATTGGTTGTTTTTTTTAGAGCACCTAATAGTAACAGGGATATCGAGGAGCAGACAGGGAGACAGATTCTGGAAAGGTGTAATAATAACAGAATTGTCGTGGTGGGAGATTTTAGGCATCTCCCTAGAGCAAGGGGTTTAGATGGGGTAAAGTTTATTAGGTGTGTTCAGGAAAGTTTCTTCACACAATATGTATATAAGCCTACAAGAGGAGAGACAGTACTTGATCTGGTATTGGGAAATGAACATGGTCAGGTGTCAGATCTCCCAGTGGGAGAGCATTTTGAAGATAGTGATCACAATTCTATCTCCTTTATCATAGCATCAGAGAGGGATAGGAACAGATAAGTTAGGAAAGCGGTTAATTGGAGTAAGGGGGAATATGAAGCTATCAGGCAGGAACTTGGAAGCATAAATTGGAAACAGATGTTCTCAGGGAACTGTATGGCAGAAATGTGGCAAATGTTCAGAGGATATTTGTGTAGCGTTCTGCATAGGTACGTTCCAATGAGACAGGGAAAGGATAGTAGGGTGCAGGAACTGTGGTCTACAAAGGCAGTTGAAAATCTAGCCAAGAAGAAAAGAAAAGCTTACGAAAAGTTAAAAAAACTAGGTAATGATAGAGATGTAGAAGATTATAAGGCTAGCAGGAAGGAGCTTAAGAATGAAATTAGGAGAGCCAGAAGGGGCCATGAGAAGGCCTTGGCGTGCAGGATTAAAGAAAACCCCCTCATTCTGCAAGTATGTGAAGAGCAAGAGGATAAGACGTGAGAGAATAGGACCAATCAAGTGTGACAGTGGAAAAGTGTGTATGGAACCAGAGGAGATAGCTGAGGTACTTAATGAATATGTACTTTACTTCAGTATTTACTATGGGAAAGGATCTTGGTGATTGTAGGGATGACTTACTGCAGATTGAAAAGCTTGAGCATATAAACATTAAGAAAGAGGATGTACTGGACCTTTTGGAAAGCATCAAATTGGATAAGTCTCTGGGACCGGATGAGATGTACCCAGGCTACTGTGGCAGGTGAGGGAGGAGATTGCTGAGCCTCTGGCAATGATTTTTGCATCATCAATGGGATGGGAGAGATTCTGGATGATTGGAGGGTTGTGGATGTTGTTCCCTTATTCAAGAAAGGAAGTAGAGATAGCCCAGGAAATTATAGACCAGTGAGTCTTACCTCAGTGGTTGGTAAATTGATGGAGATGATCCTGAGAGGCAGGGTTTATGAACATTTGGAGAGGCATAATATGCTTAGGAATAGTCAACATGGTTTTGTTAAAGGCAGGTCTTGCTTTACCAGCCTGATTGAAATTTTTGAGGATGTGACTAAATACGTTGATGAAGGTAGAGCAGTAGATATAGTGTATATAAATTTCAGCAAGGCAGTTGATAAGGTAACCCGTGCAGGGCTTATTGAGAAAGTAAGGAGGCATGGGATCCAAGGGGACCTTGTTTTGGAGATCCAGAATTGGCTTGCCCACAAAAGGCAAAGAGTGGTTGTAAATGGGTCATATTCTGCATGGAGTTCGATGACCATTGGTGTGCCTCAGGGATTTGTTCTGAGACCCCTTCTTCTTGTGATTTTTATAAATGACCTGGATGACAAAGTGGAGGGATAGATTAGTAAATTTGCTGATGACACAAAGGTTAGGGGTATTGTGGTTAGTGTGGAGGGCAGTCAGATGTTACAGTGGGACATCGATAGGATGCAAAACTGGGCTGAGAAGTGGCAGATGGATTTCAACCCAGATAAGTGTGAGGTGGTTCATATTGGTAAGTTAAATATGATGGCAGAATATAGTATTAATGGTAAGACTGTTGGCAGTATGGAGGATCAGAGGGATCTTGGGGTCCGAGTCCATAGGACACTCAGAGCTGCTGTGCAGGTTGACTCTGTGGTTAAGAAGGCATACAGTGCATTGGCCTTTATCAACTATGGGATTGAGTTTAAGAGCCTAGAGGTAATGTTACAGCAATATAGGACCCTGGTCAGACCCCATTTGGAATATTGTGCTCAGTTCTGATCGCCTCACTACAAGAAGGATATGGAAACTATAGAAGGGATGCAGAGGAGATTTACAAGGATGTTGGCCGGATTGGGGAGCATGCCTTACAAGAATAGGTTGAGTGAACTTGGCCTTCTCTCCTTGGAACGACAGAGGATGAGAGGTGACCTGATAGAGGTGTATAAGATGATGAGAGACATTGATTGTGTGGATAGTCAGAAGCTTTTTCTCAGGGCTGAAGTGGCTAATACAAGAGGGCACAGTTTTAAGGTGCTTGGAAGTAGGTACAGAGGGGATGTCAGGGTTAAGTTTTTTATGCAGAGAGTGGTGAGTGTGTGGAATGGGCTGCCAGCAATGGTGGTGGAGGTGGATACGATAGGGTCTTTTAAGAGACTCCTAGATCGGTACATGGAGCTTAGAAAAATAGAGGCCTATGGGTAATCCTAGGTAATTTCTAAAGTAAAGTGCACATCATTGTGGGCCGAAAGGCCTGTATTGTGCTGCCATTTTTCATGTTTCTATAACATGGAGCAGACTGTGGAACACACTCCCAGAGTACATTGTGATGCAGACAGAGCCCACAGTACTATCTACTATAGACAGACCCTATGGTACTATCAAGTACAAACATATCCACAATAAAATCTGGTACAGACATACCATACAGTACAGTTTTGTACAGACACACCACAGAAAAATCTGATTCAGACATGCCGCTCATTACAAATTGGTAGAGATACACCTCACAGTACAGACACACACCATAGTCTCGTGGAGTGCAACATTTGTCACATTCTACTGCAGAGACACATTACGCAACCAAATTCCCATGGTTTTGTGCACTGCAAACTCATCCCAATCCACTACAGACAACCCTCTCTCTCTATTAGGAGGTCCTTTCCAGACTAGACCTCCTCTCCCACCTCAGCCAACTAACTCTTATGTTCAGGAATCCACAGAACAGTTTTTGTGGTTTGATGCATAAACGTTATTGGCTGGACCAGCTGTCAATTTTGACACTGATGGGTAAAACATGTGACTGTTTAAGAGAGCAGTCAGTGGAATGGAATTTCAGAGGGGAAATGTAACAGGTACAGTATGTGTTACTGCATCCTGCATTTCACTCAAAGAGTGATCGGATCTCATACTGTGAGTCCTGTAGAATGGTCTTTAAAGAAAACACAATTAAAGGAAACAAATGAAAGGAAAATAATTTTTTTACTGCAGATTTCTTTATGAATAGATTATTTTTGTTCCTTTTTGTACACTGGGTGGCACTTTTGCCCTTTCCTTAGTATTTGTCAGTTTTTTTTTTACGAGGCCAAATGGCTAGCTCGATGTTCAACCCAGCACAGATGGAAATCATGCAAGGAGCCGGCCAGATTTGAACCTGAGACCATTAGTCTCTCAGTCCATTTGCTGATCCTACTACACCACTGGCCAGCTACATGAGTAGATAACTAGACATAAAACTTTATACCACAAAAAATAATTTCTGCTGCACCTTTAATATAACCATAATGTATTGAATTCTCCCAAAATTTTAGTAATTTTTACTAATCAGGAGGGATGGACGATACTACCGGACTAGACATGCCTAGGTATCATCCCTGATAAAGATGGCAGAGCTTGTCATCGAAATGCCGGTTATAATCGATACCTGACCCTGGCTGGAAGCCTGAGAAGAGTTTAATCGTCATACATGCTGGGAAAGCACTAGTTAATTTTTTTTAGCAATTGTTTCCAAAGTGATACTAGGTATCAAGATATAGGTCTCCAATTTCTGTAAAACTGTAGGTTATAGAACTGAAGAAAGCTATAACTTTCCATCATCATATATTCCCATGACAGTGAAGTTTCCCTTTGTTTGTCAGCCCTTAATAAACAGAAGGAAAGCTGCTTGTGAGGTAAAAGGGATGTCTAGTGGAGTTTTCTGGTGAAGGAACTCAGTCAAGATATTGACCTTCAGAAATCTCCAGTTACTGTGCAGTAAAATTGGTTCTAACTTTAATGAAGGTCAATGGAGTCAAATAAAGCTTCAATAATCAGGCAGTCATCCAAAACCTCATTTGTAGATGTGTTGCTTCTTGAGTTGTGGAAATGCTAGCCATCAGTATAATTTGATAAAATCTCTCCCGAATGTACCTTCCTTGAAGCAACAATGAATCCATTCCACTATTGCAGTTACCCTTCACTTTAGAGATAATTTGTTCAACTAATGCTCTAATATGCTTCTGATCTGCGAGGCCCACACAACCCTACAATCCTCTGGTGCCCTTCTGAAAGCATTCCTTCATCATTTGTGCAATTCTCAACTCTTTACACACTGTAAGCCAGGGGTGTCAAACTCATTTTAGGTCACGGGCCGGATTGGGCAAAATGCAGCTTCATGCGGGCCGGATCAGTCGGGCGCGTGCGAACGCAGCTTTCATTGCCTCCGTTTTTTCAGCCTGTTCTCATGTGTCTCAGTCTCTGCTATAACTACAAAGTGTTTCACTTCACAAATTCCTTTTCTTATGAAGAAGACTGCTGAGCAAGCATTATTTTTATGATTCGTATTAACTTACAATCATAGGCTTCATATCGCCGGGCCATTAATAATTAAAATAATAGATCTATCTAAAATGATCTCGCGGGCCGGATATAATTGTACGCCAGGCCGGATGTGGCCCGCGGGCCTTGAGTTTGACACCCATGCTGTAAGCAGACTCTACTCATTGAAGGCTGAGAAGACTGATCCCTCAGCTGGGGACTCCTTGGTCATGGAGCTCAGTATGCACCCTGAAAAGACATTTAAGATCTTCAAAAGTTACGAGATTGGTTTTGCTTTTCTAAACTCCAGACTGCAAATCCATTCTAATCCTCATGGGATAGCTCTCCTATCCCATGGATCAATTGAGTAAATCCTCAATGCACTCTTCATGTAATCTTCTTACGGAGGGAAGCTTCATCTGCACCCACTACCCTGTCACTGGGGGTCCATTTCTATGGTGCCATACACTTTACCATCTGCCATCAGATTTCTGAATGGGCATTGAACCGATGAACACAACTCACTCCTTGTTGCTCTTCATTTAATGTTACTTTTTAAATGTATATTTTCTCCCCTTCAGATCTGTGCCAGATTCTGTCTGAGAGAGAGGTGATGATATGCAGAGAATAGAGGAATTAATTCCTATTCCTCCTTAGAATTAACAAAGTCTTAATCCTTAAACTGCCTATTTCCACCACAGATTGGAGGAGATTTAATGGCTCACTGATTAGAAAGTTCTCTTGTTAATCCTTACTTATCTACAACTGGGATTGGATCATCTGACTGTAGTTTGTGCTCAAGTCATGGAGAGAAATTCCAGCCTTTGACCCCTGATAGAGGTGATAGTGTTAGCCAATGGACATGGATGACATCTGAAAGAAAGGCAAGCTGTAACAAGAGCATGAGCTCCGAAAACTGAGCACTGCATATTCCCCCCCCCCGACCCCCGACCCCCGACCCCCGTAACTGCCTGAGTTTCCCCTGGGTGAGTACCGGTACTCACCAGGCGTGGATTGCTCCTGTCCTGGTGGGAAAGGGTGGCCTGGCTATTATATAGGGCAGATCAGGGGGTTTTTACCACTGATGCAGAGCAGGTGACTGGTGAGCAGACAATATGAAGCCACAACAGCTACTCCCCAGCAAGAGACATATTAATCTCACGTACACGACTTGAGCAGGAGGTAATCAAAGCCATCTTTAGCTATTTTGCTTTGCACTCAGAGAATCTTTGCTTCTGTGAAGATAACATTTTTCAGTCATGAATCTCTCCCAGAGAAGGGCAGCTTCTGCGATGCAGCAAACAACTTTAAATATCCCAGAGCCCATTCCACTTCTGAAGAAGTGCGCAATGCTGCTGTCTACTCAGAGCGATTTGATTCCATTTATGGTAGCAGAGCTGACAAAGCCAGCAGCTACTGTGCTGCAGACCTGAAAAAGTCTGCAGAACAAGGAGTCAATTATTGGCAGCACGCAAGCAGACTTTACAAAAACATCAGCTCAAGACTTCCCTCGCTCTAAGTATTAGTTATTGTGTGAGATGTCAGCCTTATTACTTAAGTTCAAATCTCGGAGAACTACTCACAGGTGGGATGAAGAATTTGAACATTCCATACTATTTCATTTCCAATTGTAGCTTCCTGTTTTCCTGAAGTTTTCACATTTTTCTGTTCTGGTTAGCGGAGGGTCATTGAAATATTTTGCAGCAAAGGGCACCCAATCAGCTTTCAAACTAAATCACAACAAGAGGACCATTGAGGTAAGGAAATCGCAACCACAGATCTGGAAACAGTTTGACTGCACTCAGCTGTGAACTAACCCTGGCGATCACAGGACACACTGTTATCTTTTCTCACTGTGGTGAAGTACAATCTCAACTGGACAACAGTCATAATTATAGATATAATTCTTAAAGTGGCTATCATTCACAACATGAATATTGCAGTGATATCATTAGCAAAATTAATAATTGCACAAGATGATCATTTATATTTATTAAGTTAGCAATACAGTGCGGAATAGCCCTTTCCAGTCCTTTGAGTCACACCACACCAGCGGCCCCGCTACCCCAATTAACCCTACCCTAATCACGGAACAATATACATTGACCAACTAACCGACCCAGTTCATCTTTGGACTGTGGGGGAAACCGGAGCAGCCGGGGAAAACTCACTCATTCCACGGGGAGGACGTACAGGGACTCGTTACAGAACGGCGCCGGACTTGAGCTCCGAACTCCGGAACACCCTGAGCTGTAATAGGGTCGTGCTGACTGCTATGCTATCCTGGTGCCCACATTAATAGAATTAACTAATTAGTATTTCATAACAATCCTCTTAACTAACTCAAGTTAAGAGGGGGTTAATGGACTGGAACGGGGAGGGGGCACTACACAGGATCAAAATAAGCTGCAGAAAGTTATAAACTCAATCAGCTCTATCACGGACACTCGCCTCCCCAACACCCACAACATCTTCAAGGAGCGATGCCTCAAAAAGGCAGCATCCATTATTGAGGACCCCCATTTCCCATGACTTACCCTCTTCTCGTTGCTAGCATCAGGGTGGAGGTACAAAAGCACACACTCAGTGATTCAGGAACACCTACTTCTCCTCTGCTGTCCGATTTCTGAATGGACGTTGAACCTATGAACACTACCTCACTACTCTTTTTTCTCATTTTGCACTACTTATTTAACTTTTTAAATATATATACACCTCCTACTATAATTTAGTTTTTATTTTCATGTATTGCATTGTACTGTTGCAACATAACAACAAATTTCACGACATTTGCTGATGATATTAAACCTGATTCTGATTCCTGATTCTGCAACTTCCTCTGCCAAACCTGCAAATTAATATAATTTGCAGAAGTCATTAAAACTACAAAGCTAAAAAGATCCATGTTTAAAGAATGAACATAGTGGTATGACTATGTAAGCTTACAATGTCACAAGTTATATACAACTCAAGAAAGCTTTGAGGTGCTATCACCGTTGTAAATTTGTGTCAACTTGCATACAACACCATCATGGCAGCAATAATGTGATAATGATTGGATAATCTGCATTTGTGCTTCCAGTTGAGTAGCAAGTACAGGCAGCCCTAGTCAAGGAAGGGAGTGGCTACTGTGGCAAACCAGCAGTTACAGACTGCTTGGATCTGACAGGATTTATGTAGATGGCCAGAGCAACATCTTCGATCAAATGGATTCAGGGAAATTTTGACTTCCTATTTGCAGGTCAGAGCATAAGTGGCAGAGAGCATCCAGTTCTCAATTCTTACAATCTTGTAAGAATTGGATCTGTGCTGTCACTTAATAAAGTTCCCATCTCACAATACTTCAGGTACAAGTGCATTGATTAAACATCCACAAGTCCCTGGAGAATAGGATTCTTGAGGTCCATAAAACCTATAAGCAAAATTCTCTTCATCTCAATCCAGAACAGTTGAGTGCTTATCCTGAGTCTGTCCCCTAATCCGAGATCTGGCCCAAAGCAAACCCTGCCTCACCTACTGCCCAATACATTACAGTACATCTCTCCCAACTATCGACTATCAGTAGTATTGACAGAAACACAGCCTCCAGAAGGCAACATCCATCAGCAAAGTTCCCTATCGTTCAGGATATGCCCATCTTCTTGCTGCTATTGTCAGGCGGGAGGTAAAGAAGCCTCAAGTCCCACAGGTTCAAGAACAGCTACTTCCCTTCAACCACTCAGTTCTTGAATCAACTGGCAAGACCTTAATCAGTGCAAATTGACAATATTATGACCACTTTTCACTAAAATGAACTTTCTTGTTTGTTCTAATTGTGTTATTTCTTGTACAAATTGGTATAATTTATGTGTTTTAATTGTTTTTCCTGAGAATACTGTTTATATGATGCCAGGTGTCTGTGATCAGAATCAGAATCAGGTTTGCTATCACTGACATATGCCGTGAAATTTATTTTTTGTAGCAGAGGTAGAGTGCAAGACATAAAAACTACTGTAAGTTATTGTATTACGTTGTAGCAGTTGATGCTGCTACAAATAAGTTTTCCATTGCACCTCTGCATTCATGCACTTGTACATATGACATTAAATGTGACTTTGACCTTGAAAGCAAGCTGTCACAGGCAGGTTGCAATGTTCCATGCTCATAAGGTTCAACTGTTGCAGAGACTGTAGAGGAAGCAGGAGCCAAGGATTGTTAAGGACAAGTGCAGCTATAAAGATACCTGGCCTGTGGGTTGTTGACAGGGTATAACGATCGTGGCAGCAAATGGGAAACTATTAGCAGTATAGGTGCTAAAATTAGACTTTCAAATATGCTCTTTAAGTATTCAGCATTACCATTTACATATCAAAGTGAGTAATGTCACACACCTGCAGTATCCTCCTTCCTGACACTTCTCATCCATCCAAAGGACATTCATTGATGTCCTTCTGCATTTTCCTCACCCCTTACCTTTCAACCCTGCTTAGGTTAATGCCCCACAGTGAGTAGTTCAGCCTGGACCACGAGCAAGGTTCTGCAGTGGGACGTAACCTCCAGACTGGACGAAAAGGGCATTTACAGTGATGGTGTGCGCTTGTGGGTTGTGGAGAGTGGAAGTACAGACAGCAAGTGTTCCTTGAGGGTGGCATTCCTGATTGCAGTGATCAAACCCTGTTGCTCAAAGCAAGTAGGTATTACATGAGGGTGGGCATGGCCTGAGTTGTAATACTCCCTCCATCACCTATTCCACTTCATAATTAGAAAGGATACGGTAATTGACGCACATTTGCTGTGTAAAGTGAGTCCTATATTTCAAAGTAAGCCAATATATTCAGGTAAGAAAACAAAGTATAGATTCATAAAAATATTAAATGGATTTAATTTCAGAGACACAGGAGACAGTAGATACTGGAATAGAGAGCTTAAAAGGTCAAGGTCCCTCATCTATGGAGGGAAAGGATTTGTTGATGTTTCTGGTCAAAACCCTGAACTTCAGAAGCAGGGTAGAGTGATGATGGCGCTAAATGATGACACCTTTTTGCTTGCATCTTCGGAAACAGCTCTATTTCCATCTTTAATATCTTTATT
This sequence comes from Hypanus sabinus, assembly GCF_030144855.1. Taxonomy (NCBI): domain Eukaryota; kingdom Metazoa; phylum Chordata; class Chondrichthyes; order Myliobatiformes; family Dasyatidae; genus Hypanus; species Hypanus sabinus. Next base: position 31,383,691 of record NC_082726.1, on the reverse strand, counting down.
TTTCCCTTTCAAGGTTCTTTTGAAGACCCTGACCTGGAGTTACACACTGACTATGGTTCTTTGTGGGAATGGGACCCTCTCTCGGGGTTTCATAACTGGCCGTTGTTGTTCGGCACTCCAAGGGTTCAGCCTAAGAGTTTGGCTTGGTTTTGGAGGCCTAGGATCTTGGGGCTCTGGAGGTGGGGGGATCAAAGGTCAGTGTCACAGCAGGAGACCCGTGTATCTTCAGGGGAGTCCGAATATCTACAGCTGTATGCCAGATCTCTGGGCACAGAGCTCGAAAAAAAAAGCGATGTAACGGACTTCTAACATCATAGACCAGTGAGTGGTTTGTTATGTCTCCCCGCTCGCTGGAAAACAGAGACGCCTCTTTCCCCCTTATTAGAGAGAGAGAGAGCCCATGGTATGTCAAGTACCGGGTGAACGAGCAGTCTTTGGAGTACTGCAAGTCTGTGTCTTTGCTGTTACTTTGCTCATGCTTGAGTGCACAGTGGCGGGTGCTGTTGCTTTTTTGCCAGTGGGAGGAGGGGGGATTGGTGTTTGCTGCTGCTTATGCACAGGAGGGAGGGGAGCTGGGGGGACTTCGGAGTTCTAACATTTAACTGTTGTTCATTCTTTGGGGCACTCGCCTGTTTTCGTGGATGCTTACGAAGAAAGAGATTTCAGGTTGTATATTGTATACATTTCTCTGACTTTAAATGTACATTTGAAACCTTTGAACAAAACGTCGTCAACTCCATCTGCCCCCCCCCCAACAAATGCCGTACAAGGCGTTAAATTCCTCAAGCAGACCATTTGTGTTTTACATAGGTTCCTCCTGTGGCAAAAGGCACACTTTCCTTTCCACGCATGGCGTTAGGACACTGAGGGCACAAACTGCTCTCTCTCTCTCTCTCTCTCTCTCTCTCTCTCTCTCTCTCTCTCTCTGATAAGGGGGAAAGAGATGTCTCTGTTTTCCAGCAAGCGGGGAGACATAATAAACCACTCGCTGGTCTATGATGTTAAAAGTCCGTTACATCGCTTTTTTTTCGAGCTCTGTGCCCAGAGATCTGGCATACAGCTGTAGATATTCAGACTCCCCTGAAGATACACGGGTCTCCTGCTGTGACACTGACCTTTGATCCCCCCACCTCCAGAGCCCCGAGATCCTAGGCCTCCAAAGCCAAGACAAACTCTTAGGCTGAACCCTTGGAGTGCCGAACAACAACGGCCAGTTATGAAATTTCCAAAACACTGCTCCCAAACCCCTCTGATGGCTTGGGCTGGGTAGTTCTGGTTCTCTATCTTCCTGTGGGTTATTGAACTGACTCAGTGATTATGCATGAAGAGGCTGACAGACACGCTCGCCTACAGATAGAGCCTAACTAGAAAGCTCTTACAAACTGCTTTTCAGTTCACGGAGTCCTGGGAGGTATTTGGGTGAAGAGTTCATGAATATTTCAAGTCTCTGGAAGATTTATAGTAAATAATTTCTTCGGACAACAGGAAAAACTGTGGAGCAGCTGAAGTTCAATCATTCCAAGCATGTGACCTTACCCAGAGGATTTCATTAGTTCATGTGTGGGGACCACCTCCCCGCCCAGAATCACTGAGACCTCCTGCCCCAGCCTCAGAAAGACAGCTTTAGCTATCCAAAAGGAAACAACAACTGTTATTATTTAGATGAACCACCAGGACTCAACATTGATTCACCATTCCTCCCAAAAACATCTTTGTGAAACAAACTAAGATCTGAAGAGTTTTACTTTTCCCTGAAGGTTGCCTGGAGTAAGCAAAGTCCCATTTCTTAGATTAAACAGTAATTGGCCATTATAGAATCATAGAATCATAGAAAATTACAGCTCAGAAACAAGCCATTTGCCCATCTAGTCCATGCTGAAACTATTAATCTGCCTATTCCCATCGACCTTCACCTGCACTATAGGCCTCCATAGCCCTTCCATCCACGTACCTATTTAAATTTATCTTAAGTGTTGAAATTGAATCTATATCCACCACTTCTGGCTGGAAACTTGTCCCACTCTCTCACCGCCCTCTGAGTGAAGACATTCCCCCTCATTTTCTGCTTAAATATTTCACCCTTCACCCTTTAGCTCATCATCTCAATTTGTGCACAGATTGACAGGGTAATTCAGTCTAAAAAAACATCAGCGACAAGGTAATAAATAATGCATGTGTGTTGAATAAGTGATTTAATTCAAGCTGGCAAGTGAAAATAATCATCCTATTTCTCAGTAAATAAAAACACAAAATGCTGGTAGAACTCAGCAGGCCAGACAACATTTATGGAAGGAGGCAGAGACGACATTTCAGGTAGTGACCCTGAAGGGTTTCGGCCCAAAACGTCGTCACTACCTCCTCCCATAGATACTGTCTGGCCTGCTGAGTTCTGCCAGCATTTTGTGTTCTTATTTATTTATTTCCAGTATCTGCAGATTCACTCGCGTATCCTATTTCTCAGCCTTGCGTTTCATGTTGGAATACCAAAATGCGGATGATGGAAGTATAGCTTTGCATGAGTGCTGAGTTTTACCTCTCCCTGAGAGGAAGGGACTGCTAATCACTGAAGAGAAAGGTTGGTCAGGAAGGTGTCATGAACCTTGCGCAGACAGTGCAGCTGCTACCTGACATAATGAAGTTGTGAGTGGTTTGGGATGGTGTATGCCTTCTGACATTTCCAGAAGTCTTCTGCATGCACCCAAACGCATGGACTCTAAGTTCTCAATACATTCTGAGTGCTCCTTCTGCACTTTGACAGGGATTAGTGAGGGATATTGATTTTCTTGAACAATGGACTTGGAATCGTCTTCACTGCTCACCTGTTTATCCTATCCCATGAAAAAACATGTCTGTTCTGGCGGATTTGAGGTTGGGTGTGCGATAGGCTGACTTAGCGTAAAAACTAATGCCCAGGATATTGGCCTGGCAAAGGACGTTGACGAGTTTTGAAGAAGCAGCATCAGTGGAATATTTCCATTGCCTTGAGGTGCCTGCCATAAGTAGTCCAGATATCAGAGGTATGTTTGTGGGGCGGGTGTCTCTGCTGTCTGCTCAACTATTTCCACTTTCCTACCAAATGCAATAAGCAGATACAGCAGTTCATCTCTGTGTGACAGGAGAACTCACATCATAGTACAATAGTCTCTGTTTTATTATTTCATACTGTATATTATTATTGCATATTGGTAAATTATAATTCTGTATTTTATTATTTGTTGTTGTTATTGTATTTAATATTATTATTGCTAAATGCATTTTTAAATGTTGCTGCTGCAACAAAATAATATCCCACTCAGGATCAATAAAGATTATTATTATTATTATTATTATTATTATTATTATTATTGTTGTTGTTGTTGTTGTTGTTGTTATTATTATTAGACATTTACACTACTGAAGTTTTCCTTTTCATCCAGACTTTCAACAGACAATACCACTTTACTTTTCAGTCATATGAAAAGATCTCTAGGTCTCAAAGTCAAAGTAAGTTGATTTTGTTTGCAGTGTGCTAAGTGGCCAAAGGAGAGTTTTATGAAGCTACAACATTATTTCCTGACTTTTGAACTCAATGCCTCGACTTGCATGCATGTCATATGCCTTCTTAATCACCCTATCAGCCTGTGAAGCCACTTCTTTCAGGGAGTGAGGAAAGTCCTTGATGAGAATGGTTTGGACCCAAGTGCTGAAGTGTCCGAAGCTAGAATCGAGACACGGTATCAAACTGGATCGAGCACTGAGCACAAAGCAAATGTTAGGATCTATCACTAGCAGGGTTTACAATTGAGCGCCAAACCTCAGTTCAGGTGCTCTTTAAATACTCAATTCTTGGTACCCAAAACATGATTGCCAATTAGCGAGACCATCCTGAATGCTCAAAGGGCCAGAGTTAGTAAGGATCTTACCATTAACTGTGTATTGTCTCTTCACATTTGACCAACCAAGGTGCAACACTTCATATTGAACTTCACATTAAACCCCATCTGCATTTCTCTGCCCATACCTTCAACTTATTTATATCCCATTCTATTCTTTGCCAGTCTTCTGGGCTATCCACAATACCACCAGTCTTTGTATCATCAGCAAACTTACTAACCCACCCATCTCCATTTTCATCCCGGTCATTTATAAACATTACTAACAGCAGAGATCCCACTGCAGATCCCTGCAGAACAGCACCAATGACAGAACTCCAGCTAGATAAACTCCCTTTAATTCAGGAGTTCCCAGACTGGGATTCACTAATGGTAGGTGTATATGGCATAAAAAACGGTTGGGAACTCTGGCTCTAACCATTAACCTCTGTCTTCTATGGTCAAGCCAGTTCTGAATCCAAACATTCAATTCACGTGGATGCCATGTCTTCTGGATAGGCCTCCCATGAGGGACCTTGTCAAACGCATTACTAAAATCTATATAAACAACATCCACAGCTTTGCCTTCATTAATTACCCTTATCGCTTCATCAAAACACTCAGTCAAGTTAGTAATGTACAACTTGGCCTGCACAAAGCCATGCTGGCTCTCCCAAATTAGGCCATGTGTTTCTAAATGTTCAAATCTTATTGCTAAAAATTCTCTCCAGTAACCTCACAACTACTGGTGTGAGTCTCACCAATGTATAGCTTCCAGGATTATCCCTGGTTCCCATTGGGAAAAATGGAGCAACATTAGTTATTTGCCAGTCCTCCAGGACCTCCTCAATGGCTAGAGAGGACACAAAGATAGGGGGCAAGGGTCCAGTAATCTCTTCTCGTCTCCCTCAATAACCTGGGGGCATATCTACCTTAACGCTCTTTTATGAGGTCCAACTCTACCTCTTCTTTACCTTGAAACGCCCTAGCATATCAATATGCTCTGCACCAGTCTCCCTATCCTCCACATCCTTCTCCTTGGTAAATGCTGATGCAAAGTACTTATTAAGGACCTCACCCACATTCTCTGCATCCAAGAAGATGTTCTGCCCTTTATCCTTGAGTGGTCCCACCCTCTCCCTAGTTATCTTCTTCCTCTTAATTTATCTATAGAATACCTTGGGATTCTCATTAATCCTACATGCAAGGGACATTTCATGGCCCCTCCCGGCTTTCTTAATTCCCTTCCTGAGTTCTTTTCTGGATCCTTTATAACCCTCAAGGGCTCTACTTGATTCTAGTTTCCTAAGGTTTACATACTTTTCCTTTTTCTTCTTGACTAAATTCATCACCTCTGTTGACAACCAAGGTTCTCTTACCTTATCATCATTGTTCTTCCTTCTGACTGGAACATACCCGTCCTGTACTCTGTGCAATTAGCCTTTAGACACCCTCCACATATCAGATGTGGACTTGCCCATCAACTGTTGTTCCCAATTCCTTCATTCCTGCCTAATCTTCGCATAACTATTTGATAGTCTTCCCGCAAGGTCCTTATCCTTATCTATAGGTCGATAGCTATCTTAAAACTTAAGGAGTTGTGGTCACTGTGCACCCACTGAAAGGTGAGATGTTGCGTAAGTGTTCTGTGCTTTATCCTTGAATGGTCCTACTCTCTCCCTAGTTATGCTCCTTCTCTGGATGTACAGAATGCCTTGGATTCTCAAGACACTGAACAAAAGCATTCCTGTGCATCACACAGTAGTCTTATTTGCATAAACCTTTAAATAAACTGCCAAAGTATATGTTACCTCCATACAATTTTATTTAACAATGTTTTATATTGCAATGCTGTATTTTAAGACTAGCCAGTACTAATGTAAAATACAGCAAAAATGGATCAAATGAATAACAATTCACTATCACATGAAGTGACAAATTTTCTGCCTTCAACTGTATTGCTGTTGTGGATAAACATTAAGAAACTAAGATGTTTTTTCACGCTTAATTTACATAACATGAAACAAAATTCATTGTTTCAGCTCATTCTCATACATTTGGAATTCTGTATGATTGAATGCCAGATAAATGAGAGTTTATTGTGCCAACATCAATCCATAACACACTCCTACTAAGCAAGCTTGTTCTGGAGGTTGTGCAATGTAAAACTTACTGTACCTTTACCCTAGAAGTTTGGACACAAGAATTTTTCTGGAAAGTCCAAGCTAAACTGTGAAGAATATTGGAACAGCAGAAATACATTCAGGCTGTTTGACATTCAGTTAACCCCTGGCTGAATCTATTTAACCCCTTCCCTCTGCTTTGGTATTGCAGCTGTGAATCATCAAACTCAACAGCAATCAGCTGCCACACCACAGACGCTATGGCTTTTTGGCATGAGGCCTCTTGATTTGCACCCTGCTCTGTATAATGAAATGTTTGCTGGAATCTCACCTCAAAACTCTGCCTCTGATTTCAATCACTTAATTATAGAATTACAGTGGATGAAAGTTAATTGCAGATTTTATTTATTTATTGAGATACAGCACAGAATAGACCCTTCCAGCCCCTCAAGCCCTGCTGCCCAGCAACCCCCGATTTAATCCTAGCCTAATCATGGGACAATTTAGAATGACCAATTAGCCTACCAACCGGTTCATCTTTGGACCACGGGAGGAAACTGGAGCACCCAGAAGAAACCCACTCAACCATGGGGAGAATGTACAAACTCCTTACAGGTAGCTGTGGGAATTGAACCTGGGTTGCTTGAACAATAAAGCGTTGTGCTAACCACCATGCTACCATGCCATAATTGGGATAAATCGGGACCAGTACATTTTGGCTTGTTTACCCGAAGTTTCATGGAAATATTTTAAAAGGTATAAAAAAGACACACTACAGTTTAACTGAATAACAGATTATGTATTTAAATGAAATACAGAAAAAATTAGAACACTACCAATATTAATATACTACTATAAAATGGTCTATTAGTTCGTAATGATTACCGACGGAGAAATTCATCAAATGCATACACGCATAGTACTCAATTGGAAATCGATCCAAAATAGCCCCTTAAAGCATCAAGGTTTGATGCTTTTTCCAATAACCAACAATTTCTTTTTATCATTTCCTGACATCTTTGTACAACATAGCTGTTATGCAATCCATCGCTTTCTTTGAACCTGATGATGTTGCATGTTTGTAGCCAAGGGAAATGTTCAGCGTGGCATGATTAAATAAAGGCCTGTTTCATTGGCATTGTAGATATCATCTGCACAAAATTTTTGAAGTCAGGGGGTTTTGTAGATTTTCATGTTTCGGCACTTGCAGCATCAGCACTACCTTTCTCACCAAGTGCTTTCTTTAATCTAATGTGATGCCTACACTTCCACTGTGACAACCAACCATCTGTTGCTTTAAAATCTTCATGACTCAGCTTTTTAGCTAGCACCTCTGACTTGCTTTTTAACATTAATCCACTGATACACCTATCTCATCCACTTACAATGGAAAACCACAGATTGTGGGCTACGTTGACATTTGGATCCTTACCTTCACACTATCTTTTTTGGGGTGTTCCCTGTTGTCCTTCACCTAATGCCCATTCTCGTCGTACTGATGTATCAAGTGTGCAAATGTAGATTTGGACATTGCATTTAACTCTGCCAGCAGACAATAAGTGGTGTTAGGCAGATGGCTTTTCATTTGTTACTAGAAGGGTAATCTTTTCAGCTTGTATCAAATCTTTATATGGCAAGGATCTCAAAATGTCTTAAAAGTCAACATTTTTAAAAAATCAAAAATCACTGCTTTTTGAATCAGCATCCATCGGCCCAATGGATAACATAACACAAGCACGCACAATTGTTCTCTCCAGGTACAGGGTAGTGTCTAAGGCCCACACAAGTGCACGTAACTGATGGTCAACTGCCCCAATTAACCAGCATAGTGTCCCCAAATCAACAAAGTAAGTCCCGGCTATTTTCTCAATTTGTTTTTGTTCTTTAGGAGTTGTCACAACTAAGCAGCTACCCCAATTGACCGGTGGCCCGATCAACCAGAATCCACTGATCTGGATTCTTTTCAAGGTCGCTCGGAATAATTAACAGAAACCAACTTTATTATCATTATGACTCTACCGTCAAAAAAAAACTTTCTTCATTAAGGGAGGAAATATGTTGTCTTTGCCCAGTGATTTTGGGCCCTCTGTTGGTCGGGTCAACCATGGATATTGTGTCTCAGCTGTCTATGTGATGCACAGCCAAGGGAGTCGGATGTGGCGAGCAAGCCTTCTCCTCCCCACACAACTGATGAATCCAAAGGAACGACAGAGATCGACACAGTCTGGCACCAGGAGCAATGCAGGAGTTGCCAGTCAGCAGCAAACTCAATGTAGGACTCCCTTAGGGACTCCAGCTCCAGATTTTCACCCCTGAGGCCTTCTCCATGAGTGGGTATATCCACAAGAAAGCAGGGGTTTCAGATCAGAGTTTTCTTTCTCCTACAGGAGCTGCCAACCATGGCTAATGAGTTTTTAAGGCACCAGTAACCTGTCTTTGCCCCTTCTCCTGTCAGTAGAAATGATTCTGTTGAGCTTCGTAGCTAAGCCACACATGAAGGTCAGGAGCTGGATTTAGTTGTCAGATGTTATTTGAGATGCACATCATTGGGAGCATTTAATAGGTAATGGAGGCTTATCCCCATTACCACCCCCAGCTAAAACTACTTTAAGGAATCTGCCAAGTGATTAAGGTTTGCAGAAGTGGGTTTGACTCATAACCGCCTTCTGAAAGATTTCAGCAAGCCACAGAGAAAGGATAAAAAGCAGGCAGGACAGTTAGCACCAAAGACGTCAATCACTTGTCTCCCAGCCAAGTTGCCCTTAGTTAGTTCCTTCTCACAGACTGAATCTCCCACAGAACAGCACACAGTTCCATCAGCCAAAAGAGACAGCAGATCATCATCAGGAGGAGGGTTCCCTGCCCACGTTTGACCTGGTGCCATGAGACTTTATGAGGTCTGGAGTCAATGATAGCATATTCCAGAGCTATTCAACATCTGCTTTAATATCATTGGATGGGTCCATCCTACTGGTAACCTCTGGTATAGCCAGAGATTGTAATGAAGAATTTTGTGATGGAGGAATGATTTTATGAGTCTCAGCTGTTGGTAGATTGAACACCGGTCCACAACAGTTTGCAAGGAACAACTTTGGAAGTTGACTGTGTCTGTAGATGCTGGGTGTTCTGTCTGGCTTTTATCCTCTTTCTGTCTCAACAAGATGTGCTCTGGGTGAAGTTCTTCAAAGTCCATCACCTACAGTGGTTTGGTACCACCACCTATGAGTCAGCAGTGGAGTCCTGAAGGACATAGCTGTTAAGGCAGCCTCAGTAGGTGGTGGAAGCAAACCAGCATGAGGGAGAAACTTACTTGACATGGTTCTCAGCAATCCATCCATTGTGGATGCATTTGTCAGTTTCAGCATCGGTGGAAGTGACCACTGCAGAGTCGCTGCAGAGACAGAGTCATGCCTTCACATAATAGACATCCTCCATCATGCTGCATTACAGAGCCACAGTTCGGCTCACAACTAATCAGTATGTTAAAGCCAGGCATCCATGAGGATCTGTGGACAATCATCACAGCATCATCATGTCCAGATACATCCCTCGTTCCACATTATGGTCAATCCAATCAATCAACCTCATTGACCATTCACACGCCCACCAATTCTGAGTATGAGTTAGTCAGTCATTCCCTCACCTCCACAGTCCATTAACCCTGCAGTAAACATTCCACCCATCTGCCTCTGCCTCACAACCTTTAAACAACTCGTCTACCACCATTTGAAGAAGAGTTTCAAAGACTTATTGATTCCCCAATGCCCTATCTAACAGAAGCCTACCTTGCTATATTTGTATTTAATTCCCCACACAACAAATATTAACATTGTGTTTATCACCGTATTTCTTGCTCTATCTCCTTGCTTACCCTTTTCACACCCATATCACTCTGCAGTCTCTCACAACTTAGACAACATCCCTTTTTATTATTGTTGCCAAAAAAAATAGTTAGAACAAAAACATATGCAGCCAAAAATGAAATGATGACTAGTGAAGCCCTGGAATGCCATAGGGACAACAAGCACCAGTCAGCTATGCCACAGGCAACTGATGAGGGAGGTCAAAGTTCTCCTTCTTGCCTTACTGAATTACAAATGTAGCTGAACTATTGAACAACTACCGGGAAGAGGTGTTTCAAAGTGCAGCACTATGCTCAATACATATCAAACTCAGTCTATATCCACACTCATATATACTGGGTTCGGCATACATTGAGCATGGAGAATGACCCATCTCAGTTACCACCCAAGATCCACACCACCACAAAAACCAGCTGATCTGATGCATGGCACATGCTTTCGAGAAACAGCTAGCAACATTGGGGACATTGTTACGAGGATGTACCCTTAGTAATAATGATCAGGGAGGCACAGAGAGAATCTGTAATTTTTGACAAGTACCTTTATTGCCTCAGTGGAAGAACACGTGAGTTTACACAACCAAGTACCTGTGTGCACACGTGAGCTTGCACAACCAAGTACCTGTGTACACACCTGCTAAGTTTTTCTGAGCTTCCATGAACAGCCAAAGAATAGAAAGGGTAATACCAGTAAAAAAAATCTCTGCTGGCCATGTGTTCTTCACGCTCCCGTTCTAAATCTCCACACGTCAGTAGGACTCTCCTCATTGATGATGGTTGGTTTCTAGCGAGTCACCCGAAATGCCTGCTTTTATATTCATTCCTTACCAATTCAAATGTTGCATTTCAGTGTTATTAGCCACACGTCATCTGACTGACATTTAACACCTTCTTATTGGCTCTGGTCCAAGCCTGCATCCATTTATTGCCCTACTCTGCAAATGACAAATAATTTATAGCCCTTTGTTGTCTTCGACTCTGACTGGTTCCAAGCAGTCAAACCAGGTTGAATCACTTAGGGTAGACACAGACCACATCGTTCACAAACCTGCTTGTTACATATATCAAAGAACACCTCACAATTAACTCCTTATTTAAAAATGATCTCTAGTCCAGCATATTGCCTGGAGCATCATTGTGTCTACTTTAAAATACTAATCAAACCAAGCATTTTCAGTTCACAAGTTGACAGCCTCCACCTCCCTCAAGCACATGGCAAGAGCAAAACCAATTGGCCTGTCTGCTTTCACTGATTTGTAGACTGGAGTTCTTTCTGGACAACAACAGTAAAATCTATGGGACTAGCAAAGTGTTGGAGTGATGATTTGTCATCCTGAGTTAGCTAAGCCTAAAGTCCCAATAATGCCCTTCAACCATTCGGTTTGTGTAACCAGCAGAACAAAAATCACTACAGTTTAACAACACTATGACCATTTCAATCACTTTGCAATAAAATGGGTTTTTCTTTGTTTCTATTCTTGTTCTTTCTTGTAAAAATATATATAATCAATGATTGACTTATGAATTTTTCCTGTGAGCGCTGCTGCGATGATGTTATGTTCCTATGATGTTGCTAACAATCAGTTTTCCATTGCACAAGGGTATATATGAACTTGTACATATGTTCATAACCCCAAATTTGACTTAGATCTTGAGCCAAGCCATTCCAGACAATAACAACATATAGATCTAACCAACAGCATGGAAGCATGTCCACTATTTTCTGATAATCAAAGCAGGACACATCCGAACTGTCTAATTATCACCCATTAGTTCACACTCAGACATCAACAAAGTGGTGCAAACTACTCAAAGACAGTGCGAACAAGCTGTAGTTAACTCAGCAATTACCATCCGTATGCACCCACTCCATTATCATCAATATGTCCCACAGCATTACAATCTCTGAATCCCACTCCATTACCAACACTGAGCCCCACTCCATTGCAGAGACCCACTCCATTACAATCAGTGAGTATCAGACCATTACAATCAGAGTCCCACTCCATTACAATCAGTGAGTCCCACTCCATTACCATCACTGAGTCCCACTCCATTACAATCAGTGGGTAGCAGACCATTACCATTGCACAGACCCAGTCCATTACAATCACTAAATCCCACTCCATTACAGAGTCCCACTCCATTACAATCAGCTGAGTCCCACTCCATTACAATCAGTGAGTCCCAGACCATTACAATCAGTGAGTCCCACTCCATTACAATCAGAGTCCCACTCCATTACAATCAGTGAGTCCCACTCCATTACAATCAGAGAGTCCCACTCCATTACAATCAGTGAGTCCCAGACTATTAACATCAATATGTCTCACACTATTACTATTACCAAGTTCCACACTATTTCCATCACTGGAGGATCACCACTGATCAGAAATTCAACATAATAATGCAGTGACTACAAAGGCAGTTCAAATGTGAATGATTCTCTTCTTGGCACTCCTCAGCATGTCCAACATCTACAATGCTCAAGTCAAGAGTGTGGTGGAGAATTCCTCACATGTACTGATGAGTGCAGCTCCAACAACACTCATGAAAATCAACACCATCCCAGACAAAGCAGCCAACTTTATTGACAGCCCATCTACCTACCTAAACGTTCATCCACTGCACCTCTGGAGCACAGAGATCACAGATTGCACCATTTACAAAAGTTACAATAAACAATAGACAGTAGGTGCAGGTGTAGGCCATTTGGCCCTTCTAGCCAGCACCACCATTCACTGTGATTACGGCTGATCATACACAATCAGTACCCTGTTCCTGCCCTCTCCCCATATCCCTTGACCCACTATCTATAAGAGCTCTATCTAACTCTCTCTTGAGTGCATCCAGAGACTTGGCCTCCACTGCCTTCTGGGGCAGAGTATTCCACATATCCACCACTCTCTGGGTGAAAAAGTTTTTCCGCATCTCTGTTCTAAATGGCCTACCCCTTATTCTTAAACTGTGGCCTCTAGTTCTGGACTCACCCATCAGTGGGAACATGCTTCCAGCCTCCAGCGTGTCCAATCCCTTAATAATCTTATATGTTTCAATCAGATCCCCTCTCATCCTTCTAAATTCCAGTGTATACAAGCCCAGTCGCTCCAATCTTTCAACATATGACAGTCCCGCCATTCCGGGAATTAACCTTGTGAACCTACGCTGCACTCCCTCAATAGCAAGAATGTCCTTCCTCAAATTTGGAGACCAAACTGCACACAATACTCCAGGTGGGGTCTCACCAGGGCCCTGTACAGCTGCAGAAGGACCTCTTTATACTCAATTCCTCTTGTTATAAAGGCCAGCATGTCATTAGCTTTCTTCACTGCCTGCTGTACCTGCATGCTTGCTTTCATTGACTGCACAAGAACACCTAGATCTCGTTGTACTTCCCCTTTTCCTAACTTGACTTCCTAACTTACCTGGTCACTCCAACAGTCCCACCCAAACATATTATCCCCACAACCAAACAATCCAGAACAACACCACCCTGAGTTGGAAATATATTGTCAGTCCTTGATCATCAAGTGTAAATCCTGGAACTCTGCCCAAAAGCACTGCAGGAGCATCAGTTCTAAAGACAACTCACCAGAAGATCTCAAGGGAATTGAGGGAAAGGCAATGAATTCTGGTCTTAGCAGCAATGTTCAGATCCTGGGAAATGAAATTGGAAGTCTATCATCACGTGGAGTCACAATGGAAAGAGACAGCACAGAAACCGAACCTTCATCTCAACAAGAGCCTGCTGACAATGGGGGACCCTCTTGCACTAATCCTACACAAATCCCATTTTATTCTCCTCACATTTCCACCAACCTTTCTGGATTCCACCATTCACTCACTAGAGATTATTTACACCGGCCAATTAACTTATCTACCTTTTCAGGATGAATTTGGAGCATTTGAAGAAAATCGGAAATGTCATAGGGAGAATAAGCAAACTCCACTCCATAAATCCAAATTGGATCCCGGCTGTCGGAGCTGTGAGGCAGCTGCTGTTCCTGCTTTGTTTCTGTGTGTCCCACTCTCTTTTTACTTTGATCCACTTCTTGCTCATCAAATCTTCAATCTTCTTTAATGCCTCTGGATCATTCCTTACTCAAGGGATAGAAGCTATGGCTCTCATCCTTCCAGAAAATTTAATCTTTTTAGCCCTGGAATGATCTTAGTAGAGGCCAGGGAAGGCTTGAAATGCAACAACAATAACAAGAGTAAAAGAATGAAGTGCATACGAAAATAAAAGCCAACCACTGCAGGGATAGAAACTGTCTTTGTTCCTGTGTTATACAAAGAGAGAAGCTCTTAGCGGGCAGTCTGAATTTATACATAAGTCTATGTAGTGAGCTGAGAGCAAAGACAAGCAAAACACTGGGTTTAAGGAGGAAGGTCAAGAGTGTCGGTGCAAGTTAAAAGGAAGCACAATTACTGACGGTGGAAGGAGGGTCAAGAGGAATGAGCTGATTGGAGATTTAGAGGTCATAATAAGGCTGCAGGATATTACAATACTTGAGTGCAGTGCAAACATTGTGTGAGGCAATCAACTGAGAAAAGAAAACTTAAATCTTCACTCACATTCTAAAGACTATGTACACACAGCTCTCCTCGACAACATGCTAACAACACACAATGCTCCCTGATAACATGACTGATAACCCAACCATGACTGAAGTCCTAACTCCAGGTGCTCTACTTTCCCCCCACATCCCAAAGACATGCAGATTGGTGGGCTAATTGGCCACTGTAGAGTACTTCAAGAGCACGCGAGAGGAAAGACAATTGTGAAAGGTTACAAGGAATTAAATAGGTGAATGGACTTATGGGATAGTTCTGAGTGCTGTCACAGACTTGATGGGCTGAGTAGTCTCCTTCTGTGGCATAAGTGCAATTACTCAGAAGGCATGACAGTGGCTATATTTTATTTAGAGTTTGAGGAGATTTGGTATATCACCAAAGATTCTCACAAACTTCTACAAGTGTACTGTGGAGATCATTCTAATTGGTTGTATCACCATCTGGTATGGAGGGGCCACTCCAGAGGATCGTAAAAAGGTGCAGCAAGTTGTAAACTCAGCCAGTTCCATAACTGGCACTAGCCTCCCCAGCATCGAGGACAGCTTCAAAAAGTAATGCTTCAAGAAAAGGGTATCCATGATTAGGGATCCCTATCACCCAAGACATGCCCTCTTCTCAGTGCTACCATCAAAGAGGATGTACAGGAGCTTGAAGACACGCACTCAACATTTCAGGAACAGCTTCTTCCCCTCCATCAGCAGATTTCTGAATGGACATTGAACTCATGAACACTCCCTTTTTATTTTTTGCTCTCTTTTTCCACCTCTTACTTAATTTACGTTTACATGTTTTCTTATTCCAATTTATGGTTTTAAAAATTGTTATATATTGCAATGTACTGCTGTTGCAAAACAACAGACTTCCCGACATATGGCAGTGATATTAAACCTGATTTACATTCTGATTCTAAAGAAAATTTTGAAAAAAATGTGACAATATGGTTGATACTGAGGAAGAAAGATAAAACATTGAACTGTACAGTACCAGAACAGACCCTGCGGCCCACAATGTCTGTGCTGACCATGATATCAATCTAAGCTAATTCCCACATGTGTTCTGTACCCTTCCATCTATTTTTCACGTCTGTCTAAATGCCACTTAAATGCCACTATCATATCAGCTTTCACCACTTCGCAAGACCGCACATTCAAGGCACCTGCCAGTCTCTGAGTGTAAAATTTGCCCTGCACATTTCCTCTGGTATTTGTCTTTCCAACTGGTAGTTCAGAGAAGGCAAGTTGGCCCATTGGGCCAGAACAGTTGGGTCGGGTCGTCGGGCCAGAGAATTCAAGTTGGGGCCGGATTGTGTTCAGAAGAGTTGACCTGGGTGCAGACCATGCTGCTGAATGCTACTCGGAGGCCCCAGAGTTGGTGCCTTTGAGTTCAAAGTCAGCATGTAGCAAAACCATGAGGGACTGTCTAGGATGTTTCCTTTGTGGTCACATTACACTTTTCCACATTGACTGCCGCAGACCGGCTTCTCTTGTTTGATGGTTAGACAGGTGGCGAGGCCGCATTGTCGCCTCGGTCGAAGCTAGGACTAAGACTCAGGTCTTGGGCCTGCATTGTCGCATGCTGTCAGGGCTCAGTCGGCAGAAGCCTCTCTCATCAGTGCTGCCCTCCAGTGTTGGATTGGTGGAATTACAGGCTGGATGGCTGGGAACCATTAATTTGCAGGACTTGACACTAAAATGTGTTTACACATGTGACCAACAAGAGAAAATCTGCAAATGCTGGAAATCCAAGCAACACCCACGAAATGCTGGAGGAACTCAGCAGGCCAGGCAACACCTATGGAAAAGAGTACAGTCGACATCTCCGGCCATGGTCTCGGAATGAAACATCAACTGTACCTTTTTCCATAAATGCTACCTGGCCCGCTGAGTTCCTCCAGCATTTTGTGTGTACTACATACATGCTATGTTCTTGTTTTTTCCCTTTCTCATTACTTTGAATGCGTGTGTATGTTTTTGCACCTTGGCTCCAGAGGAATGCTGACTCATTCAGCTGCATCCATGTATGGTTTGGAATGGAAATTATGTGTACTTTAATGCCAGGAGTATTATGGTTAGAAGTGATGTACTTAAACCATGGATCAGTACATGGAAATACGATGTTGTAGCCATTACAAAGACTTGGTTGAGAGAGAGACAGGAAGAGGTGCAAAATGTTGCAGGGTTTCAATGTTTTAGAAAAGATATAGAGGGACTGTCTAGGATGTTTCCTTTGCGGTCACATTACCCTTTTTCACATTGACTGCCACAGACCGGTTTCCCTTGTTTGACGGTAAAAGGGTGGTGGGAGGATTTGCACTGCTTATCAGGAACAATATCACAGCTGTACTCAGGACATAACAGAAGGCTCATCCATTGAGTCTATATGGGTAAAGCTCAAAAATGGGAAGGAAACAATCACTCTGATGCGATGGTACTATAGACCCCCAAATAGCATCCAGAATATTGAGGAGCAGATATGCCAGCAGATTAAGGAAAGGTGTAAAAGCAATAGGGTTGTTGTCATGGGGGACTTAAACTTCCCTAATATAAACTGGGACCTTCTTAGTGAAAGTGGTTTCGATGGGGCAGAATTTGTTAGGTGCATCCAAGAGGGTTTCTTAAATGAATATATAGTTAGTCCAGCAAGAGGAGGAGCTGTACTGGATCGGCTGTTGGGTAATGAGCCCGACCAGGTGACTGACCTTTCAGTGGGTGAGCAATCAGGGAACAGTGACCACAACTCCTTAAGTTTGAAGATAGCTATAGATAACGATACGCATGGACCTTGCGGGACAGTATTAAATTGGAGCAGGGCAAATTATGAGAGCGTTAAGCAGGAACTATGGAAAGTTAATTGGGAACAGCAGTATCTGGTCAAGTCCACTTCCAACATATGAATGGTGTTTAAAGATCATCTGCACAGACCAGGACAGGTCTGTTCTAGTCAGGATGAAGGACAAGGATGGCAAGGGAAGAGAACTTTGGATGTCGATAGTTGTGATGAATTTAGTCAAGAAGAAAAAGTATGTAAAGCTTAGGAAGCTAGAATCAAACAGAACCCTTGAGGATTATAAAGAAGTTAGAAAAGAATTCACAAAATGAGGGAGGGAAGACAAGGTAGGGACATGAAAAGTCCTTTGCGAGCAGGAGTAAAGAGTATCCCAAGGCAGTCTACACATTCATCAGGAGCATGAAGATAACTCAGGACTCACGAGGAAATCTGCAGATGCTGGAAATTTAAGCAACACACACAAAATGCTGGTGGAACGCAGCAGGCCAGGCAGCATCTATAGGGAGAAGTACAGTCGACGTTTCGGGCCGAGACCCTTTGTCAGGACTAATTGAAAGGGAAAGTAGTAAGAGATTTGAAAGTAGGAGGGGGAGAGGGAAATGCGAAATGATAGAAGACAGGAGGGGGTGGGGTGAAGCTGAGAGCCGGAAAGGTGATTGACAAAAGGGATACAGAGCTGGAGAGGGAAAGGATCATGGGATGGGAGGTCTACAGAAGAGGGGGGTGGAGCATCAGAGGGAGATGGAGAACAAGCAAGGAGTGATTGTGAGAGGGGCAGAGAGAACAAAAAAGGGGGAAAAAGGAGGGGGGGAATAAATAAATAAATAAGGGATGGGGTAAGAAGGGGAGGAGGGGCATTAATGGAAGTTAGAGAAATCAATGTTCATGCCATCAGGTTGGAGGCTACCCAGACGGAATATAAGGTGTCGTTCCTCCAACCTGAGTTTGGATTCATTTTGACAGTAGAGGAGGCCATGGATAGACATATCAGAATGGGAATGGGACGTGGAATTAAAATGTGTGGTCACTGGGAGATCCTGCTTTCTCTGGCGGACCGAGTGTAGGTGTCCAGCAAAACGGTCTCCCAGTCTGCGTCAGGTTTTGCCAATATATAAAAGGCCACACCAGGAGCACCGGACGCGGTCACCTCACCTGGAAGGACTGTCTGGGGCCCTGAATGGTGGTGAGGGAGGAAGTGAAAGGGCAGGTGTAGCACTTGTTCCGCTTACAAGGATGAGTGCCAGGAGAGAGATCGGTGGGAAGGGATGGAAGGGGACGAATGGACAAGGGAGCCACGTAGGGAGCGATCCCTGTGGAAAGCAGAAAGAGTGAGGGAGGGGAAGATATGCTTGGTAGTGGGATCCCATTGGAGGTGGCAGAAGTTACTGAGAATTATATGTTTGGCCCGGAGGCTGGTGGGGTGGTAGGTGAGGACAAGAGGAACCCTATCCTGAGTGGGGTGGCGGGCGGATGGGGTGAGAGCAGATGTGTGTGAAATGGGAGAGATTAAAAATAATAAACATAAAGTTTGAAGTTAATAACTCATCTCCTTCTACCTTAGGCCACTAACTTATCAATCACCCATCTGTGGACACTTTCTGGAGGTCCAAGATCCATATACTCCATGACCGCTGGACTAAATATGTAAATGTAGGAGGGGACTATGTTGAAAAATAAAGGTGCTAGGTTTTCTAAAATTGATTCCTTCTACCTTAGGCCACAAACTTATCAATCGCACCTCGTATTATTTGCCTATAGTGCTGCTGCAGTAAGTTTCTCATTGAATTTGTGTATACATGTACTTGACTTCGATGTTGACTTTGCATTTTCATCCAAATCATTTGTTGCAAATGACAGATGTCTCAGCATTGCTCCCTGCAGAACACTACTGGTCACAACCTCCAGTCATAATTTCATCACTACCTTCTGTCTTCTCTGAATGAGGCAGCTTTGAATCCAACCTACCCATAGACCCCACATGACTAAAACTTCCAGATAAACTGAACACCACAAAGGGCTTTATAAAATGTTTTACAAAACTCTATGTAGACAACATGTACTGTGCTGCCCTTGTCTGTCATGTTTGTTATTTCTTCAAAAATATTTGGTCAAGTTAGTGAAACACGACCTTCCCTGCACAACGCCATGTCACCCAATTTTGATAGTTTTGTAGTACAGAAAGGTAATGGTGGACAGGCAGGGTGTGCACAGATGTAGCCAAAGGATTTCAATCTAAGAAAGCAAGAGGTTATGGATTAGGAGGCCAGAGACAATAAGATACACAATAAATAGTGTTGTAATAATCTGAGAGGAATAGAGGGATTTTGGAATTCATAACCACAAATAGCTGAAGATAGGGCAGATAAAGAACATACAATTTCAAGGTCAGGTACACTTGCTTTATTACTTGATGCTTGAATATAAAGGTGGGTAGTACAGCTTCGAGCTATATAAAACACAACTTAACCCACACCAGGATTGTTGTGCGTTTAATTCTTCAGTATTATTTGAGTAATATTGTAAATATATTGCTTAATTAAGCATTCTTGTTCGTTTAAATAATTCATCATGTTGTATGTAAAAATAAGTGAGTTGCATACTTCTCAGGACCTTCATGTGCATGCACATTGCTTCAAGTAAAAATTAAGTACATGACTTATCTCCCGGCTCACTTGTTTTCCTTTTGATTAGTCTTCCATGTTTTTGAGTTGCAAAACTTAACAGTGGTGATGAGGCATTTTTAAAATGAACCTGAGGCAACTACCTACCCGTTAAGCACAGCAAGACGTTCAAGTTTAAAAACAATGCAGCCAGATATGGTTCCATTTTTTAAAAAATGCAACACATTTATTTTCTTTGGAACAACGCATGTTCTACGCAAAAAAAAAAGGCAATCGAGTAAAACAAAGGCAGAAAATGTAGGAATTCACAGGTTCATAAACAGAGAGTACCAGGTTATAATAATCATAAAAAGAGCAGAAATGGCTGGCAACATCAAAAAGATAGATGTGTTTGATTACATAGAGGATAATTGGAATACGTATTCTAAATGGAATAAGCAATATTTTAAAGTAAATGGAATAGCCAATGAAAAACAAATGCCAGTTTTGCTGAGTGCATTGGATTTACAGACATATAGTTTGCTGAGAAATTTAACTGTTCCAACCAAACCAACCAAAATGAGCTTTGCTGATATAATGAAAGTAACGCAGGGACATTTAGAACCAAAACAACTGTTGATTGCAGAATGCTTTAGGCTTCACAAGCAGAATCAAAAGGAAGGGAGTGGAGTCCATTTCTGTGTATTTGGCTGAATTGAAGAAGTTGCCTGAGTATTCTCAATTCAGTAATGAGATAAATGATGTACTGAGAATTTGTTTAGTTTGTGGAATCTTACAAGAAAGCATTCAGAAATAGCTCCTAACTGAAGCACAGCTTACATTTGAAAGACCAGCTGAAATTGCTGTATCAATGGAAACAGCAGATGGAGACGCAATTGAGTTGCACCTGTAGTCTGGCAAAAAACTATGGACCAGATGTTGCAAGGCTACCCAGGCACTCAGTATTACTTGGATGGCATCATTGATACTGTTAAGGATGGCAAGAAACATCTCCAAAATCTCAAGACAGTATTAAAAATATTAGAAGATTATGAGCTCAGAGCACGACACAAGTGTGAGTTCTTTAAATCACTATTGACGCATAAGGAATACACAAGCATGCTGAGAAAATTCAAGCAGTGGCGGGTGCCCCAAGGGCATGTCACAGTTGCAGTCCTTTCCAAAATTTGTCAATTACTATAACAGGTTTCTGCAAAACCTGGCTACCTTGCTTCACCGCTTGAACTCATTATCACAGATCGGGAAGAAATGGCAATGGACAAAGCAGCGTGAGGTGGCTTTCCAAAAGGCAAAGGAAATGGCAATATCAGGCACAGTACTCACACATTATGACCCACATTGTCCAGTGAAGTTTGCATGTAACGTTCGAGATGCCAACAAGTCCAGAAGAAATGTGTCCAGAGCTGTCAGAAACATTCCCTACAGTCCCAGAGTTAACTCCTACAATCCCAGAAGCTGAAATTGTTTCAAAACTACCAGTCTCACGTGCCAAGCAGTGACATGTCAGGAAAGATTTTATCACACAAGAGTTAAAAAACCCTCCACAGTGATTAAATCTCTCTGCCTGAATGAGTCAATTTAAAATTCATCATGTTGTGGATGTCTGTATAGTAGCTGTATTATATAATATACTTTATATACAGTTGAGATGCATTCTATATTGAGTTGGAGTTTATAGCTAAACAGAGAGGAGTGTTGGGCTTTTAACATTTCAATAGTATTTGAGTAATACTGTAAAGATATTGTTTGAGCAAGCATTTTTGTTCATTTAAATAATTCATTATGGGTTATATGTAAAAATATGTGAATGGCACACGTTATGATATTACCAAGCCGTACACATGCTCCTTGCTTAATGTAAAAATGAAGCACATGATTTATCTCCCAGCTCCATTGTTTTCCTTCGGGTTAGTTTTTATGTTTTGCAGTTACAAAACATGGCAGGGAGCATCATGTGTATTTCTAATTAGCACACCACAGGAAGGGTAAGGTAGTGCAAATAGCTAGCAAGGTTTACATTAGCTGAAGGGTTCTAGCTAATGGGATCACTTCCTTTGGAATAACAAGGGCTGAGTGGAGGTTTTATTGAGGTTTATAGAATTGAAAGACCTTGCACAGTTTCAGGATGAATCTTCTGACTTCCACTCTTGGATTTCAATGTAAGCAGAAGTAGTTTCTCCAAATGGACCTTAACGACTTGTTGTAGTCTTAGAGTTCTCGCTTGCCTCTGTTCAGCTTTCCCTCTTTTGGAGCAATGTTTCCCACCCTCTTCATTCCTGACAGCAATAACCTCTGAGGCTACATCCAGACTGAGCCGGTGAACATTGAAAACGCCGGTGTCATGAGAAAAACAATAGGCGTCCACAGCAGGCATTTCTGAAAAGACCTCCGTCCACATTAAAACGGGTATTTAGGCAAATCCTCCTACTGGGCACACACACAGGACACAGCTACAGAAAACAAGCAAAGACGTAACGATATACTATTTCCATTTCCTCCTCTTAGTTCAAGAAAACAATGAAATGCCGTGCTGCCGCCACCATCTGTTCTTGCACATCATGACAGTGTTCTTAAAAAGCTGCGGTTACCCCGTACACACTACACCGCTCAGCCGGCGTTTTCAGATTTACACATTCTGGAGAGCGTTTTAGAAAAGCTCCAATTTCAGGGGAGGAAAATGCTGTTTCAGTGTGGACAGAGGGTCAAAACGAAGAGAAAAGCTTTGGTTACAGGTTTATCTGGCGTAGTGTGGACGAGGCCTGAGTCTCCATCATCCGCGGGTGGTTTCACACCTGCTCCAGAACCTCTATATACTTTCATCCTGAGGCCTGCCATGGAGATCACTCACTAACTGCTGGAGGAACTCAGCAGGCCACAAAGATAATAAACCAGCACTGAGCAAAATATAGAACTGGAGTAGTATTTGGAGACCAGATGAAGTGAGGTATGTTTTAAAACAAAGAACTTTAGCACAATTTTGATACTCTAGGAAAGGAACCAATTAGCCAGGGATTGTTATGAACCTTAATTAGGAAAGATCTGAGGGGATGCTACCAGGTTTTATCTTTAAAAAGTTCAGAGAAAGGGTTTGATAGTTCAATGCAATCGGGATGTTCATAGCAGTGTAAGGGATGGAAGAGATGAATGTGGGAAGCTTGTGATGGGGTTAATATCACACATTCTGTCAGTGCTGATGACTCTACCACAGCTGTCAGCTTGGCAAAGCATAGGCACAGGCTCATTTGCAATGGGTTAGTTCTAGAGAGATGATGCTTATAAACCACGGTCCGTCCAGAACCAGTGAGCACTGTGAGATTCCATCAGTCTGACAAATTTAAACCTACCATAACCATTCAAAGCAACCAGCAGTGAACACTCCAGTGACTGCAACATACAAGCACCAGCCAAACATATCGGATCCAAGAAATGTTATCTCCCTATGGGATATCAGTCCATTAGTGAGCGTTCATCCTTCCTGAAAGCTCAGCCTTCTCTGCTTCTGATCTATTTGTCAATTCCAGCTCAATGTCACTTGTGAACTGTTAACCCCTCAGCAATCGCTGTGTACAGAGACTGCGATTACAGGACATGTCAATCTGATGCATACTGGCCTGAATGAAAACTGAGGAGGAACAAAAAAAAAATTTTAGATTGGGATAGGTCACAAAGACTAGGAATGCTGCGGTGTGTGACTCACCACCTGACTCCCCAAAGCCTGTCCACCATCCACAAGGCTCAGGTCAGGAGTGTAATGGAATACTCACCACTCGTCTGGATGAATGCAGCTCCATCAACAATCAAGAAGCTCGAAACCATCCAGTACGAGGCAGCCTACTTGATTGGTACCCCTTCCTCAAGTATCCAATCCCTCCACCATCAATGAACAGTTACAGCAGTCTGTACTATCTACAAGATGCACTGCAACAACACACCAAAGTTCCTAAGGCAGCACCTTCCAGACCCACGACCACTACCATCCAGAGGGACAAGAACAGCACCTGGGAACACCACCACTTGGAAATCCCCCTCCAAATCCCTCAACATCCTGACGTGGAAACATATCACCGTTCCTTCATTGCCACTGGGTCAAAATCATGGAATTCTCTCCCTAACAACACTGTGGGTGTACCCACACCTCAGGGACTGCAGCAGTTCACGAAGGCAGCTCATCACCACCTTCTCAAGGGCAACTAGGGATGGGCAATAAATGCTGGCTTAGCTGGCGATGCCTACCATCCTGTAAATGAATTAAAAATTAGTGTAATTTCTGCTGCACTGACATGAATCTGAATTGCCGTAAGGATGCACTGGTGATCCTTTCTATAACATACTGGAAGTGGCTTCTATCCCTCTCAAAGTTACCGTAACTACTTTTCTATTACCGTTGTCTTGTGTTTACACTATCAGACACAGGTTTAATGCAGCCTCAGAGTTGCCAATCCTGAGCAAGAGGTTAAACCAATGCTGCATCTGACTTTCCATTTGAATTGGTTCAGATGGCCATGAGGAAAGAGCAGGAGTGAGAGACTAATTAAGTAGCTCATTCAAAGTACTGGCACATATACCCCATAGGCCAGATCGCCTTTTCCTATGAAGCGGATGCCAATATTTAATTCCCCACTAGCAGTATATCTAGTTGCTGTCACATCACCGTTTGAGGTAGTGTGCTGCACACAACTCACCTTCCATTTCTCATGTCACAACAGAGATTGCACTTTAACACAAGCTACCCGTCAAGGAACAGACCGAGTATGAGAAAGGCACAACACTCATACAATTTCTCTCTTCAAGACCCAGAGCAAAGTTCATGAAGAAAGAGAATGCAAAACCAAACTTTAGACCAGTGAGAGGGAGGGTGAAGTCTAGTTAAGGCAGAGAGCAAGGGGGTTGGGTGGGGATCTTGGTGGGGTGTGCGAAGAATGGAGTAGGAGGGCAAATTATGAGGGAAGGTGGTATGTGGGGGGTGTAATGTGTGGCAGAGGAGGAATATGGGTGAATGATGTATGGGGGAGAGAGGAGTGCAGAGAGTGATGCATAGAGGTGTTCAGGGGAGGGGGAGAGTGGGGGTTGTGGTAGGAGGGAGAGGATTGCTGTTTGGTTAGAGTGGTGTGGGGGGCTGCACTTGCAATTTGACCAAGGATGGTCACCCCTAAGTCCCATGTCAACAACCAGGAGCAGGGGGATCCCTAGGGGTAGTGGGTTTTCTGGGACAATGAGATCTTGCCCAGTGTCCATCTGCACATGGCTAATTGTGGAAGTGTAGGAAAAGGCTCCGCTTGCACTCTGAGCCAGACTCAGGCCTGCTCTGAGTGAGTTGGATGAGGTTATTGTGGGAGGAAGAGTACACATATAGATTCAGGAGCCTTTTGCTGACCATGACTCCTCAGTTTTTGTGCAGCACCATTCTAAGAGCTTGAGATTAGGCCTCAAAATCTCTCTCCAATATCTGGGTATCTTAACCCTGCACAGGACCACAGCTTGGACCTTCATGCTTCTTCTCAGATAGACACTTGTCACTGGAGGATGCCTTGCTTTCACTGCTGCTCTCCAGGTTCTGAGTTGACTGACAAAGTCAATGTCTGAACCACCTCAGTCTGCACTCCTAAGCTACCATCCTTTCCTCTGGATAGTTGTGATCCTCAGCCAGTCACAGACCTGCTTGTAAAGGCATGCATAAATAAAACACGTTTCCCGACCTCTGTCATAATATTGGAAGGGAGGTTACAGAGTAGGATACACACTGTAAATGTATTAAATGAGCAAGATGACCAGAAGCTCTGTTGTTACAGAGAATCTCTGTTACAGAATCCCACTGCCCTTCTGCAAAAGTAATGGGATTTTTGATGTCGACTTGACAGGGTGGATAAAGGTTCTGTTCTAATATTTTATCCCGCAGAATGCACCCCCAACATTGCAGCATTCACTCAGGCCTGCACCTCCGGTTTCAGAGTCTTGTACACATAATGTGCACCATGACCCATCCAGCCCCATGCTCCTTTTCAGCAAATCCTCCCTTGTCTTATATCCAACCAGCAGAATGAACTGAGCTTTGAGGAATTGTGGATTCTTGGTGTACATCCAGCCATTCATCAGCGCTTCAGGAATGAGGTGCTGCTGACACTCATGAGCATAGTACTGAATGAGGGTTGCAACGATCCAGGTGCTGTTTCTGAACGAGGTAAGCAGAACTATTCTTTACTGAGATGTTGTCCTCTCTACGTAGAACCATCATCACAGAGGACTACTGCACAGAATCAGGCCCTTCACCCATCAATGCTGTGCGAACCTGTTTTCTTTCTAGTCCCATCTACATGCAACCAGACCATAGGCCTCTCATCTGTGTACCTATTCAAATTTCTCTTAGAAGTTGCAGTTGAACCAGCATCCTCCACTTCTACTGATTTAATCCTCTGTGGTAACAGAGAATTCAGACTGAGCCACACCAAGTGTGTTCCAGAAGAGCTGGGACACGGCCAGTTAATCTCTCAGCTCTCATACAGAGGAAATTGCAGTCATTTTTTATTTCTGACCCCCCCCCCCCCCCATACTCCCTACAACCTCATCCTTTTTCAATGGTTGACTCCAGAAAAGCATACCATCATCTTAGGGTTGCAGGGAAGCGACAACATTGTCTATACAGCACTCTCAAACAACAGGATGGCATTACCCTGATTACTTGGGTTGAAGCTATTGGGCTGATCATCCTGTCAACTAAGGTTGAGATTGACCCTGAGCACAGTTTCCAGCTAGGAGATCATACAACCCGACAGGATGCAGTGCCCTGTAGCCCAGTGAAGCACAATGCAGCCCAATGCAGTCAAATCCATTCGGGCCAATGCAGTCCAGTCCAGTCAACTCCATTCATGCCAATGCAGTCCAGTGCAGTCAAGTCCATTCATGCCAATGCAGCCCAGTGCAGTCAAGTCCATTCATGCCAATGCAGCCCAGTGCAGTCAAGTCCATTCATGCCAATGCAGTCCAGTGCAGTTAAGTACCATTCATGCCAATGCAGCCCAGTGCAGTCAAGTCCATTCATGCCAATGTAGCCCAGTGCAGTTGAATGCCATGCAGCCTTGGAGCATGGGCTTTCCTAGTGTGTGGCTGGCTCTGCCCCTGAATAGCTATAATTGAGAGTGAAAGAATATGATATTCATAAATATTTACAAAGTCCCAACAATTATTAAATAAATTTAAAGTATTTAGTTACCAAAAGTCACACCTACCATGTGTCATTTAAGGTAAAATTGGATAGGTATATGGACAGGAAAGGAGTGGAGGATTATGGGCTGAGTGCGGGTAGGTGGGACTAGGTGAGATTAAGAGTTCGGCACGGACTAGGAGGGCCGAGATGGCCTGTTTCCGTGCTGTGATTGTTATATGGTTATATGGTTAAAACAATTTACATTTAATCTTTTTGATTACATTAGATAAATAGGCCCCCTTATAATTTACCTGCAGTCTCTCCCATTCCTCACTACCTGACCCATTCATAGAGCTGGGACTCTGCTGGAGCCTGGGCTGGCTTGATGGCCCAGTGGTCGAGGGTGGGTGGCTTGGGACTGAGCTGAACGCTCTATTAGAGCCCCACTGGCGAATCTCAAATTTCTGCTCCAGTAAATATTTTAAAAGCACCAAATCCAAGAGGTTTCTGGGGGCCAATTGTTGAGGAGAAGAACAACACAGATGAAGTTCCCACTCTATTTCAGACTCTCTCGGCCTCATTCTAACATGATATCTCAAGGGCAGTTTCCTCGGCAATACATTACCACATTGGCAGTGTCAAACCAGATTGTGTGCTAATTCTCTGGAATTTGACATAGTGTGGAATAACCCATTGAGCCACTGCTGCCGCCACATATCCCATTACAGAGAGAGACAGAATACTTCTCAAGCTGGTGCAAGTATAATGTAACAGTAGAATTATATGGGGCATCAAACTGCAGACTGTGAGAAACAGCAGACACTGGTACCAGACCACATCAGGTACTTCAGAGACACAAGGGACAGAGGATGCTAGAATCTGGAGCAACAAACAAGATCGTGGAAGGACTTATCTGGACTAATATTAATTTAGATAGTCCACATGAAAGGACTTGACCCAAAACATCAACTCTCCATTTCCTTCCACAGATACTGTCTGACCTTCTGAATTCCTCCAGCATCTTGTTTGTTACCTCATTTTTTAAATTTATTTCTCACCTTTTCTGACTACACAAAAGGAAACTATTCAGCCCATCACATATGCCAGCTCTCAAAAAAATCCCATCAGTCCCATTCTCCATGAGCTTGCCTGTAATCCTTTTCTCCTTCATGAAACTATCAATCTACAACACCCCACCCCCACTTATTTCCCTGCCACTCAACTCCACAATGGGAGTATTTTTACAGCAGCCAATTAACCTATCAGCCCACACAGCTTTGGGATGTAAAATTCAGCTGGAGCACCTCGACAAAACCCACGTGGTCATGCGAAAAGCGTGTGAACATCAGACAGACAGAACTTGACATCAGGGTCAAAGAACTGGAGTGGCAGAAGCATCAGCACTACCTGCTGTGTCACTATACCGCTCATGTCTTAATAAGCTGGTAAGGAAGGTGGGCTCTGTCGTGGGCACAGAACTGGAGAGTATGACATCGGTGACAGAGCAGAGGGCGCTGAGTAGGCTACAGTCAATCATGGAAAACCCTGAACATCCTCTGCACAGCACCATCCAGAGACGGAGAAGCAGCTTCAGCGGCAGGTTGCTGTCAATGCAATGCTCCTCAGACAGGATGAAGAGATCATTACTCCCCCACGCCATTCGGCTCTACAATTCAACCACCAGGGGCAAGACATGTTAAAGTGCCGGGGTTAGGACTGAGCTTAAGTTACCACTCAATGCACTTCAGTAAACTATTTAAGAACTTTTTAAAAGCTATTTATTAATGCTTTTTGGGAGGGTGATTTTAGATGCATATCATATTTATACTGAGTTAAATACTGTATGTAATTAGTTTTGCTACAATAAGTGTATGGGACACTAGAAAAATGTTGAATTTCCCCTTGGGGATGAATAAAGTATATATCTATCTATCTATCTATCTACCTATCTATCTATTAATTTACACACAGCCATGGTGGGATGAGAACCCATATTACTCAGTAGAAAGACCAGACCTTGGGGTTACTAATGCTGGTAACTTATCTACATCACAACGCCCATGATATCTCCATTCCTTGTTTAAGTTTAATTGTCATTCAAACATACATGAATACGGCCAAACAAAAGAGTGTTACCCAGGGGCCAAGGTGCAAAACACAGTATCAGCTGTCACACGGAGCACATGTAGTGCAAATAAGATAGGAAGTACATATAAGGTATCAGTGAAATACAGTCACTCAAAAAGTGGTCCAAGATCCTGAGTCTATGAATGGTGCAGCAGCTTGCAGTCACAGCACAGCTTGTCTTCTGCTGAGCAAACACCGGGGACGGCGCCGAATCCAGTTTGAACAACGCGCTACAACACCTCCAGTGGAGCGCACTGACCCCAATGCCTCTCTCCTGGGCAGCTGTAAGCAGGCAACACCACAGCTTGAGGCCTCATCATCACTACATCCGAGGCCACACAGCAGGCCTGCCATCCGCCAATAAATCAGTGAATCGCCAGTTCTCAAAGAGATCCCATCAATCCCATTCCCCATGGGGTTCCCAGTAATCCTTTCTTCTTCGTGCACCCATAAACCTACAGCCCTCATTTTCCTACCACTCACTCTGCGACATTTCAGTCAAATCCACGAGTAGTTTCTCCCTGGCACCAAAGGATCTTTATGCCTTTAAGATCAGTATCTGCTGCGGGGACACTCTGTTGAACCAGGAGCTCTCCATACTCTTAAAATAGTCTCAGGAGCACACAGTGCCTCAGCACTGTGTCCCCATTGTATACATGATGCAAAGATAATAGCTAATCAAAACATGAATCATAGCAGAATTAGGATGGATTGACCGGGGATTACTCTATTGTCATGGCAACTGGGCTAGCTCAATACTAAAAGATGTTTTGGCTAAGACTCTTGCTTCCATTACTGCAGAATCATTCTGATTATGTGGAATCTTCTGTATCTCTTGTTTTGGCTGGTGGCTTGATATAGGGGATGATAACCCCCTGGCCCGGCCAGACTTAAGAAATCCCATTTGGGTGAATGCTGCACAATGTGTCCTGTTACAAACCAGTACCATGAAATAACAAACAGTACACAATATGTGATTATTAACTCTGTTTCTCTTCCCACAGACACCTTTTTTTCATACCTCCAACATCTGCATTTCTGCATTGTTAATCTCTGGGCTTTCTTTACTGACAGACACAGTACTGACCAGGTGTATGTGATTGTACAATTGATCTACTGTCATATATCTAAAGCAATTGCCCAATACCAAATCTAGTGAGCATCCTTCATAAGGTAAAGAGTATTAACAAAACACTTCCACAGTGAAGGATAACAAATGGTGCTTTTGTTGGCCTCGGTGTCCCAGTACTTCATTATGTTGGTCAAGAGAAGGAATAAGGGATGATCTTGATTCATTCCCAAGCTGAGGTGAAGTTGGGTGAAGCCAGAACTAGCATTAGCATCATGGATGGGACTTTCTAACCTGGAGCATATTGTGAATAGTTCACTACATGAATCAGTCTTACTCTGGGTTGGGTATATCTTCTGAAATATATTTCCCCCCACAGTCACTATGACTCGCATCTACTTTGCCTAACCCTGCACTGAAGTCCCTAACGCAAGTTCACCCCTTAGAATCCTAACTTGACTGATCTGGGATAAATGTGGAGAATAAAACTGCTATGAGGAGGAATTTCCTCAGCCAGAATGTGGCAAATCTGCATAATTTGTTGACGTAGAGGGCTGTGGAGGCCAAGTCATTGGATGAATTTAAAGCAAACAGGTAAGCGGGCTAAGGGTTATGAGTGGAAACATAAGAATGGGGTTGAATAAAAATAGTGATGGTTGAATGGCAGAGCAGACTCGATGGGTGAATGACCTAATACTGCTCCTATATCTACTGGTCTTATCTCATTATGATTGTATGATACGAGCTCACTTGTGAAGAATGTGTATGGAGGAGGAACCAAAAGAGCTGGTGGTATTCAGGCCTGAGCCAACAGCAGAGCCATTGACGTTAGCCCAGGCTTAGTAATGATATAATGTTTATATGAAGCCATGCTTCTGCAGGCAGGGAAATATTTTCTGTCTCTGCAATAAACACTTTAGTGAGATCAGTCCATATAAGGACTAAATGATTACCAATCAGGAGCCTGGTACCTCATGCTCAAAGAGATCTCCGTTGAAATTAATATCACTTCCCCGCAGAACTGAATTTGTTTCTTCCATGTGTTTGTAGGGCTGGTATTTGATCTTATAAAAACTCCCTCCCCGTCAGCACTGTTGCTGAATGAAGCAGAGAGCTTTAATGGAATTGTAAAGAGATTGGACCTCTCTAGAGAAGATGAGGCAGCATTGGCCAGGGAATCAAAAACTGACACGTGTTGGAGGGCAGCAGATTGTCTGGAATGTAAGTCAGGGTATAAGGAGATAGGTTCAGATGGGCAGGAGCAGACAGAAACAATGGAACTACCATTGCAGGGGTGGGGAACTATTAGGTTGGAGGCTATGGAGGAAAGAACTTCTGATAAGGTGGGTTCTTCCAGCAGATCATCTATTGCTCCAGATCCCAGCTTCTGCAGTGGCTTGTGCTTTCTTTGAAATGGTATCATTGGATCAATATTTCAGATTCCAGTTAGTCCAGAGGGTTAAGCACCTATACTGGTAACTTGTAGTTGAGTTTTGTTTTGTGTCTATATGATGAGGCCTTGTGAGACAGGAGGGTCAGAACAAACCCTCCCACAGAGCAGTTATAATGTAAGAATCATTAAGACCTTGGCAAATGTCACCAGGTATCAAAGCTTACATTCAGAATTATCCAAAAACTATTAAAATGCTTAAATAAAAAAGATACTTAAACAATTAAGAATATTAATGAAAACTAATTTAATTCAGGAAAATGAAAATCAGTTTCTAGCCTTCCCACCATCCCTTGCCCGATATTCTACATGGCAGGAAGTCTGCCCACCCTGTATGCCAGCTGCAGACCACCACCCACTTCTGAAATGACCCTGCAGCCAATCAGCTGTATCCTCACATCGTGTGCAAACTGACTAAAGGGAAACTTGGAGGAACCAGTAACACAGAGGGAAAGCCTCAAAAGGTCACAAAGGGAGCTCACCATCTCCTTATCATGGGCAACAATGGATGGGCAACAAATGCTAACATGCCCTGTTCCCAAGAAGAGAATACAAAGCTTTACTTTGAGTACCCTGGAGTGGAAACCATCATGCCCAGTAGTCCTGTTGCTGTCTCTAACACAAACTTTTATTTGTATTGAATCAAATAACTTCATCTTCTTTGATTGTGATTTCTATTCCATTTCTTCATCTTCCTCTGCTTTATAGATCTGCCACTATATTGAAATCCAGTATGATATTCCTGGACCCACAATCCCCTTAGTTTAAAATATTTATAAAAACAAATATTGTTACCCTTAGTATTCCTTTTTTCAGATGTTAGTGCTTCCTTTGCTTTAGTAGTTGCTGGTTAGACTCTTCTCCAGAATAGCCACTGCTGTTATATTTCAGTAGTGCACTTCCTCTTCAATCCTGCTTCTTGCTGACTCTATGCACAAACAGATTGAAGCTGGGGGCTCGTGTTCTCAGAAGTGTGGTACAGAGTTGATATTACTCCCAATGAGCTATTTGCTTAAACCAAGCAACAAGCAGCAGTTCAGGAAACAACTCGTAGAATTGCGATATTCAAAATTTTCAAACCTGCCAAACTAGGCGAGCAGGGTGAGAACAGAGAGATTTGCATTTTAAATGTGCAGATTCCCTGACACATCTCAGATAAAATGCCCAACCCTTAGGGCTGTTTATGGCGCTGAATCTGTCCCTTAAAAAGCAAACAAAAGAACTTACATTCTGCCGATTACAATTGAAATTTGTTTCATAATCTAGAAACTTCAGAAAATCTATCAATCATTGAGCAAGGAACACATTGAATTATCAAATAAAATTTTAACTGTGATCTAAAGACTGTGATGCAGCCATCCCTCTTCCCTGTCTCTGCATCTTTCTCACATCAAGACCAACAGACGCCTTTCCATCTCCAACTGTCCACAAAACCCAGGAATCCGATCCCCATCAGATTCCGTTTGAAGCTTTGTTTGAAAGTGATTGCAGATTTAAGGAGATGGTGGGAAGGAGGGAGGCGTCCTGGTGAAGCTGCAGATATTACAGTTGGGTATTTCACTTGTTTTTAAAGGGGAAGTATGTCTTTTCCACATCAGGTCGATTTTTAGGAAGAACATTTGTACAAATGAAACAGGAAGTCATTAGCATGCAATTTGGCTTCTCCAACCACTAGCAAAGATTATCTGGGCTCACTGAAGCTGCAGCTCTGTTTATAGTTCATTAAGAACACAAGCAGGCCTTTCAGCCCTCACGTCCATCCTACCATTTAATGAGATTATGGATCTGATTTGTAGATGCTGGAAGCAAAAGCAAAAACATGCTAGAAATGCTCTGCAAGACAGGCACCATTTATGGACAGGGAACCAAGTTTAGGCATAAAGCAAACCAAAAATGTCGGATGCTAGAAATCTAAAAAAGTTAGAAATTACTGAAAACACCCAGCAGGTCAGGCAGCATCTGTGGAGAAAGAAACAGAGTTAATACTTCACACCATTGACTTTTTAATCAGAAAGGTATAACGGGCTTGATATGCCTTGTATCCTTTTCCCTTGTTATATTTCCCTATCACACAGATAAACATTCAGTTCCAAAACAAGGACGTTGTGCTGACAAGTTAACTCCATTTCACGTTTCATGCATGTTTTCCAACCTGCTGAATTCATCCTGCCTTTTTTAAAATCAAAAATGTAATAATCTTCCAAAAGCTCCATTGATCTTCACCATCTGAAATCCCCACCTCATTTCGTGTGAAAATATGCCTCCTAATTCACCTCAAAAGGATCTATCTTGAATTTCAAGATTTTGCATTTTTGCTTAAGATTCCTCATTGTACTTTGTGTACAAGATGCTGTAATAGAAATTCTGGTATCATACACTAAGCCTAAATAATTTTAAACTCACAAGTTTCTGTAAGATCATTCCCCACTTTATGGCTGATGTTGGCACCTGGGATCAAGGGAAGCTCTTGAGGATGATAAAATATACATGAAAGATCAAGCAAAATAATAGGTGGGCAGAAGTGGGCCATGAAATATCCTTGGCTCCTTTTTGCCATCTCAGGGAAATCAGGAGAAAGAGGGTAGCCAGGGTAAGAGTAGGTCTCTCAGGAACCAGATGGGTATCCACGTACGTGTGGATCCAGGGGGTGTGGGCGGAGTCCTAACTCAAATACTTTCAGTTTGCGTTCACCAAGGGTGAGGATAGAGCTCAGTGAGTTCAGGGAAATGTGTAAATATAATAAGAAAGTAAAGGAAGGAGCATGTCAGTGTCATATTGGAGGAGGTGCCAGAAGTTATGAGATGTATAAGGCTTAATTCATCCCTGAGGTTAGATGCTGTCAGACACAAAGGAAAATACAACGTGAGCCCAAACAGACATTTTTTAAATCAAATTATCCACAGTTGTGGTGGCTGAAGACTATATGGCTGCTATTGGATAGCTCGTATTGCTTCTTTATTTACAAAGGGCAAGCAGAGATAAGTCAGGTAACTAGAGATTGGTGTGTGTTTGTCAATGATAGGGAAATTACAGGAGAAACTCCCAAGTTACAGGAGTTGTGTGCTTTTGGAAAGGTGGGTTGGGGGGGGGGGGGGGATGCTGATCATTGAATGTCAGCGTGGCTTTTTATGGGAGAAATCCTGCCTCACTAATTTGAACTTTTGAGGAGGTAACCAAGAAGGTGATGAAAGTAGACAGTAGATACTGTCTATGTGAACTTTTATTTAGTAATGCATTTGAGGTAAGGTAGAAGATTGCTTGATGATAGGAGGCAGTGGGTACTGATGAAAGGATGTGTTTCATATTGGAAATCTGTGACCAATAGTGTATCAGAAGTATAGATTTGTGTTGTTCCCGAGTACATTAATGACTCAGATACAAATGTAGGCCATATGGTTAGTACATTTGAGGATGACACAGAAGTTGTTGGTTTTCTGGATTGCAAAGAACATTGCCAAAGGCCTCTGTAGGATAGAGCACAGTTGGAAAATTGGGTGGAGACTTGGCACTGGGATTTAAACCCAAGAGCAAGGTGATGCATTTCGGGAAGTCAAATAGTAGGACATCCACAATGATAAGGCATTAAGGAATGTTGACATACAGAGAAACTTAGATACATAATTTCTTGAAAATGGCAGGCTGGCTAAATTGGTAGATGAAGAAGGTATACAGTATGATTGCTTTCACAGGTCAAGGCACAGAATATAAAAATCGAGATGTTATGCTGCATTGCACAAGGAGTACTGTAAGCATTTCTATCATCATATTATACAAAGGATATGGTTGCAGTGGAGAAGATTCACCAGAATGCTCTGTGGATTGGAGGACTTTAGATATGAGTACAGTCTGGGCCTAATTTCCCCAGAATGAAAGAGGCTGAGGAGGATGACCTGATGAAGGTATTTAAGATTATAAGGGGCATAGCGAGCCAAAGTCCTTATTTCTGTGGTAGAGATATCTAAAAACAAATTGCATAGGTTTTAATTGAGAGGAAGCTCTCAAGGCGATATGGGGGTTATTTTATTCATAGAATAAGTGAATGATATCTGAAAATCATTGCCAGATGTGGAGTCAGACATATTCACAATGTATGCTAAACATTTGGCCTAGCATTGAATAGGCAAGATGTAGAAGTACGTTAGCTTAATGAGGGTGGATGAATGAGTGTGGATAGACCAAAGGTTCGACATGGACATGGTTGGCCATGGAGCCCATTTCTGTGCTCCACAGCTCTATATCTCAATTATTAATCAACACATCTGCCCAACTAACACATTGCGCTGGAGGAACTCAGCAGGTCAGGCAGCATCAATGGAGGGAAATTGACAGTCAACATTTTGTGAGTGATGAAGTTCTGGTGTAGGGCTTTGGCTTGAAACGTCAAATGTTCACTTCCCTCCATAGATGCTGCATGACGTGTTGAGTCCCACCAGTGCAGTGGTTCCAAACCTGGGGCCCACAGACCCTTTGTTTAATAGCATTGATTTATAGCATAAAAAGGGTTGGGAACCTCTGTTCCTGCACTTTGTGCAGATTGTGCAGATTTCCAGCATCTGCAGTCTCTCATGTGTCAGGACATTTGTAAATTTGAAACATCATCGTTCTCAGCCCTAATGGCCTGAAATCAAAGAAAGCTTATGAACATAATTAGAATTACAGCAATTAGAAGCCATTGAATGCTCAGCTCTGTTTCTGCTTGTCCTTTACAGAACATCCTGTTCACTTTCTACTTACCTGGAAATAGAAAACAAGATCTACATGAAAAAAAGATAAGAATGTAATAGATGGGAGTGTCTGAATGTTTCACAGAGATCAATCAGTGCAACTATTGATATGTTCATCTTTATTCAGAAAGCTATATGTTTCTGCACATCCTATTCACAAAAGGAATGAGTCAGATTTCAAAAGTTGTAGTTTTTTATAGATTAGTTAATCTCATGGTGAATGGAAGTGCTGTTTCTGAAGTTTTCACCAGTATTTTCTTTAAGCATTCAAATTAATTACACTCCGGGAGAGAATGAATAGATGGAATTGGTGGTTTATTCGAGAAGGACACGTTGACCATCAAAGGGGTGTTAGAGAATGATTATATCAGACGTTCATACTGTGACTCAGCCAGCTATTGTATAGGGGAGTTATAGGTTTAAACTTCCTCCAGTCATGAGGAAAGGCTACATTGTTACAGGAGTTAACAGTCATGCAGGGCATGACAATATAGAGATACGATTCAAATGCAAATAAAGTAAATTCCCTTTGACACTTATATCTCCCCATCCCCACCTTAACCCCAACATTTGCATTTGCCAAATTCCAACGGTGGCTGCACAACAAAAGTAAACATTGACCATAAAGTATTTTGAGATCACTGGCCAGGACATCCTGAGATTGTCAGTTCATTCATTCTTTCCAAACACTTCAACCTTTTCTAACTTCACATTGCACTTTCAGATCAACATTTCTTCTTCTTTAGGAATTCCTCATGATCAGGAATAACCTGCCTCCACTGGATTGTCAGGTAAGTGATGAGAACAAGATGGGACCTGCAGGCCCTGCTGCTGAGGCAGGAAGTACTTGACAGGCAAACAGATGTATTGCCAGTGGTGGATTGTTCCTTTCTACATTTATTCTAAGCTTCTCTGTGTTTCTAACTCAAGCTTTTCACGTACAGCTCATATTTTCCCTCTCTACTTTGAGCTGTCATGAGCCAGGGATTCCCCAGAGACAAACTAGGTCCTGCTGAAGGGTCTCGGCCAGAAACCTCAACTCTACTCTTTTCCATAGATGCTGACTGGCCTGCTGAGTTCCTCCAGCATTTTTTGTGTGTTGTTTGGATTTCCAGTATCTGCAGATGTTCTGTTTGTAGATGCAGAGAAATTGTTTCTGATGGATGGGGAGTTCAGAGCCGAGAATCACAGCCACAGGATATGAGGAATGCTGCTCAGAACCAAGATCATGAAAGATTTCCCCTGCAAAGGAATGGTGAACCTATGGAACCTTAACTGTACTCGCGAAAGATGTAGGAACCTTTCATAATGTTGAAGGGATCAAACGATAGATAGGTTACTGAAATGGATGATCAACCATGATTGTATCAATTTCTGGGGCAGGCTCAATGGTTGTGTCCTACTCTATCTCCTTTTGTAGTTTTTCAAGCAATCTTTATGAACTTTCTTGATTTTCCTCCTCTGTCTATCTGGTCATCTCTTCCCATTACTGAGCTTGGAGTGGAGTATCTGTTTTTGAAGTCTCATGGTGCGTAGGCGAAAGATGTGTCCTGCATTGAAGTACAAAGCATTTAGGTCCCCAGTACTGGGGGTCTGGGCTGGGAGGTGGATGTTTATGTCAGTTCATTTATTCTACCAGTGGGATTAGAGGATTGTGTAAAGACAGCACTGGTGTTACGTCTTTCGTGTCTGAAAATGCTTGTCCATGATAGTTCAGCTCTGAAACATATAGGCTGGCAGGAATCACTGAGTTTTGTGCAGGATTTGAAGTCTTGTCAAACATCCATTTTAAGCACGGAAACACGAGGAAATCTGCAGATGCTGCAGATTCAAGACACACACACAAAATGCTGGTGGAACGCGGCAGGCCAGACAGCTTCTATAGGAAGTACAATCGACGTTTCGGCTGAGACCCTTCGTCAGGACTAACTGAAAGAAAAGATAGTAGGGGATTTGAAAGTAGGAGGGGTAGGTGTGGTGAACTACATATACCTGTCTGGACACGCCCTCCCCTCCCCCCCCCCACTGACTGCTCCTGTGGCTCCTCCCACAGACCCCTGTAAAAAGGTGATTGGAGGCACTGCTCCCCCCCTCAGTCTCCAGGATGTTGTGTGGTGGTCTCTTGCTGCTGATAGTGCTTTCTCTTCCAGCTAATAAAAGCCAATCCTCGCCTCACGTCTCCGAGAGTTATTGATGGTGCATCAATTTTATTAGCTGGAAGTTTAAAACATGGAGAGTATTATACATCCGGAAAATTGGACATTGATCCTCAAGCTCCAGAAGCAGCTATTGCCTTTGAACTCTGGCTTGCATGCTTCCAATCATACCTGGAAGAGATTCCCGTGACTGAGCCTGCTATCATGCACAAAATCCTCCTCTCCAAGGTCAGTCCGAGGGTATACTCCCTTATCAGAGACCTGCCGACCTACCAAGGGGCACTGGACGCCCTCAAAAGACAGTACCTGCAGCCGGTGAACACCGTCTACGCAAGACATCGCTTAGCGACGCGGTGGCAGCGGGCCAGAGAGTCGAGCGCTGAGTTTGTCCGAGCCCTAAAGACACTCGTGCGGGCCTGCGACTGCAGGGGACTGACGGCGGAACAGCATGAGGAGCTCCTGGTACAAGACACCTTCGTTACAGGGATCAGGTCATTGTACGTGCACCAGCAGCTGCTGGAAAACGCCGATCTTACCTTACGCTCGGCGATTGAGCTGGCCGACACGCTGGAGGCTGCTCTGCACAACGCTGACGCTGTCCAGACGCGCGATCTCCTGCCGGCCCCGCCACCCGGCCAATTGATCTCAGCTGCTGCCACTCGCGAGTACGTAAACTCCCCGCAACCCGCCGGCACATCGACCACGGCTGCTGCCTGTCGCAAGTCCGTGAAGTGTTACTTCTGCGGACTGAAAAAGCACTCCTGAAAACGCTTCCCGGCCCGAGAAGCTACCTGCTCCAGCTGCGGAAAGAAGGGCCATTTCGCCAAGGTCTGTAAGTCTAAACCACGAGCGGAGTCGAGCAGCGCCGCGTGCAAGGCATGGGGGTCGCCATCTTGGTTGCCGCCGCCGTCCTGCCTGCCCGCCTCGTGCGAGGCATGGGCATCGCCATCTTGGTTGCCGCCGTCCTGCCTGCCCGCCTTGTGCGAGGCATGGGGGCGGCCATCTTTGTCGGTGCCACCTCGCCCCACCCCCGACCCACCGGTGCTTACCGGGCACCAAGACGGTGGTTCAACTCTGGCCTCCGTAACCCTCGACCAAAGCGCCCCACACCAGCTCACAAGGTCAATGATGGACATCCTGGTGGAGGGGCACAGGAATCGCTGCCTGTTTGACACGGGCAGCACTGAGAGTTTTATTCACCCGGACACGATGCAACGCTGCGGACTCGTGACACAGCCGGTAAGCCAGAGGGTCACCATGGCTTCTGGGTCGCATTCCACAGACATCCAGGGGGGTTGTGTAGCGACATTGGTGGTGCAGGGCACAGAATATTGGGACTTTGCGGTACTGGTCATGCCTCAACTGTGTGCACCTGTGCTATTGGGGCTGGACTTCCACAGACACCTAAAAAGTGTGACAATGGCGTATGACGGGCCCCTCCCATTGCTCACTGTCAGAAATCCTCAGTTTTGTGGGACTTCGTCATCGTCATATACCCCGCTACTGACCACACACACACACACCGACCCGCACATCCCACCCAGCACCATGCCAGCAGCCGCGCTACTGACACCACTTGCAGCCTCTCCACCCTCAAGATCCCTCCCCCACCTCTGTTCGCCAACCTGACCCCCGACTGTAAACATGTGGTAACTAAAAGCAGGAGGTACAGCGCGGGGGACAGGGCCTTCATTCAGTCGGAAGTGCAGCGGCTGCTCAGGGAGGGGATCATTGAGCCAAACACAAGTCCTTGGAGGGCCCAAGTGGTTGTTGTTTGGACCGGGCAGAAAGATAGGATGGTCGTGGACTATAGCCAGACCATCAATAGGTTCACGCAGCTTGACGCGTACCCCCTACCCTGCATCGCGGATATGGTCAATCAGATAGCTCAGTACAAGGTGTACTCGACAATAGATCTGAAATCTGCTTATCACCAGCTCCCCATCCACCCAGAGGACCGCACCTACACTGCCTTCGAGGCGGGCGGCAGGCTCTATCACTTCCTGCGCGTCCCCTTTGGTGTCACAAATGGTGTCTCTGTCTCCCAGAGGGAAATGGACCGGATGGTGGACCAGTGCCAACTGAAGGCCATATTTCCATATCTGGATAACATCACCATTTGCGGTCGACTGGCAGGATCACAACACCAACCTCCAACAATTTTTCCAAGTGACCAAAGCTCTGAACCTTACCTGTAACAGGGATAAGTGTGTGTTCGGAACCACCCGACTCGCTATCCTTGGGTATGTTGTGAAGAACAGGGTCATTGTCCCTGATCCCGACCATATGCGCCCCCTGTTAGAACTCCCTCTTCCCACCACCCTCAGACAGTGCCTGGGCTTCTTTTCCTATTACGCCCAATGGGTCCCTCATTATGCAGACAAGGCCCGCCCCCTGGTCAAGTCCACTGCATTTCCCCTCTCAGCCAAGGCCTGCGCGGCCTTCAGCTGCATTAAAGGGGATATTGCCAAATTAACGATGCATGCGGTGGACGAGATCATTCTCTTCCAAGTAGAGAGTGACGCCTCCGACTTCGCGCTTGCTGCTACCCTCAATCAGGCAGGAAGGCCAGTAGCATTCTTCTCTCGTACCCTTCAGGGCCCTGAAATTCGGCACTCCGCGGTGGAGAAAGAAGCCCAGGCCATAGTGGAAGCTATTAGGCACTGGAGGCACTATCTCGCCGGCAAAAGGTTCACCTTGCTGACCGACCAGCGCTCAGTTGCGTTCATGTTCAGCAACCAACAGCGTGGCAAAATCAAAAATGATAAAATTTTGCAGTGGAGAATAGAACTCTCCACCTACAACTATGACATCCTGTACCGGCCTGGCAGACTCAATGAGCCCCCTGATGCCCTATCCCGGGGAAAGTGTACCAGCGTGCAGCTCGACCAGCTATACGCCCTCCATGCACATCTTTGCCATCCGGGGGTTACTCAATTTTACCATTTTGTGAAAGCCCGGAACCTGCCGTACTCCCTTGAGGACATCAGGACGATGACCAGGGACTGCCAAGTCTGCGCTGAGTGCAAACTGCACTTCAACCATCCTGAAAAGGCGCAACTTATCAAGGCCACCCGCCCCTTTGAGCGACTGAGTGTTGACTTTAAGGGCCCCCTTCCCTCCACCGACCGCAATGTCTACTTTCTCAACATAATCGACGAGTACTCGCCGTTCCCCTTTGCCATCCCCTGCCCTGATACCACTGCTACATCCGTCATAAAAACCCAGCGCCAGCTTTTCACTCTGTTCGGGTATCCCTGCTATATCCACAGTGATAGAGGGTCCTCCTTTATGAGTGACGAGCTGCGCAGGTACCTGCTAGCTAGGGGCATTGCTACTAGTAGGACCACGAGCTATAATTCCTGGGGAAATGGAAGGCCACACTTTTAGCCCTTAAGTCAAAAGGGTTGCCGGTCTCTCACTGGCAGGAGGTCCTCCCCGAGGCGCTCCACTCTATCCGATCCCTGTTATGTACGTCCACCA
The DNA here is from genome assembly GCF_030144855.1 of Hypanus sabinus. Taxonomy (NCBI): domain Eukaryota; kingdom Metazoa; phylum Chordata; class Chondrichthyes; order Myliobatiformes; family Dasyatidae; genus Hypanus; species Hypanus sabinus. The sequence goes on along the minus strand of NC_082726.1, from coordinate 31,341,722 downwards.
ATGCCACCCCTCATGAGCGACTCTTTTCTTTTCCCAGGAAGTCTGCCACTGGGACCACCCTACCGGTTTGGCTGACATCCCCAGGGCCAGTGCTGCTCCGGAAACATGCGAGGAGCAATAAATACTCCCCGCTGGTTGAGAGGGTTCACCTACTACATGCGAAGCCCCCAGTATGCCTACGTGGTCTTACCTGATGGGCGGGAGGACACGGTCTCCGTCCGTGACCTGGCGCCCGCAGGAGCACCAGACCCCTACCCCGAACACTCCATGGTAACTATGAACCCTGTACCCACCGTGGTGTATACCCACCTGACACCGTGCACACCAAGCCCTACACAGACTCCTCACGACACTTCCATACTGGGCGCCTCGCACATGCATATACCAGGTGCCTCGCACGCACATGACGGATCACTGGCGCCTAATGAGCTGACGCCTCAAGTCAGGCCAGAACCAGCACAACCTCCGTCTCCGGTGCAATCACCACCGGCACTGGTGCAATCACCACTGGTGCTACGTAGATCACAGCGACAGACTCGACCACCTGATAGACTTAACCTGTAAATATACGTAAGAAACTTCACCCCATGGGGACTCTCTTTTAAAACAAAGGGGGGGTAAATGTGGTGAACTACATATACCTGTCTGGACACACCCCCCCGTTGACTGCTCCTGTGGCTCCTCCCACAGACCCCTGCATAAAGGCGATTGGAGGCACTGCTCCTCCCTCAGTCTCCAGGATGTTGTGTGGTGGTCTCTTGCTGCTGATAGTGCTTTCTCTTCCAGCTAATAAAAGCCTATCTCTCGCCTCACATCTCCGAGAGTTATTGATGGTGCATCATTAGGGGGAAGTCCGAAATGAAAGGAGAAGACAGGAGGGGGAGAGGTGAAGCTAAGAGCTGGAAAGGTGATTGGCAAAAGGAATACACCGCTGGAGAAGGGAAAGGATCATGGGATAGAAGGCCTAGGGAGAAAGAAAGGGGGGGAGCACCAGAGGGAGATGGAGATCAGGCAAGGAGTGATTATGTGTGGTCACTGGGAGATCCTACTTTCACTGGCGGACAGGGCGTAGGTGTCCAACCACTAGGCGACTGTTTCACAGAACACCTATGCTCTGTCCACCAGAGAAAGCAGGATCTCCCAGTGGCCACACATTTTAATTCCACGTCCCATTCCCATTCTGATACGTCTATCCATGGCCTCCTCTACTGTCAAGATGAAGCCACACTCAGGTTGGAGGAACAACACCTTATATTCCGTCTGGGTAGCCTCCAACCTGATGGCATGAACACTGATTTCTCTAACTTCCATTAATGCCCCTCCTCCCCTTCTTACCTTATCATTTATTTATTTATTCCCCCCCCCCCATTTTTACCTCTCTCTACCCCTCTCACAATCACTCCTTGCCTGTTCTCCATCTCCCTCTGGTGCTCCTCACCCCCCTTTCTTTCTCCTTAGGCCTCCCGTCCCATGATCCTTTCCCTTCTCCAGCTCTGTATTTCTTTCGCCAATCACCTTTCCAGCTCTTAGCTTCACCCCTCCCCCTCCTGTCTTCTCCTATTATTTTGGATTTCCCCCACCCCTCCTACTTTCAAATCTCTTACTATCTTTTTGTTCCATTAGTCCTGACGAAGGGTCTCAGCCTAAAATGTTGCCTGTACTTCTTCCTTTAGATGCTGCCTGGCCTGCTGCATTCCACCAGCATTTTGTGTGTGTTGATCCATTTTAAACAGTTGGCTAACTTTATATTTACTTAGAAACATGGGAAGATAGGAGTTGGAGTAGACACTCCCATCGAGCCTGCCCATCAATACAATCATAGTTGATCATCCATTTGAATAATCTATACCTACCTTCTCTGTATATCCTTTGATCATTTCAACATTAGGAAAGATTCCTGCATCTTTCATGAGTGTGTTTAATGACTTCGCTTTTCCAGCCTTCTGTGGAGAGAATTTCACAGCTTTTCCGATCTTGGTTCTGAATGACATTTCCCATATCCTGAGGCTGTAACTGCTGGCTCTGAAGTCCCCAGCCATCAGAGAAAAAAAATCCTCTCTGCACGTAGTCTGCTCCCAGATTTATAAATTATAATGAAATATCCTCTCATTCTACTGCATTCTAGTGAATACAGGGCTCTACTGAATCTTTCTTCATGTATCAGTTCTACCATTCCAAAAATCAGTCCTGTAAATCTTGGTTGAACTCTTTTTCAGATAAGGATACCAACTCTGCATACACCTCTCCAGATAGTGTATTATCAAGGCCCTGTATCTTGTTGCTAACTGAGAAGCTGATCCTAAATACAAGGCAATAAACAGAATTATTATCTTGCAGAAATACTAGGGACTTCTGGAGTTATATGAAGATGCTGCCAAAAGACTTTGCAGCAAATTATTCTTTCTCCTGTGCTCACAGCCACTTCCAATCAAGGCCAACATATCATTTGTCTTCCTAACTTCTTGCTGCAACTGAATATTTTCTTTCAGGATCGTGTCATTGAACCTTTTTTTCCCCCATACTGTCCCCACTCAGATAACAAGCTCTCTTTCTGTTTTTAAAAGCAAACTAGATAAAATTACATTTATCTACTTAAATACATTTGCCATGCATTTTCCCACTCAACAAACTTGTCCAAATCACTTTGTAGTTATTATACATTCTCTTCACTGCTCATTCTATCTCTCCATCATTATCCTGCCCAAGCTCCACAGTTCTGCATAATCTGAAAACTTAAAGACTGTTATGTTTATGTTCCTTCATCCAAGTCATTGATATGAAGAACTGGACCCAGGCGTTCATCCTTGCAGCACCAACCACTCATTAAGTGACACCTGGAAAAGACCTATTCAGTTTTACCTCTTCTTGTCCACCAACCAATTCTCAATTCATGCCTGTACATTTTTGTCAGGCTCATGTGCATTAACATTACACTATTCTTTTTTGTGAAGCCTATCTAAACCTTAAAAAGAGTAAATACATAACATCCTCTGATTCTCCATTATCTATACCATTAGTTACATCCTCAAAAAACTCCAATAAACATTAAGTGTGATTGCCTTTCATAAAGCTCTGCTGACTTTCTCCAATCCCTCACTTCCAATTACCTACTGAATAGACTGAATCGTGCTGGGGATGAACTGACTGAGCAGCTAAATACAAGGCAATAAGCAGAATCATTATCCTGCAGAAATACCTAGGAGTTCTAGTGTTAGATGAAGATGCTGTCAAAAGAAAATTAAATCAATGTCACACAAATTCATTGGAAAACACAACATAGCAGGTTGCTTTAAACACACCGATGTCAATCTGAGCAAGGCTTCCTTTGGAACGGAGTGATGCTTTTAGCCTTTTCTCATGAAGCAAACCTGCCCAGTAGATTACTCTTGACTGACCAATGTATCAGCTGGACAACTTGGTGATCCCTTGTCACTCTCATCTTACTGGAACTGTGATAAAAATGAGTGCCAATGCGGATAGTGCAGACCAGGGGAAATTGTAGAGAGAGTTAGGAAAGAGTTAAGATCATCCTGAATCAGCGACACATGGGGCAGTCTTCAACTTAGAATCAGTGAAAGTACTCCAGCCCTGAAGAGTCTTATTTAAGCTTCCATTCAGAATGAGTTCTGAGTACAATTGCACAGAGTATGCCAGAGGAAATTAGTCTTTTACAGATATTAGAGATTCTAACGATACTCCTGATGTGCTACTAATTCACTATCCCTCAATTTTCCTCATTCCAGTTCATATCTAGTGTAGGAGTTAACATTACATTGCTAAGGGCAAATGGTCCATATTCTGAAGGGTAAGAGGAATTCAGAGCTTAAGTGGCAAAGCACCTTACTGAAAATGGCAAAATCAGCAGACTTCAATAAGCTCAGGCGTGCAGACAAGCTAACAAGAAGCAAAAAACCACGAGGAGGCCACTTGGCCCTTCAGCCTAATCTACCATCCATTTGGACCAAGGCTGATTCATTGATCCACCTTTGCTCTTCTCGGGATATCCCAACCCAAAATCCATCTGCCAAGCTTGGTTATGGGAATATGGCTGAGCTGTATGACCCAGGGTCTTTTGTGAAGTGAATTCCAATTTCCACCTTACTTGTCTGAAAACTATGGTTCCTATGTTCACTTCTGAATGTCCCATCCCAAAGTGTAAAATTACCTTCCTTTCCTAGATTAACTCAAAGGAAATAACTTATCCGTATCTTGCTTCTTACATCTTTGTGGCAACAGATCATTCCTCTACTTTCTAACTTCAAAGGAATACAAGCAATATTTATGCAAATAGTGTTTCGGGTGAAAATGTAAATTTGTATTCAGCATTCATGTGAGAGGGATGAGAAGCAGATAGAGCCAAAATACAAGGAAGAGAGGACAGTGGGCCAGAGGCTACATGAAAAGAGGCAGAGACTGGGTGCAGTGGCACCACATAACAGTGGCCAACCAGAGAACTAGAAGGCAGAAAATAGGAGTTTAAGTCCTCTTTGCTGAGAACCAGATTTGGTGGAATGGGTTACAGCAAAGGGTGCTATGCACTCTGTGGAGGGAAGGTTTTGCAGAAGTCCCCATCATTTTGAAGACCCCTGGGTTCCTCTGCAGTGTTGTCTTAAACACAAGTTATTTCATTCACAAGCTGGAGCAACCATTGGTGTAAGTGGGATGTCAGGTTCCTGAGCATGTGGTCTCAGAGGGATATTTGATGGTGTGACATAATTAACAACAGAGGCGCCCAGGGCCAACTGAGATCCTGGAATGTAAGGTCCAGTAAACTTGCCACATTGAACCATGCATATTACCAGTCCCTGTTTGCTCTTCCCATTCCCTACAGTTCCTTCTCTAACTGAAATCCTGAGGTCTCTGCACCTAAATGCCCAGATTTTCATTGGCACTGCATCATGGCCAGCTTTACCCAAACACATATTCATTTGGTCAACTTTCTGGTAACGTGTTCTCCTTTCTCATGTAACCTGGAGACATGTGTCTGTAGCATCCTGTGGCATTTGTATTAACTGCAACTGAACAGACGCACAGTTAATTCCTCCTCCATCTAATAATCGCCCAAACTGAAATGGGGACAGATCGTACAACCTTGAGCATACTGCAAAATGCCTGGATAATCCATTCAGACCCATCTCCCCAATTCCCAATTCACTCAAGAACAGCTAATAAATTGCCAGCAATGATTGAGGATTATAAATACCCAAAATTCTGTTAAAATCCCTTTGATGTTTTGCAGAACATTTGGTTTTATCAGTACCCAAGGAGACGGGCATATAAAGCATCTATTCATTTTGACAGAGCATTGTTAACCCAAGACCTCAGCTTTGTACAGTAACCTGTAGGCAGGGGCGTTTGATGTGCTGATGCCAGCTGAGCCAAGTGTTGGCTCATCATCCAACAGAACAGTTTAAGCCTCACTAATGCCTTGATTTCTCTACATCCTGACCAGTACAATGGGCTGTTTCTTCCCCCTTCTTACAAGGACAATCTCCACCTTCACAGCACAGAAAGGTTAAAAAAAAAGCACTGACAGTAGCACAAAAAAAAAAGCACAGGAGTTTACACTGGGTTCAGAATGCCAACCAGCGTTACCCTGGCTACACAACAACATGAACCTATGACCTTTACCTATTTTGTCTCAAGTTTTATAATGAACAGTTAAACTCTTTCATCATTAACCGAACAATGCAGTCCAAGCCATGAGATGACAGAGTAACAGTACAACACATTACCATACTCTGTAATATTACCATCCCCTTGAGAATGATTTTGATCCTTCAAGCATATTGTATATTGAGAGCTTCAAATTTTTTATGCATCTACAATTAAATCCAGTCACCTGCAGACAGCTGGTACTTAGCCGGGTCAGCCATTAAATGGAACACCCTGTTGCTTTACCCATGAACAAATTCCGAGTGTTTGCTTCATATGCCATCTGTTTGGGAACCCACCAACAGCAGCTTTTGAACTGCCTTCATCACCCCCACCCCGTTCCATCCTTCCAATATTTTTCTCAAAATCGGAAGTAATATTGACAGCTGAGAAAAAAATTCAGCACCTGGGAAATCTGAAAGGGAAACAGAAAATGCTGGAAATACTCAGCAAGTCAGACAGCATCTGGGAAAAGAAAATAATCAATAATCAGGGGTGTTGGCCTGAAATGTCGTCACCTCTTCCCATAGATGCTGCCTGGCCTGCTGAGTTCTGCCAGCATTTTGTGTTTTTAATCAACCTTTCTGTTCTGTGACCCTTCCTTTCCAAATAATGCATTACAAGTTGATTATTGTCAATCCACATGCTCTCGCTGACATTGTGTGATTTTCTGGCATTTTCCATTTATGATTCCTGCACCTGAATTTGTTTAAGTTCTATTACACTAACATCAGGTGATAAAAGCATAGATCTTCATACCTCAGTCAAAGGAACATGTAGCTATTGAAAGCAGCTCAGCCAGTACCTGCATATACACTTTCCTGGGGCAACCAGCTGGAGCTGTCTCTCAAGCTAATGGCCTGACTGACTTGAGGAGTTTGACACAAACCAATAACTCACTGGGCTGCCTCTCTCTGTCACTCTAAATAATGGCAAAGTATCAAAGAAGCTGGCAGAAAGATAAGGGTGGGCTTACCTGGTAAATTCACTGACCCGTGCCTTTCCAGTGAGATCAAAAATTTAATGCAGAATCCAGGTTGCCCTCACACCTCCGCCTTGCTTTGTGCCCTGGTCTACTATTGCCACTGATGCTGGAGGTTCTACTATGGCAGCATTCTACTGATGGAAGGGAGTGGTTAACACAGAGCAGAACTGAACCCAGAGTAATGACTTCAAATATTCATCAGCTCTCACAAATTATTTAGAAGGTGTGGATTTAATCCCTGTACATGACACTGGGTAAGTCATTGTCTACCAGAAGTGTATCAAGTAACAAATTACACAAGGAATATTGATTTTTCTTCCCTAATTGTTTTATGTGTCCACAGTGAACTGTTGAAGTCTGCAGACTAACCTGACTTCAGGTGCACTGTAACAGAAACCAAGCCAGGGTTGGTGGGATCCAGACCTTTATCAAGTAGAGGGCACTCCCAAGTTCATTCTGGGTGTTGGCAGATTTGTGACAGCCTATTGATTATTTTGCAGGGATTAAAACCTTGGAGAAGTGAAGGGAATAGCTGGTCTTTAGATTAACGACGGCATATAAAATGGAGAGAAAGGGGTTTACAACCTGAGAAATGCAGAGCTGCTGAAAACTCTGGGAAGATCAGGCTGCATTTGCGAAGACAAGACATACAAAGGGAATATTATGGGAATGTGAACTGCAGCAGAACTAGTTAAAACAGACAGAGAAAGTAAGTTGCCTGAAGCTACTGAACCAGGTACAGAGTGCAAAGGCTGTGGTGTTCCCAGGCAGGTGAGCCGCTGCTGCAAGCACATAAAAATACAGGAAGCCACACAGTTTTGGGCAGAGAAGAAGTGGAACAGAGAATTAAACTGGCTAGGAACTCGAGGTTCAAGGTCACTTCTGTGGACTGAGAGCAGGTGCTCCACAAAGTGATCAGTCTGAGACCTCATTCCCAGCAACAAAGGTTCAGTGCTGGATTGGAAGTGAAGCTATACCATCCTTCATCAGACCACTTTGAAGCTGGTGTTTCACTTCCTGGAACAGTTTATTGATGGAGCAGAGACACAAGAGACTGCTGCAGAGTCTCGACCTGAAAAGCTAATCATCCCTCTGCCTCTGCCTCCCGCAGTTCGCGTTCTGCTGCTTGATGAAGCCATTCATCATCCACACTCGGGTCATCTCTAGCACAGACACGGACACTTCACGTACTGTCACAGCTCTCTGCAAATTACGTTGAGTGAGCTTGACAGATTGAGTGAGTTAAGAGCATGAAAAAGTTTACTTTGCTTGAAATTACGAAGTTACTAATTAATGTCAAAGTAACATTTTTGATCCAACAGTTTCTGTTCATCCCCATAAGCCAAATTTCTTCAAGTTCTATGTTCTCAATACCCTCTTCATCACGAACAGTAGTGTATAGAATTGGCCGATGAAACCAAGATCTGAACCTCTCTGCAAATCTGTCAGCTTCCCAACTATTCTGACAGACCTTTAGCAGGAAGATAGAAAGGAATAAGAACAGGAATTTTCCCATCACAAACAAGGGAAAGTCTACAGATGCTGGAAATCCAAGCAACATGCACAAAATGCTGGAGGAACTCAGCAGACCAGGCGGCATCTATGGAAAAAAGTACAGTCACTGTTTTCAGCTGAGATCCTTCAGCAGGACTGATTGGATTGATTGACGGATTATCAACTGCATTTGATAAAATGTACAGATGGAATAGATAACTATCACAGGCCGTAGAAAAGTCGTAATGTGCACGTACTATAAGACCATAAGATATAGGAAAAGAATTAGTTCATTCAGCCCCTCAAATGTATCAATTCACTCTGAACACCTCCAGCAATGGCACATGAACCTGGGTATTTCACTTCCATCCAGAAGTGCTCAGTCAGAAAACGCCATTCACTTTTACATGTAACTCCACATGTATTATCTGAAGATATTTACAGGGCCTGAATTTTTTTGTGGCTCACTCCTTTAATTTGGTCAATTATTGCATTTTTTTAGCAATGATGCAAGCACACTAAGAAGCCATCCTGTGATTGCATTCTCACTGGCAATGCTTTAAACGCAGGATGAGGTTCAGACAAAACCTTTTTTCTTAGAGTATGACTTTTGCCCGTCCACATGATGCTCATGTGATAATTTGTTGCAACAATTATGGAATAATGTCAGGTTTCAGTGTCTGCACGCTGGCCAAAGTTGGTTCATCTTTTCCAATGTCTGTTCAGCGGCCCACTTTACTACTGAAATTCTGTGCATCTACAGTTGCAACTACTGATCAGATGTTGTTAAGGATAATGTGATGTAATGGGTAGGGCACTGGACAGTCAGCTTCTGGGTCCATTTCTGGTCACCCCACTACAGGAAGAACGTTGAGTCTTTGGAGAGGGTTTACCAGGGTGCGGCCTGGTTTAGAGAGCATGTGCTCTAATGAGAGGCGGGACAAACTTTGGTTATTTTCTTTGGTGTGGTGGAGGCTAAGGATTGATAGAGGTTTATAAGATTATGAAAGGCACAGATAGAGTAGACAGGGAGTATCTATTTCCCAGGGTAGAAGTGTGTAATATGTGCACTGAATTGGAGGTGAGAGGGGGTAGGTTCAAAGGGAATGTGAGGGGTAGCTCGGAGAGCCATGGACATCTGGAATGCGTTGCCTTGTATGGTGACAGAAGCTTTTAAGAGACATTTAGATGGACACATGAATGTAAGGAAGATGAGGGATATGACATAGTGTAGGTAGGAAGGATTTGTTTTTTCTAGGGTTTTTAAAAAATTTGCCTTTTAGCTAGTTCAGCACAACATTGTGGGCCAAATGGCCTGTTCTGTGCTGTACTGTTTGGTGTCCTATGGATCGATGAGCAATCAGATCATGGGTCTGAATCAGCTACAGCAGTTGGGGAATTAAATCATACAAATCTGCAATTTAAAAATACACTCATCTCTGTATTGTTAACCACAAAATAATTAGATTATTGGTTATAGCTATGTGGTTCATTAATGCATTTCAACTGACCAAATCTGTCCTTTTCCATTCCAGGTTGTACGTAATAGCACATCGCCCAGTGTGGTTGAATCAAAACTGCCTCCACATCCCACAAATACGCAAGTATCAAGAAAATGTAGTCCATGAACTAAAAGCCATTATGTCCAAATACCAATGCTATCATGCAGTAGCTGCAACAGAGAAGCTGCAGCGATGTTTGCTTGGAGCTGCTGTACACAGTTGCATGATTGTACTGCATTAGGAGGATTGGCCATCCTTTGTATTCAGTGGTTCCACCAGTAATTTGTCAGAAATGTCACAAGCAACCTTGTGATCTGTTACCAGGATTAAATATATATTTAGCAACAATACTTGGAATTTTTGATGCTGTATTCCACAGATTTCATTTTGTGTTTGTGCTCTCTTCTTGCAAGAAGGGGGTTATATGATGGGCCTAGTCAATGGGACTAGGCTGATTAAAAGTTTGGCATGGACTATATGGGCCAAAGGCTCTGTTTCTGTCCTCTCGGGTTCTATGACCCTGTGAATAGTGTAACCTGAATATTGACACTGTGCACCAGCTATGAATTGTTCACACATCTGTAAGGCATTGAAGCCAGATGACACTGAGACTTTGCAAATATCCACTCCACTCCTGGGTTTTTCTTCGTTGTAAGCCTTCCAAAAGCCGACTACTTTGCACCTCCAATTCCTGCTCACTATACTGCCTCCAGGAGCCCCAACTCTTTATAAACTACGTGCTGTAACTGGTGCAAGGAAAGCTCCAGTAAGGCTCAAATCCTACCTACAATTGGCTTTCTTTGTTGCTTGCTATTTCTGAAAAATAGTTTTCAGTGATCTCTGTGAACAATAACACCTTTAAGCTCCGACTATTCCAAAAAAATGCTCCACTTTCCTTGCTTTTAAGCCAACATGGATGACCTCACGTTTTCCTACATAATATTCCATCTGCCATGTCTTAGCCCATTCACCTAACATTTCCAAATGCCTGAAGCCTCTCTTCTCCCTTGCTACAGCCTATTCTGCCACCCAGCTTTGCTTCAGGATATATTGCATTTGATTTGATTTCCTTATCCGAGTCATTAACTCAGGTTGTGTACAGCTGGGGCTCAACCACTGATCCCTGGGGCATCCCACTAGTTATTTCCTCCAGACATGAAAATAACTGTTCATTCTTACTGTTCTATTTATTTATTTGGTGATACAGCATGAAATAGGTCCTTCTGGCCCTTTTCAGCCTATTAACTCAATCCAGGCCAGTATATTACCCCCAGTCCTTTGAGCTTTAAATATATTTCATTGTGTGGCACCTTATCAGGATGTCCAATACAACGCAATTTTATTTCAATCATGCCCTCTCACCATTTTTTTGCTCATACTGACTGGAGTCATACTCCTTTTATTGGTATATTGCTTTTCCCTGACTATAATTATCAATCATTACTTTGTTACCCTGCTGATTGATCCCTGCCTTTCATCTTTCCAATTTCTCCCTCGCCAGAACACACACTTGTCCACCCCCACTCCCAGCTTTATTTTACTTATAAAATATATCTTAAAGTTTCATGTACAGCCCTGAATTGTTCAGTCCTCTTGGGCTCTAATTCCAACCTTATTCAAGTAAAGTCTGCTCCAGTAACACTGGTGACAATGCCTTGCGTATTAAAACCAATTTCTCCCACATCAATCTTTGAGCCATATTTTCAACTCATGACTCAGGTAAAAATTATCTTTGTGGTTCTGTTTTTCTTTAAAATATCCTGGATCACATTCTTCCAGTAGTACATTACTTTGTTCTTTTAACCAAATACCCCTCCTCGTGACAACTCCAGTTTCTGAACTTCAACCTTCGAATTCCACCAGTGGTTACATTGACTTTTCAGTATTCCCTCTAACGAGATTATGGTGGTTAGAGGCATCTGTAACAGACTTCGGGACGAATGGTCAATGGTTCAAATCCAGACGACTCCTTATGTCTGTGCTGGGTTGAACGTTGAGCTAGCTACTCAGCCTTATAAAACAGGCAAATAGCAAGGTTGCTGCCTGATGGCCGAAGAAGACATGGAGAGGAAGTCTCACAAGACTGTGGGGTCAGGCAACATCATGGTTGGCTAGCACTCTAGAACTACAGTTATAAATGTAGTGCAGTTATGCATCTAGGTTATTGTGACACCGCCTTCCAGATTTCTCTGACCTCTGAAGCCAAGGAGGACAAGTAAACACCACCACTTAGGGGTCACTCACCATCCATTCACTAATATGACACAAACCCTTCATCATCGCTGGGTCTAAATCCTGGCCCTCCATGCACAGAATCTTCATGGGTCAAGGGGATCACTCTCCAAGGGCAACCAAGATGAGGCAATAAATGCTTCACTGCAGCCTCACCTGCACTCTTGTAAATACTCCACTGGCTGGGTATATATAGCTGAATGACCTCTTGTAATCTCTGATCTGTCATCCTGCTACTCGCCTCTGAGGGTCTGAATAACATTTTCTGCATTCCCTCCAACCCTCCAGTATTCAATATCTTTCCCCTTTATCCAATGCCATCATTATACAAACTCTCTATGCACCCACCCTTTATCAATAGCTGGTTAACCCACTCTATAACATCTCCAATGTTTGAACATCCCTCCATGTAACCTCAGCAAAGGTCCTTCTTCAAACCCCACTGCAAAAGCTGAATGTCCTTCCACAGGAGGCCTACATTGGCTGCATTGTTTTGTCCTCTGTCCCTTCTATCCATTAAGAGATTGGTGTGGCATCACTCAGCCAGATTTTCAATCTTCCTCCTATAGGCTGATGCGTCAACACCTCTGATTCGGCCAACGATAGTGGTGTCATCTACAAACTTGAGTATGGCAATGGAGCTGTGCTTAGCCACACAGCTAAGTCATAAGTGTAAAGCAAGTAGAGCGGGGGGCCAAGCACGCAGCCTTGTGGTGCACCTGGGCAGGTGGAGATTGTGGAGGAGATGTTGTTGCCAATCTGAATCAACTAGGGTCTGCAAGTGACATAATCAAGGATCCAATTGCACAAGAAGCTATTGAGGCCAAGGTCTAGAAGCTTATTGATTAGTTTTAAGGGGACAATGGTATTGAATGCTGAGCCGTAGTCAAGGGCAACCAAGGATAGGCAATAAATGCTTTACTGTAACATTACCTGCACCCTTGTCACACCTCCAAAAGCAGGATTTTCTTTTCTGTATCAGTTTCCATAAAGTTAATTGTTCTTCTTGTAATTGCTTATCGATCATCCTGCCACTCCTCCTCGAGGGTCTGAATCCCCTCCAACCTTCCAGTATCTAGTATCCTCGCCTTTGTCCCATTCCATCATTATACAAACTCATTGTACACCCAGCCTTGCCAATAGTTAGTTACACCTTCTAAAGCATCTCCACTTCTTCAACATCCTTCCATGTAACCCCACATTGGCAAAAGTTCTTCTTCAAAAACTTGAATGTCCTTCCATGTGAGTCCTACATTGGCTGCATTGCTTTGTCTTCTGTCCCTTCTATCTCCAGTTGTCCCCATGGGAGACTGCTGCTCATGATGGAGCTGGCTGAGTTTAAAACCCTCTGCAGGTTTTATTTGACCCTGTGCACTGAAGCCTCCATACAAGGTGGTGGATGCAACCAGTCAGAATGGTCGCCACCGTACATCAGTAGAAATTTGCTAGAATCTGGTGACACACCACCAAAGATTCCAGCAAATCCCTCCCAATAGTAGTAGTTAAGTAAACCTGTGTGAAGAACTTACCCTTCGGATCTCTTATAAAAACCTTACACTTTAGCAGGTTTATTTTTTCCGAATTCAATGAAAGATGAGGCATCTATGCAGAAATATCAGCATTGCAAATAGCAATAGGTACTATGTCACAAACAAGAGAGAATCTGCAGATGCTGGAAATCCAAGCAACACACACAAAATGCTGGAGCAACTCAGCAGGCCAGACAGCATCTGTGGAAAACGGTACAGTTGATGTTTCAGGCCAAAACCCTTCAGCAGGATTGGAGAAAAAATTAACAATAAGTACCATATATGAAATGTTCAAAGTTCAAAGTAACTTTATTAGCAAAGTGTATATACGTTACCAAATACTACCATATAACCATACAGCATATAACAATTACTGCACAGAAACAGGCCGTCGCGGCCCTTCTAGTCCATGCTGAACGCTTACTCCCACCTAGTCCCACCTACCTGCACTCAACCCATAACCCTCCATTCCTTTCCTGTCCGTATACTTATCCAATTTTTTTTTAAATGACAAAATCGAACCTGCCTCTACCACTTCTACTGAAAGCTTGTTCTACACAACTACCACTCTCTGAGTAAAGAAGTTCCCCTTTGTGTTACCCCTAAACTTTTGCCCCTTAACTCTCAACTCATTTCCTCTTGTTTGAATCTTCCCTACTCTCAATGGAAAAAGCCTATCTATGTCAACTCTATCTATCCCCTCATAATTTTAAATACCTCTATCAAGTCCCCCCTCAACCTTCTATGCTCCAAAGAATAAAGACATAACTTGTTCAACCTTTTTCTGTAGTTTAGGTGCTGAAACCCAGGTAACATTCCAGTAAATCTCCTCTGTACTCTCTCTAATTTGTTAATGTCTTTCCTATAAGTCAGTGACCAGAACTGTACACAATACTCCAAATTTGGCCTCACCAATGCCTTGTACAATTTTAACATTACATCCCAACTCCTATATTCAATGCTCTGATTTATAAAAGCCAACATACCAAAAGCTTTCTTTGCCACTCTATCCACATGATATTCCACCTTCAGGGAACTATGCACCATTATTCCTAGATCACTCTGCTCTACTGCATTCCTCAATGCCCTACCATTTACCATGTATGTCCTATTTTGATTAGTCCTACCAAAATGTAGCACCTCACACTTATCAGCATTAAACTCCATCTGCCATCTTTCAGCCCACTCTTCTAACTGGCCTAAATCTCTCTGCAAGTTTTGAAAACCTACTTCATTATCCACAACGCCACCTTAGTATCATCTGCATACTTACTAATCCAATTTACCACCCCATCATCCAGATCATTAATGTAAATGACAAACAACATTGGATCCAGTACGGATCCCTGAGGCATCCCGCTAGTCACTGGGCTCCAACCTGACAAACAGTTACCCACCACTACTCTCTGGCATCTCCCATCCAGCCACTGTTGAATCCATTTTACTACTTCAATATTAATACCTAACGATTGAACCTTCCTAACTAGCCTTCCATGTGGAACCTTGTCAAAGGTCTTACTGAAGTCCATATAGACAACATCCACTGCTTGAGATTAATTTTCCCTGAGATTTACCCTGAGATTAAATTTCTTGTAGGCATTTATAGGAAAAAAATACAATAAAATTTACAAGAACTATACATAAACAGACAAAACTGACGAACAGCCAATGTGCACAAGAGGACAAATTGTGCAAACAAGAAATAAAACTGAGAATATGAGTTGTAAAGAGTCCTTGAAAGTGAGTAGGACCTGTTGTAGGACCTGTTCAGAGTAGTACTGAGTGAAGTTATCCACACCGGTTCAGAAGTCTGATGGTTTTAGGACAATAACTGTTTCTGAATCTGGTACCTAAACCCTCCTGCCCATTCGTAATGTAGCTTTGATTGTCATTTAGATTTTGTTGTACATCTTCTATGTACAGTGTGTTCATTGGCTGATCTTCATAGATCTCTCTCATCAAGACCTATGATTACAAAATCAGCTTTCTGAAATACACAGAAGATCAGGCAAAATATGTAGGGGAAGATTTAATAGCAGGGCTTGTCATTTGTTGCCAAATGGCTGCCTCTTTGAGGTCAGCTGCAGAAACAGCTTCAACACCTCTCATTGACATCTCTTTTTTTCCTTTTCAAGGTGGCTGGGGTTCGATCGAGGTTAACAGCACTCAAACTGCGATGAGTTCCCAGTCTTGGAGCTGACTGACCAATCAGCCATTTTCCGACGCTCTCCAGGCATGGCGTGGAAGATGGAAGGTACGGCCCTGCAAAGCCCTGTGGAGGCCAATTCCAGGCCGGTGCCGCTGACTGAGGAAATCGCGGGAGAAGGAACATCAGGATTTTTCAGTAGTGGACCAATCGCTCTCTTTCTTTCTCTCGATGGTGGGGAGAGTTTGTTGCCGGTACGTGAGTCCGAGAAATTCAGAATAAAAAGTGACATGGCAGACTGTAACATCATCACAGCAACTGCTTGTTGGTCTCCCTTTTCGCTGTGAGATATATGACATCTCCATATCCCTTGGTAGTGAAAGTGAGAGAGCCATGCTGTGGGATAAACAATAGTTCTTGTTAACTGCAGATGGTGGTCTCTCCTTGGAGCCTTGCTGTTGCTTGGTGTGTGGTGGGCACCAACACTTTCTGCTGAAATTGGTGAGGGGGAGGAGGGAGATTGCTGCTACTTGCGCAGGGGAAGGGAGAGAGGGAGCTTTGAGGTTTTAACGTTTTTCAGTCAGTCATTTTTTTGAGGTTCTTCTGTTTTTCATGGATGTCTGTGAGGAGTAAGAATTTCAGTTTGCATACTGGATACATTCTCTGAAAATAAATGGAACTATTTGTTTCAGATCAATGGCCAGTCATGGGTCATTGAAGGTCTTGTAAAGGGAGAAGTACTGAGGGAGGAGCACTTTGAGAGGGGCAGTGCCTGGCGTGCTGCATCAGTGTGAGAAAATGTATATCATGCAATAGTCCAATCGGGCAGTCATGAGGGTCCACAACCGTATGAGAGGGCTGCAGTGTTAATAGGGTATAGTCAATAGCGACAATGAAGAGAATATGGGTAAGTTGTCAGCTTGGGCTGGCAAATATCAAATTAAGTTTAATGCAAAGTATGTGAAATGATCTCCAAATCATAAAGGTATGCTCTTAAGGGTAGAGATATATGTCTGGAAATGGGATGGAATAGATTTGGTGATTGCTCCAAAAGCTTTTATTCAGCCTGATAACAAAAAGAGGTAGCCTTTTTGTAAAACGGAGCACTGTGACTGCATTGTCTGAAAGACCTTGAAAACAGTAGGCTAGTACCTGGAATAATATAGACAACAGCCCTCATTCACCCAGCAGTATAGCCACGGTTTCCATTTAAATAGGGAGCAGATGAATAAATCCTTTAGCTAATTTCGAAGTTTACATCTGACATTTCAATGGACTTCAACCTCCACCACGCTCACCGAAGCACCATTGTACTTTCTCCATGCATCACTTCAGAGGAGCTGCGCAGTTCAGGATGATAATCTAGTAATTGTTCAGTGTCTTGAATGAGTACAGGACCGCTCCACAAAGAGGTGCTCTCAATAATCTACCTTGTTAATCTTTGCTGAGGACAGAATCATGCCGGCTAAGGAAAACTCCTGAGATTTGGAGTCCTTCCTGTATCAGCTGCTACAGCCCAAATACAAAGTGAAACCGAACATCATGAATGGCAATGATGTTTCTCTCCCAGACGAGTTCGACGCCTTTTATGCGCAATTTGAAAGGGAGAATAAAACTACAGCTACGAGGATCCCTGCAGCACCTGGTGACTCATGATCTCTGTCTCGGAAGCCATCAGACTATCTTTTAATAGGATAAACCCTCGCAAGGTGACGGACCCCAAAAGAGCACCTGCTAAGGCTCTGAAAACCTGTGCCAATCAACTAAAAGGTGTGTTGAAAGACATTTCCTATCTCTCGTTGCTACAGTCAGAAGTTACCGCTTGCTTCAAGAGGGCGACAATCATACCATTGTCCAAGAAGAGCAGACTGAGCTGCTTAAATGACTGTCATCCAGTCACACTCACATCTATGCTGATGAAGCGCTTTGAGAGGATGGTTATAGCTAGAATCAACTCCTGCCTCAACAAGGACCTAGACCCACTGCAATTTGCCACAATAAGTTTACAGCGGATGTGACCTCTTTGGTTCTTCATGCAACCTTGGATAACCTGGACAATATGAATAGCTACGTCAGGATGCTGTTTATTTGCTACAGCTCAGCATTTAACACAATCATTCATATGGTTATAGTTGAAAAAGTCCAAAACGTGGGCCTCTGCACCTCCCTCTGCAGCTGGATCCTCGACTTCCTCACCAGGAAACCACAATCTGTGCCAATCGGAACTAACATCTCCACCTCACTGCCAGTCAACACTAGTGTACCTAAGGGATGTGTGCTTAGCCCACTGCTCTACTCTCTCTAGACCCATAACAGTGTGGCTAAGTACAGCTCAAATGCCATCTATAAATTTGCTGATGACACAACTGTTGCTAGCAGAATTTCACATTGTGACAAGAAAGCATTCAGGAGCAATTTGTATCAGCTAGTAGAATTGTGTCACAGCAACAACTTTGCACTCAACATCAGTAAAACAAAAGAATTGATTGTGGATTTCAGGTAGGGTAAGGTGATGAAACACACACCAATCCTCATGGAAGGATCAGAATTGGAAAGAGTGAGCAATTTCAAGTTCTGGCTCTCAATGTCTCTGAGGATCTATCTTGGGCCCAACATATTGATGCGCCCACAAAAAGGCATGGCAGCGGCTACTGTATATTTCATTAGGGGTCTGAGGAGATTTGGTTTGTCACCAAAGACACAAATTTCTACAGATGTACCGTGGACAGCATTCTAACTGGCTGCGTCACCATCTGGTATGGGGGGAGTGGTGCTACTGAAAGCTGATTAGAGAAGAGATAAAGTCTAGTAAAAAGTTGGTTCCAATCTTGGAAAATAAATAAAATTAAATGTTTGTATAATAACTTTAAAGGTCTATATGTCACAAAAGAAAGCCAGCATTTCTTATTCACCCTTATTTTCCTTAAGAGGGTGGTGGTGAGCTTGTCTCTTAAACTGCTACAGTCCTGTTGAAGACACTCCCACATTGCTTTTGAGCTGGGAGTTCCAGGAATACGAACCAAGGACAGCAAAGGAACAATATTATATTTTCCAAATCAAGTTGGTCTGTGACTTGAGTGGTAACCAGCAAATATTGGTGTTTCTCGGTGACTGCTGCCCAAATCCTTGGTTGCAGATAAGTTTTGTAGATGTTGTCAGATTGGCCCTGGTAAGTGATAGTGGATGGCAGACGTTGCAGACACTATGCCTCATCACTGGAGAGAATGAATGGTTAAAACAGTTAAGAGATAGCCAACCGTGCAAGGTCAGCTTTAGAATTCAGAATCAGGTTTACTATCGCTGACATGCGTCGTGAAATTTATTGTTTTGTCACATCACTACAGTACAAAACACGGTAGTAATGAGAAGGGGGCATGTCCCAGAAAGTCCTTAATGATGGCTGCTGCTTTCTTGAGGCACTAACTTTAGAAGATACCCTTGATGGTGGGAGGGAAGTGCATCGAGTCATAAGTGGTTCAACCTCCTGGTGTTGAGTTCCTTTAGTGTTGTTGGAGCTATGGTCATCCAGGCAAGTGCAGAGTATTCCATCGCAACACACACAGAACACTAGAGGAACTTAATGGGTCAGAGAGCATCTATGAAGGGAAGTGAACAGTCGACGTTGAGTTGAAACTCACCGACTGTTTGTTTCCCTCCATAGATGCTGACTGACCTGTTGAGTTTCTCCACCATTTTGTGTATGCTGCTCAGGAATTGCAGCATTTACAGGATCTCTTGTGTCTTAGTATTCCATTACTGACCTGATGTGTGCTATGCAGGTGATGGTAAGGCAGGAGAGTGGCTCACTCCAGGATACTCAGCCTGTGACCATGGTTTCACGTGGCTGGTCTGGTTGACTTTCCAATCAATTGTGACCTCCTGGCCTTTGCTGCTTAGTGATGGTAAGGCCATTGATTGGCACAGATATATGGTTAGATGTTCTCCTGTTGGAGGTGGTCATTGGCACTTCAGTGGCATGAAAGTTATCCGTCACTTATCAGCCCATCTCTGAATGTCGTCTGGATCATGTTGCATTTGCTGGAGCATTGTGAATGAAGCTTAACATTATACTTCATCAGCAAACATTTCTCTGTGAATGAAAATGAGCATTGTGCTTCATCAGCAAATATTTCTCTGTGAATGAAAGTGAACATCGTGCTTTATCAGCAAACAGTTCTGCTTCTTACCTCATGATAGGAAGTCATTAGTCCTGGGACACTGCCCCGAGGAATTCTTGCACTGGTGTCCTGGGATTGACCTCAAATAACCTCACCCACCTTTGCTTGTCTGACTGGAGTATTCTCCTTTTGATGGTCACTGCCCATTGACCAGTTCTGCCAGGGTTTCTTACTGGCCTACTTGGTCCAAAATGGCCTTAATATCAAGGAACATCAAGTAAACGTCACTTCAAGAATTCAGTTGTTTGACCCAGTTTTGAACCAAGGCTGAGGTAAGATCTGATCTATAGCCCAGTAGTCCTGGGCATCAGTGAGCAGATTACAGATGAGTAAATATCATTTGATCGCACCACTGCTAGCTATTGTGAATGCACTAGGTGTTGATTAGTCAACTTGGATATATCCTGCATCTGGTGAACAAGATATACCTGCCAAGTTTCCATATTGTCAGGAAGATGCCCATGCTGTAGCTGTACTGAAACAGTTTGGCGGAGGCACAGCCAAGTCGGGGTTCTTCAGTGCCACAGCTGTGATATTGTCTGGTCCCGTCACCTTTGGTACTCTCAGCTCTCAGCAGGAGTTTAACAGGTTATCTGGACTCTGCCTTCTATGATGGCAGGGATTTGGAAACTATGATAATTAACAAATATGAAAACATTATTGCTCTTGAAGCACACAAATCCTGCCAAGGTTGGCAGTGCCAACTCTTCTCTCAGTGCAGTTAATTGATAGAGTTAATAGAAACCAGAAATGGGCTACCGATTAGATATAATGGGAGCTGATTGTTTCTGGGCATGTTAATAGACAAATATTTCAGAGATGCTGTTGGCTGTTAATAGGTGCTAACTATTTCTGGACATGAATGCTAACTGTTACTGGGCTACAGTAGATGGGTGCGGATTATTTAAGCTCATAAGGCAAATACCCACAGACTTTCTCTGATCGGTTTCAAAGGTTCTTAATATCTACGGTGCATTTTACGGTTATATGTCTGCTTTTCCTCCCTGTCACTGCAGCTGCTTTTAAAAAGAGTCCCAAATTATATCAAGCTCGCTGACTAGCTGGACTTATCTCTGATCACACAGCTTCTCAACTTTAGACCAGGTATCCAGTCCTAGCCTTCCCAAGCAAAGTAAATGTCTAACTATATTTAAGCAGTTTCTCTTAGTGTCTTGAAGTCTTCAATCATATTCCACTTAGTCTTCCAAATTACAAAAATCTATGACATTAAATTCTGCAATCTCTCCTTTCAATTTAAGTCTTGGATCTGATGACACTCTGGGAAGTCTACTGTATACTTCTGCCAAGATCAATTATGGTGCCCAGATTCTCAAACTTGGCTGGTCTCAGAGCTTCATTTTTCATCCTACATCTGCTGCACAAAGATATACCAATTGTAATCCTCACCGCTGGGTCCACCAGAGTCCCCATCTCAATGCAGACTGGGGTCATCTGATTCTCAGTTCCAGCAATACAACTCCATGCTTCCTGCTGGAGTGAAATTATGCAGTTCTTATCACCTCTCCAGACCTGATTCAGTCCAATTACCGTGCACAGATGGCATCTGCATGTACACAGATTCATTAATTTTAGTGTAAGAGGGGACAGGAGTCAAATTTAATATCTGCATGAAAGAGATCCTCTACCAACCTGTCTCTGCTCCACCCCTAACCCTCCCACCATCTCCACACTCCCAGCAACACCCCCCCACCACCACCAATCAAGGATACTTGAGATCTGAAAGCTTTGAGGAGCTACCTACCTTCAACTTTTGAACTCCTAGACCACCTCCATCACGTCAACACATCCTTTCAGTCACCAAGACCTCACACTCTGCAGAAAGATCATGATCTGCTAGGGGAGGAGGGCCATGTGGTGCTCCACAGGTTAGCTCACTGGAGTATGTTTGGGTTCTCACTGCTGTTTGCACTGTATTCTCCCATTGACCACGATCAAAGTTCTCAGAGCCTTCCTGGATGCTCCTTCTCCATTTTCTCCGTTTGTTTTAACCTACAAACAGGCTCCTCAAAACACTGTAGGAGAACTACCAATCATATCTCCATAAATCTTCAAACCCACTGGTCGAATAAAGAATCTCCTCCCGGGCCAACAACATCTCTAGAATCATTTCCAACCAGCCGAAAAGATGACCACATTGGCCAAGTATTCCAAAAGAATCTTAACAATGCAAATGATTCCAAGATGATAGAGAAAGCACCCAAGGAAATCCTCAATCTCCTCGATAATGCCCACTGCCTCACGGGATCCCCTGCCCTAGAGAAGGGGCATCCAGTAACGCACTGAAAACCACAATCTTGGACAATGGGAGAACGTAGCAGCATGTGCAAACAGAAATATTCCACACATTACCCACTCAGGTCTCCCACTGAGCGCCATGCTTGCCAGGCAGCGGTGTCTGTGGAATCTTCACTGGACTCTTCTGCCAGAGAGAAGATGAGGAAAGAAAATGTCCTGAAGATAGAATTCCACAAGGAATTCCTGATGTTGTCTATCATGGCTCTTTTATAGCTGTTGCTTGCATCCTAATCTACACTAAGCTATCACACCCCGCACTTTCTCCCCACTAAACCACTAAGGCTCAATATAAAAGGCCATTATCAGCATTATGTACCTATCATTGATTTGCTAGTGATCAATATACTTTGGCCACAAGTTTCTGTGGACTACCACAGCTCCCAGCTTATTTGATCATTTCTACCTCTTGAGGTTCAATCCCAGTGACCAAATGTCTACATAAATTCAAGTCCATTTGTCACACCTTTGGCAGACTGTTTTTCCTACCAATTTGCCTATAAATGTATTCTTCTGCTATTATTCTCATTCTCTCTCTCTCTCTCTCTCTCCCTCCCTCCCTCCCTCTCTCCCTCTCCCTCTCTCCCTCTCCCTCTCCCTCTCTCTGCCTGCAAGGATTTTGCCCCTCTCTGCAGTGGCATTCTGACTTGCTCCCTCTGCCAGAACGTTGTATTTTGCCTGGCTGCCTCCTCTGTCTCTCTGTCCGCTGGTACTTTGTCTTGTGCACGGTGCAGTCGTAGAGGCTGCTGACTTGGTAATTGCATTATCCGCAGTCATCGCATCAGTGCTGGAAATGCCCTGCCACTGCTTGCTGTTTAATGCTCCCACTGTGAACCATACCCTCTGCACACTGCAAGCAGATTATGGCAACTGTAAACATACATTCAGGATACCAAAGAACACAGCCACACTAACTACTCAAGTCATAGCCCAAGGGGCACCTTTAACACTCTCGCTGTATTTTGCCTTAAAAGCCTTGAATGATTGTATCCTGTTTAAAAACTGGGTTTATATTTGCACTGAAACTACTGCATTTACAAAGCAAATAATGTCATTTCAGAACCTGGTTTATTCTTTAATATAATGCAATTTAACATAGATGCATTTTGTAACAATGGATTAGGAACTGACAGAGAGCAGTATTTTTTGTGGTTTACTAATTCTTGCAATAAGATGGTGCCTTGACAGTCCTGCAGGGCAGAATAAATATTCTACAGAACAGGAAACTGGAAATAGAATACCCCAAAACAAAACGCACATTAGTTCCTACCTGCTGGAGTGACAGACTGGACGGTACAGCTGACAGATGCAGCAGCCCAGTGCCTGCTCTATGTTTACTGACATGAATAGGGGCCTTCTCAAGAACACGTCGCAAGCAGCCAGTCAGGCAGCACATCCTCCCACTCATTGCTCTGTGAGTGGAATGGTCCACTGTTCTCGCTTGTGGTTGGAAGCTGCCTGCTGCCTCCAAGCTTTCCCTCCATCCAGTGAGAAACTGACTGTATTGACAGTGAACCTCCACCATAACACTGCACAATCAGAGAACAGTTTGATAGCACAGAAGGCCATTCAGCCCCTCATGTCTTTCCTGTACATTAACCTTTAATGTAAACTACACTATTTTCATTTCCCTGGAACCATCTTCTCTATCTCATGGAGTTATTTGGAAGGCATTCAGACCTCAGAGAGACACTGACATCATGCAACCATGTTTCTGTTTAATGTAGGATTCCTAACTCTCCAGCATGGCCCGAGTGAGCTGGACAGAACAAAGATAACTCGAGAAAATACGGGCATTAATAATGCTAAAAGCATAAACACAAGAGATTCTGCAGATGCTGGAAATCAGTCCCTCCAGCATTTTGTGTGTTGCATTAAAAAAATCTTTTAGTCCTTTTCACTAGTTTTTAACATTAATGACAAAATAGATCTGAGATATAAAATGAATTAGGGATACGTCTAACAAACTCTACAGCGAGGAAGGAAGTGCCATGACCATGGTTGAATTTTCATGATGCACTACCTATTAATCAGCCCTTCCATCCCTGCCCCAGTCCTGAATATTACCAGCTTATTTACAAAGGAGCTGAATCTGAGACAGAGAGCTGGTTATCTGTTCCATCAAGGAAAGTGTCAGATGAAAAGCAGATGCTTTCAAAACAATGGGGAGGAAGTTGAAGAGGGCTGATGGGCTCCATTGTACAATCGCCGCAAGAGTTACAGCAATTCAGACAGTTGACCCTCACTGAGAGAAGTGCCCCATGATGGTTATAGAGTCAGGGACTGCTCCCTAGTGGCCACTCATCGCATGGCTGTGTACTGGGAGGCCACTGACTGTACTGGGAGGCTCCACAGTCAACAGATCACTCTCAATTAATGAAACCATTTAAAAAAACTTAGTTTTCCGTCTTCCACCATATCTTTAACAACAGTTAATTTTTGAGGGTTGGGGTCTTCCCCTTTCAGACTAATTTTCTCCTGCGTCCACCCCACCCTCTTTCCTTTGTCCCACAAACTGATCCAGCTACTGATCCCAACTCCACAAGCACATTGTGCCTGACCTCACACTCCCAGGGATCTGATTCCTCAGATGGACATGTCAGAACTGGTGAGAAGTTAAACCTACTAATCATTCAACAGACAGAAAAGACAATACATTTCAGATTTAACCCATCGCCTCAGGCAGTGATTAGAAACCACTGTAAAAAGATAGTTTGCTAATTTAAATCTGTCAATTGCTGATTTTGAAATTTAGAGATCTAACTGAGGCTTCCTTGTATCTGGAACTCTGAAGGTCCTGCAGTGGCTGAGGGTGCTAAGTGGATGGCAATATGATCCAATGATAAATACTGCAGACCCTCACAAGCTAAGACAGCAAAGTGACCCCAAAAGAGAATGTTCAGTGTCAGCAACACACACAAAATGCTGGTGGAATGCAACAGGCCAGGCAGCTTCTATAGGGAGAAGTACAGTTGACATTTCGGGCCGAGACCTTTCGTCAGGACTAACCGATAAGGTCTGACAAGGTCCCTCATGCAAGGCTCATCGAAAAATTAAGATGCATGGAATACATGGGACTTTTTTTTATTCAGTACTGGGGTGATCAAAGAAGACAGAGAGTAGTGGTCAATAGGATTTGCTCTGGTTGAAGGTTTGTGACTAGTGGCATTCCACTGGGGTCCATACTGGGAGCTCTTCCATTTCTGGTATATACACATGATCTGAATGAAAACTTAGATGGGTGGGTTAGCAAGTTTGGAGATGATGTGAGGATTGGTGCTGATGTGGATCACATAAACGACTGCCAAAGGGTGCGCAGGACATAGATCAGTTGCAGGTATGTGTGGAGAACTTGCAGATCTAGTCCAACCAAATGTGAAATGTTGCTTTTTGTTCAAAAATTGAAAGAAAATTTATTATTAAAATATATAAGTCACCATATACTACACTGATTTTTTTTCCTGTGGGCATTCACAAAAAAAATACAAAGGAATAGAACAGACTCAATGAAAAACAACACAGAAGACAGACAAACAATGTACAAAAGACAACAAACTGTGCAAATACAAAAGGAAAAAAGGCCTGATGCTGCTTTCCTGTGACAGAGCTCCTTGTAGATGTGCAAAATGGTGGGGAGGGCTTTACCCATGATGTACTGGGCTCTATCCACTACTTTTCGTATGCTTTTGCATTCAAAGTCATTGGTGTTTCCATACCAGGTGTGATGCAACCAGTCAGTATAAGCTCTATAGAAGTTCAGAGTTTTAGATGAGATACCAATCTTCACAAACATATATGAAAGTAGAGACATTGCTATCCTTTCTTTGTAATAATACTTGGGTGTAGAAACCAAGAGAGATCTTCTGAAATGACAACATGGAGAAATTTAAAGTAGCTGCCACTCTCCTCTTCTTAGCCCCTGATGAGGACTAGCTCACGGACCTCTAGTTTCTTCTCCTGTAGTGAATAATCAGCTCTGATTTTGCTGAAGTTGAGTGAGTGGTTATTGTTGTGGCACCATTCAGCCAATGTTTCAATCTCCCTCCTCCATGATGATTTATCAGCACATTTGATTTGGCCAACAGTGGTGTTATTAGCAAACTTATATACAGCATTGAAGCTGTGCTTAACCTCACAATCATAGATATAATGTGAGTAGAACAGGGAACTAAGTACATGGCCTTTGGGAGATCAAAGGCAAGAGTTTAGGGCATTGTTAATGGAAAGACCGTCATCAGTGTTGATGTAGAGGGATCTTAAGGTCCAAGTTCATAGCTTCCTGAAAATGAGTCCACAGGTTGAAATGTTGGTGAAAAAAAGGCCTCCATTAGTCGACAGACTAAGTTCAAGAGTTATGAAGTAATGTTGCAATTTTATAAAGTTCTAATTAGGCTACATCTGGAATATTGCATTCAAATCTGGTTGCTCCATTATAGGATGAATGTGGAAGAGTTGGAGCTGGTGCAAAAGAGGTTTACCAAGATGCTCCTTAGATTAGAGGCATGTGCTATAAGGAGAGATTGGACAAATATAGGTAGCTTACTCTGGAGCAGTGGAGGCTGAGGAGAGATCTGATAGAGGTTTATAAGATTGTTAGAGGCAGAGATAGCTAGACAATGTCTTTATCCCAATATTGAAATATCTAATAACAGAGGGCATGAATTTAAGGTCGGAGGGGGTAAGTTCAAAGGAGATGAGCAGGACAAGTTTTTTTTTTATAAACACAGAGTGGAGGATGCCAGAAGTGCATCAGCAGGGTTGGTGGTGAAGGCAAATATAGGGTTTTTCAACAGGCTCATGAATGTAAATGGAATGGAAGGATATGGACCTTATGCAAGCAGAAGGAATTAGTTTAGTTGGACATTTGATTACCAATTTAATTTGACTGCCGCATCATCATGGGCTGAAAGGCCTGCTGCTGTATTGGACCGTCCTATGATCTGTGTTCTAAGAGGAATTAGATTACTCTTCCCCGGTGCAGAATTTCAAAGGGACTGCGCTGTCTTGTTCTAGGACCTTCTGTTTGCTTCCTGTCGTGATTAGCAGGTCAGGGTTCCAGTCTGAAGACGAGGGCTGGAGATGCAGATTGACTGGAAAATCCAGGAAAACTGAAGATCTGCAGCCTCAGGATCAGCACCGGCTACATGACAGTGAGAGAGGTACTGCTGACACTGAACCATGGGGTGTACAGGGATGTCTGAGCCGGACATCTACAATCTCTTTCACAAGATCTGATGATGGTCTAGGTAGCCATTGCCCTTTACCTCATGGGACTTAATGAACAGAATTAATAATCCTGAACGCCATCAAGTATTGTCCACCTCGGCGTGGAAGGGAAGGTGGAGGAGCAGCAGGCAAAGCAGGGAAAGGTCCCGCGCACAAGCCAGAAGAAGGGATTCAGTGCACATGATAGACTTTCTGCGAACTGAGAACCCCACTGGGCAGCTCAGAAACAAGATTTTAACCCAGTGCTCACAGGACTCCAGAATTCTGTAAAGTGTGGTGTCGCCAAATGCACATTGCATAGGGCGGGGAATTTCATGTTAATCACCTAATTCCAGTATGCAGTGCCCAGGAGCACAGCAAAGGTGATCACTTCAGGTGTGAGAGTGGCCAGCAAGACCATGCCAGAAGATCCATTTTGATGAATATGGAGAGGAAGTGAACTAACTTAAGCAACCTACAAAACAATGAAGAAACAGAATGGGTCAGACAGCGTTTATAAAAAGAAACAGACAGTTGATGTTTCTGGTCAAGACCCTTCAAACTAAGTTAAAGTGATGAGGTTGAAGCAAGTCCAATTATTGTATCAAAACAGTCAATGTGTTGTGTTTCTGAAGATCGATGATGGGAGATCACAATGCTCATTCTGAGTGTGGATGAAATTCCAACCCCCAGTTGACCTGACAATTTGACAACAGTCACCACAACACTACTGGGGAGGTAGAGTGGAATGTTGTAAAATACATTTTGTCATGTGCTTTTTAAAAACAAGATAATACAGATTGAAACTCTACAGACCAGAAACCTTGAGGCTTGACTGGTGCCAGACCACAGAAAATACCTCTGGTCATCTTCCTTTGAGCAGACACTCCCTAGGTCGGGGGTCGGCAACCCGCGGCTCCGGAGCCACATGTGGCTCTTTTACGTCTGTGCTGCGGCTCCCTGTTGCTTCGGGAAATAATTGGTTGTGGCGACCCAATTCCTGGCGCATCCGAACTGACTCACAATAAGATAGCCTACGGGGGTTTGCGAGCACAGAGCTTTGGAGCCTCTGCGCCATGGGGGGGGGGGGGGCAGGTTGAGGGAGGCTTAAAAGTGAGGCTGAAGATTTCGAATAAAGTTTTTTTCCTTCGACTGCAGTTACCGACTCCGTGTCGTAATTTTAGCGCTGCGTGTAGCACACCGCTACATGGTCAGTATTTAATTAATATGTATTTTATGTTAGTTTGTTAGTTTTTGAAATGTAAATCTAAATTTGAAGATTATGGTGATCTTGTACAATCTAAATAAGATGTTGTGGCGACCCATTTCCTGACACATCCGAACCGGCTCACAATTAGCCAGCGTTCAGGCTAAGGGAGATAGCCTACGGGGGTTTGTGAGTACGTGTCTTTTGCAGCATCCGCGCCCATGGGGGGCGGGTTGAGGGAGGCTTAAAAGCAAGGCTGTTTAGTTCGAATAAAGCTATCTTTGACTGCAGTTTACTGACTGCGTGTAGCAACCGCTACAACGTGTTTTTATCGCTGGCTGTCCAGAGGGGAGGTGCTGAAACGCTTTGTCGCGCGTCTGGAAGAAGTGAAAACTTTCCTGGGCAGCAAAGGGCTCAACTTTCCTGAGCTGGAACAGCCAGAGTGGCTGGAAAAGCTACACTTCATGGTAGACATGACAGCGCACCTGAACACGCTGAACACAGCTCTTCAACGGGGTAAGGACGTACAGCCCTGCACATGTTGGAGGATGTTTTGCATTCGAGCGCAAGTTGACGTTGCTTGCCAGAGATTTACAGAAAGGCACATTGTCTCACTTCCCCAATTTGAGAGAGTTCAAACAATGTCACGACATGATAAATTCGGAGTATTTACATTCTGCAATCATCGCAATGCAAACATCGTTTGGGAAACGCTTCTGTGAGTTCAGAGAGGAAAAAAACACATTATCCTTCCCGGTCACTCCCCTAAGCATCGATCCATCCCTACTGAATACGACTGCATTGTCAGGTGTGAGTCAACCTGAAGAAGTATGATAAATATTTTAATTGCGTATTATTTTACGTATATTCATATGTTTTCATTGTTCAGTGAAATAGTCCTTTTATTTTTCAGGTTGACAGCTGGCTGACGTTATTTTTGGTTTGCTGCTGGTGGCAAATTTAAGTTTGGCGTTTTTCATAAATACAAGAAGGACTCAAATAGACGTTGAGTATTTTACTTAAAAGTAACCT
Source organism: Hypanus sabinus (assembly GCF_030144855.1). Taxonomy (NCBI): domain Eukaryota; kingdom Metazoa; phylum Chordata; class Chondrichthyes; order Myliobatiformes; family Dasyatidae; genus Hypanus; species Hypanus sabinus. The sequence goes on along the minus strand of NC_082726.1, from coordinate 31,312,244 downwards.
TCAACCCAACGTCTTTTTTTCGGAGTTCAAAATGTTTTTGTTGCATGCAGAAATGTAATTTCGTTTTCTCTGCAGGAGTTCATCAATTTCATAAATGCAACACATTATAGTTTATTTATACATAGCATAAAGGCAAAACAAAACGTTGTATGCAGTGTTATTTCATTTTAAATGTCAAACGGGTTTTGCGGCTCCCAGTGTTTTCTTTTCTGTGGGAAACGGGTCCAAGTGGCTCTTTCAGTGGTAAAGGTTGCTGACCCCTGCCCTAGGTCAAGTATGGGTTCTGAGAACCATAAACCAGTTTCCTCAAGTTAGAAATGCTGTCAGATGAGATCATAAAAGTTGCACTAGTAGGTTAATAACATACAAATTAGTACAGGTTGTAGTTACATTTCGATCTTAGATCTTAGAATTAGTTAATTTGTTGAGATCTGTACCACTGATCCGATGCATGCCAGACCACAGGAGGGAGGTTGCTGGATCAGAGAGCTTCAATCTGTATGTGTATGTTATATGGATTGTGAAGAATAATTGTTACCTTCAGAGTACCATCTCTTTAAGCTGATCACTGGGCATTCAATATTAAACCACACACTTAAACCTATGCCCTTTTATTTGTGATACCCCTGCAAAAGAAAAAAAAAGATTCTGACTATCCATCCTATCTATGCTTCTCAATTTTATATACTTCTGGCAGTTCACCCCCTCAGCCCCCCTCACTCCAGTGAAGTACAAACCCAGCAGATTTAATCTCTCCCCGTAACGAAGTCCTCCAATCCGGACAACATTCTGGTGAATCGTGTCTGCACTCTCCCCAGCACTGACACATCTCAACGTATTTCAAGCTAAATAAATCACAAGATAGTATATGGTAACATTTACATACTTTGATAATAAACTTTGAACCTATGTGGTGACCCAAACTGTATATGAGGTCTAACCAGTGCTTGTAAAGTTACTACATAACACAACCCATCCCACAACAGATGAAGACAACAATGCTGCATGCTCCTTCAATCTATGGGCAGTGCAGTAGCATAGTAGTTACAGTACAGTAAGGTACAGGCAAACCAGGTTCAATTCCACTTCTGCCTGTAAGGAGTTTGTACGTCCTCCCCGTGACCACAAAGGTTTCCTCCAGGTGCTCCAATTTCCTCGCAGAATCCAAAAACCTACTAGCTGGTAGGTTAATTGTGAAATGGTCCTGTGATTCTCAGATTAAATCAGGGGGGTTGCTGGACAGCATGGCTTGAAGGGCCTATTCTGTGCTGTATCTCAATAAATAAATAAATGTACTATAAGTAGACACTTTCATGGAACTGTAGATTTAACCTCCCTATTCATCAACATTCCTCAATTCCCGACCATTTACCGTATATGCCCAACCGCTGCCTGACTTCCCAAAATGCGCAACCTCACACTTGTCACAATTAGCCAATTAATCATCCTGCCTGACTATGGAAACAGAGCAACTACAAGTGATTTGAGTTGGCTGTTGAGAGAAAATAACTGACTGGGCACAGGAAAAGAGTGGGTGAGGGACACTGATAGGAGAGGGGATGGAATGAATTGCCAGACAGCCACCTCCCGTGATGAGTCTACCATTCAGAACTCAGTCATCTGCACACTAATCAGGTAGCAGATGACTTACTTGAGATAGAGTTAGAGAGTCCAGGCTTTCAAATATTCTGTCCCATTTACCAAAAGATGATAGTCAATTTTGTCTTAGCGATTCAAGTGCTCATCCAAACAAGAGGAAGTCTGCAGTTGCTGGAAATCCAAGCGACACACACAAGATGCGGGAGGAACTCAGCAGACCAGGCAGCATCTATCGAAAAAGTACAGTCAACGTTTCAAGCCGAGACCCTTTGACAGGACTGGAGAAAAAGAGATTTAAAAGATGAGGGAGGAGAGGGAGAAACACAAGGTGTTAGCAGAATTACCTTCTGTAGGTGCTACCTACTTTATTGAGTTCCTCCAGCATTTTGTGTGCATTGCTTGAACTTTAGTGAGAATGACTGAAAATGTATCTGATGATGTGAGGAACATATGATTGGAAACACATGAAATTATTCCACAATGTTTTACTGAAAACCATCATGGCTTCTCCATCTTTTAATTGACCACATTCTCTTACACTTAAACTCACTGAAAAGGTGACAACTGTCAGCAGCAAAAATTATTGTGGGTTCCACTTACACGTAATTGTACTTTTTTTCCGCTTGGTTAATTTGTTATTTTGTTCTGTGATTAATCGACTTCTAAAGTATATTCATCAGAGGAGCAGAACAATTAGGTCAGAGAACACAGAGGAGGATCAGGATAATTTATGGAGTCGCATTGAAATGTTAAGTCTGTGGGAGAAATATTGGCAAGCAGAGTATAATGTAGTAGAATGCGTAGTTGTTCCATTTGGAAAGAAGAAAGATAAAACAGATTATTATCTAAATGGGGAAAGACTGCAGAAAGTTACAACGTACAAGGATTTATGGGCACAATAGGTAATAGAGAAGGCCAATGGAACTGATGTTTTCTTATGTCAAGGGAGTTGAAATATAAAAGGATTCTAATGGTACAAAGCACTATTGAGACCACACCTAAAGTAATGCGAACAGATATGGTCCCAAAAATCTTTACGTTACATCTCTGTCTAAATGTGCAATGTGCAATTTATACAAACTTATAAGAAATAGTATATACAACAGGACAGTCAATATAACATAAAAATACAATTGTGTCCGCATGAATTAATCGGTCTGATGGCCTGGTGGAAGAAGCTGTCCCAGAGCCTGTTGGTCCTGGCTTTTATGCTGCGGTATTGTTTCCCAGATAGTAGCAGCTGGAACAGTTTGTGGTTGGGGGTGATTCGGGTCCCTAATAATCCTTCGGGCCCTTTTTACACACCTGTCTTTGTAAGTGTCCTGAATATTGGAAAGTTCATGTCTACAGATGTGCTGGGCTGTCCACACCATTCTCTGCAGAATCCTGTGATTGAGGGAAGTACAGTTCCTATACCAGGCAGTGATGCAGCCAGTCAGGATGCTCTCAATAGTGTCCCTGTAGAAAGTTCTTAGGATCTGGGGGCACATACCAAACTTTTTCAACCGTTTGAGGTGAAAGAGATGCTGTTGTGCCTTTTTCACCACACAGCCAGTATGTACAAACCGCGTGAGATCCTTGGTGATGCTTATGCCATAGAACTTAAAACTGTTCACCCTCCCAACCCCGGATCCATTGATATCAGTAGGGGCTAAACTGTCTCTATTCCTCCTGTAGTCCACAACCAGCTCAGGGAAAGTTTGCAAAGATGATCCTGCACACAGAAGGACAATCTGGTGTAGAAAGGTTGATCAGGTTGGCTCTGAGCTCACCAGACTTTAGACAAATGAGAGGTAATCTCATTGAAATGGGCAAGATGCTTAAGGAGCTTGAAAGGGTAAATACTTGGAGGATGTTTCCCCTCTATTGTGAGTCAGTGGCCAAAGGGAAACATCTCACCATAAGAGGATATCCTTTTAAGATTGAAATGAAGAAGAATTTCTTCCCTAGAGGAACTGAAAATACTTGCCACAAGAAGCTGTTAAGGCAGAATCTTTGATACAGTCAAAGCTGCTGACATAGGTACATATTTAATGTGTTGTGATGTGGGAAAAGGGCAGGAAAGTGGATGAAGTAATATCAGATCAACAGTGAGCATATTGAATAAAGCTAAAGCCCCGAGGAGCAAAAAGGCCTCCCTTTGTTCCTACTTGGTCTGGCCTTAGGAACTTGGCTTTTGTCTGCAGTACAAAATTGGCGTAAGGGAGGCAGCTACTTGCTGAACATCACTACAGTTAACACCTTTGATTACCTCTAATGCTGGTAACCAATATGTATCTGTATAATTTTGTTTAATTTCATACTAATGCAATTTTTTTTCAAAAATGTGGTTGATTTTGAAGAAAATTCAGCACCAACTATGTTTTGTCAACAATGAGATAAGATTATTACTTAGAGATTCTGATTTAATTACATACAGAGCTACAGCCAGAGATTAATAGAGAAGCTAGTTTATTTCCTCATTCTAATTTAACTTATTTAGAAAGTAAATTGAATTTAGTAGACAAAAAAAAGTTTCCTCAAGAGGTTTGAAAAAGGTGTGAGAGAAATGATAGAGAAACAGAGGGTCCGAAGATCTCTGGCTTTTTCCCCTTGGGTGGAGGAGAAAGCAAACCAAGTAGGAACTGGGGTGGTGGGGACCAGTGGGATGTTTAAAATCAGGCAGAACAGCAGAAGAGAAAGTGAAGATTTGGCTCTGCTGCCATCTTATCAGCCAATTTCCCCAACTGCACTCACTTCCATTCTTCATATATCCTAGGCTGCCCCGATAGACCTATTCATTTTCATTCATATATTCATTCTCATTCTCTCTCTCTCTCTCTCTCTCTCTCTCTCTCTCTCTCTCTCTCTCTCTCCCCCCCCCCCCTCACCTGTTTACCTGAAAACTGTCCCTTTCTGGTAGATCAGTGACTGATTGTGTCCACTACTCTTCAAATATTAAATACATTCAGCAGTCACAATATTTGGCACAGGAGGTTAATAATAAAGTGGCCATTGGGAGTATTTCTGTATGCTCATGGTCTTTGTCTGCTCTCGCACATCTTTTTCAAGGTTTGACACGTGCATTCCAAGATGCTTTTCAGAACACCTCCATTGTAATGTGTGGAAAGTTGAGTCACTGTCACCTTCCTGTCAGCTCGAACCCGTCTGGCCATTCTCCTCTGCCTCTGATTAACAAGGCATTTCTGCCCACAGAACTGTGGCTCACTGGACGTTTATCGCACCATTCTCTGTAAACGCGAGAGACTGCTGTGTATGATAATCCCAGCAGATCAGCAGTTTCTGAGGTATTCAAACCATCTCATCTGGTAAAGTTACTTAGATCACGTGCCTTCCCCATTCTCATGTCTGCATGCTTTTATGCATTGAGTTGTTGCCACGATTGGCTGATTAGTTATTAGCATTACTGAGCAGATATACCTAATAAAGTGGCCACTGAGTGTATGTACACTGTAACTGAACTCCTGTGTTATTATATGTAGACATCAGGAAATTCCTGGGAGACTCTCCTAAAGATTGTTGTAACTTCAATGAAAGATCAGTGAAAATCACATAAATAGAGCATCTATAAATATTTCAAGAAATTACCAGCGCCAGATTGGGACAATATTGAGTAGATTCCCAAAGGACGAAGTCAAGACTAAATCCTGCAAATTTCAAACTCTTGGGAGATTCAACAAACAATGTTAACCTGAGTAGATGAAACTCCCACAAGGGACAACTTGGGAAATTTTTCTTGTTAGTTTATTTTAAAAATAAAATGGAATTATACAACAGAGGGAAGCAATTGAGCCATGGTTGACAGCTTCCCCATTTTATTGAAGCAAAATAGCAAATCTGCAAAGGTTTCCCCATGACAACTAAAAATTCAGTGGAAGATTATTGTAATCTTGAATGAATTGTGTAAGTGACTGCTGACATCTGCCTCAAAAATCTCTACTAATATCCGATGAGATTTGAGCAAGGTATCTGCCACCAAAATTCTATCCTCTGCCCTTGACTTTGTATTCTCAAACTATTCCCCTGTAAAACTTTATTATAGGCACTGTAACAATAGGTACATTTAATGTCAGAGAAATTAATACAATATACATCCTGAAATTCACTTTAAACATTTAATGGGAATAGGATTTTAGATGTCAAGAAAATAATCAAATATACTTCTTTGTGCTCTTAACTCATTTTATTGTCTGAGGTTCAGTGTGTTGAAAATGCAGGAAAAGTGCAAACTAGAAAATAATTTTAATTGAGAACAGATGAGATGCTCACACTTTTTAAATTCATGATTATCCATCTTCACATTGGAAAACTTTTCCTTTAATATTAACATGCAAGAAATTCTGCAGGCGCTGGAAACCTTGAGTAACATGCACAATATGCTGGAGGAACTCAGCAGGTCCGACACCATCTCTGAACGGAAATGAACATTCAACGTTCCAGGCTCAGACCTTTCATCAGTATTTTGTGTGTGTTCCTTAATTTAAGAAATCTTTATTACTGTGATCTGACTATGTAAGCTGATAACAACCAATCAGTTAAGGGAGACAGAACATAAACACAGTTCTGGGTGGTGCAAGAATTAAACTGTGTTGGCAATGGGAGATCCTGCTCCCAGTAGATCTCCCAGTGGCCACACATTTAATTCCATGTCCCATTCCCATTCTGATATGTCTATCCATGGCCTCCTCTACTGTCAAGATGAAGCCACACTCAGGTTGGAGGAACAACACCTTATTCTGTCTGGGTAGCCTCCAACCTGATGGCATGAACATTGATTTCTCTAACTTCTATTGATGCCCCTCCTCCCCTTCTTAACCCATCCCTTATTTATTTATTCCCCCTTCTTTCCTCTCTCTGCCCCTCTCACAATCACTCTGCATGTTCTCTGTCTCCGTCTGGTGCTCCCCTCCCCCTTTCTTTCTCCCTAGGCCTCCCGTCCCATGATCTTCTCCCTTCTCCAGCTCTGTATCCCTTTTGCCAATCAGCTTTCCATCTCTTAGCTTCACCCCTCCCCCATCCTGTCTTCTCCTATCATTTCAGATTTCCCCCTCCTACTTTCAAATCTCTTACTATCCTTTCTTTCAGATAGTCCTGACGAAGAGTCTCGGCACGAAACGTCGACAGTGCTTCTTCCTATAGAAACTGCCTGGCCTGCTGTGTTCCACCAGCATTTTGTGTAATAATTCACCTAATGGTCTCATGAGTGGCTAATAGTGGACAGTTACTAGAACAGCAAGCAGACATAAAACAAATTATAGTGTCACCACCAACCGTGAATCAATAATGATCTATCATTCCAGACATGATCCTGCCTTGCATTGGACAATGAACACTACTCACTATTTCTGCTCTTTTCTTGCAATACTTTTAATTTGTTAAATAAATATGTTTTAAGTATTGCACTCCACTGCTGCTGCAAAACAACAAATTTCACAACATACGTCAGTGATAATAAACCTGATTCTAATTCTGATTACCGCATTGCACTCAAGATTTACATAACAACAACAATTCTTTCTCTGGATTATTGTACTTCAGCAGATATATGGTTATATGCTTTGCTCCCACTTCCTACAAAAGCAATCTCCCAAAGCTTTTAACTTGTGTTCCCAAAGAGACAGTCGGTTGCACCTGCCCTGCTCCTGCTGAATCTCTCATCTGAGTGTTTGCAGACTCAGTCTGCATTCTCTCAACACCTTCATAGCCGACCTCCAGCTCAACTGCATTCATTAGCAGCAGGTCACTCTGAATTGTTCATCCATCACCGCTGTTCACAGTGACAACATCTCCTTAAAATTCTCCCTTCTCTTTACAAACCCCTTGCTCCCACTTGGTGCTCTTTAAATTCTAACATCTATTTTACATCACTTCACCACGGTCAGAGATGCCGCCTACTATGTAGGGAGAGACAGGCAGATCAGTAGCCGTAGAAAAAGTGGCGTGGAATGGAGGCCAAGGCAAGTCAGTTGTGAAGGAGCAATTACAATTAAATAGGAAGAAGAGTTTCCAAGGTCAGACAGAAGAACGAAAGAGCGAGCGGACAGTGGGTGGAAAATAATGCCAGGAAGGGACAAGAGATGGCTTGCAACTGAGATAAAGGAACTGACAAGGCCATAAGTGATGGCACAACCTAGGGACATCCAAACTGGATTAGCTGAGAGTGAGCAAGAGCGAATGATGAGTAGAGATGGAGAATGAAGTCTCTGAAGGTGAGAACTGTCCTGGTGCAGTGGTGGGAAAAGGAAGCAAGGAGGTTCTTCGGCTGGTGTTGAAAGCTGAGAAAGATGGAACAGGACAAGACATTTAGAAGAATTTACAAAGTTCCTGAAGAGAAGGGAAGGCAGACCAAGATATGCCACCATAACAGTTTGCTGAGACAGATGTCTCTCTGACCTGTTCTGTCTTTAAATGCTCCTTGAACCCCACTTCTCTGACCATCTTTCTCCCCTTTACCATCCTCGTCATCCTTTCTTCCACCTCTCCCATAACCCTAAAACACTTTCACCTCACCTTATCCCTGTCCCCCCTTTTCTCTTTGACATTATGTTTAACCCTATTTCTTCACACCTTTTCCTCACTCCAGGCAATTATAAAGATGAGAAGAACCAGTGCTTTTGGCTACAAGTGGGGTACGCAAAGAGCTGAAGACAACCAATACACTATAACAGCTTACATGTAGACAAGCCAATCAGATTGACAACAGCGATGGCAAATTGCAGGAAAAATTCCTGAGAGCCTTAATATTAAGAAGCACAAATTTGTTGAGGGGAAGTCTTATTTTCTAACAGTTATTTTTTTTAATAAAATAACAAGGGGGGTATTAAATATGAGGAAATCTGAGTAGATTGAGCAAGGCTTTGGACACTAATTAATCAGGAAAGCATAAGACCCTGGGGCGAGAGGCAAGTGATTAAATGAAAACAGAAAATGTTGCAAACAGTCAGCAGATCAGACAGCATTTGTGAAGACACAAGGGACTGCAGATGCTGGAATCAGGAACAACAAACAACCTGCTGGAAAAACTCAGTGGCTTGAGCAACATCTGTGGAAGGAAAGGAACTGTTTATGTTTCAGATTGAAACCCTGCATCAGGACTGAGAGTGGAGAGGTGAGATGACCAGTATAAAGAGGAAGGGGCGCGGTGACACAAGCATCTGAGGTGGACTGAGGAGAGGTGTAAAGTGACACCCTGGTAGTACCAGGTAAGGGAGACAAGCCTGGGTGGAGTTGCGAGTCTCTGGCAGATGGAGGGAGACAGAGGAGGGAGGTGGAAATAAAGATAACAAATTGGGCAAAGTGTAATGGTTGGAGACAGATGCTGGTGGGAGATAAGCAGGAGCACAAAGGAGCACCCAATGCTGAACTCGGATAAGTAAAGGAGGTGATAGGAACCATTAACGGAAAGTGAATGGCTGATGGAAGCAGAACCAAATGGGGAGGGAGGAGGATTCTTCAGGTGAATTGTGTTTGTGTGGTGGGTGGATGGAACTAGGAAAAGGATGGAAATGAGGTGGGGGAGAAGGGTTATAAGGGAAATGAGACAAAATAATGGGAGGACCAGAGGAGGATTAGAAGGGGAGGGCAAATAAATGGGTAGGGGCAGGGTAGAAGGGGGAGAAAATGGTTACCTAAAACTGGAAAACTCAATGTTTGTGCCATTGGGACATAATCTGATCCACAGATGTCTAGTAAATGTAATCTCACTGAAGTCCATATAGTCCATGTCTACCACCCTGCCCTCAACATTTTTCATAATTTTACCAAAATACTCAGTTGAGTTCATACAGCACGATCCCCCACTCATAAGGCTGCGCTGACTACCCCAATCAACTCCTGCTTTTCCAGATGCACATAAACTCAGTGTCCACTTTACATCTGTACACTTGCTCGTTAATGCAAATATCTAATCAGCCAATCATGTGGCAGCAATTCAATGCATAAAAGCATGCAGACATGGTCAAGGGGTTCTTTTATTCAGATCAAACATCAGAATGAGGAAGAAATGTAATCTAAGTATTTTTGACTGTGGAATGATTGGTGATGCCAGACAGTGCTTTGGGTATCTCAGAAACCACTGATCTCCCGGGATTTTCATGCACAACAGTCTCCAGTGTTTACAAAGAATAGTGTGAGAAACAAAGCAACTGGTGGGCAGAACTCTGTGGGCAAAAATGCCTTGTTAATAGGAGAGCTCACAGGAGAATGGCCAGACTGGTTCAAACTGACAATATCTTATCTCTCAGTTTCCTGAGAGATTTTAAGTTGTGGAGTACAGGAGGTGGGGACAGGATGAAGAGGACAGATGTCTTAGCACCCCATCAGCATGCAGATTAAATGGAATAACACACGAGGATGAAAATGTTAATGAAAGACTCGAAGACCCAGTGACATGTGCAAGTCAGAGAAAGGGAAAGAGGATTGGGCAGATGAATGCATGGGGACCAGGTGCAGGAGAGAGGGATTCAGGTATTTGGACCATGGCACCCAATTGTCCACCATTGAGAACATCTACTATAAACACTGCCTGGGCAGGGCGAAAAGCATTATCAAGGATGCATCTCACCCTAACCATGGGCTTTTTACTCTCCTCCCACCCGGTAGGTGCTACAGGAGCCTCACCAGCAGGCTCAGGAAGAGCTTCTTCTCTGAGGCTGTGACCCTACTGAACCTCACATCACAGCACTAAGCAGTATTGCACCCATTTTGTACTGTCTCAGTACTTCTATATTTGTGTGCTGTAGAACTTACTTTTTATTCGCAGTTATTTTGTAACTAACACTATTCTTTGCATTTCTGGTTAGATGCTAACTGCATTTCATTTGGCTTTGTATCTGTACTCAGCACAATGACAATAAAGTTGAATCTAATCTAATTTTGGGAAATGAAGGTGAGCAAGTGGCTGGTGTTTCATCAGGGGAGCATTTGGGGATCCGCAATCATAATTCTATCGGTTTTTAATTAGTTATGGAGAAAGACAGAAGTCCTAAGTTGGGGCAAGGCTCTGGGAGTTTTGGTGACATCTGCTACCTCTTCACTTTACCTGATGACACCATTTGTTGAGGTGACTGCAGGAAAGACGGGAGCCATGATTAGTTCAGTGATTGTTGCAAGGTTATCAACCCAAAATGGTAGCTGATTCTTTCTTGACAGATGCCAGCTAACTTACTGATTACGTGAGTATGTATTGTTTTTATTTAAACCTCCTGAATCTACAATTTTCTGTTTATTAATTTAAAGGCGTTAGAGCAAAAAAAAACTGCTTGATGAACTGATGCAGGGTCCCAGACAAAATATCCACCATTCCTCTTATCTTCACAAATGCTGCTTGACCTGTTGAGTTCATCCAGCAGTTGTTTTGTTTCTGTTCCAGATTCCAGCATCTGCAGTCATTTGTATCTCTAATTTAAAGATGCTGATGATTTTATAAATATTGGCCATTTTCCCACGGGCATCTCACTGCCTTTCTACTAGTCTACATTTCCACTTGAGAGAGCAAATTGCAATTTCCTTCAAAACACACTTTCCAGGAACGTTACATGAGTGTCTTTGTACTGCACTGGAGCGTCAGCCTGGCTTTTGTGCTTAGCTTAAAAGGGACAATTAATCCCCAACCTTTTGACTTGGAGACAAGCAACTAACATTGGGTGACCCCTCAGGGGTAACTTCAATGGAGCTGCACATACTGTATAGAATTGGCATGGAAACAGAGAGAGCTAAGAATCTGAGATAAAAGGAGAGCCTGGGAGCCAAGAGTTTAAAAAAATATTAACCAGTGCATCATTAGGGACTATTACAGAATTTTGGGATTGTGGATAGCAGATATTAATTAAAATGAGAACCAGTCATCAGAAAATAAAAGCTGTTCTCATTTAACTTCAAATGATATGTTAAAACTATCAAAAGCAGTCATTGGGCATAGAAGATTCTGACTCTGTACCATTGAAGCTACATTGGGGAGGATAATAGGTGAATGTACATGTTAACTGGCACTCATTGAACCCTTCAAAATTAGATCAGGGAAGGCATTAAATAGCCACCTCCAGCCACTGTTAAAGGTGCCACTTAATGCACAGTTCAGGGCAGGTATGTGTTGTCACTGAAAAATGTAGCTTTTAGTGTATTCAGAGAGAGAGAGAGAGAGAGAGATAAATACTGTAATTGACAATTCAGCCAAGACCCTTCATCAGCACTGAAAAGGAAATGGGCAGGAAAGGGTGGGGGGGGGGGGGTGGAGGAGGAGGAGGAGGAAGAGGAGGACAATGATGACAAGCTAGCAGTATAGGTGAATCCAGGTGAGACAGGGAAGGTAACTGGGTTGCAGAGGGGTAATGATGTGAGAAGCAGGGAGGCAAAGGGCTGAAGAAGATGGAATCTGATTATAAGGAATTTTCAATCATGCAATAAAGGGAAAGAGGTGGGTAACCAGAGGAAGGAATGTGTGGGCAATGGGCATGTTGTGAAGACTGAAGAGGAGAAAGAAATGGGATGAATCATCTGCCAACTTGTACTCCTCCTTCTCCTCGCCCTACCCTCACATTCTGGCTTCTGCACCTTCCTTTCCAGTCCTAATGAAGGGACTTAGCTCCAAGTGTCGATTGTCCATTTCCCTCCATAGATACTGCCTGACCTAGATGATGCCAATCATTCCATCCCCAGACCACACTTCGGGAAGTCTGATCATCTGGCTGACTTCAGCCTACCTGCATACTGGGAGAGGCTAAAGAGCAAGGCACCAGAGGTACGGACGACAAAGCAGTGGTCTCAGGAGGCAGAGGAGCAGATACGGGATTGCCTCATGTCAGTGGACAGGGCAATGCCCAAAGACTCATCAGATGATCTGAATGAATACACCACAGTTGTCACGGACTTTATACAGACACTTAAGGACGAGTGTGTCCCCATAAAATCATTCAGTCTTCCCCAACCAGAATCCCTGGATGAATCAAGTGATCCACAATATGCTCAGGTTTTGTTGTAATTCAACCATACACATGAATACAGCCAAATGAAATAGTGTTCCTCTGGGCCCAGATGCAAAACACAGTGCCAATGGTCAGACACAGCACACAGCACATCTAATTATGATAGCAGAAAAACATAGTTACAAAAAATATATAAAACTAACAGTATAGCCCAAGTCCCCAATTGTCATGCCCAGCAAGTTGATGGTGCATGGTTTGTTGTCCTGGAACCACGTATCTGCAAAAATAAGCCCATAGCAGTTACTCATCTCACACAAGTGCAGCCACAGACACCAATCCAGCTCACCTTCCACCAAGCAAACACTGGAGGGCAGCACCCAAACCAGTATGGAAACCAATAGCACACTGCCAGCTCCAGCATCCCATTTCCGGGCTGCCTCAGAGAGTTTGGTTTACACCACAACCAAGGACAAACAGCGGAGCACAAACATCATTGGTCTTTCCAATGAACTGGTGAGTTGGATTCACAGTGTTCTATATTACCAACGTCCACCAGGGTCTTGCAATCACAACATACATGTCCAAGACAATCACCCTCACAGTCAGTTGAACGATATGCTGCCTCCATGCACCACCCTCGTCCCTAGGTGGCTGAAGCGGGCTGCAATACGATGCACAGCAAGTCCAGCTCCACCACTATCGAGCAACTCGCTAGTGGGGTAGACTTGAAGCACTTGATACTCTTACCACCCAGCAGTGTCTTGCGATTGTGGAAAAAGACATACGGGACAAATGAGAACACCTTTGTTAGGACCCAGAGAGGCCAATGCATGTGAGTGTGCCGCTATCTTATTGAAAACTGAGGGCCGAGTGCTAGCTCTAGCTGAGGGTTAGATTGGTGGCTTTCAGGTTTGGTGACCAAACAATCTATAGGAGATCCAGACATGACCTCTAGAAAGCTGTCTCACATGTGAAGTGGCAATTCCAGACCAAACTTGAATCACTGAAGGATGCTCCACAGCTTTGCAGGGACTGAATGGTAACACCTCCTACAAAATAAAATCAAGTGACATTTGTGACAATAACGTTTCACTCTCAGATGAGATCAACGGCTTTTATTCTCACTTTGACAGACAAAACACGAGACATCTTCACAAACTCCCATAGCCCCTGACAACCCTGTGTTATCAGTCTCTGAGGTCAACGTGAGAGTTGTCAGGAGGCTGAACCCACAGAAAGCATCTGGCCCAGATGGTGTACCCAGCCAAGTACTGAAGAACTGTGCTAATCCATTGGCTGGAGGTTTACTGACATACTTAACCTCTCACTTTGGCAGTCTGAAGTACCCACCTCTTCAAGAGGAGCATTGGAGCTTGCATCCATCCAGTAACGCTTGCATCCACTATGATGAAGTGCTTTGAGGAGTTGGTCATGAAATATACCAACTCCTGCCTGAGGAGTGATTTGGATCTTCTCCAATTTCCCTACCGTCACAACAGGTCAACATGCCATTTCATTGGCTCTTCACCCAGCCCTGGAATATCTGAACAGTGAAGATGCATACATCAGGATGCAAATCATTGACTACAGCTCTGCATTCAGAACTATCATCCATTCAAAACTAATTCATAAGCTTCAAGACCTGTGCCTCAATACCACCTTGTGCAAATAGATTCTCCATTTCCTTAATTGAAGATCCCAGTCATTTCAGATTGACAACAACACCTCCTCCATGATCGCCATCAGCACAGGTGCACCACAAGGTTGTGTGCTCAGCCCCCTGTTCTACTCACTTTACACTCGTGAATGGGAAGATAAGAACAGCTCCAATGCTATATTCAGGTTTGCTGGCTGTTGCTGGCCAAATCAAAAGTGGGTGAGGAATCAGCATAGAGGAAGGAGATTAAAAATCTGGTAGAAAACTGTCACAACAATCTCTCACTTAACATCTGCAAAACCAATGATTTGAATAATGACCGTACGAGGAGGAATCCAGAAGTCCATGAGCCATTCCTCATCAGGGGCTCAGAAGTGGAGAGGGTCAGTAAACTTTAAATTCTTTGGTGTTATCATTTCAGAGGATCTGTCCTGGGACCAGCACCTAAGGGCCATAGGCATACCAGCACCACTACTGTTTGTATAGATTCTGCATGTTATCTAAAACTTCTATAGACACACAGTGGAGAGTACCCTGACTAGTTGTATCATGGTCTGGTATGGAACACCAATGCCCATGAATGGAAAAGCCTACAAAAAGTAGTGGGTGTAACCTAGTCCATCACAGAAAAAGCCCTCTTCACCATTAAACTCATTAGAAGCTCAGCATCCATCATCAAGAACTCCACTATCCAGGCTATGCTCTCATCATGAAGAAGGTACAAGGGCCTTAGGTCCCACACCACCAGGTTCAAGAACAGTTATTACCCTTAAATTATCAGGCTCCTAAAGTAGTGTGAATAACTTCACTCTCCTCAACACTGAACTGATTCCATAACCCATTGTCTCACTTTCATGAAAACTACAACTCAGTTTCTCAATATTATTTATTTATTGATTTTTAATTTACACAGTTGAACTTTTATTGCACATTAGTTGTTTATCCATCTTTGATTGTTGATTTTCATTCATTCCATTATATTTCTTTGTACCTACTATGAATGTCTGCAAGGAAATAAATCTTGGTGTGGTACACACATACTTTGTTAATAAATTTACTTCAAACTTTCTGGAAAAGAATGGGTTCAGTCTGGCTGAAGGGTTATGACCCAAAACATTGACTGTCCATGTCTCTCCCAAGATGATGCCTGACTTGCTGAGTTCCTCCAGCTTTTTGTATATTCCACCATCTGCTGTCTCATGAGTCTTCACTGGTCAAAGATTGCTTTGAGCAACATCTTAGCTATTCATCCCCAAGGGAATTCAAATTATGATTGTATTTGATGTGCTGTGCACAGGAGGAGAATTACTTGTTTCTTTTGTGTCTTCCTCTGTACGTCTCTTAACATACCATTACATTTCTAAAAATGCATTTGAAATGAATTACGAAACAATGATTTATAATAAAACTCCTCACCAGGCTAATAGCTCGGCAGCATTAACTTGCTCCATATTGGCCTAGTCCATAAGTGAAAGGTTTATTGTTATCTGTGTTAAGGATGTGGCCACAATTCTGGTTGCACCAATGATCAGGCTAACAATAATACATCAGGAATTCCTTTAACTCTTTCAGTCTGTACCATACTGTCAGACTGTTAGGAAGGTGTAAAGAGAAGCATGCACAGAATACTGGAGGAATTCAGCAGGTCAGGCAGGATCTATGGAGGAACTAAACAATCAATGTCTCAGGCCAAGGTCATTCCCCTCCAAAGATGCTGCCTAACCTGCTGTGTTCCCCCAGAATTTTGTGTGTTGCTCTAGATTTCCGGCATCTGCAGAATCTCCTGGGTGTAAAGAGAGCCTAGCTCACCAGTTCACTAAAGAGCAAATGGTGCTTTAGCCAACATCAATCCTTCTAGCAACATCACCAAAGCAAAAAGCATAATTATCAAGGAGCATTAGCACAAGATATTCTACAGATGCTAGAAAACAAAAGCAGCACACACAAAATCCTGGAAGAACCCAGCAGATCAGGCAGCATCTATGGAAATGATTAAACAGTTGGCATTTCGAGCCAAGACCCTTCCTTAGACTAGAAAAGGAAAGGTCAAGATGACAGAATAAAAAGATGGGGGGGAGGGGAGGGAGGATAGGTCGAAGGTGATAGGGGAAAACAGGTGGATAGGAAAGGTAAAGTGCTGGTGAGGAAGGAATCTGATAGGAGAACAGAGTGGACCATAGGAGAAAGGGAAGGAGGAGGGGACCCAGGGGCAGGTGAGAAGAGGTAAGGGGCCAGAGTGGGCAATAGAAGAAGAGGGGAGGGAATTTTTTTTTACCAGAAGGACAAATCAATATACAGTATATATTCATTCCATCAGGTTAGAGACTACCCAGACAGAAAATGAGGTGTTGCTTCTCAACCCTGAGGGTGTTCTCATCATGGCACAAGAGGAGACCATGTCTGACGTGTTGGAACAGACATGGAAATCGGAATTAAAATGTTTGGCTACCAGGAAGTTCTGCTTTTAGCAGATGGAGTGCAGGTGTTTGATGAAGCAAGCCCCCAATTTACAATTTAGAGGAGGCCGCATCGGGAGCACCGGCTGTGCACAGATTCACCACCATATCTATACTTACATGAGCATGTTTGCAGAAAGTATTCAGAAGTCCCAACATTAGAGAAGACTAGGCTCAATGTTCCCTTTCACTTATTTCCTTCATCCTCCATCTCTCCACTTTACAAGCTCACATTCCATCTTCCACATTAAGTGAATCCTCCCTCGGAATACCTGGGTTTATTAGCACCTACAAGCTGGTGATGAAAAGATGACAGATCAGACAGTCATCAACATTGCTGTCAGTCCATTTCTAGTTTAAAACATTCAAAATCTCCTTGGGTAGCTAATATCCATGAACCATCAAAAGGGCCGGGGTGAAGATAAAAGAAAAGTCAAGTCCTTAAAGAGATCCAACTCTTACTTTCCTTTGTGTTACATGGAAAAATATATTAGAATCATGTCTACCAAATGAATAGTTAATACTCTTGAGGTTTACATATTGGAAATTCATAACACACCCATATACTTTCAGAAGATGACCAACATCAGGCACACCCATTGCTTTGAAAACAGCTGCAGAGGTTTATCTGCAAATAGTCCAGGACTGAACACACAACAATGGGGAGTTGATGAAATTGGTTCAGACAATACAGCAATTCAAGGAAGGATTAAACAGAACACTTGCACTTAAGCTCCTTTCATGAACTTTCTTCATAAATCTTTCAAGCATAAGATAAGAACAGGAGGCACCCAACATTTTTGTCAAAATACTGTCAGCAATCTTATTCTGGGAACAAAATTTTGGCTCTGCATCTACTGTGGCTAAGAAAGAATTGAAAGTTGCGTTAAAATCTTATATTCAGAAAACCCTTTGAAGAACTTCTCTGCCTGTTGAGATGACAACCTTTGTAATTGTTTAATCTAAGCAAGGGACAATGAGTTTACTAAGGCAGGATAATGAGTACCTGTGGGATATGGCATTCTATCTCCAACAGCATTATCCCGATTAGATAATTGTACTGTTTAATAGCTTACTAATGCACATTATTTTTAGCCCAGGTGACTGTTTTATTAGATGCCATCTGTCTGTGGTTTGAAATTCTTGCCCTTGACACTGCAATATCTATGAGTCTTGAGTATTTGGTTATATTGGAAAACATATAGAAGATATATTTTGAAGGAGGTATTCTGTTTATTGTCGTACTATGAGGTTATTCTTGTTTACACTGCATAGTTACGGAGTGTTGCTTATATGTATTACCTTGGTTAACAAGGTTGTGAAAAAATCATCTGTATTTGTACATTCAGGCATGCAACAATTCTGTGTTGAATTTAACATAAATTTTGCTTAACTTTCTGCACTTCCACAGTAAAGAAATATCATTAAAAACCCTGAAAGCTCCCACCTTGGGTGATTTGACAAGTTATTCGGCTCACTGCATAGCTGTGTGCAGATGGACAGTGAGGGCAAAAGCGTGAAAAGATAGCTTATCTTCAAAGGCATCGCCTCAGATCGGAGATGCCTTGGGTGATAACGTCTGCTTCCAGACTGAGCAACGTTAGTCACCAGGACCTGAAAGTCAGGTCAGAATGTGGCTCACCTACTGCACCTTCTCAACGCTGAAGCAAAACTGCAATTAGCATAGCTGGGCACATGATCGCAACAAAGCTGAAGTGGCAAGAAAGAGCAGCATATGTTAAGCACGAACTTGAGTTGTAAATGGGTGTTATGTAATGAACCAGAGGCGAATAAGGAGCTTAAGGTAAAAGAACCCTTGGGAACCAGTGATCACAATATGATTTGAGTTCATCTTGAAATTTGACAGGGAGAAAGCAAAGTCTGATGTAGCAGTATTTCAGTGGAGTAAAGGAAATTACAGTGATATGAGAGAGGAGTTGCCAAAGTAAATTGGAAGGAACTTCTGGCAGGGATGTCAGCAGAGCAGCAATGATATGCGTTCCTGGTAAAAATGAGGAAGGTGCAGGACATGTGTATTCCAAAAATGAAGAAATACTCAAATGGTGAAATCAACAAATCATGCCTAACAAGAGAAGTCAAAGCTATTGTAAAAGCAAAAGAAAGGGCATACAACAAAACAAAAATTAGTGGAAAGATAGAGGATTGGGAAGTTTATAAAAACCTAAAGAGAGCAACTAAAAAAATAAGGGAAAAGATGAAATATGAAAGCAAGCTAGCAAATGATATCAAAGTGGATAGTAAAAGTTTTTTCAAGTATGCTAAAAATAAATGAGAGTGGATATAGGACCACTAGAAAATGAGGCACAAGAAATTATAATGGGGGACAAGGAGATGGCAGATGAACTAAATGAGTATTTTGCATCAGTCTTCACTGTGGAAGACACTAGCAGTAGGCCTGAGGTTGTAGTGTGTGAAGGAAGAGAAGTGGCTGATGGAGTACTTGGTGACACAGGACAAGTTAGTACAAAGTCAGCATGGTTTCCTTTAGGGAAAATCTTGCCTGACGAACCTCTTTGAAGAGGTTACAAGTAGGATAGATAAAGGGGTTGTAGTGGATGTTGTATATTTGGACTTTCAGAAGGCCTTTGACAAGGTGTCACACATGAGGCTGCTTACCAAGTTAGGAGCCTGTGATATTACAGGAAAGTTACTAACATGGTTGAGCACTGGCTGATTGGTAGGAGGCAGCGAGTGGGAATAAAAGGATCCTTTTCTGGTTGGTTGCCAGTTCCGCAGGGGTCAGTGTTGGGACCACTTCTTTTTATGCTCTATATAAATGATTTAGATGGAATAGATGGCTTTGCTGCCAAGTTTGCAGATGATGCGAAAATTGCTGGAGGGGAAGGTAATGTTGAGGAAACAGGTAGGATGCAGAAGGGCTTAGACAGATTAGGAAAATGGGCAAGTAAGTGGCAAATGATATACAATGTTGGAAACTGCATGGTTATGCAGTTTGGTAGTAGAAATAAATGTGCAGACTATTTTCTAAACAGGAAGAAAATCTAAAAACCTGAGATGCAAAGGGACTTGGGAGTCCTTGTGGAGGATACCCTAAAGGATAATTTGCAGGTTGAGTTGGTGGTGAGGAAGGCAAATGCCATGTTAGTATTCATTTCAAGAATATAAGAGCAAGGATGTGATGCTGAGGCTTTATAAGGCCCTGGTGAGGCCTCATGTTGAGTATTGTGAACAGTTTTGGGCCCCTCATCTTAGAAGAGATATGCTGGCATTGGAGAGAGTCCAGAGGAGGTTCACAATGATGATTCCAGGAATGAAAGGATTATCATACCATGAACATTTGAAGGCTCTGGGTCTGTACTTGCTGGAATTCAGAAGGATGAAGGGGGGATCTCATTGAAACCTTTTGAATACTGAAAGCATTAGACCAGGGGTCGGCAACGTTTACCACTGAAAGAGCCAATATGGACCCATTTCCCACAGAAAAGAAAACACTGGGGGCCACAAAACCTGTTTGACATTTAAAATGAAATAACACTGCATACAACGGTTTTTTTTGCCTTTATGCTATGTATAAACAAACTATAATGTGTTGCATTTATGAAATTGATGAACTCCTGCAGAGAAAACGAAATTACATTTCTGCATGCAACAAAAACATTTTGAACTCCGAGAAAAAGACGTTGGGTTGAAGGTTACTCCATAGTTAGCCTACCTTGGATCGAAGAATTAAAAGAAAGCGCGCACTGGCGGGTGTCAGGCATTGGCAGTGGTGATGTATATTAATAGCGATAAAAAAACACATTGTAGCGGTGTGCTACACACAGCGCTAAAATAATGACACTGCAGTCAAAGAACTTTATTCGAACTACAGCCTTGATTTAAAGCCTCCCTCAACCTGTCCCAGTGGGCGCGGATGCTCCAAAAGACACGTACTCACAAACCCCCGTAGGCTATCTCCCTTAGCCGGAACGGTGGCTAATTGTGAGCCGGTTCGGATGTGCCAGGAAATGGGGTCTCCACAACGTTTTATTTAGATTGTACAAGATCACCATAATCTTCAAATTTCGAATTACATTTCAAAAACTAACAAACCACAGGGAGCTGCAGCACAGAGATGAAAGAGCCGCATGCGGCTCCGGAGCCGCGGGTTGCCGACCCCTGCACTAGACAGAGTAGATGTGGAAAGGATGTTTCCCAAGGTGGGAGAGTCTAGGACAAGAAGGCACAGCCTCAGGACAGAGGGATGCTCTTTTAAAATGGAGAATTTTCTTTAACCAAATGGCAGTGAAATTGTGGAATTTGTTGCTTCATGTAGCCATGGAAGCCAAGTCGCTGCATGTATTTAAGGCAGAGATTGATAGGTTCTTGATTGGACAGGGCATCAAAGGTCGTGGGGAGAAGGCTAGAAACTGGGAGGTAAAGAAAAACAGATCAACCATGATTGAATGGCAGAGCAGATTCAATGGGCCATGTCTTATGGTCTAATGGTCAAATTGGAGAAAACTCATATAGACATGGAGAGAACACACATAAAGGCTACATTAAGTGCACACAAGGAAGAGTGTGAAGCTGCGGCTGCCTCAGCAGAGGCAAAGTTGGATGAAGCAGCGGATGAGTCAGACAGTTGAGTCGAAAATCAGAACCATTTATGTTTTGCCATTGCATCTTACCATGCACATTTTGGCTACAAAAAAGACTGCTTCAACTCTACAAGGAGAAGCTGTTCCCACCACTCACCCAACATGTCTTCCATGTAGTTCAGATAGGGACAGTCAAGGTCTACAGTGGCAAAGCCCATAACACCCTCTTCTGCAGTTTGGTCACAGCAAAGACTTCAGTCAAGAGTTGCTACTGACCCAAATCCCATCTCCACACACATGGTCGGTCTGAGCTACCATCCATCCCAGGAAATGCATTTGGTAAACAAGTCACCACAATGTGCTCATTCAGCAACTGTTTGTGCATTAGATTTGGCTTGGTGTCTGGCTGATCGAGACCTAGTCACAGCAGGACTGGAAGCGTTTGACAACCAGTCTACAAGTTATTTGTCCTGGAAGTCAAGCTTCCACAATACTGTGGAAGGGCTAAATCTCAAACCTAGTGAAGAGCTCGTCCTTCTCTGTAAGTGGCTTAGCGGGAATCACTGCACTACGCCAAAAAAAAAAGAGCTAGAGCAATTCATAGTAATAATCCAGCTATGGGTTTACAAATGCTGCACAGGAGCTGGACAAATGCAGCCTCCAGAGGCAACTGAAGAATCTCTTAGAACCATAGAACATTACAGCACAGAAACAGGCCTTCTGGCCCTTCTTGGCTAGGCTGAACCATTTGTCTGCCTAGTCCCACTGACCTGCACTTGGACCATATCCCTCCATACACCTCTCATCCATGTACCTGCCCAAGTTTTTCTTAAATGTTAAAAGTGAGCCCGCATCTGGCAGCTCATTGCACACTCCCACCACTCTCCGTGTGAAGAAGACCCCCCCCCCATGTTTCCTTTAAACTTTTCCCCTTCACCTTTAACCTATGTCCTCTGGTTTTTTTTTCTCCCCTAGCCTCAGTGGAAAAAGCCTGCTTGCATTCACTCTATCTATACCCATCATAATTTTATATACCTCGATCAAATCTCCCCTCATTTTTCTACGCTCCAGGGAATAAAGTCCTAACTTTTTCAACCTTTCTCTGTAACTCAGTTTCTCAAGTCCCGGCAACATCCTTGTAAACTTTCTCTGCACTCTTTGAACCTTATTAATATCCTTCCTGTAATTCAGGGACCAAAATTGCACACAATGCTTCAAATTCAGCCTCCCCAATGCCATATACAACCTCACCATAACATTCCAACTCTTATACTCAATACTTTGATTTATAAAGGCCAATGTACCAAAAGCTCTCTTTACTACCCTATCTACCTGTGACGCCACTTTTAAGGAATTTTGTATCTGTATTCCCAGATTCCTCTGTTCTACTGCACCCCTCAGTGCCCGACCATTTACCTTGTGTGTTCTACCTTGGGTTTTCCTTCCAAAGTGCAACACCTCACACTTGTCTGTATTAAACACTATCTGCCATTTTTCAGCCCATTTTTCCAGCTGGTCCAAATCCCTCTGCGAGCTTTGAAAACCTTCCTCACTGTCCACTACACCTCCAATCTTTGCATCATCAGCAAATTTGCTGATCCAATTTACCACATTATCATCCAGATCATTGATATACATGACAAATAACAGTGGACCTAGCAATGATCCCTGTGGCACACCACTAGTCACAGGCCTCCACTCAGAGAAGCAATCCTCCACTACCACTCTCTGACGTCTCCCATTGAGTCAATGTCTAATCCAATTTACTACCTCACCATGTATACCTAGCGACTGAATCTTCCTAACTAATCTCCCATGCGGGACCTTGTCAAAGGCCTTACTGAGGTCCACGTAGACAACATCCACTCCTGTAGACTTGATAATCTTCCAAAGCTTTCACACAAGTAACTGCAGCTGTTACAGGAGTTTGCAGTTCTGTTGTCAGAACTGCGAGCTGCAAAACATGAGGGGTACCTATTAAGAATGAGTTTCTTGCACACAGCAGGTGGAATAACCCCAAAAGTGAAGAGACTACCGAGTAATATCCAGGAATAATGGATAACTGAAGGGTTCAGGTATAAAATGCATCATACCCCCATCTGCCATGTTCATTTTTCATGCAATTCATCTGCCACCATACAGAAATGTGGTGTGTCATAAGGTGGGCGCTGGGAGTGGACCCAAATGCAAGACACAGATACTGAAGTACAAGGGACAGGACTACATGTGTCAAGAAAGCAAGGGAAGTGGGGAAGAAATTACACTGGACAAGACATAGGCCCTGGACGAGACTAGGAGACAGGGCCTGGTTTAGGACTAGGCTAGGAGAGCAGGACCTGGACAAGGAACTAGGAACTTGGAAACTGGACAAGGTCTCTGAGCCAGAGACTGGACAGGGACCGCAACCTGGGTCTTGACTCAGGCTCGGACTCCATATCTAGGTGAGGACAAGACACGGCAAGGCAACAGGACTGGACGTGGGGGCAGGACGCAGGACTCCTGGGCAGGATGAGGACACGAAGCTCATACTCGCGAACACAGAGCCTTGGTCTTGGGAGACAGGAACACAGAACACAGAGCCAGGACCCCTCCTTTGGGACAGGACATAGGGCTGGGACTCATACACAGAAAGCTGAACACGACAAGACAGTTCCCAAAACTAAGTAACAGCAAATGGCCAGACCTACCTAGCAAAGGCGAGGACACAAAGAGACAGTTCCTCATGTGGACACAGCAAGGTTCAGTCTTGCTCCAGCAGTAGAACTTGACAGCAAGAATAGGCAAGGACATAGGTAAGGCTCCAGGCAAAAGGTAGCAGCCAAGGCTCCAGGCAAGGGCTACAGAAAGAAGGGGAAGGGAAGGGAACAGTCCAGCCTCAGGGTAACAGCAAAGACAGCCTGACTTACCCCACAGAGGCAAGGACAGGATATTGACAAGACAAACCAGCACCTACACTCAACCCCAGGGCCATTATATTCCCAGCCCCAAGACGATCATCAGGTGCCTATGATTAAGCCCAACTGAAACAAGGGACAGCCGGAAGACCCGGAGTCCGGAGTCCATGGACCAGACCGTAAACTGGTACGCAGACATCACGGACCGGACCATGACAAAGTGACCTTGGTTTTGTCCTCTCAATTTCCAATAAAACTACATTCAAAGAGAGGTCTCCTGCAAAAGCGTGGAAAATCAAAGCCCCTATTATCACAGTCAGCAAAACTGAAATTAAAACTCTGTAGTGAACCCTAACAGACAAAGCTCTGTCCATAAGAAATTTCTTCCCTTTAGGAAATGCAGAGGATCATGAGAGAAACTGCTCACAGACTGGAGATGACCTCTAAAAGAGCGCACAATATGCATCAAATATTGTGCTTCAAAAGCACACAAGTAAAAGACTGTAGAGCTATCCCACACTGCACTGAGTGCAACAAGGACCAGCACATATCAGCACTTCATTCAAGGCCAGCACCTTGGGCTGCTAGAGGTCCAGCATGCCCACTGCAGAGCATAGTGGGGAGCCAGCTGAGCATCCATCAGATGTAGCTACTTCTTCATTCACAGAGATATATGGGAAAGGCTTGCAAGGCAAATCCTGCTCTAAAATATGTCTTATCCCAAGCAAAACATAAAGGCATATGTGATATTGGATGATCAGAGCAATGTTTCTTTGGCAAAATCAAAACTCTTTGACATATTCAGTGTTCAAAGTTCTGATTCCCTGTACAATCTCAAGACATGTTCTGGAGCATCAGAAGCTGCTAGATGAAAAGCCAGTGGATTTGTCATGGAGTTAAAAGGAGGGGAGGTCTGCTTCCCCTTGCCAACTCTTACTGAATGTGACCATGTTCGCAACTACAGAGATGAGATCCCAACTCCTGAAGCTGCACATGGTCATTCACTTCTTAAAGCCATAGCTGATAAGGTTCCCCCCCCCCCACCCCCACTTGACTCTTCTGCTGAGATTGTCCTGTTTCTTGACAGAGAACCACCTGTGCACATAAGGTACGTGAATGATGTAATGGTTGCAGAATGCACCAGATGCTCAATGACTGGACCTGGGTTGGATCATAAAGGATGATGTCTGCCTTGGGTGGAGCTCCCCAGCCCAGTGTCAGCCTCTTAAGACTAATGTCCTCGAGAATGGGAGCCCAAGTCATTTCAGACCCTGTGACAGTAGAATCTTTATGAAAGGGAGTATTGTAGGTAAGCAAACCAAGTGACCTGGCATACTTACCTCTGCCCAACTAAACTTGGGCAGCTGGTCTCATTCAGAAGATGCTTGGAAGCTGGCACATTCCATTCCAGATGAGGCCCTTTAAATTGTGAATAAAAGAGTTTAGCAAAACTGAGTCAAACAGCTGGGCAGCTCTCTTTACTCTTCGCTCTCCACGACCTCTCTTACCAAACGGCAGAGAGCAGGTCCTGACTTGACTGACATCCCTCATTTGCACATTGAGAAGGAAACCAGAAATTAAAGATCATTACGTGGAGTCCATGGAGAGAATCTTCAGGACAATCAGGCTGAGTTAGTTCCTTCACCAGATCCCAACCAAGAAAATGGTCCTTTGCCCAATTTTGGGGTTCAACACCTCCAGAGACCTTCACAAATCTAAGTGTATTTGATTCAAGTGCACAGTTCAAAGGCACATCACTGAATAATGTGTTCTTGCAGGGTCCAAACCTCAATAACAGTCTGCATGCATTTCAGATCTGAGTCCGTCACTGTGATGGCAGACATTGAACAAATGTTCCACTGCTCACTAGTGAGAGGGGATCATCGAGACTACCTCAGGTTTTTGTACCACCTGAGAGTTCATGTATTTGATAACTCCCCATTGCCAGCTCTGGTCATCTATGGCTTTAAGTGGACAGCTATTGAAGGAAAAAAGAAATTCATGACTGAAGCACAGAGGTACATGGAAAGACACTTCTATGGTGATGGTGGTCTTAAATCAGTTTTTCGTGCAGAAGAAACAGTGTGCTGAAAGCAGCACAAGACATGCTGACACAGTCTAATCTCAGACTGCAGAAAATCGCATCCAACAGTACTGAGGTCCTGCAACATTTCCCATTTGAAGATCTGGACAAAGGTCTACAAAATCCTGATCTTGGACAGGACCTCCCTTCTATACAGTAGATGGGACGATTACCGACACCCTTACTTTACAGGTTGCTGGTTGCTGATATCAAAAGATCATTTACGTGTCGTGGTGTGCTATCAACTATCAAAAGCCTATTTGACCCTCTTGGATTTGCTGTTCCAGTCAGTATTCATGGATGTTTCCCAGAAACACAGAAAATCTACAGCACAATACAGGCCCTTTGGCCCACAAAGTTGTGCCAAACATGTCCATACCTTAGAAATTACTAGGCTTACCCATAGCCCTCTATTTTTCTCATCTCCATGTACCTATCTAAAAGTCTCTTAAAAGACCCTATTGTATCTGCCTCCACCAGCGTTGCCGCCAGCCCATTCCATGTACCCATCACTCTCTGCGTAAAAAACTTAACCCCAACATCTCCTCTGTACCTACTCCTCAGCACCTTAATCCTGTGTCCTCTTGTGGCAACCATTTCAGCCCTAGGAAAAAGCCACTGATTATCCACACGATCAATGCCTCTCATCATCTTATACACCTCTATCAGGTCACCTCTCATCCTCCATCGCTCCAAGGAGAAAAGGCCAAGTTCACTCAACCTGTTTTCATAAGGCATGCTCCCTAATCCAGGCAACATCATTGCAAATCTCCTCTGCACCCTTTCTATGGATTCCACATCCTTTCTGTAGTGAGGTGACCAGAACTGAGCTCAGTACTCCAAGTGAGGTGTGAGTAGGGTCCTATATAGCTGCAACATTACCTCTTGGCTCCTAAATTCAATTCCATGATTTATGAAGGTCAATACACCGTATGCCTTCTTAACCAGAGTCAACCTGCGCAGCTGCTTTGAGCGTCCTATGGACTCAGACACCAAGACCCCTCTGATCCTCCACACTGCCAAAAGTCTTGCCATTAATACTATATTCTGCCATCATACTTGACCTACCAAAATGAACCACTTCACACTTATCTGGGTTGAACTCCATCTGCCACTTCTCAGCCCAGTTTTGCATCCTATCAAATGTCCTGCTGTAATCTCTAACAGCCCTCCACACCATCCACAACATCTCCAACCTTTGTGTCATCATCAAACTTACTAACCCATCACTCCACATCCTCATCCAGGACATTTATAAAAATGACAAAGAGTAAGGGTCCCAGAACAGATCCCTGAGGCACACCACTGGTCACCAACCTCAATTCAGAATACAACCCATCTACAACCACTCTTTAGCCTTATAATCTTCTAGATCTCTAATATTACCTCGCTCTCCGAACCTTTTGTAAGCTTTTCTTTTCTTCTTGACTAGATTTATTACAGCCTTTGTACACCATGGTTCCTGCACCCTACCATAACTTCCCTGTCTCATTGGAACGTACCTTTACAGAACTCCACACAAATATCCCTTGAACATTTGCCACATTTCTTCTGTACTTTTCCCTGAGAACATCTGTTCCCAATTTAAGCTTCCAATCTCCTGCCTGATAGCCTCATAATTCCCCATACTCCAATTAAACACTTTTCTAACTTGTTTGTTCCTATCTCTCTCCAATGCTATTGTAAAGGAGATAGAATTATGATCACTATCTCCAAAATGCTCTCCCACTGAGAGATCTGACACCTGACCGGGTTCACTTCCTAATACTGTTACATCCGTAGCCCCCTCCTTTGTGAGAATTGCAAGATCACTGTTGGGTTGGGTCAAGGGGCCCAGGAAATGAGAGAGAGATGTGCAAAATTCCTCGTTTCCCCGGCGATGTAAAGCTACAGGACATGGCCATCGTCTCCGGAAGACCAAGTTGTGTATTGAGTACTGTACTATTCATTGAAGCCCCTCAGGGGATGACCAGAGTGGGCTGGTTGAGGGATTGCATCATCTCAACCTGATTGACATCTGAGACCCCGTGAGTAAGGATAAAAGAGGGTTTGGGGAACAACCCCTTCAGACGCACCAGAAGAAACGTTAAGCGACCACGTAACAGCAGGAAGTCATCTGAAGGAGGCCACGTGTGTTCAATTCCGTGGCTGGAACCACGGAAAACAGCTTTTAGCTAACAACGGGGGGAATCCGCTCCCCTGACTCAACTGATTGGCATCATAAAAGTCCTGGGCAAGTTTAAACCGCATCACTCTTAAACCCAACAACGCTGCAGCTTGAATGAACTGATAGTGACTGTTATCTTTCCATCGGACAATACATTATCCCCTAGACAACGATAGAGCTATTTCTTATTGGTTATTATTATACCCGCGCTTTAGATTTAGTATTGACGACGTATATTATCTGTATGTTTGCATTAATCTTATTTTTGTGCCCTTTATCAATAAATACTTCTAAAAATAGTACCATCAGACTTCAACGGACCTCTCTATCTTTGCTGGTAAATGATCCAGTTATGGGATTTTGTAACAAAGTCAAATCAAGTACAGTCTCTCCTCTTGTAGGCTTATCTACATATTGTGACAAGAAACCTTCCTGAACACACCTAACAAACTCCACCCTATTTAAACCCCTCTAGGGGAAATGCCAATCGATATTTGGGAAATTAAACTCTCCCATCATGACAACTCTGTTATTATTACACCTTTCCAGGATCTGTTTCCCTATCTGCTCCTCGATATCCCTGCTTCTATTGGGGGGCCTATAAAAAACACCCAGTAAAGTTATTGACCCCTTTCTGTTCCTAACCTCCACCCACAGAGAATCAGTAGAATCCCTCCATGACGTCAACCTTTTCTGCAGCCATGACACTATCTCTGATCAACAGTGCCATGCCCCCATCTCTTTTGCCTCCCTCTCTGTCCTTTCTGAAACATCTAAAACCCGGCACTTGAAGTAACCATTCCAGTCCCTGAGCCATCTAAGTCTCTGTAATGGCCACCACATCATTGCTCTAAGTACTGATCTACGCTCTAAGCTCATCCACTCTGTTCACAATACTCCTTGCATTAAAATAGACACATCTCAAACCATCGGTCTGAGCGCGTCCCTTCTCCATCACCTGCCTATCCTCCCTCACACACTGTCTCACAAATCCGTTAAGAGATTTGACGTCAGATGCTTGTGGGTGGGATGTCCCATTCCCTAAAGAGAGAAACATGTGCAGTGGCAGCAGTACTGTTCTTCCCTTCAGGATCCTAAAAGCTTAAAAATTCCAAGAACCTAACCAACAATTCCACTATCTACAGCACTAAAGATAGAGGTCTGCATCTTCTATGATGTGTCAACTGAAGCGATTGCTTTACTGAAGGTCACAGATGCTGCTGGATATCATAAAGTTGGATTCATCCAAGACAAGGCAAAGCTTGCTCCCAAACCAGGCTTGAACTCAGTGCTGCTGTTCTAGCAGTTGAGATGGCAGAGATGATAACTGGAGAGCTGAACACAGAAGTAAATGATATCAAGTTCTTTACTGACAGCGAGGTTGTGCTCAGTTATATATTTAATGAAACAAGGAGGTTCTATGCTTAAGTAGGTAATAGGATGCAATGTATCAGGCGATCGACTCGGAAGAGCCAATGGACCTCAACCCCAATCTGGCTGATTGTGCCACAGAAGGGCTCTAAGCTAATCAGTTCACCCTCTCCTCATGATTAATTGGCCTAACATTTCTTGCTGATTCTTAACAGGAACATTGTCAGCAGGAAACATTTGACTCTGCGGACCCTGAGTCAGATATAGAGATATATCCTCAAGTGTCAACCAACAAAACTCATTTATCACTGTTCCAACTTGGCAGTGCACTCTTTGAGCATTTTTCAAGCTGGATGTTGTTTACCAAAGCAATTGCCTGGCTCTCACATGTTGTTCTTTCCATGACGGGATTAGCCAAAGGCAGCCTTTGCAATGGTTGGTACAGACATAGCAACTGCTCAGAGCAGAGCGACCGAATCAGATAAAGGTTCAAAGACAGGTTTATGCAGGGGAAGTACAGTGCTTCACAAAGCAAGAATCTCTCAGAAACCAAAGTTCCCTTCAAAAACTCTGTCCCTGTGAGGGAGTTGGAGGATGAATAAAGAAAGCACAACTCATTTCGGAGGTAACTCACCTGGTCGTCATTCTGGGTGAGCACCACATCACCTTTCTGCTCATTAGACATTACATGAGTAAGCTTGTCATCAAGGCCAGCACTTTCAAACTGAGAACAGTTAAAGAAGATACCATAAGACTATTTTCAAGACCAGTCTCAGAGACTACCCTTCTTTTGCCAAAGACTTAATGAAACGATCACTGGACTTCTAGTTTCTATAGTTAAGTGTAAAATCCAATGGATGCCAGACAGAGCTCTAAAAGCACAGTTCATTTTGTATGAACATCACTTTTAGTACGTAAGATTTGTTTATATATCATTTCCTACACAGGTTAGTCTTGATTCAATCTGAAGCACATGGTGAAAGATATTTACTGCCATTCTCTCTTTATTTGCCCTTGAAAAAGCAATATCAGTGAGACTTGTTTTTATTAATATTCATAAATATTTAGTAGTTTCTGTATTTTAGAAAGAGGAATTATATGTAAGAAGGCGGAACTTAGGAGGGATAATGGTGCCGAGCAGCAACTCCTTTGCTGACATCTTTGGAAACAGCTCTATTTCTACATTTAATATCATTATTTTTCCCGTTCAGGGTTCTTTTGAAGACTCTGACCTGAAGTTACAAGCAGGCTTTGGTGCTTTGCGGGAATGGGACCGGTTCTTGGGGTTCCACGATTGTCCATTACTCAACATCCCCAGGGTTTGGCCGGACAGTTTCGATCGTGCTCAGGAGCCTGAGAACTTGGGCCTGTGGAGACGGGCTGATCAAAGGTCGGTGTCACAGCGGGAGACTCATACGTCGTCGGGGAGGATGAAAAATCTTCCTGTGGGCCCGAAGACCTGAGGTCTTAGCAATCTTCAGAGACAAATCTCAAAAGAACTGATGGAACGGACTTATAACATCGTAAACCAGAAGGTTGTTCTTATGTCTCCCGGTCGCTGTCAACAACAGAATCTGAAACACTGCAAATGAACCACACACTCTGATCTACTGCACCTGAACCACAGACTCTGATACACAGCACCTGAACCACACACTCTGATACACTGCACCTGAACCACAGACTCTGATACACAGCACCTGAACAACAGACTCTGATACACTGCACCAGAACCACGCATTCTGATACACTGCACCTGAACCACAGACTCTGATACACTGCACCTGAACCACGCATTCTGATACACTGCAACTGAACCACACACTCTGATACACTGCACCTGAACCACACACTCTGATACACTGCACCTGAACCACACACTCTGATACACTGCTCCTGAACCACACACTCTGATACACTGCACCTGAACCACAGACTCTGATACACTGCACCTGAACCACAGACTCTGATACACTGCACCTGAACCACACACTCTGATACACTGCACCTGAACCAGACACTCTGATACACTGCACCGGAACCACAGACTCTGATACACTGCACCTGAACCACACACTCTGATACACTGCACCTGAACCAGACACTCTGATACACTGCACCGGAACCACAGACTCTGATACACTGCACCTGAACCAGACACTCTGATACACTGCACCTGAACCACAGACTCTGATACACTGCACCAGAACCACACACTCTGATACACTGCACCTGAACCACACACTCTGATAAACTGCACCTGAACCACAGACTCTGATACACAGCACCTGAACCACACACTCTGATACACTGCACCTGAACCACAGACTCTGATACACAGCACCTGAACAACAGACTCTGATACACTGCACCAGAACCACGCATTCTGATACACTGCACCTGAACCACAGACTCTGATACACTGCAACTGAACCACACACTCTGATACACTGCACCTGAACCACACACTCTGATACACTGCACCTGAACCACACACTCTGATACACTGCACCTGAACCACACACTCTGATACACTGAACCTGAACCACACACTCTGATACACTGCAACTGAACCACACACTCTGATCCACTGCACCTGAACCACGCATTCTGATACACTGCAACTGAACCACACACTCTGATACACTGCACCTGAACCACACACTCTGATACACTGCACCTGAACCACACACTCTGATACACTGCACCTGAACCACAGACTCTGATACACTGCACCTGAACCACACACTCTGATACACTGCACCTGAACCAGACACTCTGATACACTGCACCGGAACCACAGACTCTGATACACTGCACCTGAACCACACACTCTGATACACTGCACCTGAACCAGACACTCTGATACACTGCACCGGAACCACAGACTCTGATACACTGCACCTGAACCAGACACTCTG
Organism: Hypanus sabinus; assembly: GCF_030144855.1. NCBI lineage: Eukaryota > Metazoa > Chordata > Chondrichthyes > Myliobatiformes > Dasyatidae > Hypanus > Hypanus sabinus. The sequence goes on along the minus strand of NC_082726.1, from coordinate 31,279,612 downwards.
ATACACTGCACCTGAACCACAGACTCTGATACACTGCACCTGAACCACACACTCTGATACACTGCACCTGAACCACACACTCTGATACACTGCACCTGAACCAGACACTCTGATACACTGCACCGGAACCACAGACTCTGATACACTGCACCTGAACCACACACTCTGATACACTGCAACTGAAACACACACTCTGATACACTGCACCTGAACCACACACTCTGATACACTGCACCTGAACCACACACTCTGATACACTGCACCTGAACCACAGACTCTGATACACTGCACCTGAACCACAGACTCTGATACACTGCACCTGAACCACACACTCTGATACACTGCACCTGAACCACACACTCTGATACACTGCACCTGAACCACACACTCTGATACACTGCACCTGAACCACACACTCTGATACACTGCACCTGAACCACACACTCTGATACACTGCACCTGAACCAGACACTCTGATACACTGCACCGGAACCACAGACTCTGATACACTGCACCTGAACCACACACTCTGATACACTGCACCTGAACCACAGACTCTGATACACTGCACCTGAACCACAGACTCTGATCCACTGCACCTGAACCACACACTCTGATACACTGCACCTGAACCACACACTCTGATACACTGCACCTGAACCACACACTCTGATACACTGCACCTGAACCACACACTCTGATCCACTGCACCTGAACCACAGACTCTGATACACTGCACCTGAACCACACACTCTGATACACTGCACCTGAACCACAGACTCTGATACACTGCACCTGAACCACAGACTCTGATACACTGCACCTGAACCATACTCTCTGATACACAGCACCCGAACCACAGACTCTGATACACTGCACCTGAACCACAGACTCTGATACACTGCACCTGAACCACACACTCTGATACACTGCACCTGAACCACACACTCTGATACACTGCACCTGAACCACAGACTCTGATCCACTGCACCTGAACCACACACTCTGATACACTGCACCTGAACCACAGACTCTGATACACTGCACCTGAACCACAGACTCTGATCCACTGCACCTGAACCACACACTCTGATCCACTGCACCTGAACCACACGCTCTGATACACTGCACCTGAACCACACGCTCTGATACACTGCACCTGAACCACACGCTCTGATACACTGCACCTGAACCACACACTCTGATACACTGCACCTGAACCACACGCTCTGATACACTGCACCTGAACCACACACTCTGATACACTGCACCTGAACCACACGCTCTGATACACTGCACCTGAACCACACACTCTGATACACTGAACCTGAACCACACACTCTGATCCACTGCACCTGAACCACACACTCTGATACACTGCACCTGAACCACACACTCTGATACACTGCACCTGAACCACACACTCTGATACACTGCACCTGAACCACACACTCTGATACACTGCACCTGAACCACACACTCTGAGACACTGCACCTGAACCACAGACTCTGATACACTGAACCTGAACCACAGACTCTGATACACTGCACCTGAACCACACACTCTGATACACTGCACCTGAACCACAGACTCTGATACACTGCACCTGAACCACACACTCTGATACACTGCACCTGAACCACAGACTCTGATACACTGAACCTGAACCACAGACTCTGATACACTGCACCTGAACCACACACTCTGATACACTGCACCTGAACCACAGACTCTGATACACTGCACCTGAACCACACACTCTGATACACTGCACCTGAACCACAGACTCTGATACACTGAACCTGAACCACAGACTCTGATACACTGCACCTGAACCACACACTCTGATACACTGCACCTGAACCACAGACTCTGATACACTGCACCTGAACCACACACTCTGATACACTGCACCTGAACCACAGACTCTGATACACTGCACCTGAACCACAGACTCTGATACACAGCACCTGAACCACACACTCTGATCCACTGCACCTGAACCACACACTCTGATACACTGCACCAGAACCACACATTCTGATACACTGCACCAGAACCACACATTCTGATACACAGCACCTGAACAACACACTCTGATACACTGCACCTGAACCACACACTCTGATACACTGCACCTGAACCACACACTCTGATCCACTGCACCTGAACCACACACTCTGATACACTGCACCTGAACCACAGACTCTGATACACAGCACCTGAACCACACACTCTGATCCACTGCACCTGAACCACAGACTCTGATACACTGCACCTGAACCACACACTCTGATACACTGAACCTGAACAACAGACTCTGATACACTGCACCAGAACCACAGACTCTGATACACTGCACCTGAACCACACACTCTGATACACTGCACCTGAACCACACACTCTGATACACTGCACCTGAACCACAGACTCTGATACACTGCACCTGAACCACACACTCTGATACACTGAACCTGAACAACAGACTCTGATACACTGCACCAGAACCACAGACTCTGATACACTGCACCTGAACCACACACTCTGATACACTGCACCTGAACCACACACTCTGATACACTGCACCTGAACCACAGACTCTGATACACTGCACCTGAACCACAGACTCTGATACACTGCACCTGAACCACAGACTCTGATACACTGAACCTGAACCACAGACTCTGATCCACTGCACCTGAACCACAGACTCTGATACACTGCTCCTGAACCACACACTCTGATACACTGCACCTGAACCACACACTCTGATCCACTGCACCTGAACCACACACTCTGATACACTGCACCTGAACCACACACTCTGATACACTGCACCTGAACCACACACTCTGATACACTGCACCTGAACCACAGACTCTGATCCACTGCACCTGAACCACACACTCTGATACACTGCACCTGAACCACACACTCTGATACACTGCACCTGAACCACACTCTCTGATACACTGCACTTGAACCACACACTCTGATACACAGCACCCGAACCACACACTCTGATCCACAGCACCTGAACCACAGACTCTGATACACTGCACCTGAACCACACACTCTGATACACTGCACCTGAACCACACACTCTGATACACAGCACCTGAACCACACACTCTGATACACTGCACCTGAACCACACACTCTGATACACTGCACCCGAACCACACACTCTGATACACTGCAACTGAACCACACACTCTGATACACTGCACCAGAACCACAGACTCTGATACACTGCACCTGAACCACACACTCTGATACACTGAACCTGAACCACAGACTCTGATACACTGCACCAGAACCACACACTCTGATCAACTGCACCTGAACCACACACTCTGATACACCGCACCTGAACCACACACTCTGATACACTGCACCTGAACCACACACTCTGATACACTGCACCTGAACCACACACTCTGATACACTGCTCCTGAACCACACACTCTGATACACTGAACCTGAACCACAGACTCTGACACTCTGCACCTGAACCACAGACTCTGATACACTGCACCTGAACCACACACTCTGATACACTGCACCTGAACCACACACTCTGATACACTGCACCTGAACCACAGACTCTGATACACTGCACCTGAACCACAGACTCTGATCCACTGCACCTGAACCACACACTCTGATACACAGCACCTGAACCACACACTCTGATACACTGCACCTGAACCACACACTCTGATACACTGCACCTGAACCACACACTCTGATACACTGCACCTGAACCACACACTCTGATACACTGCACCTGAACCACACACTCTGATACACTGCACCTGAACCACACACTCTGATACACTGCACCTGAACCACACACTCTGATACACTGCACCTGAACCACAGACTCTGATACACTGAACCTGAACCACACACTCTGATCCACTGCACCTGAACCACACACTCTGATCCACTGCTCCTGAACCACACACTCTGATACACAGCACCTGAACCACACACTCTGATACACTGCACCGGAACCACACACTCTGATACACTGCACCTGAACCACACACTCTGATACACAGCACCTGAACCACAGACTCTGATACACTGCACCTGAACAACAGACTCTGACACTCTGCACCTGAACCACAGACTCTGATACACTGCACCTGAACCACAGACTCTGATACACTGCACCTGAACAACAGACTCTGACACTCTGCACCTGAACCACAGACTCTGATACACTGCTCCTGAACCACACACTCTGATACACAGCACCTGAACCACACACTCTGATACACTGCACCTGAACCACAGACTCTGATACACTGCACCTGAACCACACACTCTGATACACTGCACCTGAACCACACACTCTGATACACAGCACCTGAACCACACACTCTGATACACTGCACCTGAACCACAGACTCTGATACACTGCACCTGAACCACAGACTCTGATCCACTGCACCTGAACCACACACTCTGATACACTGCACCTGAACCACAGACTCTGATACACTGCACCTGAACCACACTCTCTGATACACTGCACCTGAACCACACACTCTGATACACTGCACCTGAACCACACACTCTGATACACTGCACCTGAACCAGACACTCTGATACACTGAACCTGAACCACAGACTCTGATACACTGAACCTGAACCACAGACTCTGATACACTGCACCTGAACCACACACTCTGATACACAGCACCTGAACCACACACTCTGATACACTGCACCTGAACCACACACTCTGATACACAGCACCTGAACCACACACTCTGATACACTGCACCTGAACCACACACTCTGATACACTGCACCTGAACCACACACTCTGATACACAGCACCTGAACAACAGACTCTGATACACTGAACCTGAACCACAGACTCTGACACTCTGCACCTGAACCACAGACTCTGATACACTGAACCTGAACCACAGACTCTGACACTCTGCACCTGAACCACAGACTCTGATACACTGAACCTGAACCACAGACTCTGATACACTGCACCTGAACCACACACTCTGATCCACTGCACCTGAACCACAGACTCTGATACACTGCACCTGAACCACACACTCTGATACACTGCACCTGAACCACACACTCTGATACACTGCACCTGAACCACACACTCTGATACACTGCACCTGAACCACACACTCTGATACACTGCACCTGAACCACAGACTCTGATACACTGCACCTGAACCACACACTCTGATACACTGCACCTGAACCACAGACTCTGATACACTGCACATGAACCACACACTCTGATACACTGCACCTGAACCACACACTCTGATACACTGCACCTGAACCACAGACTCTGATACACTGCACCTGAACCACACACTCTGATACACTGCACCTGAACCACACTCTCTGATACACTGCACTTGAACCACACACTCTGATACACTGCACCCGAACCACACACTCTGATACACTGCACCTGAACCACACACTCTGATACACTGCACCTGAACCACACACTCTGATACACTGCACCTGAACCACACACTCTGATACACAGCACCCGAACCACACACTCTGATACACTGCACCCGAACCACACACTCTGATACACTGCACCTGAACCACAGACTCTGATACACTGCACCTGAACCACAGACTCTGATCCACTGCACCTGAACCACACACTCTGATACACTGCACCTGAACCACAGACTCTGATACACAGCACCTGAACCACACACTCTGATACACTGCACCTGAACCACAGACTCTGATACACTGCACCTGAACCACAGACTCTGATACACTGCACCTGAACCACAGACTCTGATCCACTGCACCTGAACCACACACTCTGATACACAGCACCTGAACCACACACTCTGATACACTGCACCTGAACCACACACTCTGATACACTGCACCTGAACAACAGACTCTGACACTCTGCACCTGAACCACAGACTCTGATACACTGCTCCTGAACCACACACTCTGATACACAGCACCTGAACCACACACTCTGATACACTGCACCTGAACCACAGACTCTGATACACTGCACATGAACCACAGACTCTGATACACTGCACCTGAACCACACACTCTGATACACTGCACCTGAACCACAGACTCTGATCCACTACACCTGAACCACACACTCTGATAGACTGCACCTGAACTACAGACTCTGATACACTGCCCCTGAACCACACTCTCTGATACACTGCACTTGAACCACACACTCTGATACACTGCACCCGAACCACACACTCTGATACACTGCACCTGAACCACACACTCTGATACACTGCACCTGAACCACACACTCTGATACACTGCACCTGAACCACACACTCTGATACACTGCACCTGAACCACACACTCTGATACACTGCACCTGAACCACAGACTCTGATACACAGCACCTGAACCACACACTCTGATACACTGCACCTGAACCACAGACTCTGATACACTGCACCTGAACCACAGACTCTGATACACTGCACCTGAACCACAGACTCTGATCCACTGCACCTGAACCACACACTCTGATACACTGCACCTGAACCACACACTCTGATACACTGCACCTGAACCACACACTCTGATACACTGCACCTGAACAACAGACTCTGACACTCTGCACCTGAACCACAGACTCTGATACACTGCTCCTGAACCACACACTCTGATACACAGCACCTGAACCACACACTCTGATACACTGCACCTGAACCACAGACTCTGATACACTGCACCTGAACCACACACTCTGATACACTGCACCTGAACCACACACTCTGATACACAGCACCTGAACCACACACTCTGATACACTGCACCTGAACCACAGACTCTGATACACTGCACCTGAACCACAGACTCTGATCCACTGCACCTGAACCACACACACTGATACACTGAACCTGAACCACACACTCTGATACACTGCACCTGAACCACAGACTCTGATACACTGCACCTGAACCACACTCTCTGATACACTGCACCTGAACCACACACTCTGATACACTGCACCTGAACCAGACACTCTGATACACTGAACCTGAACCACAGACTCTGATACACTGAACCTGAACCACAGACTCTGATACACTGCACCTGAACCACACACTCTGATACACAGCACCTGAACCACACACTCTGATACACTGCACCTGAACCACACACTCTGATACACAGCACCTGAACCACACACTCTGATACACTGCACCTGAACCACACACTCTGATACACTGCACCTGAACCACACACTCTGATACACAGCACCTGAACAACAGACTCTGATACACTGAACCTGAACCACAGACTCTGACACTCTGCACCTGAACCACAGACTCTGATACACTGAACCTGAACCACAGACTCTGACACTCTGCACCTGAACCACAGACTCTGATACACTGAACCTGAACCACAGACTCTGATACACTGCACCTGAACCACACACTCTGATCCACTGCACCTGAACCACAGACTCTGATACACTGCACCTGAACCACACACTCTGATACACTGCACCTGAACCACACACTCTGATACACTGCACCTGAACCACACACTCTGATACACTGCACCTGAACCACACACTCTGATACACTGCACCTGAACCACACACTCTGATACACTGCACCTGAACCACACACTCTGACGCACTGCACCTGAACCACACACTCTGATACACTGCACCTGAACCACACACTCTGATACACTGCACCTGAACCACACACTCTGATACACTGCACCTGAACCACACACTCTGATACACTGCACCTGAACCACACACTCTGATACACTGCACCTGAACCACACACTCTGATACACTGCACCTGAAACACACACTCTGATCCACTGCACCTGAACCACACACTCTGATACACTGCACCTGAACCACAGACTCTGATACACTGCTCCTGAACCACACACTCTGATACACTGCACCTGAACAACAGACTCTGATACACTGCACCTGAACCACACACTCTGATACACTGCACCTGAACCACACACTCTGATACACTGCACCTGAACCACAGACTCTGATACACTGCACCTGAACCAGACACTCTGATACACTGCACCTGAACCACACACTCTGATCCACTACACCTGAACCACACACTCTGATACACTGCACCTGAACCACACACTCTGATACACTGCACCTGAACCACAGACTCTGATACACTGCACCTGAACCAGACACTCTGATACACTGCACCTGAACCACACACTCTGATACACTACACCTGAACCACAGACTCTGATCCACTACACCTGAACCACACACTCTGATACACTGCACCTGAACCACACACTCTGATACACTGCACCTGAACCACAGACTCTGATACACTGCACCTGAACCACAAACTCTGATACACTGAACCTGAACCACACTCTCTGATACACTGCACCTGAACCACACACTCTGATACACTGCACCTGAACCACACACTCTGATACACTGCACCTGAACCACAGACTCTGATACACTGCACCTGAACCACAGACTCTGATACACTGCACCTGAACCACAGACTCTGATACACTGCACCTGAACCACACACTCTGATACACTGCACCTGAACCACACACTCTGATACACTGCACCTGAACCACAGACTCTGATACACTGCACCTGAACCACAGACTCTGATCCACTGCACCTGAACCACACACTCTGATACACTGCTCCTGAACCACACACTCTGATACACTGCACCTGAACCACAGACTCTGATACACTGCACCTGAACCACACACTCTGATACACTGCACCTGAACCACACACTCTGATACACTGCACCTGAACCACAGACTCTGATACACTGCACCTGAACCTCACACTCTGATACACTGCACCTGAACCACACGCTCTGATAGACTGCACCTGAACCACACACTCTGATACACTGCACCTGAACCACAGACTCTGATACACTGCACCTGAACCACACACTCTGATACACTGCACCTGAACCACACACTCTGATCCACTGTAACTGAACCACAGACTCTGATACACTGCACCTGAACCACAGACTCTGATACACAGCACCTGAACCACAGACTCTGATACACTGCACCTGAACCACAGACTCTGATACACTGTAACTGAACCACAGACTCTGATACACTGCACCTGAACCACACACTCTGATACACTGCACCTGAACCACAGACTCTGATACACTGTAACTGAACCACAGACTCTGATACACTGCACCTGAACCACTGACTCTGATACACTGCACCAGAACCACAGACTCTGATACACAGCACTTGAACCACACACTCTGATACACTGCACCTGAACCACACTCTCTGATACACTGCAACTGAAACACACACTCTGATCCACTGCACCTGAACCACAGACTCTGATAGACTGCACCTGAACCACAGACTCTGATACACTGCACCTGAACCACAGACTCTGATCCACTGCACCTGAACCACACACTCTGATACACTGCACCTGAACCACACACTCTGATACACTGCACCTGAACCACACACTCTGATACACTACACCTGAACCACACACTCTGATCCACTGCACCTGAACCACACACTCTGATACACTGCACCTGAACCACACACTCTGATACACAGCACCTGAACAACAGACTCTGATCCACTGCTCCTGAACCACACACTCTGATACACTGCACCTGAACCACACACTCTGATCCACTGCACCTGAACCACACACTCTGATACACTGCACCTGAACCATACTCTCTGATACACAGCACCCGAACCACACACTCTGATACACTGCACCTGAACCACACACTCTGATACACTGCACCTGAACCACACACTCTGATACACTGCACCTGAACCTCAGACTCTGATACACTGCACCTGAACCACACACTCTGATACACTGCACCTGAACCACACACTCTGATACACTGCACCTGAACCACAGACTCTGATACACTGCACCTGAACCTCAGACTCTGATACACTGCACCTGAACCACACACTCTGATACACTGCACCTGAACCACACACTCTGATACACTGCACCTGAACCACAGACTCTGATACACTGCACCTGAACCATACTCTCTGATACACAGCACCCGAACCACACACTCTGATCCACTGCACCTGAACCATACTCTCTGATACACTGCACCTGAACCACACACTCTGTTACACTGCCCCTGAACCACAGACTCTGATACACTGCACCTGAACCATACACTCTGATCCACTGCACCTGAACCACACACTCTGATACACAGCACCTGAACCACCCACTCTGATACACTGCACCTGAACCACACACTCTGATACACTGCACCTGAACCACACACTCTGATCAACTGCACCTGAACCACAGACTCTGATACACTGCACCTGAACCACACACTCTGATACACTGCACCTGAACCACACACTCTGATACACTGCACCTGAACCACACACTCTGATCAACTGCACCTGAACCACACACTCTGATACACTGCTCCTGAAACACACACTCTGATACACTGCACCTGAACCACACACTCTGATACACTGCACCTGAACCACACACTCTGACACTCTGCACCTGAACCACACACTCTGATACACTGCACCTGAACCACACACTCTGATACACAGCACCTGAACCACCCACTCTGATACACTGCACCTGAACCACACACTCTGATACACTGCACCTGAACCACACACTCTGATACACTGCACCTGAACCACACACTCTGATACACTGCACCTGAACCACACACTCTGATACACTGCACCTGAACCACACACTCTGATACACTGCACCTGAACCACACACTCTGATACACTGCACCTGAACCACACACTCTGATACACAGCACCAGAACCACACACTCTGATCCACTGCACCTGAACCATACTCTCTGATACACTGCACCTGAACCACACACTCTGTTACACTGCCCCTGAACCACAGACTCTGATACACTGCACCAGAACCACACACTCTGATACACTGCACCTGAACCACACACTCTGAACCACTGCACCTGAACCACAGACTCTGATACACTGCACCTGAACCACACACTCTGATACACTGCACCTGAACCACACACTCTGATACACTGCACCTGAACCACACACTCTGATACACTGCACCTGAACCACAGACTCTGATACACTGCTCCTGAACCACAGACTCTGATCCACTGCACCTGAACCACACACTCTGATACACTGCACCAGAACCACACATTCTGATACACTGCACCAGAACCACACACTCTGATACACTGCACCTGAACCACAGACTCTGATACACTGCTCCTGAACCACAGACTCTGATCCACTGCACCTGAACCACAGACTCTGATACACTGCACCTGAAACACACACTCTGATCCACAGCACCTGAACCACACGCTCTGATAGACTGCACCTGAACCACACACTCTGATACACTGCACCTGAAACACACAATCTGATACACTGCACCTGAACCACAGACTCTGATACACTGCACCTGAACCACAGACTCTGATACACTGCACCTGAACCACACACTCTGATACACTGCACCTGAAACACAGACTCTGATACACTGCTCCTGAACCACACACTCTGATCAACTGCACCTGAACCACACACTCTGATACACTGCACCTGAACCACACACTCTGATACACTGCACCTGAACCACACACTCTGATACACTGCACCAGAACCACAGACTCTGATACACTGCACCTGAACCACACACTCTGATACACTGCACCTGAACCACACACTCTGATACACTGCACCTGAAACACACACTCTGATACACTGCACCTGAAACACACACTCTGATACACTGCACCTGAACCACAGACTCTGACGCACTGCACCTGAACCACACACTCTGATACACTGCACCTGAACCACACACTCTGATACAATGCTCCTGAACCACAGACTCTGATACACTGCACCTGAACCACAGACTCTGATACACTGCACCTGAACCACACACTCTGATCCACTGCACCTGAACCACACACTCTGATCCACTGCACCTGAACCACACACTCTGATACACTACACCTGAACCACACACTCTGATACAATGCTCCTGAACCACAGACTCTGATACACTGCACCTGAACCACAGACTCTGATACACTGCACCTGAACCACACACTCTGATCCACTGCACCTGAACCACACACTCTGATACACTGCACCTGAACCACACACTCTGATACACTGCACTTGAACCACACACTCTGATACACTGCACCTGAACCACAGACTCTGATACACTGCACCTGAACCACAGACTCTGACGCACTGCACCTGAACCACACACTCTGATACAATGCTCCTGAACCACAGACTCTGATACACTGCACCTGAAACACACACTCTGATCAACTGCACCTGAACCACACACTCTGATACAATGCTCCTGAACCACACACTCTGATACACTGCACCTGAACCACACACTCTGATACACTGCACCAGAACCACAGACTCTGATACACTGCACCTGAACCACAGACTCTGATACACTGCACCTGAACCACAGACTCTGATACACTGCACCTGAACCACACACTCTGATACACTGCACCTGAACCACACACTCTGATACACTGCACCTGAACCACACACTCTGATACACTGCACCTGAACCACAGACTCTGATACACTGCACCTGAACCACACACTCTGATCAACTGCACCTGAACCACACACTCTGATACACTGCACCTGAACCACACACTCTGATACACTGCACCTGAACCACACACTCTGATACACTGCACCTGAACCACACACTCTGATACACTGCACCTGAACCACACACTCTGATCAACTGCACCTGAACCACACACTCTGATACACTGCACCTGAACCACAGACTCTGATACACTGCACCTGAACCACACACTCTGATCAACTGCACCTGAACCACACACTCTGATACACTGCACCTGAACCACACACTCTGATCAACTGCACCTGAACCACACACTCTGATACACTGCACCTGAACCACACACTCTGATACACTGCACCTGAACCACAGACTCTGATACACTGCACCTGAACCACACACTCTGATACACTGCACCTGAACCACAGACTCTGATACACTGCACCTGAACCACACACTCTGATACACTGCACCTGAACCACACACTCTGATACACTGCACCTGAACCACACACTCTGATACACAGCACCAGAAACACACACTCTGATCCACTGCACCTGAACCATACTCTCTGATACACTGCACCTGAACCACACACTCTGTTACACTGCCCCTGAACCACAGACTCTGATACACTGCACCAGAACCACACACTCTGATACACTGCACCTGAACCACACACTCTGAACCACTGCACCTGAACCACAGACTCTGATACACTGCACCTGAACCACACACTCTGATACACTGCACCTGAACCACACACTCTGATACACTGCACCTGAACCACACACTCTGATACACTGCACCTGAAACACACACTCTGATCCACTGCACCTGAACCACACACTCTGATACACTGCACCTGAACCACAGACTCTGATACACTGCTCCTGAACCACAGACTCTGATCCACTGCACCTGAACCACACACTCTGATACACTGCACCAGAACCACACATTCTGATACACTGCACCAGAACCACACACTCTGATACACTGCACCTGAACCACAGACTCTGATACACTGCTCCTGATCCACAGACTCTGATCCACTGCACCTGAACCACAGACTCTGATACACTGCACCTGAAACACACACTCTGATCCACAGCACCTGAACCACAGACTCTGATACACTGCACCTGAACCACACACTCTGATACACTGCACCTGAACCACACACTCTGATACACTGCACCTGAAACACACAATCTGATACACTGCACCTGAACCACAGACTCTGATACACTGCACCTGAACCACAGACTCTGATACACTGCACCTGAACCACACACTCTGATACACTGCACCTGAAACACAGACTCTGATACACTGCTCCTGAACCACACACTCTGATCAACTGCACCTGAACCACACACTCTGATACACTGCACCTGAACCACACACTCTGATACACTGCACCAGAACCACACACTCTGATACACTGCACCTGAACCACACACTCTGATACACTGCACCTGAACCACACACTCTGATACACTGCACCTGAACCACACACTCTGATACACTGCACCTGAACCACACACTCTGATCCACTGCACCTGAACCACACACTCTGATCCACTGAACCTGAACCACAGACTCTGATACACTGCACCTGAACCACACACTCTGATACACTGCACCAGAACCACAGACTCTGATACACTGCACCTGAACCACACACTCTGATCCACTGAACCTGAACCACACACTCTGATACACTGCACCTGAACCACACACTCTGATACACTGAACCTGAACCACAGACTCTGATCCACTGAACCTGAACCACAGACTCTGATACACTGCACCTGAACCACACACTCTGATACACTGCACCTGAACCACAGACTCTGATACACTGCACCAGAACCACAGACTCTGATACACTGCACCCGAACCACACACTCTGATACACTGCACCTGAACCACACACTCTGATACACTGCACCTGAACCACACACTCTGATACACTGCACCTGAACCACACACTCTGATACACTGAACCTGAACCACAGACTCTGATACACTGCACCTGAACCACACACTCTGATACACTGAACCTGAACCACACACTCTGATACACAGCACCTGAACCACACACTCTGATACACTGCACCTGAACCAGACACTCTGATACACTGCACCTGAACCACACACTCTGATACACTACACCTGAACCACAGACTCTGATACACTGCACCTGAACCACAGACTCTGATACACTGCACCTGAACCACAGACTCTGATACACTACACCTGAACCACAGACTCTGATACACTGCACCTGAACCACAGACTCTGATACACTGCACCTGAACCACAGACTCTGACGCACTGCACCTGAACCACACACTCTGATACAATGCTCCTGAACCACAGACTCTGATACACTGCACCTGAACCACAGACTCTGATACACTGCACCTGAACCACACACTCTGATACACTGCACCTGAAACACACACTCTGATCAACTGCACCTGAACCACACACTCTGATACAATGCTCCTGAACTACACACTCTGATACACTGCACCTGAACCACACACTCTGATACACTGCACCTGAACCACACACTCTGATACACTGCACCTGAACCACACACTCTGATACACTGCACCTGAACCACAGACTCTGATACACAGCACCTGAACCACAGACTCTGATACACTGCACCTGAACCACACACTCTGATCCACTGCACCTGAACCACACACTCTGATACACTGCACCTGAACCACACACTCTGATACACTGCACCTGAACCACAGACTCTGATACACAGCACCTGAACCACACACTCTGATACACTGCACCTGAACCACACACTCTGATACACTGCACCTGAACCACACACTCTGATACACTGCACCTGAACCACAGACTCTGATACACTGCACCTGAACCACACACTCTGATAGACTGCACCTGAACAACACACTCTGATACACTGCACCTGAACCACAGACTCTGATACACAGCACCTGAACCACACACTCTGATACACTGCACCTGAACCACACACTCTGATACACTGCACCAGAACCACAGACTCTGATACACTGCACCTGAACCACACACTCTGATACACTGCACCTGAACCACAGACTCTGATACACTGCACCAGAACCACACACTCTGATACACTGCACCTGAACCACACACTCTGATACACTGCACCTGAACCACAGACTCTGATACACTGCACCAGAACCACACACTCTGATACACTGCACCTGAACCACACACTCTGATACACTGCACCTGAACCACACACTCTGATACACTGCACCTGAACCACACACTCTGATACACTGCACCTGAACCACAGACTCTGATACACTGCACCTGAACCACACACTCTGATTCACTGCACCTGAACCACAGACTCTGATCCACTGCACCTGAACCACACACTCTGATACACTGCACCTGAACCACACACTCTGATACACTGCACCTGAACCACACGCTCTGATACACTGCACCTGAACCACAGACTCTGATACACTGCACCTGAACCACACACTCTGATACACTGCACCTGAACCACACACTCTGATACACTGCACCTGAACCACAGACTCTGATACACTGCACCTGAACCACACACTCTGATACACTGCACCTGAACCACACACTCTGATACACTGCACCTGAACCACACACTCTGATACACTGCACCTGAACCACACACTCTGATACACTGCACCTGAACCACACACTCTGATACACTGCACCTGAACAACAGACTCTGACACTCTGCACCTGAACCACAGACTCTGATACACTGCACCTGAACAACAGACTCTGATACACTGCACCTGAACCACACACTCTGATACACTGAACCTGAACCACAGACTCTGATACGCAGCACCTGAACCACACACTCTGATACACTGCACCTGAACCACAGACTCTGATACACTGCACCTGAACCACACACTCTGATACACTGCACCTGAACCACACACTCTGATACACTGCACCTGAACCACACACTCTGATACACTGCACCTGAACAACAGACTCTGACACTCTGCACCTGAACCACAGACTCTGATACACTGCTCCTGAACCACACACTCTGATACACTGCTCCTGAACCACACACTCTGATACACTGCACCTGAACCACACACTCTGATACACTGCACCTGAACCACACACTCTGATACACTGCACCTGAACCACACACTCTGATACACTGCACCTGAACCACACACTCTGATACACTGCACCTGAACCACACACTCTGATACACTACACCTGAACCACAGACTCTGATCCACTACACCTGAACCACACACTCTGATACACTGCACCTGAACCACACACTCTGATACACTGCACCTGAACCACAGACTCTGATACACTGCACCTGAACCACAAACTCTGATACACTGAACCTGAACCACACTCTCTGATACACAGCACCTGAACAACACACTCTGATCCACTGCACCTGAACCACACACTCTGATACACTGCACCTGAACCACACACTCTGATACACTGCACCTGAACCACACACTCTGATACACTGCACCTGAACCACACACTCTGATACACTGCACCTGAACCACAGACTCTGATACACTGCACATGAACCACAGACTCTGATACACTGCACCTGAACCACACACTCTGATACACTGCACCTGAACCACAGACTCTGATACACTGTAACTGAACCACACACTCTGATACACTGCACCTGAACCACAGACTCTGATCCACTGCACCAGAACCACACACTCTGATACACTGCACCTGAACAACACACTCTGATACACTGCACCTGAACCACACACTCTGATACACTGCACCTGAACCACAGACTCTGATCCACTGCACCAGAACCACACACTCTGATACACTGCACCAGAACCGCAGACTCTGATACACTGCACCTGAACCACACACTCTGATACACTGCACCTGAACCACAGACTCTGATACACTGCACCTGAACCACACACTCTGATACACTGCACCTGAACCACACACTCTGATACACTGCACCTGAACCACAGACTCTGATACACTGCACATGAACCACCGACTCTGATCCACTGCACCTGAACCACACACTCTGATACACTGAACCTGAACCATACTCTCTGATACACTGCACCTGAACCACAGACTCTGATACACTGCACCTGAACCAGACACTCTGATACACTGCACCTGAACCACAGACTCTGATACACTGCACCTGAACCACAGACTCTGATCCACTGCACCTGAACCACACACTCTGATACACTGCTCCTGAACCACACACTCTGATACACTGCACCTGAACCACAGACTCTGATACACTGCACCTGAACCACACACTCTGATACACTGCACCTGAACCACACACTCTGATACACTGCACCTGAACCACAGACTCTGATACACTGCACCTGAACCACACACTCTGATACACTGCACCTGAACCTCACACTCTGATACACTGCACCTGAACCACACGCTCTGATACACTGCACCTGAACCACAGACTCTGATACACTGCACCTGAACCACACACTCTGATACACTGCACCTGAACCACACACTCTGATCCACTGTAACTGAACCACAGACTCTGATACACTGCACCTGAACCACAGACTCTGATACACAGCACCTGAACCACAGACTCTGATACACTGCACCTGAACCACAGACTCTGATACACTGTAACTGAACCACAGACTCTGATACACTGTAACTGAACCACAGACTCTGATACACTGCAACTGAACCACAGACTCTGATACACTGTAACTGAACCACAGACTCTGATACACTGCACCTGAACCACTGACTCTGATACACTGCACCAGAACCACAGACTCTGATACACAGCACTTGAACCACACACTCTGATACACTGCACCTGAACCACACTCTCTGATACACTGCAACTGAAACACACACTCTGATCCACTGCACCTGAACCACAGACTCTGATAGACTGCACCTGAACCACAGACTCTGATACACTGCACCTGAACCACAGACTCTGATCCACTGCACCTGAACCACACACTCTGATACACTGCACCTGAACCACACACTCTGATACACTGCACCTGAACCACACACTCTGATACACTGCACCTGAACCACACACTCTGATACACTGCACCTGAACCACACACTCTGATACACTGCACCTGAACCACACACTCTGATCCACTGCACCTGAACCACACACTCTGATACACTGCTCCTGAAACACACACTCTGATACACTGCACCTGAACCACACACTCTGATACACTGCACCTGAACCACACACTCTGATACACTGCACCTGAACCACACACTCTGATACACTGCACCTGAACCACACACTCTGATACACTGCTCCTGAACCACACACTCTGATCCACTGCACCTGAACCACACACTCTGATACACTGCACCTGAACCATACTCTCTGATACACAGCACCCGAACCACACACTCTGATACACTGCACCTGAACCACACACTCTGATACACTGCACCTGAACCTCAGACTCTGATACACTGCACCTGAACCACACACTCTGATACACTGCACCTGAACCACACACTCTGATACACTGCACCTGAACCACAGACTCTGATACACTGCACCTGAACCATACTCTCTGATACACAGCACCCGAACCACACACTCTGATCCACTGCACCTGAACCATACTCTCTGATACACTGCACCTGAACCACACACTCTGTTACACTGCCCCTGAAACACAGACTCTGATACACTGCACCTGAACCATACACTCTGATCCACTGCACCTGAACCACACACTCTGATACACAGCACCTGAACCACCCACTCTGATACACTGCACCTGAACCACACACTCTGATACACTGCACCTGAACCACACACTCTGATACACTGCACCTGAACCACACACTCTGATACACTGCACCTGAACCACACACTCTGATACACTGCACCTGAACCACACACTCTGATACACTGCACCTGAACCACACACTCTGATACACTGCACCTGAACCACACACTCTGATACACAGCACCCGAACCACACACTCTGATCCACTGCACCTGAACCATACTCTCTGATACACTGCACCTGAACCACACACTCTGTTACACTGCCCCTGAACCACAGACTCTGATACACTGCACCAGAACCACACACTCTGATACACTGCACCTGAACCACACACTCTGAACCACTGCACCTGAACCACAGACTCTGATACACTGCACCTGAACCACAGACTCTGATACACTGCACCTGAACCACACACTCTGATACACTGCACCTGAACCACACACTCTGATACACTGCACCTGAAACACACACTCTGATACACTGCACCTGAACCACAGACTCTGATACACTGCACCTGAACCACACACTCTGATCCACTGCACCTGAGCCACACACTCTGATACACTGCACCTGAACCACAGACTCTGATACACTGCACCTGAACCACACACTCTGATACACTGCACCAGAACCACACATTCTGATACACTGCACCAGAACCACACACTCTGATACACTGCACCTGAACCACAGACTCTGATACACTGCTCCTGAACCACAGACTCTGATCCACTGCACCTGAACCACAGACTCTGATACACTGCACCTGAAACACACACTCTGATCCACAGCACCTGAACCACACGCTCTGATCCACAGCACCTGAACCACACACTCTGATACACTGCACCTGAACCACACACTCTGATACACTGCACCTGAAACACACAATCTGATACACTGCACCTGAACCACAGTCTCTGATACACTGCACCTGAACCACAGACTCTGATACACTGCACCTGAACCACACACTCTGATACACTGCACCTGAAACACACAATCTGATACACTGCACCTGAACCACAGACTCTGATACACTGCACCAGAACCACACACTCTGATACACTGCACCTGAACCACACACTCTGATCCACTGCACCTGAACCACACACTCTGATACACTGCACCTGAACCACACACTCTGATCCACTGCACCTGAAACACACAATCTGATACACTGCACCAGAACCACAGACTCTGATACACTGCACCAGAACCACACACTCTGATACACTGCACCTGAACCACACACTCTGATCCACTGCACCTGAAACACACAATCTGATACACTGCACCAGAACCACAGACTCTGATACACAGCACCTGAACCACACACTGATCCACTGCACCTGAACCACAGACTCTGATCCACTACACCTGAACCACACACTCTGATACACTGCTCCTGAACCACACACTCTGATCAACTGCACCTGAACCACACACTCTGATACACTGCACCTGAAACACACAATCTGATACACTGCACCAGAACCACAGACTCTGATACACAGCACCTGAAACACACAATCTGATACACTGCACCAGAACCACAGACTCTGATACACAGCACCTGAACCACACACTGATCCACTGCACCTGAACCACAGACTCTGATCCACTACACCTGAACCACACACTCTGATACACTGCTCCTGAACCACACACTCTGATACACTGCACCTGAACCACACACTCTGATACACTGCACCTGAACCACACACTCTGATACACTGCACCAGAACCACAGACTCTGATACATTGCACCTGAACCACACTCTGATACACTGCACCTGAACCACACACTCTGATACACTGAACCTGAACCACACACTCTGATACACTGAACCTGAACCACAGACTCTGATACACTGAACCTGAACCACAGACTCTGATACACTGCACCTGAACCACAGACTCTGATACACTGCACCAGAACCACACACTCTGATACACTGCACCTGAACCACACACTCTGATACACTGCACCTGAACCACAGACTCTGATACACTGCACCAGAACCACACACTCTGATACACTGCACCTGAACCACAGACTCTGATCCACTGCACCTGAACCACAGACTCTGATACACTGCACCTGAACCACAGACTCTGATACACTGCACCTGAACCACACACTCTGATACACTGCACCTGAACCACACACTCTGATACACTGCACCTGAACCACAGACTCTGATACACTGCACCAGAACCACACACTCTGATCCACTGCACCTGAACCACACACTCTGATACACTGCACCTGAACCACACACTCTGATACACCGCACCTGAACCACACACTCTGATACACTGCACCTGAACCACACACTCTGATACACTGCACCTGAACCACACACTCTGATACACTGCACCTGAACCACACACTCTGATACACTGCACCTGAACCACAGACTCTGATACACTGCACCTGAACCACACACTCTGATACACTGCACCTGAACCACACACTCTGATACACCGCACCTGAACCACACACTCTGATACACTGCACCTGAACCATACACTCTGATACACTGCACCTGAACCACACACTCTGATACACTGCACCTGAACCATACACTCTGATACACTGCACCTGAACCACACACTCTGATACACTGCTCCTGAACCACACACTCTGATACACTGCACCTGAACCACACACTCTGATACACTGCACCTGAACCACAGACTCTGATACACTGCAACTGAACCACACACTCTGATACACTGAACCTGAACCATACTCTCTGATACACTGCACCTGAACCACACACTCTGATACACTGCACCTGAACCACAGACTCTGATACACTGCACCTGAACCACAGACTCTGATACACTGCACCTGAACCACACACTCTGATACACTGCACCTGAAACACACACTCTGATACACTGCACCTGAACCACAGACTCTGATACACTGCACCTGAACCACAGACTCTGATACACTGCACCTGAACCACACACTCTGATACACTGCACCTGAACCACACACTCTGATACACTGCACCTGAACCACACACTCTGATACACTGCACCTGAACCACAGACTCTGATACACTGCACCTGAACCACACACTCTGATACACTGCACCTCCCTCTCCCTTGCCGAGAGATCGATCTTGTGGTTTGTCGAATGTCTGATAAAGTGCGAAGCCTCAGGGCTAACTTTGGTCTGTGTCTTTTCTATTGCTTAGCACACGCTTTGGCTTGGTGATGGTACCGCTGTGCATTTTTTTTGCTGATGGGGGGGGAATCACTGCTTGCTTGCTGCCACTTACACGTGGGGAGGGTGCTGGGGGGGACTTTGGTGTTCTCTTGCTTAACTGTCATTCCGGTTTTGGGGCACTTCTCTGCTTTTGTGGCTGTTTGCAAAGAAGCATCTCAGGATGTATATTGTAAACATTTCTCTGACATTAAATTCGACCTTTGAACCTTTGAACCTTTGTTTATCATTGCGGTTTGAGTTGATTTTTGTTTACACGGCATAGTTATGGAGTGTTGTGTAAATGTATTACCTAGATTCCTGTCAGTTGTGTTAATAATCAATGGTATTGGTACGTTCAGGTTTAAGGCAATTCTGTATTGAATTTAATACCTATTTTACTCAACTCTCTGCAGTTTTTCAGTAAAGTCTTATTAAAAACCGTGAAGAAGTCTTCTGCCTTGGGTGATATTTAAGAAGTTGTTATGTTTACTGTATGGCTGTGCGCAGATGCACAGTGAGGGCAGGAGGAAATTTTCATCAAGTGTATGGAAGGTAGATTCTTCAGAACCAATGAGTGAATACCTCTGTGGTGTCTCTGGAGATGAGTGTCTTTTTACTAGACACAGGATGTGGGCTTTGCTGATTTCACTCTTTTCTCCAATTGTTCTTGAGAAGGTGCTGGTGACAACTGAATGGTTGGCCTGGTCATTTCAGAGGGCCATTCCATGAGCAAGCTTCTCCATCAGCTTGACTGGACAGGGCAAGAATGTCTGATTTCTCTTTCAAAGCAAAGGCTGTGAACCAGATGATGTCAGATGCCCGATAGCATAGAAATTTACCTCCTTTACTTAGACACAAAGCAAATCCAACACAAACCTGAAATATTCTTTATCATAGTTCTGTGTCTGCAGCGGTTCCTTTTTCTTGTCTCCTGTGGTGTTCCATGTGACCTACTACAAACGATTTTACATTTATTGGCATTATACTGCTACTATGTACTTGGAAAAGGTTCAATTAACTCCAAAGACTCCAGTTAATAAATTATTATATCCCCACCCTTTGAAAATCTGCTGTATTTTTGCACTGCGCCTTTATAATCACCACTGCCATTTCTGTTAAATAAATAAGTTAAGGTATGTTAACATCAGGATTTTGATGTCTGGCCCAAATTCCAAAGGTTTGGGATTCAAAATCCTACCATGGTAATTTTGCAAAACTGAAATTTAAAAAAATTATCTTTGGGCTGGTTTCAGGAATTTAAAACTAGGCGCAAGATCACAAACAGAGTGCCTGGTTCTCTCCTTGATGTCTACTCCAGTAACTTTATTTTTTATGTAGAGATACTGAATGGCAGCAGACCCTTCCAGCCCCTGCAACATCCAGTTGCACCAACGTGACTAATTCCCCTACTAAACCATTTGTCTTGGAATGTGAGAAGCATTCAGAACAACCGGAGGAAACGCACGCGGTCACAGGGCGAACATTCCTTACAAACAGCAGCGGGAATTGAACTTATGTCGCTGTTTCGGTAATAACGTTACACTAACTGTTGGGCTACTGTTCCACCTCTTGTATCTGTGACCGGCTGTTCACTTGCATCACCAGTTTGTGTCAACAACACGCTGTCCTCTGGCTATTTGAGTTTTAACAAACGCTTGAAGGGAAGTAAGCATTCTTGGTCCATTTCCCTGAAGGTCCAGTCACCAAAGGGGGGGTGAAAGAGGCTATTTAAATGTTATTTCAATTCGCTTATTTTGTCCTTATCCAGCGGTTGTTTGTATTTTTCTGTCATACTGATAAATACCATATCTTGAATCAGTCAGTGCATATTAATATCAGAATTAGAATCCGAAACAGGCTTGATATCATTGGCTATAAGAACTAAATTAGATAAGTAGTGCAAAAAAGTAGTGAGGTCGTTTTCATGGTTTCAATGTCCAATCAGAAATCGGATGGCAGAAGGGAAGAAGCTATTCCTGAATTGTTGAGTGTGTGCCTTCAAGCTCCAGTACCTGATGGAAGCACTGAGAAGAGGGCCTGTCTTAGGTGCTGGGGGTCCTTAATGATGGATGCCCCCTTCATGAGGCATCACTCCTTAAAAATGTCCTTGATGCTGTGGAGTCTATTTCCAGCTGTTTCTCAGCCATTGATGCACTGAGGTGGTTCCACCATCCATTCTTTCAGGCCTTACACATGCAGTATTTCTGTGGTTCCACCATCCATTCCTTCAGTGGTTCCACCATCCATTCCTTCAGTGGTTCCACCCACCACAGTACATATAGGCATAAAGGAAAGGAACAGAAATAGGCCATTTGCTCCTCAGGTCTGGTCTATCATTCAATATGATCATTGTTGATCGGATTGTAACCTCAACACCATATTCCCAACTGCCTTCTGCTTCTCATTCACCTTGCTGCAATTGCTAGAATTGAATAGAAAGATTCCCAACTCCATATGGCCATGACTAGTTGTTAACATACAACACTACCCTAGTGACCTTGGATCAGCACGAATCACTTAAGTCTTTGAATCTTGAAACCAGCAAAAGGCTCACTCTTGTTGGATCCCGTCTCAGCCACACTTCACTGTTTCTTTTTTTAATGGAGCAGCCTTGTTACGTTAGGAGGCAGCAGATGGGGTACTGAGGCAGATGTCAGTACAAGGGGTGGTAAGGTTTGTGCTGTGGTGGTGGAGGGTGGGTTGGCAAATACTGTTTGCCTTGATGCAGAGGGCAGATAGGTCGGTTTCTGAGGAGGCCCTGATGGAAAGCTAAGATGCAGGAACAAGATCTCTGCCATCTCAAACAGGATTGTTAGGAGAGCTGCCAATGAATGAAGAAAAGCAGATGCCAAAGTGTGCTCCCAGCCTGACTATTATAATCAAATCATGTATCATTTGTATTCAATTTCAGAAATTATTTGTCACTATCAATAAAGCATCAAATTAAAATTTAGTATGTCTCAGCTAAACATGCAGGTTTACTTCAATAACAAGGCCTACTGCAACCTCGGGATCTACCAGTTCAAGTACTGAACTTGTTTTGAAGCTCAGTGTAGCTGTGCAGGATGCACTTGCAGCCCTGTACACATGGAAAGATTGCAGCAACAGTAAGCAGAATGAATTTGCAGTTAATTTGGACTTGTGCCTTATTTATTTAGAGATACAGCATAGATCAGGCCCCGCCAACCCACCTATTTAACCCATGCTTTTAAAAACCTTATTGGAAAGCACAGTTTCATTATAAATAACACCAATAAATTGCCTTCAAAAATTGGAGGAACATGTCAACAAGGAGAAATATGTCTCCTCTCCACCTACTCATCATCAACAACTCTACAATTAGCAATTGTTTCAACATTCTCGTTCCTAGACCTCATGTGAGAGAACCATATCTCCTTCATTCAAAAAAAAAGCTCAGCAGAAAATGTACTTCCTGCGGCAAATGGTAAAACACCATCATCCTCAAAGCGTGCTGGTACAATTCTACACTGTCGTCAGAGAGCGTCCTCACATCAGCCATTACTGTCTGCTTTGCAGCATCCTTGCACAATGCACAAAAGTCAGAGCACCCTGTCAGGTCTACATTGGCTGCAGTCTACCTACACTGCAAGACTTGTGTGTGTCCAGGACAAAGAAGCCAGCAGGAAAAATCAATGTGGATACGAATCACCCTGCAATCTTTTCCATTAACTCCCTTCCAGAAAGTGCTATAGGGTTTTTACAAACAAGAAATTCATGACATCTTAG
This sequence comes from Hypanus sabinus, assembly GCF_030144855.1. NCBI lineage: Eukaryota > Metazoa > Chordata > Chondrichthyes > Myliobatiformes > Dasyatidae > Hypanus > Hypanus sabinus. The sequence goes on along the minus strand of NC_082726.1, from coordinate 31,253,066 downwards.
CAGTTTCTTTCCCTAGGCAATTAATCTGGTCTACCATTCTAGTTATAACCCCCACCACCTCTCTCTATTACCCCTGTCACTACACTGTTCTGTAAACACCTTGAACCACTTTTATAACGCTGTTTACATGGTAAACACATACTGGTATTTATGTATTTCAAGGTCTCAAATGTTTCAAAGATACATTTAATGCCAGTGAAATGTATACAGTATACATATACATCCTGAAATGCTTTTTCTTCATAACCATCCATGAAACAGAGGAGTGCCCTCAAAGAATGAATGACAGTCAAATGTTAGAACCCCCAAAGTCCACTCCAGCCCCCCTCCCTCCCACACGTAAGCAGCAGCAAAGCAACTATCCCTCCTCCCCGCCAGCAAAAAAGAACATAGGCACCTACCACCGAGCACTCAAGCGTGCAGCAAAGACACAGACTTGCAGAACCCAAAGACTACTCGTTCATCCGGTATTAGACATACCACAGGCTCTCTCTCTCCCTAATAAGGGAGAAAGAGGTGTCTCCATTTCACAGTGGGAGGGGAGACATAACAAACAGCACGTTTATTCCCTATCTGTTCTTTAACCTCGATCTTTTTCAAATTTACTTCTTTATTTTTTACAATTGTTGGATGTTATTGTTTTTGTTACATGTCACAACACACCACAGCAAATTCCCAGTGCATGTCAATGTATATGGTGAATAAAGTTGGTTCTTAGATTAGATTCGATTCAACTTTATTGTCATTGTGCCGAGTACAGATACAAAGCCAATGAAATGCAGTTAGCATCCAACCAGAAATGCAAAGAATCGTGTTATTTACAAAATAACTGCGAATAAAAAGTAAGTGCTACAGCACACAAATATAAAAGTACTGAGACAGTACAATATGGGTGCAATACTGCTTAGCGCTGTGATGTGAGGTTCAGCAGGGTCACAGCCTCAGAGAAGAAGCTCTTCCTGAGCCTGCTGGGGCAGGAGCGGAGGCTCGTGTAGCACCTACCGGGTGGAAGGAGAGTAAAAAGCCCATGGTTAGGGTGAGATGCATCCTTGATAATGCTTTTCGCCCTGCCCAGGCAGCGTTTATGGTAGATGTTCTCAATGGTGGGCAATTGGTGAAAATAATAATAAAGAGCAGATAGAGTGCTTACTATTTTGATATTGAATATATTTGCTGTTTCTTTTAAATTTTTTAATGAGGGCTGACTGACTAGCCCTGAGTGCACCAGGTCCTGTGGTGTTTGCCGAGGACTAGGTGGCCCTCCAGGCCCCAGAAGTGACAGATCACTCTTCAGGCTGCCTTTAACTTTCAGGACTGCACAGGTCTCGCCTTCATGATTCCTTTACACCGGGAACATTCTCCATGATATGAGTTGGCCTTCCCAGTTCAGCCTTGTCCACTGTCTTTCTTCATTCAGGTATTATTTGGGTCTGCTGTAAAGTGCTGGACATTTTGGCCTCTATTGTCATCACATCACTGCAGCTTTTCCCACCCATATCACCCTCCATATCAAACTCACTCTGGCTGTAAATGTCAGAGCTCCCACCTTTGCTGTTTCTCCCAACACCACATTACAAAAGGCCTCATGCACTAGATGAAACTCAGTTTTGTTGGGTAAATTAGAACTTAGAACAGCAGAGCACAATCTCAGAAAGGATGTGTTGTTATTAGATGATTGTGGGAATGAAGGGGTTAACATATGGGGAGCTTTTGGCAGCTTTGGGCCTGTACTCACTGGAATTTAGGAGAATATGAGGGGATCTCATTGAAAGCTACTGAATGTTGAAAGGACTAGATAGGGTGGATGTGGAGAGGGTATTTATTGTGGTGGGGGTATCCAGAAATAGAGGGCACAGCCTCAAAATTGAGGGGCAACCTTCTAGAATGGAGGTAAGGAGGAACCTTTTTAGCCAGGGAGCAGTGAATCTGTGGAATTCTCTGCCACAGCCTGCGGTGGAGGCCAAGTCGGTGGGTATATTTAAAGCGGAAGTTGATCATTTCCCCAACGGTAGGAGCATCAAAGGATATGGTGAGAAGGCAGGTGTATGGTGTTGAGTGGGATCTGGGATCAGCCGTGATGGAATAGCGGAGCAGACTTGATGGGCTGAATGGCCTAATTCTGCTCCTATGTGTTATGGTCTTATAGCACAGTAGGGGTCCTTCAGCCCACAATGTCATGCCAACCTTTTAAACTACTCCACAATCAATCTAACGCTTCTTCCCGTATGCCTCCAGTTTGCTTTCACCCATGTGCCTATCTAAGAGTCCTAAATCTCCCTCATATATGAGTCTCTACCACCACTAGCCAAGTTGGCAACTTGTTTCTCCCTATGTTCCAGACTATTAACTGGACATAAATCCTATAGCTGTCCTAGTGGGGTTCAAACTCGAGTCCTTGGATTGTTAGTTTAGGACAGGGCTTCCCAACTGGGGCCCATTCTCCTTGCTTTATGGTATTGATCCACTGCATAAGACAGGTTGGGAACCCCTGGTCCAGGCTCTCTATTACTAATGTGGACACTGAGCTGCAGTGCCACCACTGACTGACAGCAACACTTGGCTGATCACTGTGTCAGGAGACGAACCCTCAGAACTGGCCTCATTCTGCTGCTCAGATCTGTGACCAAATCTGTGTGATGTACCCTCACCACATCTCACCACTGGCATCACTCCTTGTGACAAGCTTATTGCAGATCCTGTCCATCTGAAGTTGTGCCCACACCACTTCCTCAGTACTCTTCAGCCTGGTGTACTCCCAGTTACAGAATCCGTAATAACCCACTTTCAAGTTCTCAAGAGTTCTTCAGTGCCTTCTTGATTTTGCCCATCCCAGATGTAATTCTGGTAAGATGCTGGCACACACGGGCACAGTGCCTTCTGTGGGGTCAACTAGAGGTGTTGTTATTTTATGTAAGCATATTTTTCACGAGCACAAGACCCTGCAGGACATTGAGAACTTGGAAAGCTACAGGTGTACCCCACCACTGGGTTGCTCGTTGGCGGAGGAGCTGGGTACGGTGCAGCCTGCGTCAGAGAAGCATCAGAGGAGTCGATGCGTGCAGGCAGTGTGCAGTCAAACAGTGACAGAGAATCTTAGTTGCTTTTCCTGTGAATGCTGGACTCTGATGGACATTATTGATATGAAATGCTCCAATTCACTGATTTATTGGCAAATAGCGGGGAATTATAAAGTCTCGGTCGTGGCAAGGACTGGACCTCGTGCCGCAGTGTCGCATGTTGGCAGTGGCCTAGAAGAGAGGCTTTGGAGTTGATACGTTCCACCAGAGTGCCGGGTGCAATGTCCAAGCTGAAGTTGGTGCTGTTCCCCAGTGTTCACTTGGCAGAAAACAAGCCATATTGTGTTCAGCAGCAGACTACTGCAATATTAACACACTCAGGGATTTGGAGTATATATATTTTTTGTGTCACTGTATTTTACTGATATATGTGCTTGCTGTCTTATGTGTGTTATATGAGCCTTGTGCTGTGAGTGACTGTTGGTGCTGTGTTTTGCACCTTGGCCCCAGAGTAACGTTGTTTTGTTTGGTCATATTCCTGGTTTTTTATGTATGATTGAATGACAACTAAACTTGAATTGAATTAAATTTCATATATGCTTCAACCCTCCAAGGTCTCCGTCCCTTCAATTCCAAGTTTGTGCTGGAATTTGGATTTCAGTTGCCAGACCCAAACTCTTGATTTCCTCCCAAAAGTTCTCCAACTTTCTCTACTCTTTAAGATCTTTTTGAAAAATAAACTCATTAATCAATCTTTAATCGTCTGCATCTCGTGTCAGATTTTGCTGGAGTACGCGACTTCGGAGCTCTCTGGGATCACTGACTGCATTAAGGACAGGGTGTTGTTGCCACGCCAGAGGGGAGCATCCACAATCTGGCACAGGGATTCATTCCTAACACTGGTCTGCTCTCACCACTCACCAAGCAAACCAGGATATGTAATCATATGTAATTTCTGCCCGCATGTGATTACGTTTCCTCAATTTCCACTAACTGTGTCTTTCAGATACAGCAGTCAGGCCACAGTTCAGTGGGAGAGAGGGAAGATCAGAACAGGATCAGATGAGATCACCTGATGTTGACTAACATTCAAAGTTCAAAGTAAATTGTATTATCAAAGTACATATAAATTTCACATATATCCCAGTGATATTAAACCTGATTCTGATCCATATACAATCCTGAGATTCATTTTCTTTTGGACATATTCAGCAATTCCATTGAATAGTAACTTTAACAGGATCAATGAAAGATCAACCAGAGTGCAGAAAACAACAAATTGTGCACGTGCAATTATAAATAAATAGCAATAAATAATGAGAATATGAGATAATAAGATAAAAGGTCCTTAAGGTGAGATCATTGGTTGTGGGAACATCTCAATGATAGGGCAAGTAAGAGGAGTTATCCCCTTATATCGATAGAAGTTTGTCAAAGTTTTAGATGTCATGCTAAATCTCTTTGAACTCTCAAGGAAGTAGAGACACTGCCATGCTTTCTTCATAATTGCACTTACGTGTTGGGTCTAGGACAGGTCCTCTGAAATAGTTGCTGATCCAGTCCACCTCTGATCCCCCGATGAGGACAGGCTTATGGACCTCCAGTTTCCTCCTGAAGTCAATAATCAGCTCCTTGGTCTTGCTGACATTGAGTTATGGCTAACTTTTCAATCTCCCTCCTACGTGCAGAACCATCAACACATTTGATTCGGCCCACAACGGTGGTGTCATCAGTAAATTTGAATCTGGCATTGGAGCTGTACTTAGCCACACAGTAATAGGTGAAAAGTGAGTAGAGCAGAGGGCTAAGCACACATCCCTGTGTTGGTGGAGGTCATGGAGGAAATATTGTTGCCAATCCAAACTGACTGGGGTCTATAAGTAAGGAAATCCAGGATCCAACTGCACAAGATGTATTGAGGCCAAGGTCTTGGAGCTTACTGATTAGTTTTGAGGGGATAATCATTTTAAATGCTGAGCTGTGGTCGATAAAGAGCATCCTGATGTATGCATCTTTACTGTCCAGATGTTCCAGTATTGAGTGAAGAGCCAATGAGATGGCATCTGCTGTGGACATGTTATTCCGGTAGCCAAATTGGAACAGATCCAAGTCACCTCTCAGGCAGGAGTTGATATGTTTCATCACCAACCTCTCAAAACACTTCATTATTGTGGATGTAAGTGCAACTGAACAATAGTCATCGAGGCAAGTCACTACACTCTCCTTGGGCATTGGTATAATTGAAGCCTACTTGAAGTGAGAGGTTCTATACACTGCCAAAGGGAGAGGTTAAAGATCTCAGTGAACGCATCAGCCAGTTGGTCAGCACAGGTCTTTAGTACATGGCCAGTACCCCGTCCCATCTGTGTTTGTACCTGAAGAGTAGCCACATTGCTGGGAGGCTCATACATATAGAAATAATTTGATTTGTTCAGGGACTCTGCACACAGGGGCAATTTGCCTGAAGAAACCAAGGAGCTTACATCAGTACAGGAATAGGCCCTTCAGCCTACAGTGTCTGCATCAATCATGTTGCCAATTTAAACTGCACGTGTCCATATCCCTCAATTCATTGTCTGTCTAAATACATGGCTATCAGAAATCTAAATGTCAGAAATCAAACTCACGATCAAATGTGAATTCTTGCTGAAGATAATGATCTTCATCACCACTTTCTGAGTTCTGCCTCATGTAGAAGGAACACACACCCACCACTCTCCGTGTAAAGAATCTGCCTCTGACCTCCTCACTATACTTTCCTCCAATCACCTTAAAAGTAAGTCCCTTTTCATTATCCATTTCTGCCTCGGGAAAAAGCCTCTGGCTAACCTCGTAAGATCTCCCCATTCAACCAGTCAGGCTTCCTGCACATCCTTGATTTTCTTATTGCAACATTGTCGTGTCTCCATTTGTCTCGGACATGGACTCCAAAAATCCACCTTCTCCCTCCCCCACCACCCTTTCTCCTTCTTGCTTCTTTAGTTCTCTTCTTTCTTAAAATCCACCCTTTTGACCCAAGATCTTTGACCTGCCCTGAAGTCATTGTTGGTGGGTCAACGTCAAACGTTACTTAATTATGCTCTTGTGAAGTGACTTGGAATGCATTATCTCAATAAATGCAACAATTTTTGTTATGTTAGTGGGGGTTAATAATACTTTAAGAAGGGATTTCATTAAGAATTACCTGAAGGCTCATGAGAAAATTGCTTGTCTTCAAGGTAATTTAGTCCATGTGATTTTTGTTGTGTCATCTTGTGTTGTTTATAGTTTTAAACTTTCTCTGAACTCCCTACTCCACTTCTGCACACAATAGTTACATTTAAATCACAGCGATATTGATCTTTTGGGGCCAATTCCCACAGCCGGGGTCTTCCACAAACAGCTGTCAGATAAAGATTAAATGCTCTGTTTGAATAGCCTTGGGGCCAGGAAGAGCTGCCTTTCCCCAGGGTCTTTGTGTCTGCCCGTCAGTCTAACAGTGTTTTCTGAAAGCCATGCAGTCTATCCTGGATAATACATGACATTGCATTCTTTTATCATTACTCGCACAGCCTGTAAAAATGGTGGATGTGATTGATGCTATGGCAAAATTATACTGTCGGCAGTTCTGCACCAAAGCCATTGAGCTTCCCAAAACATCCACAGCTTGTCCTTACATGCAACCATTTCTCCACTTACAGGAGGGATGTGTTTCTGGAGAACAATTCATTAAGTCAAGTTTCAGAAATGGTTAAGTATGAGCAATAGTCAGGTACAGAGAGTTTCTTTGGATTTAAAGTGGTACTCCATATATTTGTGAAAAAAAACTCCTAACCCAAAGACAGATTTCTCAAAGAGTTAATGAATAATAATTCAAAAAAGTCATAAATAAAACATTTGTTAATTGAGGAAACCTTGTGATGCTTTAAATACACTAGCTTGTCCTGGGATGCCGCAAAGTTGCATATCTAAGTCCAATTTTATGTTGGTTTCTATATGGACTAACAGGTCTCTGTAAAAGAAATAGCTTTTATACAAACCATTGAGATATTTCAATTGTAAGGAATAAATAAATTAAAGGTAGGATAGACACAGTGATGCTATTTTCTATCCCAGTCCCTTTGCCATCCCAATCCCTTTTGGACAGATGGCATTTACAATTTAAAGAGCAGCTCAGAGTAGTTCAGTAATGCCCACAACTAGTTCAGTAGGTATCCTGTTTAAGGTGGCAGATGCCTCAGCATTCAGATCTGCACAAAAGTACTGAACACATTGGATAGCTACAACTCAGGTTCATACTCTGTTGCTCATATTGGCCTGTAACGTTGATGCATGAGTGCTAGGACTAGAACCCTCCATCCTCTGTGCTTTTGTGGACAGTGTGTGTGCAAGGATTATCAACAACACACAGAACCCCTGCAGAAGAACAGTTCCATCGAGGCAACAAGAGTGAAGGAGAGTAATGTCATCAGCATCTCAAGAGAAGTTCAAAGTAAAATTTATTAACAGCGTACATACATGTCATCACATACAACCCTTTTTCCTACAGGCTTCTCAGCACATCTGTAAAATAGTAACTGTAAGCAGGATCAATGAAAGAGCACGAACGTAGAAGACAACAAGCCATTGAAATGCAACTGTAAATAAATAGCAATGAATGATGAGAACATGAAATAACAAGATAAAAGGTACTTACATTGAGATCACTGATTGTAGGAACATCTCAATCAACGAGTGTAATTATCCTCTTTTGTTCAAGATCCTGATGGTTGAGGTGCAGTAACTGCTCTTGAACCTGGTGGCGCAAGTCCTGATGCTCTTATACCTTCTGCCCAATGGAAAGACCATGGCCTGGGTGGTGAGGATCTTTGGTGACGGATACAGCTTTCCTACAACAATGTTTCATATAGGTGCACTCAATGGTTGGGAGGACTTTACCTGTTATATACTGAGCCAGATCCACTGCGTTTTGTAGGATTTGTACCGGGCTGCTCCCAAAGAGGTGATACTATGATGTATTTGATCTGAATTTGGAAATGAAAAAAGGTGACATCTATAAACACAAGAGATTCTGTCGATGCTGGAAACCTTGAGTACTAGAGAAACTCAACAAGTCAGGCAGCATCTATGGAGGGGAATAAACAGCTGATATCTTAAGCTGAGACCTTTAATCAGGACGACATCCATACTTCGAGAAATGTGATAATACGGTGGTATAGAACTGTACTGAAAGAGAGTGCCAATTCCTGTCTGACAAAGTGTTTTAGTATAAAGAGTGTAATTTTCAAACCAGCATGCACTAAAGTGGCATTGTTTCAGCATTGCAGTATCCAATTCTCAAGCTTCAATTCACAATTATATGATCCTTGTTTCTTAACTGCCACAAGCTGCAGGTTATTACAGAGCCATCTCCATCCAGTCAGAAGTACTTTGGCCTGGAGAAACTGCTTTTATTGCTTCTGGTTTACCAGCAGCTGAAGTCATTGTAACTGATTGAAGGACAAGCAGCAAATGCTTTTCCCATTCCCTCTTAATGTCCTTCAGAGCAGCGATGAAGCTGCCTCACTCAGTCGTGGTTCACTGATTGTTAGCCCTGATGTTTCAGCAAATTGCCTTTTAACCAACAGACAAGCAACAATGAAACTGCCTTCTGCTGTGGATGCACTGTTTATGACCCAGTTAGTACTATTCTGCAGAAGATCATTGGTTCAGAATATAGCTTCTCAATTTCAAATTTAAATGTCGTTCAACCACACACATGAATACAGCCGAAAGAAACAGCCGAAATTCTTCAGATCAAATAGAAACCTGAACTTGCAGTTTAGCACCTTTGGCGAGATGATTGAAAGAAGTTGCTGTCTCATGGTGGAGGTCAATTGCTCTCTCAGATTTTGTGGCCAAATATGAAGAATGCTGGTAACTCCCTGGCTCCAAGAGATTGGCCAACATCACAAACATTATCCAGACCTTCAATTAACCCTCATTTATGGAATCTTTCTGTACTCAGTTGCAGTTATACAAGTCAATGGTAAGGCCATTCTTGAGCTATTTTCAGCATCTTGTTCAAGTTTTCCAGTGTTTGCAGAATCTCTCATGTTAATGACTTGGAGCATTGTACCAGTTTTGGTCACCTTGTTATAGGAAAGATGTCATTAAGCTGGAAAGAGTGCACAGAATGTTACAAAAATGTTGCCAGGACATAAGGGTCTGAGCTATAGGAAGATGGTGGGCAGGCTTGGACTTTATTCCTTGGAATGATGGAGATGGAGTGGGGTATCCTACAGAGATGTAAAATTATGGGAAGGTGGAGTCAAAAACTACAGAGCATTGAGTTAAGATAAGAGATGAAAGTTTAAAAAGGACCCACATGCAAAGAATGGCATATATATAGAATAAGCTGCCAGATAATGTAATTGAGCCAGGTACAATAATAACATTTAAAAGACATTTGGATAAGTATTAGATAGAGAAGGTTTAGAGCAGAGATTCCCAACCTGGCATCCACAGAGCCCTTGTTTAATGTTATTGGTCCATGGCATAAAAATAATGAAAGGTTCATGGAGTTCAGTTTGGGAACCCCTGGTTTAGAGGGATATAGTCAAATACAAGCAAATGGGACAAGCCTAGGTAGGCGCCAAAGAGCCTGTTTCTGTGCTGTATGACTCTATGCGTTTCTGAAGTGCAGCACCGAATATTGTTCTTTGAGATACTCTGAGGGTGCAAGAAATGTTAAATGAACAGACTGTGTCATTCACTACTAGAAATGGTAGGTACTATAATCAAAGAGCCCATCAGCACCTGAAGAAGGTCTTCCCGGTCTGCTGTTGGAGAGGATCCTTAAACCATTGCCTGGTACAGAGCCTCAACAGACAGATCAAGGTGACACTTCATTAGCAGACGTTGCCATGGCTACCATCACTCAGCTGCTTTGTAATGCCTGTTCTCCAAACGCACATTGATAGAGCATTGTGCACAGCAAGCAGACTTCCATAGAGATTTACGAGGAGAATGTAACTAATGGGAGGGAGAGAACAAGATCTTTCTGCTGGGATGGAACAGCCAGCCAGATGATTAGCCACAGTTGTTTTCTTGTTCCACAGAGACACCGAGGGCCATTTTAAGTAAAACAAGAGCATGCTAAACAAAAGAGAGAGCTAAACAAAACAACAAATTAATTTAAAAGGGACCCAGTGAACAGGTGAGAGTGGAGGTACTAGAAGTAAATGCTGAGAGGGAAGTGATGAATGAATGTATCAGTGCTGAACATGCCATATCACCTTCCTTAGGTTGTGGTTCACTGCTTTGATCTATTCAGAATGCAGTAATGATTCAAAAACAAGTTGCAGAGAGAATCATTGACTGACTCCCAGTCAAACTCAGGGCAAGTGGTGAGAAATTCTGACGAGGATTCACTACACAATTTCAATGCAGCAACTGTGTGGTGAACTATGTGCCTGTCTGGACACGCCCCCTGCTGACTGCTCCTGTGGCTCCTCCCACAGGCCCCTGTATAAAGGCGATCTGAGGCCTGACGCTCGGCCTCAGTCTCCAGCTCATAGTATGATGGACACTCACTCCTGGTTCCTTCTTCCAGTCAATAAAAGCCGATATCTCGCCTTACGTCTCAGTGTGAGTTATTGATGGTGCATCAAACTGCAATATGAAAAGGGGCAAGGCCAGAGAATCGTTTAAGAGACATTCATATCCCAAATTATTGAAATAAATCAATTCCTGATCTAACTTCAGAGAGACAGATCATAATTTGGTCTACTTATCCAGTAAATAGGACAAAGAACTAATTAGTACATTAATTATATGGCTGATTATGAGAATACAATCTTCTGTTTCCAGACAAAGTCCAGATTGCCTTGACCTGACCTGAAACATTGACTTTCAGTTTTCCTCCATATATTCTGCCTGCATGTCTGAGTTTCTTGGCATTAGCATCACCAAGGTCCTCACATGATCTATGCACGCCGACTGTGTGGTGAAAAAGGCACAACAGTGCCTCTTTACCTCAGACGGTTGAAGAAGTTTGGTTTGGGCCCCCAAATCCTAAGAATTTTCTAGTGGGGCACAATTGAGAGCATCCTGACTGGCTGCATCACTGCTTGGTATGGGAACTGTACTTCCCTCAATCGCAGGACTCTGCAGAGAGTGGTGCGGACAGCCCAGCGCATCTGTAGATGTGAACTTCCCACTATTCAGCACATTTACAAAGACAGATGTGTAAAAAGGGCCCAAAGGATCATAGGGGACCCGAGTCACTCCAACCACAAACAGTTCCAGCTGCATAAAAACCAAGACTAATGGGCTCTGGGACAGCTTCTTCCACCAGGCCATCAGACTGATTAATTCATGCTGACACAACTGTATTTCTATGTTATATTGTTGTACATAATATTTACTATAAATTGCACATTGCACATTTAGACAGAGATGTAATGAAAAGATTTTTACTCTTCATGTATATGAAGGATGTAAGTAATAAAATCAATTCAATTCAATTCAATTCCTTTTGCTCCAGATTCCAGTGCCTGGAAGATGTTGGGCTTTGCTATCTTTTGATGCTTTAGTTATATTTTTCCAGTGTATTTAATAATGATATACTGTATATCTGGACATACACCATGTGCCTATGTGTTTTATATTACAGTTGCATACTGATATTTAATAAACTTGTTTGACAGCTAAAGACTGAGGCGATTTTTAATTGTATCTATCAGTGCTCTCCCTCTTTTGAAAGAAGTGAGGAATGTTGTTTGAAATACAGGAGAGACTATGCATCAAACATACTGCACAAGAAGGTATGCTGAATGTCACCAACCACATTGTGAAGCACGAGGAGTGGCAGCTATCCAGAGCTCTGCATCCAAGCAAGTTCCTTGAAAGGGCCACTGACTGGGATAGTTCTCCATGGGAAGGATCTCTGCCAATACTTGAACTAGTGATGCAGAAACTACCATTTTCCCCACGACTCTTAAAGATTTTTTTATCATTGTATTGCCATCCATAAGGTCAAAGGTTTTCTAATTCATTTCAAGATCCCTGGCAACTTCATACAGGTCCATCACCTCGTAACACAGACACAGTTCTGGCTCTTCTGAGATTGTGAGGAGACCAAGTGGGGGTAAAGATTCTCTTTCCTGAAGAACTTTAGTGACTTGGTCAGGATTTCACAGAAATCCAACGCTTCCATGATCCCTGCTATTTAAATGGATTGTGTCTCAATAGAATTCCAATCAATCAGCCTGTGATCTAGAATCTGAATATGTGCTGTCTGGACTTTTATTACTGGCTTTGAGTTACAAGTCCAATTACAATACCTACAACACCACAGCCTTGTGTAATCTGTTATCTTTTAGTGGTGTTGTAGTGGTCTAAATTAAAATTTGTATTTTTTCACGTTAGTGAAAAGTTTAACACAAATTTAATTAGCCAACATACAAGAGTTTAAATTTAACATTTTAATGTGTAACCATACTAGTCTGACCGTATAGAAGAGGAGGTGTTGGTGTGAAAATATCTCAGGAAGGAAATACATACTCATCATTGGACAATAAACTCTACCAACCAACTTGTTCTATAAAACAAGCTCACCTGTTTGCAGATTGCCAGCAACTGGAAGAAAATGCAGCTTTCTCCCCAAACTCTGTAACAATGGTACAGACAATAACCATTCTGCGAGTCGCAGATCACTAGGACTCAATGATTCTGCATAGTGGTAGAAAGTGAACACGGCCAGTGGCGACATTCTGCGTGCCACAGGAATAATCAGGCACTTGGTGAGGGCCAATAAAAAGAAGATATGATTAACTGGACTGGCCAGTGTCGGAGTGGGAAGATTAGGGATTTGTTGAGGAGAGGCAGATTGTAAGTAGATTTTTGGTTAACTTCCTTTCATTCCTTCCTTCTTATTGCATAGAGAGAGCAGTGGCAATGCGAGGAAGAATGTGGGAAGGCAGGGAGACCTCCAGTGTCCCTGAAGTCTACATATGCAGGAGATGCACTCAACTGCAGCTTCAGCTGGATGAGCTCTGGGGCATTTGGGAGGCTGAGGCACTGACTGACGGGGATACTGTAGTTATACCTCAGATGCAGGGCAGGTAACTGGGCGATCGTCAGGTGGAGGAAAGGGGATAGGCAACCAGTGCAGAGTCCCTCTCTGGCAATTCCATTCTGTAATAAGCATATCACTTTGGATACTGTTGGATGGGGTGAGTTAGCATTTGAAAGCCACAATGGTCAGGTCTCTAGCACTGAGAATGGCTCTGTGGCTCAAAAAGCCAAACTGTAGTGATAGGGAGTTCATTGACTGGGGGAAGAGTCAGGAGTTCTGTGGACAAGATTCCCAGATGGTCAGGTGCCAGGGTCAGAGACATCAGACACTGAGCCCATAGTGGGAGACAGAGCAGCCAGAGCTTTTTGTCCATGTAGGTACCAATGACATAGGTAGGAAGGATGACAAGGTCCTTAAAATTAGTTCAGGGAGCTAGATGCTTAAAGGACAGGACCTCCAGGGTTGTGATCTCAAGACTGAGACTCATGTCACTTGTTAGTGAGGCCAGAAGTAGGAAGACAACACACACAAAAGTGCTGGAGGAACTCAGCAGGTCAGGCAGAATCTATGGAAATTAATAAGCTGTCAACATTTTAGGCCAAGACCCTTTTTCAGGACTTTAACACGTGGCTAAGGAGAGGGGGCAGCAGAGAGTACTTCCTGGATGCATAACGGCTTGGGATGGCAACTGTTCTGCACATGAAGGCTAGAAACTACAGAGAGTTATGGACACAGCCCAGCACATCACAGGAAACAGCCTCCAGCATAAGTTCTGTCTACACTTCTCACTGCCTCAGTAGAGCAGTCACCTTAATCAAAGAGCCCACCCATCCACAGATACAAAAGCCTGAAAACATGCCACCAGGCTCAAGGAAAGCTGCTACCCCACTGGTATCAGACACTTGAATTGACCTCTTGTACAATAAGATGGACTCTCAGCCTCACTATTTACCTTGGGTGATCTTGATCTCTATGGTTTACCTGTACTGCACATTTTCAGTAACATTTACACCTTATTCTGCATTATTATTGCTCTAACTCTATGCACTATGTAATGATGCAAACACGAGGAAATCTGCAGATGCTAGAAACACCTTATATTCAGGTTGGAGGAACACCACCTTATATTCCGTCTGGGTAGCCTCCTACCTGATGGCATGAACATTGATTTCTCTAACTTCCGTTAATGCCTCCCTTCCCCTTCTTACCCCATCCCTGATTTATTTATTTCCCCCCCTCCCTTTTTTTTCTCTCTGCCCATCACTCCTTGCCTGATCTCCATCTCCCCCTGGTGCTCCCCTCCCCCTTTCTTTCTCCCTAGGCCTCCCGTTCCATGATCCTTTCCCTTCTCCAGCTCTGTATCCCTTTTGACAATCTCCTTTCCAGCTCTTAGCTTCACCCCACCCCCTCCGGTCTTCTCCTGTCATTTTGGATTCCCCCCCCCCACCCCACTTTCAAATATCTTACTATCTTTTCTTTCACTTAGTCCTGACGAAGGGTCTCGGCCCGAAACTTCGGCAGTGTTTCTTCCTATAGATGCTGCCTGGCCTGCTGCGTTCCACCAGCCTTTTGTGTGTGTTGCACTATGCAATGATTTGATTTGTATAAAGACAAGACACAGTGTGTGTGTCACGATAGTATAGTAGCTAATGCAACGTTATTAAAGCTCGTGGCGTACTTGAGTTCAGGGCCTTTCTGTAAGGAGTCTCTGTACATCCACCCTGTGGAATGCATGTTTTTCTCCAGGTCCTCTGGTTTGCTTCCATGGCCCAAGGATGTACCAGCTAGGTTATTTGGTTATTATAAATTGCCCTGTGATTAAGCTAGGGTTAATCAGGTTTGCTGGGTGTTACTGGGACAGCAGGGTTCAAAGGAATGGACTCCAGACTCCAGATTATATCATGAAATAAATAAAAAACAAGCTTTTTACTATATCTTGGCACATGTCAATAATAAACCAATAGCAATACCAATACAACATAATCTCAGCCCCCCATTCTGTGATAACCTTCAGCAAAGTAGCTCTATCACAACGCTTTAACCAGAACCATGACCAGTTCTCGAACACACTTCGGCAAAGCAGTGGGACGTACAGACACACACATTAAGGTCATGAATCAGCCATTTGTCTCCTGAAGCCTGCTTCTCCATTTAATAAGATCTGGGCTGACCTGATTATAACCACACCTCCATATTCCCATCTACTTCCCAGTAACATTTCACCCCTTGCTGCTCCTGTAATGTTTGTAGCTATTCAATGATATTTGGCAGTTTTATAATATCTTGTCCTACTGAACTGGCTGAATTGACACTTTCGAACTTACACATTGGAGTGACCAGTGGACGAGCCGAGGTTGATCATCCTGAACGAAGTCTGGTTATAGATGCTGACCACTGTATTGGGAATGGGAATTTCACGGCATATCCCTTCCCATCGGACACTTCATTACCCACCAACTTGCCATATGTGGCAAGACAACAGAGTTCTGATCAATTGGTTGTGCAGTTACTTTGCACTGCACTGTACATTGCATGGTGTTTGCAAGGTAGCCTCGCCAATCCGGTTCACCATTTCCAGACATACCGAGTGCTGCCTCTGGCAGAACCATCATTGAAGGGGGTTGATCTTTTGCCTCCACCTTAAAGGAAATGGGAGGAAAATACCAGGTCACAAAAATACAACTTGCAATGCAACACAGTTCTGCTGTTCCTCTGGTCCATTGTGTCATATGTATGGTTGGCTTTGAGCGGTCCCAGTTGCCACAATAACAATAGCACATCACTGGTGTTGAGGTTAAGGCTTTGGGCTGGCAATATGAAGGTCGTTAGTTTGAGCCTCAGCTGAGGCAGCGTGTGTGTCCTTGAGCAAGGCACTTAACCACACACTGCTCCTGCATGTTTATAGCCCAGTGGCGGTGGTTGGTGCAGTATGGACCAGACAAGACATATTGTAAATTTCCCTCCACAGATAATGCCTGACCAGTTGAGTTTCTCCAGCACTTTTTGTGTGTTGTTCAAGATTTCCAGTGTCTGCAGGATCTCTTGGGTTTCATAATGTAAACTGTGAATTGGAGAATTGATCATATGTACAGTGAAAACCTTTGCCATTCAGATAGGTCATTTCACAACATTAGTACATTGAGGCAGGAGAAGGGAAAAGCAACTGCAAAATACAGAGTGAAGTGTCACAGTTACAGAGAACATGCAGTGCAGATAGACAAGGTACAAGACCATAACAAAATAAATTGTGAAGTAGAAATTCCATTTTGTTGCACTAAGAAAGTATTTAATTGTCTTATAACAGTGGGATAGAAGTTGTCCTTGAACCTGATGGTATTTGCTTTCAGGCTTTTGTATCTTCTGCCCAATAGGAGGGAAGGAGAGAAAATGTCCATGATGGGTGGAGTCTTTGATTGTGTTGACTACTTTAAAGAGGCAGCAAGATGCTCCGACAGAACTATGGAGGGGAAGCTGGTACTGGTAATGCGCTGAGTTATGTCCACAACTGTTTGTAGTACTGTATCTTGTGTTGGGCAGGGCAGTTGTCATAGCAAGCTGTAATGCATACAAGTTGGATGCTTTCTATGATGTATTGATAAAAACAGATGAGAGTTAATGGGGATAAGCCTTCTGAAGAGGTAAAGGAACCGGCATACTTTTTGACCATGGCATCTATGAGCTTGGACCAAAACAGGCTATTGGTAATGTTCACTTCTACGAACCCTCTTGGCCTCAGCAACAGTGATAGAAACTGTGGATGTGCACCATCCTTGACAATGACCAGCTCTATAGTCTTGCTGACATTGAAGGAGAAGTTGTTGATATTATGCTATGTTATAGCTCTTCATTAAATTTTCTGTACACTGATTCAATGTTTTTTGAGATTCAGTGTACTGCAAATTAGTAGATGGGGTTAGAGCAGAGTTTGACCATGCAGTCATGAGTGTACAGAAATTAAAGTAGGGGCCTAGAATGCAGCTTTGTGGGGCATCAGTGTCAGAGATAATTGTGCTGAAGATGTCACTGCCTATCCTTACTGATTGTTGTCTGTTTGTCAGAAAGTCAAGGATCCAATTGCAGAAGGAGGTGTGGAGTCCCAGTTCAAGTAGTTTGTAGATGAATTTGCTTGGAGTTGTGGTATTGAAGACAGAGCTGTAGTCAATAAATACTCTGACAAGGAGATTTTACTGCCCAGATGCTCCAGACCTGTAACAGGTTGGATTTACCTAATGTGAAAGCTATAGTCCCGGAGTTCAGTAGAGAATGGATCATCCATCGTTTTGGTTTGGGAACGCTTGGATTTACCTCTTTGATATACAATCCTCTACATCCTTTCTTTTGATGGCATTTTCATCTGGTCTGGCTGCTGATCCTTTAAATATGGACATGTTGTTATGGTCCGGTCCGGAGCCCGCATTCTGGGTCATGATCCGGTCCGTGGACTCCGGACTCCGGGTCTTGAGGCCATCTCTCCTTTCACCCTTGAGCCCAATTAGTCACACTGTGGATCATTGTGGCTTGTTGGGGCTCAAGGAGACGCACCTGACGCCCATCGGCTGACGGTGTATATAGGGGGCTCTCGGACTGAGTGGAGTTGGGGGTTGCCCTGGTTTGGAGTTCCCCTTGTTAAAGATGAGTTATTTGATTAAGTCTGGCAGTCACCCTGGACCTAGTTCCCTTCCTATCCTTTGCCTCTGTTGGGCAAGCCTGGCTAGACTGCTGTTGCCCAGTGGGGGACTCTGCCCCTTTCCATCCCTCATTGCTGATGGGTTGTGCCCTGCAACCTACCTAGGTGTCCTGTGACATGCTCAGGCCCCCATGTTCCTGCCTGGGAGGTCTGGGCCCTGCCTAGGTGATATGCGGCTGGCCCAGTGAACTCCTAGACCCTGCCTGAACTCTGGGATCCTGCCTTACCTGAATTTGAAGACTCTCCTGGAACCCCAGAATCAACTTGAACATCACATCCCTCATACACACCATGGTCTTGTCTATTGTTTAGTTGTTCCTGTCCTGCCCCTAGTACTTCAGTGCCTGTGTCCTGCACTTGGGTCCAGCCTCCTGGCCCCTTATGACACATGTCTACCAACTCAAAGCAGTCACATTGAGCTTCTTCTCATTTCCTCTGACCATAGAGTATGACCTTTTCTACAGGATCCTCACCATTTTTATTTGTACACAGGGAAAAGGAGCACAGCCTGGTGGTCCAATTTAACAATATTTGGGTGAGGAATGGATTGGTAGGTTGTGTCACAATGGTCAAGGGTATTTGGGCCTGTGGTGAGGCAGGAGATGTGCTAGTAGTATTTTAGAAGCACACCCCTAAAGTTGGCCTGGTTGAAATTACTGGCTATGGTGAAGAATGCCTCAGGGTATCCCATTTCCTGGTTACTAATCATGGATGAAATGATCATGGACCTTATCCACAGTGAGGAGACAAGAACTTGAGTCCATAACGACTGTACAGTGAGCATTCCTCCAGTGTGAAGATGCACTTGTGGATTGCTGAGGACCCACAACCAACTTCTTCAGTCTTTGTGATTTGTAATCTTCAATTTATCTGGAACATTTGAGTTGGAAGTAGAAAGAAAGTGACAGGATAAAAATGTGCAGCATGGGAACAAACTCCCTTCAGTGTGGGATGACAGTAACTGCTTTAAGTATTGCACGCTGTGTTAATTTAGCTCATTAGTACTGATTGTGTTGGCCACTTTTATAGCCAGTGTGTAATGACTTGCTCATGCCTCAGCCTCTGGACTTGCACTCCTCTTCATTCCCTCTGTTGTTGTCAATGACCAGACTTATTTTGATTGCTGCAGTTTTACTAAATATGGTCACTGAGATCTCAGTCGGAATAGATCCAGCCACTGTACGGTTTCTGGCAATGCAAGTGTGGGTTACTCTGTTATAGTTCAGCTGCTCCTTACATTATCTACTACTTAGGTTACCTTATCCAACTTACAGCAAGCAAATCTGTTTAAATAGTCAGGAAAATGTAAGATACAAGTCTGCTTGCTTGGCAAATTGTCAGCATTGAAATACATAAGATTTCTTCAGAATGAATAAAAAAAAACATTTGCAAATGGACTAGCCTGTCAAAAACCACTGCAGACCAAACTTGAAGAAGACCGGAATGTAAAGCCTGAAATGGGAAAGAATGTCTTCTCATGAGGGAAGCATAAATAGGAAGCAGCAATGGGAGTAATCCAGGGAAACCCTGGCCATAACTGGACCAGAAGTGGTTGTTTCAAAATCAGAGAGTCAAAAACATCAAAGTTTGGAACAGGAACAGGCCATTTGGAAAGAAATGAGAAATGATTCACACACTGATCACAGGACACAAGGAACAGTGGGGCGGAAACAAAATATTGAAGGAAGAAGGGAAGGAGGCTGAGAATGAATAAAGAGAGAAAGAATGGAGAGGCAAAATGAGAAAGACATGAGAAAAGGCAAAAGACGGATGTAAAAAGAGGAGGAGAAAGAAGAGTGGAAAAAGAAATATAAAGGAAGGTGATACTGTAGCATAGTGGTTAGCACAACACTCTTACTGTACCAGCAAGCTAGGTTCAGTTCTACAGCTGTCTGTAAAGATTTTGTACATTCGCTCTCTGGCCATGTAGCTTTCCTCCCAATGCTACAGCTTCCTTCCACAATCCAAATGTTGGTAGGTTAATTGGTCACGAGGGTGTAATTGGGCTGGAAGGGCCTGCGACCCTGCTGCATTTCCAAACAAATAAATAGATGGAGAATGAGTGAGCATGGCAGAAAAAGAGTGTGACCCAGAACTTCAAGCATTTTATGTGGAACTGCAGGTCTCCAATGACTTTGGTCTTAACGTCAGGTCTCCTCACCTGCCCCGAGCGCATTTATCTGAACCCAGGCTTTCTGTGTATAATGGAGACAGAGAAATTGTAGATGGTGGAAGCTGAAGCAACAAAAAAGCACTGGAGAGCGCAGCAAGTTAGGCAGCATTATTGGGAAGAAAGAAATCATCAACATCTTGAAATGCCTGACCCCCTGAGCTTCTGCAGCTGGAGGCTCGAACTGCAAGTTGACCAACTAGCGACCCTGGTGTCAGGCTTGTACACCTGGTTGGTCGCCCACAACCTGAAGGATGGGTAACTGGAAATGTTCCTCGTCATGCTGACTGGTGTGCGAGGTGGACTGGGAGGAACAGGAGCCCGATAATGAAACTTTAGAGTGAGCTGGTTGGATCCAGGGATTAGGATGTCTCTTAGCATAGAGTTGCGCTGGGGACCTGACCAGATTCAGGGATGTCATTTTAGAGCAAAAGTAGCTTGTTTAGCGTGCTGAAGTCAGCAAGGGCCAGACGGGCCAAAGGACATGTTTCTGAGCCAAATTATTTTGACTTTATGAAACAGTGGTAGTCAGGATACCTAGTGGTCAACACTTCACAACTCAATGAGGTTTCTGCTAGTCACTGGTAGCACAACTTCTTTAGAAGTTTTCACTAGGAGTAATTGTGGTGCAAAGTTTCAGGACTGATATTTATAAAGCACTTCATAATGTCAACATATTTCAAATAGTTTACACACAAAGGAGGCTTTTGGCAGGAACTGGCTGTTATGCAAATTCCCCAGCTGAGCTGCTGGAAGTACACAGGTGAGTCCAACTGTGTCTCTCGATCAATTGTACTACCTCAACCAGCACAGTGGCCCGCTCTTCCAGCTCAGCAATCCAGTCAAATGAATCCCAGGATTAGTAATGCTTCCACGGACAACATCTCCAACACAGATTCCTGACATTCTTTACTGAAAAGAATAAAGATTTGTTTCAGATCTGTGACACATCGCCTTACAACTGTGTCAGTTTGTTAGTGTTCAAGTTGTAAAGAAGTCTACTCGGAAATGTTATTTTAGAGTATTCATTTTATGTCTTAGCCTGAGTTATACCTTGCAAGAGGGACATCTGGAGAATGTCGGAGGCAGGTCACGAACTCACATTTTCTTTACAATGCTGTGATTTGTGAAGTCCAACCGCCAGCTGGTATATCTGTTTAATGAGAATGTGCTTTTCCTGAACTAGTAAGGGCAACTTTCATTACAAGACACAGTCTACGACCTTAAAAAAAAACTTGCTCGGAAAATCTTTGAACTTTTCCCCTCTCACCTTATGCTCTATATTGTAATTGACATTTCCACCCTGGGGAAGGGACTCTGACTACCTCCCCTATCTATGCTGCTCAAAATTTTGTAAACATCTATTAGGCCTTTCTCATCCTCCAGCGCTCCAGAATAAATAATCCATCATTGACTAACCTCTCAGTGTAGATAATTCCCTCTAATCTAGGCAACATTCTATTGAAACTCTTTTGCACCCACGACAGAGCCTCAACATCATTCCTGTAATGCAGCAATCAGACCGTACACAATATTCCAAATATGGCCTTACCAAAATTTTATACAGCTGCAACATGATTTCACAACATTTATACTTAACGTCCTGACTGAAGAAGGCAAAAATGCAGTGCAGCTTCTTAATCAGTACATCCACTTGTGTTTTCATTTGCAGCCCTAGGTCCCTCTGTATGTCAGTGTTCATAGAGGTCCTGCTGTTTATTATGTACTAACCCCATTCATTTAAGCTCCCAAAGTCCGGCACCTCATATTTGTTCAGATTAAACCACATCTGTTATTTCTCTGCCTGTATTTCCAACTGATTTAGATTCCTCATTATCCACAAGTTCTCCATTTTTCACATCATCTGCAAATGGCGGAGCAGACTCGATAGGCCAAATGACCTAACTCCACTCCTATGTCTTATGGTCTTATAATGCAGAGGGAACCATCCAGTTGATAAGACCTAGCAACTGGAGAGCGACAATACAAAGGAATGTAAACACTGTGAAATATGGGGCTTTAGGAAATGCCCGGCAGGACAGGCTTTGATAAAAGGAAGTGAAAAGCTGAGCCAAAATCATGGAGGGACATGTTGCAATGGAAATGAGGGAGTTCCCAGCCAGTTGAAAAGGTGCCTTTCCTCAAGCTTATATTTTAACCTGTTTCAACAGAGCAACAGTCTACATTCAGATAGGTCAGAGTCAGAGTGGGATGTGGAGATAAAGTGGCAGGAAACAGGAAGTTCAGTTTCCTGTTGACTGAATCCAGATGCTCCATATAGCATCCACCCAAACTGCTTATCCCTACGGCAACCCTGGCCACAACCTGTAGAGATACTCCTTTTGTTCTATTCAACCCTTCCACACTTTCTCTGCAATTTAAGACATTCCCAGTACTCATGAAGGACTCTGACTTGAAACACTACCATTGTTCCTCATTCTGCGGCAACTACATAACTTGCTGAGTGTTTCCGGTGTATCTTATTCTAATTTCAAATTTTATTTATCAACAGATTCTGCTTTGCAAAGAAAATAAATAATTGAATGCTAAATGGGAAAACCCAGACTTTCATCTGAGCCCAGATTGCATCTTGTCATGTCACGTTTGCACAATCACTCTGGGAGCATAATGTGGAGTAGATCTATCCTCTTGTGGGATGACAGAGAACTTTGCCTCTCTTTGAGGGTTGTTGCTCTTTGTAACTCTCTTTTTAAAGGGCAGTGGAAGCCGACTCATTGAATATTTGTAAGAACAAATTAGATAGATTCTTGAAAAGAAAAGGAATGAAAAATTGACACAGGTAATCTGTAACATTCCTCATTCCTCTTATAGGGATTGGCGGTGGAAAAGGTGAGCAACTTCAGTTTCCGATGTCAACATCTTTGAGGATTCATCCCTAGTGTTGACGCAATCATGAAGAGTATGCACCAGCAGCTCTACTTCATTAGCAGCTTGAGGAGATTTGCTGTATCACCAAGGACTTTTAACAAACTTAAATAGATGTACAGTGACAGACTGCATAACAGCCTGGTGTGGAGGCTGCAATGCAGAGGATCGAAAGAGGCTGCAGAGGGTGGAAGATTCAGTCAGCTCCACCACTGGCGCAACCTTCACCACCGTCAAAGATGTCTTCAAGGGGCAGTGTCTCAAACAGGTGGGATCCATCACAAAGGATCTTCTCTAAGTGGGACATTCCCTCTTCTCTTTACTAACATCAGGCATGAGATGCAGGAGCCTGAAGACCATATTAAATGATTCAGAAATAACTCCTTCTCCTCTGCCGTCAGATTTCTTAAGAACCCATGACCTATAAACATTACCACACTATTCCTTGCCTTTGAATTGTTTATTTATTATCTTATTTCTAGAACTATTATATGCTTGCATTGAACTGCTGTAGCAAAACAACAAATTTCACATTATATAAGTCAATGTTAATAAATGATTCTGATTCAGGGACATGAGAATTTGGAGTTGAGGTTACAAGCGGATCATCCATGATGCTAACAAATGATAGCAGACTCAGGTGGCAGAATGGCCTCTTCCTGCTCCTACATCAAACTTCTGCATTAATAATATTTTTAAGTGAAGAATCTGCTTTTAGAGGGAAAAGTCACAGTAGTTTTGAGATTCTATTCACCAACACTCAAAACGTTCAAGTTGTTTCTCTTTACCTTTCTTGAAGGATCAAACACTGACCACTGTTGGACAAGTAGTGCATTAGATTTTTTGAAATTAAAGTTAATGCAGCAGAAACTTAATGAAGAAATCAATATAATATATCATGACAACACTGAGCTGATTATTCAAGAATCAAAGTTGTAAGTAATGTGAAGTGATACAAATCTGGATCCTGTGCACGTTCAATTAATTTATACATCTCTCGGTGCTGGACACTCCAGAGGTTCATGCAGCAGTGAGCAGGAAGGAGGTGAATAATCAGTGAAATTTCTAAATATAGTCCGAATCACATGATGGATTGGGTTGGCTTCACTACCATTCCTGATTCTTATGTCTTATCCCAATGTTTATCCTAATGATATTACATAGGCTTAGGGTTCAATGCTGGCCATCTTTTAAGCATCATCCATTCAACTTTAGGTCCATTGCTACCGCTGCACAAACTTTGTTTTCCAATGCAACACCTCAAAATGCTGCAGGAACTTGACAGGACTGGAGAGGAAGGGGGAAGATGACAGAATAAAAAGGTGGGGGGAGGAGAAGGAGGATGGCTAGAAGGTGGTAGGTGAAGCCAGGTGGGTAGGAAAAGTAAAGGGTTGGAGAGGAGGGAATCATCTAGGGGAGGAGATGGCCCAGAGGGAAGCTATAGGCAGGTGAGAAGAGGTAAAAAACCAGAGTGGGAAAGAAGAAGAGGGGAGGAGGAGGTTTTTTTTTACTGGAAGGAGAAATCGATATTCATACCATCAGGCTGGAGACTACCCAGATGGAATATAAGATAAAGCACTCCACTCTGGGAGTGGCCTCATCTTGTCACAAGAGGAAGCCGTGGACCATGTCAGAGTGGTAATGGGAATTGGAACTTAAATACTTTGCCACCAGGAAGTTCTGATTTTGGCCGATGGAGCGGAGGTACTTGACAAAGTGGCCATCCTATTTACGATGGACCCCACCAGTGTAGAGGAGGCACTGGTGAAGTGTTGCCTCACCTGGAAGGACTATTTAGGGCCTGAATGGTGATGAATGGGCAAGTGCACTACTTCGGCCACTTGCAGGGCTAAGTGCTGGGAGGGAGATGAGTGGGAAGGGACTAATGGACAAGGGAATGGCAAGTGGGGGGGGGAGTGGAGGTGGGGAAGATGTGGATTTATTCTCCAAATCCCTGCTCACAAACTCTCTTCTCAACTTTAGATTTAACTGTTTGATGATGATTAGTTGCCCGTTTGAAAAGAAAAGCAATTCTTGAGCATGTGGTTGAGCCCACTGGCAGAAAGGCAATTCTGGATTGAGTGTTATGTAATGAACCCAGATTTGATTAGGAAGCTGAAGGTAAAGGAACAGTGATCATGATATGATAGAATTCACTCTGCAGTTTAAGAGGGAGAAGAGAAAGTCAGATATATAAGTATTGTAGTGGAGTAAAGAGAAATAAAGAGGCAGGAGAGAGGTGCTGGTCAAAGTTGATAGGAAAGGGACACTAGCAGGAATGATGCTAGAACAACGATGGCTTGAGTTTCTGGTGACAATTTGAAAAGTGCACAATAGATACATCCCAAAGATGATGAAGTATTCTAAAGAGAGCATGAGGCAACTGTGTCTGTCAAGGGAAGTCAAAGACAGCATGAAACTGAAAGAGATGGAATACAATATGGCAAAGGATTGGGAAGCTTTTAAAAACCAGCAGAAGGCAACAAAGAAAACCATAAGTAGAGAAAAGATAAAATATGAAGGAAAGCTAGCCATTAATATACCAAAAGATTTTCCAGATATATAAAGAGGAAAAGAGAGATGAGAGTGGATATCAGCTGCTGAAAAATGACCCTGGAGAGGTAGTGATGGGGTGGGGGGGGGGCAAAGAAATGGCAAATGTAAGTATTTTGAGTCAGGCTTTGCTGTGGAAGACACTAGCTGTATGCCAGAAATTTAGGAGCATCGGGGCAGAGATGTGTGGTTGCTATTACTAAAGAGAGGTCAAGATAGGTCATTTTGCCTGACTTTAGTGGTTGCGAAGATGTTGGTGTCCGTTATTGAGAATAAGATGTTGGTGTCTGTTATTGAGAATAAGGTTTTGGGGTACCTGGAGGCAAATGATAAAGTAGGCCAGTCTACATAGCTTCCTTAGGGGGAAATCTTGCCTGACAAATCTGTTGGAATCCTTTGGGGAAATAGCAGGCAGATAGACAAATGGAGGTTAGTGATTGTTGTTTACTTGGATTTTCAGAAGGCCTTTGACAAGCTGTCGCACATGAGGCTACTTAACAAGATAAGAGCCCATGGTATTACAGGAAGGCTAATAGCGTGGATGGAAGACTGGCTGATTGGCGGGGGGCAAAGAGTCAGAATAAGAGGAGACTATTCTTATTGGCTGCCAGTGACACATGGT
Source organism: Hypanus sabinus (assembly GCF_030144855.1). Classification (NCBI taxonomy): domain Eukaryota; kingdom Metazoa; phylum Chordata; class Chondrichthyes; order Myliobatiformes; family Dasyatidae; genus Hypanus; species Hypanus sabinus. Next base: position 31,227,092 of record NC_082726.1, on the reverse strand, counting down.
GTTCCACATGGGTCTCCATTGGGGTGGCTTTTTTTCATGTTGCACGTTAATGATTTGGATGATGAAATTGGTAGTTTTGTCACCAAGTTTACAGATGATTCAGAGATGGGTGGAGGTACAGGTGATGTTGAGGAAGCAGGGACTCTGCAGAGGTACTTGGACAGATTGGGAGAATAGGCAAAGAAGATGCAGATGGAATATAGTGTAGGGATGTGTATGGTCATGCACTCAAGCATAGAACATTTTCTAAAGGGGGAGAAAATTGAAAATTCAGAGGTGCAAAGGAACTTGGGAGTCCTTGTGCAGGATTCCCTAAAGGTTAACTTGCAGACTGAGTCAGTGGTGAGGAAGGCAAATACAGTGTTAGCATTCATTTCTAGTGGATTCAAATATGAGCAATATAAGAGCCAACTCAGTTCAAATCTCTCAGTTTAAATCTGTATTCTCTAGCTTTAGACTTCCTGGGGGAAAAGGACTCCATCATTCCAGTGAAAGCAGTCACATCCTATCTAGTATCTCTTTAGAACTCAAGCCCTCCAATCCAAGCAACATTTCTGTGAATCGTTTTTGGACCCATTCCAGTTTCACAACACCAATACTGTAGTGACCAGAACCCACACAATACTCCAAGTGTAGCCTAACCAGCAATTCGTAGCATTATAACACAGGGATTCCCAACCTGGGGTCCATAGTAAGGGTCCATGGCATAAAAGGTTTGGGAATCCCAGTTGTAAGATGATATCTCAACCCCTATACTCTAAGGTTAGGCTGATGAAAGCAAACATTACATATGCCATTCTCATTGTGCTGTCACTATCAGGGCACTATGTACTTGTACATCAAGGTATAACTGTTAAATAACACTTCCCAAGGTCTTGCCATTCAGTGTACATGTCCTGTCTTGGTTCAACTTTCCAAAATGCTACGCCTTACACTTGTCACAGTTAAATTTCATTGTCATTTCCTTGCCCACTATCCCAGTTAATATTGATCCCATTCTAAACATAGACAACTTTATTCACTGGTGGTGTACGCTGCTGACAGAAGAAGGCCCCTGTACTTGAGTGACCCTCTGTCTCTCTCTCTTTGTAATGGTGAGTAAGAACCTGTCTGTCCTCAAGTTGGGGGACTCAGAGAAGTGACATAGAAGGTTGAAACATTGAAACAGCAAGCTGCTTGTCTCCCACTTCTAGTTATTGCAGAAGTGATCTTGTCACTCCCTCACTGGTGAGAGAGAGCGTCTGGCTGAGATACCGTGGGTTGGGTTATAGACTGTAGTTTTTTGATGGACTCTGGATCGAGGTCTCTTTGCATGGTGGAGGGAGGGACATTGGTGCCTTTGCTGTTGCCGGTGGGGAATGGTTGATGCTTCTGCTGCTGCCTGTGCATGGGAGGGCTTTGGGTTCTGATGTTTCTGTCATTCATTCTTTGGGATTTTTAAGTTTTATGGATGTCTGTGAAGAGTAAGAATTTCAGGTTGTATACTGTATATATTCTCTGATACTAAATGGAACCATTTGAACTGTGTGTCCGCTGTATCATAAATTTGATGTCATTTGTAAACGTTATCATATCACCAACATTCTCTTGGGATCTCCTCACCACACTACTGGTTCCAGGTCTTCAATATGAAAAGCAGCCCTCGATATTAGAGGCCTTGCTAAAGTCAACGTAGACATCGTCCACTGACTTTCCCTTCTCAATCCTTTTATCACCACTTCTGATTCAATCAAAATTCTGAGATGTGAACTACATGAAAACAGTTATGCTTACTACACTTCCAAATGCAAATTCCTGCCTGAGAAGCAAATTGGGTCTGCTCTAATTTGCCTGTGGCACGTGGCCAAGTTGTTAAGGCGAGGGACTAGCGATCTGAAGGTCGTGAGTTCAAGCCCCAGCCGAGGCAGCGTGTTGTGTCCTTGAGCAAGGCACTTAACCACACATTGCTCCAGTCCAGCCAGCTGAAAATGGGTACCAGCAAAATGCTGGGGGTTAACCTCACAATAGACTTGTCTGGGAGGTGGCGGAGGGAGTCTCAGTCGCTTCACACCATGGGAACTGGCATAAGCACCAGCCTGATGAGCCTATAAGGCTTGGGACAGACTTTAACTAACTTTTAACTAACTTGCCTATTGTCATGACAGGTCCACAGCAGATGCCACTTCATTGCTTCTTCATTCAACCATTGAACAACTGAACATCAGGATGCTCCTTATTGACTACAGTTCAGTATTTAATATTATCATCCCTTCAAAACAATTCAATAAGCTTCAAGACCTTGACCTCAATACCTCCTTAATCAATTGGATCTTCAATGTCATTTTTTACAGACAGACCCCAGTCTGTTTGGCTTAGCAAAAAACACCTCCTCCACAATCTCCATCAGCGCAGGTGTACATTAAGGCTCTGGGCTTAGCCTCCTGCTCTACTCACTTCATACTTATGGCAATGAGGCTAAGCACAGCTCCAATGCCATATTCAAGTTTGCTGACAACACCACTGTCGTTGGCTGAATCAAAGGTGGTGAGGAATCAGCATATAGAAAGGAGATTGACAATCAGGCTGAGTGGTGGTACAAGAGCAACCTCTCTCTCTCTCAATGTCAGCAAGACCAAGGAGCTGATATTGATTAAAGGAGGAAGAAAATGGAGGACCATGAGCCATCCTCATTGGGGGATCATAGGTGGAGAGGATCAGCAATTCTAGATTCCTCAGGGTTATAATTTCAGAGGATCTGTCCTGATCCCAACATGTAAGTGGAATTACAAAGAAAGCACAGCAGTGCCTCAGCTTCATTAGATGTTTGCAAAGATTGAGAATGACATCTAAAGCCTTGACAACTTCTATTGATATGCAGTGGAGAGTATATTGCTGATATAGAAACACCATTGCCCTTGAATGGAAAATCGTACAAGAAGTAGTGGATACAGCCCAGTCCATCATAGGTAAAGCCCTCCCCACCATTAAGCACATCTACACGGAGTACACTTTCAGGAAAGCAGTATCCATCATCAAGGACCGTCACCACCCAGGCCATTCTCTCTTCTTGCTGCTGCCATCACAAGGAAGATACAGGAGCCTCAGGACTCAGACTATTAGGTTCAGAAACTATTATTATCCCTCAACCATCAGGCTCTTGAACTAGAGGGGTTAACTTCACTGAACTATTCCCACAACCCATTCACTCAATTTCAAGGACTTTTCATCTTATGTTTTCAATGTTTTTTGTGTAGTTTTTTTTTGTTTTTTATTTGCAGATATTTGTTGTATTTTGTACATTGGTTGTTTGTCCATCTTTCATTGATTCTCTGTGAATGTCCAGAAGAAAACAAATCTCAGAGTTACATATGGTGACATATACAGTTTGTAGTTTGGCACTAAATTTACTTTGAACTTGAAGTTTTGAACTTTGAAATAAATTCTGTCATTCAGAATCCTTTCCAGTAACTTTCCCACTGCTGACATAAGGCTCATTAGCTTGCAGTTCCCTGACTTAACTTTGCAGTCCTTATACAAGAATGACTGCCAGGGTCCCAGCAAACTCCTCCCTTACTCCCACAGCAATATATTTGGTCCCATATATTTGGTCATGTCTTTGGGATTTATCTACCTTTGTGTGCTTTAAAACCCCTAATATCTCCTTATAATTCTGATATGCTTCAGGCTGTCACTGTTTTCTTCCATGAACTCACTAGCTTGTGTGTCCTTCTCTATGGTCAACACTGATAAGAAATACTTAAGATCTCACCCATCACTTATACCTCCACATACTACCATACTAATACTTAAGGGAATCTTTTCTCTCACTGGTTACTCTTTTGATCTTAATTTGCTCATGATTGTCAATTTTCCTTAACTTTATCTGCCAAGGATACCTCATATCTCCTTTATTCCATCCTAAATTCCTCCTACATCTCTTGTATTCCCACATCTCTTGTACTGCTTAAGGGAATCACTTGATCGTAGATTCCTAAAAGACATAATATCTTACCAGCCGTAATATCCCTCATCAGCCAGCGTTCCCTAATCTTGCCAATCTTGGCTTTCACTCTAACAGGAACATACTGGTCCTGAATTCCATGTATCTCACTTTAAAAGCTTTTCACTTGCCTGGCACCCCTTTACCTGTCAGCAGCTTCTCCCAAACAACCTTTACAAGTTCCTGTCTAATCCCATCAAAATGAGCCTTGCCTCAGGGTAAAATTTGAAGGCCAGACTTATTGCTTCCATGACTTTTTGAAACTAATAGAGTTATGGTTGTGGGTCCCAAAATTCTCCCCCACCTGAGTTGCCCAGCCTAATTTCCTAAGAGGAGATTGAGTGCAGACCCCTCTCTAGTAGGGCCATCTACATATCACTTCAGAACACTTTCCAGTACACACTTAACAAATTCTGTCCTATTTAATCTTTTAGCACATTGGCAGTCCAAGTTAGTATTAGCGAAGTTAAAAATCACCCAATATTATAATCTTATTATTCATACAACTATATATTTGCTCCTCTAGTTCCTGCGGACTACTCGGGGGCCTGTAGTATCAACCCATAAAATGATTACCCTTTTTATATTTCAAAGTTCTAATCGTATGACCCCAAAGACTGAGATGCATGGTAACTAATCCAAGGAATTATAGTGTATGTGTTTAACATTGATTTGGTAGTTTAGATTCAGAATTGACTTGCCCATAGAAAGGTGTTAATCTGGCTGGAGGACTGTGAGCATCAGTGTTTCGCAAGGGTTGGTGAGAGGGTCTCTTGTTTTGTGATATATAAAATGTCATTGGGTGGGTTAGTAAGTTTGCAGACAAGACAAAGATTGGTGAAGTTGTGGACAGTCAAAAGATACAGCAGAATATAGATTATTTACAGGTACACACAAAGATATGGCAGATCAAGTTTAATCACAGCAAATGTAAGCTGTTTCGCTTTGGGAGATGAAATATAAGGGGAAGGTAGGAGATCTAAGGGTGTTGAACTACAGAGGGAATGTGGAGTCAGGTTCATAGTTTCCTGAAAGTGACCACATCAGGTATAATGGCATGAATCCTTTATTGGTATTGCAGCTGCATAAAGATTTTGTTGGACCACGTTTGAGGTATTGCATATAGCTCTGATTGTTCCATTATAGGAAGGATGCGGAGTCCTTCATGAAGGTATGGAAGAGATTTACCAGAATGTTGCCCAAATTAAACTGTACGAACTATAAGGAGAGATTGACAATCTTGGGTTATTCTCTCTGGAGTGATGGAGTCTGAGGGGAGACATGATGAAGTTTACAAAATTATAGAGGTAGACCGCCAAAAGCCTTTTCCCAGGATTGAAATGTCAAAGGTGAGAAGTGTTGGCAGGTGAGTTTAAAGGAGATGCGTGGGGTAGAAAATGGTAGATCCCTGGAACAGTTTGGCTGTGGTTGAGGTGGAAAGTGGAAAATAATATGATAGTTGCATTTAAGAAGTAGATATTTCACTCTCCCTGCATCCATGACTGTGCGGCTTGGCACAGCTCAAATGGCATCTATAAATTCTCAGATGACACAACTGTTGTTGACAGAATCTCAGAAGGTGTTGAAGCGTACAGAAGTGAGATAGATCTGCTGATTGAATGGTATCACAACAACAACATTACATTCAATGGCAGCAAGGCCAAGGAATTGATTGTGGAATTCAGGAAGGGCAATTCAAGGAAACACACCAGTCCTTATCAAGGGATCAGCAGTGGAAAGGGTGAGCAGTTTCAAGTTCCTGGCTGTCAACATCTCTGAAGATCTATTTTGGGCCCAAAATATTGATGCTATTATGAAGAGAGTGAGTCAGTGGCTATGCTTCATAAGAAGTTGGACGAGATTTGGTATGTCACCAAAGACTTGAGCAAATTTCTACAAATGTACCGTGGAGAGCTTTCTGACTGGTTGCATCACTGTCTGGTCTGGAGGGGCCACTGCACAGAATTGGAAACAGGGTTGTAAGCTCAGCCAGCTCCATCATGGGCACAAGCCTCCCCACCAATCAAGAACATCTTTGAAAAAGGCAATGTCGATCATTACGGGTCCCACTACCCAAGGCATGCCCTCTTCTAATAATTACCATCAGGAGCCTGGAAATATATACTCAACATTTTAGGAGCAGTTTCTACCCCTCCGCCATCTGCTTCTGAACCCGTGAACACTACCTCACTACTTTTATGTTGTTTTTTGCACTCTTTCTAAATTTATTAAGTCATAATTTACAGTATGTTTTATATATTGCACTGTACTGCTGGGGCAAAGCAACAACTATCACTGATGTCAGTGAGAATAAACCTGATTCTGATTCCAAACTCATAAAAATACAGGGAATGGAGAGACGTGGGTCACGTGCTGGCAGGCGTTTGTTCAATTCAGCATTGCGTTCTGTACCGACACTGTGGACCGAAGGATCTGCTCCTGCCCTGCTCTGCACTTATCTTCTGTTTTACATACCTCACTGGCAATTCCCTTCCCTCCCCAGCAAAACCCCCAACCTCCAGTCCCTTCAGCACACCTGAGATATACTCTCTAAGTAATCCATGATACTTTCCATACAGTAAGCAGCTGGTCTTACCTGTTTCTCAAGCATGTATCTGTAATAACCGTAGTATTATTCACTTGAACCCTCCCTATGTGAATAACTGTCACATTCTTAATGCTACTTGGATAAAGAAGATTCTTCTGAATTACCTATGAGAAGTAGAAACATAGAACATAGAAATTTAGATTCCAGTAGGTACAATTAATGTCAGAAAAATGTATACAATATAAATCCTGAAATGCTTTTTCTTCGCAACCATCCATGAAAACAGAGGAGTTTATTTTCAAGGAATGAATGACAGTTAAATGATAGAACCCCAAAGCCCCCCAACTCCCCTCACTCACGCACAAGCAGCAGCAACGCAAGACCCCTCCCCCACCGAGCACTCAAGCGTGCAGCAAAGCGTCAATAAAGACACAGACTTGCAGTACCCCCCAAGACTACTCATTCACCTGGTATTCGACATTCCACAGGCTCTTTCTCTCTCCCTAATAAGGGAAAAAGGAGGAGTCCCCGTTTCACAGCGAGAGGGGAGACACAACAAAACAACTCGGTGATTTATGGGCCTCCTACTTCCGATCTTTGTTCTCCCATGACACACCAGTTGGTGGCAGCAACACCAGCCTTGAATCAGCCGACCATGTAACCTACTCTAGAAGCTGCCTAGAATTTCCCCACCACTTAGCCCTCTATTTTTCTAAGCTCCATGTTCCTATCCAAGAGTCTCTTAAAAGACCCTCTTGTAATTGCCTCTACCATTGCCGCTGGCACTGCATTCCACACACCCACCGCTCTCCATGTAAAAAACTTACCTCTGACATCTCCCTTTTACCTGCTTCCAAGCCTCTTAAAACTAGTTGCCGTCATGTTTGCCATTTCAGCCTGGGAAAAAACCTCTGACTATCCATACAGTCAATGCCTCTCATCATCTTATACACCTCTATCAGGTCACCTCTCATCCTCCGTCACTCCAAGGAGAAAAAGCCAAGTTCACTCAACCTATTCTCATAAGATATGCTTTCCAGTCTAGGCAACATCCTCATAAATCTCTTCTGCACTCTCTCTATAGTATCCACAAGCTTCCTGTAGTGAGGTGACCAGAACTGAGCACAGTACGCCAAGTGGGGTCTAACTCAGGTCTTATAATTCTTGCCTACTATCTCTAATTATTACTCTACATTTATACTCTTCCCTATAAGTTGAAGCTCTACGAGGGGTGATTGATAAGTTCGTGGCCTGCAGTAGAAGGAATCAATTTTAGAAAACCTAACACATTTATGTTTCAACATAGTCCTTTCCTACATGTACACGCTTAGTCCAGTGGTCATGGAGCATATGGATCCTTTCTTTGGAGAAGTGGTCCACAGCAGGGGTGATTGATAAGTTTGTGGCCTAAGGTAGAAGGGGGTGAGTTATTAACTTCAAACTTTCTGCATTATCACTCAAAGAGTTGAACTGCACGTGCATGTAACAAGAGTGTCTTGGACCTCCAGGTGATCCACAGCAGGAGTGATTGATAAGTTCATGGCCTAAGGTGGAAGGAGATGGGTTATACAGCTCTTGTTACATGCACATGCAGTTCAACTCTTTGTGAAATTTCAGAAAGTTTTGTTAATATCTCCTACCTTAGGACACAAACATCAATCATCCCTGCTGTGGACCACTTCTGGAGGTCCAAGATGGGGACTTCTACAGAGAAGGGAGTCAAATGCTCCTCAACCACTGGACTAAGTGTATGAATGTAGGAAAAATAAATGTGCCAGGTTTTCTAAAATTGACTCATTTTACCTTAGGCCATGAACTTATCAATCACCTTTTGTATATCCACTCCATCTAAACCATGCATGACTCTACTTGATTACCCTTTAACTTTCTTTATCCCAAGAGAAAACAGATTTGGTCTGTTTGCCATGTCCTAATATTTGCATGCTTGCATTTCTGGGCTTGTGCATTGAAATCTGTAGCCTTTCCATTGCCTCTATATCCTTGTTATAACAAGCTGACCAGCACAGTACATTGTTCTCCAAGTGTGGACTAACCAAAACTTGTTACACTTCTCAAAGTTCAAAGTAAATGTGTTATCAAATTTATATCACAATATACAAACGTGAGAGTCATTTTCTTGCAATCACAGTAAATACAAGAAACACAATAAAATCCATGAAAGACCACACCTAATGGAACAGCAACCAATGTGCAAAAAAAATTGCAAATAGAAACTAAATAATAACAACAATAAGTAATAAATATTGAGAACATGAGATGAAAAGTCTTTGAAAATGAATCTTTCCAGTTGATTCATTTGTACTGTGACATCCCCTTGTTCCCCAATAGCAACTCAGCACCCACCACTCAAGTCACAAACTACCTCTTTTCTCTTCCTACCAAAATCTTCATAGTCATAATTATATGTGTTGAATGTTTTATCCCAATTATTTCCCTTTCTATGGGTTACAACCATCATCCTGTCATTTGTTGCAAATTTTTCCAGTTTGGGATTATTTGCAAATTTGTTTTTGATGCCAGAGTCTAAATTATTAATATAAGTTTCTGTCTGAACGGTAACAGTCTTGGCTCTGATCCTTGTGTTTATCTTTGATTGCTGTTCTTTGCTTTCTACCTCAACCCAACTACCTTTTCCTCAACTGCACAACCTCTCACTTTGTTCCTCAATGTCACACAATATACCTTATCTCAGGGATTTGAACAACTAGGTAACCTATATTTATGTCATGGCCCTTTGGTATTATCATGGTTATCCCAGCTTCTTACTTTATCGCCTCCCCCACCCACCTTCTTGTCTATACCTCTTCCCACCCTGTCTCCTGCAAAAACGCTAAGCCTTTTGTCAGTCCCTTCATCTCCGCTGCATCTGTTCTCAGGATACGGCTTTCCTTCCAGGACATCAAAGATGTCATCCTTCTTCAAAAAATGGGGCATCTATTCCTCCACCACTGATGCTGCCCTCTCCCTCATCTCCTCCATTCTCTAAACATCTGCACTCACCCCATCTTCCCGCTGCCTTAATGGTGATAGTGTTCCTTTTGTCCTTACCTACCACCCCATGAGCCTTCGCATTGAACACATCATTCTCCGCAACTTCTGCCATCTTTAAAGGGATCCTACCACTAAACGTATCTTTACCTCCTGTTCCTCCCCCTGCAGCAGGGATCGCTCCGTCCACAATTCCCTTGTCCATTCATCGCTCCCCACTAATCTCCTTCCCAGCACTTATCCCTGCAAGTGGCCAAAATGCTACATCTGCCCATTCATAGTCTCCCTCGTCCCTATTAAAGGCCCCAAATAGACCCTCCAGGTGAGGCAACACTTCATCTGTAAATCTGCTGGGATGATCTATTGTGTCTGGTGCTCTCGATGTGACCTCCTCTGCATTGGTGAGATCCATTGTAAATTGGGGGACAGCTTTGTTGAGCACCTCTGCTCTATCCTCCACAAGCAGAACTTCCCACTGACCAAACAGTTTAATTCCCATTCCCATTCTCATTCTGACATGTCCGCCCATAGACTCCTCTGAATTCCTCCACCCTTTTGTGTGTGTTGCTCTGGATTTCCTGCATCTGCACAATCTCTTGTGTCATGAAATTTGCTGTTTTGCAAATTTAGTACATTAAAAATTACTATACTACAAAAATTAAGAGTGCAAAAGCCAAATAAAGAGGTAGTTCATGAGTTCATGGACTGATCAGAAATCTGACAGTGGAGGGAAAGAAGCTGTTCTTACAACATTGAGTGTTGATCTTCAGGCTCCTGTACTTCCTCTCGTTTTACTGATGTGCCAATGGAATAAACCTGCAGTTCAAAGTTCAAAGCACATTTATTATCGAAGTATGTATGCAGTGTACTACCCTGAAATTGTTTTCGCCTCAGTCATGAAGCAAAAAAGAACCATGGAACCAACTCATTCAAAGAAAAACATCAAACATGCAAAAAAATCATACAAACAGCAACAAAAAAAGTTGGAAAACACAGAATATAGGACATAAAAGATGTATTTCTGTACAGTTCACCTCAGTGTTTATCTGCAGGCCACCCAATTCAAAAATCGCTCAATTGTAGCAATGAGAAATGAGCAATCAGAATTAGAATGAGGAATGCATCATAAAAACCGAATTAGAGTCCAAATCGACCATCTACGTTGATTAAGCCTTGCTCCATCCCCGTCCACTGACATCATCGAGGGAGGGAGAGATCACTCAAGTGCAAGGACAATCCCTTGGGAGTAGTGAGTGAGACACAGCCACTTCTCTGGCAGCAGCCAGTGAGAGGCTGGTAGGCAGCGCTAAACACTCATTCACCCTCCACACCCGCTTCAATGATTTCACTGTTCACCGCTTCACCGCTTTAGTCAGCAAGATTGGCAAGAGATGGAGTTGATCATGAGCCCACAACCCATCTTGTGGTTTCCTAGCCTCCTTGCCGTATGTTTTAATTGCAACCCCGTGGAAAATTCTTGGAGACAGCAAAACGCCAAATCGCCCAATCGGCCCGGAATCACACCGCCAAAATGTAGATTACAGTCTTTAATAGTAGTAGAACCATATCTGGAATAAAAAGAAGCTGTAAAAGAAGTGAAAGGAATTGCTTTGTGACCCATCTTGAGGAAACCGCCCTTGTCTGCATTGTTCGCGGGCGCCATCTTCTTCCTGATTTCAGATTCCTGATTCATTTTGGCAGTGCATCATCATCATCTTGATCTTTGTAAAATCACAGCCTTTCTTCAGGTCAGCCTCCTTCTTCCACATCCTCCCACACACAAACTTTGATCCCACCACTAGTGTCAGCTGACACAGGTAAATAAGATTGATGTAGGTGGGTACAAGGGCAGCATCGACATGGTGGGCCAAAGGGCCTGTTTTGGTGTTGCACAGGTTTATGACTCTCTGGATTCCACTGTGCTCACCCGGCCTCAGCCTCCTGTTGGCTCTCCATCTATTATTTCAACACCAGTTGTCACTTTCCTCAACCTATCAAATAGTTCCAAAATCTACATGTTTCAGCAGATGAACTCCAGCCAAACCAACCCTACCCTGTTTTACTTCTTAACAGATACTTCAGCTTATCAATCTCTCCAGATCTTCAGGGAAAATTCAGGGGATCAGCATTGAAAGAAAAATGTGAGGTAGTACTGTCCATTTTTGCAGGAAGACAGGTGGTACAGTCTCACTGCACCACAGTCCCAGATTCAACCCTAACCCATCTGTGTGGAGCTTGCACACACTCCCTGTATGTGGATTTCCCCTGGCTGTTCTGGTTTCTTCCCACACACCAAAGAGATGGGTTTGTAAAGAAAACTAAAAATTGTTCAGACGTAGAGAATCAGGGAAAGTTGATAAGAATGTGTCAAGAATAAAATGGGTTAGGGTAGGGCTATCACAAGTGGGTGTTGATGACCTCTGTAGACTCAGTAGGCTGAATGCTGTATCTCTCTACTCCTCTAATAGGAAGATAAAAGTTCAAAATAAATTTTATTACCAAAGTACATATACATCACCATATACAAGCTTGAGATTAATTTTCTTGTGGGCATACTCAGCAAAGCTAGAGAATAGTAACTGTAACAGGTTCAATGAAAGGTCAACTCGAGTGTAGAAGTAAACAAACCTTGCAAATGCAAATATAAATAGATAAAAATAAACAACAAGAACATGAGATAATGAGATAAAGAGTCCAAAAAATGAGATTATTGGTTGTGGGAATGTCTCAATGATGGGCAAGTGAATGTAGTTTTCCCCTTTTATTCAAGAGCCTGATTGTTGAGGGGTAGTAACTGTTCTTGAACCTGGTGGAGTGAGTCCTGAGGCAGTAAGAGAAGACCATGGTCTGGGTGGTGAAAATCTCTGATGAAAGATGTTGCTTTCCTATGACAGTACTAGTGCTGTGCTTTGCCACACAATCATGGGAGTAAAGCAAGAAGAGCTGGCGACTAAGCACACAGCCTTGCGGTGCACCTCTGCTGTTGGAGATCATGCAGATGTTGTTGCCAATCTGAATTGACTGTGGTCTACAGTGAGGAAATCCAGGATCCAATTGCACAAGGAGGTATTCAGGCCAAGGCCTCGGAGCTTATTGATTAGTTTTGAGCAATGGTGTTGAATGCCGAGCTGTAGTTGATTAATAGCATCCTTGCTGTCCAGGATTGAGTGAAGAGCATATGAGATGGCGTCTGCTGTGGATCTGTTGCTCCAGCAGGAAAACTGGAGAGGATCCAAGTTACCCCTGAGCTAGGAGCTGACATATTTCATCACCAGGCTCCCAAAACATTGCATCATTGTGGATGTAAGTGCAACCAGGCAATAGTCATCGAAGCAAGTTACCATGCTCTTCTTGGGCACTGGTATAATTTGGAAAGATTTAATCATCTACCCTGACCCTAACCTTATCTCCTTCCCCACACTGTTTTGTTACCTAGGCAGTACCCTTCCCTCGTCTCCTCTTCCCTACTGGTGAAACCTTGATCCCCTGACAAAACTGTGACAGATTTATGTACATTTGATTTCACTCTCCTTAGACCTGTGAGCAAGAAGCCAAGGTTATTGAAAGACATGCAGGAGTGACATAAAGCCCAAAGGATACCATTAATCATTTCTGCCCAGTTGAAAAAAAATAACAATATACATGTCACTCTCAGCTGGGTGCCCAATGAGACATCATAATTTACTCAGTGACCATCAGCTTGCTGCTGTCAGACTAACTCGTGTTCCAGTGGTACGGTAAAGGCCAAGGCCTTGAGGTCCAGGGCCAGACTGATTCTGGCAGTCATATCCCACATGATCCTATGCATACTGATTGGCTAAAGCTTATTTTTAGCAGAAGGTGCAACTCTTTTGTTAGCCTTATGGTAAATTTATATATCCTCCCATACAGTTTTGTGTCAGCATATGGTGTTAAAAGGTAGCAGGTTGTGGCCTCAAACTCAAGTGCATAATCCAGTCTGACACCAATTCAGGATATTCAGTGCATGATACAGTGGATTCTGCTTGAATGGAATACATTGGGACCAGCACATTTTGGCTCAATTAAGTGGCTGTCCCAATTAGCCAATTCCATGGAAATGGGTTAAAAAAAAGTATAAAAGAGACACTACCATTTAATTGAGTAACAAATGATGCACTTAAATGAAATACAGAACAAATTGTAATGCTAGCAATGCTTCTACAGTACGACAAAACAGTATATTAGTTCCTGATAGTTATCGATGAAGTTAATCATTCAATGGACACTACCGTATATGGGGTGGCACCTCTGGTAAAGGGGCTTGTCATGTCCATTCTAGGGCAGCTCATTCACCTTTGCTCTCTACCAGTCAGCTCTCACCTATAGCTTCAAGTAGATGTTTGCATGTGACAACAGCCATAACCTATTACACCACTTCAACAGGCAAACTAAGCCTGTTGAGGGTAGCTGTCAGGCCTATACCCCAGTAAAATAGATGCCTGTCCTAGCATATGAAGTCAGGGCCAGCGGGCTGGGCAGATGAGATCAATGGTGAAATCCAATGACCAAGAAGCGTAGCCTCAGATTAGAGGGATGCCCCTTTAAAACTGAGATGAGGAGGAATTTCTTTAGCCGGAGCATGGTGAATCTGTGGAATTCATTGCTGCAGACAGTTGTGTAGGCCATGTCATTGGCTATATTTAAAATGGAGTTTGATTATTAAGGGCCTCAAAGGTTAAGGAGAGAAAGCAGAAGGATAGGGTTGAGAAAGATAAGAAATCAACCATGATGGAGTGGCAGAGAGGACTTGATGGGCTGAATAGCCTAATTCTGTTCCTATGCCCTATGGTCTCATGGGTCCTCTGTAGACAAGTGACAGAGTCTGGATTTGTCCTACTCACACAGGGCATTTTCCATTGTGGCTTTGCCTCCTCCACTTATTCAACTCAAAAGCTTCGTCAGCTTCGTTTCAAGTTTCTACCTGGCTTTCATTTTCACATGGGCAATATGGTCTCTTCCTTGTCTTGACATATCTAAATCGAACTAAAATAGAAATTCACACTTCAATCATAATTATTATAACAATGTAAGGCTTGCTGTATTCAAAACCATAGGAATTTTGAATACAAGTGGTAAAAGAAAGTTAGGACATTTCTTCCCTCAAGTTTAGAGACAAAGTGAGATCAAAAGAAAGGGAATTCCAAAGGAGCATCTATGACACAAGTTGTTAGGGACATCACTGAGAATATTCCAGTCAAAGCTCTGGAATCAAAGTGATTTGGCAGTCAGAATCAACTGGTAAGGTGTAGGGTGGCGATAGGTGGGTCTATGGCAGGATTTCTTGACATGGGTTAGACTGGTTCATTCCTGGCCATTTAGTCCAAGTAGTCTATGTGGTCTTCTGTGTTCCTTCCCTCTTCATTCTGACCATTCTGGAAAACAAGGTGGGGAGCACCTTCACCAAAAGGACTGTAGCATTCAAACAAGTTGTGAAGCTACCACCTTCTGAAGAAAAGTTAAGGATGCACAATTAATGCTGGCTGGCCATCAAAGCCCAGACCCCAGAAACAATATTAAAACAATCTGTTTGTGTAAAAGTATTTTTCTTAAATTTGAACTTGGACTCTTTAGTGTCTGTTACATTTCTCGTCACCATGTGGTTTACATTTGGAATCTTATAAAAACCCTGGCGTCTGATCCTGTTATAAAATGTAATGATGAAGTTCACATTTGTTTCCATTTCTACATTAAAGCATGTGCGTGGGGAAAATTATCCATTCAGCAGTTTCACTAAAGCATTCCTCATTCTCACCCTCTGCCTCCAGGATCCTCTACATCTGCACGTCTGCCTGATTTCATCCCCAGCTCTCTTGCCCGATTTCCCACCATTGTTAGGTATTGCTCCAGTAAAACAAGACTGGCCCCTAGTGACTCAAGTGCAGATTTCAGTCAGACCTTTAACTTCAGCGATTGGAATTGGTTTATTATTGCCACATACACAAAGATATAGTGAAAAGTTTTTCTTATATACTGTCCACGCAAATTAAAATCATTACACAGTGTATTGAGGTAGAACAGAATAAAATAATAATAATGCAGATTAAAGTGTAAACGTGACAGAAAAATTACAGTGTAGGTAGAAAATAAGGTCCAAGAATGTAACCCAATGGACTGTGAGATCAAGAGTCCACCTTATCACACAAGGGATCCATTCCAGAATCTGAAAACTGTAGGATAGAAGGTGTCCTTGAGCCTGCTGGCAAGTGCTTTCATGCTTTTTTTGACTGGGCTATACACACTTCTGAAGAGTTAAAAATGGATGTTTAAATGGTGGATTTTAACTATTCTGATTGGGATAATCAGGATAGGTCACATTGAATAATTTCTGCAGCATGTTCAGGATTCAATGGTATGTCCCAGAATCAAGGTGCAGATCAAGTGAGATTTGCTAATGATGCATGAACACCATGAGCAACTAAAATAATTAAGGTCAACTTAATGTTTGCAAGTGGGAAAAACGAACTGTTCAGAACTGAGATTTGGTTGACCGATTTCAACACAGTTAAGCTAAAAATTATATTGTGTGACACTGTTTATTCTTTCTCAATGTTAAAATTCAGAAAAGACAACCACCACTTTTGGGATATTTTGCATCACTCTGAAAAGTCATGTAGCAAAATTCCCCATCTTTTGGACCACAGTACACGAAGTTAAATATCATTGAGGTACTACCATTGTTAGCAACTCCCAGATCGAATAGCATTTAGTGGATCTCCATCGAAGCTGTTTCAAGGACTCTTTGGTTTGATATTTAATATTCTGTGTTTTATCACTCATTTTTTTGCATAATTTGTTCTTTTGAGTGTTTGATGTTTTCTTTGAACAGATGCCATAGTGTTTCTTTGTTTCGTGGCTGTCTGTGGGAGACAAATCTCAGGGTTACATACTGCATACGTACTTTGATAATAAATGTACTTGGATTCTTCGAATTTTTGAATTTGGCGAGACATCAACCAAGTTATATCTCATTCTTACTCACTATTCATTAGCCCTCCTCGCTTGTTACCAAGCCTTCTTCCCTGCTCTTCCACATTAGGTTTGCCACTGGCACTGACCCAATTTTGAGCTGATTCCCCAGGCTCCCAGGGAACTGGTGCCCTGGACACCCGACCCATTACAAGATGCAGGCTCCACCAGACAAATACCCCCACCCCTTTACTCTCCTGACCAATGGCCTCAGACACCGTTTCAGCCTTGCTTAATATACCTTCCTTGACTTGCTCCACAGTGAACAAGAATGTGCAATGTGGATCCAGCAGGGAATGAGCTTGACTTGGCCAGTTATACTATGCTGCAGTTTAGAGGGTGGATCAGACCACCTGTGGTAAACTGTGAATGGGTGCAACGTCAGATCAGTGGGAAGTGTTCATAAAATAATTTGCTGTGTCATAGAACTACTTCCATCTCTGAGGGGAAAAGCTCCGGTTTCTGGAGGAGTGGCATCAAGGAGTCAAGAAACAATGCAGAACTAAGATCTCAAGTACATTCTGCAGAGAACTTATACAGTACCTTGGTCCCTAGAGAAACATAAGGTTTAGGAGTCTACATTTGCTTCAACAGGTACACAATGTCAGCAATACACAGGGCCATTGTGTGGCCTGCACATGTGGACTTTGTGAGGTAATGTTTTATTGTCCATGAGGCCCAAGACCAAAGGAAAATTGATGCCAGCCACTTTTCCACCAGTTCCATTTATGTGGCTGGCAATGAAAAACTGGCCAGTGTTAGATTAGACCATAAAACCTAAGATATAGGAGCAGAATTAGGTCATTTGACCCATCAACTCTGATCCGCCATTTCAACATGGCTGATCCATTTTGCCCCCAACAAAACACCTTCCCTGTATCCCTTCATGCCCTGACCAATCAAGAGTCTATCAACTTCTGCCTTAAATATACAAAAAGATTACAACCACCTGCTTGTAACGCAAGAAGGTCAGGAGTTTAAGTTTCAGGAAATCGGGCTGACCAACTGTTAGGAAGGCCAGACCTCCAGTGCAGGAAAGTTGGGGAGGGAGTAAGGGAAAGTATTCAAGGTTTGAGCTGTTTGCACGTTGCAAGTGCTTGATTTATTTTCACCTACAAGTGATGTCATTAGGCATTACTGTACACACGTGGACATGTCTGAGATTGAGTGTACATGAGAGACAAGGAACAGGGTTCATGGGTCATGTCACACACTCAAGTGTCCAACTGGGCTCAGCAATCTTATTTCAACCTATTCTCTTTGGTCTGTTGCACAAAAGTTTTGCAAACTTTGAGGAAAATCAGATAGTAAGGGAGGAGATAAAGAAATAAGCAAATGATATTAAGACTGACATGAAGTTATTTTATCAGAGACGAAGAGTGCAGAAGCTACAGACCCTGAAAATGAATATTGATGACATTGCGAAGAAAGCTAACCAATGATGAATATACCAATGTTAACGTTGCACCAGTATTTACAGTCAGAGGATATCCAATGTATCACATGAGCACAAATAACAAAATCGGAGCAGATTCCAGTCAAAAATAGGAAAAGGAAAATTTGACAATGAAGAACCAAATTGATTCAAAGGAGAAAATCACAGATGCTCAATCTATTCCCTTCCAACATTCCTTTTGATTCATAAAATGTTTCTTTTGATTTGAAACATTCTATTCTATCTCCTTTTTAGTTGCTATTCTGGAACGTACAGTAGCTCTCAATTGGTTCTTCCACCTCACTACTCCATTAACCTGGGTTTGATCCTCATGTCACTGAGAGTGTGGCTTTGCTCCAGTTCCCACACCACAAAGACTTGCCTTAAACTAAAGATGGCGCCTAAGGATTTTGCGGACCTGGTTGATCCATGAAACAATGTACATCTCCTGTTGTCATGCATCTTTTTCCCTTTTCCCTTTCCATAAACTAAAGCTGTGCTTACTCTTTGGAATTTACTGAAAGGCCTGCCTTTTCATGATCTCCAGGAGCGACTTGGAAGACGTGCACCTTCGGGGTGCAGTCCTATGGACAATTTCATTCCTTGCTGATGTCACTGACTAAAGTGACTTCCCTCGCTCCCTCTCCCTCTCTATTGTAACATTGAAACAGTGAGCTATTGGTCTCCCATCTCGCTGTGGCTGGAGTGATCTCACTCTCTCTCCCTCATTAGTGTGAGAGAGCTTGTTGAGATGTCAGAGTGTTGGATTAGACAGTAGTTAGTGATGGACTCTAGATCATGGTCTCTGGGGGTTTGCTAATGCTTGCATGGTGGGTGGTGCAGGTTGATGCTTTTTCTGGAGCAAGTAAGGGAGTGGTGGGGGTGTGTTGATGCTTTTGCTGTAATAAGTGGGGCAGAGGGTGAGAGGGGAGGGTTGATGTTTTTGCTGTTGCTTGTGTGTGAGAGGTGGGGGGGGCTTTGGGGTTCTAATGTCATACATTTTTGGGGTTTTTTTCTTTTTGTTTTGTGGATGTCCGCGAAGAGCAAGAATTTCAGGTTGTGTACTGTATACATTCTCTGATATTAAATTAAACTGTTGAACCATTCTGTAGTTTTACCTGTAGGTAAATGGCAAAAAGTTGAAGGCATAAGAGAGGGTAAGAAAGGGTAAGGGATTACTGACGGGCCAAATGTTTTCCTTCCATATTACAATAAGTTGTCTTACTCTTAAGATTTTTTCATTCATTGCAGCTCTTCCAAAATCCTCCAATCCTAATTTTTGCTGTTTATCTTTGCAACATTTTGAATAGTTTCCTTTCATCTACTATGTTCTTTGAATTCAGTAGTTAACCACAGAGAAATTCATTTCACATGGATTTTATATTTCTCAAAGGAATACATGTTTATTAAAAATTGCAAAATATTTTTTAAATTCTTGTCACTTTTTGTGTGTGGGAAAAATATTTTAATGTACCACAGCCAATTTTCCTCATAGATACATAACTGAGATACTTTAGTTCAAAACTCAGTTTCTTACCGAAGTATCCATTTCTTTTGTAATGAAAAAAAAACTTCATATTGTGATCACTTACCCTTAGATTCCTTTCATCAGATTACTTGTGAATCATAACTTATTCCACAAGAAGAAACAGGAGACTGCAGATGATGCAGATACTGAAGGAACTGAACAGGTCAAGCAGCATCGATAGAGGGCAGAAGTCAGTTCACATTTCAGGTCAGGTCCCTTTCTGGACTCATGGACAATTGATGTTTCCAGTCAAGACCCTTCATATGAATAGCCTCAACCCAAAATGTCAACTGTTTATTTCCCTTCACTGATGCTCTCTGACCCATTAAGTTCCTCCATTTTTTGTAATTACACGGGAAAGCACATAGAAAAATAACTGTCTTCTAGTTCATTCCACAACTTATTAATTCAAAAAAACTATCCCAAATGTGTTTTCTGAATGTGTTCTCCAAAGTCCCCATGGTTATTTTTGAAATTTGCTACTTGAAAAACTGCCCCACCAATTCCTAGTTATTTCTTATCACCTCACACATTAATTCAACTTTATGACGATCATTCCTCATTTACCACTCCAAACTGATTACCGGGGCTATCACACCTCACCTTTTCATTTTCCTGTCCTTTCTAAATGTTTTATCCCTGAATATTTTATCCCACCCTAGATCACCTGCAGCTACATCTACCAGGACAAACCTGATTTTCTATTTGAACTGTTCCTTTTGCTAACTTGTTAAAAATGCTTAAAGGAATCAGATGCACTGCCTTGATTTATATTTTACATTTATGTTTTATTTTTTTCCATGACTTTGTCCACACCTGCACCCGCACAATCAAACTTCCTTTCGTAATCCGCTTGTTAAGACTACAAGTCCGTAAGATATAGGAGCAGATTTAGACCATATGGCCCATCCAGTCTGCTCAGTCATTTCATCATGGCTGATCCGATTCTCCTTACAGCCCCAGTCTCCTGCCTTCTCCCTGTATCTCTTCATGCTCGGACCAATCAAGAATCCATCAACCTTTGCATTAAATATAAATTATGACTTGACCTTCACAGCTACCTGTGCAAAGAATTCCACAGATTCACTCCTCTGGCTAAAGAAATTCCTCCTCATCTCCATTTTAACAAAATGCCCCTCTATTCTGAGACTGTGTCCTCTGGTGTTAGACTCTCCCACCATAGGAAACATCTTCTCCCTCTCCACTCTATCAAGGCCTTTCACCATTCAATAGGTTTCAATGAGGTCACCCCACATCCTTCTAAATTCTAGTGAATACAGGCACAGAGCCATCAAACACTCTTCATATGACAAGCCACTCAACCCTGGAATCAATTTCGCGAAACTCCATTGAACCCTCTCCAGTTTCAGCACATCCTTTCTGAGATAAAGGCCCCAAATTTGCTCACAATACTCCAAGTGAGGCCTCAGCAGTGCTTTATAAAGTTGCAACATTACATCCTTGCTTTTATATTGTAGTCCTATTGAAGTGAATCTAACATCACATTTGCCTTCCTCACCACAGACTCAATCTGCAAATTAACCTTTAGGGAGTCCTGCAAAAGGACTCCCAAGTCCCTTTGCACCTCAATTATTTGTATTTTCTCTCCATTTAGAATATAGTTAACTCTTTCATATCTTCTATCAAAGTGCATGACCATACACTTCCTGACATTGTATTTCATCTATCATTTCTTTGCCCATTCTCCTAATCTGTCTGTCCATCTGTAGCCTCTCTACTTCCTCAAAACTACCTGCCCCTCCACTTAATCTTCATATCATCTGCAAACTTTGCAATAAAGCCATCAATTCCATTATCTTTGACATATAATGTAAAAAGAATCAGTCCCATCACAGACCCCTGTGGAACAACAACAGTCAGAAAAGGCTCACTTTATTTCCACTCTTTGCTCCTGCCAATCAGCCACTGCTTTATACATGCTAGAATCTTTCTTGTAATATCATGGGCTCATAGCTTGTTAAGCAACCTCATGTGTGG
The DNA here is from genome assembly GCF_030144855.1 of Hypanus sabinus. Lineage (NCBI taxonomy): Eukaryota > Metazoa > Chordata > Chondrichthyes > Myliobatiformes > Dasyatidae > Hypanus > Hypanus sabinus. Next base: position 31,205,608 of record NC_082726.1, on the reverse strand, counting down.
CACTTTATCAAAGGCTTCTGAAAATCCAAGTACACAACATCAACCCATTCTCCTTTGACTATCCTGCTTGTTACTTCTTCAAAGAATTACAATAGATTTGTCAGACAAGATTTTCCCTTGAGGAGACCATGTGACTACGGCCTATTTTATCCAAGTACCCTGAGACCTCAGCCTTAATAATTGACTCCAACATCTCCCCAACCACTGAGGTCAGACTAACTAGCCTATAGTTCCCTGCCTCTCTGCCTTCTTGAAGAGTGGAGTGACATTTGCAATTTTCTGTTCCTCTGGAACCATTCCAGAATTTAGCGATTCTTGACAGACCATTACTAATGCTTCCACAATCTCTTCAGCCACCTCTTTCAGAACGATGGGGTGCACACCATCTAGTCCAGGTGACTTTCAGACCTTTGTTTCCCAAGAACCTTCTCTCTTTATTGTTACAACCAGTTTCTACTTTCCTTAATGCCTTTGTCCTTTCCTATGAACTATACAATTTTTGTCTCTTGTAAATATTGCCCCACTTTATTAACTAAATGATATCCAGTTCAATAGAATATTCTGCCTGGCTTAGCTGAAGTGGAGAGCTCTCCTCTTCACCTAATCTGAAGCCAAAAATCAAAACCTCTTTCTACCAGCTTGTCTTTGAGCTTTCTGTTTAACTCTGATCCACATACCTTGACATTAGTTTACCAGTGGCTCACATAACAATCTAGCTGCTGTATTATAAATACAAAAAAATCTGCAGATGCTGGAAATCTAAAGCAACATGCAAAGGACTCAGCAGATCAGACAGCATCTATGAGAATTAATAAACAGCCAGGGCCCTACTTCACGGTCCTAAATGAAGAGGGGAGATGGCAGAATAAACAGGGCAAGGAGGATAACTAGATGGTGATAGGTAAAGCCAAGTGGGTAGAAAAGGTAAAGGGCTAGAGAGGAAGGGAATCTGATAGGAGAAAAGAGTGAAACATTAGAGAAGGGGAAGGAGGGGACCCTGAGGGAGGAGATGGGCAGCTGAGAATAGGTAAGAGGCCTGACTGGGGAGCAGAAGAGGGGAGGGAAAACTTTTACTGAAATTGATATTCATGCCATCGGGTTGAAGGCTACCTAGATGGAATATAAGGTACAAGAGGAGGCCATGGACCGACATGTCGGAACAGGAATGGGAACAGGAATTAAAATGTTTGACCGCCAGGAAGTTCTGCTTTTGGCAGATGAAGCGAAGGTGAGCGACGAAGCGGTCCTTTGAAGGAGATCATCTCCGATGTCCTGGAAAGGAAAGCCGCCTCCTCAGAACAGATGCAGTGGAGAGGACGGGCCTGAGAAGAAGAATAGTATTTGTACAGGAGACAGGATGGGAGAAACTGTAGTCAAGATAGCTGTGGAAATCATTAGGGTTATAAAAGATGTTGGTCAACAGTTTGTCTCCAGAGATGGAGAAAGAGAGATCGCGAAAGGGGTGGGAGGTGTCAGAAGTGGACCAAGAGAATTTAATGGCAGGGTAGAAGTTGGAGGCAAAGTTGATCAAATTGATTAGCTCAACATGAAGCAGCAGCGAGGCAGTCATTGATGTAGCTGAGGAAGAGTTCGGGAGCATTTATGTTGAAAGGACACCTGAGGAAATATATGCATGTGAAGTCACCCAAGTGTTAGAAACAGGGTATAAATGTAGTAGGCAGTTCAGGCTTGCTAGGAGCGACTGAAGAATATCAAGAAGAATGATAGAAAGATGGGCTGAATAGAATCCATTCCTCTAGCTTTGGTTTCCGTGAAGGACAACTTTCTCCTTTCCATCATGGCATGTCTTTTTAGCTTACAGGAATTGTACCTGTGTTTTGGAAATATTGAGTTTAAATAAGTCTTTAGAAGCAGTTTGTGATTGGGAAATAAATGTTTAAGATAGAAATCCTGTGAGTTTTAAATGTGTTTTAAGAATGTGTGGATTCAAACGGGGATCACCGTAAATAAACGGACTGTGTTTTAAACTATTTTGCTAACTAGAGCTATCTTCTCATTGTTAGGAAGATAGGAGCCACCACTCAAATAGTGGGTATTGCCACATTAAACTCGCTGAGGAGAATAAACAGGGAAGTAAACTGGTCTTTGAAAATTGAGTATTTACGGTATTTTCTCCCTTTAGTGAGAGCGCTATTTATTTTTTATTATTATTATTATTATTTATTTATTGAGATACAGTGTGGAATAGGCCCTTCAGCTGAACCACCCAGCAACCCCTGATTTAACACTAGCCTAATCATAGGACAATTTACAGCAACCAATTAAACTACAAACTGGTACATCTTTGCACAGCAGGAGGAAACCAGGGCACCCAGAGGAAAGCCACACAGTCAGGGAGAGAACATACGAACTCCTTACAGACAGCGGCAAGAATTGAACCTGGGTCTCTGGTACTGTAAAGCCTTGTGCTAACCACAACACCACTGTGTGCGGCCCATGGGGCTTACGGTCATTGAGATTAGAATCCTTGCAGTCATCAAGCCCTTTACCATCACGACTGGATATACTTAAGATAGATTTATAAGAGAAAGGTCATCAGAGAGAATGTAGAGACAGCGGGAATATATTTCCTGTCATCATGATGTCGAATGGCAGGGTGTATTTGAAGGACTGAATGAACTAATTGTGATCCAGTTCACTGTGTTCTCTGGTACACAAAAAACAGAAACATAGAAAACCTACAGCACAATACAGGACCTTCGGCCCGTGAAGCTGTGCCAAACATGTCCCTACCTTAGAAATTACCTAGGGTGTTTCATCTGGTTTCAGAACACAGCAGCTGGGATGTTGGGCATGACCTTTCAGCACTACAATTGGTCAACAGTTTAAATTCTATGAGTTGCAACAATGTCTTCATCAGAGGGCCAGCCATGGGGAAATTTTCAATGTCATCACAAAAGGTGAATCTTCAAGAAAGCTTGCAGAACAGATGGATAATATTATTTAGCATATCAATGGCTGATGTGTTTACATTTGGAAGGTTTTATGTGCTCAGAAAAGTTAGCTTCATAGCTTTACATCATTAATGGTTGGTAGCTGAAGAACTATGTCTCTAATTTTTTTTTAGACCATTTATATTGAAAAGACCTCTGAAGAAATATCATATGCATGTGAAGTCACCCAAGTGTTAAAAACAGTTCAGGCTTGTTAGGAGTGATTGAAGAACATCAAGAAGAATTATAGAAAGACAGGGTGATTAGAATCCATTCCTCTGACTTTGGTTTCTGCAAAGGACAACTTTCTCAACCGAAACTCAAACTAAGTTGTTCATTATTTTTGGATAAAAGATTTTCAGAAAAAATAGTAAGCAAGAACAAGGCAGGTTGGCAGTCCTGACTCAGGACGATGTTGCAGTGCTGCAGAGAAAAGTTGTTCTTCATAGAGAGATAGGACAGAGTTTGTATAAATAGATTTAAGGAGTAAATCGAAGTACATATATGTCACCACATATTACCCTGAGATTCAGACATTCAGAATAGAACAAAAAATACAATAGAATTAATGAAAAACTACAAACAATGAGCAAAATAAGACAAACTGTGCAAGTACAAATGAACAAATAAATAAATAAATAAATAATGAGAACATACGCTGTAGAGTCCTTGAAAGTGAGTCCATAGGTTGTGTTCAGCAAACAGTCCAGTCTTGAGGTCTTTTAGACTCCTTCCATAATAGTTGGGATAGCCTATTGCTCAGAGTGAGGAGATAGACAGAAATGAAAGAGTCAGGATTTTACCTGTCTTTCCACCTTCAGCTGTCCTATTCATCGGGTGACTTGTTAGATATGTCAGGCATGTTGAATTGCAACATTTTGTTTCTTTTAGCCTCGTGGCTTACCCTGAGAGAGAAAAAAAATAATTGTCTTTCTGTAGACTCCAACTCCCTCTGACACATTACCAAGGGTGTTCACCGTGAGCTTCAACTATGCATGCTTTCCAGCCAGAATCCTGCCCTAGCCAGGGGCTGACTCATCTATTGTACTTCTACAATAGTCTGATGCTGATCTGGATTGTTAGTGTATCAGTGGATTACAGAAGGCCCAAATACATTGACTGTCCCAACACAAAGTACTGCACTGCAGTAGAGAGGCAAAAACTCATCAGCCTGAAACTTTAAACCTGTTTCTCCTTGTACTGGTGCTACCTCACCTACAGAGTACTTACAGCATTCTTTGTTCAAGTTCAATAAATGCCTACCTCTAAACTTTTGTGGCATGGAGCCTTACTACTAACCGAGGGGTCCGTGGACCCCAGGTTGAGAATCCCTGTTCCAGATGAAGATCCTACCTGTGATGGAGTAGCTGAGAGTTCTACGGATAGTCCGTATCAGGTGGAGAAAGCTGTCCCCACTGCTTTGGAATCTGCAGACAGCAAACGAATGGTGAGCACTAGGTAGTCAGTGCAGATCAGGAAGGCCACAGTATTCCACGTGCAGCTGACCTCATAGCTAAACTGTACCCAATGTGGAAGAAATGGTAACTCTATGGAGGGCCGCCACTACAATTCAGATGATGTATAAGAACAGGAGGAGAAGGCTAAGAAAGATGCAGTGATTGGCTTTCAGCAGGCAGTTGGGCAGATTAATATTTCTGAACCTTAGATGAGATCATAGAATACAACAATAAAGGGATACTCACCACCATGAGCATGCCCTCTTCTCATTACCACCATCAGGGAGGAGGTGCAGGAGCCTGAAGACCCACACTCAATGTTTCAGGAACAGCTTCTTCCCAATCTGCTATCAGAGTTCTGAACGGCTCATGAACCCATGGACGGTACCTTGGTATTGCTCTTTTTTCATTGTAAGTTCTAGTAAATTTATGTCTTGCACTGCTACTACAAAGCAACACATTTCACAACAGATGTCATTGATAATAAAACCCGATTCCAATTCTGATTCCGGAAAATGCTGGTGTGATGAGAGACCTAGGTGAGGATAGTTTGGACCCAAGTATTGGAGTATCCGAGACGAGAATCGAGACACCATAGGAGACTGAAACGAAGACAGGGTTCTAAACTAGACGCTAGACAAGAATCCAAAATTGAGCTGACAATTGAGCACCAAACCTCAGTTCAGGTACTCTTTAAATATTAAATCCTGGCACCAAAACTTGGCCACTAATTAATGGAGTGGCCTGAATCTTTAAAGGGGTCACCCCAGCTATCCGTATTCCAGAGAGTTAGATTGTCTAAACCCTGGAAGCTGCCATGGTCGGGGGCTTGTTGAAATAGGACTGCCTTTCCCTGTGGCTAGCTCCTGATGAACCTGGCTGCTCAGAGAGACGACAATGGTAGTCATGGATGAGAGCCAGATCCAAGATGTCCCTTTCAGGACCCCAGCACTGTTCTTCAGTTCTAAATCCTTCCCAGTCCAGGAGGAACTGCTGAACATCCAGAACAGTTCATGAATCCAAAGTTCTTCTCACGGTGAAGACCTGTATCCCATTGGCAAGTCTGGGTGGCAGCAGGACTGATGGTGGGGGCTAAAGAGCTGGTGTTCACAGATTTTAATTTGGAAATGTGGAAATTGGGATTAATCTTGGGGAGGGGCAAGGTGTAGGTCACTGGGTTTACTTTCTTGAGAACCCAAAAGGGTCTAATGAACTTGGGCATCAATTTTCTAGACACCACCTGAAGAGGCAAATCCTGAGTCAACAGCCAAACCTGTTGCCCAGCTGCAAAAGTGGTCCCTGTCTTCTCTTGCAGTTAGACTTTATTTTAGCCTTCTGGGTAGAGGGTAACAAAATCTTCCTTGCCTTAGTCCATTTCTCCCTGCAGCATCAGATGAGATCTTTAGCCAGAGGAACTCCAACCACGGCCTCCGGATCAGGGAAGAATGGCGGAAAATACCCGAATTGGCATTCAAAAGGGGACATCCTGTGCATGAAATGTCACAAAGTGTTGTGGGTGATCTTTGCCTACATCAAATGGTTGCACTACTCGTCTGGTTTTTCAGAGGCCAGGCATCTTTAGTTCATTCCAAATCTTGGTGCATCTGCTCCAACTGGCCATTCGACTGTGGGAGAAACTCAGAGGGAAGACTCACTGTTGTCCCAATCAGCTTACAGAACTCCTCCAAAAATGTGACACGAATTGCAGATCATGATCTGACACAATGTCCATGGAAAACAGTGGATCCAGAAGATTTGGGACAGGACAGATTCAGCCATCTCCACTGAAGATGGTAGCCTGTCCAAGCTAATGAATTTGCAGACCTCAAAGAATATCCACAATCACCATGTTAATGGTCTTCCATTTGGAAGGAATAAGACCCATGGCAAAATCCATGGAGATGTGCACCATGGACAGAGGATGAAGGAGCCCTTGAGGTTGGGTGTGGGGCTCCTTGTTCCGGGTGCATCCCTCACATGCCTGCACACATTGACGGACTTCGCTCGCCATTCCAAGCCACCAACATCTTCTCTGAATGAACTCGAGTGTCCTGGCGATCCCTGAGAGAGCAGTGATTCTCGATGCATGTCCCTGTTAAAATACCCAAGACCAGAGAGCTGACCCAGAATCTCCCCTTGCACCTGGGTCTTGTGAACATGTGTCAATTCCCCAATGAATTGGTGCTATCACCTTGACTTGGGGCAAAATGGTGGTAAGCTGCTCCTCTCATTTGGATTCGTTGAACTGATGGGACAAGAATCTGGTTTCTGGAATTCAGCCTCTTGGCCTCTTGAATATAAGCCAGGTTCTTGTGGTCTGTCCATTCAGTAAAAGGGTTCTTGGCCCCCTCGAGCCAGAGACAACTTGACCATGAACAGCTCTCTATTTCCAATGTCATAGTTCACCTCTGCTGGGGATAGCCACTTGGAGAAGAAAGCACACAGGTGCAGTTTATTGGCCAAAGGTGTCCATGAAGACAATACTGCACCCTCTGACATCCAAGGCATCCACTTCCACAGTGAAGGAAAGATCCCTGTTAAGTGCAATTAAAATAGAAGCTGTCTGAAGCATAGTTTGAGCTCTGCAAAAGCAGGACCCATGGAACTCTAGGTTAGTGTTGTCAGCAGAGTGGCCACTGAGTAGAAGTTTCTGTTGAACTTTTGGTAAAAGTTGGCAAATCCCAGGAATTGTTGGACTTGTATCACATGGATGGTTGTGGCCATCTCCGACTGCCTGTGTCTTACTAGGGTCCATCTTGAGATTGCCATTAGAGATGATGAAACCCAAAAACAAAATGGTAGTTATATGAAACTCAGACTTCTCCAGGTTGATACGAGGTCCATGATCAAGAAAAATCTTTAGGTTATCTCTGACGTGAATGACATGCTCCTCCATGGACTTGGAGAGAGCATCCCAGAGCACGTCCGTACCAGACTGTACACACTCTGCAAGTCTAGCTTCAAAAATGCTTTTGCCCCTTGGAGAATCTTGTGAGTGGAAGAGGCTAACAATTCTTAACCATTATGTGTTTCATCACTCTATAACCAATGCATGGCTGCAGACTCCCTTCTGCTGAATGAATCCGAGGGCAAGAGTTTTCTTTATATACACCTGCAGAGTTTCTCTCCAGGCCTGAGAGCACATATAATCAACCCAGGCAGTAGATCTACAGTATAGCACAGCTGTAGGGTCGGTGTGGTGCAAGGGTCAATGCCTTTCCCTTACTGAAGATCTCTTCCAAATCCTTGTAGATGGAAAGGATTTCTACTGCCTTGTGTGCTGCAGTTACCCTTGAACTTTCCTCTGAGGATGACTCCAGATGCTCCTTAAGAAGTGGGGTGATTCAGCAGACCCCACCATCTCCTCCATAAATTCACATGAGTCCTTAATGAAAACAGAGGCCAATTCAGAGTCCAAATCCTTGTTCATATCCACAGACATCGGCAGCGAGGTGCTACAAGTGGCCCTTTGCTCCTGGAACCGGGCTCCAAAGGTCTCCATCTTGGAACCTTCCCCTTAGACAGGACTTTATGACTGGAGCCCTTAGGCTTAGCTGCTAGAGTTCCACTCTGCTTGGACACCTCCTTGGCTTGTTCCTGAACTGGAGACACTCTCTCTCTGGTTCCACCGCTCCCCTGACTGGACAGGGTTGGGATTCACATGGGCCTGTTGACTGGAGCTGTCGGGTCTGCCCTTGAAGGCAGGACTGGGTTTCCTAAAGACTCCATGTTACCCGGACCAGGTCTGCCCCCTTGTTGGCTGCTGGTCTCAGGAGAGTTTGGGGATCGAAACACTGAGCTGAAAACATGCCTTCTTGCAGTGACTGGGCCATGCAATGATACTCCCTTCCTTCCAGTTCGCGGAAGATTTATGCTGGGACAGCCAAGGGATGCCTGAGGAATAGCGGTTTTTGAGAAAACTCAATGATATAGAAACTAATGACCTTCACGTGATCCTCTTTCCTCATCCGCAAGACCAATGCCTGCTGCTGGATCCGCCCAGAACCAAGCAGACAGCCATCCAGGACATTTGCGGGCAAGGGCTGGCTCAAATCCTGCAATGGTATGTTGAGCTGATGGATGGTCCCCAAGTCCAAGGAATTACCAGCTACCCCAGATCCAAAAAAGCATTCATTTCTCGTCAGTTCTTACCTTAGGAGTTCTTTGCCTTCAATGTGACACCAAAATCCATGGGGTTGGGAGTAGTAGCAACTACCATCACAGTCCTTCCAACACCCGACAGTCTTAGCAGTTCTCATTTTTAGAATCTTCTTACTAATACATAATCTTCTACAACTATAGAATAATACAAAATTTCAACAAATTAATATGTATACAATAGAGCTGAAGAAAAAACTAATCATAATATATAAAAATGAAAAAAAAATTATATATGGAAAAAAGAAGGAAAAAAACCCATCTAACTGAGAAAAAAAACCCCATTAACTACAAAAAAAACCCATTAGGAATCAATCCCCGGAAGCAATACATTTAACCATCATCTAGATATATTTAAAAAATTCATCAACCGCCAATTCACATTTTTTTTGAAAAAAGATAATAAAATTGGAAGGAAACCATATAGCATAATTCAAATTAAATGGTAATATTTGGCAAAAGGACCCCATCTTCTCTCAAAATCAAATTGAGGTTCAAAAGTTCAACTTCTAATTTTTTCCAAGCTGAGACATAACATTATTTGAGAAAACCATTCAATTAATATAGGGGAAGAGATATCTTTCCATTTTAATAGAATAGCCCTTCTTGCCAACAATGTAACAAATGCAATTACATGTAGATCTGAAGATGAAATACCCTGACTATGATGCGAAACTATTCCAAATACTTTGTAGAACAGTTAGCCTATTAGGTTGTAAATTAATTTTCAAAGCTTTAGATTGTAGAAAATAAAGATTTCCAAAACAGTTTTAATAAAGAACATGACCAGAACATGTGTGACAAAGTAGCTACTTCAGTTTTACATCTATCACAATTATTATCTACACTAGGAAATATTTTAGATAGTCTCTCCTTTGTTAAATAATAACAATTTTAAATTGAATTAGACAGTGATTGGCACATATAGAAGAAGAATTTACATTTTTCAAAATTCGAACCCAATCTTCGTTCACAAAGGTCATATTAAGTTCTCTCTCCCAATCTTGTTTAATCTTTAGTGATAGGTTCTCTTTTTGTAAGAAGAGTAGTCTTAGCAGTTCTTCCCACAGCAACTGCTTCAGACATTTGGCCCGCAGGTGAGCTGCTTCCCCTCAGCAGGAGCAGCAACCTCAACCCAACACCTCAACCTCCTACCAGTGGAGAAACTCTTCCAGCTACCCCAAGGCAAGAGCATCCTTTATTTCGCCTCGGGGCCTGCGGTGGTACAGAGTGACATGGCCTCTCTGTTCCAGCCACTCTCTTAGGCCAAAGTCTGAAACTCAATAGCGTAGCCGGCTGCTGACTGACTACCCTGATGCACCTTCATCAGATGGGTAAAATTGATATGTTCCTTTTCTGCTGCCAGAGTCAAGATTGCAAATATCTAGAGAGTCCTGTGGCAGGAGACCGAGTGGTGGGTGGATTGGGAGGAATGGTGGGGTCTGCTGAAGAGCCAAAGTTCATAAATAGGATCAGCTCTGGTAAGGATGTGGTTCAGCAGTGAGAATGAACAGAAAAGCAAGATCACAGATATTCTCATTTTTGGCTTACTGCTGCTATGGTCTTACTCGTAAAGGAATTGGAAAATGATACAGGTGTGGCTGAGTGATGGTGAGGGGAGAAAAGGGTGCAGTTAGAAACAGGAGCTAGGTTGCCTCTCTGCAGAGCCCATGACCCCACAGAGAGGATCGGCTTCTGTCCTCTCCTATCATATTACCCCTTGTATCTCTTTCACCAATCAATTTCCCAGCTCTTTACTTCACCCCTATATAACCATATAACAATTACAGCACGGAAACAGGCCATCTCGGCCCTTCTAGTCCGTGCCAATGCTTACTCTCACCTAGTCCCACTGCCCCGCACTCAGCCCATTACCCTCCATTCCTTTCCTGTCCATATACCTATCCAATTTTACTTTAAATTACAATACCAAACCTGCCTCTACCACTTCTACTGGAAGCTCATTCCACACAGCTACCACTCTGAGTAAAGAAATTCCCCTTCGTGTTACCCTTAAACTTTTGCCCCCTCTCAAATCATGTCCTTTCGTTTGAATCTCCCCTTCTCTCAATGGAAAAATCCTATAAAAGCCCTCTCTCCCCACTCCTGGTTTCACCTAACACCTTGTGGTTCTTCCTCCCTATCCCCACTTTCTCACTCTGACTCCTCATCATGGATATAAAGTTCTGAACTGGTGATTCCACAACTGTACTGGAAGACCACACAAGAGCCACTCGTAGAGTGCAGTAATATTTATCACAGACAATCCAACCAAATTCTCCGAGAGGATTCCCTGGAGGATGCAATCGTAACCTGGAGTTCCACACTTGCCTCTCACTACAAAACTCAAGCCATAGTACACAGAGATTCAGACACAAATGAGATAATTAAAGCATGAGAAAGAACAGCCCTGGATAGGACCAGTGGCTATACTACATTAGGAACTTGAGGAGATTTGGTATGTCACCACAGACTCTAGCAAATTTCCATTTTACAGTGGAGAGCATTCTGACTTGCTGCATCACTATATGGTATGAAAGCAATGACAAACTGGATTGTAAGAGACTTCAGAGGCTTGTAGACTCATTCAGCTCCATCATGGGCCTCCCCACCATCAAGGACACCTTTAAAAAGTGGTGTCTCAAGATTTATTTATCACATATCCATCGAAACATACAGTGAAATGCATCATTTACTTTAATAATCAATACAGCAAAGGATGTGTTGAGGCAGCCACAAGTGTCGCTACACATTCCAGCACCAACATAGCATGCTCACAATGTTCAGCAGAGTGCAGCATACCCACTAGGCAGCCTCCATCATGAAGGATCATCACTGTTTGGCACATGCCCTCTTCTCATTACTACCATAAGCGAGGAGGTACAGAAACTGAACATTTTAAGTTCAGCTTTTTCAGCTCTACCATCAAATTTCTAAATGGTCCATGACTCAGTAGTTTCACATTTTATATTTTACATTTTTTGCTCAATTTTTGCTGTTTGCAAGACCTATTCATTTTTTTGTGCATAGGGTGTTTGATACCTTCTTTGACCAGGTTCCATGGTGTCTCTTTGTATCCTGGCTGTCTGTGGAAAGATGAAGCTTAGGGTTGTATCCTGTAAACATACTTCAATACTAAGTATACTTTGAAACTTTGAACTCATGAACACTACCTCATTTGCATTACCTATTTACTTATATTTTTATTATTGTAATTTGTCATACCTGCCCTGCACTGATGTCACAAAACAACAAATTTCATTACTTATGTTACTGATGATAAACCCGATTCAGATTCTAACCAAGAATTGCTGATGCATGTAATTATGATTCAGTACAGGAGGGAACTGGGAACTAAATATTCCTCATTCAAACTGGTCAGATAAGATTAGGAAGAAAGGAGTGATATGTCACTATTAATTAAGGAGAAAGTTGTGGGGTTAGAGAGGAAAAATCTGCTTGAATCATAGATATTTTAAAGATGCCTGCAAGCATGTAATCAGTCAGCCACCAAGTAGTGAGATATAGAGGAGCCAATTGCTAGGAAAATGCAGAGAGAATTAAGAACTTATTGAACAGTGAAATGGGAAGCCATAACATCCTCATTGTTGACTGGGGCAGCAGTAGTTTAAAAGGTAATGAAAAGCAAGCATCACTGATGTGTGTCCGGGATATCTTTCTCCACCATTACGTTTTCCATTTTAATGAGCATGTAGGTGTTTGCTTCTGGGTCATGAGTTTGGCTATGATATCATGCACACTAATGCTAAGATCAGCTATAAAAATGTACAAGGGGCAGTGCAACAAGTTAATTGAAGAGATAGCAATAACAATAGCAAATTGAGCTAGTCAGTGTAAAATGGGATCAATGATTAGCAGACAAAACTATAACTGAACACACTTTAAAGACATGGTTTGGATAAATGCCACCCTTCCCCCACCCACAGGTAAGTCCGCAAATCCAGAACTACCAGGATGACAAAATATTTCAGAATAAAATGGAAGTCAATCTGGTAGTATGAGTGAAAATTGTCTTGAGTATAAATAGACAGAGGAGATATACACTCAATAGCTACTTTATTAAGTATTCCTGTACACCTGCTCTTTAATGAAAATATCTAATCAGCCAATCATGTGGCAGCAACTCAAAGCATAAAAGCATGCAGACATGGTCAAGAGGTTCAGTTGTTGTTCAGACCAAACATCAGAATGGGGAAGAAATGTGGTCTAAGTGATTTGGACTGTGGAATGATGGTTGGTGACAGAAGGACAGTTTGTGAACCTCAAACTGCTGATCTCCTGGGATTTTCAAGCACAACAGTCTCTAAAGTTCATAGAGAACAGTGCAAAAAAAAAACCAAAAGACATCCAGTGAGCGGAAGTTCTGTGGGCAAAAACACTTTGCTAATGAGAGAGATTTGAAGAGAATGGCCAACTAGTTCAAGCTGACAGGAAGGCAACAGTAACTGAAGTAACTGTGTTACAACAGTGGTGTGTAGAAGAGCATCTCAGAACACACAACATATCAAACCTTGAAGTGGATGGGCTATAAAAGCAGAAGAGAAAAAGCATACACTCAGGAAGAAATAGTACAAACAATTTTTTAAATTCCTGGTCAATACATTTGGTAATTGTAAACTTGCTTTATTAAAGGAAAAAACAAATGTGGTACCATGAGAATGCATGTGATGTCCTTGGGTGATAGCTCTTTCATCATTCGAGGGGTCTCTCACACAACTCTACCCTTACATCTGTAGTAGAGGAAGAAGCCAAGACGGCCGTCCTTCCCCACAGAGATTTAGCAGCGTTTGCACTGAGCTTCAGTGCATCTCTCAGCACGTAGTCCTGCAGCCTGGAGTGTGCGAGTTGGCAACATTCTCTTACAGCCATCGCTCTGTGCTGAAAGACCAACAAGCCATGGGCAGATCAAAGCCATTGAACTGATGACCTTCCAGCAGAACTTGGCACAGTTGTGGCCTGATGTCTTTCTCTGTGTGTCTCCAGAAATAGCCCATAGATCAGAGAGTTCTCGGTTACACAGCTGCTGAGGATGATCTGAGATAAGAATCCTTGCGTCCATCTCCACACTCTTTTAGTAAGTCCATAGTCTGCAAAGAGGTGGTGACTGCCTCTTTCCCAATGCAGACATCCCAAGACCAGCATACTTTGGGGGTGACATGTGATATGTGATCTGTACAGAAAGGATCTAGTGGGATCCAGCTGTGAGGCATTCTAACAGATGGCTTGAACCATTTATTCAGGAAGGAAGCCATAGAACTCCAAGTGTCTGTGTCTTGGAGCGACTGCAGTACATTCCACGGTGACCAAACCCTGACAGTCTTGTTGTCAAAGAACTCTTGGAAGAACTCTTCCTCAAAGCAGTGCAGCAACAGCCAGCTGATCGAGGCATTGCATGGTAGAGGGGCCAGGGGTATTTTCCTCAATACAGGAATAGGTAGGAACTCATTACATGGTGAAACTTGGTGCCAAGTTCAGCAGCCCTGAGAGCATATCACACCTGATAACCAAGTTCTTCCCAGTTATTGACAGAGAATGTACCATAAGGTCATAAGAGAGAGGAGCAGAATTAGGCCATTCAGCCCATTGAGTCTCACCATTCTATCATGGCTGATTTATTATCCCTCTCAACCCCATTCTCCCGCTTTTCCCCCATAACCTTTGGTGCACCTACCAATCAATAAACTATCAACCTCTCCTTTAAAATACTATTAGACAGGTATATGGAGGAATTTAAGGTGGAGGGTTATATGGGGGGAGTGCAGAGTTTAAGGGTTGGCACAACATTGTGGGCCGAATGGCCTGTACTGTGCTGTATTGTTCTTTGTTCTTAAAGTTTCCCAATATTTTGATGCATTTACAAAGAAGGCATGACAGGTACTCTATTTCATTAGGAGTTTGAGCAGATCTGGTAAGCCACCAAAGACTAGCAAATTTCTACAGATGCAGAACGTTCTGACTGATTGCATCACCATGTGGTACGGAGGGACCAATGCACAGAACAGGAAGAATCTGCAAAAGGTTGCAAACTCAACCAGCTCTAACGTGGGTATTAGTTTCCCCAGCATCAAAGACACCTTCAAAAGGCGATGCCTCAAAATGGTGGTAAATATCACCCAGGACATGCCCTCTTCTCATTGCTACCATCAGGGAGGAAGTACAGGACCCTGAAGACACACACTCAACATTTTAGGAACAGTATCTTTCCCCCACCATCAGCTTCCTGAACAGACAATGAATTAACCAATGTACACTACATATATATGCACAATGGAATCCAGTTATTGGGCCATTGGTTAACCAGAGCAGCCACTTATTAGGGACAACTCTTAAAGAACAAAACCTATCGAGAACCATCACTTATTTGGGACATTATTCTCTTAACTGGAGCAGGAGACAGTTGCTGATCAGTTTCTAACTAGCATCAGTTGCGTGCACTTGTGTGGCAATTAGAAACTACGTCATGCTTAGAATGAACAGTTTATAAAAAGTGTCATTTACTTGTGCTTGTATTCAAAAAGCAGTAATTTTTGTCACTGATAGTTGGCGAGAAATAAGCAGTAAGACAATTCAGAACTGTTTAGCTCACTGCAGTTTCAAGCATTCAGACTTGGAAATGGTAGAAATGGCCAGGAGTGAAAATGAAATGATTTCTCTACTTCAATGGGTTAAGAACTGCAAAGGATTTGAATGTATCAACAATCATCTTGAATGTTACAATGGAAATGAAGATTTGGAGGGTCCAGTTGTCAAGCGCAGTCCATTATCTACATGAGGTGTCTGAGCTGATTTTGTTCACTTACAGTCAATGAATTCCTCCATCAATAACTATTAGGAACCACCACACAGTTTTATGGCACTGTAATAGTATTGATAGTGTTCTAATTTTTTCTGTGTTTCATTTAAGTGCATAATTTGTTACTCAGTTAAATGGTAGTTTGTCTTATAGCTTTATAACTGTTTCCTTGAAACCTCACCTAATTGCAACAGCCACTTAATTAGGCCAAAATGTTCTGGTCTCAATCTGTCCCAACTAACTGAAATCCCAATCCATTGTACGGTATATTTTTATTGTAATTTATATTTTTTATTATGTATTGTACTGTACTACTGCTGCAAAACAACAAATGACATATGCCGGTGATATTAAACCTTATTCTGATTCTGACTTGGACTCCACAGCCGTCTGTGGCAATAAGTTTCACAGATTCATCATCCTCTGGCTAAAGAAATCCTCTCATCTCTGTTCTAAGGGGTCGTCCTTGTATTCTGAGATTATGCCTTCTGGTCCTACAATTTCCCCCCACTATATAAAATATCCTCTCCATACCCATTCTATCTAGGCCTTTCAAAGTTCAATAGAATGCCTTTTCCACAAGCCCAGTTTTGGTTTTACCTTCCTGGTCTGTTTGTTACATGCCTCAGCCTCTCCGAGATGGATCCCGAGCACCCTCAGGTAGTCGAGCCAGTTACTGAAGAGCTTTGCCTCGTGCCTCCTGCAGTTGATTCTGACCCCTAATGCAAACTCAGACAGGTCACACATGCTGGTCAATCTGCAAACTTGAATGTCAACAGGAAGGTTTTGACTTGTGTGCCTCCACGGTCTGACAACGTCACTCCTCTTATGCTCTCATCCTTTCTTATGGACTCGGCAAAAGTTCCTGTGTAATAGGAAAACTAGACAGAGGAGAGAAGACAACCCAGCTTAACTCCACATTCAATGGGGAAATGATCTGTCTTCTTAATTTGGACTCCACTATGTGTTGCAAGAACGTGGCTGGGGGCAAACCCAAGTGCAGGACACAGGCGCGGAGACAGAGTCAGGAGGCATTGGTACTGTAGTGAGCAAGGAATGGGTATCCAGGAATTTCTTTACACAGAGACAAGGTTCACGTAGAGAATCCAGAAAACAATAGAACTGACAGACCTAAAGAACATGAAACAGGAGCCAACCAACAAACTGGCAGCTCCTTATTGTGATTCCAGGGTTTTTATCCTGCATTTACTGATGGAAGCAGGTGTGTGTAATTAGTGGAACTGGGAATGATTGGGAATTAGACGAGGGGATTGAGGCCCAATTACTGAGGTAATTTCCAGGTTGGAAATTGCCAGACGGGACCATGACATGATGAATATCTGCTTACAGCAGTTGGATCCAATTTCTGACTTTCGTGTTGCAATTAGCGTAATGCTTTACATTACCAGCTGTAAGATCAGGGTTCAATTCCCACCACCGTCTCTAAGGAGTTTGTACATTTTCACCATGACCATGTGGATTTCCTCCAAGTACTCCAGTTTCCTCCCACATTTCAAAGGCATAACAGTTATTAAATTGTAGGCATGTTATGCTGACGCCACTTGCAGGCTGCTCCCAGCGTACCCGCAATGCCAATGACACATTTTACAGTAGGTTTCAATGCACAAGGGACAATTAAATTTAACCTTAAAAAATTTCATTTAGAGAGCATGCCCTTCAAGTGTGATATTCTGCAAAGGCCTTCTCCTGGTCCAAACTGGCCGGGCAGGCATCCAGCCCTCTGTCCAAAATGGTGGTAATGGTACCACTGAACTATGCAAAAGTGTCAGAGATTTTCCTGCCTGGTACAGCACAAGTTCGGTGCAGGAAGATGACCTGGCCTCTACAGAGTCGACCCTGGATCAGAAGGTAATTATCAGCCATTATCAATACTCTTGAGACTGTCTGTCTGGTGTCAGTGGATGCATAACCAGAACTTGTGATATACACCAAGTGATAATATGACCATCCACCACTTGTTCCCATGGCTTCACGTGACCCTGGTCAGGGGTGGGGAGTGGCTAAATAGGTGCTACACCTTGCACAAGGATGACGGGCAGGCTAGTGGAGGGAAGGGATACCCACATCTCCTTTGGTAGAGACCTATCTCCACCCTATCATCCTAATCCCTGTTATGCAGTACAACCACACTTGCCTTGACCTGGGCAAGGTATCGCAAAGCATTAACACAGTGTGCAATGTTCTTCACACTGTGCACATTCAGAGATATCAGTTTTAGATTCAGATTCAGAGTGAGATTTATTTATCGTGTGCACACAGAAGCATTCAGTGAAATGCATCGTTTGCATTAACGACCAATACACTCAAGGATGTGCTGGAGATAACCCAGAAGCATCAGCACACATTCCAGTGCCAATGATGTTCAGCAGAAAACAAGCAACAGCAATAACAACGCAACGAAGAAAGACAATGACAGCTAAACAAACCCCTTTCCCGCTCTCCCACCTACCCATTCACTCACACAAATAGACAGGTCTCCTATCCCAAAACAGGCCACCTCCAGGCCATCAGTCCTTGGCCCCTTGAGTCAGAATTGTAGATAGTGAACCTCTGGATTCTGAATGCTGAACAAGCTGACCCAGGAGCTTTTACCTCCAAACTCGCTGACTTTGGTCTTCAACCATCGGGCTTCTACCACTTGGCTCACTGAGCTCTGTTCTTCAACTTTCTGCTTTGCCGATTACAAGCTCGACCCCAGAAGTCAGTCATCACGGGTTTCCAAGGATACACATTCCACTGGGGGGCTGGCAGACAGAAGTGGTAGGGTGGCTAAATCAAATTCTTATAAAGAGGTGATACAGGATTGGAAGATGTAAAATCCTTGTGGGTAGAATTAAGAAACTGCAAGGGTAAAAAGGCCCTGATAGGAGTTATGTATAGACCTCCAAACAGTAGCCAGGATGTGAGATTCAAATTACAACATAGAAAAAGTAAGTAAAAGGGCAATGTTATGATAGAATTCAATATGCAGGTAGATTGGGAAAATCAGGTTGTTGCTAGATTCCAAGAGATTGAACTTGAAGAAAGACTGCAAGATGGCCTTTTACAGCAGTTTGTGGTCGAGCCCACTAGGGGAAAGGCAATTCTGGGTACAGTGTTGTGTAATGAACCAGATTTGACTAGGTTGCTTAAGGTAAGGAATCCTTAAGAGGCAGTGATCATGAAGAAAAGAAGAAAGCCTTTAATTCCGAGTGGATTCATCGGGATCAGGCTTTCTTGTTTTTACGAGGCCAAGTTGCCAGCTCAACGCTCACCCCAGCATGGATGGAAAGCATGCAAGGGAGCCGGCTGGATTTGGAATCAGGAGCCTTCGCTCCGAAGTCCCGCGCTAATGCCACTTTGCCACCAGCCTGCCAGCAGTGATCATAACATGATAGAATTCACCCCGCAGCTTGAGAAGGAGAAAATAAAATCAGATATAACAGAACTATAGTGGAGCAAAGGGAATTGCAGAGGCATGAGAGAAGAGTTGACCAAAATTGTTTAGAAAGGGACACTAGCAGGGATGACAACAGAACAGTGATGATTGGAGTTTTAGGAGCAATTTGCAAAGTGCAGGATAGATACACTCAAAAATGAAGAAGTACTCCAAAAGGAGGAAGATTCAAACGCGGCTGACAAGGGGAGTCAGAGACAGCATAAAAGCAGAAGAGAGGATTGGGAAGCTTTAAAAAAACATCAACAGAGGGCAGCTAAGAAACCCATAAGGACAGAAAAGACAAAATATGAAGGAAAGTTAGCCATAATATAAAAGAGGATATAAAAATTATTTTCAGATATATGTTAAGGAAAAAAGAGGCAAGAGTGGATATCAGACCACTGGAGTATGTTCCTGAGAGGTAGTAATGGGGGATAAAGTAAAGGCAGACAAACTGAAGAAGTATTTTGCATCAGGATTCACTGTGGAAGACACTAACAGTATGCCAGAAATTTGAGGGTGCTGGGGCAGAAGTGAGTGTAGTTGTTACTAAGAAGAAGGTGCTTGAGAAGTTGAAAGGTCTGAAGATAGAAAAGTCACC
This sequence comes from Hypanus sabinus, assembly GCF_030144855.1. Taxonomy (NCBI): domain Eukaryota; kingdom Metazoa; phylum Chordata; class Chondrichthyes; order Myliobatiformes; family Dasyatidae; genus Hypanus; species Hypanus sabinus. The sequence continues at coordinate 31,186,185 of NC_082726.1, read as the reverse complement.
TGGATCAGATAGACTTTTCCCCAGGTTTCTGAAAGACAGGGCTGAAGAGATTGCGGAGGCATTAGAAATGAAATTTTAAAACTCACTAGATTCTGAATGGTTTTGAATGACTGGAAAACTGCAAACGTCTCTCCACTCTCTAAGGACAGAGGAAGGCTGAAGAAAGGAACTTATAGGCCAGTTAGCCTGACCTCAGTGATTGGGAAGTTCTTGGAGTCCATTATTAAGGATGAGGTTTTTTTTGAGTACTTGGATAAAACATAATAAAATAGGCCAAAGTCAGTATGGTTTCCTTGAGGGAATACCCGGGTGCCCTCACTGACCGTACCCCATTGCGGGCGCCCGTGTAGATCCCACTCCAGAAGTGTGGGATAGCGAGCTCGTATCGCGGTCACTACCCGATCCCACAGGGTTGTGCCGTTGCTGATTTCTGCTTGTAACGCCCGTAGTGCATTGTTTATGCTCTGCTGGTCAGAGAGGCTTCCCAGGGCGCTTGCCTCCTGATGGGAGAGGCTGAGGTTGGGCTCCCCCTCGTCCCACAGCCGGAGCAGCCAGGTGGCCCAGGTGCTCGCCTGGTCATTGGCGGTACCGATACGCTAACTGGGTCAGCTCCTTGGGGGAGAAGTCCCAGGTCTCCGTGGTCTCGGAGTGACTGGGGAAGGTCCGGCTGTCTCCCCCTCATTCCCTTCCTCCCTGCAGTGAACCTGAGACCGCGTGGTGACGGGTTGGGCATGTTGGAGCTCGGGTGAGAAGGGGGAAGGGTGGTTGTGGGACCTTGGTTCCTCGGGCACCCCCTCATTGTCACTATCCAGCCAGATGTCCCCATCCCCCAGCCATGCGTCCAGCTTGTCGCCACACTGGACTGAGGCTCGGATCTTTAACGGGTCCGGCTGCCAGCCAGACCGACGGGCTGCCCTGGCCTGCTGAAGCTTTATGAGGCGACAGGCAAGTTCAGTTCCCCTAACTTCAAGGTCATTGGCTCAGGCCTGGGCAGCCTGTGCTGCTTCCTTCAGCGTGCAACAACGCTGACTGAGGTCTTCAATTTCCCTGTCCTTCTCACCACACAAGTGCTGCAGGTGATCAGTAATTCTAACCTGGCGTCTCAGCAGGGACGCAAACAACCAGAAGGCGCCCCTTTGACTCCCCTTGGCTTTGGGGAACCCCGATTCCTTCATGAGGGAGACCACATGATGGCCCAGCTTCTCTCCACAGGGCTCTAACTGCTCAGATCCGTGGTCTGCCGGCATGCTGGCCAGACTCTCAAATACCTCCCTTTCATCAGCCCACCCAGGGATCTTATCCTGGGAGCCTGTACTGGCTTCCTTCCCCTTATTCCAGAACATTATCCCCTGTGCTTGTGTCCAGCCAAAACCTATGAGACCCTGCTCTGCAGTGCCAAATGTTGTGATGGAAAATAACTGGTTCTTTGAGTCTCAACAGTAGAGGCCTGGACACACACAGTTTTAATAATAAGGAATTTATTTACAAAGGGAAGTCAGGTAAACACAAGCAACTACAATACACAGGAAGCAGTATGGGGACAGGGTACGGTTACACAAACAAAGAACAAGGGAAAAGCACTACGACAGCTATCCCCCTTGACCTTGGATAGCTGCGGGTCCCTTACCAGGACAAACGATAGACCTTCCCAAACATAAATCAATGCACTTACCTTCAATGAGGTGGTCTGTAAGAGAGAGCGAGCCAGGGACAAGTCTCTCCTTTTATAGCATGGGGCTGGGCGAGATAATCCAATTAAGGTGACCAATAATTTAGGTGTGCATTGATTAGTTGGGAGGGACCAAATGTTGATTGGCATGTGGTGTGTCCTCCGACCAGCCAGGTGGCAGTGCATCTGTCACATGGCCGGTATCTCTGGATACACTTGGATAAAACATAATAAAATAGGTCAAAGTCAGTATGGTTTCCTTGAGGGAAATCTTGCCTGTTAAATCTGTTGGAATTCTTTGAAGAAGTAACAGGCAGTGTAGACAAAGGAGAGTCAGTGGATGTTGTTTGATGCTGGATTTTCAGAAGGGTTTTGACAAGGTGCCGCACAAGAGGCTGCTTAACAAGATAAGAGCTCGTGGTGTTATAGGAAAGATACTAGCATGGATAGCAGATTGGCTGACTTGCAGAAGGCAAAGAGTGGAAATAAAGGGGGCTTTTTTTGGCTGACTGCCATTGGCTAGTGGTACTCTGCAGTATCACTGTTGGGACTGCTTCTTTTCACATTATATGTCAATGATCTGGATATCAGAATTGATGGCTTTGTAAAGCTTTGGTCAGACCACACTTGGAGTATTAAGAGCTGTTTTGGGTGCCTTATCTCAGAAAAGATGTGCTAGCATTGGTGAAGGTCCAGAGGAGGTTCACAAAAATTAATCCAGGAATGGAAAGGTTAACACATGAGGAGCATTTGATGGCTCTGGGTCAGTACAGGTGTCCCCCACTTCATGAATGTTCGCTTTATGCCACTTAGCTTTTACAAAAGACCTACATTAGTAACCTGTTTTTGCATTACAAAGAGGATTTTTGCTTTTACAAACATTTTTCCTATATAAATTAATAGTTCTTCGCTTTACACCATTTTGGCTTAAGAAAGGTTTCATAGGAACACTCTACCTTTGTAAAGGGGGAGACACCTGTACCCGCTGGAGTTTAGAAGAATGAGGGGGGATCTCATTGAAACCTATGAATATTGAAAGGCCTAGATAGAGTGGATGTGGAGAGGATAATTTTTATAGTGAGCAAATCTAGGACAAGAGGGCACAGCTTCAAAATAGAGGGACGTCCATTTAGAACAGAGATGAGGAGGATTTTTTTTCATCCAGAGGGTGGTGACTCTGTGGAATTCATTGCCACAGATGACTGTGGAGGCCAAGTCATTGAATATATTTAAAGCAGGTGTTGTTAGGTCAGGGCATCGAAGGTTATGGGGAGAAAGCAGGAGAATGGGATTGAAAGGGATAATAAATCAAGTCATGATGGAATAGCAGAGCAGATCTGATGAGCCAAATAGCCTAAGTCTGCTCCTATAGTATTATAGGCGTGACCTTTCACCCTTGAATTACAAACTCTCATGGACATCTGACCTGGTGACCTGGGTAAGTGTTTCATTGGTCCTCAGAACTCTCACCCATACAGATCCCTGACCCAAGACTCGTTGACCTGCAGTTCACTGGTCTCCTCAACACCTGACCAACCCAACCCCCATGATCGCTGACTTTTGACCATGCAGCATTCCAACCTGCACTCCAACCATCTCCTGCCCCAACTCTTCGTGTATTGCACCTGACCACTAACGTTCTCTTATCTCTGTCCCTAAACCCTAATCTGACCCTGAACTCCTTGTACTGTCCCTAAAACTGTCATTTTATCTACATAGTTATTGGATTGAACGGTTCACAAATATAGCCCATTGTCAATGAGACTGAGCCTTCATGCTATGAAGTGCCTTTTTACTTTGGGGCACAGTTTCCAGGAATGGGGGTCTTCGCCCAGGGTGTGGCAATACTGTTTGTTTCATTTGGGGATGGGTGTGAGATCAGTTGTTTTTTCTGATCCAATCTGTCTCTGATTGTTCTGTATCCTTCATCTCTCAGAGCCGTGCTGTGTTGGACACAGTCCTCCTGGTCTCCTGGAGGTGAGGGCAGCAAGCTGTATTTTTCTCTTGCCTAATTTTGTCTGCAGGTTCCCCTCCTCTTTGTCCCTCCATGTTGGTGCTTTCTTTGCCTTTCGCCATTGGTTTCCCATATTTGCTTCATCCTCTGAAGACGAGAGGTGGCTGGCACTTGCCTGTTGCACTGCTCTTTTTCTTCCAATTATCTTTACTCTCATCATCCTCTTGTCTCTTATGTGGTATCTTCTGAGACTCCTTCCCTTTCAACACATAACATTCCCCTTGCTTCTCTGCCATCTCTTCTTCCATCAAATTCTCCTGTTTTAGAAGGGCCTGGGTGTTGTGGCTAAGGGTTTGGGAGCTGGAGATGGAAGGCTTTTCCTCAGTTCTGGTCTCAGTCTCTGCTGGGGATCCACACTAGTTGGGGTGTGCTGGTGTTCATCAAGGGGCTTTCTGTGCTGTTTGAATCTCTTATGGCCTGAACTTATGTTCGGGGCATGTTTTGGGACTTGTAGAGATGGCTTGACTCTCTACAAGGTTGCAAGTTTTGCTTTCCCTGCAGTCCTTGATTTGTTCCTTCCTGCTGGATGTCTTATAGATGACTGCTCTGCATTGATCCACCAAAATATCCAGGCTTGTTGCCATTACATGCAGTCTGAGTTGTTCTCCATATATCATGTACCCTTTGTTCCCTGTAATGGCAAGCAGAGGGTGGGTGAATGATCTCTCTATCCACATTACCCCTAGCCTGACCTTCACCTGGCACTTGTTGGTCTAGATCCCATAGGCCCCTCAATGCAATGAGCCAGGAAGGTGAGAACATTCACAATGACCACATGTGGGTTAAAGATGTGCCCCATTATCCCTGGTTGGGCAAGGTGAAGAGAGGCTGCACCTTTAACAGTGACAGGGGAACCCCATTCCCTTGTGAAAGTCTTGCAGCATTTTCTGCCATCCTACTAAGTACTTGAAGGTAACATCAAAGTACCCATTACCTGGGAAGACCTGGCAGCCATAAATGTCCTTTGCTTTGAACTTGCAGCACTCCAGCAAAGGGAAACCCCTTCACTGTGACCTCTACACGTTGCCTTGGTGAAGAGGTCTTGTGAGGGGTTTCACTCATTGAGGTCCTTCACTCCACAGTTAGTGTTTTAGAATCCCTCTCCTCTTCCTGAGGCACTCATTGTTGCAGCCATCTTGGTGGAGCTGACTGGTTAGAGCAGGTTCAGTTGCTGGAGGGAGGTGTTAGACTGGTTTCCCCTTCAGCATTAGGATCCACCCCTACATCAGCCCGTCACGCTCCCATCAGGCGGCCATTTGATCGTGAAGAGTCAGCATTGTCTTCCTTCTTCTTCAACTTTGTTTGACTTCACTCATGAATCCACTGTGCAGGCCAGCCTCTGTCATCACTGTGCCGCAGAGTGGCAGCCGTGATCGCCGATTCTCCCCTGCCAAGTAGGTGTCACCACAAGCAGACTTTCTCCTGCAGACCCCCTCACCAGAGTCTTCTAAACTCAAAGTATGTTGCATTTTTATACTCTTGAATAAAAGTAACAGCAGATGATTAAATCTCATTTCAACAGCTGTAATGATAGCATTTACTTCAATATTTTGAGCCTGACAATGCTTCTGTTGTATAACCTATCTATAATGGGAGACTGACTTGCTGATTGTGAGGGCTGATGCACAATCACAAATACCTCAGCTATTGATAGAGCAAATTTGCCTATGCATCTGTTTGATTTGCAAACAGACAACATCCTTCCGGCCTGGAAGCTTCTTTGAACTCAGTCACAATGGTTCAAAGAACCCGGTTTGATGTATGCTATTTCACTTAACCCCATTGCCTTATGCTTGTCTGCTGCATCATCTCACTCTGCAAACCACATCTCGTGAGCAGCCAGCCCCTGCTGTGTGTCAGTAGCCTGTACTCTCTAGACAGTACTATCTGTTTACAGACGTGGCATTTTATTTTCAAACTAGAGATTGGCTCTTGTTGGAATTAATTCATGGTATATTCAAAAATTCCATACTTGCTGAATCCTTAACTACTCTGCTTGAGGTTTGGAATGTCTGGGGCAGATAGAACTCCGAGTTGCTGTGTCTGGCTGTTGGACAGACTGGGAGACTGTATCCGTTGCTTGCAGTGTAGAGGTTACTGAGTCTGGATGTGGGGATCACAGTGTCTGGGGTCAGAATCCGAAGATGGCTGGAGAGGTATGCAGGGATACATATTGAGTGCTTGCAGTTTTTTTTGGCAAAAATACCTAAAAGCTGCACAAATCATTAAATACTGATATTACAGCGGTAAATAAAATCAAGTGCCATGCTCTCAGTTCTCGACTATTTCAAGAATGTTTTGTTGAGAAAGATGAACAGTGTGAAGCTTGCATTGCACACAGAAGTCAGGTCGCTCTCTACCTGAGACATTCTTATGCGCTTTATGAAACTGTGATAAAATTCTTCGAAGACTCAAATGCTTTATTCAGTTATCAACTCAAGAATACTAGGCATGACGTTGCTTATTTGTCAGAATTATTCACAAAGTTTAATGAAATCAATCATCAATTGCAAGGAAATGATGTGAATCTTATCAAAATCAAATCAGTCATCTCCACATTTCTGTCCCAAGTTAACCCTATTTAAATGCAGCATTGGCCGCCGTGACCTTTTCCAATTCCCCAGCCTCTCTGGGTTGGAAGAGAAAGAAAGAATACCAGATGATGACTTACAAGTTCAGAGTGCCCACCCAGTTGAGCTGCATAAAGACATGTCAGAGAGATTTCGCAATCTTAGAAACATAGAAAACCTACAGCACAATACAGGCCCTTCGGCCCACAAAGCTGCCCTGCACATGTCCTTACCTTAAAACTACCTAGGCTTACCCATAGCTCTCCATTTTTCTAAGCTCCAGGGGTCTCTTAAAAGACCCTATCGTATCCGCCTCCACCGCCATCGCTGGCAGCCCATTCCACACACTCACCACTCTCTGACATCTCCTCTGTACCTACTTCCAAACTCCTTAAAACTATGCCTTCTCGTGCTAGCCATTTCAGCCCTGGGAAAAAGCCTTAACTATCCACACGATCAACGTCTCTCATTATCTTGTACACCTCTCATCCTCCATCGCTCGAAGGAGAAAAGGCCGAGTTCACTCAACCTATTCTCATAAGGCATGCTCTCCAATCCAGGCAACATCCTTGTAAATCTCCCCTGACCCTTTCTATGGTTTCCACATCCTTCCTGTAGTGAGGCAACCAGAACTGAGCACAGTACTCCAAGTGGGCTCTGACCAGGGTCCTATACAGCTGCAACATTACCTCTCAATCCAAATTCCAGATTGGGTAATAATTCAATTCCTGAACACTTGTAATGAGGAATTAATGGGAAGGATGGAGGAAGAACTGATCTCACTACTAAAAGGCTTTGAGCTAAAGCCGAAATTCAAAAAAATCATCTAACAGTCTTTTGGTTGCAGACCTAAAGCTGTGAATGTTATCCTGCACTGTGGGGAAAGGTCAAGATGTTCTTTACTGCCTTTCCAACATCATATTTAGTGGAGCGAGGTTTCAGTGCAGTCAAGCAACTTCTTTCAAAGCAACAAAGCAGACTGCAAATCTCAACATGGGGATCGAAGACTCCTTCTGAGTGACAATCAGCCTGATGTTGAGAAGCTGACATCACTGCACCAAGCCTATCCATCTCATTGAAAGGTAAAAAAAACAATAATGTCGTTGGCTACTAATGTACACTCTAAAATTGTTGACGAAAATTAGTTTTACTATAATTAAAGAAATAATTTTACTTGTAGGTTTGAATAGTTTTTTGCAATGATTTGATGCTCCTATTTTCTTTCACTGTGCATGGTAAATCAAAATTGTTCATGTAATGGCCAGAAAGGGAGAGGGGCTGCTGGGGATATGGTTTGGGAACCAAGGGGGCGGTAACTCAAATTAGTTTGGGAACCACTGTTCTAGTGGATAAGTGTTGAATTTGTGATCTGAGAATCAGTGCCTTGTGCTGCCCTAGCTGGGGTATGCCTTAAATGCTGCACTTCACTGGGTCCGCTTTGCACTGTTTGCTGATCTGTTTGGGAGCGGTACTGGCCCTGTATTGCACCGTATGAGGTGTGTAGTGTCAGTCGTCCTTTTTTTTTTGAATTTTAAAAACTTTTATTGTGACAGAAGGACATATATTACACAAGACATTAATTCTCTTTCTCCTGGACAGTTTTGGTACCCCGCAGTCGACCAGTACGACGAGCAGCAATGAGACCAACTTTACGCCCAGCAGGAGCATCTCTCCTGATAGTTGATGGCTTCCCGATGTGCTGGTGGTTACCACCACCAAATGGATGTTCTACGGGATTCATAGCCACACCACGGACACGTGGCCAGCAATTTCTCTTGGCCTTGTACTTGTGATAAGCCCGACCAGCCTTCAGTATTGGTTTGTCAATACGACCACCGCCAGCAACAACACCAACAATAGCTCTGTTGGCAGAAGAAATAACTTTCTTGGAACCCGATGGCAACTTAACACGGCTTTTTTTGGTCTCGGGATTGTGAGAGATGACTGTTGCGTAGGGAGCTGCCCGTCTGGAGTTTGCACTGGTCAGTATCTGCTGCCCTGCCCAGCTGCATTGCCCGAACCCTGTATTACACGACCCTATACTACATTGGCCCTGTGCTGCCCTGTTCTGCACCCTCAGGGGTATGCACTCCCCATATTTGCTGTCCTGCCCTAACCCTGTGTAGAAATATATCCATAACCCTTTTTTGTCAAATTTAATGTGACTGTCAACTCCTGCAGTGGCGCTGATGCCAAATTACATCGGCCCATGCCGTTCCTTTGAATTCATCAGCTACGGGAAAAAGGGGAGCCTGCAGTATGGGCACCAGCTTACTCTCCATATTGCGCTACTCCCGGCTTGTGTATGCTGGGATGCAACAGCCATGGTCTGACCACTGACCAACGGAGGGCCTTTCCTTCCTCACCCCGCATTGCAGGGCTCTGTACTGGTCTGTTGTCCTGTTAGGAGTACTGGATACCACACTGGCCCAGCGTTGCTACTCTGGGCCGTGCAGTGCCAGTGACTGTTCCGAGGGAGTTCCACTGCCCTCATCGTATGACACCGACCCTGCGTACAGGGTGTGCGGGCGGGGCGGCTGCGATCTCGGAAGCCGGAAGTGTTGCAGTTGCCGAAGAGTGCGAATCGAGAGCGGACACCAGGTAACCCGAGGGCCGGATCGGCGGAGGGGATCCCCGGGCCGGAAGGAGGCTGTTTTGGGGGCAGGGTCCCGGGACAGCCCGGTGTTCTGCACGGCGCACCGCAGGCGAAACGGTCCCGAGCCGGAGCACTCGGTTATGTGAAAGGCCGGGGCAGCGCTGGGGCCTGAACCAGTGTTGCTAGTTAATTTGACTAAACATTATAGGCTTCTGCTGTCCTCGGGATCACTGACACTGATAACTGCAGATAGTATGGCAAATACAGTATCGGTTGCGGTATCTTGGGTGGGTAGTTGTTATAACCACTTGCTTTGGGTATTAAAGTTTGTTCAGTGTTAGAACGGAGGGAAAGGGTTAATGAAGTGACAACCAAAGAGATTCACAGGACAGGAGGCCTTTCGGTCTATATTGTGTCTATATTGGCTAGGGACGTAAGTTTTCTAGCTGTTGGTAATTTGTTACTGGTGTGGGTACTTTGCTGAATGTAATGATTTGTTAGGAATTTACTAACATGTTAAGTGTAATATTTTGGAGCCACATTTCCCTTGTAAAGCACTGTTAGGTAATATGCTCACTTATCACAAGGTTTGAGCGTGGGAGCTGGCATTCCGAAGGCTGGGTTTGGGATCTGGGTGTTACAGACCCTATCCATCTCACCTAGTGAGTGGGCATTGTAGTGGGTGTTAAAGACTCAGTCACATGGGGTGGGTCTGATGTCGCCTAAAGACTGGAATGCGTAAGAATAGCAATGCTGGTAGACCATAAGACATAGGAGTAGAATTAGACTGTTCGGCCTATCAAGGTTGCTCCACCATTCCATTATGGCTGATTTATTATCCCTCTCAACCCGTTCTCCTGCCTTCTCCCCGTAACCTTTGACATTCTTACTAATCAATAATCTAATGACCTCTGTTTTAAATATACCCAACGAATTATCCTGCACAGCAGACTGGCAATGGATTCCACAAGTTTGTCTTCCTCAGGCTGAAGAAATTCCTTCTCCTCTCTGTTCTAAAGGGATGTACTTGTATTCTGAGGATGTACCCTCTGATCCTGGACTCCCCCACTAAAGGAAACATCCTCTCCATGTCTACTGTATTTCAGCCTTTCAACATTCAATAGGTTTCCATGAGATCTCCCCTCATTCTTCTAAAATCTAGCAAGTGCAAGCTCAGAGCCATCAAACTCTCCTCATCCATTAACACTTTCATTCCTGGGATCTTTCTCATGGACTTCCTCTGAATGCTCTCCAATGGCAGCACAAGCTTTCACAAATAAAGGGCCCAACGCTGCTCACAATACTCCCAAGTGTTGCCTGGCCATTGTCTTGTAAAGCCTTAACCTTACATCCTTGCTTTTATATTTTAGTTCTCTTGAAATCAATGCCAATATTGTTTTTGCTTTTTTTTTTACCACAGACTTATTGTGAAAATTAACCATTAGGGAATCCTCACAGGGATTCCCAAGTCCCTTTGCACTTCTGCTTTCTGAATTTGCTCCCTATTTAGAAAATAGTATATGCTTTTATTCCTTCTACCAAAGTGCATCGACATACATTGTATTCCATCTGCCACTTCTTTTCCCATTCTTCTAAACTAAGTCCTTCTATGGACTCCCTGCTTCCTCAACACTACCAGCCCTCCACTAATCATTGTATTGTCTACAAACTCAGCTACAAAGCCATCTATTATGTCATTCAGATCCTTGACATATAATATGAGAAGGAGCTGCCCCAACACCAACCCCTGAGGAACACCACTACTCACTGGCAACCAGCCAGAAAAGGCCTCTTTATTCCTTTCTTTGTCTCCTAATGATTCATGGTAGAATCTTTCCTGTAACACCATAGGTTCTTATCTTGTTAAGCAGTTTCATATGTGCATTTTATCAAAGGCCTTCTGGAAATCCAGATAAACAACATCCACAGTCTCCTTTGTCTATCCTTGAGGAAACCGTGCTAACTTCAGCCTATTTTATCTTGTGCTTTCAAGTACCTCAAAACTTCATCCTTAATAATGGACTCTAATGTCTTGCCAGCCAGTGAATTCTGAATTCCAGCAAACTGGACTATACTTTCCTCTCTTTTGCCTCTTCCCTCCCCTTTGTAAAGGTGGAGTGACATTTGCAATTTTCCAGTCTTCAGGAACCATTCCAGAGCCTTGTGATTCTTGAAAGATCATTACTAATGCCATTACAAATCTTTTCAGCTACCTCTTTCAGAACCTTAGGGTGTAGTCCATCTGGTCCAGGTGACCTGACAATCTACCTTCAGACCTTTCAGCTTCCCAAGCACCTCCTCCTTAATAATAGAGAGTATGCTCCCTTCTGCCCCTGACACCCTTGATTTTCTGGCATACTGCTGGTGTCTTTCACAGTGAAGACTGACACATAATATTTATTCAGTTTGTCTACCATTTCTTTGTCCTCATTACTACCTCTCCAGCCCAATATCTAGTCTTGCCTCTTTTTTATTCTTTATATATCTGAAAACACTTTTGGTATCTCCTTTTACAGTGTATTATCATCTAGCCTACCTTCATATTTAATTTCTTTTGCTCTATGCTTCTTTTATGCATGCTATTTTGACTTCCCTTGTCAGTCACAGTTGCTTCATCTTCCCCTTAGAATACTACTTCTTTGAAATTTTGTATATCTATGTACTCTTAACATACTCCCAAAAACTTTAGCCGTTACAGCTCTGCTGGCATCCCTGCAAGAGTCACTTTCCAATCAAATTTGGCTAGTTCTTGTCTTAAGCCTCTGTAGTTCCCTTTACTCCACAGTAATACTGATTCACCTGTTTTCAGCTTCTCCTTGTGAAATTACAGGGTAAGTTCTATCAAATTATGATCACTGCCTCCAAAGTGTTCCTTTGCCTTAAGCTCCCTAATCAAAATCTGATTCATTGCATGACACCCTTTTGCCTTTTTCCTTGTGGGCTCAATTTCTAGCTGCTCTTGCGGTTGAGTCTGATGCACCCCAATATCTTAAAAAGCGAGAAGCAGTAACATGTTAATCTGGTATGTTGGAAAACTTTGTGGTGTCACATTTGCAGGTTTTCCAGCTATTTAGGATTTCTAAGTACAGAGGATTATTGCAGTTTACTACAAAGAGAAAATCGGAATTGGAGACACGTCAGCCTGACACCAGTAGTGTGGAAATGCTAGAGTCCATTACAAAAGTTGTAGTGACAGACTACTGGTTAAGAGTGCAGCTTGGATAGATTTGTTAAAAGGAAAGTACTTGATAAATCTGCTGGAATTTTTGAGGAAGTAACAAGCAGAATAGTTGAGGGAGACCTAGTGGATATGGTGAAATTGGACTATAAGAAAACTTTTGATCAGGTCCCCCATAAATGATGCAGAATTAAAATGTTTTCAGTTGGGTTAAAGTACAGATGTGGATAGAGAACTGCTTGCCTAACAACAGACAGCAGTAGAAATAAATGTATTTTTTTCCAAGTGGCTCGTTGTGACTGCTGGGACCCCACATATTCGTGACATCTAATCATTGATTTGTATGAGGGACTGAAATGTAATATTTCCAAGTTTACAGATGCCATAGACCCTTGGGGAGTATGCAGAGAGGTTGACATTAACCACTTTAGTAGCAATAACATGAGGGCAGATTATTTCCTAAATAACAATAGATTGGGAAAAAGGGTAGGCACAATGAGACCTGTGTGTCCTTGCACACCTCTGGCTGTAGATAGACAGGAGGTTACAAAACTAAATGATAGACTGGTTTTCATAGTGGGAGGGTTCATAGAAAGAGGGATGTTCTGCAGCTATTGTAGAGGGCGTTTGTAAGGTTACACCTTGCATTATTGTGGGCGGCTTGGGTGCCTTAGAGAAAGGATGTTCTTGGAGGGAATTCAAGAAAGGTTTGCCAGACTGAGCCCTGGGATGACAGATCTGGTGAAAAGAGATTGATTAAAATTTATATGAATGAAATCTCACAAGCTTACAAAATTCTATTAGGACTGGAGAAATTGGATACACCCAGGACATTTCTGATGATGGGTGATTCCAAGATTGGGGTCACAGCCCAATGATAGGGTGCAATCCATTAAAGAGATGAGAAATTTTTTCTCCAAAAGGGTGAAAGACTTGACAAACTTCTATAGATGTGTAGTGGAGAGTATACAGTCGGCTCTGCTTATCCGTGGGTTCCGCATGCACAGATACAACCAACCGTGGATCGGGAAAACCCGGAAGTTCTCTTTCCAGCACTTGTTTGAGCATATACAGACATATTTCTTGTTATTACTCCATAAACAATAGAGTGTAACAACTATTTACATAGTATTTACATTGTATTAGGTATTAAAAGTAATCTAGAGATGATTTAAAGTATATGGGAGGATGTCCATAGGTTACCACGGATCAGGAATCTAAAAAAAAATGGAAGTTCTCTAAGTCGGAACAGGTACATCTGGTATTATTTAGCTTCAGTTAGTCAAACGTTTGTCTTAGTACATAGTATATATTTTACCTTTCCATGCATATAAAACACTTAAGAAACGTATGTATTTCAATAATTAAACCACTGCGTTGCTTAGTAATAATAGTAGCTTTCATCAGGGCAGGGCCTTCACATGCTCCATTATTCTCACTTTATCCTTTAAAATTGTTCCAATCGTTGACTGACTGTAGCCTAATGCTTTAATGACCAATGGCGTTCACCTCTTTTCGATCGCTTTATTATTTCCACTTTATTTTCAATCGTGATCGTTTTCCATCAACAGAACAGAAACACTGCGGGTGGCAGGTCCCGAGCTCTGCCGGGTCCTAAAGTCCACTGCACTGGGACAGGTTAAATAAGCTCTGGTGCTCTGCCGGGTCCTAAAGTCGACCGACTTGAGTATCCACGTTTTTTGGTATCTGCGGCGGGGGGGGGGGGGGGGGGGTCCCAGAACCAATCCCTTGTGGATAAGGAGGGCTGATTGTATTGACTGGCTGCATCACATCTTGGTATGGAAACACCCATACCCTTGAACGGAAAATCCTACAAAAGTTTTGGATATGGCCCAGTCCATCACGGGTAAAGCCCTCCCTACCATTGAGCACATCTACACAAAATGCTGTCATAGGAAAGCAGCATCCATCATCAGAGACCCCCACTACCCAGGACATGCTCTCGTCTTGCTGTGGCCATCAGGAAGAAGGTACAGGAGCCTCAGAACTCACACCATCAGGTTCAGGAACAGTTATAACCCTTCAACCATCAGGCTCCTGAACCAAAGGGGATAACTTTGCTTGTCACATCATTGAAATGTTTTAAAATGTTCCCTCAATCTATGGAATTACTTTCAAGGAGTCTTCATCTCATGTTCTCAATATTGATTGCTTGCTTATCTATCTATCTATTTATTTATGTGTTTTCACAGCTGTTTTTTACACCTGGTTGAACACCCATGTTGGTGTTGTCTTTTATTGATTCTGTTATGGTTATTATTCTGTAGATCTAATGAGAATGCTCCCAAAGGTAAATCTCAGGATTGTATATAATGACATATATGTAGTTTGATAATAAATTTTACTTTGAACTGTGATAAACCTGTGAAATTCTCTGTTACAGAAACTAGTTGTAGGCATGAAAGGTTTTTTTTAAGCTCCAGAGGGATCAAGGGGTATGGGAGAAAGATGGACCAGGGTAATAAATGGTGATCAGCTCTAACTATATTGAATGATAGACACTGCCCGTGACCTGCTTCTATTTTCCAAGTTTTCCTGGTTCCTCTCCTGAAGGACTTTAGGGACCCAGCTTGGTATTATAACAATTGGGAGGATTTCTGATCACAGTGACAAAAACTATCATTTTTTTTAAATGCCGGGTTATTAAATAAATTTAGTTGGCTTTGGCAGAGCTTGAACTTGTACTTATATGAGTAACTGTTGCTGAATGTGCAAACTAAGCATCCTAACCTGTTCTTGATCAAACTGTGGGAATGGAGCAGTTTCATCAGAGTTTTATTTGTTTTATTGGCAGCATTAGCAAACTGGTAGCTGTTGGTTTATGAAATAGAATTGGTTCTTGTCATTTTTTTATTTGCATGTTGGTGATACAGTCTGTAATGGAAAGCTTTCCAACTCCAAGCAACATCATTTAAAAATATCTTAAAAGGGTTTTATCTAAAATAGTTCACTGTAGATGTCTAACAACTTATGCAACAGCATTGACAGTCATAAGTTGTCATGTTGTACATTGCAAAATCACACGTGTCTAGTTAAAGAGCGATTGATGTGCTTCTGAAGGAATGCAGGTCAGATGCGAGAAATCCTGATTAGTGCAGAGGAGTCTTGCAGGGGTAAATGAGGCCACTGGCTCAGATCTGGGACGATTGGCACATGTATGACCCGAGGGCAGCAAGGTTTATTTTGTGTGGTATAGTTATAATGTAAGGTGGAATGTATTGAAAGCAGGTTCAAGTTGGGAATGTAGTAAACACTCCAAGACTCCTCGAGCCCTTGGCCTGACAATAGTATATCAATCATCAAGCACCCATTTACACTAACCTTGCACACATTCTCACCATCTTCCCCCCCCACCCCACCCACCCTTGCACGGGAACCCCATTCAATCACAGGGAGAACACGCAAACTCGCAAACTTCACGAGGACATTCCCGGAGGGCAGGATTGAACCCAGCTCACAGGAGCTGTGAGGTGACAGGTTCATTGGACATGACACCAACCTGGAAGTACTTTTAGGGCGTGAAGGAAATGAAATCAATTGGCTAGCTCTTTACTGAGATGGTATGTGCTGATCTTGTGAGCACTTGCATCACCAGTAGGGAAGGCCTTGGAAGGAAGTTGCCCCCAGGTGTAGCCCATCTTTGAAGATCCTTTCTCTCAGGGATGAGGCCTTTGGAGCTTCTCTTGACGTTTCCAGAGCTGTGTTTCTATAGAATGGGGTTGATAGCCCCATACTCAATCCTCGCTTCGCAGCTGGTTTTGGAGTAATTCATGGCGGAGTTCCCCAAGAGTTACACAGCCAACACTTGCTGTCAGCAGTGAGGAGCTGAATATGGTGAATTATAACGTACAAAATTCTATGTATAAACTTATAAGGGGTTGGAGTGGAGTTCATAGGATGAACCCATTTCTCTTTGACAAAGAGCCAGTAAGAAGGGAGGACAAAATTTAAAGCAGTTAGGGATGGAGAGTTTCCTATCAGTGGCAATGGCAGAGGACTCTTGTTTGCACTACCAGAAAGAATGCTTAAGGCAGAAAATTGGACAAAAATTTTTTTAAATATTTTAGGTTCAAGTTAGTCAGGTTTGTTGATGGGGCGGTGAGGCTCAAAGGCAGGAAGGGACTACTCCATGCTGTATTGCTAAATAAATAAATGAACAAAACCTAGATTATGCTGCAGTGGTTCTTATGGCTGTTTTAATCACAATGGACTAAATGGTCCCCACCTTTAACATACATATCTACAGTTCTCAGGTTAAGGTAGCAACACTTCATATTCCATCTGGGTAGCATCCAGCCTAAGACCATAAGACATAAAGGCAGAATTAGGCCATTTGGCCCATTGAATCTGCTCATCATTCCATCATGACTGATATATTTATATCAATGTATCAATCATTCATCCTGATGGCATAAATACTTATTTCTCTAACTTCCGGCTATTTCTCCCCTCCCACTCTTCTCTTTTTCCATTTCCCATTCTGGCTCCCCTCCTTACCCCTTCCGTCTCACCTGCCCATCTCCTCCCTCTGTTGCCCCTCCTCCTTCCCTTTCTCCCATGGAATACTTCCCTCTCCTATCAGATTTCTTATTCTTCAACCCTTTACTTTTCCACCTATCACCTCCCAGCTTTTCAGTTCATCCCCCAGCTATGCACCTTCCCCCTCACCTGGCTTGGTCTATTACCTGCAGTCCAGCACTCCTTCCCGTCCCCTTCTTCTTATTCTGGCGTCCTCCCCCCTTCCTTTGCAGCCTTGATGAAAGGTTCTGTCTTGGAACGTTGACTGTTTATTCCTGTCCATCGATGTTGCCTGACCTCCAACATTTTGTCTGTGTTGTTCACGATTTTCAGGATTAGCAGAATCTTTTGTGGTTACGTTTGTGTGATTTGTTCTGGTCCCTGGGACCTGTGTTACCAGACTAAAGGAGCAATGCAAACTCGGCCATTCAGAGCACACTGTACTTAGGATGGGAACAAACCAAACAAGTGATCCTTCCTCACCAAACTCAGAACAGCCCAGCACAGATTGAGGCCAGATAAAAGAAAAACCTTTGCAATACGTAGAACCAGTAGACCAAACAAGCCCCATCTCAAAAGGAGGATGGCATTAAGCAGCCAAACATACCCTGTTCCTAAAACATTTGAAATGGTTTGAGTATCTTCGTGATTTTTATACTCTTGTGAAGGTTGTGTTCTGACAGTAGGATTACTGCAGAAACCTGAGCTGACATTCCTATAGTTATAAGATAATTTAAGAGAACATAATGCCACTGTGAGAGCAGCTGCTCATCTGTATGTTCATAGTTATAATAATGCTCTATCGATATCCCAGGATTATTTAGAGCTCACAATACCTGGCTTGTGAGGGAGGGATTTTGACATCAAAGTATAGAAAGTATGTTTGTGAGTTTGTGTACGCACTTGGGGCACAATTAATGATGCCGTTAGCGTGGAATATCCTGGCAAGTTGAAATCTGGGATTGTGGGATTTGAGTATGCCCAAAATGCACATGACTGTTTCCCAACAGGAAACATCTACAACAGGAGCATCGTGAAGGTATAATCTGAAAGCTAGTCTTTTCAGGAAATGACCCAGCTTCTACTCCGAGAAGTGTGGTGTCGCCATATACTGGAAATTCCATTCCTGTAATCTAATGTTGTTAATCTAATAATTCCTGCAGATAAGCGGTAAACAATCCAGAATTGTGGTCTGTGCCAACCCAGGATTAAACTGAGGTACATTCTCCATAAGAAACTGATTTGTAACAGGCGTTCAGGCAAGTTAGCCCATTAATGCAAGTAGGAGTCAGACGTTGATTCCACGTGCAAGATTGTTGACCCACTGCTCTGCCCATTGCTGCTGTTCAAACATACTTCAGTGATGTTTCATATATTCTTTTGTCAACTTTTAAGTTAAACCAGAAAGCCATTGTGTAATGGTAACAAATCCTGAATGAGAATGGGACGAGGCACTGATTGACAGTAGTTGTGGAGAGTTTTATTCCGAGTCAAGAGATTGCAGATTGAAAATTTACTCCTGAGACCTGAGCACGAATACCCGGCTAAAACCAGGCCCTTCAGCACAGTAGGAATGTGACCTGTAACTAAAGTAGTCTCAGGGAAATCCCACATTTCTGCTTTGACCAGCTTCCTTTAGATCTTTAATTTGTGCATTTCTGTTATGATATCTGCAATTACTCCTCCTGTGTGCAAATACTCCCCTAAAAACTGTGTAGTGTTGGCCCATGCATTGGTCTCTTTGTGTATTGGAAATGTGATGGGGCGGGGGGGGGGGAGAAAGAAGGCATACTGTAGCTAATGAGATCATTGATTTGTAGAACACTATCAATCCTCTGCCACCAAAAATACACCAGCACAGCAACACAGTTTAAATCCCAAGTACTTCAAAAGTTAAAATGGTACATTTAATGTCAGAATAATGTATACAATATACACCCTGAAATGCTTTTTCTTCACAACCATCCATGGAAACAGAAGAGTGCCCCCAAAGAATAAATGACAGTTAAATGTTAGAACCCAAAGTCCCCCTCAGCTCCCCTCCCTCCTGCACATAAGTGGCAGCAAGCAACAATCCCCCCTCTCCCACCGGCAAAAAAAAAGCATCGGCACCGGCCACCGAGCACTCGGGCATGCAGTAAAACAACAGCAAAGACATGGACTTGCCGTACTCCAAAGACTACTTGTTTACCCGGTATTCGACATACCACAGGCTCTCTCTCTCCCTAATAAGAGAGAAAGAGGTGTCTCTGTTTCACAGCGAGAGGGGAGACATAACAAACAAATCACTAGTTTACGATGTTAAAAGTTCGTTGCGTTGCTTTTTCTGAGCTCTGTGCCCAAAGATCTCAGGTCTCTTGGGCACACAGCTAGAGATCTTCCGTCTCCCACGACACACCGAATTCCTGCAGACGCACTGACCTCCAATTTCCCTCATCTCCAGAGCCACGAAATCTCGGTCCTCCAAAGGCCTTCGAAGCTCTTAGGCCACGCCCTTGACGTGCTGAACAACGGCCATTTGTGAAGCCCCGAGAGTGGGTCCCATTCCCACAAAGAGCCGTAGTCAGCGTGTAACTCCAGGTCAGGATCTTCAAAAGAACCCTGAAAGGGAAAAATAGAGATACTAAAGATGGAAATAGAGCTGTTTCCGAAGATATAAGCAAGGGAGTCACCGTTAGGCGCTATTAATCCTCCTAAGCTCCTCCCCAGTTACCCATTATCCAGCACAACATACTAGATGTGGATATTTTGGCTGGATTTCTAATCAAAACGAGGTACAGATATATTTTTAACCCAGTGGCTGTGCTGTGTCTTATCCCTAATTTCAGTTTCATTAACAATGGGTTGAGGAAAACATTGAACAATTATGGTCACTTGGAGCACAAGCAAGTTTGCCAAAGAGCATATATAGAAGCAGGAGTATCATATTCAGACCCTTATACCTGCTCTGCCATTATACTACATCAAATCCTTTTAACTTATGCTTTGCTGCCACTCTCCAGCACTGACCCCGTATCCTTTGACACCTTTAATACCTAAAAATCCATCAGTCTGATTAATCTGAACTTGTAGAACAGACTCACTGTCCCAGGAATCAAAGACACAAGAGATTTGCAGATGCTAGAAATCTTCAGCAACCCACACAAAATGTTGGAGGAACTCATGAGATGCTTTTTCCCTTCATAGATGTTGCTTGACCTGCTGAATTCCACCAACCTTTTGTGTGTATTGTCCCAGGAACCAACCTGTCGAACCTTTGCAGTTCCCCTTCCTGGTTAAGGAGAGGAGACCTGTAAAACAATAATCCCTCCACTAACCAACTTCTCTCAGCAATCTCCTTGAAACCCTCAATACAATCCATCTTTGCATCATCAGTGGACTTGGACTTACTAAACTCAGTACCTCACTTAAATATTATATTATATTACTTATATTATATTAATAAATATTAAACATTATAAATAGCTAGGATGTCAGTCTGCACAGCATCCCACCAGTCACTACCCTCTAACCTGCTAACATACCTTTGCCTTCCAGCTATACCTGTGTGTTAACTTTTAGTGATTTGTGCACAACTCTCTTTTATATCTGTTAACCAATCTTCAGTCTGATGAATTTGTTTCATAACCTCGTGTATCATTAGATTGTGGAGGCATTAGTAATGATCTTTCAAAAATCATTGGACTCTGACATGATGCCAGAGGACTGGAAAATTTGCAAATGCCACTCCACCCTTTAAGAAAGGAGGAAGGCAGTAGAAAGGAATTTATAGACCAGTTAGCCTGACCTCAGTGGTTGCGAAGATTTTGGAGTCAGTTGTTAAGGATGGGGCTATGAAGTACTTGGTGACACAGGACAAGATAGGACAAAGTCAGTATGGTTTGCTCAAGGGAAAATCTTGCGAGATGAACCTGTTGGAATTCTTTAAGGAGATTACACGTAGGATAGATATAGGGGATTTTTGTTTTAGCGTGTCGCACCAGAATGTCAGCCATTCTTGTCTGGCACGTGGTGTCAGGATTGGTCTCCTTTCGGATTAACCGGGTCACAATATGAAAGTTCCTGACTCGACCCTTGTTTTTTTTGTTACCAGGCTGAGTGGCTAGCTCAATGCTCAACCCGGCATGGATGGAAAGCACGCTCAGGGGTGGCCCAATTTGGATTCGAACTTGGGAGCTTTCGCTCCGGAGTCTGGTACTGATTGGTAGGAGGCAGCGAATAAGAATAGAAAGATCTTTTTCTGGTTGGCTGCCAGTGACTAGTGGTGTTCAGCAGGGGTCGGAGTTGGAACCACTTCTTTTTAAGCTGTAAATAAATGTTTGCAGATGACATCAAGTTTTGTTGCCAAGTTTGCAGATGATACAAAGATTAGTGGAGGGCAGGTAGTGTTGAGGAAACATGCAGGCTGCAGAAGGACTTAGATTAGAAGAATGGGCAAGGGAGTGACAAATGAAATATAATGTTGGAAAATGCATGGTCATGCACTTTGATAGTAGAAATAAATGTGCAGATTATTTTATAAATGGGGAGAAAATCCAAAAATCTGAGATGCAAAGGGACTTGGGAATCCTAAAGGTTAACTTGCAGATTGAGTCAGTGATGAGGAAGGCAAATACAATGTTAGCATTCATTTCAAGAGTTTTAGAACACAAGAGCAGGGATGTGATGCTGGGGCTTTATAAGGCCCTGTTGAGGCCTCACCTTGAGTATTGTGAACAATTTTGAGCTCCTCATCTTAAGAAAAAATATGCTGGCATTGGAGAGTGTTCAGAGGAGGTTCACAAGGATGATTCTGGGTATGAAAGAGTTATCATACAAGGAACGTTTGATATCTCTGAGTCAGTACTCTCTGGAATTTAGAAGGATGAGGGGAATCTCATTGAAACCCTTCGAATGTTGAAAGGCCTAGACAGAGTAGATGTGGAAATAATGTTTCCCATGGAGGGAAAATCAACCCCATACACCTGCCTTCTTGCCATATTCTTTGTTGCCCTGACTGATCAGGAAACGATCAATTTCCGCCTTAAGTATACCCACAGATTTGGCTTCCACCGTAGTCCGGCTAAAGAAGTTCCTCCTTACCTCTGTTCTAAAAGGTCACCACTCAATTTTGAGGCTATGCCCTCCAGTTCTGGATACCCCCACAATAGGAAACATCCTTTCCACATCCACCCTACCTCGTCCTTTCAACACTCAGTAGGAATTCAATGAGATCTGCCCCCCCCCCCCCCCGCATTCTTCTAAATTCCAGAGAGTACAGGCCCAAAGCTGCCAAACACTCCTCATATGTTAACCCCATTATTCCTGGAATCATCCTTGTGAACCTCCTTTGGACTCTCTCCAATGAAAACACATCCTTTCTGAGAGATGAGGCCCAAAACTGTAGACAATATTCCAAGTGCAGCCTGACTAGCATCTTATAAAGACTCAACATTATCTCCTTTCTTTTATATTTTATTCCCCTTGAAATAAATGCCAACATTGCATTTCACACACTCAGTCCACAAATTCACTACTCTCTGGCTAAAGTAATTCCTCTTCATCTCTGTTCTAAATGGATATCCCTCTTTCTGAGGCTGTGTCCTCCAGTCTTAGACAGCCCAACCGTATAAGACATTCACTCCACATCCACTCTTACCAAGGCCTTTCAACATTCGATGAGTTGCAATGAAATTTCACCTCATTCTTCTGAATTCCAATGAGTACAGGCCCAGAGCCATCAAACACTCCTCATATGATCAGCCTTTCAATCCTGGAATCATTTTCATAAATCTCCTTTGAATCCTCTCCAATGTCAGCACATCCTTTCTTAGATAAGGAGTCCAAAACTGCTCACAGAACTCCAAGTGAGGCCTCACCAGTGCCATATAAAGCCTAAAAATTACATCCTTACTTTTATATTCTAGTCCTAATATGCCATTAATGTGGAGTAAATATTCTTAAAGCACAGATGGTTAAAGGAAAATCTAAAGAATTACTCACAACCAAGAGATTTCCAAAAATAAAGAAAAAGGTGCTGGTGTAGGGTAATGTAATAGGTGACAGATGACACATATTGTTAATAGTAGAAACTATTCTACATAATTCACAAACACCGTCATTGAGTTATGTTTCACTTTAAGAGACAGTGTCTGACGTAATGACATCAGTGTGAGGTAACTGCTTTTGTTTTCTTTCTAATGGAATTAAAGGGCTGCAGCTTTTGTTAAGCACATAAGATGACTCTAATGTTTTATTCACAAAATTCCACATTGGTGACCCCAAACCTGTCAGAGAGTTCTAGAGTTACTCAACGACACGTCAACCAATACAGTTTGCCAGAGTTTTGGAGCAGCCCGCTACCGTGCGTTTGCACAAGCGGAAACCCAGTTCACACTGTGAGAAATCTCCACAGTCAGTACCAAATTTTATTAAATCGTAGCATTGCTATGTAGTTCCGTCGCAACCAGCGTGGGGCATCTACTAGAAGACCTGCCAGCTTGTGATGAACATGTCACTCTGACAACTCACCTATTATTGACTTTTGGACTGAGCCTGAGTGCGCCAAACAGTCGCTCTCTTTGCCCAACCTGGGTGATGCTAGGCCTTCAGAACTAGTGCCTATCTCTCCTGGTCAATCACCATCCTTGCTTTATTTTTAAAGAATTGTTTGTGTACCAAATGCCTGATCAAGTGTGCACAGCACTGCTTAGTAAGCTCAGTTCCTTTATGCCTATTCCTACCTCCCATCATGGCGTACAGCACTCTTGGGTTCCAGTTGATCTGCATTCTACCTTGATCATTTATGTCTGCTCTGATGCGCATCAACACTCCTTTAAGCCCCCTTGCAATGGTCCTTCCTGCATTTTGGAACAGGGCAAAAAGACTTATTGTCGATAGGAAGGGTAAACCTGAATGCATTTCCTTATATCGCCTTAAACTGGCCCAGCAAGACCTGGATGGTTCCACTGTCATACCCCCTGCATCAAGACATAACCATGTGCTTGTCAGCACATGCCTAGGTGAGCCAGAGGGTCTGGCTGTTACTCCAACCAAGGTACATAGGACCTGGGCTACATGCCTCATAGGAGCTCCAGACAAACTCTCAATGCCAGTTTTGGGGAATTCTGGGGGGGCCTGTATAGGGTAATGTAATGGGTGACAGATGACACATATTGTTCATTATAGAAACTGTTCAACATAATTCACAAACACCGTCATTGAGTAGTTGTGTTCACTTTAAGAGACAGTGTCTGACGTAATGACATCAGTGTAAAGCGACTGCTTTTGGTTTATACACATTGGAAATAAAGGGCTTTTGCTTTTGTTAAGCACATTAAACGACTCTCCCATGTTTTATTCACAAGATCCTATGTTATTTTCAGTTAGAGAAAACACAGGTTTAAATTAGTTTGGGTTAGAATCAGAGGTAGGTGGAAGTAGAAATAAATTAGAATAAGCACTGTACTATGCAAAGTCTTGGGCACATATTTATAGCTGGGGTGCCTAGACATTTCCACAGTGCTCTATTTGTCAATGTGGAAGGGAGAGTGAGTTTGTAAATCTGATGGGAGGGAACGATGATGGGAGTGGTGAGGGTGGAGTGCTGCAGGAAGTGAGTGGGACAGATGGCAAAAGAGGAGTGCCAGGGGCAGGGTGTTTGTGTGGGTACAGATAGGCCCAGCCCTGAGACACCAGGCAAGGTCATTTGATTCCAAACAATTGGTTTATTGATCACTAAAGAATGTCTCTCTGGTGTTTCCCGTTCCCTCCCCTTTTTCCAACCATGATTCCGTGCGCCCTTTTCACTCTCAGTCCACTATAAAGACCCCTATCAGAATTAGATTGATATCATAAAATTTGTTTTTTTTGTGGCAGCAGTACAATCCAATGCATAAAATTGCTGTAGTACTGTGCAAATGTTTTAGGCTCCCTAGCTAATATTTATGTGCCTATGACTTTTTCCCAGTACTGTTTATCTTGCTATAGGTCTTCCTCAGGTTGCCAACTCCCAGCTTACGGCCAAAGAAAGAGTGTTGAAAATGCCGGTGGGGTGGATGGAGTGAAAGGGAATTTGCTGGCTTCCGCGTGGCTGCGGACATACTCTGGGTGGAAATGGGCATTTCTGCTTGCCATCTCTCCACAACCCCGGCAACATTCAGGGGCTTGGATTGAGCTGAGCAGACCTGCGAGCCCTACGCCGACTCACGCTCTCACTCACTCACTGAAGCAGGCTGGCAACCAGTTTCCCCATCGCAGCTGTTTCTGTAATCCACACACTGCTCCAGTTCAGTTCTGACTTGCAAACAATTCTGGTTACAAATTGTTCTCGGGGGAAAAAACCCTATCATAAACTGGAAACCGCCTGTACTTTGAACGCTAGGCAAGTGTGTTGAACCTTTAAGGAGCTTCCATTGAGCTTGCATAAGCATGATGGGCTGAATGGCTCCTCTGCTGTGTCATTCAACACGGACAGGAAAAGATCCACAAAATCCACACAAACAAATGGGAGGCGAGGGGAGAGTTGATTGTATTTAAACTGATTATGGCCCGTGTCAAGGAAGCAATGCCCAAACTTTAGCCATCTTTATTGCTTACCAATACTGTATTTGTTCTGTATGCTGACTTGGGTTTCATGCACAACTAATTCAAAGAATGTGAGTCGAATTGATGTGCCAGCCCAGTTCTGGGGGAGTGCTATACTGTCATTGCTTCAAGCAGTAACCCTCCTCCTGTCAAGAAAATCTGATAGCAGGAGGGTAGATTTTCTACTCTTCTTTGACAGTGTTTAAATAAGAGCAGGAAATTCTTCTAGAATCCTGAACGCCATTCTTCTCAATAAGAATGCCTGTTGTGCCACTGTTGTTTAGGGAAGCAGTGACTTCCTCCTCTGTCAGTTCAGCGGTATTCAGGGCTTCCTTAATCATACCAGAAGATTCCTCTTGGCTTTTATTACTGTTAGTCATGCAAGGCCTGGACAGAGACATATGTAGAAGAATTCTTCATTGCTGTTTCCATAACAGTTTTGTTTGACCAATCAGTGTTGTTAGTACTGAGCTGAACCCCTAAGTCTGGTCTCTAACCTTTGACCTATTTGGTATGGATGACTTCACCAGGAGTCAAAGCATAAAGCCTTGACTCCAGCTGACATAGCTCTCTAGGTCAATGAGCCATGCAAACCCTCAAACCAGGACAAGGCTGTGGTCCTATTGGAGGTCTTCTCAGCCAGCGACCATAAAAATTGCTCTCTGTAACTCAATGTGGGAACTTGCTTTGTATAAATGGCGGCCAATCTTGCTGGCAGCTTTTCAAGTTATCATTGGCACTGAAGTATTTGCAACATCCTAGGGGTGTGCTACTTTTATAAATAAATTCCCATCCATCAACTCAGCAGCAACAGATATTCCTGCACCCCACTCTCTAACAAACCTTTGTGTATTTCTTAGATTTTCTGGCCAACTTGCTCTTGTTCTTTTATGGAAATGGAATCAAAAGAGTGAGAGGCCAAACTTCTCCATTTTTGAAACATTCCCCCAAATCACTGTAGCCATTTTTCGTAGATCTCCCTTGTTTTTAGAATCTATCCTTACAGCATACTCTTCATTCTAGCCACAAATCATTTCCATCAAGATTTCGATTCAGATGAGTTTATTGTAAGATACACCAGAGTGCATTGAAATTTCTTGCCCCAGTGAAGCTCTGGTTGTGTTCAGTCCAACAGTTGCCATGGTGACAAAACTGACACTATTCCAACTCGGGAAGTCAAAGTTCGGAGTTCAGTTTTGGTGTCCTCTGTAAGGAAGTTTGTTTGTCCTTCCTGTGTGCATGTGGGTTTCCTCCGGGTGCTCCAGTTTCCTCCCACAGTCCAAAGATGTCCTGGTTAGTAGAATAATTGGTCATTGTAAATTGACCTGTGATTAGGCTTGGGTTAAATCAGTGGGTTGCTAGGCCTGAAGGGCCTGTTCTGCACTGTATGTCTAAATAAATAAATCATTTTATGTTCCTGTAGATGCCTTTTGATTTGTACTGCATTAAACTATCAGGTCTTGAATAAACTTCTAAATGATGCCCATCATTAATCTTCTTTCCTATCCTGTGTACTTTCAGTTTCAGAGGTCATCAAATATCAGCAATCAAACCTTGGGTGTTTGTGTCACCCTTTAAGTGAAATAGGAGGAGAAGGCCATTGGATCCCTCAAGCCTGCATGCCATGCAACAAAATAATATTTGACAAGATCTTGGCCTCAACTTCAGTTTCCTGACTGTGTTGTGTCCTATTCTGCTTGTCTTGGCTTTAGTCCAAAATATGTTTGTCTTATCCTTGAATATTCTCAGTGACTCTGCCTCCATGTGTCTTTAGGGTAGAGACTTTCAAAGTCTCAAAACACTCCTGAGAGAAGAAATTCCTGCTTATCAGTATAAAATGTGCATAAAAAGCTACGCCCACTAATTTTAGATTCCCTTTCAAGGGGAAAAGTCCCATGAAGCATCCCCAGAAATATACATGCCTCAGTAGTATCACTTCTGAAATCATAGCCTCTACCACCAACCAAAACAGGGCTGGCACGTATGTCACTAACTTCAAGCTCCCTTCCAAGTCACACATCATCCCAATCTGAAAATACTCTATATTACCATCCCGCCATTATCAAAGTCTAAATCTGGGAACTCCCTCTCAGCAAGACTTTGGGAGCCCTGTCAGCAGGACAGTCATGGTTCAAATAGGAAACAACTAAATGAAGGGCAGTTAAAACTGACCAAAAGATGCTGGCCTTCCCTGTCAGACTGAAATCCCCAAAAAAAATTTTATAGAAAAGCCCATTCCAGCTGTAATAACTTGACGTTCAGGTGGTGCTCTGAACATGTGGCATGATATAGTATAATGCAGATAAAAACAGTTCCTCAATTTGATTGTTATGCCTGTCTGAGGAATCTGCTGTCACTGACCCTGGTTGAGGTGACTATATATATATTTATTAGTTTTGTGTGGTGTTTATTTCATGCACCCAAGTGTGCTTTTCCATTCCAATTGTGTGCTTGTGTGGGAAGAGTTAACCTTTATTACGTCTTTACCTCTGGTCCCTTCCCTCTCCTAGTTTCTGCAAGCTGGAGACGTACTTTGAACTCAGTTGCTCCACCTGTTACTATGCCACACAGAACTGTATTTACATGTGTGAGTGTGGTAATGAGCTGGTTGTGTTACTGGTCAAACAATAGTTCCAATCCTGCAGCAGTAATTTAAGAATCTGAATGCATTTGTCAGAATCAAAATAAGGTTAAATATCTCAGGCCATATGTCATGAAATTCGTTGTTTTACTGCAGCAGTAGATTGCAATATGTACATAATAATAAAGACAATAAGTTACAATAAGGAATATATATGAAAAATTAAATAAGTAGTGCAAAAAGTGAACAAAAATAAGAAAAAAATAATACTGAGGGAGTGTGCCTGGGTCCATTCTGCATTCAGAAATTAGGTGGCAGAGGGGAAAACGCTGTTCCTGAATTGTTGAGTGTGTTCCTTCAGGCTCCTGTATCTCTTCCTTGATGGTCGCAATGAGAAGATATAATGTCCTGGGTGATGGGGCTCCCTAATGTTGGATGCTGCCTTTTTTGAGCCTTTGCCTTTTAAAGGTGCCCTCGATGCTGTGGAGGTTAGTGCCCATGATGGAGCTGGCTGAGTTTACGTCTTTCAGCAGCTTTTTTCAATCCTGTGCAATGGTCCCTCCACACCATTTAGAATGCTCTCCATCATACATCTGTAGAAATTTGTGAGAGTCTTTGGTGACATGCTACATGTCCTCAAACTCCTAATGAAATTTAACTGCTATCATGACTTCTTTAATTGCATCAGTATGTTGGACCCATGATAGATCTTCAGTGATATTGATACCCAGGAACTTGAAACTGCTCACCCTTTCCATTTCTAATCCCTCTATGAGGACTGGCGTGTGTTCTCTTGTCTGACCCTTTCTAAAGTACACAATCAGTTTTTTGTCTCATTGACATTGAGTGCAAGGTTGTTGTTGCAACACCACTCAACCAGCTGCTATACCTCACTCCTGTACACCTTCTCCTCACCGCCTGAAGTTCTGCCAATAATAGTTGTGTGGTTGGCAAATTCATATATGGCATTTCAGCTGTGCCAAACCACAGTCATAGGTGTAGAGGGAGTAGAGCCGTGGGCTAAGTGTACATTCTTGAGATGTGGCAGTGTGGATTGTCAGCAAGGAGCAGATGTATTTCCAGTCCACACTGACTGTGGTCTCCTGGTGAGGAAATCATGGATCTAGTTCTCAAGGGAGATAGTGGGGCCCAGGATCTGGAGGTTGTTGATTAGACCTGTGGGTATGATTGTGTTAAACTCTGAGCTGTGATCAATAAACAGCAGTCTGACATAGATTTTGCTGTTGTCCCTGTGGTCCAAGGCCGAGTAGACGGACCTTCTATGGTGATAGGCAAATTGCAACAGGTCCAAGTTCTTGCTAAGATAGGAGTTGATTCTTACCAGGTCCAACCCCTCAAAGCATCTTGTCAAAGTAGATGTGAGTGCAACTGGGTGATGGGCATTGGTCATTGAGGCAGCTCACCCTGCTCTTCTTGGGCACTGGTATGATTGTCACCATTTTGAAGCAGGTGGGAACCTCTGACTGCATTAGTGGTACTATGTGAATGCAGATTGTTTTTGAAGTAAGTCTAAATGGTCATATCTTGTTTTGTACTTTCAGAAGCTGTGGAATCTTGACCAAGCATCTTAGGCTTTGTGTCTAATCATTTAGCATGGCATACCCTGGCTACCCCCCATCTGGCTATCCAGCCTATCCTGTAAGTACTTTGGTTATAAATACTTCCAATAATCAAAATACACTTTATCCATGTGATCTCCTTTGCCTCTTAAGACCCTTGCTAGGAAAGAGACCATGTTGATAAGGAAGTGAAAATCTTCCACTTAGCCTGGATTCATTCAGCAATAGTTTATTCTGACACCAAAAAAAATTATTGCAGGTATTAACCCTCAACAATGATGGTCAGATGAGTACAGAGAGAATGAGTATTTACTGACAAGTACCTTTATTGGCTTAGTTAACAAGCACATGAATTTATAAAACTAAATATCTCTGTCCATACTCACTCGATTTCCCTGACCCTCCATGAACAGTCAAAGAATGGAAAATGTAATATCCAAGGAAAGGAGTCTACCCTTGTCAAACATTCCTCGTGATCCTGATGTAAAATCCACGTTTCCTATATGGGGTCATCCACTTCTGCGATGGTTGGTCTCCACAGAGTTGTCGCTGTCTATACTCCCAAAATCCTCTGTTCTCATCCTTTTCCTTAGCAGATCAATCTGGTATCTTTCAACTTTGTTGGCTCAAGCTCATCTACTTGACCTGCGTCAGCTTCTCATTAGAATTGGCCCAAGGCTCCAAGCAATATTACCTTTTGGCTCTTTCCTCCTTAGGTAATCTCCTTTTTTCTTTCCAACTCAGATTGGTTCAAACTAGTCCAACCAGGTCAGCCAAACACCGGGTGCAGACCACCAAATCACAAGCTGTTCCTTCTATACAATAAACAACTTACCTGAAAATGGTCTCAGGTTTACCATGTCTGCAGAAAATTCATATAGTCCATGTTCACGTACTCTGAATAAGCTATCCCTGAGCTGAAAAAGCAGTTCACAAAATGGCAGCTACAAGAAGATTCTCACAAAATGGCAGCCTCCATTCCTGCGATCACATAGCAAGAACAAACACATTTGCTTTGTCTTTTTCCACTGCTCTTGCCTCATTCCTGTGCGTGAATTGCGTATTTTAATTCTTTCAAAATGAAATTCTGTTCTTCTCTTTACCTTGACAGAACAGCTCCCCATTTATATACTGTGGTATAGGGAGCCAGAGATCCCTGGTTTCTCCCAGCCCAACTGAATGTGTTATGCACCTGGCAGCACAATTGCCCTCAGTATAACTGGACTGGTCAGTGGAGGAATTCAGTTGAACGAGCTCGTTGGAGTCTGCATCAAGGATGGAGAGTGGAGACTGAGTTGGATTCTCCCACAATGGCCCTTCACTATACACTTCACTCTGACTGACTGGGGTGTGACATTATTAATCTAACATATCTTCATGAAGTTGTTGTGATATGCCCAGCTTTATTTGCCACGTCGATGCTGTTTAGACAGACAGCATTCTACCTCACTGCATTGATGTCCTGCTAATTCCTTACCTGGCTTATAAGTGCTGACTGAATTCAGAAGTGTCCGCCTGATAACTTCCTTTCAAGGACTCAGCAACTCATGTTCTCAGAATTATTTATCTAGTATTATTTTTGTTTATTTGTACAGTTTTGTCTTTCATGTATTGGTTGTCAGTGTTTGTGTGTGGTTTTTCATTGACTCTATTGTATTTCTTTGTTCTACCATGAATGCCCACAAGAAAATTAATCTCAAAGTAGTATTCAGTGACATATATGCACTTCTATAATTGACTTGAAACCTTGACCTTTTATAATCTCTTCCTTTTCAGCATTCACAATTATATGTCAGTTTCTGAAGTGCAGTGTCAGGCATACAAACTGTGTAGACTGATGGTAACAAGGTTGTCAGTACTGGGATACCAGCCGGGGAAAGGACACTGATAAGGTTACTTATTGTTTCAGTGACTTTGGAGATCTATGTAGGGGGAGCATTGATAGACTGTTTCAGTGCCTGTTGAAGGTAGACCAGGTCTCAGAACTATCTAGGGGGTCAGGAATCACTGTTGTCCAGTAGATTATGTGTTCTGTTCAGCTCTGAGGTCTTGACCTTCAACTTCTCTTCCCCTGGGCGTGTTAGCAGTTGAATTTGAAGTGGTATTCAACAGTTTTTCTTGATTAATGGGAGTCAGAAGCTTTATGAGATTAAAACGAAGCAATGTGTAGTAGCTGGTGCTAGTCTCAGCTTTTTTCTTGGAACTGTTGGACAGTAAATTTCACATCCACTGTTTCTCCATATGAACAGAGTTCACACTGATTTGGGAGCAGCACTTACCACTGGAAGGAGAAACCTGAGGAAGACCCCCGCTTTACTTAGATGTACTTTGCTCACCAGCTCCCAAGCCCAGCTGTATATTCAACCGCATCCCTGGTCCCTGATTCCGACGGTACATGGAACTGTGTTCCTGATCCCTGGTTCTACTGTAAACAAATGTGTTCCTGGTCCCTGATTCCGGCTGTACACAAAACTGTGTTCCTAGTCCCTAGTTCTACTGTACACAAAACTGTGTTCCTAGTCCCTGGTTCTACTGTACACAAATGTGTTCCTGGTCCCTGATTCCGGCTGTACATAAAACTGTATTCCTAGTCCCTGGTTTTACTGTACGCAAAACTGTGTTCCTGGTCCCTGATTCTACTGTACACAGAAATGTGTTCCTGGTCCCTGATTCTGGCTGTACACTGAACTGTATTCCTGATTCTGGCTGTACACTGAACCTTGTTCCTGGTCACTGTACACTGAATCGGGTTCCTGGTCCCTGATTCAGACCATACACTGAATCGTGTTCCTGGTCTCTAATTCTGACTGTATACTGAATTGTGTTCCTGGTCCCTGATTCCAGCTGAACACTGAATTGTGTTCCTGGTCCCTGATTCAGACTGAACACTGAATCGTGTTCCTGGTCCCTGATTCTGACTGTACACTGAATCGTGTTCCTGGTCCCTGATTCAGACTGAACACTGAATCGTGTTCCTGGTCCCTGATTCCAGCTGAACACTGAATCGTATTTCTGGTTCCTGATTCTGACTGTACACTGAATCATGTTCCTGGTTCCTGATTCCAGCTGAACACTGAATCGTATTTCTGGTTCCTGATTCTGACTGTATACTGAATCGTGTTCCTGGTTGCTGATTCAGATTGAACACTGAATCGTGTTCCTGGTTCCTGATTCTGACTGTATACTGAATCGTGTTCCTGGTTCCTGATTCTGACTGTATACTGAATCGTGTTCCTGGTTCCTGATTCCAGCTGAACACTGAATCATATTTCTGGTTCCTGATTCTGACTGTATACTGAATCGTGTTCCTGGTTCCTGATTCCAGCTGAACACTGAATCGTATTTCTGGTTCCTGATTCTGACTGTATACTGAATCGTGTTCCTGGTTCCTGATTCTGACTGTATACTGAATCGTGTTCCTGGTTCCTGATTCAGACTGAACACTGAATCGTGTTCCTGGTTCCTGATTCAGATTGAACACTGAATCGTATTTCTGGTTCCTGATTCTGACTATACTGAACTGTGTTCCTGAACACTGGCTCCATTGCAGTCCTGATCATGTCACTCTCTGAATCAGTCCACACACCCAAAGCACACTGGTCATCCATACACCAAACCACTGAAATCCCTGGCTTATCCCACATATATTGCAGATCTTCAACCATTGTCTGATGATACATAAGGGAGGGTTTCACCCCAATGATTCTGCACCATCCAATTACCCCATGTGACCATTTACCCTACTAACCAGTGTGTCGTTGTAAAGCGTGAGTTATAAAGAAGGCAAGACAGCCACTATACTTCATTAGGAGTTTGGCATGTCAACAAATGCACTCAAAAACTTCTGTAGATGTACTGTGGAGAGCATTCTGACAGGCTGCATTACTGTTTGGTATGGAGGGGCTACTGCACAGAACCGACAGAAGCTTCAGAGGGTTGTAAATCTAATCAGCTCCATCTTGGGTACTAGCCTACAAAGTTCCCAGGATATCTTCAGGGAGCGGTGTCTCAGAAAGGCAGTGTCCATTATTAAGGACCCGCAGCCCCCAGGGCATGCCCTTTTCTCACTGTTACCATCAGGTAGGAGGTACAGAAACCTGAAGACACACACTCAGGAATTCAAGAACAGCTTCTTCCCCTCTGCCATCTGATTCCTAAGTGGACGCTGAACCCTGAACACTACCTCACTTTTTTAATATACAGTATTTCTGCTTTTGCACATTTTTTAATCTATTGAATATACATATACCGCAATTGATTTACTTATTTTTTTTTCCTCTTCTAGATTATCTATTGCATTGAATTGCTGCTGCTAAGTTAACAAATTTCACATCACATGCCGGTGATAATAAACCGGATTCTGAACCCACATGGTCATGGGGCAAACATAAACACTTCTTACAGATAGCGGCAGAATTGAACACAGCTCACTGGTGCTGTAATAGCATTGTGCTAACCACTACACTACCGCGCTGCCCATCAAAAGCAATTGGAGAAAGGTGGTTTGGAATGTATACTTTAAACTGCAAGAGAGCACGTATTGAACCTGGTGATCAATATCTAGAACACAACCCTAGACAGGGTAGCGCAGACATTTAAAAACCACTGGTCACCCTGTTTGTATAAATCAAAGAGATTGAATGGCCATTCATCCCTAATTGTTCTGTGAACAGGAACAAACAAATTCCTTTTGAAATACCTGCCTGAGAGGGTCCCATGTTGGATTCAGTGCCCCTGATGCCATTGTCCACAAAGGCAGTTTTTGTAGTTTCTTCATGTACGTTATGTACTGTACACGTGCCGCCTGTGTGTTTGCACTCAGTGCCACCACCTTAAAAATATGTTCCAATGACGTGTGCGTCAACTAGGTGAAGTGGGTTTTTGCTTCAGTTCTGAACGTGACTTCTCTGTTTATTTCAGCAATCAGACGGGCAGCCTGCATATCCCCAGGGTGGTGGGCAGTACCCCTACCCAGCGGCTGGTGGTGGCGCCTACCCACCAGGAGCTGGTGGTGGAGCCTACCCGCCAGGGGTTGGTGGTGGTGCATACCCGCCAGGGGCTGGGGGCTACCCAGCGGCACCAGGAGGAGGCTACCCAGGGGCACCTGACGGGAGCTACCCAGCGGCACCTGGCGGAGGATACCCCCAGCCACCTGGTGGGAGCTACCCAGCGGCACCTGGCGGGGGCTACCCAGCAGCACCAGGAGGAGGCTACCCAGGGGCACCTGGCGGGAGCTACCCAGCGGCACCTGGCGGAGGATACCCCCAGGCACCAGGTTGGCCCTCTCAGGGTGCTGGGGGCACGTACCCAGCGGCAGCTTCAGGGGGATACCCTGCACCTCCAGGTAACCAACCCGGATGGGGAGCTGGAGGATCCGGATACCCCTCCTATCCAGCAGGTAAACTCAATGTCATGAGATTGCATTAAGGCGATAAGCTCCAGTGAGTTGCAGATATTAGTTTTGGTTCAAGCCTCTGGGAATTTTGCATGCCCGTGTACCAAAATCAAAGTCAGATTTTATGTCCCATGTCCAAGTTCAGGTGAATAAAGGAGGAGTCTGAAACTTGCTTGCAGCAGCGATAAAAGCACGTAGCATCAGATTAGACACGTATGCATGAGTTTGGTTGTGGTGGGAGAATGCTTATGTGGATGAGTGAGTGAGTGCACACATGAAGAGCTGCAAAGCCACCTGTATCTTCGCATTGTGAAAGTAGATGAGTATACGCCTGTGTCTCTAGAGGGAGGATATGTTTCCTTGTCTATATACTGTAACAACGTGAAGCAAAAGAAAAGGACTTTGTAGTTCAAGCTGGTAGTGAAACTATAAAAATCCATGTTAGTACTTTTGTGCTAAAAGAAGTGACAAATCAACTTATAATTCAGAACAATCTGCGCTGCGATGGAGTTCAGCCTCGCTTGTGACATTACAGGGAGCGGCCTGCAACTCAGAGACCCAACGAAACATGGAGATGGAGACGAGGAAAGTTGGAGAGAATGGAAGGAGTAGTTTTGTTTATAAATGGGCATTGTGGCTGAGGCAGTAAGAGTGTCTTTTACAGGCTGTCCATCTCTCATGGTGAATGAAGCACCCTCTCCTGGATTGACGGTGAGGAATCTCTCTGTTGTAGGTCCGGGCGGCACTGCTCCTGGAGCTGCTCCTGGCTACGGAGCCCCTGGCTATGGCGGATGTCCTCAGCCTGCTGGCCAAACCTACTCGGGAGGCGGGGCCCCACCTGCAGGTAATGAAAGGGAAGCACTGACAGTGTCGAAACACTGGAGCAACCTATCGTTCTCAAAGTTTTCATACAACTAACATTTTTTAAAAAAGGTGTTCATTCCAGCATTTTAAACTGCATTCTTAATTGTCACTTTTAAATGATTCTTGAATATCAGATTTCTGGAGTTGTGGAGGCTAAGAGACACCTAATAAAATATCAAGAGGATGGACAGCCAGTATCGCTCTGCCAGGATTGAAATGTTCAATAATAAAGGGCATTTATCGATGATGAGAGGAGGAAATTTTTGTAAGAAATGCTTGGGGCAACTTTTTTGTACATAGAGAGTGCTGGGTGCCTGGAATGCTCTGCCAGGGGTGACAGAGGCAATACAATTGAGGCATATAAATGTGCAGAGAATGGAAGAATATGCCATGTGCCGGTGTTAGTTTAATTAGTAGAATTAGTTCGGTACACTGTGCTGAGCTGAAGAACCTGTTCCTGTGCTGAACTGTTCTATGTTTTCTGTCATGTATTTTCCTGAATAGTTAATAGTCACTTGCAAATGGTCACTAATTTTATTTATGAAGGAAACCTGGGAGCAGTTTGTGAAATGACCTGCTAAAAGCAGTGATCTAATCATTCCCAGTATCTTGTAATATACCATCCAGGTGAATTCCTGCTCCCTCCCATTATAACATATCTGTCTCCTGCTTTATTAACCCATTATCCTCATCTACTGTTGTTCATTCCCCACACTTTAATACCTCATATGGTTGAACTTCAGTTTTCCTCATATTCCATGAGACCGTAAGACATAAGCCCATCGAGTCTGCTCCACCATTCCATCGCGGATGATGTATTATCCCTCTCAGCCCCATTCTTCTGCCTTCTCTTTGAAACCCCAACTAACCAAGATCTTGTCACCCTTTGCTTTAAACGTACTGAATAATTTGGCCTCCACAGCCATCTGTGGCACTAAATTCCATAGATTCACCACCCTCTTGCTAAAGAAATTCTTTTTCATCTCTGTTCTAAATGGATGTCTATATTCTGAGTCTGTTCCTTCTGGTCCTAGACTCACCCACTATAGGAAACATCCTCTCCATATCCCCCCTGTCAAAGCCTTTCAGTATTTCATGGGTTTCAATGGGAGAGAATCAGAAAACACTACTGCACAGAAGCAGGCCTTTTGGCCCATCTAGATCATGCTGAACCATTAATCTGCCTCGTCCCATCGACCTGCACCCAGACCATAGTCTTCTATACCCCTCCCAACCATGTACCTATCCAGATTTCTCTTAAATGTTGAACTGATCCTGCTTCCACCACATGTGCTGGCCCCCACACTCTTACCACCCTCAAAGTGAAGAAGTTCCCCTTAAATATTTCACCTTTCACCCTTAACCCATGACCTCTAGTTGTCTCACCCAACCTCAGTGGAAAAGGTCTTCCTGCATTACCCTATCTATACCCCTCATAAATTTGTATACGTCTATCAAATCTCCCCTCAATTCTAGGGAATAAAGTATTAACCTATCCAACCTTGCCCAATAACTCAGGTCCTCAAGTCCCTGCAACATTCTGGCAAATTTTCTCTGTTCTTTTTTCAATCTTATTTCAATGAGATCCCCCTCCGGCAAGTACAGGATCAGAGCCATCAAATGCCCCTCAATGTTAACCCTTTCATTCCTGGGATCATTCTAGTGAACCTGCTCTGGACCCTCTCCAATGCCAGCATATCCTTTCTTAGATAAGGGGTCCAAAACTGCTCACAATACTCCAAATGCAGTCTGACCAATTCTCAGCATTATATTCTTCACAACATCCAGAAGGTCCATTGTTGTGCAAAGACTGACCTGTTCAGTACTGCTGCAACAGTATACAAAGTACAGCATAGTAACAGTACATTCTGCTCAAATGTGCTTGAACCTGAAGCTTAGGCTAGGGCACAATCGGATGGTTACGTAAGAAAGTTTATTCACCTGCAAAGGGTAATTCTCTTTGAGAGAGTGTGTAAGTCACCTGATTCCATTGAATTATCCAAGTATCAATAGGGAAGGGAAAAATAATCTTTAAGAAAGTGTCAGCTGTATTGAACAAGTAACACTGCTCTGTAACCGTGCCAAGCCGAACTTACTGTGAAAGTTTAATTTCTCTCAGGTGGGTACCCGTCTGGACCAGTGCCTGGTGCAGGAGGTGTTCCAAGTGGCCCCAACCCAGCTCCTTCACAGGTACGTTACCAGTGTAACCCACTGCCCAGCTATCACCGGGCTACCCTTCTGTTGTATATTATGGGGATACTGTATCTAAACCTGCCTTTCTTATCAGAATCTGGCTTAATATCACTGGCATATGTGGTAAAATTTGTTGTTTTGGGACAGCAGTGTATTGCAATACGTAATAAAAAAATGTAAATTACAATAAGTATGTAAAAAGAATTAAATTAAATGAGTAGTGCGAATATGAGAGGAAAAGTAGTCAGGTAGAGTTCATGGATTCATTGTCTATTCAGAAATCTGAAGGCAGAGGGGAAGAAGCTATTCCTGAAGCATTGGGTGTATGTCACGAGGAAATCTGCAGATGCTGGAAATACAAGCAACGCACACAAAATGCTGGTGGAACGCAGCAGGCCCGGCAGCATCTATAGGGAAAAGCACTGTTGACGTTTCGGGCTGAGACTTGATGAAGAGCAAATGACAAGTTGTCGGAGGAACTCAGTGGGTCAGGCAGCATCTGTGGAGGCAGAGGGGTGACTGATGTTTCGGGTCAAGACCCTCCATCAGAACTGAGAGCTTAGGGGGAGTTGGTCAGTATGAAGAGATGAGGGGGAGGACGAGACAGAGGCCAGAACCAGACGAGCAGGGTGATGAAGGGCTGATGAAGCCAGATGGAGACAGGGATTGGTAAATCATATGGAGATACACAAGGCTGCAGGTGCTGGACTTTAATAAGCGTGGAAGGTGATAAGCGAAAGACGAGGAAGATGGAACCAGTGGGAAGAGGCCCATTATGTGAAGTGTGTAGGTGGTATGCAGATAGAATCAGGGGAGAGGAGAACAAAACTTGAGTAATAGGGGAAGCTGGGGGTGGTTTTGGGAGAAAGTGGGGGAGGGGCTGAGAGGACCTGGGTGAATCAGAAAGGGAAAGAAAGGAACACAGGGGGCAGGGATTAACTCAAATTGAAAATTCACTGTTCATACCATTGGGTTTGTCTAACCTCTGTGTTCCTCTCTCTCTTTGATATTGTACCAGTGACAATCCTGATGGAAACTCTACTGTGACTTAATACCATGTTATGACAGTCGTGTTCCCACTGGTACCGTACCACCACTCTGGTATATTGCGAAGCACCCCTCCCCACTTCTACAGTAACTGAGAGCTTAGGGGGAGTTGGTCAGTATAAAGAGATGAGCACTGTGTGCACTGTGTTATACCTCGGCATTCTTGACCTCACCAGTAATTTACTCCCAGTGTTAAATATTGGTTGGACAATGTCCACCAGTACTGTAACCCATATAGAACATAGATCTCTACCGGCCCCTGTTCAGATAACAGAATCCAGGTTCTGCAGGGTCACTGAAATGGTTCAGAGGATGTTTAACAGAGTGTAAGGGATGAGATGGAAATATCTATACCGTCTAGTGTGCCTCATTAAAGTCTGCAGGTGAGGAGAATGAGTACTCTATTTGTATTTGCTGACAGATTACACAATCAAAATCAAATAAAATCTGCTCTTCAATAATCTATGGTCCAATGCCATAATTTCCTTCAAGGAGGCATGATGTTTGTGATCCCTAGCAGTGTCTAACACATCACTACGCCAAGCATTGAGCTGTATAATTATCAGTATACTTGCTTTCTCTGGGTCATAGTTTGACCATTCAGTCTTAAAGATCATGAAGAGTAAGAGTCCCAGAACAGATCCCTGAGGCACAGCACTGGTGACTGACCTCCATGCAGAATATGACCCATCTACAACCACTCTTTGCCTTCTATGGGCAAGCCAGTTCTGGATTCACAAAGCAAGGTTCCCTTTGATCCCATAGATAGTGATTCCCCTCTCTCTGTATTGGCTGAAATGCACCCCCTTCCCTATGGCTTCACTCTTCCCCTGTTGCTGGAATCATTGAAATACACTCCTCATTGCTTTCACTTTTCCCTTATCTCTGTAATCTCCCTTGTAGTTTCGCTCTGCTTTAGCCTTGAATTTATGTTCTCTCTAGTGTATTCTAGTCTGCCCTCTCTTGAGGTTGTCTTTACTCTTTCTGCTCCCTCAATCTGAGCTCCAGCCTACTGACTTTTTTTCACAAATATCCATGTTAATTGATATTAGTAATCAGTTACATCGGTGCTGGTTCCTTAAAGGTGCAAATCTTGAGCATTCCATTCCTTGGTAACTTCTGTAAACAACCTTGAGGCAGTTTGACGATATTCAAAGTTCAAAGAACTTTATTAAGTATCAGATGAAGTTAATATTGGAGTTAATAAGACCATAAGACATAGGAGCAGAATTAGGTCATTCACTAAATAAATAGATATAAAAACAGTTGACATCTCAGGTTCGTGGCTTTCAATCAGAACTGGAAAACGTTCGAAACAAGAAAGTTTAATTTGTAGAGAGAGGGGATGGGTGGCGAGAGCACTCAGAATGACCCGGACACACCAACACCAACAGGTGGTCCAGCCCCTGAGAGAGGGTGACCGGTGCTTGTCAACACTGAAGGATGATCTGCCTGGAGGAGATGCAGGAAAATTGAAATAAAAGGAACTACTAAAATACTCAGAGGTTAGGCAGCGTCATTGGAGCAAGAATTGCAGGTTACAATCTTGCAGCAGAACTGGAGAGACTGGTTACTTGAAATTGTTGGATTTCAGCAAAGAGGCCTGATGACAATAAAGTACCACATTGCTAAGCCTCGAACTTGCTTGAGCTTTGCTGGGACAGTATAAATCCCCAAGGTCAGAGAGAGCAAAGTGAGATGGAGAATTAAAGTAACACAGAGATAGGAAATTCAGGGTTATCCACACAGACGGGATGGAATTCCTCGACATTTCTTGATCCATCCGTTAGGAACTGTGCCTGAGGAAAAGCAGGCATGTTCCGAGCCAAGGAGTCTTAGCTGCTGTCTGTACCCAGCGAGCATCCACAATGAAACAGGTAGCAGGCACAGTAAACCCTCCTGCTCATTCAGATTTCAGTGACGCATGAGCCCAGTGCCCTTGTTAGTCACTGAACTTGTGCGACACTTTCCATTCGAATCATTCCATTTAGCCCTTGGCCTCTCAGGAGAGGAAGATTTCCCTGCAGAATCTCTAGCCTTGCAAAGCTTTACCCCTGCATTCCAAGATCATGTTTTCCCACCCACCACAAACTGTAGTTTATGCGAATGAGGTCTGCCAACGCAAGGAGAGGTGCTTCAGGACTGAGAGAGGGTGATCAGTGCTTGGTAACACAGGATCAAGCCCAGGATCTTGGTAGTGTGAAGGGGCAGATCCCAGCATATTATCTAACCAAGGGTTTTGTGAACAGCATGGTGCTATGGTACCATATAGAAAGTGACCTTTCTCTGCATTGAGCTTACAACAGCTCTTTAACAGAGGGGTATGGTTATCCCAGTTCTCTTGGGACTTCTCCACTGTCTTATTTATATTTCTGCCCTTCAGATTGTATCAACAATTCCCTTTCAGAAGTTCATAATAGATCTGCTTCTATAGTCATTGCAGATCATGGCAACTTGTGGCATGTAAGAATTATGCCGCCTCTGCTGTTTTGCTAATTAACTTAAATCTGAGTCCTCATATAATCATTCATCCTGTCAGTGGAAGCAGTTCCTGCTTGTCCACTTAATCAAAATGCGTGATCATTTTGGACATTGGCACCAAATCTTCCCTTGACCTTTTCTCCTATTAAATTAGAACATTCTGTCCTCCTGCAAGGCTATTTAGTTATTTTTATTGAAGGCAGAGCTTGATAGGTTTTTGATTTGACACGGCATCTGAGGTTATGGGGAGGCTGGGGAATGGGGCTGAGAAGGGGATAAAAAAGTATGAACCATGATTGAATGGTAGAGCAAACTCAATGGGCCAAATGGCCTAATTCTGCTCCTATATCTTATTGTCTTATGGTTTTATCAGATTGTTAGATTTAGAGTCCTCAGAATAACCCAACACCTTAAAAGGAAAGGCCTGTGACATCAGGCTTTTATGTATTGGATGAGTGGAATTGGGTTGCATCATACTGAGTTTGAACAAGTTCTTATATTTTTGTAAGACCATATGACTCAAAACATGAATGCCAGCTCTCAGAGTGCAATCATTAGTCCTATTTCTCCATTATCTGCCTGCAGCCTATTTTCTCTCACATGCCTATCACCACAGCAGTTCTCCTGTTGCCTGGCTACACCAGGGGATTTAACCATCAATGGGATGGTTAAAGTCACTGGTACAGCACTGTCTGCTGCACCACTGTCGAGCTTTCGTTTAAAAAGACTGGGAAATCTTTGGTAGACCATACAGAGCCATTGGACGATGGGATTTAAACTCACAAAGGCTCACTGTGGCTGGGTAGGGATGGGCTACTGAGAGACCTTGAGGTAAGTCCTGCTTACATCAAGGGCTTCGGACAAAAATTTGATGATTGGAGGAAACTAGCTCTCTTTCATGGTAGGTTAGTTAAACCTGCAGTCAGTATCAGTAATTAATGACAAAAGGAAGTCTGCAGATGCTGGCCATTCAAAGGCTCTCGGCCCAAAACGTT
Organism: Hypanus sabinus; assembly: GCF_030144855.1. Taxonomy (NCBI): domain Eukaryota; kingdom Metazoa; phylum Chordata; class Chondrichthyes; order Myliobatiformes; family Dasyatidae; genus Hypanus; species Hypanus sabinus. The sequence continues at coordinate 31,143,918 of NC_082726.1, read as the reverse complement.
CACAGTTTATTCATCTCCGTAGATGCTGCTTGACCAGCGGAATTCCTCCACCATTTTGTGTGTGTTGTATCAGTGATTAATGTAAACATGGCAATTAATATATTAAACCCTGCTTTGTGTATTTGATACGTTGAGGTTAGGAAAATCATGGATTTGACACAGAGCCAAGATACATTAGGACAGCCTTTCTCAACCTTTTTGCCCTGGAGGAACCCTTGAAATAATTTTCTAGTCTCAGGGAATCCCTGCATAAAAATGATTAAATTTACAGCTCACAATATGTTCGCATGATCAGTATGTTGTAGATATAATAATCCAGAAATAATTGTCAATGCTCTTTTTAGTAGAGAATGAATCTTCAGCCAACCTTTCTTAAAAATACAGGTAGTTAAGTTTAGCTTACCTTACTTGAAATTAATTTCTTTCTTTCCTTTTCATAAATTTCTGTTACATAACTGGCTTAAGCCAAAATGGGATTTAATTTTTCTAAAGGTAGGCTTGCTAGATTTAATTTAAGTAAAGGTTGTAAATTGATTTTAATTAATGCTATTTACAATGTGAAATTTTATTGACAATGTTGAATAGTAAATTTACTAAAAACCATAAGCCAAAGCAATATGAATAAAAAAAAACCTAAGATATAATTTTACACTAGACTTTGAAAAAAAATTTGCTTACTAAGTGACATGATCAGTCTCAAATATAGGCATAGCATGGGAAACCTCTGCTTGATTTTTGCTTCACAAATACTCAGTTCTAGGTCGAATTTGAGATGAGCACACACGGATTTCACCTGCAACTGAAATAGATGATTTCTGTCCTTGCTCTGGATGCTTGGTAAATAAGAAAAAGCTTGCACGCACATGTAAGAAGTTGAAAACTTTAGCAAAATGTTCATTGTTTTCCTATGATTGGCAGGATACTCTTCTTTCACAGAAATCCAGAGCTTGTCCAGGGCAGATCAGTAAATCTCATCTCAACTGCATGATCAGACTGCCCAATCACAAAGGTCTTCTTCTCTCAAAAGTCAAGTTCTCAGGCTGGGCAGAAGAGTCAGAGAAAGGGCCCCTTACCCAGTCATACACTTGTGTTAAAAGGGAGAAAAATACTGTTCAAACACGAGGAAATCTGCAGATGCTGGAAATTCAAGCAACACACACAAAATGCTGGTGGAACTCAGCAGGTCAGGCAGCATCTATAGGGAGAAGCGCTGTCAATGTTTTGGGCCGAGACTCTTCGTCAGGACTAACTGAAAGGAAAGATAGTAAGAGATTTGGAAGTAGGAGGGGGAGGAAAAAATGCAAAATGATAGAAGACCTGAGGGGGTGGGGTGAAGCTGAGAGCCAGAAAGGTGATTGGCAAAAGGGATACAGAGCTAGAGAAGGGAAAGGATCATGGGATGGGAGGCCGAGAGAAAAAGAAAGGGCGAGGGGAGCACCAGAGGGAGATAGAGAACAGGTAGAGTGATGGGCAGAGAGAGAAAGAAAAAGAAGGGGGGGGGGGAACAAAAAAAAACTCTAAATATATCAGGGATGGGGTAAGAAGGGGAGGAGGGGCATTAGCAGAAGTTAATGTTCATGCCATCAGGTTGGAGGCTATCCAGACGGTATATAAGGTGTTGTTCCTCCAACCTGAGTGTGGCTTCATCTTGACAGTAGAGGAGGCCATGGATAGACATATCAGAATGGGAATGGGACGTGGAATTAGAATGTATGGCCACTGGGAGATCCTGCTTTCTCTGGCATAGGTGATCAGCGAAACGGTCTCTTGTAAATCAGTCCTTGTAAAACCCAAGCTTTCATTGTGAAGACGGACTTTTTTGTCTTCTTTGTTGCTGTAGTGCAGCAAAGTAACTCCGAACATTGTAATTCTTCATCATTAACCATATCAGAATTGTTTGTAGGCTTAGACCTAGAATCCTCCTCTTCCATCTCACTCCTCCTTTTCAAAAGTCACCACACTGGCCTGTCTTTAGAATGAAAGTTTCCCTCCAATTTTCTACTACACTGGTAGAGATTATTTACTCTCATAAGTCAGTCAGTGGCACGTAAGGGGAAGTTGAGGGAGGTAATTTGGGAGAGAGAAGCTGACGTCACAGCCCAAGTTGGATGAGTTCATTCAGTGCTTGGAAAATGCACTTCACTCTGCTCATCAGCCTACCATCCTCCCCTCTGTGCAATACAGTGCTCACCGATTATCAATGGCCTCCCATATCTCGCGTCCAACACTGAGATTGGACTCAACCAAATAAACATGGTCCTACTGCGCACTGCCATACTGGGGCTGAGAGGCCTCTAACGAAAACACAAAATAACCTGCAGATGCTGGGGTCAAAGCAACACGCACAACACGTTGGAGGAACTCAGCAGGTCGGGCAGCATCTGTGGAAACGCTGACTGTTCGTTTCCACGGATGCTGCCCGACCTGCTGAGGTTCTCTGGCGTGTTGTGCGTGAGACCTCTAACGAGATTGCTGACGGGACTGCTCAGTTACTGCCCACCACTGCAAGCACGGTTCAAAAAACAATGTTCGTTTCTTCTTTCCCTGCCCTGTCACAGAACCCCAGTTGAGAAATCCTGTACTAGGAGGTTTACTATTTGATCTTGAGTGACTACAGCGTTACCAGATATCAGATAGGTTAGGGAGCACTCTGCGTGTCAGGGAGGCCAAACCGGGAGTGAAAACTTGGAGCAGAAGAGGAAGACATCACACGTTGCAATGTGAGATAATCATCTGCAAATTTAACTCTCTCTCTCTCTCTCTCTCTTTGGATGTACTGAATATTTCAAGCAGTACCTGCTGCAGGCTTTTGCTTACCTTTTACAGAATAACTGTTTTGCAGCTCACAGATGACGGTGTGTTTAAGGCTGGATGATTTGACTGGAAGAGTAAGCCATTTCAGTAATTTGCCTGTTCTCTCTCTGCCTTCCTTCGACACAGCCTTCAATGCCAAACATCGGAGGCTTGTCAATTGGAGGTGGGACACAGGGCACCGTCAAACCAGTTGCCAACTTCAATGCGCAGAGCGACGCTGAAATTCTGAGGCAAGCCATGAAGGGAGCTGGTAAGTCCCGTCGTGCGAGTAAACAGGAAAATCAGGGCACGAAAGGAGAAAACCTTCCCCTGCTCCTCCACTGGTGTCACTGTGACACAGTAGTTGTTACATTCATGTACAGAGTGGGAAAATCTGGTATATGCTGCCTTATACGTGGCTATCCTTGTGTGAATACAGAGTAAAAGTGTTCACGGTGCATAAACAGGACTTTCTGACTGAGTTTATCTTCACGCAGGGCTCCATTCACTTTAGTTACCCTTCCACCTATCTCTCACCTACCTGCCACCTCCCCTCTTTCCTTGCATATGTTTCAAATTTTCACTCCATCTCTTGCTGCAAGTTCTACATTCTCCTCACAGAACACAGAGCACAGAACATCACATCACCACTCAGACCCTTCGGCCCATGATGCTGTGCCAATCTTTTAACCTATTCTAAGATCCACATAATCCTTCCAGCCAACATAACCTTCCATTTTTCTATCATCCATGTACCTTGCTAGGAGTTTCTTAAATACCCATATTGTATCTGCTTTTACCACCACCCTGTCAGGGTATTCCACGCACCCACACCTCCCTGTGCAAAGAACCTACCTCTGATATCCTGTTGTCCCTTTCTCCATTCACCTTAAAGTTATGCCCTCTTATAATAGCCATTTTGAAAACCCTTCCCTCCTTTCTGCAAGTTAAAACATTCCATGGCTCTGGAATGGTTATCGACCTGAAAGATTAACTTTGTTTCTCTTTCCGCACACGGTGTCCAGCATGCTGAATATTTCCAGCTTGTGCTGGAGACGCAAGGGACTGCAGATGCTGGAATCTGGAGCCGAAAGCAACCTGCTGAAGGAGCTCAGCGGGTCAAGGGGATAGTTGATTAACATTTTCGCCATCCTCCGTCCTGTGTTGATATCAACTGTAGGTGCATGGGGAAGTCTGAGGACAGCAGCACATTGGGCTTCACTTGGCAAGGGCAGAACATTTCAATATAAACTGCTGAGCTCGTCGACTTCATTAACTTTGCCTCCAACTTTCACCCTGCCCTCAAATTTACCTGGTCCATTTCCGACACCTCCCTCCCCTTTCTTGATCTTTCTGTTTCCATCTCTGGAGACGGCCTATATACTGATATCTACTATAAGCCTACAGACTCTCACAGCTACCTGGACTATTCCTCTTCCCACCCTGTCTCTTGCAAAAAGGCTATCCCCTTCTCACAATTCCTCCGTCTCCACCGCATCTGCTCTCATGATGAGGCTTTTCTTTCCAGGATGAAGATGTTTTCCTTTTTTAAACAAAGGGGCTTCCCTTCGTCCACCATCAACTCTGCTCTCAAATGCATCTCTCCCATTTCCCGCACATCTGCCCTCACCCCGTCCACCCGCCACCCCACTCGGGATAGGGTTCCCCTTGTCCTTACCTACCACCCCACCAGCCTCCAGGTCCAACGTATAATTCTCCGTAAATTCTGCCACCTCCAACGGGATCCCACTACCAAACACATTTTTCCCTTTCTGCTTTTCGCAGGGATCGCTCCCTGCACGGCTCCCTTGTCCACTTGTCCCCCCCCCCCATCCCTTCCCACCGATCTCCCTCCTGGCACTTATCCTTGTAAACAGAACAAGTGCTACACCTGCCCTTACACTTCCTCCCTCACCACCATTCAGGGCCCCAGACAGTCCTTCCAGGTGAGGCGACACTTCACCTGTGAGTTGGCTGATGTGGTATACTGTGTCTGGTGCTCCCGGTGTGGCCTTTTATATATTGGTGAGACCCGACGCAGACTGGGAGAACATTTTGCTGAACACCTACGCTCGGTCCGCCAGAGAAAACAGTATCTCCCAGTGGCCACACATTTTAATTCCACGTCCCATTCCCATTCTGATATGTCTATCCATGGCCTCCTCTATTGTCAAAATGAATCCAAACTCAGGTTGGAGGAACAACACCTTATATACCGGCTGGATAGCCTCCAACCTGATGGCATGAACATTGACCTCTAACTTCTGTTAAGTTCCCCTTCCCTTCTTACCTCATCCCTGACATATTTAGTTGTTTGCCTGTTCTCCATCTCCCTCTAGTGCAACCCCCCCCCCCCCTTTCTTTCTCCTGAGGCCTCCCATCCCATGATCCTTTCCCTTCTCCAGCTCTGCATCACATTCGCCAATCACCTTTCCAGCTCTTAGCTTCATCCCACGCCCCTCCGGTCTTCTCCTATCATTTCACATTTCCCCCTCCCCCCACTACTTTCAAATCTCTTAGTATCTTTCTCTTCAGTTAGTCCTGACGAAGGGTCTCAGCCCGAAACGTCGACAGCGCTTCTCCCTATAGATGCTGCCTAGCCTGTGTGTTCTATCAGCATTTTGTGTGTGTTGTCAAAGTAAACAACTTTGGTTGTGCCTTAAATGATAAGGTTAGAAAGACTCTTGACAGTATTCTTTAAGATTACAGAGTTCATCACATATGCACGAGCACAGTGTGACAGCATTTGAAGGCACATAGCATCAGATGCACAACATTCTCAAGAAGAATATACATTACTCATACAAAAAAAAATCATAAATGAAATAATCCAGTAGGAACAAAGATAGCAAAACTTGGTATAATGTAAAGTGGTCAAAATTGTTATGATGTTCCCAACCTGAAGTAATGATAGGGGGTTGTACAGGCTGATTCAAGAACTGTATGTTTGAAGGGAGGAGGGTATTCCTGAACCTGGTGCTTAGTGTCTTCAGGCTGCTCTACCTCTTGATTAAGATGGGGGGGGGGGGGGGATCTTAAATGATAGATGTTGCCTTCTTAAGCTGGTACACCCTGAAGAAACTATCAATAGTGTGGAGGAAAGTACAAATGATGTATTGGGCTGAGTCCTTTATGTAGCTTTTTCCATTCCTGCACATTTGACCAGGATGCTTCAGAGCGAAATACTTTCAACAGTACATCTGTAGAAGAATATTCGGTGACAAGCCGATCCTTCTTAAACTGCTAGGAAAGTAAAGATGCTGGTTGCCTTCCTTGTGACTGCATCTATGTGCTAGGCCTGGGACAGATCATCCGACATGTTAGTGCCCAGGAAGTTAAAGCTGCTGACCCTGTCCATCACTGATCCACCGATATATGTTCACCCTGCTTCCCCCTTCCTGAAGTCAGTGATCGATCCTCTATGTTGCAGTAATCTCAGATTATTTCCTTAGTTGATGAGATGCCAGTAAAATGCAACAGAATTAAGAATATTACAGAAAGAGTTATTAGCTAAATAGTTCTTAGGTGCTTACAATGTGCCCCAAATCATGAAGAGCCTTGTTAAAGAAAATGCTAGTTGGAATGTCAAAGGGTGTGGAAATTAAATGGAAGAGTGATATAAGATTGTGTTAGACCATAAGAAGCATGGGAAGTGATGTAAATTTGACAGCACAGTATTAGAGAGTAAATGAAGTGAGCAGATTGGATTGATCCAGGCCAATCATGAAAAAAGTACTGGCATGAGATTGATAGACCAAATAGCTGTTCTGTATTGGTTGTGAGAAGTTATGCCAATGCTGTTATATGCTTTTGCAACATGGTTAATTTATTCTCATCAAATAAAGGTGTAAAAAAGCATAACAACTCTGTTTTGCAGGGACCAATGAACAGGCAATTATCGATGTGGTTGCCAATCGCTCCAATGACCAAAGACAGAAGATTAAGTTAGCATTCAAGACCTTGTATGGCAAAGTGAGTTTTCAGTTACTAGTTTTCTACTAGATGTGCAATGATCCTCACTGAATCACAGACACTGACAGTAACAGGGATAACATACCTAAGCCTCCAACTTTCCATGGGGCACGGCCCAGACACTCTGACACTCACTGTGAGACCGTTCTTTGCGTACAGACTATCAGAGGGAACAGTCAGATGGACACTAATTCACTGGTGTGCAGTCCCAAGGAACCTGACCCTCGCTGGGGTATGGTATCACAGGTGCTAATTTACAGAAGTTCAGTACACTCCCATTTCCATCCCTCCCATGTTCTCATGCTCTCTCCACCGCCTCTCTCTCCCACCTCTCTTCCCCTCCCCTCTCCTCCCCCACCTCTCTCCCCCTCCCCTCCCCTCTCCCTCCTCCCCCACCTCTCTCCTCCTCCCCTCTCCTCCCCCTCCTCCCCTTCCTCATCCTTCCCCACCCTCCCCTCAATCCCCCTCCACCCCCCTCATCCTCTCATCTCCCTTTCCTCATTCCCCCTCCTCATCCCCCCTTTCCCTCCCAGGATTTTTTTGGCGTTTTAACATTTACAACACCTCAGCCTACAAAACACTCCTTCGGAGTTATGTGTCAGTCTGGAGTTCCTGTTAGAGTGAAAGCCAAGGCTGGCAGGATTAGAGAACCCTGGTGATAAAGGATATTGAGACTCTGGTTAGGAAAAAGAAAACAACTATATGACAGATGTTAGTTGCTCGGACCGACTGAATCCCTTGGGGGGGTCTAAGCAATATAGAAGTTCATTTAAGAGACAAGTTAGGAGGGGGAAAAAGAGGACATGAGATAGCTTTGGCATGTAAGGTAACAGAATCTTAATAAATTCTACAAAAATATTAAGAGCCAAAGGATTACTTGAGAGAAAATAGGATGCCTTAAAGAGCACTGTGGTCATCTATGCGTGCAGCAGGAAGGGATAGGTGAGATCTTAAAGGAATATTTCTCATCTGCGTGTACTGTGGAGAAGATCATACAAGCTAAGGAATTAAGGGATGTCTTGAAACATAAACACATTGCAATAGAGGAGGAGCTGGCAATCTTCAAAGTGTATTAAGGTGGATGAATCTCTGGGACCTGACCAAAGTATCCAAAGACTTGTTGGGAAACTGCAGAAGCCAATGGGTGAGGTACTAGACGACTGGAGATAGTCTAATGTTGTGCTTCAAGAAAGACTGGATGGACATGTCAGGGAGCTACAGTGAGCCTCAGATCGGTGGTGGGAAGGTCATTGGAGGGGATTCTGAGAGACAGGATCCACTATCATTTGGAAAGACAAGGACTGGTAGGGATGGGCCCCATGGCTTTGTGTGCATGAAGTCGTGTCTCACGAACTTGAATGAATTTTTTGAAGAGTTGACCGACAGGGTCATCAAGGGTAGGGCAGTAATTGTGGTCTACATGGACATGAGAAAGTGTTGTTGAACAAAAGGAAATGGTGGTACAGGTATCATGGTTCTCTAAAAATGGTGAAGAAGATATTTGGCACATTTGTCTTCAGCGGTTGGAGCACCAAGTAGAAAAGTGAAGATGTCACATTACCTTGGTGGAACTGGCTACCAGGGTTTAGGAAGGATGTCATTGAGCTGGAAAGGATGCACAAAAGATTCAGAATTATGTTATTGGAACTGGAGGACGTGAGCTGTTAGGAGAGGCTAGATAGGTGAGGACTTTCCTCCCTGGAGCATAGGAGGCTGAAGGGTGACCTTATAGAGGGGCATAGGTAAGGTGAATGCTCACAGATTTTTTTAACCAGGGTAGGGTAATCTAAAACTAGAGGATGTAAGTTTAAGGGGCGAGAAGAAAGATTAAAAGGGATCTGAGGGGCGATTTGTTCACATGGAGGGTAATGGGTACGTGGAACGCTGCAAGAGGAAATGTAGAGGTGGGTATAATGATATTTTAAAGACATTCAGATATTTACGTGCATAGGAAAGATTTAAAGGAATGTGGGCCAGATGTAAGCAAATGGGACCAGCTCAGGTACACAGCTTGGTTGACCTGTTTCCATTCTGTCTAACTCATTGACTCCAGAGTAAGTATTGCAACCTTCTGGCTGCAGATGGCACTAACCCGGCATCACAAAGACATCTGAAATGGGAGATTCCTTAGCCATTATAAATTGCCCCTAGTGTACAGCAGTGGTAGAATCCAGGGAGGTTGATTGGACTTTAGGGAGAATAAATGGGTTTGGTGTATGTAGATAGATGCTTGAGAATTGACATGGACCTAATGTGTTGAGGGTCCTAATTCTATTCTAACTGTGATTTACTTTTTCAAGGATTTGATCAAAGACCTGAAATCAGAACTTAGTGGAAACATGGAGGAAATCATTATCGCCCTGTTCATGCCTACCACCTACTATGATGCTTGGAGTCTCAGGAAGGCAATGGAGGTACTGTTGGTTAATCTGCCATTAGTAATGACTAATAAAACTGGGGAAAGACACTGAATGCCAAAATTCAGGTTATTTCATTCTACTGTTCTCTCTGTTTGGTACCTGCATGTCGTTGGAAAGACTAGCATGAATTACCCCTCCCTATTGTACCTTGAAGGGTTAGTGTCGAGCAACCTTCTTCAGCCTCTGCAGTTCCTCTGGTGAAGATCCTTCCACAGTGCTGTTGGAGGAAGGGTTCTGGGAATTGGACCGAGCAATGATGACGGATCAGTGATTGCTTCCCAGTGAGGATGGTGTGTGATGTGGAGAGGGTGCTGCAGGTGGTCCCCATGTAACAGAGGTTTCAGGTTTAGGAGGTGCTGCTGGAGTAGCCTGGGTGACTGACTACAGAGCATTTTATAGACGCACAGATGCAACCCCTGCTTTGCTGGTGGTGATCGGAATGAATACTTCAGCTGGTGAAAGGGATGTTATTCAAAGTTGCCTTGGATGGTATTGGGCTTCTTGAGAATCATTGCCTATATAGAACTCCTGACTGTGCGAGTTAGAAGAGGAGTCACTTGCCATAGGAAACCCAGCCTCTGAATTGTTCTTACAGCCAGAGTATTTATGGCATTACTCTCACCAGCACCCTGGGAGTCACCAGAGCAGAAACTCTGATGACCTCCAGGGTCCTGGTGGGAGTAATGCTATTGAATATTCTTGGTCATTCCTCTTGTAAGTAGATGCAGCATTTTGGTGAGAAAAAGTAAGTATTGTCATGGTGATGTAGCCTTACTTGATGCCTGACTATTGGGAACACATGGGTCATGGTTCACATGGCATTGTTGGGGGGGGGGGGGTAGGGGGGAAACAAATTTTTGTGGGCAGCAAAATTTGACATGGATGTTCTGAAGTCCCTGCTGATTGGCGGTGGTGATGAAAGATCTGTGTGGATAAAGAAGACCACACCATGTCCAAGTTGCTACCAGGTGGCAGAAACTGGTGAGCAACCTTTGACTGCAAGAGGAGGCATTTGAGGAAGACTAAGCAATGGCTGCGGACAGCCAGGAGATGCCTCCATTGCAGTTAGGTTTCTCTCTCCTGTAGAGCGTGAGCTGCCCGTTGTGTACCCATGGACCCCTCAGCCCAGTATATCCCTGACGAAGGGTCTCAGCCCAAAACGTCGACAGCGCTTCTCCCTATAGACGCTGCCTGGCCTGCTGTGTTCCACCAGCATTTTGTGTGTGTTGTTGCTTGAATTTCCAGCATCTGCAGATTTCCTCGTGTTTGCCAGTATATTCCTGTGGGGCCTTCCCATCAGTGGGTGTCATGGACCCAGATATGCCTGATGAAGGAATGAATTTGTGTCTGGGTTGCTCTCTGGGACTTCGACGAAGAAATCTTCAAGTTCACTGGCCTCACAATTATTCAGTTGCCATTGGGAGAGCTGGACAGAGAACGTGTTGATGAATTGGGTCAAGGAGCACTCTGGCCCCTATTCTGGGCCTTCATCCTGCTCCCAGTTATGCTCCCAGCCCATCAGGAGGGCTGCTCCCACACAGAGTCAATAGTTGTGTTTCAGAAGAGTCATGGAGGAGGGGGCCCGGGTCCACACTCCTGCTCGGTAAACCAAAATGGGGCAGCACCTGTCCATTTAATGGACTTGACCGTTGCCTGCTGCCCTGTAAAGTTGCTCCATTCAGAATATGAGGAAAAAGAAATGGAAAATTCTTGTTTCTCACCACTTCCACATCCCTTGGCAGAAGTGTACTGGCTCTGAGCTACTTCTGAAGTGCAGTCACTGTAAGAAATTCAACATCCGGCTTATAGTTGCGATAATGTGATAACAGCAGGAAATCTGGTAAGTATTGGCTGAGGGACAGGCAAAAACTGACTCACCATCACAGGACCGATTACATCAACTGAAGGAGCAGCTGGGGCCTCAGTTTAACTTTGCATCTGGAAGAATTGGAATTGGTTTATTCTTGTCACATATACTGAGATACAGTGAAAAGCTTGTTTTGCACAATGTCCACACTGATCAAATTATCACACGGTGCATTGAGGTAGATGAGGCCAAGTAATAAAAAGTAGAACAAAGTGTAACAGCTACAGAGCAAGTGCAGTGCAGGGAAACAATAAGGATCATATTGTGAAGTTCTGGGTGGGGGCATGGTTTACAGCCCGTTCCTGTATTTCTAATGACCAGTACTGTTTATTGTTCTTGTGTTAAAATGCTTTTATGGGATTATGGTGGGAAGTTCCAGTTTGTTTATTATTCCATTTTAGCTTGGATCATACAGTTATTTGCTTGTTTATTTGTGGGTCACCCTAACTGTAACTGGGGTGTGTGATGGTCACCTCCCCGTCAGTGTGAGACTGGTTGGGTTCACTCTCTGGGTCATGGTACCTGGTCTGTGTGTGTCTATCACAATAAAACTTGTTGAGTTAAAGATCTTCCTTGTCTGTCATTATAGACCAAATTCTCGCCACAATATTGAGATATATTATGAGGTCAAGAGTCCCATCTTATACTCGGAAACCATCCTATAACAGTGAGATAGAAGCTGCCCTTGAGCCTAGCGGTACATGTTTTTGGGCTTTTGTATCTTCTGCCCTATGGGAGAGGGGAGGAGAGAGAATATTCACTGTGGGTGGGTTCTTTGATTATGCTGGCTGCTTTACTGAGGCCGTGAGAAGCACTTCCAACAGCACAGCACTTGCTTGGTATTGGAGTCACTGGCTAGTTTGGATTTCTGTGCACTAAAATCAGATCAGGACTTGGACTGGGACCCCTCAAACTTGAGAAATGGCACTCCCACTGAGCCCCCAGCTGCCGCACGTCAGGGTGATGTTAGCTGACCTAAGTAAAGTTCTGTCTTATCTAAGACGCAGCACATAGTCAAATGGCCTGTAAGCAGTTCTTTTTTTTTAATTATTACAAAATCCTTTATTACAAATTTCGGTGCTATACAATATATACAAAACAGTGGCAAACACAATTACTGCACTACAAATAGACAATAGACATTACACCAGAATGTTGCCATCCCTATCCACGATGGCATTTACACCCCGCGGAGCCCAACGGTCTCGAAACTCCTCCAAGGCCGCTGTGGACTGCGCGTGTTCTTTTTCAATAGTTACCCGGGCACGAACATACCCCCTAAACATTGCCAGGCAGTCTGCCCGGGGAGATCCTCCCGCCACCCGTTTCCAAGACCCACGGATGGCGGATTTCGCCAGCCCCAGGAGCAAGTTGACTAGGACATCTTCATCCCTCCATGCCCCCTTCCTTACTGGATGACCATATATAAACAGGGTGGGACTAAAATGCAGCCAGAAGGCGAGAAGCAGCCCACGCAAATATGCAAAAAGAGGCTGCAGCCTCACACACTCCATGTACATGTGGTACACGGTCTCCTCCAGCCCGCAGAAGTGGCATGTGGGCAGTTCTGGGGTTACAAGAGGGTGCAGGAGCTGTGTGGAAGGCCTGCATCATTTCCCCATTCCTTCAGATGAAAGGATCTTCGAAGCAGGAATGATCGGATTTTACTTTAAGAACAGCTTAGGCCACTGCTGCACACTGACCAACATGTCTTCCTTCCCGCATTGCCTGAGCTGGCCTCTCGGGCAGGTAACAGAAGGTGATTTTGTTTCCCTTCCCACACTTCTGTCTCAACGTTGAAACAGTCTCTGGGCCTGTGACTGCAGTCAGGCCTGAGATTCACATCTGGTGAGCCTGCTGCGACATCCAGGCTTCGTCACCACATGAGGCGCAAAATATAACGCACATTGTGAAGGGAATCTTACAGTGGAAACACCAACACTCCCCAGTCCCAGAGTAAACTCTGCCTCCTGCCACAGCTGCACTGGGTGGTGCCTTTGAAATGTTAATACGTGGAAAATGAGTGTTGTTTTTAAGTTTGTTTTCAGTGTATAGGACACACCCATGGAGTGCTGGAATAATGTCGTGAGGAATTTACTCTGCCTGCCCTGCGGGTGCTTGGTGGGTCAGAGTTTAACTCTTTCTAACCCATGTTGTGTGTGTGACCGGCTAATGTTTAACAGCACAGGAGTATAACTTACAGGTTATTGTTCTGGTGTACAACCTGGCTGTCAGAAAAGATAGGATGCACTTTAAAATTAATCAGTCAAAAAATTAGCAGGAGTAACTGCTGTCCAGCCTGCCTGGAGCAGCAGCTCTTGAAACTTCCCATGAAGATTGAGAGGATAGAGGTGTCCGAGGAGTTGCAGAGGGAATGTATGTCATTGCAACAAAGGAGGAAGGATTTCAGTTACGTGGAAAAACAAGAGATAGTCAAGGGTGGTGCAATGGTCCTTTGAATACTTCCAAGTTAGAAGCAGAGAGATACTTGATCAGCAGGACAAGAAAGGTGACTGGGGTTAAGGCTGCTGTCAGATCAGCTAATAATACTTTATTGATTTCAAGTGGGAAATTCTTTCGTTACAGCAGCGACATTTAAAAACATACTCAGCAGTGTGCTTAAGTAATATTAAATACAGCATAATAATAGTGTAAAACTAGTAATGATATAAAAATAGTATACCAGTGTGCAATAATAATGTACAAAATAATACAGCAGAGACTATTGTACCATGATGTGTGTCCTGTCACACAGAGATAAAGTGTTGTTTATGCTTATTGCATTTGGTAGGAAAGATTTTCTGTAAAGACCATTCAATTTTGATTCTATTAAGTGGCAGATCAGGTTTGAGGGCTGAATGGCCTCCTCCTGCTCCTAATTCATGTTTAATCAGGCTCTGTGACTGCACGACGATCCTGTTGGGGCTGCAACTCTGCTGTACAATGACACCACCCACAGAGAGCAGAGCTAGTAGTGTGGGGAGGGGAATCTGCTCAGAGAGTAGTAATGGCATTATGGCATGGTGCATCTCAGGTGGCAGCAGTGACCTATAGAATGGTGAGCCACACTGGAAACTTGCCCCTTATTCCCAGGCAGAGTAATTGCGAGCCTTGTTTGAAGGGTGAGATACAGTCCTCCCAACCTTACACATTTGATAACATTACTGCCTCCAGACATATGTTGGGTTCAGACCCTGCTCTAGACCTTGAGCCAGACTGATGTGAGTGTGTAGTACTGAGAGACTGGGCTGATGTGAGTGTGTAGTACTGAGAGACTGGGGGCTGATGTGAGTGTGTAGTACTGAGAGACTGGGGGCTGATGTGAGTGTGTAGTACTGAGAGACTGGGGGCTGATGTGAGTGTGTAGTACTGAGAGACTGGGGCCTGATGTGAGTGTGTAGTACTGAGAGACTGGGGGCTCATGTGAGTGTGTAGTACTGAGAGACTGGGGCCTGATGTGAGTGTGTAGTACTGAGAGACTGGGGCCTGATGTGAGTGTGTAGTACTGAGAGACTGGGGGCTGATGTGAGTGTGTAGTACTGAGAGACTGGGGGCTGATGTGAGTGTGTAGTACTGAGAGACTGTGGCCTGATGTGAGTGTGTAGTACTGAGAGACTGGGGCCTGATGTGAGTGTGTAGTGCTGAGAGACTGGGGGCTGATGTGAGTGTGTTGTACTGAGAGACTGGGCTGATGTGAGTGTGTAGTACTGAGAGACTGGGGGCTGATGTGAGTGTGTAGTACTGAGAGACAGGGGGCTGATGTGAGTGTGTAGTACTGAGAGACTGGGGGCTCATGTGAGTGTGTAGTACTGAGAGACTGGGGGCTGATGTGAGTGTGTAGTACTGAGAGACTGGGGGCTCATGTGAGTGTGTAGTACTGAGAGACTGGGGGCTGATGTGAGTGTGTAGTACTGAGAGACTGGGCTGATGTGAGTGTGTAGTACTGAGAGACTGGGGGCTCATGTGAGTGTGTAGTACTGAGAGACTGGGGCCTGATGTGAGTGTGTAGTACTGAGAGACTGGGGCCTGATGTGAGTGTGTAGTACTGAGAGACTGGGGGCTGATGTGAGTGTGTAGTACTGAGAGACTGGGGGCTGATGTGAGTGTGTAGTACTGAGAGACTGTGGCCTGATGTGAGTGTGTAGTACTGAGAGACTGGGGCCTGATGTGAGTGTGTAGTACTGAGAGACTGGGGCCTGATGTGAGTGTGTAGTACTGAGAGACTGGAGGCTGATGTGAGTATGTAGTACTGAGAGACTGGGGGCTTATGTGAGTGTGTAGTACTGAGAGACTGGGGCCTGATGTGAGTGTGTAGTACTGAGAGACTGGGGGCTGATGTGAGTGTGTAGTACTGAGAGACTGGGGGCTGATGTGAGTGTGTAGTACTGAGAGACTGGGGCCTGATGTGAGTGTGTAGTACTGAGAGACTGGGGGCTGATGTGAGTGTGTAGTACTGAGAGACTGGGGGCTGATGTGAGTGTGTAGTACTGAGAGACTGGAGGCTGATGTGAGTGTGTAGTACTGAGAGACTGGGGCCTGATGTGAGTGTGTAGTACTGAGAGACTGGGGGCTGATGTGAGTGTGTAGTACTGAGAGACTGGGGGCTGATGTGAGTGTGTAGTACTGAGAGACTGGGGCCTGATGTGAGTGTGTAGTACTGAGAGACTGGAGGCTGATGTGAGTGTGTAGTACTGAGAGACTGGGGGCTGATGTGAGTGTGTAGTGCTGAGAGACTGGGGCCTGATGTGAGTGTGTAGTACTGAGAGACTGGGGGCTCATGTGAGTGTGTAGTACTGAGAGACTGGGGCCTGATGTGAGTGTGTAGTACTGAGAGACTGGGGGCTGATGTGATTGAGTGGTACTGAGAGACTGGGGCCTGATGTGAGTGTGTAATACTGAGAGACTGGGCTGATGTGAGTGTGTAGTGCTGAGAAACTGGGCTGATGTGAGTGTGTAGTACTGAGAGACTGGGGACTGATGTGAGTGTGTAGTACTGAGAGACTGGGGCCTGATATGAGTGTGTAGTACTGAGAGACTGGGCTGATGTGAGTGTGTAGTACTGAGAGACTGGGGCCTGATGTGAGTGTGTAGTACTGAGAGACTGGGGGCTGATGTGAGTGTGTAGTACTGAGAGACTGGGGGCTGATGTGAGTGTGTAGTACTGAGAGACTGGGGCCTGATGTGAGTGTGTAGTACTGAGAGACTGGGGCCTGATGTGAGTGTGTAGTACTGAGAGACTGGGGCCTGATGTGAGTGTGTAGTACTGAGAGACTGGGGGCTGATGTGAGTGTGTAGTACTGAGAGACTGGGGCCTGATGTGAGTGTGTAGTACTGAGAGACTGGGGGCTGATGTGAGTGTGTAGTACTGAGCGACTGGGGACTGATGTGAGTGTGTAGTACTGAGAGACTGGGGCCTGATGTGAGTGTGTAGTACTGAGAGACTGGGGCCTGATGTGAGTGTGTAGTACTGAGAGACTGGGGCCTGATGTGAGTGTGCAGTACTGAGAGACTGGGGCCTGATGTGAGTGTGTAGTACTGAGAGACTGGGCTGATGTGAGTGTGTAGTACTGAGAGACTGGGGCCTGTTGTGAGTGTGTAGTACTGAGAGACTGGGGCCTGATGTGAGTGTGTAGTACTGAGAGACTGGGCTGATGTGAGTGTGTAGTACTGAGAGACTGGGCTGATGTGAGTGTGTAGTACTGAGAGACTGGGCTGATGTGAGTGTGTAGTACTGAGAGACTGGGCTGATGTGAGTGTGTAGTACTGAGAGACTGGGGGCTGATGTGAGTGTGTAGTACTGAGAGACTGGGGCCTGATGTGAGTGTGTTGTACTGAGAGACTGGGGCCTGATGTGAGTGTGTAGTACTGAGAGACTGGGGCCTGATGTGAGTGTGTAGTACTGAGAGACTGGGGGCTGATGTGAGTGTGTAGTACTGAGAGACTGGGGCCTGATGTGAGTGTGTAGTACTGAGAGACTGGGCTGATGTGAGTGTGTAGTACTGAGAGACTGGGGCCTGATGTGAGTGTGTAGTGCTGAGAGACTGGGGCCTGATGTGAGTGTGTAGTACTGAGAGACTGGGGCCTGATGTGAGTGTGTAGTACTGAGAGACTGGGGCCTGATGTGAGTGTGTAGTACTGAGAGACTGGGCTGATGTGAGTGTGTAGTACTGAGAGACTGGGGGCTGATGTGAGTGTGTAGTACTGAGAGACTGGGGGCTGATGTGAGTGTGTAGTACTGAGAGACTGGGGCCTGATGTGAGTGTGTAGTACTGAGAGACTGGGGGCTCATGTGAGTGTGTAGTACTGACAGACTGGAGCCTGATGTGAGTGTGTTGTACTGAGAGACTGGAGGCTGATGTGAGTGTGTAGTACTGAGAGACTGGAGGCTGATGTGAGTGTGTAGTACTGAGAGACTGGGGGCTGATGTGAGTGTGTAGTACTGAGAGACTGGGGCCTGATGTGAGTGTGTAGTACTGAGAGACTGGGGCCTGATGTGAGTGTGTAGTACTGAGAGACTGGGGCCTGATGTGAGTGTGTAGTACTGAGAGACTGGGCTGATGTGAGTGTGTAGTGCTGAGAGACTGGGCTGATGTGAGTGTGTAGTACTGAGAGACTGGGGCCTGATGTGAGTGTGTAGTACTGAGAGAATGGGCTGATGTGAGTGTGTAGTACTGAGAGACTGGGCTGATGTGAGTGTGTAGTGCTGAGAGACTGGGGGCTGATGTGAGTGTGTAGTACTGAGAGACTGGGGCCTGATGTGAGTGTGTAGTACTGAGAGACTGGGGCCTGATGTGAGTGTGTAGTACTGAGAGACTGGGCTGATGTGAGTGTGTAGTGCTGAGAGACTGGGGGCTGATGTGAGTGTGTAGTACTGAGAGACTGGGGCCTGATGTGAGTGTGTAGTACTGAGAGACTGGGCTGATGTGAGTGTGTAGTGCTGAGAGACTGGGGGCTGATGTGAGTGTGTTGTACTGAGAGACTGGGGCCTGATGTGAGTGTGTAGTACTGAGAGACTGGGGGCTGATGTGAGTGTGTAGTACTGAGAGACTGGGGGCTGATGTGAGTGTGTAGTACTGAGAGACTGGGGGCTGATGTGAGTGTGTAGTGCTGAGAGACTGGGGGCTGATGTGAGTGTGTTGTACTGAGAGACTGGGGGCTGATGTGAGTGTGTAGTACTGAGAGACTGGGGGCTGATGTGAGTGTGTAGTACTGAGAGACTGGGGCCTGATGTGAGTGTGTAGTGCTGAGAGACTGGGGGCTCATGTGAGTGTGTAGTACTGAGAGACTGGGGCCTGATGTGAGTGTGTAGTACTGAGAGACTGGGGGCTGATGTGAGTGTGTAGTACTGAGAGACTGGGGGCTGATGTGAGTGTGTAGTACTGAGAGACTGGGGGCTGATGTGAGTGTGTAGTACTGAGAGACTGGGGGCTGATGTGAGTGTGTTGTACTGAGAGACTGGGGCCTGATGTGAGTGTGTAGTACTGAGAGACTGGGGGCTCATGTGAGTGTGTAGTACTGAGAGACTGGGGCCTGATGTGAGTGTGTAGTACTGAGAGACTGGGGCCTGATGTGAGTGTGTAGTGCTGAGAGACTGGGGGCTGATGTGAGTGTGTTGTACTGAGAGACTGGGGGCTGATGTGAGTGTGTAGTACTGAGAGACTGGGCTGATGTGAGTGTGTAGTACTGAGAGACTGGGGCCTGATGTGAGTGTGTAGTACTGAGAGACTGGGGGCTGATGTGAGTGTGTAGTACTGAGAGACTGGGCTGATGTGAGTGTATAGTACTGAGAGACTGGGCTGATGTGAGTGTGTAGTACTGAGAGACTGGGGGCTGATGTGAGTATGTAGTACTGAGAGACTGGGGCCTGATGTGAGTGTATAGTACTGAGAGACTGGGCTGATGTGAGTGTGTAGTACTGAGAGACTGGGGGCTGATGTGAGTGTGTAGTACTGAGAGACTGGGGCCTGATGTGAGTGTGTAGTACTGAGAGACTGGGGGCTCATGTGAGTGTGTAGTACTGACAGACTGGAGCCTGATGTGAGTGTGTTGTACTGAGAGACTGGAGGCTGATGTGAGTGTGTAGTACTGAGAGACTGGAGGCTGATGTGAGTGTGTAGTACTGAGAGACTGGGGCCTGATGTGAGTGTGCAGTACTGAGAGACTGGGGCCTGATGTGAGTGTGTAGTACTGAGAGACTGGGGCCTGATGTGAGTGTGTAGTACTGAGAGACTGGGGCCTGATGTGAGTGTGTAGTACTGAGAGACTGGGCTGATGTGAGTGTGTAGTGCTGAGAGACTGGGGGCTGATGTGAGTGTGTAGTACTGAGAGACTGGGGCCTGATGTGAGTGTGTAGTACTGAGAGACTGGGCTGATGTGAGTGTGTAGTGCTGAGAGACTGGGGCCTGATGTGAGTGTGTAGTACTGAGAGAATGGGCTGATGTGAGTGTGTAGTACTGAGAGACTGGGCTGATGTGAGTGTGTAGTACTGAGAGACTGGGGCCTGATGTGAGTGTGTAGTACTGAGAGACTGGGCTGATGTGAGTGTGTAGTGCTGAGAGACTGGGGGCTGATGTGAGTGTGTAGTACTGAGAGACTGGGGCCTGATGTGAGTGTGTTGTACTGAGAGACTGGGGGCTGATGTGAGTGTGTTGTACTGAGAGACTGGGGCCTGATGTGAGTGTGTAGTACTGAGAGACTGGGGGCTGATGTGAGTGTGTAGTACTGAGAGACTGGGGCCTGATGTGAGTGTGTAGTACTGAGAGACTGGGGGCTGATGTGAGTGTGTAGTGCTGAGAGACTGGGGGCTGATGTGAGTGTGTTGTACTGAGAGACTGGGGGCTGATGTGAGTGTGTAGTACTGAGAGACTGGGGGCTGATGTGAGTGTGTAGTACTGAGAGACTGGGGCCTGATGTGAGTGTGTAGTGCTGAGAGACTGGGGGCTCATGTGAGTGTGTAGTACTGAGAGACTGGGGCCTGATGTGAGTGTGTAGTACTGAGAGACTGGGGGCTGATGTGTGTGTGTAGTACTGAGAGACTGGGGGCTGATGTGAGTGTGTAGTACTGAGAGACTGGGGGCTGATGTGAGTGTGTAGTACTGAGAGACTGGGGGCTGATGTGAGTGTGTTGTACTGAGAGACTGGGGCCTGATGTGAGTGTGTAGTACTGAGAGACTGGGGGCTCATGTGAGTGTGTAGTACTGAGAGACTGGGGCCTGATGTGAGTGTGTAGTACTGAGAGACTGGGGCCTGATGTGAGTGTGTAGTGCTGAGAGACTGGGGGCTGATGTGAGTGTGTTGTACTGAGAGACTGGGGGCTGATGTGAGTGTGTAGTACTGAGAGACTGGGCTGATGTGAGTGTGTAGTACTGAGAGACTGGGGCCTGATGTGAGTGTGTAGTACTGAGAGACTGGGCTGATGTGAGTGTATAGTACTGAGAGACTGGGGCCTGATGTGAGTATGTAGTACTGAGAGACTGGGGCCTGATGTGAGTGTGTAGTACTGAGAGACTGGGGGCTGATGTGAGTGTGTAGTACTGAGAGACTGGGGCCTGATGTGAGTGTGTAGTACTGAGAGACTGGGGGCTGATGTGAGTGTGTAGTGCTGAGAGACTGGGGGCTGATGTGAGTGTGTAGTACTGAGAGACTGGGGGCTGATGTGAGTGTGTAGTACTGAGAGACTGGGGCCTGATGTGAGTGTGTAGTGCTGAGAGACTGGGGGCTCATGTGAGTGTGTAGTACTGAGAGACTGGGGCCTGATGTGAGTGTGTAGTACTGAGAGACTGGGGGCTGATGTGAGTGTGTAGTACTGAGAGACTGGGGGCTGATGTGAGTGTGTAGTACTGAGAGACTGGGGGCTGATGTGAGTGTGTAGTACTGAGAGACTGGGGGCTGATGTGAGTGTGTTGTACTGAGAGACTGGGGCCTGATGTGAGTGTGTAGTACTGAGAGACTGGGGGCTCATGTGAGTGTGTAGTACTGAGAGACTGGGGCCTGATGTGAGTGTGTAGTACTGAGAGACTGGGGCCTGATGTGAGTGTGTAGTGCTGAGAGACTGGGGGCTGATGTGAGTGTGTTGTACTGAGAGACTGGGGGCTGATGTGAGTGTGTAGTACTGAGAGACTGGGCTGATGTGAGTGTGTAGTACTGAGAGACTGGGGCCTGATGTGAGTGTGTAGTACTGAGAGACTGGGCTGATGTGAGTGTATAGTACTGAGAGACTGGGCTGATGTGAGTGTGTAGTACTGAGAGACTGGGGGCTGATGTGAGTATGTAGTACTGAGAGACTGGGGCCTGATGTGAGTGTATAGTACTGAGAGACTGGGCTGATGTGAGTGTGTAGTACTGAGAGACTGGGGGCTGATGTGAGTGTGTAGTACTGAGAGACTGGGCTGATGTGAGTGTGTAGTGCTGAGAGACTGGGCTGATGTGAGTGTGTAGTACTGAGAGACTGGGGGCTGATGTGAGTGTGTAGTACTGAGAGACTGGGGGCTGATGTGAGTGTGTAGTACTGAGAGACTGGGCTGATGTGAGTGTGTAGTGCTGAGAGACTGGGGGCTGATGTGAGTGTGTTGTACTGAGAGACTGGGGCCTGATGTGAGTGTGTAGTACTGAGAGACTGGGGCCTGATGTGAGTGTGTAGTACTGAGAGACTGGGGGCTGATGTGAGTGTGTAGTACTGAGAGACTGGGGCCTGATGTGAGTGTGTAGTACTGAGAGACTGGGCTGATGTGAGTGTGTAGTACTGAGAGACTGGGGCCTGATGTGAGTGTGTAGTGCTGAGAGACTGGGGCCTGATGTGAGTGTGTAGTACTGAGAGACTGGGGCCTGATGTGAGTGTGTAGTACTGAGAGACTGGGGCCTGATGTGAGTGTGTAGTACTGAGAGACTGGGCTGATGTGAGTGTGTAGTACTGAGAGACTGGGGGCTGATGTGAGTGTGTACTACTGAGAGACTGGGGGCTGATGTGAGTGTGTAGTACTGAGAGACTGGGGCCTGATGTGAGTGTGTAGTACTGAGAGACTGGGGGCTCATGTGAGTGTGTAGTACTGACAGACTGGAGCCTGATGTGAGTGTGTTGTACTGAGAGACTGGAGGCTGATGTGAGTGTGTAGTACTGAGAGACTGGAGGCTGATGTGAGTGTGTAGTACTGAGAGACTGGGGGCTGATGTGAGTGTGTAGTACTGAGAGACTGGGGCCTGATGTGAGTGTGTAGTACTGAGAGACTGGGGCCTGATGTGAGTGTGTAGTACTGAGAGACTGGGGCCTGATGTGAGTGTGTAGTACTGAGAGACTGGGCTGATGTGAGTGTGTAGTGCTGAGAGACTGGGGGCTGATGTGAGTGTGTAGTACTGAGAGACTGGGGCCTGATGTGAGTGTGTAGTACTGAGAGACTGGGCTGATGTGAGTGTGTAGTGCTGAGAGACTGGGGCCTGATGTGAGTGTGTAGTACTGAGAGAATGGGCTGATGTGAGTGTGTAGTACTGAGAGACTGGGCTGATGTGAGTGTGTAGTACTGAGAGACTGGGGCCTGATGTGAGTGTGTAGTACTGAGAGACTGGGCTGATGTGAGTGTGTAGTGCTGAGAGACTGGGGGCTGATGTGAGTGTGTAGTACTGAGAGACTGGGGCCTGATGTGAGTGTGTAGTACTGAGAGACTGGGGGCTGATGTGAGTGTGTAGTACTGAGAGACTGGAGGCTGATGTGAGTGTGTAGTACTGAGAGACTGGGGCCTGATGTGAGTGTGTAGTACTGAGAGACTGGGGGCTGATGTGTGTGTGTAGTACTGAGAGACTGGGGCCTGATGTGAGTATGTAGTACTGAGAGACTGGGGCCTGATGTGAGTGTGTAGTACTGAGAGACTGGGGCCTGATGTGAGTGTGTAGTACTGAGAGACTGGGGCCTGATGTGAGTGTGTAGTACTGAGAGACTGGGGCCTGATGTGAGTGTGTAGTACTGAGAGACTGGGGCCTGATGTGAGTGTGTAGTACTGAGAGACTGGGGCCTGATGTGAGTGTGTAGTACTGAGAGACTGGGCTGATGTGAGTGTGTAGTACTGAGAGACTGGGGGCTGATGTGAGTGTGTACTACTGAGAGACTGGGGGCTGATGTGAGTGTGTAGTACTGAGAGACTGGGGCCTGATGTGAGTGTGTAGTGCTGAGAGACTGGGGGCTCATGTGAGTGTGTAGTACTGAGAGACTGGGGCCTGATGTGAGTGTGTAGTACTGAGAGACTGGGGGCTGATGTGTGTGTGTAGTACTGAGAGACTGGGGGCTGATGTGAGTGTGTAGTACTGAGAGACTGGGGGCTGATGTGAGTGTGTAGTACTGAGAGACTGGGGGCTGATGTGAGTGTGTTGTACTGAGAGACTGGGGCCTGATGTGAGTGTGTAGTACTGAGAGACTGGGGGCTCATGTGAGTGTGTAGTACTGAGAGACTGGGCTGATGTGAGTGTGTAGTGCTGAGAGACTGGGGGCTGATGTGAGTGTGTAGTACTGAGAGACTGGGGCCTGATGTGAGTGTGTAGTACTGAGAGACTGGGCTGATGTGAGTGTGTAGTGCTGAGAGACTGGGGCCTGATGTGAGTGTGTAGTACTGAGAGAATGGGCTGATGTGAGTGTGTAGTACTGAGAGACTGGGCTGATGTGAGTGTGTAGTACTGAGAGACTGGGGCCTGATGTGAGTGTGTAGTACTGAGAGACTGGGCTGATGTGAGTGTGTAGTGCTGAGAGACTGGGGGCTGATGTGAGTGTGTAGTACTGAGAGACTGGGGCCTGATGTGAGTGTGTAGTACTGAGAGACTGGGGGCTGATGTGAGTGTGTAGTACTGAGAGACTGGGGGCTGATGTGAGTGTGTAGTACTGAGAGACTGGGCTGATGTGAGTGTGTAGTACTGAGAGACTGGGCTGATGTCAGTGTGTAGTACTGAGAGACTGGGGGCTGATGTGAGTGTGTAGTACTGAGAGACTGGGGCCTGATGTGAGTGTGTAGTACTGAGAGACTGGGCTGATGTGAGTGTGTAGTACTGAGAGACTGGGGCCTGATGTGAGTGTGTAGTACTGAGAGACTGGGCTGATGTGAGTGTGTAGTACTGAGAGACTGGGGCCTGATGTGAGTGTGTAGTACTGAGAGACTGGAGGCTGATGTGAGTGTGTAGTACTGAGAGACTGGGGCCTGATGTGAGTGTGTAGTACTGAGAGACTGGGGGCTGATGTGTGTGTGTAGTACTGAGAGACTGGGGCCTGATGTGAGTATGTAGTACTGAGAGACTGGGGCCTGATGTGAGTGTGTAGTACTGAGAGACTGGGGCCTGATGTGAGTGTGTAGTACTGAGAGACTGGGGCCTGATGTGAGTGTGTAGTACTGAGAGACTGGTGCCTGATGTGAGTGTGTAGTACTGAGAGACTGGGGCCTGATGTGAGTGTGTAGTACTGAGAGACTGGGGGCTGATGTGAGTGTGTAGTACTGAGAGACTGGGGCCTGATGTGAGTGTGTAGTACTGAGAGACTGGGGCCTGATGTGAGTGTGTAGTTCTGAGAGACTGGGCTGATGTGAGTGTGTAGTACTGAGAGACTGGGCTGATGTGAGTGTGTAGTGCTGAGAGACTGGGCTGATGTGAGTGTGTAGTACTGAGAGACTGGGCTGATGTGAGTGTGTAGTACTGAGAGACTGGGGGCTGATGTGAGTGTGTAGTACTGAGAGACTGGGGCCTGATGTGAGTGTGTAGTACTGAGAGACTGGAGGCTGATGTGAGTGTGTAGTGCTGAGAGACTGGGGGCTGATGTGAGTGTGTAGTGCTGAGAGACTGGGGCCTGATGTGAGTGTGTAGTACTGAGAGACTGGAGGCTGATGTGAGTGTGTAGTGCTGAGAGACTGGGGCCTGATGTGAGTGTGTAGTACTGAGAGACTGGGGGCTGATGTGAGTGTGTAGTACTGAGAGACTGGGCTGATGTGAGTGTGTAGTACTGAGAGACTGGGGGCTGATGTGAGTGTGTAGTACTGAGAGACTGGGCTGATGTGAGTGTGTTGTACTGAGAGACTGGGCTGATGTGAGTGTGTAGTACTGAGAGACTGGGCTGATGTGAGTGTGTAGTACTGAGAGACTGGGGCCTGATGTGAGTGTGTAGTACTGAGAGACTGGGCTGATGTGAGTGTGTAGTACTGAGAGACTGGGCTGATGTGAGTGTGTAGTGCTGAGAGACTGGGCTGATGTGAGTGTGTAGTACTGAGAGACTGGGCTGATGTGAGTGTGTAGTACTGAGAGACTGGGGGCTGATGTGAGTGTGTAGTACTGAGAGACTGGGGCCTGATGTGAGTGTGTAGTACTGAGAGACTGGAGGCTGATGTGAGTGTGTAGTGCTGAGAGACTGGGGGCTGATGTGAGTATGTAGTGCTGAGAGACTGGGGCCTGATGTGAGTGTGTAGTACTGAGAGACTGGGGGCTGATGTGAGTGTGTAGTGCTGAGAGACTGGGGGTTGATGTGAGTGTGTAGTACTGAGAGACTGGGGCCTGATGTGAGTGTGTAGTACTGAGAGACTGGAGGCTGATGTGAGTGTGTAGTACTGAGAGACTGGGGGTTGATGTGAGTGTGTAGTGCTGAGAGACTGGGCTGATGTGAGTGTGTAGTACTGAGAGACTGGGGGTTGATGTGAGTGTGTAGTGCTGAGAGACTGCCATCCAATGTGCATGTACGGTATTGTGAGACTGGGTTGCCGTTGGCTGCACTGTTGTTTGGAGAGTTTACGCTAACTATCATTGATGTAAAAGATCTCATGGTAGGGGAGCAGTGAAGTGCACGGTCGCTCTCTGGTGAACTGGTGTCTCTCCACCAACATCAAGGACAATTTATCACGGGTTTGCTAGTGAGAACTCCAATCAGCTGATTTATTTGCCAACGTTTACGTTGCAAGAATAATTAAAGTATAATGCCTCCCGCGACTGCAAAAGGATTATAGAAATGTAAGCTATCTCTCCTGACTGAAGAAAGTTAATCACTCCCATTATTCTGATAATAATTCCTGCTGCTTCTTTCCAAATTGTGCTGGAAAGGATGCACAGGAGGTTTACTGAGACATTGCCAGGACTGGAAAATTGTAGCAATGGGGAAAGATTGGGTAATCTGATAACTGCAGTCATTATGTTTTCCCCTGAGCCTCATTAGGCCAGAGTTACTGAAGGCTTTTGTAAAATTGCTCGAGATGATCTCAGCTAATGGTTTGGTAATGCCTGCTGATATCAGAACCCAGTGAGTCCACATCAGCAACTATTTATTGTTCTTTATTGTGTTTGGAGCCCTCCAGTCCGTAGTCCCCCTTTGGTTTCAAGTCCTGCACTGGTACTTGAGGCAGGCTGAAGAGATGGGACAGTATTGAGCGATGGAGGAATGGCTGGCTGTAGCGTCCTTGGATCTTTCACAAAATACCGCATGGGATAATGTAACCTCAGTAGTGGTCATCAGTCAGAGGTTGTGGGAATTTCTGTGGATAAACTGTGAGTCATTTCATCCCGCAGACACCATCTCAGGCAGTGCTGTGTTCCTTTAGTTTCCTTCAGTCAAGTATTCCTTCAGTGTTAGGGAATTGCTTTCTCCAAAGCAAGATTGGAGAGCACGAGTGATAATGACCCATCAGCTCCAGATGAGAGCACTTTGATAGGGATAACTATCTCCACATCTCCACATAACCCTGTATTGCCAGTCCCTTTGGACATTCTTCAAAAGGGTGAAACTGTGTCACACAGTAGGGTGAGTGTTAAAAATCTGTGCAGACCACCTGGCTTTAAAAAGACATCTGTTATACCGCTGCCCAAGAAGACCGAGGTGACCTGCCTCATCGACTACTTTTCCTCCTGTAACAAGGTGCTTTGAGCAGTTAGTCACAGCATGAATCAAAGGCAGATGCAAAGTATTGAGAAGCAACTACTGATACTTCTCATATTAAAATAAACACTTTGTCATCCATTCTTTCTTCGAGAAATGAAGTAGGGATTACCCTGGGAATTATCAACCAGTGCATCTTACATCAGAGAAGGGCAAACTATTGCACAGAATTCTTAGAGACAGGATTTATGAGCATTTGGAGAAGCACAGTCTGATTACTAATAGTCAGCATGGCTTTGTGAGGGTCAGTTCATGTTCTCACTAGCCTGATCGAATTCTTTAAGGAAGTGACAAATTTAATTAATGAAGGTGGAGCAATGAATGTGAGGTTTTAGTAAGGCATTCAACAAGGTTCCGTATGGCAAGCTCATTCAGAAAGTCAGAGGGCATGGGATCCAGGGAAACTTGGCTGCATGGATTCAGAATTGGCTTTCCCACAGAGGGAGGAGTGTGATAGTAGAGGCAACGTTTTCTGCCTGGAGGTTAGTAACCAGTGGTGTTCCATGGGGATCTGTTTGGGACACTTGCTCTCTGCAAATTTTATAAATGACATGGATAAGAAAGTGGAAGGGTGGGTTCGTAAAGTTGCAGATGACTCAGAGGTTGGTGGCGTTGTGGATGGTGTAGAAGGTTATTGTAGGTGACAGCTGAACATTGATAGGAAGTAGAACTGGGCTGAGAAGTGACAGATGGAGTTCAATCTGGAAAAATATGAAGTTAAACACTTCGAAAGATCATATTTGAAGGCAAAGTATATGGTTAATGGCAGGCTTCTTGGCAGCATGAAGAAACAGAGGCATCTTGGGGTCCATGTTCATAGATTTCTCGAAGTTTCCATGCAAGTTGATAGGGTGATTAAGAAAGTGTATGATTTGTTGCCCTTTATTAGTTAGGGGATTGAATTCAAGAACTGACAGGTGATGTTGTAGCTCTATAAAGGTCTGGTTAGACCACACTTAAGAGTATTGTGTTCAGTTCTGGTTGTTTCATTAAGAGAAGGGTGTGGAAGCTTTAGAGAGGGTGCAGAGGAGACTTACCAGGATGCTCCTTGGATTAGAGAGCCTGTCTCTTATGAGGATAGGTGGAGAGAGCTAAGGCTTTTCCCTTTGGAACAAAGGAGAATAAGAGGTGACATGATAGAGGTGCATAAGATAGTTAGAGGCATAGAAAGAGTGGACAGCTAGAGACTTTTTCTTATGACAGAAATGGCTAATATTAGAGGGCATAATTTTAAGGTGATTGGAGGAAAGTTTAGCAGGGATGTCAGAAGTAAGTCTTTTTACAGAAAATGATGGGTGTATAGAACATGCTGCCAGGGATGCTGGTAGTGGCAGACACACTGAGAACATTTAAGAGACTCATCGAGGGGCATATGGATGAAAGGAGGGCTATGTGGGGAGGAAGGGTTAGATTGATCTTGGAGTCGGTTAAAAGGTCAGCACAACATCGTGGGCCAAAGGGCCCGGATTGTTCTACATTCTGTGTTCATCTCCTGCCTGAGAGATGATCTGGATCCACTTCAGTCTACCTTCTGCAACAACCAGTCAACAACTGATTAACTCATTATTGAGCTTCAAAACCTGGGCCTCTGGACCTCCCTCTGCAACTGGATACTTGTCTTCCTCATCAGTAGACCTCAGTCAGGATTGGTAACATCTCCTCCTCCTTGCTGAACATCTCCACAGGTTCAGCTCAAGCTCCCACTTTCTGTTCTATACGTAAGTGACGATGCGGCTGAGCACGGCTCCAGTACCATCTTCAAATCAGAGGTGGTGATGAGTCATCTCACTGGAGCAACTTAGGACCATTGGTTGAGTGGTGCCACAACAATAAACTCTCACTCAGTGCCACAAAACTGAGGGCTGATTATTGGCTTCAGGAAGGAGAAGGAGGGTCAACATGCACCAGTCTTCACTGGGGGATTGTTGGTGGAGAGAGTCAGGTGCGTTAAATTCTGGGTGTTAACATATCAGGTAGCCTCTCGGCCCCGTACGTGGATGCTATCACAAGAAGGTGTGTTCTTAGAAGATTAAGGGTGTAACCAAACACACCAACAAACTTCTACAGATGTCCTGTTGAAAGTATCCTAACTGGTTGCTTCATGGTCTGGTACAGGAATTCAGATGCACGGGATTGCAGAGAGTAGAAACAGGCCCATTGCCCCTTGTAATCCATGCCAAACTGTTATTCTGCCTAGTCCCATCAACCTGCCTTGGACCGTAGTCCTCCATGCACCTCCCATCAATGTACTTATCAAAACTTTAAATGTTGAAATGGAGCCTGCATCCACCTCTTTCACTGGCAGCTCATTTCACACTCTCACCACCCTTTGAAGAAACTCCCCCCTCATGTTCTCCTTAAATATTTCACCTTTCAGTCCAATACATCATTGGCACATCGCTCCACACCATCAAAAGAATGTTAATAAGGCAACACCTATCATTAGTGATCCCCTCATTCTGGGCCAGGCCATCTTCTCACAACTGCCATCGAGCAGGAGGTACAGAAGCCTGATGTCCCACACCACCGTGATGGGACTTCACATCAACCAGTCAGTTCTTCAATCAACCTGCACAGCATTAATAACAACGCACACAAAATGCTGGTGGAACGCAGCAGGCCAGGCAGCATCTATAGAGAGAAGCGCTGTCGACGTTTCGGCCGAGGCCCTTCACTGGGAGATCCATTAATATCCATTATTATTATTATCCATTAATAACAACCTCAGTCTAGCAACAGTATAATTTTGCATTATAGTGAATTTTGTTGTACAAGTTTGTATAACTTTTGTATAGTTTATGTTTCTCTTGTGAATATTATGTCCCTAATGAATGTAGTGATGTTGCACATAAGCTTTTTATTACACTAGTGCAAATGACAATAAATGCAATGTGTGATTTGACTTGATCAAGGTCATGTGGAGTGCTACTCAAAGGCAAGCTCTTGACTCAGGGGTAGGAGAACTTACAATAAATTAAGCCAGTACTTCACTATTGCCCTGGGCTCTGCAGCATTCATCCATGAGTCTTAAACAATATTTGTCCGGTCTCATCCCACGTCCTCATTTTCTCTGTCTTTCCCGCTATTCCACAGGGAGCTGGAACACAAGATCGGGTGCTCATTGAAATCCTTTGTACAAGGAACAATCAGGAGATCCGTGAGATTGTACGCTGTTATAAGGAAGAGCTAGGAAGAAATTTGGAGAAGGATTTGAAGAAAGACACCAGTGGCCATTTCAAGAGATTGCTTATCTCGATGTCACAGGTCAGTAACTAGAAAGTGGTGCTAATTGGTTCAGTAGTTACATTCTGATTGGATTGTGGATGCAAGGACTGATTACTAAGGACCACACGGGAACAAGCCTGGCAATAGCCTCTTAGTGAAGTAATGTTATTTGCTGAGTTAATCGGCCTGGTGATGTACTGTGCTACGCTCAGCCACTGACGATGCCAGGAGGTTTCAAGTTGTATGTGGCATCTTCAGGATTATTCGTAGCTGAAAGATTTGAAACCCCCCCCCCCCCCCCCCGGTCCCAGACTTCGGCCTGGGGAAATAACTTTTCACAACCTGATTTCTCAGTTTCTGTTAACATCTTGAAAACCTTAGGGGAAAAAGGCAGCCCCTCAGTTTTCCGAATTCCGGAGATTTTCTTCTTAAATTGGGTAATCATTCTTTATGGTTTGACTCCAGGGTAAATCTGCAGGGCCTACATACCCATCTGGAGGTGTGATGCCTGAATTTTTCATAGTGTGAAAGATTCTGTCCAGTAGTTTTAGCAGCAGTGTCCCATGTCTCCCTTTCAAACATCATGCTGAACTTTACAATCGGGGTTCATCTGTGGATGGTGAATTCAGTCATCAATCGGTCTGATGCAGTCCAGCCTCTCGTTGGCTCCACAGGGTTTGCTGTTACAGGGCAAACACACTCCAAGTAAGCATCTGTTACTTTTGTCCCAATCCGTTTGAAATTTTAAATCCCCTACTAAGATCAAACTTGCTTCACTGCCTGTCTGTAATCTATACTTTCCTTTCTCAAATCCTATTCTTGTCTCCTGCATCAGGTCCTATACGCAACACCTCACAATGTTTTTATGATCCTAACTTCTACATACCATTCTCCACTGTAAGCGACACTCTGGTCTTTCCTCATCCTTAGTTCTAATAGCTGCTCCTTCCCTTCTGCTATTTGTCCTACATTTCCTATTGGCTTAATACTTCCTAGTCCGAGACACCTTGTAATCATGCATCAGTTAGTTTGATCAGCAAGTTGCAATGTCCCAACTTGTTTGATATGTTCCTAAGGAGCACTGATTTGAACCATGTGGACTTACTTGTTGTCCTCCTTCAATGTTTTTCTTGTGCTTTTCTAACCCTTGAGATTCTAGATAGATAGATAGATACTTTATTCATCCCCAAGGGGAAATTCAACATTTTTCCAGTGTCCCATACACTTATTGTACCAAAACTAATTACATACAGTAATTACTCAGTATAAATATGATATGCATCTAAAATCACCCTCCCAAAAAACATTAATAAATAGTTTTTAAAAAGTTCTTAAATAGTTTACTAAAATGCATTGAGTGGTAACTGAAGCTCAGTCCTAACCCCGGCACTTTAACATGTCTTGCCCCTGGTGGTTGAATTGTAGAGCCGAATGGCGTTGGGGAGTAATGATCTTCTATTCAGCATACATAGCCTCTAGCTTCTGATAATCTCCCAAGTACACTGCAGTCACTGCTGCAAAACAACAAATTTCACATCGTGTAAGTCAGTGAATAGTAAACCCCTTTCTGATTCTGGTTCAGGATCTAGTGCTCCTTTTTTACTCTCCTATTGCTTCCCATGTTGTTCGTCGCAACTTGAAGCACAGTGACAGAGTCCTCCTTCCCTCTCTTGTCAATATTCTTTCAAACTAATTCACCATGTCTCTTACCTTCGTATCACGTGCACAGCATATTATACAGCCGGCCCTCCTTATCCATGCATGCGCAAATTCAACCAACCGCGAATCGCGAAAACCCGGAAATGCTCTTCCAGCACTTGGTGTTCGAGCATGTACAGACTTGTTTTTCTTGTCACTATTCCCTAAACAGTGCAGTATAACAACTATTTTACATAGCATTTACATTATATTAGGTATTATAAGTAATCTAGAGATGATTTAAAGTATACGGGAGGATGTGCGTGGGTTATCATGGATCGGGATTGAAAAAAATCGGAAGTTCTCTTACTCAGTAAGTTGGAACAGGTACATTCGATATTATTTAGCGTCAGTTAGTCAACCATTTGTGTTAGTATATAGTACATATTTTATCTTTCTATGCATATAAAACAACTAAGAACATATGTTTCAGCACCGGGCTCGGGAACTTCTTCCCGAGTTCGATCGGCTTGGGAACTTCTTCCCGAGTTCGATCCAGTGACAGGCCGCTATCGAGTGTGCTCTCCACTGTGCCGGGTTGATGTGGAGGATCAAAAACCCAAAACCCAATAATTAAACCACTGCGTTGCTGAGTAATAATTATAGCTTTTATCGGGGCAGGACCTTTCTCACTTTATCCATTAAAATTGTTCCGATCGTTGACCGACTGTAGCCTAATGCTTTTTCAATGACTGATGGCGTTTCACCTCTTTCCGATTGCTTTATTATTTCCACTTTACTTTCAATCGCGATTGTGATTATTTTCGTGAACAGAAACATTGCAGATTCAGATCTCTGCCGCTGTCTAATGAGACAGGTTAAATAAGGTTTGGGGTTCCACTGGGTCCTAGGATCCACCGTATTGAGACAGGTTGAATAAGGGACTTGAGCATCCGTGAATTTTGGAATCCGCAAGGGGTCCCGGAACCAATCCCTCGCAGATAAGGAGGGCTAACTGTATATTGATTGTGCTTACAAAAGATGCAATCTACCCCTCTGATTATTGAATCATATGAAGTTAATACATTACAGCTTCCCTTCATCGTTTGGGTGGCCCCAGTATTCTCACTGTTCTTCTGAGAATGACAGCATGAATTGATGTTGTAAGAATCCCCTTTCTAGAACCAATTCAAATCTGTGAACTCAGCTTCACGTCCCCCTATAGTTCCAGTGCATTCTTGACCCGAAACACCAGCTGATCCTCGGCACATCCCACTGAACTGCTCCAGCAGTTAGTTGTGTGTTGCTCCAGATTCCAGAGTCTGTGACCTCTTGTGTCTCCACCTATAACTTCTTTGATCTGAAATTACAGGGCAACCGTGATGAGACCCAGACGGTGGACATGCAGAAAGCAACGGCAGACGCTGAGAAGCTGTTCCGTGCGGGGGAAGGGAAGCTGGGCACAGACGAGTCCACCTTCAACATGATTCTAGCGACCCGCAGCTTCCCCCAGCTCAAGGCGACCATTCAGGAGTACGGGAGGGTAAGTGGTTCAGTGAAGGTGCCCAGTCCTGGAGTCCTTTCAGCTCTACTCTCATTTGAGTGGGGGAGTGGCTGAGGATGGCCAGAGCAGAGAGGTGATCATATCCATTTACAGGTACTCGGGATTTGCTGTGGTGTGTTGGCACAACATGCAACTAAAAACAACACTCAGCAAATATAAAGAATAAAGTTAAAGGTTAAAGTACAGTTATGGAATAATATATATATATAAATACAGAAATACCAGCGTCTCTTTACAGTGTAAACAGATTATAAAAGGTGGTTTAAAATATTTACAAGTGCAGTGCAGTGACTAGGGTAATAGCTAGAGGGGGGGTGGGAGCGGCTAACTAGAATGGTTGATCGGATTAATTGGGAGATGAGTTGCCTGACAAGCATGGCACCATTTGTGTTGTCTATAGGAGTTGCAAACGGAGTTGATCACTGTGTGGGCCTTCGCTGATGATTGGACATCTAACATCATTGATGTTATAATTGAAAGCCATTGATGAAGATGGTTGAGCTTAAGACACTGCCTGAGGAACTTGTGAGAGTGATGTCCAATGGTATGGTCAATCTCCGGCAACCACAGTCATGTTCCTTTGTGTGAGGTATAACTTCATGACTGTAGGAGTTTTACAAGGTCCCACATGCGAGGCTGGTCCAAAGTATTAGGACCTCAGTGCATCCAGGTTGAGTTGGCAAACTGAGTCCAAAATTGTTTTGGCAATAAAGGTGATAGTGGAGGCTGGTGTAACTGGGTACCTGTGACTAGTTGTGTTCTGCACAAAGGTTGGTGCAAGAACCATTTGCTCTGTGTAACATACAGTCAGTGGCCACTGTAATAGGTACACCTGCACGTTAATCCAAATATCTAATCAGCCAATCATGTAGCAGCAATTCAATGCATAAAAGCATGCAGACATGGTCAAGAGGTTCCGTTGTTGTTGAGGTTAGAGGTCAGAAAGGAAAAGAAAGTGACTTTAACTGTGCAATGATTGTTGGAGCCAGACGGGGTGGCTTTAGTGTCTCAGAAACTGCTGGTCTCCTGGGATTACCACACACAAAATTCTCTATAGTGTTTACAGAGAATGGTGTGATAAACAAAAAGCATCTAGTGAGCTAAGTTCACGAAAAAAGCATCTAGTGAGCTAAGTGGGCGAAAACCGCCTTGTTAATGAGAGAGATCAGAGGAGAGGCCAGACTAGTTCAAGGTGACACTAACTCAAATAATGCACAAAATGCTGCAGGAAGGGACTTGGCCTGAAACGTTGACTGTTCATTCATTTCCACGGATGCTGCCTGACTTGCTGAATTCCTCCAGCACTTTGTGTGTGTGGCTTTGGATTTCCAGCATCTGCGGAATTTCTTGTATTTATAGTAACTTAAATAACCACACTTACAACAGCATCTCTGAATGCACAACACATCAGAACTTGAAGTGGATGGGCCACAGCAGCGAAAGACCATGAATATGCACTCAGTGGGCACTGTATTAAGTCCAGGAGGCACCTAATTAAGTGGCCACTGGGTGTAACTGAACGATGTAGGAAGTATAATTGTAAGTTTGCAGATGACATGAAGATTGAAATAGTTGTTGACAGCGTGGAGTGGGGTGTTAGGCTACAGGGTGTCATTAATGTATCAGTAAGCCGTCTGAGAAATGGCCGATGGAGTTTAAATCAGAGAAAAGCCAGGTGACGGGAGTAGTAATGAGGCTCGGACAGGCACTGGGAATGCACGCTCCCAGAGAGTACTGGGGAACAGAGGGACCAAGGCTTCAATGAGATCTGGATGTGAGTTTACTCATGAAAACCAAACTGGGGATTGATGTATAAATGCTGCTTGATTGCACCATTGACACCAGTTTCCAGTGCCTTGCTGATGACTGAGAGTATCTGGGCAGTTATACTAAATTGTCCTGCTTTATGTGAACGGGGTATATCTGGACCACTTCCACTTTGTCAAATAGATGCTTGTGTTGTACCTGTACTGGAGCAGCTCGGCTAGAGGCTCAGCTAGTTCTGGAGTAGTCTTCAATGCCACAGCCGATATGTGGTCTAGCCCCATAACCTTTGAACACATCTATATTCTCGAATCGTCTGGAGTGAATTTAATTAGCTGAAAACAGGCTCATGGTGGAGATCCCTGGAGGAAAGCAACAGGTTCCTGTATGCCTGACACTCCGTTCATTATTTCCTCTATTATGCTTCATTAATTTAATCCAGTAAGTCCATCCCCTCAGTCCATTACCACACGCCTCTGGTTGTGAGCATGGACACAATGTTTTCACTTGTTTGTCATTGCCTCACTGTCACCTGTGTGTATCCGCATGTCCTGAGCTAATTGTTCTCTTCCTAAAACGGCTGCTGTTTCCTTTGATGTCAGTGACACTCATTTTCCAATTTCCTTCTCTGCTGGCCACCTGTTTCAATGTAGCTTTACAGAACTCTGCTAAAGTTAGACTTTTCCCCATATTCTGCAAACCTGTTTCTGAACTTGATTGTTGATCTGTCAGCTACCATCACCGTGCACTGGGGAGCGGCTACCTTTTGGGATATATAACCATGTGGTGACACATTTGGTGGGTGGAGTAAGGAGAGGCAATGGAGAATATTGACCATTCTCAAAGGAGTGGTGAAGCAGAGGGACCTGGGGAATGGGTGCACAGCGACGTGGCAGGGCAGGTTGAAAGGGTGTTCATAAGGGAGACACGATTCTGTGCTTTATTGTTAAATGTAGTAAATTTGAAAACAGGGATGTCATACTAAATCTTTATAAACTGCTGACCCAGTATCAGTTGTCACATTTGTTTTTGGTTGTCTCTTATAGGCATGAGAAAGAATCCAAGAAAAATCTGGGATTAGAGTTCCCGAGATAAGGAGCCATGGCTACTATACCAACATAAGACATAGGAGTAGATTTAGACCATTTGGCCCATTGAATCTACACTACCATTCCATTATGGTGGTTTATTACCCCTCTCAACCCTTTCTCCTGCCTTCACCCCATAACCTTCAATGCTCTGACTAATCAAGAACCTCTCAACCTCTGCTTTGAATAGGGAGGTTGGAGGGGCTAGGACTTTTTTCTTTAAGGAGAAGGTTGATGAGGGATTTGAGTGGTATAAATTTTTAAAGGGTGTGGATAGTCTGTCAGTGAGAGGCTGCTGGTGAGAGAGAATTCAGGGTGAGATGAGCAAAAGATTCTGTAATGTGTGTTTGGGACATTTTGCCTGCAGACGTGATGGAGGCAGGTTTCCTGGTGCAACTGGATTAGTATAAGAAGAGGAAACACTTGCACAACAGTGGAGAAGCTGGTTACTGGAATTGAAGGCCTTGAGTGCTAGCACAGGGACCGTGCTGGACCCATTCTTCCATTAGTATTCCTGAAAACATCTCTCTGAGCAGTTGAATTGAATTTACTTAAATCTTACATCCGCCCCACAATGCGAGGGAGTAAAACTCTTTGCGTTATGACTCCGTCACAACGTACAGACATGTGAATTTATAAATCTAATGTCTTGTAGAAAGATGCTGTCCCATAGCCTGTTGGTCCTGGCTTTTATGCTGCTGTACTGTTTGCCAGACAGAAGTTACTGAAACAGTGGGGTGACTGATCTTCCAGGCCTTCTTCCTGTACTTGCTGCTATAAATGCCCTCAGTGGAGGGAAGTTCATATCCACAGATGCACTGGGCTGTCTGTACCACTCTCTGCAGTGCCCAGCAATCAGGGTTGGTGCAGTTCTTGTACCAAGCGGTGATAGAGCCAATCAGGATGTTCTCAATGGTGCCCCTATAGAAGGTCTTGAGGATTGGGGTCCATGCCGAACTTCTTCAGTCGCTTGAGGTGGAAGAGATGCTGTTGTGCTTTTTTTTTGCCACACAGCCGGTGTGTACAGACCAGGTGAAGTAATCTGTGATGTGTATTGCAAGGAATTTGAAACTACTCACCCTCTGAACTGCAGTCCCATTGATGTTGATCGGGGCGAGCCTGTCTCCGTTCCTCCTGTAATCCACGATCAGCTCTTCTGTTTTTTGGACATTGAGGGAGAGGTTGTTATCCTGGCACCACTGTGTCAGGGTGTCAACCTCTCCTCAGTAGGCCGTCTCATCACCGCTAGAAATAAGGCCGATCAATGTTGTGTCACCTGATAATTTGATCAGCAGGTTGGAGCTGTGTGTGACAGCACAGCTGTGGGTGTAAAGGGAGTAGAGGAGGGACAGGACACAACCCGGGGAGGACACCTGTGTTGAGGGCCAAAGGAGCCCATCCTTACCACATAAGCAGGTTTTCCTTTTTACCTCCAGTTTAACCGTACTGTTGAACCTCTGCTTCCTCCACAGCTGGCTAACCGTGAGTTGATGAAGGCCATTGACCGGGAGTTCTCAGGAGACGTCTGTGACGGGATGCAGGCCATTGGTAGGTTTAACACCAGTTACCAGAGGCAACATAGAACTCAACCCTTTCAAATGGTGGGTTCTAAACCCTCTGCCCAGAATATACTGCTGTAGTCCCATCCCTTCCCCCAGCACACTGCTCAGCTTTCCACCATCCCTTCCTCGCTCGCCCTTGTCCCTGTCCCTTATTCACCCCTTCACACCTGCCTCAACAACCGCCCCCCACAATGTGCTTCACATCTCCACGTTGCACTCCAATCTTACACTCAGCCTTGCTGCCCGTCCCTACTGCTCCACCTGTACACTTCCACCCCCTCCCTCATCCTTTGTCTCACAGCCCCCTTCTTCCACTCTCCCCCTCCCTGTCATCCTGTATCCCTTTCACTTCCTCTATCCCCGTCTCCCCCTCCTCCCCATCCCGCTCTCTCCTCTCCCGTCTCCCTCTCTGTCCTCTCCTGTTTTCCTCCCTGCCCTCTCCATCCTTCTCCCTCTCTCCCCATCATCTTACTCCTCTCATCCCAGCCCCTTCCCACACTCTCCCATCCCTCCCCCACTCTATCTGCCTTTCCGCCATTTTCCATCGAAGATGCTGACGAATCAGCACTAGGAGGCCTCTCAATGTCAGCAAGGCCAAGGAGCTGATTATTGATTTCAGGAGGGGGAAACCAGAGGTTCATGAACCAGTCCTCATCAGGGGATCAGATGTGGAGAAGGTCAGTAACTTCAAATCCCTCAGTGTTATTATTTCAGAGGATCTGCCCTGGGTCCAGCATGTGAGTGCAATTGCGAGGAAAACACGGCAGTTTGAGCAGATTCAGCATGACGTCTATAACTTTGACAAGCTTACGTAGATATGCAGTGGAGAAACTGTTTGCATCGTGGCCTGGTGTGGAAAGCCCAATGCCCTTGAACAGAAAATTCCGACATAAAGTAGTGGATGTGGCCCAGTTCATCACAAGTAAAACCCCACCATTTAGCACATCTGCATTGAGCGCTGTCACAGGAAAGCAGCATCCATCATCAAGGACCCCCACCACCCAGGCCATGCTTTCTTCTCGCTGCTACCACCATCAGGAAGAAGATGCAGAACACTCAGGACCCACACCACAGGTTCAGGAACAGTTATTACCCCTCAACCATCAGGAAGGAGGTACAGGAGCCTCAGGACCCACACCACAGGTTCAGGAACAGTTATTACCCCTCAACCATCAAGAAGGAGGTACAGGAGCCTCAGGACCCACACAACCAGGTTCAGGAACAGTTATTACTCCTCAACTATCAGGAAGGAGGTACAGGAGCCTCAGGACCCACACCACAGGTTCAGGAACAGTTATTACCCCTCAACCATCAAGAAGGAGTTACAGGAGCCTCAGGACCCACACCACCAGGTTCAGGAACAGTTATTACCCCTCAACCATCAGGAAGAAGATGCAGAACACTCAGGACCCACACCACAGGTTCAGGAACAGTTATTACCCCTCAACCATCAGGTACAGGAGCCTCAGGACCCACACCACAGGTTCAGGAACAGTTATTACCCCTCAACTATCAAGAAGGAGGTACAGGAGCCTCAGGACCCACACAACCAGGTTCAGGAACAGTTATTACTCCTCAACTATCAGGAAGGAGGTACAGGAGCCTCAGGACCCACACAACCAGGTTCAGGAACAGTTATTACTCCTCAACTATCAGGAAGGAGGTACAGGAGCCTCAGGACCCACACCACAGGTTCAGGAACAGTTATTACCCCTCAACCATCAAGAAGGAGTTACAGGAGCCTTAGGACCCACACCACCAGGTTCAGGAACAGTTATTACCCCTCAACCATCAGGAAGGAGGTACAGGAGCCTCAGGATCCACACCACCAGGTTCAGGAACAGTAATTACCCCTCAACCATCAGGCTCTCAAGCCAGACAGAATAACTTTACTCAACTT
Organism: Hypanus sabinus; assembly: GCF_030144855.1. NCBI lineage: Eukaryota > Metazoa > Chordata > Chondrichthyes > Myliobatiformes > Dasyatidae > Hypanus > Hypanus sabinus. The sequence continues at coordinate 31,104,248 of NC_082726.1, read as the reverse complement.
CACTTGCCCCATCACTCATAGGTTCCCACAACCTATGGACTCACTTTCAGTGACTCTTCCTCTTGTGTTTTTGATATTTATTGCTGATTTATTTATTATAATTTTTTTTTCTTTTGTACATTGGTTTGTTGTCCGTCCTGTTGGGTGCAATCTTTCATTGATTCTATTCTGTTTCTTGGATTTACTGTGTACACGCATGAGAAAATGAATCTCATGATTGTATACAGAGACATATATGTACTTTGCTAATAAAATTACTTTGAACTCTCGCCACCCTTTCTCCTTCTTCCCACCCTCTTCCCCGACTCTTCCACTCCCATGCCCCATCGTCCCCTCTTCCCACCCATCGTAGCTCTCCCCCTTGTGTTTATTTGTTCTTTCTCTGTAAATGCTACTGCCTCATACAGACAGATTATTGACCCATTTGTGTTGGAGGCGAGGACAGGGTGTCAGTGGTAGATCAAACATGATATACCCCATTGTCATAGGTGACAATTAATGCGAGACGGTGTTGGGAGCCCCAGGGAATGAATGGAATGTGTGGTTCAGAGTTCCCGCTTGGTGAGAAGCAGAGGGTTGAGTTTTCCCACGGACTCTGTGCTTTCTGTGTGTCAGAGACAGGAACTTTCTGTGTAATTGATCAAAAGTACGTGTTTCCCTGGACAATATAGGAAGATGACTGAAATCGTTAGCTGGACACAAGGGCAGCATGTGGAGTTCAGTCTGTAGCTGCTGGAGGTCATGTGTTTAGGAGATGGATAAAGCCAAGGATGTCACAAGGTGGTAAAACACTTGGGAGTCCTGCCTTATTAGCCGAGACACAGAATAGAAGAGCTTAGAGAATGAACTTCGGGTGACTATCCTTTTGCCCACAGTTAGTGCGTACACTTCCAGTCAGGAGATTGCAAGGATGAGACATCTACAGAAAGAATTGAGAAGGAAATTGCCTTAGCTGAAGGTTTAGAGCCAACACAGGTGGGCTGTTAGAAGAAAGTAGGCAGAGGGGAATAAAATGATGAGGAGGCTAAATGAGGTGAACTGGAAGAACCGGCATCCCTGAACAGAAAAGTTCAGAGAGTGTTTTCTCCCAGAGAATGATGCATGTCTGAAACCACCAAGGAAGCAGAACTCCTCTTTGTTACATTTAAGGAATACTATCAAGAGCACTTTAAACATACATGGGATTAACTAAATATCTGCTCTGTGGAGAAGATTGGTAAATGGCCCACATCCACATCCATGATTCTGTGAATTGAAGTGGTTCCATTCCCACTGCATTCTCTTACTAACTTTAAGTTACCCTTCCATCTTTCTTTTCCAGTGCAATGTGTTGTCAACCGTCCTGCCTTTTTTGCCGAGAAGCTCTACAAGTCCATGAAGGGACTGGGAACCAGTGACTCCACTCTCATCCGAGTCATTGTCACTCGCAGTGAGGTAGGAAGATGACTGAATTGTAACAGATGTATGTCTAAAGGGTAGTTGTTTTTATGTTGGATTTTAAGGTCTGTGAATGTGTGGACACTTTGCCCTCTTGGGTTCCCCCGCCTCCTGTAGCTGAGGAACGTTCCAGGTTCAATTCCGGATTTACGTCGTTTATTTCATTTCCAGACATTACCAGAAACGTCAGCTTTGTGCTTTTCAACCACACTATTTACTTGCTCTGCTCTGTACCCATAGATCGACCTTGTCCAGATCAAGCAGGCGTTTTGGGAGAAGTACCAGAAGACCCTGCGCATGATGGTGGAGAGCGACACCAGTGGAGACTACAAACGCATGCTGCTTGCCATCATCGGGAACTAAACTTCAAAAACAGGAGCTTCTGGGTACCTCCATGAATCCAGTACTTGAAGGAGAATTGAGACAATATTCCTTTTCACTATCATACACATTACAAATTTATACTTGAGTCAAAAATCTTAACTACTTAAGGTGGCATTTATTTTACCCCACACACAAAACGATGGAGGAACTGAGAAGAGGATCAGCAGCTCCTGCCTACCCGTTCATTCACCCAAACACTTCCCACCAAGAGCCACCCATGTTAATACTAGAAAAAGATCTGCTGTTGAAATGAGATCCTAGGATACCGTTAGGAACTTATTAGAAAATCATTCCAATTTCCTATCTCGGCCCAATGGAAGATGATCAGACAGCAGATACTGAGGAATGATTGTGCCATTCACTGATCAGTTTAATGATTTGGTTTAAATTGATTGTGCTAAAGTTCACATTTTGCTAGAGGCATAGTCATAGAACACGAGAGCACAGAAATAGGCACTTTGACCCATGCTGACCTCTGCCTAGTCCCATTAATCAGCACCCAGACCATGCCCCTCCCATTCGTGCATAATCCAAGCTTCTCTTAAATGTTGAAATTGAACCCACTTGCACTGGCAGCTCTGCCCTCTGAGTGAAGTTCCCCTTCATTTTTGCCTTAACCATGTCACCTTTCACCCCTAACCCATGAACTCTAGTTGCAGTCTCACCCAGCCTCAGTGAAAAAAGCCTGCTTGTTTTTACCTATTGTACAAATAGTCCCAAGAGCCATTGTTAATCCAGTTTTCTAAACCTGCAGAGTTTCATCCTTTCCTCATCTTGTGCTGTTACACCACAGATACCCAGTACAAGAAAGATTTTCTGCTTTTGCATTGAGTGTAGTGTTATTTTTAATTGAATTGACTCGGTTCTGGTCCTGATGAGAAGAAATATTGTCTGGTCTCTGTAAAGTTACAATATTTAAAGTTAGGATTCTGCCCCAGGAGTTCATTGTATTTGTTTAAAGTTACTGCATAATTGTTTTGAAACCTGTGACCCTACAATCTAAATGTTGAAAGGTTGCAGCTGTTCCCCCTGAAATAGTTAATGCCTGACACATGTGTGTGTTCCCTCCAAAGTGAGTAGTGTGATCCTAACTGGTCTGGGAGAAAGTGAACTCCTTAGGTCAAAAGGTTCCTTTCACCCAAATCATCCGCTGAGATTATGTGTAAGAGAGAACTGCTCATGTTTTATCAGATTCTCTCTGAGAAACAATCTGGTAACAATCCAAGGGCATTCAATCTACTGCTTTTGCTCCACACACTCTCTGCAACCTGATCACCTCAAGTAGGGTGATCTGATGAATTATATCCAAAGCCATATATTCCCCTGCTAAAATTAACGTACCGTATATTCAGTGCCTGCTTGTGTGCCTTGCAAAACAAAAGCAAATTATTTTTATATATATTTGTAGTGTAGAAAAAAAGAACTATTAACCGTGTCTCTGCACTTTGGTTGTGATTGCAACTGTATTTCAGTGAAGTGAGCTCATTTGTTGGTCCTGCTTAACAAATTTGCCATGAATTAATATTTTTCTTTAAACTGATTAATATTTATAAATTTCCATAAGTCACTTGTGAAGTTTCTGGTCCTCATTTTAGTTTTAATTCTTCCATTTATTGTTTGACTTGGGATCACCACAGCCTGAGCAGTGATCAGTTATTACCGAGGTAATAAAATTTCACACACCTGGCCCTCACACTGCTGCCGCCACCCTCCCCCCTCCCTACACCTGGACAACAGCTCTGGGCTCAGACAACTGTAATGAAAAGTCTCCGTGAACCAAAGTGGATATTCTGTGCAGGGCCCTGAGCTCTGTCCCAGGTAGTAAAGATTATGAAAGAAACTGAGCTACAAAGTCTGCTGTAATCAGCAAACACTACTCACTGGCTAAGAGAACAAGCTGTTCTGTTCTTGTGTGAAGTGCATGTACAACTCTAGACTGCTCCATAGACAGCAGACTCCCTGCTGAGCTGTCCTGTTCACCATGAAGAAAGCTGTAACACCAACCACCACCACCCCAAGCCAAGGAAATGACACTGGAGTTCAGGATCATTTCCACTGACCTCCACTGGCAATCATGTGTATGCTTGGTGAGGGTAGAGCTTCACAGAGAGCTGATTCGGTCTGTGGTAGAAGTGTCAATGTTAGGAAGTTAAGCCCACATTCCTGAAGCTTACAGCAGCCAAAACTGGCAGCTCATTAAATATGTACAACATATCATCTCAGTTCATTGTCCAAGTTTATTGAATTGTTATAATTATGTACTAACTTTGACAGTGACAATTATGCATGTTTGTTTAGAAAAAAAATCACATTGGTTAAAAAAACAGTGGAATCATTGTAAATGGTGCAGTAATGAGAAGCACTTGAAGAATTTCCATGGTTTCCCTTAAGTTGTTCCTTGGAGTATTTTGCCAATAATTACATAAATAAAAAAATATTATTGGATTTTGCTTCCTTTGCTCTTTGTCCACATCTAAAATTTTCCAGAGGATTACACTGAGTACCTAGCACAGAAACACCCTAAGTGCTGACCCCACACAAACCCTAATCCTCCAACTTCCCTCAAACTTCACTCTCAATATAACCTTGTTCCCTTTTTCTTTCATGTTTATCCAGGATTACTTAAGTACATATACATGATTTGACTTCTTCAGTGAACCCTACTTTAACAACTCAGCTATATTCTCTCTTCAGATGCCCATAAATCCTGCATTAAGTCTGGAACTTCCTGCCTTATTCCAGCTACTTTTGAATAATTGGACCACATTTGCAGTCCTATGGTTTAGTGTCCGAACCAATTTGGAAATACCAGAAGTCCAGAAAAAGCAGAAGATTCTTTCCCTGAAGTGGAAATGTGATAAAACAATTTGATTTTAAGTGGGAAAGGACAAAAGGAATATTTGTGTCAGTGTGAGACTATGGTGATTCCACTGTTTCCAGAGCTGACTGATGGATTAATGAATATAGTCAGAGAGAGAAATATGGTAAAGCTGTGAAATACAAGTCAGAGATGTTAAAGCCTGAAACCACAGAATGTAGGAAATAGCCAATAGATCAGACATTGTCTGCGGAGAGAGAACAGAACACAGAATTAATATTATAGATGGGAAAATTACTTAGCGGAAAATGCCAATTCTGATTCAAGGACTCCCAATTTACTTGAAACTGTAGAGTTTAATATTCTCACAACAGCAATATGGTCAAAAGGAAGATGAGACACTGCTTCTTAAGACTTCATTGTAACAGTGCAGAAAGCAACAGACAGATTGACCAGACTGGAAGTTGCAAGGGGAGGCAAAATGATGTTTAGGGTCAGGCCTGCTTGCTGCAGGCAGGACTTCACAAGGTGATTATCAATACATTTTGGATTTTTCTAGTGTATGGGGTAAGCAGATTGAGAGCAGCAAATTCAACAAACCTGACAAGTAACTCTGCTTGACCTGAGAAGTGTATGGATTCCTGGCTGGTGCGAAGGGATGAGATGAAATACTATATCTTCTGCAATGATCTGGGGAAGAACTATGAGAAGGGGAGTGACTGGTAGAGATGAGAGCTGGCCAAAGAGTCACAATGAGAACAGTACTTTCACAATACTGAGAGAGGAGGGGAGGTGTCTTTAGAAGTGGAATCTCAACAAGGTCAGTAGAAATTGTGAAGGATAATCTGTTGAATGGGGATGTTGGTGGGATGTTAAGTGATATTTGTCTCATCCATCCCTCTTTCTACAATTCTAAACCTATTTTCTCAGTTTTAATGATGAGTTTTTGATCTGAAATTAACTCCATTTCCATGGATTTCTATTGAGATAAAGGCAAGGTTTCCAGCATTCTGTTTTCATATCCGATTACTGTGTCATGAAAATGATTGGTAAACGAACCAAACATCTATGCAAAGTTGTTTTACAAATTGAATACACTGCCCAAGAGGATTAGCAGAGGGAGATTCATTTGAAGAGTTGAAAGGGAGCTGGGCTTCAGTTGACAGCCCATACCCTGACATCAGACAAATCACATGTAAAGATGGAATTGTATTCAATATCTGCAACGTGAAAATTCTCCACAATACTATCCTTGTTCTCTAACACCATTCTCAGACGAAAATGTCAATTACTTCCAAACACCTCGCAGAAAAAGCAGATGTTGATGATGAAATTCACTATTACCTTGAGTACTTCATTAGTCATCTGAGGAAGAGTGTTTAAAGGTCAATCAGGGAGCTCACGGTTTACTGGATAGCAGTGATCCCTGCTCTCCCACAGACCTGACACCCAGCCTTCGCGTCAATGGAAGGATACCACCAAGACGGGCAGGGTAAAGAAACCAATGTCAGTGGGTTCTCCCTGGCCATCACTTCCTGCAGTGAGGTTTTAGATACTGTAAAACTCCACCAAGTCTTGCACGCTTGGGTCTTTGATGGTCCGAGACTAGCAGATTTTCTGGACTATGCAATGTATTTATTTAATAGCTTAACATTTTAATTCATATATTTTTAAAAAAAATGATGTTACACAGTATCATTCGTGAACCTGGTGTGCTTCTAGTCAGTGTGGGAAATTGAACTGGGGAGCATTGAAGTGAGGGCCAGTGAGTGAATAGGGTGGGTGGGAATTGGGATCTGAGTGAATGAATAGGGAGGGTGAGAACCAGACCTGGTGAGTGCATGGGGAAGGTGAGTTGAGGAGTGAATGGGGAGGGTGGGACTGACAGCCAGTGAGTGGAAAATGCCAAGATTCTTGAGCAAATCAAATGCTGAACCATCAAGGTTTCTGAATGGTTGAATAGGAGATTTACTGTACAAAGCTGATGAAATGTTTCTCATTGTGCATGACAATAAAAGACTCAAGAAATGGGACCTGAATAGGACCAAACAGAGAATATTCCACAGTGTGAATGTTCAATCTGGTGAATAGGCTAACAGGGAAGAGGGAGTTTGGACTATTGTTTAATACAGAATTAGACTTTTAGGCTGTACTGGTGGGAACAGAGGTGTACAGGGAAAATGGAGCAGACCCTGGGCTGCACGTGCTGCCATGCTAAACAGACCATACACAGGAAATGAAACCTTCGGGGACACAGATGTAGCAGATCCTGGAGCTTTACTGATGGGTGACATAGGTGTATGAAGTAAATGGTGCAGACCCTGGGGCCACACTAGTGGAGGCCTGTGTCCCGCCAATCGATCTTGGGATAATTTCACTATTCAAAAAAATCTAAAGGACAAGAAAATTAAGCCATTTGCCCAAATAAGATTGCTTATAACATTTACAAACTTCAGAGTTCCTCATCTTAGAAACAGGTCATTCTGTCTACCAAGCCCATGTTGACCATCAACTACTTATACTATTCCTACTTACAAACAGTTGGTCTGTGTTTTTCTCTGCCTTGGTGATTCAAGTGCTCGTCTGGATATTTTCTAAATATGAGAGTCTCTGCCTCAGGCACTGATCCAGATTTCAACCACTCTCTTGATTAAGCTCTTCCTCAGGACCCCACCAACCCCTTACCTTAAACCTTTCCCTTCTTAGTTTTGAAAACTTTGCCATGAGGTAGTTCCCCTCTATCTACCCGACTTAGGCCCTCACACCACATGAATCTACATAGCATCCTGCAATATCCCAGGATGATCTAATGCACTTTATAGCCAACACAGTCACTACAGAAACCTAGGAATCATGGCAGAAAATTGGCACAGAAAGAACCCACAAACAAAAATTGTTCATAACAGGCAATAAAGTTTAGTTGATTAAAGGATAAACATTGCTACATCTTCAGAGAAATGGCACTGCTGTCCCTGTAGATTTTTTGCCTGCAGGTAGAACAGCTGATGACTTTGTGTAAAGTCCCATCCAGCTCTGAGACTGCAGCATATCCAGCACAACACTGAAAATGGAGTTCGACTTGATCCCCATCATCCAACACTGTGACAGGAAACCTCCCTCTGGGACCAGCCCCCCCCCCCCCCCCCACCCCCACACAGAGAGCTGTTGATATCTGGAACTTGCTACCAAAAGAGGAAATGGTATCAGGGTATAATCACTGTGCTTAAGAGGCATTTAATCAACATTTCCATAGGCAAGGAATAGAAGGATACATTCTCAGTGTGGCCAAATGAGATTTGTATAAATGGGTAAAAAGCCTGGCATGGATGAGGTGAGCCGAAGAGCCTGTTTCTGTGTTGTACGACTCTGAGCCAAGGTTGATAATTTTTACATGTATTTGAATTTACTTAATGTTACATTAAAACTGTTAAAATTGAATGTAAAATCATTAAATATAAAATATTGAAAGTAAGTATTAGTTAATTAAGCCAAAACCTAAAAGTTGGCTGAACACTAAATTTCAGTTTGAGTTGGTTTAAGAATAACCTCTACTATGTCCATAACAGCTGTAAGGGTACTGTATAATTCTCCAGAGGAATAAATCCACACCATCCAGTAAAAGCAGTGGCCCATACACAACATTTATTGTGTACCATCCTATAAAATATTTAAATATTTTAGAGCAGACATACACGTTCCAGCTGAGAGTTATGTACATGTGCTGATGGCAAACAAAAAAAAAGGGAGATGATTTTGTTTGTGCCTTATGTTTAAAATTGTGTTTGATGGTGGGAAAACAAGAAATTAACCAGGTAGTAAATGTATAAAAATGCAACCAGGCAAGGGGTGACAATCATTAGCTAATTGAACACAACACAACCTTTGACATGATGTATTTAAACAAAGCAATCTTATAAAAATTTAACATGCAACCTTGATTTGAGACTGTCACCACAATCCTGTTTTTTAAACTGGGCCATAGCTTGCATCGCATAAACAGAAACATATTAAAATGCCTGAAGCTCTTCCAGACTCAGGGGTCGGCACAGTATAAGCCAGTCGAATACTCACAATGCACTAAAAAGTATCCATTACATTTATGTAATCTTATAGATTACTGTCCTGTACATTAAATGTCTATATATTAAATATCTGCAAAAATGAAAAACATGCATACACAAATTACACAGCTAAGCTTTACAGATTTGATATGATTCAAATGTCTTTCCATAATGTACAAAATTCAATTAAAAGTACCTTTCAATTCATATTGTGTGTGGGCTATTAATTTAAAATGCATGATAAAACTTAAAAAGGGGCCTGAAAAGTCAACTTGACAGGTGCCGGGACTGTAAGGACTATCAACTTTCTGGCTTAAATAGCTTTGGTTTCTTTTAAAGCAAGAAACGTTCCTACAAACTACAATGCAGCAAGTATAACACAGGATCAATAATGTCTGCTGGAAGGAAACAACCTGAGGTCAGCATGTTACCAAGGCCCTGCCACCCAATAGATTCATTTTGGCATTTTACAAATTTAAAATACACCTTTTTACAGCCTCAGAGTTATTTTTAAGACCATTCTACAAATTAAAAACTTGTCTTTAGTAGACATTATGAAACAATGTTCATCAATAAATAGTCAGCTCTTCAGCATTACTTAGGGTTTCTGTCCAAATTCTGATCGAAAGCAACTAAAGCTATTCAAGAAAGATTCTGCTTGTAAACTTAAGTGTTGAAGTTGATGGGTGTGAGATGCTATTCTAGACGTGATTTAGTGAAACCAGTACTGACTTTCCAAGGGTCCAGGAGTCTTGATTATATGCTGCATGCACATGAATCTTCTTTCAAAAGCAGGATGTCTTTACCATATCTGATCATTTAAAGTTCATCAAATTTGTTCAGCTGTTCAAAAACACATAGATACTGGCCTTGGCCATTTCAGAAGCTGTGATTCAGGGATATCTTAGGCAATGCGAGTGTGTGATGGGGACATGGTCACTGTATGTTGCTGTTGCCAGTTCCATTGTTCTCATTGGTATTTGTCGTGTTAACTGAATTGATGCCATCTTGCTGAGGAGTGTCTTTCCTTGGAGGCATTCGCTCGTTAATCCTGTCCAGGCCTTTCGCTTCTTCAAAACTGCAGATTTTGTGCTGTGGCGAGAATCCTCTGATTGCTTAATGAAACACAGAATAGATGAGTTAGGTAATGGAAATGACACAATAGAAAGTAAATGTAGAATAACATCCAAAACTTCTAGAGATGCTGGTAAGTTGTGAAGTGTCCTGTTTATCATAACCTTGAAAAATATCTGCTACAAGCTCACCAACATGAAAAATGACAACTAATGTTGTTCCACACTATTGCAAAGAAATGAGGCACTGAATGTTTGATGGAAAACTGGAGGGTCTAACAGTCTCAGGGAAGCAATCCAAGGACAATCTGGAATAGGTCCAGTGCATATGATGGTTAGATTTTCCTGTTTATGTCATTGCCAGGTTCCCTGCAGTATATTGGTAAGTAATGCCATCCAAATTTAATGAGGATCCTTCTAGGGATTTCAACGGGTCTTCTGCAAAATACCAATATAAGGGACCCTCACTCCAGCCAATACTTCAAGACTTATAAAATGCACTGTTGAACATCCTGACTCAGCCCAGTTTGGTGGAGGGATTTCATATTGCCCAAATTGTCAGATAGCTTTTTTGAGATAAGTGAGTATAAAGCTGAGTAATGCGAAATTACTCAGTAGCACATTTGTCTGACAGAGGGTTTCTTATACCTTACTAGATTCAATGAATTGCCTCCAAAACCTGATAGTCCAAATCATAGTGAGGTTTGAAGGGAGCATACTAAAGGTTCTCCCTCAACCAGCTGGTGTACTAGTTCAAGTGCACTCCCAGTAGTGCACTAATCAACATAGTTCTCTAATGTTCCCTTATAGTACACATGTCCCAGTTACTTCTGCAACATTATGTTGTCAGTGAGGCCCCCTGAAGTGCATTAGACCAAGTTTCCCATCTAACAAAAGTCTACATGGGACTTTTCATAATGCACTGACCTAAGTGAGATCCTGTTGTGCATCTTGATCTAACTGATATTACCATATAGTGTAATGATCTATATTATGCTCTTTAACAAACTAAACCAAGAGTGGATTCCTTCTATACACAAATCTGTGAAATCTCCTTGCAGCATACTGTTCGATGCAAAATTTCTCTAATTGTTCCTTATTGCATAATTCTCTAAATGAGGATTACAGTATCTGTAGTCTCCTCGTGGATTTCCTGTAGTTCACTCATTTACATTCATTTCCTCTGTGGCATAATGGTCCAAGTGTGACTCCCCTACAAGCTGGTGTTAGTAAGGTTAGATCAAGTGTGGATTTGCTGTATGTTACCACTAGTCTGTGGTAATGTGCTAGTCTAAATGAGGAAACCCAGAATCACAATGATTTAAGTGAGGACACGAGGCTGGAATTGGAACAATAAACAGAACACTGGAAAAACTGAGTGGGTCAAATAGCATCTGTGGAGGCAGACTGACTAAGTTGATATTTCAGGTAGAGATCCTGTGTCAGTCCTGATACTGCTTGATTTGCTAAATTCTTTCATTTCTGTTTGTTGATTTTAAGTAAGGTTTCACTGTTCTGTTCTGGTCTATTCAATGTACTCCCCTTGCATGCTTGTTTGGCAATGTTATCCCACACTAGTCAACCACAGTTGGTAATCCGGAGGAGGATGTCCTGGTCTAATTCAGTTTCCTTAAAATCATACCAATGCATAATATTTTCACTGGTGCTCCTCTATGAGTAGTTCTCAGCTAAGTAAGGAATAACTATAGTTATCCTATAGTCTACACATGTGAATGAGTTTATCCTGTTCTGTGTTGGTAAGGTGAGATTTCTTGGTATCTTACTGGTCTAAGTGAGGATCAACTGCAGCACATGAAATCAAGTCTGACATAAAGATTCCTGTATGTTCTATTTTTACCTTGATCGGTACTTACTGTACTTACAGCAGCTCTACTTTCTTAAGTGCATTACTACATACCCTCATTTATGTCATACAGCACAGAACCGGTCGTTCAGACGCTCCCCCCATGTCTCTGCTGGTCTCAGGCACCTGTCTATCCCAAACCAATGTACCAGCTGCATAGCTTTCTGTGCTTTGGTGATGTAAGTGCTCATCCCAATACTTTTCAAATGCTGTGACAGCACCAGCCTCCTTCGCTTTCTCAGGTTGCTTCATTCCAAGTCACAACCACCCTCCTGGTTGAAAACAAATTTCATCACATATCCTGAAACTCCTCAACTTAAACCTATGCCCGCTGGTTTGAAATATCTCCTTTATAGTGAAGTGTTTCGTTCCATCCACCCTCTCTTTACTCCTCTCAGATACATCTCTATCAGGTCTTGCATCAGCCTCCTCCACTCCAAGGAAAACAAACTAGCCTGTCCAGTTTCTCTTAACTGAAAAGTTCCATCCTTCCAACATCCTACTAAATCACCTTTGCATCATCAGTGCATTCACATCCTTTGAATGGTGCGGCAACCCAGATAAGCACCCAATGCTCCATTTGTGGCCTACCAATGTTTTATGGAGCTGTATCATGACCTCCAGCTCTTATATGCCCAGTTCATGGAGGCAGCCATCACTTTTTCCACCTGCACTGCCACCTTTAAGACTTGTACATCAAGATCCCTTAGTTTCTCAACTTCACCTAGGTTCTATCATTCAAAGTGTATGTGCTACCCTTATATGATCTCCCAAAATACATCATCTTTTTAGTATGTGCCCCATTAAAATAAGAAAGGCATATTGGTCAATGTGCTGCTTTATTAAGGTACATTGTCTAGGAGCAGTTTCATTGTAGCGTAAGAGATTCTGCAGATGCTGGAAATCCAGAGAACATATACAGAATGCTGGAGGAACTCAGCATATCTTGGCATGAAACATCCTTTCCACAGATGCTGTCTGACCTGTTGAGTTCCTCCAGCATTTTTCATATGCTACTCCATTGTAGCATTCTAGTCTAAGTGTAAATACCCTGTATGATGACTGAGGTTGTCCAACAACATAATGGTGTGAACTGATGCTCCACTTCAGCATGTTTCCCTGAAGCACAGTCATCTGTGTGAGGCTTCCCTTAACCTAGTGGATTGAGTGAGGGTTCATGTAATGACATGTCATGTTCTATACAATAATGCAATTCACAGAATAATCTGCTGAGACTTTTATCTGAAAATTACATCATTCAACACTGGCAGTAAGTGTATGTACTTTAAGTGATTGCAGATACAATTCCACTATTTCATTATAATATGAATAAAACCAAAATTGAACACTCACTGCAAGGGTACCTAAGGGGAAACTTAAACATATTTATTTTATGACATACAACTAATTTTGTTTAGTTTCTGTTTTTTTTGCAATTTGATTTCTGAGTTTTTCTTTAGAACTAAATTTTGACGTGCACTAAACATAGCTTCGATGCAATGTCCCACTGCATGGGCATATTGCAATCGATTTTATCACTTAACGTGGCATTCTGCAGAGCAAGATCAGAAGGCTGTTACTCCTCAATAAAAGATTACTGCCATGGCTAATTATGTTGGTGAGCTTGCTTTCAAACAGCATTATTTAAAAAAAGCACTAGAACTTATGAACTGTTAGCTTTAATTGGTCACTAAAGACCAGCTCTATGAATGCTGTCTCTGTCCTTTGCTCAGAACTGATAATACCAGAACATGCCTCTGACAGTATTTTGGAATGATTTTAACAAATGATCTAACATTTTCCACTAAAGAAGTCACAATCAACAGTATATGGCAAAACCAGTATCATTTGTCAGGGGAAAGAAAAGCATCCATATCAAATACAGGCTTGGTATCTTATTTGAAGAGTCAAACACCTACAGGTTTCCAACAAATTTCAAGTGTATTATCCTTAAACTTGCACAACCAGGAAGTTAATATTTTGCAAACTAGCGACAAGCACTAATCTACATTAAAGAGATGGAAAACATTATCTTTCAAATAGAAAGCAAGCTGAAAGCCCATTTCATTACAGCTTTCATTTGGCAAGACCTGTTGCAGCTTATTTAGGGTGGAGATCTATTAGTGTTTTTCATTTTGGTGATCATGTGTCCGATTTCTTCAAAAAGTGGCATTCAACTGTACATTCAAAATTTATGGAAGTGCACAATTTCCATTAGCTTGCAGCAGGAATTGAAATGAACTTTTCCCTTCATTTTCTGTTCACAGGGTTTCTGACATCACAGATGCAGGAATACTGAAGTAATACGTTTTAGCTCAGCCACCCTCAGGACCATTTCAAGACTCAATGCAAGAAGCCTGGCCTTAATTGTTAAACCACCTGTAATATTCTGTTGTACAGACTGATAAAAACCCAAAGACATCATTAAGGTTAGTTTAGACTGTAGAGGGACACATAACATGCTGTAATGAAACATCACTCTCAGCCATTTGTTATTAATATAGCAGTGTGCCAGACTTTAACATCTGAATAAAAACATGCAAAATAAAGCAATTTCAAACACTGGAATTCCTTTACATGCAGGAGCAAACTCTAAAAGCATGTATTTTGTAACAAGGCAGAACTGTTAATGGATGCAATACAGAATACAATCACACTTCCCCAGAATTATCTCAGTATATAGAGTGAGACCACTTATAAACCTCACTCACCTTTGCAAAGCAAAAAACATATTATTCCTTGAGCATATTCTATCTTCACAATAAAATTAACGATGAACAATTTTAAATTCTGCTTGTGCAAGTTAAGATACACCCAACTAATCTGAACCACACCCACACCCCATCCTACACCACATATTTCTGATGCTATAGCACCGGGCGTACCTTCATCAGCCTCAATTGCCTCAACTGTGGCTGTACAGAAGTGTGTAGTTGCATGCAAAATGAATGAGAAAGATGAGTAGCGTAGTATTTCATAAAAGAAGCAAATAACTGAGCAGCATAATATATCATCTCCAGAAAGACTATAATGGAGCTCATATTCAGAACAGCTTTAAACACACATTAAAACACAATAAAGTTCCAATACACAAATTGTACAATTTACTATGTGCATAATCTACAATACTGAAACATTAGCATAAAACACTAAAATTTCTCAGTATAGATTTTCTAACGTTATCATGACAAGGAAAGGAAAATCAAAAACAGAGCAGACATTTTATTCTTCAATAAACATACAGAAGAGCAACACTAATTTGTACAGGGTCAGCCTGAGCAGACTTGACCTAACATCAAACTCGAAGACTCCATAGCATGAATTAAAAATGAAGAAGCAATCAAATGTTCAGAATCAGGAATTCCCAGCTTTGGATTTGTTTTTCTTTAGTTCTTTCATTTATCTGGTACCATTCTCAATCACAGCATGATTCAAATTCCATGCCAACCAATGAACTGGATTAGAAATATGCTCTGTTGCAATGCAGGAAACCTGGTAAACAACAAGCACCAAAAGGAAGCTGTCATATCCTGAGAAAGGCTAAGCTGGAAAACATAGAGGAGCAGAAATCGTGGAAATTAAATATTGTTTTTTTTATGACAAGGTTTTGGGCCAGTTATTTCCCTTTGGCACTACTGAGCGATGGCTATCTAGATACTGTCTGCTGAATTCAAGTACACACCATCTGTTGGTGTCTATGAAACAGCTTCACAGAGCCAATCAGCATCATGTCACCTTAAACTTTTTTTCAGGAAAACCAGAAATGCACATATTCAGTAAGTTCCAACACCATGCACATCCAGCAAATTCACCACTGTAAAACACAAAACATGGAAGTCAATTTGGACTTAGCAAGCTCCCTGAGAAACCACTGTGATCATGAGTTCCCAGTATTTCTAATGCTGTTAGGTAAAAAAAAATAATCATTGGCGGTACACTACAAGAGCGTTTTTGCTCTTGGAAGCTGCCCCATAAAGCACAACAATGAAAGATGAACAGGCCCTCAGGTTCAGGTTTCACCCAAAAGATGGGATGGCTCCTTAAAGAGTTTAGAAATCTCTTTACAGGATAATTTCATGCACAAGTCTCTGTAGTATGGAGTTCACTAATTTAGAATGAAAACAAGCATGAAAGAAGGCTTTTTGGTCTGTGAAGTATATTCTGGTTTCCAACAGAACCAACATCTCCATCAACTCCACCCTGATTCCTCAACCATCCAACCACACGAAGGATAACTTAGAGCAGCCAATTAACTTACCAAATAACACGTCTCTGGGATGTTGGAGGAAATCAGAGCAGCCAGAGAAAACCCAAGACATCACACTAAGAACACGCAAACCAGAGGTCAGGACATCATCAAGAAGCAGTGCCTCAATAAAGCAATGTCTATCATAACCTCTTCTCGTTACTACCATTCATGAAATTATGAAGAAGGCACAGCATCAGATTTCTGAAGTTCATGAAACTGCGAACACTGCCTTGTTATTCGTCTTTTACTCTATTTATTTATTTATAACTTATAGTTTTTATGTCTTGCACTGTACTACTACCACAAAACAAGAAATTTATTGACATATGTTAGTGGTAATAAGTCTGATTCTGACTATTGGAGTGGACATATAGGAATATGAAAATCCACTCAACAATTCAGAAATGGTCCATGGACTATCTCATTATTCCTTTTCTTTTGCACTATTTATTTATTTTGTAAATTATAGTGATTTTATGTCTTTGCACCGCACTGCTGCCATAAAACAACACATTTCATGATAATAAAGCTGATTCTGATTCTGAGGATCCAGTCTGGGTTGCTGGAGCTCTGCATGATCCACTTCTGACATTGATGTAAAAGAGCTTTTATGTGGTGGCACTCACGTGCTGATCCCAGGACAGATCCTCTAATATGATAATGCCAAGTAATTTAAAGCTATTGACTCTCTGACCAATGTAATCAACACGCAAGAAACAGCACATCCTGTTGCCTTCCCCATCATTATGGGGGATTTTAACCAGATCAGCTTGAAAGAGTCTCTAAATAATTATTACCAACATTATCATTTGCAGTACCAGAGAAATCAATGCACTGGAGCACTGTTACACCACCATCAAGAATGCCTACCATACTACACCACACCCACATTTGGAAACTCTGATCACCTGGCTGTACTTCTACTCCCTGTGTATATGCAGAAACTGAAGACTGCAGCACAGTAGCGAGGACCAAGAAGATATGGACAAGAGAAGCGCAGGAACACTTATAGGACTGCTTTGAATTGGTGAACTGGACTGTATTCAGGGATTCATCTTTGAGTCCAAAGAAATACGCCACAGGAGTCACTGACTTCATTAAAACTTGTGTGGATGAGTGTCTGCCGATGAGAACTTACTGTACATACCCAAACAAAAAGCCATGATGAACCAGGATTTCCGTAGTCTGCTGAGGGCTAGATCTGTGGCATTCAAGTCTGGCAAACCAGGTCTATACAAGAAAACCAGGTACGACTCATGGGGGATAATTTCAAGAGCTAAGGAACAACAACCCTGGCAGAGTTTGCAGGCCATTACTTCCTACAAAGCTAAACCTAGTATCATGAATGGCAGCGATCCTTCACTCCCAGACGAGCTCAAAACCTTTTATGCTCGCTTTGAAAGGGAGAACAAAACTACAGCTATGCAACTCCCTGCAGCACCCAGTGACCTGTGACCTCTATCTCAGAGGCCAATGTCAGTCTGACTTTCAAGAGGGCAAACCCTCGCAAGGCGAAATGCCCAGATGGAATACCTCGTAGGGCTTTGGAAACCTATGCCAACCACCTGGCAGAGTGTTCAAAGAATTTTTCAATCTCCCATTGCTGCAGTCGGAAGTCTCCATTTGCGTCAAAAGGGAAACAATTATATTAAGGCAGGGCAAGCTGCCTCAATGACCATTGTCCAGTAGCACTGACATCTTTGGTGGTGAAGTGCTTTAAGAGTTTGCTTATGGCTAGAGTTAACTCCTGTCTCAGGAAGGACCTGGACCTACTGCAATTTGCCTATCGCCACAATAGGTCTACAGTGGTGGCGATCTCATTGGCTCTTCACGCAGCCTTGGGTCACCTGGACGACACAAGTACCTATGTCAGGATGCTGTTTATTGACTACTGCTGAGCATTTATCACAATCATCCCTACAATTCTGATTGAAAAGCTCCAGAACCTGGGCCTCTGCACCTCTCTCTGTAACTGGATCCTCAACCTCCTAACTGGAAACCACAACCTGTGCACATTGGAAATAACGTCTCCACCTTGCTGACAATAAACACTAGTGCACCTCAAGGGTGTGTGCTTAGCCCACAGCTCTACACTCTTTACAACATAGGCTGTGACTAGGCACAGCTCAAATGCTATCTATAAATTTGTTGATGATTCAACCATTGTTGGCAGAATTTCAGATGGTGACAAGAGGGCATACAGGTGCAAGATTTATCAGCTGGATGAGTGGTGTTGCAGCAACAAACTTGCACTCAACATCAGTGAGACCAAAGAATTGATTTTGGACTTCAGAAAGGGTAACTCAAGGGAACACACACCAGTCCTCATTGAGCAATCAAAAGTGGAAAGAATGAGCAATTTCAAGTTCCTCCGTGTCAATATCCTTGAAGATCTAACCAAGACCAACCATATCGAAGCAGCTACAATGAAGGCATGACAGTGGCTATAATTTGGAGTTTAGGAGAGTCAGTGGTGCCTAACAGTGACTCCTTTGCTTGCGTCTTCAGAAACAGCTCTACTTCCATCTTTAGTATCTCTATTTTTCCCTTTCAGGGTTCTTTTGAAGACGAAGACCGATGTCATGGCAGGCGGTGTGTCCTCGTGGGAGTCGGAAGATC
The DNA here is from genome assembly GCF_030144855.1 of Hypanus sabinus. Classification (NCBI taxonomy): domain Eukaryota; kingdom Metazoa; phylum Chordata; class Chondrichthyes; order Myliobatiformes; family Dasyatidae; genus Hypanus; species Hypanus sabinus. The sequence continues at coordinate 31,085,743 of NC_082726.1, read as the reverse complement.
TACGGCTATGTGCCCAGAGACCTGAGATCTTTGGACACAGAGCTCGGAAAAAGGAAAGCAACGGACTTCTGTTGTATGTCGAATACCAGGTGAACAAGTCTTTGGGGTTCTGCAAGTCCGTGTCTTTGCTGCACATTTGAGTGCTTGACGGTGGGTGGTGATGCTTTTTTTTTGCTGGTGGGGGGAGGGGGATCATTGTTTGCTGCCACTCATGGGTGGGAGGGAGGGGAGCTGGGGACAGGACTTTGGGGTTTTAACTGTCATTCATTCTTCGGGGGCACTCCTCTGTTTTCATGGATGATTGCAAAGAAAAAGCATTTCAGGATGAATATGTATATTGTAAACATTTCTCTGACATTAAATGCACCTTTGAAACCTCTGAGTTTGAGAACTTAAAAATTTCTCCAGATGTGCCATGAAGAACGTTCTAACTGGCCACATCACCACCACTATGGTGTGGGGGGGGGGGGGGGGATGCCTACTGCACAGTAAGCTGTAGAGAGTTGTAAACTTAGTCAATTCCATCATGAGCACTAGCCTCTGTAGTATCCAGGACTTCAAGGAGCGATGCCCCAAAAAGGCGACATCCATCATTAAGGACCCCTATCAACCAGGTCATGCCTTGTTCTCATTCTCACTCAACAATTCAGAAACTGCTTCTTCTTCTCCTCTGACACCTGATTTCTGAATGAACATTGAACCCATGAACACTACTTGTTTTATCTCTATTTTTGCACTACTTACTTAACTATTAAATACACACACTTCCTGTAATTCACATTTTTTCTCTATAATTATGCATTGTATTGTGCTGCTGCCACAGAGTCAACAAGTTTCATGACATATGACGGTGAATATTAAAATTGATTCTGGTTCTGATTCCTTTCACCTCCGATCCCCTGTTAAAGACTGGCTCATAGACCTCTTGCTTCTTCCTTCTGTAGTCAATAATCAGCTCTTTGGCTTTGCAGGCGTTCAGAGACAAGTTGTTGCTACTGATCATGAGTATCAAATGTGGCAAAGTAAATTGGAAGCAATACAAGAGAACTGTTGCTTCACATGGAGCTTCCTAAATTTTTCATCTAGGAATGCTAATATATTCAACACTATTAAATTCAACAATTTTATACAATTAACTTTTCCAGCCTGTATGAGAATTGGCAGGCTTAATGAAAGATTATCAACCTATTAAGCTTGGCTTTCTCCCTCCACAGATGTTGCTGGACCTGCTGGGTATTTGCAACATTCACCCTTATGTAAAATTTCCAGCGACTACAATGCTTTGTAACTCAGTTTCCAACATTGCTTCCCCTCTCCTCTGTCCTTGTTCACGTTCTATTTACATCTTCTCCAAATAGATAAGTTGCAAATAACAAGCCATCAGACATACCTTGATAACCTCTTTGCAGTTGTTATACCATTGCCTCAATTAAACACTCAATATTTTGTTTTTATTATAAACGACAAATTATTTTCCATTACCATGAAAATTTCTCATTAAGTAGCTCTCCAATTACCTTGCAAAAGTTTACAGAATCAGTTTCCATCAACTATTCAGTCAAAATCTCCAAACTCCTGCATTACTGCAAATATATCCCAACTCACTTCTAGTATTACCAAAGATAATAAATCTCCAGCTAATGAGCTACTTAACAAACTACACATATCTTTCATCCTACTGAAAAAAATTAGTGAATCAGCTCACAACTTGAACTTCCCTGCTCAGCTTCTCATAAAACACTCTATCTTCTCTAGTAATTATCCTTCACTTCTTCCATTGAGCGCAGTGCTGACAATTAAAACTTAGCCAGCAAATTTATAAAGTTCTTATATGTTTGCTTTTATGATCTATTGAATTTAAGAAACTAATTCAAAACATTTTGTATCTACCTTATCAACTTGTAGAGAGAGAGAGAGAGAGAGAGCGAGCGCACAAGCGTGCAGACAGCAAGGTCTCCACACATTTCAATATTGTACTGTATATATATTATCTTACTGCTCTTTTCTCCCAAGTAAACTTCTTCAACAATACCAATGTAAGGATACATGAATACAATTCTTTGTCCCTTTTCCAACAAGCTTTCTTGTGTATCGGGTGTATTAGAAAATTCACTGTAATAACTATTTTCAACATGGAAATTGCTTTTACACTTTCAAAGCTTTAGGATCAAAAAAGGTTTTATTTTTACAAAATAGGACAGCAAGCTATTTAGTGGATCCATAGGCAACACGAGTGAATCTGCAGATGCTGGAAATAAATAAAAACACAAAATGCTGGCAGAACTCAGCAGACCAGAAAGCATCTATGGGAGGAGGTAATGACGACGTTTTGGGCCGAAACCTTTCATCAGGAGTGAAATAACATGGGATGGTTGAGGGGGGTTAAGAAGTGGGGGGAGGGATAAAGTAGAGAGCTAGGAAGTGATAGGCTGGAGGGAAATGGACTGGGGGAAAGGTGGAGTATTATGGGAAATAAAAGAGAAAGAAAGGTAGGGTTGGGGGATGATTATAGTGAGGGGTGGGAAAGAGAGAGAAAGAGAACCAGACTAAAATAATAGATAGGGATGGGGGTAAGGGGGGGGGGGGCAGGGGTATCAACAGAGGTCTGTGAGTTGGATGTTCATGCCAGCAGGTAGGAGGCTACCTAGGCGGGAGATAAGGTATTGCTCCATCGACCTGAGTGTGGCCTCATCTTGACGGTAGAGGAGGCCATGGACAGACATGTTGGAGTAGGAGTGGTCATCTGCTCTCAGGATGAGGCCTTTCATTCTAGGGCAAAGGAGATGTCTTCCTTTTTTAAAGGGGCTTCCCTTCATCCACTATCAACTCTGCCCTCCATCGCGTCTCCCGTATTTCACGCACCTCTGCGCTCACCCCATCCCCCCGCCAGCCCACCAGGGATAGAGCCCCCTGGTCCTCACCTATCACCCTACCAGCCTACAGATCCAACATATAATCCTCCATAACTTCCGCCACCTCCTACGTGATCCCACCACCAGCCACATCTTCCCCTCTCCCCCACTCTCGGCTTTCCGCAGGGATTTCTCCCTACACGACTCCCTTGTCCATTCATCCCCCTCATCCCTCCCCACCGACCTCCCTCCGGGCACTCATCCCTGCAAACAGAAGAAGTGCTACACCTGCCCCCACACTTCTTCCCTCACCACCATCCCAGGCCCCAGACAGTCCTTTCAGGTGAGGTACCACTTCACCTGCAAGTCAACTGGGGTGATATACTGTATCCGGTGCTCCCGATGTGGCCATTTATACATTGGGGAGACCTGCCGCAGACTGGGAGACCGTTTCGCCGAACACCGGCGCTCTGTCCTCCAGCAGTGGCGGGATCTCCCTCTGGCCACACACTTTAATTCCACAGACCACTCCCACTCCGACATGTCTGTCCATGGCCTCCTCTACCGTCAAGATGAGGCCACACGCAGATCGATGAAGCAATACCTTATCTCCCGCCTAGGTAGCCTCCCACCTGCCAGCATGAACATCCAACTCACTGACCTCCATTGATACCCCTGTCCCCCCCATCCCTATCTATTATTTTAGTCTGGTTCTCTTTCTCTTTTTTCTCTTTCTCTCTTTTCCCCCCTCACTATAATCTCCCCCCAACCCGACCTTTCTTTTTCTTTTATTTCCCATAATTCTCCACCTTCCCCTAGCCCATTTCCCTCCAGCCTGTCACTTCCTAGCTCTCTACTTTATCCCTACCCCCACTTCTTATCCCCCCCCTTGACCATCCCATGTTACTTCACTCCTGATGAAGGGTCGTCACTACCTCCTCCCATAGATGCTGTCTGGCCTGCTGAATTCTGTCAGCATTTTGTGTTTTTATTAGTGGAACCATGTTTTCTTTTGGGTTTCTGCCATTTACTTTTATACTGTGCCAAGAAATTATTGATAAATGGAAGTTATTATCACGTGGAAAAAGTAAAACACAGCAGGGTTAAAACATTACTTTTATTTATGGGATTTTTTTTTGTTGTCTACTTCTAAGTGTCTTTAAGAGGGTTGTACTATCTGCCCCCTTGAACCAATGCAGGAGCATTGTTTTAGATACAGAGCTCTAGGTTTTAGACCCAGCAATGAACAATGATTCAAAAATCAGAACTGTGTGCAATCTGGAGGGGAGCCTGCAGGTGGTAGCACTCCCCTGCCCTACTAGATTATATAAACATGCATAATATGTATAATATAAATATACACTCAGCAGGCTTGCTGAAATCAATAACTCATATTAGTGATTTTTTAAGAGCTTGGTCATTTCCTGCTGTGAGAATTATTGAAGCTGAAACTACAGATTTTGATACTGTCCAACAGTAATGGAAATTTGAAATAAAATCAACACGTGATGTCAAGATATTTATACTAATTTTCTTTTTGCACTTTAATCTGCCAATTTTACAGGAAGGGATTAAATCTTGAGCTCCAATGGGTGACAGCCATTTAAGATTACTCAATCTTAGCAAAAGTCATGGGTGAACAAGAAATTTTGACTGGTAGGTTGATGATAGGGAAGGAATCCAATGCTGATCTGTATCAACCTAGGGTTCAAATTCTAAATTATCATTCCTAAAAAGCAGGAGCACAAACTTGATTGTACAACCCTACAATAAATCTTGGGCATTCCAGAGCTATAGGTCAACTAGTCATCAGGAAAAAAATATTGAACCACATCAGAGAAATTTTGTAAAATAGCTATGTTTAGAAGATAAGTTAAATATCTAACTCAAACTTACAATACTTTCAAGCAACCAACAACCACATTTCAGTCTATGCCAGTTTTCAGTGTAATCTTGTCAATCCCACACTTATTTATTTATTTCCCTGTAATCTATTCATTCTCACATGCCCACTGACTCCCCTCTGTTCATCATTTCCAGACATGAAGTACAATGAAACAATTCTCAACGAACAGGATCATGTCATTTTACTCCCAGGTTTTTGCAAGGCTTTGCTCATTTCACTTCTTAAATTATTCAAATAAACACAAAGGGGTGAGTGATTTCTCAAATACTTTATCATGAATGTTATGTCATTTATTTATAGGCACTGCCAGCACACTTCATTACAATGAGAATAAGGCATAAGCTCAGCTGTAGCTGAATTTCAGAACATGCTGTCTGAAAAGCAACAGAACACTATTACTTTATCTCCACAGTGCTTGTAAGCAGAGACCTAATGAGTTCCACTTCCTCTCTACTGTAGCACAGAATCTCAAAATCAGAAAACAATTGTTGCTCTCTCCTTGATCGGTAAGAAAGTAAATACAAGTCACTGAGCTTCTGGGATGCAATGAGCCCCTATGACCAGCACATGAGCTAACACTTACTGTCATGTTCTGAAATATAAGCACAGTTTTCTGGCTTCAATTCTATCCTTCAAAGTTACAATTTCTTGCAATCCATAGTCAAGTATCAAAAGGAAAAGGATTATTTTAAACTTTGATTTGTAAAGACAAATTTTCAGTCAATCCTCAAATAATGTATTTCTAATAATCTTTTTGATTAAGTGAACTAATAGTTTTTTAAGTATATTTTATGACACAATAAACCAGGCACTTTTAAACTGCAATACTGAACTTCTGCATTGCCTAAATAAAGATGAAAAAAAATCATAGCAAAGTAGTGGCTTTCTTCTTTGAGGAAGAAAGTTCATGCTTTGGAAGCAGTTCCACATAGGTTTAATTGGTAGAATGGGAAGGTTGACTAATGAGGAAATATTGAACAGGTTAGACTTCTACCCATTGGAGCCTACATTAACTGAATACGCAATGTCTTCAGCAGTACCATCAGAATGGTTGTAAAGTGCATATTTTATTTTTTGGGTGAAACTAGAACTAGGAGGCACTGTTTCAAAATAAAGGGTTGCCCTTTTAAGAAAGATATGGGAGATTATTTTTAATCAGAGCACTGTGAGTCTTTGTAATTTATTTTCTCACAGGGTGGGGGAAGGAAAGTCATAGTCATGAAGAAATACAGCACAGATACTGGCCCTTCAGTCCACTAAATCTGCTGCAACCATTTACACTAATGCTATTTGTTGTACTCCTTACATTCTCAACAACTTCTCCCACGTTCTACTAACCTGTGCATTGGGGCAATTAACAGCAGCTAATTAACCTACCAACTCACATTTATTTTGTGAGGGAACCTGGGCAGTCACCTGAGTAAACTCCACACAACAGCCCAAGATCAGAACTGACCCCAAGTCCCGAGGGTTATGAGGCAGCAGCTCCTCTAGCTGCACCACTGTGCTGGTGTGTCACTGCACGTTTTAAAGTTTTAAAGTAGATGAACACTTAATTTACAAAGGTTAAAGGTTATCATGGTTAGTTGGGAACTCATGGGTGATATTACAATCAGATCAGTCATGAGGTTCAAGGGACTTGAGTGGCCTAGTCTTGCTCCGAATTTGTACATTCACATGTTTATATAAAGCATAGAGGGGTGGGGAAAATTATGTTTCTGAAATTAAGGAATGAAGTTTAATGAAGGAAAACATTGAATAAAAGTGCATATCCATAGTTTAAAGAAGCTGTGTGGGGGGGTGGTATAAACATTAAATTGATGCTAGAGGACTGGTGATACAGAATGCTAAACATGGCTACTGTTTTAACAAGATAAAGCTATAAGCAGATCTGTGGATGAGGAGCTTACAATTAATTCTAAATGTAATGAGCTCATGGGTCATTGAGCTGAAAGGAATAGCACAGTTCCTCCTGTTGTATGTACTCTGAGAGCAATATCTCCAGGCACCTACCATATTATGAACATACTGCTTATCCATCATTTTCCGGCCTGGAAACCATCTCGAAAATTATCCTCTCACTTCAAATACCATTCCACAACTCAAGAAATAAAACCTAACTCGCTGAAAACTGGCTTCATCACTCTCTTCCAAAAATTCTTGGCTCCTCAGGCCTTGAAAACTATTCTCCTAGCTCTAAGCTTCCTTCCAATGTAAAGCCTTGAACACAGCATTACCTCTCATCTGTTTGAATCTTTCCTGTAATTTGACTTTTGAACTGATCCCATCCCAAATAAGATCTGCCCATGACAATATTGAAGAGGCTCTTGATTAGTGTTTGTCTCTGGAAAATAATCCGCTCTCTTTCTTTTACCCATGCCTGGCCTCTGACACAGTATCACAAACATGAGAAAATCTACAGATAACAACACACACAAAATGTTGGGAGGAACTCAGCAGGCCAGACAGCATCTATGGGAAAGAGTAAACAGCCAACAATTCAGGCTGAGATCCTTCATCAGGGCTGGAAAAACAAGATGAGAAGTCAGAGCATAAAGGTGGGGTGAGGGAAGAAAGAAGTACAAGATGGTAGGTGACTAGTAAAACTAGAAGAGGGTGTAGGGGTGAAGTAATGAGCTGGGAAGTTGATAGGTGTTAGAGATAAAAGGCCTGAGAAGGAGGAAGAGCACTAGAGGGAGGTGATGGTCAGGTGAGAGGGGGAAAGAGGAATGGGATAATGGCTGGGGGGGGGGGGGGGGAAGGGGAGGGATTACTAGAAGTTCAAGAAATCAATGTTCATGCCATCAGTTTAGAGGCTACCCAGACAGAATATAAGGTGTTGCTCCTCCATCCTGAGCAATGCCTCATTGCAGCAACAGAGGAGACCACGGACTGACACATTGGAATGGGAATGGGCAGTAGAAATGGAAAGGGTGGCCGCCAGGAGATCCCATACCTCTGCAACTTCCACCATTTCCAATGGGACCCCACCCCCTCACTTTCTGTTGGGATCGCTCTCTACTCTACACCCTTGTCCATTCACCCCTCCCCACTGATCTGCCCTCTGGTAGTTAACCTTACAAGCCGAATGAGTGCCATACCTGCCCCGTACACCTCCATCCTCACTACCATTCAGGGCACCAAACAGTCGTCCAGGTGAGGCGATACTTCACGTGTGAGTCTGCTGGGATCATCTACTGTATCTGATTATCTCAGTGTGGGCTCTTGTATATTGGTGAGACCTCTTTGCCAAGCACCTACATTCTGTCTGCAAGTAAAAGCAGGATCTCCTGGTGGCCACCCATTTGAATCCTACTTCCCATTCCCATTCCAACATAACAACCTATAGCCTTCTCTACTGCTGCGATGAGGCCAAACTCAGGTCAGAGAAGTAATACCTTATATTCTGTCCGGGTACCCCCCAACCTGACGGCATGAATGTCAATTTCTTGAATTTCTGATAATTGCCCTTACACCCTTCACCATTCCACACACCCCCCCCCCCCCCCCGTTTCACTCTCATCTTATCTCCTTACCTGCCCATTACCATCTTCTGCTGCCGCTCCCCCTTCCCTTTCATCCATGGACTTCTGCCCTATCAGATTTCCCCTTCTCTATCCCTTTATCTCTTTCACCAATCAACTTCCTAGCTCACTCCTCCCACCCTCCCCATTTCACCTATCACCTGCAATCTTGTATTTCTTCCTCCCCTCCCTCTGCCTTCTTGCTCTGACTTCTCATAATTTATTTTTTTTTACAGTCTTTAGAAAGGGTCTCAGCCTGAAGCATCAACTGTTTACTCTTTTCCATAGACGCTGTCTGGCCTGCTGAATTCCTCAAGCATTATGTGTGTGTCGCTCTGACACAGTACACCTGTATTGAAGATTGTAGGCACTACAACTAACACTTCACCTCCAGTTGTCCATTGGAAGGAGCTATTCTTGCTTGACTTCAAGAATCACTTCTATTTCTCAAATGCACGAGCCTTCTCAGTGGTATTATCTAGAATTACCACATCAGTTTCCATCTATATGGTCAAGACACATTGATCTATTTCACCACAGCTCTACGGACATTGTAATGTCTGGTTTGTGACTCTGCTTGACCCAAACGTCAAATGGATAAGAAGAAGTACTTTCCAATTAGATTGGTGATCATCTTTGTCCCTACTATAAACTATGCTTATTGGTCACCATTTCATTCTTGGTAACTGAAAAAAACCTAAGCCAGACCACTTGCAGTCCCAGCAAGAACTTGTCTATGAGATGAGCTTCACGGTATTGTTGCAATGATCCATATTGCTTCTGCAGATAATTAAAGCAATGTAACAGATTTTAAGAAAATATTTCCAGGCAACTTCCTTTATGTGACAGCTGAAGAGAAAAATGCATAATTATTTCTTAGTACATTCCAGTGCTGCTGAGACATAAGCAGAAGACTGATCAACCCAGTCTGGGTTACCTGGACAAGGGTTCGTGATGTTGAAAGACCCAAAACACCCAACAATCTCAGGTTACATCACTAATGATGCGTCCCAGTGTATCCTAAAATGTATCTCAGCTTCATGGATTATGTTTGAGCTGCTCCTATGTCAGTTTTAAAGCTGCTTTAGCTCAGCTCCAATTGAAATGAATGGCAAATAGTGGAATGTCCTGTAATTCCAGTTCAGTTGCTCATTCCATTTGCTCACTGTGTGCACTTGCCAGCAGGAATGCCCATCATTAGTCAGGCTGAACCAGCTAATACTTACTGGTATATAGCAGACAAACAAGACTCTGAAATGTGGCTTACAAGTTTGATTGGTAAAATAACTGAGCCATGCACAATGATGAGGAGCATGGACAACATTTTCAAATGAAAGAATAGTCTGTCAAACATATTTCCTCTTGGACCTTCCAATACAATCTGATCTAGGTGTGGAGCAGGGGGCACCAAAGAGACAATGTGAAAGATGATGCTGATTTTTGAAGAAATTAAGTGGCAGCATGAGAAGGACCAGATCATTTAGGACAATTTCCTATGCCCACAGCTTTGTGATTCAGATGCAAGAATGTACTTAAGGACATTTGGGGAATATATTCAAAATCTAATTTCGGCCCTACAATATTCAGTTCAAACGTTGAGGTAAATAAAATGCTAACACTTCCAAGTTAAACCATAATTAAGAGACTGCATGGGTCAACTCAACAAATATGCTCTGCACTTACTAGGCCATCTGGCAACAATGATACATATAAATGCAGGTCAAAATGCAACTCCTTTAAGGCTGTTAGCACCTTTCCCAACACTGAGCAGCATCCAACATCCTTATGCTTCTAAAACAAATCCTGTTTTTTTTTAAATATGAAGTCTACCAATTCTCTTTTGATAAAAAAAATTGCAAGAAATAGGGTCTGGAATTAAAACTTACATTGCTAAATGAGCTGTATATCATCAAAAGATCTTTATCTCCAGAAAGCCTACTATGTGCAGTATATGAAAAAAATCTGATCACGAGGACTTCAGCAATTTATGATGGCACATTGTAATTTCTATTGGAAATGGAAAATTCAAAGGATTAAGGCATCAATGCCATAGTCAAGATTTTTGTTTAAAACTTGGTTGTCAAAAAATCTAATGTACGTGAAAATAACTTGCGGTTGTGTAGCATTTAGTTAAGTACTTATTCAGTACTCAAGTGCAAAAATACACAATATACATTAATACAGTAGAAATACAATGCCATCAGTTAGCACAACACTATTATATCCAGGGCAGTGGAGTCTGGAGTTCAATTCTGTCCTCCTCCGTAAGAAAGTTTGTACATTCTTCTCATGTGTATGTGGGTTTCCTCCGGGTGCTCCGGTTTCCTCCCACATTCCAAAGGCGTACCGGTTAGTAGGTTAATTGATCATTATAAATTAGCCTGTGATCAGGTTAGGGATTAAATCAATGGGTTGCTCTGTGGCGTGGCTCGGTGGGCTAGACGGGCCTGCTCCATGCTGCATCTCTAAATAAAACAAGGGATCACACCACTAATTGTATAGTTAAACTTACCTTGGTCGTAATTAAAGATTAAAAACCCATAAAAATTGAATACATCATTAAATAATTAAGTAAAACAAATAGCAATGACAATTGGCAGTGCTTGTGAAAAGCAGTATATACAATAAATTTAATGTACTTTTGGAGAAACCAAAGTGCATAACTGAATGTGAGAGTATGAATTTTCAAGACATTTAAATATGCGCCACTTCAAAGGCATGCAATAAAATTGTGGCTTTTCAATCTTCAGGGCGCATGGCTATTCCAACAGAAGGTTTGCAAGAGCAAAGTCAAAAGTTGTTTTACCTCCCACCAAATAGCAGGGTACAATAGCCAGGAAATAAAATGGGGGCTACTGTTACTAATGTCTGGTGCGTGGCCATGTGGTTAAGGCATTGGACTAGCTATCTGAAGGCCGTGGGTTTGAGTCCCAGCCAAGGCAACACGTGTATCCTTGAGCAAGGCACTTAACCACACACTGCTCCAATCCACCCAGCTGAAAATGGGTACCAGCAAAAGCTGGGGGTTAACCACACGAAAAACTGGTAACCGATCCAGGGGGGGTCTTGTACTCTCAGCTGCTTCATGTCACAGAAACCAGCACTAGCACTGGCCTGATAAGCCTATAAGGCTCGGGACAGACTTTAACAAGGTCTTGTTAATCTTGGCCAAGATATACATGAATTGATGATCAAATTTACTGATAACAAACTGTAAGGATATTGCATTCTGCTAAAATTAAAGGTGGAGATGAGCCTGGTACCAATAGATTTTGAGAAAACAAAACAATGGCAGAAACAGAACTGATACGTAGATATTTAAAAGGTAAATAGGTAGAAAAGCAAATACAAGGAAATGTCAATTTTTATTCCGTGCTAGCACATAACTAAACCAAATATTGGACAATTGTGGATAACTTACTGTAAAGATAATATCAGCATTGCAAAAATAACTCCAGGAATAAGTTTTATTTTGCAGTCAAACAGAAAAACTCAAAAAAAAAGTTTAACACAATTTTAAGAAAAGATGAAGGAAGAAAAACAGACATCACTGCTTGGTGAATCAATAACAAGGGTGTCACCAGACATGAATAACTCAAGAATGAGAGATCTTTTTTTTTGTTTCACATAGAGGATTTCACAACACTTATTTTACAAGTGACCTAAGATGCAGATACTGTAGTATCAAATAAAGGCATAATGGAAAGACATGATTAGCTTAATTTAACTTATATTCACACAGAATATCTTCTAAAATGCTATACACATGCACACACTTGCATACATTGACCTATGAATGGGAATGGGACTCAGAAGGAGGACAGTAGGGGCAAGAAACAGTCAAATGTAGAAAGAAAACGAAGTCAGAACACACAAATACTTGACAAGGCAAATGGGAGGAAAGAAAGTCTAAACTTTGATCATTTTAATGCAAAAAGTCAAATAAATAAGTAAAAGTGAACCAATTAACACATGGGAATGTGATTTTTGCAGCCATCACAAAGATGAGCAGAACCAGAATTCAGCATTTCAGGAGTAGAAAACCTTCAGACGTGATGGGAGCATGGATGTAAAGGAGATGTCATTGCAAAATTAATCGAAGAGTCCTATAACAAGGGAGGATATTATATAAGGTTCCTCAAATGAGGCAATGTGGTGAAGGTTAGAAACCAAGAGAAATTAATCACATTGCAGGAGATGTATTACAGGCATCCAATAATCAGCACAAAATAGGGGAATAGATATGTAGGCAAACAGTAGTGTAAAATATAATAGGGTATTAGATTATGGAATTCAGGATAATTTAATAAGCTGAATCCAAAATTGGTGGCTTGGTGTTTAGAGACATAGGGTAATGGTGGAAGGTTGTTTTTGTCATTAAAAACCTGTATCACAGGGATTTATGCTGTGATCTCTCTTTATGTTATATACATTAATGACCTGAATGTGAATATATGAGGTATGATGAGTAAATTTCCTAATGGCATTAGTGAAGATGGTTAACTGTCAGCTGTAGTAAAATATTTATCAGTTAGTAGGAGGAACAAAAAAATGGCAGGTAGAAGTTAATTCTGAAAAATGTGAGGCAATGCATTTAGGGACGTAAGCCATGCACAATAAACTAGAGGACCTGACAAAGTACTGAGAAACAAAGAGACCATAGTCTCTATGTCCAAGATCCCTAAAGGTATATAGGATAAATGTCTTCACTCATAAGGGAATAAACCATAGGAGCAGAAAGGCAATGGTACAACTTCATAAATTATGAATAGTCATCAGTGCAGTCCTGTGTACAGTTCTGGTCAGCACACATGATTACAGTAGGATATGATTGCATGAGAGGGTACAGAGGAATTCACCAGGGATGAAGTGTTGCACCAATGAGGAGAGACTGGCTAGGCTGGATTTATTTTCCTCAGACCAAGGAAAGCTGAGGGGAAACCTGAATGAGTATTTAAAATTAAGGCTGGCACAGATAGTGACAAAACTTTCCCCTTGACAGTGGCATTGATAGCCACAGACAACCTGTATATGGGGCTGGATGAATTAATCAAGATCTTAAGTGACCACAATTTAGTAAGGGATAAAAGATTTGAGGATTTCAGAGGAAATTTTCCACCCAGAGAATGGTGGAAGTTGGAATGCACTGTACAAGGAGGTGATACAGATATTCTTACAGCATTTAAGGATTTTGCTGAGCAGATGAAACACAATAGTATAGAAGACTAAGTGCTGCTGGGAAAAGTGTAATTGATGACCAGCACAGTTATGGGGGCCAAAGGCCATGTTTCAAAGCAATATGACCTTATCCTGAAATATCTTCGAGTGAGCGTGAAATATTCTGAAAGCAGCCCTCTCCTTCTGGTGTTGCAAAGTACTTGAATCAAACCAGTTTATTTTTGGAGTTGCATAGAGTATTTTTATTTTGAAATAAAACAATTCTGCACAATTTAATGAAACGTAATCACAAGTTAGAATGAGTTTCTTCCCATTTCCATTGAAATAGAGCCTTAAAAGATTTGAGCAGAATTTCATTCACTCTGGCACAAGCAACCATCTAAAGTGTAAACATAAGTCATTAACATACAAACTGCACAACATTTCCGGCAAAGATGCTTCTAACAAAATTACACAGACATGTATCCACACCTAACACTGATGGACAGAATCATAGATGACAGCTTTATCTGCAGAAAGAAAGGCATGTTACAAGGTCAGAAAGCGATTCAGACAAGTTGGCATAGTGAGACTCTAGTACACAATTAACATAAATATGAACAGAAGACAAATACTTTGGTGTCATATCACTGAGTATGCGATAACACAGATTTATAAATACATGTATTCCATGGTCACTGCTCCTTATTTATCCCTTCCCAAATGTAGCATACACTATTCACAATGAAAATAGTTTTAGCAAGTAGAATTGGACTTGCAAGTGGTTATATTACTAGTAAATAAAGCTTCCCGCGTGTGTACCTGATTAATTCCAAGGATCACATTATGGAGCCTGTCTACATAGAAGATGCCTCTGAAGGTTTTAATTTACAAGATTCAAAATATTTGAATATCAAGAAGTACAACATACCAGATGACTCTACTAAAGTAATCAACATTTCTAAAAATATTAACACTCCTAACCTCAAGCAGCTTTGAAACAAAAGGAAAAGCTAGGAAGATTGAGCTAGTTAATTTCTGTGAGAAAACATGGCTATCACATTTATACTCACACAGCGTGCATTCAAACTGCCTGGGTTATATGTAACATTACACTTCATCAGCCACCAAGACAGGAGCTAAAAAGCATCACAAATTCCCAACAAGCATTATGTGCTGTGCTTGTGAAACAGTGAGACGTGCCCCAATCCACCTGAGGCACAGGAAGACGCAATGCATCATTACCACTTTGTAGAGTCTGTCGTCCTCCTGCCAACACGCCACTTGGTAGCATCCCAGTTGGTGTTAATCCCTTCAGTGTCAACACACTCTCACTTTCCTCTCTGTAAATATGGATAATTGAGAATGCACTCAGGACCAATGTACATTGTAAAGGAAATAAAATTCTTACAAAATGTTTATTGAAGATGTTTTGTCATTTGCCTTTTGTTACAGAAGTAACTAATATCCTGGAACAAGCATTCATTCAACAGTTTTCATCAGAATTACTGTTAATCAAGTCCATCCAATTCAAAGAATTTACCATATGTATCAGAAACAGCTGAGCAAGCAAATAACGATTAACAGAAACACGCTTCAAATGGACACTGGCTTCTTAAACAAGGCAGTGCTAACATTAACTGAAATCGTTATGTTATTTTAGATCAAACTTAGGATCTTCTCATTCAGTGTCACAACTTTACAGATTAACCACTCATGCAGCTATTGCCTTGCAACACCAAATTTTATCACTTTGATTTGAAAACATACAGCAATTTGGGAAGTACTATACACTACATAAGAATTAATGGAAAGGAAACAAACTGCAAAGAACAACCTTACATTAGTTAACACACCTACCAAGTGCCTTAAAAACCATAAGACATTGGTGCAGAATTAGAACATTCACCTCATCAAGCATGCTCCCCCATTTCACCATGGGTGATTTATTTTCCCACTCCTGCCCACTCCCCATAGCCATTGATGCCCATACTAATCAAGAATCTATTAAGCTTTGTTTTAAATATATCCAATGACTTGCCCTCCACAGCAGTCTGTGGCAATGAATTTCACAGATTCACCACCCTCTAGCTAAAGAAATTCCTTTTAATCTGTTCCAAAATTACAGCCTTCCATTATGAGACTGTGTTTTCTAGTCGAAATGAATGCTAACATTGCACTTACCTTCCTTACTACCAACTCAACCTGCAAGTTAGCCTTTAAGAAATCTTGCAAGAGGACTTCAGAGTCCATTTGCATTTCTGCTCCCAATTTAGAATATAGTCTACAGCTTTATTCCTTCTACCAAAGTGCATGACCATATAATTCCTTAAACTGGATATCATATGCCACTTTTTTGCTCATTCTCCTAATTTGTCCAAGTCCTTCTATAAACTCCCTGCTTCCTCAACACTGCCATCTTCCACAAACTTGGCCATAAAGCCATCAATACCATCAAGATCATTAACGTGCAACATGAAAAGCAGCGAACACACCACCTACTCTGCAGAACACAATTAGTCACCAGCAGCCGAACAAAAAAGGCTCCTGTCATTCCCACTCTTGGCCTCCTGCTAGTCAGCCAATCTTCTGTCCATGCAAGTAACTTTCCTGTATTAGACTCTTATCTTGTTCAGCAGCCTCAAGTGTGGCACTTTATCAAAAGTCTTCTGAAAATCTAAGTAAACAACTTCTACTGACTCTATTTTGTCTATCCTACTTGCTATTTCCTCAAAGAATTGTAACAGATTTGTCAGGCTGGATTCCCCGTTAAGAAAACCATGCTAGATTTGGCCAATTTTATCATCTGCCTCCAAGTACCTCAGAACTTAGCAATAATAATGATCTCTAACATCTTCCCAACTACTGAGGTCAAGCTAACTGGTCTGTAACTTCCTGTCTTTTGCCTCCCTCCCTTCTTAAAGAGTGGTGCAACATTTCTAAAGATTCTTGAAAGATCATCTCTATTGCCTCCACAACCTCTTCAGCTACCTCTTCCAGAACCCTATGGTAAAGTCTATCTGGTTCAGTTGACTTATCTACCTTCAGATCTTTCAGTTTACCAAACACCTCATGCTTAGATATAGCAACTGCTACACTCACTTCTGCTTCAGATACTCTTGAATTTCCAGCCAACTGCTGGTGTTCACTGCAAAATACTTAAACAGTTTGTCTGCCATCCAATTACCCCCTCCCCAAGCATCACTTTCTCGCAGTCTGATGACCACTCTTGCCTTTTACACTTTACATATCTGAAAAATATATTTTACTCTTTTCTTTTATGTTATTGGCTAGATTACCTTAATTCATCTTATTATTTTTCTAGTTGCCTTCTCTTGTTTCTTAAAAATTCTCCATCTTCTAATTTCCCACTCATTTTTGCCATATTGTATGTTCTTTTGCTTATGCTGTCATTGATTTCCCTTGTCATCCACAGTTGCCTTATCCTCCCTTTAGAATGCCTCTTCGTCTTTTGGATGAACTGATCCTGTGCCTTCCTAGCTACTCCCAGAAATTACAGCAATAGCTGCTTTACTGTCAGCTCCTGTCTCATGTCTGTGTAGTTACCTTTACTAGCAAACATCCAATTCTAGCTTCTCCATTTCAAACTGTAGGTTGATTTCTACAATATTACTATCACTGTCTTAAGTTACTGAATCAAATCTGATTCATTACAGAATACCCAATACAGAACTGCCTCTTCCGTTGAGGGCTCGACAACAAGTTGCACTAAAAAGTCACCTCACATGCATTCTACAAATTCCTTCTCTTGGGATCCAACACTAACCTGATTTTCCCAATCAACTTGTGTACTGAACTTCCCCATGACCATTGTAACATTGTCCTTTTTACATGCTTTTTCTATCTCTTGCTGTAATTTGTATACCACATCCTTGCTACAGTTCAGAGGCCTGTATTTAACTCCCATCAAAGTAATTTTACCCTTGCAGTTTGTTAACCCTACCTGCAAAGATTCTACAGCCTCTGATTCTATGTTACTTCTTTCTAAGGATCTGATTTCATTATTTTACCAACACAGCAAAATATCACCAAGTACTTAAGCACCAATGATCAAACACAATTTGTTACTAAAGCACATAAAGAACTAATGGTCCCCATTTTTGGCAATGATAGCTAAACTACTGAAATTTGCTCTCAACTTTGTGGTCACCTCTATGTTAGAGGGACATATGAAGATCACTTGAGTTCCATTCTCTGGAGCAACCTTGAACTTCTGCTAACACTTTAACTCTGGCCTCCTGTGCTGTTATAATGAATCCCAACACAAACTCCTCATCTTCTGTTTGGTCATCAAATTCTCCTGCTTTAAATAACTAGCTCTTTTGGTTGTCCATTTCTACTGTAGTTTATATTTATTTCTCTTTCCACACATGCTGCTTTACCTGTTAATTACTGCCAGCATATTCTGTTTTAATCACTTCCAATGAAAATGAAAAATAAGTCTTAAATTGAAAAATAACAAGTTTATGATATTTCATCTTTTAAAATAATCGAACATGCATGTCCAATCACAATTTTGTGCTCAGATATCACTTGTGTATTTTGTTTTCTGGCAAACTATCTGTGAGAATTCTACATTAAAAGACTAATCAGCAAGTTAAAATGATGCAGATGCTAGATGTCAGAAACCTTTATGAACTGCCTCCTATCAGCAGATGTCAAAATGTGACAATTTAAGCTTCGTGATTTTTGAGGTTAGTGGTAAGGGCTGTTTGCTACTGGTCACAAACCATTAGGACAAATGACTTAAGTCATAATCTAAATGTTGTGTTTTAAAGAAATTAAAGAGGACAAGAACTCAATATAAGTACTGAGAAAGAAAGCCACAAACAAGAATTGACAATCAAGTTACAGACTCACCTGAGCACTGAGAATACTCTGGCCATTTTACCAATTGCCCGAATCTTGTTCCTAATGATTTCTTTCCGAGCTGCTGCTGTGCCTTTTTAAAATAAAATTTAAAATTGTACACTGAATTACTAAGTATTGCGGGTATTTAAATCTCAAAACAAATTATCTTTGGCCCAACCACTTTAAGTAAACTTTCATGTCAATAATACAACAATAATAACTCAGCCAATGAGTTGGGCTTTGTTCAGTCTATTTTCTTCCATCCTAACTTGAAAACACTTAGTTGAGTACTTTGATCCTTATCTAAATAGTCATGCTTTGTGCAACAACCATTATTGGTTGTAAATACAAGGAAATCTGCAGATGCTGGAAATTCAAACAACAATGCACACAAAATGCTGGTGGACTTCCTGACGAAGGGTCTTGGCCCGAAACGTTGACAGTGCTTCTCCCTATAGATGCTGCATGGCCTGCTGTGTTTCACCAGCATTTTGTGTGTGTTATTATTGGTTGTAGTCTATTAAACCGTGAAGGAGATGTTACTAAATCTGATCTCAGGATCAAGAGATGCATATTCCAGCAGAGGTCACCAGATGGCAACCATGAGCGAAATTCTTGTTTGATTTTTACTGTTTCTCCATATCCAGGAAAATTAAAATCACCTGCAGAGCTGCACCATTCCCCAAATCAGATCAGCTGAACCAGCTTATAGCTCAGATCAAAGTCATCCTGTGCAGTTCACTATCACAAAAGATAGTGGTCTCCTATTTATCAATTTAGAAGAATGACCTCATCTAATTATTGAAATTGTACAAAACTATCAAATGCAAATTATGAAATAAATCAAAAATGATAGACAAATTTCTGGTAGTCAGACAAGGCTGTGGTAAAAATATTAATAGGTCATTTAAAAAAATTCACTGAAAACTTGTGGAAATGGTTCACGGTGCATAGAAAAGACATCAATTATATCCCTTATCCTGCAGTAATAATACTAAACCTACCCAGATAACCCATGAATAGCACTAGGCCCATGCTGATAGCAAGTAAGAATGCTTTAAACTCACCCAAACATACAATAAGAATGGTTCTACCCAGAGCTATCAAGTATTGAGATTCATCAGTAGAGTACTAATGAAAATAACCTAGAAACTCATCCGTAACAAAAATGTTTTAGATCCATTCTAATAAATTAGAACCATATAGAGTTAAGAATGATGGCTTAAGGCCAACAATTGGGGAACTAATAGTAAATGATATAAAACTACCCATGTGCACTGAATAAACCAGCAAGATTCCTGTTTCAATTGCAGGAACAAGTTTAGTCAAACTTTGGTACTAAGTCTGTTTAAAGATGGCTGGAGGAACGGCTTAAATTTCGGAAATCCTTCAATAGATGCGTTGATATTTTTAAAACTTTCATTACATATGTAAAATAGCGCAAATCATTTTTCTTGAGGTGACCATCTGACTTCCATTCAAGCAATGCAGATGTTGTATTTGGCACATTGCAGAGAGGCACGGCAAACAAGCGCTGGTTACAATAATAGCCCTGATCACAAAGGCTTTCTCTCAGATTCTTACGATTCAATACCCATTGTAAATTGATCGAGTTGTCCACTAAGTACAAGATGTTCTCCTACCGTCAAATGCATCGTCTCCCTCAGACATGAGCTCATCGTCAGAGCAGATGTTGAGGACGTTAACCAGCATCTCTGTTACTGTACGAGAGAAATACATTTGTTTAATTTAGGCGTACTTTATCTGTATCACATGCTTCAAATTTTACTTTGTCGATATTTTAAATTTACCTTTAGCAAAATGAGTGTTCAATAGCTATACCTTTTTCCCCGACAAATGGCAGCGACCACGTAAAGACGTCCATGAAGTTAGGCAACCAGTAGGGATGAGGAGAACAGTTGAACTGTCGAATATTCATCACATTGTTTTCATATTTCAATACAGCAGCTGAAATGGAATGAAGTTACTCAGTGACGTAATAAATACTTCTGTGTAAAGTATTTCCTTGAAACATTGTTACCGAAAGATTTTTTGATCGATATCACTAAAATAATTCAGTGATCACCTTATCAGATATTTCTTGTACCTAATAAAGTGGCCACTCAATGTATATTCATGATCTTCTGCTGCTGTAACCAAATCACATCAAGGTTTGATGTGCATTAGGAGTTGCTCTTCTGCACACCATTGTTGCCAGCTTGAATCAGTCTGGCCATTCTTCTCTTACCTCTCCAATTATCAAAGCGTTTTTATCCACAGAACTGCTACTAACTGGATTATTTGTGTTTCTCTGTGAACTCTAGACTGCTGTGTGTGAAAATCCCAGGAGATCAACAAGTTATGAGCATCAAACTACCCCATCTGGCACCAACAATCATTCCACGGTCAAAATCACTTAGATTACATTTCTTCACCATTCTGATGTTTGAGCTGAACAAAACTGAACCTCTCGACCATGACTACATGCTTTTATGCATTGAATTGCTGTTATATGATTGGCTGTTAATCTGCATTACTTAGGTGTGCTGGTGTACCTAAATAAAGTTGCCACTGAGTGCAGCCAGATTCACCCATTTGCAATGGCCTGTTAGTGAACGTGCTGAATGAGATAAAAGTCACACAAAGCTGAATTCTTTGAGTGATCCCTAAATTAACTCATTAGCACAAGGGGTAAGCAAAACTCTACAATTGGCATTAATGTCTCAGATGAAAGAAAAGTAAACAAAAATCAGCTGGATCACTATTCCATCACCAAAAATATGTGCATATGAAAAGCAACAGTCAGGGGTGTAAAGATTACAAATTAGCCTGCAGTTACCCAGTGTATGAGCCATAAGGATAATAGGAAAGAATGACAGCATAGTTGCACAGCTTCAGCTTCAGTGACCCAGGTTCAATCCTGACCCAAGTGCTGTATGGCATCTGTAGGCTTTCCCTGTGACCATGTGGGTTTATGGGTGTTTGGCTTCCTCCCATAAATGTGCGTGTTGGTGGGTTGATTGGCTGCTGTATTCTTAATGTGTAGTTGATTGGCACAATTGGAGGATGGTGGGCAGAGGCACTGGTAAAAATGCAGAGAAAATAAAATGGGATAAAATGAATGCCTGGTGATTGGTGTGAACTCGATGGGATGAAGGGCTTAATTCCATATTGTATATTCTATGGCTAATAAATCACAAATACTGAAGAGGTAAATCTTTTAATTACAATTCAAACTTACCTTTATTGTTATAGACATCTAAATAGTTTGGTGCAGAAAAAATTGTAATTAACGATGGGAACCCAGTGGTTTGGCTTTTCCTGTACATTCTGTAGCTGTAGACACAATAACATTAACATAATTAATATAAAAAAACAAAACCATCCTCCTTGCTCATCATAAATTACAAAGTGAATGGACAAACAAAAAACGTGCTTTATAACAATGAAAACAGAAGTATGCAGATTGTAAAGAAATGTGACAGCCAATTTGTGTTTACCACTTCCTTCAAATTGCAATATACCGTAGATTCCGGACGACAGAGCGCACCTGATTAAAAGCCGCACGCTCTAATTTTAGAAAGAAAATCAATTTTGTACTTGTACAAGCCGCACCGGATTTTAAGCCGCAGGTGTCCCACGTTGTAATATGAGATATTTACACAGAAAGATATTACACGTGAGGATTTTTTAACTTTTAATTAAATCCGTATGGTAACATAAACAAATACATATTGCAAATGCTTTTTTTCTAACAGTGTCTGTAACACAGCTACTTTTAAATATACATACGTATCGGTAACACACAAATTACGTTGCGTATACTTTTTTACTGAACAGTGCACGAACAACATTCCAATATCTCCTAACGACTGGTAAAAAAAATATATATATACTGCAGCCTACCAGGAAAAGTTATTGATCGCCTTCATCTTCCTCCTGCGCACTAAAACCATCAAAGTTCTTCAGTGTCCGAATTGAATAAAACCTCAGGATCTCGTCATTCACTTCAGTCTCTTTGTTGTCGCTCTCACTTGAGCGCACGCGGTCCTCTTCATCACGCAGCAGTCCAGCCTTTCGAAACCCGCTGGTGATGGTGGATGTTGTGACACGGCTCCACGCATTTAGGATCCACTGGCAGACTTGAGTTAAAGATGCTCTTCACATGCGTCCTGTTTTGGTAAAGGATTTCTCGCCGTTCGTCATCCAAGCCTCCCACTCAACACGCAGCGCCACTTTAAATGCCCGGTTCACGCTGATGTCCAGTGGCTGCATATACTTCGTGGTTCCCCCAGGAATCACAGCTGGAATTGAGTTTGTACTCTTGATGGCAGCTTTCACTGAACTTTCATTGTCAGCCGCTTAAAAAAATCACCATCGGTGGAAGCTTTAGTCCGGATGCTGTGCAGCTCAGAACACAAGTAAAATGCGTTCTCTCATGGCCACTTGTTTTCAGTGTGATGGACGAGTCACCTTTTTTATTAACAGTCCGAGTGAGAGGCAGGTCAAACGTCAAAGGTACTTCATCCATATTTATGATATCATCTGAATTCGATGGAATTCGATGGAATTCTCCGCTATCTTTGTTTGAGTGAATGTGCGGAAGTTAGCAAGTCTTTCCTCGTGGTCGGGAGGGAGCTGCTGACACAGAGTCGTGCGTACCCTGACGGACAGGCCTTTTCGTCTCATAAATCTAAAACACTACGATGGCCCACCTCTAAAATCTTCGATTTTCATTTTGGAGGCGATTGCTTTAGCCTTCAGTCTGATCTGCACGGTGGAAACATCGCGGCCGCCTGCTCTCTGTGTGTTAACCCAGTCTTCAAGAAAGTGTTCAAGTTCGGGCCATCTGCTATGATTACCTCTGAAAGCTTTTGTCGTCTTTTTGCATTGACTCAGTTCTTCACGCTGGCGTCTCCACCGTCTCACCATCGATTCATTTATGCCAAGATTATGTGCAGCAGCTCGATTTCCTTCTTCAACCGCCAGATTGATCGCCTTTAACTTAAAAGCTGCATCATATGCTTTTCTTCGAGTGTTTTCCATGTTGATGAGGGTGAGTACAAATGACTGATTTACAATAATTTAATTGTGAAAGTGCGCTTGATTTATCGTACAATTTCATTGGACCTCTGTGAACTACTCATCAATTTTATTGGTCTACTGTTACGAGGCAAAATGTTTTTGGCGGCATGAAAAAAAAACATGCATTAGCCGCACCATAGTATAGGCCGCAGTGTTGCCGCAGTATTCAAAGCGTGGGAAAAAAGTAGCGGCTTATAGTCCGGAATTTACAGTAATGAATGAGCAGATACACAATTTCAATTCTGTTAAGGGACGCATATTGAACAGGAAGAAGTAAATTTTTAAACTTTTTTTTACATTACTGATGCAGTAAGAGAAGATCTCAGTTTAATATTCTGGCAGGTTATACTATTTGTATTCAGCTTCAAGTTTGTCAATGTTAGCTGATACTGTTCACATCATGATGGGTTTCCACTTACAACGCTCTGAGATGGATCATATATCATCAAAATCAGTGCAGTCAAATTGAAAGATTATACTTGAAATTAAGTTGAGAAGTCCAATCCAACCTCTGGGACAGGATATGATAAAACATCATGCAGATGTACTTGGAAAAGGTGCTGCAGCCCTGGGATCTTAAGTCTTTGCACAATTATGCTTGTTCTCACCCTGGCTCTGCTTATTTGATTACAGCTAGGAAACTCAGGCAGTTTTCAAATCCAGCACCCACTTGATAGATAAACACTGAACTCAATTTATGTCATTAGACATTTAAGCTGTTAACACAAACTTACACAATGTAAAATATTCATTTTACTTCTCTGGCAACAAAAATATAATGTAGTGATCCAGACTATTAGTATGTAGCATTCAGCTAGACATAAAATAAATTTGCTGAGGCATAAAGTACAGTTGATTTATAGAGTTAATTTTCATGCTTGTAGCTTCTTTTTGCTGTATTAAATCTTTCTGAGCCTGCAGTGCTGCACAAAATCCTTTTGCAATTCACTGCTCAGTATTCTGCATGAAATGTGTTTTGCACAAAAGGATGCAAGGTTTTCCACATAGTTACAGGCTGTACAAACAATAAGATATACAATCCAAGAGACTACATTCATCGAGTGCACATGGGACACCGTTTGTGCACCATAAGGATAGATCCAGCTGGACCCATTCCTTGCACATTTTGAGCTTGCACCAAAGAAACTGGGAATGCAATGGACCCCAAATCAGAACAAAATAACTACAACAGGTATAGAGCACTGCCAAAGGTTGGCACAATCATACTTGTGGTCAAATTAAAAATACGAAAAATGTGAAAACAAAGCACAGATACTTTGCGACTTTATTAATATTATGTCATATGCTCCATTTTCAGTATATTTAATTTTTGAGCTGTAATTGTGAAAATACAATCTTGTCTGCAAAATGAAAAATACATCTGAACCACTTCCAATTACTAAAGGTATTACACTGGACAACAAAGATTTTACTTTTGGGTGTATTAATAGATTTTGGGCTGCTGATCACAAAAGTCGCCATGAAATTTCCCTATCACGCACCATTTGTTTCAAATCACCTTTATTTGCTATTTCAATTCATAATCCAATTCAGAATAACTGATGCCAAGATTAAGGAAGGCTTTCTTGTTGGTCCACAATCAGAGGTCATCAATAACAGACAATTCAAAGAATTTCAAGGGGGGAACAGAGAAAATCGCATGGAAGGAATTCAAGGATGTTGTTGAAAATCTTCTTGGCAACTGCGGAGCAGCAACTACATATAGCTGGTTGACAGCCTGCTTCAAGCATACAAAAACCTGGAAACTTAAGCAAGAAGCCTCAGGCACTGAGTACAAATGAAAATCATCAACTTCATTGAACTATTGCAAAGCACAGGCATTGTTATGCAATTAAATGCATTATATTCAATAAAAGTTAATTTCTTGTTTCTCCAAATTCCTACATGATACAAGTAGTCTGAAATTATATTTGTGTTTGATTCAAGTGGTCTATCGCAAACAAAAGAAAATCTGAGGAAGCAACACTTCCAAAAATAAATTATAGTCTAGTGTTATTCTTCCCATTTCATTCTGTATTGAACAGTATTAATAAATGAATGACTCTTTTGTTACGTTTTTAAAAAGCAAGCGTAATTTCAGAAAATTTCAGCGATAGGTTTAGTCAAAGTATTTCAGCTTGTTTATTTTTCCACTGTGTTCACTAACACTAACTGAGAGGAGACCTGATAGAGGTATAACAAAGTATGAGAGGCGTAGATAGGGGAGATAGTCAGAAGTCTTTCCCCATTACGGTAAAGAATAAAAGGCAAAGAGGGGATCTGAAGAAGACCTCCCCTCTCCCGCCAGATAATCCAGAATATACTGTCTAAGAAGTTTGAGAAAGATACTCCCAACATTTAAGAAACAACTTAACGAGCACTTGACTTGCCAAAGCAAGATGACTACAAAATAAACCCTGGTAAACGAGAATAGAATAACTTGAGAAACAGCATGGACATGTTGGGCCAAAGGACCTATTTGTTTACTGTATGATTCTGTGACTAACATTGCTGCACTGAAGTTCAGTGAATCAGTTAAAATAGTGATAAAGTCCTGTGGCTACTAGTGTTCCACAGGGATCAACGCTGGGATATTTATTGTTCATTATTTATATAATTGATTTTGATGGGCTTGGTTAGTAAAATTACAGATGATACTAAAATAGGTGGGATCGTAGACAGTGAATAAAGTTATGATAACTTGATAAGCTAGGTTAGCAGGCCAAGAACTAGAAAACTACATTCAATCCAGTTAAGCATGAGGTGCTGCATTTTTGGGGAAGTCAAATCTGGGTAGGACCCTGGAAAATGTTGTAGAATAAAGGGATCTAGAAGTACAGGTACATAGTTTGCTGAAAAATACCTCTGAACTACTTCCAAATACTAAAATGTTATTCTTCATAGGGTGGTGAAGAAGGTGCTTGGCAGGCTAGACTTCAAGGGAATAAGTACAAGAGAAGGGGCATTGACAAGATGCTGGCAAGGCCACACTTGGGGAATATTATATATAGTTTTGGTAACCCTGTAAAAGGAATGATGTCATAAAGTTGGAAAGAATACAAAGATTATTTATGAGAATGTTGCCAGGACTCAAGGGCCTGAGTTATAAAGAGATGTTCAAGCAGCATCTATGGGAAGAAATGAGCTGAAGTTCCACTTGCAGACTATTTGTTGCTTCAGTTTAAGATCGTGTTAGGATAACCAGGTTGCACACTGTTCAGTGTTTCTTTGGAGGTTAACTTTCAGGGATTCTAGAGCCAAAGTACAGTTTGCAACCTTGGTAGATAGTTACAAGAAAAAGTAAATTCAAGCTCAATGAAAGTCTTAGTCCGAAACGTCAACTGTTTGTTCATTCCATCAATGCTGCTTGACCTGCTGAGTTCCTTCAGCATTTCGTGTGTTGCTTCAATGAAAGATTCATTGTCAAGCTAAGCTACATTTAGATTAGACATAGGACACACTAGTTCACTCTTTTCCACCAATTATACTGAGAGAAATAACACAAATAAAACTTACAGAAGAGGAAATTAGCATAAAAACCTTGGGGAAGTTTAGTTCACTTCAAAGAGATTTATCAGTCACGACAACCTTGTAATTATGAGCTCTTGAAGGGCAAGTATCGGGTAGCAGTTAAAACAGAAAAGAAAGCTAATGAGACAGGAACATTATAGAGCACTTGAAGATGCAATCGAGACGAACCTTCAGCCCACTCAAGGTTGAAATGTCCAAATAGGGGGATCAATTTCAAGTAGAGGCTGCATAATATATATGACCACTAAAGGCTTAGAGAATATAAGATCGTCACCAAACTGCAATGAAATATATTTCCAATCAATTACTAAATTAAAAGATGCAATATTAAATTATGTCATTCCTAGTCTATGAACTTAGCTAAGTTGCACAGTACATGATCCTAGTTAAATCCCTGGGTTGCAGATTTAAAACTCAGTGACAATTGTTCAGTTACCTCTACATCTTCAGTTGCAAAAACTGAAGTGCTGCTCAGAACTACAATTATGATCTCAATGTATTTCAAGATAAGAATTTCAAAACGTACTCAGGCAATGTACAACTTAAAAATAACATTCCAAGGTTATTCTGATCTATTCCCCACATAAGTTATGCACATTATTTAGACAAGATTTAGAAGTTTATCTTTGCCATTTTAGAACATGAGTTAGTGATGTGAATTTTCCAATGGCAATCTGGGCCTGGTATCAGGAATTAAGCTTGCCAATAATGGGTATAGTCCAACACTAGAAAATCAAATAATCATTCCCTTGTGCAAAACTTTACACCAAATGTTAACTGATTCTTCCATTATAAAGTGCATCAAAGTCTAACTTAAGACATATTTAACATTGAAGCTAATCACCAGATGGCAATTCAAGAGTGCAAATCCTACCAGGTTTTTAAGAATAGTGTAACCCAACAATACTAAGGTAAAATGAGTATTTGCGCTTTGTACACGTCACGCAATACCATGTTTTCAATATTGCATATCTGCAACGCACCAGATTACAAAGGATTTTCTTTTAAAAATCATCAGATGAGATCAGATCATCCACTCCTTCATCTTTTCATATCATAAATTACAAATCCATATCTCAATGTCTCCAGAGTACATATTTTGTGGAATCTTATTTGAGAGCTAAACTTTAAGATGAAGATAGTAAACACATACAAACAAGCTGCACGAACTCAGCAGGTCAGGCAGCGTCCGTTGAAAGGAGCAGTCAACGTTCCGGGCCGAGACCCTTCATCAGGACTAAAGGGGGGGGGGCAGGGGCCTATAAAGAAGGTGGGGGGAGGGTGGAAAGCCAATCAGAGGAAAGATCAAGGGGTGGGGGAGGGGAAGCAGGAATGATGAAGATGAAGATGGTGTTTTTTTGTTGAGTAAAAGTACTACAGATGTCGTAAATCTGAAATTGAAATTGAAATAGAAAATGCTGGAGATGTACAGTACTTATCAGATCAGGTTGCATCTATAGACAGAAATAATTAATGTTTTTGATCCATGATCTTTCATCACAGTTTGGAAAAGTTACAGCACTTAATGTTTCTGGTTGCACTGTAAAGGGAAGGGTAGAGTACTGAATGCATGCTGAGAAAATAGAGTTTGAATGACAGAGCAACAGTGTTTCCACTACTTGAAATATGTTAGATTTCCAACTTACCCTAAAATATCATCAACCTAAAAAAACAACTCAGTTTCTCCAGTGATGCTGCCTAATTTCCCACTATTTCCAATATTACTATGTCAAATGAACAAATGTTTCAAATGAATTGAGAAAATTTCTTACCCTGCATCCTGGGCTTCATGAGCACGAATAATTGATAGCAAATTATTATTTTGAAGAAATTCACAGACAGCTGGGTAGCTGAAACAAGAAAGTATTTTTAATTTAAAAACACAGAAATCTAAAATTTAATGCACAGAGTCAGTCTGCCCATTAACTGTACCTGTAGAAGTAGGAACATCCCCGCACTGTATTATGACTGAAGTGATCTTGCGTTTTTTCATTTCCAAAATCCTCTGAAGGATCTGACCACAACAAGTCACACATTGGCCCAAAAGCAGGTGGCTCCTTAAACCTATCTAACTGCGAAGAGACATGTCAAGAAAACAAGAAAGTCAATACAGTATACATCAATGAATCGCATTCTGAGCTGAACTTCCACTTCCTTTCTTCTAACACAATTTAAACTGATTTAGAAATTCATCATCAAATTGGTGTCATAACAAGTCAAAATGCTCAATTCAGAAGCAAGCAGCTTCTGAGATTCACCATACGGCAGGAACCACAGTTTTTTTTTGGGGGGGTAGATTATTCACTTACTCTAATAATTTTGTTAAGCATTAAATATTGTCCTTATGAGTCACATACATATTCTGTGAATGTCACTTCCAGATCAGAGAGCTCAAATAATATACTGGTTCAAATGATGACTGAATGTTTTCAAGAGTAAGAACTCCTTTGAAGAACTTCCTCAACACAAGAGATTCTGCAGATGCTAGAAATCTTTAGTAACATGCTCCCACACAAAACGTTGGAGGAACTCAGCAAGCCAGGCAGCATCTATTGAGGGGAATAAACAGTTGACGTTTCTGGCCAAAACCCTTCTTCAGGACTGGGAAGGAAAGGGGCAGAAGCCAGATTAGGAGGGTAGAGGAGAAGCTGGGAGGTGATAGGTGAGACCAGGTGAAGAAGAAGGTGGGTGAAGAAAGGGGATAAAGTAAGAAGTTGAGAAAGGATATATGGAAGAGATAACCTAATAGGAGAGGACAGTGAACTTTAGAAGAAAGGAAAGGAGGGCAACGGGAAGTATTGGCGAGAACAGAAATTTGTACTTCAGAGTCATGAAATTCAAGGCATAAAATTTTTAAAAAGTTATTAATGATATAAAATTACAGGCTAAAGTGGCATACACTTGCTGAAGGAAAGGATTAGAGGACTGAAACTTATCAGTTGGACATCACTGAAGAATTGAGCTTCTTAAAAGGAGCAATGGACTTAATTCTTTAATCTGTGGGATGGAGACGGTATCCAAAACACTGAACAAATAATTTTATACTTTAATTATACAATCCCACCCATTACAAACATGGGCTGTGAAAATCCACAGCAGACATTACAATTTCTGTTCATATCCTCGAGAAATGTCACCACTGCAATCAATAATGATTTATGTAATGATTTTAAATATCACATAAAATACTTACTCTTCTAATATCTTCTAAACTATGAATTTCTGGTGAAAGCCCCCCATGAACACAAAGAAATTGCTGGTTCAGAAGTGCAGCAAGAGGAAGGCAGTCAAAAGCGTCCATGCAGGCATCATACACTCTTTCAGAATATTTGATCTTACCTATGTAGAAATACTAAAGATTAATATTCAGATATTGAACTTGTTTCTTGTAATATCAAATGACTATTGTAGTTATTTATCTTTATCTACCTTACTACTGAGATCCCTTTTGGTAACATTTACCCCCGGAGTTGTTGACTTCCAAATAGTTCCTAATAGCCAATAAATGCACTCTCCTTTTGCCCCTGCTCTTCCCATATTATTCAACTTGGAGGCTCCAACCAGCTAGGGCCAGAAGAATAATTCTTCATGGAAGCGTAGTCAGAGACGCTTGGCCATCAAACACAAAGCATACGTGCTTGAATCTATTCACACACGTAGGCATATGCCAGAAATCAGAGCTTTTTCACTCAGACAAAACACTTAACGCAATGCCACTAAAAAGGCCACAATAGATGTTACTGACTCTGCTAAGGCTGAAATTTGAACAGGAGATTTCCAGTCTCCATAATACATGGGCTCTCTTTGATAACCCATCTAAAAATTCATCTTGCATTTAACACAAATAAATTTCCCTACTTCTGTAAAGTCCTCTACCTTCTCACCCAATCAATTTCAGTAGTAGATGGTATGCACTGCTAGAATCATTGACAGCGATAAACAAGCACTCAAGTGCTGTTTAACTGGACTGATACTAACTTAGAGGTATAGCTGACACTTTATTTAATGCAAAGTTAAATGGAAGCTCAGAAATTAACCAACTGTTTAATTCTAAATGTTTCTGTGACCGGGCTACAGAGACTGAAGTTCAGTCATTACAGGCTCCATGCAAAAATCACAGTGTTACTATTTGCCCAACAATAACAACTGCAGAACCGTATGGTCATCCCAGTCTACAGGAACCACAGGGCAAGCAAGAGATTATTACCTTCTCCTCAATCCTCCAGACCATTATGAATAGAGTTACTAAATGAAAGACGAATCCTTTGCAACACAAGTTAATATTTACTCACATTCTTGTTTAAATGTGAAATATTCTGTGAGGTGTCTGCATTCGTGATTCCCTCGTAAAAGGAATAAAGTACTTGGGTATAGAATCTTGAGAGTCCACAAATAGAGAACACACTGTTAGGGAAAAAAAAGGTCAGGATTCAAGCTACCAACTCATTACACACATAGTGCTACTCCTCCAGAGGAATTAGTGAAATACAGCAAAAGTTAACTCATCAGTATGGCTGACAATAGATCATTTTTAATAATTCACTTATTGGTACAACATGAACTGTTGTTTTAAGTCACTTTTATTTCTAAATTACACTCCAGCTTTAGTGCTGAAAAAGACTTTCCGAGTCAGTTCGTCAACGTTTTGCATGTCATGTTCAATGAAAGGTAGATACAGGAAAAAAAAATCATATCAAACTGGTAGTGGAAGAACAGCACTAATTAGACACATTGTAAGATTCCCAATACTGTGAACTGATTGTACAATACCAGTGGAAATGAGGGAAAAAGCAAATAAATGTTAAGATGCAGATTTACAACCTCAGAATATCCCAACCAGTGCACAAAATAATTTTGCAATCTGTTGTCACTGTTTCAAAAGTAAAAATGAAGTTTGCAAAGAGGATCAAGCTGAGTTTATTGTCATGTGCACAAATATGGAGAGGTTTGACAGACTTACGGCAATATCACAGGCACAGTTTCTTAAAACACATAGAACCTACATTGTACATAAAAAAGGTGTGATAACATAGTTGCCTTTTGAGTGATGGACTGTTAAGCAGAAATTACAAGGGACATGGGAGAAAGTTCTCCTGCTCTTCAAATTATTGCCATCGTTTACATCCATTTGAAATGGCAAACATTACCTTAGTTCAACACCTCTTCTAAATGATGAAAGTTCATCTTAGGACTAAATGATGGAATCCTTCTCAAATTTAGCCTTTTTTCTAGACTATCAAGCAGTGGAAACATTCTCTCAACATTTACTTTATTCTGCCCTCTATTAATTTTTATAAGCTACAGTGAAACTTTGTTTTGATATTTCATTCTGCTAAATTCCAGAAACTGAAGATACCTGTAGCAATTAATCCAGCTCACTATGCTGCACCACCTCAATGGCAAGCATACCTTCTATAAGCAGAATTAATCAGATGCTGTCTCAGCAATTGCAGCAAGATTCCTTTCTTGTATGTTCAGGATTCTTAGCTAACAGATTATATCTGTTCCCAATTATTTGCTAAACCTGAATGATAATATTATGAACAAGAAGAAATTTGCAGATGCTAATAATATGATCTATGTACAAGGGCACCAAATCTCTGGATATCAACACATTAGATTCTCATCTCCTAAAGAAAATCTGTTTTGCTATACTTACTAGGGTAAATAAAATCTATCTGTGAATAAACTGTTGCTTGACTGATTTATAAAACTTTATAGCATCCAACTCCTCTTCCCACCTAGATGATCACAATATTACATTCAAACTCCTTATAATATCCCACTAAATGCTGAACATCAAACTTAAAATGATCCACTCTTCCTGCTGTTAACCAATCGTCAATCCTTTTTATTATACTCAAAGTCAAGTCAAAGTACATTTATTATTAAATATGTATACTTTATACAACCTTAAGATTCGTCTTCTTACAGGCAGCCACAAAACAAATAAACCCAATAGAGCCCATTAAAACAAATGACGATTCACCCCACATGCAGTGAAAAAACAAGAGGAATAAAACGTGCAAACAATAAAAGTAAACAAATAGCATTCAGAACTGAAGTTCACACTGTGATCGCTGCAGGCCACAGTTTGGTGTGGAAATGAGAAAAACTCACTGGGTAACAAACTGAAGTTCAGTGCGGAGACAAGTACACCTCATGAAGCAGAGATCTGAACCAGCCCCTGCCTCGCCTCCAGCCCAAAACCCTGTCTTTTTCAATCTGCCCGGTGTACAAATGGTCCTCAAAATGCTCTAGGACCCAGAACCTGCCGCTTCAATTAGCTCTCGGGCAGGTGTTCCAGCACCTCAATGCGGCCCAAACCAACATTACCAGTTTGGCTCAGCACTTAAATTAATCAAATCTCAGGTCTCTCCTTGCTCTCAGGCTCAGGTCAGGGCTCCACCAGCTCGACTCTGCATCACCTCCGCTCACCTTATCACTGTTCTGCCAAATCTAACTGCCTCCACATTCACTCCAGGAATGGCCAAACATTGGCTCATTCCTCACTCTATGGCCCAAAAGCCACTACCTCAATTCAGCCTGAACACACCACTCCATAGCTGTTCTGCACCTTCGAGACCTCAGTTCCAACTGCAAAAATGCCAGGTCATATAGGCGGTTCAAAAGCTCAACTCTGACAGTAAAGTTACAGCTTATTGTTTGCAGTGACCGTTTTGCAGAAAAAAATGTAATTAATGAAATATTTGGTTATCTTCTTTGTTTTATTTGTTACCAGCAACCAGTCGCTAAACTTTGCCAGCACCATCTTAAACTGGAAGGGTTACTCAGCAAACCTTTGAGCTCAATACATATACATTCATATGAATTATGGGCAAAAGTAGACCACTTGTTCTTTGAATCTGCTCTGCTATTAAATATGCTTATAAATTATCTGCACATTGCAATCTACCCACTAGTTTGTCATGCCCTCAGGTCATCAATAATCTACCATTTCCCTTGGGAGAAGAATATTAAACACTCTCAACTTCCCAGAGTTGCACTTCTGTCTTAAATGGACGAATTGTATTTTCCAATTCTCTTTGAAGAGAAGGCAATCCTTCCATGTCCACCCAGCTAGGATATACAATCTCTGTCTCCTACAATGCCATCCTCTTCTCTCACTTTTCCATCTCTACCACATCATTTCTTAAGGTGAGGCCCTTAGAGTCAATGCAACAAAGATTTAACAGGTCTGGACTCTATGTGTTAAATTTAAATAGCAGATTGCAATTATTCCTAGTAACTTAGATGACTAAAGTTTAAGACTGAAATTTTCAAGAAATAACAAGGACACAGACAGACAGACACGAGGAAATCTGCAGATACTGGAAATTCAAACAACAACACAAAATGCTGGTGGTACACAGCAGGCCAGGCAGCATCTATAGGGAGAAGCGCTGTCAACGTTTCGGGCCGAGACCCTTCAGCAGGTCCTGACAAAGGGTCTTGGCTCAAAACGTCAACAGCGCTTCTCCCTATAGATGCTACCAGACAGACAGACATACTTTATTGATCCCAAGGGAAATTGGGTTTCGTTACAGATGCACCAACCAAGAATAGAGTAGAAATATAGTAAAATAAAGCCAAAAATAATTAAATGATAATAATGATGGAATGGTTAGAGAGAAACTGCTTTTGCTGGTTAAAGAATACAGCATAAGAAAAACTACTTTGAAAATTAGAGCCAAGCTTTTCCATAGCAAACTTCATAAGCACGTGCATTCAAAGAATATTAAATATTTGGACAAATACTAATTGCAGTTCTTGATAATTCTTAATTTTAAATTTGCAAACTTAATTTAATTTTAATATTTTTTTATTTATTAATAGCACAAAGATATTTGGAATTACACCATTTTAAATGCATCACCTACTGCCATACCTTCTATCTGATTTCTCAATCTTCCACAGGCAACCTATATCTTATACAGTACCTATCATTTATTTAAGATTTCAGTCAAATTAACTGTGTCATTCTCAACTAATGTAGGATTACCTAGTGAAACTCTCAACAATATTCCTAATCAATACCATCTTATTGCAAAGGACAGCATCTAAAATTGCTTTTCCATTTTCAACTCTATGACATTGCTCTAGGAAACTATTAAGTACATTTTATGAATTTATCTTCAAGAATATTTTGCCAATCTGTCAAAATTATCAGGGAATAAGCTCATCATTTCATAATTTTCAACACTATGCCCAAGCTATGACTGGACATAGTGAGATTATAAAGAGATGTAGAAAAAATAGGTGAGTCAGCAAAGAGCCAGTAAAAAGGAGGCAATCAGCAGGGAAATTGCAAGATTGTCTATTTTAGCGAGAAATATAATAAGGAGCTGCACTTACCTAAATGAAGAGAGATTGCAGTGCTCTTACATGAGGAGAGATATGGGTGGCTTGTTGTATGATTCACTCAAGGCTAACATGTATGTACAAGAAGAAATTAGGATCACTGATGGAAAATTATTTACTGTTAGAGAAACTGAAGACAAATGTTTGGACCACATCTGAAGTAATTATGTACAAAACTTTTTTCCTTATTTAAGGAAGGATGTTAAGGTGTTGGAGCAGAGAAGGCTTTGTAGTCTAAGCCTGAAATAGATGAGTTGTTTAAATGAAAAGGTTGGAGTCTGTATCTGCTGGAGCTTGGAAGACAGAAGGGATTGATTGGAACCTACAAGACACCGAGAGCTTCAGATAGGTAGATATATAAGCTGAACAAACAATGAACCCATGAACAATACATCACTTGTATTTTCCCTCTTCTTTGCACTACTTATTTAATTTTTAAATGTACTTATTGTATTTATAGCTGTTTTTATTATGCACTGTAATATACTGCTGCTGCAAAACAACAAATTTCATGACATATGCCAGTGATATTAAACTTCATTCTGATATTGACAAGATGCTTCCTCTTGTGGGAAAATTTAGAACTGGGACTACTGTTTAAAAATAAGGGTTGCCTATTTGACGTGATATGGCAAAAGAATTCCTCCTAGTGGGCTGTCTTTCAGGCAATGGAAGCCAAGCCTTTGACAATTCTTAAGGCAGTGGTATTGTAGATATATTCTTGATAGGCAAGGGAGTGAAAGGCCATTGAGGTTTGAGTGAAAAATAAAGTTGAGGTTCTTATGAGATCAACCCTTAAATAGCAGACCTGCTCTAATTTGTATACCATTATGTAGCACAACTGCTTTTAGAGGTCTCATAGGTTACTTCTATAAATCATTTGTATTACTTGTTATCTAATGTTTCCACACAAACTTTTACTTTCCAGTTTTCCTGGTTCATGTACGTCATGTCACTCATTACCATCAGATCTGTTCTACAATCCTTTCTTGTTTCACCCTTCCCTTCTAAATATTAAGAACCTGAAGTAAATCCCAATCTCAGTAAATATTCAAACATAAGAGCAATCAGACCGAATCACCTTTACTTATACTTCATATAAATTTTTGCAAATATTTTGTTAATTTCAAGAAAGCTATTTTAATAGTATATTGCGATCTTTAATACAAGAGATTCTGCAGATGCTGGACATCCAGAGTACCACACACAAAATGCTGGAGGAACTCAGCATGCTAGGCAGCATTTATGGAAAGGAATAAAGAGTAGACATTTCAGACCAAGGCTCTTCATCAGTACTCGCACCAGTCCTGATATTACCCAACTTGCTGAGTTCCTCCAGTATTTGGTGTGTTACTCTATACTATGACCGTTGCAATTTGTGATTCTTATTAATCTTTTCCAATCAATTCTACCTGAACAATGATACTGCTTTGATATTGTTAATGCATTTTACATACCCCTTTAAAAAAAATTGAGTTTTGTCCATGATGCTGGTCATCCTATTAGACAGAACATTGTCTCAATCTATACAAGTGGAGCTTATATCTGTGGTACAGCTCAGTTTCTCCAAACACCACAAATCAAAACCTTTCTCTCACTACTTTCTTTGAGCAAGGCATTCAACACTTTAAATTTAAACCTACGCAAGTTTAAATTTAGACTACTATTACTAATCTGAGATCCTGCATTTTAATTTCGACCCTGGCTCTTGACGATCGCCCCCCACAATCTGCATCAAGAAAGCTCACTGACACCTCTGCTTCCTCTGGAGGCTACAGAAATTTGGCATGTCCCTGTCAACCCTTACAACTTTTATCGACGGTCCATAGAAAGCATCGGGATGCATCACTGCTTGGAATGGCAACTGCACTGCCGATGACCACAAGGAACTGCAGAGAGTTGTGGACACAGCTCAGCACATCATAGAAATCAACTTCACTTCCTTGGAATCTCTCTGTGCTTCTCGCCACCTCAGCAAAGCATATTTAAAAATCCTACTCACCCCAGACATTCTTTCTTCCCCTCTCCTCCCTTGAACAGAAGATGAAAAAGCCTGAAAGCATTGACCACTGGGTTAAAGTACAGCTTCTACTCCACTGTTCTAAGACATTGATTGGTTCCCTAGGACAGGGGTTGGCAACCCGCGGCTCCGGAGCCGCATGCGACTCTTTCATCTCTGTGCTGCGGCTCCCCGTGGTTTGTTAGTTTTTGAAATGTAATTCGAAATTTGAAGATTATGGTGATCTTGTACAATCTAAATAAAACGTTGTGGCGACCCCATTTCCTGGCACATCCGAACCGGCTCACAATTAGCCACCGTTCCGGCTAAGGGAGATAGCCTACGGGGGTTTGTGAGTACGTGTCTTTTGGAGCATCCGCGTCCATGGGGGGGGGGGGGGGGGCAGGTTGAGGGAGGCTTTAAAGCAAGGCTGTTTAGTTCGAATAAAGTTATCTTTGACTGCAGTGTCGTTATTTTAGCGCTGCGTGTAGCACACCGCTACAACGTGTTTTTTTATCGCTATTAATATACGTCACCACTGCCAATGCCTGACACCCGCCAGTGCGCGATTTCTTTTAATTTTTCGATCCAAGGTAGGCTAACTATGGAGTAACCTTCAACCCAACGTCTTTTTTTTGGAGCTCAATGTGTTTTTGTTGCATGCAGAAATGTAATTTCGTTTTCTCTGCAGGAGTTCATCAATTTCATAAATGCAACACATTATAGTTTGTTTATACATAACATAAAGGCAAAAAAAAACCGTTGTATGCAGTGTTATTTCATTTTAAATGTCAAACGGGTTTTGTGGCTCCCAGTGTTTTCTTTTCTGTGGGAAATGGGTCCATATGGCTCTTTCAGTGGTAAAGGTTGCCGACCCCTGCCCTAGGATGATAAGCAACCAACCTCATAGTGATCTTGCATCTTAATTGTTTATCTACACTGCTTTTCTCTATAGCTGTTACTCTTTATTCAGCACCTCTTATTGTTTTACCTTGTACTAACTCAATGCACTCTAATAAATTGATCTATATAAACAATATGGAGGACAAGCTTTTCACTGTACTTGGGTATATGTGGCAATAATAAGCCACTAATAAAGACTGTTCTACTTCTACCACTCCCACTTTCCTGTTCGCCAGCTCCTCCTCCACCCACCACCCCAACCCTCCAATTTGAATGATACCTTGCCTATTAAATCATCTTACAAATTACTGCTCTCTCTGTACTTGTTGTTTTTATCATGAAAATAGCAGATATTTTGAAGATGTCAAAAAAGCAGAGCTTCAGTTTCATGTGCATCCTGGATTCTGCATCAAACTGGCATGTATTTTCCTTTCCCTGTCTATAATCAAGTCTAAAAAAACAACACCAAGAATTAAAATACTCAGGTTATTCTCCCCTCCAAATATCTGAATCTCAGATTGAAATAATATTTTATAATTTCTGTCCTTCCTGTTTAAGTAGTTGGTGATTCCATCTTTCAGTTAGTAGGAATAACCTGCTTCTTTAACCAGCTAGTTGCAGGAACGGAAAGCAAACTGCAGCATAACTAGCAAGTCCAAACTGCTCCTGTTTGAAATGTATGCCTGTCGGAGTTATTAAACAGCAATCAACAGAAATCCTAACCCAAAGTCACAAGTTTAATTACAGCAACCCAACTGCTATTTGTGCTCTGATTAGCTAATTCAGAGCAGAACAGAAACTGAATATGATCTTCAAATTTAAGGTCATGCACACTTTTATTTCACTGCACCCCTCACCACCTGTTCTACAATATTTTATGCATTGAACCATTACACATAGATAATGCATATAGTTCACAACTGAAAAAGTGATGTGATACCAAAGCTTAAGAAAGAGAAGGGTAGGAAAAGACAGATACATACCTAACTTCAATGATGAACATTTCAGCAGTTCAACAGCCTTCTCCACCCCTTCAACAAATAACCTTAAAAATTAGATTTTACAGCTCTGCTTACCTCTATGCTGAAATATCCTCGGTCCACATAATCGCCAAGGAAGAGGTATCTGGTGCTGGCTGGTGACCCTCCCACTTCAAACAGCTTCATCAGGTCAAAGAACTGACCATGAATATCCCCACATACTGGAAGAAAACAGCAGCTGCATTTTAAACTCAAACCCATGTTGATCCTCTAGACCAAAAGATATCATCCATGAAAATGTACAATGGAAAAATATACATTCAATAATTTTGTGGCTTAAATAATAATGAAATTAAAATGTACCAAAGTACCACATAAATTTGCCACTCCAAACTGCTTGTTTCAAAGTTTAGACAGAATTATGTGACTTCTGTTTTAATTTATAGTACTGCCATTTTAGAATGGCAAGCTTCAAAACTTGAAACCAGCAAGAAAAGCAACCTGAAATAAAATCAATAAAGGAATGTTAACTTCCACCTGCTGGAATTTATTTTACATACAACCATGCTTAACCAGGTATATGAAATGATCGCTTATGATGCAGAGATTTAATTCAGAAATTATGTATTCAACGGTGAATTAAAAGTACAGTTACAGGATCACGTACCAACAGTTAACTGTTTAGCTACCGTAAATTAAGGATCAATTAGCTGAACTTTGTCTAGTGCAGCACCTGCTGCAATTCCTTGCAGTGATCGGTCTTGCTGACTAACTTCTCAACTGAGCTAGGGACAAGAAGAAAAAGATTAGAAAAAGCTTGACAAAGCATGGATTAATCCTTTTTGCTTGTTTCGTATTGTACATCTCAGCTTTGAAGTGCCACTCAACTTCCTGCAAAACCAAAGGTATATCTCATGATTGCCTAACCTGATTTGAGTAGCCAGGGTACTGCTCATGCCACATGCAGTGGTGCTAGAAAGTTTGTGAACCCTATAAAATTTTCTCTGTTTCTGCATAAGTATGGCCTAGAATATGATCTAATCTTCACGCAAGTCCTATAGCTAAAGAGTACCTAGTTAAATAAATAACACCAAAAAACATTATACTTATTAATTTATTTATTGAGAAAAATGATCCAATATTACATCAATTTGTTGGAAAAAGTATGTGAACCTCTGGGGTAATGCCTTCTACAAGAGCTACTTGGAGGCAGGCATTCCAATCAATGAGATGAGATTGAATGTGTGGGTTGTCGAGATACCCTGCCTTATAAAAAAGAAACGCAAAGTCAGGTTACCAACAAAGCCTGCTATTCTCCCGCGTGACAGGCGGGGATACTAACCACTATACTAACGAAGAACTAGAGCCTGCTATTCTCAAGAAAGATCTATTTATGTGCACTATGCCTCAATCAAAACTACTTTCTTCTGGCGCTGTCACGAGGACAGCCAGCCAGGTTGAACAACCTTGCAACAATAATTTCTTTGGAATAAATAAAGTTTTATCTCATCTTATTTTATACTTCAGAAGAGTTGTAACGATGAAGCTGGAAAAGGCTACAAGAGCATTTCTAAAGACTTGCGTATTTACCAGTCCACAGTTGGAGAAATTGTCTATAAATGGAGGAACTCGGTAATATTGCTACTCTCCCTGGGAGTGGGCATTCTGCAAAGATCACACCAAGGGCACAAGGTGCAATGCCAAAGGAGGTGAAAAGAACTCATGGGTAACCTGCAGAAATCTCTAGAACTTTCTAAATTCTCTATTCATGTGTCCATGAACAACAATGGTGCTCATGGAAGGACCCCACAGAGGAACCCAGTGCTCTCCAAAAAAAAAAATTGCTGCACATCTCAAGTTTGCAAAAGACGACCTAGATGTTCTACAACACTTCTGGGACAATGCTTTGTGGACAGATAAAACAAAAGTTGAACTTTTTGGAAGAAATGCGCATTACTAGGTTTGAAGGAAAAAGGGCATTGCACACCAACACCAAAACCTCAACCCAACTGTGAAGCATCTTGGAAGGGCTGTGATGCTTCCTCAGGATCTGGGCAGCTTACAATTGTTGAGAGAACAATGAACTCAAAATTGCATCAAGACTTTATACAGGAGAATTCCAGGCTAGCAGCCCATCACCTGAAGCTTAATAGAAGTTGGATAATGCAACAAGACGATGAGCAAAAGTAAATCAACAACAGAGAAAAAAATTCATGTTTTGGAATGGCCAAGTTAATGATGTCCTATACAAATGTGGAAGAACCAGAAGCAAACAGTTCATGCAAAGAAGCCCACCAACATCCCAGAGTTGAAGCAGTTTTGTAAGGAGGAATGGCATAAAATTCCGCGAAGCCGATGTGCAGGACTGATCACCAGTTACCAGAAACATGAGATGAAGTTACTGCTGTACAAGTCATCTAAAGTTATTGAAGGTCATACCAGTTACTGAAAGCCAAGGTTCACATATTTTTCAACAAATACATGTAATAGCAGATCATTTTTCTCAATAAATAAATGAACATGTATGTTTTTTTGTGTTATTTATTTAATTGGGTTCTCTTTATCTAGTTTTAGGACACATGAAGATCTAATCACACTTTAGGTCATACTTATACAGAAATAGAGAAATTTCTACAGGGTTCACAAACTTTCCAGCACCACTGTATGTGAAATATGGATCTAACTCACTTTGGCAACCTCAGTGAAACGTTCATGACTCTTTCAGATGCTGACTGATCAGCACAATATTTACAGTAACTTGTGTTTTTTGAAATCTTAATATACATAGCTTATCTTCCTAACAATCTTTGGTAGCATTTACAAAGACCTAAAAAGCTAGTGCTGAAAGATGAATTGGGAAAACATAGCCACATGACCAAGATTGGAATCTATGTTCAGCTCAACTACATTCACTTCGGACATCACTTGAACAGCAAGATCGATTTTCTTCTGCCAAATACCTGATAAAGAACAGTATAAAATGACCAGATATAAAAGGTGTCAAATTCCACAGTTCCATTTCTAAATCTGACAAGAACAGCAAACATAAACACACACAGCTGAGCACATAAAAATGGATCAGTTATTCTGAGTTTGCATCAGGTTCCTAATGAGATGAAAGGGAGAGGAGAAAGGAAATTTGACACTTCAACCAGTGAGAGATTATTCTAGTGTAAAGTATGGCTCTCAATGCCTTACCTGTTATTGGTGCTTCAACTTCAATCATTGTCTTTTCTCTCCTCAGAATTGCAGCTCCCTCATTAATAATTCTAAGTGCAATTTCTTCATCCACACGACCTTCTTTAATTAAATGATTTTTCAAAACGTCCACCTTGGGTTTGCCATCAACATTGAAAATCTCCTCAAATGTCAAATGATTGGTTGGTGGAAAGGGGACAGCTGCAAGAAAGAGATACAGATAATACAATAAGGTGTCATTTCTTATGTATGAATGCAGCAGATAACAATTAACATCACTGCCAGACTGTACTGATCTGAAAATCAGAATCAATTCCAAAGGATTGTACAAGCTGTCCCCAAGTTACGAACACCTGACTTAAGAACACTCCAACACATGAAGCTCCTGTAATATTACCGAATTCAAAAATACCTTGTATGAATATACATAATTATATGAATACTCATTATTCTGAATGACAGAATTAGTTTTCTCTCTCGTTACTTCTAGTTAAGAGTTCTAATCAGTATTATGCATTTTTGATGCCATTCATTATTCTACAATGGAGGTAAAATTACTATAAGTGATTTTCCAACTTAAAAACTGTAGGAACTGAACCCCCTCATTGCCCAGCACGGTATCAACATCACAGAAGCTGAAAGTACATGAGAGAGAATGAAGTGGAAAATAAAATGAGCACACATTTAAAAGAACTGTGAATGGCAGCTCAATTGATTGACACAGTGATTCTTCCTTTCCTCATTCTTCCTCCCTGTGTTGTTATCACACACAGCTTTGCATTAACAGATCAAGAAGCTCTTCTACATGGCCTTGTGTCACAAGGATTATAAACTGCAGGCTTAATCTGTAGCACTACACTGGTCTGAATTCTACAATAGGGTGTTATAGCTAACAATAGGGTTGCAATGCCCTAAAATGGTTGAATTAATTTCAACTCTCAACATTCAGGTCAATAAATGGGTGAGGTACCGTAAAGCTTGTAACACCTTTGGAATAACTAGCAGAAACAAAGTGATCATCAGGATCAATATCACTCGAGGACTTAACAGGACGAAGTCAGTAAAAAAAGATTTATAAAACTTTCATTGAGCTGCAAATATGCAAAATGCATTAATTTGATCATAATATTCATTTGTAAGCTTCCAGATAAACTAAAGATAAACTCCAGCAATTCAAAAAAATTTTCAAAATGTGAAGATTAATTATAAAAATACCTTCAAACCAGAATTACTAAATTGAGTCATATTGAAGTCTCCACTATTTCACAGAAAATATGATCTTACAAAATGATTATCACCAGCTTGTCTATGCTCACTGAGTCAGACATATATTCAGCTCTAACCCTAGGCCAGTATTTAGTGAGCACTACATTCTCAGATTTGCTATCCTTCAAGAGTTTGAATCCCAGTCTAGAGTTCGTAACACATCTCAAACTATCATGGAACTCTCCTGCTGGAGACACAAGAAATACTCAGAAGGTCAGGCACATCGCTCTGGTTCAAGATCCTTCATCTTCCCTGGAAGAAAGAGATGAGACAGACAGTATAAAAGGGTGGGCAGAGGGTGTAGAGTAAGAACTGGTGGGTGATAGGTGAACACAGTTATGTAAAGATAAATTTTCCTGGTGACTTGCCAATATTTCTCCCTTAACCAACCTGACCACAAATAATTGGTCATTTAACCCATTTGCTATTTATGGGACCTTGCATTGCACAGCTGCACTTTGTATTTGCCTAGAGAGTGAAAATGATTATGATAAAATAGAATTTATTTAGTATGATGCATCTTGGGGCAGAGTAACAACAAGATAATGTACAAAGCTAAGTTCCTCTTTATAGACATGACAAAATAAATTCTCAATCTTGTTTACCATTGTTAACTTGTAAACTTGTGACCTCACCACACTCATCTGAGAAAAGGATTTTGGGATCTTAGATTCACTATTTTCAAAAAGTGATATGAATTATAATAACTACAAAAGAGCCTGCCTGCAATCTGTCACTAAGATAGTCAACTTCCCAGTGGTTAAAGAGTTTCTCCCAGAGATGCAATGAAGATTTCAGCCCTGAGGAAGCACAATGGATGTGATCTGGAGAGCAGGATAAAAACAAGAGAAATGCAGAATTATATGTGGTCTTTTTAGCGTCCATTAGCAGACAGGAATTTTGGAGGACTTTCTTAAAACTGGCTGGCTGACAAGTCTTCATCTTTCTAACTACTACAAGGTACAAACAATGACATTCAACAACAGATCAATGACACAGATTGCAATGCAGATTGGGATAAAGCAAGGCTGTATCGTCCTTTCTATCTACCTGCCCATCCTTACATTGCAATACCTTCATTTCAGCCCCTAAAGTGTCCTCACAAATTGGGAATAATTCATCAAACTTGGGAAAATACAAGGCATCCTCAGATGGAAGGGCTGGACCAAAATCACAACTACCTTGATGACCAAGTTAAAGTACATAGATGAATGCTTTCTACATCAGAATTACCTCCTTGACCAAG
The DNA here is from genome assembly GCF_030144855.1 of Hypanus sabinus. NCBI lineage: Eukaryota > Metazoa > Chordata > Chondrichthyes > Myliobatiformes > Dasyatidae > Hypanus > Hypanus sabinus. Next base: position 31,040,863 of record NC_082726.1, on the reverse strand, counting down.
CTAAAGTACATAGATGAATGCTCTTTGGGTGCACACTTGGCGACAGCAACATTCTAAATAGCTTTCAATACTCATATTTAAATGCAAAGGGCTGCTCTCATGTAAGAGATTGGATGGGATGAGAATGTTTTCCTTGGAGCAAAGGAGGCTGAGGTGAAGTTTATAAAATCACAGAGAGCTTATATAAAATGTATCGTCTTTTTCTGTGGGTAGGGGAGTCAAAATCTAGAATGCGTAGAGTTTAGGAGAAAGAAGAAACATTTAAAAGAGAGGCAGGCTTTTCCACCCAGGTAGTGGTAAGTATATAGTACCAGAGTAAGTGATAAAAGCAGGCACAATTACAACAAAAGACATTTACACAAGTACGTGGATAGGAAAGGCTTAGAGGAATGTGGGGCAGATGCTGGCTAATGGACTAGGTTGGGAAGATATGGACAAGCTGGGCTGCAGGACCAATTTCCAGGATATATGCATGCTTCTCACTGCTGCCATCATGGAGGTGGTATAGGAGCCTCAGGATCCATACCACCAAATTCAAGAACAGTTATCAAACCAGTGGGGGATAACTTCATTCATCCTCGCTCACCACAACACTGAACTATTCCCACAACCTTTAGAACCAATGTTCATTGCTTATTTATCACTATTTTCTTCTTTTTCTCTTTGCATATACTGTGCATATCCACAAGGAATTGAATCTCAGAGTTATATATAATGCCAACATATATATACTTCGATAATAAACTTACTTTGGACTTTGTATGACTCTATAATTCTAAGACCAACATCCTTCACCAATCTGATAGTCATTAGGGAAATACACTATATACATGTGAAAGATTTGGCGAAGAACTACCGGAAAGGATAGGCAATTCAATATCCGCAGTCTCTGATCACGGGCTCCAGATGGAAAGCCACATAATGCAAATGCCTCAAATCAGACTCATAGCAGATACTTCAATAATTTGTTTGGATATATTGGATTCCAGAAAAATATATATATTTTTGCGCATCTATGGTTTTCTTTTTGATGTGAAGGGATCTCTTGAATTTCAACAGTCACAGAACAGTATGATGGGGCATTTTGGGTTTTAGACCAACTTAATGAAAGAATATTACATCTGCTAAATGATACAGCATTCAAAACATTGGCTGTATGAAATGTTGTATTGAAATTTCTTTTCATTTCAAACCTTTCCTATCTAAAAATGTCCAACATTTCGGTAGCACAAAAAGTGCAAAGGTCACGCAAGACACCGACCACAAGGAAAACAGGAAGGGATATCCTTACTGGGAAACCCTGCTACTGTGTTAAATCAACCTTAACTTATGGAAATAGGACCATCACAGCCAAAAATACATATCGCTCAAATACCATATCCAATGACATTACTTTTGAGTGGCACAACTGAGAACTATCTCAGACATTTGGTGTTAGGTGTTCGGATATCAGCGGGGAAGAACAATATTCTTTGAAGGAAAACTTGACAACAACTTTAAAGGGAAAAAACGAACAATTACATAATACAAATCAGTCAGGAATATAGTTAACTTGGACAACAGCACAGACAGCCCAAGAGTGTGCTGAATATAGCTGATCGCAGCAGCGCATCGCTGCTATTTGAGAAGATCGACATTTAGCAGTGGATTACTGTGGAATTTTTGCATGCAAAAACAAGATCGATTGGGAGTTTCCTAATCTTACACGTTCATTTTTATTTCAGTTTTGCCTCTTTTAAAAGGTACTAGTATCTGTTTTGATTTACACGGTTCTAGACACTCATGTTCTTAAATAATTAGTTGAGGTCTGTGCCCAGTGTATCCACAGTTTCTCATAAGGCAGTGCTCCAGTAGCACAAACTCCCACAAATTTGTTGTATGTCGTACATGCAATTTGTGTGTGCCTGAATGTTTATGGTTTGTAACCACGACACATTGTAAGCATGAGTGCCCTACCAATCAGAAAGCAAGCATTCTGTAAATAAAGGAATGGGGAGGGGGCAGTTTGGGGCATAGTGTAAAAAGAATGGTTCATTACTCATAGGTGATTTTTAATCTTCGTGTAGACTGGATTAATCAAATTGGAAATGGTAGTCACAAAGATGATTTCTTAGGATATATTCAGGATAATATATGTGAGCAATATGCTATGAAGCTACACACACAAAATGCTGGTGGAACGCAGCAGGCCAGGCAGCATCTATAGGAAGAAGCACTATCGACGTTTCAGACTGAGACCCTTCGTCACAACTAACTGAAAGGAAAGATAGTAAGAGATTTGAAAGTCAGAGGGGGAAGGGGAAATGCAAAATGACAGGAGAAGACCAGAGGGGGTGGGGTGAAGCTAAGAGCTGGAAAGGTGATTGGCAAAAGGGATACAGAGCTGGAGGAGGGAAAGGATCATGGGACGGGAGACCTAGGGAGAAAGAAAGGGGGAGGGGAGCACCAGAGGGAGATGGAGAACAGGCAGAGTGATGGGCAGAGAAAGAGAAAAAAAAGGGGGGGGGGGGAAGAAAACTAAATATATCAGGGATGGGGTAAGAAGGGCATTAACAGAAGTTAGAGAAAGTCAATGTTCATGCCATCAGGTTGGAGGCTATCCAGACGGTATATAAGGTGTTGTTCCTCCAACCTGAGTGTGGCTTCATCTTGACAGTAGAGGAGGCCATGGATAGACATATCAGAATGGGAATGGGACGTGGAATTAAAATGTGTGGCCACTGGGAGATCCTGCTTTTTCTGGCGGACAGACCATAGGTGTTCAGCTAAACGGTCTCCCAGTCTGCGTTGGGTCTCACCAATATATAAAAGGCCGCACCGGGAACACCGGACGCAGTATACCACACCAGCCGACTCACAGGTGAAGTGTTGCCTCACCTGGAATGACTGTCTGTCTTTCTGGGGCCCTGAATGGTGGTGAGGGAGAAAGTATAAGGACAGGTGCAGCACTTGTTCCACTTACAAGGATAAGTGCCAGGAGGGAGATCGGTGGGAAGGGATGGGGGGGGGGATGAATGGGCAAGGGAGTCGCGTAGGGAGAGATCCCTGCGGAAAGCAGAGTGGTGGGAGGGAAAGGTGTGCTTGGTAGTAGGATCCCGTTGGAGGTGGAGGTGGCGGTGGCAGTGGCCACACATTTTAATATGTTACAAATAGGATACTGAATGATCCCATAGAAATAAAGTACAGTGCAAAATTCTTAAGCACATATATATAGCTAGGACACCCAAGACTCTTGCTCAGTACTGTATCTGTCAACATGGAAAGGAGAGCAAGTTTGTAAATCTGGCAGGAGCAAAAAACATTGGGAATGGCGAGGGTGGAGTGCCACGGGCAGGGTGTGGGATGAGTGGCAGAGGATGAATGTAGGGGTGGGGAGATGGTAGGGTGCAAACACATCCAGCCCTGAGACATCAAGCAAGGTAATCTGATTGCAAACAATTGGTTTATTGATCAATACAGAATGTCTCTCTCTGGTGCTTCCCACTCCCTCCCCTCTCACTTCCCCTTTTGCCAACCATCATTCTCCTTCCCCTGCCTCCTTCTCACTCTCAGTCCACAACTGAGACCCATATCAGAATTAGGTTTATCAGCACTCACATATGTCATATAATTTGTTTTTTTGAAGCAGCAGCAATACAGTACAATAACCAGCTGGCAGTGTATTGTCACCAGCACCAGAATTCAAGGCAAATGGTCCTCAGGTCAAATCTGGCCAGTTCCTTACATGCTTTCCACCCGTGTAGGGTTGAGCAAAGAAATAGCAGATGGGATACAGTGTCAGGAAGTGTATGGTCATGCACTTTAGAAGGTGAAATGAAAGGGTTGACTATTTTCTAAATGGTGAGAAATTATCAAAACCTGAGGTGCAAAGGGACTTGGGAGCCCTTGTGCAAGATTCCCTGAAGCTTAATTTAAGGGAGGAAGGCAAATGCAATATTAGCATTCATTTCAAGAGGACTAGAATATAAAAATAAGGATGTAATGTTGAAATTTTATAAAGCACCTGTGAGGCCTCACTTGGCATATTGTGAGCAGGTTTGGGCCCCTTAGAAAGGATGTGTTAAAACTGGAGAGGGTTCAAAGAAGGTCCACGAAAACGATTCCAGAATTGAATGACTTATTATATGAAGAGTGTGTGATGGCTCTCGGCCAGTATTCACTGGAATTCAGTAAAATGAGAGGTAACCTCATTGAAACCTTTCAAATGTTGAAAGGCCTTGATAGAGTGGATGAGGGGAGGATGTTTCCCCTTATCTTATCTAAGACAGCCTTAGAATAGAGGGGTGCCTTTTTAGAACAGAGATAAGGAAGAATTTCTTTAGCCAGAGAGTGGTGAATCTGTGGAATTTTTAGCTACCGGCAGCTGCAGAGGCCAAGTCTTTATGTATATTTAAGACAAAGGTTGATAGATGCTTGACTGGTCAGGGTGAAGGGATACAGAGAGAAGGCAGGAGATTGGAGCTGAGGGGAAAATTAGATCAGCCATGATGAAATCGTGGAGCAGACTCGATGGGCTGAATGGTCTGATTCTGCTCCTACATCTTTTGACCTTATGGTGTTAAGTAGAAAAATATAACATAAAAAGCAGCAAAAGTTATCGGCATGACAGAAGATTGGTTTAAGTTCAGAATTCATAAATGGAGGGCTGAATATAATCAAGGAGAAAATTAAGGACAAATTAGCCAGAAGTATACAAACTAATGAAACAACTTAAGTGAAGTGCAAAGAGAGAACAAACATAGGCCTCTTGGAGATTGTGTAGAAATTAAATGGCCATCATTTATCAGAGGTAGATGGTCCTGCAAGCTTGAAATTAACCAAACAAAAATAGATTTTAGCTACCCTTAGCATCCCTAAAGAATAAATATTAAGTGAAGTGATGGGGTTGAAGACTAGTAAATTCCCTAGATCTAATGACTTGTAGCTGATAATTCTAAAAGAAGTGGTCACCAAAATAGAGGACGCATCAGTTTTTGATTTTCCAGGCATCTTTAGAGGAGGTACAGAAGCACCAGAAAACTGCCAATATGATAACTGTGCTCAAAAAGAATGAGGGCCAAAGAACACATAGTGATAACCTGGTTTGTCTAATCTCTTATTTTTCTAATATCACCTGTAAAGTTGTGCTGGAACACGAGATGCAGGAGCCAACTTAAATGGCATTCTGGGCTGCAACTGAGGAAAATGTTCCACCTGACGTTCCCTTCCAGGAGTTTTGATGGGGTACAACAGTAGTCATAGTCAAATTATTGGCAGATGGGGAAATGGTTCACAGAAAGGGTAGGGGTTGATGAGGGCCCAAGGAGGTGAGTATGCAAATTACTTACACTGCATATAAACCAGGCCTGTATTGTATCAGCAATACACACAAAATGCTGGTGGAACACAGCAGGCCAGGCAGCATCTATAAGGAGAAGCACTGTCAATGTTTCGGGCTGAGACCCTTCGTCAGGATTTCCTCGTGTTTGCTGTGCCATATTAGTAAGGCCACAATTTCCTGGCACTGTTCAACAACGGGTATCCCAGGCCAAGTGATCCACATTCCCTACCTGTAGCTCAAAATGAATAATGTACAGGGAATGATGCAAATAAAACTTGGAATAACACATAGGTGACCACAGATCACAGGTGAAAGACATCAGGATGTGCTAACTTTTCCATGTGATTCAGAAATGGTTATTATTACATTTCATTGTAAGGGACAATATTTTCAATTTGCAATTGCATACTGCTAAAACTAAACAGCACTACACAATTAAATTCCCCAGCAACTGAGTATAAAAACTATGACCTAAGTAATTCCTGACTTAATCACTTAAGGATAGGAGAGAAAAGTACTTATATTAAACATCTGGAACACTAAACCCCCACCAACCTACCCCAATCATACAACACCACTCTCAGAAAATAAAGATCCATGGTAAGACATTGGGAAACACAGACAATTTCCATTAATTTGGGTGCTACCTTTCATAGTAAGCAAATATTGATGTAATTACCAACATCTTTAGCCATCGAAGAAAAGGTGCTTGAAGATCAAGACTTAAATCAGCCATAACATTTGTGATCGATCAACCTCTTTAACTAACTTGATCAATGTCAATAACGTATTCCTCCATATTGCATACATGCAGTAAAGGAGTTGCCAATGCAGTTCACTGATTGGATTCCACATTCTCTAAGTCCTCTATTCCCAATTTTAAATAAACATCCATGTCCCTAATGGACATTGATCACTACCATTCAATACTACTCCCATTTTTGTGAGACATTATGATTACAGGTATGAATTCCCATCAATAGTTACTAGCATCCAGATTGTCTGAGGAAAGCTGCAGTGTTTGTGGTCAAGTTTCTACATTTACATACTAGCTGTAATAGTTTTTGATCTTAACTGGTTCTGAAATGCCAATAATGTTTTTCAAATTGATATTGCATTTCATGGTATTCCCTGAAGTGGAAAAGCACAACAAATGTCATCACTCTAAAACTCAAACTTCTATCTTCAAAACTCAGCTACAAAACATTCAATATGTTTGTCAATACCTTCGTAATTCCTAACTTGTTGACATAGTGAAATCACATCATTTTCACTGCCAGCTGTTTCTGGCATCTCCAAGCCTGAATACTTGAAACTGCGCTGAACAAAACAGTTCCGAGTTGGCTTACTGTTACGTCTCACCAACTATCAGTGACAAAATTCACTGCTTTTTGAATACAAACACATGCCAATGTCACTATTTAAAAAATTGATCACTCTAAGCACAGTGCAGTTTCTTATGGCCACACAAGTACCCATGACTGACGCTAGTTAAAAACTGTTAAGACAACAGTCTCTTGCATCAACCAATGGCTCAATTAATGGAAATCCACTGTATATTAGGAAACCTGAAGGTCATGACTGTCCATCTTGATGATAAGGTCACAGGAAACAACTGAAGTGCTGCAGTGATATTGCTGAGTGCTGTGTTTCTGCCTAACACGCTGGTGACAGGAAAGATGGATTGGTGCCAAAGGTTTGAGGATGGGTCGGGATGAATGTCAGCTTGCAAAAGAACTTCATTCCTGAATATTGCTAACAGTTGAATGTTGTTACACTGCACCTGTGGGCAAACCACCAAGTTCCCTAAACTGTCCACAAATAATACTGAATGTTAAGGGATCAACAGATATTTGAGAGCTGCTACTCTCATGGTATTGATTGTAAACTTACAATCTTAGATTTCAATGAAATTGATAGCTTGCAGAAATTAATTATCACAAGTGATGTGCACATAATAATATTACATGTCACTGCAATGGTACTTTGGGGGTGGAATATAAAAGGTGTTGTTACATTGACAGCACCACACACAAAACGCTGGAGGAACTCAGCAGGCCAGCAGCATCTATGGAAAAGAGTACAGTTGATGTTTCAGGTAAAGACCCTTCATCAGAACATTGATAGTATACTTTTAAGTGCAGATGGCTGACACTCCTGCCAACAATGACACATTATCGTGAAATGGAGCCAAACACTGAACATCCAGCAGTTTCCAGGACCTGACTTTTCCTGAATCCTGAGCATGTCCAGTGGTAGCAAAAATATCACCAGACAGCAAAGTTTTGATGGGAAGATTGCTTCTTCAAGGCTATTCTAGTAGCCCAGTGCCAACGAAGTAGCTGAAAGAGGATTAAAGTAGAAAAAAAGGTGGCATTGGACAAAAAAAAATCACTTCATATAAAACAGATGCCTAGGAACCCTCGTACAGATCAACAATCTTCAGGTTATGTTTATAATGTAAAGTATGAGCACTGATTTGACCAAAGTTTCAACACAAGTGTTACATGCTTGGAATGATCATTCCAGTGGGTTTTAATCCTGGAATATGGCCTGACATCAAGAGGTGTAAGCATGGTTAATAATCAACTCCAACAACCTACATAATCTTTTTGGTTTTAAACATAACCTAGATCCATGAACAAAGAATAAATATATTATTCTCGAAAAAATTGGACAATTATTTTGACAAATATTATAGAACAAGCAGAAAATGCTCAAATGTCCCTCCCAGATAGAGACTTGAGGTCTTTCAATAACTCACATTTTATTACAGGAGAAACACAGGGTCAAATCATTATACTTGATCTACTATTTGGTCGGATTACCCATACTCACTTTTTCTGTATACAGAAGGCTTCAGAGTCAATGAGTGTCCTCTCAGTAACAAGCCTCCGCATTACCTCTTGAGGGCTAACCCTGGAATGCCTTACAGCATTCTATAGGATTTTTCTAAAGCTTACCATTTACAAAATTTAAAATCTATTCAAAAAGGTTTAAATATTAATATAAAAATTTTTGAAATTAAAAAGCAAAATTAAAGTCAAATTAAAACACTGACAATTCTAAAAACATTGAAGTAAAATAAACTTTTTGACTTCTGTGTGATTTTTAACGCCCATTCATATACCAGACCTGTCTGGCAGAAACTGATGACACGATGCAAAGTGGAAGCAATTCTCTTCTGGTTTTCATTTTTATTATCACAGTATCCCAGCAGAGCTTCGTGGATTCAGCGTTATCTCTCTCTGATGGCTCAGAGAACTATGTGACCTCAGACGCCTTGTGTGCTACTAAGAGTCCATAGGTTAGCAATTCAATTCCAATTACATGATGCATGTTCTTGATTAACTTGTAATGATAGCAGTGTGAGAGCAGTAAGAACATGACAATCTACAAAATTAGGTTGTAGTTCAATGCCAAGCATGAGAATTGCTGTGCTCATTGTTGCAGTGTTGTTACAGGTGAAAATCCTTTATGGTTTTTGCTCTGAGCCCAGAGAATGCAAATGGTTACGTACACTTGAACTGCTCTATAGATGTCCAGAGAAATAATTTCTCTGACATCTGTGTGAAACTTCGATATGTGCTTGAAATCTCAAATAAAAACAGGAAGTGCTAGAAAGGTTCAGCTTGTCAGATAGCATCTGTGGAAAAAAGTTCATGTTTCAGATCAAAAATGTTTCATCAGAGAAGTCGTCAGTTTGAAGGTTAGCTGTTTCTCTTTCCACAGATGCTGCCTGGCCTGCTGAACTTTTCTAACACTTTCTGATTTTTTTTAAGATTTGGGCAGTTTTAATTTAATAATACATCATTTTTAAATTAATATATAGATAGTCATGGTTTTACTGCTCTCACACTACTTTCAATATAAATTAATCAAGAGCACTCACCATGCAACTATGTAGTAGAAGTGTCTAATTTTCTAACAGTCAAGAATGCATATCTGCAGGATATAAAATTAAGCAGCAATAACAAGAATCAACATATTAATTATCCTTCTTATTTACTTCAGAACATGGGAACATGAACACATGGGGGGGGGGGGGGGGAACCAGGTATCTGTCCATATTGTTATAACCCCAAATCCATATTAAGTTGCTTCCCCAGTTATCTATGGAGGGAGAGTTTCAAATAGTAAATTCATAGCTAGCATCTAATTTGAATATCACTGCATTAAATCTCAAAACTCATTCCATTCTTATTCTGATTTATTCTTTCTCATTATCGGCCAATATTTTAAAATGATTACAAGTTGTAACTTAACCTGTTCAAGTCAGCCATCTGTCGTGAATGTGAGCAAAACTCTAAAGACACTTGCTCTATCTCAAAACGTCACAATACTTTTTCTATCAACTGTTCTTAATGTTAGTTTCTGCCTCAAACAGACCCCAAACGTGGCCCATAATTTGAGATTAGTTCTTAATCACTTTGTACCTAAAGTATCTTGTTCCTTACCCTCTCATATCTCCTATTCACAACAGTTTCATTAAATAATCACCTCAATTTACCTACAGCTTCAACTTAACACTTTTCAGTTTTAATTCTAACATGCTCCAAAACACATGACCTGCTTACAAAAGTAATTAGCATCATGGAGGAAAAAATTGCAATAGCTTAATAACAGTGCATTTTCTGACAAAGTAAGTAACATCCAATTTCAGTAATTAATATGGTGATGATGATCTGAACAAAGGCAATTCTCAGTAATATTAAATATACAATAATCTCATACTGATGCTATATTGAGCTTACAATATTTAGATCAAGTTTTACAAGTTCGTAAGATATCTTCAGTGTTTTCTACATATGTCTTTCATTAGATTCATGTATTGCACCCAGAGCTCTGAACATTATAACATATAAATATGCAAGAGAAAATGAACTTCACTGATCCATGATTCATTTACCACAACTCTCTTGATACTACTTTCTAAACTAGTGGTCACCAACCTGTCGATCGCGATCGACTGGTCGATCTTTGAGAGTTTCCTAGTAGATCCGGGAAAAAAATGAAAAATAAATACACAAATACTGTTGAGAGATTGTTTCCAGGTTGCGGGGTTTTAGTTCTGTTCTTTCTGCCCAGTGTGCATGCGTGTAGCTCCCCCGCACTACACAGTGTAATTCAGTGGCCCCCAACCACTGGGCCACGAGGAAACAATACGAGTCAGCTGCATCTTTCCTCATTCCGTCACATCCACTGTTGAACTTGAACCCAAGCGAGGTCATCAGTCGCCTAAACGCAATGATACCCTCGCGCCAGGGATCACTGGTTGGCCTGGCGCGACCGGCGGGAAGTGCCGTTGGTACCGGCCTGGGGCGTGGACAGATGGGCACCGCCTCTAAACCTGTTTAGCACACTGAATGTTTGTGGGAATCTGGTGCTAAAATATTCGCAGACAACCTAATTCGGGCTCAGAGATTTGTAAGTAGCAGAGCAGCTACCGCGCTGCAATCTACTGAAACAAATTTTTGTCGGCCGATAGATCCTACAAGGGGGGTGCGCGTCCTGTCGCACTTCTCGGTTGGTCGCTCTCTCCAGACTACAACCGCCACAGCCCCGATACAGGGACCTCCAGCCCTTAACGTCCTCTCACCCCACCCACAACCAGCCACACCTGGCCAAGGCGTCTGGTGGCGGGCAGGCAGGAGACTGCAGTTCGGGCCAGGAGGCTGTCTAATGAAGCACTCAAAACTGCTTCAGTACCCTGAGTCCAAGCACCCTGCACAAAGACAAGCCCATTGAGATTTTTCAGCGGAAAAAACGCGAGCAAGCAGGACAGCAGCTAAGTGCCGAGAGAGCCGTGAAAACTAAATTCTGCAGAATAGACTGGACATAAGGAAACTGCTTCGAGTATCGCTGTATTCCAGTCATGTTTAACAACCCCCCCCCCCCCCCCCCCCACACACACACCCCAGTCGGCCGGTCTGCAAGAATATTGTCAATATTAAACCGGTCCGCGGTGCAAAAAAGAATGGGTACCCCTGGTGTTTATACATTATTTCTACTTGCAGGTTGCAGGGTTTTACTTCCGGTCTTTTCTGCCCCGATGCGCATGCATGTAACTAATCGATCTGGGGTCGATCTCGCCTTTCACTAAGGCCGAGGTAGAGGATCTTGGGTTTAACAAGGTTGGTGACCAACTATTCTAAACTTTAAGTTGACCATGGTCATGGGAGGGTTCAAATACTTTTGCCAAGAATGCTATCAACTGAGTTACATCAGATGCTTATCACCATTTGCTCCCAAAATCCAAAATTCAGTGGTTGAGTTAGCTGCCCACTGAATATGCTTGTACTTGGAGGCCAAGCACCAAGTCATCACTGACATAGCCACTGACGGACACAAAAGAAGGATACTTAACATCTACACCATAAAAGTCCTTTCCCAACCTACCTGCACAAAACCACTCTCAGAAAACAAAAGGCCATGGCGAGATACTGTAAAACACACACCACTTCCCATATTTTAGGAAGCACCTTAAGTAGACATAGATGATTCAATCTTGTGGGCATTGGCAATTGGTGGGTATGACATTATGGCATCACGGACTCATGGCTGAAAGACAACTCCAGTTGGGAGCTTAAAATCCAAGGACACACAATCTATCAAAAGGATAGGCAGGTATGCAGAAGAGAAGGAGTGGCTCTGCTGGTAAAGAATAAACTCGAATCATTAGAAAGAGGTGATGCAGGACTGGAAGATGTAGAATCCTTCTAAGTAAAGTTAAAAAATTGCAAGGGTGGGAAGAAGTAAGAGGAAGTCTGCAGATGCTGGAAATCCAAGCAACATACATAAAAAGCTGGAGGAACTCAGCAGGCCAGCCAGCATATATGGAAAAGAGTAGTCAACATTTTGGGACATTTCAGGTCTCAGTGTGAATCATCAACTGTACTCCTTTCCATTGATGCTGCCTGGCCTGCTGAGTTCATCCAGCATTTTGCATGTGTTGCAAGGGTAAGAAGACATAGAAACATATAGAAAATAGGTGCAGGAGTAGGCCATTCGGCCCTTCGAGCCTGCACTGCCATTCAGTATGATCATGGCTGATCATCCAACTCAGAACTCTGTACCTGCTTTCTCTCCATACCCCCTGATCCCTTTAGCCACAAGGGCCGTATCTAACTTACTCTTAAATATAGCCAATGAACCGGCCTCAACTGTTTCCTGTGGCAGAGAATTCCACAGATTTACCACTCTCTGTGTGAAGTAGTTTTTCCTCATCTCGGTCCTAAAAGGACCTTTATCCTTAAACTGTGACCCCTCGTTCTGGACTTCCCCAACATCGGAAACAATCTTTCTGCATCTAGCCTGTCCAATCCCTTTAGAATTTTATACGTTTCAATAAGATCCCCCCTCAATCTTCTAAATTCCAGTGAGTATAAGCCTAGTCAATCCAGTCTTTCTTCACATGAAAGTCCTGCCATCCCAGGAATCAATCTGGTGAACCTTCTCTGTACTCCCTCTATGGCAAGAATGTCTTTCCTCAGATTAGGGGACCAAAACTGCACACAATATTCTAGGTGTGGTCTCACCAAGGCCTTGTACAACTGCAGTAGAGCCTCCCTGCTCCGGTACTCAAATCCTTATGGAACCTTATGGAACCAAATCAAGACCCTTATGGAATTTAGTTACAGGCCTCCAAAAAGCAGCCAGGATGCAGGAGATTAAAAAAAAATGTCATAAGGCAATGTTACAAAAGTCATGGGGGATTATAATATGCAAATAGATTGAAAGAGCTGGATCCTTGGAGAGAGAATTTGGGGAATGCCTCCAAGATGGCATTTTGGAGCAGCCTGTGGTTGAGCCATATATGAGGGCATATAATAGAGCAAAATTAGTTGATAGGGAAATTTTCAAAAATCAATAGACAACTAAAAAACCATAATGGGGAAAAAGATGAAATATGGAGGTATGCTAGCCAATAATAATCAAAAGTGATACCAAAAGCTTTTTCAGATACATAAAAAGGAAAAGAGAATAGAGATTGGACTGCTGGAAAATTATTCAGGAGAGATAATAATAGGGGACACGGAATTGGCAGATGAACTGAATATGCGTTTTGCATCAGTCTTCACTATAGAGGACACGAGCAGTACACTGGAAGTTTGAATGTCAAGGGACAGAAGTAAGCGCAGTTGCTACACTAAGGTGATGGTGCTTGGGAAGCTGAAAGTTTCAAAGGTAGATACTGTAAGTCACTGGACCTCATGGACTAACCCCAGGGTTAGAAAGATGTAGCTGAAGATATTGTGGAGATACTAATAATGATCTTTCAAGAATCAGTAGAGTCCGGCATGGTTCTGGAGGACTGGAAAATTGCAAATGTCACTTCACACTTCAAAAAGGGGGGGTGGGAGGGGAGGCAGAAGATGGGAAATTATAGGCCAGCTTCCCTGATGTCAGTGGTTGGAAAGATGTTGGGAGTCGATTATTAAGATGTGGGTTCAGGGTACTTGGAGGCACATGATAAATTGAGCCAAAGTCAGCGTGGTTTCCTTAAGAGAAAATCTTGCCTGATAATTCAGTTGGAATTCTTTGAAGAAATAACAAGCAGGATAGACAAAGGAGAATCAGTGGATGTTGTGTACTTGGATTTTCAGAAGGCCTTTTCCGGTGCTGCACCGGAAGCTGATAAACAAGATGAGAGGCCAGGGTGTTCCAGGAAAGATACTAGAGTGGATAGCGCTTTAGCTGACTGCAAGAGGCAAAGAGTGGAAATAAAGGAGTCCTCTTCAGAGTGGCTGCTGGTGACTAGCAGTGTTCCACCGTGGTCTGTTTTGTGACCAATTCTTTTTACGTTGTATGTCAACAATTTAGATGATAAAAATGATGGCTTTGTGGCCCAGTTTGTGGGTGATACAAAGATAGGTGGAGGGGTACATAGTGAGGAAGCAGAAAGGCCACAGAAGAGGCTTCCAACAGATTAGGAGAATGGGCAAAGAGGTGACAGTTGGAACAGTGTTGGGAAAAGTATGGTCATGCACTTCAGTAAAAGGAATAAAATCATAGGCTAGTTTCTGAATAGGGAGAAAATTCAAAAATCCAAACTGCATATTGAGTCCTTGTGCAGGATTCCCGAAAGGTTAATTTGCAGGTTAAATCAGTCATGAGGAAGCAAATGCAATGTTTGCATTCTTTTCAAGAGCACTAGAATACCAAAGCAAGTTTGAAATCCTGTGGATTTTAAGGTGCTGGTGAAGCCTCACTTGGAGTACTGTGAGCAGTTGTGGGCCCCTTATTGAAGAAAGGATGTGCTGACATTGGAGAGGATTCACACATGGGTAGCAATTGAAGACTCTGGGCCTGAACTCACTGGAATTTAGAAGAATGAAGGGAGATCTAACTGAAACCTATTGAATATTGAAAGGCCTAGATAGAGTGGATGTGAAGAGGTTTTCTTCATTGGTGGAACCAGAACCAGAGGGTACAGCCTCAAAATAGAGGGGCATCCATTTAGAACAGAGATGAGGAAGAAATTCCTTAGACAGAGGCTGGTGAATCTGTGGAGATTAGTACCACAGGCAGCTGCAGAGGCCAAGTCACTGGGGACATTTAAAGCAGAGGTTAATAGGTTCTTGTTTAGCCAGAAGGTTATGGGGAGAAGGCAGAAGAATGGAGTTAAAGAGAGAAGTGAATCAGCCATGATGAATTAACAGAACAAGCTCAATAGTCTGAATGGTCTATTTCTGGTCCTATCTCCATTGTCTTATGGTCTAAATTCATCATTGTTTTCAGCCATTAAAGGAAAAGTGCTTGAAGATCATGTCCTCAAACACTGCATTATACTTATGGCCTACCAGACATTGAATCTTACTCTCCTTTACCTTTCTGAGAATCAGAATACTTTCAACTGGTAACATAAAACACTATAAAGGTACCACCAACGTGTTATCCACAAGGTCCTTCAAATCGACTGGTATGACGAGCACACTAATGGTCAGTGTCCTCTTCCCCCAGGACAGCATCCTTTACACTGCATGCCTAATTACACTGAGAGCTTTATTAGCTTCAAGATTGCTATCAAAGCCTCCTGAATAAAATAAAATTGAACAAGCCTTAAGAACTTAAAAGTGGAGAAAGAATGGCAATGATAATCTGAATTTCATCCACTGAGATCACAAAGAAGCCAAGCATAAAAAATGGAGACAAAGTACCACATCCTTAGCAACCATCAAATCACTCTGTATCTTCTATCTACCTGGACAGCATCTGCAAATGCCACATTAACCACATCATTTTCTCAGAACCACAAAACTGGAGTGCTAACACGAATCTCTGATCCATAGCAACACACAAGAAAATGTCACTACAGTTCGCTCCCGCTATCCAAAGGTAGAGCATTCCTATGAAACGGTTCGTAAGCCTGAATGCTGTAAAGTGAGAAGCAATTACCATTAATTTATATGGGAAAAATCTGTGAGCATTCGCAGACCCAAAATATAACCTACCAAATCATGTCAAATAACACGTAAAACCTAAAATAACAGTCACATACAGTAAAAGCAGAAATGATATGATAAATACACAGCCTATATAAAGTAAAAATACTTTTCTGCAATCATTGCAGCAGTGTCCACCGTAGCGAAAATCTCATGCAAGTGCTCTCGGCAGAAGCTTTCTCTCCAGTAATCTTTAAGCTATGAAGCTGCCAAATCATACCAAATAATACAGAAAAATACACAGCCTATATAAAGTAGAAGTAACGTAGGTACAGTGTAGCTTCACTTACCCAAATCGGGAAGACAGTGAGCACACTGATGATGCTGAGTCGTCGGACGCTGGGCTGGTGGGAGGTACAAGAGACTGGGGTGTCATCTCATCGTAGTCTGTTTCCATCAGGGCAGACAGGTCACTTTTTTCTATGTCTGTCTGCCTTGATGTCGAAGGTCAAGGTTCATCATCTGCTGTGGCTGATGTGAAAGGCTTGAATAACAACAGTATGCTTCACTGCTTAGCCTCGTGCATTTTTCTATCATGCAGTTCTTTGTAAGCACTCAAACCATCCTGCAAATGTGCCCTAAACATATGTACCCTTTCAAAATTAAAGTCATTCTTTTCTGCAATCATTGCAGCATTGTCAATCGCAGCAAAAATCTCACACAATTGCTTCACGCTCAGTCCCTGGATGACTTGGGCCATTTGGTTTCGATTGTTTTCCTTTCCTCTTGCAATTGCATCAGCTCTTCATCTGTCAGTTCTTGGTCATGGATGCCAAAACCTCTTCAACATCATCTTCGTCAACTTCCACAAACCCAGCCTCCTTAGCCAAACTCACTACGTCCTTACTTCGTTCACCACGATCGAAGCACTTAATTATGTCTAGCTTTACGCTAAGTGTAACACCCTTACGAGCTCTTTTAGGCTTTTCCAATACCTTAGAACTCATCTTGCTAACAGATGCACAGAAAAAATCGACATAAAGCACAGATGCTCACAGGCATGTGTTTAAGCAATGCCAGCTGGAATGCAGTTCTGGGGGAGGAGCTTGGCTGCTATCTTTTTTCTTAACAGTGAAAACACCTTCTGTTAGCGAAAATAGGTAAATAATGTAGGTCTTTCATAACAGCGAGGTGTTGTAAAGCGAACGTTTGAAAAACGGGGGACACCTGTACTGGGATTTTTGCCCATTGAGCCAGACAAGCCAGAAAGGCAAAGAAAATATGTTCCGTAGCAACAAGACTTCATTTCCTACATCAATGTTGTAGAAGTAGACAACCAGTTGATGGGGGCATTGCCTTCAAAAGAATGACATAATTCAAAATATAAAAGTTCCTGTCCCTAAATCTTAAATCCTCAACCATAGTCCATCAGTGTAATTTACAGTTCTTAGCTGAGTCATTTTATAACTGTCCTAGTTAAAGTGATAACTAAATTCTGTGTGCATTGTATCAACTCCGGATCTCATGGGACCAGCTCATCCAGAGATGCAGAGTTCTCATAAAGGCACATAAACACTGTCTCAGGGCAAATATCTGATACTCATGTTACAATTTTTCCATGTACTGAAATTCCCGAAGTAGTACTCAGTTTACAGATAAACACATGGGTCCATATGGGGAAAAAATAAAAGTTAATGATCAATTATCGGTTAACTGATAAGCAAACATTGGTAAAGATTAGTACCCAAATCTGTCTAAAAATCTGTAAACACAAAATCTGATACAAATCCCTTAATAGTTTATTAATCTCTCAAATGGGTTAGATGTATTTCAGATTACAGAAATCACAGAAAGGAAACAATATACTGAGCTATGACATAATAAATTTTACGAACTACCTCATTTTGACTACACACAGCCAATCCATGCTTCTATGATCTTGCGACAAGAGGAGGCCAGGAACCATCATGTCAGAACAGGAATGGGAATTAGAATTAAAAAGTCTGGCCACCGGTAAGTCCCACATTTGACAGACGAAGCAGAGGTACTTGACAAAGCGGTCCCTCAATTTACAACAACTCTCACCAGTACAGAGGTGGCCACATCAGGAGCACCAAACACAATAGATGATTCGCAGGTGAAGTGTTGCCTCACCTGAAACAACTGTTTGGGGCCAGGGATGGAGGTGAGGTAGGTTGTGCATGGACAGGTGTAGCACATAGGCCACTTGCAGGGGTAAGTGCTGGGAGGGAGATTAGTGGGGAGGAATTAATGGACAAGGGAATTACAAAGGCAGCGATCCTGAGGGGGGAGGAGGGTAAAGATATGTTTAGTGGTAGGATCTCTTTGGAGATGACAAAAGTTGTGAAGGATATGTTGGATGTGGAGGCTGAAGGGATGATAGGTAAGGACAAGAGGAACTACCTCTATTAAGGTGGCGGGAAGGTAAGCTGTGCATAGATGTTCAAGAAATGGAGGAGATGTGGATGAGGGCAGCATGAATGGTGAAGGGAGGAAACCCCATTCTTTGAAAAAGCACATCTCTGATGTCCTGGATCAGAAAACCATGTCCTGGAAACAGATGCTGTGGAGTCAAAGGAACTGAGAAAAGGGAATAGCGTATCTACAGAAGATAGGGTAGAAAGAGGGAGACAAGATAGCTGTGGTAACTAGTAGGTTTATAAAAGTTGTCGGTTGACAGTAACTCTCCAGAGATGAAGAGAGATCAAGAAAGGGGAGGGAGGTGTCAGTGATGGAACAAGTGAATTTAAGGGCAGAGTGGAAGGCAAAGGCAAAATTGATCAAATTGACAAGGTCAGCATGTGTTCATAATGCAGCATGAATGCAGTCGTCAATATAGTGAAGGAAATGCTGGTGAGTATAGGTGGAGAAGGCTTGAAACATGAACTCTTCTACATAGCCAATGAAGAGGCAGGCATAGTTGGGACCCAGGCTATCCTCCCACCTCCAGTTTGGAGAAAATGGGAGGAGCCAAAAGAAAAATTGTTGAGAGTGAGGACCAGTTCAACCAGATAGAGGAAGAGGATGGTGGATTGAAGTGTACAGGAACTGAACATCCATGGTGAAAATGAGGCACAGGGCCAAATAATTAAAAAAGTTACTGAGGAGAGAGGACCTGAGAGGTGTTACGGATGTACAATTGCAAAAAAATGTTTGTGAACACTTTGCAATTAGCTGGTTTTCTGAATTACTTATAAAATGTGGTCTGCTCTTCATCTAAGTCACAATAATAGACAAAAACAATCTGCTGAGACTACTAACACACATTTGTACTTTCCATGTCTTTATTAAACACAATGTTTACAGTCCAGGCTGGAAAAAGCATGTGAACCCTTGTATTTAATAACTGGTAAAAACCGTCTTTTGCAGCAATAACATCCACCAATGTTTCTGGAATTTTAAAACAATGCTCCATACAAAATTGTTTCAATTCACCAATATTTCTGGGATACCTTGTATTAACATCCCTGTTCAGGTCATGCCAAAGCATCTCAATTGGGTTAAGGTCTGGATTCTAACTTGGCAATTCCAAAATACAAATGTTCTGCTTTTTAAACCATTCCGTTGTTGATTTGCTCTTGAGTTTCAGTTCATTGACTTGTTGCATGCCCATGTTCCATTAAGCTTCAGATGACAGGCCACAACTCTGACATTCTCCAGTAAAATAGCTCGATACAATTTTGAATTTATTGTTCCCTCAACGATTGCAAGCTGTCCAGGCCCTGAAGCAGCAAAGCAGCCCCAAACCATGATGCTCCTACCATGCTTCACAGTTGGGATAAGATTTTGGCATTGGTGTGCAGTGCCCTTTTTCCTCCAAACATAGAGGCCTGTATTTCTGCCAAAAAGTTCAACTTTTGTAACGCCTGTCCACAGAACTTTGCCCCAGAAGTGTTGTGGAAAATCAGGTGGTCTTTTGTAAATTTGAGTCATGCAGCAATGTTTTTTTGTTTGGAGAACAGTGGTTTCCTCCATGGTTCCTTCCATGAACACCATTCTTGTTCACTGTTTCATACAGTGGATACATGAACAGAGATTTTAGCAAGTTCTGGAAAGTTTTGCAGATCTTTTGCTGTTACCCTTGGGTTCTTTTTCACCTTCCTCAGCATTACACGTTGTGCTCTTGGTGTGATCTTTGCAGGATGCCACTCCTTAGTACTTAGTGCAATAGTACTGAGTTTCCTCCATTTGTAGACAATTTCTCTTACCGTGGACTGATAAACACTCACATCTTTAGAAATGCATTTGCAACCCTTTTCAGCTTCATACATCTCTAGAATTATTTTTCTAAGGTCCTCTGAAAACTATTTTGATCAAGGAATGGTGCACATAAACAGATGTTTCTTGAGAAGAG
Organism: Hypanus sabinus; assembly: GCF_030144855.1. Lineage (NCBI taxonomy): Eukaryota > Metazoa > Chordata > Chondrichthyes > Myliobatiformes > Dasyatidae > Hypanus > Hypanus sabinus. The sequence goes on along the minus strand of NC_082726.1, from coordinate 31,020,783 downwards.
CAGGCTCTGTCAGTAACCTGACTTTGTGTGTCTTTTTTTTAATAGGGCAGGGTACCTGTACAACCCACACCTCCAATCTCATCTCATTGATTGGAATACCTGACTCCATACAGCTTTTGTTGAAGACATTACCCCAGAAGTTCACATTATTTTTTAAACTAGACTGTGATTGTTTAAATGGTGTACTCAGTATTGCCGAGAAGTACAATAATTCATGTGCTATTAGTTTAGACTAATTGTGTTTGCCTATTATTGTGACTTCGGTGAAGATCAGATCACAATTTATGAGTAATTAATGTAGAAAACCAGGTAATTGCAAAGGGATTCACAAACTTTTTCTTGCAACTGTAGATGGGAGGGGTCTGAATCAAGGGGGCTAGAATGGAATCGAGGTATGAGGACACAAATTCAGTGGGTCATGAACAGGGAGAGACAAAAGGCCTACTCCGACAGTCCAGTTTATGGACCTTGGGGATGAGGTAGAAACAAGCAGTACAGGGTAGGGGATTATGGTTTTGGTAGCAGTTGTGACAGGCACAGAACTCACTGAGGTGAGGGCGAATGGAGACAAAGGTGAGGCCTTTGTTGAGGATAGAACGTTATGCCTCAAAGAGAAGATTGGAGAGAATGGTGAAGACATGACTAGGCTTAGAGCTGGGATGGGGGGGGAGGAGAGTTGGTGGTGCCAGAAGAGAGAGGAGGGTTGGGCTGTTCAGGGAAGTGAGTGGGAAGAAGATGGAGGCTCTGAGGACCCAAAAGGTGATGGTGGGGCCTGAGAGATACAGAGTTGGAGGGTAGTGGTGAGGAATGAGAACAGGGACCCAGCTGCAGCAAGTAAAATCGCCTCCTGGAGATGCTAGCAATCAAGGTCCAGATGGGATTGGAGCTGCAGGCCACACAATTTGCAGTCACAAGGGGTCCAGGGTTGTAGGAACTGGTGTTGGCAATAATAGTCCCATGGGTCCAGAGGCATCCAGAGCTGTTGGGGGCCAAAGATGGAGTCAGTGAGTTCCATAATCGGGGGGGCATCTGATTAAGTCAATGTCCGAGAGGGAGGCAACAGGGATTGCAGTCTGCGGTCATCTAGGGCCACTGAAGTTGGGAGAGAGAGGGATCTGCAGTCTGGAGACTGGCAATCTTCTGATCCTTACTGGATGTGAGAAAGGCAAAGAACTGGCAATTGAAGGCATGGACAAGTTAAATAAATAAAGAACTAAGTGACTACAGCCACATACAGCACAGCAAATTAAACAGCAGTGTACAAATGACTTTAGAAAAGTCAAAAGTTGGACCCTAGCCAATCAAATCTCAAGTCTGCACTTTGTCCCAAGCTGCTAGATAAACCCATCTAAACTACAATATAATGTCATTGTCATGAGTACTGCACACCTCACAACCTATACAAATGTGTTCAATACCAATTTGCTCATGCAACTTGAATGTATAAAGTGCTACTAGTGAAAACTGTCTAGTTCCATTCACCATTTTGATGCTTTTTAAATGTAAATGAGAATATCAACAGCTTATAATTGAATATTCAAACAATGCTATTCCTCCATCTTCCAGGAGGAAAAAAAGTACCAACACTGACTGGAACTATCAAGTTAATTAATAAGAGCAAAAGAATTGAGGACAAATATGTTATGACTGTGAACAAAGTCACCAGACCCAAGATCCCCCTGTTCCTCCACACTTCTAAGAAACCCGCTATTATTGTGCCTTCAAATTCAACCTTCCAAAGTGAATCACTTCACACTTTTCCAGGCTGAACTCCATCTGCCACTTCTCGGGGCAGCTCTGCATCCTGTCAATGCCCCATTGCAATCTACAACCTTCTGACAGTACCCACCAACCTTCAGGTCATCTATAAACATACTAACTCACCCTTCCACTTTCTCATCCAAGTCATTTATAAAAATCACAAAAAAAAGAATTCCCAGAACAAATTCCTGCAGAACACCATTGGTCACCAACCTCTAGGCAAAATATGTTCAATCTATGCAGACAAATCTCCTTGGATCCCGTGTCTCCTGATTTTCTGAATAAGACTACTATGGAGAATCCTATCAAATGCCTTACAAAAATCTGTATCCACTACATCTATTACTCTACTTTTATCAATGGGTTTTGTCATATTCTCAAATCAGGCTCCAGAGGCATGACCTGCCTCTCACGAAGCCATACTACTATACCCAAATGCCCATAAATCTTGATCTTCTCCAATAATTTGCCCACCACTGAAATAAGACTATAATTCCCAGGGCTATCCATACTTCCTTGTTTGAACAAAGGAACAATATTTGTCACCTCCAACCATCTGACACTACTTCTATGGCCAGAGAGGACATAAAGATCTTCGACAAAGGAGCAGTGATCTCTTTCCTTGCTTCCCTTAGCACCCTAGGATCGATCCCCTCTGGCCTAGGGACTTGACTATCCTGAAAGTTCTAGCACATCAACATCAAGTTCTAGCATAACAACCTGTTTTACAGTGTCCTCACAAACATCAAGGTCCTGCTTACTGGTGAATACTAAAGCAAATGTATTCATTAAGGTCCTGTTCTACAAACAATGACTCCAGGCACGTTTCCTGATCAGTCCTACTCTCACACTAGACATCCTCCTGTTCTTCACATTCATGCAGAAAGCCTTGGGGTTTTCCTTAATCTTACTTGCCAAGGCCTTCTCATACCCCCACCCCTTCCAGCTCTCCCAAGTCCATTCTCCAGCTCCTTCCTGGGTATCTTGCAACTCTCTAGAGCCCATGTAATCCTTGCTCCCTAAACCTTAAGTAAACATCTTTCTTCATCTTGACTAGATGTTCCACAGCTTTTGTCAACTGTGGTTCCTTCACCCTACCATCTTTTCCCTGCCTCAACGGGGCAGAATTCCATGCAAGTGTTCCCTATATTATTCCCACATTTTGTTTACATTTACAAATAAATTCCCAATTTCACTCTTAAGTTCTTGCCTATAGCATCATGATTCCCCCCAATTAAAAACTTCCCCAAGTCATCCACTCTTATTGCTCTCCAACTCTGCCATGTCTGCCTATTCCCTTTCTCTAACCTGACAGTCACCCAACTACCTGCCTCCAGCAACTTAAGGGTGACCATCTCCATTTAACTCCTATCTAACACCTCCTCTTTATCCCACATGAACCAAAAGTCATCCAGCTGCAGCTCCAGTTCCCTAACACTGGTCTATAAGCAGTTATAACTGGATACACTTCATGCAGATGTAGTTATCAGGGAGACTGCAGGTCTGACATGAGGATCAGACCATTGACCCATACTCTAGCAAGGCACCTATAGACAAAGGAAGAAGGAAACTTACCTTCACCTCTTTTCGCAAAAGCATCAAGCTCTGAACCACTAAAACCTCACTTCTTTTTACAGGCCTTTGTCAAGTGCTTAACAAACCACAATATCTCAAACCCAAAAAATATTCTGAAAGGCCAAATTCACTTTCAAAGCTCTCACTCATTCCTCCAAACAAGTGACTGGTAGCACGATGTCAAGCCTGGTCATGCTACCATTGAGGTGCTGTTTTTCAGTTTCATACCTAGCTCCCTATTATCTCTTCAATACCTCATTCCTCTTCCTACCTAACAGAGAGGAAACTATAGATTGAAGACAGTCAATTATCCCACACCCAAGAATATTGAAAGTTGTACTGTAGGCTTAGAATGCTGACATGGTATGGCTTTATTCAATAGAGTAAGAGAATTAATAACCTTTAACTGGGAGACTAACACTTGTGTTGAATATCTTTCCTGATACAGACATTTAGCATGACCACACTTGGTATTAAATAAAAGCAATGATATTCATTGGGGAAAATAACAACATGAAAATATGAGTCAGTCATATGGGCTTTAAGTCTGCATAACCAATAAAAAAAATCAGAAGACTATCTAAATGAATTCCTTATTAGAGCTCAGTTCCCATCTTCCTTGATTTTCTCAATGTCCCAAATAAACTATTAAGCTTAATCTTGAAAATATTTATTGACAGCCTTCACCATCATTTGGGCTAGACAATTCCAAGCACAAACACTGACAAAATTTTCTCATCTCAATCTAGTATGGTCAACCTCTAATCCCAAGGTTGCATCCTATTTCGAGACACTCCAGCCCAAAGAAAATAGCTCAACACCTACTCTATATCAAGCTTTCTTATGAATTTTATAATCTCTCATATTCTTCAAGAAGTCCATGGAACATAGACATATTCGATTCAATTTCTCATGAAATAAATCTGTGATTTCAGAATAAGTTCATCACTTCAGGAAAAAGAGAGTAAACCATTGCATTACTCTTATGCAGGATATTTCCTTTCTTTAACTGGGGAGACCAAACTTACATACAACACTCAAGGTGCAATCTTCTTAAAGCACTGTATGGTTTCAACAAGACTTTCTTGCTGGTACCCCAACCCCCATGCTGGACATTTCCTAACAATAGCTTGTGGTTTCTGTACATCAATTTTGTGATTCTAGCTCAAAGTTCAAAGTAAATTTATTATCAAAGTACATATTTGTCACCATTTACTACCTTGAGATTCATTTTATTGTAGGCATTCACAATAGAACAAAGTAGTAAGACATAACCAATGAAAATCCACATGCAAAAATATTAGACAATAAATGTGCAAAAGTAGACAAACTGTGCAAACACGTGTTGTAGAGCCCTTGGAAGTTGAGTCCATACGTAGGTTGTGGAATCAGTTCAGAGTTCAAGTAAGTGAGGTTATCCATGTTGGATCAGGAGCCTGATCACTGAAGGGCAATAACTATTCATTGACCTGACTGTGTAGGACCCAAGGCCCCTGTAGCTCCTTCCCAATGGTAACAGCAAGAAGAGAGCATGGCCTGGTTACCAAAGATCATTGGTGCTTTTTTATGGTAGTGTTCCTTGTAGATGTGCTCAAAGCTAGCATGGGCTTTGTCTGTGCTGGACTGGGATGTACCCACCACTTTTCACAGGCTTTTCTGTTCTTGGGCATTGGTGTTTCCATACTAGGCCACAATGCCATCAGTCAGGATCTTGAAGATGATCTAAAACTCAGCATATCAGCATCAGCCAAATTGATCAGAATGCAAAAGCAGCAGATACTGGTGCTTTATTAAACTTTTACTCTTGTATAAGTATTCCCCCCTTGTATTCTTCCTACCAATGTGAATAAATTTGTAGTTCTCCACATTACACTCTACCTGCCACCTTCTGCCCATTTACTTAGCCTGCCTCTTCATCCTCCTCAGAACATAACTTTCTATATAGCTTCCTGCCATCAAAATTAGTAACATTAAACTCTGTACTTAATTTACAACATACACAGATAATCACCAGGTGAAGGACGAACAATTGTTCATGGCTCACAATGAGCAACAACACACTATACTAAACACTTCTCACCATTGTTCTCTTTCCTATTGACCAATACTCAATGCAAGTTAATAAACTACAACTGCCTGTAAATCCTAATCTATTTGGAGCTTTTTGAAAATCAAAATATAGCATATTGATTTAACCAGCTACATTGCAAATCAAACACTGCTTCCTTTTCTGTAAGTGAAATTGACAAACAATTATTTTCTGCTCCTACATCCCTGACAATAGATTCACACATTTTCTCATATTAATGGCGTGCAAAGAGGGCTAAAGTTAGCTGCTATTGTATACTCTTCTCCACCAGCAGCTTCAGCAACTTTTAAATAACGTTTTAGTTCGCCAGCACAAATACTATTAAACATGTACCTGATACTGTGAAAACAGATAAAGGTATTTAAATTCTTGACTCTTTTCTTATTCCCAATATACCTACTGTAATCTCTGAGACAAGTGTTCATTTTTCCATCTCCTCCTTCACATGCAGTAGGAGAATCTCTTGTAACATTATACCTCTCCTATTGGTATTTTCTCTACAACCCCCCCCCCCCCAACATTCCTGCAATTAATTTATGAAAGCTACATAATCATCACACTCTGGCAACATTTTAATTCGCTCATTACCCTGTACCATTCTACCCCTCAAGGGAAAATGTATACTCATTAATAATTACAAACTATTTCTTTTACAGACGCTCATCTACTTCATGTATTTCAGTCCTAACTTCTCAAACCATTTCAACAAGTCACCCCCCCCCCACCCCCACAGTATTTAAGGACTTGTGGCCAGTCTGCTGCATAGAGTTGTGGTTTCCTTTTTTTTTTAATATGGATAATGGATATACCTATCTTGTGGGCTGTGTAGGCATTCATAAAATGTATTGTAGATTGAGCCTACAATCTCAGGAACATTGAAAAATGAAAGAGCACCTTATTAACATACAAGGGCAATTGGCAAGATTGTGCCTGGATATTAATGGGGAAATCCACAAATGGGGCCATAGTCACTTATTCCAAACTGAGATGATGAGGGATTTCTTTTCCCAGTTATTTATGGATTCTGGAAGACAAAGAATGTATTCAAATTCTGCCAACAAACTTTTAGACTTTAGGGATCTCAAAGGTTGGAGAATAACCAAGAAAGTGCCTTGGTGCCATGTCCAGTCATAACCTTAATAAATGTTAGAGTAGATCTAAGTGACAGTCATTGCCAATTCCTACACCTATCTTTACACTAATTTAATAAGAGGATTTTCTTAACATTTAGTTATCTGATGTTCCTTTATGAAGAAAATTACTAACATGGTTAGCTTGAAAAAATAAAAATGCTCCACAAAGCAACAGAAAATTCAAATAGGCTCTTCTCTGCACTGTAGCATATGTAAAGAAATGATGATAAACAAGTTAAAATCTGAAAGTTAACAGTTTTCCACAAGTGTCAGCTGAATTTACGCCCTCGTTACATCATAGAAATGTCTCTGTGATAACTGTATTCCGTTGATTCATACAAATATGGAAAATAAACTAAACCAGTTTATCAGTTTCCAATTCTGCCACATCTCATGAATTCTCAATGTCCTTTCTGTAAAGAAATGAGAATGCCTTGCTAGGATTGGAAAACCACAAAATGACCAGAAACTAATAGTGGACACAACATTTAATCAAAACCCAATTTAAAAATAAATCAGAAAGCGGGCAGGATAATAACTACCATAGCTATTAAAGTAGAGCTGGGTTATGCCTCCATTCTGTTATAGTCATGGCATTTTAAACACTTTTGTCTGCTTTTTTGTTAATTGTGTTCTGTCACTGATTCAAATTTCTCTTTTTAGTAAATCAAACGACTCAAAGTGCTGAGTTCAGGCACTACATATATTCGACCTAACAAAATCTGAGGGTGTATTTAATACAAGTAGATAGAATGCAAAAAATTCATACGCACACACCAGTGTTTTATCCTAGCAACAGTGTATAATCACACAGCAATTTATCTACCTCCCACCTGCTAAACATAAAAGGAACGAAATTCCTCTAGAAGAAATTATGAAGACATACAAGCTTGAACAATTATGAACAACATGCCAGAAAATGGTAAAAGGGTTATAACAAAGAAGGGCTTAAACAAAACTCTAGAAAGAAAACACATCTCAAATCCCAGAAAGGTTAAGACCTGGAACTGAATTAACTAACTTTACCTCATTCTAACAAAACATCTGTCATACCTCACAATTTAATTGACACACAAGGAGAGATCCATTAACAATGCAGTGGACTGTACCATGGTCATCCAAAATACAAATGCTCCTGCGAAGGTATTAAATTTGTGCTCTGATTTTCACTGTCATAAAAGTTTTATGTCCAACCCACAAAAGCAAGGATTTTTCCCAGCATTCCCAACATTCCTCCTCAACCAGAGTTAGTAGAACTGATGCTTCACGGCACTGGAGACCCAGGTGTAGCCCTGCTGTCATAAATTGTATGGAGTTTGCACATTCTCACAGTAACTTGTTTCATCACATCCCAAAGATGTGTGAGTTCATTGGTTAATTTGCCAAAGCAACTCAGCAAATGCTTTGAGACTGACAACAACATAATTCATTGTAAATTCACATTCTTTGATATTGTCAATACAAAAAACATTAATGTTTTCATACCTTTTCTGAGCACTTCACAAAAGCTGCACACGAGATAACATGAGCTAAAAATGTTATAGCAGGATTAAAAACTCAGTTACTTTACAGCATGGAAATAGGCCCTTTGGCCCAACTCATCAGTGCTAAGATGCCTACATCTACTACCTTGCCTTAATCAATCCACTTCACCTCTCCATAAAAATTCAATCGAGTTCATTACAGTATTTCCCATGCACCATCCCTAACCTTCCCAAATGCAGGTAGATCCTGTGTCTCAGAATCATCTCCACCACTGATATTAAACTCATAAGTCTGTGATGTCCTTACAGCTCTTCTTCAATAAAGGTACATTTGCCACCCTCCAATCTTCTGTTTCCTCACTAGTGGTTGACGATGTACAGAAGTCTCAGATGGGATCCAATAACTGCTTCCCTGGCAGAGATTGATGTATCATCGTTAGCAACAGACCAGAGGGTGGCTAATGTGCTAGGATACATCAGGTCACTCCCAGGAGATTTATTCACCTTTATGCACTCCAGCACCAGCACCTCCTCTCTTGAAACGTGGATGTAATTCAAGATATCATTATTCCCTTTACTGATTTCCCTAACTTCAATGACCTTCTCAACAGTAAACACAGGTGAGAAATACTTAAGACCACTTCCATCCACACTGATCCTTAAGGGTACTTCTGCTCTTTGCAGTTACACTTTCACTCTTAAAATACACAGAGTCTCTTAGCTTTTTCTTTACCTCCTGCCAAAGCTCGTTTGTCCTAATTTCCCACTTAAAGTACCTTATATTCCTTATAATTCGCTTGATCCCAAACTGCATATACCTTTCATAAATTTCCTCCTTTCTCCTGACCAGAGCCACAATACTCGCATCAACCAGGGTTCCTTAAACCTGCCAGCCTTGCCTTTCACTCTAACGGAAACATGCTGTGCCTGAAATCTTCCTACTTCTCATTTGTCAGGTGTACTTTTACCTGCAAACAGCCTCCCCAAACTGTGTGTCACTAAGTCCAAATAATCTCTGAAACCATACCAGATAGTTCACAGTGCAAGCCCCAAAGAATCCAAATCATAGAGGAAAGAAAGTTTAAGATATAGCATATGTTTAGGAAACAAAATAGGAAAGTGTTATGGTGGAAGCCAAAAATGAGGAAAAAAATAGCAATCACTACCATGTCCTCCTTTAAACAGGAGAAAACTTCCTTTGAGCTGAACTTCCCCAAGCATTCCAGTGAGATTAAAGTCCAAAAATGCATTCGATACAGTACCAAACATGGCCTAGGAAAAACAAATGCCTGGAATAAAAGTCTACTTTATTAGTTTGTAAGTCAAAGAGTGAACAGCAGCACTCAAAAATCACGAGCCTATTTTGTACAAAACTAACCCAGCCTCTCACAATTCCCAAAATAATATCCCCAAATATAATGAAATTTTAACGGGATAGAAGAGTTGAATTTGGCAGTACTTTTAGAAAAGCAAGCCAAATTTCACTCAGAAGCATTTATTTCTCATTAGTAAACAGCCAACATTGAGACACAAAGCCCAATATTTCCAGGCATCCCAAAGCTGAAATATGTCCTTATACTAGTGAAAATTTAAGTAATTCTGCATTTACAAGATTCATGAAAGAATTGCTTCAAATTCAAAATATCTAACAACTTAATTCAATTTGGTTTTATAACACTGAATACAAGTTAACACTACTTGCATATTCTGCATGATTCTCCATATTAGAATCTCAAATAACACGCCACCAATGGACATTCAATTCTTTAATTACATGGTCCTGATAAAGCTGGTGCTTCCCAATGAAATGGGAACAAGTGAACAAAGAACCTTTATCTGAAGGAGTCTGCACTTCCTCCCTTCTGCCATGACATAAAAAGCCTTGCACAAATGTCCCTCGGGTCACTGAATTCTGGAAATGGGACAGTGCATATGCTCCTTTTTAAATCAACGGTGTTGAGTTTGAGAGCTTCAAGTTCCTAAGAGTGAACATCACCAGTAGCACGTCCTGGTCCAACAACATAGATGCCACAGTCAAGAAAGCTTATCGAAGTCCCTACTCACTCAGCAGGCTAAAGAAATCTGGCATGTCCCCGTTGTCCCTTTCCAATTTTTATCAAAGCACTGCAGAAAGCTTCAAGGACAGGTTCCACCTCGCTGTTACAAGACTTTTAAATGAAAAGATACTCTTGACCTCCAATCTATCTCGTTATGATCTTGTACTTTACTGTTTACCTGCACTGCATTTTCTCTGTACCTGTTACACTATATTTGCATTGTTACTGTTTTATCTCATTCTACCTCAGTGTAGTGCATAATTTTACGATCAGTATGAACAGTACGCAAGACAATCTTTCCCTGCCTCTCAGTACGTGTGACAATAATAAACCAATCCAATTCTATCTTGTAAGTCCACACAATGGTCTCCTGAGATGCTAAGTGGAGAAAGGAAGCATCTCTTGATATACGCCATAGCTGTGATTGCATATTGGTTTAGCGAGAGTTGTTAGTACAATCTCTTTGCAACACCAGCAATCACTGAACAATTCCCACCGGCGTGTATTAAGGAATTTGCTCGTTCATCCCATGACCATATGGGTTTCTTCTGGGTGCTCCAGTTTCCTCCCACATTCCAATGATGTATGGTTAGGGTTAGTGAGTTTTGAGCATGCTAAATATGCTTTGGAAGCATGGGTTCCCCAGTACATCACTTAAACAAAGATGCAAACCAAGCATTTCAGTGTTTGTTTTGACTTACATGTTACAAATAAAACTTAAATCATCTTCTCCTATGTATGGAGAAACAGCAACATCATAACTTGAGTGGAGCCATTCTGTTTTTCTATGGGAGGAAGTAGGCTGTGCCATTGGGTCAGCAATGAATTATTTGTCCCTCTGCACTGAAAGCTTATTATACTTGGTTCTGTGCTGACAACAGCAGTTTGACCATGGTTTCCAGGACGGTTTGTGTGATTTTACATGCTCCTTTGGTAGTTTGTGAATAAGAAAGTTTGTTTTGCTTATTACTATTTCTATCTCATTAATGTTGTTGGAATCATCACATATATCAGATGCAATACAGTACTCTGGACCAGCAATAACCCTGGGTAATTCACCAGCACATTCTCTCTTGCACTCAAGGAAGGCAATGAATTGACCAGAATAAAGTGTCTGCTACAATCTAAGGTGAGAAGCAGTATGTTAATCACTGATCAAGAGAGCTGTTGGGATAAAAAGCCATGGAGAATATATAAACTTATCAACTCATTTTGATTCATCTAAGTAAGGATGAAATGGACATTTGAATATAATCTCAATTGTTATTAGGGAGAGAAATGATTTAGATAAAGACTATTTCAATGATTTTTTTTAAAGAATTACAAATTCTCACCCACATATTAAATTAAATTACATATTTAAACAAGGTATAAACAAAGACACATTGTTGTCTGTAATTACCTTCTGTCTTTGCGCAATGTTTACCTCTCAGAATCCTATGACAGTTTGGTTTGTTTTGAACAATATCTTTAAGATCAATTTTCCATCCAATATTTTATTGCATTAAATTAAAAATGTAAGGTATTAATAGTAAATTACCACTTCAATATTACAATTTACAGCCAGTTTTCTCAAATATTGTAAAGCCCATTTGTACCTTCAAAATCACGCATGCTTCTAAATGTTCCCATTCACCTGAGCATATGCCGTCTTCATCAGAACACCAGGGTAATTTGAAGGACTGGAGCAAATTCAAAAAAAGAACCAACGGAAATATGCAGAGTCTCAATTTTCCAGTCAAAATCAATCATTGTATGTTATTATGACACACTCCATTTGGCAGTATGGTAGCAATCCCATTTCTTTCTTCTTTCTGAACAGTTTTCATACAGCTGAATTTCAATTTCTACATTCAAATCATTGGCTGTATTTTCATATCAGAAAATCTGTTGCACAAATTTGCATTGAGATGAAGGCAGGTGGGCAGCCAAACATTTAAAAAGCAAAGGACCTTTCAGGTCAAACTTGTTATCCAAAGCAATGGAATATGTAAGTTACAGACTCTGTTGTCTAGGGAACATGGCAGACAATCCATATACAATTAGGTCCCCAAACAGCACTGCACAAACAACAGATAAATCTGTTCTCATGTTGCCTAATGGAAGAATACAACCTGCTAACACTACTTTTTATTGGTTACTGGCTATTTATGATTGGCTTCCAAGTTCGACAAATTTGGCACTTATACGAGACAGCATGATATGGGACTGAAGTAATGAGTTGGTACTGATGCTTAGTTAGTACAAGTCAAAGATTCAAAGTACACATATTATCAAGTGAGTGTACAGTATGCAACCCTGAGATTTGTCCTCCCACAGGTAGACAAGAAACAAACACCATGGAATCCATTCATAGAAAACATCAAGTACCCAACACTCAAAAAAAAGAACAAATCGTGCAAACAGCAAAAAGAGTGTGAATAACACAGAGAATATTCAACGTCAAACCACAGAGTCCTCGAAATGGTCTAAGAGTGTTAGGTTTAGTTCAGTTCAATCTCACATTGTGTTATTAATTGACTGCAGGCAGCAGAGCCAGGACACACCAAAGCACGCCAATTTGTGAAAGATAGCAAAAAAAAGAGTAACCAGAATCTAGGACCACTTGCAACATGAACCGGAGAATCCTCTAAAAACGAGTCCACAAACAGGAGCTAAGGTGATCAAACCTAGTGACACAGATTCCAAGATTCCTCTGGCAGCAGTGAGCAAGAGGAAGGAAACCAGTCAAATGCAGGCAGACGGCGCTGAATACCTGCTCACCTTCCACTCTCATCCTCATCAATTTCAATCTTGCTTGATGCTTCAATCAGCAAGTAATTGAGCCAATTCTGGGTTCATACTCTGTCCGTAGGCTGCACAGTCCACTCTCAACCTTATCGAATTCCCCCGGAAACAGCAAAAGGTTCAGGTGCTTAGTCACCCCAAAAACACATCAACAAAATGTACATCACAGGCTCCAATAGTAAAAGCATATTTTTAAAAATGTAGTAGAAGGTCACCTTTGGTTGCATTGGTTGTTGGAACCATCTAGAATAGTCCCTACCACCATGAGATATTTTTATATAAATTAAGCTGTAGGTTTGTATAACCTTCGTGGATGCTGCACAACCTCTAATGGTGTGCACAGTGGGTAAACAAAGTAATTTTGTTCAAGGTATGGGAAATGGTAGTTCCAAATACATCCCCATCCTCAGCAACTGCACTACCCAGCAACTGACACAAGCTGAAACACTCAGGTAAAAACATATCTCAGTTTCCCTCCAAGATAGCCAATATCACATCAGTTAATTTGATTCACTCCATTGCAGGGAATTCTATAGAGAGTAGAAACTGAGACTAGATTACAGACTTAACTGCAATTAAGACGTCAAAACTAGCTGCATCTCTAGTTAAGCTATTCCAGTACAGTTACATCTATCCAAAATGGAAAACTGCCAATTCACAAAACACGGGATAAATCCAATCTTCTAAACGTAACCAAGTTTACTATCAATCGGCAGTGAAAGAAAGCATTAATTTCAGGTGCTACAAAGAGTTGGAGAGAAAACTACATGCTTGCCTTATTATGTAATGATTTGACCACCTGAAATACTATGTATAGAGATCTAGTTTCCCCGAACGAAGAATATACTAGGGCAGTGGGAGTGCAACAAACTTCAAATTAATTTCTTGGCAGGGTGTATTGTCCTATCAAGAGAGATTAAGGAGAATGAGCAAGTACTTTTCCAGAAAATACAGAGTGCTCTCGTTGAAGCATTCAAAAATTTTATAGGACCTAACATGGAGATGCAGATATAATACTTTCCCTTGCTGGAAAGTCTAAACTCAAATGTCACAGAATCAAAATAATAAATCAGTCATCAGGGCACAGATAATAATAAATTTCTGTTCAACAGAGGGTGGAGTTCTTTACCCAGAAGGTCTCTGGACTTTTCTCTGTTAGTGAATATGTAGTTTTTCTGGTATTAAAAAGATCTGAGAGCCATATAATTACTGCATTCGTTATGTGTCATGTCCTATGATGCTATCTATGACCATAATCACTCTTGGCAAATTTTTCTACAGAAGTGATTTGCCATTGCCATGACCTCAGTCATTATCAATACTCCTCACAGATTGTCTGCCTGACATCAGTGGTCATATAACCAGGACTTATGATATGCACCAGGTGCTCATATGACCATCCACCACCTACTCCCATTGCTTCATGTGACCCTGATTTTTTTTTTTTGGGGGGGAGGGCTTGTGGTAAGCAGGTGCTACGCCTTGTCCAAGGGTGACCTGCAGGCTAGCAGAGGGAAGGAGCACCTTATATCTCCTTTGGTGGAGACTTATCTCTGCCTCAACACCCACATACAAGTAGTACAAGGGTAAAAGATCAGCTACTGAACAATGCAGCAGTGCAAGGAGCCACTACTCTTGGTTAAACATTACTATGTCAATGATAGTGCTGTCAAATGATACTAACTCTCCAACAACTTGTTCATAATATTCATGTTGGGCATTACCAAAACTATGCCATTTCTAAATAAGACATGGCACACTAGATCCAAGGATTTAATGCAAGCAAATAACATCAGTCCAGATAAGTACAACAGTCAATGTGGACACTGTGGACTAAAGGAAACCTTTCTGATGCTGTATGACTCCACCACCTTGATCAAAAAGCACACAAAATGGATGAATTCCAGAAATGAAATCATGGTAATTTTTCTCAACCTTAAGGCAGTATGTGAAAATGTGGAGCTAAGAAACCCCGGTAAAACAGATTAACTGACCCTAAGAGAAAAGCAATCCACAGATCGGGTCATACATCCACACAGAGAAAAGCAATCCACAGATTGGGTCATACATCCACACAAAGAAAAATGACTGTAATTGGTCAATGATCCTAGCCACCGGATATCATGACAGAAGTTCCTTAGAACAACATCAGAAACCCAACCATATTCAGCCTCCTCATATGATCAAAAACAGAGCAAGCTTTCTAGGCAATTGCAGTCAGGGGAGTAGACTCATCTCTAGACACCCCACAGCCTTTCCCACACAAGCAAAGCAGAACACAGTGGAATACACCATACTTATATGGATGAATGCGGCTGCTCAATGAGTTTGACACCACCCATTCATGACAAAACCACCCATCAACCACACTACACACCTGAAGACCATGCATACCATCTATACACTACAATGAATTATTCACCGAAGCTACTTGTCAGAGGATTCCGTAGGATATTGTTGTGGATAAGTGTGTGGTGTTGCCCTTCAAAATATCAAATGCTAGAGGGGAGTCTGTAGTACTTAGCAAGGCCCTTAGGATCCATAATGCGCAGAGAGATTCAGTTACAAGGACCTAGCTCCCTGAAAGTGGCAACATAAGTAGATAGAGTGGTGGTAATGGTATGGCTGCCTTTCCAGTTTAAGATGGCGCTGATGAATCAAAGCAACTTCTGGCTGGTATCCAATGAAACACAGAAAACAAATAAATACTTTGTTAATCACTCTTTTTTTTGGCAAACAATCATCACAAGCAACAGTCTATAACCTCCCTTTGGACTTGGAGGCAATTTGATGCGGCAGAACTGAGGCGAAGCAAGGCTGCCATCCCATTGCCAAGAGCAAGGAAGTCCCAAGGTTCAATTCAGAAAGGCAAAGTACAGGTCGAATAAAAGTGGCGATATCCAGGTCCCAAAGTGTACAGAAGCAACTGAACCCGATGTTGGAGGACAATTTAAGGACCGGACCAGTTTGAAAGGGTCAGGGTATCAGGGCCCAAGGCAAAGGACTAGGAGGTTCAGCTCGCTGCTCTGTGATGTGTACTCAGCTCTGCTCTGAACTGCGGGTTCTCTTTGTGGACTCCAGTTCAGAATGCCATTTGCTTGCATGATTTGTTTCTTTTCTCTCTGCTCATAGGTGTACGATGGTCTTTTTTGGTTTCTTTATTTTGTGGCTGCCTGTTAGATGGATCTCAAGGTTGTATAATGTATGCATACTTTGAACTTTGACGAGTCATGGTGTTGAGTGTAAAGGTTGAGATGTCATGTTGCAGATGTTTTGAAATTTGGGGTTAAGCCACATTTGGAGTTCAGAGTCCATTTCTGGTTTCTGCACAACAGGAAGTATGTGTAGGCTTTGGAGAGGATCACCAGGATGTTTCCTTGATTAGAGAATATTAAGGTTGGACAAACTTGGATAATTTTCTCTGGGGTATCAAAAACAGAGGGGCAACTTGATATCAGATACTAGACTGCATAACTTAAGGGCGGGTGAGGGAGCGTTTGAAGGAGATTTATATGGTAAGTTTTTTTTAATTATGACTGGTAGATGCATGCAATGCACTGCCACAAGACATAATAGAAGCATACAATAGTAACATTCTAGAAGTATACAGATAGATACGTGAACAGACAAATTATAAAGGGATATGAACCATGTGCAGGGGCATTTGCAGTTTAAATTGTATGATGGTCAGCACAGACATAGTGGGCCGAAGGGCTTGTACCTGAGCTGCACTGTTCTAACCTACAACTTCAATCACCAAAGGGACGAGAGCAGCAGGCGCAGGAGAACACTACTAACAGCAGGTTCTCTTCCCACTCACACTTACTGCTAATTTGGAAATATTTGGCCTCTCCTCTAGCAGGGTCTAAATCTTAGAACTCCCAACCCAACCAAACTGTGGGAGTACTTGTGCCAGAAAACCTGCAGCTCACTAGATGTTGGCTCACTACCATATTCTCAAGGGCATTTAGGAATTGACAATAAATTCTAGCCTAGCCAGCAAAGCACCAACAAAAAAGATCTCCTGGCAATGTCACCGAGTAGCTTCATGTCCCCTTTATTGGCACAGTGGCATTTCGATTAGTTACTGCTCCTTACCTGCTGCCACCCCCCCCACCCCCACTGAATCAGCTGACTCTGCAGAGCTGCATCAGACTTGGGAATGTCTGGCTTTTGTAGCATAGTATGATGTACCTGACTGGGTAGCACAATGTTTTTTTGCTGCCTGATTGCCATTAAATTGAAAGACTTCAGGAACAAAAATACACCAAAAAATTTAACTTCCAGAAAAAAAGCACATGAATCTGATTCAAAATTGGTTCAGAGAGCTTAGCAAAGTGATTTTTTTTTAATACATAATATCCAAGTGAAATGCATAAATGTTATGTAGTTACAGTTCATCATACTCCTACTGATGTAATTATAGGCCGCCCACTTTATATTTTAAGCATAGTTTCTGTAAACACCAATATACTTGTTTTTCTGAAATGTACGACAGGATATTCAAAAATCAGAATCAGTATATGTTATACAAGAAATGAAACAAAACTGATGGACTATTTTTGCAAAATGGAGCATAACATCTGTGCATTGTGTACAATAAGGCTTATGTAAGGGCATTCAAGTTTTGCAGAAATTTAAAAGCAAGGCATATTTTCAGATTATTTTTCTGGAAAAGCAATACATCCTTAGTGTATTCCCTCCTTTCTTCCCACCACTCCTAAAAGGCGCAGGACTACACACAGGCACACCCCAAATGCAGCACCTTTCAGCACAAAATATACCTTCATTACTATCAACGTAGGTGTTAAAATTTCACGCAGCTCCTTCTTTGTACAAAATAGAAACAAGAGTGACTGAGTTTGTGTTATAAATATTACTGCTGGAACAGAGTCCAATGCACCCGTTTACTTACAGGAAGGGACCTACAACATCTCAAAGAGTCCACGCCAGACTGCCACACAGCTCCAAGAAACATTTGAACTAAGGTCTGTAAAAGGGATCTGAAATTCAACGAAGATCATAAAAAGAGGAAAACCATTGCTGATGATTGAAGTAGCATTGGGCATGTGCCACTATGTCAATCTGTGGTTTCAACAGTTCCTTATGAGACATCAGAGCCACACACATAAAGTATTAAATAAGCCCAGTGATGAGAGGGAGAGTAACTGGAATTCTGGAATGGAGAGAATTATTCCCCGGCAGCTGGCATGGACCTGATATGCCAAATGGCCTCCTTTAATGTTGTTATAAGAACAGGCAATGAATGCTGTCCTTGCCAACAACACCCACATGCTGTCCCTTATCAGTGTGTTATATACAAGCAATGAACCATTGTTTGGGATTTCGTAAACAAGACCTCTGCTGCAGTGCCCTGTACATATAATTCACAACAAACATCATAAAACAGGAGCAAAGTTACCTACTGTTAGAAAAAATGGAAAAGAAATTACTTAAAACTTGCAACCCTTTCGAAGCTGCACCAGTGTACAATACTTTATTTCAAATCAGGGATTCCAAGTGGACCATTTTTCACCATAAAACTTCAGCCAAATCAACCCAGGGTCCAAGCAAATGCTCCTCCCACTCCCTTCCACCATTTTATATTGTTTATCCTTTAGGTTTACTTTAGAATATTGTGGTTTTGAAGTTTGAGAAGGCTATAATTAATGTTGTTCCCCCATCGGTGAACTGTGCCTTTGGTGAACACAAAGCTGTTATTAACAGCAACATGAAATGCAGATTAATGGGAACAGGAATGTAGTGAAGTGTTTTCATGATCTGACAAAGTACTTCACAACTAAAGAAGTAGTTCTGACATGTAATGACTTCTGCAATAGTAGGTAAACATATCATCCCATTCCCAACACAGAAAAGAATGCACGAACAGAACCGAATTAATAATCAACTCATCCTCAGTTATTCAGACTAGCCAGGATAGTGAGAACACCTCTGCTCTTCAAATAGTTCATTCACCAGTGAGATCAGGCAGGGTCAAGGTTTCACATCTCAGCCAAGTGACATAACACCCAGTCAGCACTGCTCTATAGCAGATCAGCAACATACAGAGCCTTAGATCTTCAGGCTGAGGTGGATCTCTGTGCCAAGCAGTCACAAACTCTTTTGGTGACACAGTGAGTCAATTTAGCTCACCCTGATTCTGACTTTAATGAGATAATTTTAACCTTCGCTTAGAAACAAAATAGCTGTTAGTGCACTCAGTGTTTGCCTTGACAACCTCAGAGTATCCTTAATGTACTTTACAAGCATTGTAGTATGTTTAAACTGAAGTCACGTAAGGTAAATGTAAGATCAAGAGTTTTGAGACCAAGGTCAAGAGAATTCTTAACAGCCTCACGACCAGTCTCAGAGCAGAGCCAAGGATTTAAATGCACACTGGACACTTGCATGGACCCCTCCTCAGCCACACACCACACTCGCCAACCGGATAATGTCAGCCTGGGACTCCCCAACCTCAGGGGAAAGGAGGCTGTGGGACTCCCGGAGGTGACTTCCCTTGCACACGGAACGGGGTTAACAGCAGTCCCCAGTCCCAGAAGCGAGGACAGAGCCCAAAGTCCGGGCCTGCCACCCAACAAGCGGCCAACTCCCAAGCCGTGGATGCAGCCTGGCCAGGAACCCCGCGGCCTCTCCCTGCCGAGGGGCACGACGTGAACCAGGCCCGGCAAAGCACAACCCCAAACCCCTGGTTCCCGATTCCCCTCACACCCCGGTCCCCAATCCCTAACCCCGCTCCAGATCTCAGACCTCGACCAGCGCTCCCCTCCAAACCTCTGTCCGCACTCCCCACCCCTGCTCCGCGACCCCATAGTCTCAGAGCCCGGCCCCCCAGCCCATCGCCCCTCAGACCCCGGACACTCACACTTCACCACCCGCTCAGCGGTCGGCAGCTTCCTGTCCCGAGCCGCCATGGCGCCGCTCCGAGTGGCGGCCTCGGTCCCCGCCGAGCTTCTCAGTTCGCTCCCCCGCACTGTGCGATGCCTCCCCCGCTGTTGGCCCTCCCACTCTTCGCACAGCCTCGGTCTCTAGTGACGATGGCAGCCGGACAACGCTCCCGGCATCGCGGCACAGCGGAACATGGCGGGGCAGGCCCAGAGTGCACCGCGCGGAGCCAGGGGCGGTGACTGAGGGTAGGGGAGGAGATGGGGGAGGGGAGAGTGAGGCAATGGAGAGAGAGGGGAGGGAGGAATGAATGAAGGTAGAGGGCATTGGAGGGATGGATGGAGGGTAAAGGGAAAGGAGAGTGGGATAGAGGATGAGGGGATGGGAAGGCGGGGGAGGGGAGGTTTGGGATTGTTGGAGTGAATGAGGCAGAGGTGAGGGGAGCGGAGGATAGTGAGCAAGATGAGGGGAGGGGTATAGAGGGTGTAAGGAGGGGATAGTGAAGGGTTGGGGGAGTAACGTGTGGGGAGACTGAGGATGTAGTGATGAGAGGCAGTAAAGGGTGTGAGCAGACACCGGAGAGTGAAGGGTGTAGGGCGACTGAAGGGGGGGGGGGGGTGATATGGTGTAGTAAAGAGTTTGGGGAGACTGAGGGGGAGGAAAGGATGGGGTGGGAAGGGGTGATGCGAGGGGAAAGAAAGGCAGGGAAATGGGAGGGGGAGAGGAGTGTGAGAGGTGGAGGAAGGAAGGAGGAGGAAAGCAAGTGAGGCATAGAACAGAGAGGTAGGATGAAGATGGTGGGGAATATGGAGGGGAGTGGATGGGTGTCAGGGAATGGTGAGGATTGGGAGGGGAGGGTGGGAGCAAGATATTGGAGGGTGAGCTGTAAGAGCAGAGGGGATAGTTGGGGTAAGTGAAGTGGAAAGAAGGGTAGAGAGGGTGGGGGTGATGGAGGGGAGGTGAGGAGTTGAGGAAGGGGTAGTGGAGATGGTGACAAGAGGTGAGGGTGGAGGGGAGAGTGGGGATGAGAGCAAGATGATGATGGGGAAGGGAAGTGGGAGAGAGGGACAAGATGGCAGGGTGATCAGGAAATACGGAGGGGAAGGGAGGGAGGGGTGGGGAAGAGAGAGTGGGGGCAAGGGTTGAGGAGTTAGGGATAGGGGAAGGTGAGTGTAGAGGAAAGGAATGACCAGTGTGATTGAGGGGGTAGGGAGTGGAGGAGGGGGTAGGGAGTGGAGGAGGCCGAAGGTAGGGGTTGGAGAGACAAGAGAGGGGGAGGGAAGTGAAGGTGTGAGAGGGAATGAAGGATCGGGGAGAGTGTGTGGATGGGGGGTAGGGTAGAGTGGAGGGGAGGGTGAGTATAGGAGCAGTGAGTGGAGAGGCTGGGTTTGTAGTAACAAGAAGGGTAGTTTATGGCAGGAGTGAAGGGGTGGTGGGAAGGCAGTCGGAGGGGAGGGTTGGAAGTGGATGGTGTAAAGGACAATGAAAGAGAACGGTGGAGGATCTGAGTGATGGAAGAGGGGGGTATGGAAGGGGTGGGGAAATGAGAGGTATGTGAGGGAGCAGGATTGTTGGGGAGTGGATAAGTTTGAGGGGAAGGGAGTGATTGGAATGTGGGATGAAGAGGGTCAGCAAGCAAGAGAGGGGATAGGAGGAGGATGGAATAGAGGGGGAGGAAGATCAGAGGAACAGGGATGGGGGGAGAGGATCATGGCAAGAAAGGGTTCAAGATTGTGGGAGGAAAGGTTTGTGTGGAAGGGCGTGGGGAGAGGGTGTTGAAGAGGCGAATGAGGGTTGTTGGGGAGAGGGTTGTGGTACGAGGTAAGAAAGGGTGGTTTGGGTATGATGGATGAGGGAAACAAGGGGTTGGATCAATGGGGGAGGAGAGAAGGGGTTGGCTGAGGGAGAAGAATGAAGATGAGGAGTGGGGGAAGGGGAGGGTTGGGGTGAGGTGAAGATGGTGAGGGTCGTGGGGGAGAGGGGTATGGAGGGGAGTTTTGGGGAGAGGGTGAGATGAGGGAGGGTGGAGGAGAGGGTAAAGAGGATGGGGGAGAGTGGAGGTTAGAGGAAGAGCTGGGAGGGGAAGTGTTGGGACAGGAAGAGCACAAGGGATAAGGAGAAGTTTGTGAGAGGGGTAGAGGGGTAGAGAGAATGATGGAAGGGATAAGTGAGGAGATAAAGGGAAGGACTTAACGGGAAAAGGAGAAAGAAGAGAGGGTGGGTAAAAGAAGAATGGGGAACGTTGGTGCGTGTGGGCTGAGACAAAGAGAATGAAGGGAGGGAGGGGAGAAAGGTGGACCGAAGGGGAAGAAGGAATGTAGATAGGAGGGGGGAAAAAGGGCAATGATGGGGGAGAGAGTTGAGATGAAAGGGGAAGGAATGTAGGAAGGGGTGAGAGGAAACGGAAGTGGAGAAGAGGTGTTTGCTGGAGACTAAAAGGGAAAATATGAAGGAAAAAGAAGAGAGCAGTGGCGGAATGGGAAGAAAAGAAGAGGCTGGGGATTAAGAAGGAGGTCAGAGGAGAATGGGAAGGGAAGTGAGCGGAGGAAAGGGGAAGGCAATAATCACCCTTCAGGTTCAGCCAGCTATAGATGGGTGATTCCCAGAAAAGGTAGACAGTGCAGGAGTTCCCAGTGGCTATTCCCCTATCTAACGACCGCAGAAGAAAGTGGCAGATTCAGCCAAATTGATAGTGGTCAAAGGGCAGACTGGAGTTTCTGTGGCTGCAAGCGAGACTATCAGATGGTGGGTCGTTGCCATTGTCATGGATGTCTTTGAGCAAATATCGAACATTCTGAAAGAGAAGAACAAGCAGCCAGAGATCATGGTTCATATTGGTACTAATTTACATAAGAAAGAACAGAAATGTGGTCCAGTAAAGGGAATTTAGGGAGTTTGTGTATAAAGTTGAAAAGCAGGGCCTCTATGTAATCTTTGGAATACTCTCTGTGCCATGTGCTAGTGAGTTTAGAAATTGGAAGTTTGAACAGATGAGCGCATGGGTAAAAGGCTGGTGCTGGAGAGCAACTTGGCCTTACAAAAAGGTTGTGTTGCATCTGAACTGGTGAAGTTCTGATGGGATTTATCTCCAGTATTGAGAGAGACGAGGTAAGATTGCTGGGACCTTAACCAAAATCTTTGTGTCCTCTCTAGCCATATTATAGAAAGGATATGGAGGCCTTAGAGAGGGTGCAAAAGATGTTTATCAGAACACTGCTTGAATTAAAGGGCTTGAGCTGTCAAGAACAGTTGGACAAACTAGGGTTGTTTTGACACAAGATTCTGAAGATGCTGGACCTGATGAAGGGTCTTGGGCCAAAATGTCAACTGTTTATTCCTCTCTGTAGATGCTGCCTGACCATTTGAATCCCTCCAGCATTTTGTGTGTTGCTCTAGGGTTGTTTTCTCTTCGAATTAGTACATGTCCTAAGTTCATTTGGAGCAATTAATGGAGACCTGCTTAAAACAGGGACAGGACTAGCTGCTAATGTTCCAGGGTTTATTTTGATGTTTTAAAAGGAAATAAAAGGGGAAGAAGTTATGTTACTAGTCAGGGATAATATCTCAGCTGTACTCAGACAGGAGGAAATGGAGGGCACATTGACAGAGTCTATATGGGTAGAATTCAAAATAAGAAATGTGCCATCACTTTCATGGGTCAATACTACAACCCCCCCCCCCCCCCCGATAGCCAGAGGGACACAGAGGAGAAGATATGCAGAAGGATTGTGGAAATGAGAAAAGACAACAAGTGACTCCTAAGTGCAAAAGGTTCAGATGAGGCAGAATTTGTTAGGTATGTCTACAAGGGTTTTCTGTAGCAGTATGTGGATGGTCCATCTAGAGGGGAGGCTATACTGATTCTTGTACTGGGAATGAGACTTGCCAGATTAGCGGGTGAACACTTGAGAAACACAACTCCTCAAGCTTTAAGATACATATGAATAAGGATAGGCATTGTCCTTGCAGGAAAGTATTAGAATGGGGAGGGCAAATTATGAAGGCATCAGACAGAAGCAATAGAGTGTTAATTGGGAAAAGTTGTTTTCAGGCAAATCCACATCTGACTTGTGTGGAGATTAAGTAATGACTAGTTGCGCGGAGTTCTGTACTGGTTTGTTCCAGTAAGATGGAAGAACAAGGATGGCAAGGTACAGGAACCTTGGATGACAAAAGAAGTTAATTTAGTCAAGAAGAAGGAGAAAGTGTATATAAGGCTTAGGAAGTTGACTTGAACAGAGCACTCCAGAGTTATAAAGGAACCGAAAGGTAACTCAAGATGTGACTTAGGAGAACCAGAAAGGGTCATGAAATGTCTTTGAGTAGGATTAAGGAGAATCCCAAGGCATTCTACACACACATCAAGAGGATAACTAGGGTGATGGTAGGACTGCTCAAAGGCAACGGAGGGAACTTTTGCTTTGAGACAGAGAATGTGGGCAAAATCTTGAATGAGTATTTTGGTCAGTAATTAAGAAGAAGGATGTAAAGGTTAGTAAGGTCAGAGTGAAGCGTGCTAGGGCATTTTGAAATTAGGAAAGAGGTAGTGTTGGGTTTCTTGAAAAACATTAAGGTGGATAAGTATCCAGAATCCGACGGGATGTACTGTACTCCTGATCATCAAGAGATGCAAGGGATTAGATTGCTGGGGCTTTGACCAAGACCTTTGTATCATTTAGCCACAGGTATGGTGCCAGAAGACTGGAGTAGCTAATGTTGTTCCTTCATTCAAGAAGGCGAAAAGGGATAATCCTAGAAAATATAGACCAGTAAGTCTTGCATCAGTGGTAGGAAACTAATGGACAGAAATCATAAGAATAGGATTGATGAGCATTTAGAGAAGCCAGGTCTAGTTAGGGACAGTCAACATAGCTTTGTGTGGGACAGGTCATGCCTGACTAATCTGAGATTTTCGAGGAGGCGATGAAGGTAGAGCTACGGATTCAAATTCAGATTCATTAGTTTATTACATATACATTGAAACATGCAGTGAAATTTGTGTTAACAACCAACACAACCGAAAGATGTGCTGGGTTCAGCCCACAAGTGCCACCACGTATTGCAGAGGCACTTGGAATTTAGTGAGGCATTTGACAAGGTCCTACATGACAGGCTTATCAAGAAAGTTAGGATGCATGGCATCTGTAGTGACTTGGCTGATTGGATCCAAATTGGCTAAAAGACAGACTGTAGCAGTGGGTGGCTTTATTCTGGGTGAGGGTCTGAGAATACTGGACTTCTGTTCTTATATAAATATTTGGATTAAGATGTGGTTGGTTGGGTGAGTAAGTATGCAGATAATATAAAGATAGTTGGCATTCTGAATTGCATGGGATACAGCAGGACATAGATCAGTTGCCGATACGCTGAGAGAAGTGGAAGATGGAGTTTAATGCAGGCAAGTGTAAGGTGCTGCATTTTGGGAGTTCCTGCATAAAGGCAGAGTACAGAGTTAACAGCAGGATGCTTAACAGCATTGACGAACAGAGGGATTTTGAGGTAGAGACACTGTACATCGCTCCCTAAAAGTAGCAGCAAGGATTGATAATGGTAAAGAAAGTTTTGTGGTGTGCTTGCCTTCACAAGTTGAAGGACTGAGTTCAGGAACCAAGAAGTTATGTATAGCTTTATAAAATTCTGGATAGGCCACATTGAGAGTATTACATTCAATTACAGGAAGGATATGGAAGCTTTGGAGAGGGTGCAGAGGATGTTTACCAGGATGCCGCTCGGTTTGCAGGGTATGAGGTATGAGGAGAGGTTGGTCACACTGAGGCTGTTTTCTCTGGAGTGGTAGAATCCGAGGGGCAATTTGTTAAAGTTGATAACATGATGTGAGGCTTGCATGTAGTAGATAGACAGTATCTTTCATCCCAGGATTGCATTGTCTAGTACCAGAGAGCATGTATTGAAGAAGAGAGGAGGAAAATACAAAGGGGATGTAAAAGGCAAAGTTGTTTTTTACATAGTGGTGGAGGCCTGAAATGCGCTGCCAGAGTTGGTGGTAAACACAGTTAGCATATAGGAGCATTTAAGAGACTCTTAAATAGGCACATGAATACGCAGAGAAAGGAGGGATATGGTTAGAAAGGAGGGATTAGATTAATT
The DNA here is from genome assembly GCF_030144855.1 of Hypanus sabinus. NCBI lineage: Eukaryota > Metazoa > Chordata > Chondrichthyes > Myliobatiformes > Dasyatidae > Hypanus > Hypanus sabinus. Next base: position 30,994,886 of record NC_082726.1, on the reverse strand, counting down.
AGGAAGACAATAAGATAAAAAAGAATTAGATCATTTGGTCCATTGATTCTGCTCTGCTGATATGTTATTGCTTATATATTATCCCTCTCAACCACATTCTCTTACCTTTTCCCCATAACCTTTGACACTCTGATTAATCAAGAATCTATCAACCTCTGCCTTAAGTATACTCAATGACACGGCCTCCACCTCCCATTGTATCATCCACAAACTTGGCCACAAAGCTATCAATTCTTTCATCCAAATCATTGACATGCAATATGAAAAGAAGCAGTCTCAACACTGACCCCTACAGCCCTCCAACAGTCACCAACAGCCAACCAGAGAGAGCCCACATTTATTCCTTCTCTTTGCCTCCTGCCAGTCAACCAATTTCCTATCCATGCTAGTACCTGTCCTATAATACCATGGGCTCTTGTTAAGCAGCCTCATGTATGGCACTTGTCAAAGGCCTTATGAAAATCCAAATAAACAACATCCACTGACTCTCCTTTGTCTATGCTGCCTGTTGTTTCCTCAAGGAATTCCAACAGGTTTGTCAGGCGAGATTTCCACTTTAGAAAATCATGCTAACTTTGGCTTATTTTATCATGCATCTTCAAGTATCCAAAAACCTCATCCTTAATAATAGACTCCAACATATTTTCAACCACTGAAGTCAGGCTAACTGGCCTATAATTTCCTTTCTTCTACCTCCCTCCCTTCTTAAAGATAGGAGTTGAATTAGTTCTGTACAACATTATGGACATGTCCTGTGCTGTGATATTCTGTGTTCTATATTCTAGAAGGCATGCAATTGAGGGAGGGTGAAGGTTCAAAGATGTGCAGGACCAGTTTATTTTACAGAGTGGAAGGTGTGTTGAATGTGTTGCCAGGGTTGGTGATGGAGGCAAGCACAGTAGAGGCTTTTCAGAGGCTCTTGGGTAGATTCATGAAATGCAGAGAACAGAGAGATATGGAATATATGCAGGCAGATAGGATTAGTTTAATTAAATATATCAGCTAAATCAGGAAGTGAAGAGGTTGTCCCTATACTGTACTGTTCTGTAAGGATACCAGTGCTTAATTTGCTAACCATGGGAATCATTAGGGGACAGATGAATGATGGGGGGGGGGGCATATGGTAGCTGAAATGTGTGGTTAACAGCTGGATGGGATGCTAGGGGAGTTGATATTGCATTAGCAAGGAGTTTGGGATAGCCTTTTCGGATGAGTTCAGGTGCCCTGCAAGCTGATCACCTACTCTGTGCTCTGCTTGACCTATATAGAAGAGACCACATCAGCTACACCATATGCAATAAACAAGGTTGGAGCATGTGCATGTAAATCTTTTCCTCACCTGTAAGGGCTGTTTAGGTAAGGGAAAAGGTGTAGGAACTGGTGTCACAAATTCTGCAGTTGCAGAGGGAAGTGTCAAGTGTCAGAGAGGGATAGGTGGGAAGAGATGTGCAAAGCAGGTACTGACAGAGAGAGTCTGACAGGGACTGCCAAAGGTGGAAAAGAGATGATATTATCATGCACTTGTACTCTCGTAGACATTGCAGAGTTTGGAGTTGCTGTCAGATGGGTCTGGGTGAGTAAATGGGGCATTTTGTAGATGAAACAAACAAATAAACAATGTAGATTCCTATAAAATTCTGAGAGGAATAGTCATTTTTGTTTTATCCCAGGGCAGGGAATCTAGAAATGGAAGATTTAAGATGGGATGAGAGAAGTTTAAGGGACTTCTGAGGGTTAATTTTTTTCACACAGAGGGTGGGTGTTATGTATAATCAGTTATCAGAGGAAGTGATATAGGTAGATACAATTACAATGTTTAAAAGGTGTTTGTGCAGGTACCTGGAGGGATATAGGTTCGAGCAGGCAGATGGAATTATCACAGACGGGCGTTACAATTGGCATGGACAAGGTGGGTTAAAAGGGCCCATTTCTGTACTGTACAGTTCTCTAACTCTAATTAACCATCATCATTGTATCAGGCTGCAGTGAGTGTGGCAGTATCAGTCCAGTGGGCTGCTTTGTCCTGCACGATGTCAAGCTTCTTGAGCATTGTTGCAAACGTCCGGCCAGAAGGGGAGCAAGATTGTCGTGAAGTATCCAGCCTCTGACGGTATTGGTTATTGGCCCATTTGAGTGGTTAGGCAGGGTTTGGGAGGGAATTCTAGGGGTTCAGTCCTCGGCAATTATAGGTAATAAACACAAGAGATTCTGCAAATGCTGGAAATCAAGAGAAGTGCACACAGAATGTTGGAGAAAATCAGCAGGTCAGACAGCCTCTATGGAAAAGAATCATCAGTCGATGCTTTGGGCTGAGACGCTTCATCAGGACTGGAAAAGAAGGGAAGAGGGAAGAAGCCAGAATAAGGTGGTGGAAGAAAGAGGAGGATAAGTTGGAAGGTGATAAATGAAGCCAGATGGGAGGGGGGGGGGGATGAAGTAAGAAGCTGGGTTGGTGATAAGTTGAAAAGGCAAATGGCTGGGGAAATAGGAATCTGATAGAAGTGAAGAGTGGACCATGGGGAACATGAAGGAAGAGGGACACTGGGGGAGATGATAGGCAGTTGAGGAGAAGAGGTCAGAGTGGAGAATATAAGTAGATACATATGCTAGAGAAGAGTTATAGGTAATTGTGTTTTGGGTAGGAAGAGGAGAAAGGAGTCTAGATATTTTGGAAGCCAGGGATAGAGGAAGATAAAGATCTCAGCGTATTGCTGGGCTGGGTGAGGTTTCAAAGATAGGAGGAGGAGGACTGTGTGGGGATTTCAATACAAGGAAGTGGACTTTAATATGGATGCAGTAACCATGCAGAGGAGCGGTTCATTAAGGGCAATATTGCAGTGTTCCAGCAGATAGGCACATTGGTTTTTCAGGAATGATTTTCCTCATTGATTGGGTTACCTAGAACCTACCATTGGATTTGGACAGCTTATCACATCTCATTCTGACAATTTTGTAAGGCAGGATTGAAATGTCTTTAAAAGTTACTGAACTGAGGGTTGAGATACTGAATGTTCCCTCAGGATCAGAAAAATTGAACAACATATCAGAAATTCTGACTCCAGTCAGCTGCCTGAGACATTACTAGCCCTGTTGCTCTGTTAATCCACAGCTGCCTCCCTGAAAGCCCCTGGGCAGAGCAATAGAAGCTGCCCAAATGAATGAATCTCAGATAAAATCCTGGTCAAAGAAGAACAGGGAAGTACACTTCTATGGTCTACACACTGATTGTCCCTCAACCAACCACCAAAACAGGCTGTCAGATTACCAACTTATTGTTTGTGGGATGTTTCTGCATAAATCAGATTCTGTGTTTGCTCAGTCCAGCACTGAGTACACAGTGGCCATGAAGTATTTCAGGATGCCCTGTGATCACGTGATATGCACATCTATATTGTGCACATTCATTAAATGACTTGGATAAAATCATTGCCATTTTCCTTACTCTCCAATGATTACTAGCTCATGGACCTCTGGTTTCCCTCGCCTGACATTGAGTGAGAGGTTGTTATTACACCATTCAGCCAATGATGATGATACAGGCACCATGCCTACTGATACCTTTCAGCATGATCTTTCTCGGTACAGGAGTCTGCCAGTTGTGTTTTAAACAGAAACCCTTATTTTGTCAAAGTGAAATGACTCTCACCCTGTGATACTTACATCCACAGTGATGAAGTGTTTTGAGAGGCTGGCATTGAAGCATAACAGCTCCTGTCTGAATAGCAACTTGGATCTGCTCCAATTCGTCTACCAAAGCAATGGGTCCACAGCAGATACTATCTTATTGGTTCCTCACACAACGCTGGAATATGTGGGCAGCAAAGATACATCAGGATGCTGTTTATTGATTACAGCTTGGCATTTAACACCATCATCCCTTAAAAACTAATCAGTAAACTCCAAGACCTGGGTCTCGATACTCCCTTGTGCAATTGGATCCTGGATTTTCTCACTTGTAGACCCCAGTCAGTTTGGATTGGTAAAAATATCTCCTCTATAGTCTCCATCAGCACAGGAGCACTGGACAGAGATGTGTGATTAGCCGCTTCTCTACTTGCTTTACACCCTAGCTGTGTGGCTAAGTACAGCTCCAACATAAGTTCTGCTGATGACACCACTGTTGTGCACTGTATCAAAGGGGATGAAGAACCAGCATAGAGGAGGGAGCTTCAAAACTTGGCTGAATGGTGTAATAACAACCTCTCACTCAATGTCAGGAGAGTGAAACCAGAGGTCCATGAGCTAGTAATCATTGGAGAATCAGAGGTGGAGAGGGTCAACAACTTTAAATTCCTGGGTGTCACTATCCTGAAGAACCTATTCTGGACCCATCATACAAATATTATTGTAAAGAATGCACGGCAGTGCCTCTACTTCCTCAGGAGTCTGCGGAGGTTCGGCATGTCATTGAAAACCTTGGCAAATTTCTTTAGATGTGTGGTGGAAAATGTGCTGACTGGCTGCATTATGGCCTGATATTGGAACACCAATGCCTTTGAGTGGAAGATCCTACAAAAGGTAGTGGATTTGGCCCAGCACATCACAGGCAAAACCCTCCCAATCATTGTGCACATTTACATGAAACTTTGCCATAGAAAAGCAGCATCTATCATCAAGATCCTCACTGCCCAGGCCATGCCCTTTTCTTGCTGCTGTCATCAGGTAGAAGGTACAGGTGCCTCAGGACTCACATCACCAGGTTCAAGAATAGTTACTATTCTTCAACCATCAGGCTCTTGAACAATAGGGGATAGCTACACTCATTTAAGGACTTTATTATATTGTTATTTCGTGCTCATTATTTATTGCTATTTATTTATATCCGCATTTGCACAGTTTGTTTACAGATAACAGTTCCTGACGTTTACAGTTTACAGTTACTGTTCTATAGATTTGCTAAGTAGGCCTGCAGAAAAAGAATCTCAGGGTTGTATGTGGTGACATGTATGTACTCTGATAATAGATTTTACTTTGAACTTTGAACATTACTGTTACCTATGACATTCTATTGGTAGAAAGCACAAATATGATCAACGTTAAACAGTAAGTTAATACAATATTTGGGCAAAAACAGTCAGGATTCCTTTGCAATATTTCATTGAAAAGAACAAATTATTCCTTAAAGGATTAATTCAGTCTTTTTGGTATTGTGTATTGTGAGGATCAAAGCAATAAAATCAAAATGCAGTTTTCTTTCTTTACCATTTAGATTGATTTGCCAAAGGTATCTGTCCGCACAATCCATATTAAATTCTACCAGGCATTGCTAAGTCTAATTATATCTTGATTAATCTGTTTTACCCTTTTAATTTGAACATTTTATGGAGTTACTGGAGAATGGTGACATCTTTATTGAGAAACGGTAGCTGTTCTGGAGTGGGAGCAGAGTGGAGGCTAAGGGATGAAATTGTACAAAGTGGAGATTGGGATTCCAACCAATTTGGTTAAGAAGGCCTATGAGGGACTATGAACTAGATGTAGGGGAAAGAATAAGAAAGGTAATACAGTATAGAAATCAGATAGCAAGTTGTCTTGAGGATCAGGGATCACAGATTGTATTATAACATGGGATGCCCAGAAATAGAAGGGTTCATACAGAGGAAGCAATAGAAATAGGTATTTTAGTATTGTCATTATTATTATGTACCATGTGTATGATGTAGGCGATTACGGTCCCCATGACATTGATCTTATCAAATTTTTCCACAGAAGTAGTTTGCCATCGCCTTCTGGGCAGTGTCTTTACAAAACAGGTGACCCCACCTATTATCAGCACTCTTCAGAGATTGTCTAACTGACAAAGTAGTCACATAACCAGGACTTGTGATACGTATCAGCTGCTCCCATGATCCTAATCGGGGGGCTAAGCCAGCTAGCTGTGGGAAGGAGTAACTTATACCTCCTTTGGTAGACACATAACTCCACCTGGCCACCCGGCATTTTCAGTGCACGTGAATAAATGTGCGGAGTGTGGCAATGATGGAGCCTTACATCATCATATGGTCTATCAGCGAGGAGGTGCAGGAGCCCATGCCTCCTGGTTCAACACCAGCTTCTTCCCCATTGCCATCAGGTTCTCGAAACAACTTGAAGAACACTAACACTACCACGGTATGTTTTTTCTCTCTCAATCTTGCACTCATGTTATTATTTAGATACATAGATTTTGTTCTATTATTTTGCACATTGCAAATTATGTTTCATTTATGTCAATTTAGATTTGTTCATATGCTTGTAATGCTAATGCAAAAAAAGCTTATTTTCATTGCATTTATACCTTGCGTATTTACACAAATAAACTTGAAATTTTGTAGTCATTAGTATGATTGAGAATTGATGCCTAGGCTAACATTGCCAATTCCTAATTGTCCTTGAGGAGGTAACGGTGGGCTGTCACTTGAACAGTTGTAGTCCTTGTGTGCTGCTGTTGGGGAGTTCCAGGTGTCTAACCAGTGATGGAGCACCACTGTAGTGTGTTCAGTGTTGTGAACATGAGCTGGAAAGTTGAAGGGTAGACACTGCGATGTTTCCACTACTGGGGGACTTTGTTTAACGGGCAATATTATGAGGTTAGAGGGGAGACATTTAAAGTTTAGGTGAGTAGGAGCTCGGAGTTTTCCATTCAGATGAATGTGCATACTAGGTCAATGGGGTATATAAGAGGAGGTATTGTAGATACATGTTTAAAAGACCAGCAAATTGAGGCGCATGAGAAAATGGTACAGAGGGGAATTAAGGCCCGGGTGGTTGAGCTATGATCATGTTGAATGGTGGAGTAGACTTGAGGGGTAAGTGGTCTATGCCTGCTATTTCCTTGTGTGCTTATACTATTGTGTTTTTGCCACGACGCCCTTCAGGGATTTAAGGGCACCTTTCCCTTTGCAAATTAAGCCAGTGGTAAGGAATACAAATGCAATGTTAGCATTCATTTCAAGAGGATTCAAATATGAAACAAATATGTAATGCTGAGACTTTATAAGTAACTGATCAAACTGTACTTAGAGAATTGGGCCCCTTATCTAACAATGGATGTGCTGTCTTAGGAAAGGGTGCAGAGGAGGCTCACGAGTATGATCCCAGGAATGAATGGGGAGAGGTTAATGTTTGAAGAGTGTTTGATGGCTCCGGGCCAGTACTCAAAGTTCAAAGTAAATTTATTATCAAAATATGTAAACAATGCCAATAAAAAGTATTCACCTCCCCCGCCCCTGGAAGTTTTCATGTTTTATTGTTTTACAACATTCAATCACAGTGGATTTAATTTGGCTTTGTTGACATTGATCAACAGAGAAAGACTTCTGTGTCAAACTGAAAATAGATCTTTACAAAGTGATCTAAATTAATTATGAATATAAAACACAAAATAATTGATTGCATAAGTATGCACCCCCCCCCCTTAATATGACAGACCAAATCACCACTGGTGCAGCCAGTTAGTTTTAGAAGTCACATAATTAATTAAATGGAGATCTGTTTTTGCAGTCTTGTTTGTAGTCAAGGTGTTTCAATTGACTGTGTTAAAAGTAAACCTGAAGATCCAGCTGCCGATGAGTCAGTATCCTGGCAAAAACGACGCTATAAAGACAAAAGAACACTCCAAGCAACTCTGCAAAAAAGGCTATTGAAAGGCACGAGTCAGGAAATGGAAAGAATATGGCAGATATAGCTGTAAATCTGCCAAGAGTAGGCCATCCTCAAAAACTGCGTGACCATGCAAGAAGGGGACTAGTGAGGGAGGCCACCAAGAGATCTATGACAACTGTGTTGCCTTTGTGGCATGTGTTTAGTTTATAATATTTTCGCTTAGTAATTCGTTAGTTAGCATTTTTTAGTTAAAGTTGGGATTGTTTAAAGTAAATTCGTTGTCTGTGATATATCGCGGCATGCAATGACGTCACATCCGGTTTCACTGCGTCTTGTGGGAAAATACTGGTTTGGAGAAACAGGAAGGTGGGGGTTCACATGTGCGAGATCAGCGCAAGAAAAGATGTCCTCTACGCATTAGAAACATAGTGAAGCAATGCTGTAAGTTCATGAGATAATCGATTTGTTGAATTAAAATGTTAACGCTGATTCTGTTAAAAGTAATGACGATTGATAAGGTTTATGTTTTCGTTAGTTAAAGAGTTGCGGATAGTTTGTGTTGAAGTATATTTAAAGCAGTCAATGGCGTAGGTAGATTCTGACTGTATGCTGCACTTTAATGCAATGTAGTTGTTGTAGTTTTACTTTTGCAAGTATTTACAATGTAAATGCGATATCAAGAAGGAAACAAATGCTGTACAAATCTTGTATTGTTTTGTCAACAGTTTTCACCATATGTTAATGAGGAAGAGTGAACAGTAAATGGTTAATCTTACTGTGATCCTGTTTTCGTTGACTACGGTTTACCTCGGTGTTTAGTTCGGCGTTCTTTTACACCCAAGCGAGAACACTACAGTGAAAAGGCGGCATTATCAGGTGTTTCAAGTGCTGCAATGACAACTCGATCCAGCATTAAGATGTTGCCATCCAGCGACAGGGGCAGTAGGGCATCATCAAGTAAGGCCGCCCATGCAAGAGCTAAAGCAGAATCTGCCAAGGTGCGAGTGCGCTACGCCAAACAAGAAGCAAAATTGAAGATGGAAGCGGCTGCCAGAAAAGCCGAAAACCAGTTGGAAAGGGCAAGGATAGCGTCAGAGTAAGAAGTGCTGATGCTGGAACGAGAAGAAGAAGCTGCCAAGGTGGAAGCAGGGTTCATAGAAGATGCTGAAGAAATGCATGATCTGGTTGACGTAAAATCTACTTCAGAAAAGATCAGATTGGAACGCACAAGTGACTACGTCGGATCTCAAAAAGACTGGAAGATTCGTTCTTCCTCTCCATACTTAATCGATAATGTCCCATTTCATGAGGAGTCTCAGAAAGGCCTGATTACATCTCATCCATCTGAGGAAGACAATTAACCCTTGCAACTCCGCGATGAATTCAAGAGTGAAAGGGCTCATGACAAATACTTCTCAACACCAAACTTACCAGATTTGAGGAGAAGAGAGGCAAAGACCAAATTCAAAACAGCAAATTCCATAACAGATGTATGCCCTCGGTCATATACCTGCCGACATATTTCCCCAGCTCGCATGCCACTTGCAGTCGAACCCATGGCACGGTATTTAGCAGGAAGGGATCTCGTCACTTCTGGACTGTACCAGTTTGACGATAAACCTGAAAATGACCGTACTCCACATTCACCAACGCTATCGACGGAATCCAGCTCAGAGCAACCCAAGAGTTGGATCTTATGGCGAAATGGCTGGGAAAAGAATCATGCGAACAGGTGAGACGCATACGTTCAGTGTACGTCAACAAACCCGAGCTAGCCTTAAGCAAAGCATGGGAGAGACTTCGGGAGGGCTATGCGGCCCCCGAAATTATTGAAGCGGCGCTATACTGACGTCTGGAAAATTTTCCTAAGGTGTCAGCCAAGAACCACACTAAGTTAAGGGAGCTCGGAGATTTACTCATGGAGATTCAAGGCGCCAAAGAAGATGGCTACTCAACTGGTCTAGTATACCTAGATACTCCATCCGGGATTAGACAAATCGTGGACAAACTTTCATTTGTGCTGCAGGACAGGTGGGTGTCTGTTGCCTCAGAGTACAAAGAAGACCACAATGGTTGATTTCCTCCCTTTGAGTATTTCACTAGGTTTGTGTGCAAGGAGGCGAAGAAGCAAAACGACCCTAGCATCATGGGTCCAAGAAGCAGTGCAATTTACACCAAGCCAGATAAATCCTCTTCGAATAATTTCAACATTAATAAACCTGTCTCAGTGCTTAAGACTGAAGCCTTTACAACTAACAACGACCCTCGAAAGAATTGTCCATTGCATAACAAACCCCACCCCCTCAGAAAATGCAGAACATTTAGGGAAAAATCCCTTGAAGAGAGGATGGCCCTTCTCAAGGAGAAAAGAATATGTTTTAAATGCTGTTCCTCGACCTCTCACTTTGCAAGAGAGTGTATGATTGCCATGAAGTGTCCGGAATGTAATAGCACTAATCACAATGGGGCCATGCATCCCGGCCCATTACCGCAAACCGACAACGCTCCTTCACCCCCACAACAGGACGGCGGGGAGGGAGAGGCTCATTCCAGGACAACCATTGTCAGCTCGAGCTGTACAGAAGTTTGCGGTCAAACTCAGTCAAGCTGTTCTTGTTCAAAGATCTGCCTCACTAAGGTGTACCCTAAGGGAGCCAAAGACAAGGCCATCAAAGCCTATGTAATTCTGGACGATCAGAGCAATCGCTCACTAGTCAGTCCAGAGTTCTCTAACTTGTTCCACATTGAGAGTAATCAGTTCCCATACTACCTTAGAACTTGCTCAGGCAGCGTGGAAACTTATGGAAGGAAGGCAGAAGGCTTCCAGCTCGAGTCCCTGGATAGTAAAGTCGTCATCTGTCTCCCTCCACTCTTAGAGTGCAATGAAATTTTGAATAACCGCACTGAGATCCCGACGCCAAGTGCGGTGCTACACCAGCCACATCTCCACCACATCGCCAAACACATCCTAGAACTGGATCCAAAAGCAGAAATACTCCTGCTATTAGGAAGAGATGGTCTCCGGGTGCACAAGGTTAGGCAGCAGGTCAATGGACCACACGACGCCCCCTTTGTGCAACGCCTGGATCTGGGCTGGGTGGTGATAGGAGAGCTGTGTCCTGGCAATGTACACAAATCAACAGTTAACACACTCAAGACCAATGTGCTAGAGAGTGGCCGCCATTCAATTTTTCAACTCCGCACAAGTGTCACGTGTATTAAGGAAGCACGACAAGCCTTTAACAAACGTAAAGTAACTGAAGAGATGCTGGGTCAGTCAGTCTTCGCTCAAACTAAGCATGATAACAAACTTGCTCCATCAGATCAAAACACCATTTTATTAAAAATAATGGACACCAAGGTCTTCAGAGATGAAGCAAATAATTGGGTCGCCCCACTACCTTTCAGAGAACCACGCCAGTGCTTGCCAAACAACAAAGAGCAGGCAGTCGAGCGGTTCACGCCCTTGCAAAAAACCCTGAAAAGGAAACCTGAGATGCAGCAACGCACCTGATTGACACACGAGTTACTGTGCACAGTAATGGCAGAGGTCACAGTCATTATCAATGCACGACCACTCCTACCTGTGTCTTCTGACCCGGAAAACCCCTTCCTACTTTCACCATCAATGCACCTTACGCAGAAGGCAGGAGCTCCCCCCTCCACCAGGGGACTTCTCTTATAAGGATTTGTGCACAAAGCAATGGAGACAGGTCCAGGCTCTGGCAAATCGGTTCTGGTCTCTTTGGAGACAGGAATATCTACCTTTGTTGCAACACAGACAAAAGTGGACAGAACCCTGCAGGAATCTTCAAGTTGGAGATTTAGTCCTGCTCAGGGACAAACAAATCGCCCGCAACTGCTGGCCAATGACCAGAATCACTGCTACATTCCCTAGCAGGGATGGACATGTCAGGAAGGTTGAGTTGAAAACTACCAATCAAGGTGATGTGAAAATTTACCAGTTACAGAAGTCATTCTACTTCTACCTAACAATTGATTTAGAGACTAAAGTTTGTATTATGTTCATTGTGAAGGTCAAGTGGGGAGTGTGTTGCCTTTATGGCATGTCTTTAGTTTATAATATTTAGTATTTTGTTTGTTAGCATTTTCTAGTTAAAGTTAGGATTGTTTAAAGTAAATTCGTTGTCTGTGATATATCGTGGCATGTGATGACGTCACATCCGGTTTCGCCGCATCCTGTGGGAAAATACCGGCTTGGAGAAGCAGGAAGGAGGGGGTTCACATGTGCGAGATCAGCACAAGAAAAGATGTCCTCTACACATTAGAAACATAGTGAAGCAACGCTGTAAGTTCATGAGATAATCGATATGTTGAATTAAAATGTTAACGCTGATTCTGTTAAAAGTAATGACGGTTGATAAGGTTTATGTTTTCATTAGTTAAAGAGTTGCGGATAGTTTGTGTTGAAGTGTATTTAAAGCAGTCAGTGGCATAGGTAGATTCTGACTGTATGCTGCACTTTAATGCAATGTAGTTGTTGTAGTTTTACTTTTGCAAGTATTTATGATGTAAATGCAATATCAAGAAGGAAACAAATGCTGTACAAATCTTGTATTGTTTTGTCAACAGTTTTCACCATATGTTAATGAGGAAGAGTGAACAGTAAATGGTTAATCTTACTGCGATCCTGTTTTCATTGACTACGGTTTACCTCGGTGTTTAGTTCGGCGTTCTCTTACACCCGAGCAAGAACTCTACAACAACTCTGGAGGAGTTATAAGCTTCAGCGGCTGAGATGGGAGAGACTGAACATACAAAGTCTGTTGCCTGGGTGATTCATCAGTTGCAGCTTTATGGGACAGCGGCAACAAGAAAGCCACTGTTGAAAAAAAATCTCATTTGAAATCTCAGCTAGAGTTTGCCAGAAGGCATGTGGGAGACTCTGAAGTCAGCTGGAGGAAGGTTCTAAGATCTGATGAAACCAAAATTGAGCTTTTTGGCCATCAGACTAAACACTACCTTGGGCATAAGCCAAACACCACACATAAATAAAAACACACCATTCCTACTGTAAAATATGATGGTGGCTGCATCATGCTGTGGGGATGCTTCTCTGCAGCAGGCCCTGGAAACTGAATGCAGCAAAATACAGGGAAATCCTGGAGGAAAACCAGATGCAGTCTGCAAGAGAACTGTGACTTTGCAGAAGATTTCTTTTCCAGCAAGACAATGATCCCAAGCATAAAACCAAAGCCACACAGGAATGGCTTAAAAACAACAATGTTAATGTCCGGGCATGGTCAAGTCTGAGCCCAGACCTCAATAGAATTGAGAATTTGTGGCTGGACCTGAAAAGGGCTGTTCACTTACGATCCCCAAGCAATCTGACAGATCTTGAGCAGTTTAGTAAAAAAGAATGGGGATAAATTGCAGTGTCTAGATGTGCAAAGCTGTGTAGATCTATCCACACAGACTTAAGGCTGTAATTGCTGCTGAAGGTGCATCTGCTAAAGGTGAATATCCTTAAGGGGGGAAATACTCATGCAATCAATTATTTTGTGTTTTATATTTGTAATTAATTTAGATCAGTTTGTAGAAATCTGTTTTCACTTTGATACAAAAGAGTCTTTTTCTGTTGATCAGTGTCAAAAAAGCCAAATTAAATCCACTGTGATTCAATGTTGTAAAACAATAAAACATGAAAACTTCCAAGAGGGGGGATGAATACTTTTTATAGGCACTGTTTGTCACCATATACAACGCTGAGATTTATTGTCTTGCAGGTACATTCAATAAAACCATAACAGAATCAATGAAAGACGCCATTGGCTATCCACGCAGTGTACAAGACAAAAACACTGTGAAAATACAAAAAGAAAGAATAATAATAAATAAATAAGCAATACGTATCGATAACATGAGATGAAGAGTCCATCACTGGAATTTAGAAGAATGCTGGTGGGGGGGGGGGGGGGGGGTCTCATTGAAACCTTTAGAATATGGGAAGCCTATATCATAGGTTCCCAATCCTTTTTATGCCATCGACCCATACAATTAAGCAAGGGGTCCATGGACCCCAGGGTGGAAACCCCTGGTCAAGATAGAGTGGAAATGTTGAGGACGTTTCCTATTGTGGGGGAGTCTAGAACCAGAGGGCACAGCCTCGGAGTAAGTGGATGTCCCTTTATAACATATTTATAAGGAGGAATTTCTTTAGCCAGAGGGGATTGAATCCCACAATCTCTGGCTCCATTGTGCTGAGCACTGGTGTGCCTGCCTCTCCCAGGCTGCATGCTTAGCCACTGCTCTTCATACTGCTAGCACATAACTGTACTGCCCAATCCAGTTCTAACCACGTCATTAAGTACGGTGACCACGCAACAGTGGTTGGCCTCATAAGCACCAATGATGAAACAGCATACAATGAGAAGGCAGTGCAGCTCATGGACTGCTGTAAACACAACAACCTGAGTCTCAGTGTGGACAGGACCAAGGAGATGATTGTAGACATCAGGAAGGTGCAGGCAGACCAGTTCCAACTGCACATCAACGACCAAGTTTCTTGGTGTGCGCATTACTGGCGATCTCATCCGGTCCCTCAATACCACCTCTTTAGCCAAAAGAGCACAGTAGCACCTCCATTTCCTGAGGCGATTGAGGTAAATGAGGATTCCCCCCCCCCCCCCCCCCCGCCACACACACACATTCTACCACAGCACCATCGAGAGTGCCCTGACCAGCTGCATCACCGCCTGGGATGGGAATTGCAATGCATCAGATCGCAAGACCCTGCAAACAGGTAGTGGAGACTGTTGAAAACATCATCAGGCGCTCCCTCTCCCTCTCCCTCTCCCTCTCCCTCTCCCTCTCCCTCTCCCTCTCCCTCTCCCTCTCCCTCTCCCTCTCCCTCTCCCTCTCCCTCCTCCCCCTCCCCCTCCCCCTCCCCCTCCCCCTCCCCCTCCCCCTCCCCCTCCCCCTCCCCCTCCCCCCTCCCCCTTCTTCCCTCTCTCCCTCTCTCTCTCTCTCCTGATATTCCTATCTCCCTCCCTCTCTCTCCCCTCCCTCCTCTCTTCTCTTCCCTCCCCCCCTCCATTCAGAACATATATCAGAAGCACTGCATACACAGGGCTCCCATCCTTCCCTCAATCTCTCTGACCTCCTGCCATCGGGCACAAGGTACCGCAACATAAGAACTGGAACTGCCGAGCTGGGTAACAGCTTCTTCCCCCAGGCTGCTGCCACACGGAGAATACGTCTGAATACCCTCGTGCTGCCAACTCACAAACTCTCTTTCATCCTGCATTAGTCACTTTTCATCCTGCATTAGTCACTTCTCATCTTCTATTGCTACTGAATAGTGCCTGTAACAATACATTGTTTTACATAAACATTCACCTTGCACTTTATGTCAACCTGTCAGTCCTCAGGCCATGCTATTCAGGGTGGTGTTAATATTATTTTGTGACCGTATGTGCTGGATTGTCACTATGTGCGCTGTGGGTGACTATGTACTGTGAGGCCAGGCAGGTGTTCAGTGCCATCTACCACCCTCTCGTTTGGTGCTGACAGAGGAAGGTGTCTGCATGTGATAGTCTCCCTCTCTCTCTTTTGCTCACTGCTCCGGAAGGAAGGCCGCTGTATTTGAAAGGTCTCTCTCCCTCTCCCTGGATGCCGTCGGAGGGTGGTACCAGAGCTGGGGTCTCGGGCAAGGTTTAATCGATGCAGTTCATTTTATGACATGCCCCTGGCATTTGGTTGCTCCTTTTTTGTTGCTATTTTGGGCATTTTTGAATTGTGGTGGCCTGCAGATGACCAAACCTGAGCTGAACTAAGTATGCCTGGGCTCTTTCAATTTTGTGTTTTATATTCTTATGTTTTTTGTTTGTTCTTCTGTTGTCATTTGTGTGACTTGGTTTTTTTTTAGCATGTTGCTGGGGCGGGGGAGGTTGATGCTTTTCTTTGTTTCGTGGCTGTCTGTGGGGAAGACAAATCTCAGGGTTGTATACTGCATTCAGATTTTGATAATCAATATACTTTGAATTTGGCACCTCAGCCTCAAAGGAACAACATTTCATTTAGCTGTCTACATGTGTATGGTTGGGTACCAATAACTTGAATTTGGATCCATGGAATTCATTGCTACAAATGGCTGTGGAGGCCAAGTCACTGAGTGAATTTAAAGTAGAGGTTATTAGGTTCTTGCTTAGTAAGGATGTCAAAGGTTATAGGGAGAAGGCAGGAGAACGGGGTTGAGGGAGATAATAAGTCAACCATGATGGAATGATGGAGCAGACTTGATGGGCCAAAAGGGCCTAATTGTTATGGGCTTTGCCACTCTCTTTCCTGCTCTTCCATTCTCCTCAATCTCTTCACGAGATACTATATGTTCTTTTATTACTTCCACTCCCACCATCTCAGTTCCAGACGTTCCTCTGAGTGAAGCAGTGATCTCCTTGCACCTCCTTAATCTAGCGATCTAGGGTCCTGTATCCGATGTACACTCCTTTACACTGGAGAAACTGGAAGCAGATTTGGTGACTGGTGCTCAGTCTGCAAGGTAAAAGAGCTCTCTATTTCCTACTACTTTAACTTAAAGTTCAAAATTCAAATTTATTATTAAGTGTGTGTGCCAGATACAACCTTGAGATTTGGCACCCACAAAACGGAGAAACACAATAGAATCCATGAAACACCACATTCACATTCAACATGCAAAAAAGGACAAATCGTGCAAATAGTGAAAAAAAGTAAAACTTAGGATATGAGCTGCAGAGTCATGACAGTAAGTCTACAGGCTGCGGAGTCAGTGATGCTGGTCCAGGCGCCGGATGGATGCATGGCAACCACTACTCTCAAACCTGGCAGCATGGGACCCCGGACTCCTGCACCTCCAGCGGGAAGTGAGGGAGACTGATCAAACACAGGCAGATGGGGTGATCTCTGGTGGGAGTTCTTGGCTGGCACTGAGAAGAACCCGGGGTTCATTTTCTGCTCTGCTTTAAACTTGCTTGTTGCTTTAGTTGGTGTGGAGTAATGGAGCTGAGCAAGGATATGTTTTCCAGTCTCAGGCCTCGACACGATGTCCTCCAACAGCTCCATCCTTGTCTACTCTCATTTCAGTCTGTTGGTCTGCGGCCTTTTGCAGTGTTTGAGATTAGAATTGCTTTATTATTGTCACATGTATTGAGACGTAGTGAAAAGATTGTCTTGCATACTGTTCATTCAGACCAGATCATTGCATAGTACACGGAAGTAGTACAAGGTAAAAAATAAAGTGGAACAGCTACAGAGAAGGTGTAGTGGAGACAAACAATGAGGTGCAAAGCCACAAAGAGGTCAAGGGTCTTTCATAACATACTAGGGAACCATTCAATAACAATAGGGCAGAAGTTCTCCTTGAGCCTGGTAGTTCATGCTTTCAAGCCTTTGTATCTTCTGCCTGATGGGTGGGAAGGGGTGAATGAAAAACTGAGAATGCCCAGAGTGTGTTGGGTCTTTAATTATGCAGGCAGCAAGAAGTATTGACGTAGTCTATTTGGGGTGAGACTGGTTTCCGTGATGTGCTGAGCTGGGGCCACAACTCTCTGCCATTTCTTGCAGTCGCGTACAGAACAGTTGACATACCAAGACATTATGCACCCAGATAGGATACCTCCTATGGTGCGTTGATAAAAAATGGTTAGGGAACATTGAGGGCATGCCGAATATATTTAACCTCCTGAGGAAGTAGAGGTGATGCTGAGCTTTCTTTGTCATTGTAGATTACAGGACAGGTTTTTGGAGCTGTTCGCTCGTAGGAGCTTGAAGCTCCCACCCCTCTCACCCGCAATGCCATTGTTGTAAGCAGGAGCATTGCGTCACTTTCCCCCCCCCCCCCCCTTCCTGAAGACAATGGCTAGCTCCTTTGATTGCTGACATTGAGGGAATGGTTGTTGTCAAGTCGAATGTAACCTTGACAAACAGTGCAAGTACAAATCTGGACGTATTGCTGCTCTCCCAACTCAGTAATGAATTCTCCAACTTCAGGTATCTTGCACTGTCTGCCTTAGAACTAGTTATTTCAGTTTTTCTCACCATTAGACAACCTGACCTGCTGATGTGTCAATTTGCCCCGAACTGTACAGCCTTTACACTTTGTATTCATACCCTCTAACTTCCCAAAAGTCATGGCCTTTGCTCATATCCCCATGACAACTCTAACATTATCTTCTCAGAATGGTTCCCTTTCTCCTCTCTATTTCTCTGGAAGTTAAATCCAACTTGCTTTCTTTTGCTGCCAATTCTGACGAGGAGGTCTTCCATGTGAAATGAAGGAAGGCCAGAAAGATTGTCCATTCAGCTCTTCCAGCCAATCACAGTCGTCAATTTTCATGCTTGCTTTTAGCACTCATATGGAACCCAGCCAGAACTGGGTGCCACCTCTCAAACCTCTATAGTTCATAGTAAACATGGTGCTATCTTAAAACTGTAAAAACGATGTAAAAAAAGGAAATGGTAAAAATATTAATAGGACTAGACACAGTCAACATGAACTTCTGAAAGGGAAATACTTTTTGGCAAACACTGGAGCTTAATGAGGGTGTAGCGGACCCAAAGATCTTACTCGTTGGTTGAGAGGACTGGGGAGGAAAGGAAGACTTGGGAGAGTGATAGAATTATGGAATCACACAGCATAGAAACAGGATGGGTGGATGTATTGAAGGGGAGAACAAATGTCCAGAAGAGCAAGGTAGAGTCATACAGCATGGAAACAGGCCTTTCAGCCCATCTTATTCTGTATTACTTTGTTCTGCAATATGTCACTGCTTTACCTTCTGCTACCTCAATGCATCGTTGCAATGAAATACTGTGTATGAGCAGTATCCAAGACAAGTTTTTCACTGTACCTTGGTACACGTGACAATAATAAACCATTTTGCCCATGCCAATATCTGCCTGTGTTTGACCCATTGCTCTCTAATCCTCTCCTATCTATATACTTCTCTAGGTGGCTTTTAAATGTGGCTAAAGTTCCTGCCTTGACCATGATTCCTAGCAGCTCATTCCAGATATTTACCACCATTTGCGTGAAGAGCTGCCGTTGATGTTTCTTTTAAATCTCTCGTCTCTGATCTTAAACCAATGCAGTCTTGCTTTCTGCACCCCCTTTCCTGGGAAAAAGACTGTGTGATTTCACCCTGTCGATGCCCCTTATGATCAGGTCAATCCTCAGTCTCCTAGTCTGTGCAACCTCTCCATGTCATTCAGGCCCCAACTCCGGGCAACATCCTGGTTAAATCTATTCTGCTCTCTTTTTCTAGTTTAATAACATCTTTCCTATAACAGGGTAACTAAAACTCTACACAACACCCCAAATGCAGCCTCAGCAAAGTCTTATATAACTGCAGCATAACTTCCCAACTCTTACACTCATTGCTCTGACTGGTGAAGGACAGCATGACAAACACGTTCTTCACTACCCTGTCAAACGTGACACTGCTTTTGGACTTGTACTGTTAGGTCCCTCTTTTACACTCCCCCGGGGCCTCCAAATTCATTGTATGTCCCACTCAATTCCCCACTCTTCTATTCACTTCCACCTTCCCTTTCTCCTGTGGTCTACTGTCCACTCCTATTAGTTTCCTTTTTCTCCAGCCCTTGACCTTTCCCATCCACCTGGCTTCACCTTTTACCTTCCAGCTAGCCTCCTTCCACTCCCCCCACCTTTTTATTCTGGCATTTCCCCCCTTCCTTCTCAGTCATAAAGAAGGGTCCTGGCCCAAAACTTTACTCTACTGCAGCACTCTACTGGCTGTCGATGGAGTAGCAATGTTTTTATAGCTGCTCCTACTCTACTTAATTTACTGTTTCCAACTTTTTTTGAAAACTTACTTTTAAACACAATATTGTTTTACGATGAGGGGTTCCAAAGCTACTAAAAAAGAAGAGGACCCTCCTATAACTTTGGAATCTATTATGGAGACACTTCGAAAGCATAAAAATGAACTTTCGGAGGAGTTCCTGCAGAAATTCTGGCAATTCAGCACTGAATTTAACCGAATGGATGTAAAATTGGATTCTATTCAAAAAACTTCAAGTAAATACAATAAATGGATAAAAGAGAATGAAGACACTTTGACGATGTTAGACACAAAGACTGATGACCTGGAAAAGATCTGTGATAAACAGTCAAAGGTTAATGAAAAATTAAGACAGAAGATTATCGACTTAGAAAATAGAAGCAGAAGAACTAATTTATGAATTCTGGGTTTTAAAGTGTCAATGGAAGGCAATCAACCTTTGGAATTTTTTGCAAACCTTTTGGCTAACTTATTTCCAAATATTTTAAAATCTCCACCTAAAACAGACTGAGCTCGTAGATTGCCAGTACCAAGACCTCCTCCAGGAGAATGACCCCGCTCAGTGATAATCTGTCTTCATGACTTTCAAACAAAGGAACTTTTAATTTGTGAATCTCGTCGGAAAGGTATGATTGATTATGAAGGCCAAAAGATCAGAGTTGTGGAGGATTTTTCACCCAAGGTGTTGAATGAACACTTCAAGTTTAAAAAGGTTATGTCGGAATTGTATAATAAAGGTTTTAAACCCTCTTCGTTACCCCGCTCGTCTTAGAATGATTTTGAAAAATGGCTCTCAGAAATTGTTCCATTTGATTCAAGAGGTGCAGGACTTTTAAATTTCCGAATCAGTATCAGAAGTTTAACTATTCAATAATTCCCTACATAAATCTACGTTGCATCTGCCTGATGGATCGCTTTTTTTTTAGAGTCAGCAGTCTAACTGTTCATTACTGTCTTTTATGAACAATAGTTTTTTTTATTTCTGGTATACCTTTCTATCTAATTTTTTTCTGTACTTTTATTTCTTTGCTTAGAAAATTAAGGATATAACATTAGTAAGTTTTCATTAAGTTGATATGTTCTAAATTTTCTTAGTTTTTAAAAATTTTGTATTATATTTTTTACCTGTAAGTACCTGTTTTTAAACCTCCTAGTGTTTCTGCGCCATCTGCCTGAAGGTGGTTGTGAGAAGTTGGCATGCTGTAGATATGGAGTTTGGATTTTCTCCCTGTAATTGAGCAGGTTTCCTCTACATGTTCAGGTTTCTTCCCAAATTCCAATGATGTGCTGGTAGGTGAAGTAGCTACTGTAAATCACCCCTAGTGTACAAACAGGTGAAAGGAATCAAAGTGAGAGTTGATGGGCGTGTGTGAGAGAGAATACATGGTAATGGTACAGGGAATAAGGAAAGGGGTACAGAACTAGTGGGATTGTTCCATTGGGAGTTGGAATGGTTGCAGCTTTTTGTATTGTTATGAGTTGAAAAGTATTAGATTCTATTGAGTTGTAACTTGTGAAAAAGAACAGAAGAAAGACCAGAAAAGGAAGTTTTGCACAATGAAGAAGAGGAGACAAACTGAGTAGCTCTTTGAAAGACTCTGAGGTTGACACAGAACAATTACCAGAATGATACCAGGGATTAGAATCACTAACAAGAGAAAATCTGCAGATGCTGGAAATCTAGAGCAACACACAAAAAATGCTGGAGGGTCACAACGGGCCAGGCAGCATCTATGGAAAAGAGTACAGTCGACATTTCAGGCCGAGACCCTTCAGCAGGACTGGAGGAAAGAAGTTTGAGGATGAACCTAGATCTGTGAAGCAGAGGTCCGGCCCGATGTGCCACCTCAGCTCAGATCAACTTATTATGTAAAATAATTCTTCACTTCCTCTTTTGTCTTTTGCCCAGTATCTATGTACTCTGGTTACTGGCCTACTGGCAATGGAACTCATTTCTATTTATTACTGCATCAAAACTCATATAATTCCTTGAGTGCATATATTAACTCTAACTTTGATCTTTTCTGCACTGAGATGAACAGTTCCACCATTTTTTTCTCCAGTCCTGTTGAAGGGTTTGGGCCTAAAACATCGACTGTTTACTCTTTTCTGCTTGGCCTGCTGAGTTCCTCCAGCCTTTTGTGCATGTTCCAGGGGTTAGAATTTTTAGTTACCTGGAGACTGGATAACCTGGTGTTGATCTCCCAAGAAAGGCCATAGTCAGTTTAACAGAGGTACTGTAAATGCTGAAAGGGGTCTGAGGAAAATACACACTAAATGCTGGAAGAACTCAGCAGGTCAGGCGGCACGTATGGAAATGAATAAACATTTGACATGTTGGACCAAGGCCCTTCTTCAGGATACATTGACTGTTTATTGATTTCCATAGATATTGCTTGACCTGTTAAGTTCCTTCGGCATTTTGTGTGTGTTGCTCTGGACTTTCAGCATCTGAAAAATTTCTTGTGTTGAGGTAAATTTGACTGGATGACCAGATGTGGAGGAGAGAGGTTATCAGAGGAGGCATATTGAAAGTAATCAGCACCAAAATCCCATCAGGCGGTGATTAGGAGGACGATGGCACCCAAGGGTGACTCCTTTGCTTGCATCTTCAGAAACAGCTCAATTTCTATCTTTGATATCTCTTTTCCTTTTCAGGGTTCTTTTGAAGACCCTGACCTGAAGCTACACTCTGACTTTGGTTCTTTGTGGAAATGGGACCCGTTCCTGGGGTTTCATTGACTGGCCACTTCTTGATATGCCAAGGACACAATCTAGAAGACTAGCGCACCTTCAGAATACTGGACTTTTGTGGCTATGGAGCCGGGTGAACTCAAAGTTGGTGCCACTGCCTGGTGCACTGTGGGAGATGGAAGATCGAAAGCAGCGAGCTGCCTACTGGCTGTATGCCCTGTTACGGATTCAGGCAACAATATATATAATGGGTCAGGCAGGAGTTTTTATAACAAATAATATGTTTATTAAACACTGAAAACAAACCCCCCAAAAGTAAACAAATCACTAACATAACCGGAAATCAGCTGCTGTGCGGCAGCTTAAGCAGTTCTTAAAGCAATGAAGCTTAAACAGTTCTTAAAGCGATGTTGCAAAAACAGTTCTTTAAAGTAGTATTGCCAAAAGTTCGAAATGCTCACAGTCCATTAAAGGGAGAGACTTTTTAAGATGATTTAAATTCTCTTTCACGTCGTGTTGCTTCGGTTACCAAGATCGACCTTTTTCCCATGAAGAATTTACGAAACGAATCGGCTTAAAGGCACTGACCTTTCCTTTACAGAACTATTCCCAATCCTTTCTGCTATTTTGCAGGGATTAACACGAGAACAGTCAACGAATTCCTTCCGAATAAGGATCAAACAAGTTCGAACCTGTTTCACCGTCGAAATCGATGCTCCTCGATCTTTAACTCCCGAACTCCGACCTTCACTCTCCACTGATTCTCAAGTAGCAGTATTGTAAAGAAACTGCTGGCAATGACCTTTTAAACTTTAGGCATTAGATAAAACTTCATCTTTCAACTAAACTGCGTCATCACATTGAATCACGCAGTGGCATGAAGTCAACATGGCAAATCCAGCCACAAACTGCCCCTCCTCACAGGGAGGGGTCCTCCTTTTATACCCTGTAAAATAAACCTGTCACATGACCTTTACTGGCGGGAAAATGACATCACTCCATCATCACAAGACCATTACCTCAAGTCCAGTATAGCTTCAATCCCAGTCACGTGACAAGGGTACCACTGTCATGTGTCACGAGTACGTAACAGCCCAGAGACCCAAGTTCATTGGGCACTGAGCTTGGAAAAAGCAATGCAACAAACTTTTAACACCATAAATCAGCGAGTTGTTTGTTATGTCTCCCCCTCACTGTAGAATGGGGCTCCTCTTTTTCTCTTATTAGGGAGAGAGAGAGAGAGAGCCTGTGGTATGTCAAATTACTGGGTGAATGAGTAATGTTACGTACTCGTGACACATGACAGAGGAGCCCTTGTCATGTGACTGGGGTTGAAGCTGTACTGGACTTGAGGTGATGGTCTTGCGATGGTGGTGACATCATTTTCCCGCCAGTAGAGATCATATGACGGGTTTTTTTTACAGGTTATAAAAGGTAGACCCCACTCTGTGAGGAGGGGCAGTTCGTGGCTGGATTTGCCAGGTTGACTTCATGCCACTGCGTGTTTTAAGAGATGACGCAGTTTAGTGGAAGGATGAAATTTTTATTTAATGCCTAAAGTTTAAAAGGTTATTGCCAGCAGGTTCTTTATGATTCTGTTAGTTCGAGGAAATTAGTGGAGAATGAAGATTCGAAGTTGGAAGTTAAAGATCGAGGAGAATCGCTTTCTACGGTGAAACGGGGGCGACCTTTGTTTGATCCTTATTTGGAAGGATTTCGTTGACTATCTTCATGTTAATCCCTGGGTAACCAGAAGGGATTGAAGGTAGTGGAGAAGGAAAGGTCAGTGCCTTTAAGCCGTTCTGTTTCGTGAATTCTTCGTGGGAAGTTCGATGTCGGGGATCGAAGCAAGCGACGTGAAAGAGAACCTAAATCGTCCTATAAAGTCTCTCCTTTTAAATGGACTGTGAGCATATTGAACTTTTGGCAATACCACTTTAAAGAACTGTTTTTGGAATATCACTTTACGAACTGTTTGGGCTGCCGCTCAGCAGCTGTTTCCGGTTACGGTAGTGTTTGTTTACTTTTGGGGGGTTTGTTTTCTGTGTTTAATAAACGTGTTGTTTGTTATAAGAAACCCTTGCCGAACTCATATATTTATTGTTGCCTGAGTACGTAACAGTAATCTTTGGGGTATTGGAAGTCTGTGTCCCTATTGATGCTTTGTTGCTGCTTGAGTGCTCAGTGGAGGGTGCTGATGGTTTTTTTTTGCTGGTGCAGGGAGGGGGGATTGTTGCTTTGCTGCTGCTTAAGTGTGGGAGGGGCAAGCTGGGAGGCTTTGGGGTTCTAACATTTAACTGTCATTCATTCTTTGGGGCATTCCTCTGTTTTCATGGATGTTTGTGAAGAAAAAGAATTTCAGGATGTATATTATATACAATTCTCTGACATTAAGTGTACCTATTGAAAATCAGAAGTCTGAGGAGAACTAGTTTAAATATAGAAACATAGAAAACCTACAACACAATACAGACCTTTCAGCCCACAAAGTTGTGCCGAACATGTCCTTACCTTAGAAATTACTAGGCTTACTCACAGCCCTCTTTTTTTCTAAGCTCCATATACCTATCGTATCCACCTCCACCACCGTTGCTGCCAGCCCAATCCACACACTCACCACTCTCTGAGTAAAAAACTTACCCCTGACATCTCCTCTGTACCTGCTCCCCAGCACCTTAAACCTGTGACTTCTTGTGGCAACCATTTCAGCCCTGGGAAAAAGCCTCTGACTATCCACATGATCAATGCTCTCATCATCTTGTACACCTCTGTCAGGTCACCTCTCATCCTCCGTCACTCCAAGGAGAAAAGGCCAAGTTCACTCAACCTGTTTTCGTAAGGCATGCTCCCCAAGAGTTTACCTCAAGAGTTTCTGTGATCAGGAGTATGCTGCCTGAATGGAAGGTGGGAGCAAAATGAACTATTGGAATTGGAGGCATTTGATTGAAGTGGGAAAGATAAAGTGGCCAAATGAACTTGTTCTGTCGTTGTTTGGAGTGCTGCACAGATGCAACAGGAGCATTCCCATGCATGTCCAACAAAGATTTTCAATGGGAAACCCAGTCTCTATAAAGAAGTACCGCCTAACGGACTGGTTGTCGTGGGACTGGTCATCGTCGGAGTAGTCTGAGTCAGAGTAGTAAGGCATTGGCTCAACAAGGCTTTGGCAAGAACAGGTGGAGGTAAGGTAAGTTTATTCCTTATTTCTTATTTAACTCTAGAGAGAATAGTAGGTATGTCTACAGAGCCTGTGTTCTGAATTGGGTGTCAGATGTGGGATTTCCAGACTTCCAGCCTCCCCGATGGCCACATCTGCACCAGGTGCATTGAGATGCAGCTCCTTAGAGACCATGTTAAGGAACTGGAGCTGCAGCTCGATGAGCTTCAGCTTGTTAGGGAAAGTAAGACACGAGCTACAGGAAGGTAGTCACCCCAAGGCTACAGGAGACAGATAAATGGGTGACTGTCAGGAGAGGAAAGGGAGTACATCAGGTAGTGGAGAGCACCCCTGTGGCCATCCCCCTCAACAATATCCTCCAGTTTGAGTACGGCTGGTGGGGAATAACTCACCTGGGGGAAGTAACAGGGGCTGTGTCTCTGGCACTGAGTCTGGCCCTGTAGCTCAGAAGTGTAGAGAACTGAAGAGGCTGGCAGCAGTAATAGGGGACTCTATAGTCAGGGGGACAGATAGGTGATTTTGTGGATGCAAAAAGGAAACACAGATGGTAGTTTGCCTCCCAGGTGCCAAGGTCCAAGATGTTTCTGGACGTGTTCACAAAATCCTGAACAGGGAGGGTGAGCGGTCAGAAGTCATGGTACATATTGGTACCAATGGCATCAGAAGGAAAAGGCAGGAGGTCCTGAAAAAACAATATAGGGAGTTAGAAAGGAAGCTGAGAAGCAGGACCTCAAGGGTAGTAATCCTGGGATTGCTATCTGTGCCACGCAACAGTGAAGATTGGAATAGAATGGGGTGGCAGATAAATGCATGGTTGAAGAACTGGAGCAGGGGGAGGGGTTCAGATTTCTGGATAATTGGGACTCTTCTTGACCAGGTAGGACCTATACAAAAGGGATGGATTGCACTTGAATCTGAGGGGGACCAATATTCTTGCGGACAGATTTACTAGAGCTGTTGGAATTGGTTTAAACTAATATGGCAGGAGGATGGGAATCAGGAAGATAGAGCTAAGATTGAGCCAGTAGGTTTACAAGTTGATGATGGGTGTAACATGAATATAAGGAAGGACATTGGGTACAAATACAGACAGAGCAAAGAGTTAAATTGTACAGAGGCAAAATTCAAAAGGGCAAAATTCATAGGGTCAGAGAATGTTGAATCTTTGTGGGTGGAGTTAAGAAATTGCAAGGGTAAAAAAGCCATTATGGGAATCATATATAGCCTTTAACCAGTAGCCAAGCTGTGGGGTCAAGATTGTGAAGGGAGCTGGAAAAGGCATTTAATAAGTTAATGACACAACTGGAATGGGGGTCTTCAACATGCAAGGGGATTGGTGAAATCAGGCTGGTGCTGGATTGCAAGAGAGGGAATTTGATGAATGCATACAAATTGGCTTTTGAGAGCAGGTTGTGCTTAAGCCTACTCAGGGAATGGCTTTCTTAGATTGGGTGTTGTGTAATAACCCAGATCTTATTAGGGAGCTTAACATAAAGGAACCCTTAGGACACAGTGATCATAAAATGACTGAATTCATACTGTAATTTAAGAGGGAGAAGCATAACTCAGACGTATCACTATCACAATGGAATAAAGGGAATTACAGAGGCATGAGAGAGAAGCTTGTCCAGGTGGATTGGAGAAGGATACTGGTGCAGATGATGGCAAAACAGAGATGGCTAAAGTTTTTGGGAATAGTTCACAACGTGCAGGATAGATATATCCCACAGAGGCAGAAGTTCTAAAATGGCAGGGGTAGGCAACTATGCCTGACAAAGGAAGTTAAGGACTGCATAAAAGCAAAGGAAAGGGCATGTAAAGTAGCAAAAATGAATGGGAAGTTGGATGATTGAGAAGCTTTTAAAATCCAACAAAATGCAACTAAGAAAGCTAAAAGAGAAAAGATGAAATATGAAGGCAAACCAGCCAACAATATAAAGCAGGATACCAAAAGTTTTTTCAGTTATATAAAGAGTAAAAGGGAGTTGAGAGTTGATATTGGACCACTGGAAGTGAGGTAGTAATGTGGAAAAAGAAATGGCAGATGAACTTAATGAGTACTTTGCATCTGTCTTCACTGTGTAAGAAACTAGCAGTGTACCAGAGGTCCGTGCGTGTCAGGGAACAGGAGTGAGTGCCATTGCTATTACCAAGAAAAAATTGCTAAACAAACTCAAAGGTCTTATGGTGGATAAGCCACCTGGGCCAGATGGCCACATCCCAGAGTCCTGAAAGAGGTTGCTGAAGAGATAATGGATGCATTGGTCATGATCTTTTAAGAATCACTTGATTCTTGCATGGTCCCAGAGCACGGGACGATTGTAAATGTCACGCCACTCTTTAAGAAGAGAGGAAGGCAAAAGAAGGGAAATTATAGGCCACACACAAAATGCTGGTGGAACACATCAGGCCAGGCAGCATCTATAGGAAGAAGCACTGTCGACGTTTCGGGCCGACACCCTTCGTCAGGACTAACTGAAAGAAAAGATAGTAAGACACAGCCTCAAAATTGACAGGTGGTGCTTTAGAACAGAGGTAAGGAGGAATTTTTTAGCCAGAGTAGTGAATCTGTGGAATGCTCTGCCACAGACTGTGGTGGAGGCCATGTCTGTGCGCATTTTTAAGGCAGAAGTTGATCGTTTCCTGATCGATCAGGGCATCAAAGGATATGGCAAGAAGGCAGGTGTATGGGATTGAGTGGGATCCGGGATCAGCCATGATGGAATAGCAGAGCAGGCTCGATGGGCTGAATGGCCTAATTCTGCTCCTATGTCTTACTGTCTTATGGTCTCATGTGCAACATTAAAAAGCAAGACACTGAAGATGCTAGAAATTTGAATTAAAACTGAAAATGCTGAGGGAACGCAGAAAGTCATGCAGTGACTGGAGACAGCGAGAAAGAAATGAGGGCAAGGCTTCATTCAAGTCGTGAGTTTTTTGTCAGCGAGTTGAAAACTGCTTGATTTAAGGCATTCATTGTAAATGACACTAACTTTGCAATGAGCACGGTGCCACCACCAGATGGCGCACTGGTACCTATCGCCCAACTCGACAGCTCTGCACAATCTCCAGGTGGCTCCAAACATCATATTCTTCCAGTAAAGGGGACAGAAAGAAATGGAACAAATGCTGCAGAGAGCTTGGAATAAGTGATACATAATCCTGAAAGTTAGGATATTCAGGAAAAATCTCAGGAATCACTTCATGCTGTTGATAGTAGAATTCTGGTGCTTGTTCAAGAGAATAGCCTCTGTTGATCATGATTTGGAAATGCAGCTCTCTGGTTCTGGAAATTTAAAGGAATAACAACCAGTTTCAATGGGGAAGCTGGATTCTGCTGGGAATGAAGAGTGGGCATACTTAATTACAACTAGAAGCACCATCATGCATGGAACCACTCATGTGGGAACTGGATTACTGATCCAGAGATGCGATCAATAGATTGTCATAACTTCCCACCTGGTTCACAAATCTCTTTCAAGATTCAAGATTGTTCAATGCCATTTCTAGTATACAAGTCTAAAGGAAAACAAATAATTGTTACTCCAGATCCAGTGCATAAGTGACTGTGCAGTAACCGAAATGTTCCCTGGCACATAGCCTTCGTTGCTTCACAGCTGGAACTGGACGCAGCTAGAAAACGTTTATGAAATGTGAAGGGCTTTCTTTGTTGTATTGCATTTTATTCTGTCCTTAAATTAATAAAACCTAAAGTATGTGACATTTCAATTTTCATTCTAAATATCCATAGCATGCATATTACAAATGAAAAACATTTATAGTGCTGTGCACTTTTCAGGGCGTGTAAAAATTTTTTGCTCAGAGCAATGGTTGGTCCATGCAACTATATAAAAAAAATAGAAGGAATGTTGGATGCAGCACAAATGACTCACAATAAGATAAAGAACACATTAATAAATCATATTAAATATAAGTACATAAGATAGCTTATATGCATAGATTGATTGTATGTCCATAAAATGATGCTAGGTACAGGTGTGTCTCTAATACAAGATGACTGACAGGAAATGATAAAGTAGTGGTGGTGGGGGTTGTAGAGGGTTAGGCTAGTGGGTGGAGATGTTGTTCAGACTTACTGCTTGGGGAAAGTAACTGTTTTTTGAATCTGATGGTCCTGGCGTGGAGCATCCACCCTGATGGAAGTGGGACAAGCGATCCATGCGTGGAGTGGATGGGATCATTCATGGTGGGTAAGAACAGCAGATTTCAGGGAAGGAAATCTGCTGGCTTTACCCATCTGGTTCTGTATGTAACTCTCAGCCTACAGATAGATGGTTGGCTTCAAATTCCATTTAAAATTTTTTTTAAAAATCACTCTAGTCATGCCCAGCTACTGCACTAAGTGCAATAGAGTGAAGCTTGGTACTAGATTTAGGCAAAGTCCAATCAACCTTGTAGAATCCTGATCACAAATCCATGAGGATTGCTACCCCCCTTCTTCAGTGTTGTTTCTTGTTTCATGTTGACTGATTGGAACGACAGGATTACAACGACCTGATTTGACAATGGAGTTGGTATGGCAATCACAAACACAAGAAAATCTGCAGGTGCTGGAAATCCAAAGTAACACACACTAAATGCTGGAGGAACTCAGAAGGCCAGGCAGCACCTATGGAAAAGGGTGAACAGTTGACATTTCAGGCTGAGACTTTTCATGCATGAAGTAACAATGATGTCCTCCAGGTTACACTGAGTGCCTGGGCAGCCTTGCAGACTTGTCCTATAGCGTTTTGCCAGACTGCAGCTGCAGATGCTTCTCCAAAAATACGCCTATTATAGTGGTGGACCTGAGGAGGGCCAAGGAACCGGTGACACCTGTTTCCATCTAAGAGGTCAGTGTGGACATAGTGGAGGATTACAAATACCTGGGGATACAAATTGACAATAAACTGGACTGGTCAAAGAACACTGAGACTGTTTACAAGAAGGGTCAGAGCCATCTCTATTTCCTGAGGAGACTGAGGTTCTTTAACATCTGCCGAACGATACCGTGGATGTTCTACGAGTCTGTGGTGGCCAGTGCTATCATGTTTGCAGTTGTGTGCTGGGGCAGCAGGCTGAGGGTAGCAGACACCAACGGGATCAACAAACTCATTCGTAAGGCCAGTGATGTTGTGGGGATGGAACTGGACTCTGACGGTGGTGTCTGAAAAGAGGATGCTGTCCAAGTTGCATGCCATCTTGGACAATGTCTCCCATCCACTCCATAATGTACTGGTTAGGCACAGGAGTACGTTCAGCCAGGGACTCATTCCATCGAGATGTAACACTGAGTGTCATAGGAAGTCATTCCTACCTGTGGCCATCAAACTTTGCAACTCCTCCCTCGGAGTGTCAGACACCCTGAGCCAATAGGCTGGTCCTGGACTTATTTCCACTTGGAATAATTTACTTATTATTATTTAATTATTTATGACTTTACATCACTATATTTCTACACTATTCTCAGTTGGTGCATCTGTAACGAAACCCAATTTCCCTCGGGATCAATAAAGTATGTCTGTCAGTCGATCCGTAAGGTGAGAAACACTTTGGACTCTTCTTCCATCTCTATCTGAAGGTTGGCATCAGCTACGTCCACTTTGCTGAAGTGTTTTCCTCCAGAAAGGCTTGCAAAGATATCTTCTATCCTGGGCAGAGGGCATTGATCTACTTCCAGTACAGGGTTGATGGTGACCTTAAAATCTCCACAAGTCCAGACAGATGATTATTCTTGGTTACTGGGACCAGAAGTGTTGTCGTGGACTGCACTTGGTCTTGGAAAGACCTCCTTCAGCCTCCATGTGATCTCGCTCACCGACTTCTTTATCACAGATGGTAGAAGGAAACAGATGGCCTTCATAAAACTTAGGTTTGGCATTTTCATTTAACACTATTTTACCCTCGATATGTTTGAGTTTTCCAAAGCCATCCT
The DNA here is from genome assembly GCF_030144855.1 of Hypanus sabinus. Taxonomy (NCBI): domain Eukaryota; kingdom Metazoa; phylum Chordata; class Chondrichthyes; order Myliobatiformes; family Dasyatidae; genus Hypanus; species Hypanus sabinus. The sequence continues at coordinate 30,963,691 of NC_082726.1, read as the reverse complement.
TGATCACTTCTGTGGTGTCATCCAGTGACTCTCTTGCAGGAGATATGGATCTCCAATGAAGTTTCAGCTGTCTCAGCCAATTACACCCCCACAATGTTGGCCCTCCTGTTTTTTTTTACCACATACAAGCCCAGTGTGGCTTGTTGGTTGTTGTATTTCATAGTTCTGGTCATGGTGCCAGTGAACATTGATTCCTCAGGTGACATCTTCCAGACAGTCAATCATTTCAGTCAAGTCAAGTCACTTTTTATTGTCATTTCGACCATAACTGCTGGTACAGTACACAGTAAAAATGAGACTTTTTCAGGACCATGGAGCTACCTGAAACAGTACAAAGACTACACTGAACTACGTGAAAACAACACGGGGAAAAAAAAACTACACTAGACTACAGACCTACCCAGGATTGCATAAAGTGCACAAAATAATACACAAGACAATAGGTACAATAGAGGGCAGTAAGTTGGTGTCAGTCCAGTCTCTGGGTATTAAGGAGTCTGATAGCTTGGGGGAAGAAACTGTTACATAGTCTGGTCATGAGAGCCCGAATGCTTTGGTGCCTTTTCCCAGATTGCAGAAGAGAGAAGAGTTTGTATGAGGGGTGTGTGGGGTCCTTCATAGTACTGTTTGCCTTGCGGATGCAGCGAGTAGTGTAAATGTCCGTAATGGCAGAAAGAGAGACCCCGATGATCTTCTCAGCTGACCTCACTATCCGCTGCAGGGTCTTGCGATCCGAGATGGTGCAATTTCCGAACCAGGCAGTGATGCAGCTGCACAGGATGCTCTCAATACAACCCCTGTAGAATGTGATCAGGATGGGGGGGTGGGAGATGGACTTTCCTCAGCCTTCGCAGCAAGTAGAGACGCAGCTGGGCTTTCCTGGCTATGGAGCTGGTGTTCAGGGACCAGGTGAGATTCTTCACCAGGTGAACACCAAGAAAGTTGGTGCTCTTAACGATCTCTACCGAGGAGCTGTCGATGTTCAGCGGGGAGTGGTCGCTCCATGCCCTCCTGAAGTCAACAGCCATCTCTTTTGTTTTGTTCACATTAAGAGACAGGTTGTTGGCTCTGCACCAGTCCATTGGCTGCAACACTTCCTCCATGTAAGCTGACTCATCGTTCTTGCTGATGAGACCCACCACGGTCGTGTCATCGGCAAATTGGATGATTTGGTTCGAGCTGTGTGTTGCAGCACAGTTGTGGGTCAGCAGAGTGAACAGCAGTGGACTGAGCACACAGCCCTGGGGGGCCCCCATGCTCAGTGTGATGATGTTGGAGGTGCTGCTCCCGATCCGGACTGACTGAGGTCTCCAAGTCAGGAAGTCTAGGAACCAGTTGCAGAGGGAGGTGTTCAGGCCGAACAGGCTCAGCTTTCCAATCAGTTTCTGAGGGATGATTGCATTGAATGCTGAACTGAAGTCTATTAACAGCATTCGAACAAATGTGTCTTGTTTGTCCAGGTGGGTTAGGGCCAGGTGGAGGGTGGTGGCAATGGTGTCATCTGTTGAGCGGTTGGGATGGTACGCAAACTGCAGGGGGTCCAGTGAGGGGGGCAGCAGGGTCTTGATATGCCTCATGACAAGCCTCTCGAAACACTTCATGATGATGGATGTAAGTGCAACGGGACGGTAGTCATTTAGGCAGGACACTGAAGACTTCTCCAGCACGGGGACAATGGTGGCGGCCTTGAAGCACGTTGGAATGGTGGTGCTGCTCAGGGAGATGTTGAAGACGTCAGTGAAAACATCTGCTAGCTGGTCTGCACATCCTCTGGGCACTCTACCAGTTTTTCTACATCTTCTATTTATTCTTTTTATCCTAATTTTGTTTTTGAAACCATTGAAGACTGTGACTTACAGCCTGTAATTCGATCCGGTGAGCTAGCGCTCTGCTGTACCTGAGAAAACTCCAGGAGAGAAATGCGAGCAGGAGCTACCACAAAGAGAAGTTCAGAGATAAGATGCGGGGTCATGATCAACTGCATTTTTTGCCCATCAAGGAAGATTCAAACATCAAGGCAAATACAGAGGAGAGCGAACGGTTCTCAGAGAGGCTGGTGGTTCGTGTCACTTCCCTCGGAGGGACCTCTGCTTCACGTTGCTTCCCTCAGAAGGGCCGGTGGTTCGTGTCACTTACCTCAGAGGGGTGGCCAGTTCAACACACTTCCCTCTGAGAGGCCTCTGAGTCCCACTGCTTGGAGATGTTCTGTGGTTTATGGATTGGACTATAGTTCATAGTGACATTTTTTAGTTCTATGTTTTTTTGTGTTCACGCACATTCTTTCCTTTTGCAAATGGTGAGCTGGGGGTTTGGATGATCTGGTAGTTTTTGTGCGAGGGAGAGGTTGGGGGGTTTAGGGTTTGCAAATTTTTGTTTCTTTTTCTTTTTGTGGGAATTGATGTTTTTTTCCAATTACTTCTATGGTTTTCTGTATTTACTTTATTTTATTACTTTATTGTCACCAAACAATTGATACTAGAGCATACAATCATCACAGCGATATTTGATTCTGCGCTTCTCACTCCCTGGAGTACAAATCAATAGTAAATATAATAAAAATTAAAATTATAAATCACAAATAGAAAATAGCAAAGGGAAAGTAAGGTAGTGCAAGTCAGGTCTGGATATTTGAAAGGTACGGCCCAGATCTGGGTCAGGATCTGTTCAGCAGTCTTATCACAGTTGGAAAGAAGCTGTTCCCAAATCTGGCTGTACGAGTCTTCAAGCTCCTGAACCTTCTCCCAGAGGGAAGAGAGACAAAAAGCATGTTGGCTGGGTGGGTCGTGTCCTTGATTATCCTGGCAGCATTGCTCCGATGGCATGCGGTGTGAAGTGAGTCCAAGGACAGAAGATTGGTTTGTGTGATGTGCTGGGCTGTGTTCACAATCTTCTGCAGCTTCTTCCGGTCTTGGACAGGACAACTTCCATACCAGGTTGTGACGCACCCTAGAAGAATGCTTTCTACGGTGCATTTATGGCTATCTGGAGAAGACAAATCTCAGACTTTTATTCTGCATACATACAAGTTCTTAGCTGGATATCTGTAGGCTTCAGCTTAGTATCTTTGAAACACAGTAGTCATCTTTTAAAAATACATTAACAGGAGCCCAGAGGAACATATCTTAGTTTTATTTTCAGTTTAAGTGAGGTGCACATGTATGACGTGGTCGCGTGATGACATATACTATTACTCACATACTATTACTCATAACCTGTAATAAATTATGTAAACAACAAAAATAATCAAACAATATATTTACTATATGACTCAAATATTACTGAAATATTAAGTACACAACAGTGGCCACTCCTGAGGGTGTTGCTGCCAGACAGGCTCAATGGCAGGGGCTGAATGGATCACACTGCTTGCCCATATCCTTATTGATCTTCCTATTGCAGATATATCTGCCCAAAATGAATATTGGTAGGAGTGACTGATATATGGTCTTTGTGGATACTATCTCATCTTCACTATAAGGTCATCCTCCATTATGTTGTGTTGTAGCATTAGCATTGTGTTAAATATGGCATCGAAAATTTGGGCAACTGAGTCTATCAGCTGTTGTAAGTTGTATTCCAGGACCCTCGGTAACATTAGGACAGGAATATCCTCAGTCTACTGCTGTCATCAAGCCAGAGGACCAATGCTGTAACAGTTAGGAGCCTGGAAGAACAGCAAGCTGCATTCCTAAGATTGAAGTGAAACCTAGCAAAAGTACAACTTGTATGTGTTAAACTGTACAATTAGTACATTACATTCAATCAATCAACTCGTCAGCATTAAACAACCAACATAAGGAAGCTCTGATAAAAATATTCCTGTCATCAATAAAAACAAAACCCAGCATGTGAGTGCCAAAGGTGGTTTGCAATGAATGGTGGGATTGTAAGAAGACTCAGACCCATGGAATGCAGATCGAGAGTTTTGGTAATTCCACATTGGTTTCTGTGTTTTGGAAACCACAACTGCAGGAAGTGCTGTCACCTGAGGGAGCTATCAATGCTGATTAACTAGACCCTGGAACTCGCATTCCTTTCCTCAATCATACTTTATTGCATTTGTGCACCGGGACTGTTCTGTGTCATCATGCTCTTCTGAACAGAAAAATTCAATACAGTGTAATAGTTGGTACATATATAATACTACATAGACACAACAAATCCTCCCTGGATTTGTTTCAACCAATAATCCCATTTTAAAAGGGCAGCCAGAGTTTGATCTGATGACCACATAACCAGTAAATGGGAATTGGAGGGACACTAGTATCGACATTACACGTACTGTTACCTCAGTCTCGTCCCATCCCTTGGTGATTACAGTAACAAACCTCACCCTTATCCTCATGAAGCAGCTTCAGAGCAGGGGGATTGTGTAGTCCTTTGTAGGAAGTTGATGCATCTGTTCTCGATGCACTGTACTCAGTGTTATGTGTTTATTATGTTTATGATGGTAACTACTCACATGAGTGAGGATGTGGTAAAAGCGAAGGGAATAAATTATATCTTTGCTTATTTCATTGTAGTTTGTAGTTTGGGACTGGCGGCTGTCATATCTTTTACAGACTGCTCAATAATGTTCAATTACACTTAGCTTACACTTGGGTATGCTTAAGTTTCATTGCTTCAAGATTGTATGTTTGCTAATTGCTAATAGAGGATTGAACAAAAGATTCGACTTTTGGAGCAATCCTTGGAGTTGGAGGTACATCATGCAAATATAACCAATCCACAGGGTTGCCACTTTTGGATTTGGTTTTGTAGCTACATTCTGTAGGCAAATATTTTTCGACAGTTTTACCAAATGAACATCAGCCTTCAGATGTGTCCATGAAGTCAGAAGATCTGCAGCCTAGAGCAACTTGTGGCAAGTAACAGTCATCTAATCTGTTGGTTCATGCAGTGTGTCTGGGTTTGAAACAGTTTTGAATGCTCAGCGCTGCCTGTCCAATTAGGGACTGAAAGCTGTGTAGTGGTGTTTGCCTGAGTAGTTCGGCACTTGGTTCTGAATTGAAATACTTACGGTGTCTACAGTTAAATTTAATTTACGGGGACTTCTAGTGAGGTACGAGGTAAGATGGCAGCACAGCACTGAGCACTGACATATAACTCTCCTTTTTCACATTCTTTAGGGCTCATGGACGGTCTTAATACAAGGCTGAGTTGGAGAAAGATCTAACTAAAGACATGACCTCATAAAGACATCCAAATTCAACCAAGAAACAAGATACCAGCAGATGACACCAAGCTAGTGATTCATCTGAGGAAATAGCTATGCTAATTAAGCAAACAATGGCAACGGAGATTGGAATCGCTACAAGAAACGGTAGCCCACATGCTAAAGGAGTTGCTGGAAAAGGCTCTCGACCCATACAGAAGCATATGGCAGAGAATGGCACCATTCTCCGGTCGTTAAAGGAGCAAGCGGACATTCATGCTAAAAAACTTAGCGCAGTCTTTAACAAAATAGATAACATTCAGGTTTGCTTACGCAAGAATGAGAAAGTTACTAACTCCTGTCTCGCGGAGGTGACTAAGATATGGAAGAAACTAAACGACTTGGAGGATAGATTCAGGAGAAACAATGTGCGGCTGGTTAACCTACCGACAGGCGCTGAGGGCAACAATCCGAGAGGTTACCTCCAGGAGATACTGCCTAATTGGATTCCAGCGCTCAAGAACTCCCACAGCACTCCACTGGAAATCGATAGAGCACATAAGATCTTTTCCAACAACACCTCAAGACCGCAGACCATGATCTTTAGGCTTCTACGGTACACCGACCAGCAGGCTATCCTGGAGGGCGCGAGGAAAGCCAAACCTATTCTCCCTGATGGCACCCAGCTGCAGTTCTTCACCGACTACAGCCCCGGCATGATGCAGGAATGGCAGGGATACAAGGAGATCCGCACTAAGCTTCGACAGAAGGGGATTGACTCGTTCCTCATATACCTGGCGATTTTGAGAGTGAATACCAAGGGCATGAAGATGTTGTTTAACTCGGCAGAGGAAGCGAAAGAATCCCTGAAGTTATCGGTGCTGGGAGATATGAAAGAAGACCCTGGGCAAAGTCCACACGTCCCTCAGAAGGAGATGGAACTGCATTAAGAGCTCAGACCAGCCTGTATGTGCAATCTAACAGGCATGGGCAAGTTAACGTCCTAGGTGTGAAGTTTCCTGGTTATTCTTTTATTGGAAAGTCATTCCATGCACTTCTGTATTTAGTTAATTAAGGGGCCAGTCTTTTTCTGAGTATTGCAGGTCAGAGTTTTGAGGCAATGGCTCAGTTAACTTGTTAGTGCAAGGATAACATGGTAATGTGATACAGGTCCACCTAGAATATACTTTTTATCTTTCACTTTCTAAGGTGATATTCAACACACCCAAATGTCATACTTCAAGAATGAAGCTGAAAACAGCAGTTTGTTCTGAATAACTTTAGTTGTACGTGTTCATTTCGGGTTATGTCTCCAGTAGACTTGTTTACGTCCATGGCTGCCAGGTAAGGCGTCACTGGCGTCATTGCTAAGCGACCGTCCATTAAAGCAACAGTCTCCTGCAAGAGAGCTGTTGGGGTCTTGATTATGTGTTATATTTGATACAGGAATGGTTTTACTTATATAGGTTAGCAGGTTTGACCAGGTTTTGTTTCTTGTTCCTTTGATATGATTGTCTATGAGAACCGCTTTGCTTTTCTAATGTGAGGGGGGCGGTTACTGTTCAGTGTCTGACATTGCTAAGTGACAACCACAGATGTTACAAAGTAAAGGGTTGAATGGGAGGGGTGGTGGGAGGGGGGTGGGAAGGGGGTAACTCAGGGCTCCAACACCAACTTACAACAACAGATCCAGGGGAAGATGAGCAACCCAGATAAATTAGAAAATCTTACTATTGTATCATTTGATGTTAGAGGATTAAACTCAACCTACAAGCGTTCAAAAGTTTCAGATTTCTTACACAGAAAGAAAATAAGTATTGCACTGTTACAGGAAACACATCTTAAACCTAATGACATTCCCAGGGTTCAAAACCACTTTTATAAACCTGGTGTGGCATCAGCTGATGGTACTCGTACAAAAGGAGTTATATTAACGAGACTTAGTATTAATGTAACAATTGAAAGGACTGGTGCCAACAACAAAGGACGTCTAGCTTTTTGCTGTACATCCATTCAGGGTGAAAAAGTTGCATTCATTAGCCTATATGCCCCAACTCTATTCGAGGTTGAATTTTTTCCCTCAATTACCTCACAATTACTGAAGTTAAGTGACTACCAACTATATGTTGGTTTGGAAATGAATGCTTTGGTAAAGAATAGCCTTGATAGATCTTCCTCAACTATATTAAGCTCTCAAGATGCAGATTTGAGAACTTGATATAGTTGAGGAAGACACAGACTGGGAGACCGTTTCGCTGAACACCTACGCTCTGTCCGCCAGAGGAACTGGGATCTCCCAGTGGCCACACATTTTAATTCCACATCCCATTCTCATTCTGATATGTCTATCCATGGCCTCCTCTACTGTCAAGATGAAGCCACACTCAGGTTGGTGGAACAACACCTTATATTCCGTCTGGGTAGCCTCCAACCTGATGGCATGAACATTGATTTCTCTAACTTCCGTTAATGGCCCTCCTCTCATTCTTACCCCATCCTCTATCTATCAATCTATCTATTTATTAATTACCCCTCTTTTTTTCTCTCTCTGCCCCTCTCACAATCACTCCTTGCCTGTTCTCCATCTCCCTCTGGTGCTCCCCTCTGCCTTTCTTTCTCCTTAGGCCTCCTGTCCCATGATCGTTTACCTTCTCCAGCTGCGTATCCCTTTTGCCAATCAACGTCCCAGCTCTTAGCTTTATCCCTCCCCCTCCAGTCTTCTCCTATCATTTCAGATCTCCCCTCCCCCTCCCACTTTCAAGTCTCTCACTATCTTTTCTTTCAGTTAGTCCTGACGAAGGGTCTCGGCCCGAAACGTTGACTGTACTTCTTCCTATAGATGCTGCCTGGCCTGTTGCATTCCACCAGCATTTTGTGTGTGTTGCTTGAATTTCCAGCAGCTGGAGATTTCCTCGTGAAGAAGCTCTCAAGAAGCTTCCAAAGCACTTAACCTTTTTTCTAACGGATTTAAATTTAACTGATATGTGGAGGATGCATAATCCATCTGCTCAAGACTATACCTTCCCCACAAGTCATAAAACTTTCTCTCAGATAGATTACATTCTTATATCATCCAGTTTGCTGCCTTTGGTACACCCAATAGAATTTTTGCCCAGTCATATCTACTTTTAATTATGGCAAAATTAAAAGTAAGGCTACTAGGTGGAGGTTTTACTCCACCCTTCTAAAAAACAACAAATTTCTAACACAACTGAGAACAAAACTGACGGAATTTATAAATTTAAATAACAATAGTGTCTCAGATGTGACAGTGGTTTGGGCCTCCATCAAGGGTTTCTTACAAAATAACGCCATATGGTTCAGTGCCCACCTACATAAAAGCCGGCTTCAAAAGATTTCCACCCTAGAAGAACAACGTAAGGTTTTGGAGAATGATCTCAAAAGGAGATACACCATAACGAAAGAAAACGAGCTCAGAACAAAACAAGCATAATTAAATGATTTTTTTAAGAAACAGGGCAGAATATATGATCCATATAACCAACCATAAGTATTATGCAGAAGGCAGCAAACCGAGCCATCTTTTGGCACAAATGCTCAAACAACAGAAAGCTAAAAGGTCTATACCAGCAGTTAGATGTGCTAAACATGGAGTAGTATCTTCAACAGAGGAAATAAATGAAACATTCAAGAATTACTTTAAAGAACTGTATACAAGAGGCTCAGTTCCTTCTGAGAATGACTTCAGAAGCAAGTCATTTTAGTGACTTTATTTTTATAGTCATTTTATTTTTAGGAAGTTTTTTAGTGGATTAAACCTCCCTACATTGTCATTAGAGGACACCAAAACTCTAGACTCTCCCATTACACTGGATGGGCTACTCAAAGCAGTCAAAACTACAAATAGAGGCCGTACGCCAGGTATAGACGGCATACCTGTGGAACCTTACCTAGCTCTTTGGGATATTCTTGGACCAGTGTGGTTAGAAACATTAAATTATGCTATTGGAAATGGCGCTTTCCATTGAGATCTAACCATAGCCCTGATCACAGTTATACCTAAGCCCGGTAAGAGCCCCTTGGTGTGTGCCAATTACCGTCCAATCTCCTTGATAAATGCCGACCTCAAGGTATTTTCCAAAGTCTTAGCCAGTAGTTGGGATAATAACCAGCCCAGATTAAACGGGCTTTATCAGGGGACGTCTCGCATCTGATAATATTCGCCAGCTCTTACACATACTGAGTGCAACACATAAAATCTCACCTGTCTGTGACCTGCTATTTCTAGATGCTGAAAAAGCATTCGATCGCCTTGAATGGCCACATCTTTGGAGAGTTCTAAAAGAATTTAAGCTCAGCAATAAATTTATCAATATGATTCAAACACTTTACGCAAATCCCTCAGCCTGGGTATGTGTGGGAGGAGGTTTCTCAGAGTTATTTGATGTAAGACGGGGCACACAACAAGGGGACCCTCTGTCTCCTTTAGTATTTTCTATATCTATTGAATGGCTTGCACATTTAATTAGAAACTCTCCTCAGATCTCCCCTATTACAGTAGGTACAACATCACATTCGATATCACTTTATGTGGACGACACACTAGTTTATATGGCAAGTGTTCAACAAACTCTCCCCTATGTTTTAAAAACACTGGAGCAATTTGGATTTCTTCCAGGATATAGTTTGTCAAAATCAGTACTGATGCTGATTAATACAGATGAAAGTAAGGTGACTCTGCCTCCCCAGATTAAGGTTACAAAAGAGGTCCTCTACTTGGGTATTAAAGTTAATACTTCCCTATCATCTGTGGCTAAAGCAAATTACTCTTTAATTTTGAAAAAAACAGAATAAGATATTAAAAGATGGAGAAACCTGCCAGCATCAGTCCCAGCCCGTATATCAGTCATTAAAATGAACATCTTACTCTGCATTAATTTTATCAGCTCACTGATCCCACTTGTGCCTCCAGCAGGATATTGGCAAAAACTGGACTCCTTACTACGATGCTATGTTTGGAACGGTAAATGACCCAATATAAGGTGGTCAGCTCTGCAATTCAAAAAGTCAGATGGGGGATTGGCATGTCCAAATTTTAAATTGTATCACTGGGTATTTGTATTAAAAAGTCTTAGCTATTGACTGGAGGAGGATAAAGTTTCGTCATGGAAAAATATAGAACAAGAGCTAAAGCACCAATAAGATTGAAGAACTTTCTCCTTATAGGCATGTCTACCAAAAAATGTGATTTGTATTATGGTCCAATTTTAACCCATATGCTACAAGTGTTTAGAGCAGAAAAATTCCTAAAATTTAAAAGTGTATGGTGCAAATCTTTTCCAGTATGGAGCAATAATCATTTTCTACCTGGGGGGAACCATTCACTAACAGAACTTGGGAGGATAAAGGTATTACTACTCTTCAAGATATTAATGGAGTAAGTACGATCCTTAGCTTTCAAGAACTGGTACCTAGATATCATATTGATAAAATTCTCTTTTCTTCTATTTTAGAGTAAGATCAGCTTGTAAAGCCTACGGGATTCCCTGGGGGGTCAGATTTAAATGACCATCCCATTTTAAGTTCAATACAGAGTACTCCAGGATAGATAGTATCATATATCTATGATAAATTAAACTCCCAGAAATATATGCCCACAGCAGGAATGAAAGCCTGGGATAGGGACATATCTGAATTGGGACAAGACTTAGACAGGGATGCGATTTGGGATAATGCTGAACCCAAATCATTGGTATATACACTTGAAATTTTGTCATAGAGCATATTTAACACCGAGAATTAGACATCAAATGGGACTGGTTCCTGACCCATATTGCTCATTTTGCCCCCACGGAACCGTTGGCTCTTTTATACATGTTGTATGGGAATGTCCAGGGGTTTTTGGTTTGTGGGGGAAGGTTATCAGTACTCTTACAAAACTAACAGGGGTACAATTACCAATGGACCTCACTGTACATCTTCTAAACGATGACTACCACATTTCCCTTACGGAAAAATCACGCAAAGTCTGGCTGGCAGGCCTGACTGCAGCCAAGAAGATTGTAGTCCAGCGTTGGAAACCTCCCCATGATATTTCAAGTACTCACTGGCTTCGGAGCTTTTTGGACATTTCCTACCTGGAATTACCATCAGCAAGAATAAATGACACATGACCAAACACAATCTTAATGTGGACAAATCTGACATCTAACTTAAAAGACTTTCTGTTAAAATCGGAATGTTCTGTCTGTGTATGCACTACTATTCAGTTGATTGGTTGTGGGGAAGAGGGATGGGGGAGAGAGGGAGAGAGGAGATGTGGGGATGAGGGGCGGAGGGGGATAGTGATGAGGGTTGGGGGTGGCTGGGTTAAACAGTCAAAATGTAATCGGCAACTGGTTGTATTGAATGTAATTTGTTGGTGTTGCAATAAAAATTAGTGATAAAAAATGTAATTTGCCATTGCTTTCTCTGGTTTGCACATTCAGAAACAACATGAGTCAAGCTGGAAGCAGAGACCTTGAAGTCAAGACTAAGAGAGAAATGAAACAATCATGCAATATTGAAGGTCAGATTGATAGAAGAAATGAAAATATTTACAAGGCCACAGAATAGGCTGTGACTATGTATAAAGCTGAAGATGTCTAACATGCACACAGCACATTCTATTGCTAGCAAAGTGACCTGTACATCTGATACCTAATTAGCACACATTAGAATAGAAACTGATTTACCTTTGTTGTACACAAAACAGCAAATATCGAGGGATAAACACACACTGGAAGAAAAAATGGAATAGCTTCGAAGAGACAAAGAACAGTTTCAAAGAAACCAGGAAGAACCGGCAGAACAATTTTGAAGACACCAGGAACAGATAGAAGAGCAACTTCAGAGAAAGATGGAGCAGCTTAAGTTGCAGGAAGAAATTGAAGCTAAGATGGGTAGAGCTAAATGCTAAGGGCTTCAAGTGCCGTGGGTGCTAAACAGCTCTTTTGGGAGAGGCTCTATGTTGACATGCAGCAGGGAAAACCCAGTGTACTCAATATTAATGTGGATACATTTGAGCCCCAAGGCATAGTTCTTGGTGTACATACTCAGCCTGCACCAAGGAGACACTCTAATCTTATGCCATAACTGTCATGGTCCTGGCTGGCATTTCCCACCTTTTCCCTTTCCTCCCTAATTGGTCCTTAATCCCCTCACTTGATTCCCAATCTTTCCCAATTCCTCTCAATCACCAGCACCTGGTTTCCATTCACCACCAGAGGATAAGACTCCGACAGCTCCGGTCAGCCCTTGCCAGATTGTTGGTCGACTCTCAGAGAGAGGAGCCCCATATCTCTCTGTAAACCAAGTCTCTCAGGTCCTGACTCAGCTTGGTCCCGATTCTACACTCGCTACAGAGATTCTGCCTCCTGATCCTGCCTCCGCGTCGGAGTCCTGCACTTGGGTTCGTTTTCCTCCCACGTCCATGTCACAATATCCAGTGGTAGAAGGTGCTTCTGAGGACATTGATGGACTTGTGTTTCCGATGATAAAGGCCTAGGTGCTGTGCTGGAGGCCATAAAGATGCAAAAGGAAAGAACAAGCACAGTCATGCAACAACAATGCATTGCATCTCTGCCTCAAAGAGGGATTGAAATCTTCTGTGGTGATCCATTCATTTATGGGAGCTTTCCAGAATAGCATTGAAGGCAAGACTGATAATTATGCTGACCATCTCTATTTTCTCAAACAGTTCACTGAAGGTTACCCCAGAGAGCTTGTCAAAAGTTTCCAGCAGGCCGGCCTGGAGCAAGGATATCCAAAGTCTTTACTACAGGAACATTTTGGTGATGAGCACAAATTTGCTGTGGCATACATGCAAAAAGGCTCTTTCTTGACCACATATTAAATCAGATGACCTGAAAACTCTTCAAGATTACAGTCTTTTTATTAGTGGCTGTTGTGATGCCACGGAGGATGTACAGAACATGCATGAGTTAGGAAAAATGGAGATCAGCAGTTTATAAACTGCAAGAAAAGTTACTTTCATTTACATTGATGAAGTTATTGAAAGTCAAGTAAAGATTGCTACACACCCAGAATTTGTTAAAAAAAATAGAATATTACATTGCCGGCAGTAGGTAAACGTGTGAACAAAACTGGATCTCAGATCTGTTCTCAAGCTAAAGGAAGCAGCTTTGCTACTGTTGTGGAAAGTGAAGCTACAACTAAGCCTGGAACTGATGAAAAGAATGCAGACTCGAAACAAGCCATTGGTGAAGCAAACACAGCAGCATGTACTGCCTTGGTACCTAATGGCCTTGTGGGGTCTGCTGATCATGATTGTAAGCTTCCTGTAATTCCAGTTCAGGTGAAGTCTAAGAAGGCTAACAAGACAGTGGTTACTTACGCTTTTCTAGATCAAGGAAGTGTACTTCCTTGATCTGGGAAAGCATAAGTAACCACTGTCTTGCGTTCTGCGCAGTGAGCTTCGTGAACAAGCTCAACCTGACAGGAAAAGAAACGCACCTTCTCTTACGTACAATGGGTTATGAGAAGGTTGTGGGTAGCCACGTCATTTCAGAACTAGAAGTGGTTGGTTTAAGTAATAAAAACAGTTGTGAGCTTCCTAACATCTCGATACAGAAACGTATGCCTTTCTACAAGGGGAACATTCCTCGTCAGAAAGATCTTCAGGGATGATCTCACCTAAAGCACATTCTTTTATTGGGAATTGAGCTGATAATGGGGTGAATGTGCCTAAGGCATTGGAGCCATTGCAAGTGATTCACAATGTCAATAATGGACCTATGCAATCAGAACAACAAACACAAGAAAATCTGCAGATGCTGGAAATCCAAAGCAACACACACCAAATGCTGGAGGAACTCAGCAGGCCAGGCAGCATCTATGGAAAAGAGTAAGAGGCAATGTTTCAGACTGAGGTCCTTCATCAGGACAGAACATCTTCATCAGAACAATCTCTCTTGGACTGTTAATGGACCATTGAAAGGAGACTGTGTGGTGGAAGGAGCTACACTCTGCCAGAGCTGACAGTTAATAGGACTTCAGTTTTGAACTTAAATCAGCTTTGGCAACAGTGATTCAAAACAGATTATCATGAACATTCAAGAGGAACAACCTGGTTTGTTAGGAGCAGATCACAATCCAGGATAAACTGCTTACCAAAAGAGGACATTTATGTAAATGTTGAGATTTCATGTCTCCTGTAGCTGGAATTATTCTGGTATAATAATTAGGGAGCTGGAATATAGGAGCCATGCATCTGTTCTCTATCTGCATTGTATTGTGTTGTATCTGTATAAAATTTATGATGGTAACTAGTCTTATGAGTGTGGTAAAAGTGAAGGAAATAAGTTTCATTTTCTTTCTTATTTCATTGCAGTTTATAGATTGGGACTAGCGGATGCCGTACCTTTTGCTGACTGCTCAGTAATGCTCAATTATACCTAGCTTATACTGGGGTACATTTAAGTTTCATTGCTTCAAAACTGTATGTTTGCTAATTGCTAATAAAGGATTGAGTAAGAGAATCGACTTTTGGAGCAATCATTGGAGCTGGGGCACATCATGCAAATATGACAAATCCGTAGTGTCGCCAACAGCAGCAATTGTTTTGGTTTTGCTGATACAACATCCTTCAGAACAGTTGCTCTGGCAAGAGTCATTTCTCTGGGCAGTGCTGTCCTGTGCTCCCTTCATTATTAAAATAAAACACGGAATCAAACATTATGATTCATACCTTTCAAAATGTAGACCCTCTAAAGCACACCCAACAACCTGATTGGTTAGTACACAGTGCAGGTTCATAACTAGGATGAAATGTTAAAAGTGTTAAGGGGGAGTTCTGCACTTAAACAAGAAACAGATGGCCAGATTGCCCAAAACTTACAATGTATAGTGATTCATTAAAGTCACAGGTAAAGATGACTAATTCATTTAATTAGTCCTTATCATCAAGGTTCTACTGGCCACCAGTTCTCTGGTTTGGTGGCACGCTGTCTTAACGTGCAATGTGTGGATCCACATCAGCTTCCCTTGGACCTTTAGAGCAGTATATGTAGTCAGCAGACCTTGAAAAGCACCTGACCAGCAGGGCTCAAGGCTGTTCTTTCATTGACAGGATCTCACCAGTACCCAATCTCCCAGTTAGTAGATCTGACACTCTGAAGCCAGCATGATCTTCTGGCCTTGAAGTACCTGCTGATGGAAAATTTAAGAGATTGTGTTAGTGCTGTACAATACTACAGCATGGTTTCACTAAAAAATATAGATGTCCTTCTGTTTAATGAAACTGAAGGATCACTGGGATATCCCAATTATATCTAACGTGGAGATAGGTCTGTTACACAGTTTGGAGCTCAGCACGTTGTCATAAGGATCAGTGGATATGTCTGCTTAGCTCAGTTTCATTGCAACGTTTAACTGACTTATAAATTTCAAGGCAAGGCACCGTTCTTCCTTTCAGCTGCCCCATTAGATTGTAGATGTAAGGGCAGGTAAAATGACATTTATACTGCCAACTCCTATATAACTTTACCTGTAAAGTGAGGGCCTTTAACACTTGAGATTTTCTCAAGGATCTCAAACCTAGGAATAAATTCTCATAGTAATAAACTTAGCATAACGTCATTTCTCTGAGTTTGATGAACTTCCACCCATGGAGATAACAAGTGCATAATCACAATGCATACATTCAGGTAACTGCATAAAGTCCATTTGGAGAAGCACAAATGACCTCCAGGGAAGGGCCCAGTTGTGGCAGATACCATCAGTGTCTTTTGGGATCTTGTCTCTGGGAAATCATACATTTGCTGCTGCTTTTCTTGCTACAGACGAGAATCTCTCATTTACAATTATACCCTTTATAGGTTTGCACATAGTGTGTTATAGTTCATAAGGTCCTTACAGCCTCTGATGCATCACATTGTAATTGTCTGAGTTCCTCAAAAGAATTTGGGCAGTATTAGCAACCTAGTCTCTCTGGAGTGCTACGTAGCCATAAAGATTAATAGACTGAAAATATTAAAGTAAAGACATCAACATATTTAAGGGAGAAGGAAACATAGTATACATAGTTTACCACATTCACCCCTCCTTTGTTTTAAAAGAGAGTCCCCACGGGGTGAAGTTTCTGACAATTATATTTACAGGTCAAATCTATCAGGTAGTTGAGTCTGTCACTGCGATCTACGTAGCACCAGTGGTCACGGTGGTTGTGCTGGCTCTGGCCTGACTTGAGGTGCCAGCCCATTAGGCATCAGTAACCCCTCATGCGTGTGCGTGTCGCCCAGTATGGGAGTGTCGTGATGAGTCTGTGTAGGGCTTGGTGTGTGCAGTGTCTCGTGGGTATATACATTGGTGGGTACGGGGTTCATAGTTACCATGGAGTGTTCAGGGTAGGGGTCTGGTGCTCCTGCAGACCATGTCCTCCTGCCCATCAGGTAAGACCACATAGACATACTGGCATTTGCATGAAGTAGGTGACCATCGGGGAATATTTATTGCTCCTCGCATGTTTCTGGAGCAGCACTGGCCCTGGGGTTGTCAGCCATGCCGGTAGAGTGGTCCCGGTGATCGACTTCCTGGGAAAAGAAAAAAGTCGCTCATGAGGGGTGGCATTGGTGGACGTGCATAACTGGGAGAGGATGGAGTGGAGTGCCTTGGGGAGGACCTCCTGCCAGCAAGAGACTGGCAGTCCCTTTGACCTAAGGGCTAAGAGTGTGGCCTTCTCCCTCTCCACCTGTCCATTCCCCTGGGGATTATAGCTCGTGGTCCTACTAGTAGCAATACCCCTAGCCAGCAGGTATTGGTGCAGCTAGTCACTCATAACCGAGGACCCTCTGTCACTGTGAATATAGCAGGGATATCCGAACAGAGTGAAGAGCTGGCGCAGGTAGGGGAGCAGGCAGGCTTGTCTAAGAGCTGCAGAACAGATTCTGAGATAGTATGCACTAGAGTCAATAATATCATTGAGCAGCCACAGGATATTCTAGAGAGCCAGGCTGATGAGCTGAAGGTCATGACCAAGGTCTATGAAGTAGACAAGATCTTGGTGATGGACTTTAAGGCTTTAGGACAGGGGTCGGCAACCTTTACCACTGAAAGAGCCATTTGGACCCGTTTCCCACAGAAAAGAAAACACTGGGGGCCACAAAACCCGTTTGACATTTAAAATGAAATAACACTGCATACAACGTTTTTTTTGCCTTTATGCTATGTATAAACAAACTATAATGTGTTGCATTTATGAAATCGATGAACTCCTGCAGAGAAAATGAAATTACATTTCTGCATGCAACAAAAACATTTTGAACTCCGAAAAAAAGACGTTGGGTTGAAGGTTACTTTTAAGTAAAATACTCAACGTCTATTTGAGTCCTTCTTGTATTTATGAAAAACACCGAACTTAATGGTCCGCCAGCAGCAAACCAAAAATAACGTCAGCCAGCTGTCAACCTGAAAAATAAAAGGACTATTTCACTGAACAATGAAAAAATATGAATATACGTAAAATAATAGGCAATTAAAATATTTATCGTACTTGGTTAATGGGATTTCTGCTCCTGGACCTCAGCGCACAGCGTCTGCACATCAGGGCTGTATGATGTCACCTTCATCTTTACACAGGATCGCAGGATCTGTGAGGCGTGCGCGATGTTTGTTTTTAATAAAGTTCATGTTGGAGAACACCTGCTCACATACATATGTGGATCCAAAGATCGACAGGACTCCAAGCGCATACTTTTTAATGTTTACATAAATGTCGGGGATAGCATTCCAAGTTTCGAACACAAGTTTGTCCGGTTTGAGGAGGTTTTTAATATCGCTCCATTTGTGATTCTGAGCAAGAACGGCCTTCTGACGGGCAACATCTTCAAGGTCTGCTGTCAAGCGTCTAAACTTGGACACCCATATGTTTTTGTCGGCTATGTCGGCCAGTTCCATCTCAAGATCAGGTTTACTCACACCTGCCAATGCAGTCGTATTCAGTAGGGAAGGATCGATGCTTAGGGGAGTGACCAGGAAGGATAATGTGTTTTTCTCCTCTCTGAACTCACAGAAGCATTTCCCAAACGATGTTTACATTGTGGTGATTGCAGAATGTAAATACTCCAAATATCATGTCGTGAGCTTGTTTGAACTCTCTCAAATTGGGGAAGTGAGACAATGTACCTTTCTGTAAATCTCTGGCAAGCACTGTCAACTTGCGCTCGAATGCCAAAACATCCTCCAACATGTGTAGGGCTGTGCATCCTTTCCCCTGAAGAGCTGTGTTCAGCGTGTTCAGGTGCGCTGTCATGTCTACCATGAAGTGTAGTTTTTCCAGCCACTCTGGCTGTTCCAGCTCAGGAAAGGTGAGCCCTTTGCTGCACAGGAAAGTTTTCACTTCTTCCAGACACACGACAAAGCGTTTCAGCACCTCCCCTCTTGACAGCCACCGGTCTTTGTTGTGCAGCAGGAGATCAGAATATGCGCTTTCCAGCTCGTCCAGTAACAAACGGAATTGACGGTGATTTAAACTTTTTGCCATTATTTTATTGACAATCTGAATGACAACATCCATTACTTCTGTGCATTCCGGAGGAAATGTTTGAGCGCACAGTGCCTCTTGGTGCAAGATGCAGTGTAAAGTCAGCAGCTTTCTGTCCAGCGACTTCTGCAGTAAAGCCACAAATCCCTTGTGTGCTCCTGTCATACTTGGTGCCCCATCAGTAGCTACTGACACTAGGTGGGTGGTCTTTATTCCTTTGGCTCTTAAACAATTCAAGACAGCCTCACAGATGTCCTCCCACTGTGTTTGGCCCTTTAGAGGTATCAACTCAATCAGTTATTCCTGTGGCCCGGCAGAGTTTACATACCGGTAGAACAGCGCTATTTGTTCAATATCACCTTTGTCTTTAGACTCGTCACAGGCAATCGAGTAGGCCACAGCTGAATTGATGTCTTTAATTTGCTGTCTTGTGATGTCTTCTGCCATTTTTATGGTTCTGTCTTTGACAGTCTTTGCAGAGAGGGGCATATCCCTGATTTTCTGCACAATTTCACTCTTGTTTTTAAAGTCCGTGAATAGATGTTCTGAAATCTTAATGAAAGATTCTTTTATATATTCGCCATCTGTAAACTACTTCCCGTGCCTGACTATTTCCTGAGCGGCAACAAAACTAGCATATGTAGTTGATTTTCCAGACTTCATCCACTCCTTGAAATGATTTTTGCTCAGATCAAACTTCCGCATCAATTCCGAAACAGCTTTTTTTCTCTCATCTCCATCCGGATATTTTTGAGCAAAGGCTGCGTGTTTATTCTGGAAATGTCTTGCGACTTTTGACTTTTTGTTGTTTGCTAGTTTCTCATTGCATATATTAAGCATACCGGTAAACCAGTCTCATCAGCAGTGAAAGCAAATGAATCTGCCCACGTATCATTAAACGTTCTGTTTTCTTCAGTCACTTTTCTTTTTTTAGAATTCTCCATAGTTGGCCTACCTTAGATCGAAAAATTAAAGAAATCGCGCACTGGTGGGTGTCAGGCATTGGCAGTGGTGACGTATATTAATAGCGACAAAAAATACGTTTTATTTAGATTGTACAAGATCACCATAATCTTCAAATTTAGAATTACATTTCAAAAACTAACAAACTAACATAAAATGCATTTTAATTAAATACTCATCATTTATTTTCCAAAACCACAGGGAGCCGCAGCACAGAGATGAAAGAGCCGCGGGTTGCCAACCCCTGCTTTAGGAGAATGTTTAAGAAGCAGGACCTAATGGGAGACCTCAGAAATTGGCTTTGTCATAGAAGACTGAGTGTAGTGGTGGAGAGGTATTTTTCTAACTGGAGGCCTGTGACTAGTTGTATTCCACAAGGAAGTTGCTAGGACCACTGTTGTTTATTCACTCTACATATTAATTAATGATCTGCATTAAATTGCTATTGGGCTGACTAGTTATTTTTCAGAAGATATGAAAATTGATGGATCTGTGGATAGTGTTGAAGGTTGACAAAGGATGCAGCAGATGTAGATCAATTGGAAATTTGGGAGGGAAATTGCAGAATGGTGTTTAAACTGGATAAGTGTGAGATGATGCATTTTGGGAGGTCAAAATACCAGGGTGGCATGGTAGCATAGCAGTCAGCATTATGCTATTAGAACATCAGTGACCAGGGTTCAATTCAGTTGCAGTCAGTAGGAATTTGTACATTCTCCCTGTGCCTGTGTGGATTTCCTCTGGGTGGTCTGGTTTTCTCCCACGTTCCAAAGATGTACAGATTAGTAGGTTAGTTGGTCACATGGGTGTAATTGGGCATGTGGACTCATTGGATCAGAGGATCCTGTTACCATGGTGTATCTCGAAAAATTAAAATGTAAGAATTTCCTCAGTAAGTGGCAGGTAACAAAGATGTTACTATCTTTGATGTACAGAGAGATCTTTGGATGCAGTCGCTTCCAGAGAGTGGCAATACAAGTAGATAGAGTGATAAAGCAGTTACTGTATATGACATATTTGTCTTCATTGTTCAGGCTATTGTTATCTTGCAGCTGTAGAAAACAAAGTTAGTGTAGTATCAGTACCTCCAGTTGAACTCTGTCTTTTTTTGCGTTTCCCCCTGGGTGTGATTTGGTATTGCCATGTGCTCCTGTCCCCTCTCCTGGTCTACTCTGGCTCCTCTATTACTCATTATTACCTGTATTGCTGCCACCTATGTCTCATTGTGTTCCACCTATCATCTGCCTCTCTGTTTATTGCTCAGTGTATCTCAGTCCTGTGAAGTTGTGCATTTGTCTGTTTCTGGTTTTTGGATTTCTCTGGATGTTTAATCATGAACATTGATGCCAAATGGCCTAATTCTGCTCCTATATTTTGAGTGTGTGTCTTTCTTTCTTTAACTCCTTGTGGAGTTGTCAGGGAGACAAGCATTTTGCTCATTGTGCAGCGTGTCTTGGGCATCTGAAACCTGACAGAGCCCTCTTCAGTCAAGTTGCTAGCTCGACACTCAACCCAGGTAAGGATGGAGAGTGTACAAGGGAACTGGCTGGATTCGAACAAGGGACCTCTCACCCTAAAGCTGATGCCACTACACCACCAGCCGGTGCTATATCTTATATACTTGGACAGACACTCCTTCCCTCCACTAGCCTGCAGGTCACCCTTCGGCAAGGTGTGCATCTGCTCAGCCCCCCCCTCCTTCAGCATTTTGTGGCTGCTACCCCAATTCGCCAGCTGTTTTAACAATGACCTTCATTTGATTTGTGATGACAAGCTGCACAGGGCTGGTTGAGTGGTGTTGCACTCAACATCAGCAAGACCAAGGAACTGATTGTGGACTCCAAGAAGGAAAAGTCGGGAGAATACACACCAGTCTGAAGTGAAAAGGTCTTCGTCACTTCCAACTCGGAGGATTTACCCTGGGCCCAGGAAATTGACGTAATCACTAAGGCATGCCAATAGCTATAATTCATTAGGAACTTGAGGAGATTTGGTATGTCATTTTAAACTCTAGCAAATTTCTACGAATGGACAGCAGAGAACATTATGACTGGCTGCATCGCTGCTTTGGATGAAGAGCCCAACGTTCAGGATCAAAAGTGGCTACAGATGGTTGGAGGCTCCATCACGTGCCCAAGTCCCCCTCCCCACCACTACGGACCACCTCCACCTGGGCCATTTCCTCTTCTCATCAGTGAGGAGGCACAGAAGCCTGAAGATGCACACTGAACGTTTTAGGAATGGCTGCTTCCCCCTGTCATCAAATTTCTGGACCCACAAACACCATGTTGATATTTCTCTATTTATTAATTTTTGTAACTCATTGTAGTTTTTGTGTCTGGCTCTGTACTGTTGCCACAAAACAATACATTTCATGACATATGTCAGTAATAATAAACCTAATTCTGAAAGAGTTGAAAGTGGGGATATTCGCTGCCTATACCACCATAGAGCACAAGTGAACACCAAGTGTTTCCCATTCACCAAGTCCTTCATTGCTGTGTTGAGGGAGAGTGGACCACCTTCACCATAAAAATCTCATTTGATGGAGGAAGGGGCTCACCGCCATGCTTTTGAAGGAAGTAAAGCAAAGGGAGTACCATGCCAGTGACATCTGGCAAGCTAATAAAAACACGCTATAGTTGAACTGTTTGAAAGTGCAATGAACCCTGACAGGCCAATCACAAGTTAGTGAAGTGTGCATTATAGTTTCTTCTGTGTTTGGCCTGTGGGGGTGGGGATGGGGGTGAAGGTGAATAGATGGGGTAGGAGGGTGAAGGGATGGGAAGAGAAGGAGGTAGGAGGATGAGCGAGTTTAGAGGTGAAGGAAGGGGCGAAGGGTGAGTAGAGGAACGCGGAGGGGGAGGAGCAGGACCGGGGGAGGAGGTGAATGAGGGGGCGGGGAAGGAACACGATCGTGGGAACAGCGCCGCCACCTCTGAGGAAGTGACGGCCCCGGCGAAGCAGAGTAGGAAATTAGAAGCGGCGGAGAGGAGAGAAGCGGTGCAGCTCTGTCCCGTACCCCACCGAGTGTCCGGACACAACAGGCCGGGCTGCCGAGTCGGCCCGGTGTGATGCCCCATCTGTCGGGCTGGGTGGGTGAGAGCGGCCGCTGCCGGGACCATGTCAGCCTCAGGTAACCCACTTCACCTCTAGCCTCATCCCCGCCCTAGGGGACTCGCGGCGCTTGTGTGTGTGTCCTGGGGCCATGAGTCCGGAGGAATTAAGGAGTGAGATTCCCAGGACACCTCAGTCCACGTTAGCCCCGACCAGGACCGTCGGTGTCAGGACGATCATACCATAGTCTATTAAATTAAACGCTGAGTTAACTCAGACTTGACCCCTCTCCCTATAGCGGTTGGGTAAACTATTTGCCCGGAAAGTGCATAGAATCGCCTCACTGCGGCTGAGATAATGGGGCAAGTGAAACACCCTGGATCTAGGCATATATTTTGGCACTTTCTGGTCATAATTTTCAACTTGTGAAGTTTTTAAAGTATTTGCGGACAACGTTTACATTTCTCACATTTTAACATGCACTGTCGATTGAATCTATTGCGGAAATTGTGCGATTAAAGCGATAGACCTCTGCCCAAGAGTGGCTCGGGGCCGTTGTGGTTTGCGCAAATATCCATCAGTGGTTTCCCTGAAATCCAGTTTGAGAACATTA
This sequence comes from Hypanus sabinus, assembly GCF_030144855.1. NCBI lineage: Eukaryota > Metazoa > Chordata > Chondrichthyes > Myliobatiformes > Dasyatidae > Hypanus > Hypanus sabinus. The sequence goes on along the minus strand of NC_082726.1, from coordinate 30,940,402 downwards.
TAGTTTTAAGCTCGAGAGTCAAGGAAATGTTGCCCGATTAATTTTTCTCTTAAGCCGTCAGCAGTAAGTTGAAACGGGGAAGAGTCAATGATCCTGATATGCAAACAGTGCAGTGGTTATTTTAAAATAAGGAAGTAAAAGTTGCTTTTGTTAATGGTTTTAAACCAGAAGTGGCTTAGAACCATTTTATTTGTCTAATTTAAAGATTAGGATCAGAATATCGCTAGTATATTATTTTATTAAAATATGTTCGTGGCGAGATTTACAGTATAAAGTTTACCTGCGAGCAAACAGCAACTTATTTAGGTAGGAGAAAAGATCTCACACTCTATTAGTTGGATATCCAAGAACAGTTTTGGCAAACCCTTTTAATCTTTACCCTCAGATTATCGCTGGCAGTGGGACAGGCAGGTTGGAAACTGGTGCCGATAAAACCGGACTAACAAAGCTTTCAAACACGAGGAAATCTGCCGGATGCTGGAAATTCAAACAACACACACAAAATGCTGGTGGAACACAGCAGGCCAGGCAGCATCTATAGGGAGAGTCCTGACGAAGGGTCTCGGCCCGAAACGTCGACAGTGATTCTCCTTATAGATGCTGCCTGGCCTGTGTTCCCACCAGCATTTTGTGTGTGTAATAAAGCTTTCAAAATAAGTTTTTTAGAGAAAGATAGAAATTGTGTTTATTTGATACTTTATTTCAGGTCACCAGTCAATATCACGATATTAGGGATAGATAGATAGATAGATAGATACATAGCAGGTAGGATTTCCCTGCCCTTTGAAGATTAGTGAAATTAAATGTACCAACACTGAATGGCCGTCTGCATTCAGTGGGAATTGAATTCAGGACATTCATAATCAGTAAACTCTTTACTTTCTGAGGAGGCTGAAGAGAGGGGGTCTATGCACATCAATACTCACTGATTTGTAATTGAGTGCATTCTCAGAATCAGAATAGTAATAATAAACACTGTATTGATCCCGAGGAGGAAATTCTTTTGTTACAGCAGTAACATTTAAAAACACACTGAGCAGTGTGCAGACTTAACTAATAATAAAGTACAGAATAATAATATACACAATATGTAATTTACCAATGTGCAATAATTCACCATAACAATGAAGCAGAGGCTATTGTACTATGATGTGTAGAACACAGATGAACTGCTTTATATGTTACTGCATTTGGTGGGGGAGATTTTCTGTTACCATTCTTGTGACAGCGGAGCTGAGTGAGTCTGTTTGAAAGGGTGCCCCGCCTCGTATTCAGTAGGTGATGGAGAGGATGTGCCAGATTTTCCATAAGAATCACTTTATTGTCAGTATGTGAAACATACCAGAATTGACTGTGATTTGATACCAAGCATAAAACACAGGACAATACTACAACACAGTAACGAGCATCAATTTAATGGTGCAAAAAGCCATGAGGAATTGGTCACATCCGCAAACGTCAAGAATCAAGCTTAAATAAATGGGAACATATGAACAGATTCAATAACTATCAGCGAAACAAGGAGAGCAGGAAAGACAAACAAGAGAAAATCTACAGATGCTGGAAATCCAAGTAACACACACAAAGTGCTGAAGGAACTTAGGAGGCCAGGCAGCATCTATATCCCGAAATGTCAACAGTACTTCTTTCCATGGAGCAGGAAAGACCATTTGTTGTGTAGGGACAGTTAGGTATAACTCATGAGTGAGTTGTATTGAGAAGCTTTGGAGATGACATGTATCCCTTCCTGGTGGTGAAGGCAGTGTCTCTGTGATGGCAATTTGATAAATATGGTGACTGCTAGGGTGGATGGAATCAGCAGTAGTTTTTTTTCAGGTCTCCACTCTGGTGATGAACAGGTCTTTTAATGTCTCCTGCTGACACTCGATCTTCTCTGCTGAGACTGGACTTGAAGAGGGAGGAGGCGGTGGGAAGCCAAATGCAGATAGAAGTGGTTACAACACTCTCAACAATGGCTGCATAAAAAATCATTGGGATACACTCTAAGATGTTCCTTTTCCTATAATGGTGGTGAAGAACATTCTTTACTGAGCTTTCCTAGATTAGAGCAAAACGGCTGGTCTCACTTCAATATATTGGTAATAGTAATCCCCATGAATTTAAATGACTCGACTACAGGCAGCCTGATTATTCATTTTAAGGGGGGGCGGTAAGTAGGGGTTTTGTTGTCAGAAGTCAGTCCTCATCTCCACTATCTTAATAGGATTAAGCTCCAAGTTGTTACGAGGACACCATGCTGCGAGGTGGTCTACTTCTCATTGATAGCAGGTCACAACATCATTACAGATGAGACGACTATCGTTGCGTCATGCGAGAACTTTGGGATTTTCTATGGATTTGTCTGTGGAGATGCAGTCGTTTGTATAAAGTGAGAAGAAGAGGGGTGAAGGAACACAGCCTGGGGAGAGCCTGTGCTTTTAGACATTGGATCGGGCAAATAGGAGCCCAGGCTCACTTACGTACATCGTAGCATGCTGCATATGTTGTATGGAAACTGTACTCCAGTGGACAGCAAGGCTGTAGAACAGGCAGTTAAAACTGCTCAATGTGTCACTGGCACCAGCCTATGCACCATCAAGGCCAGATATCCAGAAAGGGGGTGGGGGGCAGGGGGGAAAGACCAGCAATATAATGAAGCATCCCTCTCAACCTGCTTATGGGTTGCTTGTTCCACTCCTATCTTGGAAGAAGCTACGCAGCATCCACGCCTTGACCACCAGTTACATTCACCAAGGCGTCGGGCTGAGCAACACCTCCATCCATTAAACCATCTCACCACCTCCCGTCACCACAACATCCACATCAGCCACTCATCTCCACAACCCCTCAGCACCCTTCATCCCCCCCCCCCAACCACTGCCACTTTGCAATAGCACACCAACACCTCTTACCTACCCTGACACATTGTCCTACTGTGCTTTCATCTGCCCTGCTGCTACCTAGAGGAATTCCTCATGCCAAGAATCACTCTGTCACTTTATCATTTCCTGTCAATCACTCGATGGTCAGATACTACTGCACCTAGTGTCGTTTTATGTCCATACTGTCTATGTATATAAGCTAATCTTATGTATGTACAGCCACACTCAAAGTTACTTGTGTTTTATAGGAATGCTTTTATATTTGTGTATATTATCCTTTTTTATTCTGTTCTTTAATCTGCAGTGGATCCAGAGTAACAATCATTTTGTTCTCCTTTGCACTTGTGTACTGAGGATTAGCAATAACCTATCTTGCAGTATGAGGCTTTTAGACAGGAACATTATCATGCAGGGAATGGAGCGATGTAGATCATACACAGGTAGATGAAATTTTTGTTTAATTTGGCACTGTTTTTGGCACACACATTATGCACTGAAGGACTTGTTCTGGTGCTGTGCTGTTCTGTTTTAAAATTTATGATTTTAACTTGAGATTGACGACGTGAGCCAGAATTTTTTTAATGGTCCATTTGGCAGCTGCTATTTCTCCTGAAAGGTTCTTTGTGTTTTAGGTCTCACTGTGCTTTGTGTTGGTCACAACTGTGTTTTGTGAACATCACAAGTCACATTCAGGAACTGCGATATAAAAACAATGCTCTCTTTTACTGTTTGTAATGATTCAACATGATAAATGTCAATAAAGGCAGTAAGTTTTATTTACTAACGCAAAATTAATGCACACCAGTATGACAATGATTGATTTTAACATTCAAGCTATTCACTGCTATGGGTGGAAGTTCTCACTTGCTTCAAAAAGGCAACAATTATACCAGTGCCTAAGAAGAATAATATGTGCTGTCTTAATGACTATTGCCTGGTAGCACTCACATCAACAGTGATGAAATGCTTTGAGAGGTTGGTCATGACTAGATTGAACTCTTGCCTCAGCAAGGACCTGGACCCTTTGCAATTTGCCTATCGCCACAATAGGTCAACGACAGACACAATCTCAATGGCTCTCCACACGGCTTTAGACCACCTGGACAATGCAAACACCTATGCCAGGATGCTGTTCATTAATTATAGCTCAGCATTTAATACCATTGTTCCCACAATCCTGATTGAGAAGTTGCAGAACCTGGGCCTCTGTACCTCCCTCTGCAATTGGATCCTCAACTTCCTAACCAGAAGACCACAATCTGTGTGGATTGGTGATAACATATTCTCCTCCCTGATAATCAACACTGGTGCACCTCGGGGGGGGGGGGGGGGCCGCTTAGCCCAGTGCAGAATTTGCTGATGATACAACCACTGTTGGTAGAATCTCAGGTGGTGACGAGAGGGCGTAGAGGAGTGAGATATGCCAACTAGTGGAGTGGTGCCATAGCAACAGTCTGGCACTCAACGTCAGTAAGACGAAACAGCTGATTGTGGACTTCAGGAAGGGTAAGACGAAGGAACACATACCAATCCTCAGAAAGGGATCAGAAGTGGAGAGAGTGGGCAGCTTCAAATTCCTGGATGTCAAGATCTCTGAGGATCTAACTGGTCCCAACATATCACTGTATTTAAAAAGAAGTGACTATACTTTATTAGGAGTTTGAAGAGATTTGGCATGTCAACAAATATATCAAAAACTTATGTAGTTGGACGGTGGGGAGCATTCTGACAGGCTAAATCACTGTCTGGTATGGAGGGGCTACTGCATAGGACCGAAAGAAGCTGCAGAAGGTTATAAATCTAGTTAGCTGCATTTTGGGTACCAGCCTACAAAGTACCCAGGACACCTTCAGGGAGCGGTGTCTTAGAAAGGCAGTGTCCATTATTAAGGACCTCCTGCACCCAGGGCATGTCCTTCTCTCCCTGTTACCATCAGGTAGGAGGCACACACTCAACAATTCAAGAACAGCTTCTTCCCCTCTGCCATCTGATTCCTAAATGGCCATTGAAATCTTGGACACTACTTCACTTTTGTTTAATATACAGTATTTCTGTTTTTGCACATTAAAAAAAACTAATCAATGTACTTAATTGATTTAGTTGTTTGTATATTATTTTTTATTTTATTATATATATATATTTTCTCTGCTAGATTATGTATTCCATTGAACTGCTGCTGCTACGTTAACAATTTTACGTCACATGCTGGTGGTAATAAACCTGATTCTGATTCTGATAATCACTGACAGTGCTGGGCAGCATGTGCACATTAGCAATCTTTAGATGGGCTGGATTGTGTGAATGGATATTCACATTTCTAGTTAGGTCACATAGAGACGTTAGATTATCGCCAGCAGAAAATTTCCTCTGATCTGGTCATCGGTCAATGAGGCTCCAACACCTACAGATGTTCCTATCGAAGGAGTCTGATTACCATTTTATTCTCATCTCTCAAAAAAGCTGTGGTTTGCTCAGCTTTATCTCTATTTTTGTCTGTGCTCCTGCATACCGTGATGTCAGAACATTGGGTCACGTTACTTTCATCCAAAATAGCATGCTTACATGCTGCTGTCACCTCAGAAGGCATAATCTGAAATTCTGATCACTTGTCACAGACCCATCCCTGCAGTAGAATTTGTGGTAATGACTGCATTTCACAACCAAGATACGAGTTACTTTTGTGCTGTCCAAGGTGAAGCAATGAAATGCAGCAGAAGTCAGGCATTTCACAGCAGAGTAAAGTTGCCTCAATGTGGCCTCAGAAGTATCAGTTGCACATAAGGTTGCCTCACATAGCGCCAGAGATTTTCCAGTTTCCCAAACCAACCCCCTAATTGAATTGACCGGTGGGTCCACACTGCTGTTTAATCTCAGGAGGCCTTTGGGGTTTAGTATCACCGGCATTTGTTGTGAAATTTGTTGTTTTGCTGCAGCAGTACATTGCAATACAGAATAATAAAAACTATGAATTACAATAAATATGTATTTTTAATGAATTATTCAAGTAGTGCAAAAAGAGAGGAGGATAATACCAATGAAGGGTTCAATTGTCCATTCAGATATTTGACGGCAGAGAGGAGTAAGCTGTTCCTGAAAGATTGTGTGTGTCTTCGGGCTCCTGCACCTTCTCCTTGTTGGTAGCAATGAGACAAGAGCATGGCCTGGGTGATGGGGGTCCTTAATGATCGATGCCACGTTTTTGAGGCATTGCCTTTTGAAGGTGTCCCGGATGCTGGGGATATTTCCCATGCTGGAACTGGCGGAGTTTATAACTTACTGCAGCTTCACAGCCGAAATATTTAAATCTTAGGAGACATAGTCAGAAAACACAAGAGAGATGTGCAAGATGTACATGGCGTTTTTATTCTAATTAATTCTGTTTTGTCAGAAAGAATGACATCAACAGGCTGGTGAGGACAGAAAATCAAGAAGTCTTCTACATAGTTTGAGACTGTCAGCATTTCTCTTGTCAGCTCATTTTCATTTAAAAATCTTCTTTATTAATCATTATTGATTAACAAAAAAGATACATTAAGTCAATATGTCATTATGTACAATAAGGAATTGAATTGGCAAATAACTGATTAACAAAGCTAAGCAATATATCAATCATAATAAGAGAAAATAAAGTGTTAAGAATTTTTTTTGAAAGAAAAGGAAGGAAAAATAGAACCCCTACTAACTAAAAAAACCCTAGTAACTAAAAAATAAAAAAAAACCATTGGGAGCACAACCCTGGAGCTATACATCATACAAGCTCCCAATTTTAAAAAAAAACATCAATCCGCCAACTCAAATCCACTTAAAGAAAAATCGGAAGGAAACCATATTAATTAACTCAAATCAGATGATAGTATTGGGTGAATGAACCCCACCTTTTCTCAAAATTAAATCGAGGATCAGAAGTTCGACTTCTGATTTTCTTCAAACTAAGACATAGCATCAACTGAGAGAACCATTGTATCAAAGTAGGAGCAGCATCTTTCCATTTCAACAAAATAGCCCTTCTGGTCAATAATGTAACGAATGCAATTACATGGTCTGATAGAGAAGTACCATGAATATATTGAGGGATTATACCAAATAAAACTGTTAATTTATTAGGTTGTAAATTAATTTTTAAAACTTGAGAAATTGTAGAGAAAATAGACTTCCAAAAATGTTTCAGTACAGAACACAACAAAAACTTGTGTCAATGTGGCTGTCTCGGTTTTACATCTGTCACACTGACTATCAACATTAGGAAACTTTTTTTTCACTTCCATTTGGTATTTATTGTAGAAATGTGATAAAACGTATCTGTATTGCGCACAGAACTCAGTTTCTAAAAACATGGTCATGATTAAACCACCAATTTACAACATTTAAATAACAGATTAAAATGACAACTTCCATTAGATAGTCTCTCCTTTGTCAAATAGTAACGATGTACAATTTTAAATTGAATTAAAGAGTGATTGGCACAAATCAAAAAAGAGTTAACCAATTTCAAAATCTGCAACCAATCTTCTGCTATCAGGGTCATGTTAAGCTCTCTCCCAATCTTGCTTAATCTTAAGTGAAGGGTAATTGTGCTGTTGTAACAATAAGTTATAAATTTTCCCAATAAAACTCTTCACTGAAGGATTCATTTTTAAAATATCTAACAGGGCAGAATCTTGTATATATGGAAAATTACTTAAGTATTTTTGTAGAAAGTGTCTGACCTGAAGGTATTGCAGGAAATGTGAATACAAGAGAGAGTATTTAGTTACTAATTTCTCAAAAGACACCGATCGGCCATCTTGGAACAGATCCATGAAGGAATAAACTCCTTTATTCCTCCAAAGAAGAAAGGTAGGATCACTTAATGAAAGTTTAAATAAATAATTTCGATAAATTAAACTAAAAAGTTTAAATATTTTGAGATTTAAAAAAATTACAAAACTGGAACCAAATTTGTAATGACTGCTTAATCACAGGATATAAATTTAAATTAGTACTGTCAGCTCAATTTGGAGCGAACTTTGTTTTGGACGTATATTTCTGAACTTGCAGCCAGAAGAAAACTGTGTTCACATTGTACCAAGTGATCTGCATCCACATTCGTTTGACTTGGGGTTGATTCCAATTTGATTTCACAGGCTGATCTGTTGGAATCACTGCTGAGTGATGGTTTGGGCTGGGAAGGATGTTTTTGGACATTTGTCTAACCTGAAGTGGGAGAGAGAGATGCTGAGAGACCAGGGTCAACATGAAAAGTAAAGTCAGCAAGATTTATGGAATCCTGGATGACAAAGGGTGTTGAGAGGCTGATGTAGAGGCAAAGAGGAAATGTATAACAGCCATCAGGAACTGAAATCAGAACATCATGCGTCTAGGACTCACAAAACACTGGAGGAACTCAGCAAGTCAGGCGACATCTCTGGAGACAACCAAACAGTCGACATTTCAGGCTGATGTGCCAGCCCTTTATCAGGACTGGAAAGGAAATGGCAAAAGCCAGTACTTTTTTCTGTGTTGCTCAAGTATCTCAACTGTATTCACTGAGGGAGAATTCAGAACAAGGGACAGTCATGTTCTGGAGCATCTCAGCTTCAGGAAGTGAGGGAGTGCTTAACGTTTCCAAGATTAGGGTGTCTAAAATGGGGTGTCTGGAACCTTGGTCCTAATGTAGGTAAATGGGATTAGTTTAGAAGGGTAGAACAGATAGCTTGGGGCAAAGGACCTGTTTCTGTGTGGCACAGCTCTGACTCTTTATTAAGGGTGGTAACTCCCAATTAAATGCTGCCGTGAATGGTCCCAAGCCCTGCTGTGAAAGGAGGAGGGTCAGGAATGGGGCTAGCAACCCCATCCCGTCAAAACCCGGAGCTACAGAAACACCGGCAGAAGCTTCAAAGACCTCATTCTTGGGAGAGGAGGGTGTAAGATAGGCTACACCTGGGGAGAGCTTGAAAGACTGGCTCTAATGAGCTGCTGTCAGTGGCCTAGGCCCCAGTAGGAGTGACGGGCTAAGAATACGAACTCCCAATTAACACAAGTGTCTGGTACAGCAGTGAATCAAATGTCATAGCACATGGCACAACTGATGAGATGTACTTGGACTTGTATAGTGCCCTTTTATTGTAAAAAGCAATCTCTTTAATGTTAGCATGTGCAATAGTAATCAAGAATACATTGGATTAAATCCATCTATTAATGAACATTCCTACTCAGCACTTGGAGAAATTTACAGATATACCCTGTTACTCCTGGAAGTCTGCAAGCTAAATAAAAGTGACTATTTCAAAGCATGCTCAAAAATTTAATGTTCTGTGGATTAATTTTCATTTTTCCAGTCTAAAAGATTGAGCTGTTCCTTGGGCACAGTATACTTGGGAGTGTGGTACGTGCAGCATACCTGGCATGTGAGAGCTCTGTGCGAGAGTGGAGAAGATCAGGGTGGAACAATGTCCTGTCACAGGATAGTGAACCATTCCTAACCTTGACCAGCGACACAGCCATCTTCTCCTCATCCTCATAGTGCCATCAATGAATGGGAATGGTTTAAAAATGTAAAAATAATTCTAACCAATTACTTTCTCTTTCAGGCCAAATGATCAAACCTGATGTGGTGATTCTTAACACAGAAGATGCAAGTGAGTGGACTGACTACCTTGCCAACTTGCTCACCTCAAGCCATCATTTGGAGGTTCTGCCCCTTTCAATAAGTGAGGACACCTCGTTTACGAGCCAGGATCATAATCATTTTAATAAGTGTAAATGCCTCTTGGTCGTCCTGTCACCGCAGTTCTTGGACTGGATTGTTCTCTATGGGCAGGAGCGTGGACTGCACAGGATACTGAGACCAGTGTACAAAGTGATAGTGCTGTTGTGCGGTGCAGTGGTAACTCCAGAACTGCAGGCCTTGTTTGGAGACTGGAATCAGTGGAGGCAGCTCTCATGTGAAGATGAGCCGGACTCCTTTACAGAAGCTGTGGAAGAAACCATCTCTGAGAGTAAGTTTAGAACTTGAAATTGACCAGTCTCGTAGGAACCCCCAACAAATATTTCTCTTCCCTGAACCAGGAATGTTGAGGATAGTATATTTTCCTTTTCCCACCCTGTTGGAGACCATGTAACTGTGAGATGATTTGGGATGAAATCTGGGAGTCCCGGTTATTTGCTTCCAGGATAAGGTTCATAGTTTCCTTTTTGAGACCTGACCTTCCAGAATCAATAGCTACACAATCTAGTAGGTTAAGGGGAGAACTTACAAACTCCTCACAGACAGCAGTGGAATTAAACCTAGTTCACTGACACTGTAATTGTGTTACACAAACCGTTTTGCTACTGTGTCACCTGGTATCAGGTGGACCAGGTTGTCCCAGGTCAATCTGATACTTGGTAACTTTGATCACCCTCTTATTCATTGACGGATAAGCTGATGATGTGACAAGGCATCAGTGTATTCAGCACGGGATAGCATTTACAATGAAACTGCCCTACACCACTTTTACACCACTGGTCCAGAGATAAGCTTACTCTACCAAGGTCTATCTTTACAAAATACTATTAGACCACATTTCAATCACTGAATATGTTTGTGGGCATCCTATTCTGGAATACATGAGAGCCATTGACCTGGAGTGATGATTTATTATCATATGTGAATGTGGGGATTTACAAAGAAAGGCTTTAATAGTTTAGGAGAAAGCAAATATATAGGTAATGTAACCCAAAAAAAACTTTAAAACTATCGGTTTTTAATAGATTAACCAGTGAAAAATTACTTAGACTGATTAATGAAATAATGCTAAGAGCATAAGCTGGGAATTATCATTGGAAAATAAGGGGAACATTAGAGAAGAATGAATATATTAACCAATGATTCAGAAAGGTGTCTGAGTGATGCTGTTGTAAAGTAGCGCATGGACTTGAAGCCAACCATAAGCTCGGTAAGATGGAGTAACTGGCAGGTGTTTTGTCAATCATCAGTATGTAACAAGTGGTGTCTTAATGGGTCAGTTTTTGAGTTTTAGCTTTCCACAATGATTATCCGTGACTGGGAAACATGGACACATTTGTGCTAAGTCAGCTGAAAGCAAGCAAAATAGAAAGGGACTTTGATAGATTAAATGGGTACACAAAACTGTTCCAGTTTTAGAAACAAGGAGGAATGCAATTTATACTTCTGAGGGAACAAAAGATCAAAGTAGTTTCAATATTATGGTAACTCAGAAATTATGGGGAGTGAAGAGGTTGATCCGTCCATCAATGGAAGGAAGAATAATATGTGAACTGATTGTAATGATTGTAAAATGATTGTAATGAAATGTTTGTCTTTATCAAAGGTGGATGGAAATAATGATACACTTGATTCATGTATAATCGAGACCTCAGAAGATCTGGGGAGATTGACTAGATTTATTTTGGAAGTAATTTTAAATGGTAACATGAAGTCACTTGAATTTTGTTGATATGGGATGTTTGTACCTATATTTAATCATTATTCAGGGTTTAGGTGCAGGTAAGGCTAGCATTTATTGCTCATCCCTAGTTGCCTCTGAGAAGGTGGTGGTCAGTGCTTTCTTGACTGGCAGCAGTCCATATGTTGAAGGTGCTCCCATAGTGCTGTTGGGAATGAAATTCCAGGATTTGGATGCAGCAGCAATGAATGGCCGTTGATAATTTTTTCAATTCCGGAAGGTATGTACAGGGTGGGAAGGGGGGTTACCACATAAATGCACCTATGCGCACGCACCTCGCACCTTCACACTTACCCTTCAATTTGGGACTGCAGGTGTGAGAGGTGCTGTCGGTGTTACTTCTGTGAGTAAATGCAGTGCATTTGGGAGCTGGCATGCCACTGTACCTCAGAGACAGAGAGAATGAATGTTCAGGATGGAGGACTCTGTGCCAGTTACTTATCCCTGGATGGTGTGGAGGTGCTTGAATGTTGTTGGAGCTGTACTCATCCAAGAAATGGAGAGTGTTCAGTCAGACAATGGGACATATTAATGTTCTGGGCCAGGGATGGTTGACATCCAACAACCAAAACCATCTTCTTCTGTGAGAAATATACAGTATTATGCAAAAGTCTTGGGCATCCTAGACTTTTTATGTGGTCTCAGATGGTATGGCTTCCATAGGCCCTGATCTCAGCATCATCGAGGCTGTCTAGGATTACCTGGAGAGACAGAAGCAAACAAGACAGCCAAAGTCTGAAGAAAAACAGTGATAAGGTCTCCAAGGTGCTTAGAACAACCTGCCAGGCAATTTTCTTATAAAACCTTTCAACAGTGTACCTAAGAGGATTGATGCAGTTTTAAAGGCAAAGGGTGGTCTCACCAAATATTCATTTGATATTACTTTTTTCTTACTGTTTACTGCTCTGTATGTTTTTTTGAAAACATATTTGTTTTTCTGAATTTATTTACATGTGCCCCTAAGACTTTTGCACAGTACTGTAATTATTTTCATTTTGATGACCACTAACTTCAGTATTACCAGTGCTTCTTGATACTGCAATAGATAAACGCTGCCTTGATATCAAAGGCAGTCACTCTTATCTCATCTCTAGAATTCACCATTTTGGAGTAAGGTTGCTTTGAGGAGTAGAACTGTGCTGGGGTTCAGCGAGGAAGTCACCGGTGAGAAAGTGCCATTGAATCACACTACTGGTGATAGAGCATGGATTCGTTGGGCAATAGTTAGCCAGACTTGATTGGATGTTTCCAAGTAAATTGCCAAATATATATCAATCACCGTCTTGAATACATACAGCCAACTTAGCTTTCTGTGCAACTTCTTGCACAGAAAATTGCAATTCAAAGGTTCAAAGATTCATTGTATTATCAAAGTATGTACATGGAATACAACTCTGAGATTCGTCTTCCCCAGATAACTGTAAAATATAGAGAAACCATGGAAGTCATTGAATTCCACCTCCCACACAAAAAAAGGAGCAAAGCTCACAAACCCCAACACCCTGCCACCAACTTCTCCCTTGCACAAAAAAAGATTGCCTACCAGGACATGGCAGCTAAAACATCAGTGTGTGAGGAAATTTCTACTCCTGTTGCTCATAAATTCTGTGCTTTGACCCCCAGGTCTGTACAGAAAAAATCGGCTCTGTCAAAACTGCAAGCATTGTACACTTCATTGCAACTTCATTTCATTATCTCTGTATCAAAAGGATACAGCCCATTAATTTCTCCTAATAGGGCAATCTGGCATTCCAGGAATCAATCCAGTGAACTTTCATCTCCCTCCCTCTGTTGCTGGTTTACCCGTCAGGGAGGGAGACCAGACCAGCACTTTGAATTACGGGTGCAGTCTCACGAGAGCCCTATCAGAACCTGACGGATGTGGATTATACTGACAAATCCAGGATACATTGCCCATTAATACCTGACCTTATCTCAGGAGTCAGTTCAGATTCAGACACCTTGGTGGGTTTGGAGTTATAGAAGGAGCAGACTGGGTAGGGCTGGTGGGTTTCCTTTTCTGGAGGGCAACAATTAAGTAGACAGCTTTTCTTTACAATCTCGTACAGTAGTTTCTTGGTTACTTTTACTGAGTCCATCTCTTCTTTTAACCTGCAGATATGTCAAATTACTTTAAATTAATATGACATTTAACAGCCATGAACCTGTGTCTCTGGCTGAAGACTTTAGCTGTTAATGCACGAATGACTCTGTCCTCTCATGATGTGATCAGTAAATACAAGACATGAAGGTTGTGAGGGGGAAAGAGAGAAACGAAGATCTGGGGAGATGAGAAGTGTAAACATTCCTTGTAGACCCAGGCCATGCTCTTTTTCCACTGCTGCCATCAGGTAGAAGGTAGAAGTGCCTCAGGATTCACACTACCAGCTTTAAGAACAGTTACTATCCCTCAAACCATCACGCTCTTGATTTCTGGTGTTCCCACAAATGATGGTGTCACTTTAAGCACTCTTTATCTTGTTATTTCATGCTCTTTGTTATTTATTGCTATTTACATATATTTGCATTTACACAGTTTGTTGTTCATTGATCCTGTTTATAGTTACTGTTGTATAGTTTTGCTAAGTACGCCCGCAGGAAAAAGAATCTCAGGGTTGTATGTGGTGACGTGTATGTACTCTGATAATAAATTTTACTTTGAACTTTTGAACTGCTCAAGGCTTGGGTTGTGATCGGACTTATCTGAAGGACAAAATAATGGCAGTGCTGGTAGAGCTACTGCCACGCAGATGCAGTAGCCTGGGTTCGTTCCTGACCTTGGACACTGTGACTTTTTGGTTTCCTCTTACATCCCGAAAAATGTCTAGTCCGTAAGTTAATTGGCTGCTGTGAATTACCCCGAGTATGTGGATGAGTGGTAGGATCTGAAGAGAATTGATGGGAATATAGGGAGAATAGAATGGGTTAGGGTAGGATCCGTGTAAACAACTTGATACAGATTTGGCAGGTTGCAGGGCCTTTTTCCATACTGTACCTCACTATCATCCTATGAGTCAGCACAGTGTGAGTAATGAGGGATGCTGCATCATTTGAGGCATTTAATTTCAGAGTTCCTGTTGATGTGCTGATTCTGGCTAAAGATGCAATGACAGCATAGAGTTCAGAAATGGAGAGGCAAGAACTGCCGACTCTACTATTTGAAGCAACAAACAATCCGCTGGAGAAACCCAACTGGTCGGGCAGCATTTGTGGGGTGGTGGCAGGGGAGGAATTGTTGATCGTTGGGGTCAAAACCCTGCATCGGTTAACAATTCCTTTTGGCCCACCAATGTTGTTTGACCTCCTGCAGTCCTCTAGCAGATAATTTGTTGTTCTCAAGGTCAGCTGTGATGCCTCTGAAGACAGGATGTTTACTGATGTTTGGTGTCTAGTTTTAGAGGCCAAGAGTGACCAGTTGGCTTAGGTAGTATCTTTCCAGGAAGAGTTGGGAGAATTGAAAGATGGGGGAGGTGGGAAAGATAAACCTTAAGGTGGTGAAAATTGTGTCATATTGAAGTTATGGACTGGAAAGCCCTCCAGGCTGAGAAACAGCTGTAGGTGCAGAATACAGCCTGTTTCAGTTCGTTTGATATAAATTGGGTAGTTTCTGAAAGAGGAAGCCTGTAAAACACAGGATATGTTGAACTGCTGATTCTTAACTGATGTTACAGGCTTGAAACAAAGTAACACTTTGAGGGGTTCACGTGAGGGGAGAAAAATGCTCCAGAACTTTGATAAATATTGATAGGTCTCAAAAGTAAACATACCCTAATACAAAATGTCAGAAGGTCTTGTAGAAATGAGATGCAGCACGTGATTCTGTGTTAACAGTCTGAAGGTTTGTGGCAAATGTATTTGAGGAAGTTTGTTCTACTACTGTTACTAAGGCAGTGCTGTAACTCTGTATGTACAAGTAACACCAAACACTGAAGTGACCCTGAGCTCACTAATCCAGCAGGATTGTCCTGAAGTCTCCAAGGAGTGAACACATGAAACCCCCGGTTTCCTTGGCTGCTAAAGTCTAGGGAAGACTCTGGTCCCACCAAATCCATGAGATTGAGACTCTTCCCCCACCCCAAACCCCGGTTTGCGCGGCTGCTGTGTAATTTGCTACCGTTTGCAAATTAGCGCCAGGAAATAACTAACAGTACACTGCATACGATTAAAGGAAATATATTTATGAATCTTAACTAAAAGGTTAGTAAGGAAAAGGGCCCGATTTAATTAAACAGTCAAATGTGCACAAGTTGGAGCTCTACACTTCACCGATATTCACCAGTCCTCAGTCAGTCTCGGCACCTTGCTCCATTGAATCACGGACCCGCACCCGGTCGAATCCGGTGACCAGTTCTTTCCCGCGTCTCCTCTCTTCTGCTCTTACCGAGCAAAAGCCCCAAGACCAACCTTAGTGCCCCTCACCAGAAACCTCCCTCCAGTTCCACTCTTCTAATTGGATGGCACACATTCCTCATCATCCCTTATCTTCAGCAATAACCCAAACAGGCTGAATGCAGAACAGACAGCTCTTTCAGAACTGCTAAATGAAATGGCAACAACACAACAGTTAAGGTGTGAACCTGGGTGTTACACATGAATTTACTCTGCACAGTAACCAGTAATCTGGAAGAGAAGCTACTGGGCCCTAAGTGTTTTTTCTTGGAATTTTCCTTGACTGCCAAAAACTTCTCTAATTGGTCAGCGAAGAGTTTCTTTGCTTTCTAACTGACAATGGAGTGTTGATGTTGTGTGGTCACTGGTGAGAGTGGTTAGAATGTCTGGAGATAGACGCTTCTGTGATGAAACTCCAGTATGTTTCTTTCTTGGTCTCAGGACTACCACACGGTCAAAACTCTGCACAAAGCTCAAGGTGATTACAAGGCTTCGAGTAAGAACGTTAACAAAGAAAACATTAACATTTGAATTAAAATACCATCTCATAGTTAGAAAATCTTCCTATTGCTTTGCAGTGGCGGAAAGAGAAAACCAATGTTGAGCTGAAAGCAGAGAGATTAATGTGACTATAAGTTTTGACGACTACTAGGAAGTGTAAAGGTTGAGGTGGTGAGGTAACATATATGGAGTGGAGATGTGTAATACAAAAAAAGCAATGCTAAGAAAATCTCAACTAGTGAAACAGTGCCTGTGGAAAGACAAAAGAGGTAATGCTACTGTTCAGGGATCCTTTCCTGGAGCTGGGACATGTAAACTCTGTCTATAGCATCCCTAACTAAACAAATTCAGATATGGGGCGATAAGGGGTGGAGGGGAAACTCACTCAGCTTTGCTTCTCACCCAGCAGATCCTGCACTTTACTAGGTACAAGAACATAGCGGTCTGGGGCCCCTCAAGCAAGCTCCACTGTTCAGTGTAATCAAAGTTGATCTGCCAAGCTTAGTACCCTGTTTCTGATTTCTCTCTACATGCCTTAAACTCTTCAAGCACCAAGAACAATATTAAACTCTTTTATTTAATGATTTGACTTTGGCTGCTTTCTGTGACGGAGAGTTCCACAGGTTCACTGCCCTCTGAGTGGAATGAGCTGCCAGCACAAGTGGTGCACGCAAGCTCGATTTCAACATTTAAGTGAAGTTTGGATAGGTATGTGGATGGTAGGGGTATGGTAGGCTATGGACACAGTGCAGGCCGATGGGAGTAGGTGGTTTAAATGGTTTGCACAGACTAGATGGGCCAAAGGGCCTGCTTCAATGCTGTACTTTTCTATTACTCAATGACTCTATGAAGAGCATTTTTCTCATTCGATCTATGTAGCTTACCCCTTATCCTCAGATATTCCTGGACCTGGACCTTGCTATCATTAAAAACATCCTCCCTGTATCTGCTTCTGTTGAAATTTTGTGAGTTTCTAGAATATTTCCTCTCATTCTTCTAAACTCTGATGATTATGAGCCCAATTGGCCAAATCTCTCCTGATGCGTCTGAGAAATAATCCCAGGAACCAGTCTGGTGAAGTTTGTTGTTCCCTCTCTGTAACTGGAACCTCAGACAAGGAGACCAAATCTGTGTACACAACTCCAGATGAGATTCCATCAAGGTCCTGTACAGCTACAGCCAGACGTCCTTACCCCTCTGCCCAATCACCATGCAATAAATGTACCATTTGGCTCTTTGATCATCTGCTATATCTGCATGCTTACTTTCATTAACAAGTGCTTAAGGATGTTTTGCCCCTCCCTCTTTCCCAGTCTCTCACTGCTCAAATAATAATCTGACCACCTTCCTTTTGTATCCAAGGTGGGTATTTTACTGTTTGCTCCCTCAACCTGTGCAAGTCACACTGGAGCGTCTCACATTTAACAATTGCACCATTTTTATATTGCCTGCAACCTTGGAGATAATACACGTAATTCCTTTATCTAAATCATTACTGTGTATTTTAAATTGCTGGGTCCCCACCACTTATCCCTGTGCTACCTCATCAGTCACTGCCTGCCACTCAGAAAAATACCTGTTTATTACCCTCCAAGCAGCACACACAAAATGCTGGAGGAACTCAGCAGGCCAGGCAGCGTCTAGGAAAAGAGCACAGTTGATATTTTTGGCTAAAACCCTTTGGCCGACCTGCTGAGTTCCTCCAGCAATATGTATGTGTTTCTCGGATTTCCAGCATCTGCAGATTTTCTCTTGTTTATTCCTCCAGTTTGTTCCCTGTCTGCTAACCAATCACTGCATCAGCACCTTTCCCCCTGATTCCGTGTTGCTGTTCTGGAGTAACAAGCAATGTGCTGGAGCAAGTCAGGCAGCATTTTTCGGAGGAAAAGACTGGTTGACATTCTTTGTTCAAAACCTTGCATCAGATTTGTATGCTCTTCTGTGGAACATTACTATAACCATTTGAAAGACAGTATCCACCTCCATCTACTCTAATAATTAGGCCGTCAAAAAAACATCACAGGACTTGTCAGGCGTGATTTTAAATTCGCGGCCCATTGAGTCCATGCCAGCTTCGGAGCACACATCTGTCTTAGTCCTTCCCTGTATGCCAGTGACCTGTTCCCTCTTGCAAGCCCCTGATTCGCCCGTCGCTTACAATTAATCTGTACACCCACACGTCTTTGGGATGCGGGAGCAAATAGGAATATCCCAGGGAAACCCACATATTCACAGGGAGAACAGGCAGATTCCACTTGCATTCTGACCTGGTTTGGTGGAGCTATGTGACAGCAAGAGTTAAACTCTGTGCTACTGTGCTCTCCCCCAGTTACCCTTTTTGTGTTAGTCTGTATGTTATTTGGGTGCGGGGAAGTGAGAGCTTAAAATGAGATTCAGGCTGTCCTCTTGCATGGAGGTACAGTGCTGTGTGAGTGATTTCGTACATTCTGAGGTCGCTGAAGAGACTACAGAAATGCAAATATTTTTGAGATTATTAGGAACACACTTGGTCAAGGACACCTGCCTGGCAGTGTGTGGAGCTGACCAGGGTTTGAGATTACAGCTTGATAAGGGGGGGGAAAATCTGGGGAATTCCTGCTGAGTTATTTTGGCCTGGACATACAGGCCAAACTGCGTGAGGTGCCGAGCTGCTGCCAAGTTTCCTCATTTAAGTCACAAGCCTGTGGAGAAGCAGATTTGCCTCATTCAGAGTTCCAGCTTCAAAAAGAAAACGCTGCAGTTTTTATTACAGGAAGTGTAACTTTACCCAAGAATGATTTTAATCGTTTGTGAATGCTGCAGTGCATTGTTCATAAGTGGAATGGTCTGTGCAGGACACTTAGTTGTTGGTGTCGAGCAGTCCTGGGTGTGGTACAAAAAAACATTTCACAGCACAGTAGTAGCTGCTAGTGGTGCAACATCCACAGGCCGGATTTGCCATGAATTGATTCGAGGAAAGGACTATATTAAAGCCTTGCATCAAGTTCCCGAAGCAACTGATTCCAACTTCCCCACTAATGCCCTTGGTAACATTGACAACTTGGAGGTTTGTTGATTGCTTGTAGAACAGTACAGCACAGGAACAGGGCCTAAGCCAACAATGTCCCTGTCGACCATGACGCCAACCCAAGATAAGCTTGTCTGCCTCCATGTGATCTCTATCTGTACATTCCTCGCATGGTTATGTGCCTGTCTAGTGCCCCAGGATTATGGTTGCTTCTACCACCACCTTCGGCAGCACATTACAGATACCTACCATGCTCAGTAAAGAAAGGCCTTATCCTACGTATATCCCTCAAATTTCCCTCACTTCCCATTCCTGATTAAAACAGCTATCCTGGGAGTAGTGAGTGTAAAATGCAGGTGCAGTTCATCCACCAGCACCTTGGTTTCCTTTATTAATTCCCCCTCCACCCAGACTCACATTCTAGGCCTAATCCTACTAATGCTTTAAAGTATCTACAGCAATTCTTGTTAATGCTTTTCTGGCTTTGTTCTATTCTGTTACTTCCTTGTTTAATTTTAGCCATTTTTGTTATCTTTTGACTCGTTGCCAATCTTCTGATCTACCACTAACCTTTATGCAATTTCAATCTTTTAAGCCTGATGCGATCGAATGTTTTGCGTTAACTGTGGGTGGTGCGTTAGCTCTTGGAATTTTGCTTTCTTGTTTGACTATGTCTGGCCTACGTATTCTGAAAGAGGTCACTGAGCAAGGCAGCCTCGACACAGCCCACTCAGCTGGTCACAGTGTTCTGCATTTGGTCCATGTTCCAACAAGCTTTGCTCCTTCAGTTACCTAAACAAGTGATGCTTCGATTCTACTATTGTAACGGCCTCAACCACTTCTTCTGGCAGCTTGTTCTATATACCAATCACCCTCTTTGTAAAAAATGTTCTCTTCAGTCCTCTTTAAATCTTCCCCCTTTCACCTTAAACCTATGCCCCCTACCCTGGTAAAGAGACACCTCAAGTGCTTGTCATTGGATTTTAACTGACTAAACCCATAGTATGATCTGCCAGTTGACTTTAACTAACTCGACTTCTATGTCTTCATCCTTACCCATGTTTACCTTTCAAAAAAAAATAGTACTTGCCCTCAAATTACATGTGAAGTTCAATCATAAAGCAATAGGAAACAGGAGCAGTTCTGCCCCTCAGTCCTACTCCAACATTCAGTAGGATGATGATCGATTCCACATTCCCCAAACCCAGTATCTTGTCCTTTCCCCATAAACCTTGAATCTGCCTCTGATGCAGATACATCCAAGGACTCTAGCCTGCAGTTCTGTGTGGCAAAGACTTACAAAGGAACATAGAAATCAACCCTCTGATTAGCAAAGACATTGCAGTTGGAATGGATGAAGTAGGCCGAAAAGCTCATTTCTGTGAGTCTAGAAGAAATTCTTTTGCATCTCAGTCCGAGTCCACTCTTTCTGGTTCTGGTCTCACTCATGGGAGGAAACATCCTTTGAGCATTTATTCTGTCTAAGAAACTTGTATGTTTCAGTAAGATGGCCTTTCATTCTTAACTCAAATGACTAGATGACCAACATGTCTAACCTTTCCTCTTAGAATTTCTTCACACCCTGAATCATCTTGTTGGTTCATTTCTGAACTGCCTCTGCCTCTGAGCGATGCTTTCTTTGAATAGTGTGACTGAAATTGTTCATAGTACTGGAGATATAATCTCACTAGTACTTTGTAGAGTTGCTGGAAGTCTAGCCTATTTTAGCACTACTACCCCTTTGAAATGAAACTTTACACTTGTAACACTTTATTCTGCATCCTGCTGTTGCTTTATTGCTTGTGCCACCTTAGTCTACCGATGCGATGAAATAATCTGATTGGAAAGCAAAGTTTTTCATGCATTTCAGTACATGTGACAGTAATAAACAACTTAACCAATTTTAACCCTAACTTCTATAGGATTTCTCTTTTACCTGCTGCACCTGTGTGCTAACTTAAAGTGTTTTGGGCATAAGGAGTCACAAGTCCGTTGTGCTGCAGCAAACAATCTATTGGAGGGATTCGGTGGGTCCAGCAGCATCTGTGGAATTGTTGATATTTTGGGTCAAAACCCTGCATGAAGACCAGCAAATAGATACCTTATTTTCTCACCTTTTTGCGCTGTCATCTAACCCATCACTTTCTCATACTGTGCTGCCTCAGGTACATCTACACGATGATGTCATTATTTAATCCAATCTCATTGGCAATTGCACGTTCTCTAGTTGGTTCCAGAATGTGCTGTTCTGGGAAACTACCTTAAAAATAACTCATGAAGTCTTCATTTTGAAACCTTTTGTCCCCCTGATTTTTATAGTTTAGACTAAAATCTCTTATATAATTACTACATACATTTAGGACTAGTTTTAGTTACTTCCTCCTTTCTACACCATCCCATGGTGTGATAGCTGTTGGTGGTGTGGACAGCACTCCCACGCAGTGACTTATCATCATTCAAACCGTATCTAATTCTAGTTTCTGCTCGGCCCATCTCATTGGTTCTGTCTGTCACTTCTCTCATATAGGTTGGATGAGGGAGACAAGTGGCATATTAGTTTTTGGTGCAAGGCAATTGAAGTACAATCATGAAGATGTATAAATGAAATAACATGGAGCTTTTAATTCCAGTTTTCATTTCCATTTCGATATGTCAATCCATGGCCTCCTCTACTGTTGCAATGAGGCCACACTCAGGTTGGAGGAACAACGCCTTATATTCCGTCTGGGTAGCCTCCAACCTGATGTCATGAGCATTGATTCCTTAGACTTCAGGTAATGCTCCCACCTTCCACCTTTCACCATTCCCATTCCCCCTTTCACTCTCTCCTCTTATCTCCTGCCCATTTCCTCCTTCCCCCTTTTCTTTATTCCATGGCCTTCTGTCCTCTACTATCAGACTCCCCCTTCTCCAGCCCTGTATCTCTTTCACCAATCAATTTCCCAGCTCTTCACTTCATCCCTCCCCATCTTGGTTTCACCTATCACCTCGTGTTTCTCTCTCCCCAACCACCCATCTTTTAAATCTACCCTCATCTTTTTTTCTCCAGTCCTGCTGAAGGGTCTCGGCCTGAAACGTCAACTGTACTTTTTTCCATAGATGCTGCCTGGCCTGCTAAGTTACTCCAGTGTTTTGTATGTGTTATATGGAACTTTGGAATGTTGTGCTTAGCCATGGTCTCCCAACTGAAAGAAGTGGACAGGAGGATTATCCTTGAGAAGTGATTGTGCATACTGGCCCTATACTCCCTACAGTTTACCAGAATGAGAGCTGATATCACTGAAGCATGCAAAGCTCTTGAAGGGCTGAGAGGATTGATAAGAGATGACGTTTCTCTGGACGTAGAGTCAAGAACCAGGAGTGACTTGCTTGGGACAAGGGGCTTGTCATTCAGGACTGCAATGAGAACAAACATCCACAGGTATTGGATCTTTAGAATTCTCTATCCAAGAGAGTTATGGACATTAATTTACTCAGAAGATTAAAAATAGATCTTTTGCTATTAACAGAATTGACTGATGTGAGGTTTTTGCTAAAAGTGGTGGTGAGATAAAAGATCAACTTAAGAATAACAGCAGAAGGTTGAACGGCTGAATGGTCTACTCCTGCTCCACTTCCTTCTCTGCTTATCCTTTCCCTATAGAATTAAACATATAAGAAATAGGTGCACAAGTAGGCCATCTGGCCTAATGAAACTGCTCTGTCATTCATGATCATGGCTGATCTGGCTGTGGACTCGTCTTCACCTACCTACCTTCCCCCCCATAAGCCCTTAATTCCTTTGTTATGCAAAAATGCATCTAACTATGTCCTAAAATTATATCATGTAGAAATAGTACATTAAAACTTGTTTGCACACTTGTAGCCGAAAAGAAGGATGCGCTGATGGAATCAGTTTTGGAAATGAAGAAGCATTCGGGCCCCCAACAGTTCACGGTGACTAACTGCTTTGCCCGGCCTCACATCACTCTACCTCCCCTCCTCTGGGACACCCACAGACCTTCTCCGTTATCACCAGTACAATTTGCCTGGAATAAAGCAGAAGGTTTGATGAAGAGCGGGAGTTACCATGCTGATGAATAAACCCAAGGAAAGAAAGATCAGGCGGTTGATTCAGCATTGTTAGTGTAATCTACACAGCTCTTCCTCTCTCCCTTCCCCTTCCTACCAGTGTCAGCAATGAATCTCCTTTAGAAATGTTTAGTTTTGACAACCAATGCATCAGACCAGTTGTGAAAGTTTAGAATCAGCTAAGAAGGCTGAGATGAAGTGGGGAGATAGGGGGGTGTGCAGTAACGCTTCAGCATGTCGAAGTGGCCAGCTGAGCTGATTCTGGAGTACCTTTGCAACCTTCATCCTCATGTCCACATTTAGCCTTGGTTTTGCGGCTTTTGTCTTGCGTTTGAGGTAGAAAGCTACGAGTTGCACTCAAGAAAGATGACTGGAGCTACCGAGATACAGTGTAGGAGCAGACCTTTTGGCCAGAATTGAACAGTCGCTGGAGCCGTGAGACAGTGCTTCTACTGGCTGCACCACTCTACTTCCACTTGAGCTCATAATCTTCTCTGACTCCTGAGGTAGGAAGTTAAAGTCCTGTCTGCCCGCACGGTAGCTGTATAAGATCGATGCCATAATTTGAAGAGGTGATTCATAGCCTTGCACTTGGCCAAGATCTATAACTGTTAATCACACTGTTGACAGTGTGACCTTCAGCCCAGTTTGGCTGTTGTGTTTTCTATGTTACTGTAATGAGTGCACTTCATTACAGTAAAGTCCTTTGGAATATACTCAGTTTGTGAGAGGTGCTACAGGAATCCACACTTGTCATGGAGCCACACAGCCACAACAGGCCCTTCAACCCAGCGAGTCTGTACTGACTATCAAACATATTGTACATTAGCAACAATCCTTTTTCAATGCCATATTTCTGTCAAAGCTCCTCATATTGGTATTGGTTTCTTATTGTCATATATACCAAGATTCAGTGGGAAAAACTTGCCTTGCATTCTGTTTATACAGATCAAATCATGACACAGTGCATTGAGGTTGAATAAGGTTAAAAAAATTAATGCAGAGTAAAGTGTAAAAGTTGCCGATAAAGTGCAAGATCATAATAAGGTAGATTGTGAGGCCATTTTATCGTATGATAATATGATAAAAGTTCTGATACCAGAAGCTGTCTGTGAGTTTGGTTGTAATGTGCATTCACACGTTTGTATCATCTGCCTAGTGGGAGAATGGAGAAGAGAGAATATCTAGAGTGGGTGCAGTCTTTCGATTATGCTGGCTGCTTTACCGAAGCAGTGAGAAGTATGGACAGAGTCTGTACAGGAGAGGCTGGTCTCTATGAGGTGCTGAGCTGTGTCCACAACTCTCTGCAGATTCTTGTGGTCATGCGCAGATAGTTGCCATAGAAAGCCGTTACTCACCCAGACAGAATGACTGCCACCCCTTGCACTTTACAGTGGCCTGAATGCCTTTGGGATGTGGGAGAAAACCCATGTAGGAACTGGGAGTACATACAGCTTTCACACTGACCGTGCCCAAGTCAGGAAAGGAGAAGTCTGAAGCTGAATCTCTACCAGGTACATCACGGTGCCACGTACCTTTGTACCTCTTGTGACTAGGTTCCCCTAAAGGCACCAGATCTCTCTGTAGAGTGCTGCTCGAGGCCATGAGGATCACCTGGGCCCAGCATGCTGTTGTATTAGCCCTCATCGTTAGGGTGCCCTGTCCAGTGATTTATGTTTTACTTTCTGTTCCACTGTTTGGCAGGATTTGTTTTCTGTGCATAATATTATTGAAAAGATGGCAAGGAACCTGAGAATTCTTTGTTTATTAATGTTGCCTTAGGAACAAGTTTCTACCACAAGTTTGATCTGTTGCCAACTTTTAAAACCAGCATTTTAATCATACCATTTACATCTGATTAATTGAAATATTTGCTGAATGGGTGTATGGTTACAAGAATATTTTTGTACTTCCCCATTGATCATTGGGTCAGTGAGGGGGATTCCCAGCTCAGTTACTTCCAATCAGCTGTTGCATCTGCTTCACACTGTTGCTTCCTTCTAGTCCAATGTGCACTGCCTGCTTATAGGGCCCCTTCAACACCCCATTTCCGCCCCCGCCTCCCCATCAATGGCCTGGGACTGAATTAGGTGATTTCAACCTTTTATTTGTTCTCACTGCTCTCAGCATCGATTTCCATCTCCTTAACATCTGTCTATCAATGTATTGATAGGGACACGCATAATGTGAAACGACTGGATAGGACAGAGTTTGCCAAATGTGTTCCTTAATCAATATAGAGTGGTCCCAACTACAGAGAACATGATACTGTATCTCCTATCAGAGAACAAGACAGGACAGATGACAGTAGTATCTGTGGTGATCTAGTGATTATAATTCCATGAGATTCAAGATCATTATGGAGATGGATAGGACTGGTCCTCAGCTGCAGATTCTAAATTGGAGAAAGGCTTATTTTGATAGCATCAGAAACAATCTGACGGGCATAGATTGGGATACGTTGTTTTCTGGCAAAGGTATGCTTGGTAAGTGGGAGGCCTTCAAAAGTGAAATATTGCGAGTACAGTGTTTGTATGTTCTTGTCAGAATAAAAGGCAATGCTAACAGGTTGAAATAACCTTGGTTTTCAAAGGAGCTTGAGGCTCTCGTTAGGAAGAAGGAGGTACATAGCAGGTATAGGCAGTAGGAACAAATGAGTTACCTGAGTATAAGAAATGCAAGAGAACTCTTAAGAAGAACATCAGGAGGTTTAAAAGAAGGCATAAGGTTGCTCTATCAGACAAGGTGAAGGAGACTCCTAAGGATTCCCACAAATATATTAAGAGCAAAAGGATAGCAAGGGACAAAATTGATCCACTTGAAGATCAGTGTGGTCTTCTATGGTTAGAACAGAAGCAGATGGGGAGATCTTAAATGGATTTTTATATGTCCATATCTACTTAGGAGTTGGACACAGAGTCTTTAGAACTGAGGCAGAACAGTAGTGAGGTGGTGGACCATATCCGGATTACGGAAGAGGAGGTGCTTGATGTCTTGAAGCAAATTAGGGTGAATAAATCCCCAGGACCAGACAAGGTGTCCCTCTGACTCTGTGGGAGGTCACTGCAGAAATGACAGAGGCCCTGACAGAAGTATTTATAACATCCTTAGCCATGGATGAGGTGTTGGAGGCCTGGATGATAGCTAATATCGTTCCGTTGTTCAAGAAAGGCTCATATATACTGGTCAAATTATAGACCAGTGAGACAGATGTGAGTAAATTGTTGCAAGTATTCTAAGGGTCAGGATATACAAGGATATGGATAGACACAGCTTGATTAGGGATAGTCAACATGGCTTTGAGTGTGGTTGTTTGTATCTAACCAATCTTGAAGAGTTCTTTGAAGAGGTTACCAGGAAAGTTGAAGGAAAGTCAATGAACATTGTCTACATGGACCTTAGCAAGGCCTTTGACAAATTCCTGCTTGCGAGTTTGGTCCAGAAGGTTCAGTCATTTATCATTCAGGATGAGATAGTATTATGGATTCAACATTGGCTTTGTGAGAGAAGCCAGAGAGTGGCAGGAGCTCGTTACATCTCTAACAGGAAGTTGTGAATAGTGTGAGCCACAGGAATTGGGGCTGTGTCCGTTGTAGTTTGTCATCTATATCAATGATAATGTGGTAAACTGGATCAGCAACTTTATAGATGACACCATTTTTATAGGTGACCCAATTTATAGATTGAGGTGTAGTGGACTGTGAAGTAAACTATCAAAGCTTGCAGTGGTATCTAGACCAACTGGAAAAATGGGCTGAAAAATGGCAGATGGATAAGTGTGAGGTGTTACACTTCAGACAAACCAGTGTAGGAACTACAAAGTTTATGGTAGGATATTGAGGAGTGTGGTATAACAGAGGGATCTGGGAATACAGATCTATATCCTTGAAAGTGACATCACAGGTAGATAGAATCATAAAGAAAGGTTTTGGCATTTTGGCATTCATTTATCAGAGTATTGGGTGCAGGGGTTAGAGTGTCGTGTTGGGGTTCTATTAGCTGTTGGTGAGGCTAAATTTGGAGTATTGTGTACAGTTCTAGTCACCTACCTACAGGAAAGATATCAATAAGTTTGAAAGAGTACAGGTGAAATTTACAAGCATGTTATAGGCCTTGAAGACCTGAATGGGGAAAGGTTGAATAGATTAGGACTTTATTCTCTGGCATGAAAGAGAATAGGGGGCAATTTGATATACAAAATTTCAAGGGGTATAGATAGGATAAATGAAAGCAGGCTTTTTCCACTGAGTTTGGATGATGCTGGCACAAGGGAGCATAGGTTAAGGAAGAAAGGTGAAATATTTAAGGGGAACCTGATGAAGAACTTCTTCACTCAGAGGATGATGTGAGTGTGGAATGAGCTGCCAGTGGAAGTGGTAGATATGGGTTTGCTTGCAAAATTTAAGACAAATGTGCGTAAGCACATGGATTGGAGGGGTATGGAGGGCTCTGTTTCAGATGCAGGTTGATGTGACTGGGCAGAGTAACATTTCAACATGGACGAGATCAGCCAAAGGGCCTCTTTTTCTGCTGTAGCACATTATGACTCTAAAGTCAACATCCATGCTAAGCTCCCTTTTGCTCAGTATAACTAGTACTCTATCCTGTACAGTCATCTGCTCTGTGCTACTCCTAATACTCCTTTGATACTCCTATCTCTGTAATCTCTTCCAGCCATTCATTACATCTGCACTTTTCCCCTTGCACAGTCCCTGTTTTCTTCTCTGGAGTTCCTCCCTTAAACATTTTTGCCTACTTCTTTTGCACGATGTTAAAGCTATCATCTTGGGATTCCACAATCCATGTGAAGTAGCTCCTCGTGTACAGCCCTCAGCCAGTGAGTTCTTTCATTTTACCAATTCACAATAAGGTGTACATTTATATCTGCTTTTGTTGCATGCTTGAGTGCTCGGTGGAGGGCGCTGATGCTGTTTTTGCTGGGGGGGGGGGTGTCATTGCATTGCCTTCTGTGTGTGGGAGGCTATGGAGTTCTAACATTTACCTGTCATTCATTCTTTGGGGCACTTCTCTGTTTTCATGGATGTTTGTGAAGAAAAAGAATTTCAGGATGTACATTGCATACATTTCTCTGACATTAAATGCACCTATTGAACATTTCTAACTCAGGATGGTTCCTCACTTGCAGGTAGTGGTGTTCCTATGCACGCACTCTCTTCAGAATAGAAGATGTTACGTACTTTGATCAGACATGCATTTATAGATGGAAGATGCTGGAAGCACTCAGCAGATCAGTCTAAGTTAATGTTTCAGATCAGAACCACTTTCTCAATTCCACAGACAGTGTCTGACCTGCTGAGTGTTTCCAGCATCCACAGTTTTGCTTTGAGTTTTCATGTGCTGCTGAAGGGCCTAGCAACGCTTCAGGGCCTGTTTCAGTTGGTACATGCTGTACTGGTGGTGGGGAGGCTGATGTTCATCGGGGGGCTGTGCTGTCTACCCATTGTCAAGCTTTCTGTATGGCGTGGAGCCACAGTCCTCAGACGAGTGGAGAGGACTCGCTCACACTTCTACCCTCTGCCATGTGGTGAAACCCTTTGAGAAGCCAGGAAGTGAGTATCTCGCCTCTGCATTTTCAGCTCTTTTCGTTTACATGGGTGATCTGGATAAATTTCCACTTCATAGTTAAGAGTGGGAGATTTTGTAATTCATGATCCGTTTGTGGGAGATGACCATTATTTGGCAATTATTTAGCGGAAATTTTTCTTGTTCACTTCGGAGCTAATGCCTGTGGTCCAATATTCAGACACATTGCTTCACGATTTAAGGATCTACAAATGGAATTGAGTATTGTAATAATCAGCAAACATTCTCACTTTATAATTGAGAGAAAGTTATGTGTAATAGTCACCCCACCTTCACTGGAGATAGAGGACCTAAGAGCAAGATTGCAATATCAGAGGGAAATGAGGGAATGCTGTGTTCTCTGTTTCACTGAGACATGGCTCACCCCCGACACTCTGGACATGGGACCACAGCCGAAGGGGTTGTCAATTATCCGAATAGACCAAATTGAAGAACGCAAGAGATAGCAGTCAAACCACAAGCAAGAGAAAATCTGCAGATGCTGGAAACAGTTTCATGATAAACTCATCATGGTGCTCAGATATACCGGTCTTGTCATACTGTTGTTCTCCCAACCTGGAATGTTTAATGATTAAGTGCTGACCATTCTACTTACTGAGAGTTCTCCACCTTGATTCTTACTGCAGTTTACGTACCAAATGCAGATGTTAAGCAAGAATTCAATGTACTGAGTGCCATAGTTAACAAATAATAAATAGCCCACCCTAATGCCTGTTGTATCCTTGCCATAGTTTTCAATCAGGCTAGTTTGAAGTAATCTGTCCAGTTATAATCAGCGCCTGCAGCACCAGCAGTCCTAACACACTCGACCACTGCTAGGCTACCATCAAGACTGCCTACCGTTCTATCCCCAGATTGCATTTTGAGAAATCTGATTATCTGGCTGTCCTACCTGTGTATAGGCAGAAGCTGAAGAGCAAGGCACCAATGCTAAGGACAACATACAGGTGCTCGAGGGAGGCAAAGGAGCAGCTATGGGATTGCTTCAAGTCAGTGGACCGAGCCATTTTTAAGGACTTATTAGAGGATCTGAATGAATATGCCACAGTTGTAATAGACTTTATAGAGACACTTGTCAATGAGTGTGTCGCACAACTCAATCAGCGGCTTCCTCAACTGGAAGTCCTGGATGAACCAAGAGATCCACAATCTGCTGAGGTGTAGGTTGGTAGTGTCAAGACTGGTGACCAAGGGGTGTACAAGAGATCCAGGTATGACCACTGGAAACCCATCTCAAATGCAAAACGCAATTAAAAATTGCATTTAATTTCCAAAATTAATTGTTCTTAACATGCTAGTGATGTTTCTTGAATTACTGTGGTCCTCGGTAAAACCCATCTCTTCTGACTAAGTTTGGTGCAAGCACGCAATGAGGCCTGGAGCCACCAAAAATGAGCACTGATGAGCAGAATGTAATGCTGTGTTTAATTGCATAGCTGATTTCTTTCATGAACACCAGTAGCAAAGGCCTGTAATCTAATGTAGCAAAAAGGAGCCTGTGCGGTTAGCTTACAATATCTTTTCACTGCTAAGTTGTATGTTTTGCAGATGATCTTTGTGTAATGGAAATAATGGTCAGCTGAAGTGTGAATCAGTGCTACGAGCAGGAAAAGCAGAGTGCTGAAACAAGTGAGCACAGACTAGCAGTGAGGGTGAGTGATGCAGCAGACATTGTGCTGCAGGGAGCATGGGGAAGAAATAAAAACAATGAGAGCTTGTACTTGTATACTAAATAATGTTAGAAATATGAAATGAGCAGGTTAGAGTGATTTTTGAGGACATATACATTTCGCTCTTGACTTTGGCTACCAGTCTTCATACCTGAAAATGTATTGTCGATTTAATTTGGAGTGCAGCTCTGAGCAATGGGTTCCTAAAAATTGTGAATCCCAGTCCAGATAATGCTGGTTAAAATTCATTTGGATGTCTGTGGTGTGGATGTTAATCAGAAGGTGTGTAGATTGCATGTAGTGTCAATGAAAGCGTTGTCCATACATTGTAAATATGGAGTTGTCCTTTGATGTGTGGCACGTAAAATATCGGGCCCCACGTTGGGCCAGCAGACCTTTCGACCAAAAGCGTCTTGGTATGATGCTCGCTTGGTATCCGTATGATACCTTGTTTAGGCGAATAAAGAAGCTGATTTGTAGCCACCGGGTACTTTTCTCCAGTGACTTCATTTATGCGACAACAAGCAGAAAACATAGAACACAGAACAGTACAGCATATTACAGGCCCTTTGGCCCACAATGTTGTGCTGACCCACAAACCCTGCCTCCCATATAACCCCCCACCTTAAATTCCTCCATATACCTGTAGCAAAACGCTGGAAATACGGCAGCCAAGAGCTGCCGAAAGAGGAACACAACTGAGAAAGAGTGGAAGAAAGTGAGATTGAAATTGCAGTGAGGGTGAGGACGGGAATGGATCGGACAGACAAACTATCACCGCGGTATCTCTATAGACTTGCTGAGTTCCTCCAGCATTTTGTGTGTGTGCTCAAGAACATTACTAGTGTTTGCTGCTGAGTAGCTCGCCGAGCTGGTTTGCTAGCTTCCAGATGTTTCGGTACCCAGCTAGGCAACATCGTTGGTACAACTTTGAATAAAATGTTGTTGATCTACATTGTTGATGGTCTTTTATGTGTCCTATGTGCGGCACGCGGTGCGGGTGTGCTCATGCACCGTTTCTATTGGCTACTGATTATGTAATCCGTGATTGATTTGTTAAAATCTGATTATGTAATAATTGTTACCCGGGCTGTGATAGTTGACCATTATGTAGGGTTAATGTCGTCCTCATTGACTGATGTGTGTGATCAGGTGTGAATTGGCTCTTAGCTCCGGAATTCTGTGTGGAGAACAAAGCCTCGAGCTCGTCATTGACAGGCCTGGCCTAGGATAGTGACAGTGGTCCAGCTGAATTGATGTGCTTCGCTGTCACAATGTATAGATATAAGGGAAAGTTATCTGATTGATGAACTACTGGAGATAGTTTGACAAAATGAAGAAAGGCTGAGAATTGAGGATAGTTAGAGAAAAAGAAAGGGAACGGAAAAGGAAATGCATTCGGCCTTGTTTTAGACAGCTCAGATTCAGATTATGGTGGGGAAATAAAGTGAATTGAATTGATTTTATTCCTTACATCCTTCACAAGGTTCCACACAGAAGGTTCGTTAGGAAGGTTCAATCGTTAGGTATTAATATTGAAGTAGTAAAATAGATTCAACAGTGGGAGATGCCAGAGAGTAGTGGTGGATAACTGCTTGTCAGGTTGGAGGCCGGTGACTAGTGGTGTGCCTCAGGGATCTGTACTGGGTCCAATGTTGTTTGTCATATACATTAATGATCTAGATGATGGGGTGGTAAATTGGATCAATAAGTATGCAGATGATACTAAGGTAGGTGGTGTGGTGGATAATGAAGTAGGTTTTCAAAGCTTGCAGAGAGATTTAGGCCAGTTAGAAGAGTGGGCTGAAAGATGGCAGATGGAGTTTAATGCTGATAAGTGTGACGTGCAACATTTTGGTAGGACTAATCAAAATAGGACATACATGGTAAATGTATGGGCATTGAGGAATGCAGTAGGACAGAGTGACCTAGGAATAATGGTGCATAGTTCCCTGAAGGAGGAATCTCATGTGGATAGGGTGGTGAAGAAAGCTTTTGGTACACTGGCCTTTATAGATCAGAGCATTGAGCATAGGAGTTGGGATGTAATGTTAAAATTGTACAGGGCATTGGTGAGGCCAAATTTGGAGTACTGTGTACAGTTCTGGTCACTGAATTATAGGAAAGATGTCAACAAAATAGAGAAAGTACAGAGGAGATTTACTAGAATGTTACCTGGGTTTCAGCACCTAAGTTACAGAGAAATGTTGAACAAGTTAGATCTTTATTCTTTGGAGCATAGAAGGTTGAGGGGGGACTTGATAGAGGTATTTAAAATTTTGAGGGGGATGGATAGGCTTTTTCCATTGAGAGTAGGGGAGATTCAAACAAGAGGACATGAGTTGAGAGTTAGGAGGCAAAAGTTTAGGGGTAACACGAAGGGGAACTTCTTTACTCAAAGAGTGGTAGCTTTGTGGAACGAGCTTCCAGTAGAAGTTGTAGAGGCAGGTTCGATATTGTCATTTAAAAAAAAATTGAATAGGTATATGGGCAGGAAAGGAATGGAGAGTTATGGGCTGAGTGCAGGTTGGTGGGTCTAGATGAGAGTAAGTGTTTGGCACGGACTAGAAGGGCCGAGATGGCCTGTTTCCGTGCTGTAAATGTTATATGGTTATATACATGAGTAAAAATCTTTACCATGCATCTTGTCTAAATGTGCAATTTATAGTCATTTATAATAAATAGTATGTAGTGACAGGTAATAGGAAGTTTTGGGTCAGCCATGAACTGAATGCGGGTACTCTGTCTGCAGTGGTTCCTCCAGTGTAGAAGAGACCGTACTGTGAACACTGGATCCAGTATGTGATATTGGAAGGCACGTGTGAATTGCTGCTTCACCTAGAAGGGGAAGAGTCCAGGTGCTGCATTCTGGAAGAACAACACCCCGTCTTCTGTCTAGGAAACTAGCAGTCCTCCAAACTTGGTATCAGATTCTACGACTTCAATGTGCACTTTCGTTGTACTGGAGCTGGCACTTGTCATCGTTCTGTGCTGTCTGTTCAGCTTTTCCCTCTGTTAGCATAGCTGACTCCATGGAGCACATCTGACTGCTCTGTATTTTGCCACGTTTTGCATATCTCTGTATTGCTTAATGGTCCTTTTTAACTCTTGATCAAATGACCTCCATAATTTATCCCTGTGGCAACCCAAGCCTTGCCCTATTATGGATATTCCCTTTATACTGTCCAACTCTTTCCCTCCCACCCCACCACTGTGTGCGTCTTAAAACAACTTTTGTTTTCTATTATTCCCGGTTCTGATGAAGGTGTCAGACCTCATACAAAATTCCTGCTTCTCTTTCCACAAGTACAGTTTGACCCACTGATGTTTCCCAGCTTTTCACTTGCCTTTAATTATTGCCTTTGGTTTTCGTGGCTTCAGAAAAGTGTGTTTTAGCCAATGAAATACCTTCTGCAAAATGGCACATTCAGCTTGCATAAAGCAAGCTCCCACAGACAATAATGACCGCAATCCAGTTAAGGAGTAACTATTAGTCACAGCACTAAGGGAAACAGTTGAACAACTGGAAGCAAATTATTGGGTGTTTGATGTCATATGAAAGACTTCTCAACATTGTTAGTGCTTTAGGCTTGTGTCCCCAGAACAGACCATTAACGCATCCCACTAGCTGGTATATGGGAAGTGTCTGAACACCAGGATGATGAGATTGCACACAGTTCTCTTCAGCACATGATAGAGGTAGAACAGAAAAGGTGTTGGTGGTGGAGTCTGTGACAAGCAACGCATGTGGTGATTGCAGTGTCATTGAGGTTCAACTGGAGGAATTTACTGCATATCTAGACTGATGACACTGAGGTAGTGGAAAACTTGAGAAGCGGGTGATTATGAAACATTGCAACCTTGTGTAAGCTACGTGTGTAAACTAACGTCGTCACAGGGTGGTGCCACTGAGGGGAATGTGGAACCATGCAAGAGGAGGGGTGGCAAAGGTATAAGGGGATATGATATGAGGGTAACAATGGTTTGGGTAGAGTGGAACAGGAGCAGAGGTCAATGTGGGTCACAAACAGAAGCCAGTGCAGGAGGTTTTTTAGCTGCATTTGAATCAATAAGAGGATAATAAATCAAGAGCTGTGTCCCTGGGAAAAAGTGCAGCCAGTGTGGTGTGTGTCTGCTGGAAGGTTGAAAGGTTGAGGGCTTATTTCACTGTGTATAAGCAATGAAGATACAGACCTTCAACCTTAATCAGGACCATTTCAGTTTGTGGCAGATGAGCAATTGAAGATTAAGGAAGGGTAGGCTTGGATTTGAACGTACCGGAGGAGCTGAGGGGGGTGGGAGAGATGGGACAGAGGCAGAACAGAAATGTCTCTTAGGATAGAGTAATGGGAGAATTTTTGAAGAGAAGAATGCCAAGTGAAGGGAAAGAGTTGTTTATGATGCTGGCCTACATGGGGCTCCAAGTGGTTGATTTGGTTGCTGAGTGGGAGTAGGTCAAGAAGGCAGGTGGTGTCTTTTGGTGGAGGTGAGCATTGACTGACCGTGAAAAGAAATAGAAGTGAGAGAGAAAGTAAGGTCTCCTTTTACTGCTCAGGTGGGGGAAAGCTTGGCGTGTACATGTCAGGGATGTAGAACGAGAAAGCATAGGAACAGACTCTTGTGCCCTCTGTGTCTGGAGCAACTATGGTGCAAATCCAGAGTCACCCCAGCTGAATAATCGAGTGCTTGGGCTTGGTATTACCAATGAAACCATCAATGATCACGTCGTTCTTGCTGCAGGTGAGGTTGGATGAGCTTACTGGGAAGATAAAAACAAACTTTTTTTGTGTGTTAGTGAGACAATGGGATACATTCAATATGGGTTTTGTCACCTACTTAGCAATAGGTTGGGAGAATGGGGGAATCCATTGATAGCGAGCACATGGGCTTCCATCCATAGCACGCACATAGGATAAATCCCGGCAGAGCTGTTGAGGTTGAGTAGGCTGTTACTATTTTGTAATTTCAGATGCCTGATATGCACTCACGATAAATAAGCTCCGAGCATTGGGTTGCAGCTTTGAAGCTGGGGTGTGGCTGAGGAGTTGCTGTTTTATCTCGAGTGGAAACAGGAAGCATCTGCTTATTTTTGGATTAAACAGCTTGACTGTTGGTCCATTAATTAATGACATGATTGAAGTGAGTGGGACAATGTGCAACAGTGGGATCAATGAGACAATGTATCAATAGTAACAGCACAAAAAGGTTAGGCAGAAGTAAGGTAGTGTAGCTGCTGTAAGATATAAATGTCTTGCACTCATTTGATGCTGTTCAACATGTCAAAAGACATCTCAGTCTGCTATAAGTGTCAAGAGATTCTTCAAAGCTGTAGCACAGGAAGCATGGTTATATAGTTTGCACACAACAATTTCCCACCCAGCTCTGGTAATATTAATGTAATTTGACTATTTGGTGTTGTTTAAGGTCTAAATATTAGCCAGGACACCAGGGAATATAGCCCCTGTTTATTAATATTCCCATTACAATCAACTTGAGTCAAACGTCATTTTTGTAAACTAATCCTCTAAATGCCTAAAGACCAAAATTCAAAGATAGATGAGCCTGAAAGCACATAACACTAGGTTCAATAACAGCTCCTTTCCAGCTCTTATTGGACTCTCGAATGGGCCTCTTGTATGATAAGATGGACTCTTGACCTCGTGATCTACTTCATTATGACCTTGCACTTTATTGTTTACCTGCACTGCACTTTCTCCGCAGCTTTTGCATCTTATTTTGCATTGTTATTGTTTTATCTTGTTCGACCTCAATGTAATGGTTTGATCTATATGAGCAGTATGCAAGACAAGCTTTTCACTGCATCTTGGTACATGTGACAATAATAAACCAATACCAAAATATTTGTCCTAAAGTGTGGCACCCAGCACTGTTCATGGCATTCCAGTTATGGATGAGTCATGGCTTTGCACAGCTGACTGAAATATCAGGAGTGGTTTTGGGGATTGAAAGACCAAAGGTAGTGAATATAAGGATTTATGTCTCTGATATAAAATTAGAGTTTGTTTGGAGATGTAAAGAACTTCCGTTACCTTCTAGGTTTTCACAAATTCAAAAGTTTTCCACTCTTTATGTCTAACCTCGATGACTTCATATTTGCCTAACTAAGATTTCTTTGAAGACCTCTTTGCCATTGTACAAGACGTGGATATCTTTTGATGCTTACATCTTCACTGGTTACACTGTCTTTTATCTTTGTTTTAGAGGATTTATCCCTGATATCCTCTCATGTAGGTCATTCAACATACAGTGAACAATTGCACTGTCATCACAGGTCTGAGTAGGACTCAAGTAGTCACATCCTACATGAGAATATCTACCTGTTGACCCCCTCCATTCCATTACATGGGCTGTTTTTCTTGATAGCTCAATTCCATGAGCTACAGCCTCAGTCCAGAGTTTTTGGGAGGGCCTTTATCAAAAGCCTCCTGGAAGTCCATGTAAAATCCATCCAGAAAGGTGTTTCTTTTCACTGCTTTCACCACTTCAAAACATGCTCAGATTCCCTGGCATGGCCCGCCCATGTCTCCAAGTCTTCAACATACCTTCATGGTTGATTTCTCATCCCTCTCTGCCCTATTCTTCTGCCTTCTCCCTGTACCGTTTGACACCCTTACTAATTAAGAACCTTTCAGCCTCTGCTTTAAATATATCCAATGACTTGGCTTCACAGCCATCTGTGACAATGAATTCGATAGATTCACCACCCTGTCGCTAAATAAATTTAAAAATCCTAATAATTTCTCAGCAACAATTTCCTGACCCCTCTCTTTGCACCTTTCTTAAATATCAGAGTGATTTGTAAAATTCCCTGACCAATAATTGCTGCTTGAAGATTATAGGTGAGGCATTTTTCTTATTCTCTTAAAACCTGTGAATGAAGATCTGACCCTGTGAACTTTTTTAGTACTGTTGCTTTTTATTTAAAAAATATCTTTATGAGCTTGGCTGGTACATTTGATGCTTTCTATTTCCCCTGATACAAATTATACAATACGTCCAGTAATTATTTTCATCTAGAATATTGCTACCAAAGTCAACTTGAAATTGTTTCACATCGTTCCTCACCATGCTCTTTCTCTTCCATTTTTTTTCATTTTCAGTTTTTGTAGCTATATTTTGTCACTTTTTTTTTACTTATCTTTCCAGTCACTATTAACCTGTGATAGGTTTTGCATATTTCTATTTTTTTTTGTTTAATATTCCGTTCCTCCCTTGGCCATTCTTGTTGGCAGGTAGATTTCTTGTTCATCCAGGGTCTATATCAGTTTTGGATCATGTTAAATTGGCTGATTAAACCTCTGATCTCCTGTGGTAAATCTCAAAACTACTTCCAGATGACCCCCATTTGAGATGTAAACTTTCATAAGGCAGTGAAATAAAAGATATTTAACCGTAAGCTCCTCATAGTAAGGAAATGATCAGATATAACATGATGAGATAAGAAATTTCAAACAGGTCTTACAAGGCCCATGCTGTCGGTGATTTCAGCGAGGCCTGTAGTTGTATTCACTAGTTGCTCCGTTTTCCAAGGTTGTTATGCTTTACATCCTGAAGTACAGTCTGGTGAATGGAGCTGAGGTTCTGCCATTCCTGTCAGTGCAGTGGTGACAATAAATGTTTCCAGGACGTATAGGAATGCAGAACTGAAATTGTTTATCTTTGTGTGTTTTGAACTTTTAAGTTCACGTGCCTACACCCTTGAGGGTGGATGAGTTGTCAAGGTTAAACATTGAGCTAACTTGCCAGATTGCCTCGCCACACCTGTGTTCTCACTGCCCTTCCACCTCCTCCCCATTTCTGCTGTGTAATTTAAATTGGTAAATCTGCATCACTGTCTCCTCAGACTGGGGAAATAGACCATTCAGTCTATCCGACTCATTCATTGAGACAGGACTTACCTTTTAGTCTAAAGCTTTCTACTCAAAATTTTGAGACTTCTCTTTCTCATCCTCGGCATCTCCTGGTGACCCTATCCCCTAACTTAATGACTTGACTATGTTGGGATATCAAGGAATCTATCCACTAACTTGGTATTCTTAACCGATTTTTCATTATTTCTTTACTGTATTCAATATCCATATGTATACAACCTAAAAACCAATTTATATTTCTGTACCTTTTAGGAAATGGTAGGCTTGAACATCTATTATTTGCACCATGGTGCCTGCCATGTGAGTTTGGGAAGCCTCCTACTGCAACAAGCATATAGTTTTGTGTCCTGTCGTAACAAGTCATCGACGAAATACTCTGGAAGTTAACAAGAGGGATGTTGAGCTTGTGCCTGTGATCAGTATCTGAATCAGGTTTACTCTCAATGACGTAGTCATGAAACTTGGTGTCTTGTAGCAGCAGTACAGTACAAGACATGAAAAAATTACCCTAAGTTACAAAAGAAATAACTAATGCAAAGGATGAAAAATCAGATGTTCATGGACAGTTCAGAAAACTGATGACAGAGGGGAAGAAGCTGTTCCTGAGCAATTAAGTGCGGGTCTTCAGGTTCTTGTGCCCCTTCCTTTATGGTAGTAATGAAAAGGCACATCCCACATGGTGAGG
Organism: Hypanus sabinus; assembly: GCF_030144855.1. Lineage (NCBI taxonomy): Eukaryota > Metazoa > Chordata > Chondrichthyes > Myliobatiformes > Dasyatidae > Hypanus > Hypanus sabinus. The sequence continues at coordinate 30,901,254 of NC_082726.1, read as the reverse complement.
GTCGTTAATGATGGATACTGCCTTCTTGAGGCACGGCCTGTTAAAGATTCCTTGAAGATGGGGAGGGTTGTGCCAGTGATGGAGTTGGCTGAGTCTACAATGTGCTTTTGCAAACTTGTTCTCAATGACCTCGAGAGTGCTTTTCCTTCCCTGAGGCTTTCCTCAAGTACGTGTGGTATCTGTCTGACCCCAAAGCTCTCACTGGGAGGCTGGCTGATAAGCGTGTCTTTCTTATCTTTTCCTTGGCTATTCTGCTGTGGGAGGGCAGGTACCTGAGAAGATTGAGGATTAGTTTTGCAGTCGGGGATGAGGAGATGGTGAACACTTGTGCTGTATTCAGCTTCGGTTAATAAAGTAGGCGGGATGTAAGGAGGAGGTTCTTCCAAAGACGGTCACTGCCATCTTACCTGTGGCACTGAGGCTGCATCTCTTCCTTTATATGTTGTCCCTGCTGCCTCTGGATTTGTCACCTTCATCTGCTGGATGAAGGGTTGTGAATTACTGCCTTTTGAAGTAGAATAGCTGACAGTGTGTGATAACGGTGAGGTTTGTTGTGATATTAGGACAAGGTGATGGAGCTAGTAAGTTAGTGATGGGGTTTAGTGAACGGCAAGCCTGCTGCAGACGGAGGAGTTTCCAGTTTGCTGAACTTCTGCAGCGTTACATCCAGTAGATCCAGCCTGCTGTCCAGTAAAAGAAGAAAGCCCTTAACTCCCAGTGGAGTCATCGGGACGCTGTCACAATGGCGGGTTTTTTTAGCAGGCTTTCTTATTTTTATGAGGTGGAGTTGCTAGCTCGATGCTCAACCCAGCATGGATGAAAAGCGTGCAAGGGAGCCGGCTGGGTTCGAACTCGGGAGCCTTCGCTCCGAAGTCCAGCGCAGATGCCACTATGCCACCAGCTGGCAGCCTGCTGCCCAGTACTCACCCGTAAAACTACCCATCTCCCTGCTCACTCCACGTAGAGAGGCCTTGCCTCCTTCACCTCCAGCACATAGACCCCCTGGACCTTGGGCAACACTCATAATATGCAGAAGGAACTCAGTACATTGAGCAACATCTGGTGGAAGGAAGAGAGTCAACGTTTCGGGCTGCGAACCTTCATCAGGACTGGAAAGGAAGGGGAAGAAGCCAGAATACTGAGGGAAAAGGTGAAACCAGGTGAGGGGAAAGATAGGTGAATGGGTGGGGGAAGGGGGATAAAGTGTTAAGCTGTGAGGAAAGGCTGAAGGAAGAATCTGATAGGAAAGGACACTGGACAATGGGAGGGGGAGCACCAGAGGGAGGTGATAGGCATCTGAGGTGAAGAGTAGGGGTAAGAGCGGAGTGGAAAGAGAAAAGAAGAAGCGGTAAGGGGTAAGAGAGAATGGGGAATGGAAAAAGAGGGTGAGGAGGGTTAGAAATTTGTGGAGGTTAGAGACATCTATGTTCATGCCATCAGGTAGGAGTCTACCCAGACAGAATATGAGATGTTCCTCCAACTTGACAGGGACTTCATTGTGCCTGTAGATGAAGTAATGGGAATGGGAAGTAGAATTAAAATGGGTGGCCACCAGGAAATCTGACTTCTTTTGGTGCATAGAGTGAATGAGCTCGATGAAGCAGACCTCAAGCGCCCCCAGTTTAAAGGAGGCCACACCTGGGGGACTACACAGAGTAGATGAGCCTGACAGACCCACAGGTGAAGTGTTGCCCCACCTGGAAGTGGTGAGGGAGGAGATGTGGTGGCAAGTGTAGCACTTGCCCTGTTTGCAGGTTAAGTACCAGGCGGAGATCAGTGCAGAGGCTTGAGTGGACAAAGGTGTCATGAAAAGAGTGGGGTCCAAGTGGGTCCTATATGGCTGCAACATTACCTCTCAGTTTTTAAATTCAATCCCACGGTTGATGAACGCCAATGCACCATATGCCTTTTTAACCATAGAGTCAACCTGCGTGGCAGCTTTGAGTGTCCTATGGACTTGGACCCCAAGATCCCTCCACACTTCCAAGAGTCTTACCATTAATGCTATATTCTGCCATCATATTTGACCTACCAAAATAGACCACCTCACACTTATTTGGGTTGAACTCCATTTGCCACTTCTCAGCCCAGTTTTGCATCTTAGCAATGTCCCACTGTAACCTCTGACAACCCTTCACACTATCCACAACACCCCCAACCTTTGTGTCATCAGCAAATTTACCAATCCATCCCTCCACTTCCTCATCCAAGTCATTTATAAAAATCACAAAGAGTAAGAGTCCCAGAACAGATCCCTGAGGCACACCACTAGTCACCGGCCTCCATGCAGAATATGACCCGTCTACAGCCACTCTTTACCTTCGGTGGGCAAGCCAGTTCTGGATCCACAAAGCAATGTCCCCTTGGATCATATGCCTCCTTACTTTCTCAATAAGCCTTGCATGGGGTACCTTATCAAATGCCTTGCTGAAATCCATATACACTACATCTACTGCTCTTCCTTCATCAATGTGTTTAGTCACATCCTCAAACAGCTCAATCAAGCTTGTAAGGCATGACCTGCCTTTGACAAAGCCATGCTGACTATTCCAAATCGTATTATGCCTCTCCAAATGTTCATAAATCCTGCCTGTCAGGATCATCTCCATCAACTTACCAACCATTGAAGTAAGACTCACTGGCCTATAATTTCCTGGGCTATCCCTACTCCCTTTCTTGAATAAGGGAACAACATCCGCAACCCTCCAATTCTCCAGAACCTCTCCTATCCTTGTTGATGATGCAAAGATCATTGCCAGAGACTCAGCAATCTCCTCCCTCACTTCCCATAGTAGCCTGGGGTACTTCCCATAGTAGCCTGGGGTACTTCCCATAGTAGCCTGGGGTACATCCCATAGTAGCCTGGGGTACTTCCCATAGTAGCCTGGGGTACTTCCCATAGTAGCCTGGGGTACTTCCCATAGTAGCCTGGGGTACTTCCCATAATAGCCTGGTGTACTTCCCATAGTAGCCTGGGGTACATCCCATCCAGTCCTGGTGACTTTTCCAACTTGATGCTTTCCAAAAACTCCAACACACCCTCTTTCTTAATATCTACATTCTCAAACTTTTCAGTCCACTGCAAGTCATCCCTAAAATAGCCAAGATCCTGTTCCATAGTGAATACTGAAGCAAAGTATTCATTAAGTACCTCCGCTATCTCCTCCAGTTCCATATACACTTTTCCATTGTCACACTTGATAGGTCTTATCCTCTTGCTCTTCATATACTTATAGAATGCTTGGGGTTTTCTTTAATCCTGTCTACCAAGGCCTTCTCATGGCCCCTTCTGGCTCTCCTAATTTAATTCTTAAGCTCCTTCCTGCTAGCCTTATAATCTTCTAGATCTCTATTATTACCTAGTGTTTTGAACCTTTCGTAGGCTCTCAGGCACACACTCAGTGATTCAGGAACAGCTTCTTCCCCTCTGCCATTCAATTCCTAAATGGACATGGAACCCTTGAACATTGCCTCACTTTTTTTTAATATATAGTATTACTGTTTTTTGCATGATTTTTAATCTATTCAATATACATATACTGTATAAAGTATACTGAATAAGATTTACTTATTATTTTTTCTTCTATATTATGTATTACATTGAACTGCTACTACTAAGTTAACAAATTTCACGTCACATGCTGGTGATAATAAAACTGATTCTGATTCATGTTCTCTGCTTGTATCAGAACTGGCCGGTCCACCTGTGATATCCGTTCAGTCCGTCACTCCCCGTCAGTGCTGCCGCCTTACTGCCTGTTACACCACTGGAGTTTAGGGCAGCAATGAAGGCCCTCCATCTCTGCAGTGTTCAGCACTTCCTTCATCGCGTCAGTAGCCTCCTCTCTGTTTTCACAACTGTCAGTCATGCATGTCCCAGGTGGAGACTGTTGCACTCAGATGTCAAAAGACTCTTCATTGCTGTTTCCACAACAGTTTTGTTTTACCAGTCAGGGTTGTTAGCCCTGAGCTGAACCCCCGAACCTGGAGGACCGGTGGACCACTCTTAGTCTGGCCTCTACCCTTTGAGCTGTTTTGTATGGCTGATCCTAACGAGAGCATAAATCCCTGACTCCAGCCACCATAGCTGTCCGGGTCATTGAGGCACACGAGCCTCCAAACCCCACAGCGAGGTGGTGGCGCTCTTGAAGGAGTGTCGCTGTCAGCGGGGCAGATACGGTGGCTTTGCATCTGGTGAACAGTGGTGGAGGCACAGTCGAGGAAAGTAGCGGTGGCAGAGGTTGGGGGGAAGGTCTGGTCGAAGGCGGATGGGCGGGGGTTTAATGCAGGGTCAAGACAGAGTCGTGGCATCCGCAGTTCCCGATGCCTGATCAATTTAAGTGCTGGGTTGAATTGAAAAGGTCGGGTATAGGCCAAATTGTGGCGGCGGGGTCCAGGCCCCTGAGCGGTCTGAGGCTGAGGAACAACCCGATGTTTGGATGACTTAAGGTTGAAAAGGTCAGGGTGTCAGGACCGGAGGCGAGGCGAGAGCCAGTTCTCCCTGGTTCTGCTCGCTGATCTGCGATGTTTACTCAGCTCTGCACTGAACTGAGGCTGTGGCCTGCTCCAGCTGCAGTAATGCTTGGCTTTGTGTCTTTCATAAAACATGCTTCCTTTTATTGTTCATGCGATTTGTTTTTCTCTCTCTCTCTCTTTGCACATTGGGTGTTTGACGGTCTTTTTTAAATGGATTCTTTTGAGGTTTTTTTGTGGCTTATATAGGCATCCGTTAGTCTCATGAGACCATGGATTTGCACCTTGGAAGGTTTCCAGGGCGCAGGCCTGGGCAGGGTTGTATGGGAGACCGGCAGTTGCCCAAGCTGCAAGCCTTCCCCTCTCCACGCCACCGATGTTGTCCAAGGGAAGGGCACTAGGACCCATGCAGCTTGGCACCGGTGACGTCGCAGAGCAATGTGTTGTTAAGTGCCTTGCTCAGGGACACAAACATGCTGCCTCAGCTGAGGCTCAAACCAGTGACCTTCAGGTTACTAGTCCGATGCCTTGTCCACTAGGCCACGCGCCAACACTGCGGCTACTTTTAAAGAATCTCAAGGTTGTATGATGTATACATAATTTGTTAATAAATTTACTTTGAAATTCTATCAACATTCACAAAATGCTGGAGGAACTCAGCAGCCCAGGCAGTATCTATGGAAAAAAAGTACAGTACAGTACAGTCAACTTTTCAGGCCAAAACCCTTTTAATCTACATTAACAGAGCTGTAGTGGAGTGTGTATCAAGTTTCAAATTCCTTGGTGTCCACATTTCCGAGGATCTCACCTGTCCTGAGCTCCTCCATCCTGATCAAAAAGGTGCAACAGCACCTTTACTTCCTGAGGAGCATCAAGATACTGATGGACTTTTACCACTGAGAGCATACTCTCCAACTGCATCTCAGTGTGGTGTGGCAATTGTCCCGTATCAGTCCACAAAGCACTCCAGCAGGTGGTGAAAACTGCCCAGTGGATTATCGGCATCCAATTGCCCACAATTGAGAACATCTGCCGTATCATAATCGCTGCCTGGGCAGGGTGAAAAGCATTATCGAGGATGCATCTCACCCTATCCATGGGCTTTTTACTCTCCTCCCACCTCGGTAGGTGCTCCAGGAGCCTCCACTCCCGCATGAGCGGGCACAGGAAGAGCTTCTTCCCTGAGGCTGTGATCCTGCTGAACCTCACATCACAGCGCTAAGCAGTATTGCACCCATATTGTAACTGTCTCAGTACTTTTATATTTGTGTGCTGTAGAACTTACTTTTTATTCGCAGTTACTTTGTAAATAACACTATACTTTTGCACTTCTGGTTAGATGCTAATTGCATTTTATTGTTTTTGTATCTATACTCAGTACAATGACAATAAAGTTGAATCTAATCTAATCTAATCTTTGGCAGGGCTGAAATTCTATGTTGTTCCTGTTCACACTCAAATGGCTGTCACATCACAGTATTTACGTTCCAGTGTTCAGCCCCTCTCTCTAACTGCACTCCATTAACACATTGACTGGATTAACTCACCTACAGCTAGCCTCACCTTGTCTAGTTTATACGAAGAAAAATGCCAACTGTGCTTATCGCTCTGCCTTTGTTTCAAGCCCTTAATTTTTTTTTTGCATGATCCTTTGTCCAAAAGTCAGGGAGCCAACAGTGTTTCTCTGCCCTAATATCTAATATTACCCTACTTGGTGATCTTCTGAGCCCCAGCTCCCTTGTACTCCTGCCTTAATTAAGGGAGCAGCATGGTAATGTGCCAGTTAGCATAACTCTGTTACAGTGCTGACAACCCAAGTTCCCCTCCCATTGATGTCAGTAAGGAACTTGCACGCACTCCCTGTAGGTTTCCTCTGAGTGCTCTGGTTTCTTCCAAAGATGTACAGAGGTTGGCAGATTAATTGGACTCGCGGGTGTAATTGGATGGTTCAGGCTCGGTGGTAGGGCCTGTTACCCTGCTGAATCTCAAATTAACAATAAAATAAATTAATCCAACTCTGTAATATCAGCTCTCCCCTCCACTGCTGAACTAAACAAAGCAGTTCCCTCAGTCCTATCCTCGCCTCCCATTATGTAGATAAAACCCAGCCCATATACTCCAACCACATGCCAGTAATTCATCTGCACTTCACAAAGGGGAGAGCTACATATGTAATCCTGGAATGACCTTCTGCTTTACAAAGCAAAATCTGGCCTTTCAAAGTTAAGTCCCTTTGAAGCCACTGGTTTAATCTTGTCTTGGTTTTGTCTATAAGAGGTTGAAAATTATCCACACACCTTAAGTATTTGTTTTTAACAATAGTTATCCCCAAATATGTAACTTTGTCTTTTACTGGAATATTATTAATTATAGATTGAGTCCAACCTTTAAGAGGAAACAATTCATATTTGTGAATATTTAGACAGAGGTCTGAGACTTTGGAAAGAACAGAAATACAGTTTAAAGCCAATGAGATTTCTGAAACGTCGTTTAAGAAAAGAGTTGTATCATCTGCAACCTGACTAATCAGAAAATTGGAATTTGCACAGAAAATGCCTTTTAGAGGACGAGACTTGATGGAATAGGTGAGCAGCTGAGCACATAAAAGGAGTAAATAGATGAGATAGGACAACCTTGTCTCACACCCCCCCCCCCCCCAATTCACTTCAAACCTCGGTAAATTGATAGACAGCATGTTGTTTAACATTTTATGGAAAAACAAAGTTCATTATATTAAAAAATCTGCTGTCATGAATATTAAGAGCAAACACGAGGAAATCTGCAGATGCTGGAAATTCAAACAACACACACTTCGTAACTTCCGCCCCAACGTATAATTCTCCATAACTTCCACCACCTCCAACGGGATCCCACTATACCAAGCACATCTTTCCCTCCCCCTCTCTTTCTGCTTTCTGCAGGGATCGCTCCCTACGCAACTCCCTTGTCCGCTTGTCCCCCCCAACCCTTCCCACCGATCTTCCTTCTGACACTCATCCTTGTAAGCGGAACAAGTGCTACACCTGCCCTTACACTTCCTCCCTCACCACCATTCAGGGCCCCAGACAGTCCTTCTAGGTGAAGTGACACTTCACCTGTGAGTCGGCTGGTGTGGTATACTGCATGTGGTGCTCCCGGTGCGGCCTTTTATATATTGGTGAGACCCGACGCAGACTGGGAGACCGTTTCACTGAACACCTATGCTTGGTCTGCCAGAGAAAGCAGGATCTCCCAGTGGCCACACATTTTAATTCCACGTCCCATTCCCTTTCTGATATGTCTATCCATGGCCTCCTCTACTGTCAAGATGAAGCCACACTCAGGTTGGAGGAACAACACCTTATATACCGGCTGGGTAGCTTCCAACCTGATGGCATGAACATTGACTTCTCTAACTTCCGTTAATGCCTCTCCTTCTTACCCCATCCCTGACATATTTAGTTGTTTGCCTGTTCTCCATCTCCCTCAGGTGCTCCCCTTCCCCTTTCTTTCTCCCGAGGCCTCCCCGTCCCATGATCCTTTCCCTTCTCCAGCTCTGTATCACTTTTGCCAATCACCTTTTAGCTCTTAGCTTCATCCCACCCCCTCTGGTCTTCTCCTATCATTTCACATTTCCCCATCCACCCACTACTTTCAAATCTCTTAGTATCTTTCCCTTCAGTTAGTCCTGACGAAGGGACTCGTCCTGAAACGTCGACAGCGCTTCTCCCTATAGATGCTGCCTGGCCTGCTGTGTTCCACCAGCATTTTGTGTGTGTTGCTGTCATGAATAGTTATGACGGGGGGGGGGGGGGGGATTCTAAATTTTCCTGATTTTGACAGTCTTAATAATACTTTTAAAATTAATTGGATTAAACAATTTTTATGTAATCCTACCTCGATATGGAAATGTATTCCTTCTTTTGTCTTTTCCCAGGTTGGTGGATTGAAATTTTTTCTTTTATGGAATTACAAAATAGACTAAGTTCCTCTCTGTTTATCTCAGTTTCATAAACAGATGCTTTTATCTTGGTCTTTGATTTACAAACACAATTTTTCTCCTCATAATTACTTTATCTGGAATAACCACAACGTAACTTATAAGAATGAATCTTTGTTTTATAAAGATTGGTTTGATACTAATATTTTGTTGGTTAAACAGTTATTTAATTCAAGTGGTACTTTATTGAGTTATACTGAGTTTTTATCCACCTTTGAATTTCCTGTGACTCCAAAAGAATTTGCTGTTGTTATGGATGCAATTCCTTCTGGTGTAATTATGTTGTTTAGAAATACTTCATACTTGGTAGTTGAATTACCCAACTTGGAGCTATCCAGTACAGCTGTAGAAAAGATTTGTTTTCCTCTGTCTTTTTTAAAAAAAAATAGAGGTATTAGAAATTTGTAAAAGACATTACTTCTGTTCCTACGGCTGTTAGTGTCTGTTATGGTCACTTGAGGAATCTGAGGTGGAGGAGTATTTGGGACTTATTTAATAAATTTTTATTGAGGAATAAAATTAAAGATATTTCATTTAAAATTATACGTAGATATTATCCAACCAATGTTTATTTGACAAGGTTTAATTCTGATATTGAAACTAACGGTTCTTTTTGTGGTTTATATCCAGAGGATTTATTTCATCGGCTTTGAGATTGTGAATATGTTAAAACATTTTGGGTTGATGTTTGTCAATTTATAGATCAATATATTCATGAGGATTTTACATTTTGTTTTGAAAATGTCTTATTTGGGTTTACTAATAATACCAAATCTCATAGATCATTTCTTTATCATAAATCTTTTATTAATTTACAGCAAATTTTATATCCATAAATGCAATACATCAATAAGAAACCATTTATATTTTTTACATCAGACTTCAAACTGTATGTTAATTCTCTGAAAATTTCCCATAACCAGAAAGTTGTAAAGACTGTACAAATCTGTCAATGTCTTGGGTTATCTCTGTAAATGTTTCTGTTTTATGACTCCATTTTGATATAGTTCCTTCTGTCCAACAGTATTTAGAGTGGATTTTCTTGTTTATTTGTATCTTTAAAGTTAATAGTTATATATTTGTTGCTGCTTATGTGTGATTCCCTGGCTTTGTTAGCATATATTTAGTGTTTCTGTTTCTGTTTGTGTTCAATAAAAATAATAATTAAAAAAATCTACACTTCACAAATCGTTTGCGCATTCAGGTAAAGATCCATGAGCTTTTAACATTAGCATTTTCCCATCACCATCCCTAATTGCTACTATACTGTTGACATCATTCACTTGTCTAATATGGACAATTTTCTCGGAACCTTCACAGATGTGTGAGTTGCCTCATTTAACAGGGAACTTGCAATTTTTGCATTTTTTAATGCAAGCAAATGAGATCATAGATTTCATCTCATTTGAAATTACTGTACTGTAGATCTAATCTAGTAGTTTTGTGCTGAAACTATGCACCTCTCCCTGCTGAGGAATCTACAAACTGTCCCTGAGGTGATTAAATTCATGATGCCAAGTAACAGTTTCAACTCCTGGGATGCTGTCTCATTTCCTCACTGATTTTACTCAGTCTGTTCTCTTATTCTTCTGCAAGCCTGATCTCTCAATCACTCGCTTCTGTCACTCGGGCTGGTCTTTTGTTCACTCCTGGGATTTTTTTGCTGCTCTCTCCTCTCACCCTCTTGTTCCTTCTCTCCTCTCCACTCTCTTTCTCTCTCTCATTCCCTCTCTCCCATCTCCTTGCTGTTTTCTCCTCTCATTCCTTTCACTCTCTCATTGCCTTTGTATCTCAGGCCACTTACTGAATCACTTCAGGGATGTATTCTATAAACCAGCTGAGTCATCAGTTTGTCCGCTGAAGTCTGAAGAGAGGGTGACCCACAGGTCCTGGCGACGGTAATCTCTGGGTATGTTTGCAGGTGAATGTGTCTTTTCCGTATTTCTGAAGCCTTTACTGTGTTTGAACCAAACTTGTTCCTTCCTGTTCTGTGGGATCTCACCAACTGCTAACCGGCACTCATCTCACCGTTGTCATAGTTCCCATTCTGATGTCACGTGACGTTACCTCAGCTGCAATTTCAATTTGGTTTGATTTCAGAATTTGGAAAACGACAACAGGTCACCATGGTAACGGTGACCAGGAAACAACTGGATTGTGGTTAAAAAAAAATCGTTGGTTTTGATGAGGGAAGGAGATCTCTTGCCTGGTCTGACTCTGTCATCGCGGGACTCTCACATTTCAATTACACTGTTGCAGAAGTTGCTACAAAATGCTTCTGTGGTAATTTGCTCCTATAACCCATTTGATTGTTCCAGTAGCTTTGCTCTTTTTGTGGGGCTTGGGGTGGATCTAATGAGAAGGGCTGAGTGAAGTTCAAGTGCAAAGCCAATGGGTCAGTGGGAAGCTGGAAGGACATAGCACACATATACTCAGTGGCCACCTAATTATTAGGTACGTCTGTACACTTGTTTGTTAATGCAAGTATAAAATCAGCCAATCATGTGGCAGCAGCTCAGTGCAGACAAGGTCAAGAGATTCAGTTGTTGCTCAGACCAAACATCGGAATGGGGAAGAAATGTGATCTATGTGACTGTGGCTGTGGAATGATAGTTACTTCCAGGCAAGGTGGTTTGAGTATCTCAGAAACTGCAGATCTCCTGAGATTTTCCAAACTTAACAGTGTCTGGAGTTTACAGAGGATGGTGCAAAAAAAAACAAAAAAAAATCCAGTGAGTGGCACTTCTATAGCCAAAATGAAAATGTTAATGAGCAAGTTCAGAAGAGAATGGCTAGACTGGTTCAAGTTGACAGAAAAGCAACAGTAGCCCAAATAGCCACATTTTGCATCAGTGGTGTGCAGAAGAGCTTCTCTGAATGCACAGCATGTTGAAACTTGGAGTGGACAGGCCACAGCAGCTGAAGACCATGAACATACACTCAATACACTCAGCTACCTAATAAAGTGGCTACTGAGTGTATGTTAAAGTACACAAGAGGTTTTAAAGAAGCTGGAAATCTTGAGCAACACACACAAAATTCTGAAGGAACTCGGCAAGTCAGGCAGCATCTATGGAGGGCAATAAATAGTCAACATTTTGGGCTGAATCCTTTAGTGTACCCCTCTATTTGGAGTCAGAGCAGGGAGCAATTGGAATAAAGGGAAAAATGAAGATTCTTTCTCAGAATGCATAACACATTCATAATAAGGATGATGAACATGATAAGGCAGAAATCAAAATTAAATCAAATCAAGTTTAATTATCATTCAACCGTAAAAGATACAGCAAATGAAACTGCATTCCTCCTGGGCCAAAGGGCACAAACAAACAAAACAATACATTCAAAATAGCATGCAGTGAAGCATAATCACATGAAAAAAGATATATTTTAGCTCCAGCCAAACCATGTAGTTTTTCATACACAATGTCATTCCTTTTTGATGCTCAGCAACATGTCCCACAATTGATGGTACTGTCTCCCAACAGTGCGTAAGCGCATGCAATCCAGCCTGTCATTCCACTGCGCGTACTGGGGAGGGCAGCGCCCTGTCGAGTGCAGACGCCACGCTGCTCCACCTCCGGCATTTCCTCACCTGGTGTGCAGCAGCAGGCAAGGCTGCGGCTTGGGGCTTAATCCTCGCTACAGCTGAGGCCACACAGCTTCCATGTCGTCTGTCGCACCACCAGAAAGGGAAGCAGGCCTGTGCCAACTTACATTGTCACTGTCCAAAAGAATCTTGTGATTGCAAGTGAAACGTTGGCAATCTCCCACAGTTATGCTGCACGTCACCTTAATGTGCCAACTCCAATGCTTCTGAGGGGCAGGCTCCACTGCCAACACCAGTCCAGCTACTCCAATCAACAAGCATCTCACTAATGGAGTAGCCCTGCAGTACCAGAAGTTCTTGAAGTAGAATTGTCTTGCAATCATAAAAAACTCATTTAATAAAGAAAATGCCACCTTTGGTTGGCCCCCGAGAGGTCACTACCGGCCATTTTCTAGATGTGGTTGCAAACTGATATGAATTAAATATCCCTAACATTTAGAAGAGACAGGCATAATGGAAAAGAATAAATAGTAGCCCTGATTTTAAATCGTGCACTAAAGATCGCAAAAAGGAATGACTTTGCGTATGAAAATCTACATGGTTTGGCTGGAGCTAAAGTGAAAAGGATAGATGTTGGCTCGAAGACAGGAATGGTGGTCGAGCTCTAGATCGGCACATTACAAGATGATGTTATTGGCAGTCACTCTGAGGACTTTAATCTACATATTGACTGGGAAAATGCAGTAATAGTGCATTTCATTGATGGCTTGTTCGGAGAAATTGGTGTAGTTCATGGTCTCAAATATGAATGAAGGAAGCTGGGAAAGCAAGTGTGAGCCAGCAATGGTAGACTGGGAAGCAGTAAGTCAGCAATAAATAGCTTTTAAACTATTCAGTGGTGGATGGCAAATGTAAATCTAGCACTTTAAAAAAGGAGAAAGAATACTGGAAGCTCCTGACAGGTTAGTTGAACATCAGCATGAGGGACAATATTGGAGTCTGTAGTAAAGGGTTTGATAACCAGGCACTTGAGAAATATCAATGGGATTAGACAAAGTCTGTGTGGATTTATGAAAGGAAAATCATGTTAGACAACCCTACTGGAGATTTTTGGGCTGTAACCAGTAAAATAGGTAACAAAAATCCAATGGATGTGGTGTATTTGAATTTTCAGAAAGAATTGGTTTACTGTTGTCACATGTACTTAGATACAGTGAAAAGACTGTCTTGCGTACTGTTCAAACAGATCAAATCATTACACAGTGCAGTGAGGCAGAACAAAGTAAACTAATAACCCAATGTAGAATAAAGTGTAACAGCTACAGAGAAAGTGTTATGCAGGTAAGTGATAAAGTGCAAGATCATATTAAGGTAGATTGTGAGAACCAGAGTCCATCCTAACATACTAGGCAACCATTATATAGTAAAACACACAAAATGCTGGAGGAACTCAGCAGGCCAGGCAGCACCTAAGGAAAAAAGTATAGTCAATGTTTTGGGCCAAAAACCTTCAAAGGTCCTGACAAAGGGTCTTGGCCCGAAACACCAACTGTACTTTTTTCATAGATGCTGCCTGGCCTGCTGAGTTCCTCTAGCATTTTGTGTGTGTTGCTCGGATTTCCAGCATCTGCAGATTTTCTCTTGTTTGTGATTTGATTTTCTTGTTTGTTTGTGCTGAGCTGGGTCCACACAACTTTCTGCAATTTTTTGTGATCAGTTGCAGAACAAATACTATGAAAAGCCATAATGCAACCAGATAGGGTAGGATCTCTGTGGTACATGATTAAAAATTGGTATGAGTTGACAAAGACATGCCAAATTCCTTAAGTCTCCTGAGGAAGTAGAACTATTGATAAGCTTTCTTGGCCACAAAGCCCATGTAGGACCAGGACAGGCTATTGGTTATGTTCTCTCCTAGTAGCTTGAAGCTCAATCGACTCGTCCTCAACACCATTGATGCTGACAGGAGCATGTGCAACACCCACTTTCTGAAGTCAATGACCAGCTCTTTTGTTTTGCTGATATCATGGCACTGAGCTCTCAATTGCCTTGCTGTACACTGACTCAACATTATTTGAGATTTGGGCCACGACAGTTGTTTCATCTGCAAACTTGTGTCAGGAGTTAGAGCAGAGTCTGACTGTATAACCAGTAGAGTAGGGGCCAGATGCGTTCTGCAATTTACTCTCTTGATAAGGTCCCACTAAAAATGTGTGATGAAAATATCAAGCACTTAGGATTTGGGGTGATATTCTAGCATGGGTTGCAACCTGGTTGATAACGAAACAGTCGGGATAATGGGGTCTTTTAGGGTGTTTATGGGGGTTACCAGGATCAGTGGATGGGCACAAGCTCTTCACAATCTATGTCCATGACTCGGCCGAAACCACACCTGGAATATTGTGGGTAGTGTTGATCACCACAGTGGAGAGTTGTAAAATTAGTCCGGTCCATGATGAGCACTAGACTCCATGTTATCCAGAATATCTTCAACAAGCAATACCTCAAAAAGGCGGCATCCATCATTAGACCCCCTTCACCTCGGTCATACCTTACCATCATCAGGAAGGAGATACAAAAGCTTGAAGGCACACACTGAATGATTCAAGTACAGCTTCTTCCCCTCTGCCATCTGATTTCTGAATGGGCATTGAGCCCATGAACACTGCCTTACCATTTCTTTATTTCTATTTTTGCACGACTTGTTTAATTTAACTATTTTATATATACTGTAATTCACAGTCCTTTTTCTCAATTATTATGTATTGCATAGTACTGCTGCAGCAAAGTCAACAAATTTCACGACACCTGCCAGTGATATTAAATCTGATTCTGATGTGCTGGCAAAGAGGGATTCAATAAAGGTTTCCCGGGCTGATTGCTAGGATGGTGGGTTGATGGTTCACTGAAGAGTAAATCTCAGTGAAACGTACAAAACCCCGACAGTTCTCAACAGGCTAGACACAGGTGAGGTGTTTCACTTTGCTGGAGAATCTTGAACCACTGTCAAAGTCTTAGGCCAACGGTTAGATATTTGGGACTGAGGAGTGGAGAAGTATGTTTACTCAGATGGTGGTAAGCTTGTTAAGTTCTATACTTTAGACAGTTACATAGGCCAAGTGGCTAAATATATTTCAGAATGAGGCGGACAGGTTTCTAGCCACAAGTGGCATCCCTGGGCATCAAAAGAGAGCAAGACTGTGGTATTGGGATTGAAGACTAACCATGATCATGTTGAATAATGGAATAAGCTTGAAGGCCTGTTCCTGTTCTTTTATTCTGTTTCTATCTTAACAATAAATTATTTAAGACAAGAAACAGGAGGCAACCATCTGGCCCTTTGAATTTATTATGCCATTCATCAAAATTATCTCAGACCCATATTCCTGTACTATCCCTGTATCTCCAGGTCCCCTTAATATGTAGAGACCCATCCACTTCAGATGGTAGTGAATGTGATAACTGAGCACTCACAGTCCTCCATCATAAAGGTTCACCACATTCCAAGTGAAGAAATCTCTTCTCTCCTCAGTCCTGAGTGGCCAACCCCTTACACATAAATTTTGTCCCATTCCTGGACTCTTCATTCAGGGCAAACTTTCTCAATTCCTCTGGACTGTCTAGCTATTCAACAGTTCTCTAAATATTATTGGAATCCCTCATTCTTCTCAGCTCTAGGGAACTCAGATCTAGACTATTCATTCTTTCTTGATGCAGTGATCTCTCCATACTGTCAGCCAATCTACTGAATCTTCTGTGCAGTTCCTTAATGGCAAGTTACTCGTTTCTTAACTAAGGAAACCAAAGCTCCGCAGTGTACTCTACCTTCAACCTTCCCAAGGCCCATTGCAATTGTAAAGACTTTCTGTCTCCTGTAATCAAACTCCTCTGTGTAAAGGTTACCACACCATTTGTCCTCCTAGTCACTTGGTGCACCAGTGCTTTGTGTACAAGCGCTTTCAGATTCCTACTGGCATCAATGTTAACCATCCTCTCACCAGTTATTATCTGCTCTCCTTCTCTGAACCAAAGTGGGAGACCTCACATAATTCCACATTTTATTCCATCTACCCACTTCTCAACCGCTCATGTGCTTCATGTGTCAGTGCCTGCCTCTGCTTTTAGGCTGGAAGATGATTCTGTAGATTATATCTGGCACCTGTACAATGGTCCCAGCAAAGTGAATGGAGGAGTAAGTTTCTGGGAGGATTGCAAATAAAGTTTTTTTTTCTCTTTCAAATTTTGAATGCGTATATTTATTTTATTCTGAACATTTAAAAAACATTTTGTGTTGGCTGTAATGCTTTTAGTATTTTATTTTCAATGAGCAAGAATTGTTTTCAAGGTCAAAGATGTTCATTTGTTGTAGCAGTTGATAAGGATGGTGAGCCTGAAGTCAGGGCCTCACTGGCTGTCAAGACCATTGTGAGTGGTTTAGGTAGTACTTTGGCATTAGGTGGATATAGCAGATATTGATTCAAACAAGAACTAATCTTCAGTTCTTACTGTAAATGTAAACAAGTTCAGGACGCCTGCAACTAGTTTTTATTGTAAATTGTGAGCAGTTAATTGAAGTTAAACTGGCCTATAGACTAAGATAGCATATGCAACTGTCAAACATTAAGACAATGGGGTTGTGTCAATTGACTTGCATCAAAGCAGACAACATGGCTAATTTGTTTGCACCATTCTGACTGAGTTCAAGCTGGTAGGCCAGACAGATGTTGTCACTTAGCTATCAAACGTGGTCACAGATATAGGCAATCAATAGTTTTTGTGAGCTTGTGGCGTCCCACTTTCTGCGCAGGCGAACCGGCTCACAAATAGCCAGCGAGTAGGGGGAGACTTTGGTAATGCACCTCTGACGTCATTTCCGCTCGGAGAGGGCGGGCACTAGGGATTAAATGCCAGCGCCGCGAAGTTTAAATAAACTAGTCTCGGAACGACTTACCGACTGCATGTCGTTGTCTCTAGCTCTGTATGTAGTACATCGCTACATAGGTGACCCCGACGGTCCAAACGGGATTTGGACCAAAGATGACCGACTCTTCATCTGTTCATGCAGTTTCACTGAAACTGCCGACTTTCTGGACGCTGCGACCACGCGTGTGGTTTAGCCAAGCAGAAGCCCAGTTCCAGATTCGGCAGATATCTTCTGATTCCACGCATTACTACCACGTGGTGAGTGCCCTTGACCAGGAGATGGCCACCCAGGTTGCGGATTTCTTACAGTCACCCCTGGAAGAAGGCAAATATGGAGCATTCAAAGCACTGCTCATTGGGACCTTTGGCCTCTCACGGCGTGAGCGGGGTGCCTGCCTGCTTCACCTGGACGGTTTGGGAGACAGACTGCCATCAGCATTGATGAACGAGATGCTGGCCCTGGCTGACGGACACAAGCCCTGCCTCATGTTTGAGCAAGCGTTCCTAGAGCAATTGCCCGAGGACATACATCTGCTGCTGGCTAACGCAGATTTCAGCAACACCTGGAAGGTGGCGGCCCGGGCAGATGTGCTGTAGAAAGCCAAGAAGGAGAGCGTGGCATCCATCGGTCAGATTACCAGGCCACGCGCCCAACAGCGGACCAGACCAGGCCCGGCAGGTCACACAATACAGAGGCAGGAGTGAGGAGGCCAGTAAACAGTGGTGTTTCTACCACCAGCGGTGGGGCACAAAAGCCCGCTGTTGTCGCCCGCCCTGCAAGGGCCAGCTGCCGCTTATGACTATGGCGGCTGGCCACCAGGACAGCCTCTTGTATGCCTGGGACAAGCAGTCGGGACGCCGCTTCTTGGTCGACACCAGAGCAGAAATCAGCGTCTTGCCCCCGACGGGGTGTGACACCCGCAACAGGAAGCCAGGACCCACCCTGAGGGCCGCAAATGGCAGCACGATATGGACCTATGGCACCCGCACAGTGCAGCTGCAATTTGGTGCCAGCTGGTTCACGTGGGACTTCACACTGGCCGCGGTGGCCCAACCAATCCTGGGGGCAGACTTCTTGCGAGCTCACAGTCTGCCGGTCAACTTGCAAGGGAAAAGACTGGTCCATGCCAAGACTTTCCAGACGTTCTCCCTGGGTGAAGCCAAGTTGTCGGCCCCACACCTGCACTCCATCACACTGTTGGACAACGAATTCACCAGAATCCTGGTGGACTTTCCATCGATTCTGGCACCGCAGTTCACGGCAGCCATACCCAGGCACGGGGTTCAGCACCACATCCCGACCAAGGGACCACCCCTCCACGCCCACGCACCAAGGCTTCCCCTGGAAAAGCTCCGCCTGGTGAAGGAAGAGTTCAAGAGGATGGAGGAATTGGGGATCGTACAGAGGTCCAACAGCCCATGGGCCTCCCCCCTGCACATGGTGCCCAAAGCAGCTGGGGGTTGGAGACCATGCGGCGACTACCGCAGATTGATCGAGGCCACAACTCCAGACCGCTACCCAGTGCCGCACATACAGGACTTTGCAGCAAACCTGCACGGGGCAAGAATATTTTCCAAAGTAGACCTCGTCCGGGGATACCATCAAATCCCAGTGCACCCTGAAGACATCCCCAAAACAGCACTTATCACCCCGTTCAGCCTGTTCGAGTTCCTCCAAATGCCATTCGGCCTGTAGAATGCTGCACAGACGTTCCAGCGGCTAATGGATGCGGTGGGATGCGACCTGGACTTTGCCTTCATTTGTTTGGACGACATCCTTACAGCCAGCAGTTGTCGTCAGGAGCATCTGTCCCACCTCCGCCAGCTCTACTCCCACCTGAGTGATTTCGGCCTCACGATCAACCTGGCCAAATGTCAGTTCAGTCTCGATACCATCGACTTCCTGGGCCACAGGATTACCAAAGACGGGGCAACACCTCTGCCCGCCAAGGTAGACGCGATCCACCACTTTGCCCAGCCCAACACGGTCAAATGCCTGCAGGAGTTTGTTGGTATGGTGAACTTCTACCACCGTTTCCTCCCCTCAGCAGCCCATATCATGCGTCCTTTGTACACCCTGATGTTGGGTAAAGGCAAGGACATTACTTGGGACGAGGAGGCCGCGGCCGCTTTCGTTATGCCAAGGAAGCCTTGGCAGATGCCGCGATGCTGGTGCACCCCAGAACGGACGTTCCGACCGCCTTCACAGTGGACGCATCCGACATCGCAGTCGGTGGGGTGCTGGAGTAGCTCATCAAGGTGCACTGGCAAACCCTGGCATTCTTCAGCAAGCACCTACGACCACCCAAACTCAAGTACAGTGCTTTCAACTGGGAGCTGTTGGCACTGTATCTGGCAATCCGGCATTTCAGGCACTTCTTTGTGTACTCAAAGACAGCCCTGACAACATTAATTTTGGGTGTCTCACTCCTAGTTGTCAAAATTTTTTTTAGAATATTTGTATTAATTTGTTTCTCCCAAAGGTGCTAGGACCTTCAGAGGTGTCTTCTCAATTACAGTGTGTTTCCTCTATGTATTTCAAAGGAACCATTTGTCAAACCAAAGTTTTGAAGGAAGCAATGTTATTGTAACTATTGAATTGTATTGTATTAGCTACTGTCACCTTTGATCTTAAGGATATAAAAATGTGATGTACTTCTGGATTTGGGAGGCGCTACTAAAGTACCTCCAGAATTATTGTGAAGAATAAATACTACTGTATCACAAGATTCAGTGCCTCTCCGGAGACTTTGTTCAAATATCACAATAATTGGAGGGCTGTCTGTGCTGAAATGCACCGTGCTGGGCTGGGCCACGCAGATTATCTTATCCTGGACGATGAAGTAAATGTCACTCCAGTGGAACACAATGCACTAACTCAAGTTCATTTGGAACTGACAGATATTAAATCTCTGATCTTTCGGAGATGGCTCTATGACAACCAACTAAAGGGGTTTCAGCAGATGTAACTCGTGGTGGTGAAATTCTTATGTAAGTGGGTTATTTGCAAATTTCTTCAAGTTAAAAGCAGCCACATCTCTGGTCTTGTAGTTAGTCTGAAGCTCTTTAGGGAATTCTGTGAGTGTGTGGTATATGCAGGTGAGTGTACAGATTATTTTCTAGTGCAGTCGTAAATTTTACTTCCCCTTTTTGGGAAACTTTATGACGTTGATATTGGATAATATTATTGAAACCTTGGTCTGGTTTGTTTCTTGTTAGTTACTCAGAAATGAGGGCAAATGTACAATATGGGAATGAGCTGAAAATGCAGATAGCAATGCAGGACAAAAGCAAAATGTCATACAAGTATAAATCTTCATTGAACTATGTTTTCTCTTCATGTTTCTCAAGCAGTTCATGACCAAAATAATTTAATTTAATTTCAGCTTTAAAATTTGTATCTAATTTAGCATCAGTTTGAAAGTGTTATTATCTTTCAGCCTCCCTTTAGGTGTGTTAAGATTGTCTTCTCAACCCAGACGGCCCAAATAGCAGAAATAGATCTTATTTACTTCTGAATACCATTCAATATCTTGAAAACATCATTAAACTCATCCCTAACTCCTCACTCTGTGTTTCTGCAATTTCTCTTTGAAATTAAACCCTTGAAGGCTTGGTATTATGTGGAGAACCCTCATTTTGCCTCACTCGCTCCAGGCCAATTGGTGCAATGAACCCACTAATTTGCAGTGGCCAGTTCCGCACATTGAGCTCCAGGCCAGGTCTAACCTTGGTTTTGGATAGTTTTAGCACAGCTATCAGCGTTTATCCTCCCAGTGTAATTATCTATATTCCATGACACTTTCTGGTTAATTACTGCATTTCTAGATGATATTTTAATCTTGACCTCCAGTGCTGTCTTCCATGGACTTGTTCCTGTTCTCCCTGGGTTTCAAGGGTTTCCTCAGGGTGCTCTGGTTTCCTCCCACATCCCAAAGCCATGCGGGTTGGTCAGTTAATTGACTACTTAATTGTTCCTGGTGTGTAGGAAAGTGATGTAAATGCTGGAAAAACAGGAAGAGGAAAAGCAAGCCCTAGCCGGCCAGCCCTCCCGTCCATTCTGCTCTCCAATGGACATTAAATCAGACGACATCTGTGGCAACAAAATACTCGGCGGGAGTACAGAAACGGACAGAATCCCGGATGCTGCCATTCGGCTGTTTATTTATGTAACAGATTTTCCCCCAAGCCATCAGACTACCAACCTACTGACCTCTGCTGTGCCTATTGTCTTGTTTATTATTTATTGTGATGCCTGCACTGTTCTGTGTACTTTATGCGGTCCTGGGTAGGTCTGTAGTCCAGTGTAGTCTTTGTGTTGGTTTACATAGTTCAGTGTATTTTTTGTACTGTTCATGTTTCATGTAGCACCATGGTCCTGAAAAACTTTGTCTCATTTTTACTGTGTACTGTACCAGCAGTTATGGTCGAAATGACAATAAAAAGCGACTTGACTTGATAATAAATATAGATGCATAAGATAGTTTATAGACATCGATTGAATGTATGTGGCACTAGGCACAGGGGAGTCTGTAGAGGTAATGATAGTGGGTGGGGCTGCTGATTAGACATTACTGTTCAGTCTGGTGGTCCTGCCATAGAGGCTGTGTAGCCTCCTTCCTGTTGGGAGTGGGCAAGCAGTCCCTAGGCAGGGTGGGTGGGATCCTTTATGATGTTACCGTCAATTTTATGTATATACAGTATGTCTTTGATGGTGGGCAGGCACTGGGCAGTTTTAACCACTCGTTGTAGAGCCTCACTGTCTGCCATAGTGCAGTTTGCATACCATGTGGTGATGCCCCTGCTGCACACATGCCGAATGATGTGAGTATGGATGTGCATTGTCCAGCTCTCTTCTGCCTCCTCTGAAAGCAGAGGCATTGGTGAGCTTTCCTCACGTTCCGTGTAGAACGTGTTCTGAGACCTTGAGAGTTTGTGCGAGATGGGCACTCCCAGACGTTTGAAGCAGCTCATAGCTTCCACTGCCATGCCGCCAAGGTAGAGGAGTGTGTGTGCTGCAAGTTCTCTTGAAGGTGATCACCATCTTCTTTGTCTTGTTGATACTAAGCCCCTCACCACCCTGTCCCCCCAGCTGCTTGCCCCCTCCACGCCCCAGTAAGATGCCATCCAGTCCCATGTCTCTGGTTTCAGGCACATGCAAAGCTGTTTAAAAAAAATGCATGTCATTCTGGAACTATTTGTAATGACTGGAAAATGAAAAGTAGAAAACTTCTGTCTTGTAGATTCGCTTATTGCAAAAATGGGGAACTGCCACTGCAAACAGATTCTGAAAGTGTATTCGGGTTTATTTAACTTTAACGACTCACAAGTGAAGGCCACTTACGATTTCCTGATGCACGCTATGCTGATTCGAGTATACCGTTACCTCTATTTACAAAGACAGACCTGATATTCAGGTGGAAGGACATTTATCCTGCTTGTTACTGAAAATCAAGAAAACTGCTGGGTGTCTGAATTAAGAGCTGGCAAAGCTGAAAACATTCAGGTCAGACAGCGTCTGTGTGGGAGAAACAGAGATATTGTTTCAGGTAGATATGACCTTTGAATCAGAAATGAGAAAGTGGGAAATGAGCTGCCAGATGAAGTGGTAAATACGGCCTCACTTTTAACGTTTAAGGAAAACTTGGACAGATACATGGATGAGAGGTATATGGAGGGATATGGTCCAGGTTTAGGTCAGTGGGACTAGGCAGAAAAATAGTTTGGCACAGTCAAGAAGGGCCGAAGCGCCTGTTTCTGTGCTGTGATGTTCAATGGTTCTATGGATGTACTTTATCTTTCAGGGAGGAAAGAAGAGGGAAACAGGAACTTGTCTGATGGGAATGTCTGGGCATTATAAATACTGTCGGTGTCATCTGAGAGAGGGTGACGAATGCTTGTTCATAGGAACTGAACTGTTGGCAGGAATGTGAACAGAGTATACTAAAATCACTGATACCAGAGACAAGTAAACGCTGTGATCTGGAAAGAGAAAACGGGATGGTGAAAGAATTCCGCCGGTCGGGCAGCATCTGCGGAGCTCCACAGTCAGAGTGATAGAACTCTGTGATGTAGAATGCTGCAGTTACTGGAATAACTTGAATTGATTATTCAGATATATATTGATATCAAAAATTGAAAGATATGAAATGAGGGAGAGCTGGAATGTTGGAAGTATTCAGCATTGGTGGAGAAACGAGCAAGGTGAATACTTCGGATCACCTACCATCAGGACTAGACTGTTCTGACACAAATAGCGAAGGCTGGTTATCTGATGAAATAGTCAAATTCAACATTGAGTCCTAAAGCAGTAAGATGGGCAGAGAAAGGTGACTTCGGGCTTCACTGGAATCGTGTGGGAGGTCGAAGTGTGAATTTTATTTGCATGTGGGTTGATTTACAGTCAGTTTAAAGTTTTGATGTGGACATTGAGCAGAGAGATAAAGTTATTGTCGTGGATGTCTTCGTCATTTGTTGCAATGGTTGTGCCAATTTCTAAAGCAAATTAACGCGTGGACTTTTTATCTTCCCAGGCAACAGCAGAGACTCTGGTCTTGATACAACTGAATCAGAAGGAGATTATAAATGCGAAGTACAGAGGAATTTGGCAAAATCGACAGAGGCTTCACATTTGTCATCTACTGCAGAGCATCTTGAAAACATGGTGAAGGTTTTACCAGAGAGGATCCAGTGTGGGGTAGGTCACTGAGGTGCACACGTTGACAGTCTCAGCCGAGGGAGAACGCTACCGGCTGCTCACCTGGAGCAACTGGTCATAGTAGGAATCTGCACACACCATGAACCAGAAAGCAGAAGCTCACAGAAGGAGGAGGGGTGTGATGACAGAAGATGGATGAGGAGGTCAAGTGAGGTTTTGGAGAGTTAATGAAAGGAGGATGAGATTGAGAAAAGAATGATGGTGGCAGACAAATAGAGGGGTGGTGGAGGGGGAAGAAACAAGAGAGGGAATAGGTGAGGAAGAGGAACTGAATGTTGAGGATGAAGAGGAGTGCGCTGAGGAGAAGTGAAGTTAAGGAGTGAGTAACGAGGGTACAGAGGTGGTGGGGAAGTGATTGAGCAGGAGTTACAGTGAGTGGATCATTGGGGTGCTGTGAAACTGAGGAGGCTGTGGGTGATGGAGGGTGAAGAAAGGAATTGGGAGGTGCAGCAGGGGTGGTGTACAGGTTTGTGGGTTTGTCTGGGTGATACGAGTTTAACTAACACTCTCCTGAGTTGAAAGAATGAGTTGAAAAGAAGTGATATAATTGAACCTTGCTCATCAGAGTAGAAATAGGAGGATATTTCAGACGAATACATGGCTTGAAAAATGGTGCAAGAGGGAGGGATTCAAATTTCTGGGGCAATAGAACCAGTTCTGGGGGAGGTGGGACAGGTATAAATAGGACGGTCTGCACCTGGGCTGGACCGGAACCAATGTCCTAGGGGGAGTGTTTGCTACTGCTGTTCAGGAGGCTTTAAACTAATGTGGCAGGGGGATGGGAACAAGTGCAGAGAGACAGAGGGGTGTTAAATGAAGGTAGTAGCAAAAAGTAGGAAGGTGAAAAGTAAAAGTGGCAGGCAGGCAAATCCAGGGCAAAAGCAAAAAGAGCCACTTTTCAACATAATTGTATAAGGGCTAAGAATGTTGTAAAAACAAGCCTGAAGGCTTTGTGTGTCAATGCGAGGAGCATTCGTAACAAGGTGGATGAATTGAATGTGCAGATAGTTATTAATGAATATGATATAGTTGGGATCACAGAGACATGGCTCCAGGGTGACCAAGGATGGGAGCTCAACATCCAGGGATATTCAATATTCAGGAGGGATAGACAGGAAAGAAAAGGAGGTGGGATAGCATTGCTGGTTAGAGAGGAGATTAACGCAATAGAAAGGAAGGACATTTGCCTGGAGGATGTGGAATCCATATGGGTAGAGCTGCATAACACTAAGGGGCAGAAAACGCGGTGGGAGTTGTGTACAGGCCACCTACCAGTAGTAGTGAGGTTGGGGATGGCATTAAACAGGAAATTAGAAATGCATGCAATAAAGGAACAGTAGTTATAATGGGTGACTTCAATCTACATATAAATTGGGTGAACCAAATTGGTAAGGGTGCTGAGGAAGAGGATTTCTTGGAATGTATGCGGGATGGTTTTCTGAGCCAACATGTCGAGGAACCAACTAGAGAGCAGGCCATCCTAGATTGGGTATCGAGCAATGAGGAAGGGTTAGTTAGCAATCTTGTCGTGCGAGGCCCCTTGGGTAAGAGTGACCATAATATGGTGGGATTCCTCATTAAGATGGAGAGTGACATAGTTAATTCAGAAACAAAGGTACTGAACTTAAAGAAGGGTAACTTTGAAGGTATGAGACATGAATTAGCTAAGATAGACTGGCAAATGATACTTAAAGGGTTGACGGTGGATGTACAATGGCAAGCATTTAAAGATCACATGGATGAACTACAACAATTGTTCATCCCAGTTTGGTAAAAGAATAAACCAGGGAAGGTGGAGCACCCGTGGCTGGCAAGGGAAATTAGGGATAGTATCAAGTCCAAAGAAGAAACATATAAATTAGCAAAAAAAAATGCGGCACACCTGAGGACTGGGAGAAATTCAGAGACCAGCAGAGGAGGACAAAGGGCTTAATTAGGAAAGGGAAAAATGATTATGAGAGAAAGCTGGCAAGGAACATAAAAACTGACTGTAAAAGCTTTTATAGATACGTGAAAAGAAAAAGATTGGTCAAGACAAATGTAGATCCTATACAGTCAGAAACAGGTGAATTGATCATAGGAAACAAAGATATGGCAGACAAATTGAATAACTACTTTGGTTCTGTCTTCACTAAGGAGGACATAAATAATCTTCCGGAAATAGTAAGGGACCGAGAGTCTAGTGAGATGGAGAAACTGAGGGAAATACATGTTAATAGGGAAGTGGTGTTAGGTAAATTGAAGGGATTAAAGGCAGATAAATCCCCAGGGCCAGATGGTCTGCATCCCAGAGTGCTTAAGGAAGTAGCCCAAGAAATAGTGGATGCGTTAGTGATAATTTTTTAAAACTCCTTAGATTCTGGATTAGTTCCTGAGGATTGGAGGGTGGCTAATGTAACCCCACTTTTTAAAAAAGGGGGGGAGAGAGAAACCGGGGAATTATAGACTGGTTAGTCTGACATCGGTGGTGGGGAAAATGCTAGAGTCAGTCATCAAAGATGTGATAATAGTACATTTGGAAAGAGGTGAGATCATCGGACAAAGTCAGCATAGATTTGTGAAAGGAAAATCATGTCTGACGAATCTTAAAGAATTTTTTGAAGATGTAACTAGTAGAGTGGATAGGGGAGAGCCAGTGGATGTGGTATATTTAGATTTTCAAAAGGCTTTTGACAAGGTCCCACACAGGAGATTAGTGTGCAAACTTAAAGCACACGGTATTGGGGGTATGGTATTGATATGGATAGAGAATTGGTTGGCAGACAGGAAGCAAAGAGTGGGAGTAAACGGGACCTTTTCAGAATGGCAGGCAGTGACTAGTGGGGTTCCGCAAGGCTCATTGCTGGGACCCCAGTTGTTTACAATATATATTAATGATTTAGATGAGGGAATTAAATGCAGCATCTCCAAGTTTGTGGATGACACGAAGCTGGGTGGCGGTGTTAGCTGTGAGGAGCATGCTAAGAAGATGCAGGGTGACTTGGATAGGTTAGGTGAGTGGGCAAATTCATGGCAGATGCAATTTAATGTGAATAAATGTGAGGTTATCCACTTTGGTTGCAAGAACAGGAAAGCAGATTATTATCTGAACGGTGGCCGATTAGGAAAAGGGGAGATGCAACGAGACCTGGGTGTCATTGTACATCAGTCATTGAAGGTGGGCATACAGGTACAGCAGGCAGTGAAAAAGGCAAATGGTATGTTGGCATTCATAGCAAAAGGATTTGAGTACAAGAGCAGGGAGGTTCTACTGCAGTTGTACAAGGCCTTGGTGAGACCACACCTAGAATATTGTGTGCAGTTTTGGTCCTCTAATCTGAGGAAAGACATTCTTGCCATAGAGGGAGTACAGAGAAGGTTCACCAGATTGATTCCTGGGATGGCAGGACTTTCATGTGAAGAAAGACTGGATCGACTAGGCTTATACTCACTGGAATTTAGAAGATTGAGGAGGGATCTTATTGAAACGTATAAAATTCAAAAGGGATTGGACAGGCTAGACGCAGGAAGATTGTTTCCAATGTTGGGGAAGTCCAGAACGAGGGGTCACAGTTTAAGGATAAAGGGGAAGCCTTTTAGGACTGAGATGAGGAAAAACTTCTTCACACAGAGAGTGGTGAATCTGTGGAATTCTCTACCACAGGAAACAATTGAGGCCGGTTCATTGGCTATATTTGAGAGGAAGTTAGATATGGCCCTTGTGGCTAAAGGGATCAGGGGGTATGGAGAGAAAGCAGGTACAGGGTTTTGAGTTGGATGATCAGCCATGATCATACTGAATGGCGGTGCAGGCTCAAAGGGCTGAATGGCCTACTCCTGCACCTATTTTCTATGTTTCTATGTAACCTTGAAATAATCTCATGGGTTTTGACAGGGTGGGTGTCAGCAGGAATAATATTTCCCCTGGCTGGAGTTAGGGCTCAGTCAGATGGTAATGAATCTGGAATCCTGTGGAAGTCCAGTCAGTGATTCTGTTCAAATCAGTGACAGATTTTTAGATGTGAAAAGAATTGAGGAGTTTAGAATGCGAGAGAAAGGAAGGCTAAGATAAAGGATGAGCAATGGTTTCACTGACTCAAGGGCCATTTTATTTGTTCATATGTAAAGTGTAACTGGGTATTCTGCCTCGTAAAATAACTGGGGCCACACATTCTAATTGTCCTCAGCAAAGAGAGCAACATTTTGGAAATTCATTGTCAAGGTCATGATGTCCATAATGTTATGCTTAATTTTCAGGTGCCACAGCCGGTTTTTGTTATTCTAAAGGTTAAACTGGATAGCAAAGTAAAAAATGAAATGGACTTTACGATGGATAAGAAGTCAGTCCGAGTCCCTGCATTATTTGTTAACGAGTACACCCTGACAGCGAATGCACCAGGTATGGATCAGGTTTGGGAGCAAGAGCCCAAAATGGCCAAGTGTGGTTTGAGCTTATGGTCGCATTTGGTTTTATTTCTCATCTTGAAGCTAGTAATTTGCACAATTCCTCCTTCACCTCTTGATGCATTATTACTGACAGGAATAAAGCCAAAACCTTAATACACAAGTGTATCACCACTACAGCAGCAGAAAAATCTGCAACACATTTTCAATAAATCTTGAACTTGTGCTGGCTATTGTTAACATCTCTTTTCTGAATCTTGTTTTCTGTTATTTAACATGAGGAGTATAAGCCTGAAAATAAATGAAGTAAGGCCTGTGGTTTATGTGGGCCCTGACGGTAACATGAAATACCCAGCAGATGTGGGCTCAGGTCCTTTGTGGGACTGTTTTCAGTGAATTATTCATGATGGAAGAGATTGTTATAGATCTGTAGAGCACTGCAGAACAGAAACACGCATCGCAGCCCACCACTTCCCAGCTGATCATTGTACCAGCCTACGCACGAGCAGCGTGTTAGAAAAAAAATTCTGAAATTTAGTCTTTAGTAAATTGTTACAAATGCAGGAACTTTAACTTCTCACAGCCACCATCTCGCACAACAGAAGAATGTTCGCTGTGAGGAGATTTGTGTAGCTAGCTTTCCCTTGCTCGTTCACTAACTGGCTCTCATAAGTTAGGGATGTTAAACAAAGATGCCTTGAATTTGTTCTCTGGTTCATTGGTCCCATCATCTCACTGGAGCCAAAAGGTTCATCCATGTGGGTCCAGTGTCCTGTTTGTTCACCCCCTCAGATTACACACCATCTGGATCTTATTTGGTTTTTGGGCTCCAGTGATATCTAGTGTGTCGACTGTATTCTGTGTGATATATTACGATTTACACCTGTCACTAGATTCTGTGCTGTCATTATTGTTGCCTTAATTATCAGAGGTAATTAGATAAATAGTTATTGAAGTCCTTGCTCCATTCACTCATGATCTTGTATCTGAAGATACTTCAACACATTGTTCCTGAGGTAACATTTTTAAACATTTAGTGACTTACCACAACATACAAACCCCTCATCCCCAAAATAATTTCCGAAAATATAAGGCGGAATTATACCTTCAAGATTCGAGATTGTTAAATATACTTTTCTGTACACAAGAGTAGAGAAAAACAACATATTTGTTACATCAAGCAACATTTCAACAACAAACTCTAAAATAGCTATTGCACCGTAAAATGGTTTGTTAAAATGAGTAGCATTCCTATGCACTGGTCTTTCTTTTTAGAAATGTAACTTCTCTTGATGTTGGACAGATATGTCACCTGGATTGGTTTCACTCACTGTTTACTCTGGAGATTTGAAAATATGTTCAGCATCTTTAATCTACTACACTGACATGGAAGAAATTGAAAATCTCTTGAACAATGCCATCAACCCGGTGGAATTCATGTGCCAGGTGAGCAGTTCAATGTTTGCAGTGGATTTAAACTAGCCAAATATGGCCACAAACATCTGAGAACAATGTCTGTTAGCTGATGGGCAAAGTTAAATACTGAAATAATAGACAGTTAGAGCAGAAGGTTAAGGGAAGATTTGAGAGAGAAGTTCAAAGCCATAAAGGGGGAGGATGTTCTCTGAAGCATGACTAGGGGTAAACAACTGTTTCCCAGACTATTACCAGGAGTGACACAGCAGTTTCCCACTCTGTGACCAGGAGGGACCCAGCCATTCCCTGGACTGTGACTGAGAGTGAAGTCTGTTCCCTGGACCATGACCAGAAGTGACCCAGCCATTCCCTGGACCAGGACTGGGAGTGACCTGGCCATTTCTAAGACCTTGACTATCCATTCCCCAGACCGTGACTTGGCCATTGCTCTGACCATGGTAGAGAGTAATCTGGTGCTTCCCTGTGACATTACAAGCTCACCCTGAGTGACATCTGTCCCATTAATGAATTTAGTATCAGTTTGCAGAGTGACATTTCTGAAAATTGAAAGCAGTGCCTGTGACCTCATTGTACATGCTCTCGGATTGCTATTGGTTCCTTGTCTTCTCAGTCATTGGTCCCCGAATGCTAGTGTTTTTGATCCTAGTTTTCCAAGCTTCTGTTGTGTCGCTTGTGTAGATGTGTAAGGTGGCTGGTGCAACGCACAGTTTGCAGTGTTTATGAACACGTAGCCTTGTCATGTCTGACACAGACAACCTCACTGAGATCAATGCAGCTGGTACAGACAAAGATATAACATCAGTTGTCAAAGTTCTCTCTGATGTTCAGATTTGGGCAGCAAGTCCACGATCCAGTTGCAAAGGGAGTAGTGGGTGGTGACTTTCAAATCCCTTCTTATCTAAGCATGCACAAAAGAGTTAAGCTTGTTGGGAAAGGATATGCTGTGGCCAGAGATGCTGCCTGACTTACTTTGTAACCAGTTGTAAAGCCCTGCCACAACAGATAACTGGTTTGACACTCGATTTTGGACTGGTATTGTCTCTTGGTATCACTGAGAGCTTTAGGAAGGTTGTAATTCGAATTTCCTTTGAAGGTCAGGGTTACTTGATCTGAATGTTGCAGATCTAGTAGGGAGTGGATCTCCTAGTTCATCCATGATTTCTAGTTTGAGAACTCCTGTCTTGTTCTCTTTGGTGCACAGTCCTTGACACAATTGCTGATGAAGTCCATGATAGTGGTGACGTAAAGGCTGGCTGCAGTGTCTTTGAACACGGACCAATCGACCAGC
Organism: Hypanus sabinus; assembly: GCF_030144855.1. Taxonomy (NCBI): domain Eukaryota; kingdom Metazoa; phylum Chordata; class Chondrichthyes; order Myliobatiformes; family Dasyatidae; genus Hypanus; species Hypanus sabinus. Next base: position 30,870,503 of record NC_082726.1, on the reverse strand, counting down.
TCCAAGTTTCTTTATTTCCTCAGACCAGCACTGGACAACTCTCCGTACCAGATGCTCATGTTTCTCCTTCTGTTTGTGTGCAGGGAGAAGGAGCACAGCCAGTCGTCTGATGTAACAAATTGTGTGACGGAATGGTGGTTGTAGCTAAGTAATTTGTATAGCAATGGTCCAGAACCACTGGTGGGACAGGAGATGTGCTTGAAGTTGGCCTGTTTGATGTCACCAGAAATGATAAAAAGGTCTCAGGGTATCCTGTTCCAAGGCTGTTGACCATGGAGTAGGGTTCATTGAGTGCAGGCTTGACATCTGCCTGAGGCGACATGTAGGCTACTGTCAGAATAGCTGACGTGAACTCCCGTAGCAGGTAATACAAGTGGCATTTCACTGTTTAATATTCCAAGCCAGGTGAGCAAGGGCAGGCCAGGGTCATCATACCTGGGAGCCATGAGATGTTGCTTGAGAAGCGTACCCCTCCACCTCTAACTTTGCTCGAAGTTTAGAGAGTTATGGGCCAAACATGGGCATATGGGAGCAGCTTGGTGGGTGACATGGATAAGATGGGCCAAAGGGATTGCTTCCATGCTATGTTATTTTAGGATTCTATAATTCATCATCTACCTGTGTTGTCACTACCAAGGGAGTGCTTCATCGCTCATACAGTGCTGTATAGATATAAACACACACACATATATAAGACTTTTGCACAATGCTGTGGTAATTTTATGTATTGCCAGTATTCCTGCAAAAAAGAACCCCACAAATTTCATGAGTGATGATCAACCTGATTCTGATCCTTTTGTGGACTTAAGAGTGGGAAGGGGGCAGAGGGTTATGGTTGGGAAAGGAGAGTGGAGGGAGTGGGTAGCACGAGAGAGATTCTGTAATGATTAATTAATTACTGTTTGGAATCAAATGACCTAGTCTGGTGTCTTGGGGCTGGGCGTATCTGCACCCATGCCCCTAACACCCCTGGCACTCCTTCTCTGCCACCTGTCCCACACCCCTCCCGTTGTGCTCCACCCTCGCCATTCCCAATATACTTTGCTCCTGCCAGATTTGCAAACTCACTCTCCACTCCACGTTGACAAGTACAGTACTGTGCAAAAACGTAAGGCACCCTAGCTCTATATACTGTATGTGCCTAAGAACTCTGCACAGTACTGTACATTGAGAAAATTACTCTGGCTTAGAAATTAGGCTGCCTTACACTATTTAACATGATCAAAAATTCAATTGTGATAGTTTTCAGCTTTTATAAACCACTGGAACTTATGTTGTTTTCTGCATCAGGTGACATTATTCTTTTGAAATCTTGGCGAAAAAAGATAGTCACTGTGGTCTTGAAGTGCCTCTGTGGTGGAGCAACATGACCCAAACAAACTTTTAATGAGTCTGCTTTCTCTATAACTGTGCAATTAGTACAGGTGCCAGGCTTCAGCTCAAATCTGAGTGGTCACAGCCCACTGCTTTCGCCCTGCACAAGCCAACTGTCACCCAACTCCTCCATCTAGTACTTTTCTGCCCCTCTCATGCCCCTGCCTCTGGTTTACTTCCACCTGAACTAACACTGAGAGTGGGTGTCAGAGAATGAAAGTTTGCTTGCGTCGACCATGTAGTCACAAAGATGTGAAAGAATAAATTTGTGGTTGCGTCAGTGGCTGAGCCTGGATGATGAGTGGGTGCTTGAGGTTGGCAGAGCTGACTGCTGAATAAGTGAAATCTGCATTGGGGTGGGGAAAGTGTTGGAAGAGGGCAGGGTCTGCCGTGAGCCTTGTTGAGAGAAACCATCCAGCAGGGAGGCTGAGTCTTTGTATGATGATACTTTAGAATGCATCTGGGTTTCTAGGATAAGAACAATGGCTGGATGTATTGTATGGGTGTTAATGTTATGCTTCTTGGTGGGCAAATGGATTTTAATTATTTTATCTGACTGCTCTTGAGCTGAAATTGACCAAGATCAGAATCAAACGCTAATTCCCTTCAGCAGAGTCATCAACCAGAATCCCGTCTGCCATTACTGTCCTCGACGTATGCAAACTGTGAACTTGCCGGTTAGATTGTCTTCATTATAACGCAAGCGAGCTTTGAACGGAAGTTCGTCTGACAACTCAAGGCAGGACCACAGTGCTGTACTGCCTGAGAAGACATGCTTCAAGAAGCCTACAATGTGGGTCATGTTTTATCTTCACAGTCAGCCCTAAAAAGAATCCAGAAGTCTCTGACAGTAGTCCATCTTCAATACAGGACACAGACTGTGCTCTAGATTGTGGGAGTTTGCTGAATGAATTGAGTTGCTTTGTTTCCCATGTCATTGGCCACAGCTCAGAAAATAATTTATTGTTTACCAAGACCTTTTAGTTCTTTTACTGTGACTCAGTCACATTCTTAAATCTGTGTCAGATTGCTGCAGGTTTAAGCTGCACTCAAGAAGGTTGTGTTCTAGGAGGTTGTACTACGTTACGAGTCCGACATCATGTCACACAGCGCTGTGACCGCAACGCTCACCCTGAATATTCCTGGGTGAATGTCAGTGATTTGGGCTACTGTTCCTCAGAAATGTACTGGCATTATCACAGATGATGATTATCCATATAACAATTTAACTAACTGCAGATTATCTGATTATCAGATTATCTGAACATTGCAGGAGATTGCTACTGTATGTAGAAATTGAACACTAATTGAAAATTCAGCACAATTGAATAAAGAATAATAGTGACACGTCCTCAAAAGTCTGTTTACAGTTAAGTTCTTCAGGGGATTCTGAGGCTGTGAAAGACACTATGGAAATGCAGTTCTGTTTTTCAGTCCAGCTGCCTAGCAGCCTACAATCATCACAAATGTTTGCTCACAGTGGCTGATGGAAATTAGCCCTGAAGAATTGGAGTAATGCAAAAGGACTAACAAGGCTGAAATATATACAGTGAGTGGGAAGTACTGAGGAACAGAGGGACCTAGATCATAATGTCCTAAGATTCCTGAAGACAGTGGAATTGGATACTTCATTTTATTGGCCAGAGCATTGAATCTAAGAGCAGGGAAGTTTATGAAAAACTATTAACTACGTACATTATTAGTATGTATTAACTACAAAAAACATTAACCATTAACTATGTAAAATATTAACTATATAAATAATTAGTTATCCTTACAGGAGTACTGTGTGCCATTCTGGTCACTTCACTATAGAAAGGATGTAGTTGCACTGGAAAGGGTGCAGAGGAGATTTGTCAGGATGTGTCCTGGGAGAAGTATTTTGGTTATGTGTACAGCAGTTTAACATAAAAAGTTAGAGGGGATTAGAGGAAGAATATTCTCACCTCGGGGATGGTTGATATCCGGAAGCTAGTGAGCGGGAGCTGGAAGATAGAATCGGTGTACTTGATGGTCACCATTGATGCATTAAACAGAAGGATGAGTTCCTGTGCTATTAACCATGATAGTCTCTCACACATCGTTTCTTCATGAAGAACAACCTACCTGGGTTACATCACCATCCAATTTGTTTGTGTCAATGATTACTTTCCCTGGCTTGGATCCACGTACATTCTTGGGTTTCAGATTAACTCGACTAATGTAGACACAATAATGTTTGCTGTTATGCTTGTGATTCAGGTGGTGGGTTGATGTGAACAAATGAAACTCGCACCTTCCTGATCTGGTGCTTTGATTGTATTGTTCAAGTGGATTGTGGTTTCTTTGATGTTTCACTGTGTGGTGCGCTTAACGTAAGCTTCAATCAGACATAAATGTCGAGCAAGACAAGATCTGCAGATGCTGGAAATCTGAGCAACACACACAAAGTACTGGAGGAACTCAGCAGGCCAGGCAGCATCTATGGGAAAAAAAGTACAGTCGACACTTTGGGCCGAGACCCTTTGGCAGGACATGAATGTTGAATGCTAGGGGTTCATAGAGTCATACAGCACAGAAGTGAGTCCTTCAGTCTAACTGGTCTTTGCAGCCCATGATGCTAGCCCTATTTATCAACGTTTGTCCCATATCTCTTTAAATCAGGAGCTTCTAACCTTTTCTATGCATGGACCAATACCATTGAGGAAGAGCTCCATGGACTCCAAATTGGGAACTCCTGATCTAAACTTTTCCTATTCATGTACTTGTAGAAGCACCTTTGAAATATCGTTATTGTACCTGCCTCAAACACTTTCCCTGGCGGCTTGTTTGATATAACTTACAACCCTTTGTGTGAAGAAAGTCCCCCTCAGGCCCATTTCAAGTCTTTCTCCTCTCACCTTAAACCTATGTCTTCTAGGTGTTAGATTCCGTTTCCCTGGGAATGTTTACATCATGTGATGTCACCCTTCAGAATCTGAGTATGTACAGGGAATGAAGCCCTCAAGCCCTGGCTACATCTTCATAAATCTTCTCCACACTGCTTAACGGCATCTTCCCTGTAACAGAGTACGCAAAGCTGCTCACATTGCTCCAGGTGCAGCCTCACCAATATCATGCACAACTGCACCGTAATGTCCCGTGGCTGATAAAGGTCAGCATGTTAAACCCCTGCTTCATCACACAGTAAGGGCATCTCGTACTTGTTTTCCTTGCATTCCAGGGCCTTACCATTCACAGTGAAAGTCCTAACCTCATTTGTCTTCCCAGAATACAGCACCTCACATTTATCTGAATTGAAAGCCATTTGCCAGTCCTTGGTCCACTGACTTAGCTGATCATGAGCCCTCTAATTTTTGATAACCTCTTTCCCGTCTACAATACTACTTGCTTTAGGGTCATCTGCAGGCCTATATATTGAATATTCCCATCCAAACAACAAACAGTGGATCCACCCGTGACACACTCTTGATCAGGGGCCCCCAGTACGATAAACAGCCTTCTACCATCATCTTCTGCTCCCTAACTTTCCCTAGCTCCCATGTGATCTAACCTTCAAGACTAAACTGTCTTCGTGGACGAGGCTGATCCAATGACTGTTCAACTTGGGAGGGGCTGCAGTTGAGCTGTCTGTCACACAACTTGCTTACGTGATCGTTGACTGGGATAGTGACTTGACCTCTCTCCCTGAGGCCCCAACACCGCGTGTTTTCCTGCAGCAAGAGACAAGCTGCTGGAAGGACCCAGCGGGTTGAGCAGCATCGGGATTAGTGTTGAGCAGCATCGGGATTAGTGTTTTGCATCGCAACCCTTCATCAGGAGTGAAAGTGCAAGGGGGATCTGGCTAGTATAAAGAGGGGAGGGGGAGTGCTGGCTGATACAGGAGCCCATGGTGACTGGTGGGTTGAGGTCAAGGACGACGACAGATGGAGCTGGCTAGGGGAGGAGATGGAGTGGGGGACACAAGCAAATAGATGATAGGTGGCAGCCAACAAGAAAAAGGCATTTGGAACCAAGTGTGGGAAGGAAGGGGAAGGTGGAGATCGAGAATGGAGGGCCATGAGCAGGGACACAAAGGCAACTAGAGCTGGAATCTGATAATGGGAGTCATTAGGACAGAGGTGAAGGGCAAGTGGAACCAGAGAGAGTATGGGTGAACTGTGTGGGTTGCAGATGAGTGGAACTAGGAGAGGTGGGGGACGAAAACAGGTGGAGCTGGAGGAGGCAATGGGACTGCTGGAATGAGGGTGTAAAGGTGACACACTGGAGGTGAGGATTACCCATAACTGAAAAATTTGGAGTTTCTTTCCAGTGGGTCGTAGATGACCCAGGTGCAATACAAGGTTTGGTTCTTCCAGGTTAGATTATGCCTCTCCCTGGCAGTGGAGAAAGCTGAGGATGGCCAGAACGGGAAGGGGAAATCAAATAGTATGCAACTGGACACTGCAGACAGAGTGCAGTTGCTCTGTGAATTGGTTGCCCAGACTGTACATAGTCCCCGCTGACGTAGGGGAGGCTACATCAAGAGCACTGCATGCTGTAGTCAAGTATACGGAAGGTGCCTGAGAATCTTTTCCTGACATGGAGACACTGTTGAGATCTCTGGATCGTGATGAGGGAAGAGGTGTAAGAACAAGCTTCTGAGGAAAGTAATGGGGTCAAGGAGGGATGAATGGACTAGTGAGTCAGGAGACAAAGTGATCATTGCAGAAGACAGAAAGAGGTGGAGACGAGGTGGTGGGATCTCGTCACATCTGGTGAACTTGATGAAGGATGATGGGCAAGATGCAGAGGCTTCTAAAGTGGAAGGTGAGGACTAGGGGACTCTATCTCTATTCTGTCTGAAGGTAGGTGGGTGAGAGCAGAAATCTCAGAGACAGAGGAGACTGAGATCAGGCTCCGTCAACACAGAAGCCAAGTTTCCAGAAAAAAAGAAGACATACCGTATATCCTGGAACAGCAGGCCTCATTGTGACAGCAGATGTGGCAGAGAAGAAGAAACTGGGAGAAAGACAGTGTTGGCAGCTAAAGACAAAGACCAAGAGGGTGTGGGTGTCTTACAAAAGAGAGTGGGAAGAGATGTAGTCCAGTTTACTGTGGGGGTTTATGAATATCAGTGTATAGGTTATCTCTGAGATGGAGGCAGAACATAAAACAGGAAGAGAATTTGTCAAACAGTCGAAGTGAATTTGAGATAGGGTGGAAGTTAGTAGCAAAGGTGCTAACATTGACAAATTGATGTCGGAAGCAGCACCAGTGCCATCATGGATTTAATGGCAAAAGAATTGAATTGAATTGACTTTATTACTTCCATTCTTCATATACACGAGGAGTAAAAATCTTCAGTTACATCTCTGTCTAAATGAGCAATGTGCAATTTATAGTAACTTATAATAAATATTATGTAAAACAGGAAAGTCAATATAACACAGAAATACAGTTGTGTCAGCATGAATGAATCGGTCTGATGGCCTGGTGGAAGAAGTTGTCCCGGAGCCTGCTGGTCCTGGCTTTTATGCTGTGGTACCATTTCCTGGATGGTAGCAGTTGGAACAGTTTGTGTTTGGGGTGACTCAGGTCCCCAGTGATCTTTTGTGCCCTTTTTACACACCTGTCTTTGTAAATGTCCTGAATAGTGGGAAGTTCACAACTACAGATGCGCTGGGCTGTCCGCACCCGTCTCTGCAGAGTCCTGTGATTGAGGGAGGTACAGTTCCCATATCAGGCAGTGATGCAGCCAGTCAGGATGCTCTCAATTGTGCCCTTGTATCAAACTTTGTCAACAGTTTGAGGTGAAAGAGGCGCTGTTGTGCCTTTTTCACCACACATTCGGTGTGTACAGACCACGTGAGGTCCTCGGTGATGTGTATGCTGAGGTACTTAAAGCTGTTTACCCTCTCGACCCCAGATCCATTGATGTCAAGGATGTCAGTTGGAGAATTGGTTTGGAACAAACACTGTTTGTAATGAAAAGACAATCATAGCTAAGGCCCCATGCAAGTGTCCACGGCCACACCTTTCATTTTCTACAAATGAAAATGAGAGGTGTTAAAAGAGAAGCTGTTCAGATTAAGAATAAGTTCAGCCACTGGATGAGAGTGTTGGTGGAGGGGAACTGGTTGGATCTTTGCTGCAGGAAAGGTCAGGAGGGCTTTGAGACCTTCCTGATGGGCAAGGTGGAGGTGCATGATGGTGGGATCTGGATGGGACTGGACACTAGAGATGAGGCAATAGGAGCTGAGGAATCTGAATTTATCATAATGATGGCGGGTATGTGAGGTGTCTGGCATGTAGGAGCCAGGGATTAGACAAAGGAGCACAGGGTAGAATCAAGGTATGAGAATATAAATAGAGACTGCAGATGCTGGAACCTGGAGCTTAAGCGTACAGCTGGAGGAAGCCAGCGGGTCAAGCAGTGTCAGTCCAAGTGAAGGGTCTCATCTTGGAACATTAACTGTCAATTTCCCACCACATATGCTTCCTGGCCCACTGAGTTCCTCCAGCAATTTGTTTTGAGCTATGAGGAGATCAGCTCAGTGGGGTGGGAGCAGGCAGAATTAATGGGTCTACTGGGTCAGACCTGTTTGTGGATCTTGAGGTGAGATAGAAGTGGAAAGTGCAGGAGAGGGGACCTATCAGGCTGGAGTCTGGAGGGGAGATCTCAAGATATGATAAGATCTTTTCAAATCCTTTTATTATTATTATTATTATTATTCAAAAATAACACAGATACATCGAAGTAATAAAACAATGCCTCGAAAAATAAAAAATTATCTTAAAGATTGAAAATTTTTGTGAATAAAAAAATACCCTACTAAGCAAAAAAGTTTAGAGAAAAAAACCCCGGAGCCATGCGTCATACAGAAAGCTTCTAAAAATAAACATCAAACCACCAACAGAACAGAAAGATATATCAAAAAACAATTACACTTAATATTACACAATCAAATATATCTGTCAGATAGATTCTCAAAATCAAATAAAGGTTCAAAGGTTCGACTTCTAATTTTCTCCAAGCTAAGACACAGCATCACTTGAGATAACCATTGTGACAAAGTAGGAGCTGATATCGCCTTCCATTTCAACAAGATGGCCCTCCTAGCTACCAATGCAACAAACGCAATAACATGTTGGTCAGACACAGAAATACCGTGGATATTTTGAGGAATTATTCCAAAAAGCGCTGTCAATTTATTAGGTTGTAATTGGATTCTGAGTGCTTCAGAAATTGTCGAAAAGACTGACTTCCAAAGCTGTTTTAAAATAGAACATGACCAGAACATATGTGTCAATGTAGCTATCTCAGTTTTACATCTATCACAATACTTGTCAACATTGGGAAATATTTTAGAAAGTCTCTCCTTCGTCAAATGGTAACGATGTACAATTTTAAATTGAATCAGCGAATGACTAGCACAGGTCAAAGGAGAGTTAACCAGCTTCAGAATCCACGACCAATCCTCCCATATAAAAGTCAAATTGAGTTCCTTTTCCCAATCCTATTTAATCTTAAGTAAAGGACGCTTATCCCATTGTAATAATAAATTATAAATTCTTCCAATAGAACCTTTCATCAAAGGGTTCATATTAATAATAGTATCTAACAAGTCAGCCTCTAATATGTAAGGAAAATTACTTAAATATTTTTGTAAAAAATGTCTAACTTGAAGGTATTGTAAAAAGTGTGAATATAAGAGAGAATATTTATTGACTAATTGTTCAAAAGACATCAATCTGCCTTCTTTAAATAAATCCAAAAAAGAATTGATACTTTTATTTTTCCAAATTAAAAAAATTGGATCACTCCAGGAAGGTTTAAAGAAGTAATTGCAATAAATTGTACGACAAAGTTTAAATTTTTTAAGATTAAAAAAATAGCAGAACTGGAGCCAGATTTGTAATGAGTACTTAACCACAGGATTTAGGTTTAAATTAGCAACTTTAGCTAATTGTATAGGTAGAGCAACTCCTAATAACGAGGTTAAATAAAACTGTTTCACAGCTCTCAGTTTCAGGACTACCCAAATTGTCCGATCATTCCTATCACCCTAATATAACCAAAAGGACATATATCGCAAATTATCTGCCCAATAATACATTCCTAGATTAGGCAAAGTGAGACCTCCATCTTTTTTCAACTTTTGTAAAAGACATTTACTAATTCTTGGTCTTTTATTATCCCAAATAAAAGATAAAATAATAGAATCAATCTGATCAAAAAACTTCTCAGTCAAAAAAAAAGAAATATTCTGAAATAAGTATAGAAATTTTAGTAAAATCATCATTTTAACTACATGAATACGACCAACAAGTGAAAATGTAAGTGGTCTCCATCTACTAAATGAGTACTTCATAGAGTCCACTAAAGGAGGAAAATTGGCTTTATAAAGATCCTTATATTTTTTTTAGTAATTATGACACCTAAATATCTAAAAGAATCCGTAACTTTAAAAGAAATATATATAGAGACAGATTCATTTAAAGGAAGTAATTCACTTCTACTAAAATTTATTTTATATCCTGAAAAATCTCCAAATTTGTCAAATTATTTTAGCAAAGCAGGAATAGATTCTTCAGGCTTAGATATATATACACCAATAAATCATCAGCTTAAAGAGAGATCTTGTGCATGGTCTCATTCACAAAAATCCCATGAATATTTTTGGCTTCACGAAGAGCAATAGCAAAGGGTTATAATATTAAATTAAATAACAAAGGACTTAATGGACAACCTTGTCTTGTCCCCCATGATAGCTGAAAAAAAGGAGACCTACGGTTATTAGTGACAACAGTAACAATAGGAGCTTTATATATCATTTTAATCCAATTATTAAAATTAATACCAAAACCAAATTTTTCTAAAACATTTAATAAATATTTCCATTCGACTCAATCAAATGCTTTTTCAGCATCCAAAGATACAATGCATTGTGGAGTTTTAGAAGAGGGTGAATATATAATGTTACATAGTCTCTGAACATTTGAAAAAGAATAACGACCCTTTATAAAGCCTGTTTGATCTTTAAAAATTATTTCACCCAAAATACTCTCCAACCGATTGGCCATTATCTTTGAGAGAATCTTAGCATCAACCTTCAATAATAAAATAGATCTGTATGAGGCACAATTAGTAGGATCTTTATCCTTTTTGAGAATTAAAGAAATAGAAGCCTCATAAAAAGTAGAGGGTAAAACACTTTTCACAAAAGAATCTTTAAGCATCTCCAACATATATGAGAAAAGCTATTTTCCAACATTTTTTATAAAATTCTACAGGATAACCATCAATTCCCAGGGCCTTACCAGATTGCATGGAAAAAAAAGCTTTATGAATTTCGGATTCAGTAATTTGGGCATCAAGAGTTTTTTGATCCTCAGCAGAAATTTTAGGAAAAGCAATCTTTCGTAAAAAAGCATTCATTTCAGAAGAATCCACTGGACATTGAGATTTATAAAATTCAGTATAAAAATCTTGAAAAATCTTATCAATTTCTTCATATTCCCGAACCAGGGTACCATCCTTTCTACGAATTTTCAAAATTTGCCTTTTGACTCCAGCTGATTTTAATTGAGATGCAAGTAGTGTATTATTTTTATCTCCAAACATATAAAATTGGCTGTTTAACTTAAGTAGATAACCTTCAATTGGATGTGTTAATAATAGGTTATATTGTGATTGAAGTTCCACCCTTTTTTTAAATAAGTCAATATTAAGGGAAGTCGCATAGATATTATCTATATCTTTAATTTGTTTTGAAATTTTATCTAATTCTGCTTTAGTCTGTTTTTTTAAGTTTAACTGAAGAGAAATAATCTGACCACATAAAAATGCTTTAAATGTATCCCATATAATTAATTTGGACATACCTCCTATATCATTAAAAAGAAAAAATTCTTTTATCTGGCTTTCAATAAAACCGATAAAATCAGAGTTTTGCAATAAAGTCTGAGACATGCGCCATGGTGGACGGGCAAAAAAGACATTATCAAATTCAAAGGACAAGCTCAACGGTGCATGATCAGATATAGCAATAGCGTCATATTCACAGTTTTTAACATTAGGCAAAAGGTGGGGATCAATTATAATATAATCAATCATCAAATATTTTTTATAGACATGCAAAAAAAAGGAATATTCTCTGTTATCAGGGTGCAAATGCCTCTATAATTCGATCAACCCAAAATCGGTCAAAAAGGAGTTAATAACTGACGTAGAATGATTTGGAAGTCGCTGATAAGTTAGCTCTTGTCAATCATAGGATTTAAACAGCAGTTAAAATCCCCACCTATTATCAACATATATTCATTTAAATCTGGCAATAAAGCAATTTTTTTTTAAAGGATCATCTAAATTAGGACCATACAAATTGACCAAAACAACCTTTCTATTCCAAATCACTCCTTTAACAATTAAAAATCTACCATTAGAAACTGATTCAATATCCTCTTGAGTAAATATACTAGATTTAATAAAGATAGATACATCTTTAGTTTTACTCTGAGAAGTAGCATGGAGCTGTAATCCATTCTACCATCCAAAAAACCTATTTTGATCTCCCGTCTTGATATGCATCTCCTGAGCAAAAATTATGTCAGGTTGGAATCGATCAATACTTTTAAAAGTCTTTTTTTGTTTAATAGGATGATTCCAACCATGTATATTCCAACTTATTACGTTAATCCATTTAACTGCCAGACTATAATTTTATTCTAATTTACTTCATACATGCGCAGAACACATACCAATATGGGATTATCAAAGATGGCAGTAATAACGAGTACAACCATATAAAAAATACACATGCTCCGGAACCACCCAATGGGAAAAAACTCCTAACTCTAGACCCACTCACCCTCCCAAAATCCTGAAAAAAAGGCAAGCGAACTAAGATAGGATACAAAGTATGGGCCGCTCTGTTGATCTCCTCTCTCCCTCCCCCCAGCCAGCACACAAAACAATAAAATGACCTTGTGAGAAAGACAGTAACGTCTCAACAAAGAAGAGTGTTTACATTCCATCATGTATTAAACAAAAAGAGAACCACAATAATATAATCTCTTAGAGAGAAAAACCAGCGCCATCTTAAGTTTAGCATTAAATCTCTAAGAAAACTTTAAATTCTGTTACAGGACGCTATAATAAAACAGATAAGAAAGAGGTTAATAGTATATTTAACCGAACTAAATTTACAGAAATATTAATCAGTAATATCATAAGTACTAAACCCTCCCGGATATACATAAAAAGAAATCTTACTAGTAGGAAAAAAACTACCAATTAGTAAATTAAGAAACAACAGAAAGAAACATCAAACCAAGTACTAGATAAAAGGAACAAATCCTTTTATCCTCTTTTTTTTCAGTCAAATATCTAATTAGCCATTTAAACAGTCAAACTTGAACTGTAAATCTTCTTTCCAAACAAAAATCCAATCGGATGCAATAATGAGCAGGTTTTCTTATCTTCTTTTATTAATCTCTCAATGAAATATCCAAATAACCTTCATATATCTTCTTTTTGAAATGTGAATAATATACAGATAATCAAACAGCTTTTCTGACAGTTCATTCAGTAGTAGCGTCAGTGACGGTGACAGGTATAACCTGAACAAAATCCAGCGCGGCTTTTGGGTCAAAGAAAATGCGTGGAGAAGAATTAGGAGGAAAAGCTTTCATTCTTGTCGGGCAACTCAAGGGGGGAAATAGTTTCTTATCCTATGCTTGTTTCATTACCAAAGCAAATCTTGATCTTTGTCCCATTACTTCTTTTGGATAGCCTTCATAAAAACGGAGTTCAGACTCGTTGAATCTGAAAACTCTGTTTTCTTGCCTGTCGCATTATTTGATCTTTAATTTTAAAGTGATGAAAACAAACCAGAATAGCTCTTGGTCTGCTTGAATCCTTAAATTTTGAAGTAAATGCTCTATGTGCTCTTTCAATAGCAGGCGGCTGTGATAAAATAGTCGGAAATAGATCATGAAAGAGCTTATCAAAGTAAACCGTTAAATCTCCATCTTCAGCTCCTTCTTACAATCCAACAATTCATATATTGTTTCAACAAGACCTAGTTTCCAGGTCTATGATCTTATTTTGATATTTTTCCAAACGGGTTGTAGTTTCAGACAATTTTTGCTTAGTTAACTTCAATTCCTCTTCATGTTTAGTAACTTGAGTTTCCACATCTTTAAGTTTTTCCAGAAATAACTTCATTTCATCATTATTCTTTTCCAGTTGATCTTTAATTGCCCTATTCTGATCTCGAATTGAATTCAGTGTCCGAACGATATCTTCAGCCCATGATGGCACTTCATCTGATCTTTCCTTCGGCATCTTTCCTTTTCCATTACCTTTGTCACTGGGTTCAGGCAGATTCTTCCCACTTCTCATAGAGATAGACATATTACTCCCCTTCAAGAATCAGCAATTAAAATTTTTAAATTCAAAATTTAAACTGGGGTGAGAGAGAGAAAACTAAGAGCAGCACAAAATTACTGCTACTCCATCAACAGACAGAGGCAGTCTGCCGATATGGCAGTGTGAGAGACAGCGTGGTGTAAATTGGTGGGGTCGAGGTCCTAAGATAGGTATGAGGAGGTGTCTTAGAACAGCTAACTGGCCTGGACTTCTGCTGGACTGGGATTGTGGTGATTTTCCTCGTACCAGGGCAAATATACACAGGGTCTTATGGGATGTGAATGCTCTGCAGAGATGGAGGCAGTGTGATACTCTCGAGCTGGTAAGACTACCCGTTCTCTCCATGTCCACTTTCCTCAGTATGGCAGCACTTTTCACAGAGGTCATTTCCAGACCTTCCCCATAACCCTTGAATCACTACTGATTACAGATCTATCCATCTTAACTTTAAATATACCCAGTCCTCTGTTCTAACTTATTCCAGGAACTCTCAGAGGTCTGAGGGAAATATTGTCTTCATCTCAGTCCTACGTGTACACCCTTTTATTCTGAGACTATTCCCTTTTGTTCTACATTCTTCCATGAGAGGGGGCATCCTCTTGCCTTTTCCCCTCTCTAGACTCTCTGGGATTTTGTTGTTTCAATAATATCGCCTCTCAATGTCCAGCCTGTTCAACATTTCCTCATAGGTCAGTCCCTTCATTCTCAAATCATCCCAAGTAATCTGAACTAAATGTAGTAAAATAATATATTTCCTTAAAGAAGGGAACTAAAATTATTCTCAAAACTCTGACCTGGGCTCACTAGAAGTACATTTGTGTTCCAGTCCCTGGAAATACGGGACAACATTCCATTACCTCTCCTTGTTATCTGTTGTACTTTGGTGCTAAAGTTATGTGTTTCAATTGTGATGTGCTGCAAATAACAGTTGGTTATTTGCAGAGAGAGAAAAACTGAGCCAATATCTCTGAGGGGTAACTTGCAGCCGAAGTGGCCAGTTCTGATACAGTCAGACAGTAAATAACTGGAAGTTGGGGATGTCGATATTGAATTTAGATTCCCAAAACAAATAGGACGTGTTTTCACATTTTGTACAAGGACCTTCGCCCTGAAATGCTGTTTCTCTTTACAGTATTTTTATGTTTTTAATTCAGATTTCCAACATCTGCAAGTGTTTGACTTTATATGCTTGCTTCTGCATCAGGGTCCTAATTAAAACAATTTTTACACGAGAGTATGTCTCGGTTACATAGAACCCGGGCTCTATTGAGTTAGTGGTGGAGAGAAGGTCGCTAAACAAACTGTTGTCCATTATGGACAATCTGGCACATCCTCACCATGACCTACTGAATAAGCAGTGGAAAACCCTTTCAAACAGACTCATTCTGCTCTGCTGTCACAAGGATCGTTACAGAAAATCTTTCCTACCAAATGCAATAAGTATATGCAACAGTTCATCTCTGTGCAACAGGATAACACACATCATAGTATAATAAACTGTTTTATTATTTCGTACATTATTATTACACATTGGTAAATTATTATTGTGCACATTTTGTTACTCTGTACCTTGTTATTAGCTAAATCTGCACACTACTAAGTGTGTTTTTAAGTGTTGCTGTGGTAACAGAAGAATTTCCCACTCTGGAGCAATAAAGTATTTTTTATTATTATTACTATTATTATTTTCTCCTTTTTATGCAGGCATTCCACATCATACCATATAACAGAGAAACACTGGACAAACTACTGACAGAATCACTGAGAAGAAACATGCCTGCCAATGGCCTTCATATATTTGGAATTAATCAGTTAGAAGAGGATGATATGTCTACAAGTAGGTATTGATGCTTTGGGCTCCAAGAGAGATGTAGGCATTGACTTCAAAGAGTATCAGCAAGTCATGACCTCTAACCTATATAAATAAAGTGAAGCTGGCACTAATTGTCCTATTCCTTTAACTTGACATGCCAACAGTGGGCTCCCTGCAACCATTCGGTCTGCATATGAAATCATGGTCATTGTGCAAATGTTGCCTTTCCAGTGGCTGAAGCCCACCGCTTGCTCTTCAGATCCAGACTGAGTACAGAGGAGGAGTAATCTGGGCCCATGGAAAATGAAGGGTTACCTATTAGAGGTGTTTATTAATAAACAAAAAAAATTAAGGGAGAGACTCCAGAGCCAAGGGGACATTGTGTTAGCACTTATGGGAAGGACTCCTTGGATGATGCTGGAGAGCACCTATCTACAGGGGAAGAGATATTTGGATATGTTCTCCAAATACATTCTCCAAAAAAAAACCATTGGATCAATTAAATGTTTCACTCAATGAGATTAATTAATCACATGCTTAGCAACTTATTTAAAGTTAATGGAGCAAAGGTTCACTTGAGGATTGAACGTGGTCAGCCAGATGAAGGTCGATGGATCCAAGGAGCTGAATGTCCTCTTGAGACTGTCAAGCTCCGTACCGTCACATCACTAGGGAGGTTATCAGGTTTTCAGGAAAGAGTGGGAGTGGGATTTATGAGCTGGTTTATACCTTGCTGTCTGCCGGGACAGCTGAGGCTGAATGTGGTGTCCTTTGGAGATGCTGGATCAGATGGGACCTGCTTGAATGGTCTTGGCATGGAGGTTACAGGTCAACTGCTGCAAGGTGAGATAAATACTGAATCTCACTAGTTAGCATGAACGGTCCGCTTTCCTACTGTATAACATAACCTAGGCTTTTTTACTGAGCAGCACAGCTATCTGCTGCTTGTCTGCTAGGAAACTATAGAGTGGTACAGCACGGAAATGGGCCATTCAGACCACCAAGTCCACACTGACTAATGGTATTTGACAGCATTACCTCCATATCCCTGGCCATTCAAGTGACTGCCTAGAATCTCTTTGTTGCGATTGGATCTGATTCCGTCACCTCCCCTGGCAGTGAGTTCCAAATTTCAACCACTTACTTGAAAATAAAACTTCCCACCCCCCAGATCCCTTTTAAAACTCGTTCCTCTCACCTTGATCTTATGCCCTCTTGTTTATGACTCTGAATGTATCTAACCTCTAGCAAGTTGCAAAGTATCACCTCAATTTTAATGTTCTGTGTCCCAACCTATGATGAAAAACATGCCATATACTTTCTTCACAATTATATTGATGACTTTAATGGACCTATAGACTTCAACTCCAAGGTCCCTCTCTTCATCACTGTTTCTTTGGTCCCTACCATTTACTGTAAGTAGCCTAAATTTATCTGACTCCCAAAATTCTATATGCCAGTTCTCTGTCCAACTTTCCATCTGATCCATATCCTGCTCTAGCCTTTGACAACTTTCATCACTATCCACAATGTCACCAAGCTTTTAAAGTGTCATTTTCCAACTTATGAATCACACCTTCTGCATCCTCATCCAAACAACAAGGACCCAGCTCCAATCCCCAGTGAACCCCACTGATCAGCTTTCCAATCAGAAATGCATCCTTCCACCGTTACCTTCTATCTCCTATTATCAAGTCAAATTTGGATCCAATGAACTACATTGTCTTGCATTCCATGACCCTTAAATTTGCAAGATGGTGGAGGCTAAGGTCGGTGTGAGATCAGGAGGAGATTGGTGGTGCGGGGCAATGGAGAGTCAGTTGTAGTATCTGATGGTACATTGATCAGGAAGGATCCCTTTTAACTTTTTTGGCTCTCTACTAATGAATTAATTTCATGTTTAATGTTCACACAGCTCAACGAGACAAGGAGCTCCCAACCCTACTTCACTTTTCCGCCATGTATGGTTTAAAGAACCTGACTGCCCTGTTGCTGCAGTGCCCTGGTGCTCTACAAGCCTACAGTGTGGCCAACAAGGATGGCGATTACCCAAACAACATGGCAGAGAAGAATGGGTACAGAGATCTCCGGCAATTCATGGATGAATATGTGGTGAGGATGCCTGAGCTGAGAATTAGAGACTCCTCAACCAGTGCTCTGCAGTCTGTTCCTCTCCTAGACTTTTTGTATTTTGAGTATGAAGTATTGCTGGGGAGGTTTGTGGGTGGAGGTGGGGACTGGGAGTTATTCCCTAACAGTTCAGGTTCAATGTCATTTCACTAAAATCTCGGCCCTGAACTTTCTAACAGGACTTTGCGTAACCCTGGTGTCTTAACACTGAACCATGGAGGCACTGAAATATCACTGAAGGCATCCCTTTTGCTGTTGATACCATTCCAGTACATCAAAGGAGCAAACATTTGTAATTCCACACCCTGATATTTGTCCATTAAACAAAGATTTTTTTCATCCTCTGATTCATATCTAGTTCCTCTTAAAATTACTGACGAATCCAAAGTAAAATGTACCTAGTTTTTCATTTTTCCCAATTACAAAGAAAGGTTGTCATGCTGAAACAAACTCTGATTTGCCTTCTCACAGATGCTGAATGCTGCTGGCATTTTCTGTGGTATTTTAATAGGATACTGTGGAAGATTAGGGAGTGAAATGTGTGATGGGACACAGAACATCTCCAAACATAGAACATAGGATGGGCAGGCTCTTCAGCCCATGATGATGTGCTAGACTTCTTAAATAAATAACTCCCAATTAACCTAAACCCTTTTACCCACATATTGACTATTTCCCTTCTTTCTCTACACATTTGTGTGCCTATCTAAAAGTCTCTTAACTTGAAGGAATGTTCTCCTTATCTTTTTCTGGTTGTAGGACTGACACAGGGTTGTGTGTACTCTCTGGCCTGGACATCTTGCCTAGGGCATTGGGTAAATATAATATCAATGTGCACAGCAAATCTTGGATTTTATTGTTTGTTTTGAGGCTAGGGTAGCTCAAATGCAGAACATTCAATTGAAGACTTCAAGATCCTGTGTAATTCCCAGTTTTTGCATTTTCCCTTCTTTAGAGAAAGGTAAAAGCCAATCTAATCAAAGTGTTTGAATTGTGGAAGAATTTGCTGGGTAATCACAAAATATCATCTTCCAGCTGGGGAATTCAGAACTGGGACTGCAATTGTCTTATTGAAGAGGGATGAAAAAGTCAATAAGTACTGGGGATAATCAGCAGATTGCGGATATCAGGATTTTTATTGTGTTGATTTGGGATGTGAGGGATAAGTTGTAGGTCCAGATAAATCACACCGAGTGGTTAAGTAACTGTGATCACAATGAAGTTGGAGCAGAGTCTGAGGCTGCATAGTCTGTTCCTGAGGAACGATGTGTTCTGCAACCAATAAAAATTTTAACCTGCAGAAATATCACTGTAGCGCTTCAACAACGAGCAAGATAAAGATGATTTTCTATTTGGGCCAAGAATTGGGATATAGAGGGTCAAAGTTGGCAAGGGTACCACCTTCCTCCCCCCACTCCCTACAGAGGTGAGACTTTGGCAGAATACTTTGATACCTACCCTAACCCAAGCTTGTGAAGTGATGTAGTTACCAGTTGGAAGTTACAATGAGTTGGAAACAAACTCTGGTTTGGCTTCTCACAGATACTGAATGCTGCCAGCTTTTTCTGAACTATTAACTAGTTGAGGTTCTACCTCAAGTGTCAGAGGCCCAGACCTTGTGTGCACCTTGTTCCTGGGTGCTCTGGTTTGCTCGCATAACCCAAGCAGCCCCCATTAGTTTAACTGTCCATGGCAAATTGTCCATAGTGCATAGGGCAATGGTGCAATCTGGGAAAAGTCATTGAATGTAGGAAGAAACTGATTAATATAGGATTAATGCAAAAGAGGTTGATGGTCAGATTTGTTGGGCCAAGGGGTTTGTTTCCGTGCTGTCACTGACTATGATCGTGGTACCTCAGAAACTGATCCTGTGGACAAGGGATGGTGAGCAATAATCAAGCTGGATTATACTGGACCAGAACAATTCAGGATATCTAGGAGATGATTTTGCAAGTTAAATTGGGTCCCCTCTTGTCATGGAAGTGTAGCTTGCCTGAATCTATGTGCTGAAATTAAGAGGACTTAACAATAAGAGGGAAGCAGGCACACCAGCTTGTTTTTTGAGAGAGGCTGGTAGAGTTGGGGTGCGGAGCTAACACCAGGCTGTTTCCTCCACAACAGAGTGATTAATGTGCTGATAAAGATCAGCTTAACACCGAGTGCTCATTACGAAAAGTTATAGGAGACTGTGAGGTGTGAAGATTTGTTCAGAATGTGCGACTTACCACGTGTCCTTTTCTGGCCAGTGCTTGGTACTACCAGCTGACGTAGGGGGAAGGGCTTCGCCACTTTCACAATTGCTAAATTTGTCAGAAGCTCAGTTGCTGGGAAGTCATATGATGGGCTCCTATGCAATTGTTCATTCATTTTAAAATCCCACCAAATTCAAAATGAAAGAGGGACGCGTCACTGCAGATGGTTAGCCCACCTAAAAATTTGGCCGACTCAACTACACCTGCCTGTCTTTTTCCCATTTCACTAAATTCCCCTGAGTCATTCTTATCTATTCCTTTCATAATTTTATATGTTTCTATAAGATCCCCTCTCATTCTTCTATAGTGCTAAGCTCTCTCCTCCTAGAGTAACCACCTCACTTCTGGAATCAATCTGGTGATCTTTCTCTGCACTGTCTCCAAAGCTAGTACATCTTCCCTCAAGTAGGAACCCCAGTACAGCTACAGTATTCGAGACATGGCTTGACCAGTACCCCGTGGAATTGCAGCACAATCTCAGTGCTCCTGAAGTTAATCCCTCTGACAATGAAGGCCCAGTCCCTCTGTATACCCGCATGTTGCAGTCTTTCACCATTTAAATAATAATCTGACCTTCTGTTTCTCCTTCCAAAGTGGATGATCTCACATTTACCAAAGCTGTACTCCATCTGCCAGGTATCCACTCACTTTACCGATCTATGTCACTATGCGTCCTCTGCACAATTTGCTTTTACACTCATCTCTGCATCTAAGTCAGTAGCAGTTGTACCATTGCTGGATTTAATCACCATGATCAGCCACTGAGGGCAGTAATTAGACTTACTCTTTACTAATGTTTGATGTTCAACCCTTCAATTCTAAATGTAAATACTGGTAGAACTAATATTGTTCCTGTGCATCATAAGTTACACATTATCCCCAGTATTCTTCTCTAGTGCTCCAGATCTCCTCACCATACTCGTGTTGCCTCTGAGAGCACCTGAAAGGCTGAGCATTACCTACACTTTTCCAACTCAGTCATTCTGTTCATCCTCAGACCTCATTCTTCCCTCCCTGCCTTCAGCTGCCAAGCACAGAAAATCTCTCCTCTGCCTCTCCCACTAGTTTCTCCTTTGTGCCCCTCCTTAAACCAAGTTCTTTGCTACCTGCCCAGTGTTTCCTTGTGAAACCTTGGCCTGAGTGATTCTTGTTTGTACTACCATGTGTTTGGAAGCTGTTAAAAGTCTTAAGGTGGTTTAGAGATATGTTATCATTAATAGAAGTTACAGGGTGACTAATGATTATAATCTTTGGAAATTTTATTTGAGCTATGAGCAAATAGAAGAACACTTGGTCACAGATGTAGAATTTTTGCTTGAGATTCTTAGTTAGCATTACAATGCTTGAGATAATGTATAATTGCTCCACTGAAACAAACGGATGCCAAGATCCTGATGGGAAGAACAAGTAAGGTCATGTTTCACAGCCCTTCAGCCCATCATGTCAATGCTGACCACCAAATACCTATTGACAGTAATCGCAGCTACCAGTACTTTATTATTTTTAGAGATACAGCTCAGTACAGGCCCTTCCAGCCCAACGAGTCATGCTGTTCAATTACACCCATGTGACCAATTAACCTACGAACCCGTACACCTTTGGGTCCCAGATGATAGATGCTGCTTTCCTGCAACAATGCTCTTGTGTAGATGTGCTCGATGATGGGGAGCGCTTTACCCATGATTTTCTGGGCCGTATCCACTGCTTTTTGTAGGATTTTCAGTTCAAGGGCATTGGTGTTTCCATACCAGGCTGTGATGCAGCCAGTCAATGTACTCTGTACTACACACATATGAAAGTTTGTCAAGGTTTAAGTGTCGTGTCGAAGTTTCACAAAGCATTTTGTGTGTGTTGCTAGGATTTCCAGCATCTGCAGATTTTCTCTTGTTTGTGTACAGAAGTAGAGATGCTGCTTTGCTTTAGTCATAATTGCACTATGTGCTGGACCCAGGACATGTTCTCTGATGTGATAATGCTGAGGAGTTTAAAGCTGCTGACCCTTTCCATCTGTGGTCCCCCGATGAGGACTGGCTCATGGTCCTTCAGTTTCCTCCTGCTGGTCAATAATCAGCTCCTTGGTCTTGCTGGCATTAAGAGTGAAGTTGTTGTTGTGGCACCACTCAGGCAGATTTTCAGTCTCCCTCCTATGTGCTGATTTGTCACCATCATTGATTCAGCCAACAACCGTGGTGTCACCAGCAAACTTAAATACAACATTGGAGCTGTGCTTTGCTACACCATCGTAAGTGTCAAGCGAGTAGAGAAGGGGCTAACCACTCAGTTTTGTGGAGCGCCTGTGCTGATGGAGATTGTGGAGGAGATGTTTTTGCCAATCCAAAAGGACTGGTGTCTGCAAGTGTGCAAGTCAAGGATCCAATTCCATCAGGAGGTATTGTGGCCAAGGACTTGAAGATTATTGATTATTTTTGAGGGATGATATCGAATCAAGTTATAATCAATAAAAAGCATCTTTGCTGCCCTGATGTTGAGTGAAGAGCCCATGAGATGCCACCTGCCATGGGCCTGTTGTGCCAGTAATATATGTACAAATATTATGAGTAATATTAATAATCTCTTCCACTGAACCTGTTCTCTCTCTGTTTTGCCTCTTGCCTTCCAACACTCCCCACTCACGCATCCACCCACTTTCCCTTCCTGCCGTGCCCCTTTCCCCTTCTCCCTCCACTGTCTTTTTCTCATAAACTTCGACCTTCAGTGCATTCTTTCTGCTGTATTCTCCTCCTTCATTACCCCCTCCGTATTCCCCTCTCCTTAGCCACATGTCAGAGGTTAACTGCTAATCAAAAGAGGTGTTTCCTCACCTGGGGCCATAGTGGGGGTGGAGGGTGGCAGTTCTCAAATCACATTGCAGTCACTACAGTTCTTCCAGACACCAGTTGCTGCTGCGATATCGGAGTTAAAGCTGAGGATCTTTGCATAGCAAGTTACTACGAAAGCAAACAGTTAAGTGGCCAAGTAATGTTTGAGGAATGTGTGGAGTGCTCCGTGCCTTAAGACTCTCTGCAGCCAACCAGACTTAGGCTTGGATGAACAACATGGCACAATACACCACTCCCTCAGTATTGGCCCTCTGCTGGTGTGGTGCTCCCTCAGCAATGACCCTCTGCCCCGACTCCCATACTGGGATATCTGTCCAGATTTTGTGCCCTTGTCTCAAAGTGAGAAGGGAACCCATCAACTTCTATTTCCACTGTTGTCAACTGACAGACCAGTTCTGAATCTTCAGGTATTTGTACCTGAGATAATGAAAGGATAGGATTACTCACACCTAGGATATGTGTTAGAAGGGAAGGATGGGATGGACAAAGTTGAATTGTTTTCACTGAAGTGTTGGAGGCTGATAGAAGTATACAAAAGTATGAGACTTAAACTGGGTGTTACGTATGCGTGGAGCAAGAATGACAAACAGAGTTGTATGATTAAATGTTTTTACTCAGTCATGCTTGTAAAAGTTCAGGTTGGGACACATACAGGGCCCACCAAGAAGAGAGGCCGGTATACTCAAAAGGCTGCATCCAAAAGAGAGTGCATCCCATGTGTAGAAGGCCCAATCAATTTGCCGTGCAATCAGTCGGCCAGATTCGCACTTGCTGTATTCTCCCAATCACTCTGATACTGTTCACTGGATAGATGGCCAGAGTCTTTTTGCAAGGATGGAAGCACCAACTACTGGTGAATAGCTTAAAGTGGAGGGGGGGGGGGCAGTTTAAAGGAGATTTTCATGAAAGTTTTTTTTTTGCACCTGGAATGGGCTGCAGGGGAAGTGGTGAAAGCGAATTTGGTAGTGATATTTAAGAGTATTTAGATATTCAGATTAACAGGCAGGGAATGTAGAGAGATAGACCATGTGCAGGCAGATGGGATTAGTTTGAATTGGCATCGTGATCAACACAGACAACTTGGGCTGAAGGGTTTGTTATTGTGCTGTACTGTTCTATGTTCTATTAGCTGGACATAGAGTTAGGGATGTAATTTCTGAGAGATCCTTTTCAGGGCACTGGTCACTTCACGGAGGCAGTTCACTAAAGCAAGATGTGTGCAGGGGTATAAATGATGAGAGCTTTTGAACAGCAAAATCTCGAAGTCTTTTCTCCGGTTGTGTGTTTTGTGGTAAATAATGGTGGGCAGTGTGGTGGGGTGGGAGTGGGTGCAAAAATGACACTAAAAGTTTCAATTACCATTTACAGGAAACAGCAGACATGTTGAAGACTCACCTTAAAGAAGAGCTGTGTGGCAACATGGAGGGGGAAGAGAACGAAGACTTGTACGAGTCTATGGCAACAGTAACCAAAGACATCTTGATGAAATGCAGCTTAAATCCTGGCTGCGATGAGGACATCTATGAGTCGATGATTGAAATGCTCCCTTCCTCCAACGCAATGGACAGCACCTGTGAGTCTAAGCAGAGCTTGGTAGCTCCAGCCCTGTTGTGTGGTGGGCTTGACCCAGTGTGCAACTCATCCAGGTGGACCAGAGCTCCCAGCATTGGGTCACTGGTCATTGTTAAATGGGCCTTGGTGTGGAATGAATAAACTGTAGTGTGTAGTGTAGGTCTCCGTTAGTCTCAATAGACCATGGATTTGCACCTCGGAAAGTTCCCAGGGCGCAAGCCTGGGCAAGGTTTTTTTTATGGAAGACCGGCATTTGCCCAAGCTGTAAGTCTCCCCTCTCTATGCCACCGATGTTGTCCAAGGAAAGGGCATTAGGACCCATACAGCTTGGGACCAGTGTCGTCACAGAGCAATGTGTGGTTAAGTGCCTTGATCAAGGATGCACACGCAGCCTCAGCCAAGGCTCGAATTAGTGACCTTCAGATCACCAAATGAACGCCTTAACCACTTGGCCACACGCCAACACCCAATTGTAGTGTTTCCTAGCAAACAACCCAAAACCACTCAGAAACTGAGCTCTGATTGTAGGTGCTTCAAAATAATATTCTAAAGAGTATGGATTTTCCTACAGAAACCCATAGTTTCAATTGATCTGTTCAAGCTAGACATGCTTGCCTGCACCCCAGGTGATGAAGTAGCTCACTATTCAAGTTCCGGGGAGTTCACGTCACGGATCACCTCACCTGGTCCTTAATATCACCTTCCTGAACAAGGAGCACAGCAGTGCCTCCACTTCCTAAGGAGATTCAGTCAAGCGAGGCTACCTCCCCATCCCCCAACCTAACTGAATTTTACAGGGGGACCATGCAAACACACACACACACACACACACACACACACACACACACACACACACACACACACACACACACACACACATACACACACAATGCTGGAGGAGCTCAGCAGGCCAGGCAGCAACTATGGAAAAGAGTTAGCAGTCGATATTTCTAGCTGAGATGGTCTGAACGGGAACAGCAAACAGGCAGAATTTGGAATTGTGAAAGGGTTAAGTCATGTCAAATTTATTGTCATTTAACTATATAGATGTATATAACCATATAATGTACATAGAAACGAGACAATGTTTCTCTGAACCAGGGTGTAAAGCCCGGTGTTACACATAACACACAACTACTTGTGAAAGTAAGATCTACAGATGAATCACGCATAAGCACAAACTGAAGTGCAAAAATGAAAGACTGTAAGGTGTGGAGCAGATTAACCAGTGACACGTTGAATAGGATGTTGCCAGGTGTTCAGAAGCCTAATGGCCTGAGGGAAGAAACTGTTTCTCAACCTGACCATTCTTGTTTTTATGCATCGGAGTCTCCTGCCTGGTGGTAGAAAGTCAAAGAGGATTCTGGATGGATGGGTGGGATTCTCAATCATGCTAAAAGTCCTGCATATGCAGCCCTCCTGATAAATGTTCCTGATGGATGGTAGGGAGACCCCCTATGATCCTCTCAGCTGTTCTCACAGTCCTTTGTAGGGATTTCCGGTCCAATGCTCAACTGCTGCTATACCAGATGCAGATGCAACTTGTTAGGATGCTCACATACAACACGCTGGAGGAACTCAGCAGGTCGGGCAGCATCCATGGAAACGACCCATCGGATGAAGGGTCTCAGCCTGAAACATTGATTGCTCGTTTCCATGGATGCTGCCCGACCTGCTGAGCTCCTCCAGCGTGTTTGTACATGTTGCTTTGACCACAGCATCTGCAGGTGTACTTCGTGTTTGTTTGCATGGTCCCCCTGTAAAATTCAGTTAGGTTGGGGGATGGGGAGGTAGCCTCGCTTGACTGAATCTCCTTAGGAAGTGGAGGCACTGCTGTGCTCCTTGTTCAGGAAGGTGATATTAAGGACCAGGTGAGGTGATCCGTGACGTGAACTCCCCGGAACTTGAATAGTGAGCTACTTCATCACCTGGGGTGCAGGCAAGCATGTCTAGCTTGAACAGATCAATTGAAACTATGGGTTTCTGTAGGAAAATCCATATTTAATGTACAAGCAGATTTTTACACAGAAGATTTTTTTAATTAATTGATCATGTGATATCTTTTGTATGATAACATTCAAGTAAAATTTCTTCCAGATGAGTCCATGTCCAACATATCAGAATTGGCCCAGTCATCTCAATGTGTCCCTGATCTCTACGGTCCCACAAAAGATTCCATACTGAGAAGCTTCCTTCAGGGTGAGTTTTCTTTTTGCCCTGACTCTCCGCTTTCTTGCCACTATTCTCCTGAAGACACACGATGAGTCTGTTTGATTTGACAGTGATGGCCTTCATCCAATGTGTGTTCCTCCAGCAGGTCCAGTGAACGAATGCTTTTCCCTTGCAAGGCAGCCCTTCCTGTTCAATGCTGCTCACCACCCCCAAACTGTGCCTGAGGCAAGATTAATTCCTAAAATGCATCCCAAACTGCACTTTGTGCATGTTGCTTCGATTTCCAGCGTCGCGGATTTTCTTGTGTTTGTCAATCCCTTGGCACGGCTTGGCGTGGTGAGGAGGACTAAGCTCATTGGCTGATTTTTCTCCTGGCCTTGTAGCACCAAAGCTGTGTATATAATTGTGGTGAATATTGCTGTACCTTCCCTAAAGTCAGAGGGTCAGAGTTGGAAACTGTGTTTTTCAACATCTTGCTAAGTGGCTGAAGAAGTTACTGCAAGTTTAATATGTTTGGGTCAATTACTTTGCAGGGTCAATTAAGTGCAATGCTCCTTTGAGTGAGGAAGACGAGGACGCATATAATACGAGGATAGAAGATATACAACCGAAGGAGATTGCGAACAGGCCTCCAGCTCCTAACCCAAGAGTTCCTATCGTTCCCAGTGTTGATGACATGCAGCCCTATATTTCCAAAGGTGCAGAGGCAAATTTTTAAAACTGATGAGTAATTTGTGTGGGTAGAGTGTAAATGTGTGGTCGGTGGTTGGTGCGGGCCAGGTGGGGTGAGGGGCTTGTTTCAGTGTTCTATGACTGTGACTATGTAAAGGCAGTTTACACTAGAAGAAGCGGCCCATTCACTCCACCCCAAATTCTCTATTCACAATGATGCTATTGTTAGTGTTGATTTTTAAGATTTGTCGCTGGCAAGGTCAGAATTTATTATATTTGTCTAGTTTTCATTGAGAAAGTGGTGGTTGGCTATCCTCTGGCCTATTGAAATCATTCAAGCCAAGGAGCTCCCGCAGTAGGTTTGGGAGGGGAGGCCTATGGCATAGACTCAGTTCATTTTGAGGAACAAGTAATCGTATGTTTCAAGCAAGGATAGTGTCCCTTATACCTGCTTCCCTTGATTGACCCATTAGAGAAACTGCAATGCTCAAGGTGTGCACTGCAACTGTTTTGCACTGGTGGAGGGCAACTGCTGAATGTGATACCAGTTCAAGAATCAGAATCAGACTTAGTATCACTGGCATATGTCATGAAATTTGTTGTTTTGCAGCAGCAGTACAGTACAATACATAATACTATAAATTACAGGAAGAATTGTATGTGTGTATGTATGCATGTGTGTGTGTGTGTGTGTGTGTGTGTGTGTGTGTGTATCAAAAAGTTAAATAAGTATGCAAAGAGAGAAAAAAATCTTTAAAAAGCTGATATGTCTTCTTCTGCATTATGCTCTTGACTTGTGTCTTGTAGATGGTAGAAAAGCTGTAGGGTGACAGGCGGATTACTCTTGTAGGATACCCAGCATTTGACCAATTCTTGTAGCCAGAATATTTATCTGACTGGTTCATTTGAGTTTCTGGTCAATGGTATCCCTCAAATATTGATGCTGAGGGACTCAGCAGTGGTAACATCAGTGAGTATTAAGAATGGGTAGTCAGACTGTCTTTTGTTGGATGTGGTCATCCATTGACATGGTGGCACAAAGGTTACTTTCCATTTATTAGCTCATGCCTGAATATTTTGATGTATACGGAAACGGGCAGCTACATTTGTTGAACACTGTAATCTGCAAATTTTCCTGTATCCACCTGTACACTGGGAGGATTCTCTTTGATGAAGCTGCAAAAGACCATGGAACAAGAGAAAATCTGCAGATGCTGGAAATCCAAGCAATGCTTGGATACACAGTGCTGGAGGAACTCAGCAGACCAGGCAGCATCTGTGGAAAAGAGTACAGTCAATGGTTCGGGCTGAGACTCTTCATCAGCATACTGCTCTAAAGATCTGCAGTGGTGACTTCTTACTTTGTATGATGTATGAGTCAAACCATTGGATCATTTCTCTTTTGCCTATTAACTTCGGTTTTACCAGAGTTTCTCAATCCCAGTCTTGGCCAAGTGCTGCCTTGATGTCAAGAGCAGTTACTTTTGCTTTACCTCTGGAATTAAGCTCTACAAGTAATCATTGTAAACCCAAACTGAGAAATGATGAGCAGAGTGTTGCTGACTACGTGTCACTTGATAGCACCATCTGTAAAACCTTCCATCGATGTGTTGGTAATTAACTGTCCTTTGGGAAACAGAACATAGAACAGTTCCTTTTGGCCCACAATATTATGCTGACCTACATAAACATACTTCATGATCAATCTAACCCTTCCCTCCTATATAGCTCATAGCTCTCCATTTTTCTAATATCCATGTGGCTAAGAGTTCTCTTAAATGTCTCTTTTGATTTGGTCTCCACCACTACCCCTGGCAGCGTGATCCAGGCAGCCACCACTCTATGCGCAAAAAAAATTACCTCTGTTATCTCCCCTAAATTTTCCTCCATTCAACTTAAACTGATGTCCTCTGGTACTGGAAACTGCAGGCCTGGAAAACTCTATCCGCTCTATCTAAGCCTCTTACCATTTATACGCCTCTATCAAGTTGTCTGTCATCCTCCTTTGCTCCAAAGAGAAAAGCCCAGCTTGTTTAATCTTTCTTCATTAAGACATGTTCTCTAATCCAGGCAGCATCCTGGTATATCTCCTCTTCACCCTCTCTAAAGCTTCCACATTGTTCCCATAATTGCGATAGTATTAAGTTCTTTGCCCACAAAGCCCAAAACTCAAAAGAAGATTTTAAGCCCTATCTCATGAAAGTTATGCTGCATCCATTTACTTTTCAAACACTAACTTATTTGCCTGTTTAGCCTGTGCAGCAAGGTTTAGCTGCCAATACTCAGTACTTGAGTGGTGGGTCTCCCTTCCCTATCAAGGAGCAGATACTTCCAGCTGATGAAGAGGTTTAAACAATTTTTTTTAATGATACTCATTTAAATTTAGACAAATCGTCCTTAACATGTGTTTAACATTCACAGAGATTTCTAATTTATAAAAGATTTATAAACTTCAAAGCATTTCCAAACACAGGTACAATTTTTACAAACTAGAAGAACATACTGATGAGTTGCAGATGAGCAAGTCTTCTGTTGCAGAAACTGAAAGTTGAGGAATGAATTCTACTTCCTTCTGAAACTTCATCTTTCTATCGTTCTTGTCATCCCCAAACTGTGATGGTATTTATACTGTTTTCTACTGGATGACATCATCTGTATATGATGTTTTCCAGATGCCATTGCTGGGACACAGATGGTGTTGAAAGTTTCTGGTGACAGAGATCCCAAACATCCACAGTTAATGCTGTGAGGGCTGAGCCTCTGAGTATGCAAACATCCCGATGTGTAAACATGCAACGTAACATTGTCTTGCACTTGGCTAATGCAGACAAGAGCTCTTGGTTACTTCACTTTGTGAAACAGACCTCTTAGCAGGCAGCTAGCTCCATGCTGTGTGTTAGCAACCTGTATTCTGTATCTGTGATTGCATTCAACTTCAAACTAATTGCGGCTTGCAATTTACATTAAGAAATGGAGGTTGGTTCTTTCTTTATAACAAAAACCTGAGCAAAGAATATTAGTTAAGAGTTTAACTTTATTGCCAGCAACTCTGACCCTTTGGAAAGGTCATGCTGCTGTGCTAGAAAGCTGAGCTCAGCATAAGATTTTTGGGCCCTGGGCAGTGAATTACCATTGCATAATGAGGCAATTAGAACTGAACACAATAATCCATCTGTGGTTTAACCAGAATTTTGTCGTCATAATATCACAGCTTTTGAACTCAATCATCAAATTAATAAAAGCCAACACAGCATATGCCTTCTTAACCACCCTATCAGCTTGTGTGGCAACTTTGAACTTTTATGTACTTGGACATCTAGATCCCTCTGTCCCTCCACACAGCTAAATATTCTATCATCAACCTTGTACTCCACCTTTAAGTTCAATCTTCCAAAGACTATCACCTCACACTGAATTCAACTCCCATCTGCTATTTCTCAGCCTAGCTCTGCATCCTGTCTATATCCCATTGTAACTTATGGTGACCTTCCACACTACCCATAATATCCCTGACTTTCACATCATCTGCAGACTTCAAGATGGCACTGAGCTGTGGACTCCATTGAGATTTTGGCTCAGACTTTGTTGTTTTTTAAGTTTGTAGGGATAGTTTTGGGACAGAGAAAATTTAGGGGTTTGGTTCGGGCTTAATGACAAGGATATAGAGAAGTTAGAAGTCAGGCTGGAGTCTAGGCCTCCACTTCATGTTTGAAGGCCAGAAACATGGACAGGTAATGAATAAAATCCGGGGTCCAGGCCCCTCCTCCACACTCAAAGGCCAGCAATGTTGACATGGCATGAAGGACATCCATGGATGATATAGTGTGCATGCAAGCAGGAGGCATGAGAAGATGCAAGAGCCAGTGAGTCAGTGATCCCAGTATTCAAGGGGTACTGTCATCAGCTAGCTTGATAAAGATCGAAGCCCAAAGGTCGATCAAAAGACTGGAGGTCAAAGCCCGATGGCTGAAACCTGAAGAGTGGAGGCCAGGAGAACATCTTGGAGTTTGAAGACTGTCCTCCAATCTTCTAGTACTACACCTATGGTCAGGAGCACACAAAGATCATCTTCACCTCACCAGCGTTCTCTTCCTCTGCTTCACCTTAAGGTTAAGAAAATATACATTAGCCTGCTTTATGCTGATCTCACATTCATCAAGCTCCTTCTCCCTGGTGAATACTGAAGCAAAGTATTCATTAAGCACCTCCTCTACCTTTAGGCACATTTCTCTCTTTAACCATGAGCAGTCTTACCCTCACTCTAGTTATCCTCCTGCTGCACACATATGTGTAGAAAGCCCTGGGGTTTTCCTTAATTCTACTCATCAAGGCCTCTCATGTCCCTTTCTAGCTTACCTTAGTGCCGCTTTAAGTTTCTTCCTTGCTGTCTTCAAATTCTCAGGAGCACTGTCTGATATTTTATTTTTAAATCTTAAGTATGTTTGCTTCTTCTTCTTTCTAAATGTTCCACATCTCTTGTCAACCATGGTTCCTTCACCCTACTATTCTTTCTGTACCTCAGTGACAAATATATTCAGAACCCCATGCAAGTGGTTCCTAAGTAACCCCCACATTTCTGCTGTGCATTACCCAATATTTTCTGCTCCTATCCTTGTACATTGCTATGCTAAATATAAAGGAGCTCTGACCACTCCACCTGAAATGCTCTCCCACCTGACCATCTTCATTATAGAGTACTAGATCCAGCGTGGCCCCTCCACCCATTGGCCTGTCAACATTTTTGTCATGAATCCTTCCTAGGCATGCTTAATAAATTGTTCCCCATCTAAACCTTTTGTGGTAAGGAGTGCCAATCAATGTTAGGGAAGTTGAAGCCACCCATGATAAACAAACCTTTTATTTTTGCAGCTTTCTAGATTCAGCTCCTCAGCATCATTGTTGCTATTGGAGGGCCTATCGAATATCCTCAATAGAGTGAATTGCTCCTTTTCTGTTTCTGAGTTCCACCCAGAATGGCCCAGCAGATGATCCTTCCATGATGTCCTCTCTTTCTGCAGCTGTGATATAATCCCTGATTAACATGTCACTCCTCCACCTCTTTTAGTCCTTCCCTATCCCTTTTGAAACAGTTAACCTAATTGAATTTATCCTGCTTTTGTTGAGTGGGATGTACCTTGGGCAATTTTCCATATTGATGGGTAACAGATCAACTCAAGACACAGCTAGTTCTAAAATGCAGATTATCAGTACGGTAGCTAGTTCTTTGGTTAATGCTGTAGCCTTTTCTGCATTGAGTGCTCAGCCAATCCTTTATTTCACATGGAATGAATCACTTTGACAGACACCTGGCCTCTGTGTCGGTAGAGACCTCAGGCGAAAGACAAGATGGATCACTCATCCAAAGAGTAGTCTGTTGGTTGACAGTGAAGAACAAAGCCTTGTGTACAGGAAAGTGAGAAGGGGAGTTTGATCTGGAAGTAATACGTTGGGAATAAAGCAAGGAGACCAGGGAGAGTGCAATAAATGGGAGGAGACTGTCAGGTGGGAGAAACAGAGGGAGCATTGTCTGTTCAACCTTAAAGGTAGCAGGACAAGCCAATAATGTAGCTGAAAAGGAGGGATGATTTCCTTTATCAGACAAAGAATGGAGTGGTTGGGTTACGACTGTATATTATACTGGTACACCACAGCTGGAGCTCACATGTAATTGTGAAGACCATAACAAGCAGCGCAGCAAGGAAAGGGTGCAGAGAAAGTTAACCAAATGTTGCCAGCAGTAGAAAAATGTAGGTATGAAGGAAACTCGAATGGACCGGGATTGAGGGTGCATGAAAGTAGACAGCCCCCAGATAGAGTAACGAGGGAAAAGCCTACTTCCGTTTCAGATAGAATAGAAAGAGAAAGCAGGGAACTTCTGTCTAAACTCTGTAGTTGGAAAGGTACTAGATATTTGGTAGTCAACATGGATTTACTAAAGTAAAGCCATATTTGATAAATCTATTGTAGTTTTTTGAGGATGTATCCAGCACATTAGATGAATAGGAATCAGTGAACATGGTATAATTGGATTTTCAGAAGGCTTTCAATAGTGTCCTAATCTGGAAATTGCCAACTAAAGTTAAGGAATTGGGGTGGTGTACCAGCATAGTGTGTAGTATGGACACAGTGTGGCAGGTGTAGAATATCAGCATGGAGTCTGGATAGAGTACCGCTATGGCATGGGGGTAGGAAGAGGAGGAATAAATGGGTTCCCCTGAGGTTGACCTGCTATGCCTTTTGGTCCTTATTTGCTTCTTGGTATTTCTTCTTATTAAAACTAAATGGAAAATATCTGCGACTTCAGCTTGCAACATGGTCACCTGACAACAAGCCACTTCCCCTTCTCATTTGAGGTACTGCTCTTTATGAATGATGCTTTTATTTCAGTGAATTGTCACACATTCTTTCAATTTCCTGTTTGCAAAACAGTTTTGCTTCCTTTGAGCCTCGGTGGTACAGTGGGCGCTCTGAAGCTCAGTGATCCTTGTCTAATGGTGCACAGACATGGTAGACAAGTTTATTTTAGCAGTGACTATTTTTGACATAAAGGTTTCATTACCTAATACCAAGAGAATTAACATTTATCTATATGAAAGAAGCAGCAAAAAAATCGGCAGATGCTGTAAACCTCAAATAAGGATAGAACATTCTAGAGAATTTCAGCAAGTCAGCCAAATGGGAGTTGGGAAGGAAGGAGGATTGTAGTGGGGGAGGAGAGACAGACAACTTCATGTTTTTGGCTTTTCATAGATGGCAAGGGTTGGATTGAATAACAGGAAGAAATAAATAGGCAGTTTTTGGAATTAGTCAAGAGTTAGTCAAAAGTATACAAATTTCTGAAGACTACTTTGT
This sequence comes from Hypanus sabinus, assembly GCF_030144855.1. Taxonomy (NCBI): domain Eukaryota; kingdom Metazoa; phylum Chordata; class Chondrichthyes; order Myliobatiformes; family Dasyatidae; genus Hypanus; species Hypanus sabinus. The sequence goes on along the minus strand of NC_082726.1, from coordinate 30,836,432 downwards.
TAACAGGTCTCTAAAAACTGTTGGCTCATTTCAAATATAAAATTGACCAATATATCTGGTTTTGGATCTTCAGCAAAGGTTGTGAAATGTGAATCGAGGTTGTTATGTCATTGAGCTCTGGGCAAGGTTCCAACAATCTGAGCCAGTATCCTAGTTCTCCCTATGGCTGCTAACACGAACTGGGCTTAACAATATTTCCCAGTAGCAATGCAGAATATTATACATGTCTGAGGAGTTAGAACAGGTCAATTGATGCCATCTTCATGGCATTTCTAGTCAATTTCAAATAATACACACACAATACTGGAGGAACTCAGCAGGCCAGGTAACATCTATGAAAAAAAGTACAGTTGACATTTCGCGCCAAGACCCTTCAACAAATTATTTGTTTAGCATTCAAATAATGTTTACTTAAAGTTCAGCTCATGTCTAAAGTAACTGAAACCTTTTGCAGAGCTGGGAATGTAATGAGGAAGGAAAGTAGCCCAGTTGCAACTTTCAGAAAAGGAGGAATAGAATGTCAGTGATGGAATAGGGATCAAGAGAAAATGGATGGCACAGACTGGTGTGTTACGTGAGAGTTGTGAAGGCTCATTAATTCCTCAAGTCTGGATAATTCAAGTAAATCTCGCGCCTTCTGAATGACCTGCATAATGTTTCTAGTCAGGCGACCAAAATTTGATGCTAATTCCATTTGTGATTTAGCCAATTTTTTAAACAGTTCACTAGAACTCTCCGACTGTTTGTGAAACCCTATGTTTCCAGTTTTGAAGTTATTTGTCCAGAAGAATCCAGCTGGCACATCAAGTCCATCCTTGTGGAACAATGCAGTCAGTCCCATTTCCCTGCTCAAGCCCCACTGTTCACCAACGTCCTCTGGAACAGCACCTTTCATCGTGTTGCTTTTCATTTCTTCTGCCAGAGTGTGTTGTTTCACACTTTCAAATCAGATTCCACCTGCCTCTCACCTTCCCATTCTTTCAGTCTAATGATATTCTTTAACTATCTTCATGGTTTACTAAATTTAGGGATATGTTTGTACTTTAAAACTTGCACACCTATATGCAAGTCATTGAGATATATTGTGGAAAAGCTGTAGTGCCCACATTGACTGTAAGGACACCATTGTCTGCTATCCTCAGTTTTGAAAAATAACCATTTACTACAATTACCAGTTTGCTGCCCTTCAATTCTTTTCCAATCCATCACTTCTTCAGTCCATGAGCCTGAAAGAAGGAGCCACATAGGACTTCTCCTGTGCTTCTTTCAACAACTTCTCCAGTTCCTCTTAAGTACCCTCAGCCAAACATAGTTTGCTTCACCAAATCCACCTCTCCCTTATTTTTCCAAACTTCTTTCCTTGATCGTTATTTTTGTAGGTTTCTTCACCTCTGCAAAATGCTCCTATTTCCCTCTCTGCAAAGGCTCATACTTTTGCCATTTTCCAGTACTGTGGCTGTTCTCCAATATCTCGGAGGGTTGCAAGTTGATGGAGGACCCTTCCCCAGCCTGGGCCTCATCTCCCTCAGCAGTTTGGGACATGTTCCATCCAGACCAGGTGACGTATTTAAGCGAAACCAACCTTTCTATTTTTTCCTACTCATTAACTTTCACACTTCTGATTTTATATCTGATGGTTCCGCTTCTAGTAACACTTTGAGACTTCGAGACTCCCCTCTCCCTCCATAGCGAACAGTACAGATTACTTGTTAAACAATCTAACTTTAAAACTGCTTATCTGTATTGATCACCTACTTCATCACAATTGCCATGTGTCTATTACTAATTCCTGAGGTATTTTGGATGCTCTGTGCATTAATTGCTGTTCTCTTATATTTTCTCTACTTATTTGGCCTTTCACTTCCCCCTCCTCTTTCTCCATGCTTCATCGGAAGGCAAACAACTGCACATGATGGAAATCTGAAATAAAAACAGAAACTACCATCATTGTTCAACAAGTCAGGCTGAAAGGCGTCCACTGTCAGCTATCCATTTCCCTCCATTGGTGCCACCTGACCCATTGAGTTGCTTCAGCTCCATTATGTGTTTTGAGAAGTCAGTGTTGTCCATTGTCACACCTGCTATTTGTGCCATGTAGAAGAGGCTGACGATGGCATTTTGATTGGTTTGGAGAAGAGAGCAATCTGCTGAAGGGGTGATAGTTAAAGGATAATTGAGCAATTGTTCCAGTTGCTGGAAATCCCAAATAAATAGAGTTTTGAAAATAGCCAGCATGTGTGAAGACAGAAAAACTGATTTAATATAGATGAGAATCTTGCATCGGAACCAGATGGTATTGATACAAACTGGAAATATGTTCAGTGTAGGGTCCTGAGGGTACGCTAACGCAGGCACAAGGTGACACACAGTTCCTTAGGTTTGCAAGTTTTATTTTACTTACTTACTGGTACAGCACAGTAACAAGCACTTTTGTCCCAATAAGCCTGTGCTGCTCAACTGCTGACAAACACGGGCAGAATTAAACCCAGGGTCATTGCCTCTGTAATAGAGTTATGCTAATCGCTACTCTACCAGGCTGTCCCTGACCTCCTACATTTTGTTAGAACATAGAAGGACAGAGACAGAGAAGGGGATCTAGGATGGAGAGTTGCAAAGACAGGCAATGTGAGGCTCAAGATCACCCTCATTGACTGAAACGTTCTGCAATTGCTTTTGTTTTCCAAATGCAGAGAATGTATAATGAGGACCAAACACAAGGCAGTACATTAGAAGAAGAGTATTGCCATTTTGACTGGTCAGCACAGTATGACACAAATGGGTCAGATTGGCTCTGGGAGCACTCCATGTTGTCTTCAGATTAGATTAATTCCCCTAGTTTTAAACCAGAAGGGAGAAAGGGAACTTCCGTTTTTCTCCATTAGGATTTAGAATTGGACTAAGTGATTTGATTGAAACATGTGTGACTGTGAGTAGTCTTACTGTGTTGGATGAGAAGAATCTCAAACTAGGGAGTTAGAAGTGATGAATTTAAAACAGATTAATTATAGAAACATAGGGCACAGGAGTATGATGTCCAGCTTTGCCTGCATTAGGCCCATTTCTGCTTAGACCTTTCCTATACAAGAATCTGTCCAAGTGCCTTTTAATTATTGTAATTGTATCTTTCTCCGCCACCTCCCCGGCTGCTTATTGCAGATAATCACCACACTCTGAGTGGAAAAATTTACCCATCACATCTCCTTTAAATTTCTCCCTGTTCACTTTATCCCTGTGCCTTCTTTACTCTCCTGCCCTGAAAAGAAAGCACTCTGTCTATACTATCTATGCCCATCCTCCCATAATTTTACAAACCTCTATAAGGTCACTCTTCAGCTCCTATGTCTGAGTGAGATATAACCAAGCCTAGCCAATGTCCAACAACAGCCCTCTGCTCCAGGCACATCCTGCACTCTCTCCATTGCCACTAGAAGTGGACGTTTCTCTCACAGGTTTATGTGTCTTTGGAACTCTCATACTCAATGATGGATGGAATTAGATAGATCCTTAATTAAGAGAGTGAAAGAATGTAACGGATAGATGGAGTGTTGAGTACAGGCTACTGTCAGGAATATCTCTGATCTTGGTAATAGGAATGAAATGGTGGAGTAGGTTGGGGGAGGGTATGAATGGTCCACTCTTAACCTCATTCATGTCTTTGTTTTTTAGTTAATTATCACAAACAATTGATCTTTATGTGACCTTTATATTCTGCACCTTACACAGCTCCAGCCTTTCACTGTAATGCAGCACATACTCCAGCCCCCTCCTACAATGCTGTACAGTTCATTTGCAAACTATTCTTTAACTTTAAATATTAAGGCAACACACGTAAAATGCTGGAGGAACTCAGCAGATCAGGCAGCGTCTATGGAAATAAGTAAACAGTTAATGTTTCAGGACAAGACCCTTCTTCGGGACTGGAAGAGAAGGGGGGAAAATGCCAGAATCAATAAATAATTACTTAAATATTAAACATATTTTAATGTTAGATGGTTTAGGGCACACTTATGCTGACAAACACCTAGTTATGTTTAGTTTCAACTGTATGTATGTCCCTAAACACTTCTTAACTTATGATCTAAAAATTTTATCTGTAAAATTATATTGACGCTATTATCTTCATTCCATTTGCCTTTATACAAAGCCAAGTCCAAGTTAGGAATCTTTGCTGTCGATATTTGTCACAACAAAGATGCTTTGATGGACGGAAGAGACAATTACGAAAAATGATGCATGGTTTTGGTTTTACCCAAGACTACTTTGCTCCAGATTTCATCACAATACTGAGATGAACGTTTGCCCTCATCATTGCGTGCCAGCGTTTGGCTGAGGGAGAGATCATAGAATGATAAATGTGCATTGAGAAGAAAATGTTCCAATATCCAGAGCCTGTTCCTGTACAAAGGAGGATGGTTGAGATTACTAGAGGTTGTTAAACCCAGCCCTGGCCATCACTGCGGGAGTTGTTCAGGACACTGACTTCAGCCCAACCATCCTGAGCTGCTTTGTCACTTGTTCGTTATTCCATTATAAGATAAGAAGTGGCGAGATCACCAATAGTGACACATTCGTGCCTATTACAAGTTTTCAGCACTTGGAATGGTCCATGCTTGTGTGCAGCAAGTTGAAGACAACATTAAGACGTTCAGATCAGTGGTAGGAAAAATGGGTCCCCACACAATTGCCAAGCATTAGCCATCTCCATCAGGACTGTGAACACCTGCACTTGGCAGTGGCATTGCTGACATTGAGCCCTTCACCACCAGTGCTGCCCAGAGATGTAACTGTCCACTATATGTGTGTGCAGTGGGTACAAGAGCAGGTCAGGTGTTGGACATTTTGCATGAAATATTTCACCACATGACTCTTCAAAGCCTTTCCATCACCTGCAAAGGAATTAGTCAGGAGTGTGATGGATGACTACAACTGCAAGACCATCTCCAGGACGAGACAGCTGTCTTGATTTCCATGAACCTATTCAGGAATGGCAAGCAGTGGCATCTTTTTATACACCGACCAGTTCAATCGTTATCTCCTCTGCTTTTTCTTCTTCCTGGGCCCTTAGCTCCCAGACATAGGCCGCTGATGCCTGCCCATCTCTGTCATCCAAAGTCAACAGTGTGGTTGGAGTTCATCAATATTTCTTTAATCCATTGTATCCACTATACAGTGGATTGTCCTATACAACCTCACTGCAGCCCTCCTGGTTGGCCTTACCCGTTTTCACTTCTCACGACAAAGACTTATGGTTGCACTTCAAGAGACAATCTCTTCTACTGCCTAAGCAGAATTTGTACATTTTTCCACTGTTCCAGTTTCCTCCCCCATCTATTACAAACGTAGATAGAGTGATTGGTAGATTACTTGGGCAGTTTAAATTGCCCCTCATGTTCATGTGAGTGGTAGAATCTGGGTGGGGAGTGCTTGTTGATGAATGCTTGGAGAGAATAAAAATGGGATTGTCATTAAGGGGTGTTTCACGGTTAGTTATGGTCTCAGTATAACTCAATGACATGCCTCTTGAACTTTCAATCTCTGCCATCAAGATGACAACTTGGAAACAGAACAACAATCTATCAACCTTCACCAGGTCTAAGTCCTGGCACCCCTTGGGCAATGATGTCTTTCCCATGGGCCAACAGCAGTCAAAGACCTAGTTTGCTGCTTCAAAGCTGATAATGGATGTGTATATGTATGAGCCGTGCTGTTGAAATAAGCGTCCTCTGAATAATTGCATACTTAAGGAAACGAATGTTGGCAAAGAGCTCCAGTGGCCTCCTCTGTTATAGAGCTTGGGCCCAGGTTCCTTACAGACTGCCCTGGCAGGACCGGGCTGCAGTGAACCTGAAATTTTCACTGGAACTATATACCCACCCCTGTTTTCTGAACTGCCGTGAGATATTGTTGTGTGGAATGTGGTGAAGTAGAAGCAGGCCAATTGATCCAAGAGCTTTGAGGCTCTTCACTCGATCTACTCACTGTAACGTCCTAATCACCTGTTGTATGAATGAAGTCACTGGAGAAAAGTACCGGTAGATACGAAGCAGCTTCTTTATTTGACAAAACAAGGCACAGCAGGCAACATACAGAGACACCTTCAGTCAAAAAGTCTGCTGGCCAAATGTTGGGCTCAGTATTTTATGTGCTAAACATCAAAGGACAATTCCATATTTACAATGTATCCACAATGCTTTCTTTGATACTGCACACAAACCTCACACTTCCTGATTTGCACGCACACCACAGGCTTCCAGATGAATTTTAATCAGGATTGTCTGGTCTGGGATTTGTAGCTTTTAAGCACCCATTGTTCAGAGCTGCACCCCAAATTAAATCCTCAACACATATTCAGATGTGAAGACTAGTAGCCAAAATCATTTGCTAAATGTAAATGTACTAAACCCAAAAATTGTTCCAACATCACTGAAGGACAAGGTTTCATTCTGCACAGTTGCTTTATAAGGTAATAACTGCTTCTAAGCTGCTGCCTTGATGTGGTGAAAAGCACTTAATGATATCCCCCCACAAACCAACATCTTATTTAATTTTAAAATGCTTGACATAATCTAAAGCATGTGAAATTCAATGTTACATAAAATTTACCAGCTGGTTATTGTTTTGCATAATACCGTACTTTTGGATTAATCATTTAAAAAGTTTTATTGCCTCATCTTGATTGAATCAGTTACAACCCTCTGCCTAGTAAGCTTTCAGACTCAGAAAGATTTAATTATCTGAAAATAGACTGAAACTTACTTGACCACAAAGGCTGTTATTAGCTGCTGCCGGAGGAACTCAGCAGGATCAGACAGCATTTGCGAAGGGAAATAGGTAGTTTCCATTTTAGTTCAAGACCCAACACCCTTCTACCATGTCCATTTCCCCCAACAGATGCAGTTTGTTGCTCCAGATTCCAGCGTCTGCAAACTCTTGTATCGTCACGTCATTAGCATGTGAGCTGCCTGTACTGAGGATGGATAGCTGTCAGGACCTGTCACTGAGAATACTGGGGATGTCACTGAGAGAAATACTGCTGATTGGTGGCACATTGACAGCGGGTTATAACATTGTCATACTGGCCCAGATTCATTCCCAAGCTTGGGTGTGACTTGTGTGGATTTTGGGATGTGGCTTCCTCCCACATCCCAAAAACATTCAAGTTCTTTAAGCAGCTGCTGTAAATTGCTAGCAGTTTCTTTGTGTGGTCAGGGAATCAATTGGGAGTCCATGGGCATGTGTGAGAGAGAATGAGTGAGGGAACAGGAATGATGTGCCATTCTGACAGTTGACTTAGGACTGATGGGCTGAAAATAAAAAATTTAATTAGAAAAATATCTCTTCTGCTCCAGTGTTTTGCAGTGAAGAGAAGCGAGCAGAGAACCTTTACATCACAGCCATGCGTACCCCAGGTGCCCCAGCAGGTCGACACCCCGGCCCAGGTATTTAGCGAACAATTCTTCCCAACTTGTGAAGCGTCTCCTTGACAGGGGTTCCCAGCCTTTCTTATGCCACTGACCAATGCCATTAAGCAAGGGGTCCACGGACTCCAGGTTGGGAACCCTTGGTTTAGAACTTTGAGTAAATTGGAAGGAAGATCAAGTAAAAGGAAAACGGGAATAATAAATTATTAGATTGAAGGAAGGAGGAGGAGGGGTGGGAAAGGGCATCTGGAGGAAGATGGGAGGGATGGAGCATTTGGAGGAGAAGGGAGTGAGGGGGTGTCCGGAGGAGGAGAGAGTGGAGGGGTGTCTAGAGGAAAAACGGGATCCTTAATCTTGTATTGTATCATAGGGACAGTTGGGAACAACCTAAATATAGGGAAGATGCGGAACTGGGTAGGGCCAGACTTTGGGCCGGGGCAGACCAACAACATCTTGGGGGGAATCAGTCGAGAAACCAGTCCTCCCCTCTCTCAGTCGCTGTTTTAATGAACCTTCTGCTGGTTCTCACAGGCTCTATGACATTCTTACCTGTGGGGCTGAAGTGCCCCTGAGCTCTGTGTACATCGTGTGCCTGCCTTGTATTAAAGAAGACCCCTGAACATACTGACAGGAGCTTCATTGACAGCCAAGTCCAATAATGGCAGCCGGGTGGAAATGTTTCATTTTAATTGCTGGCCTGCTCTTTGGCTGCTGGATGAAGGGAGTTAAAGGATGTAGAGATAACAACTGTTGCATGCCTCGTGTCTCTAACAGACCATCCAACTCCTCAATGCAACGAGAAACTGCCGAGGCAGCAGGTAGAGCAGGAATATAGCAATGATCGGCATCGTTGCTAGTAAAACACGTGGTTATAGACACCAATAAGGGTGAAATAAATCCAGGTTGGAGGGGGGAGTAGATAATGCAGAAGTCATGTCAATTCTCCAAGAGTTTCAATGTTTTCTTTCAGCACTTCCACCGCGCTCAAAGCAGCCACTGTCGAGGGCACCCTCCAGCGACTATGACCCGTTTGCAGGCATGAAGACTCCTGGGCAGCGGCAGCTCATCACCCTGCAGGAGCAGGTGAAGCTGGGAATGATCAATGTAGATGAAGCCCTCCTGCAATTTAAAGAATGGCAACTCAACCAGAAACGCAGATCAGACTCCTTTCGCTTCCAGCAGGTACTCCAGAATCCCGGCCAAGTTGTCAGAAGGCACGGTTTCAACCTGAAACATTGACAGTTCCTTTCCTCCCACAGACCCACTGATTCATCAGATTGTTTGTGACCAATATGAGGAGAACGTTCCTGCAAATATTCTGTTTGTGTTAGGATCCTGAGTGATGGGTTCAATGGTTCTTTTGCTTCCATTTATGATCATAAAGTAAGTTCATAAACAGAAGTTGGTCCTGTGGCCCTCAAGTGTCATCTTCATTAACTGAAATAAGATCAGGGTTGATGGTAATGCAGAGATGTGCAGGTTTAGTGTAATTGGCTGGTGTGCGCTCAATGGGCCTGTTAATGTGCCATATCTCCCCGTGACTTTGTTAATATGCTTTGCCCATTTTCATAAACCATTCCCAATCCCAACCCAATCGCTTGATTCCCATAATCTCTAATAAGGCACTGAATGCATTCTGTGACTGAACAACTTCTTGCCTCTGGTTAATGCATATCAATAGTACTCTGGAGAGGAAAAGTCTGCTCAGCTCAGCCCAAAGTGCCTAAACCTCTATCCTCTTTCTTTTCTCGTTAGTTCTAGACTCTCCATCATAGGAGACTCTTAAAAAGTTAATCCCTTTCAGAATGTTTTTGGGAGTATGAATGATGCTAGGATATATAGCACACCATGAATGGTGTGGTCCTAGGGAGAACCAAAGAACAGAGGGACAGATCTGAAGATCCCTCAAAGTGATAACACAGGCAGAAAACATGGTTAAGAAGACTTGTGGGATGCTAGGATTGAATACAAGAGCAAGGAGGTTGTGCTGCAAATTTATAAAACCTCAGCTGGAGTATTGTTTTGCAGTTCTAGTCCCACATTGTAGGAAGGATGTGTTAGCACTGGAGAAAATGCTCCTTGGATGGAACGTTTCAGTTCTGAGGTTTTCCTTGCAGCAGGGCGGCTTTATAGGGGATTTTACTGAAGTATATCAAGCTAGGAGACATAGTTTTATGAAGACAGAGCTTTGTGGCCAAGTTTGCAAATGATACAAGGATAGGCAGAGGGGCAGGTGGTGTTGAGGAGGCAGGGAATCTGCAGAAGGACTTGGGCAGATCAGGAGAATGGGCAGCGGAGTGGCAGATGGAATACAGAGTAGAAAAGTGTATGGTCATGCACTTCGGCAGAAGGAATAAAGGCATAGGCTATTTTCTATTAATAAAGCAAATTCAGAAATTGAAAATGCAGTGGGACTTGGGATTCCTCATATAGGATTCCCAAAAGGTCAGCTTGCAGGTTGAGTCAGTGGTAAGGAAGGCAAATGTAGTGTTAAGAAGGCTAGATTATAAAAGCAAGAATGTAATGTTGAAGCTTTATAAAGCATTGGTCAGACCACCCTTGGAGTATCATGAGCAATTTTGGACCCCTTATCTAAGAACGAGCATGCTGGCATTGCAGAGGGTCTGGTGGAGGTTCTTGAGAACGATTCAGAGGATGAATGAGGAGCGTTTGATGTCTCTGGTCCTGTACTCACTGGAGTTTAGAAGAATAACAGGGGATGTCATTCATTCCTATCTAATATAGGAAGGCCTAAATAGAGTGGACATTGGGAGAATGTTTCCTATAGTGGGGGGAGTCTGGGACCAGAGGGCACAGCCACAGAATAGAGAGACATCCATTTAGAACAGAGACGAGGAGGAATTTCTTTAGCCAGATGGTGGTGAATCTGTGAAATTCATTGTCACTGATGGCTGTGAGGGCCAAGTCATTGGGTATATTTAAAATGGAGGTTGATAGGTTCTTGATTAGTAAGGGTGCCAAAGGTTTCGGGGAGAAAGCCGGAGAGTGGGGTTGAGAGGGATAATAATTCAGCTATGATGGCATGGTGGAGCAGAATTAATGGGACAAATGGATTGATTCTGCTCCTGTGTCTCATGGTCTTATAGTTTTAGGATAAGAGGTATGCGATTTTGAGATTCCATGAGGATCTTTTACACCCGGAGACCGGTGAGTACCTGGAATACAAGCAGAGTCGCTGATAACATTTGAGAAATGGCTAGATGAGAGTTTGAATCATCCAGGCAGAAAAGACTCTGGGCCAAGTGCTGGCAGATAGCATTAATACCCTTGGATGACCGTGGTTGGTATAGATGTCACAATCTCCCTCGGAAGGTCTATTCATTGTTCAGTCAGGAAAGCTGCTCTGCGTCTTGTTGGAAGATGAAAAGCTATTCACTGGAGTTTCACTGGAACAGTGCAGGAGGTCATGTTAGAGGGGGAGAGGACTGCAGAGTTAGTGGCAGATTGTTGAAGCCACAGCACAGTAGTTAGTCCTGTTGTGTCACCACTGTAGAAACCCTGGTTCAATCCTGGCCTCGGGTGTAGTCTTTGTGGAGTTTGCACCTTCTTCCAGTGCTGGTGTCCACCGTGTGCTCCCATTCCCTTCATATTCCACCTGGGAAGTTAATTACCTGCTAGTACAGCTAGGTGTCAAAAGGGCTAAGGGAGTGTGCATGTGTGTGCGTTTGCACGTGTGCATGTGCGCCCGCACCAGCAATAGGTGACTGGCCCTTTGTATCAAAATTAGTTGCGTAGGCTTGAAGCCATGTTTGAGGGTTGCATGGCAGGATTCCACAATGCAGTTCCTCACCCTGTCATTCCCCCCAACCCCGTGTTCAGGAGGCCGCATTGTGAGCAGTGAGTGCTATAAACTAAATGAAGTATAATCCTCATTATACCTGGAGTTTGGGTAACCTGATGTTGCCCAGGGAAGTGCCATCAGAAAGACAGGGAATATTGGCGATGATTGAGGGGTAGACCATATTGTACTGGAGGGAGATGTGGATTGGGGAGACTGGCGGGTTTGAAGGGGAAGCTGATGAGAAACCGAAGCAGAGGAGCTGAGGAGCGGAGGGAGTGAGTCAGAAGTGGAAAGGGCTTGGTTCCAGTCCTTTTACAGGAAACCCTGATCTGAGGAAATCTGATATGAAAGGTGATGTCAGAACAAATGACCTTACAGAAAGCAAGGAAGGAAGAAGCTTGGTGTTGTACTGCTCGCTGACCCATTCCCTGAAGTGGAAAGTGCCGAGGTAAAAAATTGATGTGAAAATACTTGTGTGGTGGAAATTGTCTTGGGTTAGAGGAAGGCACGGCATGGATGTGATTCTCAAAATAGTGCAGAAGAAGATAAAAGAGAGGACATGAGCAGGACTGAAACAAGGAAGGCACCACTTCACGCACGCAGGTTCAGATTACAGCAATTTTTTTATCTGGAGGAAGTGAGCGGAGTTAAAGGGGAAGCTGTTCATTGTGGGAATGGATTCAGCCAGACGGAGGAGGGTGGTGGTGATGGGACCGGGTGGAACTCTAATCATGGAACAAAAGGAGGGTGCCTAGGCTCACACTGACAAAACTCCCCGCTTTTATAGCATAGCATTTGTCCTGAAATGTCTCCTACCTTTCTCTACACTTCTCCTATTTTCACTGCCCTTGCTCACTTTATCAACAAATTTGAGTTTCTTTTCCTCATGCTTTCCAGCTGTGCAAACCGTCCTTGACCCAGTGTTAACCCTCCACATTTGCTGTCAGATTGGAGTGTACATGACATGTTAATTTGTCCTCTGACTGCACAAAGCCAATTGGATTGTCCTAAAGTCTTCTGTGATCCATAAACGTCCTTCACCTAGTTTATCCTGGCAGGTTACACAGGGCAGCAGCAGTGCCTCACAAAGAGATCTAACCACGACTTTGTATCCGTCAGGAAAACCTGAAGAAGCTGCGGGACAGCATCACACGCAGACAGAATATCAAAGGGCGGCATGGAAAAAGTCGAGGTGAGCTCCATTCACACTTCTCTATCACAGGTGAACACACAGTCATGACTGCTTCTGTCTTCAGCCCATGCAGGGTGAGTGTATATCATGAGCAGTATATCTCCCCCTGACAAGGAAACCCATTCAACCACCAGAAGCACAGGACAATAGTTGGAATGTCTTTCCATGGTAGAGTGAAGGAGTTCACTATTGCCACTACCTTGGATCACATCTTGAGAAAGTGATCAAGGCTGTAGAGAAAGTGCAGGGAGCAAGGAAGGAAGAAGCTTGGCTTTTACCAAAGGAGGGGCTGTAGCTGTGAAAGAAGGCTTGACTTTGAACATGTTAGTTCCAATAAATTATTTTACAATCAGGAAGAACAAAGTGTATATACATTTACTTACCAGCTCTCTGATAAGTTCTACCTATAAGCTGAAAATAATGGTCAGACAGGTGGGAGGTGAGGAGAAATGCGGAAATATTGGTTGTTCAAGTAGGAAATGCAGTGGACTGCAAGGCAGAAACCTCATTTCCAGCGTAATGGGTAAATAGTTGCAAAGATTAATCACTAGGACAAAAACATGGAGTTAAAATTAGGAGGACAGAAAATTGGCACAGTTTAGAAAGCATCAAACAGTGAAATTGCAAAGTTGACTAACTTTTAACTCTGTTTTATTCGAGAAGAACTGCAAGTTGATTAGTCAAAATTTAATACATTAAGAGAAAAAAAGTTTGAGGGTTCAATACTTTTGGAGCTACACAGAGTTGTTGAAAATTTACAACACAGGTGCTAAGATGGGAAGCAGCTTCTTCCCCCAGGCGGAAACACAACTGAACTTCCTGCCACCACGCAGGTCTCCTCACGTATGATATACCAGTAACATTATACTGTTTACTTTTTAACTTGTTCATAAATGTACCTTATTATTAATTTAAGAATGAAGAAGGTAAAGATGGAATATGAAAGTAAGTTAGCCAATGATGTTTAAGAGGATACCAAAAATTTCTTCAGATACATAAAGTGTAAAAGAGAGCGAGAGTGGATATCGGACCAGTGGAAAAGGATGCTGGAGAGGTGGTAGTAGTAGGAGACAAGAAAATGGCCGACAAACTGAATAAGAATTTTGCATCAGTCATCACTGTGGAAGACACTAGCAGTATGGTAGAAGCTCTAGGTTTCAGGGGTTCATGACGTTGCCATAACTAGAGAGAAGGTTCTTGGGGAACTGAAAGGTCGGAAGGTAAATAAGTCACTTGGACCAGATGGTGTATACCCCAGGGTTCTGAAAGAGGTGGCTGAAGAGATTGTGGAGGAATTAGTAATGATCTTTCAAGAATCACTAGATTCTGGGATAGGCCTGGAAGACTGGAAACTTGAAAATATCACTCCACTCTTCAAGAAAGGAGCGAGGCAGAAGAAAGGAAACTATAGGCCATTAGGTGGTTGAAAAATCGAATGAGTCGATTATTAAGCACGTGGTCTCGGAGTACTTAGAGGCACTTGATAAAATACTGTAGGCTGCAATCAGCATAGTTTCCTCAAGGGAAAATCGTGTCCAATGAATCTTTTGGAATTCTTTGAAGAAATAACAAGCAGGATAGACAAAGGAGAATTGGTTGATGTTGTGTACCTGGATTTTTAGAAGGCTTTTGACAAGGAGTCATTCATGAGGCTACTTAATAAGCTATGAGACCATAGTATTACAGGAAATATTCTAGCACAGACAATGTAGTGGCTAATTGGCAGGAGGCAAAGAGTGGGAATAAAGAGAGCCCTTTTGGTTGGCTGCCCATGACTAGTGGTGTTCTACAGGGGTCTGTGTTGGGACCAATTCTTTTTACATTATATGTCAATGATTTTGTTGATGGAATAGATGACTTTATTGCAAAGTTTGCAGATGCTATGAAGTTAGGTGGAGGGGGGATGTTTTGAGGAAGTAGACGGGCTACAGAAGGACTTAGCCAGACTAGGGAAATGCGCATAGAAATTTCAGATGGAATACAGTGTTGTGAAGTGTGTGGTCTTGAACTTTGGTAGAGGAAGTGAAAGGATTGACTATTTTCTAAATGGACAAAAAATACAAAACACTGGGATGTGAGGAGTCCTTGTGCAGCATTCCCTAAATGTTAATTTGCAGGTTGAGTCTGTGGTGAGGAAGACAGATGCAATGTTAGCATTCATTTCAAGAAGCCTAGAATATAAAAGCAAGAATTAATGTTGAGACATTATAAAGCATGTGTGAGGCCTCACTTGCAGTATTATGAGCAATTTTGTGCCCCTTAGTTTCAAAATGATGTGCTGAAAGTGGAGAGGGTTCAAAGGAGGTTCACGAAAATGATTCTAGGATTGAATGGCTTGTCATATGAAGAGCATTTGATGGCTCTGGGCCTGTATTCACTAGAATTCAGAAGAATGAAGGATAACCTCATTGAAATGTATCAAATGGTGAAAGGCCTTGATAGAGTGTATATGGAGAGGATGTTTCCTGTGGTGGGAGAGTGGACACAGCCTCAGAGTAGAGAGACATGCATTTAAAGAGGGGGTGAGGAGGAATTTCTGTAGCCAGATAGTAGTGTATCTGTGGAATTCTTTGCCACAGGCATCTGTGAAGGCCAAGTCTTTATGTATATTTAGGCAGAGATTGATAGATTCTTGATTGGTAAGGGCATGAAGGGATATAGGGAGAAGGCAAGAGATTGGGACCGAGAGGAAGATTGGATCAGCCATGAGGAAAAGGCGAAGCCGATTCAATGGGCCAAATGGCCTAATTCTGCTCTTATATCTTATAGTCTTATGGTCTTAATTTATTTGTGGTAATATTACTTCATGCATTATGTACGTGAGTTACATGTACTGTGTTGTGTACCTTGGTTTGGAGGAACTGTATACATGTGTACAGTTGAATGACAATAAACTTGAACTTCAACTTGAACTTGAAATCATTCAACCCACCATGTTCGTGCTGGTCACTACTTTAAGGTACTGTTTAAATGTGGCAATGGTCTCTGCTTTCCTCAGTCTTGGGCAGTGAGTTCCAGTCAGTCACCCCGAATCCTCTTGGTAAAAACAATTCATCATCTCTCCTCTAATCCTTCTGCCTAACACTCTAAATGTAGTGTTGAACTCTTCTACTAAGGGGAACATCTTATTAGTTTACTCTATCACACCCCCCATGTTATTTTACACGCCACAATAAGTTGCTTCTGGATGTCTCATGCCAAATAAAATATCCCCGGCCTGTGTAATCTCTCCTCATAGCTACAACTTTCCACCCTGAAACAGCTGTGCACATCTCCACTGAGATGATCCGCTTGCAGTCACATGTTTCCGTAACATGATAACCAGAATTGTGTCCAGAGCTCAAGCTGTGACCTAGGTAGTGAAAATAACAAAATCCTGCAGATGCTGAAAATCCAACAGAGAAGCAAGTATTGCTAGAAACACTCAGCAGTTATGCTGCACCTATGGAAAGTCAAAGAGCATGACAGAACAAGAACAGGCTTATCGGCTCATATAGCCCTTGACAATGTATTATTCTCCCTTCTCCATCAACCTGCACCTGGACCATAGCCCTCTCATCCATGTACCTATTCAAATTTCTCTTCAGTGTTGAAATCCAGTCCATATCCACCACTTCCACTGACAGCTTGTTTCACACTCTCACCACGTTCTGAGTGAAGAAGTTCCGTCTCATGCTCCCCTTAAACATTTCAACCTTCAACCTTAACCCATGACTTTTGATTTTGGTCTCACCCAACTTCAGTGGAAAAATCTGGCTTGCATTTAGCCTGTCTAATTTACACTCATAATTTTATATACCTTTATCAAACCTCCCTTCATTCTCCTACGCTCAGGGAAATTAAGTTCTACATTGTCCTATGGGGTGTAAAGGTTAATGTTCTGGGTCCCAGACTCTTTGACAGATCTGGGAAAGAGTTTTCAGCAGTGAAGAAAGTGGGGGAGGAATGGATATAACAAAGGGAATGGTTGTGTAGGATGAGATCAGATGACGTAAGGAGGCCATTGTGGCCTTGTTGGTGAAATGTGTTACTGACAGCAGGGCTGTGGGTGTAACCAATAGGCTGAACTACACTAAGAACAACAGATAGAGGAAAAAACGGAGACATAAAGGTGACAGGAAGAAATGGCCAGTTCTGATACAGACCGATAACAGTGTACTAACAAGGGCTGTGCCCAATTCTGGCAATTAACTTTGGCATTTATTGTACATCTCTGCACTGACTCAAGCTAATGTGTACCTTTATAACCACCTTGTTGGCTCTGCTGCTACTTGAGATGTGTGGTCAGAAATCCTTCTGCCCGCTGACACTACAGCATATTTCCCACCCTCTCCCACCATTTGCTGTGTATTTCCCTGACTTGTTGCCTTACAAAACACTTTTCAGAATTAAGTTCCATTTTTCCTATTTGCAACTGACTGGATCCATTGAGCTCCTCCTGATTCCTGAAGCTTTTTCTCCTCACTTTCCTTTGCATGGCTGAGGTTTTTCTCCCAGATACAGATTGATTTTCCTCAGGTAGAAGTATTAATTCTTAAGATAAATTACAAATGACAATGACCCTTCTATTAAATTTGAAAAAATTTGGAGGCCATTTATTCAATATTTTCACATGATGTAATTTGACCCTGTTCCAATCCTATTTGTTTTTCCTGTTTTGATTTTATATATATGTTGAGAGGATCGGAGTTGGGAACACTGATGATTTTGTATTTTTTTTATAGATACTATAAACAGCCCTTTTTTTTCTTCCTTTTTTTTTCTTTACTAGTTAGTGGTTAGTTTGTTAGATTAGTTTTTTTTAGGGTATTAATTTTTTTTTCTTTTTCTCTTTTCTGTTTTTTTTCTCAACATGATTTACCTAGTTTTTTTTTGTTTCGTTGATATGACATTTGTATCATTCATGATTTGGGAAGACTTAACTATATTATACTTATTGCTTGTGTATCCTTTTATGTTCATTTTAATTTTGTAAGTTTGTAATCCCATTATTTATGTACTAATCTTATGTTGTTATTAATAATAATAATAATAATAATAAAAAGATTAAAAAAAAGGAAAATGATTACCAATGCATCCACGATTTCTAGAGCCACCTCTTTAAGTACCCTGGGATGCAGACCATCAGGTCCTGGGGACTTATCAGCCTTCAGACTCAACAGTCTATCCAACACCGTTTCTTGTCCAATATAAATTTCCTTCAGTTCATCCTTTACCCTAGTTCCTTTGGCCACTATTACATCTGGGAGATTGTTTGTGTCTTCCGGAGTGAAGACAGATCCAAAGTACCTGTTCAACTCATCTGCCATTTCCTTGTTCCCCATAATAAATTCACCCGTTTCTGTCTTCAACGGCCCAATTTTGGTCTTAACTATTTTTTTTTGCTATTCACGTACCTAAAGAAGCTTTTACTATCCTCCTTTATATTCTTGGCTAGTTTACCTTAGTACCTCATTTTTTCTTGGCGTATTGCCTTTTTTGTTATCTTCTGTTGCTCTTTAAAAGCTTCCCAGTCCTCCGGTTTCCCACTCATCTTTGCTATGTTATACTTTGTCTCTTTTATTTTTATACTGCCCTTTACTTCCCTCGTCAGCCATGGCTGCCCCTTTTTCCCCTTAGGATCTTTCTTCCTCTTTGGAATGAACCGATCCTGTACCTTCTGCATTATTCCCAGAAATACCTGCCATTGTTGTTCCACTGTCTTCCCTGCTAGGGTATTGTTCCATTGAACTTTGGCCAGCTCCTCCCTCATAGTTCCATAGTTCCCTTTGTTCAACTGTAATACTGCCACATCCGATTTTCCCTTCTCCTTCTCAAATTGTAGGTTAAAACGTATCTTATTATGGTCATTACCTCCTAATGGTTCCTTTACCTCGAGGTCCCTGATCAAATCTGGTTCATTGCACAACACTAAATCTAGAATTGCCTTCTCCCTGGTAGGCTCCAGTACAAGCTGTTCTAAGAATCCATCTCGGAGGCACTCCACAAACTCCCTTTCTTGGGGTCCAGTGCCATTCTGATTCTCCCAGTCTATCTGCATGTTGAAATCCCCCAAGACAACTGTATCATTACCTTTGCAACATGCCAATTTTAACTCTTCACTCAACTTACACCCTACATCCAGACTGCTGTTTGGGGGCTGGTAGATAACTCCCATTAGGGTCTTTCTACTCTTAGAATTTCTCAGTACTAGCCATACTGACTCTACATTCCCAGATTCTATGTCCCCCCTCGCAAGGGACTGAATATCATTCCTCACCAACAGAGCCACCCCACCCCTTTTGCCAGTCAGTCTGTCCTTTCGATAAGATGTATATCCTTGAATATTCATTTCCCAGGCCCTGTCCGCTTGAAGCCGTGTCTCAGTTATTCCCACAACATTGTACTTGCCAATTTCCAACTGAGCCTCAAGCTCATCTACTTTATTCCTTATACTTAGTGCATTCATATATAATACTTTTAATTCGGTACTCCCCTCTCCTTTCATATCAATTCCTATTTCACTTGGCCATACTGTATGATCTCTTCTCTTATTTTGCGTAAGTCTTCACTGTGGAATACATTAGCAGTATGCTGGAAGTTCCAGGTGTCGGGTCATGAAGTGTGTGAAGTTACCATAACTAGAGTTAATGTTCTTGGGAAATTGAAAGGTTTGAAGATGTATAACTCACCTGGACCAGATGGTGTACACCCCAGGGTTCTGAAAGAGGTGGCTGAAGAGATTGTGGAGGCATCAGTAATGATCTTTCAAGAATCACTAGATTCTGGACTGGGCCTGGAAGATTGGAAAATTGCAAATGTCACATTCCTCTTCAAGAAGGAAGAGAGGCAGAAGAAAGGAAACTATAGACCAGTTAGTCTGACCTCAGTGGTTGGGAAGATGTTGGAGTCGATTGTTAAGGATGTGGTTTCAGAGTACTTGGAGGCACATGATAAAATAGGCTCTAGTCAGCATGGTTTCCTGAAAGGAAAATCTGGCCTGACAATCTGTTGGAATTCTTTGAAGAAATAACAAGCAGGATAGACAAAGGAGAATTGGCTTGGATTTTCTGAAGGCCTTTGACAAAGTGCCACACATGAGGCTGCTTAACAAGCTATGAACCCATGGTATTACAGGGGGGATTTTAGCATGGATAAAGCAGTGGCTGATTAGCAGGAGGCAAAGAGTGGGAATAAATGGAGCCTTTTCAGGTTGGTTACCGGTGACTAGTGGTGTTTTACAGGGGTCTGTGTTGGGACCGATTATTTTTTACGTTATATGCCAATGATTTGGATGATGGAATTGATGGCTTTTTTTTTACAAAGTTTGCAGACGATATGAGGATAGATGGAGGAGAAGATGGTTTTGAGAAGGTAGAGAGACTACAGAAGGACTTAGACAGACAGGAGAATGAACAAAGAAATGGCAGATGGATTACAGTGCTGGGTCATGCACTTTGGTAGATGAAGTGAAAGGGTTGACTATTTTCTAAATGGAGAGAAAATACAAAAAAATGAGATGCAAAGGGACTTGGGAGTCCTTGTGCAGCATTCCCTAAAAGTTAATTTGCGGGTTGAGTCTGTGGTGAGGAAGGCAAATGCAATGTTAGCATTTATTTGAAGAGGACTAGAATATAAAAGGAAAGATGTAATGTTGAGACTTCGTAAAGCACTGTTGAGGCATCGTTTAAAGAATTGTGAACAGGTTTGGGCCCCTTTTCTTAGAAAGGATGTGCTTAAACTGGAGAGGGTTCAAAGACATTTCACAAAAATGATTCCAGGATTGAATGGCTAATCATATGAAGAGCTTTTGATGGTTCTGGGCCTGTATTCACCAGAATTCAGAAGAATGTAGGGTGACCTCATTGAAACCTATTGAATGGTGAAAGGCCTTAATAGAATGGACGTGGAGAGGATGTTTCCTATGGTGGGAGAGTCTAAGACCAGAGGATACAGCCTCAGGTTATAGGAGCGTCCTCGTAGAATGGAGATGGTGAGGAATAGCTTTAGTCGAATGGTGATGTATCTGTGGAGGCCAAGTCTTTACGTATATTTAAGGCAGAGGTTGATAGATCCTTGACTGGTCAGGGCATGAAGGGATATGGGGAGAAGGCTGGAGATTGGGGTTGAGAGGAAAAAATGGATCAGATGGTGAAGCAGACTTGAAGGGCCAAAGGGCCTAATTCTCCTCTATCTTATGGTCTTATTATTGTTCTCTCCAAATCTGAATGATTGAATTTTAATGTTGGTACTCAGTGTGCATTGTGTACATGTTTGTAGTTGTGGAATATTCCCCTGGGTGATTTTTGGAGTCCTGGTTGCAAAGTTATTTATTTGCAATGTCTTTTATCCAGGGGCCATGTCAGATATGATCACCATTTTATTTCAAGTGTATTAAAACATAACTGTTGTGATGGCTACTTAGAGATGGAGATCACCCTTCCTGCTCGATCACAGGACATTTTAGACAGTGCAGAATGTGGAGTGTATGAAGCTAACCCCAGATTCATCTCGCCTTGTCCAATCCGAGAGGGGATACAACGGGGACAGTGGAATACAGGAAGCACATCCAGCACAGCAAGTATGAGCATGTTGATGGCAAATTTGGCACATTCTAACACCCTTAATCTTTCTTTAAATGATGGGAATGAAATACACTAACAGAGAGGAGGACAATCCACATTGCCTCTGCTAACATTCGAGAGACAATGATTTGGTGAAAATTATATTTTGATTCTTCCTCTGTCGTACTTTTTAATGTAGCTTCCAGAATACCATAGCCAACTCACATCTCACACAGTTATCATTTGCTCGATGTAGATTTAAACCCTGAGTTTCAGATTGAACTAAATCGCTTTTGATCATTGTCACGTCTGTCTCACCGTCATCCCCCTTTCCTTCTGATCCCTCATTAGATCATCATTGAAACATCTACTACTCCCATTGCTGATTCTCAACACTTAGAAAACGTTTCATCTACCTTCCATGAACTCCACTCTTCTACAGTGATCAGTTGTCTTACCCTTGTTGTGTTTGATTCCATTTGCTGAATTTACACTATACAGTCCATCACTGTCACTGTTTTGGGGACCTCTAGATAACTCCCAACAATATTTTCTGATGAAGGGTTTCGGCCCGAAACGTCGTTATTACCTCCTCCAATAGATGCTGTCTGGCATGCTGAGTTCTGCCAGCATTTTGTGTTTTTTTTATATTTTCTGCCTCTTTTTGTTTGTTACCCAATTAGATTTGTTCTGTTATTTGAAGTCAAAGGTACCACACTTCCTTTTATATTTTGCTTCTCTTATAAAAGTAACAGTTAACATGACTGGGGTATGTAATTCACAATCTTATTTACTTAGCAACAATGCCCTTTGATAATTATTAGATAACAACCATCAATTTCCAGTTGAGCCATTACTTTTTTCTACTTTAATGCTAATACTGTGTTTATTCAGATAGTTTTGACTTTGTACCATGTTCCTTGCTCTGATTGCTGTTGGAGTTATGCTCCTGTTTCTGCCTTTTATTCCTTCCTGACATTCTCATATCATTCCTCATTTGCTGCCCTTCTCCATCACTTTGTCCTTTCACTTAAACTCTGTCTCCACTTACAAGAGTTCCGTGCCACCACCTTATTGATTTTAAATCTATATCTGCAGTTCCAGTTCTGGACAAGTCCTGATTCTTTGTGAACCCTGCCCCATTGGAACTGCTTCCTCTTTCCTCAGCATTGGTACCTAGGCCATTGAACTGAAATCCATTTCTTCCACACCACTCTTTGAACTTTCTGATCTTAGGAATCCTTTGTCAATTTGTAGGTGACTGTTAGTAGCCTAGAGATGATCATATTTGCTTTACTATATCATAGACCTTCCAGCAACATCTCATCTTTCACAACTAAATCATTGGTTCCTAAATGAACTGTGAGAACAGGATCTTTCCCCTTCCAGTTCTGAGGACAGAGCCTTTGGGACCTGGGCTTAATGATGCAGAGAACAGTGCCTACCCCACCCTTGCAAATACATCATCCTCTGTCAAATTTCCTTTTGTTCTCTCCCACTTAAATACATTTCCAGTATATTTATATAATTCCTCCTGTTTGTGGAGATTTATAGTTTATCTCTTGGGTTTTGAAAGTTGGAGATGAGTTGATGATGAGAGACTAGATTATTCAGATTTTGAAATTAGGCAGAGCAGAAGATGTCAGGAAATGACTTAAAAAGAGAGATGCAATCTAGCCAAATGCAACCACCAGTATTTTTAACGTAACCCTCAGCCAAGGAGCATCAGGAAAACTTCGCTCCAACTTGATAAAAAAGATTAAATTGCTGAGTGAAGAAGACCCTAGATCCATCCAGTCACCATCTGGGATCCTGGTTGTTCTGTGAAACTTTAAAAGTGACATTCAAGTGTTAATTTCACTTTGAATGCCTCCTGCTGAACATGGTTAGCAAATACACAGTCCGTGGTCAGAACAGTGTGTGATGTAGAACAAACACGATTCAAATTCTGCAAGACCTCTTGTTTAACCTTCATTTAGCTTTATATTAAATCAAAACAGGATAATCCAGCTCTCCCTCCTTGAGTTGATTTGGCAGAGTGAGATTTGGGGGGGGGTTTTTTGTGTTCTTTGGCTAAAGTTCCACCTGTGAAGCGGCTCCCTTTCTTAAATCACATCTCCTCTTCTGTCCGTGCAGGCAGCCTCAGCAGTCGATCCAGTACGCGGAGTGTCTTGAGTCTAAGTAGTGGAGCAGAGGGCGACAATGAGGTAACTCTTACTTGAATCACAGATCCCTTGGATTAGGATTAGGGAAGCATTTGATCTAAAGTGCTACTTACAGTCAGTTTTGTTCAGCCAGAGGTGGAGGTGGGAAGGGGGAATATGGAAGAGTTGGAGGGGAGGCTTATGGTAATGCTCAGAGTTCTAGTGGCCACCAGAAGGCTGACACAAGACTGAGGATCTAAGTGGCTGATGGCAAGGTTGAGAGAGCATCATGACCACAGGTTTTTTGTGACCCATGACACTGGAAGGGTACTCCAGAGGACACCTTTAACTGAGTGAAAGAAGGAAAGGTGGGATGTCCCAGTAGGACTCTGGAGGTAGTCTTGCAAGCAGATATGCATTAATTGAGGAAACTGAGCAAACAGCAGGAGGGTGGTGTAGTCAACAAGGCTACTAGGAAACGGGGGTTATGAGGGGTAATCTATGGTCACTAAGGAGGTCACTTTCAACCCTGAGAACACTTTCTGAGGTTGATGATGAAGTGGGAGGTAAGGATGGCCTTTTCAAGGAGTGGATGATGGCAGTAATTTTCAAATAGAAGACCATTGAACCCGAGGAGAGGGAACGCTTTCTGATACTAATAAAGCAAAATCCATGGAGAGGAAATGGTGCAGAGATTTAAAGAGAGGTTTTGTGGTTGGAATGAGTTCTGAGAAAATGATGTGGGAGGAAGATGATGAGGGGAGAGGCTGGGTGAAGGTCGGTCTTGGGGAGAAGGGGAGAGACAGCTGAAGGGATGCTTGATAATCAGTCAGGAGCACTGGTGTGATCTTGTACTCCCCCAACTCCCTACATCTCTGCAGCAATAAATTCAGAAGGAAAGAAAGTTGTGTGGACCCACTAGCCTGAATATAACTTTTACGGATGCTACATGGTCCAAGCACAGAGCTCCTTGCTCTTTATATGTTGTTGAAGATTAAAATGTGTGACTAGGTCTAGGAGAATATCTGGTGCCCTTTTAACACGACAGTCTACTGAAATGCCACATCACTCTCCCTAGTTTACCTGCAGTTACTAATGTTTTTCTTCACTTGCTTTCGTTGACACAAGGATAACGAACCAATGACCTGTGGGCCTACAAGATCTCGTCTGAGTCGACAGCGTCCACCGAGTTTGCCACCACCTCGAATTCCTCCCCGTGGACCGTCCAGGTATCTGCTCATGACCCACCACAGCTCTGTAATCCAGTTACTGCACTCATATCTGAACTGTTTCAAATTCAGCTAAAGACTCACCATTGTTCAGTTCTGTTAATATCCTTGTTGTGTATGGGACCCTCCCATAATTGTCCTCCATTCTGTGACTGGTTTACCCTTCAATGGCTAGTGATAACCTTGTTTTATTGTAGGTGGCTGAGTTAATTAATTACAGAATGTCCAAAGACAATGAGGGGAGAAAAGTGTTTGCCTTTTATACAGAAATTTCATGACTTCCATGAAGCATATAATACTGAGGCTTTATAAGGCATTGGACAGAGCACACTTGGAGTATTGTGACTAATTTTGGGCCCCTGGGGAGTAACCATTACTATCTTTTTATCAATGCACCATAGAAAGCATCGTATTTCGATGCACGCCTGCTTGGTATGCAACTGCTCTGCATGTAACCACAAGAAACCTCAGAGAGGTGTGGACACAGACGTGTGAACCAGCCTCCCCTCCCCTACAATTCTCTCAGTAAAGCAGTTAGTATAATCAAAGACCCCAGAAACTCTATCCATTCTCTCTTCTGCCCCTTCAATTAGGAAGTAGATTTAAAAGAAAACGTAGGAAACCTATAGCACAATACAGGGCCTTTGGCCCACAAAGTTGGGCCGAACATATCCCTATCTCAGAAATTACTAAATTTACCTATAACCCTCTATTTTACTAAGCTATCTAAAAGCCTTTTAAAAGACCCTATCATATCCGCCTCCGCCACCATAGCCGGCAGCCCATTCCTTGCACTCACCACTCTCTGAGTAAAAAACTTACCCCTGACATTTCCTCTGTACCTACTCCCCAGCACCTTAAACCTGTGTCCTCTTGTGGCAACTATTTCAGCCCTGGGAAAAAGCCTCTGACTGTCCACACGATCAATGTCTCTCATCATCTTGTACACCTCTATCAGGTCACCTCTCGTCCTCCTTCGCTCTAAGGAGAGAAGGTCGGGTTCACTCAACCTATTCTGATAAGGCATGCTCCCCAATCCAGGCAATGTCCTTGTATCCTCTGCACCCTATCTATGGTTTCCACATCCTTCCCATAGTAAGGCAACCAGAACTGAGAGCATGTACTACCAGTTTCAGGGACAGCTCCTACCCTGCAGTTGAATGGTTTCCTGATATGAGAAGATGGACTCTCGACCTCATAATCTACCTTATTATGACCTTGCACCTGATTTTTAATGCACTTGCTCTATTGCAGTTATATTTGTTCTGCATTGGTATTGTCTTACAGCAGGGGTTCCCAGCCTTTATTATGCCATGGGCCAATACCATTAACCAAGAGCTCCATGGACACTAGGTTAGGAATCCCTATCTCAGAGGTATTGTTCTACCTCAGTGCAGTGTCTGTATGAACAGTATGCAAGACAAGCATTGTGTCTCAGAACAGATCATAATAATAAACCAAGGCCAATTACATAAACCTTACTGGAGACCACAGACCGAGAAGTCTGGGTCTGTCTGCAATGGTGGTGGAGTGGCTGCAGTGAAAAGTCTTCAGAGCAGATATAATGAAGAGAGAAACTGGCAAATGCGATGGAGGTTGTACAGGGGGCATAGTGAGCCAAGATTTAGAGTCGTACAGTATGGAAGCAGGCCCTTTGGCCCACCTGGTCCATGCCAACCAACCACTTGCCTGCATTTGGCCCATATCCATCTAAATCTTTCCTATCCATGTAGCTGTCCAGGTAACTTTTAAAAATTGTTAACCTACTGTATATGCTTCAAACACATCCTCTGGCAGCTCATTCCAGAAACACACCACTCAAAGTATCCCCCCCCCCCCACCACCCCCAAGTTGCTATTAAATCTTTCCACTCTCACCTTAAACCTACATCCTCTAGTTCATGATACCTTAACTCTCGGGAAAAGACTACATGCATTAACCCTATCACTACCCCTCGTGATTTTTTACCTCTCTCTAAGATCACTGCTAAATTCTCCACCCTGCAATGAAGAAGTCCGAATCTGCTCGTCCTCTCTCCGTTACTCAGTCCCTCAAGTCCCCATAAATCTCTGAATTGTTGGCTTGCTGGCATTTTTTCTGTAGCAGGGTAACCAAATATGAACACAATACTCCAAGTGCTATGTTGAGATAGTTATGGAAGTCTATAAAAGATGTCTGTCACCATTTCCCATGTCCCTGAATCAGGTATTCAGTAAAACTACAATATTCCTTTAACCCTTGGGAATTTCATGGGGCTGGAACACCAGCTATTCTGAACTGTTACTCTAGCCATCCAACATACTTTTATTTTTACTGATTTTGCATGTTATATTGTTGAATAATAAATGTCTCAGTGAACCTAGTGAGTTGAAGGGGAGCAGGAGCACTGCAGACCCCGGCTCTGCACACACGCCCACCCGCCTTCCTGACTGCTCGTGTTCCTGACTCTGATCCCAGCTTTGGCCATGCACCCAGCCTACTCTCCAGAATGGCAGCTAATTCCAAACTAATAGGTCATGGAGTATGCAACTCAGTAACAGACCCTTTGGCCCAGCTGGTCCATGCCAACCCAGATGCCCATCCAAGCCAATCCTATTTGCCTGTGTGTCCCACTAAACCTTTACTCTCCATGTTCAATATCTGAACAAATATCCTTTAAATTTATTTTTTGTGCCTGTCTCAACCCATTCCACAAGAAACTTGTTCCACTGTTTGGGTGAAAAATTTGTCTCTTGGGTACATGTTAAAATTTTCTCCTCTCACACTAAACCTATTCCCTTGATTCCCCAACCCTGGGAAAAATTCATCCCACTAATGCCCCTTATAGATCTCTATAAGATCACCTCTCAGTCCCCTATGCTCCTAGGGAAAAAGTCCCAGCCTGTAACAACTCCCCCTGTAGCTCAATCTCTCAAGTCCTGGCAACATCTTTGTAAATCTTTACTGCACTCTGTCCAGATTAATAACATCGTTCACAGAGTCATACAACACAGAAGCAGAGACTTTGGTCCATCAAGTCTATGCAGAACTATTAACCTGCTTAGTCCCATTGACCTGCACCTGGACCCTTGCCCTCCATTCCTTTCCCATCCCTGTACCTATCCAAATTTCTCTTAAGTGTTGAAATCAAACCCACATTCTCCACTTGCACTGGCAGCTCATTTCACATTCTCACCACCACCTGACTGAAGAAGTTCCCTTCCTGTTTCCCTTAAACATTCCACCTTTCACTCTTAACCCATGACCTGTAGTTGTAGCCTCACCTAGCCTCAGTGGAAAAAGCCTGGTTGCATTTCCCCTATCTATATACTTCTATCAAATCTCCCCTCATTCTCCTACGTTCTAGGGAATGAAGTCCTAACCTATTCAACCTTTCCCAATAACTCATGTTCTCCAGTCCTGGCGGCATCCCTGTAAACTTTCTCTGCACTCTGACAATCTTATCGTCATCTTTCCTGAAGGTCGATGACCAAAACTGCACATAATACTCCAGATTGGGTCTCAAGAATGTCTTAAACAATTTCAACATAACGCTCTAATTCCTGTACTCAGTACATTGATTTATGAAGGCCAATGTGCCAAAAGCTTTCTTTTCAACCCTTTCTAACTGTGACACCACCTTGAAGGGTTTATGGATTTGTATTCCCAGATCCCTCTGTTCTATTGCACTCCTCATTGCCCTACCGCTTACTGCATAAGACATACCCTGGCTGGTCCTCCCAAAGTACAACACCTCACACTCACCTGCATTAAATTCCATCTGCCATTTTTCATTTGCTCCTACTTGCCTATACTTGCTATGCACCTCCTTCTTTTTCCTAACCAGATCCTCAATCTCTCTTGAAAATCAAGCTTCACTGAAGTTGTTATCCTTGCCTTTTATTCTGACAGGAACATACAAACTCTGTACTCTCAAAATTTCACTTTTGAAGGCCTCCCACTTACCAAGTACACCTTTGTCAGAAAACAGACCGCCCAAATCCACACTTGCCAGATTCTTTCTGATAACATCAAAAAGATACCTTTCTCCAATTAAGAATCTCATCTTGAGGACCAGTCCTATCTTTATTCATAATTACCTTAAAACTAATGACATTATGATCTCTAATGCAATGTGTTCCCCTACACAAATTTCTATCACCTTCTGAATATCACACTCAATTCTATATTGTGATTTAAGAAACTTTCCTGAACACATTTGACAAACTCTTTCCCATCCAGCCCGTTTACAGTATGGGAGTCCCAGTCAATATGTGGAAAATTAAAATCACCTACCGTCACATCCTTGTGTTTCTTGCACCAGTCTCTGATCTCTCTACTGTCCTGTTGGGTAGTCTATAATTTAACAAGGTCATACCTTTCTTATACTTCATTTGATGAACTTTGCAATCTGTCCTGTCTGAGCACTGCTGTGATATATTCCCTAACAAGTAATGCCACCCCCACAATCCCTCCCGCTCTATCACATCTGAAGCATCGGAACCCCAGAACATTGAGCTGCCAGTCCTGCCCCTTCCTGTTTCTGGCCTCACTAGCATATGGCATGAGAAGCAATCCTGAAATCACAGCTCTGGAGGTCCTGTCCCTTAACTTGGCACCTAATTCCCTGAACCCACTTTGCAGGAACATGTAACCCCTTCTACCCATGTCATGGTACTGATATGGACCACAGCTTCTGGCTGCTCACCCTCCCACCTGAGAACACTCTGGACTCAATCTGAGACATCCCTGACCCTGGAACGCAGGACGCAACATACTATCTGAGAATCTCGTTCTTGTTACTGGACCCCCTTTCTTTATCTTAACCAAGGAATCTCCTATCCCTGCAGCTCCCTCCTTTCCTTCTTAGCCACTGAGCCTGACTTCTGTGATCATTTCTCGCCAACAGTATCCGAAGTGGTATACCTGTTGCTGAGGGGAGCAACCACAAGCATACTCTACAGTGGCTGTCTAACCCCTCTCCCCCCACGATGGTCACCCAGTTACCTTGGGTGTAACTATCTCCCTGTATGCCTTGTCTACCAATCCAACACCCTCCTGAATGATCCAGAGTTCCTCTAGTTCCAACTCCAACTCATAAATTCAGTCTATTAGAAGCTGCAACTGGATGCACTTCTTGCAAGTGTAGTCATCAGTGACACCGGGGGTCTCCCTGCCTTCCCACATCCTGCAATGGGAGCATTCCACAAACTGCCTGGCATTCTTACCACTCTAAATGTGCAAGAAAGAAAAAAGAATAACTTGCGGGGAAAAAAAATCTGCCTATGTCTCTGCTCACCAAAGCCTTGATGAGCCAAAGCCTCAATTCCACACTTGAGCACTGGCCCACTCACTAAAAGCTAACTTTTTTTTATTGGATTTTGCCAAGTGGCTAAATATGCACAATCTAGTGTCTCATCATGAACTGTGGCACGCAAAATGTGCCAACTGCCCCCACTGGCTTCATTTAAATTCTCTCCACCCTAATGCAATCCAATGTATCCTCAGGAACTGTGGCACATAAAATTATATTTTTCCTATAACAGTGTGACCAAAGCTAAACACAATATTCCAAGTGCAGCCTCCCAATTGTATTTACATAATCTACCCACTCCTACGTTTCTCATTGCCCTGACTACAGGCCGTTATGTGAAAAGCCTTTCTCACTACCCCATCGATCTGTTAGTCCACTTTCAGGGAACCACGTGCCTGAGCTCCAAGGTCCCTCTGTTCTACAACACTTCCCAGAGCCCTATCATTCACTGTGGAAAAGCCCAAACTGGATTTGACTTTCCAGATCCAAATTAAATGCTGTTTGACATTCTTCAACCCTCTTACACAGCCGATCAAGAAATCGCTGTGCATTTTAATAACATTCATTGCCTGCAATGCTGCTTATTTTGGAGTCTGAGTGAGCCAGATGCCAGGACTATGGAAGTTTTCATGGTACTCAGCAGGTGAAGGGGGCAGAGAGGTAAATAGATTGAATTTGTCTTCATTTTCCATCTACATGAGACTAGGCTGTTGTCGGTACCTTCCAGCTGTGGGATTCCATCACTAACCCTCCTATCCTTTAACCCTCCATTTGTTTTGCAGGAGTCCAAACCAGCCATCAGTCAAGTCGACTCCTGCTCCTCCAGTGCCACCTAGAGGCCGATAGTCACACCCCAAGAACAACCAAGATCTTCTTGATGAATCAACATTCAAGTAACACACCTTCACCACCTGAAACAAGAAGTGTGGTTCATTCGAAGATTTACACCTTTGCAATTTGTTGCATTGTTGTTGACACAGCATGTAGGACATCTCTGAAGAATGTCAGCGTTTTATTAACTAGGTGTGCAGAACTACCAAATTGCTCAGTAAAACCATGGACATGAAGCTAAGAATGGCTATGTCAAATGCAAATAATACAGAGCTTGTCCAAATCTCAAATGAGCAACCATTCTCCTACCTGTGTGTGTTGCAAAGGCCTCTTTTGTAGGAATGTTGAACAGATTTAGGACACATCGATTCTGCATTCAAGAAAAATCCAATGAGCATTTAAAATTTTAAATAACAAATGGTGAACTATTGGAAAGTTGAGGATTGTGGGGAACAGGCAGGAAGCTGGAGCTGAGAACAAAGTCTGATTAGACACATTAGTAAATGCAGAAGCTAGCTCAAGGGGCCGATTGGCCTACTCTTGTTCCTATTTCTATGTACTTATCATATTTAGCTGAATAATTTTGCACGATACAGTCAAGATTTTTCATCTTCTGCTATTTCATGACAGAAATCTAGATGGTTCCTCAAACCAGTTATTCTAAATACAAATCTATGGTGGGACATTTCCGGAACTCCTTAGTCTGTCTGAGAGATTTAGGCAAGTTCACCCTTAATATATAAATGGCTCTCAGAAATGTCTTTGGATAAAGGATAGCTGAAGACTAGTGTAGCAAGTTCACATTTAATTATCGATCAACCATATATGAATACCCATGAATACAGTCAAATGAAACAGCCAAACACGGTACCAACAGACATACACAGCAAAAGACACATACAGCACAGTATAAGATAACAGTAAACATGCAGTCACACAGTAGAAAATACAATATAGCCCAAGTCCCTGAGCAACATGTCCTGCATCTTGATGGTGCATGGATGATTGTTGGCAAGGGAAGTGCTCAGCAGTCCACAGACTAACGTAATCCACCTTGTCTTCTGCTGAGCGAACACTGGAGGGCAGCACTGATGGGAGTGGTGTTCTCCAATCCAGCATGGTCACTGCACCACACCACCCCCAGCGTCTCCTCTCCTGGGTGGCTACAACTGACGACCCAGCTGCATCAGGCCTAGTCCACGCGCGCTACAGCCAAGGTCATACAGCTTCCCAGCTGTCAGTCACACCAATAAATCAGTAAACCGGACCAATGTCCAACAGGGTCTAGCGATCACAAGAAAAGTGCTCAAGATAATCACTGGCTGTCAGACTTCACCCCGGCTTCATGCACTGAAGCCTCTCTGTAGCAACACAGTCCGCACCAAGCCTGGCTCCTCCAGCTCCCTCACTATCGAGCAACCTGCTGTTGGGGCAGATCTGCAGTACCTGAAGTTCTTAAAATTCAGCACTGTCTTACAATTGTAAAAAGAAAATTTTAAAAAGACAAGGGCATCTTTGTTGGCCCCAGAGAGGCCACTGTGTCCAAGCATGCTGTCATCATACAGGATTGAGGATTGATACCCCCATGTTCG
This sequence comes from Hypanus sabinus, assembly GCF_030144855.1. Classification (NCBI taxonomy): domain Eukaryota; kingdom Metazoa; phylum Chordata; class Chondrichthyes; order Myliobatiformes; family Dasyatidae; genus Hypanus; species Hypanus sabinus. Next base: position 30,804,385 of record NC_082726.1, on the reverse strand, counting down.
GGTTCAAAGGCATATAGCGACTGCATGTTGATGTTTTCCTAAGTAACTGATGAAACACTGATCAATACTAAGATATGCCAGCAGGACAGTCTGTTGCTTTGTTGTAAACATTCCTTTCTGCAAGAAAGAGTAGTTCTTGTTCTGATCCTCTTCTTGGTTCTCTGTAAGCCCCTCACCTGTTCTATACCTAGCTGTTAATTCCTGCCTCACCCCAGGTGAATCTGGCTGGTTTCAGTGCTTTCTGTCGCTCTGGTAACTTTGCGCTTCCCTGGTATACATCACTTTGAAATCTATGCCTAATGTTCTGGATTGATCATTCACTTTTTTGTAGTGCGAGGAAGAACTACTCTATTTTTCAGTTCACAGTGTGATTTGCTGCCTTAACACATGCCTGACAACTGAAATTTTTTTCTATAATCTGAATAATTTTTTACTTTGAACACAATCATCTTTGTAAAATATTTATATGACATACTCTGTTTTGAGTCTTAAGCAGAATCAGAAGCAGATTTATTATTATTAACATATAATGTGAAGTTTGTTATTTTGTGGCAGCGGTACAGTGCAGAGACAATGATTTATAAGTTACAAAAATAAGCAAATGATGCAAAAAAAAGTTAACAATGAGGTAGTATTCATGGGTTCATGGATCGATCTAATGGCTGAAGGGACGAAGTTCCACCGCGTGCCTCCAGGCTCCTGTACTTCCGCCTTCACGGTAGCAATGAGAAGAGGGCATGTTCTGAATGGTGAGGGTCCCAGAGACAGATGCTACCTCCTTGAAGCTTCCTTAGATGTTTTATCTGTTGATTTGGTGCTTATTTCAGAGAAAGATGATAGTTCGACAGTAAACTCCCTCTCCCCTGCCCCACAAAGTGCTTGTGGTCCAGTTTTGCAGGATTATCCCAAATGGAACAGCGGAAAACGAACCCCCCCCCCCCCTTCCCTCCTCCATTTTTGTCTTGTGAGTTTGCCTGGCTGGTGTCACCATCCCCATTGTCCATCTACAGGACTGAAGAATGAAAGAGAGGACATGAAGCAGCAGCAGATGTTTCAAACAGTGGATGGATTCAGAAGCATTTAATAAGAGAGATTTGGGGGGAACCTGGTTCTATATTTTTTTAAAATAATGCCATTACTTTCGTTATGTGAGATTGCGTTTATGTATGTCTAAACAAATTGTATGCTCCAATGATCAAATTAAGATTCAACCTGAGGCACGTTGCTGTCTTTTTCATTAATTCGTAGGATGTGGTCGCCATTTGCAATGTAAGGTCTGCTCGTTTGTCTTTGAGAGTGGTGAGCTGACATTTGTCTGGCAAGGGACATGGTGGCAGAGTGTTAGTGCTGCTGCCCCTCAGCTCTGAGGACCCGAATCTGATCTTAACTTCAGATGTTTCCTGTGTGGGACTCGCACGTTCTCCCTGTGACTGTGTGGGGTTCTCTTGGGTATTCTAGTTTCCTCACAAGTACCCAAGACATTTGCCACAATAATGGACTGCTGTAAGTTACCCTTTAATACAGGTTAAAGGGGTTGTATGTGTGACAAAGCAAATTGTAGGGATACAGGGAAATGAGGAGAGTGGGAAAGGATAAATGTAGAGAGTTTCCAAATTCAGTGAAGGACTATTGAAGATTAAACTGGTGTGTAACCATTTGCTTCACCAAATAACAATATCTATGGGAGAGAAGAAGCGGTAGGGAAATGTGGGGTAATGAGACTGATGGGAAAAAAGGTGAGAGCTGGCATAGACTCGATGGGCCAAAAGGTTCCTTTTCGGACATAAAATTTGAGATATATAGGGCAGCTGGCTGAGCAACATGGCTTCCGTGTGTTTGTTGATCTCATTTTCCAAGGCTGGAGGAGGTCACGAGCTGGGAATTTACTTCTTGTCAAAAGGACAGACGATAGCTGCGGGTCTTCTCACTGGGTAGGGTGGCAGAGCGGGTGCTGTTTAAGCCTTCCCCTGAATTACTTCAGCCTCTCTGTTGCTTGCTGGAGCTCTGCTCATCCAAGTATCACTCTCTCGTACTCCTTTCCTGCTGCAGCTGCGAAAACTTTGGGCACCAGGAGATGGGTTACTTGGATACACAGCCTCTGGCCTGTTCTTGTAGACATGCTGTTCTTTTAGATCTATGGCCTTTGGTGACACCTGATGTTGATAGTGGGGCATTTGATGAAAATAATTGCATAGAATATGGTTAGACTTTGTGCACTTTATCTTCTTGTGTGGTCAGAAAGATTGAGATCATTAAGTATAACATGTTATGTTTTGAAATTCTGTGCACCAGTATTAAGCGACTGATAATACACAAATATTGTCTTATCTATCTGGAAATATAGATTTTAATCACAATGTTGCAGCCTTAGAAATTAAAATCATTTATCTGAACAGAGCAACGTGACCCTTTACTTGCAGTTTTTCACACATTTAGAAACTGTCTCTGCACACTTTCCAAAGCCGAACAGTCCGTGTGATCCATGGTAACAGGGATCTCTTCACACTTTTGTCAGACGTTGTTGTAAAAATACACTGAGTCCAGGACTGGTGATTGCTGGTCTGGAGTTGACATAAATCAGGATATACATTTTGGATGGGCAAGAGCTTTGATATTTAAAGAGAACCTGTCAACAATGTGCTCCATCATGGATCCAGCTGGGACAGAGACAGACACAGTCACACACCTCAGCAGGTCAGGCAGCACCTGTGGGGGGAAATACACAGTCAATGGTTCAGGCCAAGACACTTCAGGCCTTATTTCCTCCACAGATGCTGCCTGACCTGTTGAGTTCCTCTAGCATTTTGTGTTTGTTGTTCAAGATTTCCATCAACTGCAGAAACCTGAGTGCCTGGGGCAGAAGGTGCACCTGCTCCTTACAGCAGAGCTGTATTTCAACATGGCTATCTGACCACAGAGTCAAAGAGTTTAAAGATGTCTGTGTCGTCCATACATCCACTAGTTCTCGGCTGTCTTCCCTTGCACTTGTCCTTCCAGTCCCCTCACCTCTCACACTCTGCTTAACATCTAATCCTTTGCATTTTTTGGGTATCTGCCCCATCATGTTTGACTCTTGTGCCAGTATTTACCTGGTTAGGCTCCTGTCTCATTGTGCTAAATGAAGTTAATGCCAGCAGTGGTCCTTTTTGTAAAAACAAATGTTCTCTTCATATGTGCTACTGTCAACTGCCTTTACTGGCCAGGACTATCAGCATGGAAGTAGACCTTTTGATGCAACTCGACCATGTGGACCAAAGTGTCTACCAAAGCAAGTCCCGTATGTCTGCAGTCGGTCCACATCCCTCTAGACATTTCCTGTCCATCTATCTGTCTAAATTTCTTTTAAACTGCAACACTTAGCGCTTGTCAAATTAATTTCCATCCACTCTTCCTTAGTCCACCTTCCCCTTTGATTTAGATCTTGCTCTAGTTTCATATAACCTTCTTCATCCTCCACTGTACAACTAATTTTGGTGTCATCTGCAAACTTACCAACTGTGCTAACTGCGATCTTATCCAAATCATTTATATGGTTGACCAAAAACAGAGGACCCACAACCAGTCCCTATGGCACAGCATTAGTCACAAGCCTCCAGTCTGAAAAATAGCCCTCCACTAACTCCTACCACCAAGGTAACTTCGTATACAATTGATTCACCCTGGAGTTCAGATCATTTCACTTTCCGGACCAGCTTGCCATGTCAGAGTTTCTCAAAGGCTTGGCTAAAGTTCTTGTAGACAGCATCTATCACCTTTCCTTCTTCAATCCTATCGGTCACCTTGTAAATAAACCAGCAGAGGAACTTTAACTTTAAGAGAAATTGTAACAACTGCTTTATTGACCTCCAAACACAGAACATAAAGAGTGATTTTAAAAAAGCCTCACATAATTACATCGTCATGTCAGACCAGCCACTTAAAGTGAATCCCAACTCAATGTCGGTGGTTGTAAATTATGTATGTTTCCACCCATTACATTACCCTACACAGCCCCCCCCCCCCCGCCAGAATTCACCAAAACTGGCATTGTGAGCCTGCCAGAGCTCAGGTCCTATGTTCCTTGGGTGGAGGAACAGCAGGTGCCACCGGCTTATCCAGAGGGGTGTTGACACACTCATGGTCATGAAGTGATGGCTGGGTAGCAGAATCCTCCAAATCTTGGTGGGCCAGTTTAAGACAATCTACCAGAATACATTCTGGTTTATCCCTTCTATGTATGATAAGTGCCTTTCCCCTTCCTTCCAAAGCACAGAACGGACTATTGGAAGGGGGCCTAAGGGGATGATGTGAGCCTTATGTCAAACGAAAACAAACAAGACAGAATGTAGGTCAACAGGAAACCAAGCGTGTTGTACGCCATGATAGGAGGAATAGGTGAAAGGATTGAATTTACTGAGGAGAGTGGAACGCTGTTGAAAGGACATCCAGGTGAGCAGGGCGTCAGGAATAAAATCACCTGGCACTTGTAATGGCTGCCCATGTACCATCTCAGCAGTGATTGACTGGGTCTCTTTTCAAGTTGTTGTGAGCTCCAACAGGACCCACGGGAGGCAATCATGCCAACACTCATCTATCAGGGAAGCCCTCAGATCAGTCTTTAAGGAGCAGTGAAACCACTCGCATAGACTATTGGACTGTGGTGTTACGCCATGGTGTATCACCCAAAGTTCTGGGCCATCTAAGCTCATAGGTTTGATGTGAATCGGGAATAAGGTCGGAGGAAATATCAAATCGGATGCCAAATTGAGCAATCTAGGCACTGAAGCACACCCAGCACATGCTGGCGACCATCATCGACGCTAGAGGGACGATCTCTAGCTACCTTTTGACATGGTCTACCACGTAAGGAGATGCATGAAACTGTGGGAGGGAAGAAGAGGACCAACCAGGTCCATATTGACATGGTGAACACATTGCTCAGATCTCAAAAGGTGCCAATGGTGCCCAAACATGACAGCTAATTTTTACCCACTAGAACTCAACACAGGCTGTACTCCAATCATGCACGTCCTTCCTTAGGCCGTGCTAAACAAAATTCAGTGTGGCCAGTTTCATTGAAGCCTTCTGGCCCAATGCAGAAGAGCCTGAATGGAGATAAAAACAGTCCATCTCCGGTTTGTGGCCACTGTGGGGCGAGGGCAACCAGTTGAGGCGTCACACAGGAGAGAAACACCAGCTTCCCTGAACTCAATGTCAGTCAACCACAGGCCTGAGATGCTGTTCAGTAAGCCTGGATCTCTGGGTCAGTAGCTTGGTAAACTGCCATGCTCACAGTCATCGCTTATGTGTGTGTGGCCTTAATGGCTGGCCTTGAGAGATAATCAGCTATGGTGTTATTTTTTTTCCCTTGATATGCTATCAGCTGGGAACTCTGCTATGTAGGCCAAATGGCATTGCCGCCGTGCAGACCAAGGGTCTGATACTTTGGCCATGTGTGGATGAGAAGTTTGTGGTCAATGAATGCTGTGATATGGTTGCCCTCTAGAAGAAAACAAAAATGGTGGACAGTCGGATAGACACTGAGGAGCTCACATTCAAACGTGCTGTACTTCCTTTTGGAGTATTGTGTGCAGTTTTGGTAACCTGCCTAGAGAAAAGATGTAAATAATGTTGAATGAGTACAGAGAAAATTTGCAAGGATGTTACCAGGACTGAAGGACCTGATTTATAAGAAAAGATTGAATAGGTTAGGAAAAGTAGGATTAAAGAATCCTGACCAGTCCTTACCTGTACCCCTGCACCCTCCTTGCTGAAACTTCACAAGTCGAACCATCAGGACTTAGCACTCAAACACTGGCCACTCTCACAGCAGCCATTCCAAAATGGCTGCTCCACTATACAATGGCTTCTTTTCATTTGCTCATGTGCCTCGGTACTTTTCAATCCTTACCCCATGCTCAAGGCTCATAAGAATTTAGGATAAGGGTAGGAAATTTAGAGGGAATTGGAGGGGGACCTATCTCACCCAGAGAGAGGTGAGTATCTGGAACACACTGCCTGAGAGAGTGGTGGAAAAAGAGTCACTGACAGATTTAAGAGATATCTAGGTGAGGAAAAGAACCACCTAGGAATAGAAAGCTAGCAGCCAAGTGCTAGAATTTGGTATTAACACAAATGGGTCAGTATGGACATGGTGGGCTGAATATCCTCTTCCCATGACTACGTGTGAAGCCATGTTCAAGATGTAGAAGGTCACAGTATGTCTGCTGAGGAGATGAGTTTCCCAATATATAATAAGACTTGCTCAGCATGCAACATTGCTCTGCTTGATGTTCACCCAACCTTCATCACCACCACTTCACAGTTTTGGAGAGTTGTGAAGAAACTTCAAGCCTCTCGTGTTGCCAATTTTGATGTAACACCTGATCAAGTACGCTGGATGGTGATTTTATGGAGCAAGTATACTTTATTAATCACAATTAGTTCAAACAACTCAAAGATTTACAATGCAGTGTCAAATTGGACCCAATAAACTTCCAAAATCTACTGATTGTACTTAGTTGTCAAACAGTCTAGATGAACCTGGCCAAGGTTCAATATGGTGAGTTCTTCTCCAAGTCCCTGCCTCAGCTCTCTACCTAGCTCTCTGAAATGCCTTTCCACTGCCAAATTGCAAATGTCGCTTTATTCTTCAAGAAGAAACTATAGACCAGTTAGTCTGACCCCAGTGTTGGGTAAGATGTCGGAGATGATTATTAAGGATGAGGTCTAGGGGAACTTAGAGGCACATGATAAAATAGGCCATAGTCAGCATGGTTTCATAGAAACATAGAAACCCTACAGCACAATACAGGCCCTTTGGCCCACGAAGTTGTGTCGAACATGTCCCTACCTTAGAAATGACTAGGGTTACCCATAGTCCTCTATTTTTCTAAGCTCCATGCACCTATCAAAAAGTCACTTAAAAGACCCTATCGTATCCACCTCCACCACCATTGCCGGCAGCCCATTCCAAGCGCTCACCACTCTCTGCGTTAAAAAAAACAACTTACCCCTGACATTTCCTCTGTACCTACTCCCCAGCACCTTAAACCTGTGTCCTCTTGTGGCAACCATTTCAGCCCTGGGAAAAAGCCTCAAACTATTCACATGATCAATGCCTCTCATCATCTTATACACCTCTATCAGGTCACCTCTCATCCTCCATCGCTTGAAGGAGTAAAGGCCAAGTTCGCTGAACCTATTCTCATAAGGCATGCTCTCCAATCCAGGCAACATCCTTGTAAATCTCCTCTACACCCTTTCTATGGCTTCCGCATCCTTCCTGTAGTGAGGTGACCAGAACTGAGCACAGTACTCCAAGTGGGGTCTGACCAGGGTCCTATATAGCTGCAACGTTATCTCTCGGCTCTTAAACTCAATCCCACGATTGATGAAGGCCAATGCACTGTATGCCTTCTTAACCACAGAGTCAACATGCGCAGCTGCTTTGAGCATCCTATGGACTCGGACCCCAAGATTCCTCTGATTGTCCACACTGCCAAGAGTATTTGACATCATATTTGACTTACCAAAATGAACTACTTCACATTTATCTGGGTTGAACTCCATCTGCCACTTCTCAGCCCAGTTTTGCATCCTATCAATGTCCAGCTGTAGCCTCTGACAGCCCTCCACACTATCCACAACACCTCCAACCTTCGTGTCATCAGCAAAGTCATAACCCAACCCTCCACCTCCTCATCCAGGTCATTTATAAAAATCATGAACAGTGAGGGTCCCAGAACAGATCCCTGAGGCACACCACTGGTCACCGACCTCCATGCAGAATATGACCCATCTACAACCATTCTTTGCCTTCTGTGGGCAAGCCAGTTCTGGATCCACAAAGCAATGTCCCTTTGGATCCCATGCCTTCTTACTTTCTCAATAAGCCTTGCATGGGGTACCTTATCAAATGCCTTGCTGAAATCCATATACACTACATCTACTGCTCTTCCTTCATCAATGTGTTTAGTCACATCCTCAAAAAATTCAATCAGGCTTGTAAGGCACGACCTGCCCTTGACAAAGTCATGCTGACTACTCCTAATCAGATTATACCTCTCTAAGTGTTCATAAATCCTGCCTCTCAGGATCTTCTCCATCAACTTACCAACCACTGAAGTAAGACACACTGGTCTATAATTTCCTGGGCTATCTCTACTCCCTTTCTTGAATAAAGGTACAACATCCACAACCCTCCAATCCACCGGAACCTCTCCCATCCCCATTGATAATGCAAAGATCATCACCAGAAGCTCAGCCATCTCCTCCCTCACCTGCCACAGTAGCCTGGGGTACACCTCATCCAGTCCTGGTGACTTATCCAACTTGATGCTTTCCAAAAGCTCCAGCACATCTTCTTTCTTAATATCTACATGCTCAAGCTTTTCAGTCTGCTGCAAGTCATCACTACAGTCACCAAGATCCTTTTACATAGTGAATACTGAAGTAAAGTATTCATTAAGTACCTCTTCTGTTTCCTCCGGTTCCATACACACTTTCCTACTGTCACACTTGATAGGTCCTATTCTTTCACGTCTTATCCTCTTGCTCTTCACATACTTGTAGAATGCCTTGGGGTTTTCCTTAATCCTGCCCACCAAGGCCTTCTTACAGCCCCTTCTGGCTCTCCTAATTTCCTTCTTAAGCTCCTTCCTGACAGCCTTATAATCTTCTAGAACTCTAACATTACCGAGCTCTCTGAACCTTTTGTAAGCTTTTCTTTTCTTCTTGACTAGATTTATTACAGCCTTTGTATACCATGGTTCCCGTACCCTACCATAACTTCCCTGTCCCATTGGAACGTACCTTTACAGAACTCCACACATTTATCCCCTGAACATTTGCCACGTTTCTTCCGAAACCTTTCCCTGAGAACATCTGTTCCTAATTTAAGCTTCCAATTTCCTGCCTGATAGCCTCATAATTCCCCTTACCAATTAAACCCTTTTCTAACTTGTCTGTTCCTATCTCTCTCCAATGCTATGATAAAGGAAATAGAATTATGATCACTATCTCCAAAATGCTCTCCCAATGAGAGATCTGACACCTGACCGGGTTCATTTCCCAATACCAGATCAAGTACAGCCTCTCCTCTTGTGGCCTTATCTACTATTGTGTCAATGAACCTTCCTGAATACACCTAACAACTCCACTCAATTTAAACCCCTCTAGGGGAAATGCCAATCGATGTTTGGGAAATTAAAATCTCCCATCATGACAACTCTGTTATTATTACGCCTTTCCAAGATCTGTTTCCCTGTCTGCTCCTTGATATCCATGTAATTATTGGGTGGCCTATTAAAAAAAACACCCAGTAAAGTTATGGACCCCTTCCTGTTCCTGATTTCCACCCACAGAGACTCCGTAGACAATCCCTCCATTACGTTCACCTTTTCTACAGCTGTAATACTATATCTGATCAACAGTGCCACACCCCCACCTCTTTTGCCTCCCTCCCTGTCCTTTCTGAAACTCTCTAAAACAGCACCTGAAGTAACCATTCCTGTCCCTGAGCCATCCCAGTCTCTGTAATGGCCACCACATCATAGCTCCAAGTATTGATCCACGCTCTAAGCTCATCCACTTTGTTCACAACACTCCTTGCGTAAAAATAGCTGCATCTCAAACCATCAGTCTGAGCGCGTCTCTTCTTTATCATCTGCCTATCCTCCCTCACACACTGTCTCCAAGCTTTCTCTATTTGTGAGCCAACTGCCTCTTCCCCAGTCTCTTCAATTCGGTTCCCACCCCCCAACAATTCTAGTTTAAACTCTCCCCAGTAGCCTTAGCAAACCTCCCCGCCAGGATATTGGTCCCCCTGGGATTCAAGTACAACCTGTCCTTTTTGTACAGGTCACACCTGCCCCAAAGGAGGTCCCAATGATCTAGAAATCTGAATCCCTGTCCCCTGCTCCAATCCCTCAGCCACACATTTATCCTCCACTTCACTCTATTCCTACACTCACTGTCACGTGGCATAGGCAGTAATCCCAAGATGACTACCTTTGTGGACCTGCTTCTCAACTTCCTTCCTAACTCCTCAACTTCCTTCCTAACTTTTGCTCTATTATATGCCCTCTCTTTGGCTTTTATGTTGGCTTTGACTTCTCTTGTTAACCACGGTTGTGTCATCTTGTTTTAAAATACTTCTTCCTCATTAAGATGCATATATCCTGTGCCTTCCAAATTGCTTCCAGAAATTCCAGAATTGCTGCTCCGTCATCATCCCTGCTAGTGTTTCCTTCCAATCAGTTTTGGCCAGCTCCTCTCTCTCATGCTTCTGTAATTCCCTTTGCTCCTCTGTAATACTGATAGACCTGACTTTAGCTTCTCCAAATATTGCAGGGTGAATTTTGTTATATTATGATCATTTCTCCCTAAGGGTTCCTTTACCCTAAGATTTTTAATCAACTCCAGGCATGAGCTACTCTAAAACGGCATCTCCTAGACATTCTACAAATTCCCCTTCTTGGGATCCAGCACCAACCTGATTTTTCTGATCTACCTGTACATTGAATTCCTCCATGACTATTGTCAACATTGCCCTTTTGACATGCTTTTTCTACCTCCTTACCACTGTTTAGGAGGATCTGTATATAACTCCCATCAGGGTCTTTTTAACCTTGTAGTTCCTTAGCTCTACCCATAATGATTCAACACCTTCTGACCCTACGCACCTCTCTCTAATGATCTGATTTCATTTTTTTCCAACAGAGCTACCACACCAGCTCTGCATTCCTGCCTGTCCTTTTAATACAATGTGTATCCTTGGGCACTGTTTTCAGCTATGATCTTCTTTCAACCATGGTAGAGTGATGCCAACAATGTCACGCCTGCCAATCTGTAACTATGCTACAAGTCCATCTACTTTATTCCATACACTGCACATACTCAAATATAATGCCTTCGGTTTTGATATCACCCTTTTTGACTTTGTCCACCTTTTATACTTCAACTGTTCCTGTTGACTACAGTTTTGCCCTTACAACAGCCTCTCCTTGCTAGCAGATTCACAATACACTGCCTCTGTAAACCTCATCCTCAGCACGATCGAATGATCCCCCTGCCCATTTAGTTTGAACAGTTCCAGCAAACCTGCCCACAAGGGTATTGGGCCCCCTCAGGTTCAGGTGTAGCCTAACACTTTTGTACAGGTCGTACCTTCCCCAGAAGAGATCCCAATGATACGTAAATCTGAACCTCTGCTCTCTGCACCAGTCCCTCAGCCACACACTTATCTGCAAAATCATCCTATCCTTATCCTCTTGGGCACTGATATCCGGGTGGTCCAAGGCATTCCTGTGTGCTGGGATTGCATTAGAGATTCCGGTCTTTCTAAACTGCAACGTGAATTGAGTATTTCTGGGTGCCATGCTTCCCACTCCAAGTTCAAGTTTATTGTCACAGATGTACACGCACAGGGTAAATGCCATGAAAATGAGCTTTTTCGCAGCTGCAGCATAGGATGTTACAAGCAGAGAACAAACATAAAGTTAACTTTGATTTAAGGTAACTTAAATAAGATACATATAACCTATACATATGCAAAATAAACATTATTGCAAGATTTAGACAGGGGAAATATAGTAGTCCAGGTTACTGGGTTTTTCAGATCAGTTCAAGAATCTGATGGCAATGGGGAATAATTGTTGTTCAACTTTAAGGTTGGATCTTCAGAATGCTGTGCCTGCTCCCTGACATCAGTATCATGAAGAGGGCATGGCTGGGATGATGGGGACGTCCTTAATGATGGATGTCACCTTTTGTAGATGTCTTCAGTGATGGGGACAGCCGTATTTGTGACAGAAGTGGCTGAGTCCACCACTCTGTTCAAAGTTCAAAATAAATTTATTATCAAATAACATATGCTATGTCACCATATGGTACCATATTCATTTTCATTTTCTTGCAGGCACTCAGAGTAAAACAAAGAAATGCAAAAGAGTCCATGAAAAACTACACACTAAGACTGGCAAATTACCAATTTTTATAAGGAAACAAACCATGCAAGCAATAAATAAATTTAAAAATAAAGAATATGGGTTGTGGAATCCTTGAAAGTTTGTCCGTGGGTTGTGAAATCAGTCCACTGTTGAGGTGAGTGAAGTTATCCACGCTGGTTCAGGTGCCTGATGATTGAAGGATAATAACCGTTCCTGAACCTTATAAAACCTCTTTCCCAATGGCAGCAGCAAGAAGAGAGCATGGCCTGGATGGTGGGGGTCCTTGATAATGGATGCTCCATTCTTGTGGCAATGTTCCTTGTAGATGTGCTTAGTGGTGGGGAGGCTTTGTCTTTGATGATCTGGGCTACATCCACTATCTTTGTAAGGTTTTCTGTCATTGGGCATTGGTGTTTCCATACCAGGCCACGATACAACCAGTCAGGATACTCACCACTGTGCATCTATAGAAGTTTTTCAAAGTTTTACATGACATGCTGAATCTGCACAGACTGCTAAGAAAGTAGGGCTACTTTTGTGTCTTCTTTGTGATGGAACACGTCCTAGGTCCAGGGCAGATCTCTGATATGATAACACCAAGGAATTTAAAGTTACTGACCCTCTCCATCTCCAATCCCCTAATGAAAGTTGGCTCATGAACCTCCGGTTTCTTTCTCCTGTAGTCATTAATCAGTTCTTTGGTTTACTGACCTTGATTGCGAGATAATTATTGTGGCACCATTCAACCAGATTTTCAAGCTCCCTCCTATGTCTCGATTCATCTCCACCTTTGATTTGGCATAAAAACAGTGGTGTCATCAACAAATTTAAATATGGCATTGGAGCTGTACTTAGCTGCACAGACTGTAACCTCTTGCATTCCTGTGCCCCGTCATACTAGCATTCACTTGGCTGACAACAGTACTAACTGGCTTGCGAACACTCCCCGTGCACCCACAGTGTGGGTTAATAAAACCTGTTGAGTTCTGCTTTCCATTCCTTTTTCCTGAGTGTTGGGCAGTTGTCAATGAAACGGCTGATTCATTGGTTGATTCAAGTCCCGACAATACAACCCAACACCTTTGATGAGCCTCTTGTTGATTCAAGGTCTGGGCAAGCCGTGACTGGTTGTTGTGTACTTCAGGCAGCCTGAGAACAAATGAGGAGATCAAATCAGGAATTGTTTGTGACAACACCTCCAGATGTGAAACTCGTAAATCCCGCAGTTCCGACGGCGCTGAAGAGTGAGCAACTGCAGCCAAGGTGAGTGCTCCTCTCTACAGTGGTCTTGAGCTGTGGCTGCCTAGAACCTGGGTGGGGGGGCGATGGGGGAAGGCAGGGTGCCTGTGATTCCAGGATTGAAGAATGGTCAAGCTGACAGAACTGATAGGCCAAGCAGAACACTACAATGCAGTAACAGGCCGGTAGCATTCTCAGAGCCTTTCATTCGTAAGAATAAATGCAAAAAAGTAAGCTCTTTGTTTTAGAACGCCTCTTACTCTCTGCATCAACTGTGTTATTGGTTCAGTCCATTGGTAGTGAGAGCGCATTCGATGTACAGAGCACTGTCATCACTCATGGAGCCTCCTGGCCCTGGCTTCGGCCCTTCAGCATTCAGTGACACAAGACCTCAGACCGGGGTCCCTCTTCACTGGCTGCACCAAGCTTCAGTCTGTCAATCAGCCTGGAGTGCTCCTTCATTGACATCTCCTTGTAACGGGACTTCAGCTAGTTCTGCACCACAGTCCCCAGCAGGCAGCGGATTGCACAGAGGGAGACGGACTTTAAAAGAAGGGAGGGAGCAGTCAGCACATTTTGTGCACCACAGTCCTGAAGGATCATCAGACTGCGTAGAGGGAGAGAGACTTTAAAAGTAGCGGGAGAGGGGAGTCAGCACATTTTGCATGCTGTATTTCCTGAAGAGCCAGTAGATTGTGCAAAATTTCTCGCGGGTGCCAGGGTCAAGGACATCTCAGATAGACTCCACAGCATTCTTAAGTGGGAAGGTGAGTAGCCAGAGGTCTTGGTCCATGTTGGTACCAATAACATGAGTCGGAGGGGTGACAATGTCCTACAAAGTGAGTTCAGGGAGTTAAAGGACAGGACCTCCAGTAGCGTGATCTCAGGATTGTTAACTGTGCCACGTGCTAGTGAGGCCAGAAATAGGAAGATCATAGGGGGTTTAACATGTGACTAAGGAGTTGAAAGAGGGAGTCAGATTTTTGATTCAGATTTCAGACTTCAGATTTTTGGACCATTGGGCTCTCTTGCAGGGGAGGTGGCACCTGTACAGGAGGGCTAGTTTGCACCTGAACTGGAGGAGGACTAATATCCTAGTGGGAAGGTTTGCTAGTGCTGCACGGGGACAGGGTGATTTAAACTAGAGTTGCAGGGGTATGGGAACCGGAGTGCCAGAACAGATAGTGGAGTGGTTATAGAGAACAGATGTTGTTAAGCCTACGCACAAGGTCAGGAATCAAAAGGTTGAGCATAGTGGGACTAATGCTTTGAGCTGTATACATTTCAATGCAAGGAGTAATGTAGGAAAGGCAGATGAGCATAGGGTGTGGTCAGTATGTGAAATTATGGCTGTAACAATTAGTGAGACTTGGTTGCAGTATGCACAAGACTGGCAGCTTAATGTTCCAGGGTTCTGTTGTTTTAGACATGATAGAGTGAGAGGGATTAAAGGAGGCGGGGTTGTATTACTAGTCAGGGAAAGAAATCACAGTATTGCTCTGTCTGGAGAGAGTGAGGAGCTTGTCTAGTGGGGCTTTATGGGTAGAAATGAGAAGTAAGAAAAGTGTGCCCACATTATTGGGATTATATTATAGACCACCCAACAGTCTGCGGGAATCAGAGGAGCAAATCCGTAGAGAGAACGCAGAATGTTGCAAGAAATATATAGTAGGTGATTTTAACTTTCCACAAAAAAGGGCTGGATGGGAAAGAGGTTGTCAAATGTGTTCAGTAAAGTTTCATTCATCAGTACTTTGTAGTCCCAACTAGAGAAAGTGTGATACCAGATCTCCTGTTAGGGAATGAGACAGGGCAGGTGACAGAAGTTTGGGTAGCTGAACACCTTTCACCTGGTGATCATAATCTTTTCATTTAAAGGTAATTATGAAAAAGGATAGATCTGGTCCTTAATTTGAGACTTTAAATTGGGGAAAAAAGCCAATTTTAGTGGTATCAGAAAAGATCTAGTAAGTGAGGATTCAGAGAGTTTGTTTTCTGACAAAGGTGTACTTGATAAGTGGGAGGCCTTCAAAAGTGAAATTTTGAGAGTACAGAGTTTGTATGTTCCTGTCAGAATTAAAGGCAAGGATACCAGGTTTAGGGAACATCGGCCTTTGAAAGATTTGGTGGCTCTGGTTAAGAAAAAGAAGGCGGTGCATAGCAGGAATGAGCAGGTACGAACAAATGTGATACTTGAGGAGTATAAGAAATGCAAGAGAACACTTAAGAAGGAAGTCAGGAGAGCTAAAAGAAGACATGAGGTTGCTCTAGCAGACAAGGTGAAGGAGAATCCTGAGGGCTTCTACAGAAATACTAAGAGCAAATGCATAGGAAGGGACAAGATTGGTCCTCTGAATGATCGGAGTGGTAATCTGTGCAGGGAGCCGAAAGAGATGAGGGAGATCTTAATGGATTTTTTGCATCTGTATTTACTCAGGAGGTGGACAAGTTGTCTGTTGATTGAGGCAATGCAGCAGTGAGCTCGTTGACCCTATACAGATTACAGAGGAGGAAATATCTCCTGACTTGAGGCAAATCCCCCGGGCCTAACAAGGTGTTCCCTTGGACCGTCTGGGAGGCTAGTGCAGAAATTGCAGGAGCACTAGCAGAGATACTTAAACCATCCTTAACCACTGGTGGGGTACTGAAGGATAGGAGGGTAGCTAATGTAGTTCTGTTGTTTAAAAAAAAAGGCTATAAGAATAGCCAGGAAATTATAGGCCAGTGAGCATGACATCAGTAGTGGGAAGGTTTGGGTTTTGGGTATTTGATCCTCCACGATATTCCGCATGGGAATTTAAACAGGAGGTGGCAGTGTTTTTTTTATGAGGTCAAGTTGCAAGCTCAACATCAACCTGGCATGGTTGAAGAGCACACTCGGGAGTGGTTTGTCACTGAATTGAACTTGGGAACCTCCGTTCTCGAGCCCAACGCTGCGCCACCAGCCGACCAGTTATTTGAACATATTCTAAGGGACTGGATATATATTTTGATAAACAGGGACTGATTAGGGATAGTTAATGAGGCTCTGTATGTTATAAATCAAGTCTAAGCAATCTTAGAGTTTTTCAAGGAAGTTAACCGGGAGAGTTGAAGTCTCGGCACTGGATCTTGTCTGCATGGACTTTAGCAAGGCTTTTGACAGGGTTCTGTATGAGAATATGATCAGGAAGGATTGGCATTCAAGATGAGGTAGTAAATTGGATTAGACAGTGGTTTCACAGAAGAAGCCAGAGAGTGGTTGTAGATGGTTGCCTCTCTGACTGGAGGCCTGTAACTAGTGGTGTTTTGGCTATAGATGACAAACAACAGCGGTGCTGGGTCTATTATTGTTTGTCATCTAAATCAATGATCTCGATTATATTGTGATAAACTGGATCATCAAATTTGTAGATGATACCAAGATTGGGAGTGTTATGGACAGTGATGAAGACTATCAAAGCCTGCAGTGGGATTTGGACCAGCTGGAAAAATGGGCTGAAAAATATTAGATGGACTTTAATGCAGATAAATGTCAGGAGTTGCACTTTGGGAGGACCAGCCAAGGTAAGTCTTACACAGTCATCAGTTGGGCATTGAGGAGTAGGGACGATGGATGAGAGTCGGGTTTAAATAGGCTGCCGGTGATGAGTTGGAAACGAGTGACACATGACTCCTGGGAGTGGAGTCTGGGAAGCATCTGCCTGTGCAGAACTGACAGAAACCCCAATCCCCTACAGCCAGCACTTGACTGCCAAGGATGATCTGGATGGGTCCTTTGGAACTACTCAATGAGCAATGGAACCAAGATAAAACTGTTCCTCTCCTCTGGGCCATACCCTTCCCAGTTGACCAGGGACTACACACCACACCCACAATGATGTGAATCAATCAACTGATGGACTGTATATACTGGACCTCCTTCTGCCAGCCTAGGTTCTGGAGTTCCTGGCTTAGGAGGGTTGACTGGTCCATGGGTAACAGGCTGAAGGCAGGACATGAGAAAGTTAGGCATGATCCTGAGTAGTGGTGGCAGCTGGAGATACTAAGTGACTGGATTGACGTGATGACTGATCTTGAAGAGACTGATGAAGCGGGACGAGAGCTTGTAGGACTCAGTGCACAGGGGCGGATCATGGATAAACAGTCAGACACGGTCTCTCCTCCCTCTCTCACCCTCTCTCACCCTCTCTGTCCCTCTCTTGCTCCTCTCTCTCCTCTTCCTCTTCCTCCCCACCCCCCCTCTCTCTCTCTCTTTTCCCTCTCTCCCCTCTCTCTCCCTGTCTCCCTCTCTCAATCATGTTGGAGGATGTTCCCAAGGTTCTGCATTGATGTATTGGACTATGGACTGTTGACTCTTTCAGCCCTCTGTTTTTATATTCTGTGTTTTCACCCATTCATTCCATGTGCTGCACTTTTTTTTGTGAAGGTGAAGTGGGGGGATTTGGAATATCAAGGCAAGTGCAGAAGGGAAGCGAGAAGCCTGCTTTTTAAATCTCTGAGTTCTCTGATGCCAGGGAACAAACCTACAGATCCCATTCTTACTGTTGCTGGAGGGTTGGCCTCTGAGTCTTGTAGATTTTTTGGGGGGCCGGCGTGGGGGGGGGGGGGGGTTGGGGTCTGATGATTTTGTTGTCTTTTTTATGTGAGAGGTGTGTTTGATATTTTGCTTTTGAATGACTTCCGTGGTTTTCATTGTTTCATGGCTATCTGGAGAAGACAAATCTCAAAGTTGTATTCTGCAAACAGACTTTGATAATAAATGAACCTCTGAACCTTTAAACCATTTAGAACTGGCTCACCACTGTCATGATCACTGTGGCCCCATCGCAAACCTGCGATGTGAGAACACGGGCACTGGGGAACTGGCAGGGCCACAGTAGCCCAGGGGGCAGCTGGTTGGAGGAATTGGACTGTGTGTGTGAGTGGCCTCCGTCAGTGGTGGTTAACCATGGGTACTGTGCCTCTGGTAGTCATTGGTTTGTCGAGCAACGTCGACTGTGGCTATTGAGGCCGATCCTGGAATGGCAGGCTCTGCTACAGTTGCTGCACGTGTAGGGTGTCGTGGAATTGTTGTCCGCTGTCCGCTGTGCTCTCTGTTTAGCTCAAACTGACTCAGGATCACTCTTTTGCCTTGCTCTAGGTGTTGCTGAGTAGTATCTCGCCACTTGTTGTGGTCATCTGCTGTATCCTCCCAGCACTCTGTGTTGATTTTTAAGGCTTTCATGTTGCACTTGCAGAGGTCCTTGAAGCGAAGCTGGGGTCTACCACTGTTCCTCTTGCCTTTTGCTAGTTCTCCATAGAGGATGTCCTTTGGCAGTCTACCATCCTTCATAGGACGGACGTGGCCCAGCCAGTGCAGCCTGCGTTGTCTTAAAAGCGTGAATATTGTGGAAAGTCCAGCACAGGAGAGGACCTCAGAGTTTGGGACTTTGTCTCTCCAGGTGATAATGAAGACTGCACAGCTGAAAACTATTGAGTTTCCTCTCCTGTTTGGAGTTGATGGTCCAAGTCTCACTACCATACTGGAGGGTGCTGATAACGCATACATTGTACACGGCAGTCTTGATCTTTGTAGCGAGTTTCGGATTCTCCCAGACCCGCGAGGAGAGTCGAGCAAGGATCAATGTTGCCTTGCCGATACTCCTATTGATTTCAGCATCGAGGGAAAGAGTGTCGCTAATGGTCGACCCCAAGTATGTGAACTCGTGGACCACCTTGTAATTGCTGATGGTAATGACTAGTGTCTCCACTATGCTCTGGGCAAGGACATTTGTTTTCTTTGGGCTGATGGTAAGCTCGAAGTCCTTGCATGCCTTACAGAAGCGGCTTCTCTAAGGAATTGGACTGGGCACATTGAAAACAGGCAGTGATGAACTGACATACTGCACATCCATGATCATGGAGGGGCACTAGAATTGATGTTGCAGAAATTCCAGGGTCCGTCGTGTGCCTGGATGGCCAGAGAGGGGTGAGGAGTGGGCCTATTGGAGTGCCTCAGAGCACATGGCTTCCAGCACGTACATGAGGTTGTCAAATGAGTTGGTTGGAGCGGGTGTTGTAGGGCCAGGTGGTTCTGGTACTCAAGGTCCTAGATGATCAGATGGATGATCTGGGCTGATGGAGTTTTGGATGGAGGGTCAATCTCTGTTTCAGCTGGATCAAACTGTTGTGGCAGGGTGTCTGCCTGGGTGTTCTTGGAGCTGGATCATAAGAGATGGTGAAGTTGAATTGCTGGAAGAAGAGGACCCATCGAGCCTGACATGGGTTGAGTTGGTGGGTCTGTTGAATGGATATGAGGTTCTGGTGGTCAGTCCAGATCAGGAAGCACTCAGTGTTTCCCATTAGCCAGTATCTCCATTCCTCCAAGGTCCATTTAATGGTGAGTAGTTTCCTGTCTCCTACTCCATAACGGCACCATGTAGAGTTGAGCTTGTGCGAGAAGCAGGTGAAAGGATGTGTCTTCCTGTCTGATTCTCGCTGGGAGAGGATGGTCCCAATGCCCACATCATATGCGTACATCTCTACCACAACAATTTCCAGGGTTTGGATGGTGGAGAATGTGAACAGTGGTGAAGAATCTTTTAAGCTCCTCACAAGCTTGGTCCACGGCAGCCGACCAGGTGGAACGGCAGTAGAAGTTAGAGAAACTCAAGCAGCGCTTTCATTAGTTGTTTGAGAGACCACGTCGGGGCCAGTCAGTGATAACATGCATTTGCTCTAGGTTCATGGTTGTGCCTTGAGGTGAAAAGACATAACTGAGGAAGGAAATGACTGGAGTGTGGAGCTGGCATTTCTCTAACTTGCAATGCAGCTGGTTTTCACGAAAATGATGAAAGACTGATCAAAAATGACAGGCATGGTCTTAGGTGCCCTTGGAAAAGATAAGGATGTTGTCAAGGGAGAAGGACGTATACCTGTGTAGCATGTCTCAAAGGATCTCGTTACTGAAGGCTTGGAAAATGACTAGACTGTTGGAAAGTCCAAACCTCATCACCAAATGGCACTGGAATGAAAGGTGGGAGGAGCTTACCAGATAGGGGTCCCCAGACTCTACCTGGTGGTACTGTTCTACTGGCTGTAGTGGCATTTGATGCATGTGTGATCAGCAGCTCCATAGCAAGCACACGAGTTTGTTTCTCCACCAATGCTCACACTCTTGGGTGGGTAAAAGAGCTCTCCCTGACTGCTGGATTCTGGAGTTATTGATGATGAGGGTCCTGCTGCCTGAAATAGTCTTAGGAACAGAATTAGGGTACTGGCTGATGAGCAGGAGGGCTGTTCCATAAGATGCTTGTCAATTCAGAGGGCCAGAGCTCATCTTTCTAGCACTCTGAGGCCATGAGGACCAGCAGTACTTCCACATTCCAACTGCACTCTGCCGTGAGGGCCCTGAATTCTATATGTTAATGCAACACCGAGTGTGAGCTGTGATCCAGGCAAAGTATCCGATCTGCTGCTCCCCACCACCACAAACACCCCCCCCCCCGGCCCCTCCACTTGGTTAACAACCCAACACATCTCAGCAATGAATTCCTCATATTTATTGCAAATGGAGTTTTTACTCTCCCAGTTAGCAGTGGCCCAGGTCAGAACCTGCCCAGTCAAGAGAGAGAAATGCCGAAGGCAAATTCAGCTTGGTCCATAGAACACAGAGGTGGCTGAACATACAGTGCAAGACACACTGGAAGGATGTTATGACAACAGGTTAGGGATTCATCGAAGCGTTCGGGCAGCGGAATATAAGGCTCAGGGGGAGGAGGATGACTGCTGCAGGCTTGCTGTATCGAGATGGAGAGTTGGAAGAGAGAGGTGAGCATTTGGTCAGTGGTTTCCTGCTGCTTCTGTATCATGTGATCATGTCAATGGACAACTTCCTTTAGGTGAATATACTCTGCTAAGTTAGTTGAGAGTTCACTCGTCATTTCAGGAAATGTAGAGGATGCTTGACCTAAATGAAGAAGCAGCAGGGATAGTGCAGCAGTGAGCAATAACTTTAATAATAAGCTGCAAAGTAACAAGCCATGAGGGTCCACAATACAAGAAAGGACAGATACTCAAGCAATAAGACAAGGTAACCGACAGCTAGAAGCAACTGGTTGAGGCTGGCTGATTTGATGGCTGAACAGGGACTGTGGATGAGAGCTGGGTTTAAATAGGCTGCAAGTGATGAGTTGAAACTGAGTGGGCTCAGCTCGGCTTGGACTGGAGTGAAGTTGGAGGAGTGACACTTGGTGATGCTAGACTGTGAACGGTGTGGGGACGTTGGGAAATAGCGTAGGTTCCAGTAAGGGGGAGGATCTGGAAAAGGAACTGGAAATGAAGGATTCAGGAGAGTGTGGGTTGGCGGGAGGAGGTTGAATCTAGATCTGGAAGTTGGAAGAAGAAGCATAATATTGGAATGATATCAAGTGATGGAGAGAAAGGATGGGAATTTTTGAAACAAAAGGTAGGAAAACTTTAAAGTATTGTTTAAATTTGACCCAGAACAGCTTTCTTCAATCAATCCCATTAAATTAACTCAAGAGTTGAAATCTACTATAGGGAATACAGATCGTGCTCATTCTTTGAGAGGAGGTAGCAGGTTAATCATTTGTAAGGATAAGAAACAGTGTGAAAGGCATAATGTTTGAGGACTTTGCTTGGCAAAAAGATGTTACCTATGTTGCCAAATGAAAATAAGAGGTATTAGGGGTGTTATACTGGGTGTTCTGGTGGAGATTTCAATACAGGAGGCTAAATCTCATTTATTGGGAGGCAAGGTTGAAGAGGTAAATAGATTGCAAGTTGTTAGAAAAGGGGAAAGGATAATTAATCAGTATTAAATGAAGCAAAGCTCCCTGATAAAGTTAGTTTAGGGTATGTTAGTTATAATGTACAATTTTATATTTCACCTCCACTTAGATGTTATAAATGTCAGAGATTTGGGCATATTGTGGCAGTATGTCGTGGGAAACTAAAGGGTATGTAGTAAGTGTGGTGGTGAACACAAGTATAAAGATTGTGGTGAAGGCATAAAATCTAAATTTTGTAATTGTTGAGGAGAACATAGTGCAGCCTATAGAGGATGTGAGGTGCTTAAGGAGGCAGCCAAAGTTAAATAGGTTAAAGTACAGTTAGATGTGTCTTATGCAGAAGCCTTACAAAAAGTTAAACTGAATGTTGATAAAGTATTACCAGTCAGAGAACAGATTGTGAAGTGAATGAATATATATCGGCGTTGCAATTCTCTTGCTAAAGAATTGAATTAAAGTGAATTGAATTGAATTGATTTTATTACTTACATCCTTCATATACAGGAGGAGTAAAAATCTTTACATTATGTCTCTGTTCAAATGTGCAATTATAGTAATTTATAATAAATATTATGTACAACAATATAACATATAAATACAGTTGCATCAGCATGAATTAAGCAGTCTGATGGCCTGGCGGAAGAAGCTGTCCCAGAGCCTGTTGGTCCTGACTTTTATGCTGCAGTACCGTTTCCCGGATGGTAGCAGCTGGAATAATTTGTGGTTGGGGTAACTCAGATCTCCAATGATCATCTGGGCCCTTTTTACACATCTGTCTTTGTAAATGTACTGAATAGTGGGAAGTTCACATCTATAGATGCACTGGGCTGTCCGCACCACTCTCTGCAGAGTCCTGCGATTGAGGGAAGTACAGTTCCCATACCAGGCAGTGATGCAGCCAGTCAGAATGCTCTCAATCGTGCCCCTGTAGAAAGTTCTTAGAATTTGGGGGCCATACCAAACTTCTTCAACTGTTTGAGGTGAAAGAGGCGCTGTTGTGCCTTTTTCACCACATGGCCAGTATGTACAGACCACGTGAGATCCTCGGTGATGTGGATGCTGAGGAACTTAAAGCTGTTCATTCTCTCAACCCCAGATCCATTGATATCAATAGGGGTTAGCCTATCTCCATTTCTCCTGTAGTCCACAACCCGCTCCTTTGTTTTATGTGACATTGAAAGAGAGGTTGTTTTTGTGACACCACTGTGTTGGGGTGACGACTTCCTCTCTGTAGGCTGCCTCATTATTATTTGAGATTAGGCCATTCAGTGTAGTGTCGTCAGCAAATTTAATTATCGGATTGGAGCTGTGGGTAGCGACACAGACCTGGGTATACAGAGAGTAAAGGAGGGGGCTAGGTATACAGCCCTGAGGGGCACCTGTGTTGAGGGTCAGAGGGGCAGAGTGAGGGAGCCCACTCTTACCACCTGCCGCGATCTGACAGCAAGTCCAGGACTGAGCTACACAAGACAGGGTGACGGCCAAGGTCTCTGAGCTTCTTCTTAAGCCTGGAGGGGATTATGGTGTTGAATGCTGAACTGTAGTGCAAGAACAGCATTCTCACATAAGCATCCCTCTTCCCCAGATGTGTAAGGACGATGTGTAGAGCTGTAGCTATTGCATCATCTGTTGATCGGTTGTGTCAGTAGGCAAATTTACGGGGTCCAGTGTGGGTGGCAGCAAGCTGCGGATGTAGTCCTTGACCAGCCTCTCAAAGCATTTGCTTATTATTGAGGTGAGAGTGACAGGACACCAGTCGTTCAGACATGTTAGCTTGGTCTTTTTAGGTACAGGGACAATGGTGGATGTTTTGAAGCAAGAGGGCATTCTACACTGGGCGAGGAAGAGAGTAAAAATGTCAGTAAACACACCTGACAGTTGTGCCGCTCACATCCTGAGTACTCGCCCTGGGATGCCGTCCGGTCCCACAGCCTTGCACTGTCCACCCGTCGGAAACACCTGTGTACTTCAGCCTCAGTGATGACCAGGCCGCTGGTCGCATCATCTGCAGGGCTCCTCGGGGGCTCAGTACCGGCAACATCGAATCAAGCGTAAAAAAGATTTAGCTTATCTGGGAGAGAGGCATCGATGTTGGAAACTCCACTGCGTTTAGCATTGAAGTCTGCAATGGTGTACAGACCTTGCCATAGCTGCATGTGTTGTTGGTGGAAAGTTGAGCCTGAATCTTGTCTCTATGTTGTTGTTTCGCTGCCTTGATGACTTTGCGCAGATCATAGCTGCATTTCTTGAGTTCATGTTGGTTGCCGGCAGTGTAAGCTGTCTCACGTGGTAAGTGCTGCTCGCACAGAACTGTTGATCCAGCATTTCTGGGTAGACCCTGAACGATTTCTGGGGCACAACGTCCTTGATGCACTTCTGGATGAAACTCGTGACCCCCTCTGTGAACTCGGAGACGTCTCGTCATGGAAGATATTCCAGTCGACGTAATCAAAGATGATGTCCTGCAGCATGAAGGCCGATTGGTCGGACTAACAGTGGACAGTTTTAGCTTCTGCCTGTACTTTGGCACCAAAAGAATGGAGGAGTGATCAGATTTTCCAAATGAAGGGTGAAGGAGTGCTTTGTAAGCGTTGTGGAAGGGAGAGTAGCAGTGGTCAAGTGTGCTGTCTCCCCGCGTGCTCACCTGGAAGTGTTGGCAAAACTTCGGAGACACTTTAGTCAGCAATGTTCTATTAAAGTCATTGGCCATGATGAAGGCAGACTCCAGTGCTACGAATGCAGCAGCAATCGATATGAAACTGAGACAGGGTTTATAAACAAATCCCAAGGTTTATTGACCTCTGCTCAAAAACATTGAAAAGTAATCAAATGACTAACTTAACTGGAAGTTAACAGTTAGAAGGCAATATCTAACAAACAGTCAAACGTAGAAACTGTTCTTAACGAGTTCTCATCCAAGCATAGACTTAAAGTGGTAAATTCAAAAGTCCATGTGATTTATACAGTCATTACGGAGAGACTTCCCCAAAACAACGATTCCTTCGAAGTAACGATGATCTGCCCATCCCACAGCCGAGAGATTCCTTGTTCAAAGAAATCATGAGGAAATAAAAGGTACTGACCATTTGACTGGAGGGTGGTCACTGCACAAACCTTCCTGACTTTGCAGGGGTTTAAATCAAATGTGCGTGCCACAATTCCTGAATGAAGTCACAAAGGTCTATCATTCCCCAAAATGCTGAACGACATTAACTTTATCCAATCCCTTGAACTTGGATAACTCCGGTAATGCCTTCACTCTCCGATACTGGACTGTAAGGGGAAAAATAAACGTGCAACAAACTAAACCGGTGGAGCCTCCACACTTCCGACTGGCAACAACAACGTTGCACAAAAATAAAAATGAGAACTGCGTCACAGACCGCGGGCTTTGGTTTAAATACCATTTGGAACATGCTATCATGTGACATAACATGACCCCACAGTCAAGAGACAATTAAGTCATCCTACTCACAAGACCATTACATCATCGCACTGTCCCGTGTTCAAACTGTGAGTATGTTACACCAGCTGTGCAGATACTTTACTAGTTGATAAAATAATGTTTGTGTTGTTATAACAGACGTGGTGAATTGTACTGCTCATTCATCTAGTCATACTGAGAAATTTAAAATTATTGTGAAAGCTGCTGAAAAGTATCAGTATAATTACGTGGGAAGCTGTAGAGGAAGCTCTGTATGGTGTATCTGTATTTCAGCCGACTTGTGAAGGTTCAAAATGGGATTAAGAATATTGCAGTGGAATGCGAGAAGCCTGACCTCTGATGGCCAAGCCTTTAAGAAGTTTATTTCTGACTTGTCAAATCCTCCCATTGTTATAGGTATTCAGGAAGAGTGGCTGTTACTACATTTAAGTTTTTCTTTGCAGGATTATATTGTAATTAGTTATGATAGGTTAGTTGGTTGAGGGCTGTGGCTTTATAAGGACAGGGGTAGGATGTAGAGTTGTGGCTGTGAATGAAGTGTACCAGGCACTCATAGTAGAAATATTTGATTCAACAGGTAGGGGTACTAAAATGGTTAATTTTTACCACCCATGTGGAAAACTAGAAAGTTAGAAAGTATGTTTGGCTCCAGCTCACTAAAGGTTGTTTGGTGTGGGAATTTTAACACACATAGCTCACTGTGGGATTGTTCATGGAAGTATGGTAATGGTTTGATTGTAGAAGAATTTTTAGGTATTTCCCATCTTGTGTGCCATAATGATGGGAGGGGCATGAGATTTAACAATCATATTCGTTCTGAAACTGCTATAGATTTAACTTTGGTTTCAAACATTCTGCTAGAGTGTGTATGGGATGTTATGAGAGATGAAATATTGGGGAGCGATCATTTTCCTATATTTATAACCTTGTATTTGGATTTATATAGGGTTAGGAGGTCGCTTTTGGAGGTGGAATTTTGGTAAAGCAAATTGGGAGAAGTTTAAGGTTTTATGTGACGAACATCTGCCAGGGCTGAATGTTGAGGATGATGTGGATTTTTTTGTGGATGTTTGTAGTGAAAGGTTATGTCACGTTATTCATGAAACTTCATTGGAAGTGATTCCTATTAAAAAGGGCACTAGCTGGAGAAAGGCTGTACCATGCTGCACTGAGGAGTGCACAGAAGCAGTTAAATAAGGAAAGTTATCACTCTCCAGGTGACCGTATTAAGTATAAAAGGGCAAAGGCTGTGGTGAGGAAAGTAGTGAAGAGTGCGAATAAAGGTTTACTGGAGGTCACATTGGGATGGCAACGGAAGGGATGTTAAACATGGAAATGACTGAGGAATGATTAAGAAAATGGGGTTCATAGGGATAGTAGTATTGATTAAAAAAGGTACTATGTTTGTTACTGAAATAGAGACAGTTGAATTGGCTGGGTCATTTGCTGCAATTTAATAATCAAGATAATTTAAGTGAAGAGGTTAAACAATCGAGGGATAAGGTTTTAAAATAATACCCAGATGTGTTGTCAGCCAGCTGTAGCAATGATAGTATTTGAAAAATAGAGAATTTTTCTTTGTGTGAATTTAGAAAGGCTATTAATAGTGCAGGTCAGATGTCTCCAGGAAAAGGTGATATATGTTATGGTATATATAAGCATATGACTGACAACTCTCTTGTGATAATATTGGAATTTTTAATCATATTTGGAGGTTAGGCCATCTTCCTTCATTGTGGAAAATGGCAGCGGTATTGCCTGTGTTAAAACCTGGGGAACTCCCATCAGATCCTTCTGCTTATAGACCAATATCATTACCTTCTCATCTGTGTAAACTTATGGAGTGCATGGTAACAGAGCGTTTGAGCTATATTTTGGAAAGGAGAGATGATATGGCATTTCATTAGAGTGGATTTCAGAATGATTGAATGACATTGGATTCAGCTTTATGTTTGGAAGATGGTACTAGGACAGGTATATATACAGGTATATACAGGACAGCACAGGTATAGAAGTTGTAAAAGCAGTATTTTTTGATATAGAAAAACCATATCATATGTTATGGAAAGAACGTCTTTTGTTTAAATTATGGAAATTAGGAGTGAGGGGAAGATTGCAGAATTTTTTTCTGAGTTTTTTATTTGGACGGTCTGTGCAGGTAAAGGTGGTGAGGTATATTCGGGCTTCTATGAGATAGGAAATGGGACCCTACAAGGCAATATTTGTAGCCCTTTATTGTTTAATATTATGATTAATGATATTTTCTCTGAGATAGATATTGGGGTGGCTAAATCACCATATGCAGATGATGGAGCTTTATGGATTAGAGGTAGAAATTTCAATTTAACTGTACATGGGATGCAATTAGCAATTAATAAGGTCAAACAGTGGGAAAATAGATGGAAATTTAAGCTTTCAGTATCTAAAACACGAGTTATGCATCTTGCAAGGAGGATCAATAGACCTGCACTTGATTTGAAATCATTATGGGTCAAACTCTTGAAGAAGTGGTAAGATTCCTAGGCATATGGATGAATGCTAAGCTGACATTGAAGCACCATATCAGTAAAAGAATTGATAAATGTAAAGGAGCATTAAGTGTTCTCGGGTGTCTAAGTGGGTATTCTTAGGGTGCTACATGAAAATCTTTGTTGACTGTTTATATTTGTTTAATTAGATTCGTGCTTGATCATGTCTGTGTGGCTTATGGATCAGCTTCATCTTCAACTTTAAAATATTTGGATGTGACACAAGCACAGGCTTTAAGATTGTGTCATGGTGCTGTAAGATCATCCCCTGTTTTGGGTTTACTGGTGGAAATGGGACAATTACCCTTACAATTGCTGAGTTTGAAGTTGATGTTAATGTACTCGATTCAACTGAGGGTGGAAAGAAATGATCACCCTGTTAAAGGTGTGTTGGCGGACTGTTGGGAACATTACAAGAAGAGTGTTTTTAGTTTTGGGTGGGTGGGTTCCTAACATGCGCAGAATATGGGTGTGCTGGATTATGCAATATACCCATTGTAGCTTTGTCGGTAACCCCCACCTTTGTTTTTTCCAGTAACTTTAGTTGAATTTAGTTTACATGATTTAATGAAGTCTAAAGATCTGATATGCCTGAGAGTCTGCTGGTTCATCAATATGCTAAGGAAAATTATTATGAGAAATTATTATAAAAATTATCAATTTTACTGATCAAAAGATAATTTAACTGGGAATGTTGTTGTGGCTATTGTTCTTTTGCCAGAATCACAGGTAACAATAAAGAAATGTCTTGCTAACCATTTATTAGTATGTACAGCAGAATTCATTGCCATTATTTTAGGCTGACAGTGGGTGGAGTAAATTTGTCCTGGCCAGGCTTTAACTTGTTCAGACTCTCTTTCAGTTTTGGCTAGACTTAGAACAGGGCATTCTAGCAGTAGGGCAGATTAACTGGTGGAAGCTGTCAAAACTTTTTTTCATATTCAAACTATTGTTTTAATGTCTTCTTCTTATGGGTCCCTGCACATAGAGGTGTTGAGGGGAATGAGTGGGTTGATTGTTAGCAAAAAAAAGCTGTTAAAAGTTCATCTCTGGATATAGACCTTCTACTTAGCAAATCAGAAGCTAAAGAGTTAGTGGGGTTCAGGATTAGGGGATTATGGCAAGACTTGTGGCATAATAGGCATAAGGGGAGACACCTTTACAGAATACATAAAACTGTTGGGTTGATGAGAGAAGGGTGTACAATAAGAAGGGAAGAAATTATATTGATCTGACTGAGAATTGGGTACACTTTACTTATTAATTCCATATATCTTGTTGGAAAACTCCACTCTGGGTTTGTGTAGGTTTTGTTATCATTATGAAAGAGTTGAACACATTCCTTTACAGTGTGAGGTGTGTAAGATTGAAAGAAATAAAATGCAGGCTTCACAGTTATCTTTGGGGGATGATAGTTTTCATTTGAAAATGTTATTAAGTTATGGAAGTGGCTTTAATTTAATTGACAGCATTGTCTTTCATTTCTTACAGTCTTTGGGGTTATTTAGTTTTCATTTGATAAAGAACTAGTAAGGGTTTTACTTCCCAATTCTCTACACCACACTCCAGTCCAGTTGGTGGTGTTAATGCACATTTAAGTTGGAATGCCAATGCCAATTGCCACTAAAAGTCAGAAGAAGTTGGAAATGAGTGGCAGGTGACTCCTGTTAGCTGGGTGGGGGCTGGGAGGTGTCTGTCTGTGCAGGCCTGACAATCTCATCCTCATCACAGCCTTTCTAAAGACTTTGAGCACCGTGGATGAGATTCTGAGTGTGTAGCATGGATCTAACAGGGAGGGTCCCCTGTGGCTGTCAGCCCTGCGAAGTCTTCCTCTTCGTTGGTAAGTTCTGGCCCCGGGCATTCTGCCAAATGGTTCTGACAACTTGCACAAGGAACCATCTCACTGTTCTGTTCTCCTTCCACAAGGCTTACAGGATGTTCCACGCCGACAATGGCCCTATGGATATGTGGTCCGAGGCAGTTCCTGAAAACAAAATTCCACAAAGCACTTGCCATGTGACAAAGTCCACCTGACTGGGACATTGTGTGGCCACACAGTCATCCTTTGCAGCACTAGGGGCAGGTAGTGTTTGTGTACCTGGGTTCGGTGAGCATGTTGCTGCAGTCACAAGCAAAAGGATAGAACCAATTGATTGCCTCTGAAGTATGGTGGACCACAAATAAATAAAATAAAGTCAATGAATAATGACAAAAGATCAAGGAAAGATGAGTAGGTTGTTTCCCTTTTAGTGGTCTTGGGAACTAAAGCGATTCTGTCTCAGCAGTTGGACCCGAGCTTCACAAACTATCTTAACCCTGGCTTCTTTTACCAGGATAGCAACAGAGGCAGTAGTTTCAAGAAACACTGAGCCATGGCTTT
Source organism: Hypanus sabinus (assembly GCF_030144855.1). Taxonomy (NCBI): domain Eukaryota; kingdom Metazoa; phylum Chordata; class Chondrichthyes; order Myliobatiformes; family Dasyatidae; genus Hypanus; species Hypanus sabinus. Next base: position 30,774,089 of record NC_082726.1, on the reverse strand, counting down.
CAATGGAAATTGGAAAGTCTGCGAAAATGATAACTTTGAAGCATTTCTCATCGCAATGGGTAAGTCAATGCTCCCAGACCTCCAAAAAATAAGAGTAATTAGTGTACCAGTGGGATGTATTTTTACTGGCACTGAAAGTCACCATTCCCCTAAAGATTGCCAAGCATGTCAATGGGGAACTTAACAGTTGTACAAATAGTTGAAATTAAAAATGATGTATCTGAGTGATCAATAAAAGGTGTAGCAAGATGGATGAGCCATCGATATAAGCAGACATAAGGGTGCTTAGTCTTAATTATGGTGATGTGGGACTGTTCCCAAGGTTGTAAAGTGGATCCTCCATGAGGTTTGGCTGTTGGTTCCTCAGAAAAGATGGACAAATGGAAGAATGGAGGGCACACTGATAATAGATGTTTGAACAAAGAAAGGAAACCAAAGGAGCTCAACTCAGAAAATAGAAATGTAAAATCAGTATCACTGGCATTAAGCAATACTACTTTTTGGAGCAGTTTCAACTGTTTTAAAATTAATTATAATTTTTGACAAAGTACAAATCATAAATAGATCAGTTTGAGATATGATGACATCTCCACAGATATTGCCATTAATCTTCACATATAGTTGGCCAATTGAATTGACAGAAATATTTTGAAGAATTAATTTTCCAGAATACAATGACCAAAATCAATTATGTAGTAAGTAAATTTGAAATTGGCATCTGTTACTGAGAGTTTGTTAATTATTCATAAAGTGAACTATTAGGAGGAATGTTCATATTGTAACAGAGAATATAATATTTTAAAAGATTAATATTTTAAATATTTTCAAGGATATGAAGGTAAATCATCAATGATAAATATTCAAATAATTCATAATTCTCAGTGAATAAACATACTGATCGGGAATAAAACCTGAGTAAAAGTTGTTTGACCATCACCAACTAAAGATACCAATGTAGAGATTAGGCTAAAGTAGAAACAAACAATATTAAATTTTAGGAGCATGAGGATTGTTAAAAGTCAGTGAAGGGTGATCAACAAATTGTTAAACAGTGAGATCAGATAGGACAGTAAATTATCAAAAAAATACAGCAAAAGCAGATTAAAATGAATTCTATAAAGGAAGATAAACATGTAGTATTAAGAACAAATGAGGATCCACCAGATACTATGGCAGGGAAAATTATAGTGGAAATGAATGAAATTGTCAACATGAATGAATATTTTAATCTATTTGCATTTAGAAGGAAAAGGTGTACATGATTAAACTGGGAATCATGGACCCAAGGACTGTGATCCACTTATTCATTAATAACTTCAGAATCAAAATCAAAGTTTTGTGCATAAGTACATGTATGCCCAGTTGCAATGAAAAGCTTACTTGCAGCACCACAGGCATCTAGAATCATATTAACAGCATTCAGAGGGAAAAAAATTAAGAATGAAGTATACGTAATTTTTTACAAGAAACAACAATATCTATCGTTAAAGATCCTCACCTTCCAGGCCATGCCATCTTCCTGTAGCTACCCTTGGGCAGGAGGCACAGAAGCCTGAATCCCAGCTGCTTCCCTTCAAACATTGTTCTTCAACCATCTGGTACAACCCTTCATCAATACAGATTAGCACACTATGACCATTTTGATCACTTTGCACTAAAATGGAGGCTGCCAGAAGGTGAGGATCTTTGAAGGTGGATCTTGCCTACAGAAAGGGCTGCAAAATGAACATCTAAAGGTTTAGAAGTCTATTGGACTCAATGCCATCAATCAAAAAAGTGGAAGAACAACGTGTGCAAGTACTGGTTTTAATTTCTGAAACTGGATGCTGTTGTGGTGGGGGGTGAGGGGTAAATACCTTACAGGTGCTAGCATCGGGAGTCAGGTCTCTGGCACTGCACCCAGCTCTGATGGTCTGAGAAAAATGGTGGAGTCAAGCAGGGCAATAGTGATTAGAGACTCGATTGTGGCTGCCAAAGAAATACCAGTATGGTGTGTTGCCTACTTAGTACCAGGGTCAAGGGTGTCTCTGTGTAGGTGCAAAACATTCTTGAGGAAGAGGGTGAACAGCTAGAGGTCATTGTACATGTTTCTACCAATGGCATAGCTACAAAAGGGACGAGGTCCTGCAGAGTGAGTGTGGGGAGTTCAGTAACAGGCAGGACCTCACAGATAGCGATCTCCGGATTATTCCCGGACACAGATGCTAGTGAGATGAGAAGTAGAAGGTTAGACCAGATTAATGAGTGGCTGAGGAGCTGGTGCAGGGGACGGCGATTCAGGATCTTGAACCATTGGGATCTCTTCTGGGGTGGAGGTGACCTGTACAAGGGGGACAGGTTGCATGTGAATCAGAGAGAGGCCAATATGCTTGAAGTTTGCTAGGGCTAAGCGGGAGGGTTTAAACTAGGTTGGCAGGGGATGGAACTCTCAGCAGGAGCAAGTCATGAGATAAATCAGTGGCCAGCAAGAGCAAATTTAATAATCAGGAGAGCCCAGGCGCATTAAAGGGAGTGGAAGGAATACCCAGTTAAACTGCACTTTTTTTCAATGCATAAGGATTAACAAGTAAAATGGATGAACTCAGGGAAATGGAATGTTAAAAACAAAAACAGAAAGGCAGAACAGTCAGCACAATGTTCCAGGATACAGATGCTAGAGGTGTGAGAGTATAGATAGGTGAGGAGGGGTTATTGCCTTATCAATAATGGAGCATATAATGGCAGTGCTTAGAGATTACATCTTTTGAGGATCATCCAGAAATACCATTTGGGTTGAACTTAATAGAAGATGGGCAGTGTCACAGATTCTTGGATCACTGGAACCTCTTCTAGGGAAGGAGTGACCTGTACAAGAGGGATGGTTTGCACTTGATTGGAGGGGAACCGACTTCTGGCCGGAGTTTCACTAGTGCTATTTGGGAAGGTTTAAACTAGTTTGCCAGGAGGATGGGACGCAGAGCATCAAGCCAGGATGTTAAGCAAAGGAGAAGAAGGTCAATGTCAGTGCCAGTGAAATCAAGCAGGAGCAAAGTAATGAGATGGTTAGTTTGAAGTGTTTATTTTAACACTAGGAGTACTTATGGGTAAAGGTGATGAACTTAGGGCATGAATCAGTACTTAGAACTATGAAGTTGTGGTCATTACAGGGATTTGGATGAGAGAGGGACAAGAAAAGGGTGCTTAGTCCCAGGATTTCATTGTTTTAGAAAAGATAGAATGAGAGGTAGAAGAGGGGATGGGAGTTGCATTACTAACCAGTGACAATACCATAGCTGCACTCAGAGGGGACATAATGGAAGGCTCGTCCACTGAGTCTACATGGGTAGAACTCAAAAATAGGAAGGGTGCAATCACTCTGATGGGATTGTACTACAGAACCCCAAAATAGCCACTGGGACATTGAGGAACAGATACGAAGGTGGGTAACTACTGAGCTAGTAATACGGGCAGGTTCTGGATGACAGACAATGTAGTATAAAATTATAACGAATTTTATTAACAGACAAAACTTAAAGAAAACATACATAGAGAGGCAAATAAAATACAGCTTCTGAATTACCAACAAATCGAATAAAGTGCAATTGTATTATCTTTAGCTTATGGCTCATGTGATGTTCAAGTCTCAATACTGTCTGTCGTGGTGTATAATAAAATGCATCAATGCAATAAGGTATGTTAGATAAAGTTGCTAATCAATACAATAGAGTATATCAGTGTCTCAGGTTCACACGGAAATTTGAGACTATCCAAATAACAAAAGACTACAGCAGCGGCTCAAACAAAGACATGCGCGACCCTGGAATATACAAAAGGACATACATAAGTAATACACTAAAGTAATACACTATACACATACACATAAGTAATACACTAAAACAAATCAGCCAACAGGATCAGCAATGACGCCCACCCACCTTCTACATAAACTAGACCCTGAGCCCAGCACATGTGAACAAGTTTCTTTAAGGCGACCTGGGTATGCAAGTCCTAAGCTATTTTCCTTCCAACTGGAAGCAATAGGCACAATTCTCATTTCCACCGTCACCCCAGCCCTTCCCCAAAACTAATCAGTGTCTTGGAGAATACATCTGTCAAATACATCTGACAGATGGGAGAATTCATCTGTCTCCCACCCATCTGACAATGGCTCAAGCCCTGTGCTACCACTTGCAATGGCCTGGATGTCATCAAGTTGTTCATTGATGTCACTATTTTGGGCTGTGGGGCCTTGAACATGATGCATCTCTCACAGGGCTTGCAGAACTCAACATCATGATGCGTGCCTGGCCAGTAACATCGCCCACTCACCAGCCTGAATGTTCTTTCTGCCCCCTGGTGTCCATGGCCCCATGCATTTGGATCATTTGCTCCCACAGGGAGGTTAGGTAGATGAGTTGCTTCTGGCTGCCTTCTCTTCAGGTCTTCTGTTGACGATACAAAACCCCTGCAAAGATCACCACTGCTGCAGTGGTTCAGGGGTGTCTGCAGCTCCACCATCAGCTGCTCCTGTTGGCAGGGTTGCTCTGCTCTGGCCCAGTACTTCAGGAAGGAGGAGATTAGCCGTTGAAGAGTAGCCAGGGATTCTCTGCTGTAGCTGAGGAAGCTACTGGTGGCCTCAAAGTCTAAACCGCCTGGTCATCACTTGCTCTTCATTGACTGCTCTGAGACTGTGGGCCAAGGGGGGGGTGCAGTAATCCCAGGAGGGTGTTCCATAGCCAAACATTCACAACGGTAGGTCCCGAGTGCTGCCTCGACAGGGCATCTGTGACTGCATTCTGATGGCCAGGGTGGTAAGTGATCTGAAAGTCAAATTGGGCAAGTTCTGCAACCCAGCACTGGTTTTGCAAGTGATCTGTTGATGGTAATTGCTTAGTGATTTTTTTTTCAGACTGGCCTGGTTAAAATCCCCCAAAACAATAGTGAAGGCATTAGGGTGCACTATTTTGTGCAGATCATCTAAAGCCTGACTGACTCTGGCCTGAGGTGGAATGTATACTGCCACCAAGGTGATCCCAGAAATCTCCCACAGTAGGTAAAAAGGACAGCACTTAACTACTAGATACTCCAGATCTGGTGAGCAGAATTGGGACAGCACTGATATATTTGTGGACCAAGAAAAGTTTATCATGTGGCATACTCCTCCACCTCTGCTTTTGAGAGACTCTATAGATCTATCCTGACGGTGTGTAGTAAAACCATTGATCAGAATCACTGCATCCAGTACAGAAGGGGTTAACCAGGATACCATTTAACAAAGGACACACTCAGTCCTAATGCCCGTCTGATCAGCACCCTGTCTCTGAGGTCATCAACTGCATTCACCAGAGACTGCACATTCGCCAGCAAGATAGTTGGTATTGGGAGTTTAAAACCCCGTTTCCTTAAACACACTTGTATCCCTGACCTGCAACCATGTTTTCTACGTGGAATCCGGTGAGGAGTCCGTCCACAATCAGTGTTGTTTCCGTCAGTTTTAAGCAGCGATAGTTTGCTTAAATGCATTAAGGCATCTTTGTTAACTGTACTGACCTTGGAAGCAGTTGTGCTTTTTAGCTGTATCAAGCTGAAACAAGAATATTTAATTGTATCCATTGAGAGTTCTGCTGCTACACGAGTCGCCAGGAGGGACCCCAGAAGAGGAAACAACACACTGGACCGCTGTTACACCACCATGCTATTCCACACCCTCACTTCAGGAAGTCTAATCTGGCTGTACTTCCACTCCCTGAATATAGGCAGGTACTGAAATCTGCAGTAAGGACCAAGAAGGCATGGACAAGGGAAGCACAGGAGTGCTTATAGGACTGCTTTGAATCGGTGGACTGGACTGTTTTCAGGGATTCATTTCAAATCCAGATGAGTATGCTGCAGTTGCCACCGACTTCATTAAAACCTGTGTGGATGCGTGTGCCTGCAAAGACTTACTGTACATTCCCAAACCAAAAGCCATGGATGAACCAGGAGGTACGTCAGCTGTTGAAAGCTAGGTCTGTGGCATTCAAGTCTGGCGACCCAGGTCTGTACCAGAAAACCAGGTATGATTTGCGAAGGGCTATTTCAAGGGTGAAGAGACAATTTTAAATGAGGTTGGAGGCAACATTGGATGTACTACAACTCTGGCGGGGTTTGCAAGACATTACTTCCTACAAAGCGAAGCCCAATAGCATGAATGGCAGCGATGCTTCACTACCAGATGAACTCAATGTCTTCTATGCCCGGTTTGAAAGGGAGAATTTAACTACAGCTGTACAGATCCCTGCTGCACCTGATGAGCCTGTGATCTCTGTCTTTAAAGAGAGTGAACCCTCGCAAGTCGGAATATCTGGTAAGGCTCTGAAAACCTGTGCCAACCAACTGCCGGGAGTATTCAAGGACGTTTTCAACCTCTCACTGCTACGGGCGGAAGTTCCCACTTGCTTCAAAAAGGCAACAATTATACCAGTGCCTAAGAAGAATAATGTGAGTATCTTAATGACTATTGCTCGGTAGCATTCACATCGACAGTGATGAAATGCTTTGAGAGGTTGGTCATGATTAGACTGAAATCCTGCCTCAGCAAGGACCTAGACCCATTGCAATTTGCCCATCGCCACAATAAGCCAATGGCAGATGCAACCTCAATGGCTCGTCACATGGCCTTTGACCACCTGGACAGCACAAACGCCTATATCAGGATGCTGTTCAACGACAATTGCTCAGCATTTAATACCATCATTTCCACGATCCTGATTGAGAAGTTACAGAACCTGGGCCTCTGTACCTCCTACTGCATGTGATCCTTGACTTCCTAACCAGAAAACCACAATCTGTGTGGATTGGTGATAACACCTCCTCATTGATGGTCAACACTGGTGCACCTCAAGGGTCTCAAATACCATCTATAAATTTGCTGATGATGCAACCATTGTTTGTAGAAACTCAGATGGAGACGAGAAGGTGTACAGGAGCAAGATGTACCAACTAGTGGAATGGTGTCACAGTAACAACGTTGCACTCAATGTCAGTAAGATGAAAGAGTTGATTGTGGACTTCAGGAAGAGTAAGACGAAGGTACTCATGCCAATTCTCATAGAGGGATTAGAAGTGGAGAGAATGAGCAGTTTCAAGTTCCTGGGTGTCAAGATCTCTGAGGATCTAACCAGGTCCCAACATATAGAGTTATAAAGAACGCAAAACAGCAGCTATACTTCATTAGAAGTTTGAAGAGATTTGGCATGTCAACAAATACACTCAAAAACTTCTATAGATGTACCATGGAGAGCACAGGACAGGCTGTATCACTGTCTGATATGAGGGAGTTACTGCACAGGACCAAAAGAAGCTGCAGAGGGTTGCAAACTTAGTCGGCTCCATCTTGGGTACTAGCCTACAAAGTACCCAGGACATCTTCAGGGAGCAGTGTCTCAGAAAGACAGCATCCATTATTAAGGACCTCTAGCACCCAGGGCATGCCATTTTCTCACTGCTACTATCAAGTAGGAGGTACAGAAGTCCGAAGGCACACATTCAGCAATTCAGGAACAGCTTCTTCCCCTCTGCATCCAATTCCTAAATGGACATTGAATTTGTGAACAATACCTCACTTTTTAATATATATTATTTCTGTTTTCCGCACTATTTTTAATATATTCAATATATGTATACTGTAATTTATTTATTATTATTTTATTACTTTTTCCTTCTATAATATGTATTGCATTGCTGCTAAGTTAACAAATTACACAACACATACTGATGATAATAAGCCTGATTCTGATTCTATAGCCCCAATCTTAAGGTCTGTAGATGGTTCATTGGGTTGTTGCCTATCAGGACCAGAAACTTATTGCTGAGCAAGTACTCCCTGGACTTATTGGTGACTGCCCACTTAGGACCTAGCAGCTCAAGAGTCATGACACTAGAATTTCCCATGTTCCTGTTCTGATGCCCAACTGACACAGGCAACCTGCTTCCTCTGCCCAACCATCTCCTGGGAAATTACTGCCCCAAGATCTTGGTGGCTTGCATCAAATTGCAGAATGAATGGATTTCAGAAATCTGCATAAGCCAGCACTGGAGCTGTGGCAAACTTCTCTTTCAGGGTCAGGAAAGCAGTCTCACATTCTGGATCCCACTACAGACAGAACAAGTGGGTTGGCACGTGGTGTCTCTTCTTCTCTGCAGAGCCCAAAGCAGAAAGAACATGAAGAGGGGTAGCAACATGTGCTAAGTTCCTTGTGAACCTCCTGTAAAAGCTGGCAAAGCCTGGGAAAGGCTGCTGCTCTCGGGCCTTCTCCACTCAGCCAAGGCTTGAACCTTTCTAGGACACCCCCTCAGAAGAGCTGACGTGGCCCAAGTATGATACTTCAGACTTGAAGAAAGAACACTTACTGATCTTAACCTTAAGGCTGTACTGCTCAAAACATGACAAGACCAGTTCAAGACAAAGGTGCTCTTCGATGGTGGAGGAGAAAACAACCACGTCATCAAGATAAAGCAACAGGGACTGGAAACGCTGGTTATCCAGGATGCACTCCATTAACTTTTGAAACGTCCTTGGAGCATTACACAGACTGAACAGTTCATACAGGCCAAATGGAGTACAAAAAGCAGTTTTAGATCTATCCTCCTCCACCACTTCCACCTGATTTTAGGTACTGGCTAATCCTGCTGAAGGGTCTCGACCCAAAACGTCGATGGTACTTTTTTTCCAGAGATGCTGCCTGGCCTGCTTAGTTCCTCCGGCATTTTGTGTGTGTTGCTCAGATTTCCAGCATCTGCAGATTTTCTCTTGTTTGAGGGTAGAAAACCATCTTGCTCCACTCAAGGAGTCTAGAAGTTCTTCAATATGGGGTAAGAAGGTAGATATCCTTCCTGATTATGGCATTCAATTTCCTATAGTCTTGCACCACTTAATGAGTCTAGCAATTCTTCAATATGAGGGAAGAAGGCAGGTATCCTTCCTGATACACATCCACATTGAGCTGAACTTCTTCCTAACTATCACCAAGAGGAAGAGTGGAGGCTACTACTCTCTCTGACCACCTTGCTCTAGAAGTTTCCTGTTACGGACTTTAACCCCTTCGTACTGGCTAGGGGGAACCCTTTGATACCTCTGACAAATAGGAGCATCATCAGCCTCAGGGACTTCATGATGAATGATGTTCGTGCATCCAGATCATCTTCAGACGTAACAAAAACATGAGCAAATTTGCACAGCAACTGCCTAAACCCCTTCACTTGATCATCTGTGAGCCCTGGGATTGGAGCAGTGCTATGACTAGAGGCAATGTCTGATCCCCTGCTAATGGCTGCTGTTCTCTAAAGGTCTCTTGTTCTTCTAGAGGACCTATCAGCTCGAATCAGACATAACCCACCTCCCCGCGCCTATTTTGACTGTAGAAAGCGATGCACGATGTGTTTGAGGTTGCAGCTTAACATCGGAGAAACTCACATCAATCACTGGAAGCAACACACACAAAATGCTGGAGGAACTCAGCAGGCCAGGCAGCGTCTACGGAAAAGAGTACAGTTGACGTCGTGAGCCGAGACCTTTCATCAGGACTCAGATCTTCATGAGTCAGCTGTTTACTATTTTCCATTGATGCTGCCTGGCCTGCTGAGTTCCTCCAGCATTTTGTGTGTGCTGCTTGGATTTCCAGTATCAGCAGAATTTCTCATTTGTTAGTTACTGGAAGGGCTGGATGCCCATTCCTTACCCCTACACATGCACTGGAAACCACTAGTCACCTACCCCGTGACTGGGTTACCAAACCAGCAGAAATGGAATGGTACGTTGGAGTCTGGTGGTACTGTAGCTAAAAGTGTTCATTAGTAAACTAAGTAATACAGTACAATAAAATGCAAATATACATATAAAACAGGTTAGCAATGATATATACAGAAATGTGGAAATAGGAATCAAAACCAAGCTCTTTCAAAGTCTGGGGGTAAATAAATAGTCTTAAGATGGTGCAGAGTTCAGTTCAGTTTAAGTCGAGGTATTTGCTGTTGTACCGTTGGAGGGAGAGAGAGCGAGTGAGAGGTGAGCAGTTGCAGCAGGCAAACCATCCGTTGTCATCTTGTCCAGCTGTGCTGTTGCAGTCACCGACTGTGACCCCTCCATTCCCAGCCAGACCTTTCTTCAGTGGTGAGCCTGTCACCCAGGCGAGGGTGGACACACACACAAGCCCCCACCAGTCTGCCTTCACACACTGTGAGCCTCTGATCGATTCCCCCGAATCGATCCTCCAGATCCCCACCTTCCTGTGAGTGCACAACACTCTTTGTCTACCTGTGTCTCAGTAGACTCGCTTTTTATCTCCCCTGCTGGGGTACGAGCCATCCATCACATGTCCACATGTCCATCACCTGGCATCATTTCGCTGTCTCAGCAGGAATGCTCACAAGCAGGCAAAGTCCTTGGAAGTAAACAATTATCGAAGAAGCCATAATACTAAATCATTCTCTCTCTCTCTCTCTCTCTCTCTCTCTCTCTCTCTCTCTCTCTCTCTCTCTCTCTCTCTCTCTCTCCTCCCTCCCTCCCTCCCTCCCTCCCCTCCCCTCCCCTCCCCTCCCCTCCACTCTGGACCCCATCTCCACCTGGTTTGCTCATCACACATCACACACTAGACCTCCCAGCAAAGCATCATCATTCACCCCTAAGGGTTCAACTAACACAGACAACTGACGAAGGGATTGATGGTAAGGTGCAGAGACTGGGACAAAGCAATGTGATTCAGCAGGAACTGAAAAAGGGGCAATGGTAGTGGAAAAATCGTACCATCCACAGACAATCTGCTCATGAAGCATGTTTAAAGCTGGTATGTCACTGGGATTCAAGATCTCATAACACTTCTTAATAACATTCATCCCTATTAAACAGGGCACAGCTTGCTTGCTGCATGGTCAGTAGGGTCCTTTCCAACCAACATCCCTCTCTTAGGTATCGTCTGGCCTCATGCCACTGCAGCAATATCAAACTTATAGTAACTGAGATACAGTAGGGGATATCTAAACCATTGGCTCCATTCAAAGAAAGCCATGCACAGTTGGCCAAAGCCCCACCCCATCTTGACCAGAAGTGCTCCCTTTAAAAAACTTCCAGTAACAGTAGAAACATTAAACCCTGTGAACAAAAGACACTAACATTTAACACCGCCCAAAGAGACCTCTACAATTGGACTTTCTTCCAAAAGACATTCAAACAACTCCTTGCTAGCACAACATGCTTAAACAAGAGAAAATCTGCGGATGCTGGAAATCCAAAGCAATGCACACAAAATGCTGGAGGAACTCAGTAGGTCAGGCAGCTTCTATGGAAAAGAGTACAGTCGATGTTTCGGGCTGAGGCCCTTCATCAGGAGTCCTACTGGAGGGTCTTGACCCAAAACATCGACTGTACTCTTTTCCATAGGTGCTGCCTGGCCTGCTGAGTTCCTCCAGCGTTTCGTGTGCGTTGCAAGCTCTACATGTTACCCATGCACCTGACTATGCCCCACTTGTGGCTTGCCCTGTCACCACAGTATTAAGAGAACTATAGATAAGAATAAGTATGGACCTTGCGGGGGAGTTTTAAATCGGAGCAGGGCAAATTACAAGAGCATTAGGCAGAAACTAGAGAAAGTTAACTGGGAACTGCTGTTTTTGGGCAAGTCTACATCTGACACGTGACAGTGTTTAAAAACCAACTGCACGGAGTACAGCTCAGGTATGTTCCAGTAAGAAGGAAGGCAAGGGTGGCAAGAGAACTTTGGATGTCGAGAGCTGATGGATTTAGTCAAGCAGAGAAAAGCAAAGTACAGTATGTGAAGCTTAGGAAAGTAGAATCAAACAGAACCCCTGAGGATTATAAAGAGGCCAGAAAAGAACTCAAAAAGGGAACTAGGAAAGTCAGGAGGATCCACGAAAAGTTCTTGGCAAGTGGGATTAAAGAGAATCCCAAGGCATAAATGAGGAGCAAGAGGATATCTCAGAAGAAGGTAGGCCCACTGAAGGATAAAGTGGTAATATTTACTTGGATACGAAGGATGTGAGTGATGTCCTTAATGAGTATTTTACATCAGTATTTACCAAGGAGAAGGATGTAGAGTATAGGGAGGTCAATGGTAGGGAAGTTACTGGAGAGAATTCTTAAGGATAGGATTTATGAGCATTTTGAAAGCTATGGCATATAAGGGAGAGTCCGCATTTGTGCTGGGCAAGTCATGTCTTACTAACTTGATTGAGTTTTTTGATGAGGTGATAGGGGTTCTTGATGAAGATAGAGCTGTGGACTTTTGAAGTCTTTTGACAAGGTCCCTTGTGGGGGGGCTCATACAGAAGATGCATGGGATCAATGGTGAATTGCCATTTGGATGCAGATCTGACTCACCCTTAGAAGACAGATGGTGGTGGCTGTGATTAGTGGGGTTGCGCAGGAATCTGTACTGGGACCGCTGCTGCTTACGATGTTTATAAATGACCTAGATGAAAATGTAGATGGTGGGGGGGGTCAGTAAGTTTGCTAATGTCACTAACTGAAGCATTGCATAAAATTGAAACATCAAGACAGCAGGAGGTGAACGCTGCTGTCGAAAGAAAGCCCCAGTACTCCAGAGATCTCTCTGTCTCTGTCTCTCTCTTGTCCTCGAATCGGGGAACAGACAAGCGACATGGCAGACTGTAGCAATGAAACAGCAAGCTGCTGGTCTCCACTCTCATTGCAGGAGCGATATCTCTCTCTCTCCATCACTAGTGAGACAGAGAGCCCGTCTGAGATGTAGAAGTGTTGGGATGGACAGTAGTTTTTGATAGACTCTAGACCATGTGCTCTTTAGGAGCTTTGCTGTTACTGCCTGGTGGGTATGGAGGGGTGGGGGGGGGCTGATGCTTTGCTTTTGCTGGAGCGAGTAGGGGGAGGGTGGAAGATGCTGCTTTTGCTGCCTCTTGTGTTTGGGAGGGGGTCTTTGGGGTTTTAACATTTTCTATTATTCATCCTTTGTCCTTATTTCTGTTATGTGGATGTCTGTGAAGAGTAAGAATTTCAGGTTATATACTGTATACATTCTCTGATATTAAATTGAACCATTAACCATTGATAAGAAGGTTGGTTCTGGTGTGGATTGTGTATAAGTCTAGCAAAGAATAAAGCAGGATATACAGTAGATCAGTTGCAGATAGGGGCAAAGAAATGGCAGATGGAGTTTAACCTGGCCAAATGTGAAATGTTCCATCCCAGTAGGTCAAATGCAAAGGGACAGTACACTGTGTTAAGGGAAAGACTTGGTCGATCAGCAAAGGAATCTCGGGGTCCAAGTTTATCGCTCCTTAAAAGTGGCTACACAGGTTGATAGGGTGGTTAAAAAGGCATATGGTAAGCTTGCCTTTATTCGTAGAAGCATTGAAATCCAAAGTCAAAGTTCAAAGTACAAATGGTACATTTATTATCAAAGTCTGTATAAATTATACAACCTTAAGATTTGTCTGCTTACAGGCAGCCACAAAACAAGAAACCCAAAAGAACCCAATTTTTAAAAAAAAGACCAACACCCAACACAGAGAAAAAAACACAAATCATGCAAATAATAAAAACGAGCAGCAGCACTCAGAACCAAATTGAGTCCGTAGACCTGGAGCCCAGAGCAGCCGGAGTAGGCTCATAGCTGCTGTCTCAGTTCATCACGTTGTGGGGCGAATCGCCGCAAAGCTCACTGACACGAAATAAGTAGCAGCTGGTGTAGCCTCAGAGCCTCAGTAAATGTCATGGAAGGGCAAGCAGAATCAGCCCGATCCTTATCTCCAGTCCTGACACTCTGCCTTATCAATCTACCTGGGCCGGCATTTAAATCATCCAAATATCAGGTCATCCCTGTGCTAGGACACAGGCCTTGCTGCAGCAATACGCTCTGGGCCTAGACTCCACAACCCATCCCGTGATCGCAGCTGCACTCGACCTTTCCAAATCAGTTCAGCACTTGCATCAATCCAACCTCACTCCCAGTTTAGGTGGATGGGCTCCATAACTCCTCTGCACTGACTCCTCTCTGACTTGCTCACTCCAACTCTGTCTCTGCCTCGAACGTGGCTCGACATCACCTCTTGTCGAACATGCCACGCTCCTTCTTTGCATTGCATCCACACGACTCGACCCACAAATCAGCCTCGCTTTTGCTCAGCTCTTCATTGTTTGTGGTGATAGTTTAACACAATTTACCACAGAAAAAGAGTAATTAATAAATTATTTAGTTGTATGTCTTGCCCTTTGAACCACCGATAAGCCGTTGCCCAACTTCAGTAGTGCCATCTTAAACCGAATGTTTTAAGTCAAGAAGTTCTGTGCAGCTTTGTAAAACTAACTCAGCCACATCTGGAGAATTACAGGCAGTTCTGGTTGCCCATTATAGGAAGGATGTCAAGGCTCTGGAGAGGGTGTGGAAGAGTTGTACCAGAACACTGCCTGGATTAGAGGGCACGTGCTGTAATGAGAGGCTGGGCAAACTGCAAATTCAGATTCAGATTCAGGTTATTGTCATTTAGAAACCACAAATGCAATGCAGTTAAAAAACGAGACAACGTTCCTCCAGAATGATATCACAAAAGCACATGACAAAACAGACTACACCAGAAAATCCACATAACGTTTGGCCATCCCCAATCCAGAGTCCAGAGAGGCTGCTACCGTCTTAGCGCGTTCCCCGGAAAGGAGCTCCAAATCCACCAGACAAACAAGACCAAAAACTAAAGCTAAAAGACCTGCACAAAAACACATAGTTACAACAGTGCAAACAATAGCATAATTGATTAAAAACAGACCATGGGCACAGTAAAAATAGTCCAAAGATATTAAAGGACTATAAGTTCAAAAGAAATCACCACACAGTTTCCACAAGTCCCGAGGGTCCCGGCAGACTCGCCATCCCACGCCGGCAGCAGAAGGGAATACCCCCGCTATGGACTTCCACGGCACCGCCCGACTCAGCCTCGCAGACGCAGCACACTATGAAAGCTCCGTCGAACCCAGCCTCGCAGACGCAGCACACACCGAAAGCGACCTGACCACAGCGGACTCCGAGTCCGTCGAAAGGACTCTGAGTCCGTCAAACCTCCGAGCCAACAACCATCCCCTCCGGCACAGCTTCTCCAAGCACCATCCTCTGCCGAGCATATTAAGACGGCCCCGCCAACAGCCATCGGCAACGTGGCCCCGAGGACTACGGGCCTGTTCTTCCCAGCAGACTCCCGGACCTCACAGCAGCAGCAGCAACGAAGAAGGTCTTCGTGGAGATTTCCCAATGTTCCTCCGTGCTCCCACATCCGTTCTCAATCGATTATGATTGCGCACGGCACCCCACTTCACAAATAACAGATAATCATCTCCGGAGTGGCCACTGCAAGCTGCGTCGCACCGCCATCTTGGAAATTGAGTCATTTGGGTCATTTTCACTGAATTGACAGTGGCTGAGAGGAGATCTGATAGAAACTTATAAGATTATGGGAGGCATAGCTTTTCCCCAGACGGTGCCTTTTTCCCAAGGTTGAAATGTCTAATTCCAGAGGGCATGAATTTAAGGCAAGAAAGGTAATTTCAAAGGAGATTTCAAGAAAGAGGAGAAACCATACCTTGGAGTTAGGACGCTGGGGATGTTTAGATCCCTTGATGACTTTAAAAAGATTAAGAATATACCTGAAGGGAAAATAAGGGGAACAAAGAGAGGGTAAGAGGTGGATCTGGCAGATGAATTTAAAAATCTCAAGAGATTCTGCAGCTATATTAAGAATAAAAGGGTAGCTAGGGAGAGAAAAGGTCCCCTTGGAAATCAGCAGGACAGCCTATGTCTCAAGCCACAGGACATGTGTGTCTATTTAAGAATATTTCTATTCACTGTTTACTGAGACAGACTTAAACTGGAGTCTAGATATAATTCTGGTTATACAATTCTTCATACTTAAGATTAATGTATCCTTTCAAAAGCATGTTAACCACAACTATACGTGTTACTCTTGGTGTGGTCTAATTAGGTTTTGTCTCAGTGTAAACTGACGCCATTTTAGACCTCTGATGTAAGAGATCAAGGTTTTATGAGCCCCCTGTCTGGGGGCTTTTGACTCAGCAGATCCAGTCACAGGTTGCTCTGGGTTTTCTACTCTGTCCACACACTCAGCCCGGCATTGCGGTTTTGTGCTGTCATTGTTTAGGTGTACCTGAGAAGCAAAGAAAGATGGTGCTGGACGACATGATGGAACTAGGCATCAATCAAGAAGGAAAGAAGTTCACAATCATTGAGAAAAGCTGCCTCGGTACTAAGACTACAGAGTGGTGTTTGGAGGAAGAATTTGAAAATACCCTTGCTGATGGTAGTAAAGTGAAGGTAATTCCCCCCCCCCCACCATGATTTTCCTTCTCCAATAGAACTGATGCCCACTGGGGACCACCGTGCGGCAGAACCAGTTCGCTTCTCAGCCAACAGTCCACTCTTCCTGTGAAGCATGGGAAAACTATACCCAGGCTGGCTGGTCAGCAATTTCATAGCCCTCTCCCTGCTGTGAGATTTAACTCTGTACGATTTAATTTACAGCGTAGCACCCCACACATTTTAAGCAAGGAGCTGACATGAGGCAGATAGTGGCACCGGAGCGTGGTGGTTAGCACAACACTTTACAGAACCAGTGACCCAGGTTCATTTCCACCACTGCCCGTAGGAGTTCTCCCAGAGGGTTTCCTCCAGATGCTCTGCTTTCCTCCCACAAGACATCTCGTTTGATAGGTTAACTGGTCATTGTAAGTTGTCCCATGATTAGGATGTGATTAAATTGGGGGATTGCTATGCGCTGTGACTTGAAGAGCCTATTCCGCGCTCTAGCTCAAGAAATAAATAAATAAATAAATAAATAAATAAATAAATGTGGACTGGCACTGAAAGCAGGGGATCATATCCCCCTCCTACCCAATGACATCCACAGGTTCCACAGGTCAGACGGGATGACAGCTGGAGTGACCTGCTTCCCCCACCATTACCGTGCTCCTGGCCCTCTGTCATGAGGTTCACCCAGTTGCCCTGAGGTAAATTTCCAGTTGCTCATTGTGAGTAGGCATGCTTCTTTTGAAAAGGGCCCCGCTGGCTTTGAGGAGGTGCCTTGTGGCTTTCTTATTGAGGCAGATTAAGCCAAGAAGGGCTACAGAGGAATAAATGCGCAACTGGTGTTACGCGGTCGCTGGCTGATTCTGGTCAGGTGGGTAGGTTTAAAATTGCACCCAAGATTAATTCTTGTAATGAGGACTGAAATAACCTATTAGGCCAACCTGGCCCGAGTCATGTCTTCTGCACAGCACAGCAGTACCGTGCAGCATATTCACAATGGTATCACTGTTTGAAAGGGAAGGCCTGGGCAGTGGAACCAGCGATTTATGGATGTTCTTATTGAGCCATATTACCAACAAACACCAGCAGCCAATAAACCTCAGGAGCCTGTAGACATTGCCATTCGCCCAAGGCAGAGAGCTCGAGGCATAATTCCCTCTTTCTGTTGCAGGGAACATTTGTCTTGTCCAGCCCAAATTGCTTAGCCGGGCGTTTTAAGAAGCTTTCGGATGGGAAAGACTTCTCCATCAACAGAGAGGTTGACGGTGATAAGCTGGTGCAGGTAGGTCTGAGCATTTACTGAGCAAACGGGGAGAGTGGGTGTCATTCATGGTGCGGGCTGTGGTAGCCAAGGTCATGGAGGAGCGAACAGAGCCCCACAAGGGAACAGCGGACTCAATGGGACAAATTTCTCTGTAATTGTGGACATCTTACGAAATGCTACAAAATAATTGAAAGAGAGAAAGGATCAATTGCCCATGTTATTCGGCGCCTTTTGACAGAATGAGAGATGACCTCATTGAAAATTAGAATGGCTCAACGAGTGGCAGCCAGAGAGGAGGTTTCTCCTTATCAAAGAGTGAGAAACCAAAGGTCACAGTGTCAGAACAAGGGGAAAGCCTTCTGGAATTCAGATGAAGAGAGATTTCTTTCCTCAGAGGGATATGAATCTTTGGAGTTTCTATCATGGAAGGCAGTGCAAATTAAATCACTGAGTTCATTCAAAACACAGATCAATGGATTTCTGGATAAAGGGAATCAAAGACATGAGGACAGTACAAGACAATGGTGCTGAGGTCAAGGATCAGCAGGAACTTGTTCAATGGCAGGAAGGCTGAGGGTGAATGACTCCCCTTCTGTTCTAATACCTGGTTTGCCGTTCCTGAAACGTCCATTTTCTGCAAGCAGCAATGCCCTTATCACATGAGTACGTTGTAAAAGCAATGACATCCACTGAGAAAATAGTAGGTTCAGATCTACCTCCAGATTTCCTCTGAGTTATAAAGGGATGGACCCATCCCCAGTGGTATTGTACCCCAGTGTTATACACAGACAGACCCATCCCCACTGGTATTGTACCCCAGTGTTATACACGGACAGACCCATCCTCACTGGTATTGTATCCCAGTGTTATACTGTAGAAGAACAGGTGCTCTACAGTGACAAAAGGAAAGATACAGTCAGGGATTCCCAGAGAAAGTGGAAGGAAAGGATTTGGCATCCAAATTTATAGAAACTCTGCCTTCAGAACAGAGAGACGGGTTACATGGAGTGTTCTAGTTTGTAGAAAGCAGGAAATGACTGCAGTAGAAGGATACACAATAAGGAAGTCATCTCCCTCCTAATTAAATATCTTTTCCTTGAAATGTAGGTCATTAACATTGATGGACAGGAAGCCAGAAGGATCTTCAAGAAAAAGTAAATCATGCTGTGGCCAAGTTCCAGATGTGAAACCATTCCTGTGTATTGCACCTCATGAGCACTATGCCTGGTACATCAGATTGTGTTTGCTGATCTTAACTGTGTTCGTTTAATTGCGTAACTCTACGAGCAATAAACCACAATGAATTGATAATGTTATGCAGACAAGAGCACAGATCCTAAGCCAATAAAAAGCATGACAAGGCAAAGCCCATGTTGTTTTATTAATTCCTCGAAGGGTCCGTTACAGTTCATTGTTGCAGCTTTGCCTTAGCTTAAAATCTGCTTCAGGGATGTGCGTGCTGAGTACCGAGGAACTGCTGCACAGCTCAATTATAGGTTGAAGGGACCTGATCTCATGTCTGTACCATAATCGTACAATAAAAAACAGAAAGCCAAACAGTCACTCGGAAAGTTTTTCTAGATGAGGCACGGTCCACACAGTGGTCTACTCTACCCTGGAGAAACCAAATTCAGGCACTTGAACCAGAGGGGATAACTTCACTCACTCCCATCACTGGACTGTTCCCATAACCAATGGACTCTTCATCTCATCTTCTCAATATTTATTGCTTTTTTTCTTTTGTACTTGCACAGTTTGTTGCCATTTGCACATTTGTTGTATTGTCTAAGATGGCACTAGTGTTCATCGATGACTTTCTGTGAGCTGCTTTGAACTTACTCCATAGAGTTGGGCGTGGTCTTTCACAGATTCCATTGTGTTTCATGGATTTACAGTGTATGCCTGTGAGAAAATGAATCCAGATTTGTATATGGTGACAGATATGTACTTTGATAATAAATTTACCTGAACTCTGATCAGGTGACCTGGTGACCCATTTTGGAGCACCTGCGTTCAGTCTGCAGGTTGAATTCCCCAACCTACTCCCCTCTGACCTCTCTGCACTGTTAAAGTGAAATCCAATGCAAGCTCAGGGAACAACACCGCTCTTTGTATCAGGGCACATTACAGTCGCTTGGACAATATTGAATTCTCTCATGTTAGATAACATACACTCTCTTCACGTCTATATAGGAATCATCTCCATAGGACCATAAGATATTGGAGGATTTAGGCTATTCAGCTCATCGAGTCTGCTCTGCAGATCATCATGACTGATCCACTTCCCTTAAATACATTCAATTACACAACTACCAATGGCAGTGAATTCCACAGATTGACTACCCTCCAGCTTCCGCCTCATCTCCTTTCTACTTGAACATGAAGTCTCTCTATACTGAGGTTGGACGCTCTGGAATTCCCCACTATCAGAAACATCCTCTCCATATCCACTCCATCTAGGCCTTTCAACATTCAATAGGTTTCAATGCAATGCTCCCTCATTCTTCTAAATTACAGTGACTTCAGGTCCAGAGCCATCAAATCTCCTCATATGATAAGCCTTTCAATCATAGAATCATTTCCCTCTCCAATACCAGCACGTCATTTTTCAGACAGGGAGCTCACAGGAGTCCAAGTACTGTCTGACCAATGCCGTATAAAGCTTCAGCTTTACATCCTCACATTTATATTCTAGTCCTCTCGAAATGAATGCTGACATTTCGTTTGTCTTCCTCACCACTGACTTAAGCTGCAAATTAACCCTTGGGGAATCCTGCACAAGGGCTCCCAAGTCACTTTGCAACTCAGATTTTTGAATTTTATCGCTGTTCAGAAAATAGTCGACACTTTTATCCTTTCTATCAAAGTGCATAACCATACACTTCCCAACTCTATTCCAACTGCCACTTCTTTGCCCATTCTCCTCATCTGTAGAAGTCCTTCTGTAGCCACCCTGGTTCCTCAATACTTCCTGCCCCTCCACTTGTCTTCGTATTGTACACAAACTCTGACACCCAAGTCATTGACATTTAGTACATGTAAAAAGAAGTGGTCCCAACACCGACCCCTGCTGAACACTACCAATCACCAGCAGCCAATCAGAAAAGGCTCTCTTTTTTCCCTACTCTTTGCCCCTGTCAATCAGCCAATGTTCTATCCATGCTAGTATATTTTGTGTAATACCATGGGCTCTCAGCAGCCTTGTGTGGCACCTTGTCAAAGGCCTTTTGAAAATCCAAGTACACAACATCCATCAATTCTCCTTTGTCCATCCTGCTGGTTATTTCTTCAAAGATTTCCAACAGATTTGTCAGGCAAGATATTCCCTTAAGGAAATCATTCTGACATTGGCCTATCTTATCATGTGCCTCCAAATGCCCCAAAAACTTATCCTTAACCATCAATTCCAATACCTTCCCAACCACTGAGGTCAGGCTAACTGGTCTATAATTTCCTTTCTTCTGCCTCCCTCCCTTCTTGAAGAGTGGAGTGATATTTGCAATTTTCCATTCTCCTGGAAACATGCCAGAATCCAGTGATTCTTCGAAGATCATCATTAATGCCTCCACAATCTCTTCAGCTACCTCCTTCAGAACTCTGGTGTATACACCATCTGGTCCAGTGACAAATCTACCTTAGACCATTCAGCTTCCCAAGCACCTTCTCCCTAGTAACAGCAACTGTACTCACTTCAGCCTCCAACTTCCGGCATACTGCTGCTGCCTTCCACAGTGAAGAGTGATGCAAAATACTTATCCAATTCATCTGCCATTTGCTTAACCCCCGTAATTACCTCTCTAGCATCAATCCAGCTGACTGGTACCTACTTATGCCTCTCTTTTACCCTGAAAAACTTGTGATATCTTCTTTTATATTATTAACTAGCTTACCTTAATATTTCATCTTTTCTCTTCTTATGATGTTTTAGGTACCTACAGTTGATTTTTAAAAGCATCCAAATCCTCAAACTTCCCACTAATTTTTGCTCTATTATATGCCCTCTCTTTGGCCTTTATGTTGGCTTTGACTTCCCTTGTCACCCACGGTTCTATCGTGCTGCCTTTAGAATTCTTCTTCTTCTTCTTTGGAATGTACATAGCCTGCACCTTCCAAATGGCTTCCAGAATCTCCAGCCATTGCTGTTCTACTGTCATCCCTGTTAGTGTCCCCTTTCAATCAACTTTGGCCAGCTCCTCTCTCATACCTCTGTAATTCCCTTTACTCCACTGTAATACTGAAACATTTGACTTTAGGTTCTCTCTATCCAATTACAGGATGAATTCTATCATATTATGATCAGTTATCTAAGGGTTCCTTTACCTTAAACTGCCTAATCAAATCCTTTTCATGACACAACACCCAATCCAGAATAGCTGATCTCCTAGTGGGCTCAACCATGAGCTGCTCTAAAAAGCCATTTGTAGGCATTCTACAAATTCCCCCTCTTGGGATCTGGCACCAACCCAATTTTCCCAATCTACCTGCATATTGCAATCCCCAGTGACTGTCATAACATTGCCCTTTTGACAAGCACTTTCTATTTCCCATTGTAATTGGTAGATCACATCCTTGATACTGCTTGGAAGCCTGCATATGACTTCAATTTTTACCTTGCAGTACCATTGCAACTCTACCCACAATGATTTTACATCTTCTGATCTATGTCACCTCTTTGTAGAGATTTGATTTCATTTTTGACCCACAGAGACACGCCACCTCTACCTCCCTGTCCTTTCAATACAATGTGTATCATTGGATGTTAACTTACCACCTATAATATTCTTTCAGTCATGATTCGATGATGCCCACAACATCATTCCTGCCAATCTCTAACTGCTCTACAAGATCATCTACCTTATTCCGTAAACACTATGTACATTCAAATATGACACCTTCAGTCCTGTATTCACATGCTTTTCAATTTTGTCCCTGTTACACTGAAACTCATTCTACTGACTGCAATTTCCCCCTTATCAGCTGCCTGACAACTTGGACATAGAACAGTATAGCACTGGAATAGGCCATTCGGCCCAGCATGTTGTGCTGAGCCAGCTAAAAAAAATTAAGTCAAAAATCACACCAACCAACACAATGTCCATATCCCTCCTTCGCCCTCATATTCATGAGCCTATCTAAACATCTCTAAAAAGCTTCTAATATATTTTTCTCCACCACCATGCCAGGCAGTGCATCCTGGGCATTCACCACTCTGAGTAAAAAACTTACCCCTCACATCCCTTTTGAACCTAGACCCTTCTCAACTCCAATGCATGCCCTCTGGTATTAGACATTTCTACTCTAGGGAAAAGATACTCCCTGTCTGCTCTGTCTTTATCTCTCATAATCTTATAAACTTCTATCAGATCTCCCCTCAGCTTTTGCCTCTCCAGAGAAAACAGCAAAGTTTGTCCAGCCTCTCATGATAGCACATGCTCTCTAAACCAGGCAGCAGCCTGGTAAACCTCTTCTACACCCTCTCCAAAGACTCAACATCTTACCGATAGTGGGATGACCAGAACAGTATGCAATACTCCAGAAGTAGCCTTATCAGAGTTTTATAATGTTGCAACATAGCCCCTTGACTTTTGAAGTCATGCCTCAACTAATAAAATCAAGTATTCTATAAACCTTCTTAACCATCCTATTGACCTGTGTAGCCACTTTCAAAGAGGTATGTACTTGGACCCCAAGATCTCTCTGCTCAGCAACACTGTTAAGGGTCTTGCCCTTGACAGTGTACTGTCTCCTTGCGTTTGCTCTGCTAAGGTGCAATATCTCACATTTAGACCATAATACATGGGAGCAGAAGTAGGCCATTCAGCCCATTGAGTTTGCTCTGCTATTCCATCAAGGCTGATCCCCGACCCCACTCAGCCTCATACACCTGCCTTCTCGCCGTATCCTTTGATGCCCTGAGCAATCAGGAGACTGTCAACTTCTTCTTTGATTCCATCGCAATCTGTGGCAGAGCATTCCACAGATTCACTCTCTGGCTAAAATAATTCCTCCTTACCTCCTTTCTACAAGGTCACTCCTCAATTTTGAGGCTGTGCCCACCAGTTCTGGATACCCCCACCACAGGAAACATCCTCTCCACATCCATCCTATCTAGTACTTTCAACATTTGGTAGATTTCAATGAGATACCCCTACATTCTTCTAAATTCCAGGAAGTACAGGCCCAAAGCTGCCAAACACTCCTCATATGTTACCCACTTCATTCCTGGAATCATCCTCATGAGCCTCCTCTGGACTCTCTCCAATGACAACACATCCTTTCTGAGATATGGAGCCCAAAACAGTTAACAATACTCCAAGTGCGGCCTGACTAATAAAGGCTTGTAAGGGCTTGGCATTATCTCTTTGCTTTTATATTTTATTCAACTTAAAATAACTGTCAACATTGTATTTGCCTTCTTTACCACAGACTCAACCTGTAAATTTACCTGGGAGTCTTGCACAAGGAATCCCGTGTCCCTCTGCAACTCTAATGATTGAATTTTCTCCCCATTTAGATAATAGTCTGCTCTATTGTTCCTTTTACTAAAATGCATTATCATACATTTCCCAACACTGTATTCCATCTGCCACCTTTTTGCCCATTCTTCCAATTTGTCTAAGTCCTGCAGCAATTGCATTGCTTCCTCAGCACTACCTACCCCTCCACCTATCTTCATATCATTGGCAAACTTTGCTACAAAGCCATCAATTCCACTACCTAAATCATTGACAAACAATATGAAGAGAAGCAGTCCCAATACTGACCCCAGTGGAACCACTAGTCACTGTCAGCCAACCAGAAAAGGCTCCCTTTATTCCCGCACACTGCCTCCTCCTGTCAGCCATTCTGCTATCCATGCCAGTATCTTTCCAGTAACATCATAGGTTGTTATCTTGTTAAGCAGCCTCATGAGTGACACTTTCACAAAATGCCTTCTGAAATTCCAAGTAAATGACACCCACTGCCTCACCATTGTCACCCTGCTTGTTACCTCCTTGAAGAACTCTAACAGATTCGTCAGGCAAGATTTCCCTTGACAGAAACCATGCTGACTTTGACTTACTTTATCATTAGTCTCCAAGTGCCTCAAAACCTCATCCTTAATAATAGACTTCAACATTTTCCCAGCCACTGAGGTTAGGCTACCTGGCCTATAATTTCCTTTATTTTGCCTTTCTCTCTTCTTGAAGAGTGGAGTGATATTTGTAATTTTCCAGTCCTCTGGGACCATGCCAGAATAAAGTAATCATTGAAAGATCGTGACCAATGTATCTGTTATCTCTTCAGCAACCTCTCTCAGGACTCTGGGATGTAATCCATCTGATCTGGGTGACTTATCCAACTTAAGACCTTTCAGTTGGCCGAACAGTTCTTCCTTTGGAATAGCAATGGCACTCTTTGGAATAGACCTCTGGCACACTGCTAGTGTCTTCCACAGTGAAGACTGATGCAAAGTACCCATTAAGTTCATCTGCCATTAATTTGTCCCCCATTACCACCTCACCAGCATCATTTTCTAGTGGTTCAATATCAACTCTCACCTCCCTTTTTCTCTTTATATAACTGAAAAAAATTCTTTTGTATCCTGCTTTATATTATTGGCTAGTTTGCCCTCATATTTCATCTTTTCCCTTCTTATAGCTTTTAGATGCCTTTTGTTGAATTTTAAAAGTTTTCCAATCATCCAACTTTCCATTCAGTTTTGCTACCTTATATACACTTTACTTGGCTTTTATGCAATCCTTAACTTCCTTTGTCAGCCATGGTTGCCTAACACTGCCATTTTAGAACTTCTGTCTCTGTGGGATATATCTATCCTGCACTTTGTGCGCTTTGAGAACTACTTCTGTGGGACATATCACAAGCATTATCAACTATTCCCAGAAACTTCATCCTCCTTTGCTCTGCCATCATCCCTGCCAGTATCCTCCTCCAATCCTCCTGGGCAAGCTCCTCTCTTATGTTTCTGTAATTCTCTTTATTCCATTGTGATAATGATACATGTGAATTATTACAGTATGAATTCAATCATATTATGATCACTGCTTCTTAAGGGTTCCTTTACATTCTCCCTAACAAGATCTGGGTCGTGACACAACACCTGATCTAAGATAACCTTTCCCTTAGTAGGCTCAACCACAATCTGCTCTAAAAAGCCATCTCATAGGCATTCAACAAATTCCCACTCAAATGATCCGATACCAACTTGATTTTCCCAAATTTCTTGCATATTGAGGGCCCTCACTACTATTGTGACATTGACCTTAATACATGCCTTTTCCAGCTCCATTTGCAATCTCAACCCCACATTTTGGCTACTGTAATTCTCATAATGGTTTTTTTACCCTTGCAGTTTCTTAACTCCACCCACAAAGATTCAACATTCTCTGACCCTATAGGGTGTAAAGGTCATAGAAATCGACAGCACATTACAGGCCCTTCAGCCCACAATGTTGTGCCGATCATATTACCTACTCTAGAAAATGCCTAGAATTTCCCTTCTGCAAAGCCCTCTATTTATCTAAGCTCCATATACCAAAAGACCCTAATGTATCTGTCTCTACCACCTTTGCTGGCAGTGCATTCCACGTACCCTTCACTCTATGTGAAAAATTTACCTCTGACATCCCCTTTGTACCTACATCCAACTACCTTAAAACTATGCTCCCTTGCCATTTTACCCCTGAGAAAAAGCACGTGATCAATGCCTCATTATCTTATACACCTCTATCAGGTCACCTCTCATCCTCCGTCACTCCAAGGAGAAAAGGCCGAGTTCACTCAACCTATTCTTATAATGCACACTCTCCAATCCAGGCAACATCCTTGTAAATCTCGTCTGCATTCTCTGTTACCTATTTCCAAAGATCTCTTACCAACAGTGCCACTCCACCCCCAATCCTTCCTGCCAGTCCTTTTGATACAAAGTATATCCTTTGATGTTAAGCTCCCAGCTACGTCCTTCTTTCAGCCACAACTCAGTGATGCCCGCCCACAACATCATACTGGCCATTTACCTGAGTTAAACTCTATCTGTATTTCTCTACCCATATCTGCAACTGATCTATATTGCACTATATTCTTTGCCAATCTTCTACACTATCCACAACTGCACCAATCTTAGTATCACCCAGAAATTCACTAAGACACCCATCTACATTTTCATCCAGGTTATTTATATACATCACAAAGAGCAGAGGTCACAGAACTCATCCCTGCCGACCATCATTAATTACAGATCTCCAGCTCAAATAAGTCCCTTCGACCACTACCATCAGTCTTCTACACACAAGCCGGTTCTGAATACAAACAGCCAATTTGCCACCGACCCCTAATCTTTTGGATTAGAATCCCATGAGGGACATTGTCAAATGCTTTACTAAAATCC
This sequence comes from Hypanus sabinus, assembly GCF_030144855.1. NCBI lineage: Eukaryota > Metazoa > Chordata > Chondrichthyes > Myliobatiformes > Dasyatidae > Hypanus > Hypanus sabinus. The sequence goes on along the minus strand of NC_082726.1, from coordinate 30,747,118 downwards.
ATGTAGACAACATCCACTGCCCTACCCTCAGCAGTCTCTCTCATCACCTTGTCAAAAAACTCAATCAAGTTGGTAAGACACAACTTGCCCTGCACAAAGCCATGCTGGCTCTCCTTGACAATCTCATTACACACTGCCTCTGCATGTATCGAAAATGCCCCATCTTCAGCCCTATCACTCAGTTTCCTATCTCCCTGCCAAATTCATTTAAGCCCTCCCCAACAGTTCTAGCAAACCTGTCCGCAAGGATATTGGTTCTCCCTGCATTCAGGAGTAACCCATCCAGTTTGTATAGGTCATATCTGCCCCAGAAGAGATCCCAATGATCCGGAAATCTGAAACACTGCCTCCTGCACCAGTTCCTCAGCCACACACTCATCTGCCAAATTATCCTATTCTTACCCTCACTGGTGCACGGCACAGGCAGCAATCCAGAGATTACTATCCTGGAGGTCTGGCTTTCCAGCTTTCTACCTAGCTCCTTAAATTCTCTCTTCAGGACTTCCACCTCCTTTCCTATCCTTCCCTGTCTTCCTTTCTGTGTACTGGTTGGTCTTCTGGGCATCGAAGAAATTCCCATACATCACCACCCCCAACTTCCACAGCATTTTCCATTTTCTCTCTGAAATCATGTTGGCTCACTTTTCATTACTCTACTAATATAAGTCTATACTGGCGTGATGCTGCAAACCCTCTTCCCTTATAGGTGAGACAAATGGTTGACAGGGGGGGCGGGGATGGATGAGATCATTCGTGATATTGCTGGCCCTTTTCTAGCATCTTTCTGTATATATCAGTTGGAATTCTTTGGAGGAAATAGCAAGCAAGATAGATAAAGGAGAGTCAGTTGATGCAGTTCACTTGGATTTTCAGAAGGCCTTTGACAAGGTGCCACATATGAGGCTGCTAAACAAGACAAGAGCTGATAGTAGGCAGCCATCGATCCCAGGGGATCATGGGTTTGCGTCTCTGGTGGACTGTGTCTTCTCCAGGGTGCAAGCGTGGGCGGGAAGATTTGAGGAACTGGCTGTTGCCCAGGCAGCAGGTTCCCCCCCACTCCACATCACTGATGTAGTCCAAGGGAAGGGCAAGCGCCAATACAGCTTGGCACCAGGATCATCGCAGAGGTTATCAGAGTGAAGTGGTAACAACATCAAACTGCCTCAGGGATCCTGGCTCTGGACTTCTTCCTCGGGGTTTACCCCGAAGCCTTTCCCATGGCGGGTATGGCTGCAGGGCAGCAGGGTTTTCCTTCTCCTAGGCAGACTGCTATCCAAGGCTGACGAGCCCCACCTGCCCGAAGCAATCGGTTTTGAGGCGCCAGTGGTCCACCTTTGCCACTTCCCTTTTCAGTAGAAACAGTTCCACTGGGCCTAGTAGCTAAGCCACATGTAAAGGCCAAGAGTTGGACTTGGTTGTCAGAGGCTGTTAGAGACACACGCCTTTTGAAGCAATTTATAGGTAGTGGGAGCTTATCCCCAATACCACTCCTGCCTAAGAACCAAGAGCTGATGGTGTTACAGGAAAGATACAAGAATGGATTAAAAAAATGGTTGACTGGGAGGAGGCAAAGAGTAGGAATGAAAGGGACTTATCTGGTTGGCTGTCGGTGACAAGTGGTGTTCTGCAGGAGTCGATATTGGGACCTCTTCTTTTCATGTTATATTTTAACTGATACGATTACAAGATTTATGGTCAAGTTTGCAGACAATACATAGATAGGTGGAGGAACAGGTAGTGTTGAGGAAGTAAGGAGTCTGCAGAAGAAATTATACTGCAAAGAAGTGGCAGATGGAACATAGTGCAGAGAAGTGTATGGTCATGCACTTTGATAGTAGGAATAAAGGCGTAAACTACTTTATAGACAGGGAGAAAATTCAGAAATCTGAGGTACAAAGGGACTTGGGAGTCCTCGTATAGGATTTCCTGAAGGTTAATTTGGAGGTGGAGTTGCTGGTAAGGAAGGCAAATGCAATGTTAAAGCAAAAATATAATGCTGAGGCTTTATAAGGCATTGGTCAGACAACACGGAGTATTCTGAGCAGTTTTAGGTTCCTTATCTAAGAAAGGGTGTACTGGTATTGGAGAAGGTCCAGAGGAGGTTCATGAGTATGATCCTGGGAAAGAAAGGGCTAACATATGAGGAACCTATTGAATATTCAAAGCTCTAGGTAGAGTGGATGTGGAGAGGATGCAAGGACCTGGGCTCATTGTAATTTGCCAATCACCACAATAGGTCAACGGCAGACACAATTCCAATGGCTTCCACATGGGTTTAGAACACATGGACAACACAAACACCTACGTCAGGATGCTGTTCATTGACTATAGCTCAGCATTTAATACCAACATTCCTACAAACTTGATTGAGAAGTTGCAGAACCTGGGCCTCTGTACCTCCCTTTGCAATTGGATCCTTGACTTCCTAACCAGAAGACCACAATCTGTGAGGATTGGTGATAACATATCCTCCTTGCTGACAATCAACACTGGTGCACCTCGGGGGTGTGTGCTTAGCCCTCTGCTCTATTCTCTATATACACATGACTGTGTGGCTAAGCATAGCTCAAGTACCATCTATAAACTTGCTGGCGAAACAACCATTGTTTGTAGAATCTCAGGTGGTGATGAGAAGGGGTACAGGTGTGAGATATACCAATTAGTGGAGTGGTGCAGCATCAACAACCTGCCACTCAATGTCAGTAAGACAGAAGAACTGATTGTGGACTTCAGGAAGGGTAAGATGAAGGAACACGTACCAATCCTCATAGGGGAATCAGAAGTGGAGAGAGTGAGCAGCTTCAAGTTTCTTGGTGTCAAGATCTCTGAGGACCTAACCTGGTCCCAACATATTGATGTAGTTATAAAGAAGGCAAGACAGCAGCTATACTTCATTAGGAGTTTGAAGAGATTTGGTATGTCAACAAATACACTCAAAAACTTCTATAGCTGTACAGTGGAGAGCATTCTGACAGGCTGCATCACTGTTTGGTATGGAGGGGCTACTGCACAGGACCGAAAGAAGCTGAAGAGGGTTGTAAATCTAATCAGCTCCATCTTGGGTGCTAGCTTATAAAGTACCCAGGACATCTTCAGGGAGTGGTGGCTCAGAAAGGCAGAGTCTATTATTAAGGTCCTCCAGCACCCAGGGCATGCCCTTTTCTCACTGTTACCATCAGGTAGGAGGTACAGAAGCCTGAAGGCATACACTCAACAATTCAAGAACAGCTTCTTCCCTTCTGCCATCTGATTCATAAATGGACATTGAACCCTTGTACGCTACCTTACTTTTTTTAATATACAGTATTTCTGTTTTTGGACAGTTTTTAATCTATCCAATGTATGAATACTGAAATTTATTTGTTTGTTTATCTATTTATTTATCTATCTATCTATCTATCTATCTATCTATCTATCTATCTATCTATTTATTTATTTATTTAGTCGCTTCTATATTATGCATTGCATTGAACTGGTGCCGCTAAGTTAACAAATTTCATGTCACGTGCCGGTGATAATAAACCTGATTCTGATTCTGATTCTATAGTGTGGAAATTGAGGACCAGAGGGCACTGCCTCAGAATAGAGGATTGTCCCTTTAGAACAGAGATGAGGAGGAATTTCTTTAGCCAGAGGATGGTGAATCTGTGGAATTCTTTGCCACAAACAGCTGTGCAAGTTGATAGGTTCTTGATTAGTAAGGGCATCAACAAGGTTATGGGGAGAAGACAGGAGAAAAGGGTTAAGAGGGTTAATAAATCAGCTGTGATGGGATAGCAGAGCAGAGATGATGCGCAGAATCACCTAATTCTTCTCCTATGTCTTATGGCCTTATTGCCTTATATGTTCTTGATGCTGGGTAGGCTGGTCCATGTGATGGGTTGGGCAGTTCTAACTACCCAATGTAGAGCCCTCCTGTCTGCCACAGTGCAGTTCCCAAACCACACAGTATGTAAGGAGCTTTCTCAGCAGTGCAGCTGTGGAAGCTCAAGAGTATTGACAAGTGTAGACTAATTCTCTTCAGCCTCCTTGGTAATTAAAGGCATTGGTGAGGTTTTTGACTTTGGAGGATGTTCTGAGACCAAAAGAGGTTGTGCACAATGTGCACTCCCAGGAGTTTGAAACTGCTTGCAGTTTCCACTGGGGTCTCTCTGACATGAAAAGGGCTGTGAGTAGTGCAGGTTTTTCTGAAGTCCAGAACCATCCCCTTTGTCCTGTTGGCATTGAAGAAGAGGTTATTTTGAGGCTCTTTGACCTCCTCTCTGTAGGCCATCTCATCATCATTGGTGAAGAGCCGCTTTACTATTGAAGCTGACAATGTGATTGTTCAGGTGTTTGGCCATGCAGTGTGAGCAGAGTGTACAGCAGTGGGCTCACTTCACAGCCCTGGGAGGCACCTGTGTTGAGGATGATGGGGATGAAGGTTTCAGGCATCATCTGGAGATATGGGTCATGAGCTGTTGGAGGTAGGCTCAGTGTCAGGAAAGGATAGTGGGGAGGTTCTGGTGGATTGTGGAGAAGAGGTGTGAAAATCATAAATATGCCAAATATGACATTGTGACCCTATGAAGACCAGAAAAGAGGAGCAGATCGTTAGCTTAAAGGGCACCTTAACTGCAGCCAGTTCCAAGAGCTGGCTAGGAAGGGTCTCTTTAAAAACAACTAAAAGTAGGGCTCTTGCTCAGCGTGAAAGCCTGCCTTAGCATTTGGCTCCTGCTATCATTGGGCCACATGTGCACTGTGAACCTCCAAGGAAGTGCCATCTTGACCAGCATTCAAAACAGCAAAGAGCTGGAATCAACTGCACAGCCTTCAGTAACAAAACATTAAATCCGTCTATTGCATTCAATGCTCCAGATGTGGCTTTCTCTATGTCAGTGAGACTAAGCACAGAGTGGGAGACCATTGTGCAGGTCACCTACACACTGTATGTAGCTGCCATCCAGAGCTCCCATTCACAGATCATTCCATCATTCCTTCCCCTTCTTATTCATCCTGGCCAACTCCACTGCCACAATGAAGACCAATGCCAACTAAGATTAAGTTAAGATTAGTTTTAGCTGTCACATGAACATCAAAATATATCACGAAATGTGTTTAATGCATCAAATAAAATTACAGTATTGATGATTGTGCAGGACGGATGACAAGTGTCACCATGCTCCCCACAGCAACATATGATACCCATAAACTACTAACCCAAACCATACAATGTGGGAGGAAACTGGAGCAACCCACCAGGTCATGGGGAGAAATACAAACTCCTCACAGAGACCAGTGGGAATTTTATCCCTACCTTACAGTTGGTGCTGTAATAGCATTATGCTAACTGCTACACTACCGTGCTGCCTGGACCAGAGGAATGACAGCTCATATATCTCCTGGTATTTACAACTGCTTCCAATTTTATTTAAGCTTTCTATTCCCCTTTCATTCCTCCCCCTTCCCCTCTTTCTGATTCTCCCTTTGGTCCTATTTTTCCCTTTTCCCTCAGAACCCTCAGCCACCCTTCACCTATCATTGCCCTCCTCTCCCTCTGGGTTCCATCCACCCACTGCATGCAGACTAGTTCACCAAGAGTCTCCCCTTTGCTCCACCCACCTCCCCCATCTGGTTTTGGTTCCACCTGCCCTTCACCTCTTCATTAATAGTTCCCATTCTTACAACCTTTAGATATCAGGTTCCTCTTTGTTTCTTTTTATTTTCTCTCTCTCTCTCTCTCTCTCTCTCTCTCTCTCTCTCTCTCTCTCTCTCTCTCTCTCTCTCTCTCTCTCTCTCTCTCTCTCTCTCTCTCTCTCACTCTCTCTCTCTCTCTCTCTCTCTCTCTCTCTCTCTCTCTCTCTCTCTCTCTCTCTCTCTCTCTCTCTCTCTCTCTCTCTCTCTCTCTCTCTCTCTCTCTCTCTCTCCTCTCTCTCTCTCCTCTCTCTCTCTCTCTCTCTCTCTCTCTCTCTCTCTCTCTCCTCTCTCCTCTCTCTCCTCTCTCTCCTCTCTCTCTCTCTCTCTCTCTCTCTCTCTCTCTCTCTCCTCTCTCCTTCATTAGTGCAACAATGGATACAAAAAAAGTCCTGCTTTACAATGAAAGCTACATGACCTGATGATCCAAGTTGTCCTATTCCATTGTGCCTTGTTTGTGACAAACAAGTTACAAATGCAGCAATGGCTCCAGCAAAATTAAAAAGACACTGAAATACAAACCACAGCCATGTGAACTCATAAAAGTGCTGATTATTTTAAACAACTATTGAATCTGAAAACAAACAGAGTAAAGCTTTTGTTAATAAAGTCCATCAGTAAAAAGGACTCAATAAAGCAAGAGTTATTTAGTAGCAGATATCTTATTACCCAGAAAAGGAAAAGTCACTCAGTAGGTGAGAACCCTAACAATGCCAGCATGTAAAATTATAGTGGGTTAAAACGCTAGGACAAGATGCAGTACAAGAAATTTGAAAAGGTTTCATGCTCAATGATGATGATGGCTGGTCTTCACTTGTGAAGATCAGGAGAATCACCAGGAGTGATAGCACAGTCGTTGATGACTGTAAGAGGGCCAACTCTGTCACAAAACCAGCTGCTGCCACTCATTGACCTTGATATTTGCCTGAGAGAGCTGCTGATTAAGTTGGTCCTTGTACCTCTTGCACGTGGCACCACAATCTCTCTTGCGCTGAGAGAGTTCTGCATTGAGCACTGCTTTCGGTAACCTGGAGTTGATCATGCGAGACAGGTGGACTGGTCAGCGGATCTGCCTGAGCAGCAAAGTGGCTTCAATGCTTGGAAGTTGAGCCTTCTCCAGGACCTCGTTGTTAGAGACATAATCCTGCCAGCTGATACCCATGATGGAGCAGAGGCAGTGCTGATGGAAGCACTTGAGAAACCTGATTTTCTTGTGGTACAAGACCCAGGCTACAGAGATGTATGGCAGTGTTGTGACAATGGCAGGCCCATACACCTGGATTTTTGTAGACACACGCCGCTGGTAGTTCTTCCACATACATTCCTGGAGGCAGCTGAAGACTCTGCTAGCTCTGGTGAGTTGATTGTCTATGTCTCTTACTACTGTTATGTCGTTGGAGATGACGCTGACCAGGTAGGTGAACTGCTCAACCATGGTGAGAGGATAGTCGTGAATGGTGGTCCGAGGAGGGTTGTAAACATCATGAGGCGGCTTCTGATGGAGGATCATTGTTTTTGTCAGATTGACCATTAACCTGAAAGTCCTTGCAGCCTTGGTGAATTGTGACTGCAGCCTGTAGTGCACCTTCTGTGTGCATGAGAAGAGCACAGTCATTCACATATAGTAGCTCAAGAATGGGCTCTTGTATGATCTTTGTTCGGATGAGAAGGCGACCACTGTCAAGCAGCCCAATAAGTCAACGTATTGATGACATGTTACAAGATGCTGAAGAGGTTTTGTGTGATAAACTGAAAAACAACAGCTTCTCTATCCAGGTTAGGGTCAACAGATTTCACCATTAAATGCCTGTAGCATTTGTAAGATTTGCAAATAATGGTGAAATTAAGAAAACATTTTTCTATTGCAAAGAGCTGCCCGAAACAAACAAAGGCCAAGATATACTTAATGTTTTGTCTTCATGTCTGGAAACAAAAGGTCTGTCTTGGAGGAACTGTGTTGGCATCTGTACTGGTGATGCCCCGTCACTGGTTGGTTCTATGAGATGTTTCATTCTCTTGTAAAAAATCCTGATGTTGTCACTTTGCTTTCTTCACAGAGAGAAGTGCTGGTGTCAAAAACTCCTAGAGATGAAATAAGAAAATTTCTGTAATAGATGTAATATTGAGGTGCTACTTTAATTCATATGTTTTGGCCTTGTATAAAGATAGATCATTTTTGGAAAGATGCCTTTAAAACTTCATCAAAAGTCTTGAACTTGGACCTACAACCGAATTTACTTACAGCAGTTTTTGGGATCACTCCACCGGAAACAGGATACAGAATTCCTGTTTCCGCTCAACAGACGATAACTTTTACAACTTTATTGATTCGGAGAGCTACTTTGCTTAAATGGAAGGATCCTAATCCACCTATTTTTTATTGTCTTACCTCCATTATGTCCTGTCTAAGTTTAGAGAAAATAAGAAATCGGACATTTGACACATGCTTTAAATTTGAAGAAACCTGGTGACCTTTTTATTCAATATTTTCATATGGTTTGATTTATTGCTCTTCCAGTTACTTTCTCAAAACTTTGGATTTGATCAGAAAGTTTCTCTTTTTTCTTGCTTTTACTCTCAGTATGAGCTGCCCAGTTCCTTTTTTTCCTCTTTTTCTTTTTTTTTTGTTTTTTTTTGTTTAGCATATATAAAAAATTATAGAAGTTTCTTGATCTTTTTTCTTCTTTTCAGGGAATGATAAGAGGAGAATTGATTATCTTATTTTTATTATATAGTGTTAGATTAATACTATGTATGATCTTGATCATGTTGATTTTACCTTTTATATGAATTGTTATCCATATAGATATTTGAGATAATTCTCCTCTTGTTTATATATATGTACTTTTTTAATTAATAAAGAGATTGATAAAGAAAGAAAGCATGAAAAGAAAGAAAAGTTCTGGATGATGCTACAAAAATGGTTAACTTTATTAATCAAAGACCAATTCACTCAAGAAAGTTTAAAAAGGACTGTGAAAACCTGGACAAAGAGCACACCAATCTCCTGCTACATGCAGAAATCCAGTGGCTTAGTACAGGAAGAGTTCTCAACAGGGTGTTTGAGCTGAAAGGTGAATTGCAGGAATACTTTCAAGAAGATAAGTAGGCCAGATTTTAATGGGTACTTTGAGATGAAGAATGGCTGCAGAAACTAGCCTACTTAGTAGACAGTTTTCATCATATGAACCAGTTGAACTAGTCTCTGCAAGACCCTGGAGAAAATGTTTTGACTTCAAGTGACAAATTTCTCAGATTTAAAAGGAAACTGAATCTTTGGGAAAATCATGTTGAAAAGGAAATCTTGAAATGTTTCCACTGCTGCTTGCGTTTGAGAGTGAAGAAGGATCAGCTAGTCTTGAGTTTTATTGAAAACTGGATGAACTGCAGAACCAAATTGAACAATATTTTTCCTCCTTTTCAACACAAGTGTATGACTGGGTGAGGGACCCTTTCTCTGAATCTTCTGCTCAGCCTGAGAACTTGACTTTGACAGAAAAGGAAGAATTTTGTAAGCTGCAGTCTGATTAAGCACTCAAGATGAGATTTACTGACCTGCCCTTGGACAAGTTCTGGATTTCCGTAAAAGAGTATCCTGCCATTTGTCGGAAAGCAATGACTATTTTGCTTCAGTTTTCAACTTCTTACATGTGTGTGCAAGCTTTTTCTTATTTAACAAGCATCAAGAGCAAGGATAGAAATCATCTCATTTCAGTTGAAGGTGAAATCCACGTGTGTTTCTCTCAAGTTCAACCCAGAAATGGGTACTTGTGCAGCAAAAAACAAGCACAGGTTTCACATGCTAGGCCTATATCTGAGCCTGATCGTAAGAAAATGTTTTTTCAAAGCCTTGTATAAAGTTGTGTCTTAGGCTATATTTGTATCAATATTGCTTTGGCTTATGGTTTTTAGTAAATTTACTATTCAACATTGTCAATAAAATTTCATGTTGTAAATAACATTAATTTATTTAAATTAAATCTAACAAGCCTACCTTTAGAAAAATTTAATCCCATTTTAGCTTAAGCCATTTAACAGAAATTTATTATGTTTGCCTTATGAGTTTTTAAAATTTCTGAAAGGGAAAGAAAGAGATTAATTTCAAGAAAGGTAAACTAAGCTTAACTGCCTGTTTTTTCATGAAAGCCTGGCAAAAAATTTATTCTCTACTCAAAAGACCATTTGCAATTATTTTTGGATTATTATATCTAAATCTTACTGATCATACTAATGTACTGTGAGCTGTAGATTTAATCATTTTTATTCAGGATTCCCTGACACCTGAAAATTCTTCTGAGGGTTCCTCCAAGGCAAAAAGGTACAAAGAAAAACGAGAAAAAGAGAAAGGCTGATATAAAGTGTATGGTCACGCACTTTGGTCAAAGGATAGAGATGTAGGCTATTTTCTAAACGTGGAGAAATGCAGAAATCAGAGATTCAAAGAGACTTGGGAGTCCTTGTGTAGAATTCCCTAAAGACTAATTTGTAGGTTGAGTTGGTGGTAAGGAAGGCACATTCAATGTTCTGATTAATTTTGAGGGGAATAGAATATAAACACAGGAATGTAATCCTGAGGCTTTTTAAGGCATTGGTCAGACCACATTTGAAATATTGTGAACAGTTTTGGGCTCCTTATCTAAGAAAATATGTATTGGCATTGGAGAGGGTTCAGAGGAGGTTTACGAGAATGATTCTGGAATTGAAAGTGTTAACGTATGAAGAATGGTTAATGGTTTATGGCTCTGTGCTTATACGTACTGGAGTTCATAGGGGAAGGAAGGATCTCCTTGAAACCTATCAATTATTGAAATGGCTAGATAGAGTGGATGTGGAGAGGATGTTTCCTATTGTGTGGGAATCTAGGACCAGGGGGCACAGCCTCAGAACAGAGGAATGTCCATTTACAATAGAGATGAGGATGAATTATTTCTTTAAGGCAGGGAGTGGTGAATCTGTGGAATTCATGTCCACGGGCGGCTGTGGAGACCAAGTCATTGGATATATTTAAAGCAGAGGTTGATAGGTTCTTGATTACAAAGGATGTCAAAGGCAACGGGGAGAAGCCAAGAGAATAGGTTTGAGAGAGATAATAAATCAGCCATGATGGCATGATGGAGCAGACTCAACTGGATGAATGACCTAATTCTGCTTCTATATGTTACGGCCTTATGTAATAACACTAATTCTCAGTGTGACCACCCTTCACTTATCCTCATCCTTTTAGTCTACAATGGTGCTGTTCATTGAATTAAGGTGCATGCCATTTACCAACAACAAATTTGTGCATGCCAGCTTGGACATGTGTGCCATAGGTTGTTACGTACTCGTGACACATGACAGTGGTACCCTTGTCACGTGACTGGGGTTGAAGCTATACTGGACTTGAGGTAATGGTCTTGTGATGGTGGAGTGACGTCATTTTCCCGCCAGTAGAGATCATGTGACAGGTTTTTTTTACAGGTTATAAAAGGAAGACCCCACCCTGTGATGGAGGGACAGTTCGTGGCTGGATTTGCCATGTTGACTTCATGCCACTGCGTGATTTAATGTGATGACGCAGTTTAGTTGAAAGATGAAGTTTTATCTAATGCCTAAAGTTTAAAAGGTCATTGCCAGCAGTTTCTTTACAATACTGCTAGTTGAGAATCAGTGGAGAGTGAAGATCGGAGTTCAGGAGTTAAAGATCGAGGAGAATCGATTTTCGACGGTGAAACGGGTTCGACCTTGTTTAATCCTTATTTGGAAGGAATTCGTTGACTGTTCTCGTGTTAATCTCTGCGGGATAGCAGAAGATTGAGGACAGTGTGATAAAGGAAAGGTCAGTGCCTCTAAGCCGTTATGTTTCGTAAATTCTTCGTGGGAAAAAGTTCGACTTCGGGGACTGAAGCAAAACGACGTGAAAGAGAATTTAAATCGTCTTAAAAAGTCTCTCCCTAAATGGACTGTGAGCAATTCGAACTTTTGGCAATACTACTTTAAAGAACTGTTTTTGCAACATCACTTTAAGAACTGTTTGAGCTGCATCGCTTTAAGAACTGTTCAAGCTGCCGCACAGCAGCTGATTTCCGGTTATGTTAGTGTTTGTTTACTTTTGGGGGGTTTGTTTTCAGTGTTTAATAAATGTGTTATTTGTTATATAAACCCTTGCCTAACTCATATATTTATTGTTGCCTGAATACATAACAGGTTCATAACCCCTGCATCTTTTGTCTTGATCTTGGTTCTTCCTCCTCTGACTCCCCTCTCAGGTTCAACTACCGCTGCCATTCCTGTACAAGTCAACCCAGCAGCACCTGTAAGTGACCCCATGAGGACATTGGTTCCAGTCTTACCCAGGTGTAATCTATCCTGCTTGTATAAATCCTACATTCCCTCTGGACCACTCCCTAGGTATTCAACAATCTAAAGTCCCGGCTTTTTCTGAATTAAAATAATGAAGAGTTAGCCACTTATCCTGATCAGGGTTTCAACTCAAACCATTGACAATGCTTTTTGTTCCACAGATTCTGCTCAACCCATTGAGTTCACAAACAGGCTGTTTATTGCTCCAGAGTGAGGAACATTACACCCTAGGTGGGTCAGTGGCACAAGAGGTGATTTAATAAATAGGGGGACAAACTGAACAACATTAAGACAGATTACAGGGGGATCAAATGGATAAGTAAGCTGAGGTTTGGCAAATCAAGTCCAATTCAGATAAGTGCAAGATAAGTGCCCTAAGCTCATCTATGAAACATCTGGATAACTAAGACACCCAAAACTTCTTTATTGACTACAACTCAGTTGTCAAAACCATAATTCCAAACAAGCACATCTCCAAACACCTAGACCTAGGACTCTGCAACTTGACTTCCTGACTAAAACCGATAAAGATGGGCAACAACACCTCTTCTAAAATTACCCTCAACACTAGTACCCTAGAAAGAAGCAACACTGAGTTCACCAAGCTTACTATACTCCCTATGGATTCACAACACTGTAGCAAAATTCTGCTCTAGCTCTGTTTATAGGTTTACAGAAGATTACCACAATAGTGGGCCAGATCTCAAACAACAATGAGACAGGGGAAAAAGAGAGTTTAGTAGCATTGTGTCTAACAAAAACCTTTCTCTCAATGTCATCAAAACAAAAGAGCTGGACATTGACTTCATGAAGCAGGGCAAAGTATACAACCCTCTCTGTGTCAATGGTGCTGAGGTGGAGGTGATGGAAAGCTTCAAGTTCAAAGTTCAAAGTAGATTTATTATCAAAGTACACATATGTCACCGCATACAACCCTGAGATTCATTTTCTTGTGTGAATACTCAATAAATCTATAATAGAATAATAACAATAATAGATTCAAAGAAAGACCACACCAACTTGGGCATTCAGTGTGAAAAAAGATGACAAACTGCAAATGCAAAAAGAAAGAATTAATAATACATAAATAAGCAATAAACATCAAGAACATGAGATGAAGAGTGTTGAAAATGAGTCCACAAGTTGTGGGAATATTTCATTGATGGTGAAAGTGAAGCTGGGTGAAGGTGGGGCAAGTGAAGTTATCCCCCCTGGTTCAAGAGCCTGATGGTTGAGGGGTAATAACTACTTCTGAACCTGGTGCTGTGAGTCCTGAGGCTCCTGTACTTTCTTCCTGATGGCAGCAGCAAGAAGAGGGCATGCCTTGGTTGGTGGGGGTCCCTGATGATGGTTGCTGCTTTTCTGCAGCAACACCATGTAGCTGTGCTCAGTGATGGGGAGGACTTTACCTGTGATAGACTGGGCCATATCCACTACTTTTTGAAGGGCATTGGTGTTTCCAGAACAGGGTGTAATGCAGCCAGTCAATATACCCTCCACTACATATCTATAGAAGTTTGTCAAAGTTTTAGGTGTCATGCCGAATCTTTGCAAACGCCGAAGGAAGTACAGGCACTGCCATGCTTTCTTTGTAATTGCCCTTAGGCGCTGAGTGCTGGACAGGTCCACCAAAATAATAACAGCAAGGAAAGTTATGTTGCTGGCCCTTGCCATCTCTTATCCTCCAATGAGGACTGGCTAATGAACCTCTGGCTTCCCCCTCCTAAAGTCAATAATCAGTTCCTTTGTCTTGCTGACATTGAGTAAGAGGTTGTTTTAATGGCAAAACTCAGCCAGATTTTCAATCTCTCTCCTATATGCTGATTCGTCACCTCCTTTGATTCAGCCATTGACAGTGGTATCTTCAGCAAATATAAATATCACATTGGAGCTGTGCTTAGCCACACAGTCTAAGTGTAAAGTGAGTGGAGCAGGGGGCTAACCACACAACCTTGTGGTGCACCTGGGCTGATGGAGATCACGGAGGAGATGTTGTTGCCAATCCAAACAGACTGGGGAAGTGAGGAAATCAAGAATCCAATTGCTCAAGAAGGTATTACGGCCAAGGTCTTGAGCTTATTGATTAGTTTTGAGGGGATGATGTTATCAAATACTGAGTTGTAGTTGATGCAGACCAGTCTGACGTATGCATTTTTTTCTGTGCATATGTTCCAGGGTTGAATGAAGAGCCAATGATACAGAATCTACTGTTGCTCCAGTGGGCAAATCAGAATGGATCTAAGTTGCTTCTCAGGCAGAAGTTGGTAAGTTTCATCACCAACCTTTCAAAACTCTTCGTCACTTCGGATGTAAGTGTTTCTGCGTTATAGTCATTGAGGCAGTTTACCACATTCTACTTAAGTGCCAGTATAATTGAAGCTTGCTTGAAGCAGGTGGGTACCTCGTAGTGCTGAAGCAAGAGGTCAAAGATATCAATGAATACCCTAGCCAGTTATTTATCACAGATCTTTAGTACTTGGCCAGGTACCTCGTCTGAACTGGATGTTTTTTGTGGGTTCACCCTCCTGAAGGCTGCCGGCACATCAGTGTCAGAGACCAAAATCACAGGATCATCAAGGGCTGTGTGAGTTCCTCCATGTTTTGACAGTCGAAGCAAACATTGAAGGCATTGAGCTATGTTGCTTGGTTTAACTTGATAAGATGTCACAGCATTCAAGCCCTGCCACAACTGTCCAGCGTCTTTCATTGAAACAACTTTCATTGGGAATTGCCACTTCACTTGCGAGATGGTTTACTGGAGGACATACCTGGACGTCTTGTAACTTGCTTAGACACCAGACTGGAATGCCCGATCTGTCTCTCAGCAGATTACAGATCTCATGGTTCATCCAGGGCTTCTGATTGGGGACGACTCAATAATTTTGTGGGGACACACTTGTCCACAATTGTTTTAATAAATTCTGCAACAACCATGGCGTAATCATTCAGATCCACAGATGAGTCCTTGAACACGGCCCAGTCCACCAACTCGAACCAATTCCATAGCTGCTCCTCTGCCTCCTGCCGCCATCTCTTTGTTGTCCTAATCAATGGAGCTTTGCTATTTAGCTTCTCCCTGTGTGCAGGTAGGAGACAGCCAAGTGGTCAGATTTACCAAAATGTGATTTGAACATGGAACTGCAGGCATTCCTTATTTTAATACAATGGTGATCAAGTGTGTTAGGACCTCAGTTGCTGCAGGTTACATGTAGATGGTAATGGGCAGTTGAAGCCTGGTTGAAGTTCACAACAATGATTTAAAATCCACCGGGATGCACTGCTTCTTCATTCAAGATGGCACCATGCAGTATCTCTAGTGCCTGATTAGAGGTGTCCACCTGTGGAATGTAAACTGCAATCAAGGACCACATACGAGAAGGTGGTACAAGAGGTATGAGAGTGAGGGGTTTCAGACATCAAGGACGATGTTGTGGTTCCAGATGCCAGTGTGAGGTGATTACTGACATTAGCACCTGATGGTCCTAGCACCTGAACGCAGCTCTCAGCCCACGGCACGCCACCCTAGTGGAAGGAAATCTTCAGTTGGTGAAAATGGTCTCGGAGCACCTCAGGAATGTTTCCACCATAGTGAGTGATAACCCAAGCATTTTCCAGCCTGGATCTCTCACCTCTAGCTGGGGGGTGTGACCCAGGCTCGCACAGTGGAAGGTGGTCCCAGGTCAACCTTCAAATGGAGGTCCGAGAATCTGTCTGTAGCTTCTGACGACCTTGAGAAAGATCGTTTCAGACGCACAACATAACCGTGGGTGTGGGGAGGGGGGTTTCTTAGATTTAGTCAGTAAGGGAGATCCCAAACCCCTCCAGCCAGGGCTCTAAGTTTTTGTATCTTCTGCTTGATTGGGGAAAGGGTGGAGAGGGAGTTATCATGGCAGTTGGAGTCCTTGATTATGTTGGCTGCTTTCCTGAGGCAATGAGAAGTGTAGAGGGGAGGCTGGTTTGTGTGATGGAGTAAGATGAGTTCACATCCCTCTGCAATTTCTTATGGACTTAGACAGAACAATTACTGTATCAAAATGTGATGCGTCTAAACAGGAAGCTTTTGGTGACGTGTGTGTAAAAATTGAGCTAGGCAGCATCTATGGAGAAGAGCACAGTCGACGTTTCAGGCCAAGACCCTTTGTCAGGACTGGAGAAGGCGGGGAGGAAGAAACACAAGGTGAAACTGGGGGAGGGGTGGGAAGGGGTGAAGTAAAGAGCTGGGAAGTTGATTGGTGAAAGAGATACAGGGTTGGAGAATGGGGAATCTGCTAGGAGAGGACCAAAGGCCATGGGAAAAAGAAAAATGGGGAGGAGCACCAGAGGGAGGTGATGGGTAAGTAAGGAGATAAGGTGAGAGAGGGAAAAAGGGATGGAGAATGGTGAAGGGGGGTGGGAGTGATTACCAGAAGTTTGAGAAATCGATGTTCATGCCATCAGGTTGGAGGCTACCCAGACAGAATACAAGGTGTTATTCCAAGGTGGAGAGGGAAAAATGTGTTTGGTGGTGGGCTCCCGTTGGAGATGGTGGAAGTTATGGAGAATTATGTGCTGGACATTGAGCCTGGTGGGGTGGTAGGTGAGATCAAGAGGAACCCTAACCCTAGTGGGGTGGCGGGAGGATAGGGAGAGGGCAGACGTATGCAAAATGGAGGAGAAGCAGTTGAGGGGAGTGTTGATGGTGGAGCTAGGGAAGCCCTTTTCTTTGAAGAAGGAGGATATCTGCTTAGTTCTGGAGTGAAAAGCCTCATCCTGAGTCGCGGTAAAGAGGGTAAAACTGAGGGAAGGGGATGGCATTTTTATAAATAATAGGGTGGGTAATAGGTTGTTTGAAGGAGATGGGAAGAGCTGAAGGAGAAATTATTGAGAGCGCGGACAAGTTTCACCAGTCGGAGGAAAATGATGGTGGAGGGGAAACTGGTTGGCTTTGAGGACTTACTCGTGGGGGATGGAGGTGTATAGGGACTGCACATCCATAGTAAAAATAAGATGATTGGGGCCAGAGAGTTTGAAATCATTGAAAGGATCAAGAGCGTGTAAGGTGTCATGGATGTAGATAGGAAGGGACAAAACTGAGTTGAGGTATGCAGATAAAGGTTCAGTGAGGCAGAAACAGTGGGGCCCCGATCATCTTATTTTCACTATGGCCCCGATCATCTTACTTTCACTATCTTGTTCCTGCCCTCAATGATTTGAGGAATAAATCCTCACTCTCAATAATTTCTCCTTTGACTCCTCCCACTTCCTTCAAACAAAAGGTGTAGCCATGGGTCCCAGCTATGTGGAACAGTCTATATTACAAGCCTACACCCAACTTTTCCTTCACTGCATTGACAATTGTTTCCTGCACTCATGCAGAACTCCACGACTTCATCATCTTTGCCTACGACTGCAATCAGGATTATGGAGGAGAACTCCCTAGGTAAATAGACTGACAGGATTTGACTGTTCCAGGTGTGAGTATCGAAGCTGAAATTTCAAAATAAATTTTCAATCGAATTATGTATAAGCCACCCAAAACTACTCCCAGGTTTATTTTCTAGCAGGCATTCATAATAGAACAAAGAAGTACAATAAAATCAATGAAAAATCTACACACAAAGGACGAGGAGTCAGAACAAGAAGGTGGGGGGAGGGGAGTAAGAAACAGAATGTGATAGGTAAATTCGGGAGTGGGGGGAGAGGTGGAAGGGGTGGATACCAAACCTATCAGGAGTTACAGGCAGGAATCCATAATGAGAATGAACAGACAGAGCAGATTATTCAAGCCTTGGAAAGGACTCTCCAGCAACCTGTAAACATCTCTAAAGTACTTGAATGCAGACCTAAGCCTGGGGAATCGGGACCAAACAATTGGGAGCGATTTGTGGCCTGCTATGGCACTTTCGCAGGAGACCAAGCCTTTAATAATGGGAATCTGTCCCCCCCCCCCCCCAGTTTAATGCCTTACTGCTCCAAAGCATACCAAGTAAGTTAGCCAACATGATTAAAACAAACAATATGGACTGGCCTGACGATGACCGAAATTGAATGCGACGACCTTTGACATATTATTGGGACCCGTCTTTCGAATCCCAATCCACCCCGAAGGGAGCTAATGTTAAAGGTGACTATGTTCAGCGGGAAGAAGGATGCAAGCGGGCTATATCTGGGGATCGGAAATGGGAACAAAAACCTCCCAAGGGACAGGTGGGGACAACGATGGCATTCCCTGCCCACAACCCATTTAGAAATTGACAAGCAAGGGAGCTCCCTACCATGAGTACCACCCTTCAGGAAGAGCCCAAGTTGCTGGAATTCCAATTCCTTTTGTGATTGATACGGGGGTGGGGGGGGGGGGGGACGCAACCACATCCACTCTCAATCAGCAAAAAGGGATTCCAGCTATCAGACGCTACAATCACTCTGTCAGGGTTCGAAGGCACGGAACATACATATTCACATACCCAGCCACTGCAGGTGGAATTCCAGGGGAACCTGTGTGAGGTTTCCTTTACAGTCACCACCATTCTGGGGTGTAATCTAGCAGGGAGAGAGTTGCTCTGTCCATTGGAAGTCGAGATTCTATGCACAGACAAGGGGATCACCCTGGGACTAGTGAACAATTGCCAGCTTCCCCAGTTACCGACACCCCAGCAGTGGGCACTTAACCTGGGCTCCACTTCGTTTGAACCCCCTCTGCCAGCGGTCGACCCCCATGTGACCCTGTGCTATGACCCTATCGGGTGCTCAAGCGAGGAAAGCCAATACTATGCACCTCTTGAGGGAGCAGAAGTTCCCAGTCACGGTGACTGGAGAGGTTAAAGGAAGAGAGGGCCGAAGTTCCGGATTTCCTTTGGCAACAGACAGGACTGGTGGCTCCCCATACCACCGTTAGGGTTTGCCCTGGGTTCAAGCCAAAGAGCCTAGGGTTCCTTGCCTACAGCACCGAGGGAGACTGGCAAAACTTGGCCAACTCCGATACTGGAAGGAGTCTGAGGTGAAGATGGGACACTTGGTAAGACATTCTTTTAATATTGACCGAACCCAGGACGTCGAACCCTAGCCCTGGGCAATTTCAGGCCATGAAGTCAGCAGTACCAACTGCCCCCCTGTCCGGATCACATGAAAGGACAGACTCTCCCATCCATTCTGCAATACCCCCTCAAGCCCGAGGCAACGTTTTATGAGGGTGGAAGCTCTTTAGTGGATTCAGCAGGAAAACAATATTCTGGCTATGCGATAGTGACACGACAGTGAAATAATTGAGCAAGCCTCTTTTGAAGCAGCTGTCTCCACCCAGAAGGCTGAGCTGTTTGCTCTGACTCGTGCCTGTATCCTAGCAACAGACTAAAGTGCGAACTTTTACACAGACTCCCATTATCCATTTGGAATTGTACATTTCTACGGGGCTCTTGGGGAATATCAGGAATTCCTGACTTCCTCTGGCCACCCTATTAGTGATGCCACCTTTGTAAACAACTTACTACTCTACACTACCTCGAGTTTTGGCTATTATTAAATGTGCGCCCCACACCCGCATGTCCGACCGGGTCACTAAACGCAATGCTTTAGCAGATAAGACAGTGAAAAGTGCAGCACAGTCCTCGGTAGTTGTAATCCGCTCGGGTTCCCATCAAGCAACCTTCCGTGACTTAAGCAGAACGGGTTTGCCAGACTTGTGGGAGGTGCATACTTTCAGGAGGATGCCTCTGAGGAGGAGCGCAAACTGCGGTCCCAGAAAGATCCTGACCTAAGCCTTTGGACCACCCCAGCGGAGCAGGTTTGTGTTCTTACATAGTTTTTACCAATATTGATCGATTATATACATAATTGTACACACCTGGACAAGGAGGGAATGGTTGGTAACCTGTACCTTGCACACCGGGTACGACTCCCTTACCAAGTGGACCTTTTTCATGTCTACAAGTTGGTCTTATTAAATTATCCAGAGTACATCGCTATAGATACTGCTTAGTTATTATAGATATGTTTAGTAGATGGATTGAAGCTATTTCAACTACCAATAATACTGCTGTGACTGTTGAGAATGTATTATTATGGGAAATAATTCCCAGGTACGGCCTGCCAGAGATGCTGGGCTCTGATTAGACCTATTCTACATGAGGGTTACCCCACAGGGGAAAACAGGGTTGTCACCAGCTGAAATCATTTATGGACGTCCCATGAGGACACCCTGGGGGCTAAGACCTTGTGTGCCACTGCTCCCAGAAAGTCTACCAGCAAAATTGGATATACATACCCTGGGGGAAGAGATGGGGAAATATATATGCCAACTAACCAAAATTCTCCAAGCATTGCATTTGCAGGTACGACAGGCCTACAAGGAAGAGAACTACCCCGCAGAGAGCAGTGACTGTCCCACCATAGAACCTGGGGATTTTGTCTCGATCAAGAACTGGGATTGAGGGAAACTCGGACCTCGGTAAAGAGTGATGCACCGTCAATAACTCTCTGAGACAGGAGGTGAGATATAGGCTTTTATTGGTTGGAAGAAAGAACAAGCAGCAATTGACCACCACACTGCATCCTGGAGACTGAGGGCAGGGCTCAGGCTCCAATCGCCTTTATACCGGGGTCTGTGGGAGGAGCCACAGTCAGTGGGAGGAGCCACAGGAGCAGTCAGCGGGGGAGTGTGTCCAGACAGGTATATGTAGTTCACCACAGAGAGGACCATATCAGGTGTTACTGACTACTCCCACAGCTGTGAAACTGAAGGGGCAATCTCGGTGGATACATCGAACAGACTGCAAATGTGTTACTGAAGGGACTGAGTAGAAGGGGTCTTTCGGACTAAAGGAAAATGTATTGGTTGGTAGTGGTGTTTGTGCTTTTGTCTTTGAGAGAGCTCATGCCAGCATCCAGGGGTCCCCATGTCAACACCTTTCAGACTCTCTGTCACACTTAATGTCAAACAGGTAGAGTTAGGGGCCTGCTGGGTTTGTGCCAAAATTCTGCAGCATGGTAAAACAATGATTCCAATGTCAGTAATGAGCGAAGAACTCTCAGCCTGGGCTTTCTCAAAACACACCCGGGGAAGTGAGGTGAGGAACTGTAGTCCAGTCGGAGATGGCTGTGGCTGCCAGTGTTTTGAGGAATGGTATCCAGGCCCCCACCAAACGGAACCTCATATACTGGGAGACATGCATCCTAGCCATACCTACAGGTGCCCAGCAGCAGAGTGGTAAATGCCACCTGGAACTGTAACTTCCAGGGAGGGGAAGATGTATTTTTTTCTGGGAAATAGCGGCCGTACCACCTATACCTCTGCAGACCCTCCCCAACCATTAAATAGCAACCACTGGCTGTGTGGAAATCGGGCCTATATATGGCTTCCCAAGGGAAACTGCCAGCAGATGGGGTCCAATTGTAACCTTTGAGCCCCGAGAGTTATCATGAAATGATTAAAAATGAGAGAACGAGGAATAGAGGATATAAATAAATCATCTCGAATCTAAGTAACTTCTGACGAAAAGAATAATTGGGACTGAACAGGAATTTTTGAACTGAAGTAAACTCTGTCTTCAGCAGTTAGAAAAATAATTGGCTTATACATGTTCCCTTTTAACTGGCAGAGAGACATTGCGAATTGATAAATAATATGTTCAATAATAATAAGTAAATAAATTATATATATATGTGTGTGTGTGTGTGTGTGTGTGTGTGTGTGTGTGTGTATATATGTATATATAAATAATAAATAAACTTCTTCACACACAGAGTGGTGAATCTGTGGAATTCTCTGCCACAGGAAACAGTTGAGGCCGGTTCATTGGCTATATTTAAGAGGAAGTTAGATATGGCCCTTGTGGCTAAAGGGATCAGGGGGTATGGAGAGAAAGCAGGTACAGGGTTCTGAGTTGGATAATCATGAGCCATGTTTTGAGCCATGATCATACTGAATGGCGGTGCAGGCTCGAAGGGCTGAATGGACTACTCCTGCACCTATTTTCTATGTTTCTATATTTCTAATTCACTTACCACTTTCTGAGTAAAGAAATTACCCCTAACATCTCCTCTGTACCTACTCCTCAGCACCTTAAACCTGTGTCCTCTTGTGGGAACAATTTCAGCCCTGGGAAAAAGCCTCTGACTATCCACATGATCAATGCCTCTCATCATCTTATACACCTCTATCAGGTCACCTCTCATCCTCCATCACTCCAAGGAGAAAAGGCTGAGTTCATTCAACCTATTCTCATAAAGCATGCTCCCCAATCTAGGCAACATCCTTGCAAATGCCTCTGCACCCTTTCTGTGGCTTCCACATCCTTCCTGTAGTGAGGTGACCAGAATTGAGCACAGTACTCCAAGTGGGATCTGACCAGGGTCCTATATAGCTGCAACATTACCTCTCGGTTCCTAAATTCAATTCCACGACTGATGAAGGCCAATACACCGTATGCCTTCTTAACCACAGCATCAACCTGTGCAGCAGTTTTGAATGTTCTATGGACTCTGACCCCAAGATCCCTCTGGTCCCTCCACACTGCCAATATAATAGTATATTCCGCCATCTTAGTTGACCTACCAAAATGAACCACTTCTTAGCCCAGTTTTGCATCCTATCAATGTCCTGCTGTAACCTCTGACAGCCCTCCACACTATCCACAACATCTCCAACCTTTGTGTCATCAGCAAACTTACTAACCCATCCCTCCACTTCCTCATCCAGGTCATTTATAAAAATCACGAAGTGTAAGGGTCCCAGAACAGATCTCTGAGGCACTCCACTGGTCACCGACCTCCATGCAGAATATGTCCCATCTACAACCACTCTTTGCCTTCTGTGGGCAAGCCAGTTCTGGATCCACAAAGCAATGTCCCCATGGGTCCCATGCCTCCTTACGTTCTCAATAAGCCTTGCATGGGGTACCTTATCAAATGCCTTGCTGAAATCTATATACACTACATCTACTGCTCTTCCTTCATCAATGTGTTTAGTCACATCCTCAAAAAAATTCAATCAGGCTTGTAAGGCACAAGCTGCCCTTGACAAAGCCATGCTGACTATTCCTAATCATATTATACCTTTCCAAATGTACATAAATCCTGCCCCTCAGGATCTTC
Organism: Hypanus sabinus; assembly: GCF_030144855.1. Classification (NCBI taxonomy): domain Eukaryota; kingdom Metazoa; phylum Chordata; class Chondrichthyes; order Myliobatiformes; family Dasyatidae; genus Hypanus; species Hypanus sabinus. The sequence continues at coordinate 30,724,036 of NC_082726.1, read as the reverse complement.
TCCATCAACTTACATCAACTTACAGTCTTACATCACTGAGGTAAGACTCACTGGTCTATAATTTCCTGGGCTATCTCTACTCCCTTTCTTGAATATAGGAACAACATCCACAACCCTCCAATCCTTCCAAACCTCTCCTGTCCCCATTGATGATGCAAAGATCATCGACAGAGGTTCCGCAATCTCCTCCCTCGCCCCCCCCCCATAGTAGCCTAGGGTGCATCCTGTCTGGTCCCGGCGACTTACCCAACTTGATGCTTTCCAAAAGCTCCAGCACATCCTCTTTCTTAATATCTACATGCTCAAGCTTTTCAGTCTGCTGCAAATCATCACCACAATCACTAAGATCCTTTTCCATAGTGAATACTGAAGTAAATTATTCATTAAGCACCTCTGCTATTTTCTCCGGTTCCATACACACTTTCACACTTGATAGGTCCTATTCTCTCACGTCTTATCCTCTTGCTCTTCACATATTTGTAGAACGCCTTGGGGTTTTCCTTAATCCTGCCCGCCAAGGCCTTCTTATGGCCCCTTCTAGCTTTCCTTATTTCCTTCTTAAGCTCCTTCCTAGTAGCCTTATAATCGAGTACAGCCTCTCCTCTTGTAGGCTTTTCTACGTATTGTGTCAAGAAACCTTCCTGAACACACCTAACAAACTCCACCCCATTTGAACCCCTTGCTCTAGGGAGATGCCAATTGATATTTGGGAAATTAGGATCTCCCATCACGACAACTGTTATTATTACACCTTTCCAGGATCTGTCTCCCTATCTGCTCCTCGATATCCCTGTTACTATTGGGCAGCTTATAAAAAACATCCAGTAAAGTTATTGACCCCTTCCTGTTCCTAACCTCCACTCACAGAGACTCCGCAGACAATCCCTCCATGACGTTCACCTTTTCTGCAACCGTGACACTATCTTTGATCTACAGTGCCACGCCCCCACCTCTTTTGCCTCCTTCCCTGTCCTTTCTGAAACATCTAAAACCAGACACTTGAAGTAACCATTCCTGCCCCTGAGCCATCCAAGTCTCTATAATGGCCACCACATCATATCTCCAAGTACTGATCCACGCTCTAAGCTCATCCGCTTTGTTCACAACACTCCTTGCGTTAAAATAGACACATCTCAAACTGTTGGTCTGAGCACGTCCCTTCTCTATCACCTGCCTACCCTCCCTCTCGCACAATCTACAAGCTTTCTCTATTTGTAAGCCAACCTCCTCTTCCCCAGTCTCTTCAGTTCAGTTCCCACCCCCCAACAATTCTAGTTTAAACTCTCCCCAGTAGCCTTAGCAAACCTCCCCACCAGGATATTGGTCCTCCTGGGATTCAAGTGCAACCTGTCCTTTTTGTACAGGTCACACCTGCCCCAAAAGAGGTCCCAATGATCCAGAAATCTGAAATCCTGCCCCCTGCTCCAATCCCTCAGCCACACATTTATCCTCCACCTCATTCTTATTCCGATTCTCACTGTCGCGTGGCACAGGCAGTAATCCCGAGATTACTACCTTTGTGGTCCTGCTTCTCAACTTCCTTCCTAAATCCCTGTAGTCTTTTTTCAGGACCTCTTCCCTTTTTCTACCTATGTCATCGTTTCCAATATGTAACATGACCTCTGGCTGTTCTCCCTCCCACCGCAGGATATCTTGGACGCGATCTGAAACATCCCGGACTCCGGCGCCTGGGAGGCAAACTACCATCCGAGTTTCTTTCCTGCGTCCACAGAATCACATGTCTGACCCTCTAACTTTAGATTCCCCTGTCACTACCGCCTTCCTCTTCCCTTCGCTACCCTTCTGAGCCACAGGGCCAGATTCTGTGCCAGAGGCATGGCCACTGCCACTTCCCCCAGGTAGGCTGTCCCCCCAACAGTACTCAAACAGGAGTACTTATTGTCAAGGTGTACAGCTACAGGAGTACTCTCTAGTACCTGACTCTTCCCTTTCCCCCTCCTGACTGTGACCCACTTGTCCGTCTCCCATGACCACCTGCCTATAACTCCTCTCTATCACCTCCTCACTCTCCCTGACCAGGCGAAGGTCATCGAGCTGCAGCTCCAGTTCCCTATCTCAGTCCCTCAGGAGCTGCAGCTCAACACACCTGGTTCAGATATGGCCATCCCGAAGGCCGGGAGACTCCAGAACCACCCCCCCCCCACCCACATCTGACACCGAGCACAGAAAACTGGCCTCACACACATAGTTCCTCCTTTCCGCGAATAACACAGGTAAACCTATCTCACCTCATCCCGTTACCGCCTAAGCCTGTTGATCCAAAGCCCTACCGTTCTGATGCATCCTACTCTGCGGCCCGCTCCGAACGCTGCCCACTGGATCAGGTGGTCTTCTTTTCAAACCTTTCACGCTCTACTGGCTGACGTCATGCAACTGTGCAGTCTCACCCCAAGTAGTAAAAAACTCCCTTCGCTCCAAAAAAATCAGCTGCTCACTCATAGCCTTCTCGCTCTGAATTAAAAACAGTTGAAGATTCCTTGTCTTTTTAAACCTTTCGCGCTCTACTGGCTGACATCACGCGCCCGCGCAGTCTCGCCTCTCTTTTACCCCAAGTAGTAAAAAACTCTCTTCGTTCCAAAAAATCAGCCGTTCATTCACAGCCTTCTCACTCCAAATTAAACCTTGATTCAGTGGACTTTCTTATCTGTAAGTTTTGCACCAACAGACTTGGTGGGCGTACCAGTTCAAATAACATCTTGCAATTGTAATGAATGGGGCTTACTACGTATAAATATACGGCTGTCACCTGACTAAGTCAGTCCCACTTGTCAGACAGTGGCAGTGCTTACGTGCCTTCCCTTTGACAACTCGGTCTCAAACTCCTGCAGGAGAATGCACAGTAAACTGTGGTGACGATAAGCAGTTGGTCTCCCGAGTTTTATTCAGATTCAACTTTAACAGTAACAGAAGGCATGGTGATACATTTTCACAACTGTGTGATATGTGGCTGACAGGGGAATTTGGATCCAGGGACATTTCCGTGCACCCACCACCCAGGATCTCCAGGATCTGCTGCCCATGGGTCTTTGAGTGAAATCTGATGGCCCTACCAGATTTCCATAATTCAGCCTTATTCCTGACTGTGTGCCTTGCTTTGAGATTATTCTATTACATCTCACTCTCCAACCTCTGTCCTCAACCCCTGCTGACTCCAGCATCCTGCTGTGATATCCTGTTCCTTTTGAACAGTGTTTACTCAGGCTGAATGCAGGGCTGGCATAACTCGTCATTAGTAATTACTGTGCCAAGATGTGCTCCACTGTTTACTTACGGAGGTCAACATCCACTCTGTGCTTTTATTATAGAGCTGTATCTTCTCTCAGGCATGTTCTTCCATGTCAGTGAGCTTATTTCAACAGCAACATTCCCTCAGAAGTCACACTATGCCTCAATTATGTGGATGTTTGACATGACCCCACCTAAAACTTTGACAAACTTCTGCAGATGTATAGTGGAGAGTGTATTGACTGGCTGCATCATGGCCTGGTATGGAAACACCAATGCCCCTGAAAGGAAAATCCTACAGAAGTAGTGGATTTGGCCCAACACATCATGAATAAAACCCTCCCAACCATTGAGCACATCTACATGAAACACTATCATAGGAAAGCATCATCCATCATCAGGGATCCCACCACTCCACGTCATGCTCACTTCTCACTACTGTCATCAGGTGGAAGGTCCAAGAGCCTCAGGACTCACTCCACCAGGTACAAGAACAGTTACTACCCCTTAACCATCAGGCTCTTGAACAAAAGAGGATAGCCACACTTCACTTCACCTGACTTTAGAAGTTATATATCCATTTTAATGACGATATTCAATTCTATGCATGAAAAATTCAACAGGTGAATCTCCACAGGACCAAAAAATGGTTTGTTTCTGCTCCAGCCCTCTTATACCAAATGCCTCTTCTGTTTAGAAAGTTGTGGCTGCTATTCTGAAAATTGACGCAAACCTGAAAACATTGTATTGCCCATCTTCATATCTATAGTGCAGCCCTTGTTCGACAAAGACGAGAAAATCTGCAGATGCTGGAAATCTAAGCAACACATACAAAATGATGGAGTAGCTCAGCAGGCCAGGCAGCATCTATGGAAAAGAGTACCGCTGCAATGAGGCACACTCAGGTTGGAGGAGCAGTACTTCATATTGTGTCTGGCTAGCCTCCAACCTGGTAGCATGAATATCAATTTCTCCAACTTTTGATTATTGCCCCCACCTTCACCATTCCCATTCCCCTCTCTTACCTCATCTCCTTACCTGCTCATCATCTCCCTCTGGTGCTCCTCCCCCTTCCTTTCCTTCCATGGTCTTCTACCCTCTCCTATCAGATTCCCCTTCTCTAGTTCTTTATCTCTTTCACGTATCAACATCCCAGCTCTTTACTTCATTCCTCACCCTCTTCCGGTTTCACCTATCCCCTTTCACCTTATATATCTTCCTCCCCACTCCCCTCCAACTTCTTGCACTAACTTCTCATCTTTTTTCTCCCACCCTGATGAAGGTTCTCAGCTTGAAAAAGTTGACAGTTTAATTTTTCGATAGCTGCTGTCCGGCCTGCTGAGTTCCTCCAGCATTTTCATATTTTCAATGTTGGCATGGTCTGAAACCAATCTTCTCATAAGACTGGGGATGTCAGGCATAATCAATCAGTGGCCAGTTTGAACCTGGAAAGATTGAAAAGCAGCACATCATTTGCATTTCTTCCAGTCTAGTGTGCTCCATTTGGTAGTTGCATTATGGTCTCCTCCACACTAAATAAGCACAAGTGATCACTTTGTGGAGCATCTGCATTCAGTTCACAGGGGCAACACTGATCTTCCGATTGCCTGCTAAATAATTCTCCATCCCATTCCCACAATGGCCTCTTAAAGGCCCAATGCAAATTTGAGGAACAGCACCTCATTTTCTATCTGGGCACGAGTTAATTTCTGGACTCAATACTGAATCCTACAACATCAGGTAACTTGATTTCTCAATGAGTAACAGTCAGCTCTCTGTGATATTGATTTAGCTCACTGCTCTTCTTTTTTCACTCTCTGGCAGTTGAGATGTCCAGCCTGACCTGCCAGGCACGTCCCCTTGTTCTACATTTCACAACTCCCACATTCTCAAGTCTATATCATCGCTGTTCCCATTTACTCACTGATCAGATAACCTTGTTTACATCTTAACCCTATGGTCACTGTCTTTTTACCCTGCAGAGACACTCATACCCCCACCCTCCCTGCAACTTTACAAACTTTTGTTTCCATCCCAGTTCTGATGAAGGATCTCCAGCCTGAAACTTTGACTATTTTGCTTCACACAGTGACCTGACCTACTGAATACTTCCAGAATTTTCTGTTGGAACTTTTGTGTACATCCTTGAATCTTTTCCTGTTAATACCTGCTAATCTTTGCCTATGACAGAGATGGAAAGAGCATCTATTTTAGGTCCTGCATGTCAGACAATGTCGCCTGCCCAACATAACTGACTGTAACTGTACATTTACTACTGGGATGCTTGTCTGAGAGAGGACTCTGATGTTGGTTGTTTGTCCTCTCTGTATAAGGAGGATATTGCAGCAATGGGATTGATGAAAGTTTCCCACTGCCTTGAAATGTAGGTTGTCGAGGTCTCAGAAGCTTAGAGGAGCGTCCATTGATTAAAAGCACCAGTTCTATAACTATAGTTACATTCAGTCAAGTTATGTTGAGCAGGCCACATTGTTTGCAAATCTGACATGCAATTCCCAAAATAGACATTCCTTCCATCTTTGTCATGGGCAAAGTTTAGCAAGTAGTCAGAGGAAAGATTCAAGGATGGGCACAAAGATTTCCTGAGGGTGAAGGGTGAGGGGAGACCTTATAAAAGCATATAAAATTATGAGATATTGACAACTAGAAACTTGAAACCAAATGTAAAATTGAGCTAGCCAATTGAATACGTTTTTTTACGGAAAGAAGCAGAAAGTGGGAGAGGAAGGTTGTTTATGAGACTGGAGTCTTGTGCCCTCTCCAATGCCAGCACATCCTTTCTTAAATATGGGAGCCAAAACTACTCACAGTAATTCAAATGCAGTCTGACCGATGCCTAATAAAGTCTTCTTGAAATGAAGATTAACATTGCATTTGACTTCCTTACTACTGACTCAGACTTCAAGAAACCTGTAGGGAATGCTGCACTAGGACTCCCTAGCCCCCTTTCAACTCTGATTTCTGAATCTGCTTACCATTTAGAAAATATTCAGAGTGCAAAGTTCAAAGTAAATTTATTATTGAACTACATATCTGTCTCCATATACAACCCTAAGTTCATATCCTTGTGTGTTTATTCAATAAATCCAATAGCCACTCCTTCAGGGCAACAATCAGTGTGCAAAATACAATAAACTGTGCAAATACAAAAAGAAAGAGAAAAAATATAATAATAAATAAATAATCAATAACTATTGAAAATATGAGATGAAGAGTCCTTGAAAATGAGTCCATAGGTTGTGGAAACAGTTCAGTGATGGAGCAGGTGAAGTTGAGTGAAATTACGGTATTCCCTCCCCCCCAACCCAATGGAAGAGCCTGATGGTTGAAGGGGTAATAACTGTTCCTGAACCTGGTGGTGTTCCTGAGGCTCCTATAACTTCTTCCTGATGGCAACAGTGAGAACAGAGCATGAGCTGGGTGGTGGACTCCCTGATGATGGATGCAGCCTGCAACCATACTCCATGTAGAAGTGCTCAATGGTAGGGGTGGGGAGGGCTTTACCCACGATGAACTGGACCATCTCCACTACTTTTTGCAGGATTTTCCATTCAAAGGCATTGGCATGTCCATATCAGGCTGCAATGCAACCAGTCAATATACTTTCCTCTACACATCTGTAGAAGCTTGTAAGAGTTTTAGATGTCATGCTAAATCTTCATAAACTTCAGAGGAAGTAGAGGTGCTGCCGTGCTTCCTTCTTAACTGAAGTACATGCTGGGCCGAGGACAAGTACTCTGAAATGATAACACTGAGGAATTTAAAGTTGTTGACCCTCACCACCTCTGATCCCCCATTGGGACTGGATCATGAACCTCTGGTTTCCTCCTCTTGAAGTCAATAATCAGCTCTTTGGTCTTGCGGACATTGCTGTGGCACCACTCAACCATATTTTCAATCTCCCTCCTATATCCTGATTTGTCACCACCTTTGATTCGGCCTACAATACTGTAGTGGTGTTGAGACCAGTGTCACCATACAGTTCCCTAAACAGTATTCCATCTTACACTTCTTTGCCCATTCTCCTAATCTAAGTTCTTCTGAAGTCTCTCTGCTTCCTCAACAAAACCTGTTCCTCCACCTATCTTTGTATCATCTGGAAAGTTGGCAAAAAAGCCATCAGTTCCATCCTCCAAATATAAGATGAAGAGTAACAGACTTAACACCACTGGCAGCCAACCAAACAAAGGCCCCCTTTATTCCTGCTCTTTGCCTTCTGTCAGACAGCCAGTCTTCTGTCCATGCTAAGTTTCCTTCCTGAAATACCATAAACCCTTATCTTGTTCAGCAGTCTCATGTGTGGCATCTTGTCAAGGGCTTTCTGAAAATTCAAGGAAACAATATCCACTGACTCTCCTGGGTCTATTCTTCTTGTAATTTCCTCAAATAATCCCAACAAATTTGTTTGGCAAGATTTCCCTTCAATGAAATCATACTGACTTCTACATATTTTATCATGCACCTCCAGGTACCTTAAAACTTCATCCCTAATAACGGACACTGACGTCTTGCCAACCACTGAAGTCAGGCAAACTGGCCTATATTTTCTTGTATTTTGCCTCTCTCCCTTCTTAAAGAGTGTAGAGACATTTGTGATTTTCTACTCTTCTGTAACTATTCCAGAATTTAATGATTCTTGGAAGATCACTATTAATTCTTCTAAAATTTCTTCAGCTACCTCTTTCAGTACCCTAAGATGTAGTCCATCTGGTCCAGATGATTTATCCACATACCTTCAGATCTTCCAGCTTCCCAAGCACCTTCTCCTTAGTTGTAATGACTGCACTTGCTTCTGCCCCATGACACTCTCAAAAATCTGTCACGCTGCTGGTGTTTTTCACAGCATATGTTGATGTACTCATTCAGTTCTTCTGCCAGTTCTTTGTTCCCTATTGCTACTTCCCCAGTACCATTTTCTTAGCTCTGCCTTACTCTTAATACATCTCAAAACTTTTGGTATCCTTATTTATATTATTGCCTAGCTAACCTTCATATTTCATCTTTTCTGTCCTGCATACTTGTCTTCTCATGGCTTTTAAGGGCCTCCCAAACCTCTGGCTTTCCACTAATATTTGCTATATTGCTATATTTGCCATTGGCACCACATATGTTACCTGCAAACTTACTAACCATATATACAGTATTCACATAGATACAATGACAAATAGCAATGGGCTGAGCACGAAGCCCTAGGGAACACCAGTAATCATGGAATTGGAGATGGTTTAATATTGTCACATGTACAGACCCTGCAGCGGATAGTGAGGTCAGCTGAGAAGATAATTGGGGTCTCTCTTCCCACTATTACAGACATTTACACCACACACGGCAACCGCAAAGCTAAGCACATTGTGAAGGACCCCACACACCCCTCACACAAACTCTTCTCCCTCCTGCCACCTGGCAAAAGGTACCTAAGCACTCGGGCTCTCACGACCAGACTGTGCAACAGTTTCTTCCCCCAAGCCATCAGACTCCTCAATACTTAAAGTCTTGACTGACATTGTAATTTGTCCTCTACTGTGCCTATTGTTTTGTTTATTAATTATTGTACTGCCCTGCACTGTTTTGTGCACTTTCTGTAGTCCTGTGCAGTTCCGTAGTCTAGTGCAGTTTTTATGTTGTTTTACGTAGTCTAGTGTAGTTTTGTGTTGTTTCATGTAGCACCAAGGTCCTGGAGGAACGTTGTTTCATCTTTACTTGGTTCTGTACCAGCAGTTTATGGTTGAAATGATAATAAAAGCAACTTGAACTTGATCTAGATGGAAGACTTGACTTGCATACTGTTCATACAAATTGATTCATCATACAGTACACTGAGGGAGGACAAGTTAAAACAATAATAGAGTAAAGTGAAACAGCTATAGGGAATGTGCCATGCAGGTAAATAGTAGAATGTAAGATCATAATGAGGTAAATTTGTGAGGTCAAGAATCCATCTTTATTGTATTAGGGGACCATTCAATATTCCTTTCATAGCAGGGTAGAAGTTGTCCTTGAGCCTGGTGGTGTGCCATGGGCCTCCAGTCCAACATACAATCTACTATCATCACTGTATTTCCGACAATCAAGCCAACTGTGCATCCATTCAGCTACACGGATCCCATGTGAGCGAATTTTCCAAAGCAGCCTACTATGCAGAACCTTGGTGAAAGCCTGTCTGAAATCCATCAACTGCCCTACTTTCATCAACCTTCTTGATTACTCCTCCAAGAAACTCAAATTTGTGAGACATTATCTCCCATGCTATCCTCAATCAAACCTGTTTTCTAAATCCTCAACAGTACTGTGCAAGTCTCAGGCACCCTGGATTTTTTATGCAAATTTTGATTTAGATTTTTTTTGTCTTTATGTCATATACAAGAGCAAATTTTAGATTTTTAGACATTCATTTTCCAAAAATTAAATGTTACAGAAACTTTTATTGTATTTCATTAAAGAAAGTAACAGATTTATTAATAGACCACTTTTCAACTAAAGACTTGATTACTTTGCATGTATATAGCCCAGTGCAAGTGTCACCTCAGCTGGAAGGACTGTTTGGGACCCTGAATGGTAGTGAGGGAGGAGTGTAGGGGCAGGTATGGCATTTGCTCCACCTGCAAAGAATCAGGAGGGAGATCATTGAGGAGGGTCGAGTGGACAAGGGGGTGATCCATGTGGAAAGTTGGGGGGGAGGGAAAGATGCGCTTGATGGAGGGATCCTGTTAGAGATGATGGAAGTTACGGATGGCTAGTGGGGTGGTATGTGAGAAGAGGAACCCTATCCCAGGTGTGTCAGTGGGAGGATGGGGTGCAGGCAGGCGTGTGCGAAATGGAAGAGATGCGGGTGAGGGCGGTATTGATTGTGGAGGAAGGGAAGCCCCTTTCTTTGAAGGAGGAGGATATCTCAGTCATTCTGCAATGAAAAGCCTCATCCTGAAAAAAGAAGTAGCCGAGATGGAGGAACTGAGAGAAGGGGGTGGCATTTTTACAATTGACAGGGTGGGAAGAGGTATAGTCCAGGTAGCTGTGAGAGTCAGTGGGCTTATGAAAGGTATCAACAGATAGGCTGTCTCCAGAGATGAAGACAGGGAGATAGAGAAAGGAGAGAGAAGAGTCGGCAACAGGTGTCAGAAGAGGTGCTCCCTCTCTATATTCTTTGTCAACTAGTGACCCCTGCTCCTGACAGCATTACCCTTCACTATAATAGGAACATGCAGAGCATGAACTCTCAATATCTCACTTTTAGAAAGCCTGCCACTTGCCAGATGTCCCTTTGAGTGTATCAGGAGTTCCCAACCTAGATCCCTCTGTTAATAATAGAGGTCCGGGACATAGAAAAGGTTGAGAGCCCCTGGCCTATAATCAACCTCATTCAATCTACTTTTACAAGTCTTGTCTAATACCATCAAAATTTACCCAGAAACAACTTGGAACTTTAGCCTGTGGACCACTTTTGGCAGTTTCCATAACGAGTTAAAACTTAGGTAATCTACGGTTAAGCTGCATTTGGAGTATTGTGAGCAATTTTCAGTCCCTTATCTAAGAAAGGATGTGTCGGCATTGGAGAGGGTCCAGAGGAAGTTCACAAAATTGATCCTGAAAATGCAAGGGTTAACATATGAGGAATTCTTGATGGCTCCGGGCCTGTACTCAATTTACTGACAACACAACTGTTGTTGGCCGAATCAAAGGTGGTGACAAATGAGCATATAAGAGGGAGACTGAAAATCTGTCTGAGTGGTGCCACAACAACAGTCTCTCATTCAATGTCAACAAGACCAAGGAGCTGATTATTGACTTCAGAAGGAGGAAACCGGAGGTCTGTCAGCCAGGATTTGCATGCCATTACTTCCTACACAGCAACAACCAACTTCATGAATGGCACTGACTCTTCACTCCAAGATGAGCTCAATGCCTTTGAAAGGGAGAATTAAACTACAGCTACGAGGATCCTTGCAGCAACCAGTGACCCTGTGATCTCTGTCCCGGAGGACGAAGTCAGGCTGCCTTTCAAGAGGGTGAAACCACACAAGGCGACAGGCCCCGATGGAGTACCCGGTGGGGCTTTGAAAACCTGCGCCAACCAATTGTTCACTTTTCACACTTCCTTGCATCACCTGGACAATACAAATACCTTGTCAGGATGCTGTTTATTGAGCTCAGCATTTAACACAATAATTTCTACAGTTCTAATCGAAAAAGCACCAGAACCTGGGCCTCTGTATCTCCCTCTGCAACTGAATCCTTGACTTCCTCTCTGGGAGACCACAATCTGAGTGGATCAGTAATAACATCTCCACCTCGCTGACAATCAACACTGTCACACGTCAGGGATGTGTGCTTAACCAACTGCTCTACTCTCTCTGCACCCATGACTGCGTGGCTAGGCACAGCTCAAATGCCATCTATAAATTTGTTGATGTTACAACTATCATTAGCAAAAGTTTAGATGGTGATGAGAGGATGTACAAAAACAAGATATATCAGCTAGTTGAGTAATGTTGCCGTAACAACCTTGCACTCAACATCAGTAAGACCACAGAACTGACTGTGGACCTCAGAAAGGGCAAGATGAGGGAACACACAGAAGTCCTCAAAGGGGACTCAGAAGTGGAAAGAGAAAGCAGTTTCAAGTTCCTGGGTGTCAATATCTCTAAGGATCTACCCTGAGCTCAACATATTGATGCAGCTACAAAGAAAGCACAACAGTGGCTATATTTTATTAGGACTTTGGGGAAGTTTGGTATGTCACCAAAGACACTCACAAATCTCTAAAGATGTACCTTGGAGAACATTCTGACCGGCTGCAGCACCATCTTGTATTGGGGGAGGGAGGGGGCTACTGTACAGGTTTGAAAGAAGCAGCAGAAAGTTTTTAAACTTAGTCAACTCCATCATGAGCACTAGCCTCCAGAGTATCCAGACCATCTTCGAGGAGTGATACCTCAAAAAGGCAGCATCCATCATTAAGAACCCCCATCACCCAGGACATGCCCTCCTCTCATTACTACCATCAGGAGGGAGGAACAGGAGCCTGAAGGCATGCACTCAATGATTCAGGAGCAGCTTCTTCCCCTCTGCCATCTGATTTCTGAATGGACATTGAAACCGTGAACACTACCTCACTACTTTTTATTCTTATTTTTGCATTATTTATTTATTATATACATATTTACTGAAATTCACTTTTTCTCCTCTGTTACTATACATTGCATTGTGTCGCTGCTGCAAATTGAGAACAAACTTCATGACATATCTGGGTCGTATTAAACCTGATTCTGATTCCTCATTGGGGGATTAGAGGTGGAGGGGGTCGGCAATGTTCAATTTCTCAGTGTTATCATTTCAGAGAATCTGGCCTGAGCCAGCACGTAAATGCCATTATGAAGAAAGCATGGCAGTGTCTCTACTTTCTTATAAGTTTGCAAAGACTCAGCATGGCATCTAAAACTTTGGAGTTTATTAGAAGGTTTATTAGGGTGCGGGGATCTCATGGAAAGCTATCAAATATTAAAAGATACAGTGGATGAAGATTGGATGCTTCCTGTAGTTGGAGTGTCTCAGACGAGAGAGTAGAGCCTCAGAATAGAAGGACATACCTTTAGATCAGAGATTAGTTTAGACAGGTGATGGTGAATGTGTGGTGACAGTGGAAGCCAAATCATTAGGTATACTTAAAGTGAAGGTTGATATGTTTCTGATTAGTGAGGGCATCAAAGATTATGTGGATAAGGGGTTGAGAGAGAGAATAAATCAGCCAAGGTTGGATGGTGGAGCAGACTTGATGAGCTGAATGTCCCAATCCTGCTCCTATGCCTTATAGTTTTATTGTCCAAAGCCTTTGCCCATTGACACCACAGGAACTTATTCTGCCCTATTTTCCAAGTATAGCTCAAGGTTTGCCCTCTTTCGACTTAGACCTTTAATAAATTTCATCAACACACTTCACAAATTCTACCTATCTAAGACCTTAGCATTATGCCAGTCCTGGTTTATGTCAGGAAAGTTAAAACCCCCAACAATGATAACTCTTATTCTTGCAACTTTCTGTGGTATCTCTGCATATTTGTTCCTCTAATTCTCATTGACTATTAGGGGGCCTATAGTATATGCCAATCTCCTGCTACTGTCTGCTCTCTATCCATAGTGGTTCACTGGGACAATCCCTCAGTGCTTCTGCAGTGATATTCTCTTAGTCTGAAATGCAACTCCCCACCTCTCTTTCACCCATAGCATCCATACCCTCAGCTGTCGGTCGATGTTGAGACCCTTTGTCAAGACTCGACCCAAAACATCGACAGTGCTTCTCCCTATAGATGCTGCCTGGCCTGCTGTGATCCACCAGCATTTTGTGTGTGTTGCTTGAATTTCCAGCATCTGTAGATTTCCTCATGTTTGCTCTTTAAAAACAATTTTAAACTAGTTCTATTTCTAAATCTTTCCCATGTAATGTACCTGCTGTGCCAAATGTGCGACAATGTTCTGCCTTCTGCATATTCCACCTCAATCATCAGTACACCATCCTTTTCAAAGCTGTCAATGACAATTGATGATATCAGGGTGTTCCAGCAGAGAGAGCAGCTTCACCTTATTTAATGTGCAATACTAGTTGCCCGGCTACAAGATGTCACCAAGTTGGGAAAGGGTGCAGAGAAAGATTCACAAGATTTTTACCATGGAATAAAACGTTATGAAAATACCGTCTTGAACTTGCTTACTTCTCAATTTTTTAATTTAATTAATTAAGAAACTAGTTTTGAAAAAAATTGCGTTGTTCCCATGGAAACAAATATGACCAACTGTTGGAATACCATGAGCACAGCAAAAGCCCCTGTGATCCGCCCAAAACTCTGGGGGTGTAAAGCAGAAAGTTGAGGTAATGTGTAAAAACTCCTTGTTGACGACGTGCTAATATTAAATATCATGGCAGCATAACATCGCTGATTCGAACTTTGGATTTGTGTACACTGCACAACTTGGACAGAGAAGGTGGGCGCGGAGCAGGTGCAGATGTGGACGAAATTCAGTGCTGGACCGGCGGAAGGGATCCATTCCACCGGCTCAGGTGACCGCTGACCACGCCCTCTCTTCCCCGATGGCCCCGCCCCCTCCAGCCAGGCTCCCTTCCGCGGCTCCGCCCCCGCGCGGCTCCGCGGAGCGGCCGATGACGTGGCGCTGCCGGAGCCGCTCGGTGGCGCGCGCCTGCTGAGGCCGAGCCGGAGCCGGAGCCAAGAGCGCAGCGGCCGATCTCGCAGCTCAGCGCCGCCGACATGCCGCTCTGGACCGTGTCTCTGCTGTTGGCGTGTATTGGTCTCAACGTGCTGCGCGGTCGGGCAGATGAACACGACCACACGGTAAGACTGGGTGGGCTCCTTGCCTCCCGCTCCCGGGCGGCGGGTGGTACAGGCCCCGGGCCGCCCTTATCCCTGGCCTAGTGGCAGTCTCCAATTCCCAAACCCGGTGGCGTGCCTGCTTCCTTCCGCTGACCTTCTGCAGTGGCGACCCAGGGATTGGGGCCCGCCCTTTCTGGCATTCGGTACGGCCTCAGACCCGAGGCCTAGGGAGCGGCCTCAGGTGGCTAATGGTGTGGATGTGGCGGCTGAGTGACCGATGTCGTCACGGTGCCCAGGCCGGCTACAACTACCCAGCGCGTTGGGTAGGAGGAGAGCGATCCGAGATGGTTCAAACTGAAGTGACAGGCTAATTGGTCTTGTAGCTGATGGAAAGGCAGCTGGCTGTTAATTCTCTAATTCCAAGTATTAATTGCGTCGGAAACTGTCAATTATTGGATGGTCAGTCCACTATGCATTGTACCCCCCGTTCCGGTTGACAGCTCGGGGCCGCGTATATTGAGTTGGAGCTTAATTTTATATACGAAGGCAACTTAATTAAATTAAAAACTGCCTGTGATGGGTACATAAGCTATTTGGAAAATTGCATGTCATCAAAGCCAGTTTCTATAACAAATCTGGTGTTGAATCTTATCTGAGAATTATTTAAAAGTTAACTTAAATTCTACATGTTCACGTTGAGATCAAATATTTGGAGCTGTAGTGAACTAAGAGGACAGGTCTAAACTTAAAGGAGTTGCAGTTGATTGGGTGGACAGGAAGTAGATGTAATATTATCTTAAAGAGGTGTGACAGTTTGGAAGGAAGAAGGAACAATGGCAACATAGACCAGAGGGCACAATTCTAGCAGGGGAGCAAGAACAGAAAATTCTGAAGGATGGTTGTAGGTTATCTGAGAAAATGATAAAATTATAAATACAGCTGAGAATGTCAGTGTAAGATAGTCATATCTATAGTTACAGCTTCAAGTTTTACTGTAGTTTGGCTGAAACTGGAGCATTGCCTCTGAAAGCAGATCTCTTGGAGAAGGTGCATTTAGTATGATTGTAGGGTGAAGGATAGAACATCAAAGTGCAGTACAGGCCCTTCAGCCCATGATGTTGTTGCGACCTTTTAACCTACTCTAAGATCAATCTGACTCTTCCCTCCTACAATGCTCTCCATTTTCTATTGTCTATGTGCCTATCTGTTAAATGCCTGTAATGTATCTGCCTCAACTGCCACAGTTGGTAGTGCATTCCATGCACCCACTACTTTGTGTGAAAAAACAACTTATCTTTGATATTCTACCATATTCTTTCTTCCAATTACCTTAAAATTATGCTATCTTGTATATATCTAACAAGTTCTCTCTCATTGTTCACTCCAAAGAGAAAAGCCATACCTCAATCTATTCTAATAAGATATGCTCTACAATCCAGTCAGTATGTTGGTAAAACTGCACCCTCTCTCTAAAGCTTCCACATCCTCCCTGTAATTGTTGTTGGTTAGTATGGCATTCACACTTCTAATTGAAGTGCGGCCAGGGAGGGCCAAACAGGGATGTGAATAGATTAGGTGAATTAATCTGATATAAATAACTAAGGGTATGGATAGTCATTGGAGAATCAGTTCCAGCTCCTTCTGGGTTCAATTTAAGGGGCACAGAATGAAGCAGATGTGAAGAAACAAACATAACTTATTTTTAATTTCAGACCTTATCTAAAATTGGAATTTACTGGAATCTCGGCACTGCTGGTAAAATGGGATTTATTGCCCAATCCCATTCTTTACAGAAGGTGCTGTCTTGCACAACTGAAGTCCATCATTTCAATGCTGGTGATTTGTTCTATGTGAGGCCTTCTCGAGTATTAGGTGCTGTACAGCCACTTAAGAAGTACTTCATCACATTCTGAGCACACTGTGCTGATGTTAGAAAGGATTTAGAGACTTGACGGATAGGTCACTAGGTGTAAGATATTCAACCTCTGAGCTGCTTCAAACGCAATGAGTTTCTGGTTAAAGTTAACCACTGGGTTATTGATAATAGTGGAGTTGGAATGATTTGAGAATGTTTGGTTTGAAAGACAACTGCATTTGTATCTGAAGGGAACCATTTGCAGGGTTCTGGGATGGGTTGGGGAGTAGAACAGACTGGATTGTTCCTATTTTGGTATGATGTAGACTGGAGTAAACCCATTCTGTGCTATAGTGATTCAGTGGTTCCGGGAAGTGTATGAGCTTGACCATCAAAGTAACTGATTATTCTTGCCAGGGCTATCAATACACTGATTAGATATATTACATTAGTTATGAGTTACAGTGTTCTGTATCTTGAGAGAACATTGGAAATGTATTTTATGGGTGTAGTTGTTGTTGGCAGTTGAATCTACCAACCTCCTCTTTAAATATACCTGGCACTTGGGACAATTTGGCAGTGAGCATCAACAAGCATTGTGATAGTTAGTCCATTAATTGATATCACAATTAATTGATATTCAGAATCATCCATGTCAGGAAGATCATCTGTGTCCAAGAAAGATGTTAGTTTTTATCTCAATTTCCTTCCTTTTAACAAAACAATCCAAATTGTTAAGGTCAATAATAAAAAGGGTGCCAGCATCAACTACTTTATTACACCATTAGTTACAGGTTTCTAATTACGAAATAAACCTTTCATCATCATGATCATGATCAGAAGGCCTTCCTGGAGATTTCCAGATGTTCCTCCGTGCTCCCACGTTTGTTTTTCATCAGATTAGGATTGTGCATGGCACAAATAACAGATATCAGCTCTGGAGTGGCTGCTGCAAACTGCGTCGCACTGCCTCTTTTAGCAGCAATAAGCTCCACCAAACATTTCCTGTAGTTGCTGATCAGACTTGCACAACGGTGCGGAAGAATTTTAGACTACTCCGTAGAAAACCATTTCAGTTCATCTATATTTCTGGAATACTTTGCAAGAACAGCCCTCTTCAGGTCATGCCATGGTATCTCAATTAGGTTAAGGTCTGGACTGTGTCTTGGCCATTTCAAAACACATTTTCTTCTTTTTAAATCATTCTGTTGTTGATTTACTCGTGTTTTGGATCATTGTCTTCTTGTATCATCCTACTTCTATTAAACTTCAGGTGACAGACCACTACCCTGATAGTCTCCTGTAAAATGTCTTGATACCATACTGAATTCACTGTTCCCTCAATGATTGCCAGCTGTCCAGGTCCTGAAGCAGCAAAGCAGCCCCAAACCATGATGCTCCTTCCACCAAGCGTCACTGTTAGGATAAGGTTTTTGAGTTGGTGTGCATTTCTGCCTAAAAGTTCAACTTCTGTCTCATGTGTCCACAGAATGTTGTCCCAGAAGTGTTGCTGGTCATCCAGGTGGTCTTTTGCAGATTTGAGATGCACATCAATGGTTTTGTTTTGCGGAGCAGCAATTTCCTCCGTGCTGTCATTCTCATTCAGTGTTTTTCTTATAGTGGACACATGAAAAGGGACTTAAGCAAGTTCTGGAGGTTTCTGCAGGTCTTTTGCTGTTACCCTTGGGTTCTTTTACACTCTTTCAGCATTACATGTTTTGCTCTTGGTGTGATCTTTGCAGGATGTTCACTCCTAGGGAGAGTAGCAATGGTACTAAAATTCCTCCATTACCCTTACTGTGGACTGATGAACACTCAGGTCTTTAAAAATGTAGCCCTTTCCAGTTTCATGCATCTCTACAACTTTTCTTTTAAGGTCCTCTGAAAGATTGAGGCATAGTGCACATTAACAGTTCTTTTTTGAGAAGAGCAGACTCTTGTCAATAAAGTGAATTTATGTGTATTTTTTATAGGGCAGGGCACCTCTACAACCCACACCTCCAATCTCATCTCATTGATTGGAATACTCCAGATAGCTTTTGAGAAGGCATTATCCCAGAGATTCACATACTTTTTTGAACCTAGACTGATTTTTTTAAATCATCAGTATTGCCGAGAAGTACAATTGTTAGTGTGTTATTTAGGCAGATTGTGTTTGTCTATTATTGTGACTTAGATGAAAATTTTCTGAGTAATGCAGAAAAACAGATAACTTCAAAGCATTCACAAACTTTTTCTTGCAACTGTATATTACTTGGACAGGATGTCTCTCTAGCAAAACTATGCTATCTTTGATTAATCCTCATTTTTCCAAGTACCCTTGTTCCTTGGAGATTTTTTCCAGTGATTTCCCTACCACTGATTTTAGTCTCAGTAACTGTGACTTATCCGTGTTGTCCTGAATAGAGTTTTCATATTGTCCTCCTCCTCCTCCGCTCATCTGACACCTCAGCTGTGGCCAGTGAATATTTAAACATCTCTTCCACAGCCCCACACATTTTTTTCCTTTGCCTCTCATAGCAATTAGGGATACATCACTTATGGCCCTAGGATTTTATTCACCTTTGATCCTCCTCAAACATCTAATTTTTTTTTACCTAGTAGTTTGTTTTAATATTCCCTCTCATTTAGAGAAAAAACAGCTCAGTACTTCTACAGTACTTCTAACTTGAGGCCCTTTATTTGGGCTAATTGTATTTTAATTACATAAGATGCTTTTGTGAAACTTTCAAATTAATTTAACCAAGAAAACACTGTAACTAGCATAACAAACAGACCATAGCGGCATCAAGCTCATCCAACAATGCCTTGAATAAGTGGTGCTGAAGCGCTTTTGCTCGAATCAAGTTTATTAGTTTGACCATCAGTGTCATTACATGAGAAAAGTCCACAACCTTCCCAGCCAAGGCCTGTTGATGAATCACAGTGATAATCCAGGAAGTTGGAAAAATCAGGGTCATTACAGCACAGTGCTATAAAACCAAAGCACATACCGCACATTGCTGGGGCCCCGTCAGTAGTAATTGCCACCAGTTTATGAATGGGGATGTCATTTTCACAGACATTTTTTTTCAAACTGATTGTAGATATCCTCACCTTTCGTTCTCTCCTTTAAGTGCAAAAGAGTGAGGAAGTCCTCCTTTGTTGTAAAATCCTGAAAAGCCATTCTGACAAATACAACAAACTGAGCTGTTTGAATTACATCCAGGAATTCATCGAACTGTGCTGAAAAATATTGAGTGACAAGTCCTTTAACACTTGTCGATCCACATACTCTGAGCCTTCAACCCCAATTTCAGCTCCTCAACTTTCCTGGTATTAGTAAATTGTTACTGAGACATTAGTATAAGTTTCAGGGGTACACAAGCTGATGACACCACTGTTCTTGTTTCTCATTTTTTTAACATTGGGGAATGTTAATATTTAAAGGGGGAGAAGTGTTGTAATGTGAGTAATATAAAGATAACTTAATACCAATTAGGATCATGATAAAGCTGTTTGTAAAGAGATTGTTTCCGGGGTTGCAGGGTTTTCCTTCCGGTCTTTTCTGCCTGGAGCGCATTAGTAAAAACCTCTATGTGAGTATGGTTTTACTGTCCTAGGTAAAGTTGTTCCTTTTGGGCATTAATTTGTCGAGTGGTCCTTTTTCAGAGTAGAAGTTACTACATATTTGCATCAATGGTTTATCAGGCATAATGCATTTGTGTAATTATTTTTCTTTTTTTGGGCTCTACTGGGAAAGTCTCACAAGATCGACCAGTTGGTGACCACAACCATAGATAAACAGGTTAGGATCATTGTCACATGGGTTTAACTGAGAAGCTCGAGCTCATTGAGCCAGAAGGGCCTTTCACCATGTTGTAAGTCTAAAAATCGTCTTAATACTATCCATAATTACCTTGGTTTATAGTTGTCATTATCACCAAAATATAAACCTTCTGACATTTTCAAATACTTGCCAAATAAAACATTGAACAGTACAGCATAGGAACAAGTCCTTTGTTCCCTGATATTTGTGCTGACCACAATGCCAAATAATGCTGCACAGCTGCCTACTCATAGTCAATATCCCTAAATTTCCTGTCTATTCACCTGTCTATCTAAATGTCTCTTAAAAGATGATATCATACCTGTTTCCATCACTTCACATATAATCATATAACAATCACAGCACGGAAACAGGCCATCTCGGCCCTCCTGGTCCGTGCCGAACTCTTAATCTCACCTAGTCCCACCTACCCGCACTCAGCCCATAACCCTCCACTCCTTTCCTGTCCATATACCTATCCAATTTTACCTTAAATGACACAACTGAACTGGCCTCTACTACTTCTTCAGGAAGCTCATTCCACACAGCTATCACTCTCTGAGTAAAGAAATACCCCCTTGTGTTTCCCTTAAACTTCTGCCCCCTAACTCTCAAATCATGTCCTCTAGTTTGAATCTCCCCTACTCTCAATGGAAACAGCCTATTCACGTCAACTCTATCTATCCCTCTCAAAATTTTAAATACCTCGATCAAATCCCCCCTCAACCTTCTACGCTCCAATGAATAGAGACCTAACTTGTTCAACTTTTCTCTGTAACTTAAGTGCTGAAACCCAGGTAACATCCTAGTAAATCGTCTCTGCACTCTCTCTAATTTATTGATATCTTTCCTATAATTCAGTGACCAGAACTGTACACAATATTCCAAATTTGGCCTTACCAATGCCTTGTACAATTTTAACATTACATCCCAACTTCTGTACTCAATGCTTTGATTTATAAAGGCCAGTGTTCCAAAAGCCTTCTTCACCAACCTATCTACATGAGACTCCACCTTCAGGGAACTATGCACTGTTATTCCTAGATCTCTCTGTTCCACTGCATTCCTCAATGCCCTACCATTTACTCTGTATGTTCTATTTGGATTATTCCTGCCAAAATGTAGAACCTCACACTTCTCAGCATTAAACTCCATCTGCCAACGTTCAGCCCATTCTTCTAACTGGCATAAATCTCCCTGCAAGCTTTGAAAACCCACCTCATTATCCACAACACCACCTACCTTTTTATCATCGGCATACTTACTAATCCAATTAACCACCCCATCATCCAGATCATTTATGTATATTACAAACAACATTGGGCCCAAAACAGATCCCTGAGGCACCCCGCTAGTCACCAGCCTCCATCCTGATAAACAATTATCCACCACTGCTCTCTGGCATCTCCCATCTAGCCGCTGTTGAATCCATTTTATTACTCTAGCATTAATACCTAACGACTGAACCTTCTTAACTAACCTTCCATGTGGAACTTTGTCAAAGGCTTTGCTGAAGTCCATATAGACTACATCCACTGCCTTACCCTCGCCAACATTCCTCGTAACTTCTTCAAAAAATTCAATAAGGTTTGTCAAACATGACCTTCTATGCATAAATCCATGCTGGCTACTCCTAATCAGATCCTGTCTATCCAGATAATTATTAATACTATCTCTAAGAATACTTTCCATTAATTTATCCACCACTCATGTCAAACTGACAGGTCTATAATTGCTAGGCTTACTTCTAGAACCCTTTTTAAACAATGGAACCACATGAGCAATGCGTCAATCCTCCGGCACAATCCCTGTTTATAATGACATCTTAAAGATCTCCGTCAGAGCTCCTGCTATTTCTACACAAACTTCCCTCAAGGTCCTGGGGAATATCCTGTCAGGACCTGGAGATTTATCCACTTTTAAATTTCTTAAAAGTGCCAGTACTTCCACCTCTTTAATTGTCATAGGTTCCATAACTTCCTTACTTGTTTCCCACACCTTACACAATTCAATATCCTTCTCCTTAGTGAATACCGAAGAGAAGAAATCGTTCAAAATCTCTCCCATCTCCCTCGGCTCCACACATAGCTGACCACTCTGATTCTCTAAGGGGCCAATTTTATCCCTCACTATCCACTTGCTTTTAATATAACTGTAGAAACCTTTCGGATTTACTTTCACCTTATTTGCCAAACCAACCTCGTATCTTCTTTTAGCTTTTCTAATCTCTTTCTTAAGATTCCTTTTACATTCTTTATATTCCTCGAGCAATTCCTTTACTCCATGCTGCCTATATCTATTGTAGACATCCCTCTTTTTCCGAACCAAATTTCTAATATCCCTTGAAAACCATGGTGCTTTCAAACCTTTAACCTTTCCTTTCAACCGAACAGGAACATAAAGATTCTGTACCTTCATAATTTCACCCTTAAATGACCTTGGTACCCCTGGTATTATGTTATAGGCACCTACCACTCCCAATGTCAATAACTTGCCATATAATTCTCCTTTAATCTTTTCCCTCATCACCTTAAAACTGTGCCCTCTAGAGTTTGCAATTTCCATTCTATGGAAAAAGACTCTAACTGTCTCCCTGATCATAATTTTTTCTACTTCTATCATGTCATCCTTCAGTCTTGGATGCATTTCAAAAATTCCACCTTTGATGCATCTTTCACAGTTAATATTGGGGAAGTTGAATTGCTCCACTGCTCTATCCTTACAATCCTTACACTTCTCTGTGATTTGCCTATAAGTCTACTTCTATATGTGTCACTGTGCTAAGGTTCTCCCTAAGGCTTTATTATTTATTATGTACGTCCAACTCTGGTTTAGCTTCCAAAAAATATTACCTCACACTTGATTGAGTTAAATTCCATCTGCCATTACTTTCTCATTTGATTTAGATCCTGGTGTAACTTTGGTGAACTACTTCACTGTCTACCACATAATTAATTTTGATGTCATCCACATCATTAATATAAATGGCAAATGCCAATCCCTGCAGCAGAGTACTGGTCTCAGGCCTTCAATCTGGAAAAACAACCCTCTGACCTTCCTACTAAGCTGATTTTGTACCCATTTTGCTATCTCATCCTGGGTGACATATGAGTTCACCTTTCAGACTTTATTGAAAGCCTTGTTAAATTCATGTAAATATTTATTGGTCTCCCATTAATACTCTTGGTCACCTTTTCAAACAAAAACTGAATTAAGTTCGCAAAATCACTATTCAATACTATGTTGACTATCTCTGACCAGTCTTGCCTTTCCAAATCCAGATAGATCCTGTATCTCAAAAACCACTATAGTAACTTACCTACTACTGATGTTAGGCTCACTGGCTTTTTCCTTGCAGAACTTCCAAATACCTCAACCTAGTTAAGGAGGATACAAAAGTCTCTGCCAGAGACCAAGCAAATTCTTCCCTTGCTGCTCACAGCATTCCAAGGATGCACCTTGACAAGGTCATAGGAATTTATCTCCCTGTCCACGTCAAGACTGCCAACACTAACATATCCTCTTTCTTAATAATAGTAGGTTGGCTGAGAAAAGGGTCAGTGTCATTTAGACAATTTATTAATTGATGTATATTTTCTTCTTTCACGTTTGTGTGGTGCTGGGAGTGATCACACATATTTTCTATCTTCTAATTGTCCCTTAACTTGGATAATAAAGATTGTGTTACATTGTGTTGTCTGAAGTGTATATAGGTCAGGCCAGCTATGAATGTACCTGAAGGATATTAGAGGACCAATTGGAATTTTATGTAAATCCAGTAATTTAATTTATTTTAAACATTTCTTTTGAAATGTTTAAATTTTTATTGGAAGTCTGGTGGTTCATTTGCATTCCTTGCAGATAATTGGAACTTTGAAAAGAAAATATGGAGATGAAACAACCTGGAGGTGTAACTGGTTGACTGGTAAATAACATTGAGGGGACAAGATGGTGGTTTGAAGAGTGCTGGATTTGGCGTTCTGATTCAATAGAGCATTCTCACTGGGACTCCTAAGTCCCTTCGCACTTCTGAGTTCTAATTTTTTTCTCCTCTCCTGTTTAGAAAATAATCCACACATTTATTCTTTGTAACAAAGTGTATATAACCTTGCACTTCCCTGCACTGTATTCCATCTGGCAATTCTTTACCTACTATCCTAACCTGTCCAAGTCCTTCGGTAGACTTCCTGCAATATTACCTGTCCCTCCACTTATCTTTGTATTGTCCACAAAACTGGCTATCAGCTGTAAGTTTAAACATTCAAGCTTGAACTATCATATTTTTATTAAATCTGGGCAAAATAAATAACCAGAATGAACGGCAAGCTGTTCTCATGCAAGTTACGGCTGTGGTCATTTTGTGTTGCTGGTGACGAGATTTGAGTGTCAAATGCAGACAAAAACAAAGGGTTTTCAAAATATTCAGCATCTCAGGTGATACATGTGGAAAATGAAACTGTTCAAGTTTTGGATTGCTCAGTCTTTTATCAGAATAAGAAAAACTAGAAAACACATTTGAGTTCTAAAGTTGAGAACAAATGTGATAAGGCAAAGGCAGATTGAACAACGTAAATAGTGGTGTTGCTGCCTTAGAGAGGATGGTGAAGGTTTGTTGATCACAGCTGCTTTCTGGAGGAGATATAAATAGAGGAAAATAAGTAAGGGCAGAAGAGTGGACTAAAACGAATGTTGCTGAAATTGAGAGAAACAGAGCACATTTTTTTGTGAAAATTTAAAAATAAAGCTGGATGGTGGAAATACTCAGCAGCTGTAGCATATCAGGCAGGCTGCTTTGTCTTGGATGATGTTGAGCCATCCAAGGATCGAAGCTTCAACAACATAATTGACTTCAAGAAGCATTTGTGGAGAGAGAAGCAGAATTGCTGTTTCAGTCCATCAGGTCATTGACCTGCTCCAACAATATATTGAGTTTAACGCCTCTGACTGGAAGATCATTGATTTGAAATGTTCTGCAAGTTGCTTATCTGACCAGTATTTTCAGCAGTTTTATTTTTATTTCAGAGTTCTATTCCCTGTTTCTTTAAATATAATTTTTGGTTAAGAGCAGGATGAAGTTACAGATGCACTGCAGCGTTTACTAAGGCTACTTTGATAATGTTTGTCTAACTTCAATTTGTCAAGAAAGACAAACACCTGGAAATATAACTGCCACCATTTTCAAGCCAAATTATATTCCGACTTAGAAATATAATAGAATCCAGTTAATTGAGATACATCGGGATCAGCATATTTTGGCCTAGTTAAGCAGCTGCCTAATTAGCTGAAGTTCCTTGGAAATAGTTAAAAAAGTAAAACTAACTGACATAGTATGTATTGAAGTAAAATACAGAACAAATTTGAACACTATCAATACTACTACAGTGCTATAAAACTGTCTGTTAGTTCCTAATAGTTATCAATGGAGCTGCCACGTTCGTTGACTGTAAATGAACAAAATCAGCAATGACACCTGGTATAAATAATGGACTGCCTTCATACAATGCTATTGACAGTTGCATCCTCCAAATCTTTATCTTTATTGTAACATTTAAGATGATTATCAATAACTTCAAATTCTTCACAGTTCCTAATTTGTTGGAACTGTGGAGTAGTGAAATCTTTTTCTTTTCACTTTCACCCATTTCTGGCATCTCCAAGTTAAATTCTTGAAACCATAGTGAATAAAACGGTTCTGAATTTTCTTACTACTTATTTCTTGCCAACCTTCAGTGACAAAATTCACTGCTTTTTCAACACAGGCACAAGCAACTGGCGCTATTTAAAAACTGCTCTATGCAAGGTGTAGAGTGTAACGATCACACAAATGCACTTGATTGACACTAGTTAGAAACTGTCTGGCAACAGTCTCCAGCCTCAGTGAAGTGACATGGTGTCCAAAATAAATGAAGGGAGTCCTGGCTAATTTTGTTTAAATTAGTTTTTGTTCTTTTAAGAGTTGACCCAATTCACCTTAATCTGCTGTATTGTAATTTCTTTTGAGCTGTTGGGTCAGCATGATGGGCATTCCACCAACAGTGTTGCTTTTCATCCAAGCACTGTGACAGGCTAGGGAGGCAGTTCATTTCAGTAAAGCACCAATAATCTATCCAATTTTTTTAGAAATCCTAATGTTTCCATATATAACTTGCTCTTTTTGCCCCACTCTTCCCTTTAAAATTGCCTGGTGCTCCAGTTCCTGTCCCGCCTTTAAGTACACACAGTTTACTGGAACATTTATTGTGTAATATATTAAAAGTAAATGTGTTAGAGTATTAATAAGAGGAATATTCACTGGTAAATATGCCAGTGTGGTACCACCAAAATTTTTTTGTTGTTGGGGGTGCATTCTTCGCCTTGTTGCTGCTTGTGCTTGGGTGGGGGGAGCTGGGTGGGCTTTGGGGTTCTGACGTTTTAACTGTCATTCATTCTTTGGGGCACTTTGTTTTTGTGGATATTTGCAGAGAAAAAGAACTTCAGGATCTATATTGGATACATTTCACTGATATTAGATGTTCTTAATGCTTGTATTCCTTTTTTTTGTGGAAATCCTCTCATTGTATTAATAAATTCAATTAGTATGCCCAATTATCTTTTAACGTTTACACTTATGCACTGCTAATTTAATATAGAGTGGTGAATTTGTGGGCTAACTACAAAGCAGCTGTTTATGAAGTCGCAGTTATACACCTAGCACCATCAGAAATGTTGAAAATTGTTGAAAACTTAGAAATATTTATTTATTCTTCATTCTTTTGCTGTTTTATTTTACAGAATACATACTAGTGTAACATTTCTCTTTAATTTTAAAGTTTACAAATACTTAATTAGTTTGGCATAACATTGTAAGCCAGATGGCCTGGTGCTGTGCTCTGGTGTTCTTGGTGCATTTTTTTAAGCAATAGGTTTCTGTCTCACAGGAATTTGGTGCTTTTTGTTTATGAAGTTATAAATAAGCTTTATTTGTCACATGTACTTTGAAACATCAAAACATACATTGAATTGCATCATTTTCATCAACAACCAACGCAGTATGAAGATGTGCTGGGGGCGTCCTACGAGTGTAACCATGCTTCTAGCACCAACAAGCATGCCCACAACCTACCACCCTAACCCATACACCTTTGGAATATAGGAGGATGCTGGGCTACCCAGAGAAAACCATGCAGTTACAGGGAGATCATCAAACTCCTTATACACAGTGGTGGAAATGAACCTCAATCACTGGCACTGTAAAGCAGTATGCTGAAGACATATGATTAACTGCATTCTATGGTACAAGTACGAATGTTTCCTCCTACCCACCCTTGTCTTCATTGGCTCTTTTTAAAATAAAAATCAACTTATTTTGATGCATTGTAACTGCCATGTGGAATTTCCCAATTATCTGGCATTGTGTCAGTTGCTATTAAGCTGCAAATTAGTCTGTGTGTGTGTATATAGAGATAAGGAGGGTGGGGAAAAATATGACCAAATAATAACATATGCCCCTTTTGCAGAGAAGAGGAAGGGCTTTGAAGCATTTTACTGGGGTAAGCAAAAATATATAAACATTCTAAAAAGGAGAAAAGTAGACAATTTTAATAAAATATTGGTTAGAACAGAATAACCAAATTAGTTCCAGTCATCACCCAGTGATAAGATTCAGTAACTCTGTTGTATTTTTATTTATATTTTCAGTAAAATTTGGAGAGAATGAGACTAAAGAATCAATGCAAAACTAGGAAAATGCAGTTAATATGAACTTTGCATGAGTTTTAATGGAGGACCCCGCAAACATCCAAATGTTTCTGCTGGGCTAGTTTCAAAGACTGGAAAATCTTGTAATAATTATTATCATGAGGGTCGAGGTATTAGAGAATATAATTGGGCTAAATCTAGACAAGTTATCAGGTCCCAATGGCCTGCATCCAGGGGTTATAAAGGAAGAATGCAGGAAGGGACCAGTTGATTGGAAAACTATATTTGGCTTGATTATTCAAGAAGGGAGGAAGATAAAAAGCAGGGAACTCTCAGATCTGTTCTTGGCAGGACAGTGGCATCTGTAGTCAAGGTAGTGTCCAAATAGTTAATCATTTAAAAAAATTTAAAATAATCTGATGGAGGACCTCAGTGGGTCAAAGCCATTTCTGTGTAAGTTGGATGATGGGTGGAAGTGCACATCATCCAATTTGCCTCCTGCATTCTTTTCTCCTAACGTGGCCTCCTCTACAATGGCAAGTGGATCAGGTGATGATTCACAGAGCACATGTGCTCTGTCGGTAGTGGCCATCCTGAGCTCCCAATCACATGCCATTTCAATTCCTCTTCCCCATCTCATACCAACCTGTCCATCCTTGGCCTTCTCCACTTCCAGAATAAGACATGACACAAACTGGAGGAACAATTGAGCAGCAATTTAACTGAATGGTAGTAACATTAAATTTTCTACTTCCGGGGGGTGGAGTTTCAAGATGGCGACGTAAACATCTGCCTTTTAGGCGCTCTTCACTTTTCTAACTATAATCACCCTTTAATCTAATCTTTTCGAATTTAATCAAATGAGTTGATATTTCCGATTGACTTTTTTTTCTTTTAAAACTATATTTGATCTAACTTTGCCGAACTTAAAATGGCTACAAGTAAGAAATCGTCTAAGGAGCCTTTATCTGTTGAAACAATTTCTAATCTTCTGGGCACTAAACTTGCAGGTTTGGATAACAAGCTGCAAAGTAAAATGGCAAGTTTGGAAAGTAAAATGGCAAGTTTGGAAAACACGTTTACCACGAAAATGTCTGAACTTGAAGGAGCTGTTAAATCGCTTGATACTAAGTTTCAATCGCAGGCATCGGTTATTCAGCGGCATGAAGATAAGTTGGCGACTCTTGAAAAATTAATTGTTGAAAAAGTACGTACAATTGAAGTGTTGGATAAGAAGGTACAATCGACTCTTAAGACTGTAGATCAGTATAAGTTTAAAATTTCTGATCTCGAAAATCGATCTCGCAGACAGAATTTGCGTATTATCGGGTTTCCCGAAAAAGTTGAGTCCGGTGATTTAACTGAATTTTTCTCTAATTTACTATGGGAAATTTTCGGTGATGAAGGTTTGAAAACTAAACCTATTATCGACCGCGCTCACAGAGTTGCGAGGTTTTCGTCTGTGCCTGATAAACCACGAGCGGTGATTGTTCGCCTTCATTATCCTCGTGAGAAAGAGCTTTTAATTCGATTAGCTCGTAAAAAAGGTATGATTTCCTACAAAAACTTTCAATTTCGAATAGTTGAGGATTATTCTTTTGAAGTAATGAGAGCCAGGATCGCTTTTAAACCAGTGATGGCAGAGATTCATTCGATCGGACTTAGACAAGCTTTAATGTATCCAGCGAAGCTTAGAATTGTGCTGCCCGACAACAGTCAACGATTTTTCAACACTCTGGAAGAAGCGAAGAAATTTGTTGGAGAATTTCGATCTTCTACTGCAACTTGAACTATGTGTTATGTGGAAGATTTTTCGGAGAGAGGATATCTTTCTATTTTAAGTTTTAACCTATGAAGTTGGGTTATAACTTTTTATTTTTTGATCTATGGGTCCGGTTTTTTTTACTAGCTTCATTGTTTATAGATGTTTTTTTTTAATTTTGATAATATTCTTTTTTTTCTTTCTGTTTTGGTTATATACGTTTATATTTTGCATTAATGATTTATCTTTTTTTTAAGATGTTTATTTTTCCCGTAAGATTCTGTTTTTTACAAGCATTTATCTGTTTGCCTGTACTCAGATATGGGACGAATGTTTTGGATTTTTAGTTTTTTTTATATATATGTTGTACTGTTTATTATATCCCTTTCTTTTTAAATGTTATTTTGTCTTTTAACAGATCGCTGAACTCACTTTTGTATTTAGTAATATGGCTTTTTCAAAATGGCGTTTCTTCTTCCCATAAGTCTTTGCTCTTGAAACGTCATCTTGTATTTGAATATGGGATTTTTTTTTAAAGGTATACTACACTTTTAAATTTTGACGTTTATACCTTTTTTTTTATTAATGATTGTTGTATTATATTAGTTTTTTTTTATTATTCTGATTGATATATATTTTTTTTGCAACTCTATATTTTAATTTGGGTGATATATAGTTTTCTTCTAATCTTTTTTTTATAGAGCTGCCATCTTGAAATGGGGGTAATATTAGTATTAGATTATGCGCCTGCCGCTTGGCTTTTTTTCGAAGGGTGGGGGGAGGGGGTAGGGATCTTTTTTCACGCTTTTGCTTTTTATTTTTTTGCTTTTAGTTTATGGGCCGACTTTAAATTACTAATATTGTTGAGGTGTCATGTTCTCCGGTTGCTCCTGAATCAATTTTCCTCCTTCCTGAATTGTGGGTTATGTGTCTTTTTAACCTTTTATGATACACACAATTAATATTGGTATGATGGATAGATCTGTTAACTTTATCTCCTGGAATACTAATGGTTTAAATCATCCGATTAAACGCAAAAAAATATTTAAAGTATTCCATAGACTGAATGCTAATATTATCTTTGCACAGGAGACCCATATCAGGAGGGAGGATAATCAACGTTTTTTTAGGTTCTGGAAGGGTCAACAATTTCATTCGAATTGTACCGCCAAAATTAGGGGTGTGTCTATTTTTATAGATCCCTCAATATCGTTTACACATCATGAAATTATCACTGACCCACAGGGTAGATTTTTGTTGATAACTGGTTTACTTTTCCATCGGAAAGTTGTTCTAGTTAATATTTATGCTCCAAACTTTGATTGCCCTGAATTTTTTAGACGTTTATTTACCTCTCTTCCTAATCTAAATGATTATATGTTGATAATGGGTGGAGATTTTAATTGTTGTTTGAATCCTTTGATGGATAGATCTTAACCTATTCGCACTCTTCCGAATAGATCAGCCCTACTTATTAATTCATTTTTGGTTGACTCGGGAATTACAGAAATATGGCGGTTTTTGAACCCAAAAGATAAAGAATTTTCTTTTTTTTCACATGTATATCATAGTTACTCTAGAATTGACTATTTTCTTATTGATCATCGGTTATTAACGGATGTTATTGATTGTAAATATGATTCTATTACTATTTCGGATCATGCACCTTTGAAGTTATCTATTAAGATTTCGGACTATTCCAATAACACCAGATCTTGGAGACTTAACGCTACTTTGCATCAAGACCCGGAATTTATTACTTATATAAAACAGCAAATTGACTTGTTCTTTTCTACAAACTGTACTGAAGAAATCGACAGAGGAATACTTTGGGACTCTTTTAAGGCTTTTATTCGTGGTCAAATTATCTCATATTCTGTTGGTAAAAGAAAACAAAGATATTTAGATATTGCTTTATTGGTGGATAAAATTAAGGAAATTGATAAGATTTATTCCGTGACTCCTACCAAAGAACTTTATAAGAAGAGAGTTGAGCTTCAAATGGAACATAGTTTACTATTATCTTCTTCAATTGAAAATCAATTAATTAGGACCAGGGCTCAATTTTATATTCATAGTGACCGTACTGGTAAACTGTTAGCTAATCAATTAAAGGCTATCTCGACTAAGCGACAAATTATTAAAATTCGCAAATCAGACGGTAATTTAACTACTGATCATAAAGAAATTAATAATACCTTTCAAGATTTTTATAAATCTTTATATCATTCAGAATTTGATGGTGACCAGTCCATGATAGATAATTTTTTTAACAATTTGAATATTCCTAAACTGACTGATGAAGATCATAGCCTGTTAGATGCTCCTATTTCTATAGTGGAAATAGGAGAGGCTATTTCATCAATGAACTCAGGGAAAGCTCCTGGTCCTGATGGTTATATAGTAGAATTTTTAAAAACTTTTTCTTCTTTGCTTTCTCCTTGGTTATGTGAAATTTTTAATGATGCGTTTGCTAAGAAGAGATTACCTCAATCTTTTTATGAAGCTAATATTTCTCTAATTCTTAAAAAAGATAAAGATCCTACTTTATGTACATCTTATCGCCCTATATCATTATTAAATGTAGATTCTAAGATTCTTACAAAAATTTTAGCTATTAGATTAGAAAAAGTACTGTCTCAGATTATTTCAGAAGATCAAACTGGTTTTATGAGGAATCGGTATTCCTTTTTTAATGTTAGAAAATTGATTAATATAATTCATACTTCACCACCCACAATCCCAGAATGTGTTATTTCATTAGATGCTGAAAAAGCTTTTGATAGAGTTGAATGGATATATTTATTTAATATATTGAGAAATTTTAATTTTAGTCCTAATTTTATATCATGGATTAAATTAATATATCATAAACCTGTTGCTTCTGTTTTTACGAATAACCACAGATCCTCTTTTTTTCAATTATCTCGTGGTACGAGACAAGGTTGTCCCTTAAGTCCTTTATTATTTAATATTGCATTAGAACCTTTAGCTATTGCTATTCGTGAATCTCCTAATATTTTTGGTATTACCCGTAATGAGAAGTTATATAAATTATCTCTTTATGCTGATGATTTGCTGTTATATATTTCTGACCCTGATAAGTCTATTCCTGCTATTTTATCCTTGTTGGTTCAATTTGGTACTTTTTCTGGTTATAAACTAAATTTAGATAAGAGTGAATTATTTCCTTTAAATGCACAAACTTTATTGACTGATAGGACACCATTTAAAGTTGTTACTGATAACTTCACTTATCTAGGTATAAAAATTACCAAGAAATATAAAGATTTATTCAGAATGAATTTTTTACCTATGCTTCATCAAATTCATCAACTTACTACAAGATGGTCTCCCTTGTTTTTATCATTAATTGGTCGGATTAATGCTGTCAAAATGATGATTTTACCGAAATTTTTATATTTATTCCAAGCCCTACTAGTTTTTATTCCTAAATCTTTTTTTGATAACATTGATTCAAAAATTTCTTCATTTGTGTGGCAAAATAAAAACCCTAGGTTAAGTAAAAAGCAATTGCAAAAATCAAAAAAAGATGGTGGTTTAGCTTTACCTAATTTTAGATTTTATTATTGGGCAAATAATATTCGTAATTTATTGTATTGGAAATTAGATTTGGATTCACCACTGTGCCCACAGTGGGTAAATTTGGAATGTAATGAGGTAAAGGGATATTCTCTATTCTCTGTTCTTGGTTCTTGTCTTCCTGCGGATTTGGTTAAATTTAATAAACAAATACTTAATCCTGTTATTAAACATACATTACGAATTTGGTTTCAATTTCGTAAGTTTTTTATTTTGAAAAACTTTGTTCTTGATAGCCCTATCTTATTTAATTTCTTTTTCAAACCCTCCTGGACAGATCAAGCTTTTAACTTATGGAAAAGGAAAGGTATAAAATGTTTTCGTGATCTCTTTTTTGAAGATACTTTGATGTCATTTGATCAACTTTCTAATAAATTTGAATTACCTAAATCTAATTTTTTCAGATATTTACAAATTAGAAATTTTTTACATAAAGTTTTACCATCTTTTCCTAATTCAACTTTGATGGACACTACAGATTTGATCTTTATCTTAAATCCTTGTCAGAAGGGATTAGTAGCTTTTATTTATAATATAATTATGAAGATACAACCAGAAATATCAGTTAGAATTAAACAAGAATGGGAAAAAGAACTTCAATACAACATATCAACAGATAAATGGGAAAAAATTTTGCAAATGGTTAATTCTTCTTCTATATGTGCTAAACATGCTTTAATACAATTTAAAATTGTACATAGAGCTCATATGTCTAAAGATAAACTTGCTCGATTCTATTCTCATATTAACCCTCTATGTGACTGATGTCATTTAGCAGTGGCCTCATTGACCCATATGTTTTGGTCATGTCCCACTTTACATAATTATTGGAAGGATATATTTACTACTATTTCCTCAATTTGGAATATAGATTTACAACCTCATTTTATTACTGCAATTTTTGGCATACCAAATGAAGATGGCAATCAGTTTTCCCCCTCAATCAGACGAATGATTGCTTTTGTAACATTAATGGCCAGAAGGTCTATACTACAAAATTGGAAAGAAGTAAATCCTCCTACTACATTTCAATGGCTTTCTCAAACTATTTCTTGTCTGAGTTTGGAAAAAATTAGAAGCACTATTTTTGACTCATCAATTAAATTTGAAGAAACTTGGAGACCGTTTATTCGACATTTTCATATGAATTAATTTGGCCTTCTCCAGACCTTTCTGCTTATTCATGTTCAGGTATGGAGTTCCGGAGTTCTTTGACACTATCTTATACTTGTAAACTGTTATTATTGCCTATGTTAGTTTAGTTTAGTGTTTTATTTTTTTTAATATATTTTTTTTTCTCATATTTTTTAATATTTTTTTTTCTTTTTTAATGGTTATTTGTTTTTTTTCATATAATCATGTGGACTTGATTAAGGTATTTTCTTTTGTTGATGTTTAGTAGGATATTATTATCTTATTATCAATGTGATTTCAAGTCTATTGTATTTATAATTTACTTATTACTATGTTATTTTTTTTGTGTATATGTGAAAATTAATAAAAAGATTGAAAAAGAAAGAAAGAAATTTTCTACTTCCAGGTAACCCTTACCTCTTTGTTCCCGACCCCCACCAAAACACTTTATCCTTCTGCTGCACCTCTGTTCTTGCTACTTTAGTCTCCTTTTCTATACCCCTCCACCCAAATCATGAAGTGCCAATAAATGTAAGCATTTTTGTGTACAAGTCAGAAAATGTTAGAGGGCAGGTGTATTCAATATTTAGGAAGGTAAATAACATTGATTTTTATTGCAAAAGAGTTGGACTTTAGAAACAGAAGTATTCAGTTGTACCTTGTACTGGTGTATTGATTTAAGCTAATTCATGGGATAAGTGTTATCCTGTCAAAGTGGCTAAAAAAAGATAAAAGTTCTTAGGAGTTCAGAAAAATATAAGATCCTTGGGGGGGGGGGGTCACTGATGGAATAGATGTTGAGCAACAAACCATCTATTTGATGGTTTCAGTGGTTTATGCAGCGTTTGTTCTTCCAGCAGATGGTTTGTTACTTCATATTCCAGTAAATGTAGTCCCTTGTGTCTCCAGGGTAGCTATTGAGATATTGTCACTAATTAGTGAATCTTGAACAAGAGAATGGAGTTACAAGATTGGGGACAGTCACTTAAAACTGAGTTGAATAGTTACTTCTTGAGCATCATTGAGGGCATTCAAAGAAGATAAATTTCTGAAAGATCCAATAATTGAGGACTATAGAGAACTGACATAGAAGAGTTGATGAAACTAGGGTAGATCGACATTGATCATATTGCAGAATGAGAGGCTGAGTGACCTGTGCTGTTACTTATGTGATATTTTCCTTGTGCCTTGTTGCCTCATTATACAACATGGGCAATTGAACTTTTTTAAGTTAAGGAATTCCGATTCCTTATTGATGGAATGTTAATTAAACAGAATTATGTTGCTGTGACTTGAAAAGGGAAATGGAGCATATTAGACTTTAGTTTGGAGACAAAATTTGAGGTGAGTTGTATGATCAAGAAAGGCTGAAGAATGGTTCTCAAATGTAAGCATTTACTAGTATGCATGCAGGCAGTTGATTGATAGGGGATTGCTTTTTAGGCAGATTTTAAAAAAGCTGGTGCTATATTGAATGAAAAATCATGAGTCTAGGTTTTAATTCTGATTATCAACATCAGAGACATATGTGTGAGAGAGAAGATTCCTGATAGTGTTTAGGGAAGAGCAGAACAATTGTTTTAAGTAGCTTTACTGGTGGTTTGAGGGATGTTGTGCTTGATACATAGCAGCAGGATTGGGGACTACTGCTTTTTAACTTCTCCAGAAAGTTACTCTTAATGGTTCAGTTGAGGGCAGTCACAACCATCTTTGCATCAAAATCTATAGTCTGCTGATAATTCTTAAGATTAGAGGAGAAAGAAATCTCACACTAAAAAAAAACAAGTGTACTTTTTGCTAGTTTGCTGCTTTTAGATTTTTGCTGGTGGTATTACACTTTGTCTAAGCGTCCAGAGTTTGATTTGAATTCTGCTTGAAATGTCAGGAATGCAAAGGTAAGTCATTAGTTTAAATAGTCTGTACTTAATAGTTTGCTGACCATTGTTCATGTGTAAAGAGCTCAATAGGTGGAATACTGGTACGTGTACAAGAGTACGATAGGAGTCAAAGTCTCAGGATTGGTGTCGAATGTACACTAGTTACGGTAGATTGTACAAAACAAACTGAATTGGTGCACAGCTCAGATTCAGTGGTTTAAACATTACAGAACATGTGTTTCTAAGTACCATTTTAATAATTACATTTAACCACACAATTACTGTAACTGGTGGAATAAAGATCTTAATAATGTTTTAGTTTAAGTTTGTGCCTTTTGGAGAGTTTCCTGTTTCTGATTTAAGCCACCAGGAGTATTGATTTTGCAGTTTCCTCTGGTGTTGATTTAGATTATAGAGGACGTTGCCAACAGACCAAATGTGTTCTTCAAAGTGATTATCTATCTCCCACTTTTGATAGTTACCAAAATTTGCTCTTTAAGGCATGAGAGCAGAATTAGTTCACTTGGCCCATTGAGTCTTCTCAGCCATTTGATCATGGCGGACTTATTATCCCACCCTATTCTCCTGCCTTCCCCTTGTAACCTTTTGGCACCTTGATTAATCAAGAACCTATCAACCTACACCTTAAATATACCCAGTGACTTGGCTTGCACAGCTGTCGGTGGCAATAAATTCTGTAGATACACCACCGTCTGGCTTTAAAAAAAAATTTCCTCCTCTCTGTTCTAAATGGATGTCCCTCTATTCTGACACTGTGCCCTCTGGTTCTAGAGACCCTGCTGTAGGAAACATTCTCTCCACATCCACTCCATCTAGGCTTTTCAATACTCAATTGGTTTCAATGAGATTCTCCCCTCCTCCCCCCAAACTCCAGTGAGTACGAGCCCAGCCCCATCAAATGCTCCTCGTATGTTAACTCATTCCTGGAATGCTTCTCATGAGCCTCCTCTGGACCCTCACTAATGCCATTACATCTTTTCTTAAATAAGGGGCCCAACATAGCTCACGGTACAAAGTACGGTCTGACCAATGCCTTATGAACGCTCAGCATTGCATTCTTGCTGTTTTATACTAATCCTCTTGAAATGAATACTAACACTGCATTTGCCTTCCTTACCACCAGCTCAACCTGCAAGTTAACCAATAGGGAATCCTGCACAAGGACTTCCAAGTCCATTTGTATCTTTGATTTTTGAACTTTTTCCCCATTTAGAAAATAGTCTATGCCTTTATTCCTTCTACCAAAGTGCATGACCATACACCTCCCTGCACTATATTCCATCTGCCATTTCTTTGTCCATTCTGCCTATCTGTCTGAGTCCTTTTGTAGTTACCCTGTTTCCTCAACACTACCTGATTTATTTGGGAAGTCTGTTGACAGAAGATTCATTTAATGTTTTACTGAAATGTTCATTTGGTCATCTTGTGTTAGAGAAGCCGTTTATTTTTCAAGGTATAACAGAACCACTAGTAATTTTAATCTTCCAACTTGTTTTTTTATTAGTATGAAGATAAAGAAGAAGTTGTCTTGTGGATGAATACTGTTGGGCCCTACCATAATCGGCAAGAGACATACAAATACTTTTCCCTACCCTTCTGTGCAGGGAAGAAAAAGACTATTAACCATTACCATGAAACATTGGGAGAAGCTCTTCAAGGAGTAGAGCTGGAGTTTAGTGGACTTGACATCAAATTTAAAGGTAGGAATTTTCCATTTGCCACTTTCCTTGATGTTATTCAAAGTTCATGATGGGAAATGCTAAATGTAATTTTGGTTCCAAAATACAGTCGGTCCTCCTTATCCGTGGGGGATTGGTTCCGAGACACCCCCGCCACCCCCCGCGGATAACAAAAAACACGGATGCTCAAGGCCTTATTTAACCTGAATCAGTGTGGTGGAACCCCGGACTTTATTTAACATGTTCAGTGTGGTGGACATTAGGACCCAGCGCAGCTCTGAATCCGCGGTGTCTCTGTTCATGAAAGTAATCACGATCACAATTGAAAATAAAGTGGAAGCACAATTGAAAATAAGGTGGAAGTAATAAAGCGATCGGAAAGAGGTAAAATGCCATCGGTCACCGGAAAAGCGTTAGGCTACAGTTGGTCAAAAATCAGAACAATTTTAATGGAGCATGTGAAAGGTACAATTATTACTAAGCAATGCAGTGGTTTAATTATTGAAATACATATGTTTCTTAAGTGTTTTATATGCATAGAAAGGTAAAATATGTACTATAAACTAAGAAAAACGTTTGACAAACTGACGCTAAATAATACCGGATGTAACTGTTCTGACCTCAAATCCGACTTAAAAGACAGACTCAGGAATGGAACTCATTCATAACCCGGGGACTGCCTGTACTTTTAAGTCATTTCTAGATTACTTACAATACCTAATACAATGTAAATGCTATGTAAATAGTTGTTATACTGTATTGTTTAGGGAATAATGACAAGAAAAAATAGTCTGTACATGCTCAAACAATGAGTGCTGGAGAGAGAACTTCTGGGTTTTCCTGATCCGCGGTTGGTTGAATCCACGCATGTGGAATCAGCGGATACGGAGGGCTGACTGTACAATTCTTGATCCAGAGGATGCAGGCAAGACTGAAATTAGCTAAAAAGTCCTTGCTGAGAATGCAGAGGACTGTGTGCTGTTCTACAGAAGGTATAGTCTAGTTGATGAGCAAAATGGAAAGGAATGCCAATGGAATGAGGGTGAGGACCTCTGGGAACTTCTCCCAGTAAAGAGATGGGGAAGGTGGAAATCAGAGTTGGAATTGAGGGGGTGTGTAGAGCAGAATAGCAATAAAAAAGAAATTCCTGATCTAGAAGGCTGAGGATAGATAGGACTATAAGAAGCAAATCCTTTCTTATAAAGGAGCATCTGTAGTTCTAATTCATAAGAAGTAATGAACATGTCACAGAACTTTTTATTGTCAACTTGAATCATTGACATAGATTGTGAACAGCCAAGGCGCTTTCCCACCAGACAGAGCCTTCTAATCTGAAAATTTTCTGTTTTGTGTCTTTTAATGTACATAAGAAAATAAGAAATAGGGAGCAGAACTCAATGATTTAATGACATTTTCAACCAATTCTCACCCTGTCCTCATCTTCACATGATCAATCTCTGACTCTTACCTTCATTCTCAGTGCCTGGTCTCTATCTCAAGGACAGGCTAACCACTTATCATCCATTTATGACTGACTCTCACAGCTATCTTAACTTCTATCCACCCTGCTCCCTGTAAGAATTCCGTTACATTCTCCCAGTTCCTCCATTGAATTTGCTGCGATGATGAGCCAACCTATACAGGTGCCTGTGAATTGTCTTCTTCCCTTCTACCATTGTTAATGAAGACCCTGGCTGTATCTCATTCCCTTCTCACAGCTTGGCTCTACCCTCTCTCTTCAGGAACTAAACAAGTATACAATTCCTCTGCTTTACCTTCCATCTAATCTCTCCTCCCCCACATTCACGGATTATTATCTTGAATTTCTGCCACTTTCTAAGAGATTCCACCATTAGACACATCTTTTCCTCTCCTCCCCTTTCGACATTTCACAAGAACCAGTTCCTTCACAACTCCCTGATCGACCCTTCTGCTCCTGTTTCCCTCCTTATGGCATGCTCTCTTGCCTCTGCAGGCAATGCAACACTTGGCCTTCCACCTCCTTCCACTCCCCCCCCCCCCCCCCCCACCTTCCTGCCACTTGAATTTCCCATTTCATAAAAGTGGGAGTATGCCATCTGGCCTGTCAAGCCTGCTTCGCCATTCAATAAGATCATGGCTGATCTAGCCATGGACTTATCTCCATCTACCTGCCTTTCTCCCATAACCCTTAATTCCCCCACTGCAAAATTCTATCTGATCTTGTCTTATATATATTTACTCAGGTAGCCTCCACTGCTTCATTGGGCAGAGAATTCCACAGATTCACCACTCTCTAGGAAAAGCAGTTCCTCCTCGTCTCCGTCATAAATCTAATCACCCAAATCTGGAGGCTATGTCTCCAAGTACTAGTCTCACCTACCAGTGGAAACTACTTCCCTGCCTCTATCTTATCTATCCCTTTCATAATTTTATGTTTCTTTAAGATCTCCTCTCATTCTTCTGAATTCCAGTGAGTACAGCTCCAGGTGACTCAATCTCTCCTCATAGTCTACACCCCCTCATCTCTGGAATCAACCTGGTGAACCTCCTCTGCACCACCTCCAAAGCCAGTATGTCCTTTCTCAAGTAAGAAGACCTGAACTGCACACAGTACTCCAGGTGTTGCCTCACCAGTACCCTGTACAGTTGCAGCATAGCCTCCCTGCTCTTAAGTTCAATCCCGCTAGCAATGAAGGCCAACGTCCCATTTGTCTTCTTGATAGCCTGCTGCACCTGCAAACCAATCTTTTGTGATTCATGCACAGCACTCCCAAGTCCCTCTGCACAGCATCATGCTACAATTTTTTGATCATTTAAATAATGATCTGCTCTTCCATTTTACGTCCAAAGTGAATGATCTCACATTTACTAGCATTGTATTCCATCTGCCAGACTCTTGCCCAATCGCTCATCTTATTTATATCTCTCTGAAGACTCTGAGTATCTAATGCACAATTTGCTTTTCAACTCAATTTAGTCTCATCAGCAAACTTAGATACACTATGCTCAGTCCCCTCCTCCAGATCTTTAATGTATATCGTGAACAGTTGCGGGTCCGGTACCTACCCTTGCAGCACACCACTCACCACTGATTACTAACCAGAGTATACCCATGTATTCCAGCTCTCTGTTTTCTATTAGTTAACTAATCCTCTATCCTTGCTAATACATCACTCCTAACTCTGTATCCTTATCTTATCGATAAGCCTTTTATGCAGCACCTTATTGAACATCATCTGGAAATCGAAGTAAATAACGTCCATCTGTTCCCCTCTATCTACTGTACATGTTATATCCTCAAAGAACCCAAGTAAGTTTGTCAAACAGGACCTGCCTTTACTGAATCCATGCTGCGTCTGCCTGATGGATCCATTTCTTTCCAAATTCCTTGTTATTTTTTCCTTGGTGATAGTTTCAAGCATTTTCCCAACTACAAATGTTAAACAACCAGCCTATAGTTGTTGACCTTTGCCATGTTCCATTCTGCCGGGACCTGCCCAGAGAATTTTGGTAAATGCTCAGCAAAGTCCATTGTGATGCGCTCTAATGTTATTTAAGTTCTTGTGTGACACCTTATTAAAGGCCTTCAGTAATGAAAGTTCACCAGTGTGTACTTCAACTAGTTTGTCTATATTTGCTCTGCTAGGTACTGCCTCAAAAAAACAAACCCCTTTGATAAACATCCCTTTGGCCATGTTGATAGTGTGCAATACTTTTCCCTAAGTGTTTTGTTACCACTCCCTTAATTGATTTCAATATTTTCCCGCTGCTGATTCTTTTATTCCATTATTCTATTGTTAACTGTTCTTTTGTTCTATTTCCTATCTCCTGATTTCTTGAATAATGTGGTTACATTTGCTATTTTCCATTCTGTGGGAGCTGCTTCAGGATCTATGGAACTTTGGAAGGTCTCAACCAGTTAACTAGCTCATTCTACAGTCACAACCTTCAGAGCTCCTGAGAGCTGATTTTCAGTTCCATTTATTTTTCAGGAACTCTTTAATTTTAAGGAGTTCACATTCACTCTGGTCCCATAGTTTAACATTGATTCTTGAGGAGGAGGAATATCCATTTAATTTCTCTGACACTTATTCAGTATTTTTCATGGCAATTTATAGGGGAGCCTTGTTAGGTTTTACCATTTGTTTTCTTTTTGCATATTTGTATATTGACTGAGAAAAGATTGGCTAGCTATTGTTTGGTTTGCTTTGGAATTGAGGAGGCTTAAAGAGAACTTTATTGAACTTGTGGGAGCTAGTTATGAAGTAGACCTATTCCCTTCAAAGATCAAGGCCTGTGGCTACGGATTTAAATAATTAATTGGAGGATTTGTAGATAGGATTTTCTTTCATTCCGAGGTCTAATATTTACTGCTGGAAAGGATTTCAGGGCTGAAACCTAGAGTTTAATACTTCTATGCATTTGTTATAACTGGTAAGGTAGCAAATGACAATAGCTGGATGATAGCTTCATTGAACATTTCAGATTTGAAGTTAGAAATCTGCTAATTTAAATAACATGTCCGTATTGTGCAGGACATATGGTTAATAATTTACTAATTAGTGTTGAATAGAAGGTTATTCTGAAGAATGCTTACATTTTGCAATAGTATTCGCTACCCATTCCTAGTTATCTTTATGGGCAGCACTATCTTGAATTGGTTTAGTCTGAAAGGTAATGATGTTTCCAAAATGTTTTCTTTTGGGGATAAGTTTGACTAAGGCAGAAATGAGATGTAGCACAGAAGCAGACATTTTAGTTCACTTATCCATTGATACTAATCCATTTGCTAGCACTTAATCATATACATTGGTGCTCCATGCAACAAAATTGTTGAGAATACCCTTCTCCACTACCCACTTCGGCAGTGATTTCCAGATTCCATTACCTCAGTGAAAAAAATTCTTCCTTAGAACCCCTCTACACCTCTTATACCTTCTTTGTCTCCATGTTCCTGTCAACAACACAACTGTTTTTGTGTCATCTGCAAGCTTCCAACCAAACACCTTACTGATGTTCATATGGACTACATCAGTTGCACTGCTTTCTTCAATATATTAAATTTTCATTATCAGTCTCCTAATGAAGACTTTGATAAATACCTGACTTTGCAAGTGCAGATTAATCCTGTTCCCCAGATTTCCCCCCCCAGTAAATTTCCCACCTCTGATATTTGACTTGCCAACT
Organism: Hypanus sabinus; assembly: GCF_030144855.1. Taxonomy (NCBI): domain Eukaryota; kingdom Metazoa; phylum Chordata; class Chondrichthyes; order Myliobatiformes; family Dasyatidae; genus Hypanus; species Hypanus sabinus. Next base: position 30,680,869 of record NC_082726.1, on the reverse strand, counting down.
TGTATTCCTGCTGACCTTATTGAATAAGATCAGAATCAGGTTTATTAATACTGACATGTCATGAAATGTGTTGTTTTGTGATAGCAGTACAGTACAAGACATAAAAATTACCATAAACTGCAGAATCAAATGAATAGATGAAATGATGAGATACTGTTCATGGACTGTTCAGCAATCTGATGGTGGAAGGGAAGAAGCTGTTCCTAAATTCTGAGTGTGGGTCTTCAGGCTCCTGTACTTCTTCCCTATGAACATAAAGAGGGCATGTTCCAGATGTTGTCTGTCTTTAATGATGGATAATGCCTTCTTGTACTATGTCTTGAAGATGTCCTTGATAGTGGGGAATGTTGTGCCTATAATAATCTGGCTGAGTCTGCAACCTTATGCAGCTTTTTGCAATCTTCTGCAATGGAGGCTCTATACCAGGCAGTGATGAAACCAGTCAGAATGCTCTTCACTATACATGTAAAAATTTACAAGTCTTTGGTGACATACCAAATCTCCTCAAACTCTGAATGAAGTGGAGCCACTGGTTGGCCGCCTTTGTGATTTCATCAGTGTGTTGGGCCCAGGATAGATCCTCAGAAGTGTTGATGCCCAGGAGTTTAAAGCTCTTTACACCTTTCCACCATGGAGCTCAAGAGTACTAGTGTGTGTTCTGCCGACTTACTCTTCCTGAAGCCCACAATCAATTTCTGTTGCTCTCTATTCATCTGTGACCAGGAATCTTCTTTGCTTCCCAAAGTAAATAGGGATACATCTCATCAAGCCCAAGGGGTTTCTTTTTATAATGTTAATGTTCTAGAATTCTGCAGTTCTCTTTTAAATCCTCCAACTATAATGTCCTCAGTGAAGTATAGTTGTAAAATATTCTTTTAAAACCTGACTTGCATCCTCTGGCTCCATGGGCAGCTTGCCATTTTGTTTCAAATGGGCTCTGCTCTTTCCCAGGTTATCCTCTTGTTCTTACTATGTTGTGCGATTTGATACATATAGTTGGAGATCTGTTGTGAAGAAAGTATGAAGAGACTTTAACTTTGAGGTTTGCATAAAGTTTGAAAGGATAAATCTGGAAACTTAATTTTGTTATGAGTTATTGAGGCAAGGAGCAACAACTTCAAGCAGCAGGTTTACCCATGGCTCAATTTATTGCACTATAAATTGTTCAGAATTCATATTTTATGTGAATGCTGTGTATCATGTTATTTTTTTTTACAAAATCTTGCTACCTCATTGGAATCAACAATGCTGTCACTGCCTGCTCCCATTTGGATGAGCAGGGTAGCACTATGAGGATCCTGTTTTTGATTTCTCAAGTGTCTTCAATACCATATAGCCCTCATTGCTGGGGGAAAAGCTTTGTTCAATACAGTTTGGCACTTCCATTGTATCCTGGATAATAGACTACCTGACTGGCAGACCACAATTTGTGCAGCTTCGAAGCTATATAGCTATAAGCAACACTCTGGCCCCACAAGGGTCTATAGCGGCTCCCTTCCGGTTTCCCCTTTATACCTCAGACTTTAGATACAACACTGAGTCATGTCATCTGCAGAAATTCTCTGATGACTCAGCAATAGTTGGGTGTATGATAGGAGGATGAATACAAGGCCCTGGTGGAGAACTTTGTCAAATGGTGCAAGCTGAATCATCTGCAGCTCAACATCAGTAAGACAAAGGAGCTGGTGATCAACTTTAGGGAGACTAAGCCTGTACTGCTTCCTGTTACTATTGATGGTGAAGATGTAGATGTGGTGAGGGCTTACAAGTACCTGGGGTTGCACCTGGTTGACAGACTTGAGTTGGGCATCAACACAGAGGCTGTGTACAAGAAGGACCATAGTTGCCTCTACTTCCTGAGGAGACTGGGGTCATTTGGAGTCGGCAGGTCACACGCTTTACCATTCTGTTGTTGCCAGTACAATGCAGTGGTTTGCTGGGACAATGGCATCAACACGGATGATGCCAACAAGCTCAATAAACTGATTAGAAAGGCTGACTTTGTTACAAGAGTCAAACTGGACACACTGGAGGCTGTGGTAGAACAAAGGACTCTACTGAAAATCTTGACAATTCTGGATAATGTTTCTCATCCACTGCACTGCTCCGAAGAGCGCTAAATGAAGTCATTCTTACTCTGGGCTATTAGGCTCTATAATGAGTCAACCTATAGCAGAGGAAGTGATGACACCCTCCTGTTAGTGTTTGAGATAACCTACTTGTTATTCTTTCTTACTTGTCTTATAATATTTGTATATCTGTGCACTTGTAATGCTACTGTGACATTGTAATTTCCTTTGGGATCAATAAAGTATCTATCTTGGTTCTTGGGTCAGTATAGAATGGGGTTTATGTTCGAGGTTCTTACCACAAAACCATCAGATATAGGAGAAAAAATAGGTCATTTGACCTACCAACTCAGGCTTGTTTAATTATGGTGCTGCTTTTTTTTAACCCCATTCTCCCACCTTTCCCCTGTACCTTTTAACTCTGGAGAACAGAGTGCCCTGGGCATCCAATACCCTAGATAGAGTGGCCTGGGAACTTAGTTGTAAATGTTGCTCTCATTCAAAAGTGAAGAGTAAGTATGACAGTTCAGGTCAGTCAGCATATTGTTAGAGAGTGGATCTTTTGGTATAGTATTCCAGGACAAGATTAACATGGTTTGGGCAAATGTGAGCCACTAGAGGCTGTGCAATTTAATGGAAAATTGAGATTGAATAACTGTGTTGCAGTGACCATGAGGATGTTTGAAGGTAGTGCAGTTAATTTGTTAACAGTCTTTCCCAAAAAATACTTGTTAACAAAGTTAAAGTCCTTGTGACAAAGGAGGTTAGCATGTATAACAAATGGCAACTGGGTAGGAAGTGAGTTGAAGTGATTGCCTCATTTTTTTGTATTGAAAGGAGTTATAGAAGAATTCTCAAGTACCCATTGAACTTGCTCGTTTTGATATATGTTAACAACTTGGCAAGTGGTCACAATTTAAAAATAAATTAAATGAGGTCAATGAAGAGATAATGAACCATGATGATTGAAACAGTGTGATGGAACTGTTGCACAAAAGATGAATGAAATTAAAAGGAGAAAAGTAAAGTGATTTATCAAGCAAGGCCAGCTGTTGAGATTTCAAGACAAATATACTGCTGTGAGGAATAAAGGCAATGATGGTGAGGTTTGATATCTGAGGATGCTGAGAGATGTTGAAAATTTGGTCAAACACAATATTCAAAATATTCAAGTTTATTTATCATGTGTACATCAAAATGTAGAGTGAACTGTGTCGTTTGCATTAACAATCAGCACACCCTGGAGTGTTTTATTGGAACACAACTTCCGCATAACCCAATATTATTTTTATTAGGTGATATTGAAGGGATAAAACCGAAACCCAAATTGAATAAATATCAGAAAGAAATCATAAAAATTGCACTGGCAATAGCCAAAAAGGCTATTGCAGTTACTTGGAAATCGGATTCATACTTAAAGTATAGATCATTGGAAGAATGAAATTTCCAGCTGTATTCCACTTGAAAAAATTACTTATAATTTAAGAGATAAATATGAAACATTTTTGAAAATTTGGCGCCCTTATTTACAAAAGACAGGATTAAATATATAGGTGCTCCTAAGATAAAATAATTGGTTATTTGGGGAAAGAAAGAAATATATATATACTAAAGTTATTATGAACTCCGTGGAGCATGTGGGGATCTTCCGATATCCAGGCCTTCTTTCTTTTTTCTTTTTCTTTCCTTCTATAGGGATGTTAGGGGGGAGGGGGGAAGGGTAATTAATTTTTTTTTCTTTTTGTAATCATTTGAAAACTCAATAAAAAAATTTTTTTTAAAAACAACACACCCTGGAGTGTGCTGGGGAGACCCACAAATGTCGCCACATATTTAGGCACTGCAGACAGTCCCTGGGTTACGTACAAGTTCCGTTACTGAGTCCGTCTTTAAGTCGGATTTGTACGTAAGTCGGAACAAGTACATCTGGTATTATTTAGCGTCAGTTAGTCAAACATTTGTCTTAGTATATAGTATATATTTTACCTTTCTATGCATATAAAACACTTAAGAAACGTATATATTCCAATAATTAAACCACTGCGTTGCTTAGTAATAATTGTAGCTTTCATCGGGGCAGGGCCTTTCACATGCTCCATTATTCTCACTTTATCCGTTATCCTTTAAAATTGTTCCAATCATTGACTGACTGTAACCTAACGATTTTCCAATGACCGATGGCGTTTCACCTCTTTCCAAACGTTCATTTAATTTCAGTTTTTATTTTCAATCGTGATCGCTTCCTGTCAATGGAACAGAAACACTGTGGGCAACGGGTCCTGAGCTTTGTCGGCTCCTGAGGTCCGCTGGGTCCTAAGGACCACCACATTGAGACAGGCTAAATGGGACAAATGGGGGCTATACTGGGTTTGGGTATTTGATCCTCCACAATATTCCACATGGATGGCAGTGTTTTTTTTTTACGAGGTTGAGTTGCAAGCTCGACATCGACCCAGCCCGGATGCTACAGGAGTCATTGGATTGACATCAACCTGGCATGGGAGCGATCTGTCACTGGATCGAACTAGGGAACCTTCATTCTCCAGCCCGGCGCTGATCTCACTGCGCCACCAGCCGAACGGGCGGGGGGCGGGGTCAGAGTGAATCTTACTGAGAAAATTTTAAGCCAACTCCAAAGTTAAACACTCAACACTGTGTCAACGGCAATGACTGAAAATGGCAGATGGTGTTCTCCTTCCTCGGTTTCTAAGTACGAGTTGTCCATAAGTCGGACGTTCATAACTCGGGACTCGGGAACTACCTGTAATGTAGCATGTCTGCAATAATCAATAGAACACAACAAAACTGAAAACAATTAGCAACAAAGTAGCAACAGCAACCCAAATTCCATTAACCTCAGGATTGTCCCGTCTTCGTCCTCCAGCCTCCAGTAGACTTGGCAGATGGTCACAAGCTCGCAAACGTTGCGCTTAGACTTAGACAGTGAGCTCAGAGATTTGCAGATTCAAAGCTCTGGCCATTGAGCCAGACTTCTGATCTGACCTTTGATGGGCCTCAGTCCTTGGTATCAACCGTAGGACCCGCTGATCACCAAACATGGGGTGTTGAACTTCAGATTTGCCAATTACTCAGCATTAGGACTCAAACTAGATGATTTGTGATCACTGGGGGTTATCGGACCTTGTTCCTCCTGCCCGCAGGGAACTCCACCTCTCGGACCTGCTGACACCTCGCTGACCCTGGCGAACCCATCAACCCTCATCCATTCTGGTTTGCCATCCTGACATCCAGCCAGACATTCTGACCCCTGGTGTGCAGATGTCACATGTTCATGTCATTATCCTTCAAACATGAAGTGAAAACTTAGACTCTGATATGACCTATAACTGCCCAACATCCCAGTCCCTAAACCCTAATCTGACAACCTCCCCAACTCCCCTCTCTGTCCCCAAAACCCTACGAACCTAAAAAGAGCAAATAAAAACATCTGGGGGAAAAAAAACAACTTCAAAACAGAAGTATGTCTAAGATTTAGGAAGCTGAAATCAGACAGGATCTTTGAGGAACATGAAGGAAAGGAAGATAACTTAAATGGTCTGTCAGAAGGCCTAATGAGTAGAATTGCAGACATTAAAAATAAGAGAGTAATTAGGAACAGGGAGGACCACTAAAGCACAAAGGAAGGAATTTATGCTTGGAGCCAGAGGAAGTGGGCAAGATACTAAATGAATATTTCGCATTGCTACTCTCCAGAAATAAGGATGTGGAGGATAGTGAGATCAGGAAGGGGTGTGCTGATGCTTGCCACTATGTTGATATCAATAATGAAGAGATGCTGGGGCTCTTGAAGAACATTAAATCCACAGTATCTGATAGAATCTGTTCCAGGTTATTGAGAGGAAAGAGAAAATATTGCTTGGGATCAGAGATCCTTCTTCAGCCATATCTGTTCACAAAGGTCAATTGGGACAAACCTAGAAATTATAGGACTGTGAGCTGTGGTAGGAAAATTATTGGAGAAGATTCTTGGGAATAGGGTTTACTTGCATCTGGCAAAGCATAGGCATTAGTCAAGTCAGTCACATTTCAACCATAACTGCTATGTACAGTACATAGTAAAAATGAGATGTTTTTCATGACCATGGTGTTACATGACAGAGTACAAAACTAGACTGAACTACGTAAAAAAACAACACAGAGAGAAAAAAAACAACTACACTAGACTACAGACCTACGCAGGACTAGGCATTACAATAAATAATAAACAGGACAATAGGGCAGTAAGGTGTCAGTCCAGGCTCTGGGTATTGAGGAGTCTGATAGCTTGGGGGAAGAAACTGTTACGTAGTCTGGTTGTGAGACCCCAAATGTTTCGGTGCCTTTTTCCAGATGGCAGGAGGAAGAAGAGTTTGTATGAGGGGTGCGTGGGGTCCTCACCATCATGCTTTATGTGGAACAAGTGATGCCTTACAAATTTATGTAAGACTTTTTTGAGAAGGTGATGAAGATGATTGAGGTGGAGCATTCAGTGAGGTCATTTGTGATTCAGGAAAGTTCATGGTTACTTGGTATATTGGATGCAAAATTGGCTTGACCATCAAAGATGGTGAAGATGTGTCATTCTAACCAGAGTTCTATGATAGTGGTATCTGGCGAGGATTAATGCTGGGATCTCGCTTGTTTGTGCTCAATATTTAGGCTAAAATGCAGGTAGGCTGATTATAATGTTTGCAGATGATGCAAAAACTGGACGAGTTATGGGTAGTGTTGAGGGTTGTCAAAGGATTTGGCAGAATGCAGACTAGTTGGAAATGAGGGGACAAAACTCAGAGTACTGCTTATGTCAATGAGATCCCATTTCATTCTTCTAAGCCCCATTGATTTACTAGTATGTTACCTGGGTTTCAGCACTTAAGTTACAGAGAAAGGTTGAACAAGTTAGGTCTCTATTCATTGGAGCGTAGAAGGTTGAGGGGGGATTTGATCGAGGTATTTAAAATTTTGAGAGGGATAGATAGAGTTGACGTGAATAGGCTGTTTCCATTGAGAGTAGGGGAGATTCAAACTAGAGGACATGATTTGAGAGTTAGGGGGCAGAAGTTTAAGGGAAACACGAGGGGGTATTTCTTTACTCAAAGAGTGATAGCTGTGTGGAATGAGCTTCCTGTAGAAGTAGAGGCCAGTTCAGTTGTGTCATTTAAGGTAAAATTGGATAGGTATATGGACAGGAAAGGAGTGGAGGGCTATGGGCTGAGTGCGGGTAGGTGGGACTAGGTGAGATTAAGAGTTCGGCACGGACTAGGAGGGCCGAGATGGCCTGTTTCTGTGCTGTGATTGTTATATGGTTATATTATAGATCAATCTTTAACAATCTTTTTGACAGAATTTAAGCTTGTCATAATTTTATTATTTTTAAAATAGTTATGGAAAGGAATAGGACTGACCATCAAATCAAAGCCTTAAGTTGGGGTAAAGCTAATATTGATAACATTGGGCAGGAATACTGTATGCAGTGGTTGATTAGGAGACAGTATTAGTAGGTAAAAGGACATATGCTAAGTTGGAAACATTTAAAAGTGAAATAAGATCTCTGGGCCAGCATGTTTTTATTAGAGTGCAAGATAAGACAGGTAGGATTATTGAAGCCAGGATCTAGTCAGGAAAAAGGTGGCATATGTCAGGTATAAGCAGCTGGGACAACGTGAAACCCTTGAGAGTCATAAGGAGTGTAGGAGTATACTTAAGGAAATTAGGAGGGCAAAAAAAGGGACATGAGATACCCTTGGCAGATAAGTTAAAGGAAAATCCCGAGATTCTGTAAGTATATTAAGCATAACTAAGGAGAGAATGGGTCCTCATAGGATTAGTGTTGCCACCTATATGTGGATCCACAGGAGATGTGCAAGGTCTTAAATAAATACTTGTCATCTCTGTTTGCCTTTGAGAAGACCACATGATCTAGATATTTGGGAAAGAGAACAGCGAGTCTTGATACTTATCAACATTAAGAAGATGATGGTGCTAGTAGTGTTGAGGTACAAAAAAGTAGCTAAATCCCTGAGGCCTGACCAAGTGTATCCTGGAAACAATCCTGAGATTCATTTTCTTGTGAGCATTCACAGTGAATTCAAGAAACACAGTAGAATCAATAAAAGACTGCATCCAACAGGACAGACAAACTGTGCAAAGACAAAAAAAACCTCATAATAATGATAGTAATAAATAATCTGTAAATATCGAGAACATAAGATGAAAAGTCATTGTGGGGATGGTTTGGTGATGGGGTTTGTGAAGTTGTCACTTCTGGTTCAAGAGCCTAATGGTTGAAGGTTAATAACTGTTCCTGAAGTTGGTGGTGTGGGTCCTGAGGGTCTAATATCTTCTTGTGAAGAGAGCATGACATTGATGCAGGGATGCTTGACGATGGATGCTGATTTCTTGTGACTGCACTCCATGTAGATTGTCAAAAGATGAGGAGAGGTTTACCCATGATGGATTGGGCCGTATCCACTACTTTCTGTATGATTTTCCATTCAGGGGTGCTGGTGTTTCCATACCAGGCCATGATACGACCATGCTTTCTTTCTTTTTACAATATTTTTATTCAGAAGAAAAAAAACAAGATTTACAGAGTGCAACACGTAGATACATCTCAACATAACTTGCATACATTCATATATTGTATTAAAATTGATCAAAATGTTATAGCATAACACATAAAGGTATACCACTCTAATCAAATGTTTAAAGATAAGTCATACATCACAAAATAAATTTTTTTATATTAAAAAAAGTCAACCCCCTACCAACTACCAAAGAAAAAAGCTGATAGATGATAATGGATAATTAGAAAAACAACATATTCGCTTAAGAAGAGAAGATAAAAATATACATAAGTCTGTGCACTGTTAAACTTTATAAATTGGAAAAGTAGTTTAGGAGAGGTCCCCAGATACCATAAAAAGATTGTTTCGAATTTAAGACTGAGCAGCGGATCTTTTCTGAATTTAAATAAGACATATCACGTAGCCATTGAAGATGTGTAGGAGGGGTAGACTCCTTCCATTTAAGCAAGATTGCTCTTCTTGCTAACAGAGAGGTAAAAACTAAAACCTGTAGGTTAGGAGTATTTAAAGTTATATCTTCATTTGCAATAATACCAAACAAGGCAGTAAGGGGATTTGGGTCAAATTGGACCCTAAAAAGTTGTGAGAAGGTATGAAATACTTCCTGCCAAAAGTTTTCAACTTTAGGACAAAACCAAAACATATGAATTAAAGAAGCATCAGCAGAGTTGCACTTATTACAAAGTGGAGAAACATTCGGATAAAAACTGGACAGCTTCTGTTTAGAAACGTAAGCTCTATGAACCACTTTAAATTGTGGGAGAGAATGACGAGCACGGGAAGATGATTTATTAACCCGTTTAAGAATTTTATTCCATCTATCATCAGAAATCTGACAATTTAGGTCATCCTCCCAGGCTTTTTTTATTTTATCTAAAAAGTCTTGTCTAGAATCAATCAACAAGTTATAGATACCAGTAAAAGAACCATTAACAAAAGTTAATTCTCCGTAACTTCCACCACCTCTAACGGGATCCCACTACCAAGCACATCTTTCCCTTCCCCCCTTTCTACTTTCTGCAGGGATCGCTCCCTACGCGACTCCCTTGTCCACTCGTCCCCCGCATCCCTTCCCACCGATCTCCCTCCTGGCACTTACCCTTGTAAGCGGAACAAGTGCTACACCTGCCCTTACACTTCCTCCCTCACCACCATTCAGGGCCCCAGACAGTCCTTCCAGGTGAGACGACACTTCACCTGTGAGTCGGCTGGTGTGGTATACTGCGTCCAGTGCTCCCGGTGTGGCCTTTTATATATTGGTGAGACCCGACGCAGACTGGGAGACCATTTCACTGAACACCTACGCTCGGTCCGCCAGAGAAAGCAGGATCTCCCAGTGGCCACACATTTTAATTCCACGTCCCATTCCCATTCTGATATGTCTATCCATAGCCTCCTCTACTGTCAAGATGAAGCCACATTCAGGTTGGAGGAACAACACTTTATATACCCGCTGGGTAGCCTCCAACCTGATGGCATGAACATTGACTTCTCTAACTTCCGTTAATGCCCCTCCTCCCCTTCTTACCCCATCCCTGACATACTTAGTTGTTTGTTTTTTTTCTCTCTCTCTCTCTGCCCATCACCCTGCCTGTTCTTCATCTCCCTCTGGTGCTCTCCCCTCCCCCTTTCTTTCTCCCGAGGCCTCCCGTCTCATGATCCTTTCCCTTCTCTAGCTCTGTATCACTTTTGCCAATCACCTTTCCAGCTCTTAGCTTCATCCCACCCCCTCCGGTCTTCTCCTATCATTTCGCATTTTTCCCTCCTCCCACTACTTTCAAATCTCCTAGTTTCTTTCCCTTCAGTTAATGCTGACAAAGGATCTTGGCCTGTCGACAGTGCTTCTCCTTACAGATGCTGCCTGGCCTGCTGTGTTCCATGAATTTCCAGCATCTGCAAATTTCCTTGTGTTAACCTCATAGTCATGAGTAGAGGAGCAGGCTAAGCACACAGCATTGTTTTATGGAAGAAATGTTGCCAATCCAAACTGACTGGGGTTTGTAAGTGAGATGATTGAGGATCCAGTTCCACAAGGAGGTATTGAGGCCTAGATCTTGAAACTTATTGATTAGTTTTGAGTAGATATAGTATTGAATGCTGAGCTGTAGTCAGTGAAGATAATCCTGATGTATGCATCTTCACTGTCCAAATGTCCAGGGTTGAGTGAAGAGCCAATGAAATGGCATCTGCTGTTCACCTGTTGCACTGGTGGACAAATTGGAGCAGATCCAAATTGCTTAATAGACAGGAGTTGATATTACAACTTTCTGTAGCTTCTATCAGTCTTGTGCAGAAGCTTCCCCCCCACCCAAACCAGAGGATGATTCAGCATGTCCGAATGCTCTCCTGGGCATCTCAGACTGCCAAAGCAACAGGTTAGAGATAGCGGTGAATTCTAGACAGCTGAGCAGCACAGGTTTTAGTACTCGAACAGGTGCACCGTCTGGGCTGGATGCTTCCCACGTGTTCACCCTCCTCAGGATGCTCTCACGTCAGCCACGGAGACTGAAATCACAGGGTAATTGGGAGCTGTGGGTGTTCCACCATGTTTTGACAGTCAAAGTGAGCATAAAACATTGAGTTCATCTGGGGTGGTTTCACTTTGTAGGAGGTGATATATTCAAGCCCTCCCACAGCTGTCAAGCAACCTTCAGTGATTCATGTTTGGTCCGGAATCGCACTTTGCATGTGAGAAGGCTCTCTAGAAATTGTACCTGGACCTCTTATATTTTACTTGATTGTCACTCTTGAATGCCACTGATCTGGCCTTCAGCAGATTGTGGATCTCATGGTTCATCAAAGGCAGTGATTCCTAATGGGCGTAGTACCATCCCCCCAAGTAGGAGGTTATGAGTGGTTAAGAAGGTGTCAGGGGAAATAGAAGTCATCAGGGGCATTCATCATTCTTTGGAGGGTGGTAGGCGGCACCTTAACTTGAGTCAGGAGATCTGACTGACTGTGTCAGCTCTGCTGTCATGAAAATCTGATGGGCATTCCCAGTTTGTATTATTATTTTACTTTAAGTTAGCCCTGTTAATGATGGATAGATAAATACGGCGCGATCTCGGAGTCTGCAGATGGCGAAGCCTTGAATTCTAAACCTGATAAGAAACAGAAACTACTGAAAGTTCTGGTGTATGGTTGTATTCCGTTCCCGTAAGATCAGCAACACCCCATGTGTTTTTTTTTGTAATACTGTAGTGTCTAATGAAGCCCATGACGCCATCAAAATTGCAGAAATACTTCCACAAAAGACACCCTTTAAAAGCTACTTAAGGTATTACTCAGTTCCAGAAGCATTTGAAAAGAATTGCACTCTTGAGTCATTTGCTAAGAAAGCTAACAATTACCTTAATTGTGGTCTGATTCCTTCTTATAACATTTCCAAAGTGATAGCAAAGTGTAGAAAATCTCAGACAATTTGTGAAAGTTTAATAATGCCTGCTGCATCAAAAGTGCTCACCACTTCAGAATGGATACCAGTATTTTAAAATCAATTGATCTGAGTAATAACTCTGTAGCTTGTCGTATTGACGAAATGAGTGAAGATATTGAGTATCAACTACGCACAGAGCTACAAAACCAGAATTTGGGATACAACTGGGTGAATCAATTGTGCGAGACAATGAGGCATTGCATGGTTTATCAAAAATGGAAAAATTTATGAAGAGATTCTCTTTTGTAAGAAGTTAAAAGCAAATATCAAATCAATCTATGACAAACTCAAAATGTATATTGAGGATAAAAATATTCTGATTAGGAACATGGTTTACTTCTGCAACAAATGGAGCACCAAGTGACAGATCACCATGCAGTTTAGTGGCATTTATGAAAAAAGAAATTCCAAGTCTGTTTGCATTCCATTGTGTAATTCATCATCAATATCTTGCAGCCAAAAACCTCAGCCAGCAACTTTATTCAAGTTTGACTCTTGTACTATCTGCCATCCACAAAATTAAAGCTCATCCATTAAATGGCAGAGTATTTCATCAGTTGCGCCAAGATAACGATGAAGAGTTTAAACGCTTACTTCTTCATGCTGAAATGCACTGGATGTCAAAAGGCTGCTGCTTAAAATGTTTCTTTGATCCTTTTGATACTGGTTGAATTTTTGCTCAAAGTCGAGAGGGCTTAGGAAACAAGATTAAACTTCTACGTGAAAATGTGTCGATCTGATGACAAAATGAGCATTCTAAATATGAAACTACAGGGTGAGAATTTCAATTTAATCCAGGCAAAAAGTGCAGTGTTCAGTTTTATCGGAAAATTAGAAATATATAAGCAGAGCTTTGGGAGAAGAATGTTCTCATAGTTTCCTTGCATGGAAAGTATAGCACTCTCTTTCACAGACATGATTAGCAAGAGTATTGCTTACACCTGCAGTCACTGAAGAAGGATTTTCAGAATTGATTCAAGGATTTGAACGATCTGGAAATTCTGGACCGATAATTAACCCATTTCTTTGCAAGGTGGAAGAACAGGAAGAGAGCTTGCATGAAGAAATTATAGAAATTCAGAATGATGAAGAAGAAAAAATGCATTTCAAAAATAGCAGTTCTGTGGAACGTGGCTGCACTGTCACACAAAGCTTCTTAGTCTTTGGTGAGAAGAGCCAAATTGCTCTTCTTTTCATTTCCATCCTCTTACCTTGTTGAAAGAGGCTTCAGTGCAGTGAACCACTTACTCTGATAAAACAGAAACCATTTGTACATGGTTTATGCATGGGGACTTGAGGCTTTTGCAGACACAACCTGAACCAGATATTTCAACTGTTGCTAAAAACCATCAAGCTGAAGGATCACATTGATTTTAAAGCAGAATCATTTTTCTCATGTTGGCATATGGTAGACATGCTGGAAAGTATATTGTGCCTAAGAGGGGCATTGGCAATTATGAAGGTGCTTCGGGGGGTGTTGGCAAATATGAAAGTGCTTTGGGAGGCGTTAGGCTAATTAAGGTTGGGAAACACTTCTTGCTCTCCAGTGACTACATTTGCTGACAAGATGCTGGGTACAAGAAGATTCTTATCCCGGTGTTTTTGCCTGGCTTGGAGTCCTCCCCTCCTCCTCCTCTTTCAGCCGTAGTGATTCTGACTGGGGAAGACTGAATGATTTTGTGGGGACACAGTTGTCTAAGACAGTTTTTATAAAGTCCGTGACAACTGTGGTGTATTCGGTACGATCCTCTTGAGTCCTTGAACATGGTCCAGTTCACCAACTCTTAAGCAATCCTGTAGCTGCTGCTCTACTTCTTTGTTGTCCTTATCTCTGGAACATTGCTCTGTAGCCTCTGCTTATATACAGGTAGGAGGGGGACAGTCAAGTGATCAGATTACCCAAAATGCTGTCTAGGCATGGAATGGTAGACATTCCTAATTGTAGTATAGCAGTGGTCAAGTGTTTTGGGAGCTCTAGTGCTGCAGGTGATAATTTTGATAACTGAGCAGAGATTTCTTCAAACAAGCCTGATTGAAGACCCCAACAACGATCTGAAAGGTGTCAGAGTAAGCTGTTTCTTGTTTACTGGTGGTGTCATTCAGTACTTAAGTGCCTGCTTAGCATTATCCTTTAGTGGTATGTAAACTATGGTCAGGATCACTGAGGAGAACTCTCTTGGTAAGTAGAATGGCCAGCACCTAATCATTAGTTACTTCGCGTCAGAGGAACAGGACTGTGACAAGACCACTGAGCCCGAGAACTACAAAGAGCTTATCATGAAATACAGACCCCCACCTTTTGCCTTCTCTGAATCAGCAGTCCTTGACCATCCTCTGTATTGAGAAGCTCTCTGTTCTTACCAGCGTATCTGATGTGAGCTGTGTCTCTGTGAAACTGAAAACGCATCAGTTTCTCATAGGTCTTGCCCGTAGGACCTCATTCTTGCTCTCCAGCGACTACATTTGCTGACAAGATGCTGGGTACAAGAAGATTCTTATCCCAGTGTTTTTGCCTGGCTTGGAGTCCTCCCCTCCTCCTCCTCCTCTTTCAGCCATAGCAATGTACCTTCGTCCACTTAAAGGTGCTGTACCTGCATACTTGAGAGCAAAGTCTGCTGAGTCCTTCAGGAGATCTTGAAATTGCTAGTTAAAGGCAAATTACAGACTGCAGATTGCTGTGAGAGTAGTTCAGAGTAGTATATTTAGAAGCTTTGTAAGCTGCTCACAGCACTTTGTTGTGGTTTGCCAGCACCATCTTGCCCAAGTAAGAGACCAAGAGGGCGGGATGGCAGATGCTTTCTACATGTTCAGGCTTTTAATATGGTCTGTGTCCAGAAGGCTGGTCCAGAAGGTTAAATCTCATGGAATCCATGGTGAGCTAACCAGTTGGATACAAAATTGACTTAGTGGAAGGAGGCCTGTTGTTTGGTATATTCACTTGGATGAAGAACTTTATCTTCCATTTTTAGTAGGCAGCCGTCGATCCCAGGAGATCATGGGTTTGCGTCTCTGTTGGACTGTGTCTTTTCTAGGGTGCAAGCCTGGGTGGGAGGATTTGAAGAATTTGCTATTTCCCAAGCAGCAGGTTCCCCCGCTCCATGTCACTGTTGTAGTCCAAGGGAAGGGCAAACACCAATACAGCTTGGCACCAGTGTCGTCACAGAGGTTGCCAGAGTGAAGTTGTAAACAACATCAAACTGCCTTAGGGTCCCCAGCTCTGAACTTCTTCCTCGGGGTTTACTCCCGAAGCCTTTCCCATGGTGGGTATGGCCGCAAGGCAGCAGGGTTTAAAATCGGAGTTTTACTTCTCCTAGGCGGGCTGCCGTTCAATGCTGATGAGCCCCACCTGCCCGAAGCAATCGGTTTTGAGGCGCCAGTGGTCTGCCTTGCCCCTTGCCAGTAGAAACAGTAACCTAGTAGCTAAGCCACAGGTGAAAGCCAAGAATTGGACTTGGTTGCCAGAGGCTGTTAGAGACACACGCCATTTGGAGCACTTTATAGGTAGTGAGAGCTTATCCCCACAACCACCCCTGCTATGAACCTTAGGAACCTCTTCCATTATTATGAAGCTGAAATTCTAGGTCTACACACGTCAATGGAAACATCAAGTTTCTTCATATTGCGTGTATCTTCAATGGTTTCTCCTTCCTATGTTTTGAATATCAACATTCCTTGAATTCTGGCTACTTGGTTATTTTTGAATTAATTTATTCACATTTGAGCGAGTTCCAAAACCCCAGAATTACCTGAGGTTCTCTGCTTCACTATCTTTTCCACCTCCAAAACACTCTATAATTAGTTACAAGCTTTAGGGTATCTTTTCTAATATCCCATTTTCATCTGGTGTTGAGGATTATTTGGAAATGTTTTTTTTTAAGAAGTGCCTTGGGGCTCCGCCAACATCACACGTAGTTTATTGCAGAGTCTGCACACCATCGCAGACTTCAAAGCTGAACGCAGTGATGTTTCCAGCGTTGCTGCCTCTCTCCCAGATGAGCTAAATCTTTTATACGCTCAGTTCAATATCACCAACACCTTGAGTCCCTGAGGAGAGCCACTGTAGCGACCTGCACCATAGTCATCTCTGAGGCTGAAGTACACAAGCGCTTCCGACATGTGGACAGTCGCAAGGCTGTGGGACCAGGCGGCATCCCAGGGCGAGTACTCGGGATGTGCACAGCACAACTGTCAGGTGTGTTTACTGACATTTTAAATTTCTCTTTCCCAGTGTAGTGTGCCTTCCTGCTTCAAAACATCCACCATTGTCCCTGTACCTAAAAAGACCAAGGTAACATGTCTGAACAACTGGCATCCAATTGCACTCACCTCAAGCAAATGCTTTGAGAGGCTGGTCAAGGACTACACGTGAAGCATGCTACCACCTACACTGGACCCTCTACAATTTGCCTACTGACACAACCGATCAACAGATGATGCAATAGCCACAGCTCTACTCACGTTCCTTACACATCTGGAGAAGAAAGATGCTTATATGAGAATGCTGTGGTGGGATTACAGATCAGTATTCAACACCATAATTCTCTCCAGGCTCGACAGGAAGCTCAGAGACCTCGATCTTCACCCTGCTTTGTGCAGTTGGATCCTGGACTTCCTGTCAGATTGCTGGCAGGTGGTAAGAGTGGGCACCCTCACTTTTGCCCCTCTGACCCTCATCACAGCTGCCCCTCAGGGCTGAGTCCTAAGCCCCCTCCTTTAAACTCTATACCCATGACTGTGTCACCACCCACAGCTCCAATGTGCTAATTAAATTTGCTGATGATACTACGTTGATTGGCCTAATCTCAAATAATAACGAGGCAGCCTACAGAGAAAAAGCCATCACCCTGACACAAAGGAACTGGTTGTGGACTACAGGAGGAATGAGTTAGGATAACCCCTATTGACATCAATGGATCTGGGGTTGAGAGGGTGAACAGCTTTAAGTGTCTCATCATATGTATCACCGAGGATCTCACGTGTACATACTGGGTGTGTGGTGAAAAAAGTGCAACAACGCCTCTTTCACCTCAGATGGTTGAAGACGTTTGGTATGGGCCTCCAAATCCTTAGCACTTACTGCAGGGACACAATTGAGAGCATCCTGACTGGCTTTATCACTGCCTGGTATGGAAACTATACTTCCCTCAATCGCAGGACTCTGCAGAGAATGGTGCGGACAGTCCAGCGCATCTGTAGATGTGAACTTCCCACTATTCAGGACATTTACAAAAACGGGTATGTAAAAAGGGCCCAAAGGATCATTAGGGACCCGAGTCACCCCAACCACAAACTTTCCCAGCTGCTACTATCCGGGAAACAGTACCACAGCATAAAAGCCAGGACTGAAAGGTTATAGGACAGCTTCTTCCATCAGGCTGATAAATTCACGCTGATACAGTTGTATTTCTATGTTATATTGACGGTCCTATTGTACATACTATTTATTACAAATTGCTGTAAATTGCACGTTGCACATATAGATAGAGACAATGTAAAGATTTTTACTCATGTATGTGAAAGATATAAGAAATAAAGTCAATTCAATTCATATTTCTACATTAAAGGAACAGTGTTGAATCACGTTCTTGTGTTATCTGGTAAAATGTTTGCTTCATAATTATCTTCCCCATCCTGTAAATATGCAACGTGATGATAGAGTGTGCCAAATTAAATATAACAATCAGCATAATCAGTAATTGAAAGAGTATTGTTAAAATAGTGGTTGAAGTTTTACAAGAGAAGGCTTTTGATTGGACATAAAGCTGACATTGAATCTCAGAGGGGTAAACTTAAAAATATAAAAGTAAAATATAGAAGCATCAACAAAATTTGAATTAATACTCAGCGAGTCAGGCAGGATCTGCAAAAAGAGAAATGGAGTTTGGATTGGATTGATATTTCAGCCAATATGAGCTAATCATCCAAAATTGAACCAGCTCCTTCCTCTCTCTTGCTCTTTCACTCTCTGTGCTTGTACACATACACACACCCCTGTGATTTAGAGATTAAGATTCCTGGAATCATTCAGCATGGAAACAGACCCTTTGACACAACTCACCCATGCCCAACCAAGTTGTCTACCTGAGCTAGTACCATTTCTCCACTTTTGGCTCATATTTCTGTAAACCTTTCTTGTCCACGTGCCTGTCTAAATGTATTTTGAATGCTATAGTTGTCCTGACCTTTATCACTTTCTCTTACAGCTCCCTTAATATACCCAGTACCTGGTGGGGGGAGGGGGGGGAACGTCCTCAGATCTCTTGTAAATCTTTCCCCTCTCACCTAAACCTATTCACTCTAGGTTTAAACTTCCCTATCCTGGGAAAATGACTGTTATCATTCACCTATGACCCTCTTGACTTTATAAACCCCTTAAGGACTCCCCTGAACCTCCTATGCTCTGTGGAAGAAAAAGTCCAACTTACCCATTATCTCGTTTATTGGTCAAGCCTTCCAGTCCCAATGCATCCTTGTAAATGTTTTCTGAACCCTTCCTATCTTTTGACATTCTTTATATATCTCAGACATTATTGCAAGTGTGATTTCACCAATCACTTCTACACCTGTAGCATGACATCTTAGCTCTTGTACTCATTGCTCTCTGCTTACTTCCCAGATGATTGTTTTAGCAGAGATGTTGCTTGTTTTATTATGCTTAAAGGAAATACAGAAATAACTTTTGTCACCTCCATAACTTCCTTAGTGGTTTCTTACAGTACTGTTTGTTTCAAAAAGTTATATTTTACATCTCAAAATTAAAGATTTTGTTAATTAATTAATGAAATTATAATAATGAATATATTTTATTTAAATAAAAATATATTAATATTGCACACTTACATTATTGTCTTTAATTTGAATTTGTTTCTTTCTGGTTTGGAGTTGAACATAGAAAATAAACCAGTACAACAAAGGAGCAGGCCCTTTGGTCCACGATGTCTGACGAATGTGATGCTGAATTAAATTAAATCTTTCTTGCCTGAACCTGACATACATACCTGTATTCCCTGCATATTTGTGTATCAATGTAGCAGCCTCTTAAACACCACTACCCCTGGCAGCGGGTTTGAGGCACCTCTGACTCTGTGTGGAAAAAATTTGCCCTGAACTATTTTAAATTTCCCTGTATCACTTTAAATGCATATATTTGAGTTTTTTCTACTCTGTAGGGGGAAAAAAATCTATCTTTAACACAACACACACAAGATGCTGGAGAATCTCTGGTCGGGCAGCATCTATGAAAATGACTAAACATTCAATGTTTTGGGCTGAGCTCCTTCACTAGGACTGGAAAAGGAAGGAGCGATGCCAGAATAAAAAGGTTGGGGGGGAGGGAAGGAAGACTAGCTAGAAGGTGATGGGTGAATCTAGGTGAGTGGGAAATGTAAAGGGCTAGAGAAGAAGGAATATGATAGGAGAGGAGAGTGGACCATGGGAGAAAGGGAAGAAGACAACATTTCAGTCTTCATGTGTCCCTTGCACAATGAATTTCCTTCCCTAATTAATTTGGCCTTTCCCTATCCTACCCCAATTTTTTATGTTGCAATAAAATCTTTCCATCAAAAGCTTTAATTAGGTTCTGGGTGTTCTTTGATATTTAATTTTTTAAAAGTTCTTTTTATAGCCCTTCGGATGTTTCCTTTTATCAACATGTTCAATGAATTGTAGGGCCTTCATTGTACTGACGTAGCAATTATATTTTGTAGCAGAAACTTATACTGTAAATGGATACTTTTTTTGGATGCAGTGCCAGTTCCAAGAAGTAAATTGATATTACTACTAATTCACTGCAGTTGTTTGATAATTATACGAAGCTTGCGTTTGGAATTGTTTGGGGGGAGTGAATGAGAAAACCTATTAAGATCTAAGATTTGTAAATCATTTATGCTCCTGTGTACAAATGATAAAAGTACAAAGCATTGGATACATTATAGAGCAATACATTATTTTTATATGTACATGTATATATTTGTATATGTATTTTTATATATACATTATAGAGCAATATAGATTTTTATATGTTATGTGTGTATGTTTGCATTACTAATTGATACATTATTTTATTTAGATGATGTCATGCAAAGTACTTACTGTGAAATTGAGCTGGATAAACAAAAGCGAGATGCCTTTATTTATGCCATAAAGAACCACTACTGGTACCAGATGTACATTGATGATTTGCCAATTTGGGGTAAGTGACTGTTAAATTATTAAATTCAGTTCAATCAGGTATGTTTGCAGAATTGTAAATTAAGTCTTATTTCTTCACTTTTTATGGGGGGGGTTGGTAAATGTGTCTCTTCTACTGTTTGCCAAAAATATCACAAAAGGAGCAGGGCAGTCAGCTTTTGTGCCTGCTGTAATGTAAAGTTAGTTTAACACCAGTCTGCTTTGGTCTCATAACAACTACCTTAGTTTTAAGGTGTTAAATTGTTTCTCCAACTCAACTGTTAGATCTGAATTTCAGTGTACAGGTGGCCCCGTTTTTCAGACGTTCAGTTTACGACAGCTTGCTGTTACGAATGTTACGTCCGTAGCCCCCTCCTTTGTGAGAATCGCCAGATCACTGTTGGGTTGAGTCAAAAGGGGGGCCCAAGACATGAGGGGGAGACATGCAGGATGTCACGTTTCTTCCCCCCCCCCCATAGCGATGTAAAGCTACGGGACATGGCCATTGTCTCTTGGAGACAGATTTGTGGATTGAGATGCTCTGCTACGTGAATGCCCTCGGGCAAAGTGGGCTGGTTGAGGGAGAGATTGCATCACCCCCAACCTGATTGACATCTATGACCCTGCGAGTCAGAATAAAAGAGGGGCTGTAGGTTCAACCCCTCAGACGCACCAGAAGAAACGTTAAGCGACCACATAACAGCAGACGGTCATCAGAAACCAAGCCACGTGCGTTCAATTCTGTGGCTGAAACCACGAAAATGGCTTTTTAGCCGCTCCCCTGACTCAACGGATTGGCATCATAAAAGACTTGGACAAGTTTTAACGCCTCTCTCTCTTAAACCCAAAACACTGCAGCCTGAACGAGCTAATGCCTTTTATATTTCCATCGGACAATACATTATCCCCTAGACAACGATAGAGTTACGTTTTATTGGTTATGATCATACCTGTGCTTTAGATGTAGTAGTGACGACGTATATTATCTATATGTTTGCATTAATCTTAATTTTGTGCCCCTTTATCAATAAATACTTTTAAAAAATAGTACCATCAGACTTCAACGGACCTCTCTATCTTTGCTGGTAAGTGATCCAGTTACGGGAATTCGTAACAAAGTTGGAGTTCTCGTCTCGAGACTTGACACCAAATTGGGAGGCCAGTGAATCGGGATTGTAAGTCCAAAACTTGGATCTGGTTACGCAGGTAGCCAGACGGGAAACCAGCAAAGATGGATGTGGGTGAATTTATAGAAAACCCAACTCTGGAGGCGCTGGAGGTGGCCTCCAAATCGGATTTGATAAAATTGGCGAAGGAGTTAAACCTCGCAGGGGTGAGGTTGTCAATGAAAAAGCGGGAGGTGTGAAGGGCAATAACTCAGTATTATATTGGGAAGAAGGTGTTTACAGATGAGGTATTGGAAAATATCCCTGAAGAGGCACCCGCTAGTGGGACTGCTCAGTTAGAGTTGGAGAAATTAAAGTTGGAACATGCAATTAAGTTAAAGCAGCTGGAGAAAGCCGAGAGAGAGAGAGAGAAGGAAAGGGCCAAGAGAGAGCAAGAGAGGGAAAGAGCCGAGAGAGAGAGAGCATGAAATGAGATTAAAACGGCTGGAGGCAGAGGAAAAAGAGAAACAGACGAAACATGACTTGGAGATGGAGAAGTTACGGCAGGAGCTATGAGCTCCAGGGTCAGACCGAGAGGAGCGGTTCAATGTTAGTTGAGAGTTGAGGCTAGTACCTCCGTTCGAGGAGACGGATGTGGATAGTTATTTCTTGCTTTTTGAAAAGGTGGCTGTGAATCAGAAGTGGCCAAGAGGTCAGTGGGTGGCGCTGTTTCAAAGTGTGTTAAAGGGGAAGGCACAAAGGCATATACGGCATTGGCCATGGAGGAGGGAGAGGAGGAGAGTTATGACAAAGTAAAGACGGCCATTCTCCGGGGTTATGAGCTAGTACCTGAGGCGTATAGACAAAAGTTTAGAAGTTTAAAGAAAGGGTGGAATCAGACGCATACCGAGTTTGCCTATGAGAAGGGTGTGCTCTTGGACTGGTGGTGCACCGCAGAGAGAGTGGGAGAAGATTATGTGCGTCTCAGGGGGTTAATTCTGATTGAGGCATTTAAAGGGTGTGTTTCGGAGGATATCCGGACGTATCTGAATGAGAAGCCGGATGAGTCCATCTCAGAATTTGCTAGGTTCGCAGATGAATATGCCCTAGCCCACAAGACAAAGTTTTTCTCAAATAAAAGTACCCAGAGAGACCGTGGGAACGATCGAGAAAGTCCGCCGGCTGAGGCAGAGGTCCCGCCGGGAGCTAGTGGTAAGGTCGAGGGGGAAAGGCCAGACGGCCAGAGATTTCCGGGCTTGACCTGTTTTAATTGTGGAAAAGTGGGACATATTGCATCGCGGTGCTTTGCTCCGAGGAAAGAAACAGGAAAGGGGAAAGCAGCAGTCCCTATCGGATGTGCCGTAGTAATGAGTAGATCAACAAGAGAGCCCCGGGTAGACAGAGTACGAGAAGGGTTGGAGACTTGTCTGTCACACGGAACAGTGTCTGTGAGGGAGGGAGACACACCAGTTCCCGTACGGGTCTGGAGAGACACGGGGGCTGAACTGTCGTTGATCAGCAGTAAGGTACTAGAGTTTGGTCGAAAGACGAGAATGGTAGCTGTAAAGGAACAGAAATGGTGCCCTTACATAAGGTCATTATGGATTGTGAGCTGGTATCTAGACCAGTTGAAATAGGGGTGCGATCGGAGTTCCCGAGGAAGAACGCGGACGTCCTTCTCGGTAATGATTTAGCAGGTGGTGAGGTTTGGGCAGCCATAACGATGGCCAGCTGACCAGTGAGTGCGGTGACCCCGCCCCTAGATTCCAAGATTTACCCTGCATGCGCGGTCACTCGCAGCCTGTCGAGAAAGACAGCTGAGAACGAGAGCAGTTTAAATTCGGCCAGTTTCGATTTGGCTGAGACGTTTCTACTGACCTTGTACCATGAGGGTTTAGAGGGTGGTAAAACGAAGAGTAGTAAAGTAAAAGAGGGTAAGGAAGCGGAGGTAGATCTGCCCTTAGCGAGGAGAAAGGTCCTAGAGGCCGGAAATAAAGATGAGGAACCGCTAGAGCAGTTAAGAGGTCCAGAGTTGGACAAGGATGATCTGTCTGGTTCGGCAGAACTGTTTGAAGAAGTTGAAAATTCTAAAGGTGTTCCCGACAGTCCTAAAGGAAAAGTATGCCATTACCTCGAAGAAGTCTGCTGGGTTGGCAGATGAGGTTGTTTCAGCCCGCGGGGTTGAGTTTATTCCGGAAGGGAGTTGCCCAGAGAGTACCTGGGAGGATCGGGGGAACTTAGAATTTGAAAAGGGTACAGGTATTGAAAGCCTGAAAGAGGCCATTGTCCCATTTGAGTGTGTCCAAGATGGGGATGCACGTACTGAACCTAGTAACGGAGCTCAGAAAAAGTCTGAGGCATTTGATTCAGTGGAACGGGACGGCCGTCCTTGTGGGTCAGATAGACTTGGTTCAGTGAAAAAAGGGTTAACCTTGGTAACAGTGGGAAGTGAGAGTTCCCAGGTGTTTGTGTTCAAAGGTGTGTTCAAAGTTAATGCAGAATTTAAGAATGGGGAGATAAGAATTATCATTGAAGGAAACGGGAAATCTGTAGTTCCCAAATCGAATGAAGAAATTTGAAGCCCTGCAGATCGCTTACAGAATAAGCTGGAATATGACACGGTCCCCCACGCTATTGTTATTCCAGCGTGTGGTGTAAAAGGGCAGAATTTGAAATGCTGCTTGAGCAAGGAAGTCGAACTGAAACCACATAGTCTGAAGGGGCCTGACGAGAGGGTTAGCCACCTGTGTAAAGTTACAGAGGTGGGTGGAAATTCAGAAGATGGGCTAAGTTTGGGACACAGTGTTGATAAAATAATTCCTATGGAACAGGCGGGCGAGGGTTTATCTCGCCACCTTACTCAAATTCCCCGGAAAAGAGGCGACGGTTAAGGGGGATGCCATTTTTAAATAGCAAAGCCGGTTGTACGGGATTTCAACAAAGCCTGTGAATAATAAAGACAACCCCCTTGGAAGCCTGCCTGTTCAGTTTGAAAACGACCGAAAGACTAGTATTTACATAAACTTTTGTAGATGCACGTAAGCTAAGAGCACACCTCCTTAGTTTTGTTGCTGGAAAAAAATAATAAAATAGGTGGTTATTAAATTGAAGTCTGAAGCTACAAGACGTTAGTACGGTACAAGATGTTAAGATATTAAAGAAAGTGACACTGAAATCGTTAACTGTTTAGATACTGAATTGAATGTATAACTGTGTAGAAAATAAAACTTTGGTGTTGTCTTCGATTCTAACCCCCTGTAAGACTCGGTATTATTTCGTTTTTTCCCGATGGTAAAAACGCGTTGAAGAAAGGGGGTGTTACGTCTGTAGCCCCCTCCTTTGTGAAAATCGCCAGATCACTGTTGGGTTGAGTCAAAAGGGAGGCCCAAGACATGAGGGGGAGACATCCAGGATGTCACGTTTCTCCCCCCTCCCATAGCGATGTAAAGCTACGGGACATGGCCATTGTCTCTTGGAGACAGATTTGTGGATTGAGATGCTCTGCTACGTGAATGCCCTCGGGCAAAGTGAGCTGGTTGAGGGAGAGATTGCATCACCCCCAACCTGATTGACATCTATGACCCTGCGAGTCAGAATAAAAGAGAGGCTGTAGAAACAACCCCTCAGACGCACCAGAAGAAATGTTAAGCAACCACGTAACAGCAGATGGTCATTGGAAAATGGCTTTTTAGCTAACAACGGGGAAACCCGCTCCCCTGACTCAACGGATTGACATCACAAAAGACTTGGGCAAGTTTAAATGCCTCCCTCTCTTAAACCCAGAACGCTGTAGCCTGAACGAGCTAATGACTTTTATATTTCCATCGGACAATACATTATCCCCTGGACAACGATAGAGTTACGTTTTATTGGTATCTACAGCATGTTTTCATCCAAATACTTAAATATATATGATAAATAGTAGTCAACCTAGTGTCGATCCCTGTAGTACATTTCTCATCACTAGTTTCCAATTTGAACAACAGCCCTTTGACTTCTTCCACCAAGTCAACTTTGTATCCAAGTAGCTAGCTCACCTTGGATTCCATGTGATCTTGCCGTCAGCCTCCTAGAACAGGGACGGCCAACCTTTTACATTCCATGCGTCAAATTTTTTCACACACGAGCTCAGATCTGCCATACAACTCTTGTATCTCCATTCAATTGTTGTAAAAATGTTATTATAGACATATTTATCATTTTTACATAATATATTGATTTAATATAAAAAACAAGATAAACATTACTTACCTTAATGAGACTTTTAGCAAATATATTTTGTCTTTTGATTTAGTCCTCTCTTAATCACATATTCTTACCATAACTCAGACCCAAGCACTAGCTTCAGTTTTCCTTCTATTTCAGTCTGATGTTGTGTTTTACAGTGTCTGTTAAGATCATGTCTTCTAATTATGTGAGAAAGTGTTTTCACAAATAATGCACAATAGTTTTCCTGACAGACCCACTATAAATAAGAACTCATTTTCCCACTGTTCATTGAATTCACGCTTACTATCACTTTCTGCTTTTCTTTTGCTCATTTTCTTTTGCACTCTAATAGGTAACTGAATGTGAAAACAAGGCTTAATTTTTGAAAAAGTACAAAACTGCAAATGTTCACAAAGGACGAACAAAGCACAACTCCGTAGTGCCAAGTGTCAATTGTAAACTGACTGGCAAAAACCTGCAACCAGCTGGTGCAGACACCTGGCGCCTCAGGATCAAACAAGTGTCAAAAGTGTATTGAACAGTTATGGAATGACTGCAGAACAAAAGTCATTCTTTCCTAGTTTGACTCATTGAACATTTTTTAATTGAAAACTGATTAATATGAAAGAAGATAACATTCACCAAAATGTGTGCATTTTGAAATAATAAAATCTCTAAAAATAATTAAGTTTTAGATTAATTCTCAGTAAAACCCATTTCTAGCTCTAAGCTGATTCAGATTCAGTTTATTGTCATTTAGAAACCACAAATGCAATGCAGTTAAAAAATGAGACAACATTCCTCCAGAATGATATCGCACAAGCACATGACAAAACAGACTACACCAGAAAATCCACATAACGTTTGGTTATCCCCAGTCCAGAGTCCGGAGAGGCTGCTGCGTATTAATATTGCGCTACCATCTTAGCGAGTTTCCCGGAAAGGAGCTC
Organism: Hypanus sabinus; assembly: GCF_030144855.1. Taxonomy (NCBI): domain Eukaryota; kingdom Metazoa; phylum Chordata; class Chondrichthyes; order Myliobatiformes; family Dasyatidae; genus Hypanus; species Hypanus sabinus. The sequence goes on along the minus strand of NC_082726.1, from coordinate 30,654,343 downwards.
CCAACCCACCAGACAAAACAAGACCAAAAACTAAAGCTACAAGACCTGCACAAAACCACGCAGTTACAACATACAGTTACAACAGTGCAAACAATAGCATAATTTATTAAAAAAGGAAGACCATGGGCACAGTATAAATATTCCAAAGATGTTAAAAGACTATAAGTTCGAAAGAAACCACCACACAGTTTCCACAAGTCCTCAGGGTCCTTTCTAAATCTTTTTATTAATATTAGTAATATGGACAGAATACAGATGATATATTGATAAAGAAATTACCAACATACACATTCCATTACATATGAAAAAAAAACATACATAATAGTTACAATATAAATGAGTTTACCAAGACATAAGCCATAAGATATATGTATGGACATAGTAAATCTAAATATTTCATAATGTATAATATAAAAAAACAGAAAAAAGAAAGAAAAAAAAACAAAAAAAAATTATGTAATGCAAAACTAACTAATCTAATCTAATAACTATAACTAATAAGTAATATAAAAGAAAAAAAACAAAAGAGAAGGAAAAAAAAAAGTGGGCTGTTTATAATATCTCACAAAAATAAGTATTCATCAATGCCGTCACTTCCGGTCCTCTCAAAATACATAAGCTAAAAGCTGGGAAATCAAATGTACTTGGCACAGGGTCATATTACATCATATGAAAATGTTGAATAAATGGTCTCCATAACTTTTCAAATTTAATAGAAGTCTCAAAAGTACCACTTCTAATTTTTTCTAAATTTAAACATAACATAGTTTGAGAGAACCAATTAAATACAGTGGGAGAATCAATTTCTTTCCAATTCAACAATATAGATCTTCTAGCCATCAGAGTTAGAAATGCAATCATTCGACGGGCTGAAGAAGATAAATGCTGTGAATCTAACATTGGTAAACCAAAAATTGCGGTAATAGGATGAGGTTGTAAATCAATATTCAAAACCGCAGAAATAATATCAAAAATATCTTTCCAATATTTCTCCAAAAATGAACACGACCAAAACATGTGAGTTAAAGACGCAATTTCAGAATGACATCTATCACAAATAGGACTTATATGAGAGTAAAAATGAGCTAATTTATCCTTGGACATATGGGCCCTATGTACAACCTTAAATTGTATTAGTGAATGTTTGGCACATAACGATGATGTATTAACTAATTGAAGAATTCTATCCCAATTCTCACTAGAAATACTAAAACTAAGCTCTCTTTCCCAATCCTGTTTAGTCTTATAAAGGGGCTCTGAACGTATCTTCATAATTATATTGTAAAGTTTTGAAATAAGCCCTTTTTGAAAAGGGTCTAATTCAAATAAACTCTCCAAAGTATCTGAAGGCACAAAATTTGGAAACGTAGAGAGTACAGAACTTAAAAAATGTCTAATCTGTAAATAAAAAAATGAAATCTCAGCAAGTTATATCTGTTGGATAATTGTTCAAAAGACATGAAACAATTATCTAAAAATAAATCAGAAAATCTTAGTAATCCCTTAGTTTTCCAAGCTGAATAAGCTTGATCTATAATGGAAGGGTGAAAAAAACAATTAGATACAATAGGACTATTTAAAACGAATTGAGTCAACCCAAAAAATCTCCGAAATTGAAACCATATACGCAATGTATGTTTAACTATCGGGTTGTCAATTCGTTTTGGCAATTTAGAAAGAGCAAAAGGGAGAGAAGTCCCTAAAATAGAACCCAAAGCATAAGCTGATACCGATTTAGTTTCTAAACTCACCCAACAAGGGCCAAAAGATCCACCCCCATCTTTCAACCAGCATAACAAATATCTAATATTAACTGCCCAATAGTAAAATCTGAAATTAGGTAATGCTAACCCACCTTCCTTTTTTGTCTTCTGTAAATATGTTTTACCTAACCTGGGATTTTTATACTGCCATATATATGAAGAAATTTTAGAGTCAACATTAGTAAAAAAAGATTTCGGGATAAAAATTGGTATCGCTTGAAAAATATATAAAAACTTAGGTAAAATAACCATCTTAATAGCATTAATCCTACCTATTAGAGATAGAGACAAAGGTGACCACTTAGTAAACAAATCTTTAATCTGATCAATTAAGGGTAAAAAATTAAATCCAAACAAATCTTTATGGTTCTTTGTGATTTTGATCCCTAAATAAGTAAAAGAGTCATTAACTAATTTAAAGGGTAAATTTCCATAAATTGGGACCCGTTTATTTAATGGAAACAATTCACTTTTATTAAGATTTAACTTATACCCAGAAAACTCACTAAATTGAGCCAATAATGATAAAACAGCTGGAATGGATTTCTCCGGGTTAGAAATGAATAGTAATAAATCATCTGCATACAAAGATAACTTATGAATATCTGTCCCACGATTAATACCCAAAATATCCTGTGATTGTCTGATGGCAATTGCCAAAGGTTCTAAGGCAATGTTAAATAGTAATGGACTAAGAGGACATCCCTGTCTAGTGCCCCGAAATAGGCGAAAAAAGGGAGATCTTTGATTATTGGTAACCACTGAGGCTACTGGAGTATGATAAATCAATTTAATCCATGATATAAATATCGGACTAAAATTAAACTTCTCCAACACAGTAAATAAGTAAGGCCATTCAACTCTGTCAAATGCTTTCTCCGCATCTAATGAAATCACGCATTCTAAAGTATCATGTGAGGGAGTATAAACAATATTCAACAATCTCCTAATATTAAAAAAAGAATAACGATTTTTAATAAAGCCAGTTTGATCATCTGAAATAATTTTGGGTAATACCTTCTCCAATCTAGATGCCAGTAACTTAGAAAAAATCTTGGAGTCTACATTCAATAAAGATATAGGTCTATAAGAAGCACAATTAGTAGTGTCTTTATCTTTCTTCAATATTAGAGAAATGGAAGCTCTATAAAAAGATTGTGGCAAATTCCCTAATCTAATGGCCTCCTCAAAAACCTTACCTAACCAAGGGGAAAGAGTAGCGGAAAAAAATTTTAAAAATTCAGCTGTATAACCATCTGGACCCGGTGCTTTCCCAGAATTCATTGAGGAAATAGCCCCTTTAATTTCTACATCCGTAATAGGAGTATCCAATATCAAAAGATCATCAGATGATAACCTTGGAAAATTTAATTTCCCCAAAAAATCAGACATGGTATTATAATCTTGAGGAAATTCAGATTGATACAGGGAGGTATAGAAATCTTGAAATGCCTTATTTATCTCATCATGATTAACTGTCAGATTCCCATTCTGCTGACCAATCTTAGTGATTTGACATTTAACCAGAGCATTCTTCAATTGACTAGCTAACAGTTTACCAGATTTATCACTATGTATATAAAAATTAGATTTAGTTTTCATTAATTGATTTTCAATCGAGGATGTAAGTAATAAACTATGTTCCATTTGAAGTTCAACCCTTTGTTTGTAAAGCTCCTTACTAGGAGCAATCGAATATTTCTTATCAATCTCTTTAATTTTATCAACCAATAAAAGAGTTTCCATCTTGATACGTTTCCTCAAACCAACAGAATAAGAAATAATCTGTCCACGTATATAAGCTTTAAAAGTGTCCCAAAGTGTTCCGCAGGAAATATCATCTGTAGAATTAGTTGAGATGAAGAAGTCGATCTGCTCCTCCATAAATTTAATAAAGTCAGAGTCTTGCAACAAGGTAGAGTCAAATCGCCATTGTCTAGCATTAAAAGCTGTATCCGTAAATTTCATAGAAAGTAATAACGGAGCATGATCAGAGATAGCTATAATATCATAGTTACAACCGATTACCAATGGAATAAAACAAGAGTCTACAAAAAAATAATCAATTCTTGAATAAGAGTGATAAACATGTGAGAAAAAAGAAAACTCTTTGTCATTAGAATGCCGAAATCTCCAAACATCAAAAACTCCATTGTCAGTCAAAAAGGAGTTAATACAAGTGGCCGACTTATTAGGTAAAGTCTGAATAGATAAAGATTTATCCATCAGAGGATTTAAACAACAATTAAAGTCACCACCCATTATTAACTTATATTCGTTTAGATTGGGTAAAGAAGTAAATAAAGACTTAAAAAAGTCAGGACAATCCACATTTGGAGCATAAACATTAACCAAAGCAACCTTTTTATTACAAAGTAAACCCGTAATTAACAAAAATCTGCCATTCGGATCCGAAAAAATATCATGTTGAACAAATGAAATAGAGGAGTCAATAAAAATTGAAACTCCTTTTACTTTAGCATTCGAATTTGCATGATACTGTTGACCCCGCCAAAATCTAAAAAAACGAAATTTGTCCTCCCTGCTCACATGAGTTTCTTGTACAAAAATGATATGAGCATTAAGTCTTTGGAATACTTTGAAAATCTTCTTTCGTTTAATTGGATGATTTAAACCATTAGTATTCCAAGACACAAAATTAATGGTCTGAGCCATAATTCTATAATCAACCCTTTGGTATAGAAAGGGTTAACCAACTTATAAACTCATGCACCCGGAAGAGGAACAAAAGTAGTGAGAAGACCCGGAAGTGACGACAACACAGACATATTTGAAGTTCAAAAACAGCCCGAATAAAAAAACTAACACAAACTGGTACAAAAAAAATAGAATTAGAAAACAGACCATCCCCCCACCCCCCGAGAAAAAGAGAAAAAGCCAAAATATGACTTAAAAAGAGAAAAAGTAAGACTAATCCTACCCCCATGTCAGCTGAAGAACACTCCATATAAAAAGGATATATATAAAAGAATCACCCCGACTTTAAAAATAAAATCGCTATAATAAAAACCATATTTCTAAGTATAGTTAGTTGTAAAAAGAATAAAAATATAATCACTAAAAACAATTATAACTCGGGCTCTGGCCCAGACAAAACAAAAAATATTTAAACTGAGATAAGCGATGCCTTGTCTAGAAGAAACACGAAAAATATAAACATAATGCCATCTTAAGCAAAACCAAAAATCTTTTCCAAAAAACCACCATCTTAATCAAGGAAAAATTTACCTTCAAAGAATTAAAAATATACCTTCGAAGGAACAAAGTTAATAGACAAGTATGTAGTTAAATGATTAAAGTGTATAAGGCAAAACAATTAACATGACGCAAACACACTTTAACTTGAGTATAAAGTGTAGGATGAACCTACACCAATAACCAGATTATAATTCTGGTTTAAGAGATCGAGAACCATCTTATACGATCAGAATCATTCATTTATTAAAGACTGGTGTCTGTAGCAGTAGGGAAGTTCTCCTCCAGATATTTTCTCACTTCTGAAGTTGAAAGGAAAACTTGTCGTGGAGCATTCGACGGAGAAATTCGAAGCTTCGCAGGGTATAGAAGCGCAGGTTTCAGATTTTTCTCATAACATTCAGCCATCAACGGTTTAAAAAGAAGCCTTCTTTTTAAAAGATCTGAACTAAAATCTTCGATCAGGCGGAAGGAAAAATCTTTGATTTTAATCATTCCTAGTCGACGAGCTGCTCTTATAACTTGTTCTTTGTCATGTACATAATGGAACCGGACAATTATCACCGAAGGTTTGTCTGTAACACTCGGTGATCGACGCCGAATTCTATGTGCCCGATCCAATAAAGGGGGGTTATTCGGGAAAATTGTCGGAAACGCTTCTTTTAAAAGTTGAGCAAAATATTTCGAAGGGTCATCTTTTTCTATGCCGTCTGGAAGACCAAGAAGTATACGTATGTTCTGTCTTCTGAAGCGATTCTCAAAATCGTCACTCTTGGCTTTAAGGGCTTCCATCAGCTTAATGGTCGAAATTAAATCCTGTTGCAGTTTTCCAATAGTCAAATCTCGCTTCCGAGCTTCTTCTTGCAGAGACGCAATAAGAGCTTGTTGCTGTTTAATTACTAAATCCGTCTTAACCATGTACTCTTGAAAAGCCTTTATATCTTCTTTAAAAAATTGTTGTAGTTCAGCAAATTTTTGATTCAAAACCTCCATAAACAATTCAAAAGTTAATGGTGTTTGTTGTGTCGGAGCCTGCTTTTTTCCGTTACCGTTCGGATTACGTCTGGGATCCCGTCCCTTAGCCCTGAGAGACATTTCTGTTTGCATATCATCAAAAGTTCACAACAAACGCTTGGCAGTAAATCCAAAAAAAAAGAATAAAGAAACTTTCGGTATAGGTAAAAATAAGCTGAATAAGGGTGATCAAAGGTTAAAAAAAATAAAAGTTATGGAGCGAATCCAAAACGGTACTCACTCCATGAGCGTCTCCAGCTGACTCCCTAAGTCCTCAGGGTCCTGATAAACTCGTCATCCTACACAGGCGGCAGAAAGGAATACCCCCGCTGTGGACTTCCACGGCGCTGCTGGACTCAGCCTCGCAGACGCAGCACACTATGAAAGCTCCGTTGAACCCAGCCTCGCAGACACGGCACACAGTGAAAGCGCCCCGACCGCAGCGGACTCTGAGTCCGTCGAACCTCCGAGCCTCCGACCATCCCCTCCAGCACAGTTTCTCTGAGCACCATCCTCTGCCGAGCGTATTAAGATGCCCCCGCCAACGGCCGCCGGCAACGTGTCCCCGAGGACCGGGGGTCTGTTATTGAATTCCTGTTACTGATTTTTTTTCTACAAATCGGTTTTTGGTTAATTTTTGTATGAGTAGGCTTACTTTTTTATTATTATTACTGGGGTGCAGTGCACCACTTCTAGCACATGCGCCATAGGCTGGCCATCCTTGTCCTAGGAGGGCAAAGATAACAAGCATATGGGGAAACCTAACTTTTCAGGTTCTCCTCCCAAGTAGCACATCATCCTGGTAGAAACGCCGCCTCCCTGCAGTGCATTTATTTCATGACTGCCTGTACATATGCATTAATGAAGCACAGACTTAGTAATTTTTGATCTGGATGGCACATTGTGAGATTCATTTACTCATTACGTCATGTGCAGTGTATTTGTATATATACAGTTGTTTTTGGAAACCATGTTACAATTAGGTAAATCAATATTCAACAAATTAACTATTTACAAAGAGAAATGGAAATGCTTTTTAACTGGCAAGGTCCGATGCATGTTTTTGTTTATGCAGGGATTGTAGGTGAAGCAGATGAAAATGGAGAAGATCATTACCTCTGGACCTACAAAAAACTTGAGATCGGTTACAATGGCAATCGAATTGTAGATGTCAACTTAACCAGTGAAGGAAAGGTCAAGTTGGTAGCTAATACAAAAATTCCAATGTCTTATTCGGTGAGTACAATTTTTTAAAAATCCTGAGTTTTCGCATTACTAGAAAAAATGTTGCTGAGAATGCAACTAGTGTTAATTTTGGGCTTTTCTTACATATTATGGGTTGCAGGATTGAGGTACATATTTACCAAAGGTGGTGTAAGGCATCCCTTCCCCTTCCCTCTGCTAGCTTGCAGGTCACACAAGGTGTAGTATTCACTTAGCACCCCCCACTGTTTTCTGGGATTCTTGGCACGTTTCTGTATTTGAGGTAACTACACTATCTTATTTGTATTTTGCTCATTTTAAAGTAATATCTAATTCCATTTAATAAAAATGTTGATTGGATATTTTACCACCCTTTGTGCAAAAATTCTTTTACAACCTTGTGCTTCTGATTACTTCTGTGTCTGCTGTCACTGTATAAAAGCAAGTGCAAAACATGTTGCAGAGCCTTTGGTTAGTAATGTAAAAACAGAATTAATATATCCCATTCCCTTCCCCTTCCTTTGTGTTGTAACCTGTAGTTTCTAATGGCCAATCTTGTTGTTTTTAGACATGTAATTTGTGAATGTGCTTGGACATCATGTAAAAGAAAATTTGCTTAACTTCAACAACAGTTGTTTGAAGTCATGAGAACTTGAGGTCTCCATTTGTCACTTTAAAATATCTTCTTTGTGCTTAGTTAATTGTTTCAGCTTGCTGAATTTAAGATTACACTAAAATTAGTTTTTTGTGAGCAGAATACAAGTAGCTTTTACTGGATGAGCAAACTAGCGGTTCACCATTGAAGATTTAAAAGTTGCAAGAAAAAGTTTGTGAACCCCTTGCAATTACCTGGCTTTCTACAGTAATGACTCCTAAAATATTGTCTGATTTTTATCTAAGTCACAGTAATAGGCTACCACAATCTGCCTGAACTAATAACATACAAGCAATTGTATTTTTCTTGGCTTTATTGAGCACATTCTTTAATCATTCACAGTCCAGGCTGGAAAAAGGAGGTAAACCCTTGTATTTAATAACTGGTAGAATCTCCTTTAGCAGCAATAACCTCCACCAAACATTTCCTGTAGCCGCTGACTTGCACAATGGCGTGGAGGAATTTTAGACCATTCCTCCATAGAAAACAGCCCCATAGCATGATGCTCCTTCCACCATGCTTCACTTCAGTTGGGATGAAGTTTTAATGTTTGTGTCCTTCCATGAACACCATCCTACTCAGTTTTTTTCTTATAGTGGACACTTTAGCAAATTCTACAGTTTTCTGCAGGCCTTTTGTTTTTACACTTGGGTTCTTTTCCCCCTTCTTGAGCTTTGTGCATTGCACTCTTGGTGTGATGTTTGCAGGGCGCCCACTCCTAGGGAGAGTAGCAACCATACTGAGTTTCCTCCATTTGGAGACTATTTCTCTCACTGTGGACTGATGAGCACTCAGGTCTTTAGAAATGCTTTTGTAGCCTTTTCCAGTTTAATGCATCTCTACTATTTTTCTTCTAAGGTCCTCTGAAAGTTGTTTTGATCAAGGCATGGTGCATCGAAGCAGATCTTTCTTGAGAAGAGCAGGCTCTGTCAGTGACCTGACTTTGTGTGTCTTTTTTTATAGAGAAGTGCACCTCTACAACCCACACCTCCAATTCATCTCATTGATTGGAACACCTGACTCAAAATAGCTTTTGTGGAAGGCATTACCCCAACAGTTCACATACTTTTTTGAACCTTGACTGTGATTGTTTAAGTGGTGTACTCAGTGTTGACAAGAAGTATAATTAGGCAGATTTTGTTTGCCTATTACTGTGACAGATGAAAATTAGACTATGTTTTATGAGTAATTATTGCAGAAAACTAGGTAAATACAAAGGGTTCACTAAGTTTTTGTTCTTGCAGCTGTAGCTATTACTTGGTAAGTAAGCTAGCAGTTCACCATTTCAGATTTAAAAATTCACTAGAACACTTTAGTAATGGGGTTTCCACCCAGACTTTCTGTGTGGATTTCAGGCCACGCTATTAATTATCATTAAAGTGGCCTAGCAAGACTATTGAACAGTACTGAATGGGAACAGATTCTTCAACCCATGATGCCAGTCCAAACTATCCTATCTGCCGGCATGTGGTCTGTATTCCTCCATTACCTATCTGTTCATGTGCCCGAATAATTTACTCTTAGACTTTGCTCTTTTGTCTGGTTCCACCACTTCACTTGGCATTGTGTTCAAGGCACCTATCAATCTGTGTATAATAAAAAACTTGCATCATGAATCATCTTTAAACTTTCCCCTTTCATCTTAAAGCTATTCCCTTTAGTATTTGACATTTCCACCATGGGAAGAAGACTGTTTACCCTATCTATCTTCTTCAACCCATTGCACCTACAGGAGCATAAGCCACTGACACTAGCTCCTCAGAGTCCTCAGTTCCAGGACATTCTTTCACATTGTTTATAGGAGTAGCCCAGCTTCTTTGTATATACTTCCTCTCCCAGGTCTTTGGAGATTTTGTTGGCGATTTTGTTGCACTGGGTGTTTGCAGGATAGGGTTGCTGTCCCCATGCCCAACCTGCCTCCTTTTGCAGCCAGGCTTGGGACCATCTGTGATGGAGTTCTACCCTATCTATGCCTCATAATATTTTATGCTTTGAATACATCTGCAAACGCTCAAGTGTTCACTTAAGAATGGTAATAAATGAAGCTTTATTAACAACCATAGAGCAGAAGTGGAAAAAGAAACTAGATCATGAGTTTATATTGAATAAATTTCCATCTCAAGATGGTTTGAAGGATATATTTTACATAGTGATTTTAAATTGGAATCTTGGTTTACATGATTGGTGGAAGCAGTCAGTCAGATTATTGATTGCTACAAGAAAATAATTTGCAGGGCAACAGGGAATGATGGTACAATAAAATATTTTAATAGTACTTTGGGCAGGTGGATGCTGTAACTAATGTAATCACCATTATGTTTTCCTTGGCTCAAATGCCCATCCATGTTCATGATAAGAAAGATAAATTACTTAATCATTGTAAGATTGATAGCAGTATTTTAGATCTTAACATAAATGACATGGAATTCTATGCACAAATGTTTCAGACATAATACAAATTGTGAAGATGAGTCCCTATTAAACATATCTCTGCCAAGTTCATCTTGTGTGTTGTGTACTGTTTTAAACTTTTTTTCCTGCTTTTGTTTAGATGAAATGGAAGAAATCTGATGTGAAGTTTGAAGACCGATTTGATAAATATCTTGATCCATCCTTTTTTCAACACAGGGTATGTTGCATTTGCAAGTTACTATTTTCACTTTTTCCTCCAGTTTATTTTTTTCTCTCTGTCCTTGAATCATTGTAGTATAAGCTTCACTATTTCATCGAAATGCTTATTTTGAATCTGGGTAAATAACATTCTGAAGTCCAGGATGCAGGCTGTTGCTTTAAGTGCTAGTTTTGCTGTAAGTTTGTCCATGGAAATTTGTTTTAAGATAGTAGAACTTAGAAGATTAAAAAGATAAAGAATATTTTGTCACGTAAATTGAAACACAGTGAAATATGTTGTTTGCTTCAACGACTAGCATATCCAAGGATTGGACTAACACATCCAAGGGCAGCGCACAAGTGTTTCCATGTATCTGGTGCCATAATCGCATGCCCACAAGTCACTAATTTTAACTAATTGGAATGCGGGAGGATATGCGGTCACAGAGAGAGCGTACAAACTTTTTAGACAGCCCAGGAATTGAACTCCCAATTGGTCAGCACTGCCGCTGTAAAGTGTTGCCCTAACGCTATGCTCCTGTACTGTGTTCTGTAAACAAGATAAATATTTTAAGTCAGAAAATATATTTTTCTGTATTGACAGATTCACTGGTTTTCTATCTTCAATTCCTTCATGATGGTTATTTTCTTGGTTGGATTGGTTTCCATGATTTTAATGCGTACATTGCGAAAGGATTATGCTCGGTACAGTAAGGAAGAAGAAATGGATGATATGGTAAGGATAACTCTTCAGATAAAGATTATTTTGTCAATGGTAGCTATTTCTTCTCTACTTGTGGGAACTTGCTTTATTTTATTCATACTCTTCATGTTTTCAAAAATATTTTATCAGTTCTACTTGTAATCATCTAAATTCCAAGGAAATCAATCACAGCTTTTGCACTCTATCCACATAAATAAATCTGCACTCCCCCACCAGTCTTTGAATTTATTTTGTTACATTTCTTTGGCACCCTGCCACATCTTTCTAAAAGTGTGGTACCCAGAAATAAACATGTGAACCGAAAATGTAGAGATGTTGGTAATTCAGCTATCTTTCCTGCATTATCTTCATAGCCTTAGATTCCCTTAAGATCTTACAGATTTGTGTTGCAAATTAATTCAGCAACTGAACATCCTCAGCCACCTTGAGACAATGATTTAGTTGTAGCCAAATCAATGATTATAAAGATCCTGTATTCATGAATCACAAGATTCTGCATGCTTATTGTGTAACCCCTTATATCCCAATTATTATCATTAATCTGCTACCACCCTACACACCCCCATCACGGTCTGCACTTCCCAATTACCATGTTAAATATAAACGGTCTTACAAATCTACCTTTGCATTATTTCTCCCGCTTGCCCCCACTGAAGAAATCCTGTAGAACTCCAATACTGATCACTACTCTGATGGAAAGAAGGGTGGATATGCCACAGCATACCTGAAGATCCTTTTGTTGGAGTCTTCTGTGATGTCAATAACCTTTCAGTTTAAGTGTTTAAAGTTTATACAGTGTAGGTCTAAAGCATTCATATAATGCAGCCCATCCAAAATAGCAAAAATATTGATTGTAATTGTACTGGCTAGAATTTAATGATAGTTCTTTTTATATGATTGCTAGGCACTCATTTTGGAAATTAACCCTTATTAAAAATTATGTTTTAACAGGACAGAGATCTGGGAGATGAATATGGATGGAAACAAGTTCATGGGGACGTATTCAGGCCGTCTAGTCATCCATTAGTATTTTCATCACTGATAGGGTCTGGTTGCCAGATTTTTTTTGTGTCCCTTATCGTCATCATTGTGGCAATGATAGAAGACTTGTACACAGAGTAAGTACATATATTGCATTATTGGTCAGTTCATTTTAAAGTGGTTTGAACAGTAAGCATTTTGACAAAAATCTTTTATACATCGTTCTTTTTGTGCTGAGAAATAGGAGCTTTAATTGTATACTTGGAACACAACAGCTGACTTTGACAAGTCTAAATCTCATTTGGTGGGTTTCTTACTGCCTTGTGGGTGTTTATACTTCCCAAGTAAGAGGCTCCCTGTTTATGCTGACTATCAAGGTCAAATTGCTAATGGCTTATACTGGGTATGAGGCAGAGGGTGGTGGTAGATGGAGCATGTTCTGCCTGGAAGTTGGCGACTACTGCAGGGATCTATCCTGTGACTCCTGCTCTTCGTGATTTTTTTATAAGTGACTTGGATAAAAAAGTAGAGGATGGGTTCATAAATTTGCAGATGACATGAAGGTTGGAGATGTTGTTAATAGTGTAGAAGGTTTTCATAGTTTACAGTGGGTTAGAGACAGGATGCAGAGTTGACTAGAGAAGCAGGAGATGGAGTTCAGACCAGAAAAATATGAAGTGAAATGCTTTTGAAGATCAAACTTGAAGGCAAGGTTAGTAGCAGGATTCTTAGCAGTGTGCAGGAACAGTGATATTGACTCCCAAGTCCACAGACCCTCAAAGTTACCAGATAAGTTGATCGGGTGGTTAAGAAGGCTTATGATGTGCTGGCCTTCATTAGTTGAGGGGGCGGGGGAATTAAGTTTAAGAGCCACGAGGTGATGTTGCAGCTCTATAAAACTGGTTAGACCTGACTTGGAGTATTGTGTTCAGTTCTACCTGCTTTGTTATAGGAAGGATGTGAAAGCTTCAGAGATGGTGCAAAGGAGATATACCAGGATGCTGCCTGGATTAGAGAACATTTCTTATGAGGAAAGATTTAGTAAATTAGGGTTTTTCTTTTTGAAGCAAAGAAAGATGAGTGGCAACTTGATAAAGGTGTATAAGATTTTAAGAGGCATAGATAGAGTAGACAGCCATTATCTTTTTCCCACGGAGGCAGTGGGAAATTCCAGAGGACAACCATTTAAGTTGAAAGGAGAAAAGTGCAGGGTAGATGTCAGAAATAGTTTTTTTTAAACACAGTGTGGTGAGTGCCTGGAGCTCACTGCTTGGGGATTGTGGTAGAGGCAGATACAAAAGGAACAATTTAAAGACTCTAGATGGCACATGGTTGTATTAAGGGACTTCTCATCAAGATGACACCAACGTATAGTGCTCCTTCAGTTGACATCTTCCAGAGAGCTCACAAAAATGTATTTTTTTTACTTCTTTTACATCTACTTTTCACTTTGAATGTGTTTCTGGGACTGTAAGAGCCTGCAATTTACAGTTTGAAGATCTCTTGAGTGATCCAGCACTTGCTGTCTCTGAGAAGATTCCGGGAAGCAAGCATGTACTCAGACGGCCTCGATGTGAAGAAACTTCGAGACAGGGTGTGAGCCGATATTTGACTGTTTTGCTGGTTAAAGTGCCCATAAATCACTGATTAAAGTGTCGAGGAAGATTGAAACATTGAGGTAAATGCAGAAGGTGAGCGAGAGCTCAGCACTGACTGCCTTTCTTTTGATTGCTGCCGGAGAAGGAATCTGTGAGTGGCCTATTGCTGTGTGGTTCACTGTGGCAGACAGGTAAGCTCTCTGCCTCATGTGGCGTCCCTCTCTTTGGAAGAGTGTTAGTGATATCGTAGGATGGTATCGTGGTTCTGTGTTTATAAATTGCACTTTTACATTTTTGGACTGAGGACTTTTTCAGACAGTTTTTATACTATGTTTTTTTTATTGCTCATTCCTTTTCTGTTTTCTCCCTTTGCTGTGCAAGGGGAGAGTGTGTGTTGATGTGTTCTGCTGTGTTCTTTTTGTGCGGTGGATGGGTTTTTTGGTGGTCGGTGTTCCTTTTCCTTTGTGTGGGGAGAGGGGTTTTTGGAGTTGATGAACAGGTTGCTGTTTTTTTGAGGGATTGTTAAGTTTGATGTTTCACTCTGAACAAGTCTGTTTCGTGGCTATCTGGAGAAGACAAATTTCAGAGTTGTATGAATACATGCTTTGATAATAAAAGAACCTTTAAACAATGGAGGGTTATGAACTGCGTGGAAGGAAGTGGTTAGATTGATCATGGAGTAGGTCTCATATTGTGTTATACTATATTCTATAGTAACCAATGATGGTTGAGTAAGCCTGTGTTCACATTATTCGTACTACTTACCTGAAACTGGAGGAAAAGTATTTGCGTTTGAATGTTGCTCACAGCTTTATCTGACTTCCTGCCACACCTTGCTGAGCTTCTGAGCTGACTGGTATTAGCTTCAGTAGCTTCACAATAGCTGATAGGAAAATACATCTTTATCCACTTTTATAATCTCCCAATGACTCATTTGTTACCTTACTGCTATAAAATTTGTGATCTTCATTTTATTCTATGTAAAGTAGGCTGCTTCTCAAACTAGGCTGCGTAACTGCCAAGTTGAACTTGTTCTAAGTAATTTTCAAGTATCCTCTTTTGGCAGTCATTGATATGGATATAAAGTTGAAATTGTATAGTACCTGGGCATACAGCCACACCTTATTTTAGATTTCGTTTCCACATGCACAAAGAGTGTTCCATTGTTCCATGTGGTGTAGGGAAAAAGGCATAAAACATAACATTTGAGGGTGAATGTTTGAAGACCTGATTTGTATTGAGGTCAGGATAAATGTCATTGGAGGGGGGAAAATGAAGTGATCAGGGATGAAAAAGTATGACCTGAAGGGAAAGCTATGGAAATGGATTTGTAGTGTGTCCTTATTTAGCTACATTATGATTAGTCAAAAATGTGTGCAATATTTTATAGAAACATAGAAAACCTACAGCACAATACAGGCCCTTTGGCCCACAAAGTTGTGCTGCACATGTCCCTACCTTAGAAATTACTAGGCTTACCCATAGCCCTCTCTTTTTCTAAGCTCCGTGTACCTATCCAAAAGTCTCTTAAAAGACCCTATCATATCTGCCGCCAGCACAGTTTCTGGCAGCCCAGGAATGGTAGGAATGCTGCTGTATTTGAAAAGAACCTCATAATTTCAAAATAATTTTAAGCGACTGGCCTTTAAACTTCCCTCTGGCCCAGGTTTGCATAGAAACCAACTTGTATGTTGTGATGGTATTGGGTTTGCTGACCACCAAGTTCTAAATTCAAATGAAGATCTTAAGACCTACTCAATATAGATAGCTAAAAGGGATGTTATACTGTAACTACCTAATCTTTAAAGAGTAGTTCTTTTTCCTGTCAATCATCCAAGATGAGCTTGCTGCCAATACCTGCTATTTAAGCAGTGCCCCCCCAACAATGAGGAGATAGTACTAGCTAACAAAGTAGTTCAAACACAGTTCATTTATTTTCAGTGATACGCAGTTAAATAGTTAAATCCAAACAAAATTCTTAAAATGCATTTAAAACTCCTAAAACTCGATTGTTCAAAACAAGGTACGATTCCTACAAGCCAAAAAAACATACCCATGAGCTGTAGGTGAATCAGTCGTCCATCACAGATGTCAAAGGCAGAGGTCTGGATTCTAGTATTTTTGTAATTTTTCTTGATGTTCTTTAACTATTCTGAATAAGTCTGAAATGGTGTCTACATTTTTCTCCTTTCTCTGCCACTTGGGTGATTTCATGTGTGATATTTTTTCAGATACCTTTTAACACAGTGATCTAAAAGTTTATGGAGACAAGAGATTCCAGGTGCCCACAATTAATGCTCTGAAGCTGACTCTTTGAGCGCACAAACTTTCTAACTTGTACCTCCTTGTGGAACTGGACCCCTCAATTTCCACACTTGCAGACCCCATTCAGATTGGATTATTAACACCCCATCCTCAATCACCATCAGCATAGGTGCATCACAAGGCTGTGTGCTTAGCCCACTGCTCTACTCTGTACTCATGACTGTGAGCACAGTTTCATTACCATTTTTAAGTATGCTGACAACACCACTGTTGTTGGCTGTTTCAATATAGTGTTGAATCAGCATATAGGAGGGAGATTGAAAATCTGGCTGAGTAGTGCCACAACAACAACCTTTCAGTATCAGCAAGACCAAGGAACTGATTATTGACTTCAGGAGGAGAAACAGAGGTCCATGAGCCAGTCCTCAACGGGGGATCAGAGGTGGAATGGATCAGCAACTTTAAATTTCTTGGTGTTATCAGTTCATAGGATCAATCGTGGATCCAACAAGTAAGTACAATTACAAAGAAAGCACAGCAGTATCTCTACTTCCATAGAAGTTTGTGAATAGTTTGCTTATCCAAAGCTTTGACAAACTTAGAGATGTGTGGTGGAGAGAATATTGACTGATTGCATCACAGCCTTGTATGGAAACGCCAATACCCTTGAATGGAAGAGCCTACAAAAGGTAGTGGATACAGCCCAGTCCATCCCAGATAAAGCTCTGTCCATCCGTGAGTACATCTACACTGAGTATTGTCATGGGAAAGCAGGATCCATCATCAAGCATCACCCACCATTCAGGCCATGCAGTCTTCTTACTGCTACCATTAGCAAAGAGGTACAGGAAGGACCCTCACCACCAGGTTCAGGAACAGTTATTACTCCTTCAACCATTGGCCTCTTGAACCAGAGGGGATAACTTCACTCACTCTATCATGGAACTGTTCCCACAAAATATTGACATTTTCAAGGACTCTTCATCTCATGTTCTTGGTATTGCTTATTTATATTATTATTATTATCATCATCATTTTTTTCTTTTTGTATTTGCAGCTTGTTGTCTTTTGCACATTGGTTGTCTTTCGTTAATTCTATTGTCCTTTGTATTTATTGTCAATATCCGCAAGAAAATGAATCTCAGTATTTTATATGGTGATATATATGTAATAATTTACTTTGAACTTTAAACTTGTTAATAGATCAACTATTGATATGTTAAATTATAAAAAAACTACTCTGCAAACTTCCTTGAACTAAGCACCTTAGCCAGTCTTGTCTAGTTTGAAATATGCCAAATTAAATAACCCATTATCTTGTACTGCACCTCTTCAGCAGTTAGACCAAGTGCTGTGGGCCAGCAATTCTATGGCTCTAAAGGTAGTGCTTGTTTTTAACTTCAAACTGATTACTGTTTGCTATTTACATTAAGAATTTAGGAATGACTTCTGTTTATGACAAGAAGCTAAACAAAGAATATTAGTTGGAAGTTTAACTTACTCAAAAACAACACTATTATCCTTAGTGGTGGCAGCTGCCAGTGTTTAGAAAACTGAGCTTAGCAAAAAAACAAAGCTTCCTGGCCCAAAGACAATGAATATAGGTACTGTATTTTATGCAGTTGGTTAATTAATTAATTCTCTGCCCTCACCTTCAATTGCTTCCTCAGAAGACTGGTACAAATGAATAATTACAGATGAATGAGTAAGGTAAATAATGAATCCATAGGAAAGATCAATTTGGAACAGAAATCTTGGGTACCAGTGACAGCTGGAAACAACACAAATTCAAATTGCTTATGTAGATCTAAGTAAGGAAGTAGTTTGCATAAGTTCTTAGAGTCTAATGTCTAATGTACAAGGAAGCCAAAACTAGTGGGAAGATAGAGGTTTGGGAAGCTTTTAAAAATTTGAGAAGGAAAAGATGAATTATGAAAGGAAGCTGGCGACTAATATCAAAGAAGATACTAAAAGTTTTTTTAAAAGGGTATATAAAGGGTAAAAGAGTTCAGGGTAGATATAGGACTAATAGAAATTGATGCTGGAGATATTGTAATGACAGAGGAAGTGAATGTGTATTTTGCATCAGTCTTCACAGTGGAAGACATCTACAGTATACTGGACATTCAAGAGTGTCAGGGAAGTGAAGTTTGTGCAGTAAAAATTACGACTGAGAAGGTGCTCAGGAAGCTTAATGGTCTGAGGGTAGAAATTTCCTGGACCTGATGGAATGCACCTTCGGGTTCTGAAGGAAGTAGCTGGAGAGATTGCGGAGGCATTAACAATTATCTTTCAAAAGTCGATAGATTCTGGCATTGTACCAGATGACTGGAAAATTGCAAATGTTACTCCACTATTTAAGAAGGGTGGGAGGCAGCAGAAAGGAAACTATAGACCTGTTAGCCTGACATCAGTGGTTGGGAACTTGTTGGAATTGATTGTTAGGGATGAGATTACAGAATACCTGGAGGCACATGACAAGACAGGGAAAATCCTGCCTGACAAACCTACTGCAATTTTTTGAGGAAATTACTAACAGTGTAGACAAAGGAGATGTGGTGCACTTGGCTTTTCAGAAGGCCTTTGACAAGGTGCTGCATGTGAGGTTGCTAAGCAAGATAAGAGCCCATGGAATTACAGGGAAGTTACTCGCATGGGTGGAGCATTGGCTGATCGGCAGAAAACAGAAAATGGAATTAAAGGATCCTATTCTGGCTGGCTGCCGAGTTCCTCAGGGATTGTTGCTTTTTATGATGTATGTCAATGATTTGTACTTTGGGATTAATGGATTTGTGGCTAAATTTGCCAATGATACAAAGTTAGGTGGAGGAGTGAGTAGTGTTAAGGAAACAGTCTGCAGAGAGACTTAGGTAGTTCAGGGGAATGGGCAAAGAAGTGGCAAGTGAAATACAATGTTGGAAAGTGTATGGTCATGCACTTTAGTGGAAGAAATAAACGGGCAGACTATTTAGATGGGGAGAGAACTCAAAATGCAGAGATGCAAAGGGACTTGGGAGTCCTTGTGCAGGATACCCTAAAGGTTAACCTCCAGGTTAATGGAGCAATGTTGGCATTCATTTCTAGAGGTTAGAATAAAAGAGCAGGGATGTGATGTTGAGGCTCGTTAAGGCATTCGTGAGACCACACTTGGAGTATTGTGTGCAGTGTTGGGCTCCTTATTTTAGAAAGGAAATACTACATTGGAGAGAGTTCGGAGAAGATTCACAAGAATGATTCCAGGAATGAAAGGGTTCCTGTATGAGGAACGTCTGGCAGCTTTTGGGCTGTATTCCCTGGAGTTCAGGAGAATGAGGGGGGCTCTTACAAAAACATTCTGAATGTTAAAAGGTCTGAACAGATTAGATATGAAAAAGTTATTTCCCATGGTAGGGGAGTCTAGGACAAAAGAGGACAACTTCAGGATTGAAGGGTGTCCATTTCGAACAGAGATGTGGAGAAATTTCTTTAGTCAGAGGGTGGTTAATCTGTGGAATTTGTTGCCACCAGTGGCTGTGGAAGCCAAGTCATTGGGTGCACTTAAGGCAGAATTAGATAGGTTCTTGATTAGCCAGGGCATGAAAGGGTATGGGGAGAAGGGGGACGACTGGAATTCTTGGATCAGCCCATGATTGAATGGTGGAGCAGACTCGATATGCCAAATGGCCTACTTCTGCTCCTATATCTTATGGTCTTTAATTATCTTAATAATATCTATTGTGGGATGTTCCTGGTGGTTCACAGACTTGTTTCCTGTGCTGAACTGTATTAATCAGGGTGGTCCTGGGTTCAAGCCAAGCTTGTTCTAAGTCAGTTGCTCAAACAGCTGTTTGCTACTTCAGATGACTGGTGTTCTGTTGCAGGGAAGGGAGATCATGAAATTCTGATCTGATTGAAATCATAGAATCATTTTAACACAGAATTGTTCTGACCACTATACCTGTACTGGTTCCAGTCCCAGCAACCCTGGCAATAACAATCCCCCATTTCTTCCTTGATCCTCCAAATTATTTCCCCTTAATTCCTGATCAAAATTTGTTTGATTCTATTTTCACCCTTACAAGCAGTAAGTTCCACTTCCTAACTGGTGCCTTTATATTTTTATCTTGCTACTTCTATCCAAAACTTCAAACTGCCCCCTGATCCTTGAATCATCAGCTAACAGGAACATTTCTCTTCTTGCCCTGTTAAAATCAGCCATGATCTGTATACTTGTGTTAAATCTGATTGTCATCCCATCATCTGTGCTGGAGCCAGATTTTGGCATTTGTGGTTTATGTATTAAATATACTAATTTTGACTGTTAGCTAAAGTGAAAACCATCTGCCTATGAAGACCTCTTGCTTTATCACGTTCCTATAGTTGTACCAAGAAATATCCAGCACTGTGCAAAAATCTCAGGTACATAATGTGGAGGTGCTGTCAAAAATAATGAAAAGTTTCTAAATATCAAAAAATTTACCATGAAAAGCAGTAACTAGTAAAAAATGAAATCAAATCAATACCTTTAAAACTGCACCATTTCTCTTAGTTTACTGTTGTGCCATTTTATTAGAAAATCAGCTGATAGGTTGTTCAAAGCATCTTACAGAAGCTACCACAATTCTGCAGGCTTTGGTTTGCATCTGTCTCTCCAGGTAATCTCAGACATTGTCAATGATGTTGAGATCAGGGCTCTGCTGCAGAACTCCTTGTTCTTCTTTTTGCTGAAAGTACTTCTTTATGACCATTGCCGTGTGTTTAGGGTCATTGTCCTGCTGCAGAATGAAATTGGGACCAATCAGATGCCTCCCTGATGGCTTTACATGATCTGCTCCTACTTCACAGCAATGAAGATTCCATTAATTCTGACCTGATCACCAAATCAAATGATTGTTTTTAAATCTAAAATTTGCTGTTTTATACTGACACACTAATGCAGAAGACAAAAAATAAAAACCTGAAACAAAATTTATATAAAAAATCTAGGGTGCCTAAGACTTTTGCACAGCACTGTATCTGTATAAAGAATACAAGTAGCTGTAGCATGGAATTATGGGGGGGGGGGGGGGGGAGTTAAATTCCAAGAGAAAATCAAGTCATTCATTTAATATTTCATGAGGCACCTTTCTTCATGTTTCTATGAAAAATACATGTTACTCACAAATGTCTTCGGTTATGAGCTCTTATCCATTTTCTGATTTTTTTTTCCCCCCTTTCCAGGAGAGGGTCCATGCTAAGTACAGCGATATTTGTGTTTGCTGCAACCTCGCCGCTGAATGGCTATTTTGGAGGGAGTCTGTATGCTCGACAAGGAGGTACTTTAAAAGTCTGATACTTTTGCAATTTCCCAGTTTCCCTCCTGGGTATACAGATTGTATTTCAGGTGTTTCACTATTAACCAGTTAATAAGTGAACTAAAAGAGTGAAATTGACGTGCCCCTCTATCCAAGTTCTTGTTTACTTGTTACTGATAAACAAGTCTTTCTTAGCCTTCCAGCACAGATCTTCTTTGTTTTTCAGATTGGAGCTTCCACTTTGTTATTGCTTGTTGATATTTATCCCCCTATCCAAATATTAGTTGTGTTTAGTGCCCCCTCCCCATATTTCCATACAATCATTTGTACATTTGGTTAACCAATCTTTTTCACCTTACTTACCTGTGAGCATGTGCAGTTTCAGTCTTTGTATTCCTTAGACTCTTCCTAGTCTGCAATCTAATATGGTGCTGCCTCCTCTACTATTGTCCAACAAAATCCCAAAATGCATCATCTTGCACTTACCAGGATTAAATTCATCTGATAGCTCTCTGTCAAACTTTCCCTCTTGATTTATATTCTTTTACAGCATTGGAAAATTCAGTGAATAAATAAGATAAATAGTAAAAATCTCTTCCTCGTTTTAAAGGTATCAGGAGCCAAAGGATATAGGTTTACGGTGTGGGGAAGTTTTAAAAAGGATTGAGGAAAAGAATATCAGGAACATGCTGCCACAACAGGTAGTGGAGTCAGATACAAGCACAATGTAGAACATAGAACAGTACAGCACAATGCAGGTTCCCCAGCCCATGAAGTTGTGCGGACCCTTTAACCTATTTCAAAGTTAATCTAACCTTTCCCTCCCACGTGGCCCATCATTATACTGTCATTCATGTGCCTATCTAAGAGTCTTATGTTAGTAATGTATCTAATTCTACCTCCACACTATGCACTAACCACTCCCTGTGTGTTTTTTAAAAAAAGAGAAACCCTATTCTTTCCTCCAAACACCATAAAGTTATGCCCTCTTGTTTTAGCTATTTCTGCTCTGGGGAAAAATATCTTTGGCTGTCCACTTGATAAATGCCTCTTATCATCTTATCCACTTTTATCAAATCACCTATCATCCTCCTGTTCTCCAAAGAGAACATAGAACAGTACAACACAGGAGTACGCTCTTCAGCCCACAATGTTGTGCTGAACCGATTAAATTCGTAATCAAGTAGTCATCTAAACTAATCCCTTCTGCTAATACAATATGCATATCCTTCTATTTCGCTCACATTCAAGTGCCTATCTAAACATCTAAAGTCCCTAATGTATCTGCTTCTACCATCATCCCAGGTAGCACATCCCAGGCACCCACCACTCTGCGTTTTTAAAAATAACAACAATTTGCCTCTCTTATCTCCTTTGAACTTGCCCCTTCCCACCTTAAATGCATGCCCTCTGATATTAGACATTTCAACCCTAGGGAGAAAGATACTGTCTGTCTACTCTATCTGTGAATCAGGTTTAATATCACTAGCATATGTCTAGAAATTTGTTGTGCAGCAGTAGTACATAAAAAAAAATTATAAATTACAGCAAGTATATGTGTGTGTCTATGTTAAATAATAAGTTAAATATTTAATATAAATTTACTAATACAAAAAGACAGCAAAATAAGAAAAAAAAAGTGTGGTAGTGTACATGAGTTCATTGTTCATTCAGGAATCTGATGGCAGAGGGGAAGGAGTTGCTCCTGAAAAATTGAGTGTGCCTTCGGGCTCATATACCTCCTCCTTGATGGTAGCAATGAGAAGAGGGCATGTCCTGGTGATGGATGTTGGCTTTTTGGGGCATCAACACCTTTTGAAGGTTTTCTAGATGCTTGGAAGGCTAATGTCCATCATTAATCTGGATGTGTTTACAACATTTCTGCAGCTTTTTCTGATCCTGTACAGTGGCCCCTCCATACCGGAAGAACTAGCTAGAATGCTCTCTATGGTACATCTGTAGAAACTTGCTAGAGTCTTTGGTGACATACTTAAGCCTCCTCAAGCTCCTGATGTAATACAGCTGGAGTCATGCCTTATTTGTAATTGCACTGTTGTGTTGGGTCCTGGATAGATCTTCAGAGATGTTGACATTGAGGAAATTGAAACCTCTCACTCTTTCCAATGCTGATCCTTTGTTGAGGATTGGTGTGTGCTCCCTTGGCTTCCTCTTCCTGAAACCCCACAATCAATACCTTGGTCCTACTGACATGGAGTGCAAGGTTGTTGTTGCAACACCACTCAACCAACTGATCTATCTCCCTCCTGTACACCTTTTATTATCACCTGAAATTCTGTCAATAATAGTTGTGTCTTCAGCAAATTTATAGTTGGCATGTGAGCTGCGCCTTGCCACACACTTATGTGAAGAGAGAGTAAAGCAGTGGGCTAAACACACATCCCTGAGTCTTGTCAGTTTTGATGCCTCTCATAATCTTATAAACCTCTATCAGATATCCTCTCAGTTTCTGGTGCTCCAGGGAGAACAAACCAAAGTTGTCTAATCTCTCATTATAGCACATGCCCTCTAATCCAGGCAGCATCCTGGTTAGCCTCTTCTGCACCCTCTTCAAAGCCACGGCATCCTTCCTATAAATAGGTGACTGAAACTGTTGCAATAGTGGCGAGGTAATAGTTAAAGAAAAGGGATGACTTATCAGGCCATTTTGTTACTTGAGTTGCAAGCCTTGTCATAACACTAAACAACATTGGCTTTCTGTCAAGTGACATTGACAAAAATGAGATAATGTAAAGAAAAGCTCTGGATTTTGTTAACACAAGATTTGCATTTATTGCATGTAACCCTGATTGAAATTGATAATTATAAACATGGAAGAAGTCATTTGAATACCTGCATGTTTTACAAAGCCATTTTTCAGATAGACATCACTGACGTAATGCTGATGCTCTTGACTGTTAGAATATATTTGAATTTGGTCCTCCAGTTTTTTACTTCCTGTGTATAAAATCATGACGGGTGTACATAGGGTGAATGCTTACTGTCTTTTTCCCAGGCTTTGTGCATCAGGAGCTAGAGCGCATAAATTTAAGATGAGAGAGGGACGGTTTAGTAGAAACCTGAGGGGCATTTTTTTTCACCCAGAGGATGGTCAGTATATGGAATGAGCTATAGAAGTGGTTGAGAGAGTTACATGAACAGCATTTAAAAAGAACTTTAAAAAAAACCTTCAGTTTTATGTCGAAAACATGGATAGGAAAGGTTTAGAGAGATACGGGCCTAACAGAAGCAAATAAGACTAGCTCAGATGGGAATCTTGATTGGCATGAACCAGTTGGCTGAAGAGTCTGTTTATGTGCTTTATGACTCTTAATCACAATAATATCAGTACTTGTTCATCCCACTAGGTGGTGCAGGTGCACTAATTTTCTCCTAATTTCTAACAGCCCGTTTGGCAAAGACATGGGGGAAATACAGGTTTTCCTATTAACTCATGCTGTATTAAGCATAGCTTGGAAATAGTGACTTTTCTAAGTCCTATTTTTTTAGATAGTTTTTTTAAATTTAAATGTGCATACATTCTTACCAGGAGCTACCTTCAGTTTTATGTCGAAAACATGTAACTGATAGCAGAGACAGAATATCTCAGATTATTCATTTGTATGAGTACATGAGGCCATTCAACCTGTAGTGTCAGAAAGCAGAACTCCTGTCTTCTTACAAAAAAAACCTATGCTATTACTTACTGATAATGTGATAGTTTCCCCTCAAATTTTGCCATAAGTCATTAAAAGAGAAAGTTTTTTTGCTTGATAAATATCATAATACACTGGTACCAACCATCACTAAATCATCTGTAATATTCTGAGTTCCCCCGGAGTAGTAACTTATAGTTCCTCCCCTCTGCAGAAGTTACTGCTGGATTTGAGTTTGCAGCTGTTGCTCACCCTTTTGTACAAATTGCCCTTGATAGAAGAGTACGAGCTCTGATGATTCCTGGAGCAATTTGGAGGGAGCTGAGTAGAATCTTTGTTCAGGGAAAAAGTATGGAGAACTTGAGTCATCCTTGAGGCAGAAATTAGGAGCAGAGGATCTATCGAGATGGAGGTCTGAAAAATTGATGGGTAGGCTTGGTAACTGAGAGATGAGCGACAGGTGTAAGTGAAAAAAAATAATTAGGATAAGAAGAAACTTGGTGTAATTGCTCCAGGAAGAAATAGAGACCCTAATGTTCAATCTCCATCAGGTAATGTCAAAGAGATTGGAATGTATTTGTTGAAAATGCTTTAATAAGCTGTAAGGCATTGTAAGTCATCTTCGGCTTTGAGGTGCTTTATAAATTTAGATACTGCCATTCTTTTTTTTAGAAGTTAATATTATCCTGCATTAGTTCATAAGAATATGACTCCAAAATACAAACCATAGGGATAAGATTGTGCAGATGATAGAAATCCAGAGCAACAAACACAAATTGCTGGAAGAACTTAGCATGTGAAGCAGCATCTATGGAAATGAATAGACATTCAACATTTCAGGTTGAGAACCTTCATCAGGTCTGGAAAGAAAGGGTGAAGAAGCCTGAATGAAAAGTTGTGGGGGTGGAGGGGGTTGGGGGAGAAGAACAATCTAGAAGGTGATAGATAAAGCCAAGTGGGTGGGGGAGGGGGATAAGAGGCTGTGAGGTGATAGATGGAAAAGATAATAAGCTGAAGTCAAGTCAAGTCACTTTTTATTGTCATTTTGACCATAACTGCTGGTACAGTACACAGTAAAAATGAGACGATGTTTTTCAGGAACATGGTGCTACATGAGATAGTACAAAAACTACACTGAACTACGTAAAAACAACACAGGGAAAAAAACTACATTAGACTAGAGACCTACCCAGGACTGCATAAAGTGCACAAAATAGTTCAGGTATTACAATAAATAATAAACAAGACAATAGGCACAGTAGAGGGCAGTAAGTTGGTGTCAGTCCAGGTTCTGGGTATTGAGGAGTCTGATGGCTTTGGAGAAGAAGGAGGAATCTGATAATAGAGAGTGGACCATGGGAGAAAGGGAAGGAGGAGGGGCACCGGGGGAGGTGATAGGCAAGTGAGGAGAAGAAAAGAACTAAGAAGGGAGCCAGAAGGGGGAAAGGGGTTGGGGAAAGTTACTTGAAAATGGGAAAATCAATGTTCATACCATTGGGTTGGAGGCTCACTCGAAAATATAGATCTTTTACTGTAGTTTAATACTAATGTGACTGAAATTAATATTGAATTTGTGTTTTTTTTCATTTAAACAGGCAGAAGATGGATAAAACAAATGTTCATTGGGGCTTTTCTAATCCCAGCTATGGTGTGTGGAACTGCATTCTTCATAAATTTCATTGCGATCTATTATCATGCATCCAGGGCTATTCCTTTTGGAACAATGGTAAGCATGACAGCACTGAACACAAGCATTAAAGGGTATTGAGCTTTTTCAGAGATAAGTGAAAATTAAATTTGCTTTTTAGCTCATCCTTCCGTAGAAAATTATTGTTGCTACTCATGAAAATCAGTTTCCTGAATTAAAGCAGAAAGCAGGTCAGTCAGCATTTGTGGAAAGAAGAAACGGATGCTTCTGACTCTTAAGGGTCATAAACACAAGAGATTCTATAAAGTCAGGAAATTTTAAGCAACTCACATAAAATGCTGGAAGGATTCAGGGGAAAATTGTTTTTTTTTGTTGCAAGGCTGAGTGGGAGGAATGGATATAACAAAGAACATATCTCTGATGAATGAGGTCAAGTTGGCCATCATGCTAAGCTGTTTACAAAACTGTATGGTTGACAAAAGAACGAAGGCTGTTAGAAAACAAGGGGCTATATCAAAGATGTAACACGCAGTTCTGAACTGTTACGAAGAACGGAAGTCAAAAGAATGCTGATCAGATAAGGCAACATTTATAGAGAGTATGATCAGATCAATCAGATAAGGCAACATTTATAGAGAGTAAAGAAAACTGAGTTTGTATTGAAAGTGGATAACTTCGTATCAGGACTATCAAGAGGAAAAAACAAATTACAGATTGAGGACCCCTTAGCCGAAATATTTGGGGCCAGAAGTGTTTCAAATTTCAGATTTTTTTTATTTTGAAATACTTGCATCTATATAATGCAGTATTTTGGGAATGGAACACTCTGACGTGATGGAGCTGGGTCATCCATAGACAGTCGGAGTTGAATGACTGTCCCCAACCACATCTATTACTGGGTTCCAGCGATGTGATTGGCTTCATATCCACCTTCAATTACAAACAAGTGCCTGTTCCACAGAAAGTACAACAAGAGGGGGAGGTTTTACATAACATCTTTAATAATTTTGGTTCATGAAACAACAATGTGTACATTGAACCATCAGGAAGGTAAGCTATCACTATCTCAGCCACCCAGGTGGACATTTAGTGGCTGTTTGGCATTACCACCATTTCTGATTCTTAATTTTATGTGGTACTGGTAAACTGTCTTTATCTTACACTTGTTCATCACACATATGTACTGATACAGCTGATCGGCATGTTGGATTTTCATTCATGACAATCTTGGCAAACTGGTTAATTTCTCAGCTGCTTCATAATCAGTAGACATTTTATCACCACAAATTTTTAAAAGTTAAATGCTGTGCCTTTTCTTAAATTACTTCAACAAGCCTGCTGAATATTCACAATTACCTTCAGTTTTCAGTTCATGATAGATCTTTGCTTGTTTCATGTTCAGCGTGTTGTAAAGTAGCAGATGTTCACTTTGCTCTTTCAATGCAGGATCGAGATTTTTTTTATTTTATGCAGTGTTTTTCTATTTTTCATTAACCTGCTCATTACATCTGTGAAGTCACTTCTCAGAACTGTCTGTTATGCACAGGTTCCTGCTGATTGCCTAGAAACCTTCCCAACCCCTTGTGGAATTTTCTATTTGTGACGTCATGTCAGCATTCAAAATAATTTCGGATTGCAGAGGTTTTTGGATTTTGGAATTTCGGATTAAGGGTGCTCAACCTCTACCTGAAATCATTAACATCAATATTGAGATTAATGCTGCAGAATACCAATTATTGAAGAAAGTGAAAGTTCCTCAATATCCCTAAATTAACAAAAGAAGTTCTCCTCTTGAAATGTTGATCAGAGGCAGAAGGTTTAATCAGTACTCATCAACTTTGCACTTATCTCTTGGAGGAAAGCTGAATACAAACTGAGTTGGGAATGGAATTCTTAACGGAGTTCAATACTTGTGCCAGGGGTGGCAGGAGGTTCTTTATGGGCAGTGTCAGCAAAATCTTTAGAATAGTTCATAAGACATATACTTACTTACTCCCCCTTTTTTCTCTTGTCATTTCACCTTGCTTCTTCTTCGATTTGGCATTTTCAAGTTCTCAATGGTTCCAAGCATTAAGCAGCCTTTTGTATTTCTGTTTCACATTGTACTGCTTGTTTACAGTAGAACTGCTACTCCTTAATCCTGAGGAAATCTTTCATTCTCAACACTGTCGTTAGACCGATCCTTGACCCTGTTGCAGAGTTTTTATTTGAATATCAAATAAATATTTTTAACACTGGTCTTGATTTATAAATCTCATTCAGATTTTCTAAGAACACAGTTCATTCCAAAAATGGTTATTACTGAGTTTTTGCAGTTGTCCAAAAGGTCACACAATTACAGCAATTCTTGGTGTTCCTGTTTATCTTCAGTTTCTTAAAGGGCTGTCAGAAAATGAACCATCTTTTTGGTATACCCTTTCTCAACATGGTATTACAGGAAAGATACTGGCATGGTTAGAAGACTGGCTGATTGGCAGGAGACACGGAGAATAAAAGGGTCCTTTTTTGATTGGCTGTTGGTGACTAGTAGTGTTCTGCAGGGGTCGGTATTGGGACTGCTTCTTTCCACATTGACTTGGATGGCAAAATTGATGGCCTTGTGTCCAGGTTTGAAACTGATATGAAGATGGGTATTGGGGAATCGAGGAGACTACAGAAGGATTTAGACAGATTGGGAGAATAAGCAAAGAAGTGATATTTGGAATATAGTGTAGGGATGTGTATGGTCTTGCACTTTGTTAGGAAAAAAAGATGTAGACTATTTTCTAAACTAGAAAACAATTCCAAAATCAGAGGTGCAGAAGGACTTAGGAGTCCTTGTGCAGGATTCCCTGCAGGTTAACTTGTAAGTTGAGTTGGTAAGGCAGTGTAAGCATTCATTTCAAGAAGGCTGGAATATAAGAACAAGGATGTAATGCTGAGGCTTTATAAGGCACTGGTCAGACTGTAGTTGAGAGTATTGTGAGCAATTTAGGACCCTTATCTCAGAAAAGATGTGTTGGCATTTTGGAGGGTCCAGAACAGGTTCCTGCGAATGATTCTGGAAATGAAAAGGTTAACATGAGGCACATTTAGCTCTGGCCCTGTACTCACTGGAGTTTAGGAGAGCAAGTTATGATTTTATTGAATCCTATTGAATATTGAAAGGCCTAGATAATGGATGTGGAGAGGATATTTCCTATAATGGATTAGTCTAGGACCAGAAGGGAGAGATGAGGTGGAATTTCTTTAGCCAGAGGAAATTCATTGCCACAGATTGCAGTTGATGTCAGATCATTGAATATGTTTAAAGCAGAGGTTGATAGTTTTTTATGATCAGTCAGGGCAGCAAAGACTGGAGAATGGGGTTGAGAGGGATAGTAAATTGGCCATGATGGAATGGCAAAGCAGACTCCTGATGGGTTAAATGGCCTAATTCTGCTTCTATGACTTATGGTCTTACCTCTATAATTGCTTGTCCTTTTTATTTTAACCTTATTATTATGCTGATGACTTGATATAATAATTTTGGCAATGTGGGTACTTATTGAAAGATGTTAAAATTTAACCCCATGAATATTCTGAAATCTTGTAAGATTATATTGTTATATTTTTAAATACTTAAAATTTCTTAAAGAGAATGGAATGTGCAGAGGTGTGTTGGGGACTACTATTTCTACTTGTTTAGTAGTGATGACTAAAGGCAGGTTTCGTTCAGTTATTTCTTGGATGTAAGGGTTTCAAAGTATCACTTTGAAGTTATATTTTGTGTATTTGCCAGATCTGCCATGTTACCTGAGAACTCTCCAGATATGCCTGTCATTGGTGTGCCATGGACATGTTGTAGCTTCTAACATGAAGCATCTCAGGAATAGCTAAATGCGTAAATTCCAGGTTTGCCTGTCCTTGAGAGGCAAGAGCTAAATAAATTTGTAGTTCATGACAGAATGAACTAGATTACTGTCAAGGAAGACTCATCTTTAGGCCAAGACTGTGGTTGCTGTCATTAGATTATTTTACTATTGTGTTTAATATTGTGAGCTTCATCAGAAATCAGAAACTTAAGATATTAAAGCAAGAGTAGACCATTCATCTCAATGCATTATTATTCAATAAGATTATTGCTGACCTCTTGCCTTAGCATCACTTTCCTGCATTGACATCATCTCTCTACTTCCCATAATACCTTCAGTTTCTGGTGATAATTCTTATTGGTTATATTAATAACAAATATAGATGCTAATGGTAGAATAATCTTTGAAGTTTTAAGTTCCACGTTAGTAATGTACTTAGCAGTGAAGCCTGCAAGATTGACATTCTGCTAATAAGTAGATCCTTGTGTCACATTTTAGTTAAGTATCAAATACATCTGCATTATATATTTGCTGCAGTTATGATACTAAAGAAATGTTAGACATATAGTAACTTCCTTTCTGTTTCATCTCAAAGAATATTTTAATTCTTAATATCGAAGAACCTAAATAGTTTTGTATATTAAATCTTGGCTTGGAAGGATGTAGCTCATTAATATTTCTCTTCTTACTGTCAGAATATAATGTCATGTTCTGGCTATCTAAATGGGCTCTGGTATATTTTAATTGATCCACAACACCTATTCTGATGCTATACAAAAAAAAAGTTTCTTGGTTTGGAAATTTGTTTTGAATCAACTTGTCTTTTATAAATATTCTGTGACACAAGTGTCAAAACTAGTTATCTCACACAATATGTTAGTTATACAGTATAAACATGCAGCAAGATTGAATTGACCTTTAGGTGCTTGTTTTCCTCCTTTGAAGGTTGCCGTTTGCTGCATATGCTTTTTTGTCATCCTCCCACTAAACTTAGTGGGGACTATTCTTGGCAGAAACATGTCAGGACAGCCCAACTTCCCTTGCCGTGTAAATGCAGTACCACGTCCAATTCCAGAGAAGAAATGGTAAGTAGAGATCTGTCCACTCTTTACTCAGTTTTACATTATATAATTTGAGAAAATGAGTTATGGTAAATTCAAGACAGACTCGTACAAGCAGTGAAACTTATTTGTGGGAGAAAACTTAGTGGATAAAGCTGTGCTGTGGATTCTGTTTTTAAAATTGGTGAGATTGAAATGTAGTGTCACCAGACTCTTGCCAATTAGACTAGTCACTGCAACTTGTCATATGTGAGACCGTGCTGATAATCATCTGAAATCAATTAACACACTGAGAAAATGTAAATGCTAAAATACAGTCTCCAGTTTGCATTAACAACCTACCTATCTTAATTCATTCTTGCATTTATGAATATGTTTGAGCTCTAATTGTACATTTCCTTTATGATTTCCTTTTGCTGCCCAACCTTATCAAATATTTTAGATGTTCCCTTTTTTCCACTATGTTGATGGTATATGCTTTGCCTTGTTTCACGCAATTGAAAACTGTGAAGCCTAACTTGGAGTTTCTGTACAGTAATAGAATCACTTCCCAGTTTCTTATTTGAGTGTCTCGAAGGTTGAATAAAACCTTCAGAATAGCAGCAAAAAATGTTCGCAGTTGGCACATTTTCATGTTGTAAAACGTCAAAATAAATTATCATAAACAAAAACTGGAAGAGTTCTGTCAGTTAAGCAGCATCTAGGGAAAGAAAGTATTTAACATTTTTGGTCAGGGGCTTTTTGTCAGAATTTAGTTTTCAGTTTTGTAGGCATTAGTATATGTGGCTGTCTTGCTCTTGTGTTTTCTTGGCATTTTAAGCAGTATCTACTATGAAGGAAAACAAAGGGACAAAAGTGAAATCCCAGCTTTATTCTTACTCTGTCGTGTGCACACACATGGTTAATCTTGCTATACTTGGGACTCGACAGTTAGCCTGGAGCCTATGCAATATCCATTGGGGCTAGTCGGAAAAGTCTTTGCTGTGCTCCAGGAGTCCACGTTCTCTGCTCTTCACAAATGTTGATCTCTTGACTTGATGATGACACTCATCATCATTCCCTTGGTTGGAACTCTCAAAGTAAGTCTTCACTGCTGAGCACCAGAACTATCACTGATCTGGCTTGCTCAGTGGGAAGTGGGGAGGTGGCGGTAAGTTTCTGGAAACTTCTCTTGGCTTGACGATTGGTGGGCTAGATGGAAGAACACTAATAGTTTCATTTAAGGATGAGTGGGTGTGTGGGGGTAGGACTATTAAGTGCAACCCTCTGGACCAGGTTGACCCAGCAAACTGTTGCTCCATTTAGTCTGCCAATTTTTTCCCTCATTTCCTAGACTGATAATTATGTTAAATTTTGAAATCAGTTGATAGATCTGCATTATGTCATTTTCACTTATTCTTGTCATAGTGTCACTAATCTGTGAGTTCAGACTGAATGTTACATCCTACACTAGGCCAAGATCAGCTTGGCCAACCTCCCCCATGATTCCCGGCTCCCTGTTCTGAGGAGCTGCTAGGCCAGTTAGTTTCAGTAACACTTCAGTTAGGGGACAGCTTCAGAGGACAAATTGCTTGTTTTCTGAAAGCTACAATCATTATTTTGAGCAGTGACAATTGGGTATGAAGATAGATTTTGGAAGCCTCGAGACTGCAGATTCTGGAAACTGGAGCAAAAAAACCTCTGGGTCTAACAGTATCTGTGAGGAAAGGAATTATCGACATTTTGGATGGAAGACGTACATCAGTGTGAGATAAGGTGAAATAGCTAGTAAAAAGAGAAGGGAAGTGATGAGACAGGAGTTCAAGGTGACTGGAGGATTGAGGAGGTGTTTAAGGTGATGGGCAGGTTGTGCAGGGAGGTGAAAGAGCGGAGTTAGGAGACAATGGCAACCCATCATCACCTATCTTCATCCCCCCTCCCCCCGGTTCCATAGCTACTCACGTTTTATCCACGTCCTCTGTTTCTAGTTTGATCTGTCATTCACCTCACCATCAATGGTTCCCATCTCATCTACTTTACATTACTAATTGCAGCACTGGTAACATGGTAACATTTGTATTCTTCCTTATCCTGCTACGTCCTCTGCCTTGACACAATTCCTATCTTGATGCTGTTCAACGTGCAGAGTAACTCCAGAAGTTTGTAGTGAAACGCAGTGCTCTATGCTGCACCTTCCTTTCCTGTCAGCTTCCCCCAGCTAAAATGCTGGAGGAACTCAGTAGGCCAGGCACCAACTATGGAAAAAAGTACAGTTGAAGTTTCAGGCTGAAACCCTTTGGCAGGACTGGAGTGAAAAAAAGCTGAGGAGTGGATTTAAAAGGTGGGGTGAGGGGAGAGAGAAGAGTCAGGTGATCTGTGAAACCTGGAAGGGGGGGAGTGAAGAGCTAGGAAGGCAAGGAGATAAGGTGAGGAAGTGAAATGATGAAGGGGGGTTTGGGGGCCGGAAGTTTGAGAAATCGATGTTCATGCCATCAGGTTGGAGGCTACCCAAACGGAATACAAGGTGTTCCTCCAACCTAAGTGTGGCAGCTGAAAGGATACATTGGAGGAAGCTCTCAAAACCAGACTAGAAAGCTATTTTATAGTGGAAATATCAAAAAATGCTACATCAATAGATAAATGTATCTGTTGTAGCATTGTTGGCTGATGCTTACTTTGATCTTATATTACAGGTTCATGGAGCCAGCTGTTATCGTATGTCTTGGTGGAATCCTGCCATTTGGTTCTATTTTTATTGAGATGTAAGTTTTGTTTTACTGTTATACCTCAGCAATTTTTTTTGTTGGCCTGGTTTTTGTAGAATCAACTTTGAAAATTTTAAAACAGCCAAAAGTGATCAAATAATTTTAGTGGCATGGGTTTCATCTTTCCTGACAGTAGCTGCTGTCAAGTGTCTGTTCAAAGGTAGACAAAAGAAGGCATAAGACATCCTTGCCTTCAATGGATGGAGCCCTGGGTGCAATGGTTGGGACATGATGTTACAGTTGTATGGGTTTTAGTGAGACTGCATCTGGTGTATTGTGTGTACTTCTGGCCCCAAACAATAGAAAGAACATGATTAAGCTAGGGAGGGTGCAGTAACCTCACAGAAATTTATAAAATCTTAGGAGCAGAGATAAGGTGAATGGTCACAATATTTTTCCCAAAACAGGGCACAAATTTAAGGTGAGAGAGGAAAGATTTAATGGGGACTCAAGGGGCCATTTTTTCCACAGAAGGTGGTGGTACATGGATCAAGCTGCCAGAGGAAGTGATAGAGGTGGATACGATTATAGCACTTAAATTATATTTGGACAAGTGAACGGATAAGAAAGGATTAGACTGAAATGAGCCAAACACAGGCAATTGGCTCAGGAAGGCACTTTAGTTTCCAATGGATAAGTCAGGCTAAGGGGCCTATTTCTGAGATGTTTAACTCTGGTTGTTTAGTGTAAAGTAACACAAGATGTGACCAATTATCCTTACCTCTCCAAATTGTTGGACGTGATCTTAGATATGCCATTTTGTCAGTTTATATTTTCAAAAATTTGAAATTCTGCGCATTTCAGGGAATTGTTTATTCTTAACTATTCTATTGTAAATAGCTTTCTAATTTTAAATCAGACCTTTGGTAATAATTGAAGCTTTCTGGTTTTACTTATTTATGTGTGTATAAGCTGAGTAAATTGCTGATGTGTATATGCTAGAGAGGGGTGACCCCACTTCGAGATGAGTGCAGAAGAAAGGCATCACCTGTTATTAAAAGCAACCTTGCCATGGTGCTAATACACTGAACTAATTATGACCTATGTAGAGAGTAGATTAGTGTGTAAATTTGTGCCGTTACTAAAAGTCTAGAGGTGCTCTGTTCACTGAAGTTTAAGCAGGTCAATTGAAAGAGTGATTTACTGTTTTTCTCTCAGGTACTTCATCTTCACTTCTTTTTGGGCATACAAGATATATTATGTCTACGGTTTCATGATGCTTGTTCTGGTTATTCTCTGCATAGTCACAGTCTGTGTTACCATTGTCTGCACTTATTTTCTGCTAAATGCTGAAGACTACAGGTGGTAAGTTATTTCCAGCCTGTCTTTTTGAATGTTGGTTGAATGCTCATCTATTTGAGTCTGAGAAGTTTCCTGCTAATGCAGTGAACCAGACTCAGAAAGAACCTGATGCTACTTTTGCTTGTTGGGCTCAGTTCTGTCGATCTCTTATGCTTCCAGCACCCTGTCCAATTGGCTCTTCATAACCTAACTATGCAACTCAAAAAGCTTTGTCACCATGAAAGGCTTTGTGTCCTGAGTGTTGACCGGTGCTCACCTACAGTACTTTAGCATATGGACTGTGGAGGTCAAAAGGAGGCCTGGTCTTGGTGAAATTCTTGTACAGTGCCTATAAAGTGTATTTATCCCCCTTGGAAGTTTTCATGTTTTATTGTTTACAACATTGAATCACAGTAGATTTAATTATGCTTTTTGACCAACAGAAAAGACTCTTTTGTATCAAAGTGAAAACAAAATTTCTACACGTTGGTCTAAATTTATTACAATTATTAAACACATTGTTGATTGCATAATTACTCACCTCTTTCAAGTCAGTATTTAGTAGATGCACCTTTACCAGCAATACAGCCTTGAATCTGTGTGGGTAGGTCTCTGTCAGCCTTGTACATCTTGGATACTGTAATCTTTCTCCATTCTTCTATATAAAACTACTCAAACTAGGTTTGTCAGATTGCATGGGATCATGAGTAAACAGCCTTTTACAAGTACAGCCACAAATACTTAATTGGATTGAGGCCTGGACTCTGATTTGGCCACTCTAGGACACTAACTTAGTTGTTGTTAAGCCATTCCTATGTAGCTTTGGCTTTATGCTTAGGGTCATTGTTTTGCTAGAAAACAAAACTTCTCCCAAGTCGCAGTTCTCTTGCAGGCTACATTAGGATTTCCCTGTATTTTAATGCTTTCATTTTGTTCTACCGTCACAAGCCTTCCAGGGCCTGCTGCAGTGAAGCTTCCCCACAGCATGATGTAGCTGGCACCATGCTTCACTGTAGGGATGGTGTGTTTTTGATGTGAAGTGTTTGGCTTATGTCAAACATAGTGTTTAGTCAGGTGGCCCAAAAACTCAAGTTTTGATTCTGTCAGACCTTAGAATAGTGGTCGCCAACCCATCGATCTTGGAGACTTTCCTAGTAGATCCCAAAAAAAAAAGAAAAATAAATACACAAATACTGTTGAGAGACTGTTTCTGGGTTGCGGGGTTTTAGTTCCGTTCTTTCTGCCCAGTGCGCATGCGTGTAGCTCTGTCCCCCCACACTGCACAGTGTACTTCAGTGGTCCCCAACCACCGGGCTGGAGGAAACGATATGAGTCAGCTGCACCTTTCTTCATTCCCTGTCACGACCACTGTTGAACTTGAATACATGCGAGGTCATTACCCAAGTGCGCCAGGGATCACTGGATTGCCTCGGGTAACCAGCTGGCGGGAAGTGCTGATGCTACCGGCCCAGAGCGCGGACAGACAGGCGCTGCCTCTGAATGTGTTTAGCACTACGGATGTTCGTGGGGAAACTGGTGCTAAAATATACACAGACCTCATTCGGGCTCAGGGTTTCATAAGCAGCAGAGCAGCTACCTCGCTGCGATCTACTGAAACAATCTTTTGTCAGCTGATAGAACCTACGGGGGGGGGGGGCACGCATCCTAATGCACTCCCCGTTCAGTCGGTCGCTTTCTCTCCAGACTGCAACCACAGCGACCGGTCTGTGGTGCAAAAAAAAGAGTGGTGACCCCTAGTGTTTATACGTTATTTCTACTTCCGGGTTGTGGGGTTTTACTTCCAGTCTTTTCTTCCCCCTGTGTGCATGTGTATAACTAATAGATTTGGAGTCAATCTTGCCTTTCGCTAAGGCTGAGCTAGGGGATCTTGGGCTTAAGAAGTTTGGTGACCACTACCTTAGAACTTTCCAGCTGACTTTGGAGCTTCCCACATGCCTTCTGGCAAAGTCTAGCTGAGATTTCATTTGTTTTTTTTCCAACAGTGCCACTTTCCTATAAAACTGCAACTGGTGAAGCACCCGGGCACCAGTTGTTGTATGAGCATTCTCTCCCATCCCAGCCACTGAAGCCTGTAATTCCTCCAGAGTTGTCATAGATCTCTTGGTGGCCTCCCTCGCTGGTCTCCTTCTTGCATGGCCACTCAGTTTTTTTTTTGTTTTTTTAAATATTTATTTATTAATTTTTGGAAATTACAAAGAATAAATGTAATAGTAAAATAGTAAGAAAGATAATATTAACCCTCCCCCCTCCCCTTAACCCTTATCTAAAGAAAGATTTCCTGGATATCGGAGGATCCGCCACTCAGTTTTTGAGGATGGCCTGCTCTAGGCAGAATAACAGCTGTGCAATATTCTTTCCATTTCTTGATGATTGATTTAACTATACTCTTAAGGTATATTCAGTGACTTAGAAATTTTCTTCTATCCATCTCCTGCCTTGTGCTTTGCATAACCTTTTTAGAGTTGCTTGGAGTGTTTCTTTGTCGTCATGGTGTAGTTTTTGCTAGGACATTATTTTGTGTTTTGTATTTGTAATTAATTTAGATCACTTTGTAGTGATATGTTTTCATTTTGCCACTGAAGTGTCTTTTTCTGTTGATCAGTGTCAGACAAAGCCAAATGAAATCCGCTGGGACTCAATGTTGTAAAACAATAAAACATGAAAACTATCGGGTGGGTGAATGCATTTTATAGGCACTGTATGTTCAACTACAACTGTCAGTTTTGTCCTGTTGTAATATGGAATTAGTTTTATTTGTGTCAAGGTCTGCTTGCAACATTAAAATACTTAATAAATTGCTTTAATATAATGATCAGTTAAGCTAAGATTATAACAGCTTGTTTTGTAAGCTGATATTTTGTGTGAAAAATGTTTCTTTAATTTTCATTGAAGCAGGATTGAACCATCCACCGCCTTTGTGATGTGATCCCCATAGAGAATGGGGTTTCCTTTTCACCATGACCATGATATTCTAATTCCTGGTGTAGCACTTGGTTCAGGACAAAATCCCTGTAATGTAAGATTTAAAATAAGCTGTAGCTATCCTAATTTGAACTGCTTTAGATTAGAAAGTAATATCTGATTATAAACATAAATGACATAAATAGATTCATTTACTTCTTAAGATGCATGTCTTTTAGGTATGTTCCATGTACAGAATGTTGTTATGCCTGGAGTGGTTTTAAACAAGGGTTTTGTCTCACCATTAAATTTACTGATATTGCAGGCAATGGACAAGTTTTCTTTCAGCAGCATCTACTGCAGTCTATGTTTACATGTACTCCTTCTACTACTATTTCTTCAAAACAAAGTAAGGAAACAAGTTTAATTTGCTAATGTATGGTTGTACTGTCATACTAAATAACAGTCTTTGCTCCCTTGTTAATTCAGATTACTGGTAATTGATTCTAGATAGTGGAAAAATTGGTTATGTGAGCTTCTCATTCAGTTATCATTTTGTTCACTGCTTCTGTTTTTCTCTGAAAGTCTCCTCAAAACTTTCCAAAGGAGTAACAGGGCAAGATCTTAACTGGGGACATAAGAGGCTGCAGATGGTATTGCCTGGAGTGGAAAAACCAAATTGCTGAAAGAGCTCAGCAGATCAAGCAGCAAAATGATAGTCACATTTTGGGTTGAGGCCCTGCGTGCTGGGTCTCAACTGAGTATGAAGGGAAACAGACAGTATAAGGAAGTGTGTCAGGAACAGGAAAGCAATAGGTGGAACCAGGTTGAGTGTTATGATGGGCAGATGGAGCCAGGTGGGAACAGGGGGTGGTAGAGATAGAGGCTGAGGTTTGAATTGCAGATGCTGAAATCTGCTAAGTGTAGCCCCCTGGCATGCCTCAGGCTTGCTCAGCTCACTTACGTCTAGGGGAGCAGCCTTCGGCCCCGCCAAACTGGATAATTAGCTTGTGTGGATGCTGTATGATGTCCCCAACAAGCCAAATAACAGACAGTACACCATATGCAATTAAATGAGTTCACTTTATAGATCTTACTAGGACTAACTGATTAATAACATTGTATATATGAAGGAAAAGAAAATAAAGAAAAGAGCCAAACTTATCAAAGTCCAAACCACTTCGTACACAACCGTTGGAGCTCAATTAACGAAGTCTTCTGGCCACCATTTGATCCCCTCAGACCTCCTTGACTCACAGCTCAGGACCACCCAAAGTGATCAACCAGGACAGACCCTGCCTGTCTTCGTCTCCTCTCCTCGCCAAAAATCCTGGCCTCAGACCCCCGCTCGGGGTCCGTTCCGTCACCCAGTTTACAGCATCGTGTCCTCTCTCCCTCACCCACTCACGCCGACTCCCCAAATGCCCACCAACACTAGTTTACAGACCCAGAAGAGAGAATACATTAATCCCAATTGGTTAACAAATGAATACAGTCCCCGTTATCAGCAACTCTGAACCCAAACAAGCTATGAGAGAAAGCATTTATCATAACAAAGAAGCATTCCTACTTTTAACAAAACAAAGAAGCCATTTTGATTAACATACCAGTAACAAAGAAAAAGAAGAAACTCTTTACATAAGTAAGAGAAGTGATAAATGGTACTAGATAAGAGAGAGGTAGTGGGCGGATGGGAACATGTGGGGGTAGGGACTGAAACTGCAGGATAATCTGCATGGGTGGAGAAGGAGAAAAGAGCACAGGAAATGTGGGTTACCTGAAGTTAGAAAATCTAGTATCAGGTTGTAGTTTACCCAGATGGAATGTCGTTGTGTTCTTTCCAGCTAGCATTTGACTCCTGAGTCATGAGTTTAAATCTAATCCTAAATGTGGAAGATGAAAACTTTATACAGGAGCAATGATGGATTTACTTTAGAAAAAAGAGAGGCAATGTACCCTGCATTTAATAACACAGGTTGTTGTTGGCATGGAGGTATTCTTTAAAAAAGTGCTTTCCGGTACCTGCTGAAATTGACTTTGATATTTACCTATAGTGAAATGCAAAAACAGAGAAACAGAAGTAACCTATTCAAGTACTCAATTCTGATCAACCATTCATTCTCATTACGGCATCGCATCTCCAGTTAACTGCGCTTACATCTATGTTCCTTCATGGCATATCTACAGTGTTAATTTTCCTAGCTCTTAAGGATTCAAATCAATCAAACTGTTTTGACAGATTGTGCATTCAGGATTTTCCCTACCTCTTGTGAAAATCTGCCTCCTAATTTCAAATATGTGGAGTTTTGCAATGCTGTGGAACAATTCTTGAATCCAGAGAACACTGGGTGATAATGGCTTATCTTCCGTTAGCTCCCCTTTTCCTTAAATAGTTTTTGATGGAGAACGACAGGACTTTATTTATCTTACTTTTTTTATTTAGCAAGTCCAGTGCTATTTTTTTTACTTGACAAATATTTAGATTTCCTTTTAGACAGGTAATTTGACATATTCTGGAAGTGCAAATATTTAATAGAAGCTGTACTGGCATCCATATTTATATATTCAACATAAATACATGTCTAATATCCAGTTAGCTTTCTGATTATGGAATTTTTAATGTAACATTTGCCTTCCATATTTCCAAAGGTGGCACATGTGAATTTCCAGTATCATTAGGCATAAAGATACCATAGTAAAGATAAAGACATTGTCTTTGATTCTTACACCATAAATTCTGTGATTCTCCCTGAGCTCTTAATTCCCTCCCTTATGTATTAGCTTTTCTATATATCTTCTAAAAAAAATGCAATAAAATGTAGGTTGGACCAAGCATTTGGTTGCCTTCTCATCTCCTTGATTTTATCACTCTGTAGTACTTTGATACACTATCAAATTGCAAAGATGTTTAAAAGCTGATAGTGGTAGCTCCAATTTTGTCGTGACTGATGGTATTATGGAATATATAAGGCTGGGTGACATTTTGCATTCAGAGCTATTAACTTTTGTAAGTGTTTCATTGAAAATCTTCACAGCACCATTGCTTTAACATTAACATCTACATTACAGTCACTTTTCTTAAAAGTTGAGGTTAAATTCTTATAGAAACTCCTGCTTCCCTTCATTTGGAAGATGGTCTACCTTTTTTGTAGAAAAAAAAATTCATTGGTTTGTATTTCATGTAACAAAATTTCATATATAATGGAATGCTTAAATGTAGAATTTTGTAGTGCATGTAAGAAAGCAAATGTATATTAAATGTTCATCAAAACAGTTTAAACAGCAGTACTAATTATTAATTACTGTAAAAAAATTAAAGTACATTAGATCCACAGAGATTTGAGTTAAAATTTGCTTGGCTATTGAAGATGAATGGTAGTGGTGGAGGGGGGTTCCTCTGAATAAAGTCTATGATCAGAAGTGTTCCACAGGGATTGGTGCAGAGACTCTACTTCAGGTTGAAGTTTAATTGTCATTCAACCACACAGCTGAAGGAAACCGCATTTCTCCAGATCCAAGGTGTAAAACAGAGTATCAGCAGTCAAGCACAGCACATATAGCACATATAATTATGGTAGCTGAAGAAAATAGTTACAAAGAACTATGAAAATAAAATTAAAACAATTGTAATAAGAGATAGTCGGCATGGCTTTGTCAGGGGCAGGTTGTGCCTTATGAAACTGATTGAGTTTTTCTGAGTACATTTGATAAGGTTCCCCATACAAGGCTCCTTCAGAAAGTAAGGAGGCATGGGATCCAAGGACACCTTGCTTTGTGGATCCAAAATTGGCTTGCACACAGATGGCAAAGGGTGGTTATAGATGGTTTGTATTCTACATTGAGGTTGGTGACCAGTGGTGTTCTGCAGGGATCTGTTCTAGGACCTCTGCTCTTTGTGGTTTTTATAAATGACCTGGATGAAGAAGTACAAGGCTAGGATAGTAAGTTTGCTGATGATGCAGAAGTTGGGGGTGTTGTGGATAGTCTGGAGGGTTGTCAGAGGTTAAAGCGGGATATCGATAGGATGCAGAACTGAACTGAGAAGTGCCAGATAGAATTCAAGCCAGATAAGTGAAAAGTGGTTCATTTTGATAGGTCAAATTTGAAGACAGATTATAATACTAATGGTAAGACTCTTGACAGTGTGGATGATCTGGGAGATCTTGGGGTCCATGAGAATAGGACACTCAAAGCTGCTATGCAGATTGACAGTGTTGTTAAGAAGGTGTATGGTGTCTTGTCACTCATCAACCGTGAAATTAAGTTTGAGCTGTGAGGTATGTTACAGCTATTGAAGACCTTGGTTAGACCCTACTTGGAGTACTGTGTTCAGATATAGTCACTTCACTCCAGGAAGGATGTGGATACTATAGAGAGAGCGCAGAGGAGATTTACAAGGATGTTGCCTGGATTGAGTGAACTTGGCCTTTTCTACTTGGGGTGATGGAGAATGAGAGGTGACCTGATAGAGGTGTGTAAGATGATGAGGGGTATTGATCGTGTTGATAGCCAGAGGCATTTTCCCAGGGCTGAAATGGCTAACACGAGGGGACATGGTTTTAAGGTGCTTGGAAATTGGTACCGAGGGGATGTCAGAGGTGGGTTTTTCCATGCAGAGAGTGGTAGGTTTGTGGAATACACTGCTGGTGGTGGTGGAAGTGGATACAATAGGGTTTTTTTAAGAGCCTCTTAGATAGGTACATGGAGCTTAGAAAAATAGAGGACTATGTGCTAGGGAAACTCTAGGCAGTTTCTAGAGTAGTTTGCATGGTTGGCACAACATTGTAAGTCGAAGAGCCAGTAATGTGCTGCAAATTTCTATGTTCTACGTGATGTAATTTGGATTAAAAGGTAATTAGGGTGTTTAGTATGTTTGCAAAAAACACAAATTAATGGATTTGTGGATAGTGATGAAGGTTATCAAAGGACCCAGCAAGATATAGATCATTTGGAAACATGGACAGAAAAACAGATGGAGTTTCATTTGGACAAGTGAGGTGTGCACTTTGGAAGGTGAAATGTAAGAGGAAAGTGTACAGTTAATGGCAGGACTCTTGGTTACATTGATGTAGAGCGAGATCTTGGAGTGTAAGTCCAAAGCTGCTTGAAAGCAACAACACAAATAGATAAGGTGATAAAGAAGATATATGGCCTTCATCATTCGGGTTATTGAGTATAAAATTTGGTAAGTCATGTTGCAACTATATAAAACTTTGGTTAGCCCCAATTTGGAGTTGTGTGGAGTTCTGGTTGCTGCATTACAGAAAGGATGTGGAGGCTTTGGAGAGTGTGCAGAAGAGATT
Source organism: Hypanus sabinus (assembly GCF_030144855.1). Taxonomy (NCBI): domain Eukaryota; kingdom Metazoa; phylum Chordata; class Chondrichthyes; order Myliobatiformes; family Dasyatidae; genus Hypanus; species Hypanus sabinus. The sequence continues at coordinate 30,610,596 of NC_082726.1, read as the reverse complement.
CACCAGTATGTTGCCTCGATTAGTGATGATTAGTTGGACAAACAAATTATTTGTTTCCCCTGGACTTTTGGATTCTGTGAGGTGACCTGATAAAGGTATGCAAAATAATGAGAGGCATAGATAAGAGCCTTTATTCCCCAGAATAGAGGTGTCAAATACTAGAGAACATGAATTTAAGGTGAGGGGGAAAAGTTGATTCAAAGGCGAGTTTTTCTTTACACAGTGATAGATGCCTGTAACATGTTGCCAAGGGAGTTAGTGGAAGCAGATGAAATAGTAACGCTTAAGACACATGAACAGGTAGGGAATTGCGCGATGTAACCCATGTGAGGCAGATGGGAATATTTTAATTTGGCATTATGGTTGGTACTGCCATTGTAGTCTCACTGTTCTATGTTCTAAGAGATGAATAATTGTATGCAAGATTAAATGTATATTGTGCGCTAATAAACATTCTTTACTTTTCTCATGCAAAAGGATGTATGGACTGTTTCAGACAGCATTCTACTTTGGGTACATGGCAGTATTCAGCACTGCACTTGGGATCATGTGTGGTAAGTGTTGTATTGGAAGCGTACAGAAGTTTAACCCAGGTCCAGAGGTGATATATCCAGAATAGCACCATTGTATTTTTATTTCTAATATGGACAATCAGAATGAAACTTCATGAACAATCTCAAATTTAGTATTGATTTCCATTCATCCTTAGGCATAAAAGCTAGTAATAAAAGCTTTTATTTCTTTGTCCATTAGACCTGGGTTTCGCCTTTTTAAACTAATTAAGAAAAACGTACCCTGTCTGATGAGAGCAGCATCAGATTGCACTGTAACTGACTGTTCTTTAGATTGTTAAGACCAGATGTCAAGGTTCAGTGAGTGGCCTATTTGATGATAATCACCTGAGCAACACTGTCCCGCTTAGATTCTGAGGAATAAATTGCCTGCAGTCCTGCAGCAGTGACAAATTCATCCCCATCCGTCTGGCCTGTGTCCCAAAAGCCCAGCTGTATGTAGGGGCTGCCATATGTCAGGCGTCCATTACCTAGGGGTGTCTGGTCTCTGGTCTTTATCACTTTGTGGGAACTTGTTCAGTGCAAAATGGTTGCAGTATTTCAGCTGGGTTCAAAGAAAACAGATTAATTGGCAGTCAAACACTTTGGGTCTGACTCCCAGAGGTTGTGAGTCTTGCTGAAATTTTAAAGCTTTATTTTTCTTTTATTAGGCAATTAAGCATTTCAGTGTAATTGGAATGGAAAAATACGAAGATTTTTTGCATAGAGTTTTAACAGCTTCAGTACTCGACATGAACTGTGGTACATATATCTGAAACTACTTAGTGAATATACATCTGAAACCAGATTTACTGCAATTAAAATCTTTTGCAGCCTATCATGCTTGAACTGCCTGTTGCTAGGTTTAAAGTCCTGATTCTTTATTTTTCTGTTTCTCTTCCTGTTATCCTACCTTTTGCATCAAATAGTAATTATTTTTGCTGTCTGCCCACTCTGTGTACTCTTTCACATCCCAAGTAAGCATCTGAAATTTCCCCAAACCCTTTCCTCAGCCACCCTATGACTTCTAAATCGATAATTCTTCACAGTTGATTACCCAACTGGAGGAAATTGTTTTTCTATGTTATATAATAGAGCATTTAACTTTTCCCAGCATTTGACCTATTTTTATTTACCTGACTTTCCCAAGAATATTTGTCAGTGATTATTATATAATTTTTGCTGGACTTCATAAGTGATAAGTTATTCCTTAGTTAAAATGAGTTCTGGCATGACAAGACACCTTTTGGGAAAAAAAATTGTCACATTATATATATGTTTTAGTAACAAAGGTGGAATTTTGAGCCCCCAGGGTATCTGAGATATTGAGACAACATATTCAAATGATTTCCAGATAGTTATCTTTTCCCTTCCAAACGATTTCAGCACCACAGTGTTTTAATCATCCCATCAATTAGTTTCGATGGTGATTGATTGCTGTGATTAATCAAGATTCCTGTGTTTTTTTAAACTTGGCTTGCTCATCTCCTTTAAACTCCCCCCCCCCCCAAATCTATACCCTCTTGTATTTGACATTTCCACCAGCAGACAAGGATTCTGCTTTCTACCTGATCTATGCCTTTCAACATTTTACAAACTTCTCCCCTCAGCCTCCAACACTCCAGAGAAAGCAACCTGAACTTATCCAACTTCTCCTGACAGCTAGTAATCTCGAATAAAAACAGCATCCTGATAAACATTTTGTTTTTGCATCCTCTCCAAAACCACCATGTCTTTTCTGTAGTACGTGACCAGAAGTAAACACAACTGAACTGGGAACCATGGTAGCATAGTGGTTAACGTGTGACGCTACCACTCATCCCGTGGAATGCATGGGTTTTCTCTGGGTGCTCTGGTTTCCTCCCATAGTCCAAAGACATATTGGTTAGTAGCTTAATTGATCATTGTAAATTGTCCTGTGGTTAGGTTAGGGTTAAACCAGGGGTGTCTGGGGAAGGGCGGCTTGAGGGGCCAGAAATGTCTATTCCACACTGTTTCTCTAAATGAATAAGTAAGTGAATAAATGACAATGCTTCCAACTGTGGCCTAATCAAAGTTTTATACAACTACAGCACTCATTTATACCAGTTACTGTATCAACAGACTTAACTGCTGTAGTGCTCTCCTGACTGCTTTACCCTATCTAACCTCCAACAGTTGAGGTCTGTGACTTATTTGGCCCAAGTCCACCTGAACCATGAGGAGTAATCTCTATTTTCAGCCCATTTATGGATTTGCATCTTTCTTCCTCAGATCTCTTCGAGCCTTGTCACCCTCAGAATCAGAAACAGTTTTAATATGGTTTTGGAGCAGCAGAACATTGTAGTGCACAATAATAAAAATTTACACAAAGTATATATAAAACAAAGAAAATTAAATTAAGTAAATGGTGCAAAAAGTGAGGAAAAATACTGAAGTTGAGGGCTCAATGTGCATTCAGGAATCTTTTGGTTGAGAGGAAGAAGCTGTTCCTGAAAAGTTGAGTATATGACTTCAGGCTCATGTGCTTCCTCCTTGCTGGTAGCAATGAGAAGAGAGCATGTCCTAGGTGATAGAAGTCCTTAATGATGGATGCCAACTTTTTGAGGCATTACCTTTTGAAGTTGTCCTGGATGCTGGGGAGACTAGTGCTCATATGGAGCTATCAAAGTTTACAACTTTCTGCAGCTTTTTCTGATCCTGTGCAGTACCCCCTCCATACCAGACATTGAAACAAATAGAATGCTCTCCAAGATACATCTGTGGAAATTTGCAAGTGTCTTTGGTGACATACCAATTCTGCTCAAACTCTTAATGAAATATAGCCATTTTCATGCCGTCTTGGGTAATTGCATCAATCCATTGGGCTCAGGGTAGATCATCAGAGATGTTGACACCCAGAAATTTGAAACTGCTGACTCTTTCCACTTCTAATCCTTTGATGAGGACTGTTGTGAGTCCTCTTGACTTCTCCTTCCTGAAGTCCACAATCAATTCCTTGGTCTTAGTGATGTTGAGTGCAAGGTTGTCGCTGCAGCACCACTCAACTGGTGCAAGACATAAAATACTATTATAAATTGCAGAGATAAATAAATAGTGCAGAACAGGAATGATGAGATACTGTTCATGGACCAATCAGAAGCCAGGCAGAGGGAAAGAAGCTGTTCCTCAAAAGTTGAGTATAGGTCTTCAGGCTCCTCTACCCTCTCCTTGATGATGGATGCTGCCTTCTTGAGGCACTGCTTTCTGAAGGCCTCTTCAATAGTGAGGATGCTCGTGCCTTTGATGGAGCTGGTTGAACTTGCAATCCTCTGAAGCCTCTTTCAATCTTGTGCATTAAAACCTCCATACAGATGGTGATGCAAGTCAGAATACTCTCCCTAGTACTTCTGTACAAATTTGCTCGTTTTGGTGACATACCAAATCTCCTCAAACTCCTAATGAAGTATATATAGCAGTTGGTGGTGCCTTATTTATACTTGTATTAATGTTTTGTGCAATGCATTGTATTTGACTGCCTTCAATGAAAATAGCTTTGCCAAAATTAGATACAATGCATTGAATGGTAATCATTGTCCTGTTTTTAAAACTCTGCTCTTCAACAGATTTTTTTTCTCCCCTAGGTGCTGTCGGTTATATGGGAACAAGTGCCTTTGTCAGAAAGATCTACACTAATGTGAAAATTGACTAAGAAAGGCCAGACCAGGGGAGCTGAGGATCATTTATTTTGTTTGTTAAACTGGAACTTGCACAGTTTAAACTGCAAGGAGACATTGGGTTAACTCTGGGTAAAATGTGGGTTCCATTCATGGAAGTTTAAAGCAACATCTGTTTCCCTTGATCCTGAGTTCATCGACTGCTTCAACCAACTCTTCAGTAAAAGCTTGGATTATATGCAGTAAGCATTACTACAACACAGTGCTAATCTTCCCACACAAACATAGCTCATTAAAGAAGAATAGACTAGCTCTCTTCAGTGAAGAGGACAAAGTTTATTTAAAATTATTTGTTCCATTGTAAAGGAGGGAAAAATCTGACTACTTAAAATTATTTGAGCCTCTGTTCTGAGATGGTTAGCTTTCTGAACCAAATAGAAAGGTAACTTCTGAAAAGTTGTGGATCCTAGATTTTGTGAACGTTACTCAAAATCTTGCTATGTTTTTGTATTTTATCAATGTTGGGAACTTGCTGCATTTATTTTAATTTGTGTAAATTTGAAGGTTTATGTATACAGTAATAGAGTGCACTTCAGTCATGAATATAATTGGACCAACTCAACTTCTATATCTTCTATATGAGACATAATTATTTTTCGGCTTCAGTCCATCCAAAGAGTGAAGACTAAGGACAGAGGTGATCATCTGCACTGAAATTCACGGTAGTTAGTGTATAAGAAATGGTTACGCTGTTAGGAAGGCTGGTGATCTGCTGGTGTTTTATTAGACAGGTCTAAATGAAATATAATTGGGCGTGTAAACTAATCTTTTTATTTTGTTTTCCTCCTCTCCAAGAGTTAGTCTTGCAGCTTAGTCTTGTTTTATGTTGCGGTGGGAATGAAGGCTTACTTAAGGTAATATGAAAGGGGGTAATAAATGTATATAACCTTATAATGTAACTTTAGACGTAGAACCCAGATTTATTTGGATGTACAGATTTATTACATAGTACTTTTTCTGATAACAAATTAATTTGGTGTATAAATGTGTGACAATTTTTGGGTGGCTTTTTACATCTTGCCTGCCATTGCATGAAGATGGTACCTCCATTATAGGTGTGGATGTTACTCTTGACTCCTTTAGTATTTTTCCAATTCTGTCTCTGAAGGCTCAACAAAATTGTAATTTAGAATCTAAAATTTTGTTAATCCTACCTGAGCACTCAGCTCATGCATTGTCAGGAGCATTACTGCTTAAAGGAATGTTCAGGAATAATGAAAACAAAATAAAACTTTTCAGATGTAAGTCTTTTTTGTTGTCCTTGAAATGAAATGGTTGCCGAGCATGTAGATTAATTTCAAAAACCGAAACACAATTCTGCAATATTGAAATCTCAAAAGGTTGGCTAGACTAGGGTTGTTGCCTTCCCAGTGAAGCTGACAGTGTAATAGGGTCACAATATTAGCAATGTTGTCCGTGTTTCAGATCACCACTGTCCATTAGTCCAAGGGTTTGTTCCAGGTTTTGGGTGTTGAATTATACTCTTCCTCAGATGGCCAATGGTTGTGTGGAGGTATTGAAGGTGATAGATGAATTTTATGATTGATGTCTACCTTTACTGAGAGATGCCTTCACGGATATGACAAATGGTCCAGGTTTTCCAGAGGTCTTGTCATGATCTTTATTGTTCAGATCTGTTTTTCAGCTGCACAAATTGCAAGATGACATTTATGCTTCTTGTGTTGAGTGCAAGGCCCATCCTCTTGTATCTTCAGTGAATGTGTCATAGTGACTTGGAACATGCCTTCAATGCACACTGGAGCTCCATTTCCAGAGTTGGGGTAGTGTTGTAATTGAAGTTTGAACCATTTGCCTTTGTCCTGTTGCTTTTTTTCACAAAATCGTTGGGTATAAGGTGCAGCATTGTGGCAAGGAAGATAGATTGATATGGGGTAATGGTGTGCCTAGCCTGATACCAGTTTGCACTGTGGTTAGCTTTATTTTAGATACATTAGTTAAGATCATTGAGTGCATCCCATCTGAAGTTGGCATAAGACAGAGATGAATTTCTGTGAGCTAGATTTGAGAATGATGCTTCATTGAATGATTCAGCTGAGTTACAACCTGTTTTAAGATAAAGTTTTGTACAACGATGTTATTCTCTGCATTTTTCTTGGAAGTTGTTGAACAGCAATCATATCCACTGTGCCTCTAGATCAGGGGTTCCCAACCTGGGGTCCACAGACCTCTTGTTTAATGGTATTGGTCTGTGGTATAAAAAAAGTTTGGGAATCCCTGCTCTAGGTGGAAGGAATTTATGCTGGTTATGAGAACAGCTGTATAACCATCGAGGGAAGGTGAATAAGAACCCTGGGAATGATTTTCCTTGTGATAGATAATAGGAAGTTCCTCTGGTGTCTCAGCAATTCAGGAGCTAATTCATTATAAATACAAAGCACTCCAGGTTTGGAAGCATCACTGCACCTTTTGGAAAGAGACACTTGAAGGCAGAGATCCACTGGAAAACCTATGAGCCAAAGGACCTAGTGGGTGAGAAGAATTCAGGATGTTTACCATGAATTAAGTTGATTCTTCACTTGTATCATGTTTGTCCACAGCCGGAAATCCTCACCATCCCACTAACTGAGAGCGAAGAATGGTGTAAGTTAATCAAGAACAGAGAAGTGGTCAGTGCCCACTAGAATGGATACTTTGAGTGCCTCTACAATAGTCACTTGAATACCCTTGACTCCATTCCAAAACAAGCTATGCAGTCGTGCTCACCAACAAGATCAAAACAGCCACATGCTCAATGAAAAACAAGATCTTGGGAGCAGATGTTATCCCTGTTGAACTAATTAAGCTTGGTGGAAAGGAATTTCAGTCACAAATTCCCCATGTCTGAAGAGGGCAGATGGTCTCCCACGACAGCACTTCAGATGTTATAACTTTGCATTATGGATCTGAAAACAGTTAGGTAATTCTTAAAAAAAATTAAATTTAATTTTTTTAAAAATCCTTTGGCATAGGGACCCTGTTCAAGGGTGGTTGTAAAGGATCAATGGTACTGCTTTGAATAAGAGCTCAGGGAAGTTATTAAGGTTCAAGGTTCATTTTATTGTCAAAAGTATGCATATACAACACAACTTTAATATTTGTCTTCTCCAGAAAGCCATGAAATATACATGAAAAAGTAAAAGAAACAAAAGTCACAAACTCCAGAATCCCCCACCCCCTCCCCTGCAGAAAAAAACAAGAGTGACCGTAACAATCCTCAACATCCTTGCCCACAGGAAAAACAACAGTACAATCCTTGATCCCCTTGCTTATAGAAAAAAAGACAGCAACAAAAGCAACCAATCCCTCCACCACAGGAAAAAAAAACAATGACCAACCCCCTCACTCACAAATAAGAACAATGACAGTGGCATCAAAAAACCACACATGAAGAGCTTACAGATCACCTACCCCATGGCCGGCTGGTGGCGCAGTGGCATCAGCGCCGGGCTCTGGAGTTCGAATCCAAGTCAGGCCACTCCTGAGCGTGTGCCGGGTTGAGTGTGGCCACTCAGCCTCATTATTAAAAAAAGGGGGGTTTAGTCAGGAACGTTCATATCATGACCCGGTGAATCTGAAAGGAGACCAATCCTGACACCATGCGCCGGACAAGAATGGCTGGCTGACTGGTGTGACATGCTTTAAAAAAACCCATCTGCCAATAGAGCACAAGAAACAAGACACTGAAAAATTGAAGGAAGCCAATATAAAGTACAGGCCAATCTCATAAATCTTGGAACATTGAACATTGAACTGTCCTGCTGTGATTCAGAACTCATGTCTGACCAAATGGTGGAAGTTGGGAGTGATCGCTGACCAGGTCCGAATGCCTTCACCTCGATTCTTCATCACTGCTTCGAGATGGAGTCATTCATGACCTCATGTTCCATCCTGATTTTTTTCAATGAGTCAGTTTGTGTTCTCAGTCCTTTTCAGGCCCTCGTCTCTGTTTTCCGTGAGGCAGCTCTCTGGGCATAACACAGTGCTGGGTCCTTTGATCGCAATCCAAATTGTACATCATAGGCACCAACAGTTTCTGTAATACAAGCAATACAAAAAGAACAAGCTGAAGATGTTTTTAAAAAAAGTGAAATAATTTTAAATGATTTTCTATCTGGAAGATGTCGCCTGACGAATTATTGTTCACTGGTGTCATCTTGACTGTCAGTAAACCAAAGTACTACATATACTGCAAACCGGATTTTGTGGGGGGGGGGGGAGGAGTGTGAGGGAACTGGAAGTTTAAAGTAAAATACACAGAATGCTAGAGGAACTCAGCAGGTCTGGCGGCATCTATGGAAATGAATAAACAATCAACATTTCGGGCAGAGACCTTCATCGATGTTTAAAGTACTCAGTACATTGGGGTCAGAACTGCTGCTGTCTATTAGCTCTAGGAGCCTGGGTTCAATCCTGGACTCGGGTACTGTCTGTGTGGAGTTTGCATGTTCTTTCTGTGACTTTGGATTGGAAGGTTAATTGTCCTCTGAAAATTGCCTCTGGTGTGGTGGTGAATCGTGAAATCGGGGGGGGGGGGGTGGATTTTCATGGAAAGTCAGCATAATAATGTAAATATGTGCTTAGTTGATGTTTCCATGCAGTATCACTGAGAGAAACAATTAACATTTCATACATTGTCATGGCATTAGCGGTGACTAAATATTGGATGTTGGAGTGAGCAGGTGTGGCATCAGACTGCATATAATACTGAATTTTTTTAAAAAAACGAAGCGCCAGAAATGCTCAGCAGGTCAGGCGGCATATGTGGGAAATAACACAGAATTAACATTTCAGGCCGAAGATGCTTTGTCAGAACTCATGGCATTAAGAGATGAGAGGGCATGAATGGGACTGGGTTGGTTAGAAACAGAGGCATTACCTTTGAAACTTCCCGATCCATTGCACCTTTTCTCAGCTTGTCTCTTGATGCAGTTGTATTGAAAGTAGAATGTATGTCTCAACTCAACTTGAGTTGATAATAGCCATTTGAATCTACACCATTCCTTTACATTGTTGAACAATTTAAAGTACTTTTAACTGGAAGATTCCTGTTGTATTCTTGGTTTCACTTTTATGCCTGTGTTCTGAAGCTCTCTTGATACTATAATATCACTTACTGTTTATTGTGACAATGAGCTGCAAATATATTATTTTTATGTATTACATATGGAACCATTTTAATTTTGGATTGTTGCTATGTTTAAGCAGCATCTGTTGTTTATTTTTGTAAAAAAAAATAGGGTAAATCAGAGGGCAAATGAATTCCTGATTCTCATGGAAATGATTGATTTGTGCATCACTGCATCCTGATAATGCCTGAACTGAGGTGACAGTTGAGACTTAACCACATTATTTGTAGAGAAATATATACTGTATTCCTTTAAGTTATTAAAAACCCAATAGGAAAAGTGGTCTGTCCATGGCTGATTGGGGGGGGGGGGGGGGGTGTAATTAAGTATTTAATTAAATATTTATGGAAGAAATAGTGACAGGCATTAGGGGCATGTAGAATGCCAGTACCATTGCTCTTTTTCAACAGCCATCTCTGGGATGTAAATTAATAAATTTCACGACACATGCTGGTGATAATAAACCTGATTCTGATTCTCAACTCAAACTTATGAGTGCTTGTGTAAATTATGTAATGTGTCCTCATTAGAATACCAAACTATTTGGTGCTTCTAGATGCTGAGAGGTCTATGATATAAAATGACAATGTAGACTCCTATACCTATAAGGGTTTTGGGAAGTCCTAACTCATTGCTTGGTTTGCTGGTGTCCAGGTGCACCAGAGTTGTAGTTCATAAAGAAGCAATGGAATAAAGCTATTATTTAGGGGATATGTTTAATCTCTGACCCAGTGGTTGTGGTGAACTACATATACCTGTCCGGACACACCCCCCTGCTGACTGCTCCTGTGGCTCCTCCCACAGACCCCGGTATAAAGGCGATTGAGGCCTGAGCCCTGCCCTCAGTCTCCAGGATGTAGCGTGGTGGTCAATTGCTGCTTGTTCTTTCTTCCAGTTAATAAAAGCCAATATCTCGCCTCATGTCTCAGAGAGTTATTGATGGTGCATCAGTGGTGAAGCCATGTGCTTTTAACCTGGCCTTTAAAGTACAGAAGGCTCCAGATCAGATCCCGGAGATGCATGGCTGCTGAACGGCCCACTACATAAGTGGCAGGCTAGGGATTCTGGAATGTTTGTGCTGTGGGGTTGAATGGGTGCCAGTGTTGGGAGGAGTGGAGTAAAGCTGGAGTACCAAGGCAGCAGGGAGGAATTTGCTGAGCAGAAGTGTGTGTTCTTGCAGAATGCATTGACTATTATTGCTGTGCGTGTGATTTCACTTTGTCAGGTCCATCAGCAATCTGGTGTGAAATGGTCATCCCACCTTAAAATGATTCACACAAGGCATTTCACCAAGAGGGACTATCAAAGAAGAAAATATCTGATTTATAAAGTGACCATTTTGTCGATGAGTTTGTTCCACTTAGCAAAGGCCTTACTTGACTCGTTCCCATTTTCCAGTACACATTCTGCATGTCACGATTCTTAGAGTAAACTGCATTCATCAACTATAGGATTGAGTTCAAGAGCTTTGAGGTAATGGGTCAGACCCCACTTGAAGTACTGTGATCAGTTCTGGTCACCTCACTACAGGAAGGATGTGGACACTATAAAGAGAGTACAGAGGAGATTTACAAGGATGTTGCCTGGATTGAAGGGCATACCTTAAAAGAATAGGTTGAGTGAACTTGGTCTTTTCTCCTTGGAGCGATAGAGAATGAGAGGTGACCTGATAGAGGTGTATAAGATGATGAGGGGCATTGATCATGTGGATAGCCAGAGGCTTTTTCCCAGGGCTGAAATGGCTTACACAAGGGGGCATAGTTTTAAGGTACTTGGAAATTGGTAGGGGGGGATTTCAGGGGTAAGTTTTCCACAGAGAGAGTGGTAGGTGTGTGTAATGCACTGCTGGCAGCAGTGGTGGAAATGAATACAATAGGGTCTTAAAGAGCCTCTTAGATAGGTACATGGAGCTTAGAAAAATAAAGGACGATGGGCTCGGGAAATGCTAGGCAGTCTCTAGGGTAGGTTGCATGGTCAGCACAACATTGTGAACCGAAGGGCCTGTAATGTGCTGAAGATTTCTACGTTCTATGTACATGGTCAAGCCATTTTTAAATTGTAATGTAACTTTTGCTTCTCGTACCCTTCCAATCGTGGATTTTGAACCAAATCCTCCACCCCAGATGCCTCTTCATAGTATATAAAACTTGCAGTGCTGGAAATCTAATAAACACAGGAAACTGGAAACACTCAGCAGCTCAGGGAGCATGTGAAGAGAGAAATATTTTAGGGGCGAGATCTTTTGTCAAGTGGAAAGGAGAAAAGATGTATTCTATTTTGGTAGCAGAGCAGGTTAAAAAGAATTAGAACTAGAAGTAGTATGAAGCAACATAAATTAATACCGCAGTTAGGAGCACTTTGTGGTGCTAATAGCAGGGCTCTGCGATAGGATTAGTAGGCTATAGTATCCATCCCAGGTCATATCTCCACCTGGTCTCCATTGTCCCAAGTGCACATACTTTTCATGGGTGCCCTGCCCATCGCAGCCTTTGGTTCGATTTTGAACTCTGTCTTGTTCTGAGTGCTTTGACCTTCTATGTCACCTAGAGTGCAAAATCCAATGGCATTCTACAGTATTGTACCAGGTATCTGTACAAACCTTCCATTCTAACTTGATTGGATCCCCCTATCCTACCTAGCCTGTGGCGGATGAATGTTACCATCCTACATGACTCTCCTACCCTACACCCATAGTTCAGCGTAGCTTAAAAGTTAATAAACCCTGCATAAATGTTATAATTTAGTCCAATTTGCACTGTTCCATCTTTATCATCTTTCATGTCTTTAGTGACATCCTGGACTTTTGACCCATCTTATGCTCTCTGTCTTCTGCCCTGTCCCAGGTATTCAGTCCATTCTGATTTTTCATATATTTCCAAGTGTATAGTCCAGTGTCAGGTGCACTGGTTCATCCCACTCTTGCATCCCATTTCAGTTGTCTATTCTTATCACTATCCCGTCCCGGTATCTGGTCTGCACCAGTGCTTTGTTTCATTGTGGTTGCAATGATTTTTGGTCTTTCCCAGGTCTACTTTGAATCCATTTTGTCACCTTGCTTCAGATGACACGGGCACCTATTGTTTTGTGTTAGTTTTTGATAGGGAGCTTTGTGAAAGGCTTACTGAACTCCATACATATTAACTGCACTGCTCCCATCAACACCTTCAAAAAGATACAGTCAGACAGGATCTCTTCCTAACAAAGCTATGCTGCCTACCCTAGATTAATTCCAATTCTTGATTAATCCTGCCCCTCAGATCGTTTCCCAATAAATTTCCTACCTCTGATATGTCCACAGATGACTAACACCTGTTTATCTCTACTGGCCTTCTGTGACCAAAGAGGATGTAAACATCACCTCACTGACCATCCTAGGATTTAGGCCAAAGTGTCTATTAACCATTCTGGAATTCCACCCACCCTCTCCTTGAATTCTTCCAACTTCTGTAAAATAAGAAAATTGATGAATGTCACCCAAACCCTCTCATTACAGAAACACACACACTGCCACTCTGGTCCCTTTCCGGCAGGCTACATTGCGAGCAGTCATTTGTTTGGGTGAGACGAAACGCGATTTATAAAAGAGGTTGGTCTTTTGACAGGCTGTAAACATAATGATCTCTTCAGCACTCAGCCAAGGCCAATATAAAGCAAGGTGTTAGTGGGGCAAATATTGTAGGAGTGGACAGGGTCAGAGTAGTCAGGCTTTTGCCCAACACGATTAGGCGAGAAAAGACAAAGGTTCTGAGTTTCTAGTAAGCTTTTTTCCTCTCTCTTTGTCTATTGGTACATATCTAGTGTGGTGAGAATGCGTCCAGAGTTAGTGATATGTTCTTTGTGTGGGACATTGGGAATTCCGGGAGACCTCCAGTCTCCCTGATAACTACATCTGTACGAATTGCATTGAGCTCTAGTCTTTTAGAGACTATGTTAAATACTGGAGCTGCAGCTTGATGACCTTCAGCTCATATGGGAGAATAAGAACAGTGATAGGAGCTACAGGGAGGTAGTCTCCCCTAAGTTGCAGGTCCCCAAGTGTCTGTCAGGAGAGGGAAAGAGAACAGTGCAGAGTAACCTTGTGGCTATTCCCCTCAATAATAAGTACTGCTTTGGATACTGTTGGAGGTGTGGCCTACTGGGGGAAGCCGCTGAGACCAGGCTCAAAAGAGAAGGGGGTGAAGATGTATGCAGTAATGATAAGGAATTCCATAGTTAGGGGAGCAGACAGGAGATTTTGTGGATGTGAAAGAGATACCTGGATGTTATGTTGCCTTCTAGAGTCAGGGATGACTCAGGTCAGGTTCACAGAATTTTAAAGGGGTGGGTGAGCAGCTGCAAGTTATGGCATATATTTGGTCCAATGACATAAGTAGGAAAAGGGAGGAGGTCCTGAAGAGAGAATATAGGGAGTTAGGTGGAAAGCTGGATTGCTGCCTGTGCCAAGTGCCAGTGAGAGTAAGAACAAGATGATTTGGCAGATGAATGTGGACTGAGGAATTGGTGCAAGGGACAGGGTTTCAGATTTCTGGATCATTGGGATCTCTTGTGAGGGAGGTATCTTCTGAAGTCCGTCACCCTAATAGAGCATAAGCTGCCACAGCAGCTCACTGGGGTCTTTTGTCCTAAACCAGTCTTTCAAGTTATCCCCAGGTGTCATCCATCTTCTTCCTCTCCCAGGGATGAAATCTTTGGAGCTTCTTTTGGTGTTTCTGTAGCTTTGGGTTGCTTGCATCATACCCACCTCTCCTCTTTTCAAAGCTGGTTTTGGGACTGTCCATGGTGGAGTTTGGGAAAGTAATGACCTGTATAAAAAGGATGGGTTACACCTGAATCCGAGGGGAACTAATATCTATGTGGGCAGTTTTGCTAGAACTGTCAGGGAGGCTTAAATTGACTTGGCAGGGGTGTTGGAACCAGAGTGATAGGGCTGAAGATGGGGTGGTTGGTATACAAGCAGATGCAATGTGTAATGAGTCTTTGGCTGAAAGATTATAGTTGGGAGCCTGACATCTAAGAATACACATTGTGTCAAAAGGGCATGCAGATAGGCAGAGAGGATTGGGAGGCTTGGTTAAAAATGAAATCAAATTCTTGGAGGTGTGATAGGATCAGAAAATGTACAATGTACAATCCTTGTAAAGGAACTGATGGGAGTTAAATCTCTACCTCCAAACAGTAGCCAGGATGTGGGGTACAAATTTCAATGGGAGATAGAAAAGCCATGAATAAAGGGTAATGTTATAATTGTCATGGGGGATTTCAATATGCAGTTAGCTTGGGAAAATCATGTTGGTGCTGGATCCCAAGATAGGGGATTTGTAAAATGCCCTATGAATAGGCTTTTTAGAGCAGCTTCTACAAGGATTCCACTGGGGGAAAGGAAATTCTGATTTGAGTGTTGTGTAATGAACAAGATTTGATTAGGGAGCTTAAGGTAAGGGAACCCTTAGGAGACAGTAATCATAATTTATCCTGCCATTTGAGAGGAACAAGCTAATGTAAGAAGTAACAGTATTGCAGTGGAGTAAAGAGAATTACAAAGGCATGACAGAAGAGCTGGTCAAAGTTGATTGGGATGGCTTAAGATGGCTGGAGTTTCTGGCAGCAATTCAGAAGGCACAGGATAAGTATATCCCAAAGATGGAGAAGTATTCTAAAGGGAGGATGACACAACCATAGCTACTTAGGTAAGAAACATAGAAAACCTGCAGCACAATACAGGCCCTTCAGCCCAAAATACTATGCTGAACATGTATTTACTTCAGAAATTACCTCGGGTTACCCATACCCCTTTATTTTTCTAAGCTATGTACCTATCCAAGAGTCTTTTAAAAGACAGTACTGTATCCAAGTTAAAGGCAACATGAAAGCAAAAGAGAGGGCATATAACATGGCAAATATTACTGGGAAGTTAGAGGATTGGGAAGCTTTTAAAAACCAACAGAAGGCAAACAAAAGCACCATAAGGCAAGGAAAGATTAAATATGAAGGTAACCAAGCCAATAATATTAATGAGGATATCAAAAGTTTATTTCAGATATTCTGTAAAAGAGAGGAGCGAATGGATATCAAATCACGAGAAAATGGCGCTGGAGTGACGGTATTAGTGTCAAAGAAATGGCAGATGAACTTTAGTATTTTGCCTCAGTCCTCACTATGGAATACAATGACAGTATGCCAGAAATTCCAGAGCATTAGGGCAAAAGTGAGTGTAGTTATTATTACTAAGGAGAAGGTGCTTGGGAAGCTGCAAGGTCTGAAGGTAGATAAGTCACCTGGACTAGATGGAATCCATCCCACAGTTCTGAAAGAGGTAGATGAAGAGATTGTGGGTGCATTAGTAATGATTTAGCAAGCATCACTAGATCCTGCAATGGTTCTGGAGGACTGGAAAATTGCAAATATCTCTCCACTCTTTAAGAAGGGAGGGAGGCAGAAGAAAGGAAATTACAGGCCAGTTAGCCTGACTTCAGTGGTTGGGAAAATGTTGGAGTCCATTAATAAGGATGAGGTTTAGGGATGTTTGGAGGCACATGATAAAATAGACTTGGTTTCCCCAAGGGGAAATCTTACCTAGTAAATCTGTTTAAATTCTTTGGGGGAAAGAAACCAGCAGGATAGACAAAGGAAAATCAATGGATGTTTTTTTTTATTGGATTTTCTGAAGACCTTTGATGAGATGCTACACATTAACAAGATAGGAGCCCATGGTATTACAGGAAAGAGCCAGAGCATTGGCTGGCAGGAGGCAAAGGGTGAAAATAAAGGGAGCCTTTTCTTGTTGGCTGCCATTGATTAGAGGTGTTATGTTGGGTTCGGTGTTGGGACTGCTTTTCATGTTATATGTCACTGATCTTAATGACAGAGTTGATGGATTTGTGGCCACATTTACGGACAATAAGTAGACAGGTGGAGGAGCAGGTAGTGTTGATGAAGCATGAATCTGCAGAAGAACAGATTGAGAGAATGGAAAAGAGATGGCAGATGGAATAGTGAAGTGTATTGTCATGCTCTTAGGTAGACGGAATAAAGGTGTAGACTATTTTCTAAACGGGGAAAAAATTCCAAAAAAGCAGGGGTGCAAAGTGACTCAGGAGTTGTCCTGCAGGTTAACTTGCAGAATGGGTCTGTGGTTAGCATTTATTTCAAGAGGACTAGAATGTAAAAGAGAGAATGTAATGCGGAGGCTTTATAAAGCATTGGTCAGACAGCAGTTGGAGTATTCTGAGCAGCTTTTGGCCCTTTAAATAAGAAAAGATGTGCTGGCATCGGAGAGGGTACAAAGGAGGGCCATAAGAATGAATCTTGGTATGAGGGAGTTAATGTGTGAGGATTGTTTGATGGCCCTGTGCCTGGAGTTTAGAAGAATGGGGGGGGGGGGGAATCTCTCTGAAATCTATTGAATATTGAAGAGCCTAGAATAGAGTGGATGAGTCCTATAACGTGTGAGTCTAGGACCAGAAGGCACAGCCTCAGAATAGAGGGATGTCTATTTAGAACAGAGATGAGGAATTAGTTTAGCCAGACGGCAGTGAATCTGTGGAATTCATTGCCACAGATGGCTGTGGAGGCCAAGTCATTGGGTAAATTTAAAGCAGCAGTTGATATTTTCTTGATTAGCCAGGGGATCATAGGTTACAGACAGAAGTCAGGGGAATGGGGTTGAGAAGGATAATAAATCTGCCATGATGGAATGGTGGAGAAAATTTGATGGGCTGAATGGCCTAATTCTGCTCCTATGTCTTATGTTTATAAACTTTACTCTTTCTCTAGAGTCCCTCCTTTTCCTTAAAGTTCTTATAATAAAAAGTTTTTGGAGTTATCTTAAATTGAATTGCCAGTGATATCTCATGTTCCTTCCCTCTTTCCCATCCAAGTTGTAAGAACTTTCTGTACTCTTTGTTTTTAGTATCCATCGGCATATCTACTTTTTTATGCATTTGGCCCTCCTTGTCTCAATGATTTTTAGAGCTGTTTCTTTCACCTTTTACTTTCACTGGACTAATATAAGGCCTGATCTCCCGCTACTCTTTCATTTTGCCTGCCTTATTAAAAGCAGACATCCCCTTTTCAAACTGTGATGTCTGGATCATTCCTCCATTAATTACCTTGAAAGCTGTCAGCATCAGCATTTACCAAAAATTCTCCCCTACTGAAGCTGTAACCACTCGCCTGGTTACGTTCTAACTCCAGTAAACAGCACAGTTCAATTTAAATTCTGACCTCTCTGCAATTTTCACACCAAGGTGATCTCAGTTAGCATTGAGGAAGTTGCAATCGCTTGCAACATAGTGCCATTGCTTTTACACCCCTCTCGGACGTGTCGATTATCTGCTCTACCTCCTGCTGATGGTGAAGGCCTGGCCCAGTTGTCATGCCGTGTACTTTTTTCCCCATGGGTGCACTATGGAGTACTGCTCCGACTTCTATCCTATCCGTTCCTTGGTCCTATTCTCGTGGTACTGCACCGTCCCGGGTCACTTCTCTATCAAGATCTTCTGTTTTGCTCCAAGTTGTATCCCTCCTTGTCATCTCTGCAATCTCGGTGCATTGATGTATTGCAAGTTTTCGGTTCCCTTGGTATTTTCTCGGGTGGAGCGTCCTGCCCAAGCCGAACCTCGCGCCCCATTCTTCAGTTCCCCTCCCCGGGGCATTGTTCTGTCCCGATCATTGCAACTGTTCTCTCGTCCCGGGTACGCTGCCCTCGCTCGGTCTCCTGGAACATTCTGGGTGTACTTCCCGTTCACAATCCTCGGAGTCGGAATCATCCAACGGAATAAAGTAACCTGAACCGATATAGCAGTATTTCAGATGTTAAGTGAAATGGATTTTTATGCAGGAAGGCGTCACGGGCCGCACATTGTTCAGATGTATTCTGATTAAACATACTTATGCCAAATTCATTGCAGTATATTGTGCATTGTTTTTAAAATATTTTATATTTCCTACTTTGTGTACAAGAAATGAGCACGGATCTGAGAATAAACCCTATTTTTAAAACATTTTTTCTGACCGTTCCCAGTTTTATTCCCTTTTCCTCGGACCTTCAGTTCGTCTCTCTTTCACCCAGGTGCAGATCGTTCTTGTGTTAATCTTTCTGAATGCTTGTTGGTGGAAGCGTGCTCGCGTCCCGGCGGCGCACGGTCCGACTCCGCTCCCTTGTCCCGGTTCAGCCGGAGCCCGGGAGCGCAGCGTGCGCTGATTGGTGGGGCTGTGATTGACAGGGGCGGCAGCTCGCCTCGCAGTTCTCGGGCCGCGTCCTGACCGGGACCGTCTGCCAGAGCGCAGCCCCGCCTGGGTCCCGCACACTCCACCGCCATGAACCCCTGCCGCCTGCTCGTCACCCACCTGCTGCTGCTGCCGCCGTGGAGCCGCGGGCTCGCCGCCGGAGCCTCGGCGGAGTCCGCCGATTACGCGGACCCCTGCAAGGCGGGTGAGTGCTGGAGCTGGGGCGGGTGCAGGCTTGGTCCTCGTCGAGAGATAAAACTCGCGGGCAAGGAGCTGGGAAAGTTTGGGAACCTCCCTGTGGTCAGTGGTCGCTCTGTGTCTGCGCTGGCGGGGTCTCGGTGCTCGCAGTGAGGGTCTGACGGAGACCCGGCATCCCGGCCCCTCGCAACACGGTGCGAGCGTTTTACCGAATGAATGGGTTACGGTTCCAGTGCAGCTGTCTGTATTTGCTCTCTGGGTGTACGAGCATCATTGTGTCCACCACTGTGGCTCATTTCTTTTGTCATGTTTGTTGGTTCGACTTTTGCTATTTGCTCAGATTTGTTTCAAAACTTTAAATGAATCCAGGTAGGGAGTGAAATTCCGATAGGGAACACCCACCATTCTCTGTGAGTTTCAAACGATGTACAGGAGGAACTCGGGTGCTGCTAACCCGCTGAGTTCCTCCGGCAGATTGTAGCTTCAGAATCCCTTGCCGGAAAGTGATTAGGCGAAAGAACCTGGTGTTCAAGTTAGCATCTTGGATTGAGGAAAGGTGAGCTAGGAGAGGACCGGGGGTGGGAATGGGGGAAAGTAAGTTAGGAGGAAAAGCTTGCCAATAAAGCTATGACCGACTAGTCAGGGTCAAGTAACTAATTTAAAGGGCAGGATGTTCCAGTAAGGGTGAAAGGCAAAATCGGCCGGTTTAGAAGCCAGAACCTTTTTCCCCAGGGTAGAAGTGACAAACACTGGAGAGTACAACTTTAAGCTGAGAGGGAAAAAGTTTCCAGGAGGTGTGTGGGACAAGCAGCTTACACAGAACCCTGCCAACCTTTCACAGAGGAACGGTGGGTACTTGGAACACCCTGCCAACCTTTCACAGAGGAACGGTGGGTACTTGGAACACCCTGCCAAGGTGGCAGCAGATCAGATAGTGGCATTCAGGAGGCCTTTAGCTGGACCGATGAATGTCCAGTGGATGGATGGGTATCGATCAGGTGAATAGTTGAATTTGACATTGTGTTTGCTGAGAAATCATGGGCTAAAGGGTGTGTTCCCAGGCTGTACTTTTTGTGTTCTACAGCAAAACGAGGGAACCTAGGGTGATTCAGGTTTGATCAAGAAAAATAATGAAGTATATCACAAGTACAAACAGTTGGAATCCAGGAAGTCTCTTAAGAAGCAGCGTAGACGAGGATATACAAACCAGAGGAGGGTAAAGGGAGGCCATTAAATATCCTGGTAAGATAAAGAGGATCCCAGGGTATTAAAGTATAGACTAGGCTGCTGGGTTACAGAATGACCTAACTATAGAAGTCGAACTCTACTCAAAATTCACCCCTACATTTGAAATGCATTTTTCAAGATGATAAGGTGTTTTGTGGTATTCATTAATGACTGGAGACATTGTATAGTTTCATTGTGTGTAAATATCCCATAATATAAATGAGTTGCTGAAAGTGTATGTCGGTGATATGAAATGGGTAACTGTAGAAAACAGATGTTTCCGATTTGTCAAAAAAAAACTTTCCTTATGGGTGCTTTGTCAGGAATGGAACATTTGTGTAACCCTGGGACTAACTGTTTATCAGGAACAAGAGCCAAGTGTGGAAAGGATATGTTTCTTAGGGAAGAGAGGTGTAGTCTGTGTTTGGAGCTAGAGGATATAGGCAAGGTCATAACTGTGGACTCTTAACTGTATTCACCAAGGAGAGGGATATGAAAGGTGGTAGGTTCAGGGAGGGCTACTTGGGTGATCTGGGACAAGTCAGTTTAAAGGAGGAGGAGAAGCTATTAAATAATGAAAGGGTGGTGTTGGTTTATTATTATAACATGTACCAAGCTACAGTGAAAATCTAATCTTGTTACTGTTCATATAGATCAGCTCATTACACGGAGCATTTAGCTAGCATAAGGTAAAACCAATAGCAGTGCAGAATGAAGTGCAAAGCTACAGAAAAAGTGTGGAGGCAGGTTGTGAGGCCAGGAGTCCATTTTATTGTACAAGATGTCTGTTCGAGGATCTGATAGCAGCTGAATAGGAGCTGTCCTTGAACCTGATGGCATGTGCTTTTCTACCCAATGGGAGAGTGGAGACTAGGCTGGGACTTTGTGCTTACTGTTTCAGTGAGGCAGCAATAAGAAAAGACAGAGTTCACAGAGCGGACACTGGTTCTCTGATGCTGAGCTCTGTCCACAACTCTGCAGTTTCTTGTGGTCGCATGCAGCTGTACCAAACTCTATTTCATCCAATCAGAATACTTTCTATGGTGCATTGATAAAAATTGGTAAAAGTTAAGAGGACAGGGAAAACTTTATCCTCTGAGGAAGTAGAGGCATTGGTGAGCTTTCTTAGAAGAATTAAGAATTAGGAATTTGAAGCTCTTAACCTCAACATCATTGACATAGACAGGAGCAAGTGCACCAGCCTCCTTTCTGAAGTTAATCGTGACATAGAGCATTGAACTTGAATAAGCTGTTTCGTTGACATTGAGAGAAGTGTTATGACACCATGCACTAAACTCTCTATCTCCTGCATGTAATCGACTCATTGTAATTTGAGATGCAGCCCACTACAGTGGTATCATCTGGAATTGCGTAGATGGAGTTGGGGCAGAGCCTGGCCAGGCAGACACAAATGTACAAGGAGTGGAGTCAAGGCAGAGAACAGTCTAGGGCAGGGGTCAGCAACCTTTACCACTGAAAGAGCCACTTGGACCTGTTTCCCACAGAAAAGAAAACACTGGGAGCCGCAAAACCTGTTTGACATTTAAAATGAAATAACACTGCATACAACGTTTTGTTTTGCCTTTATGCTATGTATAAACAAACTATAATGTGTTGCATTTATGAAATTGATGAACTCCTGCAGAGAAAACGAAATTACATTTCTGCATGCAACAAAAACATTTTGAACTCCGAAAAAAAGACGTTGGGTTGAAGGTTACTTTTAAGTAAAATACTCAACGTCTATTTGAGTCCTTCTTGTATTTATGAAAAACGCCAAACTTAAATTTGCCGCCAGCAGCAAACCAAAAATAACGTCAGCCAGCTGTCAACCTGAAAAATAAAAGGACTATTTCACTGAACAATGAAAACATATGAATATACAAAATAATAGGCAATTAAAATATTTATCATACTTGTTCAGGTTGACTCACACCTGACAATGCAGTCGTATTCAGTAGGGATGGATCGATGCTTAGGGGAGTGACCGGGAAGGATGTGTTTTTTTTCCTCTCTGAACTCACAGAAGCGTTTCCCAAACGATGTTTGCATTGCGATGATTGCAGAATGTAAATACTCCGAATTTATCATGTCGTGACATTGTTTGAACTCTCTCAAATTGGGGAAGTGAGACAATGTGCCTTTCTGTAAATCTCTGGCAAGCAACGTCAACTTGCGCTCGAATGCCAAAACATCCTCCAACATGTGCAGGGCTGTACGTCCTTTCCCCTGAAGAGCTGTGTTCGGCGTGTTCAGGTGCGCTGTCATGTCTACCATGAAGTGTAGCTTTTCCAGCCACTCTGGCTGTTCCAGCTCAGGAAAGGTGAGCCCTTTGCTGCCCAGGAAAGTTTTCACTTCTTCCAGACACGCGACAAAGCGTTTCAGCACCTCCCCTCTGGACAGCCAGCGATAAAAACACGTTGTAGCGGTTGCTACACGCAGTCAGTAAACTGCAGTCAAAGATAGCTTTATTCGAACTAAACAGCCTTGCTTTTAAGCCTCCCTCAACCCGCCCCCCATGGGCGCGGATGCTGCAAAAGACACGTACTCACAAACCCCCGTAGGCTATCTCCCTTAGCCTGAACGCTGGTTAACTGTGAGCCGGTTCGGATGTGTCAGGAAATGGGTCGCCACAACATCTTATTTAGATTGTATCTTATTTAGATTGTATTATTTAGAATCTTCAAATTTAGATTTACATTTCAAAAACTAACAAACTAACATAAAATACATTTTAATTAAATACTGACCATGTAGCGGTGTGCTACACGCAGCGCTAAAATTACGACACGGAGTCGGTAACTGCAGTCGAAGGAAAAAACTTTATTCGAAATCTTCAGCCTCACTTTTAAGCCTCTGTCAACCGGCCCCCCATGGCGCAGAGGCTCCAAAGCTCTGTGCTCGCAAACCCCCGTAGGCTATCTAATTGTGAGTCGGTTCGGATGTGCCAGGAAAAGGGTCGCCACAACCAATTATTTCCCAAAGCAACAGGGAGCCGCAGCACAGACGTAAAAGAGCCACATGTGGCTCCGGAGCCGCGGGTTGCCGACCCCCGGTCTAGGGGAACACCAGTGTTTAGAGTAATTGTGGAAGTTTTGCTTCCTATCCTTACTGATTGCAGTTCGTTGGTCAGGAAGTCAAGGATCCAGTTACAGAGGGAGGCATTGATTTCCGGGGTCCAGAGTTTGGTATAATAGTAGTGAAGGCAGAACTGTAGTCAGTGAATCTAGTTTGATGTCTAGATGCTCGAGATATGAGTGTAAGGCCAGTCAGATGCATCTGCCACATCCCTGTTTCAGTGGTCGGCAAATTGCAGTGGGTCGAGGTTGTTTGGAAACCCTAACCCTCACCCTCCCATGCATGTGTGGCTGTGCTCCTGGCTAGTTTCGCTCTCACCTAGCCTGCCCTGTCCGCTCCACCCGATCAGCTGTGGGGTTGGGAGCCCTTGGGCAGAGCAGAGACATGTCTGCTTTCCCCCATTCAGAATCCTGTCCCACTCAAAATAATATGGCCTCATAAAGATTGCAAAGATTCCAGGAGATGCTTATTTTTACCTCCGCCACTCCATAAACAACTGCTCCAGTCAAAGTGACTAGTGTTGATCAGTCAAGCAAAAGAGATGGGTGAGATGGGTTCTCTGGGCTCATGTAGCATCAGTCTATTCAGTCGGGTGGCAAGATTCTGAGGAAAGAGATTGTGATGTAATTACTTTTAAAATTCGGCGGTGCAATTTCGAACCATGTACAGATTACAGAAGAGGTGCTGCTTTCTGTCTTGAGGTAAATGAGGATGGATAAATCTCCAGCCCTGATAAGGTGTTCCCTCAAATCTTGTGGGACGCTAGTGCCGAATTGGCAGGAGCCCTTGCAGTGGTTTTTAAAACATCTTCAGGGGATGATTCGAGGATAGTTAATTTTGTTCTGTTGTTCAAGGAAGGCTCTAAGAATAAGACGGGAAATTAAAGGCTGGTAGTGGGTATATTATTTGTAGCTATTCTAAGGACTGGATGTATAAGTATTTGGATAGACAGGGAATGATTAGGGATAGACCAGCATGCTGAACTAATCTTAGTTTTTTCAGGAAGTTACCAGGAACATTAATGAAGGAAAGTCAGCGGATGTTGTCTACATGGACTTTAGCAAGGCCTTTGACAAGGTCTCACTTGGGAAGTTGATCAAGTAAATTCAGTCACTTGTCATTCAGGATGAGGTAAATTGGATTTCAGATAGGCTTCATGGGATAAGCCAGAGAGTGGTTGTAGATAGTTGCCTCTCTGGCTGGAGGCTAATGACTAATGGTGTGTCACAGGGGTCAGTGCTGAGTCTGTTGTTGTTCGTCATCTGTATCAACAATCTGCATGATAATGTGGGGAAAATGGATCAACAAATTTTTGGATGAAACCAAGATAGTGGTGTAGTGAACAGCGAGCAAGGAGATCAAAGCTTGCAGGATCAAAACCAGCTGGAAAAATGGGCAGAAAAATGCCAAATGGAATTTAAAGCAGACATGTGTGAGCATTTGCACTTTGGGAGGTCAAACCAGAGTAGGGCTTAGTGTTAATAGTAGGGTACGGAAGAGTGCAGTAGAACAGAGGGATCTGGGAATACAGATCCTTGAAAGTGTGTCACAGGTAGATGGGGTTGTAAAGAGAACTTTTGATACATTGGCCTTCATTAATCAAGGTACTGAGTACGTATAGGAGTTGGAATGTTATGTTGAAGTTGTATAGGACATTGGTGAGGCCTAATTTGGAGTATTGTGTGCAGTTCAAGAAACCAACCTACAGGAAATGTGTCAAGATTGAAAGAATGCAGAGAAATTTTACAAGGATTTTGCTGGGACTTGAGGAGCTGAATTATAGGGAAAGGTTGGATAGGTTAGGACTTTATTCCCTGGAGTGAAGGAAAATGAGGGGTGATTTGATAGAGGTATATAGAATTATGGGGGGGTGTGGATAGGGTAAATTTGAACAAGCATTTTCCCCTGAGTTTGGGTGAGACTAGAACTGGAGGTCGTGTGTTAACAGTGAAGGGTGAAATGTTTAAGGGATAAATGAGGGGGAACTTCTTTGCACAGAGGGTGGTGAGAATGTGGAAGAAGCTGCAAGTGATGGGTGTGCACTTGACTTCAACTTTTAAGAGCAAATTGGATAAGTGGGTGGATGGGAGAGGTCTGCAGAGATGTGGTCCAGGTGCAGGTTGATGGGACCAGGCTAAATAACAGTTCAGCATGGACTAGATGGGCCAAGGGTCTGTTTCTGTGCTGTAGTGTTCTATGACTATAATTCCTTGTTGAATGGGGAGGGTGAAATCTGCTGGTTGGGCATTGGAGGGTGGGGTTTGTGAAGCTGTGGAGAATGCCCCTGTGGAAGGATTGGGTACAAGTGTTGTGAGTGAAGGGTTGGAGAAACATGACCCTTACTGAAGACCTTCAGGATTCCATACAATTGCTTCCTTGGACAGTTTCCACCTTGCTACTTAGTTCTGCAGAAATTAAATTAGATTTGTTCAACACAACATTATTTCACAAATTCATTAAGCTTTCTTATTCCGCATAGCATTACTTAAATGCTCATGACTTCCTCTAGTTATTTATGTGAATAACATACAATAATTTCTAGCTAAAGTATGTGATTTTTGATCTGAAAGGTGTGACAGCCAGTGGCCAGAAATTAAAGGAATAATATGGAATGTGTAAAACAAACATTCTTAAAAGTGCAACCACGAGGGAGAAGAACTGATTTGTGTGTGGCTGACAGGGGCAAGTAAATTGTTTTAAATCCAAATATTTAATACAAGTTGCTACAAGTAACAATAGCCCGAGGATTGGAAGCATCTTAGAACCCAACAAAGGAGCATTAAGAAATTGATAAAGTAAAGGAAGAGTCAATTGGTAAGAAACAAAAACAGATTTGGAGAAGGAAACTTTGCAGAGAGCAAAGAAATAGCAGAGGAATTAAACGGCTACTCCATGTCTCTTCAGGTTAAGTTCAGAAATATCTGTCTGCCAGAAAAAATGAGGAATAAAACAATCTTAGTGTTTGGGCAATATCCTCCCACATTTCCCTTCCTTATTACATGTACATCGCTCCCTTTGGTACTGCACCCCCCTTCTTCCCTTTCTTCCATGATCCTCTCCGATCACATTTCCCCCTCTCCAGCCCTTCATCTCTTTCACCAATCAACTTCCCAGCTCTTCACCCCTCCCCCTGCCCCAGTTCACCTATCACCTTGTCCTTATTCCTCCTCTTCCCCCTCCACCTTTCTCCTCTGACTTCTCCTCTTCCTTTCTCATCCCTCACGTTGTGAAATGGATGTAAGAAATAAAGATACTAATTCTAAAATGAAATTAGCATTTAAATGTATTGGAGAGGTTGGTGAACTGAAAGCCAGTCACTCTAAGGACCCAGTGACTTGAAGGAGACGGTGGATACTGTGTTTATCTTCTTAATAGGGCTTGGCTCTGTAGATTGTGGAATGGTTTCTGTAGTTGAGTGGACAAGTGTGCTGATACAAAACTAGACAGGGTTCTGAATACAGAGGAGAAGACTAGGAGGCTTCAAAAAGCTGTGAAACAACACACACACAACGCTGGAGGAGATCAGCATCTATGGAAAGAGTAATAAGTCAACATTTCAGGCTGACACTTCATCAGGATGAGAAAGGAAGAAGTTGTTAGAGTAAGAAAGTGGAGGAGGGAAGAGGAGGAAGAAGGACAAGGTGATAGGTGAACTGGGGCAGGGGGAGGGGTGAAGAGCTGGGAAGTTGATTGGTGAAAGAAATGAAGGGCTGGAGAGGGGGAAATGTGATCGGAGAGGACCGAGGTCATGGAAGAAAGAGGAGAGGGAGCAACACCAAAGGGAGGTGATTGCCATGTAAGGAGATGAGCTGAGAGAGGGAAACATGAATGAGGAATGATGAAGAGGGGTCACTTATTGGAAGTTGGAGAAATTGATGTTCATGCCATCAGATTGGAGGCTACACAGACGGAATATAAGGTGTTGCTCCAACCTGAGTATGCCCACATCAGGGCAGTAGAGGAGGACATGTCAGAATGGGAAGTAGAATTGAGATGGATGGCCACTGGTAGATCCCATTTTTTCTGACAGACAGAGCATAGGTGTTTGGCAAAGCCATCTCCTAATCCACATTGGGATATACAGGAGGCCACACTGTACAGTTGGATATAGTAGATGACACCCAACTGATTCTCAGGTGAAGTGTTGTCTCACCTGGGTAGACTGGGGACCTAAATGGTTGTGAGGGAGGAGGTGTAGGAGCAGGTGTGGCACTTGTTCTACTTGCAAGGCTAAGTACCAGGAACGAGATCAGTGGGGAGGGATGAATGGACAAGGGAATCGTGTAGGGAGCAATCCCTGCACAAAGTGGGGGGGGGGGGTGGGTTGGGGTGGGAGTGGGATCCCGTCGGAGATGGTAGAAGTTACGGAGAATTATGTGCTGGATACAAAGGGTGGTTAGTGAGGATAAGAGGAGCCCTATCCCTGGTGTGAGGGCAGATGCACACAAAATGGAACGGATGTGTGTGAAGGCAGCTTTGATAGTGGAGGAAGGGAGGCCCCTTTCTTTGAAGAGGGAGGACTTCTCAGTAGCTCTGGGATGAAAAGTCTCGTCCTGAGAACAGATGATGTGGAGATGAAGGAACTGAGAGAAAGGGATGGCATCTTTATAAGTGACATGATGGGGAGAGGTACTGTATAGTCCAGATAGCTGTGAGAGTCAGTAGGTTTATAAAAGATATCAATAGATAGACTGTTTCTAGAGATGGAGGCAGAAGGATCAACAAAGGGGAGGGAGGAAATGGACCAAGTAAATTTTAGGGCAGGGTGGAGGTTGGAGACAAAGTTGATGAAATCAGTGAGCTCAACATGGGTGCAGGAAGCAGCACCAATGCAGTCATCGTTGTAGTGTAAGGAGATTTGGGGAGCGATGCTGGTGTTAGCTTGGAACATGGGGTGTTCCATGTAGCTGAGGAAAAGGGATGTGGACAGGGTGAGTGAGTGATGGGCAGCTTCATGGCAAAGGAGTAAAAGGTTATCATACACTTTGGTATTCAAAACAGAACAGAGTATTTTTTAAATGATAAGAAACTGGGACATCTGCGTTACCCGAGCACAAGTTGCTGAAAGACAATCTGCGGGTTTCAACAAATAATTGTGAGACAAATGGTGCGTTAGCCTTTTTAGAGGATTTGTTTAAAGTGGTATTGTGTAGTGCCTTGGAGAGTCTGTACCAGACCATAATGTGAGTCTAACTACATACAAAGAATATACTTGGCATTGAGGGGTGCACTGAAGGTTAGCCAGAGTGGTTCAAGGATTGATACGTTTGCTAGATGAGGTGAGATTGTATGAACTAGGCCTACATTCTATAACGTTTAGTAGAATGAGAAATAATACTGAAATCTACAAAAATCTTTGCAGCCTTTCGAGAGGGAGCAGAGGTTTGCGAGAATGCTGCCTGGATGAGAGAGCTTATCTTATGAGGATAGTTTGAGCGAGCCAGAGCTTTTCTCTTTGGAGCAAAGGAGAATGAGAGATGTCATGATAAAGGTGTATAAGATGATAAGAGGTATAGAATGAACAGCCAGAGACATTTTCCTAGAGCAGAAATGGCTAATACATGGCGGCATAATTTTAAGATAACTGATGGAAAATATAGTTGGGGGGGTGGGTAATGTCAGAGGTAGGTTTTTTCATACAGAGTGGTGGGTGTGCAGGTCATGCTGCCAGGGGTGATATTAGAGGCCTGTACATTAGGGACATTTAAGGGATAGGCACATGGATGATAGAAAAATTAGGTTAAAAGTTTAGGTGAAGAGGTTGGCATAACATTGTGGGCCGAAAGTATTGTACTGTACTGTTCTATGTTCTGCACTCAGTTGCCACTTTATTAGGTACACCTGCTTGTTAATGCAAATATCTAATCAGTAAATCATATGACAGCAACTCAATGCAGAAAAGCATGCAGGCATGGTCAGGAAGTTCATTTGTTCAGAATAAGGAAGAAAAGTGATCCAAGTGACCTTGACCACGGAATGATTGTTGGTGCCAGGTGGGGTGGATTGAGTATCTCAGAATCTGCTGATCTCCTGGGATTTTTATGTACAACAGTCTCTACAATTTACAGAGAATGTTGCAAACACAAAAGAAACATCCAGTGAACTGTAGTTCTGGGGGTGAAAATGTCTTGTTAATGAGGGAGGTCAGAGAATGACCAGATTGATTCAAGCTGCAGGAAGACGACCGTAAAGGCTGATTTATACTTCCGCGTCAAATGAACGCTGTAGGTACGGCGTAGCTACATAACCTACTCTGTACCCTACTCCCTACCCTTATGCCATAGCATAACGCGCACCTCTCCAAAAATGTAACTACGCGTCACGGCGACGCAGACAGCAACAACAGTGATTGGTCGGCTTGGTAGCATCACATTTCCTCCTGTCTATAGGCATACTGTGCATACACTGATGCGAAATAAATGGTTGGAGACAATGAACCAAATCTTCAAATCTGCCTGCTGACATTTGAAATGCATTTCTTCGTCCATGTCCCTGTGGCCAGACAAGCACAGAAAATTCACCCTCCTTCTGCCTCAGTCCGTTCAATGGTCGTACATACACACCATCTCCGACGTCTCTTCTCTTTCCTGTGTTGCAGTAGTTTCAATAAAAGTAACCCTTATTCAACATTTATTAGTTCCAACTCAGTCACCATTGTTTGAAGTACACGAAGAAACTCTACACAGCGGCATAGAAACCCCAGTGCCAACTGGCGTTTTGGCGGTGAATTGCAGAGCAACAAAAACACACCAACGCACAGGTATAAACGCTCACAACAGCGCAAGCCACTTACGAAGGCTGTGGCTTAGGCTGCTACGCAGAAGTATAAATCAGCCTTAACTCAGATAACCACATGTTACAACAGTGGTGTGCTGAAGAATGTATAACATATTGAACCTTGAAGTGAATGGGCTACAGCAGCAGAAGATTGTACTGAGTTTGACTCCTGTACCTAATAAAGTGGTCAGTGAGTGTGGAGGAGGAGGTGTTACCCTTGGTTGAAACCTCGGAACTGCAGAAGAACTCATCCAATTCAGTAGCATCTGTGGATTGAGAAACCAGTCAATATTCTTGGTCAACAGCTCTGCCTCAGAACTCGGGTGGACGATGGGAGTGAAGTGGTTAAAGTTTTCAATGCAGAGCTGCCAGACGAAAGACCCTGTGGAGATGGGTTAAAACAGATCAGATAAGGAACATGAACACTGACCCTTAGAAAGGCATTCAAAAGTAAAGTAGTGAGTAGTGACTATCAGCATAATAATGAGAACCAATACAAAAGCATTTTACCTGGCGCTGGAGAATTCAGTGTTTATTCCTGGAGGCTACAAAGTGACTAGACTGATTGTTCCTTCATTTTATGTTGGGCCTCACTGGGGAGGCTGGGAAGGCCACAGAAATATTGGAAAATTAAAGGCATCTCCCTAGAGATGGTCTGAGAATAAAGTACTGTGAAGAGAATCCTCCTCTTTAGGGAATTTTATATTGTTTACCACAGAGGACTATGGAGCATCAGTAATCACTTTCGTTTGAAAGCTGTAGAGAAATATCTGGATGTCAGTAGAATGGGAGGACCATCAGGGTGATGCAAATGTAGATCTTTGACTCCTACAGCATGGCAACAAACCCTCCATCCTATTTAGTCTGAGCTGAACCATTACTCTACCCTGTCCCATCAACCTGCACTTGAGCCATAGCTTTCCATACCCCTCCTGTCCATCCAAATTTCCCTAAAGTGTTGAAATTGAACCAGTATCCAACACTTCCACTGGTAGCTCATTCCCAAATGTTCACGACCCTTTGAGTGATGAAGTCCCCCTTCATGTTCCTCTTACACATTTCATCTTTCACCCTTAACCCATGGCTTCCAGTTCTAGTCTCACCCATCCTCAGCGGGAAAACGCCTGCTTGCATTTACCCTATCACCTGTAACTTTGATGAATAGCAGAGTGGACTTGGGCAAAATGGACAACCAATTCCCAGGTTCTTGTTCTAAACAGGCATTTCCTAATCAGGAACAGGTTAAAGGATACAGCTGAGGTATCTACGATGTACTTCACATTCCCTTGGGGTGATAACAAAGAGCACCACAGGACTTATTATTCTTTGGCTCTTTTATATTTTTCGGCATATTATTTGCTTTAATGTCAGTGAATTCTAGTCTTTGATATATTATTCATTTCTTTGAATGCTATATTTTCTCCACTTTTAGTAAGAAACCTGAACAAAAGTGGTTCATAGCATCAGTAAAAGATGGACCATCACATTTGGACCATACATGTGAGCTCTCTGGAAGAGCTGTTGTGTGTTTGGCCTTTTCAAGTCTTTTGCACCTACTCCTAGAAAGTTCTCGGGTACCTGTCCCAATTCTGTTTTATAACTGTGGCCTCCATTTTTTGAACTTGTTTGCTGTTTTCTTATTTTAATTTGCATCCCTATTGAGCTGAGCTCTAAGGCATGTTTACCCTTTCTCAGTTTAAACAGTTAAGTAGAAACAGAAATGCTGGAAATACTCAATAGGTTAGGCTGCATCTGGGGTAGGAGAAACAGATGAAGTTTCTGGTGAAAGGCTCATCAGAACTGGGAAGATAAAATAAACGTAAAGCTCAGAGATGGTAGAGGAGGGGATGTCTGATGAGAGTAAAACTAGAACGACCGTGAGAATAAACTGAACAGGTTTTACAGTCAATATGTGAATGAGAGCAGTTTGAGAGTGAGAACAAGCCCTGGGAGACCCATTGTTACAGCTTGCTCTTGCTCTGTAAATATTTCTTCTGCCCTATTTTTCCCTCTAGTTCAGTCTTTTCCCACTTTACCTATGATTCTTTTGATGCCTTCTGCCACTTTACCCATTTCTAGTCCTCTTGTCCCAACAGACTCATCCTCACCATGGACCTACATTCTCTTTACACCTCATTCCCACATCAGGATGGTCTGAGGGACCTCTGCTTCCTCCTGTAGAGTGTTCCGACTGGTTCTCTACCACCAAGCATGGCTGAACTTGTTCTGATATTGAACAACTTCTTCAACTCTACTCACTACCTTCACATCAAAGGTGTAGCTGTGGCTTTCATGAGGGTTCAACTCACATCGGTCATTTTGTGCAAAGCGTGGAACAGTCTTTGATTCAATCCTGCCCATGCCCACTCCTTCAGCTTCCTCTTAAGAACATTGATGACAACATTGGTGTTGCTTCCTGCATTCCTAAGGAACTCAATGACTTAATCACATTCACAACCAATTTTCACCCTGTCCTCATCTTCACACGATCAACCTCTGACTCTTACCTTCATTCTCAGTGCCTGGTCTCTATCTCAAGGACAGGCTAACCACTTATCATCCATTTATGACTGACTCTCACAGCTATCTTAACTTCTATCCACCCTGCTCCCTGTTAGGATTCCATTACATTCTCCCAGTTCCTCCATTGAATTTGCTGCGATGATGAGCCAACCTATACAGGTGCCTGTGAATTGTCTTCTTCCCTTCTACCATTGTTAATGAAGACCCTGGCTGTATCTCATTCCCTTCTCACAGCCTGGCTCTACCCTCTCTCTTCAGGAACTAAACAAGTATACAATTCCTCTGCTTTACCTTCCATCTAATCTCTCCTCCCCCACATTCACGGATTATTATCTTGAATTTCTGCCACTTTCTAAGAGATTCCACCATTAGACACATCTTTTCCTCTCCTCCCCTTTCGACATTTCACAAGAACCAGTTCCTTCACAACTCCCTGATCGACCCTTCTGCTCCTGTTTCCCTCCTTATGGCATGCTCTCTTGCCTCTGCAGGCAATGCAACACTTGGCCTTCCACTCCCCCCCCCCCCCACCTTCCTGCCACTTGTGTTTCCATTCTGACAAATCAGTCTGTGACTTCTGCCCTGTTACAGTGAGGCTAACACCAACTTTAGGAACAGCACCTCATCTTCCAATTAGTCCTGTTGCAATGTCTTTGCAATTAAGATGGGCATATAATTTATTTTGACCGGCTGGTGGCGTAGTGGCATCAGCACTGGACTTCAGGGCGAGAGGTCCCAAGTTCAAATCCAGCCGGCTCCCTTGCACGCTCTCCATCCGTCCCTGGGCTGAGTGTCAAGCTAGCGACTCGACCTCGTAAAAAAAAAACCTGGAGAGGGATGGGCTCTGCCAGGTTTCAGATGCCCAAGACACGCCGTATGATGAGCAATCACCAAAAAGATTGGTGATTGTCACGATAATCTTGTCGTGACAGTGCCCCGACGACTCCACCATGAGTTAAGGACACGCACGCACAGACTATTTATTACATCTGAGCTGACTTTCTGAGAAATCCTGTCCTCTCAACACTGACATTCCCCATTCTTCTTTTGAATAATTCTATCTCCTCAATTTTCCTTTCAAAGACTATAACATCAGCTTCCTCCATCTTACATCTTATCTGCCATGATGATGTTCTCTCACTAGAACCACCAACACTGCAGTAGGATGTGGTATGATGCAGGAGAATGTGTAGGAGTTGTGTCCCTGCACATCCCCTGCTTTTTCCTGTTGGTTCAGGTGACATGGTGTAAGAAGCCTTGCCAGGTTGTTGCACTGCACTTTGTATTTAGCCCATAATGTACAGCATCAAAATCAACACTGTATCAGAATAAGTAAATAAAATCCATTCATACTGACAGATGAATGGCAATGAATATCAAACACTCTTTAATAGATCAGGAAATCTAGAACCTGTGCTTGGCTTTCTATTTTGTTCCTTGAGACAGAATCATACAGCACAGAAATGGGACCACTGCGTAATACCTACAGTGCCTATAAAAAGTATTCACCCCCCCCCCCTTGGAAATTTCCATGTTTTGTTGTGTTAGAGTATTGGAACATAGTGGATTTAATTTGCCACCTTTTGACACTGATCGGCAATGAAAGACTTAAGCATCAAAGTGAAAAAGGTCTCTACAAAGTAATCTAAATTAATTACAAATATAAAACACAAAATAATGGATTACGTAAGTATTCACCACTTCAAGTCAGTATTTAGTAGAAGAACCTTTGGCAGCAATTATAGCCTTGAGTCTGTGTGTATTTGTCTCTATCAGCTTTGCACATCAGGACACTGCAATTTTTCCCCATTCTTTACAAACGCTCTCTCAGATTTCATGGGTTTCATGAATGAACAGTCCTTTTCAATTTCTCAATTTCCCAAGTTCTCAATTGGATTGAGGTCTGGACTCTGACCTGGCCACTCCAGGACATGAACTTTGTTGTAAAGCCGTTCCTGTGTAGCTTTGGCTTTATTCTTGGGATCATTGTCTTGCTGGAAAACAAATCTTCTCCCAAGTCGCATTTCTCTTGCAGACTGCATCAGATTTTCCTTCAGGATTTCCCTGAATTTTGCTGCATTCATTTTACCCTCTACCTTCACAAGCCTTCCAGGGCCTGCTGCAGAGAAGCATACACACAGCATGATGCAGCCACCACCGTGCTTCACGGTAGGGATGGTGAGTTTTTGATGTTGTGTGGTGTTTGGCTTAGGTCAAGCGTAGCATTTAGTCTGATGACCAAAAAGCTCAATTTTGGTTTTATCAGACCATAGAACCTTCTTTCAGCTGACTTCAGAGTCTCCCACTTGTTTCTGGCAAACTCTAGCCCAGGTTTAATGTGAGATTTTCCCAACAACGTCTTTCTCTCTGCCACACTTCTGTAAAGCTGCGACTGTTGAAGCTCTCGGGCAACAGTTGTATGCACAATCTCTTCCATCTCAGACACTGAAGCTTATAACTCCTCCAGAGTTGTCATAGGTCTCTTGGTGGCCTCCCTCACTAGTCCCCTTCTTGCACGGTCACCCAGTTGAGGATGGCCTGATCTCAGCAGATTTACAGCTGTGACATATTCTTTCCATTTCTTGATGATTGACTTAACTCCAATGGATATTCCATGACTTGGATATTTTCTTGTATCCATCTCCATTTGCTTTTTAATAACCTTTACGCTGAGCTGTGTGAAGTGTTTTTTTGTCTTCATGGTGTAGTTTTTGCCAAGATATCGACTCACCAACAGTTGGACTGTCCAGATACAGTTGGTATTTTTACTACAATCAATTAAAACACCTTGACTATATGCAGGTGATCTCCATGTAACTAATTACGTGACTTCTAAAACCAGTTGGCTGCACCAGTGATGATTTGGTGTGTCATATTAAAGGGGTGAATATTTATGCAATCAATTATTTTGTGTAATATTTGTAATTAATTTAGATCATTTTGTAGAGATCTGTTTTCATTTTGACACAAGAGTTTTTCTGTTGATCAGTGGCAAAAATGCCAAACTAAATCCACTGTGATTCAATGTTGTAAAACAATAAAACATGAAAACTTCCAAATGAGGTGAATACTTTTTATAGGCACTGCATTTCCAAATGTTCTCATTAGTACGGTATCTCTCTGCACCTTTCCTATCCAAGTATCTGTCCTAACACCTTTTCAATACTGCTATTGTAAAACCTTTTAAACATTGCAATTGTGTCTGCCTCTACCACTTCCTCCAGCTTGTTCCACATAACCACCACCCTACCCTGTATCTGGAAAAACATAACCCCGCAGGTCTTTAAATTACTCCCCTCCCACCTTACACCTGCACCATCTAGTCCAGACTCTGCTGCCCTGGGCAAGAGATTTTAACCATCTGTGTAATGTTAGTTGCTACTTGTCTGACACATTCAGCTCAACGAGGAAAATACACATTTGGAATCAAACTCAAACTTATTATCAAAGTACGTGTGTATTACCATTTACTCCCTTGAGATTCATTTTCTTGCGGTCACTAACAGGAAAATGAAGAAATAGATTAGAATTTATGAGGAAAAAAAACTGTTAAGAAACGAAGAGTGTCAAACAGCAAATGTGCAAAAGAAGACAAATTGTGCCACTAAAATACAGAGAATATGAGCTGTAAAGTGTCCTTGAAATTGAGTCTGTAGATTGTAGAATGAGTTCAAGATTCAAGATCATTTAATGTCATTTCTTGTACACAAGTGTAAGGAGAATGAAATCGTTGTTACTTTGGATTTGGTACAGCATAAAAAAAACACAAAAGGTAAAGAACAAAATAATAATAAACAAAAAATGCACAAGTACAGTTCACTGGTCCCAATTAATATCAGACAATGTGTACAATATACAACCCGACATTCTTACTCTCTACAGACGTCCTCGAAGAAGAGCACCAAAGAATGACTGACAGAAAAAACACGCAAGCAACATCAACTCTTCCCCTCCCCCACTTATTCTGGCAGAAAGCACCAGCACTCCCACCAACCACCATGCAAACAACAGCAAAGCCCCAAAGAGAGACCGTGGCCCTACTGTCCATCCCAAAAGTTCGACATCCCTCAAGCTCTCCCTCACTAATCACTCCTTCCACGGCGAGAGGGGAGACAAGCAGGCGCTGTTACGATGTTGCAATCTGTAGCGCCACTTTTATTTTGAGTGCCCGTGACTTGAGAATCAGCAGCAAGCTCTCACTCACCATCAAAAGAGAGAGGGTGTTCACCCAAGTGCAGAGGCCTGCGATAGCCACACTCACTGTCTCGATGTTCCGGCTCACCTTGGTGCTTCAGTTCACAACACCGGCAAGAAATTGGGTCAACAGGACCACAATCCGAAGGTGCCCATTTTCCAGGCCACTCCTGGAGATATTGAAATGCAGCAGATCAGGGGAGCTCCAAGAATGGGAACGTGCCACCAAGCAGAACCACAGTTTGAGTGTAATTGTAGATCTCGGACTTCAACAGGACCCAGCCACCTTGAAAAGGAAAATAGAGACATTAGAAGAAGACTGGTTTAAACTGCTCCACTGATGGGCTAGGACAAGGGTCGGCAACCCGCGGCTCCAGAGCCGCATGCGGCTCTTTGATCTCTGTGCTGCGGCGCCCCGTAGTTTGTTAGTTTTTGAAATGTAATTCGAAATTTGAAGATTATGGTGATCTTGTACAATCTAAAAACGTTGTGGAGACCCCATTTCCTGGCACATCCGAACCGGCTCACAATTAGCCACCGTTCCGGCTAAGGGAGATAGCCAAGGGGGTTTGTGAGTACGTGTCTTTTGGAGCATCCGCGCCCACGGGGACGGGTTGAGGGAGGCTTTAAATCAAAGCTGTTTAGTTCGAATAAAGTTACCTTTGACTGCAGTGTCTTTATTTTAGCGCTGCATGTAGCGCTACACCGCTACGACGTGTTTTTTTATTGCTATTAATATACATCACCACTGCCAATGCCTGACACCCGCCAGTGCGTGCTTTCTTTTAATTCTTCGATCCAAGGTAGGCTACCTATGGAGTAACCTTCAACCCAATGTCTTTTTTTCGGAGTTCAAAATGTTTTTGTTGCATGCAGAAATGTAATTTTGTTTTCTCTGCAGGAGTTCATCAATTTCATAAATGCAACACATTATAGTTTGTTTATACATAGCATAAAGGCAAAAAAA
Source organism: Hypanus sabinus (assembly GCF_030144855.1). Lineage (NCBI taxonomy): Eukaryota > Metazoa > Chordata > Chondrichthyes > Myliobatiformes > Dasyatidae > Hypanus > Hypanus sabinus. The sequence goes on along the minus strand of NC_082726.1, from coordinate 30,573,032 downwards.
AAACCGTTGTATGCAGTGTTATTTCATTTTAAATGTCAAACGGGTTTTGTGGCTCCCAGTGTTTATGGGTCCATATTGGCTCTTTCAGTGGTAAAGGTTGCCGACCCCTGGGCTAGGAGAAGTCACCCTCTGGTGTCTCCTTTAGCCCTGCCTCCAACTTTACCAGCTGTCTACCTGTTTTGCAAATTGATCTTACTTGCTAATGGTATTTTGTGGCCCCATTGTGCCCTCTTAATTTCTTAAGTTCTCTTTACTCATTCTACATTCCTTAGTGGTTATTCTTGCCATCTGCTTTTGTTCCCTGATCAAACCTTCAATATCCTATATCATCCAAAGTCCCTTAATCTTGTTGTCATTCACCCTGACAGAAACATGCTGGCCCTAAACTCTTACTAATTCTCTGTTAAAGGCTCCCACTTGTCAGATGTTGTTTTACCCACAGGCATCTGCTTGCAATCTGTTTCCCTAGGCCCTACTGAAATCAGCCTTTCCTCAATTCAGGATCTCAATTTTAAGACCAACCTTAACCCTTTCCATAAATACCTTGAAACTTACAGAATTCACTTTTCCCAATGTCTTCCCCTACCGACACTTTCCAAAACTTGCTCGATTTCATTTCTGAAGGTGAGGTCAAGTACTGCCCTGTCTCTTGTAAGACTCTGTACATCTCATCTCAAAAAGCTTTCTTGGATGCACACAACAAATTTCGCCCCATCTGAGTCCCTTGCTCTAATCAGTACTGTGAACATTAAAATCCCTCAACTTGACTCAATTGCTCCTATATCTTTCAGTGATTAGCTTACATATGTTCCACTCTCTAATCCCTGTTGACTATTTAGAAGCCCACTGTGTAACCCCAGCAATATTATCATCTCTTGTTTGTTCCTATATTCTACCAATAGGGTCTCCATGGCTGATCCATTGAGGATATTCTCTTCAAGTACCTCTGTGATGTTCTAATTAGCTCAGATGTCTCCTGTTCTCCCACTATCTCAGATTTCTAATCCCACTCCATTATTTTGCAATTTTTCTATCATTTATTGTTTATATATTTATTTTCCAATTCAATACCAGAATAGATAGGCACATGGATGTAAGAAAATGGAGGGTTATGGGCTGCGTAGGAGGAATGGGTTAGATTGATCATGCAGTCGGTCTGCATGGTTGACATAGCGTCATGAGCTGAAGGACCATAAGGCATAGAGCAGAATTAGGCCATTCAGCCCATTGAGTCTGCTCCACCATTTCGTCGTGGCTGATTTATTATCCTTTTCAACCTCATTTGCCTGCCTTCTTCCATAACCTTTCATCAAGAAATTAACAACCTCTGTTTTAAATATACTCAGTGACTTGACCTACACAGCCACTCAATGCAATGAATTCCACAGATTTACTATCCTCTGATTAAAGAAATTCCTCTTCATCTTTGTTCTAAATGGACGTCCCTCTATTCTGAGGCTGTATCCTCTGGTGTGCAGCTCATCCACTACAAGAAACATCCAACTTACATCCACACTATTCCAAACATTTCAATAATTGATAAATTTCAACGATTCCCTCTTCATTCTTGTAAACTCAAGCGAGAGCCATCAAATGCTCCTCAGACGTTAACCCTTTCATTTCTCATGAACTTCCTCTGCACCCTCTCTAGTGCCAGCATATCTTTTAGATAAGGGGCCCAAAACTGCTCACAATACTCCCATGTGTGGCCTGACCAATGTCTTAAAAAGTCTCAGCATTACATCCTTGCTCTTATACTCCAGTCCTCTTGAAATGATGCTAACATTGCATTTGCATTCCTTATCACTGACTCAGCCTACAAGTGAACCTTTAAGGAATCCTGCAAAAGGACTAGCAAGTCCCTTTGCTCCTCTGATTTTTGAATTTTCTCCCCATTTAGAAAATAATTTATGCCTTTGTTCCTGGTACCAAAGTGCTTGATCATACACTTCCTACAGTATATTCCATCTGCCACTTCTTTGCCCACTCTCCTAATCTGTCTAAGTCCTTCTGCAGACACCCTACTTCCACAACGCTGCTATTAACCGAAGGGTCAGTTGACCCAGGTGTGGAACCCCTGATCTAAATCTTTCCTATTGATCTATTTACCCAAATGTCTTTTAAATGTTGTTATTGTACCACTTCTGGCAAATCATTCCATAAATGCACCACACTGTCAGTGTGAAGAAGTTGTTCCTTTCTAAGGCTGTCCCCTCTCACCTTATACCTATGCCTTCTCGATTGTAGTCCCCCTTCTCTGGGGAAACTAGACGATGTGCCTTCCCCTCATGGTTTTGAATACACCCATTCCTAGGAATGAAGTCCGAGCAGACCCAGCCTCTGCTGATAATCCGGTCTCCTGAGCCCTGGTAGCATCATCATTAAGTCACTTGTATTGGTAGCGTCATTGAAGTTGTCCCTACAATGAATTTGGTTGGGTTATTAAGGAAAGCAGAGGTATGGTAAACTTGTGTTAGAAGGCACTGGAAAAGGATTGGAGAATGGAGATAAAATAGAATGTATTCTGAATTTGGTAAGTTGTGTCCTCAGCCTTGGCTTATGCTACACCTTGGCCAGAAGAAGGGAGCAATAAATTATGTAAGTGGAGGAGGAAGTTATTTTTTATTATTTTTTCAAAATGCAAGTACAAGTGGCAAGGCCAGCTTTTATTTCCCATATCTTGTTGCACCTGAGAGAAAGTGTCTTAATTAGAACTTTAATTCCGACATGTCAGTCCACGGCCTTGTGCCAAGAAGAGGCCACCCTTAGGGTGGAGGAGCTACACTTTATATTCCATCTGGGTTGCCTCCAGTTGGATGGCATTTCTCTTTCCGGTTTAAAAAAAACATTCCCTACCCCTCACCTCTTCTACTATTCTCCATTCTGGCCCCTTACCTCTTCTCACCTGACTATCACTTTCCCCTGGGTCCCCTCGTTCTTCCCTTCCTCCTAATGTTCACTCTCTTCCACCCACCTGGCTTCATCTATCTCCTTCCAGCTAGTCTCCTTCCCCTCCTTCCACCTTTTTATTCTGGTGTCTTCACCCTTCCTTTCCGGTCCTGAGGAAGGGTCTTGGCCTGAAACGTTAACTGTGTGTTCATTTCCAAAGATGCCGCTGAGTTCCTGTAGCATTTTGTGTGCACTGCTTTGGATTTCCAGCATCTGAAGACTTCCTCGTGTTTAAGGTGTCATTGAACGCTTTCCTGAGTGACTGCTGTCCCTCTGGTGAAGTGCTATTGGGTATGCAGCTCTAGAGTTTAAACCCTGCCACAGTATATTTCCAAGTCAAGAGGGTGTGTGGCTTGAAGGGAGCTTGCTGGTGTCGTACCTTCACGTGTTTGGGATGTTGTGATGAAGTAGCTAAAGCCAGTAACTGCATGCGCTCTGGGTGGTTTACACTGAAGCTACCGTGATTGAGGGAGCGAACATTCAGGTTGGTGGATTACGTGGGCATCTCTTGAGTTTTCTGAGCGATGTGTAACCATGGCGATGTAAGCAGGGTGATGGAATATCTCCACTTGCTTCCCCAAGATAGTGGCGAGTATTCAGACACACTGCTGGCATCAGTTGTAGATGATGTTGTGGAAAGTTTAGAGGTGTCTCACTTTCCATGGGAAGCTGATAGATAAACAAAATGATGTTTGAGTCACTGGGTATGCTGACCACTTGTTAAACAAAGTGTCTTTTGAAATTAGAGCAATCTGTCCATGGATGAAAGGACTCTTCTCCCCGTGCATACAATGCACAGCATGGCTGACGAAGCACACAGACACCAACTTCATATTTTTGTGTGTGACACAAGGGAAGAGCCAAGATGTGATTGGAATGAAGAGGGTTCAATCTGTTGTTGTACAGAACCCACCAGGAGCAGGTAGATTTACTGAGGGAGGAACTCCAAATCTGCCACCTTCCATACTCCTGACTTGTATTATCCTCTGACTGGTTATAGTTGGTCAGGACCACTGTCTCATCCAGCAATTCTCCCCCACCCCCACCAATGCAAACGTTGCTGAAGTCCACGTGGACAGTCCAAACAGTGAACACTGCTTAAGTAATAATTCATGCCTATCATGATGGTGGGTGGTGGAATAAGTGACCATTGTGGGAGTTCGGGCAGAGATGAACATTCAATAAGAAATAAGCTGAGGCAGGCAGGATGTTGGGTGATGTGACTGATTGAGTATAGTGTAGAGATGCAGTTGGCAGCCTCAAAGAGGACAGCAAGGCCGTGACCAGTCTAATTTGGCATTGGAAGTTGCCCAGGGGATGTATAGAATTTGAGCCTGGGTAACCGAGTCTGAAAAAGATTTTCATTGTTGCCACTATAAAAAATGAAAGGCAAACTACATTGTAGGTGGTCTTGATGCCTCTCTCTCTCACTTTGAAATGTTTTAAGTTTCATTGTGTGTCAGTTTTTGCTGCTAGCTGGACTTTGAACTGTCCTTTGGACTGTGTGCTGTAATTTGCATTATAAACACGAGACTCTGCAGATGCTGACACACAAAAAATACTGGAAGAACTCAGCAGGTCAGGCAGCATCTATGAAGATGAATAAATATCAGCTGTTTATTCATTTCCTTTGTATTATAACATTTAATAGTTGAATATCTCTTTGGATCCAGTCTCTATCCTGAAACATTCATAAGTTACAGAGACTTCAGACGTTTTTGAAATCTAATTGCCAAACGTACATTAGCTTTGAATCAGGCCAAGTCATTCCTCATTACTCATTTATAAAAATGGGCTCCAAGCCAGTATTTTGTAATTTCATGCTGGCTGTGAGGGATGTTTTGAGTTGAGTGTGGTTTGATCTGAAGCCATTTCTTGTAATAAATCCCATAAACCACCAGGCTTGTCATATGCAGACTACTATCTGCCCACAGCTTTGAGGACAATGCCTCCAGGGGTGATGGAATTGGCGTTCAGTTCAAATGCACAGACATCCCCTCCTCAGTTCATCTGAGAGAAAGTTCAGCTCCAATACAGGAGATCCATTTACAGGTTAGTTAACCAAGCTCTCATTCTCTTGCCTGGTCTTCACAGCTGAAACTTCAAAGGACACAATCCTCCATTAAAGCCACATAGTGCTGGATCCCATGAGGTCTACGATTGAGGGGGAAAAGCAAGATTGCATCACACTATCAGAAGGTGAGAAGTGTAAGCAAGAGGAGGTCATTCAGTTCCTCGGGCCTTCTCCAAGATTCAGTCAGATCCTGGCTGTTTTCAGTATCACCATCTCACACTCACACCTTATTCCTTCATTCCAAAGATATCTTACCTCTATCCCCTGTCAGAACTTTGTCAGTTCCCAAGATCACTTCTTCTGAACTCACGAGAATAATAGGCTGATTGTGTCAACAGTAATGTAGCAAATGAAAATGGATGTCCTTGGGATTTTTCTACATTATATTCCATCAACCACATCCTCTCACTCACTGAGCCTCTGCGATTTGAGGAAATATTTTTATCTACAACAGATGATGGTTGGAATATGGAACACTTACTTCCCTTCAACTACTTAGTTCTTGAACCTGCAGCACAACTCTAATCACTAGAGTTGACCAACTGTACGACTTTGATTTTGCATTAAAGTAGGCTGTTTTGCTCTAATTGTTCTTTTGTGTGAAAATTCTCAGGAGGTACTTGATACGTGGCATGAGTGATGGGCTGAAGTATGTTTCCCTGTTGTATGACTACAGCTCTCCATCTTTGCCCAAAACATTAGTGAAATCTCTTAATAATGTAGACCAGCAACATGCACAAATTGCTGGAGAAACTCAGCATTTGTCATGAAATTTGTTGTCTTTGTAGCAGCAGTACAATATAATCTATAATAATAGAGAAAAATAACTGAATTACAGTAAAAAAAAATATAGAAAATAGTTAAATATCTAGTTGAAAAATAGAAATAAAAAAGTAGTGAGATAGTGTTCATGGGTTCAATGTCCATTTAGAAATCAGATGGCAGAGAAGAAGAAGCTGTCCCTGAATCGTTGGTGTGTGCTTTCAGGCTTCTGAACCTCCTCCCTGACAGTAACAATGTGAACAGGACATCTCCCAGGTGATGGACATCCTTAATGATGGACACAACCTTCTTGAGTCACTGCTCCTTGAAGATGTCCTGAATACTACAGAGGCCCATGATGGAGCCGACTAGTTTTACAACTCTGTGCAGCTTACTTTGATCCTGTGCAGTAGCACCCTTCCCTCATACCAGACAGTGATGTAACTGATTAGAATGCTCTCCTTGGTACATCTGTAGAAATTCTGCAAATGTTTTTGTTGACAAACCAAGTCTCCTCAAGCTCCTAATGAAATATAGCCACTGTCTTGCCTTGAAGGAATTGTTTCTTTCCTTGTATGATTACAACTCTCCATCTTTGCCACAACATTATTGAAATCTAATGACATAGACTAGCAACACACAGAAAGCACTAGAGAAACCAAGCAGGTGACACAACCTCTAAGGAGGGGAATAACCTGTCGATTTTTTGGGCCAAGATCTTTCATCAGATTGGAATGGAAGGGGACAGAAGCTAGAGTAAGAAGGTGTGGGGAGGAGAAGGAGCATGAGCCGGCAGATGATTGGTGAAGCCAGGTAAGGGGAAGGGAGGTGGGTGGATGAAAGGTAATGATATGAGAAAGAAGGAGATGGAAGGCGGATGAGGTAAAGGGCTGAAGAAGAAGGAATCTGACAGTAGAGGATGGTGGAATAACAAAGGAGGTGGAGAACCAGACTGAGGTAATGGGCAGGTGGTGAGGATTCACAGCATCTTCAGAAACACATTGTAGCTGCTGCGCTGTGGTCGCTGCCCTTGGGAGAGGCTCCACAACACTGTAAGCTTTCTCCAACTAAGGCTAGAGGCAACCAGCGGCAAAAAGCTAACAACCTGCTGGAGGAACTTGGCGGGTTGAGAAGCATGGGGGGGTGGAGGGTGGGGAAATTTCAGTGTTTCAGGTTAAGACCCTGCATCAGGACTGAGGAGTTACTGATGCCGTCTGAAAATGAGTCGGACATATTCTGCACAAGATAGCAAGCAGAAACAACCACTAGATAAAACAGTCCTCTGGACAGTATGGTTCTACTGGTGGGGATAAAGACTAGGCAGTGAAGCCTCAAAAGGTTTGTTTTTTCCAGTCAAGATGGTGCTGGCAAACAATGATTCCTTGGGCGAGGAAGATTGAAGCATCGAGGTGAGTGTGAAGGGGGCCAATGAGGGCTCCCAAGAGAGATGGTCAGCAGCCCCGTCCCCTGCGGGATCAGCACGTTTGGCCCCGGATTGGTGGCATTCAAAGCCAGCTTGCAGCGTTTGGCACGTCAGACGCCGGGTCAGCAGAATTAGGATCGGTGGTCGCTCTTCACAGAAGGACTAAGTTTGTGCGTCTGCTCCCCTCATGAAAAGACGTTTCCCATATTCTGAGATTAATGTGATTATTGATCTGTATTTTGGTTTCCTTTAGTTTCTTGGTGTTCTCTTTCTGGTGGATAATTGGTGGGTGGGAGATCTGTTAAATTTTGTGTGTAAGTGGGGGGGGATTGGGGGTATGGTGCTAGTGTTGCTGTTCGTTTCTGCAAGTGGGGGGGTCAGGGACTGTACGTATAGGGGTCGGTGATTGGTATTGTGGCTGCGGGCGAGGGGAGGGGGGATTTTGGGGTCTGCAAGTTTTGTGTCTTTTTCATGATGGTTGGACGGGAGTTGATGTCTTTTCTGTCATCAACACCCATTGTCTTTCTGCATTCAATGGTTATCTGGAGTAGACAAATATCAGAGTTGTATTGTACATGTATATTTTGACATAAAATGAACCTTTGAACCTTTTGAAAGAATGAGACCACAAAGACCACAGCTTTCCATGGGAGCTCACTTTTCTCACGCAACTATGGGTCCTCATAGTTATTGGCTAGGTTCCAAGCTCCCATTCTTAGGGAGGATTGAAGCTTTGAGAGTTACAGATTACCACAGGAGATTGAATCCTATTTGCAGAAATTAGTTTATGACAATAGAACACAATTCATCGACAGACTTTAGAGAGTTCACAGAGAGGATGGCACTTGCAAAGCACAGTGACTTCTTGTCAGTAGCAAATTTAACAAAACTACTAACTACTTTATTAAATCACACTTTTGCTAGTAAATAATCACTGTAGTTTCCCTTTCGGAGTTGACCTTTTGAACTAGCACCTTTGTGGTGTGAATTGAAGTCTCAATGGAGCAAGATGGTTGTGGCGTGGCGTGTATGGGCCACGTTGAGGTGGCGTGGCCCGGCCCAAGAGCAGGATGGTTGTGGTGTGGCGTGTATGGGCCACGTTGAGGTGGCGTGGCCCGGCCCAAGAGTGGGGAATGAGCCAACGTTCGGCCATTACTGGAGCAGACTTGGAGGTGATTCGATATGGCAGAATCGAGGCAGCGGACCCCTAGACCCGAGCGTGCGGAATGACCTGAGTCTTGATCGATTTAAGCACCTGGCCAAATTGGAAGGGTCGGGCACTGGCTGAACTCCGATCCCAGGAGCGAGGTATGAACCAAGGTTTGGATGATTTAAATGCCAGGCCGGTTTGAAAAGGTCAGGGTGGCAGGGCCGGTGGCGAGGGATGGGCCAGTTCGGCTCACTGCTCAGCGAGGCTGCAGTGAGACTGGCTTCGCAGCTGTGAACTCACTTTCATGAACTTCAGTTGCTTGCTTGCTTGCTTTTGTTAGAACCAAAGAACACTACAGCACAGGAAACAGGCCATTCAGCCCTTCTAGTGTTGTATGCATGGTTTGTTTTTTCGCTGCACATTGGGTTTTTGACAGTCCTCTGTTCTTTTAATTTGTTCTACTGGGTTTCTTTGTTTTGTGGCTGCCTGTAAGGAGACGAATCTCAAGGTTGTGAAATGTATACATACTTTGATAATAAATGTAGTTTGAAGTTTGAGAGGTAAAGGAAGACTGAAACCTTGTCATACGTCATCAGCAGGATGAGGTCCAGAGACTGGCATGATAGCACTACCTGATAGTCAGAATCAGGTTTATCATCAATGGCATATGGTGTGAAACTTGTTATCTCAGTTACTGCAGTACAATGATAATATTGAAAGAAAAATAAATAGGCAAATCATTTACAATAAATAGTTCAAAAATAGTGCAAAATAGAAATAATATATTTAAAAAGTGAGGTTGTGTTCATGTGTTCAATGTTCATTTAGATCAGGGGTCGGCAACCCGCGGCTCCGGAGCCGCAGGCGAATCTTTCATCTCTGTGCTGCGGCTCCCCGTGGTTTGTTAGTTTTTGAAATGTAATTCGAAATTTGAAGATTATGGTGATCTTGTACAATCTAAATCAAACATTGTGGTGACCCCATTTCCTGGCATATCCGAACCGGCTCACAATTAGCCACCGTTCTGGCTAAGGGAGATAGCCTACGGGGGTTTGTGAGTACGTGTCTTTTGGAGCATCCGCGCCCACAGAGGGCGGGTTGAGGGAGGCTTTAAAGCAAGGCTGTTTAGTTCGAATAGTTATCTTTGACTGCAGTGTCGTTATTTTAGCGCTGCGTGTTTTTTATCGCTATTAATATACGTCACCACTGCCAATGCTTGACACCCGCCAGTGCGCGATTTCCTTTAATTCTTCGATCCAAGGTAGGCTAACTATGGAGTAACCTTCAACCCAACGTCTTTTTTTTGGAGTTCAAAATGTTTTTGTTGCATGCAGAAATGTAATTTCGTTTTCTCTGCAGGAGTTCATCAATTTCATAAATGCAACACATTATAGTTTGTTTATGCATAGCATAAAGGCAAAATAAACCGTTGTATGCAGTGTTATTTCATTTTAAATGTCAAACGGGTTTTGTGGCTCCCAGTGTTTTCTTTTCTGTGGGAAATGGGTCCATATGGCTCTTTCAGTGGTAAACGTTGCCGACCCCTGATTTATATCGTATGGCAGATGGAAGCCTGCCCACAATACCTAGAGGAGGCGAGTAGATAAAATCATGAGGGGTGGAAATAAGGTGAATAGTTGCAGTGTTCTTCTCAGGGCGGGAGAGTATAATACTAGAGGGCATAGAGAGAGGGGAGAGATTTAAAGGGAACTTGAGGGGCAGGTTTTCCACACAGAGGGTGGGTGGATTGAGTTACCAGAGGAAGTGGCAGAGGCAGGCATAATTACAACAATGAAATAATTGGATAGGTACATAATTGGATATGGTTTTAAGGGACGAGGGCCGAATGCAACAAAATGTGCAAGTCCAGTGAGGTAGTTTGGTTAGTACAGACCAGCTGGGCTGAAAGGCCTGTGTGCTGCATGACTCCGTGGCATGTCTTCCTGCTCTCCATTCTACATTCTTTAGTCTGCTTTCACTCTCAGTGCTTCCATTCACTTGCTGATTAGAAAACATGGTTACCCAGTTTTACCATATCAAAGGCACTCCCCTCCCTTGCCCTCCCTGTAACTTTACAACTACTTTACCTCCTTTTCAGTTCTGATGGAGGATCTCCGAGCTGAGGCATAGACTTTGTTTCCCTTTCCACAGATGCAGCCTGACCTGCTGAAGTGTTTCAAGTGTGTTGTGTTGTTATACACAGAGACTGTGATAGAGTAGACACGTATCTGTGATAGAGTGACACCACATCACCATTCACAACCCTGAGATTCATTTTCTAACAGGCGTACTCTATGAATCCGTGAAAGAATAATAATTACAACAGACTCAGTGAAAGGCCAATTTGGGTGTTCAATTAGTGTGCCAATAATAATGAATAAGCAATAAATATTGAGAACGTGAGATGAAGAGTCCTTGAAAGTGAGTCTTTAGGTTATGGGAACAGTTAAGTGAGGGGGCAAGTGAAGTTATCTTCTTTGGTTCAAAGGCCTGATGGTTGAGGGTTAATAACTGTTCCTGAACCTGGTGCTGTGAGTCCTAAGGCTCCTGTACCACCTTCCTGGTGGCAACAGTGGGAAGAGAGCATGGCCTGGGTGGTGGGGATCGCAGATGATGGACGCTGCTTTCCTGCGATGATGCTTCCTGCAGGTGTGCTCATCCTGCAGCTGCAGAAGATCGTGAACACAGCCCAGCACATCACACAAACCAATCTTCCATCCTTGGACTCTCTTTACACCACACGCTGCACTGTCGGAGCAGTGCTGCCAGGATAATCAAGGACAAGACCCAACCAGCCAACACACTTTTTGTCCCACTTCCCTCCGGTAGAAGGTTCAGGAGCATGAAGATTTGTACGGCCAGATTTGGGAACAGCTTCTTTCCAACTGTGATAAGACTGCTGAACAGATCCTGACCCAGGTCTGGGCCGTACCTTCTAAATAACCGGACCTGACTTGCACTACCGTACTTCCCCTTTTCTATTTTCTAATTATGATTTATAATCTAAATTTTTGTTATATTTACTTCGATTTGTACTTCAGGGAGCGCAAAGCGCAAAAACGAATATCACTGTGTTGATTGTACGCTCTAGTATCAATTGGTGACAATAAAGTATTTGTATTTGTATTGATGCAGCCAGTCGATCTCTGGGGCTGCTCTCTGAGCTTAGCCACTAGTCCCTGGAGCCAGTGGGTTTGGGACATGTTGCCGAGTCTGAATCTGGTGCCAAAGTCAATGTCAGGTGATCAGTTTCCTTCTCGCATTTCAAACTTCATTACAACTGAATGGTTCACTGGGCATTTTCTGTGGTTCGAGATAAGTGGAGCCCTGTGAGAGAGTCATGGTTCCTGCTGTGAGGGATATCTGCTTACATTGGGGGCCGGGCAAGTGAGTTTAAGATTATCCACTTTTACTGTCAGTTTTAATTAATTGAAAGTAAGTTTCCAAAGGCCACAGTTGGTTTTTGAACTGGAGACCACCAAACTCCTTTCTTTAAGTCCGCATCAGATGTTTGCGAGAATGGACCTTGCTGAAGTACCGAGGGAATAAAACTCTCTTATATGGCCCCGGCACTCTCCTGGTTACCTTTGTTGTGCTGCTCATTGTGTGGAAAGATTCAGATCCATTCATTAAGGCTTTTGTGTGTTACCAGTGGCTTTCTGGGGAGATATTGCTCTGGATGAAGAGGATCTGAAGTATTTTCATCGTGACAGAAGTTCAGGTTTAATGGGACAGGAAGCTGACAGAACAGGACACACAACTGGTAAGTGTTACTAAGCTGAGATTGTAATGATGCTGGATATGGGGTAAGGTGATTGTGAAGGAGCAGAAATAGTATAGCCCAATTAAAAATGAGAAACTTGATTTATGATACAGATTTAAGAAATCAGTCAAAACTGAAAAATTATAATAACCATGAAAATTAGAATCACCTTATTTGCTAGTATGTAAAACAAACCAGAATTGAATGTGGTCCGGTGCCAAGCATAAAACACAGGACAATACCATGGCAGAGAACACAACAGCAACCAGCAGTTTACAAGATGATTCTGCAAAATGCCATGAGCAATCAACAATTAGCAGAATGGCCACATGCGCAAACATCAAGAATCAAACTTAAAGAAATGTGAACATATGAACAGACTCAAACGAGAGAAAATCTGCAGATGATGAAAATCCAAGCGAAAATCCAAAATGCATGAGGAACTCAGCAGGCCAGGCAGCATCTATGGGAAAAAGTACAGTCGATGTTTCAGGCTGAGACCCTTCAGCAGGGCTGGAGAAAAAAAGATGAATAGGCTCAATTGTTATCAACTGAACAAGGAGTGTAGGAAAGACCATTTAGTGGATGTTGTGCAGGATATTATACCTGAGTGAGTTTTGTTGGGAAGCTGGATAGCTATAGGAAAGAAGCTTCGGAGATGACACGCAATCCTGGTGGTGATGGACTTGTAGCATCTCCCCAATGGTGAATAGATGATTCTTAGGGTGGATGGAGTCAGCAGTAATTTTTTTTTAAGCTCTTTTCTTTGCCCTGATGATGAAGAGGTCTTTTAATGTCAGTAGCTGACAGCCAGTGAACCACTCACTGCAACGTGGACTTGGAGGAAGGAGGCGGGAAGCCAAATGGTGATAGAGGTGGTTACAACACTCACAATGACTGAATAAAAATTCATCAGGATGTACCCCGAGATGTTAAGTTTCCTAAGCTTCTGTAGGAAGAACAATCTCTTCTGGGCTTTCCTAGTGATGCCCCACTTCAACGTATTGCTAATGATGGTCCCCATGAATTTGAATGACTTGCCCACAGACACAGTCTGACCACTAATTCCCAAGAGGGGTTGTCGTCAGAAGTTGATCCTCATTTCCACTGTCTTGCTAATATTAAATTGTTAGGAGCGCACCATCCTGCATGATGGTCTACCTCTCTTTGATAGCACGTCATATCGTTATTAGAGGTGAGACTAACTACAGTCATGTCATCCACGAACTTTAGGATTTTAATGGATTTGGCTGTGGAGATGTAGGAGGGGTAAAAAAGCAGCCTTGGGGAGAGCCTGTGGTTATAGACGGAAGTGTTTTGGTCATCTGTCAGCAGGAAGATAATTGTCGGAAGGAAGAAACTGAAGAATTGGAGTTAAGGATGGAATCTGAGTCGTGCGAGGCTTCACAAAGTTGTTCAGCACAGAATCACGTCCTTCAGCCCATCACAACCATGTTGACCTTTTTTTGACCTATCTACACTAATCCCATTTGCCTGCATTATGTCTGTCTACCCCTTGTCTATTTGTTTAAATTCTTAAACATAGTGATTATATCTGGTCCCACCACCTCCTTTGGCAGTGAGTTCCATCTTCTGCATACAAATAAGTACCCTTCAGATCCCCTTTAAGGAAAGCCCCGCAGCTCTCATCTCTGTAACTAGCCCAATACCCTGTTCAGTGCTGGGGAGGTGGTGTCAGGATTTGCAAACGTCCCAGGATGGTTCACAGGACCTACTGTTAGTTCTGGGAATACCAGAAGAATACTGATGACATGCAACACTGGACTAAAGACAGCAGGTGGAATTCAGAGCAATTCTAGTCTGAGAGGGTATGTTTTTGATGCAAGTGACAATTACATTTGAATGGCAGCAGGCTTCAGTTCCACCACAGAGCCTGTGTCAGTGATACTGGAGGAAAAGATCATGGAATCTGAGAAGAGTATCATTTGGAAATGTGTCAGTGACTAGTGTCAGGTTGTAACCAGTCCAAATCTCAGCCGAGTTAATAATCTCTGCTACCATGGAGATTCCAAGGTGGGTAGGTTGTTTTCCCAGGTACTTTGTGGAATCTCCTGGCCAATATTTATCTTTGAATCAACATCATTTTGAAACCTGATCACCTATCTGCTCACTACATCACTGGGAGTTCACTGCTGTTTTACATCAGAAAATGAGACAACTTCAGAAGCAACTTGAGTGCAGGAAGCAGCTGTACAATGTCCTGAATCTGGGAAAGTCTAGGTTTACCACCTTCTCCACTGGGACCATCTCACATGTCCACATAGTTCAGAAGTTTGCTGATAATGCAAAAATCGGCTGTGCAGTTGGCAGAGTGAAAGAAGGTTTGAAATCCAAAGAAGGTATCATGACAGGCAGGTTAAACTTGGCAGCGAATAAAATTCAATTTGGAGAGAGAATATGTTTAGGGACAGAAAGCAAGCTAAGGATACACTGTGATAGGATGCTGAGGAGTGAAGAAACAAGAGGTGTGTGTCTATCAAAACCTGAAATTGACAGGGCAGGAAAATGAGGTGGTTAATTATCATACAAGAGCATAGCAACAACTAAGTTCAAGTTCAGGTTTAACTGTCCTTCAACCATAGACATGTATACAGCTGGCAAAACCCCATTCTTCCAGAACCAAGACGCAAAACACAGTACACACAGTCGCACACAGCACATACAGTTACGATAACACACAGTCCGAAAATAATATTAGCACAAGTCCCTGAGAGGCATGGTCTGAAGGTTGATAGTGCATGGGAGCCACGTTCCCACAAGAACAGGCACAAGTTCCTTGTCTCGAGCTGGGCCTGCCGTGGATGAAGGCAATCCAGCTCGTCTTGCGCTGGGTCAGCCGCAGATGAAGCAAGTGCGCACTGGATAGCAGTATCGACAGGATAGCCAGCCTGCGGGGGCCAGCAGCGATTCCAGTGTGTCTCTGTTCTCTCCACATTGTCTCTGGTGCCTTCTCCCTTGGGTGGCTGTGACAGACAATGCCACGGCATGAAGGCCTGTTCTGTGCAACAACAAAGACAACGCAGCTCCCCTGCCATCGGTCTCGCCGATGAACCACACTTACAATATTTCGTGTTACCAATATCCAACAGAGTCTTGCAATCACAGGAAAAAGGTTTAAGACAAACATTTGCACCATTTGTTGGACCCAAAGAGGCCACTGCGACCAAGCACGCCACCATCTTACTGGAACCATGAAGAGGATTAGTTAGGCTGCAGGTGGAGTACTATTTACAATTAGTCACCACATCTCAGGAATGATGTGATGATGCTGGAGAGGGTGCAGAGGAAGTTTGAGGATGTTGTCAGGACTTATTTAGTGTGGAGAGAATGGTGATCTGTTTTCTTTGGAGCGGAGGAGATTGAAGAGAGAATTGCTGTACCCGACCACTCTGTGATGCGATTCACACTACCTGCCGTTGTACGTTGCACTTGGAAAATGTAGTGTGTTACAGGTTTCTGTAGAGCAACAGAGTTTTAATTTCTGTGGCGTCATTCACGACCTCAGGATGTTCCAGTGTACTCTCAGCCATTCGAAGGGTGGAGAAAAGGCCAGGAGCCTATGGTGTAGCAGTTGTTTGATTACTTCATGTGATAAGTTAACAACAGGCCGAGACCGTTCCGCACTGTTCTCCAAAGTGCTCCACAGACTTGAGTTGGATCTGGGGTTGAATCTGAGGAGCTTCACATGGGGTTATAATTCCAAAAGGGACCTGAGACCAGGAGAGTTGTGACAATGAAAGTTATTGAAAGTGATGGTTAAAGTTGAGGCATTGCTTAGGAGCTGAAATTGGTCAGTAAAGTAATTGGCAGCATAGAGAACAATGGGCAGTCCATGCAGTGTAGCTCTCCCCGACTACCGACCCCTCACAGTGCAGGTTTCCCCGAATCTCAGAATCAGGCTGAATATGTCTGAAATTTGTTTTTTTTTTGCAGCAATACAGTGCTGCAAACATGTCGCTTGTTTTCGGTAGATGTATCCTGTGCATGTGGAGTCAGAGGCGATTCGCTGACATCTCCGTTTCAATGTGGACAGATATTTTCAAAAACGCATAGTGTGGATGCCTATCATTTATGCGAAACCAGCGTTTTCAAAATTATCCGGTCTAGTAGCTAAGACATCTGTGGCTAAGGTGTTAGCCTCGCATTTTCTCATATCAGGAACTGAAAGAAGTTGCAGCCAGTGAATTGGTGCCAACCCCATTCGCTAATTGACTTGTCTCCTGTTCTTTCCCACACACTCGAGGACCTCTGATAAGGTCACACATACTGAGGGCAAGTTACCTTTTGACCCACCTCAACATGCTTGTGATGTGAGTGAAAACCCAATGTTTCACAGGGAGAGCGTGCAAACTCCACACAGTCAGGAACAAGAGAAAATCTGCCGATGCTGGAAATCCGAGAAACACATACAAAATGCTGGAAGAACTCAGCAGGCCAGGCAGCATCAATGAAAAAAAAGTACGGTTGAAGGTTCTGGCCAAAACCCAAGCTGAGTCCTGCCGAAGGGTTTTGGCCCAAAACGTGGGCTGCACTTTTTTTCCATAGATGCTGCCTGGCCTGCTGAGTCCCTCCAGCATTTTATGTGTGTTGCTCCACACGGTCAGGACCCAAGGTCGGGATTGTGAGTCAGGGGCTCTATCTGCTGTGGTCACAGCCTGGCTCAGGTGGTGACCCTGCAGCCCAGGGCACAGAACGCTCAGTCTGGAATTAAGGAGAATCTCAACTGGCTCCACTGGACTCTTTTCAGAAGAGGTCAGTGTGCCTGTTTCCGTGAAGGAGCATCCTCAAGTTTTTATTTATTGAGATACAGAGAGAGTAGGCCTCTGGGCAGGTTACAACGACCAATTAACCTACCAGCTGGTACCTCTTAGGACTGTGGGAGGAAACGAAAGCACCCAAAGGGAAGCCACGCAGTCACGGGGAGAACGTACAAACTTCTTATAGGCAGTGACGGGAATTGAACCTGGGTCTCTGGTACTGTAAAGCATTGTGCTGACCACTGCATTATTGCACCACATTCTTTGTTTTGCTTTGCCAAGGTACAGTGAAAAGTTTGTTTTGGATTCTGTTTATACTGTCAGATCTCAATGTTTTTGTAATACAGAAGTTTGGAAGTCAAGAATGAGTCATAAAACATGTTTATTGGGAACTGAGGACAAGGGAAAGAAAAGTAGACAACAAAGGACTTATGGTCGTCTTGTACAAAAACCAAGCTCCAACTTAAATGATAATATTCCAGTGATAACAATTCACCTATAAAATAGCCAAATCCAAGTGCTGTGACCCCTACTGCAGAGAAAAAAAAACTAGGAAAATTCTAGAAAAACACAGAAATATCCATACCACAATTACTAGAAAATTCACTGAGCAATTATATGTGTATAGGTGATTATTTAAAAATACGAGCGACCATAGGAAAGTTAAGCTTCAAGAGAAGTAACAATTCTACGCAATTGGCTAAAAAAAATTGGCTTAAAGAAAGAAAGCAGAGGGTAGTTGTGGAAGGAAAGTATTCTGCCTGGAGGTCGGTGATTAGTAGGATGCCACAGGGATCTGTCCTGGGACCTCTGCTATTTGTGATTTTTATAAATGACCTGGACGTAGAGGCAGATGGATGGGCGAGTAAGTTTGCGGATGACAGGTAGATTGGAGGAGTTGTGGATAGAACTGTAGGTTGTCGAAGGTTACAAGAGGATATAGACAGGCTGCAGAGTTGGGCAGAAAAATGGCAGATGGTGTTCAATCCGGACAACTGTGAGGTGATGCATTTTGGAAGGACAAACCAGAAGACTGAGTACAGGATTAATTGTCAGTTACTTAAGAGTGTGAATGAACAAAGGGACCTTGGGGTTCAAATCCATACATCCTTCAAGGTCGCTGCACAAGTTGATAGGGTAGTTAAGAAGGCCTATGGGATGCCAGGCTTCATTAACAGGGGGATTGAGTTCAAGAGTAGAGAGGTCATGTTGCAACTCTACAAATCTCTGGTGAGACAGCAGTTAGAGTATTGTGTTCAATTCTGGTCACCTCATTATAGGAAGGATGTAGAAGCTATGGAGAGGGTGCAGAGGAGATTTACCAGGATGTTGCCTGGTTTGGAGAACAAGTCATATGAAACAAGGTTAGCAGCGTAGAAGAATAAGAGGGGACTTGATAAAGGTCTACAAGATTATGAGAGGCATAGATAGGGTGGATAGTCAGTACCTGTTTCCCAGGGCACCAATTCAACGAGATCCAGGTGTTCTTGTACATCAAGTCAATGAAAGCAAGCATGCAGGTACAGCAGGCAGTGAAGAAAGCTAATGGCATGCTGGCTTTTCTAACAAGAGGAATTGAGTATAGGAGTAAAGAGGTCCTTCTGCAGCTGTACAGGGCCCTGGTGAGACCTCACCTGGAGTATTGTGTGCAGTTTTGTTCTCCAAATTTGAGGAAGGACATTCTTGCTATTGAGGGAGTACAGCGTAGATTCACAAGGTTAATTCCCGGAATGGCGGGACTGTCATATGTTGAAAGATTGGAGCGATTGGGCTTGTATACACTGGAATTTAGAAGGATGAGAGGGGATCTGATTGAAACATATAAGATTATTAAGGGATTGGACATACTGGAGGCAGGAAGCATGTTCCTGCTGATGGGTGAGTCCAGAACTAGAGGCCACAGTTTAAGAATAAGGGGTAGGCCATTTGGAACAGAGATGCGGAAAAACTTTTTCACCCAGAGAGTGGTGGATATGTGGAATGCTCTGCCCCAGAAGGCAGTGGAGGCCAAGTCTCTGGATGCATTCAAGAGAGCGTTAGATAGAGCTCTTATAGATAGTGGGGTCAAGGGATATGGGGAGAGGGCAGGAACGGGGTACTGATTGTGTACGATCAGCCATGATCACAGTGAATAGCGGTGCTGGCTAGAAGGGTCAAATGCTCCTACTGTCTTTTGTCTATTGTCAAACTCCAGAGGGCATATGTACAAAATTAAGGGAGAGAAGTTTAGGGGAGACATCAGGGGTAAGTTTTTTACACAGAGGGTTGTGAGTGCCTGGAATGACTTGCCAGGGATGGTGATGGAGGCTAAAACATTAGGAGTATTTAAGAGCCTCTTGGACAGGCACATGGATGAAAGAAAAATAGAGGGTTATGGGATGGTGTGGGTTTAGTACTTTTAGGATTATATGGGTCGGCACAACATGGAGGGCTGAATGTTCTGTGGTTCTGTGGTACACCATAATCCAATCATTATTACACAGTGCAAAACAGGTAAAACAGTAACAATGTAGAATAAAATGTAAATGCCACCAAAAAAAAATCAGTGCAGGTAAATGATTAAGTATAAGATCATAGTGAGACAGGTTTGAGGCCTAGGAAACTTCTTATTGTAAACGAGGTCTATTCAAGAGTCTGGTAACAGTGGAATAAAAGCTCTCCTTGAGCCTGGCGGTACGTGCTTTCAAGCTTTCATATCGTTTGCCCAGTTAAAGTGCAAAAAGAGTGGATGTCCAAGGTGGGTGGGTCAATGATTACGTTGGTGGCTTTACTGAGGCAGAAAGATGTACGGACAAAGTCCATAGAGGGAAGGTTGGCTCCTGTGATGTGCTGAGCTGTGCCCACAACTCTATTTAGTTTGTGGTCATGTCCAGAACAGTCGCCGTATCAAGCCGTTATGCACCCATGAATGCTTCCTATGGTGCATTAATAAAAATTGGAGTCGATGGAGACGTGCCAATTTTCTATAGCCCCCTGAGGAAATAGAGGCTTTGGTGAGCTTCCTTGGCCATGACATCAACATGGTTGGACCAGGACAGGTAATTAGTGATGTTCATATCTAGGATCTTGAAGCACTCAACTTCAACACCATGTAGATAGGAATGAGTCCACTTTCTGAAGACAAAGGACAGCTTAATTTTTGGACATTGATATTGACTTTGGTTTTTTGATGCTGAGAAAAAGATTGTTGCCATGATACTATGGGGTGCCACAGTTAGTCCAACGCTGTTACAGCTTGGGGTGTCCCGGAGTTTGGAGTACAATCCTGGCATCGTTTGTAAGAAGTTTGAAACAGCACACAAGTTTGGGTTTCCACTGGGTGCTCTGGTTTCCTCCCATAGTCCAAAGACATACTGGTTAGTAGGTTAATTGGTCATTGTAAATTGTCCTGTGATAGGCTAGTGTTAAACAGATGAGTTGCTGGGCAAGTGCGGCCCTGTTCAGTGCTGTATCTTTAAATAAATAATGAATAAACATAAATATGTCACTCTGTCTCCTTCCTGTAATCCCAAAAATCCTAACTGACCTTCTCGTGCTTCTGATTTGATGTTCCTGTGTGACTATTGGAGAGCAGGGTGATTAATTCTACTTGTCCTGATCCTTCCTCAGCCAGTATTGCAGTAATTCAGTGACTAATTATTAATCTGTGCAGTTTGTTAGTAATTTAGGTCCCACATTTTTGATTATTTCCTATCTGTGGAGAGCCTGGAGCTGTTTTTTCCACCTTAAGGAAGGGTGTGCTCTGTAATTCAAGAGGTTGTTGTTATACTAGCTGTGGCACCGATTTCTCAAAAGATGTGAAAGACTCCTTGAACAAAGCAACTCTAAATGTCTCCCACTGCCATCTGCAGAGTTGAGCCTGTTTACAGGAGTGGCTTTTTGTTTGTGGCTATTCTGATCCCATCAGCTGAGCTGGGTGTCGGTGTCCTCCCATTCTGTAGATGCAGTCCTTGTCTTGGAAGCTTATTCACTTCAGTCTGCTAAGACTATTAAACACTAATGGCATAAACAAGGAACAGACAAAGGCCACTGATGGATCCTTTGTTGCCGTGACTGAAAGGGCTGGGGGCTGGTTAACAGTCTGTTCTGTGCCCTATGTCTTAGTGCTGCTACCATTGACGAGTTTAACTGCACGTCTCTCACACATCTTCCAGCTTTCTTCGTTCGGGTTGCTGCTTCCAGAGGGCACCTCAGCCACCTGAAGCTGACATTCCAGTTGCAGCACACAATACACTGCAAACTCAAGAAGTTACTATAAACTACACAATAAATTGTGCAAAAAAGTATTAATGAGGTATTAAATCAAGAACATGATAGATTACAAGAGATCCACAACCAGGAGGAAATCTGCAGATGCTGGGAGTCCAAAGCAACACACACAAAATGCTGGTGGAACATAGCAGGCCAGGCAGCATCTCTGGAAAAGGCTGACACCCTTTAACAGATTTTTAAACTGCAAGACCTAGGCCTCCATGCCACCTTATGCAACTGGATCCTCGATTTCCTCACTTGCAGACCCCAGTCAGTACACAATCACCATCAGCACAGCTGTACCACAAGGCTGTGTGCTTTGCCTCCCGCTTTACCCACTGTATAGTCAGTATGTGAAAGTTAATTGCCAGTATCTGAAATGTACCAGAATTCATTGTGGTTCGGTTCCAAGCACAAAACACGGAACAATACCATAACAGACAACATAATAGCAACCAACAATTTACAAGACAATAGTACAAACAGAATCAGATTTAATATCACTGGCATATGTTCTGAAATTTGTTAACTTTACGGCAGCAGTACAGGGGAATAAATGATAAATATAGAGAAGAAAACTGAATTACATTAAGTATATGTCTATTAAATAGTTAATTTTTTTTAAAGTACTGCAAAATAACAGAAATAAAGAAAGTAGCAAGGTAATGTTCATAGTTTCAATGTCCACTTAGAAATCAGATGGCAAAGGAGAGGATCTAGGTGATGGATGCTGCCTTCCGAAGGCACCTCTCCTTGAAGATGTCTGAGGCTGGGACCCATGATGGAGCTGACTAGTTTTACAAGCTTCTGCAATTTATTTTGATCCTGTGCAATAGCCCCCCCCCCCCACCCCATACTAGACAGTGATACAGCCAGGCAGAATGCTCTCCATAGTACATTTGTAGAAGTTTTTGAGTGTTTTATTTAACAAACCAAATTCCCTCGAACTCCTTAAAAAAATATATCTGCTGTCTTGTCTTTATAGCGGCAACAATATGTTGTGTCCAGGTTAAGTCTTCAGAGATATTGTCACCCAGGAACATGAAATTGCTCACTCTTTCCACTTCTGATCCCTCTACGAGGATTGGTTTGTGTTCCCTTGTCTTACCCTTCCTGAAGTCCACAATCAGCTCTTTGATCTTGTTGATGTTGAGTGCAAGGTTTTCTGCAATGCCACTCAACTAACTGGTATATCTCGCTCCTGTAAGTCCTTTCATCACCATCTGAAATTCTGCCAACAATAATTGTATCATCAGCAAATTTATGGATGCTGCTTGAGCTGTGCCTAGCCATACAGTCAAGGGTGTAGAGAGAGTAGAGCAGTGAACTAAGTACACATCCCTGTGCTTAGCCATGAGCAATCACCAATTAACAGTCCCATGTGCAAACTTAAATACAGTGCATATAAAAAGTATTCACCCCCTTGGAAGTTTTCATGTTTTATTGTTTTAAAACATTGAATCACAGTGGATTTCATTTGCCTTTTTTGACAATGATCAACAGAAAAAGACTTGTGTCAAAGAGAAAACAGATCTCTACAAAGTGATGTAAATTACTTCAAACATAAAACATAAAATAATTGATTGCATAAGTATTCACTCCCTTTAATATGACATGGCAAATCATCACTGGTGTAGCCAGTTGGTTTTAGAAGTCATGTAATTTGTTAAAGGGAGATCACCTCTGTGCAGTCAAGGTGTTTCAGTCGATTGTAGTAAAAAAAACACCTGTATCTGGATGGTCCAACAGCTGGTGAGTCAGTATCCTGGCAGAAACTACACCATAAAGAAAAAAGAACATTCTGAGAAAAGGTTATTGAGAAGCACGAGTCAGGAGGTGGATACAAGAAAATTTCCAAGGCACTGAAAATCCCTCAGGGTACTGTACAATTAAGTCAATCATCAAGAAATGGAAAGAATATGGCACAGCTGTAAATCTGCCTAGAGTAGGCCATCCTCAAAAACTGAGTGACCTTGCAAAAAGGGGACTAATGAGGGAGGTCACCAAGAGATCTATGACAACTCTGGAGGAGCTGCAAGCTTCTGAGGTTGAGATGGGAGAGACTGCGCATACAACAACTGTTGCCCAGGTGCTTCATCGGTCACAGCTTTATGGGAGAGCGGCAAAGAGAATGCCACTGTTGAAAAAAAACTCACGTGAAATCTCAGCTAGAGTTTGCCAGAAACATGTGGGAGACTCTGATGTCAGTTGGATGAAGGTTCTATGGTCTGTTGAGACTATAATTGAGATTTTGGGCTATCAGACCAAATGCTATGTTTGGCGTAAGCCAAACACCGCACATCATCAAAAACACACCACCAAGACCGTGAAGCACGGTGGTGGCTACATCATGCTGTGTGGATGCTTTACTGCAGCAGGCCCTGGAAGGCTTGAGAAGGTAGAGGGTAAAATGATTGCAAGAAAATACAGGGAAATTCTGGAGGAAAACCTGATGCAATCTGTAAGAGAAATGCGAATTAGGGGAAAATTTGTTTTCTAGTTAGACAATTACCTCAAGCATAAAGCCAAAGCTACACAGGAATGGCTTAAAAACAACTAAGTTAATGTCCTGAAGTGGCTAAGTCAGAGTCCAGACCTCAATCCAATAGAGAATTTGTGGCTGGACTTGAAAAGTGCTGTTCACTCATGTTCCCCTTGCAATCTGGCAGAGCTTGAGCAGTTTTGTAAAGAAGAAAGGGGAAAAATTGCAGTGTCCAGATGTGCCAAGCTGATGGAGACCTATCCACACAGACTCAAGGCTGTAATTGCCACCAAAGGTGCATCTACTAAATACTGACTTGAAGTGGGGGAGTAAATGTGCAGTCAATTATTTTGTGTTTAGTAATTGTTATAAATTTAGACCAATTTGTAGAAATTTGTTTTCACTTTGACACAAAAGAGTCTTTTCTATTGATCAGTGTCAAAAACATCTAATTAAATCTACTGTGATTCAATGTTGTAAGACAAAAAAACTTGAAAGCTTCCAAGACAGGTGAATACTTTTTATAGGCACTGTAATTGCAAACAGATGAGCAGACCCTACAATTATCAACAGAATAAAGAGAGCAAGAAAGACCATTTAAGGGATTTTGTGTAGGGACAGTTAGGATAGTACACCTGAGTGATTTTTTGTTAAGAATCTGGATAGCTACAGGAAAGAAGCTTCGGAGATGACATGTCGTCCTGGTGGTGATGGATGTAGCGTCTCCCTGATGGCGGTTTGGTGAATAGGTGACTGCTAGGGTGGATGGAGGAATGCAGTAATTTTTTTCATCTCTTCGCTCTGGAGATGAATAGGTCTTTTGATGTTGGAGCTGAGAGCAGCCCACTTGATGACTGTGACCAGTGTACTTAGAACTGTGAGGCAAAGTACAGCTTCAATGCCATATTTAAGTTTGCTGACAACAGCACTGTTGGCTCAATCAAAGGTGATGATGGAATCCCTGCAGCATCTGGTGACTCTGTGATCTCTGTCTCGGAGGACGGCGTCAGAAAATCTTTCAAGAGCTTGAACACTTGCAAAGCATTAGACTCTGATGGTGGACCTGTACCAGCCAAGTTCTGGGAGCGTCGAAGGACATTTTCAATTTCTCACTGTTGCAATTGAAGGTTCCCACTTGCTTCAAAAGGGTGACAGTCATACTGAAGAAGAGCAGGGTGAGCTGCCTCAAGGACAATCATCCAGTGGCCCTCACATCTACTGTGATGAAA
The DNA here is from genome assembly GCF_030144855.1 of Hypanus sabinus. NCBI lineage: Eukaryota > Metazoa > Chordata > Chondrichthyes > Myliobatiformes > Dasyatidae > Hypanus > Hypanus sabinus. Next base: position 30,548,171 of record NC_082726.1, on the reverse strand, counting down.
TGCTTTGAGATGTTGGTCATGGCTAGAATCTCTCCTGCCTAAGCAAGGACCTGGACCCACTGCAATTGCCTATCGCCGCAATGTGTCTACAGTGGCTCCAATCTCACTGGCTGCATTTGGCCTTGAATCACCTGGGCAATAGCAATACATACTTAAGTCTACTGTTTATTGAATACAGCTCAACATTCAACACACATACCCTAGGTTCTAATCAACAACCTGTAAACCTGGGCCTCTGAATCTCTCTCTGAACTGTATCTTTGACCTCCTCATTAGGAGACAACAGTTAGTGCAGATTGAGAATTATATCTCCTCGCTGACAGTCAACACTGGTGCACCTGAAGGATATGTTTTTAGCCCAAGCTCTACTTTCCCTGTCATCACGTTTGCATGGCTGTACAAACACAGTCTATAAATTTGCCGATGATGCAGCTGTTGTTGGCAGAATTTCAGATAGCGGTGAGGAGACATACAGGAGTGAGATAGATCAGTCTGGTGTTGCAACAACAGACTTGCACTCAACATCAGTAACACCAAGGAATTGATTGTGGATTTCAGGAAAAGGAAGTCGAGAAAACACATACCAGTCATCATCAATGGATCAACAGTGGAAAGTTTCAAGTTCCTGTAGGCCAACATTTCTGAACATCTATCCTGGACCCAATATGTTGATGCAATTACAAAGAAGGCACAGCAGAGGCTATATTTCATTAGGAGTTTGATGAGAGTTGTTATGTCACTGAAGACTCTAGCGAACTTCTACAGATTACAATGGAGAGCATTCTGCCTGGTTTCATCATCATCTGATATGGAGGGGCCACTGCACAGGATCGGAAAAAGTTTGAAAACTCTGCCAGCTCCATTGCTAACCTTCTCAACATCAAGGAAACCTTCAAAGGTGATCCCTCAAAAGGGTGCTATCCATCGATCTCCAGAGGCACTGAAGATTTGTTGCCATTCCTGGGTACAGGTGATTGCTTACTTTTCCCCTCTGACCCCAAGCCCTGCATGTCTAACCTTTGCCATTTGGTCTTTGTCTTTCAGGTGGGACGACTGAACTACTACGAAGGCCGCATCCCAACACCATGGCAACTGGAGGCAGCAGGGCACTGAGAAGGGGTAATGTGTTCCCAGACGTGTGGGTAGTTTTTGTTTCCCGTTGTATCTCCATTTCTTCAGTAAGGACATAGTACAATTAACCATGTTGAATTTACTAAGCGTCCAATTCATCCTGGCATTGGATTCCTCAGTAACTGCTGTCAAAAGGAGCTGTGATCATTTTATGAAGTTTGAACCAGTTTTAAAGTAAACAAGTGTGTTGGATATCGTAGACTCGTGGAACTGGCAGCACAGACAGGAGTTCTTTACGTTATATCCATGCCAATCAAAAAATCAGCAATCCAGGCAAACCAATCCCAGTTCTCAGTACGTAGTCTTGGAGCTTACAGCTCTTCCCCTTATCCAGGTATTTTTAAACATAGGGAGAATTTCTGTCTCCACCACCTTCTCTGGAAGTGAGTCTCAAAACCAATCATCCCTTGGGTGGAAGATTATTTATTTAGCTCCTCTATAATCTTTCTGTTTTTAACTTAAATGTATTCTGTCTGGAGGTTGTTCTATGCTCAGGAAAACATGTGCATCTTGTTCACCTTGTCTGGGTTGTGTGTACATTCATCAGCCTGTTTTGCCTGATGCTTCTCAAACACAAGGTTGAAGGAGAGGGTGGCAGATTGAACAGTGTAGAGAAAAGCCCCAGGATCTGAAAGCAAGTGGCTGGAAAGTGTGCAGCCAGTGGCGTTTTGACCTCAAGCAAGAACCAGTGCGGCATGTACATGTATCAGGTAGGAGCGTCATGTAGTCAAAGGCTCTCCCCTGACAGCACACAAAACGTGGGACAGGCGGCCCATCATGTCTGTGCAGACCATGATGCCCAATCCAAACTGTGTCTTCATCCACCTGTATGTGCTTGAAGCTTACTGATCTATGATCACTGTTCCCAAAAGGTTTCTCCATATATACTTCAATCCCTACAAGAAATGGTCCAATTTTGGCTGTATGTGGCCTTGAATTTTTATGTTAGAGGGAAGTGTGTTGTGGCAAATACAGGTGATACAGGAATTTAGTCTTACAGATGTTCAAGCATGTCAATATGACCTGACTAACAATCCATCAATTTCCCTTGAATTCCTAAACCTTCCTTCACTCAGTTGGATGAAAGAGAACAGTTGCTGCATTGTTGTGGCAACTGTTCCATCCTTGAAATCCTCAAATTGCTTTGCAACCAACAGAGTTTTTAAAATGTATTTGCTGCTTTAATATTTATACACAGTGATTTGTTGGTGATGTTGAGGATAAACATTGGTCAGGCTGTTAAGGTACTGTCGGTCTTCAACATAATGGTTATTTACGGAACTGGCAGCAGGGTTCAGGAGCTTTGTTTCAGGGATGCTCATTAACCCCACTGCGTTAGGTAAGGAATTTAAAATCAAATGACATCCAATTTATAATGAGTCTTGTATATCCACCTAATAAAGAAGGGGATACCTCCAAGAAAAGTCTGATGTAGCTTCAGGTGGTTAAGGGATGATGCTGGAGGGGTCTGTGCCTGAGTGTTTAGAGTGCTGGCACCTGAGATGTCTGAATGGGCAAAAAGCCAAGACACAACTCTACCTCCCCAGACGCCAGTGTGGTCACTGAGCATCAGCAAAATAACACCACAGATGTAGACCACGGCAGAGAGCTTCACCCATTGCAGGTTTCCCATGTCCCTGAGCCCAGTAGTCTGCACTCAGTCCTGAACATATGGTTCTAGTTCTCTCAAAGCATTTGGAGAGAGTGGTGTAAACCCACCTCCCTTACCCTGGCTGGCCACAATCAAGAAGGGAAGGACCAAAGATTTGAGAATCTCACTGAGGGCATCTTTGAATCTATCAGAGTCTGTGTTAATTGCTTAAAGAAAGCTGATGTATTGTTAACTTTTAATCTGTTCACTAAGCAGAAGTCCTGAGATTTAGCAGGAGTCTAATGTTAAAGTTACCAGCCTGTAACTGAACTAAGGAGCATTAATTCAAAGAGGAATTAATCACACTATTTTACTGAAGAAGTTCAACTCAAATAATTAAAGTTACAATTAAACAAATAAGGGCTCCATGATTCTACTTAATAAACTCAAAGCCTTGTACTTAAAATTCTATTACTGGCATTGTGTTGCCCTTCAAAAGGAGGAAAGGAGCAGCCATCTTGAATGGCTGCAGCCAGTGTGGTGACAGTGCTCCCAGGGAGTTCTGTATGGCAGTGATTTATTTTCAGGTCAGAACTCTGTGTGATACAGAGAAGAACCTGCAAATTGTGGCCTGCCAGCCTTGTCCTCGGTAGGAGAGCCTCTGGTTTGGTAGAGCCTGGGTGAATATCTGTAAACGGCACACACAACAGCTGGTAGGTGAGGGATGACTGTCAATGGTGTGGAGCTGCTTAGAGTTGGATTTGATATGGTCCAGGCAAGTGGTGATTCTTCCATCACATTTCTAATTTGTCCTGTGCTGTGGGATATTCAGTTGTCTAGCAACCTCCTCCCCATTCCTGAACCCAAACCTTGTGCCCTGCATCTGGAAAGTCCCAGTGGATGACCTCCTGAGATGCTTATTTAGCAGCTCATTCAGGACGCAGTGGAATCCCTTTCTCTCGTGTCGTAGAACAAAAGAGATGCCATCAGATTGTCCAGCAGGACAATGACTCTTGGTCTGAGACCTGAAGCATTCTTGGCAACTCACCTCATAACACCTTACACTAGGGTAAACAGTGTGAGCACTCTGACATATACAGTAGCTTACCCACCATGACGCTGGAAAATTCACATCTTATCATGTAAGCTGCAGTGAGTGGTCAGTACAGGAGCTTCATTACAAATACTACAGGACAGTTACATACAGTCAGTGCTCGGTGGGTCTAAGCGAGAGAGGGGGTAGTGCGAACGAGGCAAAATCATTGCTTAGCAGAGATGCTGCCTGCAATGAAACCAGTGCTCCTGTCCTTGCAGGTAACCGGGCCAGAGCGAGACGGAAGAACCAGCGTCGGCAAGCAGCAGCTTCCCGCAGAAGAGTTGGCCGAGCTGCAACGTCGAAGCCAGAACGGATCTGGCCCGGGGGAATCATTCCCTACGTTATAGGGGGCAATTTCACTGGTCAGTGTGAGTCTGAAAGATAAAAGTCTTAACTTTTACTGTAGCATTCTTTCTGGATGTGGTAACAGCACATTTCAGTGTCAACATCAACTATGACCCTGGCAGCTGTAGGGTGGGTTGAAAAGACGGTATAGCCTGACTGTGCCCAATCCAAGCTTCACCTGCCCTGACAGCGTTTGATGAGGTGTGGCAGCAGGTGAACTCAGTGTTTTACCTGTGCCCTATCTGTCCTCAGAGTGTTCGGTGGGGCTTTGCTGAGGGGGGCCTCAAACCCCTACGGTGCTACCCCAGGAATGTTTGAAAGGATAGTGTAGAAGGCTTTTCACTCTGTACCTGATATCTTGGTAGCAACTGTGTGTTCATCATTACAAAATGCTGTGATCTGTAACCGCAGTCGGTTCGAGGGAACAGAGGCCAGGCTGAGGTGGGACCCAGTGGTAACACCTCCGGGCTGTAAGGTCCTAACTCCTGAGTGTTGTGGTTTGGCCAATTTGGAGCTCACTCCAGGAGTGGTTTGAGTTTCGTAATGGAAAATGGGATTTACTGTTGAGTTTTCCTGATACTAATTACACACATGAGGTCATTAAACAACTTCTAGGACCGTGAGAAGATCCCAAAGGCTCATGTCCGAGATCTTCCCCTTTGAGAACCCTTCCCCATTGTGTGCCTCTGTGGCAAACCCTCCACCCACCTGTTCTGGTTTTTACAACTCCTGTACCAGGACCGGCTCCTGTCATTGCTGTTGCCGTGGAAGCAGAGTGATTGGCACTTTGCGAATCACATTGCTGATATAGGGTGTGCAGGAGTTTTGTGCATGAAGGGTGGAGATGCACACCTGGGCATGGTTCCTGCATTTCAACATCCTCCAGCTGAGAGGATTTCTCCAGCCACATGATGAGCCGTGCTAGACGAGTAGACATTAGCGGCTGAGGTAAAGTAGAGGCACAGGTGGGGAGTTTTTAAGGGGCATCTGAGTTGAAAGGTTGGACTTGGCACAGAGAATAGTTGTTAACTGGGACTTGCTGCCGGAGGAGGTGTTGAAGTCAGATACAGTCACTGTTTAAGAGGCACTTGGGCAGACACTTGATGTAGGCTTGGAATCGAAGGATACAGACCGAATGTGGGCAAATTGGATTAGTGCGGAGAGGCAGGAAAGGACAGCATGGACAGATGGACTGAATGGCACGTTCCCTTCTTGTTTGTGGCTTCAGTCTGTCCAGCTGTGCTCATGAGCAAGTAAGGATTAAAACTGAGGAGTTTCTGTGTGTTGTGTGGGTGAGCAGACTAACTTGGCACTTTTGTGTGCAATGATTTAGGAATGCAGAGAGCCATATTTAAGCAAGCAATGAGGCACTGGGAGAAGTTCACATGTGTCACATTTGTGGAGCGATCGACTGAGGACAGCTTCATCGTCTTTACTTACAGACCTTGTGGGTAAGTGATTCAAGTGAAGGGGTTAGGAAACCCACCACAAGGAGGTCAGCAGGTGAACATTCAAGTCCATGGTCTTGGCTCTTGAGCTGTCAAAACTGTAGGAAGTCCTTGATTGTCTCAGCTCTGGGCCGCATTGGGTGGGCTCAAGCTGTACTGCAGCTTGTGAGCCCATGTAGTGAGGAATACTGTACTATTGCTGGTGCCCAGGGTCCCACAACATCATCTACACTAGGAACTCGTGACCTGGACTGTGTTCTTCCCAAAGTATAAGGCCATAAGACATAGGTGCAGGACCAGGCCTTTCGGCCCATCAAATCTGTTCCGCCATTCCATCATGGCTGATTTTAATATCCCTCTGAACCCCACTCTCCTGCCTTCTCCCTGTAACCTGTGACGCCCTGATTATGAACTTATGAACCTCCACTTTAAATGCCCGATGACGTGGTGCAAGCGTGGAAGATGGTGCAGGAACCTGTGGTCAGCAGAGAGGGAGGTGGGGTTGGGACGGTGGGAAGGGGCAGTCGGAGGGTGTGAGATCCTGGGGTCCTGGGCCCAGGAGGGTGGGAGATTGGTTTAGGAGGATGGGGAGGGGACAGCTGGAAGGATGGGTAACAGTGCGGAATCTGTGGTCAGTAGGGTTGGGGTGTGGGGTCCCAGTGTCAGGAAGGTGCTGCACTGACTCGGGTAATGCCTGCTTCTCCTGATGGCCTGGGTGTTCGGGGCTGGGATCAGGTCCTGCTCTGGTTGAGGTCCCAGTATGACTGGTCCCCAGGTGCTGCTCGTACGTGGGCCGCAGAGGGGGCGGACCCCAGGCCATCTCCATCGGCAAGAACTGTGACAAGTTTGGGATCGTGGTGCACGAGCTGGGCCACGTGATTGGGTTCTGGCATGAACACACCCGGCCTGACAGAGATGCCCATGTCAGCATCATCAGAGAAAACATCCAGCCAGGTAAGTGAGCACCGCTGCCCAGCTCCTGGGCAATATCTGCACAGAGCTGGTCCAATCCACATCTGTAACTAGAGCATGTCAGCAGCCCAGGGAACACACACCTGAACACAGCCATGCCAAAATCTGCATTGGAACCAGGGAACGTATCAAGTCAAATCAAGTCGCTTTTATTGTCATTTCAACCATAACTGCTGGTACAGTGCACAGTAAAAATGAAACAACATTCCTCCAGGACCCTGGTGCTACATGAAACAACACAAAACTACACTAGACTTCAGACCTACATGAGACTACATAAAGTGCACAAAACAGTGCAAAGTACAATAATTAATAAAGAAGACAATGCATTCCTCTGGGGCCAAAGTGCAAAACACAGTACCACAGTCAAACACAGCACATATAGTTCTGCCTACTTAGTTTAGAAAATGACTTGTTGGCTAAATTTCCTGGCATCTTTTTGCCCCTCACTGGCTGAGACTAATGTAACCCTGTTTCTAAGTGCTCTGAGATATGACCCTGGTCTAGCCAGGCATCACAACACAAGGATCCAGCCACACGTGCTGGAAGGTGTGGTTCATAAGAAAAGTTTCAGCCTCAATGTGACAAAGTGTGTCATTCCCCGTGTTACCTCTCCCAGTTACACAGTAATGCTGGTTATCATTGTGTTTGTAGGGCAGGAATACAACTTCCTGAAGATGGAGCCCGCCGAAGTGAATTCCCTTGGGGAGACTTATGATTTTGATAGCATAATGCACTACGCTAGAAACACCTTCTCCAGGTTGGACTTTAAGGTTATGTGGATTTAGTTCTTCACACCTCCTGTAAATGTTGATAAATGGTTACAGAACGTTCACAGTGACTCACCAGACCCGATTTAGATACAACTGACCCAGCCTATATAGGTCCCACCTCACCCAGAGCCCCACAGATCCAAACCTCTCCATCCCTCTTGCTCCTGTGCTCGCTCACTCTGACCGGGAGTAATCTGAACACCGCTTCCCTCGGGTCCCCTTATTCAGTCTCCTCCCCGGCTCCATTTATCTGCCTGAGGTACTCAGCCTCCCTTCCACTACCTCATGGGCACCGAGGTCGATCAGAGCCTCTGGTTGGCCACCCTCCTCCCTCAGTGCCCTGTAGCTGATCAGTAAAGTCTTGACCTTGGCACCTGGGAGACGAGATATCATCCTGCAGTCACATCAGCTGCCACAGAAGCCCCTGTTAACCCCAGTTGTCAGGAATGGCCCTCCTTTCTTCCACCCCACACAACTGGGTAACCATCATACTGTGGGCTTAGCCCTGACTGTACTGACGAGAGTTGAGGGGTGATGGCCACTCACTGTCCCAGCCCAGCAACATTCCCCACACCAGGCTGACCCTCCACTTTAATTATTATTTTCTGATTAATTTAACAGAAGGATTACTTTAATTAGATGTTTTTGGCTTTACGTCATAGACTGTAGGGCCTATTACCGTCTGTTCTATGTTAGTTGGACTGTTAAAAATGCCATAAAAAAAAACCTCAATTTCACAGCTAGCTGTCCACATTTTACACACCGTTGAAATTGGATTTCCTGTTGCCGTTATTCACAATGGCGCAATCAGATCCCAGGGAATGCTGGGGATTTCCTGGGCATTGCCAGCATTCTGTTATGCCATTGGATAGATGGCAGTGAATCTGACCATACCCCAGCAGCATGAGCAAAGGTTTGCAGCTTTGACTTCTCTGCTGGGGTCTTCTCTGCCTGTCCTACATCAAATCCTCTGGAGATCTTTCCATCTCAAGGCAGCCATGAGCTGCTGCTGGTATTGGTGAAGCCTCCATTATCAGGACTTAAGGTTTCAGATGGTGACGCTGATTAATCCGAACACTGTGAAATTTCTGCGCCACCGTGTCTGAAATTGGCTCTATTTTAGAATGCAGGCGGTCTCTCCTTAATGGGGTATGAACAGGTGGGGGATGATTCAGTGGGTTGGGAGTCTTGCAACTGTACAAACTTTCTTAAAAGGGTTGTTTGGACATGAAAGGAGAAACTATCCAGCCTGTCCAGAGCTTGAGCCTTATCTAAGCAGTCTCTGTATCCCAGGGGAGACTTTTACTCCAGGTCTGAATACAAGAACAGCGAAGGCATTGTGCACTTGGAGTACATTAAGCAGAGCTTCACCATACTCACGGCAGAGCTTGAAGGTTAAGTGTTTGGGCCAGATTGTTTGTGATCCCTCAAGTGAAGAGAGGCGTGGGGTCACATTATTGCAGCTCGTCAGTGCTTAAATGAATTGAACAGGAAAGTCGAGGAAAGCCCAGAACGTGAGCTGGATATTCAGGTGTAATGTCAAGTCACATTTTTCTGCTGGTTATTTTGTGATGGCAATCTGGAACTTGCCCAGGAGGCTGATGTGTGCAGACTACTGAAAGAAAACCAACAGTGCTAGAATTGTATTACGCTAAAATTGTCAAAGAACATGGATATGAGATAAGGGACTATCAGTTTAATGAATGCCAGGCAATTTGAAAGAGTGGAGGTGAAGCAAATTTAACTACACAAACTTCAACCTCTGGAGAGCATGCAGAAAGATTTACCAGGAACTTGCCTGGATTAGAGTGAATATGGTAAAAAGAGAGTATGGTAAAAGTTGTGTAAACTAGGGTTGGTTTCTCTAAGGTGGTGGAGGCTGAGCAGAGACCTGATAGAAATATACAGATTTACGAGAGACATTGGGTAGAGTAGACAGCCGGTGTCTTTTTCCCAGGGTCTGATACTAGAGGGCATGCACTTAAGGTGGGAGGATGCAAGTGCAAAGATGTGTGGGGCAAATTTTTTTTACACAGTGCTGGTTGTCTGGAATGCATAGACAGGAGTGGTACTGGAGGCACTGAAGAGGCTCTTGAATAGGCCCATGACTCTGCAGAGAATGGAGGGGTATGGACAATGCACATGCAGAAGAGGTTAGATGTTATTGGCTTAATTAGTTATGTTTCTCTGCTGTCTAACTCTGACAATGGAAGAAGCTGAAACCTTTGAATATCTCTGAAAATATAATTTTGCTTATCAGTCAGCTGATGTGTACGTGGAAATCTGTCCGATACTCATTGAGTGAATCACCCTCAGCCCATCTCCTGGTTGAACCAATGACACCACACTTGCCCCTCCTGATACTTCCCTAATTAATCAACAAAAGCTCAGCCTGGTTCATCTTCAGCCTGATGTTTTCCATGCCCTCTTGGGCCAACTTTGCCATATTCACAGCCCATTGCTCTCCATTCATTTCAAAGGGGTGTTTTTCTGGATACCATCCTTCCTCGGAGAGATGATCATGGCACAAGACCTACTATTGGGCAGAGAGTAAAACTGAGCCAAGGAGACATCAGCCAAGCCAAGAAACTGTACGAGTGCCCAGGTAACTTTCCAGGAATCTGGCTTCTATTTTCAGAAAGGATAACGTGAGAAAGAATCTAAGAATAGATCTAAGAATAGCATTCTGTAACATAGGGATGTTGTCCTCTGGAGGAGAGAGGGATTGGGCAACCGTTTCCAATCATTGATCTGTTGTAGACAAAGGAAATGAAAGAAGCAGTAGGGATTGGTACACTGGGTTTGCATTATTATAAATTGCACTGGACCACAATTTTTTTTTCAAAAGTGTTGCTTCCTCAAAAAAATTTTTTTTTTGTTTATGATAGACTGCTTGAAGCTGAACACAAATAGAATTTCAGACTACTTCAATCATGTAGGCATTTGGAGAATTAAGAAATTAACTTTTATTGAATATAATGCATTTAATTGCATAATGATGCTGACTTTGCAATTGTTCAAATGTTTTGTTGACAATTTTCTTTGGTACTCAGTGTCTGAGCCTTCTCACTTGTGTTCAACAATAATCAGCTGGCATTGATGGATTCCAGTTGCCCTGATACCGTTCCTCCATGACTGCAATGTCCCAGCGAAACCTTTCACTCTGCTTGTCACTGACAACACCAAGATTTGCAGTGAAGAAATCTAAATGGGAATGCAGGAAATTAATCTTCCTTGACATTTTGCACTTCATGGTTTCGTATGCTTGAAGCATGTTGTCAACCAGCTGCATGTAGTTTGGTGCTCTGTAATTGCCAAGAAAATTCTCAATAACATCTTTGACTGCCTTCCATGTGATTTTCTCCAGCCCCACTAGAAGTTCCTAGAATTGCCTGTCATAAATGTTTGATTTGTAGACCAACAAAAATACCTTCCTTAATCAGTTATTCTGACTTGAATTATAAATTGAAGTAACAAACTTAGACGATTTTAAAAGTAACAATGGTGTGTGTCAGGGCAGGGAAATTTCATTGTGATTTTCATGATCAGCAGCTGCAAATCTAAGGTACATCCCAAAGTATTCGGGAAGCAAAAGCGTTGTCCAGTGTAAGCTGGGCATGCACAGGTCACGTATATTAACATCCACATATGAGAACTAGGAGATGCAGAAGGCCGCTCAAACTCTCAATCCTACTCTACCACTCAGTCAAATAATCTCAGTATATCCCTTGTCTCTGTAACTTTGCCTTCCTGACTACTCCAAGTAACCTTCCATCTCTGTGCTTATCTTCTCCTGCCTTAAAAATATACGTTGTTTCATGAGTCGATACACACCCTTCGCATTCATCCTGATTGAGGTCTTGTATGTTTCCAACATCACCCCACTTACTCCTGTCTCCCTCACCAGCTACAAGCCTGGCCAGAACAGCAGCTCGTCTGAAGACAAACTTCAAATTCTATGAGCCCAGTAAGCCCCTCTGAACTTGCTTCACAAGAACACAACGAAACAGCAGCACCTGATCCCTCAAGTAGGTGCCTTGATCCTACGATCGAGACTGTTCCGCTGCAGGCCTCAGCTCCTTACTTGTGACAGTTCTCCATGACCATCGGTTGCCAGATCTGATTAATTTATCTCCTCTGTCACTGCTTCAGTGATCCAGCCTCCGCTGTGTTGGAACCTCTAGTTAAGGAAATGGTAGCAGGGTTGTTAGGGCTGGGCAGTGAAATGAAAATGATCTTCACAAAACTAGTGGAGTTTTTTGAGATTCTAACCAGTAGAGTAGAAAAGAGGTAACCAGTGGATGTGGTGTGTTTGGACTTCAGAAGCTGCTTTGTGATCTTCAGAAGTTGCCTTCTTTTATACAGAGCCTTATAAACACATATAAAGAATATAAACACATGAGATTAGGGGTGATAAACTTGCATGTGCTGTGAACTGGTTACTGATAGATAATAGAGTGGAAGGAATCGTTGTCGTCGTTCCGTTGATCTATCACAGAGCGGAGATGCCTGTGCATGTATTTATTTAACGTGTACTTGATGTTGCACTCCAAGAAGTACATGATACTTCACAGATCAACCAACTGATTCCAGTGGCATGGAAACCACGACGATTGGAGCTGATTGATTTGTTGCTGCCTTCATTCGCCTTCACAGCAGTTGAGTTTGAAGTAACTTGGTCCGCCTGTTCCGTTGAGGTCTTGGTTGGATTGTTCTTTGCCAGGGACCTCACCCTCGACCTTACCGCCATGGGTGACCCTACCAGGAGCAGAGCTCCAGACAGCATCACTCTCGGGATCTCAGGACCACACAAGCTTCTCCAGCACAACAAGGTGACAATCCACGGAGAAGAGTGGAAGGAATAACCAGCATGGATACAGCAGGTGTCCCTGAAGTAGGAGATACAGGGAATAGGTCTGGGGTTCCTGATGTCATGTTACGTATCAATAATGACGTGGATGGAGGGACTGTGTGCAGCAGCACAAAGCTGGCTGACAGTATAGGCGTGAGATATGTGCAGGGGTACGTTGAGACAATATTGGCTATGGATTAGCACTTGGCAAATGGACTGTTTTTAGACAAAAAGGTAGAAGACAGTGAGAGTCTTAAAGGTGTTCGTGCTTAGAGGGATCTGGGTGTCCTTCTGCACAAGTAACTGGAAGTTAATGTTGCAGGTACAAGAAGCAAATAGGATAGTCTATAGAGCAGTACAGCAGATGAACAGGCCTCTTGGCCCATGATATTGTGCTGAGCTAATTAAGCTGAGGCGTCCGTCGGTCAGGGTGGGCCATTGCTGTTGCATCCTGGCTGTCTGGATATGCAAACCTGGGCAGTATAATATGGAGAGCAAGCTGTTGTCCGTACAGCAAGCTCTCCCTCACCATGCATCTGACGCACCCAAAGGAACGGCAGAGACCGACCAATACAGCTTGGCATCAGCAGCATCGCAGGAGTTGCCAGTCAACGCTGAACTCAGTGTAGGACTAAGTCCCGCTCTGGATTTATCCTTCAGGGTTTGCTACTGAAGCCTTCCCTATGAGTGGGTCTATCCGCAAGGCAGCAGAGGTTTGAGATCAGAGTTTTCCTTCTCCTAGATGAGTTGCCAACCACGGCTGACGAGCCCCATCTGCCTGAAGTGACTGGTTTTAAGGCACCAGTAACCTACCTTTGTCCCTTCTCCTGTCAGTAGAAACCGTTACACTGGGCTTAGTATCTAAGCCAGACGTGAAGGCCAGGAGCTGGATGTAGTTGTCAGATGTTATTTGAGATGCACACCTTTGGGAGCATTTGACAGGTAGTGAAAGCTTATCCCCACTGCCATCCCCAGCTAAAACTACCTTAAAGAAGCACCTAATTAAACACACAGTGTAGAATAAAGTGTTGCCCCTTAAGTTCCTATGAAATCTTACCCTCTTCCCTTAAATCTAGTTCTTGTACTTGATTCCCTAGGCCTGGGAAACTAACTCTGGGAACCCTGAAGATCTCCCACAAAACGTTGATTCTGTGTGCGGATTTGGTACAGAGCAAATCTTTTCAATCACACTGCTGCCAGAAAATGTTATTTTATTCAAGAAGGGCAGCAGGGATGAGCTAAGTTGTACAGGCTTATGAGTCCCACATCAGTAGTAGGGAAATTACTAGATAAAGCACTGAGCAACAGGATTAGTCTGTACTTGGAGGGAAAAGGATTAAACAAGATGGTCAGCACTGGTAGCCTTTGTACTCCTGCTTGTCACCCACCCAGTTGTCTCTGCCTTCACCTCCCATCCTCCCACCTGGCTTCTGCTTCCTTGTATCATCACCCTCCATTTTCTCCCAGCTCCACCCTTCCCCATCCCATATCTGGCTTGATCGTCCAGATACTGTAGGATACTTAACATTGATAAAAATTGGTAAGGGCTGAAGGGGACTGATATGCCAAATTTCTTCTGCCTCCTGAGAACATAGAGGAGTTGGTGAGCTTCCTTGGCCCTGGCATCATCGTGGTTGGACCAGGACAGGCTATTGGTGTTGTTCATTTCTACAAGCCTGAAGCTCTTAACCTGAGCACTGCTGATATCGACTGCACCATGTGCACTGAGCACTTTCTGAAGTCAGTGACCAGCTTTTTTGTTTTGGTGTATTGAGGGAAAGGTTGTTGTCATGACATTATGTTAATAAATTCTTTGTCTCCTTCCTGTATCCAGCTCATTATTGTTTGAGATGTGTGGTCTGCAGACTTGTTGATGAGCTAGAGCAGAATCTGGCTATACAGTAAGGTGTGTACGGGAAGTAGAGTAGGGAGCTGAGGATGTGATCTTGTGTTTAGAATAATCATGGCAGAGGAGTTGCTGCCTACGCTTACTGATTATGGTCTCACAAACACCAGAAAATGTGCAGATGCTGGAAATCCAAAGCAATGCACAGGAGTGCCTTGCACCTCCTTTGATAGAAATGTATCTCCACCTTGCCACTCTGACTTCCTGACCAACAGACCATTATCAGCAGGCCAGGCAGCATCAGTGGATAAGAATAAACAGTCATGGGTCCTGATGAAGGGTCTCAGCCTGAAACGTTATCTGTTTATTCTTTTCCATAGATTCTGCCTAGCCTGCTGAGTTCCTCCAACATTTTGTGTGTGTTGCTTGGATTTCCAGCATCTGCTACTTTCCCTTGTTTGTGTCAGGACATTATGGATCAAGTTGCAGAGGAAGGTGTTGACTTTCAGAGTCTGGAGTTTAGTGATGAGTTTGTTTGGAATTCAAAGTATTGAAGGCAGACTGTAGTCAACATTAACAGCAGTCTGACACAGATGTATTTACCGTCCAGAGTGTAAGGTCAGAGGGATGGCATCTGCCATAGGCTGTTTCAGCAGTAGGTGAGTTGCAGTCAGTCAGGGCTCCCTGGAAGGCCGGAGGTAATGCATGCCATGAGCACCCTTTCGAAGCACTTCATGATGGTAGATGTTAGAGGCACTGGGCAGCCATCATTAAGGCAGATGATCTTGTTTTTCTTGCATACTAGGATGATAGTAGTCTTCTTAAAGCAGGTGAAGTAGGGGAGAGGTTAAAAATATGTGCAAATACCCCCACTGGCTGATTCACACAGGATTTAAGTACTGGACCAGGTGCTCTTTGGTTTTCTCTCCAGACTGATCCTCAGCAGTGACTGTGGATTCAGGTGCACTGGAGAATGTTGGAATGGGTGGTGACGTACATTGTCGCGTGAACAAGTTTACTGGAGCGATGCAGCTGGTAGATATGAAGTAGTCTTTTATCTGACAAAAGGAGACACAGCAGGCATTATATTGAGTCCCCTTCCGAGGAAGAGGCCTGCTCAACCCAACATTACATATATTTTATGCTAAAGATCAAAGGACAATTCTGTATTTACAATGCTTCCTTTGAGTTGCATATAACTTTCACACTTCCCTCTTGGCACCCACACTACAGACACCCAAGTGAATGTTAAGTCAGCATTATCTGGTTTTCTGATTAACTGCGGCTCTTGGGAATCCATTGTTGAAAGCTGCTTTTTAAATTTAACCTACGGTCAACATTCGGATCTGAAGATCGGTGGCTAAAGTTAATATTTTGCTATACACCCTAAGTCCAGAATATGCACTAATATCATACCAGTCACTTTCTGTTCAGAACGTACATAGAATGCGTTAGGCTCATTGTGAAGGGATGTGCTATGTCGGTGATGCTGCTTGGCTTTGCTTTGTAGTCTATTATAGCAATCAGGTGTCCATGTTTAAGGTGAGGTACTAGAGTGGGAAGTATTACAGAGGGGTCCCTGGATTGGTTTCTGGATAAAGAGGTTGGTGCATGAAGAAAGGTGAAACAGTTTGGGCCTATCTCATTGGACTATAGGCCAATAGGGGGTGTTGTTATAAAATTGATTCTGAGGGGGATTGGCAGGATGATGGAAGCAGAGGATATTTTCCTAGTGGAGGCAGAGTTTTAGAAAAAATGATGTTTAAGATAGCATTTTTTTCTCTGAAGATGGCGAATTTAAAAAAATCTCTGCCATTCAGAGAGGTGTATTTATCTGATGTGGTGCCCAACGGTCCCTGAACTCATCCATGGTACACACGTTCTTTCTTCAGGTTTACCCAGGCAAGGATATATCACCAGAAAATTGCTAGGCAGTCAGCCCAGGCAGAACCCTTCATAGTATATCTCTGGGATCCATAGGTCATCTTTGCCAGCCCCAGGGACATCCTCCTCTTCCTCTCCCCCCCCCCCCCCCCCAATCCTCTCTGTACTGAATGAACAAATATGAAGAGATTCCACTGGGGGCACCTGTCTAGCCCTGCACCACGTAGGTGAGCTGACAGCATCTCAAGGACCCAGTGTACGGTGACCATCAGGTGCACTAGCTCTGCCCGAAACTTATCGTGGTCAGTCCACCTGAGAAGGGCAGAGCGCCAGGGGTGATCCACGTTCTGCGGGACCCTAGGAGAGTCTCCAAGTTTCTCAGGGCCTCCTCCAGCTGTGCAGGGGTTTGCAGGAGGCTAGTAGGCAGCAGTTTCAGCCTGACTGAACTCAGATTGCTCGTACCCTGAGCACACAGACAGTGTCAGACACTGGATCTGCATCTGTTGCTCCAGTTCACGTCTGGCGGCAGCCTATGAAGCAGGTGATCAGCCATTGTGAGCTCTTTGAACATTCCCTCCTCGTTAAGTTGCTCTAATTGTGCAGAATTCTCATGAAGTTCTTGTAAAATACTCGATCAAAGTGGCACCCACCTTCCACTCCAACTGTGTGGCTGGTACTAACAGGTGGGACAGGTGTCTGGTGTTAAGCACTGCCCAGAAGCATTAACAAATGCCTACCGAGCCTCAGGTACCTAGTGACTACAGTGGCAGGGACGTGTCCACTTCAAGCCTCCTGCAGTGTGGTGGGTTGCGTTATGCTGCTTTCTTACCATTCCTCTGCAGATACAGGGCTTGGACTTGGCTGCCTTGGAGCTTGTTTGCTCTTTGACTTGGGGAGGTGCTAGGCTGGCCGCTTGACATCAGGTCTGGTGGATGGTGGTCCCAGCCTCTGAATGGGTGATCTTTTGAGCTACGCCCTCATACATACTAAGATTCTCTGGTCACCAGCACACTTGGAAGGGTCAAATGTCACAGAGACAGGCCTAGCAACTCACTCAGGCCAGGCTGGCCGTCAACCACCCATTACACTAATCCTATTTTAATCACAATTTTTATTCTCCTCACATTCCAGTCATCTCTCTCCTCTCCCCCCGTTATACCCCTTAGTAACAGACCGGGCAATTTGTAATGGCCAATTAACCTTTCACCTTGGAGACAGAGAGATAGGGGATTGTGAATGCATGGGCCATCAGAAGTGCCTGTTCCTTGTGTCACTCCCACTTCACCCTTGTCTGACCATTCTACAGCAGTCAAAGTTCAAAGTAAATATATTATCAAAGTACTTATATGTCACCATATGCTACCCTGAGATTCATTTTCTTGCAGGCATTCACAGTAGAACAAAGAAATACGACAGAATCAGTGAAAAACTACGCACAAAGGCTGACAAACAGCCAACGTGCAAAAGGCAAACTGTACAAATATGAATAAATGAATAAGTTAGAGTCCTTGAAAGTGAGCCAATAGGTTTTGGAATCAGTTCAATGCTGAGTGAAGTTAGCCACACTGGTTCAGTAGCCTGATGGTTGAAGGGTAATAATTGTTTCTGAACCTGGTGGTGTGGGACCTGAGGTTCCTGTACTTCCTTGCTGATGGCAACATTGAGAAGAGAGCGTGGCCTTGGATGGTGGGGGTCCCTGTTAATGGAGACTGCTTTCTTGGGCCAGCACTACTTGTAGATGTGCTCAGTGGTGGGGAGGGCTTGGACGGACTGGGCTGTATCCAGAAGTTCAACCAGGCGAAGAGGTCCCTTTATTAGAAGATAAAATGAGAGAAACATAGTGGGACATGAGTTGGGGTGTCTCAGAACAGGCAGCCTCACTCCTCTCCTATTATAATGGTGACATGTACTCGGACTGCTGGAGGCATTGTTTCTAGCAGCTGGAAAACTCCACAGAGAGAGTAAAAACTGAAGTAGGGGTAGTGTAAATGCAGACGGATGAGCTAAAGGCTCTCTGTAACTCTGTCCGAGGTGTGCACCATGGGTGCAGATCACTCTGCACAGCTCTTTGCCTCTTCCCCACAGGGCAACGACGTGGCTGCAGCTCCTGCCCAGAACTGCAGTCCCAGTGGGGGCTCCACTGGCCACTGGATGGAACCAACATGTGGTTAGTAGGAAGGTCAGAGCAATGGCAGGGTCTAGATCCTTCAACAGCCATCCACCCAGCAAAGCCAGCGTTGCTTGCCTCCCCCTAAGATGGTCCCTTTATCTTACTATCGACTTCATTGTTGCCCTTGCGCCTTATTGTCTGTTTGCACTGCACTTTGTCTGTAATTATAACACTTTATTCTTTTACTGCTTTCCTCTCTTTTGATGTGAGATAATCTATATGGATGGCTTTTCACTGTACCTCAGTATATGTGACATTAATAAACCAATAGCCCGCTCTCCCCCTGCAACTCCACACAGATATCTCTTCCTGCAGCTCCTCACTCTTCCCTCCTGGCTCCTCGCATTCACTCAACCATTTCCCCACTCCCTCACCCCTCTGCTTCTCCCCTTCCTCTCAGTTAACCCCCGTTCCTTTTCCTGTTGTGTTTACATCACCTCCTTTAATTGCAGAGTGTTCCTTGATATTTTGTTTTTCAGACTGTGGTGAAAGTTTGCAGGACTCGGTTGGGAATTTCTCAACCCCTGGGTTTCCAAACAGCTACCCGTCCTTTTCCCATTGCGTGTGGAGAATATCGGTGACACCAGGAGAGAAGGTGAGACCTGGCCAGGTGCTGGGCTGAGACGGGCTGTCTCGCCGTTGTGTTCCGCCTCTGGTTCTGTGGCAGGCGCCCTGCACTCCGTATGGGGATCTGGTGGATCTGCCTGCATTTGGTTAGCAGCCAATCGACCATGCAGTGGACTGGGCTCCTCGGGTTTGAGCTGAGGTATGCTCACAGATTCGGGTGAGTTAAACTCATACAGCCCTGCAAGCAGATCTGAGCAGAACTTCTCTTTGGTCCGTTGGTTAATCATCTTAGTATTGACTCATTATTAAGGAGAGTGTTGGCACGTGGCCAAGTGGTTAAGGTGTTGGTCTAGTGATCTGAAGGTCGCTAGTTTGAGCCTCAGCTAAGCCAGCGTTGTGTCCTTGAACAAGGCACTTAACCACACATTGCTCTGCGACGACACCAGTGCCAAGCTGTATCGGCCCTTGCCGTTGGCTTGGATAACATCAGTGGTGTGGAGAGGGGAGATGCAGCATGGGCAACTAACTGCCGGTCTTCCATACAACCTTGCCCAGGCCTGCACCCTGGAAACTTCCCAAGGTGCCAATTCATGGTCTCTTGAGGTTAATGGATACCTATTAAGGAGAGGATTTCCTGAACAAGCCCTTAAGTTATTTTTTAATTTCCTCTAGCCTGTCTCAGCACCAATGGTTCAATGTCAGGCCATAGTTCGGGTTTAGCTGTTGTATTCACTTATCGATTGCACTGCTCCTCTTGCACGTGAAGAGTCACCTTTGTCCAGTATTGGGCTTCCCAACCTTTTTAATGCCGTGAACCTTCACCATAACCGAGAGGTCCATTTGGAACCCCTGATCCAGTGTCTGGTGTCTCCGGTGGGTTGTTCACCTGTTGTAGAAGCCCCTTCATCTCCAGCTGCGTCTTTCCAGTGGAATAAGAGAGCAGTTGTGTGGTACCCTGCCCACGCACTCAGAGTGACACCTTTCCAGCTCTCAGCTTCACCCCTCCCCCTCTGGTCTTCTCCTATCATTTTGGAATTACCCCTCCCCCTCTTACTTACAAATCTCTTACTATCTTTTCTTTCAGTTAGTCCTGACAAAGGGTCTCAGCCCAAAACGTCGACTGTACTTCTTCCTATAGATGCTGCCTGGCCTGCTGTGTTCCACCAGCATTTTGTGTGTGTTGCTTGAATTTCCAGCATCTGCAGATTTCCTCGTGTTTGTGCACCAGTTGTACAAAATCGGTGCTGAGCGCAGGAAAGTTAGAGTGTGATCTGGGCCCTTAAGCTTGCCCCAACATTCATGGTTGATTCGCCCTAGGCCTCATCTCGTCCTCTGTGCCTGTTTCCCACAGCTCGGTTCCTGACCTTTATCTGCTTCCTCTTTGCATGCTTGCAATGACTCCAGCCTCCACTGTACCCTGGGCACAAAGTCCCAGCATTTATTGCCCCCTGCTGATCAGTTGTACGTCATTCATGCTTAGAGCTAATGAGTTGTTGCACACCAGGACTGATACACAGGGAGGGCATTGCACATCCCCCTGGGGCAGATGGACCATGGGTTGGATAGAGTGGTACTCCAGCGCAACATTTCCTCAGCCCTGATTGCCGAAGGGTGTGTGTACATGCGGCTGCTCACTATCTGTGGTGTGTCTTTGCCCTGTGTGGTTAATCGTCAGCAACAGCTTGTATGCTTCTCTCTATTCCTTGTCTTTCACATGTTTGTCCGATGCAGTTGCATTTCACTGCAGTCACTGAGTTGTTATAAAGCACTGATTCCCAGGAATCTGTTGGTGAGCTCAACTTCACATCTGATTGTTTACTGTACACAGAGAGGCCATTCAGCCCTTTGGGTCCATTCTGAATCCATGTAAGAGCTCTCCAGCCAGCCCTATTACCAACTCTCTCTCCCCATAGTCAAAGATTTTTGTTTTAAATATTACTCTTTTGAATACATTGAACAGTATGGTACAGAAACGGGCCTTTCTGCCAACATGGTGTTAATTTCCCTCATTCTCTGCACGTTCATATATCTATCGAAGAGTCTCATAAGTGTCTGTATCGTATTGTTGCTGCCACTATCACTGGCAACCCAATTTGGGCATCCACCTCTCTCTGCATAAAAAAACTTGCCCTGCTCAACTCCTTTGAACTTACTGTGGTGGTCCAGTCCATGGTCCGGTCCGCGGACTCCGAACTCCGGACTCCGGGTTTTCCGGCGGTCCCTTGCTGTGGTTGGACTTAACTAGAAACACCTGAGGCTCATATTGGAACCGGGAATATAAGTGGCCCTGGTACTGAGTGTGGTTGGGGGGTTGTCTTGTCAAGTCAAGATACTCATGGCTGGTGGTAGGCTAGAATGGACTCTTGCCATCCTTGGGCCCGCGTGAGAGAACCATGGCTTCTGGGACCCTTGCTGGTAGTAGTCGGAGCTGTCATCGCGCTATGGATTCACCTGTTGCCCAGGCCAGCTGGGTGGCCATCAGCCACTCCGAGCTAGGTAGGGATCCGGTTGCTTCCATAGCCAGCCAAGGCTGCCGGCCATAACGGCTACTCGGAGCTACCCCGATGCAGAGGTGGAACTGTCTGTTGTTCCTTGGTGTTTGTCTCTTCCTGTCCTCGCCCCCGTGGGGTAAGTCAGGCCGTTCTGCTGTTGCCCTGCAGGGGGAATCTGTCTTGTCCTCGTCCTCCATGGGGTAAGTCAGGCCATTCTGCTGTTGCCCTGTGGGGGGAATCTGTCTTGTCTTTGCCTCTGTCGGGTAAGTCAGGAAGTTCTGCCATTACCCAACGGATGGTCCTGCCCTGCCCCACCTTGGTGTGGAGTTGTAGATGAGTCCCGGCTTGTCGGTGGATAATTCCCAGCTGTATGTCTGTGTACTGTACCTAGTCTGCCCCTAGCTCTAGCCTCAAGCCTCGACCCAGGCCTGCAGCCCGCAAACCCCAAGTCCCTAGCCAAGCCTCGTCATGTGCTCGCCTGGGTTTGGGGGTCCAAGCCCGAGGCAAGACCCAGGTTCTGGGTCCTTGTCCAGTCTCGGGCTCGGAGTCCACCCCAGGATCCTTGTTCCCAATCCCTCGTCCTGGTCCTGCTTCCCCTGCCTAGACTGCATCCCGTCCCATCCTTTTATTTCCGTCTTATCCCGTTTCCGGGACCCCAGTGTCTGTGTCCTGCATTTGGGTCCTGATTCAACACCCGACTTATGACACTTGTACCCCCTCAACTTAGGTGATGCCTTGTGGTGTTGGACATTTTGACCCTGGGAAAAAGATACTAGTTTCCAACTCCATCTATGCCTGACATAATCTTCTATGAAATCTCCCCTCAGCTGCTCCAGAGAAAACAGCCAAGTTTTTCTAACCTTTTGTTATAGCACTTGCTGACTGGTCCAGGCAGCGCACTGGTAAAACTGTCCTGCATCCTCTCTGAAGCCTCCACAACCTTCCCATAATTGGGTGATCAGATTTGAATGCAGTTCTCCAGAGGAGGCCTAACCAGTGTTTTATGAAACTGCAACATAACTTCCTGACTCTTGTATTCAATACCTCAAATAATAAAGGCAAGTATATGCCACCTTTCCTACCTTTCAACCTGAGCAGCCACTTTCAAGGAGCTATCGACTTGGACCTGAAGACATCTTTGTACGTCAACGCTGTTAAGATTGTCTTTCTGTTGAGGGTTTACATTGGGTCACTCACATGGAAAAACATGATATTTGATGGATTAAGCTCCATCTGCCATCTCTCTGCCCATATCTGCAACTAATCTATGTCCCACTGCATCCACAATCCCACCAAACTTTGTTCCCTTTGAATTTTACTAACCCATCTATCTGCTTTTTCATTCAGGTTAATTATATACAATCCAAACAGCAGAGGTCCCTCCAGAACACTAATAGCCACAGAGATCCATCAACTATTATACTCTGCTTTCCATGGATTCAGTTCTGAATCCAAATTACCATGTCACGGTGAATCCCTTGTCAAGCACGATACTGAACTCCTTATAGACATCATCCATGGCTCCACCTCCATCAATTATCTTCTTCACCTCTTTGGAAAAACTTAACCAAGTTAGTAAGATGTGACTTGCCCTACACAAAGCCATGTTGACTGTCCCTAATTAGGCCATTCTTTTTAAAATGCCCATAAATCCTGTCTCTAAAAATTGTCTCCAAGAGCTTCTCTACCTCTGATTCAAGAATATCCCTATTTCCCTCATGAACAATGGAACAAATTTGGCTACTCATCAGTCTTCAGGGTCTTGCCTGTGGGCTAAAGAGGGCATAAACACCAATACCGAATCTCCTCTCCACTCCCCAACAGCAGTGCGTTCCAGATCTTAAGAGTCTTCTGCAGACTAAAATCCCTCCTTCCATCATTCTTTTCACCTTTTCTCAATCACGTTCATTCTATCTGCTTTGGTTAGTGACTCCTCCACCAAGAAGAACATTTTCTCGCTCAACAGCGTGGGTCGACACGGTAGCATAGTGGTTAGCACAATGCTTTACGGTACCCACGCTGCCTGTAAGGAGTTGGTACGTTCTCCCCGTGACCGTGTGGGCTTCCTCCGGCTGTTCCGGTTTCCTCCCGTAATCCAAAGACCTACCAGTTGATAGCTTAATTGGACGTTGCAAATTATCCCGTGATTAGGCAGGATTAGTATTGGGGGATTGCTGGGAAGTGTGGCTAGAAGGGCCTATTCTGTGCAGTATCTCAATAAATTGACAAATAAATAAATAGCTGGAAAAACTCACTGGGTCAGGCAGCATCTATCAAGGGAAATGAGCAGTCGATGTTTCGGATTGCGAACCTTGTTAAGAACTGGAAAGAAAGTGGGGATGTAGCCAGGATTTTTTTTAAAAGTGGAAAGAATGGAGCTCATGCTAATGGGTGGATGTGGTGATAAGCAGATGGAGCAGGGGAGAGAGTAGGGATGATATAAGTTGCTGGGAGGTGGACATTACAAAGTGCTGAGAAGATGGAAGAAGAGGACAGTGGACCATGGAATTAAAGGATGGAGGTGGGGTAAGGGAAGGAGAAATGTGTGGGTCATGGGCAGATGGAGAGGGTAGGGAGGGGAAAATAATAAGATCAGAGGAAAAAGAGAATGATCTTATGGATGTGGGTACCAGAATCTGTGTTCATGTCATCAATTGGAAACTACTAAGATGGAATATGAGATGCTGTTCCTCCAATCTGTACCTTCCTTCAACTTTGGAGTGGACTTGGTTGTGAACAGACATATATGTGTCACTCTGTGCTGTCTGTACCCTTCAGGGTTTTAAAAATCTCCAGCAAATCTCCTTGTGGTCTTGTGTTCCAAGGAGAACAACCCAAGCTTTTCCACATGACCTCACCCCCAGGATCATTTTGTTAAGCTTCTTCAGCCTCTCCAAAGCATTCTCATCATTCCTGAAGTGTGGTTCCAGACTAGACACAATGCTCCTCTTGTGGAATAATCGGCATGTTAAGATGGTTAATCCAGCCTGGAGTCCGATGCGCTCTTAAACCCCGATCTCAACCTGCCCTGCCTCTTCAAACAATTCATGCACATTTACCACCAGATCGTCTATCCCTTATAGAACCAGGGTCTCGAGTTTGTAGTTCCTCACCTTGTCCTTCCAAACTAAATATTGAATTTAGCAATGTTCTATGTTAAACTTTATCTCCCACATATTTGAACATTTCAGGTTCATTCTTTATTACTTTCTTCCTCACTGGACTTCCGGGATTAGGTTTTGGAATGTTTCTGAAGAATAAAGTTCTTTATTAATGGAGTGAGGACTTGGAGACCTCTCTGTCACTAAATGGCCTACTTGATCATTGGCTGGTGATGGGAAAAACTGGAAATCTGACCACTGTGATCATTTTCACCACATCACACCTGACTACTAAACAACAGATCTGAACTTTCTTCCCACAGCTTATGGTTTGTGTGGGGTAACAGTTGGAGCATGAGGTGAGGTCTCACAGAAGCCTTCCTGATCCATATGCTTCTGGCCCAGTGAGGGAGCCAGCATTCTTGCAAAATAAGCCAAGTCAGCAAGTATCTTGGGGTCACAAGAAAAACACAGCAGGGGAGCTGCATGGAGAACCAGTGAGCAAAACAGAGCAAAGCATGTCACTCTGGCAAATTTTAATCAGAGTCCACCTGAATTCAGAAAGTTCAGAGAGGTTGTTATTGCGATTGTACTATAGTCCGCTAAGGGAATTTGAAGCCCAGTGGATAGGAAATAGAGAAATAAGTGTGTAGGGAGATTGCAGAGAGTTGCAAAAATATCTGGTTATCATAGTAGGGGTTTTTAATTCTCTTAGTATAGAATGGGACCTCCACAGTACTAAGCACTTAGCTGGAATGGAATTTGTTAAGAGTGTTTTCTTATAAATTTCCTGTATGGTCTGCCACAAAGTGTCATCTCTGAGGAGAGAAGAACATTTCAGGTCAACGACTCTTTGTCAGAATTGTAAATTATATTCTAGTTGTAGGGAGCACAGAGAATTTATCTGTGATAGATTGGAAATCAAAGGTGTCCAGATACTGATCACAGCTGGTGCTGTCAGACACAGAATACTTACAGGAGGTCAGATGCAGATCACAGCAAGTACTGGAGATCTGCAACAGAAGAACGTGCTGGGACTGCCCAGCAGAACAGGCAGTGTTTGCAGGAGAGGAAAAATATTAATGTCAGTTATGAATAATCCTGAGTGACACCCGGTGCAGATATAAACAGAAAAGTCAGATAGCTGGAATTGTGATTTCATAGTTGAGGTCCAAGGTTTTGTAGTCTGTTCAGTCAGAAGCTAAGGTGCACTTCCTTGAGCTTACTTTAGATATTAACATAGAACAGCACCACAGAGCAGTAGGCCCTTTGGCCCAATGTTTCTTTAATAGTCTGAGGCCAAAAACTCACCTCCCTCTTTGTAATTACAATACCGATGAAGAATCATTGAGCCAAATGTTAACTCTGTTTCTCTGTCTGCTGTTTTTCTTAAATTCCACTATTGATTTTGACTTCAGTGTGTGGGGCACAATATCCAAGCTCCAGATAACACAAAACACAAAGGTATGGTGAACTGAAGAGATTATGGCAAGGAGATGCGGAGAAGCCAATGGAATGAGTGGACAAGTGGCGGGTATTATGAAGCGATACATTATGGTAGAAGTGAAATGAATCATAGAAAGGATCGTATGGAGGTATTTGGGGATAAATGTGCAGGGTCTGTTGAAAGTGCTTGGACAGATTGTTCAGAAAGCATAAATAATATTGAACTTTATAAATAGACCCATAGATAACGAGGAAGAAAGGAGAGCCACTATTTGGGGAAGATAAAATAAATAATAGTACAGCATAAGAACAGGCCTCTTGGCTCACATGGTCTGTGTTTACCATGACGCCAATTTAAACTACTCCCACCAGGTCTATAACAATATGAAGACTATGGGGAGGGTGCAGGAGGCTTTACAAAATGAGGGATCATTCGTGGCTGGAGAAGCTGGGACTGCTGTCAGTGGAGCACAGGAGGTTGTGTGGATTTATTTAGAATCAGAAAGGGTATAGATAGTGCAGATGGAGAGAAGCTGTTCCTATTGGCAGATGAGTCAAGAACCAGGAGATGTAGGGTGAAGGTGTTTAACAAAATCACCAAAAGTGATCTGAGGAACAATTTCTGAACCCAGTGAGGGCCCAGCAGCCCCCGATTTAACCCTAGCCTAACTACAGGGCAATTGACAATGGCTCATTAACCTACCAACCAGTTCATCTTTGGACTGTGGTAGGAAACCCACACGGGCACAGGGAAAGCATACAAACTCCTGACAGATAGCAGCAGGAATTGAACCTGGGTTGCTGATGCTGTAAACTGTTCTACTCTGCTACTGTGCCTCCCAAGATGAGGTAACTATCTGCGAAGGAAGTTGTGTGGATTTTAGGAGGGAGTGGGATTGCTCTTGCAGAGACTTGGGAACCTGAGGGCTGAGTGCCCTACCATGCTGCAGTGCTGCCTTGCCTTGCTCCTGGAGAGAGGGTGGGCCCGCCTGCCTTGGCACCTGCTGAAGCGACAGTGGGCTGGAGGTGAGCCATGTTACCAGTACTCCTTCCACACCACGAAGGCACAGGTAACAGCAGTGCTATAACACAGTAAGTTAACGTTATCAGACAGTAGACAACAGAGTTGGGATCTCAGGAGGTGGAGGTGTGCGCAAGGTTTAAACAAAGTGCTCCATGTTTTTCAGATCATTTTAAACTTCACCACTATGGACCTGTTTAAGAGCCGTCTCTGCTGGTACGATTACATTGAGGTACGGAATGGGTACTCGAGGAAAGCGCCACTCCTGGGTACGAATTCTCATGCTGGCTTTGACCAGCTCAACTTTTTTCCTTGTGTGTTCTCTCTTTATGTTACCTGTTACACCTGAGCTGTTAGCCATGTTCTTTGGTTTGTCCCTGTTGAAGGTGTGCTTTGTGTTGGAGTTCGATGTTCCTTCCCTTCCAGAACTCTACACAGTGCAGTCTCAACAATATCATACTCGGCTGTAATATGATGACCCAGCCACTGTACTTGGTCTCCTGACTGTTCAAAGCTAGTATGCCCAACACCTTCTTCACCGCCCTGTCCACCTGCGCCTCCACTTCCAGGGAACCATCTACCTGTACTCCTCGGTCCGTGTTCTACAACACTCTACAGGACCCCTGCTATTTATTGTGTACACCTTGCTCCGGTTTAACTTACTGAAGCCCAACACCTTGCTCTTAACTGAGTAAAATTCAGTCTGCCATTCCTTGGCCCACATCACCAGTTCATCTGGATCCTGTTCTCATCTTGGATAACCCTATTCACTGTGTTGCTGTACTTCCAACTTGTGGTGTCATCTGCTAACTTACTTACTTACCATGTTAACTGTATTGTCATCCGAGTCGTTGGAACAGATGACAAACAGCAGTGTGCCCAGCAGTACCCCACTGGTCACCACCACCACTGCCCCACCCTCAGCAGTGCTGTAGCTGGTCAGTGCTTCCCCCAAATGCTGCACCCAATCCTGGTGCTCTGCCCTGGGTGCCTGGCACAGAATGCTGGCTGTTCTTACCCACGCAGCAACCAGCCATGGGTGCACAGCTGCCCAGGCCCTGGTAGAGAGGGCTGATCTCACCATAGTGTCACGTGGTCTCCGTGGTGCAGACGGGGCTGTAGAAATGGGCATTGCAGTGTGAGGTCTCGTTGATGTGCTTGTGGTTGATGCTCAGGCAGAACCTGCGCTTGGAAACAATTTTATTGATTGATTGGATCATCAGCAGAGAGTGTTACTGCACAGTTTAAGTCGGTCCCTGGGATACAACCCAAGTGAAGTGTTGTCCAGAACTGGCCAAGGGCTGGTAGAAGTGTCACAAGCTGGGAATGGGTGGGAAACCTCCACGGCTGTTGAGCATGGTGAGGGGGAATGTTAGTCCTGCAGGGTGAATTCACACAGTCTACAGATGAGGAGTGTGCTCCACCCTCTCCTCACCACTGCGAGGCGCAGTGGGCACAGCTGGAGAGCTGGGTTCAATCACCCATCCCATTTACCGGTCCACAGCCCACTGTACCTCAGCGATTCAGGTGCTGATACAGGTACTTAAACGTGCGTCTCTGCCTCCATCGGCCTTGGAGCAGTGCACTCCCAATCCCAGCACCCTGGGTGCCCGGTTGGCCAGACTGCAGGCGAGCCATCATGAGGCGGGGGCACCGACTAGGCATCTCACAGAACCAGTATCTGTCAACAGAAGAGTCTTCTCCCCCCATGTTACCCTCTGGAGTTAGAGGGGAGCCCGGGAGAAGGTGGGCCTTCCCAGGGTGGAGATGCCGGGATGCGGAATGCATTGCAGCTGAGGTTAAAGTCGGCTTTTGAACCCATGGAGGGAGTGAGCAAGGTGGGGGGTTTAGTCTCGCTGATCCCTTTCAGTGACAGGAGGTAACCAGTCGGCAGATTCACTCTGGACAGTGGGTGTGCGAGGGGGCATCGCATCGCCCCTCGTCAAGCTGTCAGAGCCAAGAGTACCTCCGGAGGTGCCAAGATAACACTGTGCCATACGCTGTTGCCCACTGCCCCTGGCAGTGCCAGGGAGTCAACTGTGTACCACAGCCCCCAGCCTGAGCGACAGGACTTGGGGCCGGAATCCCATGTTCTTGTGGAAGGGAGGGTCCCAGATCTCCAGGCTTTTGCCCCAACAAGGTGCAGTGCCTTCATTCCAGACACAGGCCATTCCTGTCCCGGGGAGAGCCTTGCTGTTTGTGGTCCTCTGGTGTGGGAGAGACGGGATGTGGTCACCTCTCCCAGAGGCTGATTGGGGGCTAGGGAGCGGCCGCTGTTGTTTGGCATGGCTGATGGGAACTGTACCACCGAGCAGCTCCTTCTGAAGAGCGTCCAGCACTGTGGCTGTCCCGCAGAACAACAAGAGAGCCCGTGCGGGGGCTCCCACCGGCACACTGTGGCCAGCCAGGGTCTGCAGCTCTGGGACCTTGCCTCGACTGAGTTTGCTTTTGTCTCCTCTCCCAGGCAGGTTCTGTGGTGGAAGGATCCCGGAACCCATCGTGTCCAGCGACAGTCGGCTCTGGGTCGAATTCCACAGCAGCAGTAACTGGGTAGGCCGGGGATTCTCTGCTGTTTATGAAGGTGTGGACCACCTGCTTTTTCTTTTAACAAATATACATTCATTTCAAATTCTACATCACTGCAGTGCTACAATAAAAACACCAGAGATAATAATAATAATCCCAGACTAAATAATCCCAGAGAATGACTCCTGTTATTATCTAAGAAGTCTGCAGGGCCCAACACGTCCCAGAATACCTCTCTCCATGCCTCCTGTGGACACCTGTCCTTTCTCCAGCAATAATCGGGCAGAGACATACTCCTGGAAAATTACCAGAAAGTCAGCCTAGAGGAACCTTCCACTGCCTCCAGGACCCAGGGGTAGCTAAGTCTGCCTACACCCCTGGGGTCTGTGTCAAATGTTCTCTCTTCACCCCTCTCCCATTGGGCGGAAGATACAAATCACCTGAAGGCAGGTATCATCAGGCTTAAGGACAACTCTTATCAGACTTGTATGATAAGATGGCTTCTTGGCCTCACAGTTTATCTCATTACAATGGTGCACCATCATACACCTGCACTCCACACTTTCAGTAGCTTTTACACTTTATTCTGCATTAATATTGTTTTACCTTTCTCTAGCTCAAAGCACTGTGTAACGAATTGATCTGTTAAAACAAGTTTTTCCATTATATCTTGGTACATGTGACAATAATAAGCCAATATCAAAGCCATCCTGCCAGTAAACATTTCACAACATTTCATAGTTAAAAGTACTGTATTAATACAAGTAGTTTATTTCCAAGAGTCTCTAAATGATGTTTCATGAGGAACCTGGCAGATTTGACCTTCTCTTGTGTTCCAGCGATCTGTGGAGGAGAACTCCACAAGGACGCTGGCCAGATTCAGTCTCCCAACTACCCTGATGACTACCGGCCTTCCAAGGAGTGCATCTGGATAATCACTATCCCCAAGCATTTCCAGGTGGGCCTGGTCTTCCAGGCCTTTGAGGTAAGTCTGCTCCCATCATTGCTGACCATAGAGAGTCACCCTCTGCGGACTGATCTCAGCCGATGGATCACCTGTCCGGTGTGCTCTCGAAACCCCATGCGGTCACCGGATCTGACACAGCTCTGTTCAGTGTTCAACAAAGATATGGATCCATCGGTAAACATTGGTAGCAACTGAGGAGAATGCGGTGAAATTTAAGTTGGTACAAACTGACTGGACAACAATCAAATCAGAATCATGTCTGTTATCACTGACATACATTGTGAAATTTGTTGTTTGGCAGCTGTACAGTGCAATAGATAAAATCACTATGGTTACAGTAATAAAAATATATAATGGAAAAAGAGAGAAAAATAGTGAGTTAGTATTGATGGACCATTCAGAGGGGAAGCTGCTCCTAAACGTGTGTGCTTCCTCTCGGATGGTAGTAATGAGAAGAGGGCATGTCTTGGATTGGGGAGGGGTGTACCTTAATGATGGATGCCGCTTTGCTGAGGCACTGTCTTTTTAAAATGCCCTTGATGGTGGGAAGGCTAGAGCCCATGACGGAGCTGGCTGAGTCTGCAGTCCTGTCGAGTTTTTCGATCCTGTGCATTGGAACCTTCGTACCAGGCGATGATACAACCAGTCAGAATGCACTTCACTCTACTTGCTGGGGTCTTTGGTGACCTACCAAATCTCTTCAAATTCCTAGCGATGTATAACCACTGGTGTGCCTTTGCATCAGTACTACATCAATACTCCCTTTGAGATGTTGACACTCGGCAACTTGAAGCTGCTCACCCTTTCCAGCGCTGACCCCCTTCAGTTAGAAATGTGTGTTCTCCTGACTTCCCCTTCCTGAAGTCTATAGTCAGTTCCTTGGTCTTACAGCCACACACCATTCAGCCAGCCCCACTATGTCAGTCCCATACACCTTATCATCATCATCTGAGATTCTGCCAACAGCCGTGTCATCGGCGAATTTATAGATGGCAGTTAAGCTGTACCTAGACACAGAGACATGAGCGTAGAGGGAGCAATGGGTTAAATAAATATCCTTAGGGTGCACCTGTGTTGGTTGTCTTTGAGCAAGAGAAATTGTAATTTAGTCCCTTGAATTCTAATTTGTTAAACAAAGCCATTGTTGGACCAAGAGCTTCCCATGTGGTCTGCACAGTAGCTGGTGAGAAAGGAACAACTCACTCTAAAAGAACCATTCTGTAGAAGCGATTCACCATTCTTAAAGAGACCTTCCAGTGTTTTTTTCTCTCCCTCCCTCTCTCTCTCTCCCTCCCTCTCTCTCCCTCCCTCTCTCTCTCTCCCTCCCTCTCTCTCCCTCCCTCTCTCTCCCTCCCTCTCTCTCCCTCCCTCCCTCTCCCTCCTCCTCCCTCCCCCTCTCCCTCTCTCTCTCTTTCCCTCCCTCTCTCCCCTCCCTCTCCCCCTCTCCCTCCCTCCCACCTAACCCAAAAGGAGACTATGTTGCACAAGCCTACTGGAGTTTCCTGAAGAGGTATCCAGTGATGAGTGGGAGTTGTCTGCTTAGATTTTCAGACTGCTTCTGCTGAAGTTCTGTATAAACACCTTTGTGAAAATTGAAAGCCTGATCGCAGGGGGAGTGTTAGGACAGGCTGAAAATCTGTTGGCAGATAGGAAACGGAAAATAAGAATGAGTGGAGACAGTGACTACTGGATTACCATAGCAATCAGTGCTTAGGCCCCAGCTATTTATGTTGAGGAAACAGACCATAATATTTCATTATTTGCCTATGAGACTTAGAGGATAAATTATGAGGAAGCTGCAAAACAGTTTCAAGAAGACAAGCAGTCTGAACACAAGAAAAAGGATTCCAAGAGCTATACAACATGGAAACAAGCCCTTTGGCCCAGCTATCTATTTGCATGCATTTGACCCTTGCCCTCTAAACCTTCCCTATTCGTGTACCTATCCAAATGTCATTTAAAGATTGTAACTGTACGCAGCTCTCTCTTTCCGCTGACAGCTCTTTCCATATACCCACTGTCCTCTGAGTGAAAATTCCGCCTTTCAGATCCCCTTTGCAACCAATCAGTATGCTCTCCACCACACATCTATTGAAGTTTGTGAAAATTTTAGATGACAAGCCAAAACTTTGCAAACTTGTAAGAAAGTAGAGGCACTGCTGTGGCATCTTTGTAATACCACTTACGTGCTGGTCCCAGGACAGTTCCTCTGAAATGATAACACCAAAGAATTTAAAGCTGCTGACCCTCTCTACCTCTGGTCCTTTGAGGAATGGTTCATGGATCTCTGGTTTCTTCTTCTAGTTAGTAATCAGCTCTTTGGTTTTGCTGACATTGTTACTGTTATGGCACCATTCAGCCAGATCTTCAATCTCCCTCCTATATGCTGATTTGTCACAGCCTTCAATTTGGCCAATGGTAGCGGTGTCATCAGCAAACTTAAACTCTGCTTGGCCTCACAGTCATAAGTATAAAACGTCAGCACTGCCCCTGATAGGAAAGGAGTCCTCAGGCATGGGCCTCTTGTCCTGAACCATTTCTGATGGAATGGAGTGTGGTTGTCCCACTGTGAATCTACCCCCTTGGACACAGGGCAGTCCCCAGTGAGTAGGGCCATCAGTACTGGGGTGTGTGTGGAGCTAAAGGCGAATGAGTTGTCTGTAGCCTTCACTGGGAAAATCTATGTGCTGCTGGGATCCGAGCTGGTTCTCTGCACAAACGCCTCCCTCTCCAACGTCTGTCTTTTCCAGATGGAGCGGCACGATACCTGTGCGTATGACTTCCTGGAGATCCGTGATGGTGACGGCCCAGCTGCACCCCTCATTGGCCTCTTCTGTGGTTACATTAAACCCAATGATATCAAATCCACCTCCAACAAACTCTGGATGAGGTTTTCGTCAGATAATTCAATCAGCAAGGCTGGATTCGCTGCAGACTTTTTCAAGGGTGGGTTTGATTGGTTGTGCTATCAGCATCAGGTTTACTACCATTGTTGTGAGATTTGTTGTCTTGTGGTAGCTGTACAATACAAGACGTGTAAAATTCTATATGCTCCAAAAATAAACAGAGCAAGATTTCCAAGTTCACAGTGATAAGATGGTAGTGCAAGAATTACCAAAATATTACAGAATAAAAGGTGCACATTCACACTGTCCAGATAAGAATTGATGGTAGTATTGCACAGGGTGCCCATGATAGCAGGGTGTGGTAACCAGGGCTAAAGAGCTTAAACAGAGTTCTGGTAAACAGAGGATAATAACAGTCTAATTGGGGGGGGGGGAGGGGATCAAATATGATAGAGGCATTTAAAAGGCTCTTAGATAGACATGTGAATGTACAGGGAATTGAAAGGTATGGACCACGTGTTGGCACAACACCTTGGGCTAAAGTGTCTATTACGTTTTATCTCAAGATCCTGACAGATAAATCTTTTGTTTCCCTGTCTCTTTTGCAAGTGCATTTTTCTTGTTTTAGCTGAAGACACTGCAATTGCAAAAATACTTCATGTGAAGTGTCAATATGAGACATTTCATTTTTGCAATTGCACTTTATTGCAGTAAACGTAGCCGGCCAGTGGTGTAGTGGCATCAGCACCGGACTTGGAGGCAAATGGTCACGAGTTCGAATCCAACCAGCCTCTTGCACGCTTTCCATCCGTGCTAGGTTGAGCGTCAAGCTAACAACTTGGCCTCGTAAAAAGCAGTCCAAAATGCTCCGGAAACAGCAAAAATGCCGCTTAATGTTCCACAAAGCATGGAAAGGAACAAGAAGGGCCAACTTATCATTTGTCTGCTAACTGCTTTTTATACTTTTGCATGTTAAACAGCTCATTTTTGTCCACACTAAGCATTAGCTCCTACATCAAGAGCTTTAATTTTACACAATAACCACATATTAATTAATTTATTATTGACCTACATCGAGGAGCCTTTCAGCCCTTTGAGCTGTGCTGCCCAGCAATTCCCCAGTTTAATCCTAGGCTAATCACGGGACAATGACCACTTAACTTACTGACTGGTACATCTTTGGACTGAGGGAGGAAACTGGAGCACCCAGAGGAAACACACACAGTCACGGGGAGAAAGTACAAACTCTTTACAGACATCGGTGGGAATTGAACCCGGGTCGCTGGTACCATAAAGTGTTGTGCTAACCACAACGCTATTGTGCCACCCTTCACCTTTGACGAAGCTTCAAATCAAGTGTGTAAGTTCATACAAGTCTCTCAACATTTCAGAGATACTCAACAATTCTGCTATTTCCATCAAAGTAAATTACTTGACATTATTCTCCATCTGCCACGTCCACCCAGTTTGCCTACATCCTCTGAGGCCTCTTCGCATCCTCACATGTTTTTATCTCAAGTGTTTTGGTCCCTCAGCCATGCACATTCCTACTGCGCACTGCCGTTCTGGGCTGAGATTGCTAACAGGGTTGCTCAGTCACTGCCCACCATGGCGAGCACTAGCACCATCATGATCTCTCGCAGAAGCCTTAGCGACCTCTCATGGAACCCCTGATCTAGAGAGTGCAGAGCTCTAAGATGCCGTGTGTGGTGGGTATCCTAGTGATTCGTCAAAGAATAATATTTAGGAAAGCAAACTGCACGTTACTGTTTGGTAATTAGTTATTGTCAGATGCTGGCTGCTTTACTGAGGCAGGGAGAGGTGTAGACAGACTGCCTGGAGGGATGCAGTCTATTTCCATGATGTGCTAAGCTGTGCCCACAACTCTCTGCAGTTTCTTGCAGTCTTGGGCAGAGCAGTTGCCATACTAAGCAGTGATGTAACCTAATAAGATACATTTATGGCTTATCTGTAAAAATTGGTGAGCAGCAGTGGAATTGACTTAACCTCCTGAGGAAGTAAAGGTGCTGGTGTGCTTTCTTGATTGTGGCATAAATGTGGTTGGATAAGCAGTTGGTGATGTTTGCACCAGGAACTTGAAGCTTTCAACACTTGGCACTGTTGATGTAAAACAGAAACATGGGCACTGCCCCCTTCCTGAAGTCAATGACCAGATCTTCGTTTTGCTAACATAGAGGAAAGGTTTTTGTGATGACACTGTGTCCCAAGGCCTCTTTCTCCTTCTTGAACTCCTACTTGTCATTGTTTGAGGTTTGGTGTACTGCAGTGGTATCATCTACAAACGTGTAGATACACTTCGAGCAGCATCTGGCCACACTCCCCTGAGTGAATAGGGAATAAAGAAGGGAGCTGAGGATGCAGAGTCCTTGTGGGACACCAGTGTTGAAGGTAGTCATGGCAGAGATGTTGCTATCTATTCTTACTGATAGCTGTGTGTTGCTCAAGAAGTCAGTTGTAAAGGGAGGTACTGAGTCCCAGACCTAGGGGTTTAGAATTGAGTTTGGAATTAAGTTATTGAAGGTTTATAACTAGAAGAAGTAAGTACAACTGAATTGAAATAAACTTCGTTGTCCAGGCCAGTGGTGAGACAATGTCTAGATGACCAATAATGGAATTCAACAGTTGCAGAAGTTGGAAATCTAAATTAAGCAACTTAGTAGCAACACTCAGCAGATGTGGTGGCATTGTTGGAAAGAGAAGTAACTAAGAGAGAATCTGCAGATGCTGGAAATTCAAGTAACACACGCATAATGCTGGAGAAACTCAGCAGGCCAGGCAGCATCTAGGGAAGTGGTACAGTCAATGTATCGGGCTGTACCTTTTCCCATTGCCGCTGCCTGGCCTGCTGAGTTCCTCCAGCATTTTGTGTGTATCGCAAAGAGAAATGACTGATCCAGGTGGGAGATCCTTCAGCAAAGGGAGAAGAGCAGTGGGCTTCAAGCATTCAAAGGTTAATTTACTTTCAAAGATAATGGTGGGGGAGGGATGGAGAGAGCAAATTAAAATCTCTGTTAGGGTGAGGCAGGGTTACCATGGGGGTAAACTGAACAAGGTCATTTGATCTGTGAGTTAACAGTATGGTACCATATGTAAACAGGCGGCACAATGCAGCATTGTCACAGCGGCAACACCCCAGCTTCAGTTCTGCCACAGTTTGCAAGGTCTTTGTAGCTCTCTTCATGGCGGTGCGGGCTTCCTCATGGACTTCGGGATTCTTCCCACATCTGAAGATGCACTTTAGTTAATTGGTCACAAAGGTGGCACGGGATTGTTGGGCTGGTTACTGTGATGTATCTCCAAACAAAACTTAAGTGACATTAGCAGAGTTAGAGAGAGGGCAATTAACACAGAGGCAATGAAATAAGGGAAGTTTGGCAGTGAAACCACATACAGGAATATGAAAGTTGCAGAGTGCAGTTTAGGGTGGGGACAGGGGTCACTGAAGGGAAATGTATTTTGTGACAGGCAGCACTTGAGCCCTGGGTACTGGGGTGACAGGGACTGCTGATTGTTGCAATGACAGCGCCATGTTCCTGCAGTCTGGTTACTGTAATGCCGGAGGAGAACCTGGCGTGTAACAACAACCTGCTGCATTTATGTGGCGCCATTCAAGCAGTGGGGAAACACACTGATCCCGCTGTGTTCCATCGCAGAGGAGGACGAGTGTGCCCGGCCAGAGCACGGTGGTTGTCAGCAGCGATGTGTCAATACCCTGGGCAGCTACAGGTGCGCCTGTGAACCGGGCTACGAGCTGGCAGCAGACCGCAAGAGCTGTGAAGGTAAGTGTACTCAACCTCCCCTGACCCCTCCAACAGGGTGAACCCAACTGCTCTGCACCCAAACCAATCCCCCAATCCCCCATGGCTGAACCCTTGTCAGAGTGTCAACGACACATCCCTGATCACCGATCACCACCCCTCATCATGAGTCGCCCCCTTCCCCACACCTTTCCATTTCTCACTCATCTCCCTCCCACTTCTCTACTGCTCGCTCACCCCACCCCACCTGTGCTTTGCTCTACAGTCAGGGGTTCTATACGAGAGCAACATGCTTGGGGAATAAGTAAATGACCTTAACTTTGCACAAAAAAGACCAAGTGATGGTTTGCAGCATCTGGTTGTTGAACTCAAGACGAGGGTGCGGAGGGTCGGTCTCAGGGTGACGGTGAGGAGGCTCGGTCTCGGGATGAGGGTACAGAGGATTGGGTGCTGTGCACATGGTGGCACCAGTCCAGCTGGAACCATGTCTATTGGGTGTTTTTACCCTGGGTGCTTGGGTTGTGTTGGATTCTGTTTACCCCGAGTGTCCAGACTGCAATGGGCACTTATTACAGTTGGTGCCTGGGTGTGTTGGATGCCGTTGACCCTGGGTGCCCAGGCTGTGTTGGATGCCATTGACCCCGGATGCCTGGGTGTGTTGGATGCCGTTGACCCTGGGTGCCCAGGCTGTGTTGGATGCTATTGACCCCGGATGCCTGGGTGTGTTGGATGCCGTTGACCCTGGGTGCCCAGGCTGTGTTGGATTCCGTTGACCCTGGGTGCCCAGGCTGTGTTGGATGCCATTGACCCCGGATGCCTGGGTGTGTTGGATGCCGTTGACCCTGGGTGCCCAGGCTGTGTTGGATGCCATTGACCCCGAATGCCTGGGTGTGTTGGATGCTGTCGACCATGGGTGCCCAGGCTGTGTTGGATGCCGTCGACCCTGGGTGCCCAGGCTGTGTTGGATGCTGTCGACCCTGGGTGCCCAGGCTGTGTTGGATGCCATTGACCCTGGGTGCCCAGGCTGTGTTGGATGCCATTGACCCCGAATGCCTGGGTGTGTTGGATGCTGTCGACCCTGGGTGCCCAGTCTGTGTTGGATGCTGTCGACCCTGGGTGCCCAGGCTGTGTTGGATGCCATTGACCCCGGATGCCTGGGTGTGTTGGATGCCGTTGACCCTGGGTGCCCAGGCTGTGTTGGATGCCATTGACCCCGGATGCCTGGGTGTGTTGGATGCCGTTGACCCTGGGTGCCCAGGCTGTGTTGGATGCCATTGACCCCGAATGCCTGGGTGTGTTGGATGCTGTCGACCCTGGGTGCCCAGTCTGTGTTGGATGCTGTCGACCCTGGGTGCCCAGGCTGTGTTGGATGCCGTTGACCCCGGATGCCTGGGTGTGTTGGATGCCATTGACCCTGGGTGCCCAGGCTGTGTTGGATGCCATTGACCCCGGATGCCTGGGTGTGTTGGATGCCGTTGACCCTGGGTGCCCAGGCTGTGTTGGATGCTGTCGACCCTGGGTGCCCAGGCTGTGTTGGATGCCGTTGACCCCGGATGCCTGGGTGTGTTGGATGCCGTTGACCCTGGGTGCCCAGGCTGTGTTGGATGCCATTGACCCCGAATGCCTGGGTGTGTTGGATGCTGTCGACCCTGGGTGCCCAGTCTGTGTTGGATGCTGTCGACCCTGGGTGCCCAGGCTGTGTTGGGTGCTGTTTACCCCGGGTACCATTGACCACAAGTACACTGACCTCTGCTGTCTTATTCCACAGCTGCTTGTGGTGGATTCCTCACTGCTCTGAACGGCACGGTGAGCAGCCCTGGCTGGCCCCACGAGTACCCTACCAACCGGCACTGTGTGTGGCAGCTCGTCGCCCCGGCCCAGTATCGCATCTCCCTGCTCTTCGAGGCCTTCGAGCTGGAGGGAAACGACGTAGGTCGTGTCTGGTGTCACCGGGATGTTGCAGGGGAAGGGGTGGTGTTGGTGTGGGGCGGGGCGAACATGGTGACTGTTACATGTTGGTGTGCCACCTCAGATTGGTGTCAGTATGGGGACCCCAGGGTGGTAGGTTCTGTTGTCAGTGTGGTGAAGGGGTTATTCCTCTCCCAACCTCACCACACCCCTCAGCTGACCCTGTCACAGGCAGGCGTGCAACTTGTAACTGCTCATTCCACAAATTTCTGCAGATTGCCATTTGGGACAGGGTGTGGGGTTGGGGTTGGGGGTGGATGTCTGGCACAGGGTGGGTATTGGGATGGAGGAGGTTCTCAGAGGGCTCCCACTGGCCCCTGAAGTTACCCCTCCACCTTGGGTGTGGGCGAGCAGAGGTCAGTTGTGCACTGCGGGATTAAACATCAGAGGCTGAACATGAAGTCACACCAGTACTGCCCCCCCCCCCCACACACACACACCCCTACGCACTCTGCATGCACACACAGACACGCCTGCGCAGACAGATACACTCCCTTACAACACACATACATACATACACACACACACACTCACTCACACTCACACACCCCTACACCTCAGCACTCTGCACGCACACAGACACATGCCTGCGCAGATACACTCCCTTACAACACACACACACACACACACTCTCACACTCTCACACACACACTCTCACACTCTCACACACACACTCTCACACTCTCACACACACACTCTCACACTCTCACACACACACTCTCACACTCTCACACTCTCACACTCTCACACTCTCACACTCTTACACTCTCACACTCTCACACTCACACTCTCACACTCACACACACGCGCACTCCCCTACAAACCCAGTGCGAGCGCGCGTGCACACACAGGCTGCATCCTGTGTGAAGCTGTGCTGACAGTGCCATGCCCCTCCCCAGGTGTGCAAGTACGACTACGTCGAGGTTCACAGTGGGCTCTCCTCCGGATCAAAATTGCACGGCAGGTTCTGTGGCACCGAGAGGCCTGACGTCATCACCTCGCAATTCAACAACATGCGGATCGAGTTCAAGTCTGACAACACCGTGTCCAAGAAAGGTTTCAAAGGACAGTTCTTTGCAGGTGAGCACCGGTTCAGGGGACGATGAACTCTAGAGGTTTGATGCAGTGGCAGGCGTGACCTCCTGAGCAAAGACTCTCACGCCTGCTCTGACTGGAGATCTGCTGATGCCTCCCGTACCACGGTTGGGTGTTGGGCACCTCAGCCACTAGGGGAGCAGCAATCTTGGACAGAGGGCCTCTCCACTGGATGAGTGTGGTCCCTACACACTGAATATCAGCCACCAATGATGTCGTCAGGGGCTTCTGTCCCAATGATCAGCTTTTTCATGTGAAAAGCTGTGACATCCTTAATGTTATCTTGATCTGGTGCCTTCAAGAGGGTTTAAAGCCGGCCTTAAGTCAGTCCACAGCGTAATGTATCACTCACTGGGCTTTGCAGTCATTTACAGATTCTGCATTAAACTTGTTACATTAAATGTATTTATTTATTTATATATACATTTATCTTGCAGTTATAACATACTTCACTTGCAGAGGTCATGGAAGCAGTGTGAAGGGTGTTCTGAGGGGCTTGGGAAGCAGAGAAAGGTGAGGGGTCACTGACACCTGAGCAATATGTCAAACTAGATGCTCAGGGGCCACACTGGTGCCTGAAGGAGGCTGGATGGTGCGGAGAGAGGGTGTGCATGGCCAAGTGCCCTACTTGTGCCTCAGTGCAGTAGAGCCCAGGAGCTGAGAACTGTGCTGCCCTGCGTGTTAAACGTGGTCTGTTTAAAACCACGCTAACCTAGCAGAGTGACACAGCTCTCTGCTTCCGGTGTGATAAGACTCATAACTACAGGCTTCATAAGTTAAAATCTTTCGCTCCAGTGAGTAATACGCATCTTGCCTTCTGCAAGATGAGAAATTGATGAGATTGATCAGCATTGATGAGAAAGGAGTTGGTGCCAGAGTTTGGGTAAATCACAACTAGATTTCAACAGGAAATGTGGTTAGAAACTGCAAACCGCGTGCCATATGTTGTTGTGCAAGCTTGAGTCCTAACGCCAGCCTTCAGGGGGTTGAATTTCAAGAGCCAGCTCTCGAAGACAGCTTCAAAGCTTCTCCTTTGGGGTACAACAAAGGGCTATCTTGTAAAGAACCTCGTGCCTGCCCAACCAGAAGGTGGCACGTCGCTGACCCCACGTTGCTCATGCTTGATCTCTACTCACTACAGACCAGTGCCTCTCCCAGGGCAACTCCTTTGCTCGTTTTGATGAGGGCTTTGCCAATGACCTCCCTGGAGTGTGTCAGTCTGGTGAAAGCCGGTGGGGGGGGGGGGGGGGGTGCACCTTGTGGGGGGAAGTGAACTTTGCCTTCTTGAGATCGTTTCTGTAATGTTGCCAGAAATCGGGTTACACTGAGAGGACCTTTAACCCGTGCCCCTCCATTTCCCCCTGCTGCTTAGAGCATTCCTTCACCTGCCATGGCCTTTCCCAAACCCTTGCTGCGAGTTGATCACCTCACTTCTGCTACAAGGTTCAGCCAGACCAGGCTCTTTTGGCTTCCCCGAGCTTTGCACCAGGTTCCATGTTATCCGATGCTCTTTGCCTCTCTATGAAGGGCACGTTTTTGTCTGACTTACTCTTCCTCCCCCTCAGATAAGGACGAGTGCTCGGTGAATAACGGGGGCTGTCAGCACGACTGTGTGAACACAGTCGGGACTTACATCTGCCAGTGTCGCAATGGGTTCACGCTGCACGAGAACGGCCTCGACTGTAAAGAAGGTAGGTGGCTTGGCCACACGAGCACACGGTCTCCAACCTACCCACTAATGCACCCTCACCAGCACATTCTCTCCCCAGCACATGGTCTCCAACCTACCCACTCATGCACCCTCACCAGCGCATTCTCTCCCCAGCACACGGTCTCCAACCTACCCACTCATGCACCCTCACCAGCGCAATCTCTCACCAGCACACGGTCTCCAACCTACCCACTCATGCACCCTCACCAGCACATTCTCTCCCCACCAACACATTCTCCACTACCCCGCTAGCTCCATGCCAGGCTGAGGAATTCTTGCTATGCAGGTAACTGAGGAGGACACTTGTGTCAACCTCACCTGCAGCTCCTGACTTTGTAGTAATGAGGCGTCTTTACAGGGAGCTTCTTCCATCTTGTCCCTTACTGTATAGTTACGTAGGCAGCTTTTCATAACGACTTGTATCTACCTTACATCTTTGATGTGAAAGCGCATTCTAGGCTTTTTCCAGAGAGACGGGAGAAAGGTACCTGAGAAGAGCTCAGATACGTCCCTGTGGTCGAGATGCAGAGGGGTGGCGAGGTTTGGTGGGGTGTGTGAATGTTGCCACACAGGAGTGGCAGAAGAGGCCAGGGTCCAAGAAGCTGAATGTTTGGCTGCGGGAGCTTGCAGAGACTGGGAAGGGGCGTGGAGAGCATTGCCATAAAGAGATGAAGGACCAGAGGAGGTCAGTGGGTTTTTGCTGAGGGCCTGCTTATGTTGAGAAAATTAATTGAATAGTGTTGGGAGACTCCTCTGACACTGTTGTAACGAGGAACTGAGGGGTTTGGAAAATTTGTTTGTGAGCTCACTTTGATGCAGCAGTGTGCAATAGGAATGGGGGGGCAAAAAACGCACAGAGCAGTCAGAGGAAATGGAGTTTGTGGACGTGACGGATGTTGTCTGTCCAGTGCCTCGGGAATGGTTGCTGTTTTCCACCAAAGATGTACTACCCAAGCATGTACTGAGCTGCCAGCGGAAGTATTGGGTGTAGGTTCAATTTCAACATGCAAG
Organism: Hypanus sabinus; assembly: GCF_030144855.1. Classification (NCBI taxonomy): domain Eukaryota; kingdom Metazoa; phylum Chordata; class Chondrichthyes; order Myliobatiformes; family Dasyatidae; genus Hypanus; species Hypanus sabinus. Next base: position 30,505,533 of record NC_082726.1, on the reverse strand, counting down.
AGAAATTTGCATAGGTCCTTGGATGAGGGGGTGTGTAGAGGGCTATGATCTGGGTGCAAGTTGATGGGACTAGAGAGAATAGATGGGCTGAATGGCCTGTTTCTGTTACTGCCGCGCTCTATGACTCTGACATGGACACACCAACATGGGACTTGATGCCTTTCCTGACACACGATGCAGATGCTGAATTTTTTGAAGCCTGTATGAAGTGGACCACAGCTCCAGAGACCCAGGTTTGATCCCGACCTCCAGAGCTGCCTGTGTGGAGTTTGCACATTCTCCTGTGACTGTGCTGGCTCCACCTGGCTGCACTGGCTACAGCCCAAAGATGTGCAAGATGGTGACTTAACTGGTTGTTTTAAACAATCCCAAGTGTAGGAGTGATAGGAGAATCAGAGATCGGTAACGGGTAATTGAGGGTCAGCACAGACTTGAGAGCCAAAGGAAAAGTTAAGAATGTGGACATCAGGCACTGGGTGGAGCCCCACATTTGGGCACTGGGCAGAGATGGTCCCCCATTCGGACCTCTCCAGTACACTCAATTAATTATAGAAAAACATAGAAAACCCACAGCACACTACAGGCCCTTTGGCCCACAAAGTTGTGCCGAACATGTCCTTACCTTACTAATTACTATGCTTACCTATAGCCCTCTATTTTACTAAGTTTCATGTACCTATCTAAAAACCTCTTAAAAGACCCTATCGTATCTGCCTCCGTCACCGGCAGCCCATTCCACGCACTCACCGCTCTGAGTAAAAAACTTACCCCTGACATCTCCTCTATACCTACTCCCCAGCACCTTAAACCTGTGTCCTCTTGTGGCAGCCATTTCAGCCCTGGGAAAAAGCCTCTGACTATCCACACGATCAATGCCTCTCATCATCTTATACACCTCTATCTGGTCACTTCTCATCTTCCTTCACTCCAAAGAGAAAAGACCGAGTTCACTCAACCTGTTCTCATAAGGCATGCTCCCCAATGTCCAAAGTGATCTTAAATTCCTTCCTCCCCTTCTCCTACAGCTGGCTGCAGAAATTCAATAAGCAGCGTGGAGGGAGTGATCGCCAGTCCCAACTGGCCAGACAAGTATCCCAACCGCAAGGAGTGTACCTGGAGCATCTCTGCGCCCCCGGGGCACAGGGTCAAGCTGGTAAATATTTCTGTTGCGACTCCAGTCGGCACTCGGAGGGAAGGGACTCCCTTGTCTCATGACCTCAAGGTGTCCTGACGCTCTACAAGCCTGCATGCACAGCAGGGTCACACAAACGGCAGTGAGATGGGCCTGTACTTGCCCAGCGCCGGAGGAGGCGCGGTGAATGGCAACGTGAAAGTTCTGATTGAGGAATCCCTGCCTATTTTGCCATGCTGAGAACTGAGGCGGTGGGGTGGGACTCTTGTTCACAAAGCCCATAGATAGAGTAGTGGGGGGAAGACTGCCACTGTGTCTCTGTTAGTCCGATGGGGGGTCATTCTGTGGACCGCCTGCAGGGTGGGGAATGTTGGAGATTCGGTTTGGGAATGAGGATCAGGGGGAGGCTGCCTGGATCTGATCTGAGGATCATAAGTGAAAGAGAGGTTGGATCAGCGAAGGGGTGGTGGAACTCAGGGGATTCGGGTGGTCCTTGGAAGAGGGTGGTGTCGTGGCCTTGTTTGGGACGAGAAGAAGGCAAGCAGTTCAGTGGGCTTACCTGAAGCAGGTTTCCACCGCTAGACCGAGCAGTGAAGCACACTCAGGGTGAACCAGTCCCCTCAATGCCAACTCAGGAGTGACACTAAATTGGAAATATCACCTCGAGTGGTTTGGGAAAATGTTGGGAGTGGGTTGAGCTGGAATAGCAGGGATCTATTCTTACCAGTCCTCAGACTAAATCCTTCCAACTTGCATCCAATAGGCCTTCAGCGAGTTTGAAATTGAGCAGCATCAGGAATGTGTTTATGACTATCTCGAGGTCTACGATGGTCTGGGTACAAGGTCCTCCTTGCTGGCCCGATACTGTGGGAGTAAAAAACCAGAGACACTCGTCACCACGGGGAATAAAATGTTCATCAAGTTTTTCTCTGATGCTTCGATCCAGAGGAAAGGATTTCAGGCAAAACACAGTACAGGTGAGATGTGATCCTCAGGTTAAATGCAGCCTAAAGGACTTGGCCTTTGTAACAGTCAGATAGCAGATTTTCTCAGATGCTGTAAGGCTGAAGTAGACAGAAAGCATTGGGGGTAAAAGACAATAACCTGAATGCCAACCCTCACTCTCAAGTACTGCATGACCTGCTGTGAACCCCCAGCATGGTTTTGATTTCAGTCCTCGGGCGATGAGTGAAATTGGTTACTCCGAAGTTCAGCCTCGCCCATTTTCTACAGGTTCTTTGACCTTGTCCCATATTCCGCCCTTTTCCATCCAGCTAGCCCCCACTCACTGAACTGTCCCCCGTGAGGGATCGTTGCTGTCTTCCACTGACACTGCTGTACTTCTCTCCAGCCTTGGGCTTCGGCTGGTGGAGCTGAGGGCTTGGCATAAGTAGAATCAGCTGCCAAAACCTCTGGCTCATCCACACGTTATGGGATAGATTTCCTGCTACCCTTCGCTCACACCTGGCCTGGTACAGCACTGGTCAAGGCTGCGATGAAATGCTCTTCACTGTCTAGTTTGGGTACACCATCAGCAATATTCCAGTTTGACACCAACGAGGACAAGGAATCCACTCAGTCACTCTGAGCATTCCACTTTCAGTTCCTTTGGTAGGCTAGTGGTTAGGTTACTGAGCCAGTAAAGAGAACTGTGGAATCTTGATTCAGGGACACAAGTTCAAAACTCACTAGTAAATTTGAATATTTAAATATTAATATTTTTAAAGGTGTTTAAGGCAGCAATATAGGCTATCTTTCTCAGGCTGCATTGAGAGGCCTCCTTCATCGTGTTGGTAGCTTCCGCTTGGTTTTCTCAACTGTCAGCCACGCACGTCCCAGATGGAGACTCAGGAATACCGTCACACTCAAATATAGAAGGATTCTTCATTGCTGTTTCCGTAACAATTTTGTTTTACCAGTCAGGCTTGTTAGCCCTGAGCTGAATCCCCAAACCTAGAGGAACAGTGGACCACTCTTGTTCTGACCTGTACCCTTTGACCCGTTCAGCATGGGGACCCTACCAAGAGCCGAAGCATAAAGCTCAGACTCCAGCCAACATAGCTCTCCAGGTCACTGAGGCACGAAAGCCTTCAAACCCACCGACAAGGTTGTGGTCCCCTTGTTGGAAAGGAAAACTGTGGCTGTTATTAATGTCAAAAGTCCAGCCAAGTTCACCAGTGCCTGTAGGGAGGTTATCTACCATTCTTACCCGGTCTGGTCTATTTTATGTTGGGAAAGTGGGGAAAATCAAAATGTGAGTAGACAAATCAAATTAGCATGGGGCAAAAAAAGGGGTCAGCATGGATGTGATGGGCCAAAGGGTCAGTTTCTATGCTGCACAGCACAGTGACTCTGAGGTAAGTGTAAATAGACGCTGATGTTGGCCCAAAGGCCCACTCTTCATCTCTGCTTCAGACCCTTTCAATGCTTCCTGGGATGGGGTTGAGCAGCCAGTACTGGCATTGTACAGTAACTCAGTAACTCTTGTTCTTCAGTGTGTGGTGGGCATCTCAGAGCCAAGGTCAGAACCAACGACTTGTATTCTCACGCACAGTTTGGAGACAACAATTACCCTGGCCAGCTGCATTGTGACTGGGTGATCATGGCAGAGGATGGCTACGGGGTGGAGCTGATATTTCAGACATTTGAAATCGAGGAGGAGGCTGACTGCGGATACGATTACATGGAGATATACGACGGTCCTGACAGTGCGGCCCCTCGACTTGGGAGATTCTGTGGATCAGGGGTAAGGTTTACAAAATTAGTGGGCAGGGCAAAGTCTGGAAAATCCCATGCACACTAACACTTCGGAACATTGGCTGGGACAGGACTAGACATCCCTGTGTGGAACTGCAAGGTTTCCAATGAATATTTCTCCATGGATCAAGGCTCAAAAATTTGGGAATTGGGTAAGATTGTGGGGATAGTCAGCATGACAGTAGAGGAAGTACTAGATGTCTTAAAACATATACAACTAGGTAATTCTCCAGTGTCTGACCAATTATACAAGTATCTGTGGCTGCTTAAAGGTGGCCAGTATGTCTTTGCTGGTGAAGATAGTGTCTTTTGAGCTTGATTAAATTTTTTGATGACGTGACCCTAGAAATTCAACGAGAGCAGGGTGTTAAGCATGGTTTATATGGATTTCAGTAAGGCTTTTAAATAAGGGACTTCAACAGGACGTTTACGAGGTAGGCTGCTTTGGAAAATTAGAGTACATGGGACCCAAAGAGAGCTGGTTAAGTGGATCTGCAGTTTGCTCGACGGTAGAAAGCGAAGGGTGTTGGTGGGAGGTTACTTCTCAGTCCGGAGGCCTGTGACAAGTGATGGAGCTCAGGTCAGCGCTAGGCCTGTTTCGTCTTTATCAACAATTTGAATGCAAATGTACAAGCCATTTTCAGATGACACCCAAATACGTGGTGTCATTGTATGTAAGTGGAATAATCTTTCAGAGGAAGTGGATGAGGTAGCTATAGAAACAACCTTTTAAAAATAGTTGGACAGATACATAGATATGGGGCAAACCCGGAGAAATGGGACTAGCTTGATGGGCACCCTGGTTGGCATGGGCCAGTTGGGCCGAAAGGCCTGTTTCCATGCTATTTGACTCTGACTGGGCCCTGGGAAAGAAGGATGAGACTGAGGAGAGTCAGGTGAGCTACATGCAAGAGCATTCTGTGATTGGTTGGTTGATCATGTGCTTTTTGTTTATTTTGTGAGAGAGTCTATTTAATAAGCAACGATTGATTCACATATGTTTAAACAGATAATTTTTCAGAAAATGCCATTGTTCCTTTTCCAGTCTGGCAACGAACAGATCAGATCACGGCTCTGCAAACCCACTACATCTGGCCGTGAATGGGAGTGGCATTGAAACGGCTCACTGGGGGGGGGGGCAGCCCCAGACAGCTACACAGCGAGGGCCCAGCTCATGAGAGCAAAAGGGAGAGCTCAGATTTAATGACGATTCAGCCAGATGTACCAGCAAGGTGATCTGTTTCAGCTATTTCTGAGATCGCCACCCTCATCCAAGCCTGCCTACAGTTAATTCAGTTCATCAGTGTGATACCAAGAAATGTCTGGAGAAGGCAAAGATCAGAGGGCCAGGCAATATCCCTATAGTACCGAAGACCTGCACTCAGGAACTAAGCCAACCCCATATCATTTATTATCCGGACATCTACCTAACAACTACGTCCAGCTACGTCCATGATGAAATGGTGGAGCTAAATGGCCTGATTCTGCACCTATGTCTTACGGTCACATTCACTAAAGACTTGACAAATCCGATCTACTCACTGATGGCCATTGTGACTTTTCCAGGGCCTCTCAGCTCCAGGCTTTATCACAGCCTGCGTCCAAGCATGGGCCAAAGAGCAGGTGGCAGGGGTGAGGTGAGAGTGACTGCCAGTGGCATCAGTAACATTTCATCAAGTGTGGCATCAAGATGGCCAAGTAGGCATGAGCAAGGAAACACCCCAGTGTGTGGATTCACTGCTTTCCTACTGGACAATGATTGTGGTTGTTGGAAGACAATACTCCCAGTCCCAGTATATTACTGCAGCAGTTCCCCTGGGTGCCTTACATCCAACCATTTGGATGTTACTGCAGCAACAACCTTTCATTAGTATGAAGTGGGATGTTCTCTGATGACTCCATAGTGTCCAGTTCCTCAGCAGACGAAGCCGCAAAAACAGGACAACATTCAGGCATGCGTTGATTAATGAAGTGTAACATAGGCAGAAGGAGAGAGTCTGAACACCTATCCTTGACATTGACTGACATTACCATCTCTGGGACCTGAACATCAATATCCTAGGGACCACCATTAACCAGAGACTTGTTACCCATTGAGAGCAGATTGGAAGCTGGGTGTCCTACACTCACTTCCTAACATCCAAAGGTTTTCCACTCTAAGGCATAAATGAGAGTACTTGCCTGGATGAGTGCAGGGCCAGCATTCACAGCAAAGCAGCTTGCTTCATTGGCACCTCATCTGCAGCCCAGGACAATCCACCACTTGGGCAAGGTGGCTTCAGTGTGTGGCTTTTGTAAAGTGCACTAGAGTTACTCACCTCAGCTAAGCAGCAGAACCTCACAGAAATCACGGCCTACACCACCAAGAGGGGCAAGGCCGACAGGGTCATGGGAGTGCCACCACTTGGAGGTCTCTTTTCAGGTTAACACCTCCCTACATTAGGAAGATACTACTCTCCTTTCATTGTCATCATCTACAAGGGAACCCCTTCACCTGAAGCACTGCAGCTGTGTAAATCAGTGGCCTGCCACAGAAAGGGATGACCTGGGAGCATTAGCCAATCAGCTTCTCAATCCAGTTAATAAAATTATGGTTCATCACCACTACCTCTCGAAGACAATTAGGGATGAGCAATAAATGCAGGCCCTACCCATGACGCTCAGTCTTCAGCCCGGTTGTGATATATACAGTTTTAAAATAAAGTTCCTCTTGAATCCAACTATGAACAATTTCTGTCTCTTGGAGGTTAAACCAGTTCCTTAACCAGCTTGACTTAACTCTTCATTTCTCTTTCCCTAGCTTCTGGAAGACGTGTACTCTGCAGGAGACTCGATCATGATCCGATTTTACACTGATGACACCATAAATAAGAAAGGTTTTCACGCTCGATACAGCAGCACCAAGTTTCAAGATGAGCTGCACATGAGGAAATGACCACCCCACTGGCTGTACACTGGACTTCCAAAGTGCGGCTTACTTCACTTGTACTTTGACCAAGGAGGGTTGAGAGCCATTTCTGATTTTGGTTCAAATTGAACAGGATTCCAAAACCATTGATTCAGTGTTACTTATGATTCTATTCAGAAAGCTCTTTCCTGTCAGACTGACATCTCTGTTCTCATCCCCATCCTTTCCTACCTGTCCCTTTCCCCATTCCTCTCTCCCATCCTCCCTTTCTCTGCCCTTCCCTATTGGTTCCTTTCTCCTCTTCCTTCCCCTGCATCTGTCCAGTCTGCATTTATAAGTGTGATGACTCCTTGCTTTTTGTTTAAATATGAAGGCAACATTTCCAACCTGCCTCACTGGCTGTAAGGTTTACACTGTTCTGGTCGCCGAAAGAACACAGCTAGTTATGGACGCCGTAGACAAATTGTTTGCAAATATAGAACTTCGAAGAGCTGGAAACCTTTGAAGCATGACAAGAAATGGGGTGGTGGGATTCACTCATCATCTTTAACAATGTTTATGATGTAATGTTCAGCTCATCACATTTGAATACTTTGAGAATTGGGCACTATGGTATTCAAAAACAAATGGAAATAGTTTGCTTAAAATAGAGTGTGGTGTTCTGTTTAATAAGAAAAGGATAGAAAAAAGTAACGCTGAGATAATTCAGAAATCCAAATTTTAAAGGAATTATTCCATACATGGAAGCCATTGGTGTTCCCATTAACCCTAGGTGCAGGAAAAGAGCAGAAACGTATTGATAGTAAAATATTCAACATTACAGTCTGTTGCTTCTGTATGTCTGAAGCTGTATTTGGTAGTTGGTTGTAGATGGTTAGTTTGTTATTTATTCTGAAACACTGTGTGTGGCTGGGTCAGAGCAGGCACAGCTGTGCTCCCTACTGTGTTGTACATGAAGCAAGGATGTATCTGTATAGCAAGTATACATTCAACAGTAAATTCCCCAGATCTTTACCTATGACCATTATACAGAGGACAATTCTCTGCACATCACCGATTCACCTATCAGGAAAAACTCTGGAACTATGATCTTGTGGCCTTTTTGTGAAGTGCCTGAAAAGTACTGTTTACAAAACAACGCTCTTTTCTGAATTTATAATTTTTCTGTTGAAAATTAAAATAAATTGCTTATTAAAAAAGTGCAATTAAGATAAAGAAGTCAATCATTCAGTGATGAAATCATTCAAAATACTGTTGTCCAGTAAGATTTATTGCTGCTATTCAGAGTTCCATCTCATACTAGCTAGTTTTTTTTAATAGATCCGCGGTTTCGATTGCTACCTTCTGACAGTGGGAACGATTCTGGACTCTGGAATGTTGGGAAATGGCAGTTAGTGGATCCACAGTCTCCATGGCCAACTCTAGGATTATTAGGTCCTAGAAATTTCAACACCCATCATGGCAAATATGAAGTGGACTTATCTTTTTTTCTCTTGGGTTCCTCCATTTTTAGAAACCTTTTCATAGTCCATCTTCAATGCCTGTTTCTCCATCTCGCGGTGATTATTGGAGCACTGCCCAAAATGACCCTGTGGATGTGCCCTCAAATGTGTCCTCTGAATACTGCTGTGGCATTAGCCCTTATTGGGGCAGGAATGGCTAGTATGAGGGGGCAGAGTATTCCAGTGATAGGAGGAAAATATAAAGGGATGTCAGTGGTAGCTTTCTCATAAGGCAGTGAAGCAGTCTTTAATTTTTAAAACAGATAGATAGATCTGAAAGGTTTCTGTGGGGAGATAGGAATGTGGAATTGTGATAATCAGATCAGTGAGATCATTGGTTGCAGGAATATCTCAATGGACAGGCAAGTGAGTGTAGATAACCCCCTTTGTTCAAGAGCCTGGTGGTTCAGGGGTAGTAACTGTTCCTGAACCTGGCGGTGCGAATCCTGAGGCTCTTGTACCTTCTACCTAATGGCAGCAGTGAGTAAAGAGCATGGCCTGGGTGGTGGGGATCTCTGATGATGGATGCTGCTTTCCTACAGCAGCGTTTCATGTAGATGTGCTCAATGGTTGGGAGGGCTTTACCTGTGATGTACTGGGCTGAGTCCACTACATTTTATAGTTCTTCTGAATATACCGGATATCTCAGGCCCAGAATAGAGGGATATCCATTTAGTACAAAGATGAGGATGAATTTCTTTAGCCAAAGAATGGTAAACCTGTGGAATTCATTGCCACAGGCGGATGTGGAGGCGAGGTCATTGTATTGAAGGTGGAGGTTTATTGGTTCTTGATTTGTCAGGGCATGAAAGGTGATGTGGAGAACGCAGGAGAATGAGGTTGTGAGGGAAATGGATCAGCCATGATGAAATGGCAGAGCAGATTCACTGGTTTGCGTGGCCCAATTCTGCTCCTGTGCCTTATGGTTTTTTTTGTCCCATGTTGCTACTTTGGACTCTCTCTACTACCACAGTGTGGCCTATATGACCCTCTGCAGCTCCCCTGCTGATCTGCTCCACAATACCTTATCCAATATGGGACAAATACCAGACCAGAGCCTGCAGAACTCTTTCAGAGAATGGATGGAAGGATCCAATAGAGGCCATCATATACAGTCTCACCTGAAGAGCAGTCTACCTCAGGTGGGCCAAGCCAAATGCTGAGCCTAATCCCCACACAGATACTGAGACAATGCTAGCAGCGTGCTTTCCTTCCTCAGGAAGAGCCAGACAACCCTGGAACCTACCCAACATCCCAGCCTATAATCCACTTTGGCACTGGAGATGGGTTGGAATTTGATGGGAAATGGTGTGCAGAGAGAGAGGCTCAAACCCCAGTCACCTGCAGATGTCACTTGCCTTGGGAAGCGGGCCAATGCCATCAGTGCGAGGGTGCCTGGGGAGAAATGGTTGTCGTTGCTCACCATGTGCTTTTCAACCCTCCGTAGGTAGAGGGGAAGAGGGGCAGTGGCTGGAGGAGGGGGTGACCCACTATGCAGCAGTGAAGAAATTGGGGTTCGAGACAGAGCTGAACAATTGGGAAGGGCTCCTGATAACTGAAATCAGATCCTTGAGCTACCACATGCATTCTAACTGTAGTCGCTTGTCCATGAAATCATAAGATAAAGGAGCAGAACGTGGACCGTTGAGTCTGTTCTGCCATTCAATCATGGTTACTGTTAATTTTGACTCCAATCTCCATCTCTCCCCTGTCATCATTAACCCTCCTCCCCACTTTATCAATCAGGAACCTATAAATCTCTGCCTTAAATACACCTTGTGACTTGGCCTCTGTGACTACAGATTCACCGCCCTCTGGTGAAGAAGTTCCTCTTCATGTCAATTCTAAAGAGGCATCCCTTTATTCAGAAGCATCCTTGCCACATCCACACTAACCAGGCCTTTTAGTATCTGGTAGGTTTCAATCAGATCGTCCCCTCATCCTTGTGAACTCCCAATGAACACAGGACCTGAGACAGCAAACACTCCCAAGCCCAGCCAAGTGTGCACAGAAAGATTCCACAGACTGCAAACCTAAGTGTCATGCCTCTGGAAAGGCAATAATTTAATCTTCAGCATTGTTGAGTTCCGATGAAAAGTCAGTCACCTGAAATGTTTTCTCACCACGGATGCCGCCTGACCCGTGGAGTGTTGTTCCAGGGGTGTCATAATGATGAGCTATTTAAGCCACTGACACATTCTCAGTTCTCTGATTTCAGGCAATGTCCTTGATAAGCTTGTAGTCTCGGGCATAGAGTTTCCATGCCTGCTGAGTGTTGAGTATGGTCTGGCACTGGAATACGGCCCAAAGCCCAACCAGGATGCAGCTCCTGCACTAAAATCTCCACATCTGCTCATGTTATGCAGGGCACAACATTGACTAAATACCAGAAGTTCTTTGCTTCCTGATAGTGAACGAAGTTCCAACTACATTGTTCAGAGCTTTCTGCAGTTATTTCATATGCAAAATTTGTTCACGATGCCCATACCCAGCCACAGAACTCTAGTATTTAACTTCCTTATTGGTTCCAATCTGGTTACTCAATTTATGTTTTGACTTTTAGTTGAATGCTGTTTACTCTGTGTTCTTCCATCACTGCAGCTAACGACGTCGGGCAATGGTGAGTTATCAGCTCTTCCTTGGTTTGCTAGTGACTGAAGGAGATTGTGTGTTTCTACGGGGCATTGAGTAATATTAGCAAGTCACAGATTTTTAAAACTGCATCAGTCTTCCCACGATATTTTATCCATTCCTGCAACTCTGGTGCTAAAGCAGGGCATCTTCTGAAAGCCCTTCATCCCTGAGTGTATGTTTCCCCAAGGTGATGGTGGAGGCCATTCCCCACTTTGTACATGATTCATCATGGTTGACCTTTTACTCTGGCACCACTTCCCTCGCATACACCGTATAAATCCCGCAAAACCTCCCAATCCCCATTCTGAATTGGGGTCAATTTTTCAGGTAACGCAAGTCTTTTGGAGTCATCTACTGATCCATGTGTTCCTGATGCAAACTCCTCTACGGAGTGAGATCTGACCTAGATTGAGGAACTATTTTGTAAAGCACCTTCAGTCTGTTGACAACAGAGTGGTCAACCATTTTAATACCACTCCCCGTTCCCATTCCAACACGTCAGGCCACGGCTTCTTCTACTGCCGCAATGAGGTCACTCACAGGTTGGAGGAGCAGCACCTCATATTCCATTTGGGTAGCCTCCAACTTGGTGATATTAATACCAATTTCCCCAACTTCTAGTAATTTCTACCCCCTACCCTTTTACATTCGCTACTTTGGACCCCTCTTCCCACTTTTCTTCTTGCCTGCCTTTCACCTCCCTCTGGTACCCTTCCTTTCCTTTCTCCCGTGGTCCACTCTCCTCTCCTATCAGATTCCTTCTCCAACCTTTTACCTTTTCCACCTATCACCTCCCACTCCCCCCTCCCTCGTCCCCCTGCCTTCCCCCTCGCCTGGTTTCACCTCACACCTTTCAGCTTGCACAACTTCCCCTCCCCTCAGTTTCTCATTCTGGCTTTTTTCCTCTTCATTTCCAGTCCTGATGAAGGCCCTTGGCCCAAAACATGGACTGAGTATTCCTCTCTATACATGCTGCCTGGCCTGCTGAGTTCTTCCAGTATTTAGTGAGTCACTCTGGATTTCCAGCAACTGCAGAACCTTTTGTGTGAATGATGCAAATATAACTTGTCACCTATTAGCCTATGCCTGAAATCATCTGGGTCTTACACAACATCTGATAACCCTTAGAAGGCCCATTGCAAAAGGTCCTGATTATAACCCAGTTTCCTCTGGTTCTGCATGTCTTGTTCCTGGTGTGACACAGCTGCCAAAGGCTAAAACTACTCATTTTTTGTCATTTCACCCTGCTAATATTTCTAGCTCGTTTCCAGGGGATCATAATCAGCTTTCCATTCTCATCATCGTTTTTTCACCAACAACACATGTATCATCGTAAACTTCCTACCTCACACTAGCTCCTTCCATCCCTCGTACATTCCTCTTGTCCTTCCCTCACCCCTCCCCTCCTCCATTGCACACTCTTGCCCCCTCCCTCTCTCACACTCATCTCCTTCCTCCCTCATATGCTCTTCGCTTCATCCTCCTTGCGCATTCTTCTGCCTCTCCCTTACTCATCCCCTCCTTCCGATGCAAACAATCTTCTACCTCACACACTCCTCCCATCCTCTACCTTGCACACGTATCCCTTACCTTACACACACACATACCATCCCATCCCTTCCCTCCCTCACACACTCCTCCCCTAATCTTGCTCACACACCACTTGCACTGCCATTAAACCTCAGCCTTGGACCCTGTCCAATACATTGAGTATCACTCGGGGTCTATATCTAGTGGTAGTTCTGCCTGCACTGGCTGTTCAATGACTGCAGTAGGTCTCTGGTAGCTTCCGTCTCTTATTAGGACGCTCTGTGTCTGGTGGTTGTTATACAAGACCACATTTCTCTTTGCACTCTGTTTTCATGAGCCCACTGCTCTGGCTGAACATCCCCAGGATCACTCAAAATACCACAGATATTGAAACCTTTGCTCCCAGCTGCAGGAGCTTTGTTTGGAGGAGGGGTGTTTTCCATCGACAGGCTCACTACATGCAGTTTTTTCCTGCTTACCCACACTGAGGGAGTTGAAGGGACTGCATTTATCCTGTTCATGGGAGCTTCTGGGCAGTACAGGTATCAGATTCTCAGTGTCCCTCTTCTCAGATCTTCACAACCTTGAACTCTTGGTGTCAGCAACCATTCTGTTGTGGTTGGGGACATTATGATTCCTGAAATTCTTTGGTCTTCTGTCCATCCTTTAGATACAACACTGAATCATATCATCCGCAGAAACTCTCTGCTGACTCAGCAATAGTTGGGTGTATGACAGGAGGATGAATACAAGGCCCTGGTGGAGGACTTTGTCAAATGGTACAAGCTGAATCATCTGCAGCTCAACATCAGTAAGACAAAGGAGATGGTGATGGACTTTAGGAAGACTAAGCCTGCACTGATCCCTATTACTATTGATTGTAAGGATGTGGATGTGGTGCAGACCCACAAGTACCTGGGGTTGCACCTGAATGGTAGACTTGAGTGGAGACAAAGACTGTGTACAAGAAGGGCTGGAGCCCCCTCTGCTTCCTGAGGAGACTGAGGGCCTTTGGTGTATACAGGCCTCCCCTTCACAGGTTGTACAAGCCTGTTGTCACCAGAACAATCTTCTATGCGGTGGTGTACTGGGACAATGGCATCAACATGGGTGATGCCAAAAGGCTCAATAAACTGTTTAGAAAGGCTGGCTCTGTTATAGGAGTCAAATTGGACACACTGGAGGCTGTGGTAGAACAAAGGGCCCTCCAGAAAATCCTGGCAATTCTGGACAATGTTTCTCACCCTCTGCATGCCACCTTGGCTGAACAGAGGAGCACTTTTAGCAATAGACTAAAACAGCTGCGCTGTTCCAAGAATGCTCTACGAGGCCACCTCTAGGTTCCACTAGCACATGACCCAAGAAAAGCACTGACTCTGAATATGCCATGGAACACAGCCCACGATCAGCTTCCTGGTGTGATCCTGTGACAGTCCAGCATACATTGGCCCTTCTTAGCCTCATTTAAAGTGTGCTTGTACAGAACAGTTAGACTGAGGAGTAGGAACTCTGTTGTAAGCATTGAAACGTACATTTGTAGATGAGACCTTTTCTTTGTCAGGTTACCTTCTGTTCATCCAGTGTTTCTGCCTCTACACCCCCATCTCCTCAGCACACGACTGTCAGGGCGATGACCTACAGTCTTGATTAACTCTGCTTCGAGACCGACATTGTGCGTCAAGTGTGTAGCCTGTATTGTGGGTCAGTGTGTGATCTGTTTTGTGGTTCGATCTGAGGCTGTATGTGGGTTCAGTGTACAGACTGTGATGTAGTTGGGTCTGAGACTTGCGTTGTGTGTGTTCGGGGTTTGTATTGTACATGCTGTGGTGGGGCTGCTCTCCCCACTGCCTCACTAACTCTCCCCTCCCCCCACTATTGTTTGTTACCCACACAGCCCTTCCCTAAGTCTTTGTTTTTGTGATTTTTCATAACCAGGATATTTGGGAATGTGACCATGATCTGAATTCCCATCTGACACCCCCACTGCAAACAGTCATTCTGACTGTCTCCCAAATGCTCACTGGTGTGAATGGACTGTGCATAAGCTGGGTATTAGCATTATCCCAAACAAATGGGAGTTTTTCTATCATCTGAATAATTTTTATGATGTGTTCCATTTTCAGCAGAATCAGATCAGATTTATTATCCCAGCCACATGATGTGAAATTTGTTGTGTTTGCAGCAGCAGTAGCAATGCAAAGGCATAATGATCAGTAAATTATTCCTTTTTATGCACTATTTGTTTTTTTTATAATGAGTTAGTGTTCATGCACTGTTCAGAAATCTGATGGTGATAAGGAAGAAGCTGTTCCTAAAATGTGGAGTGGGTCTTCGGGCTTCTGTGCAACCTCCCTGACGGTAGATATTAGAGGAGGGCATGTCACGGATGGTGAGGTCCCTTAATAATAATAATGAATATCACCTTTTGTAGATGTTCTGGATGGCTGAGGGGGCTGGCTGAGTCAACAACCCTCTGTATCCTTTGTAGTCAGTCAGTCCAACAACAGAAGCAACTATTGTCTTTGCTCCAGTCAAGTGTAACTCCAATCCGTGTTGTGATTAAACATTGGTTAGATACTGTTCCCGGTAACAGCTCAGTTTGTTGACTTTACATCAATTGAAGTTTTGTTCTCTGAGGAGACAAACTTTGCGAACACGCAGAGGGGAAGTGGCAGCAGGTGCTTTCAGCAGGAAGTTGTTCATGAAGCAGGTGTGCCGGCTGCGAAAGTGCAGGAAGCTCACAGAACAGCGGGCGCTGATCCCAACCCAGAAATAATTCTCCGCAGTGGAGCCATGGCCATGGCCATGGAGGACCATATGGGTGTTGAAAATGATTGAAAGGGAATGGTGAATGGTCTGTTTATTGAAGGTCAGAGTGATGGGAAGGTCAGTGTGACATGGCAAACTGTACTGGATTGAGGGTAGCTGATGAAGTTCCCCCTTTGGCGGTTCTGGGGAGTTCATTAAATGTTATTCTTTTCCTAAGTCCTGGTTCTGACTTGTTTCACTCGTCCTTGCTGTCGTTCTGGTTTCTTTGCCCTGGGGCCTGTTTCTGCCGACTCACAGCACCGGATTTCTTTGACCACCCACAGTCCCCCCACACCTATTAGCCTCAGCCTCCAGTTCCGTTCCTGTCCGTGAGCCTGCACCTCTGGGCATCACAGTCTATGCTGCAGCAGGCCTGACCATCAGGACTGCCCACACTGAGAACTTCACCTCCCCTTTAGAGCGTACAGAATAGTTTCCACTCCTTGCTCTCACTCCCTTGCTGTATCCGACAAAATTAATTTTACCAACTAGGATGCTCTGTCTGTCCGAGATGTTCCCCACAGAGTGCGGAAACCATTGTTTAAACTTCCCCTTGAGTGATCTGCCATGAACCCTACTCAACCTCCCACTGTCTGGCCGGGGGGTCAGCAGAGGGACAGAATCAAGAGAAGACAAGAACTATTTTTTGGATCTTTTGTTAATGGACTGGATTACATTGATGCGTTCAGCTCTCTCACCATCGTCTCAGTGAGTGATGTTGCAGCTTGGTGTGTGGCTCTGATGTAAACTACAACTCTAGAATTCTGAAGTGCAAACTGAGGAGCAGTCTATTCATATAGTGTTTAATAACATCCACTCTGAACTATCACCTGGCCAACACCTCTCCTTATCCTCATGGTACTTTTACATATATAACAGAAACTCAAGAGATTCTGCAGAAACTGGAGCACACACAAAATGCTGGAGGAACTCAGCAGGTAAGGCAGCATGTATGGAGAGAAATAAACAGTCACCATTTCAGTGTCCTGATGAAAATTCAACTGTTCATTCTCCTCCATAGATGCCGCCTGACTTGCCGAGTTCATACAGCATTTTGTGTCTGTTACGTTTTAATGCATGGTGGAGTGGCGGTACATCTCTACCAAAGGAGGTGTAAGGCACTCCTTCCCTCCGCTAGCCTGCAGGGCACCCTTGGGCAAAGTGCAACACCTGCTTATACCCCCTGATCAGAGACACAAGAAGCCATGGGTACAGGTGACGGATGGTCGTATAAGCAGCTGGTCCATATCACAAGACCTGGTTAAGCAACTACTGACGCCAAGCAGACAATCTCTGATGAGTTTTGATAATGGCTGGGGTCACTCATCTTGGAAAGACAGAAGACGGCAATGGCAAACCACTTTTGTAGAAAAATTTGCCAAGAACGATCCTGGTCATAGACCATGATCGTCCACGTCATACAACACAGCACATAGTGTATGCAATGCTCATTCCTTGCTGCTCTAGTGCAGATTTTTGAACTTTGTCAGCTCTGATAATCCTCTGTGATGTCTGAGTGCAAAGCAGAAAAGCTGATGCCCTCCTCCACAGCCAGAGCCTCTCGATGCCCATGCATGCCTTCCAACATGCCAGGGCTGCTTGGCATTACAGGTGTTCTCCCCAAATGGTCCTCTCTGACTGTGGATTTGAATCAGGCAGTGAGCTCTCCTAGTCGGCACAAGACTGCAGTTTTATATCTGTTCTCTGGTGACGCTGTGAAGGGTTGTCCATCCTGCTGCTCTTGAGGAGTGGAGATTTGTGACAGCATTAGGTTCAGCTGAGTAATGTGACACTGAGGAACTGCTGGAAGCTTCCTTTTCCCCAGTGATGTGTTAACAGAACTAGGAGTAAACACAATCAAACTGCGGTTCTTCTGCCTCAATTTTACCTTCCCACCCAATCCATATCTCTTCCAATTTTCCCACCAACCTTGGCCTTGGAGTATTTGGAGGGAACCATAGCTTCCTGTGAGGGAATTCCAAAGGCCCACAACTCCAGGACAGAAGATTGTCCTCTCCCCGGGTGAGCCCCAGAGTACTTACCTTTTTCAGTCACGTGCTTCAGTTACTAATTTGCAGAGGCCCGAAGTTTCTGTGGCACCACTCGCAGGTGTTTCACTATCATGGCCCCGGTGAATGAGTTGAACACTATATTGCAACGCGTGGAGGTTTTCTGGGCCACGTGACCAATGTGGGAGCATCACCCTGGCCAAGCTAAGTTCCTGGCTCCTCATCCTGGGAATCCTCTCATTCCACCTCAGCAGAGAGGGCCAGCAAAGACTGCGCGTTCCTTTGATGGACGGGGTGACCTCAAGGCAGTCCTTAAACCTGCCATTGCTCCAAGCTTGTTCCATTTGCTGGAACGGTGAGCTGTTGAGGCAGTGTCTCTTCACTCACACACACACTGGAGCTCGGAGCCTGCCCCGCAGTCAATGCAGAATTACCCACTCAAGCCCAGCAGGTTGCCAGAGCTCTGGTCACCTGCAGCATGGTCACTCCGTGTTCAATCACACACATTACCAAGTGGCACAAAGAAAGTGCTGGAGGAAATCAGCAGGCCAGGCAGCATCTATGGATAAAAAGTACAGCCAACACCCTTCAGCAAGTCCAAGTAACTACTACATTGACTTTATTTTGGTAGCATGGTGTCAACTGAGCTGTGAATAAAAGATTTTACTTTGTGGTGGGGAGATGCAAATGAACTGTGCTTTGTGGATAAGGTGACAGGAGATACTATCTTCAGTGTCTACTTTCTACCCTGCAGTTTGAGAAGAAGCTGTAATTATCAGTATTACAGTGGAGTAAAGGGAATTACAGAGGCACGAGAGAAGAGGTGGAGAGGGAACACTAGCAGGGATGACAGCAGAACAGAATTTGCTGTTCTTTCTGGGAGAAATTCGGAAAGCACAGGAAAGATAAATAGGATGAAAAAAATATTCCAAAGGGACAATGAGACAACCGTGGCTAACAAGGAAAGTCAAAGACAGCATGAAAACAAATGACAGAGCACATAGTAGAGCAAAAATATAGGGGAAGGTGGAGGTGGAGGATTAGGTAGATTTTAAAAACTAACAAAAGACAACTAAAAATCCATAAAGAGAGAAAAGATGAAATATGAAGGTAAGCTAGCCAATAATATAAGAGAGGATGCAAAAGGTTTTTCAGAAAAATGAAGAGTAAAAGAGACGCAGATGAATAACAGACTGCTAAAAAATGATGAAGAGGTTGGAGAGGTAGTAATGGAATACATAAAAATGGTGGAGGAACTTAATAAGAGTTTTGCATCAGTCTTCACTGTGGAAGGCACGAGCAGTCTAGTAACAGAATGTCAAAAATTCAAGCGTGTCGGGGAAGAAGAGAGTGCAGTTGCTATTGCTGAGGAGAAGGTGCTTGGGAAGCTGAAAAGTCTGAGAGCAGATAAGTCACTTGGACTAGATGGACGACATCAGAAAGTTCTGAAAGATGTTGCTGGAGAGATTGTGGAGGCATTAGGAATGATCTCTAAAGAGTCCATAGATTTTGGAATCATTCCTGAGGGCTGGAAAATCAAAAATATTCCACACTTTAAGAAGGGAGGGAAGGAGAAGAAAGAAAATTATAGGCCAGTTAGCCTGATATCAGTGATTGGAACAACGTTGGAGTCGATTATTAAGGTTGAGGTTTTGGATTACTTGGAGGCACATGGTGAAATGATCCAACGTCAGCATTGTTTTCAAAGGGGGGAAACCTTGCCTGACAAATCTGTCGGAATTCTTTGAGGAAATAGCATATAGGATAGACAAAGGAGAATAAGTGGCTGTTGCCTATTTGTATTTTCAGAAGGCATTTGACAAGGTGCCACAAGAGGCTGCTCAACGAACTAACAGCCCATGCTATTATGGGAAAGGTACTAGCATGGAGAGACTCATGGACCTGCAGGAGCCAAAGAATGGGAATAAAGGGAGTCTTTTTTAGTTGGCTTCAGGTCTCTACCAAAGGAGTTGTAAAAACGCTCCTTCCCTCTGCTAGCATGCAGGTCACCCTTGGGCAAGGTGTAGCATGTACTTAGTCCCCCCCACCACCCCACACCCTTCCCAATCACAGTCAATTAAAGCCATGAAAGCAGGTGGTGGATAGTTGTATGTGCAGCTCGTGCTCATCTCAAGTCCTGGTTATACAACCATTGATGCTAGGCAGAGAAGAGTATTGATATGGCTGGGGTCACCGACTTTGTAAAGACACTGCCCAGAAGAAGGCAATGCCAAATCACTTCTGTACAAAAACCTTGCCAAGAACAATCGCCCACATCATACGAAAGGAAACATAATGATAATGCTGATGCTAGTGACTAGTGGCGTGCCTCACAGATCAGTGTTAGACCATTCCTTTTCACATTGTATGTCAATGATTTAGATGAAGGAATTGATGGATTTGAGGCCAGGTTTGCAAATGAGATGAAGCTAGATGGATGGGTAGGTTGTGTTGAGGAAGCAGGGAGCCATGCACTTTTTCAGAAGGAATAAAGACATGGACTATTTCATAAATGGGGAGAAAATTCAAAAGTCAGAGGTACAGAGGAACTTGGGATTCCCTTAAGGTTAACTTGCAGGTTGTGTCGGTGATAAGGAAGGCAAATGCAATGCTAGCAGTCATTTTGAGAAGACTAGAATACAAAGGCAAAGTGTAATGCCGACACTTTATAAGGCATTTGTCACACTGCCCTTGGAGTATTATGAGCAGATTTGGGCCCTTATCTAAGAAAGGACGTGCTGGCATTGGAGAGAGTACAGAGGAGATTCATGACAATGATCCCGGGGAAGAAAAGGTTAACATATGAGGAGTGTTTGATGGCTCTTGGCCTGTATTCAATGAAGTTTAAGTGAATGAGGAGGGATCTGAATGATACCTACTGAATATTGAAAGATCGGGATAGAGTGGATGTGAAGAGAATGTTTCCTATAGTGGGGGATTCTAGGACCAGACAGCACAGCCTCAGAATTTAGGAACATCCATTTAGAAAGAGATGAGAAAAAATTTCTTTAGCTAGACGGTGGTGAATCTGTAGAACTCTTTGCCACAGACAGCTGTGCAGGCCAAGCCTTTGGGTAGATTTAAAGTGGAGGTTGATAGATTCTTGATTAATCAGGGCATCAAAGGTTATGGGGAGAATGGGTTTGAGAGGGATAACAAAGCAACTGTGATGGACTGGCAGAGCAGATTTGATGAGCTGAATGGCCTAGTTCTGTTCCGTGGTCTTATGATTCTCACTGCTGGTGGTTAACACCCGGAATGTATTGTCTGCCAACCTGCTCGTGAATTGGAAAATTTGCAGGTAAAATTACTTTTTATGTCATGACTACTGAACAATTGAGGTTTCAGAGGAAGATTTAAAATCAATAGATTCTTATTGGACTGGATTCAAAATTAATTTGCTATAGATGACGAAGAGTAGTGTTGACGAAGAGCTATTCTGACTGAAAGACTGTGACAAGGATTCGTTCTGGTACTTCTACAGTTTAAGTTATAAAAATGACTTGGACAAAAATGTAGGTGAGATGATTAGTAATTTTGTGAAAAAAAATTGGCAGGGTTATACAAAGAGAAGAGCAACAAAGGATATAGTAGGATGTAGATAATTTGGAAATTTTGGCAGAGGAATGATGAGAGTTAAAGCCAGACAAGTGTGAGATGTTGCTGCTTGAGAGGTCACTTGTGGAGGTTTGGAGAGGGTACAAAAGAGGTTCACTTAGGATGTCATATGTATAAGAGATATTAGCTATGAGGAGAAGTTGGACAAACTTGGGTTATTTTCTCTGGATCTTCAGAGGCTGATGGACAACCTAATAGAATTTTTTATAATTATGAGGCACAGACAGGGTGGATAGTGAGTGTTTTTTTACAGGGGTGGGGGAATAAAAATGTCAAGTAGTAGAGGGCACAGGTTTAAGGTTAGGGGGCAAGTTAAAAGTTCTGTGTCAAAAACCGGGGATCACTAAGTTGAGCGTCTTCACACTATCCACCACAAGTGGGACTTCCCAATGACCAATTCCTATTCCTGTTCTGACGTGTTGATCAGCCACCTCCTCTTCTGCCAAGATGAGGCCGCTCTCTGGGTGGAGGATCAACAGCTTATATTCCGCCTGGGTAGCCTCCAACCCGTGACATAAACATTGATTTCTCCTTACAATAAGCAAATCTCCCACTCCCCCCTTCCTCTATTCCCCACTCTGACCTTTCACCTCTTCTCACATGCCTATTACATCCCCTGGGTCCCCTCCTAGCCTATCAAATTCCTTCCTTTCCAGCCTCTTTCCCACCCACCTGGCTTCACCTATTACCCGCCAACTATCCTCCTTCCCCTCCCCTCTCCATTTCATTCTGGCATCTGCCCCTTCCTTCTCGCCCTAAAGAAGGGTTCAGCCCAAATCTTCAAACATGTATCCCCTTTTATAGATGCTACCTAACCTGCTGAGTTCTTACAGCTTTTTTCAGTGTGCCGCTTTGGGTTTCCAGCATCTGCTGACTCTCTTGTGTTTCAGTCTGAACGGTATTTATGAGGCAAGTTTTTTCACACAAGGAAATGGTAGGTGCCTGGAATGCACAGGCAGAGAAGCTGGTGGAAGGAGGCACAATAAGAAAGTTAAAGAGGCATTTGACAGACACATGAACAGACAGGGATCCAAGGAATATGGATCATGTCTCGGCAGATGGAATGAACTTAAAATGAGCTCAGCTTCAGCACAGAATAGTCCATTGCTGTATGTTCCATGACATTTCTCAGTATCACTCACAGTTAGAACCCATCACTTTATTATGTCACTATCCTGTGTATAGATAACTGTGAATCGGGTGGATGAAGCAGGCTGCCTGACTGCACCATACACCGAGCTGTAGAGGGAATGAATAAAAGTGAAAATCTCTCTCCATTTCCTGCCGCGCACACACTGAGACCAAGTGTCGGTTTGTGGGCAGTGGTGTCCTCTGCACGGGCAGAGTCAGCAAGACTCCTCCACCTCTGAGAAAGGGGAATGTGTTGGACAGCCTCTTTCTCTTCTCCTCTTCCCCCACCCTTCTCCACCTCTACCTCTTCCCTGACTTCTCTCCTCCCCCATTCCCCACCTGCTACATCCTCTTCCCTGTCCCTCCTCCTCCCTCGCCCACCCTTCTCCTCTTGTCACCCCACCACCCTCCTCTTCATCATCATCCCCGCTCTTCTCGTTCCTAACTTTCCCTTCATCACCCTCCCCCTTCCTCCAATCTCCCCCAAAATTACTCCGGCTTGTGAATCTCCCTCCCCTCCAGGGGTACCTCCTACCAGACAGTCCGGTAGAAATGATCGCCTGTACCTTTCAGAAGAGCAAAGCTTCAAAAGGTAGAGAACAATTGCAACACAATTAGCAGAGGGCTGACCGTGGCATTGACAGCCTGTTTTCTCTACGGATGTGACCGCCAGTAACATTCATCATGTTTTTATCTTTGTAGAATTCCAACTACTTCACATCACATGACGAGGTGAGAGAAGCCTGGGGCAAGGACTGAAGGTCTGGTGAGAGAAACATCATCCCCAATGTGTAACTTCTGGGTCTAGACGTGATGGCAGCAGCTCATCATGTGCTTGTTCCTTTAAGGAGACGCTCAGCAACAGTGTGCAAGTCACAGGCAGAGCAGCAACTGATACAGAAATTAATTGGTGCAACATATCTACAAGGAATAGAATCCAAAAGCAAGGATGTAGCGTTGAGGCATTTTAAGGCACTAGTGAGGCCTCACTTGTATTGTGAGCAGTTTTGGGCCCTTTATTTTAGAAAGGATGTGTTGAAACTGGAGAGGGTTCAAAGGAGTTTCATGGAAATGATTCCAGGATTGAACGGCTTATATGAAGGATGTTTGATGGCTCTGGGCCTGTATTCATTGGAATTCAGAAGAATGAGGGGTGACCTCATTGGAACCTTACAAATGGTGAAAGTCCTTGATAGAGTGAGTGTGGAGAAGATGCTTCCTGTGGTGGGAGATCTAGGGCCAGAGGATACCCACAGAAGAGAGGAGTGCCCTTTTAGAATGCTGAGGAGCAATTCCTTTAGGCAGAGGTTGGTGACCCTGTGGAAATCATTGCCAAAGTGAAGGCTGTGGAGGCAAAGACTTTATGTATATTTAAGGCAGAAGTTGATAGGTCAGGGCATGAAGGAATACAAGGTCAAGGCAGGAAACTGGGGCTAAGAGGTGAAAATGGATCAGCCATGATGAAATGGCGGAGTAGACTTGATAGGCCAAATGGCCTAATTCTACCCCTATATCTTATGGTCTAACATCTGTGCCACGGAACGTCGTGAACAGAGGTGTTTAACTCTGTGGATAGACTGCAGGATCTGGAGGTGCTCTCGTTCCCATGGACAGAGAGAGAGGGGTCAGAGGCCTGATGGAAATACTGAGCATGAAGTGGACATACAGAAGAGAAGCAAAGAAATTGTTCCTAAGGAGGCAGAGTCAGGGATCAGGGACGCAGAATGGAGGTGTCGGCAAGCAAACTGAAATGACCTGAGGAAACATTTATTTAACAAGGTGAATGATTAGTGTCAGGACTGTCCTGAAGAGGGGGTTTGCCGTGAATTTAGTTGTACCACTCAGAGGGGAAGTGGTTAATTGTTGGAAAGGAAAATAGTGTCTTTGGGGAGAAGGTTTGGGAGAGCGGAACGTGTTGAATCGCTGTTGCGGGAAGCCAGATTGGACTCCCTGGACTGAAACCACCCCTTCAGTGATTCACCGGTGCTCTCGTTCCATGGATGAAGACTTCTCAGCTCCTATTGGGCTTTACTGAGCTTCTGGCAGTTTGGTTTCTCTGACCTTTGGCAGTGACGTTACTTGGTAGCTCCCGCACCCCGTGACCTTCAGTTGATGTAAAGAAGGAGCTGGTTTCCACACCAGCTGTAAACAGACTCACTGCATTAGGGGCAAAGCGGATGTTAGTAAGTCTTCAATAGGGGAAAAGGCTGTAACATTTCAGTAGCAATGATGTTACAGTGGAGCAGAGGGTGTCTGAGTGTTGGAGGCGGATGTCACCGCTGTGACTAATGCATGTGGCTTTTTAATTTTTCCAGACCGTCAGCAATGGAATGAACCAGTCAAGTACAGAGGTAAGAAGGGCGGGACTGCACCCTCCCTCACAGCACACTGTGAAATTACCCCAGGAGGGAAGGGTGTGTCCCTTCCCCCCACAACATGCTGCCCCCGGAGGGGCTTGAGCAGCCGCCCTTTCCCACCAGCAGATACACTTTCACAGTCAGCCATCTCTGCCTCTGCTCACAACGTAGCTGTGATCCCAGCCCACACCGGTGCGGGTGGGGTCTGTGCGGTGTGTCATGTTTCCCAGCTCTGGGCCCCCACTCCTGGCATCCTAGGACCCTCCTCCTTGTCCCCCATCCCTAACCTACCTGTTGCAAATGCCAGGTACAAACTATCGTAGAGTCAGCAACATTTGGGAAGGAGTGTTTGGTCCAAGAGGGAGGGTTCCTATTATTTTGTGTGCCCTTTGACACCGAGAAGAGTATCAGTTTAACATTACCTCACAGGTTGCCGAGCTGGTGGTTAAACAAAGGGAGAACGTGTTTGAATGGCCTTTCATTCAAACACGTTCTCCCTTTGTTTAACCACCAGCTCGGCAACCTGTGAGGTAATGTTAAACTGATACTGATGTTGTCTGGTGTTGTCCTGACCGACTCAGGTCAGTGAGTGGATGAACGTGGGAAGTCACAAGCTGAAACTTCCGACATCATCTGCAGGCTAAATGCAGCCCTGTTGTCATACAGCACAGAGTCAGGCTCTTTGATCCAACTGGCCCACGCCAACCAAAATTCCTATTTGTCCACGTTTGTCCCATGTCCTTCCAAACCTTATTATCCACGTACCCTTCCAGCTATCTCTCAAATGTTGTCGTGTACCTGCCTCAGCCACTTCCAATGACTGCTCATTCCATATACTGACCAATGTCTGAGTGAAAAAGTTGCCCCTCAGGTTTATATTAAATCTTTCCCCTCTTACTTTACAGTACAATGAAAAATTCTATATATATCTAGGGTGCGTAAGACGTCTGCACAGTACTGTGTTTGTCACCTGGAGCAGGGAGCGAAGTTGTAAACCCGGTAGGAGCAAAGGATATTAGGAATGGCGAGTGTGGAGCACCATGGGAGGGGTGTGGGACAGGCAGCAGAGAGGAAGTGAGAAGGGCAGGGGGTGGTGCGGGTGCAGACACACCCAGTCCTGACACACCAGGCAAGGTCATTTGATTCTAATCAGTTGGTTTATTGATCATTACAGGATGTCTCTCTGGTGCTTACCGCTCCCTTCCCCTTTCGCCAACCATGATTCCCCTCTCTCTGTCCCCTTCCCAATCTCAGTCAATAATGGCCGATATCAGAATCAGGTTTATCATCACTCACATATGTCATGAAATTTGGTTTTTATTGTGGCAGCAATACAGTGCAACATATAAAATGGCTACCATATTGTACAAAGGTTTGAGGCATGCTCACTATATAGTGCATATAAAAGTATTCACCCCCCTCCCCTTGGAAGTTTTCATGCTTTATTGTTTTACAACATTGAATCACAGTGGATTTAATTTGGCTTTTGGTGACACTGATCAACAGAAAAAGACTTTTTAGTATCGAAGTGAATTCAGATCTCTACAAAGTGATCTAAATTAATTTTCAAACATAAGGCACAAAATAATGGATTGCATAACTATTCACCCCCTTCATGTGAGTTTTGTTTCAATAGTGGCTTTCCCTTTGTCACTCCTCCATAAAGCTGTGACTGCTGAAGCACCCGGGCAACAGTTGTTGTATACGCAGTCTCTTCCGTCTCAGACACTGAAGCTTATAGCTCCTCCACAGTTGTCATGTTGCCTCCCTCACTAGGCCCTTACACAGTCATTCAGTTTTCAAAGACTTAGACATATTTACAGCTGTGCCATATTCTTTCTATTTCTTGATGACTGACTTCACTGTACTCTGAGGTACATTCAGTGACTTGGAAATTTTCTTGTATCCATCTCCTGACTTAAGCTTTTCAATAGCCTTTTTGCGGAGTTGCTTGGAATGTTCTTTTGTCTTCATGGTGTAGTTTTTGCCAGGATACTGACTCACCAGTAGTTGGACCGTCCAGATACAGGTGTATTTTACTATAATCAATTGAAACACCTTGACTGCACACGGGTCTCCAAAAAGCAGACCTCCATTCAGCTAATTATGTGACATCTAAAACCAATTGGCTGCACCAGTGATGATTTGATGTGTCATATTAAAGGGGGGGAGGGTGAATTCTTAAGCAATCGATTATTTTGTGCTTTATATTTGGAATTAATTCAGATCACTTTGTAAGATCTGTTTTCACTTCGGCATGAAGGAGTCTTCTTCTGTTAATCAGTATAAAAAAAGCCAAATTAAATCCATTGTGATTCAATGTTGTAAAACAATAAAACATGAAAACTTCCAAGGGGTGGATCTTTTGCACAGTACTGTAAATCTATGCCTTTTGGTTTATCATTGCCAAACCCTAGGGAAAGATTGTGCATGTTTTTTTAAAAAAAATTTTTTATTGAGTTTTCAAATGATTACAGAAAGAAGAAAAAGAATTATCAACCCTTCCCCCTCCCCTTAACCCCTCCACCCCCTAACATATCCCTATAGAAGGAAAGAAAAAGAAAGAGAAGAGAGAAAGAAAGAATGAATGCCTGGATATCGGGAGATCCCCACACCCTCCACAGAGTTCATAATAATTATAGTGTGTATATATTTATTTATTTATTTCCCCAAATAACCAATTATTTTATCTTTCGAGCACCTATATATTTAATCCTGTCTTTTGTAAATAAGGGCGCCAAATTTTCAGAAATGTTTCATATTTATCTCTTAAATTATAAGTAATAGATTGTGCATGTTCACCCTATCTATGACCACCATTTATTTATACTCTGCTAAAACTCATGAGAAATGATGGCCCATGCACAAAGTGGAGCTGACTGTCCTTAATCAACTCGGTCCATCCAAATGCTGACGTATCTTATCCTGCAGAATCCCCCTACCAACTTGCCTCTCACAGGTGATAAGCTTTCTGCTCTGTATTTCCCAGGTTCTACTTCGCAGCCCTTCTTAAGGGCTGGGGTTGGTCGGGCTAATCAGGGTTGTAGATGATACAACGATTGGTGGTTTTGTCGACTGAGTGAGAGGCTGGCAAAGGATGCGGCAAGATATTGATAAGCTGCAGATATGGGTGGAGAAATAGCAGATAGAGCTTAACCGGCTAAATGTGAAGGGATGCACTTTGGGAGATCAAGTGTAAAGAGGGAGTTCACTGTTAACGACAAGAACCTTAACAGTGTTGATGAGCAGAGGGTCCTTGGTGTCCAAGATCGTAGCTCCTTAGAAGAGGCTACGCAGGTTGATAAGGTGGCAAAGGAGGCATATAACATGCTTGCCTCTATTGTTCAAAGAATTCGTTCAAGACTCATTTCAGGAAGTTATGTTACAACTTTATAAATCTTTGGTTAGGACACATCCAAAATATTCCATTCAGTGCTGGTCACCTCATTATACGAAGGATGTGGAGGCATTGGAGAGGGTGCAGAGAAGGCTTACCTGGATGCTGCCAGGATTAGAGATATGTGCTATGTGGAGAGGTTGTACAACCTTCTGATGTTGTTTTTCACTGAAACAGAAGATGCTGAGGGGACGTCCGATAGACATGTATAAGATTAGGAGAGGTATAGATAGAGTAGACAGCTAGCATCTTACTCCCCAGGGCAGAAAGGTCTAATACTCGAGGATATGCATTTAAGGTGCTAAGGGATAAATTCCAGGGAGATGATTTTACACAGAAAGTGCCAGGTGCTTGGAATACCCTGTCTGGATGGTGGTGGAGTCTAACACAACCGGGAGTCCAAGAGGCTCTTGGATAAGCACTTCGGCATGAAAGTGCAGGGGATGAAGGATGTGGCCATTGTGTAGCAGAAGGGATAAGTTGAGTTGGACATTTGATTACTGATTTTATCACTTCAGCACAACACTCCAGGCTGAAGGGCCTGTTCCTGTGCTGTGCTGGTCCATGTTGGTTGTACAGTCTTCCAGCACCTCGCCCGTCGCAGATGATGGTGCATATATCTCAGTCAGGGCTCCCACAGTTATCCCTGCAGTCTCCGTGCCTCTAATTCCTATCGACTATTTGGAGTCTATAGAACAAGGTGATCATTGGCAACTGACCTTATACTGCTGAGTTCCGTCACAACTTTCAGCCTCCCTCCTGCTTCGCTTCTACTTTGGATCCCAACCCCCTGCCAATTTAGTTTAAATCCTCCCTAACAGCACAAATGCATCTGCTCAATAAGATCAAAAGTCAGAAGTAAATTTATTATCGAAGTTCATATATGTCACCGTATACTACCTTGAGGTTCCCTTGTCTTGCAGGCATTTACAAGAAAATAAAGAAGTACAATAGAATTTATGAAGAACCATGCACCAACAACCTGGTACAACTGGTTCCCCTCCAGTTCAGATGCAACCCATCCCTCTTGTATAGGTCTGCTGTGGCCCAGAAGAGATCTGAATGATGCAAAAATCTGAAACCATTGATCTGTCAGTGGTGTCTCACTGAGACTCCGCTTTTGGAACAAGGGGGTGGGATCCTTTGGAATAAGGTGATCCCTCAATTTCCGGTGACTAACCTGTGCCTTCCCTCTCTCATGTTCTAGGTGCCAACTAATGAGAATAGCACCAAGGTAAGGATGCTGGAGTGATGGCTGGCTGTGAGCACTGTCCTGTCCCAGTGCGGGAGGTCCATTTCCCATTAGGAAATGTAACCATCCCGACTGTTGGTCCAAGAACGGGACAACTGGAAGTTTCACCCATGAGATTTCCCAGGTCTGTTGTAAGATGGGTTCTTGGAGCCGACAGTTCCTCAGTCCCCCAGAGTTCAAAGGGTCAGTGGAGGTTTTCTTCCCCTCCCCAGAATCTAAATGTATCCTCACCTACC
The DNA here is from genome assembly GCF_030144855.1 of Hypanus sabinus. Taxonomy (NCBI): domain Eukaryota; kingdom Metazoa; phylum Chordata; class Chondrichthyes; order Myliobatiformes; family Dasyatidae; genus Hypanus; species Hypanus sabinus. The sequence goes on along the minus strand of NC_082726.1, from coordinate 30,476,262 downwards.
AGCAGACCTGGTTCAACACTGGCGACTCCAGACGTCATACTGACAACCTCTGTCTCACTTGTTTGCCTCCCAGTGCTGCTGTCACATACCTGCAGAACAGAGTGCTCCCTGCAGTGCGCTGTGGTATTGGTGTGGGTGATGCCAGCAGGAAATGCCATTCTCCACCCCCCCCCCAACCGTGTTACTGGGTGATGGCGTGTTGACCATGGACGGAGATCCTGAGCATTGTGGATAGACTGGAGATGTCCTCGCTCTCACAGAGAGAAAGTCAATGACCTGATGGAGGGACTGAATGTGAAGGGGACAAGCAGAGGAGAAGCAAATGGGTGGCTCACAGAATGGAGGTATTGGCAAACAACCTAAAATGACAAGAGGAAGCATTTGTTTGACAAAGTGAATGATCAGTGTCAAGACTCTCCTGAGGGAGGGGAGTGCAGGCGAATTTAGGTGTTCCACTCAGAGGGAAGTGGTTAATTGTCCGAAAGTAAAAACTATCATGTCTTTGAGGGGAGGTTGTGGGAGAGTGGGATGAGCTAGATCGTACTTGCATGAAGCCAGTATAGACTCCATGGGCCAAATCTCCTCCTCGAGTGGCGTTACTTGACTCATTCTGTTCAGACGTGGCTGTAGTGAGCCTGTGAAGTGCCAGTTTCCCCACCCTTGCCCGTGGTGTTACCCCCACCCCATTATGTTCAGTTGATGCAAACTGATGTAAAGAAGGCACTGGCTTCCACACCAAATGTAAGCAGACTCATAAGGTTCGGGACAATGAGAATGTCAATAAGTCTTGGTTAGGGAAAACGCTGTGCTATTTCAGCAGTGAATTCTGACAAATCCCCAGAGCTTGTGGTTAAAGAAAGGAGAATGTGTTGGAATGAAAGGTATGCTGTATGTCTGGTATTGTCCTGACCGACTCTGCACAAATGAACACTGTGTGACAGGCACCAGTGGCTGAGGGTAGGACTTCACAGGCTGACTCCTCCAGAATCATCTGTAGGCCTGTCAACCACACTGCTGTCAGTGGGGTCTCTGTGAGTCTTGGGTTTTGGTACAAGGGGCCGTGTTCTTTTGAAATGGATGAGTAACCTGTGGCCTTTCCTCTTTCATGTTCCAGCTTCAAGTTGGAATGACCACTGAGGTAAGCATGCAGGAGTGTTGGTGGCGGTGGGTGTTCCCTGTCCCAATGCAAAAGGTATGAAGAAGAATTTCCCTTTCAGAGGACACAAAGCAGAATGGCAGAGGAGCAGGCACTTAGCCCACCATGTCCGTGCCGAACGCAATGCGGAAATTAAACTAATCCCTTCTACCTTTATATGGTCCATATCCCTCCATTTTCTACATATTCACATCTGTCTAAAACCGGGGTTCTCACCCTATTGTATGCCATGGACCCCACTGGGAACCACGGGTCTAAAAGCTTCTTAAATGACACCATCATATTTGTCTCCACTACCACCTCTGGCAGTGCTTTCTAGGCACCCATCACTCAGTGTAAAAAAAATCTTGCCGTGTGTCTCCTTTAAACTTGGTCCCTTGCACTTTAAGGTTGTGCCATCTAGTGTTTGATATTTAACACTGAGAGAAAGATTAACCATAAGACCGTAAGACATGGGAGCAGAGTAAGGCCATTTGGCCCGTCGAGTCTGCTCCACCATTTAATCATGGCTGATCCTTTTTTCCCACTCCCTGGCCTTCTCCCCATAACCTTTGATACCATGTCTAATCACGAACCTATCAAGCTCTGCCTTAAATACACTCAACAACCTGGCCACCCCAGCTGCCTGTGGTAATAAGATGTCCACGCTCTGTCAACTAAATAATTTAAAGAACTATAGTTTAATAATTTAATAATTATTAATTAAAAATTAATTAACTATGACATTTTCTATAAGGTTTCCCCTCAGCCCTTGTGCTCCAGAAAAAGTACTCCAGGTTTGTGCAAACCCTCATATACTCTAACGTCTTGGTGAGCCTCTTCTGCACCCTCTCCAAAGCCTTCATGTCTTTCCCACAATGCACACATTACTCTAGGTAATGACCAGAAATGCACACAATACTCTAGGTGCAACCTAACCAAAACTGCAACATGACTTCCTGTCTATTATTCTCACTGCTGCACCAATGAAGGCAAGAATGCCATGCATAATTTTTCTTCCATCCTATCAATCTGTTGAACCACTTTCAGGGAGTTACAGGCTCCAGTGTCCCTCTATACATCAGTATAGTTGAGGGTCCTGCTATTAACTGGACATTTGCTCTTTATATGCCCCTATGAAATAGGAAGAGGAACAGGTGTTGGCCAACTGCCCATCAAGCCTGCTCTGCCATTTATTATGGCTGATCTGGCGTGGACTCACCTCCACCTACTGCCTTTTCCTCAAAATCCCTCATTCCCCCTCCTACTCCCAAAATGCAACACCTCAGACGTGGCCGGATTAAACTCCATCTACCATTTCCTCACCCACACCTGTAACAGATCTAAGTCGGTTTACCTTATTTACTTTCCAAAATTTCACCTATCCTTGTGTCATCTGCAAATTTACTAATCCTCCCATCTAACATTTTCATCCAAGTTACTCATGTGTACAGTATATACTATATATCACAAACAATGCAGGTATAGGTAGTTCATTTTCCAGTGGATGTTGTCTGGAGTTTAGCAAAGCATTTGAAAAAGTGCTTCATGGTAGACAGATTGAGCAAATTAAGTCCCATGGGATCCATGGAGAATTGGTAAATTGGGTGCAAAATTGGCTTGGCCTTGAAGACGGAAGATAGTTGTTTCTCTGACTGGAGGTCTGTGACCATTAAGTGTTCCACAAAGAGTGTTATATACAAAATACCTATTGTTTGTGAGATATATATACATATAGGTAGATAATTTGGATGAATATAGAGGGGATCTGATTGGTAAATTTTCAGACAACATGTGGATTGTGGATACTGAGGAAGGTTGCAACAGGATACAGCAGGATATAGATCAGATGGAAATTTGGGTGGAAAACTGACAAGTGTAAAGAGTTGTATTTTGAGAGGTCAAATAGAAGAGGAAAATAGAGAGTACATGACAAGACCCTTCTCTGAGATGCTTCTAACATATTAGCATCCATCTTTAAATATGGAGACTAATACTGCACACTGTACTCCAGATGTGGTCTTCCCAGTACTGTCTGTAACTGAAGCATCCCTGCTTTTGAACTCAATTTTGCTCAGAGCAAATGATAACACAGTGATTTCTTTGTTCCCTGTACCTGCATTTAAGCCATCTGTGAATCATTCGCTAGGACACCCAGTATCCTTGCACCTCACAACTCTGCAGTCTCTCACCATTTAGAACATAGAACAATGAACCGAGAAAACGATAACACTATGTTTGCCTTCGGTGAATCATTCACATGGGCACCCAGATACCTTGCATCTCACAACTCTGCACTCTCTCACGATTTAGAACAAAGAACAATGAACATTACAGCATATTACAGGCCTTTTAGCCCATGATGTTGCACTGACATTTTAACCTACTCCAAGATCAGTTGAAACCTTCCCTCCCATGTGGCCCTCCAATTTTTCTTTCATGCATGTTCATATGTAAGATTCTCTTAAATGTTCCACATGTATCTGCCTCTACCACCACCCCGGCATTTCACACACTCACTCCCTCAGTAAAAGATTTACTTCTGACATTTCCCCTGTACTTTCCTCCAATCACCTTAAAATTACATCCTCTCATATCAGCCATTGCCACCCTTGGAATAAGGCTGGCTGTCCACTTCTCTTAATGTCTTATACACCTTTATCAAGTCACCTTTCATTCTCTTTCGGTCCAAAAGGAAAAATGCTACATACAAAATATACAGTTTTATTTTTTCTGTCATGGACTATTCCCATTTCCTCACGTTGTCTCACATTGTGCTCCATTTACCAAACCTTTGTCTTCTCACTTAACACATTCCTTTGCCTTGGTAGCCTCCTTCTGTCCTCGTCACAACCTACTTTCCTACCCATCATTCATTAACGACTTCAGCACCCACACCATTAGTGCCCTTACATGCATATAAAAACATTGAATCTGAAACACCAGCTACCATGGAATCAGAATTAAGTTTATTAATGGCCAAAAGTGTTATGCCTTGGTAGGTCAAATGTAAAGAGACAGTACACTATTAAGGAGCAGAGGAATCTTGCGGTCTAAGTTCATTGCTCCCTGAAAGTTGGTATACAGACTGATAGGGTGGATTCAAAGGCATATGGCATACTTAATTAGTTGAGGCATTGAATTCAAAAGTCAGGAAGTTATGTTTCCCCTTTATAAAACTCTAGTTAGGCTGCATGTGGAGTATTGAACTCACAGAAAATGCTATGGGAACTCAGCAGGTCTGGCAGCATCTACGGAAATGAATAAACATTCAACATTTTGGGCCGAGACTCTTCATCAGGACTGCCACCTGCAGAATATCTTGTGTTCTGGAGCAACGCATATAGTTCAGGTTGCCCCATTATAGGAAGGATGTCAAGGCTTTGGAGAGGGTGCAGTAGAGGATGCTGCTTAGACTAGAGTACATGTGCTATTGTGAAAGTTTGGACAAAATATGGTTGTTTTCTCTAGAGCAGCAGAAGGTGAGAGGAGATCTGATAGAGGTTTATAAGATTATGAAAGGCTTAGATACAGTAGACAGCCAGTATCTTTTTCACAGGGTTGAAATGTCTATAACTAAAGGGCGTGCATTTAGGGTGAGGGGTAATAATTTCAAAGGAGGTGTGAGGGGCAGTTCTATTTTATACAGAGTGGTGGGTGGCTGGAGTGGGCTGCCCGGGGTGGTGATAGAGACACGTACATTAGGGACTTTAAAATAGGCACATGAATGGGAGGATATTGGAAAGATATGGATATTGTGTAGGCAGAAGGCATTAATCTAGTTGGCCATTTGGTTACTAATTTATTTGATTCAGCACAACATTGTGGACTAAAGGGCGTTCTCCTCTGTGATAATGTTCTATGGTCTGTGTAAGCTGTTCCTAAAATGTTGCAGACAAGAAGAAACACCTTGTATTCCTTGTTAGCCAGGCAATCCTGTTGTCACAATGTGTTATCACCTTTTGCATTTATTTTCCTCAACAGCTTTGGATGACATCATCAAATCTGAATTAACCATAGAACCATAGAACATGACAGCACAGAAACAGGCCTTTTGGTTCTTCTTGGCTGTGCCGAACCATTTTTCTGCCTAGTCCCACTGACCTGAACCTGGCCCGTATCCCTCCATACATCTCTCATCCATGTACCTGTCCAAGTTTTTCTTAAATGTTAGAAGTGAGCCTGCATTTACCACTTCATCTGGCAGCTCATTCCACACTCCCACCACTCTCTGTGTGAAGAAACCTGCCCTAATGTTCCCTTTAAATTTTTCACCCTTCACCCTTAACCCATGTCCTCTGGTTTTTTTCTCCCCTAGCCTCAGTGGAAAAAGCCTGCTTGCATTCACTCTATCTATACCCATCATAATGAATGCAAGCAAGCAAGGCAAGCAAGAATTGTCCAAACAGTGATTCTTCCCCAGGATGAGAAAGGCCAATGTAAAACCTACTCTGATTTCTATCTGCTAACCAATCATCAGACTTAGTGCAATGTGACCACTCATCCTATATAGTCTAATTTTGTTTCAAAACCTCTGTGTGGCTCATTATTAAAGATCTACTAGATCACACCACCTACGGTATCTCCCGCTTCTCTGTTATGCAGTTACGTTCCCATGGTTTCCATTTCATAAATGATTTTGATTATATTCTTGGTTACCCGTCTCTACTATCTCAATAATGGAGCCCAGCGTCAGCAACCAAGGCTAACTGATCAGTAGTTCCTGTGTTCTCATCCCCTCCTTTCTGATATGGGGGTGGTGGTTACATTCTGATCCTTTGGAGCCCTCGAAGAACCTATAGAAGAAGACAACCACTGCATCTACTGTACCCCCAGCCATCTGAGTCAATCCCAGGACAGCTGGTCACCAGGTCTGGGAATGAACAACTTTCCAGCCCATTAATCTGCACCCGACTATCCTTCTACAGCTTCCAGCTCCTCACTCTCTTGGGACCTAGAGCCCAGCACCACTTCCAGCATTTTGTCTTCTCTGGAGGCAAGCACAAAAAATTTAATTCTTTTTCTTACCTTTTCTTTATTCCTCGTTATTATTTCTCCCGCCTCTAGTTCTTCATTTATTGATGCTGAAGAATTGGTGAGCTAAGTGGACGTTACACAGTGTTCATTGGTACTCAATGGGCATGCTGAGCTTTGCCCCTGAACTCAGGTCCTGTTTCAACTTCAACAGAACTGGATTACAAGAGCAAAACAGAGCATACAGTCACACATCGCCAGATGCACTAGTTATTGGAAGTATCCATTACCACACATACAGAGAACCACATTATGCCTTTTTCCACCAACACATATACAAACATGCACCAAAATGCACCGTATACCTGTATGTCAATTACATACATAGTTACGCAGAATGCACCATATTACCTGTGTGACTATTGTGTATACACACACACACACACACACACACACACACACACACACACACCTGTTGATGCAGACGATCTTCCACAGCTCTGTGGGAGAAATTTCCGAAGATACACCAACACTGCCTCCACCTTATTTGCCAGATTGTGCCTTCAGGAAGTCAGCATCTGGCCAAGAGAACATCCTCTCTGCATTTGGTCAGTACACTTCTGTAGTCAGTCCTCCCCTCACTCCTCCTCTGCTGAACTCTAGGATGCTCTCAATCCTCAGCCTATTTTTGTTTTTTTGGCAACTTTATTAGCATTTTCTTTGGATTTCACACCATCTTTAATTTCTCTGCACAGTCATGAATAAATTGCTTTTCCTTTTGGGTTTTTGTCACTCAAAATCTTTCTTATGCAATTTATGGATTATTTCTTTAAATGCTAACCTTTGCTCATGCATCTTCACACTTGTACTCTCCCAATCAACCACAGCCAAACCCCATCTAGTGTCTTCCTAGTTTCTTTTGATTAGATCTAGTTGAACTATGTTAGATTCAAACTTAATGTAAAGTGCTGTCTCTTTCTCAAAGGCCCCTCGGCAGCAAGACTATTAACGAACCTTCTCTCATTTCACGTAACAAAATTCACAATTTTTCCTGATTTGATTCCTTACTCAAAAATCTTTAAAATAAATACAAAGGCAATTAGCAATTTAAATTTCCCCACATTCGCATCAACTCTCCCAAATTCTACCACCCACTTACACACACAGGTCAATCTAGAGTGGCCAATTCACCCACCAATGGAAGAATTAGGCTAAAAGTTCAGTCACAGCTATTTTCAACTCCACAGTCAGTGATCCATGATAGATCACAATGACCTCTCTGGCGAAGGGTCTTGGGGAGAGACATTAATTAGTACTGCCTGACCAGCAGAGTGTTTCCAGCAATTTTTGCAATTATTTCAGACTTCCAGCACCCTGCTGTCTCTTTTTTCTTTCCTTCACTCAGTGACCACATGTTTTGAGAATTATTCCACAGGGAATTCCAACAGGCTCCTGGGCACAAGCCCCCTTACACAGATGGCCCCTGACATAGACACCACCCTCCCCCTCCCTTACACAGATGCCACCTTATACCAATGCCCTATTTCACAGACTCAAGAGTCCCTGCTGCTTCAGGGGATGATGCTTTCAAATGTTTCATAGGGCATCTGAGGTGTGCAGGAGACCATGAGGGAGAGGGGGACAGGAAGCAGTAGAGTTGAGTCTCTGGGAGGCAGGAACAGAATCAGAATCAGTTTAATATTACTGACATATGTCATGAGATCTGTGGTTCTGTGCCAGCAGTACATTGCGATACAGTAATAATTTAAAAAACTATAATAAATTTCAGTAAGTTTATTTAAAAATTAATTTAAATAAGTAGTGTAAAAATAGAGCAAGAAAATATTGATATGGTATTCATGAGTTCATCATCCATTCAGAAATCTGAAGGCAGAAGGGAAGTCACTGTTCTTGAAACATTGAGTGTGTGTGTCTTCAGCCTCCTGTACCACCTCCTTGATGGTAACAATTGAAGAGAGCATTTCCTATGTGATTTGATGGATGCCACCTTTTTGAGGCATCACTTTAGTAGGTGTCTTGATGCTGGGGAGGCTAGTACCCATGATGGAGCTGGCTGAGTTGACAACTTTCTGCAGCTTTTCCGATGCTGTGCAGCGGCCCTGCCATACAGGCAGTGATGCGTCCAGTTAGAATCCGCAATACACCTGTAAAAAGTTGCGAGTGTCTTTGGCGGCATATCAAGTCTACTCAAACTCCTAATGAAGTATAGCCTCCGCTGTGTCTTCATTGTAATTTTATCAATATGTTGGGCCCAGGATGGATCATCAGAGCTGTTGTCACCCAGGAGCTTGAAACCATTCACCCTTTCCACTGCTGATCCCTTGATAAAGACTGGCGTGTGTTCCTTGACTTCTCCTTCCTGAAGTCCACAATCAATTCCTTGGTCTTACTGTTGTTGATTGCAAGGTTGTTGTTGCAACCCCACTCAACCAGCTGATCTATCTCGCTCCTTGTTTGCATCCTCCTCTCCATCTGAAATTCTTCCAACAATTGTTGTATCATTGGTAAATCTATAGATGGCATTTGAGCTATGCATAGCCACACATTTATGGATCTAGATAGATTAGAGCAGTGGGCGAAGCTTGTATCCGTGAAGTGTGACTGCGGTGACTGTCAGTGAGGAGGAGATGTTATTTCCAATCCACACTGACTGTGCTTTCCCAGTGAGGATCACAGGCCCTGGTTTTGTTGATTAGAACTGAGAGTATGATTGTGTTGAACGCTGAATAAAACCAAAGAAAGAGCAAGTTGAAGAGAGGCTGTGCATTGGGAAGTGGGTGGAGAAGCTGCTGGGAAGGAGTGGGAACTGTCATGGAGTGGGGTTGGAAACACTAGAGAGAGTGAGAGAGAGAGACAGAGAGAGATAGAGGGAGAAATGGAGAGATACAGCACAGAAACAGATCTTTCAGCACACTACACACTGACCATCAACCATCCATTTAACTTGTTTTATTTTTTTTCCTCCCCTCATTCTCATCAACTCCCCTGAGGTACTACCATTCATCTACACACCAGGGGGCTTTACAGTAGCCAATGCATCAACCATCTCACATTATTTATGGAATGTGGGAGGAACCCAGACAAGCTGGGAAGCGGGAATGTCCAAACAGATAGGCAGTGCCCGAGGTCAGGATTGATCTGGGTCTCGGGATGTGGGCAGAGGCTTCATCAACTGTGTCATGCGCAGCCTGTTGTACATGGGAAATGGATGTCAGTTGGAATGGGGACAGTGCTGTGGTCTGGTGTGGAGGAGGACATAGCAGGGGTACAAGACAAGATAGGACACAGTCAGCATGGTTTCCTTAAGGGAAAGTCTTGCCTGACGAACCTGTTGGAATTCTTTGAGGAGATCACAAGTAGGATAGATAAAGGGGATGCAGTGGATGTTGTATGAGGCATGAGGCTACTTACCAAGTTAAGAGCCCATGGTATTACAGGAAAGTTACTAGCATGTTTAGAGCATTGGCTGATTGGTAGCTGGCGGTGAGTGGGAATAAAAGGATCTTTTTCTGGTTGAATGCCAGAGACTAGTGGTATTCTGCAGGGGTCTGTGCTGGACATCAATGTCCATCAATGATTTAGGTGATGGAACAGATAGCTTTGTTGCCACATTTGCGAATGATACAAAGATTGGTGGAGGGGCAGGTAGGAAACAGGAAGGTTGCAGAAAGTGGCAAATAATGTTGGAAAGTGGATGGTCATGCACTTTGGTAGTAGAAATAAATACATAGACTATTTTCTAAACAGGAAGAAAATCCAAAAATCTGAGATGCAAAGGGACTTGGGAGTCCTTGCGCAGAGCACCCTAAAGGTTAACTTACAGGTTGAGTCTGTGATGAGGAAGGGAATGCAATGTTAGCATTAATTTCAAGAGATCTAGAGTTTAAGAGCAGGGATGTGATGCTGAGGCTCTATAAGGGACAGGTGAGGCCTCACCTTGAGTATTGTGAACAGTTTTGGGCTCCTCATCTAAGAAGTGATCTATTGGCATCAGAGGAGGCTCACTAGGCTGATTCCAGGAATGAAAGGATTATCATATGAGGAACATTTGATGGCTCTGGGTCTGTACTCACTAGCATTTAGGAGGATGGGGGGAATCTCATTGAAATCTTTTGAATGTTGAAAGGCCTAGATAGAGTAGATGTGGAAAGGATGTTTCCCATGGAGGGGGTGTCTAATACAAGAGGGAGCTCAACCTCAGGATAGAGGGTCGGCCATTTAAAACAGAGATTTGGAGAAATTCCTTTAACCAGAGGGTGGTGAACTTGTGGAATTTGTCACCATAGGCAGTTGTGGAGGCGAAATCATTGGATGTATTTAAGGCAGAGATTGATAGGGTCTTCTTTGGCCATGACGTCAAAGGTTACAAGGAGAAGGCTGGGGAGTGGGGCTGAGAAGAGGAAAGAAGGATTGGCCATGAATGAATGGCAGAGAAAACTCAATGGGCCAAATGTCCTAATTCTGCTCCTATAGATCTGTTGAGCTGATTGTGGAGTTTGGGGTAGGATGGGGTGGAGCCTCCAGGAGTAAACTGGGAAGGACTGTGGGTGAGGAGAGTGCACTGGGGTGGAAAGGTGTCCCACCCCATTACTGATGACTAGGTGTGGTTCTTTGTTTCAGAAACGTATGGATAGCCTGGCCACACCTCTGGGAGTGGGATTCACGGTAGTTCTGCTGCTGATTGTGGTCCTCGCTGTCAGCATTTACCTGTATCTGAGGAAGAGAAAGCAGGTAAAACACTACCTTCAGTCCTTTGGAAAAGCTGGAGGTGTGCTGAGGCGAACCCAGTCTAACTTGGAGAGGTTTTTATCAAGTCAGGCAGCCCCTATGGAGGGGAATAATTAGCCTTGATGAAAGGTCTCAGCCAAAACATCAGCTGCCTTTTCCCCTCATAGGTGCTGCCTGACCTGCTGAGTTCCTCCAGCATTTTGTGTGTGTTGCTCAATATTTCCAGCATCTGCAGAATCGCTTGTGTCTAGAACTAGGGGAGCTGAAACTTAGACAAGGCAAGGGAATCCATGGTAAGTGGTGGGTCCAGGGATCTTCAGGTGCAGGTCCATGGATGCCAGGAGGCTGCAGGACAGATAGGGAGACAGGGAGTTAAGAAGAAACAGGGATTTAAAACATACCTTTATTGGTGAGGATTGATTAGAGAGAGGTCACACCAGAGCAGTACAGTACCACGGTTCACCCACAGCACTGGAAGAGATCATAACGTGGAAGAGTGAGCACAAAGGGAGGGTGTAGAGGATGTTTACCAGTGTGTAGACAGGGCTGAAGCATTATAGTAAAGAGACTTTGGCTAGAGTAGGGTTCGGAGACTTAACTGAAGTGAGGACCCAATTGAAGAAGCAAACTATTTGCTTTGTCAAGGAGACTAGTAACCAGCAGGCAGCGATTTGAGGCATCGGAAAGAACTGCTGGAAGGAATTTAAAAATAAAACAGTTCGTCTAAAGTGTAGGAAGGTTTTAGAGCTCGCCGGCAGGAAGTTGTGGTAATTGAGCTACCCCAGAGAGAGGCCCACAGCAGAATCTAAAGAACAGGAGCAGAACCAACTGGGACAGATGATCAAATTGTAGACTGAGTGATGCACCATCAATAACTCACACTGAGACGTAAGGCGAGATATCGGCTTTTATTGACTGGAAGAAGGAACCAGGAGTGAGTGTCTATCATACAATGTCTTGGAGACTGAGGCCGAGCGTCAGGCTGCAGATCTCCTTTATACAGGGGCCTGTGGGAGGAGCCACAGGAGCAGTCAGCAGGGGCGTGTCCCAACAGGCACATAGTTCACCACACTGAGGCTGTGAGGGTCCCGGGGATCTGAGTTAGATGAGGACTCCAAGGGGCTTGAGGTTGGGGTGGGTATGTAAGGCCAAAGCAGGGGATGGGTGACAGAGGTAATGAACGGGGGTTGGATGACACCCAGGTCCCCAAGGTGGCGTCCAGCAAGGGCTTGGGTGGACTGGGAGGGTGAGTCGATGCAGCGTTGCAGTTACAATGTTGTTTCAGAGGGAATGGGATCCTGATCGTAAAAGCTGGGAACTGAAACTGCAAGAAAAGTACTCAGCGAATATAACTTCCTTTTCCTCAAAACAAGGGCATTTCTTTTTTAAAAAAGAACTGCAAATTTAACAAGTTCAATGGTAAAATCATAAGAGTACCGTAGGCCTTTATTTATATCGGTTATGTGAATTAATCTAATAAATAGAGACACAGTGGGGCAGCACTGAACTGCGAACTGTCCATCCTTTTCCCTCTGGGGCTGGGAAACTTCCTCACCTGTATTCTCTCAGGACACATGGCAGTCTGTATGTGGAGCTCCAAAATATAGGTGAAGTCTTAGACTAATACTTGTGTGTTCATTATGGAAAAGGACAGTCAGAGAATTGAGAGGGTCCTGGTGGAGTTCTGGAACTGTTTACCATCAAAAAGGAAAATGTGGGACTAAAGATTGTTATCTTTGTAATTCTGCTTTCAATTTGGACCCAACTCCTGCGTTTGCCTCCGTCAACTTACCCACCACTGAGAAGCTGGACTGGATCAGCCACATAAAGACTACAGCTCCAAGAGCAGGTTCCAGGCACTCACCTCCTGACACCTGCCTGCCATCTGTAAGCACAGGCCAGGGATAAGAATGACCAATCCCACTTCCCTGAGGAGTGAAGGTGCAGGAAGCTCAGAATTATCCCAGACAGGGCATCCTGCTGGGTTGGCACTCCCTAAAACACTCATGTTCTCCTCTGCTGGCCTCTGCCTCTGGGAAAGACAAAAGCAGCATTAGATGGTAATACCTCCCACCCCCTGCAGATTCCCCTCCTTGGAGGGGTACCTTCCTGAATCGGAAATGTCGTTGGTCCTTCACTGTCTGAGCCCTAGAGCTCTCTCCCCACCACTCTGTAGGGGTTCTTGCTCCAGTTGCTCTGGCTATGCCCACTCCCCCCCCCCCAGATGGGTTACCACTCTGCACCACCTCCCCCCACCCCCACTTACATCACCTGCCAAGTACCACAAACATTTCCTTGCAGTCCCTGGCCCTCTTACAAGCCATCATCTCTCATCCACCAGCAGTGCCCTCACTAACTCCCTAACCCACATGGGCTAACAATCTGCATGTACATGTGAACATACTGGGCAATGCAATGTCCCACCACTCCCCCTCCTATAAACCCCTTCTCACTCCCAAGTTCCTCATGTCAGCCCCTACATCAACAGGCAGTTAGTGAACCCCTGTCTGACCTCACATCGAGCGTAGTGGTCTTCCTGACAGTCGGACCTCTCTTCTCTCCTTTCACCCTGCAATGCCACCTTCCATTTTCCCCTCCTTCTCCCATTGCCCTCCCTCTGGTCACCAGCTGCCCTACGGGAGAGAGGTTGCAATATATTTCTGTTGATTCCTGATCTTTATAAAGAAAATCTGAAGATGTCTCGACCCCCACTCAGCGTTTTAGAAGCAGCATCTTCTCCTCAGCCATCAATTTCTGAACAGTCCTTGAAATCATGAACACTAAATCAGTATTGTTCTTCTGCACTATTTATTTCAGTTCTTATTGTAATTTTAAAATAATTTATTATGGTTTGCATATACTTCTGCCAAAAAAACAAGAAATTTCACAGCACACCCAAAATGCTGGTGGAACACAACAGGCCAGGCAGCATCTATAGGAAGAAGCACTGTCAACGTTTCGGGCCGAGACCCTTTGTCAGGACTAACTGAAAGAAAAGATAGTAAGAGATTTGAAAGTAGGAGGGGGAGGGGGAAATCCGAAATGATAGGAGAAGACTGGAGGGGGTGAGGTGAAGCTAAGAGCTGGAAAGGTGATTGGCCAAAGGGATACAGAGCTGGAAAAGAAAAAGGATCATGGGACAGGAGCCTTAGGGAGAAAGAAAGGGGGAGGCTTCTTCCTATAGTTGCTGCCTGGCCTGCTGCATTCCACCAGCATTTTGGGTTTCTTGAATTTCCAGCATCTGCAGATTTCCTCTTGTTTGCTTAAGAAATTTCACAACATATGTCAGTGATTATAAACCTGATTCTCATTCTGATCTGTTCATTTTTCTGTTTCTTTGATAGAATAAACAGACCACTAGAGATGACCAATTTGCACACTCCAACACTCATCCCAGTCAGGTGAGAATTGGATGGAAAGCTGTTGCTGGCTGCTGTTACTTGTCACTCCTCTCGTGGCCTCATTGCTGAATATCACACCATTTGGGTCTTTATTACCCACAGGTTTCATTCGCAGGCTGAACTGGTATCCACACTGCAGTCATGCACCAGTTCACACCTCGTAGAGATGTTGACCACATCTACTGAAACTAGTAAAGTTAGAAGAAAAGTACTAAATCACTGAAGGGTTATAGCATAGATAAAGGCCATTTGGCCTGTGGTCCAATGGCAGCCCTCTGCAAGTGTGCTCCCATTCTCATCCTCCCATCCTTCTAATTCTTCCCTTTCAAATGCTTATCCAGCTCCCTACATTTGAGCCTGTCTCCCTGCTCCCTCTGGCTGGAATGTTCCAGAGCCAGCCACTCCATCTCCATCTGGGATCTTACCAGTAAGCAGATCTTTCCCTCTCACCTCCCCCCTCCCCTACCACCACTCTCCTCTTTCTGCAGGTATCGCTCCCTATGCAAATCCCTTGTCCATTTGTCCCTCCCCACCGATCTCCCTCCTGGCACTCAACCCTGCAAGAAGGACAAAGTGGTACACCTGCCCATTCAACCCCTCCCTCACCATAAACACAAGAGATTCTGCGGATGCTGGAAATCCAGAACACCACACACTCAAAATGCTGGAGGAACTCCAAGATCAGGCAGCATCCATGAAAAAGAATACAGTTGACATTTCTGTGTGAGAGCCTTCATCGGGACTAGAAAGGAAGTGAGAAGGCGCTGTAATAAAAAGAGGGAGAGGAGAAAGAGGACAAGTTAGAAGGTGATAGGTGAAGCCAGGGGTGGGGGTGGGAAAAGTAAAGGGCTAGAGAAGAAGGAATTTGATAGAAGAGAAGGGTGGATCAAGGGAGAAAGGGAACTAGGAAGGACACTGGGGGAAGTGATAGAGAGGTGAGAAGAGGTAAGAGGCCAGACTGGGGAACAGAAGAGGAAGGAAGAGAGAGAGGAAAAGATAAAAAAAGAGAAAATGGACAAGGGAATCACAGGGAGAGAGATCACTGCAGAAAGGAAGCCAACACATAGTTCACTGCAACTTCACCATCTTCAATGGGATCCTCCCACCAAGCACATCTTTACTTGAAAAAGGATCGAGAGTTTTTCCAGCTTATGTAAAGAATAAACTCTTCTCGGGTTTCCAGCCCGATACAGATAGCGATTTTAACTGACATTTTGATTACAAACTCTTCATCAGGAATGATACCTGGGCATGTCCAGTCTGGTGGTATTTATACCCCTGTTGTCCATCCCTCCTGATTGGTTAGTCCTCATCCAATCAGGTTTCTGCTGTCCCACCTTGTTTACAATCGAATTCCATTTCTTACTTAGAGTGAGACCTTTGTCTTTGTTAAAGACAGTTATTTTATAACTGTTACTGTTATAAGTAACAGTATAATTAAATAATTAGAAACATTAACATTAATTAAAACTCTGCAAGGAGCTGAGCCCTGGTGCTCCATCACCAGAATGGTGAATAGAATGAATAGACATGTGACACACAACGCGTGTTATCCGACACTTGGAGCTGACAGATCCCTCTTCTGTCATGACTGAGCCCTGCCTCCCAGCTGGCACATCTAGCACAAAATGCGTTGCATGTGCCAGCCAACTCGACAGTGCCTACCTGAGCTAATTCCA
This sequence comes from Hypanus sabinus, assembly GCF_030144855.1. Classification (NCBI taxonomy): domain Eukaryota; kingdom Metazoa; phylum Chordata; class Chondrichthyes; order Myliobatiformes; family Dasyatidae; genus Hypanus; species Hypanus sabinus. Next base: position 30,460,324 of record NC_082726.1, on the reverse strand, counting down.
CTTATCTGCATTTGGCCCATATCCTTCTCAGCCTGTCCCATCCATGTTCCCATCCAAATATCTTTTACACCTTAGAGTTGTACCTGCCTCAGCGATTTCCTTTGGCAGCTCATCCACATACCCAACACACTCTGTGTGAATAAATTGTTCTACAGGTCCCTTCTAAATCTTTCTCCTCTCACCTTGAACCTATTGCCTCTAATTTTAGATTCTCCTGCCATAGGAAAAGGCTAACTATCTACCTTACTTGTGCCTCTCCTGGTATAATAAAGCTCTACAAGGTCCCATCCCTGCCTCCTATACTTCAGGGAAAACAGTATCAGCCTATCACATCTCCCCTTATGACTCAAGCAGTCCAATCCTGGCAAAAACACCCATGAATCCTTACTGCACCCTCTCCAGTTTTAATAACATCCTTTCTGGTCAATCAGAACCATGCACAATTGTTCAGGTGGAGTCTCACCAATGGCAGTTGCAACATGACAACCAGCTCCAGTACTGAATGCCCTGACTGATGAAGACAAGGATGCCAAACTCCTCCTTCACCACCCTCCCGACCTATGTCTCCACCTTTAGGGGAACTGTGTACCCTGTACCTCAAGATCGTTCTGCTCTACAACACTCTCCAGGGCCCTGCTATTTACCATAGAAGCCCTGCCCTGGTTTAACTGACCAAATATCAACACTTTTTACTTGTCCAAGTTAAATTCATCTGCTATATCTTGGCCTACTTCCCCAGGTCATTAAGATTCTGTTGTAATCTTAGGTAACCTGCTTCACTTTCCTTTACACTACCAGTCACCCACAAACTTACTAACCATGTAATCAACATTGTAAATCAAACAAGGCAAGGCAATTGTTAATCAAACAATTTGTTGATTACAAATCAACATTGTAATCCAAGCTGTTGATCTAGATAACAAACCACAGTGGATGCAGCACCAATCCCTGTGGCACTCCACTGGTAACAGGTCTCCAGTCTAAATAACAGCCCTCCACTACCACCCTCTGACTCACTCCACCAAGATAATTTTGTACCCAAAATTTTGGGTACAATTTTGTTCGCTCATCCTGGATCTTATGTGATCTGACCTTCTGGACAAGACTACCAGATTGACCAGTGAGGCCACGTGGGCTAAATTTAGGAGGTAGTGATATACCATTGTTGGCAGTATACGCTAAGTCATCAAAGACTCAGGAAGAAACAAAAAACAGAAGTGTGGGCAGGAAAGTTCTGAGGAAAGTCAGTGACATGGGAGATTTAGTACTGTAGTATTTAAGCTTGAGTATAACAAAGCAGAGGGCGTGCAAGGATTAGAATTCTTGAAATGCTTCAAAAGACTACTATAATCAGTCTGTAAAATGCAGCAAATGAAAGGCCAAGGCTCAGCTGTTATAGGGAATGAACAAAGACAAATTAAAGATAGCAACAAACAGAATTGGAATTAGTGTAGTTACAGAAAAGATGAAAGGTTGGGTAGGAATGAACATTCTATGCCAGGAAGGAGTTAAGTTTCACAGGGATGAAAACTTTAAAAAGCTGCAGATACTGGAAATCTGAAACAAATATTGAAGATGCGAGCACAACTCAGCCAATCAAACAGCATCTGTGGAGAGAGATGTTACTGTCAATGTTTTGGATCTAACACCCTTTGCCCCAGCTAGGAAGCAATAAAGTGAGAGAAGGAAGTGTAGAAGGAAGGTGATGTCTGTGATTGAAATGATATAACGGTTGCTGTTACCAGCACATTAAGTGTAAAGAGTTACCAACAAACAGCAGTGTGTCCTGCCTTGCAGAATAGACTTATCGGGGTAGGTTAAGGAACACTGAGCCACTGTGATATTGAACAGAAAATAGAAATTGCTGAGAAAAAACTAATTGTGTCAGGCAGTACCTGTGGAGAGCTGTGGAGAGACCTGTGGTGCTGAAAGAGCTCGGCAGGTCAGGTAGCATCTATGGAGGTGTGGTGAACTATGTGCCTGTCTGGACACGCCCCCTGCTGAATGCTCCTGTGGCTCCTCCCACAGGCCCCTGTATAAAGGCAATCTGAGGCCTGACGCTCGGCCTCAGTCTCCAGGACATTGTATGATAGACACTCACTCCTGGTTCCTTCTTCCAGTCAATAAAAGCCGATATCTCGCCTTACGTCTCAGTGTGAGTTATTGATGGTGCATCAGGAGGGGAATAAACAGTCAACCTTTCAGGTCAAGAGCTTTCAACAGGACTACAGAGGAAGGGCCGGACCTCAGATTAGGAAGGTGGGGAGAGATAGCAAGAGATAAGTAAGACCAGGTGAAAGGGAAGGTGGGTGGTTGTTAAGTAAAAAAGCTGGGAGGGGATAGGTGGAAGAGATAAAAGGCTAAAGAAAAAAGAGGAGGGGACAATGGACTGTGGAATAAAGGGAAAGAGGAGGGGAACCAGAATGAGGTGATGGGCAGGTAATCAGGACAGGGAAGAGTCACAGAATGGTTGAGAGAGTAACCAGAATGGTGAGTGGGAAAAGTGAGGAGGCAGGAGAAATGACCAGAAATGATCAGTGGAGTCTATATCTTTCACTGTTTTTCTGATAGCAGATGTGAATTCCAGAGGCAATTGATGAAAGTTCTATGGAACAGGTCAAGAATTGGAGCTAAGCTTAGGCCTGAGTAGACATTGATTGGAAGTTGGCAGATGAAAGTGTGTGATCTAACCCCCAATATCTGACCCTGGTGATTTCTAGGGATCTCAACTCTTCATCCTAACTGTTTTTAATGTGGGGGATAGATCAGAGGATTATACAGCTAGGTTTCAATGACATAAGGCAATTTATCTAATTGTCTCTCCTTGGAGGGTATAGCAGTTCTCTGTGTTAGGCTGTAACCCCACGATATACAAAGGGCATTTGCTTATTGGTGTTTGATTTAAGCCTGGATTGGTGACATGATGGCTGGGTTTTAATGTTTTGCTTCATATGTAAATATAATCGTCTGCTTTCCATCCACCAGGCTGCCATTTATGAAAATCCAAACCAGCCGGTAAGTTGATACCCAAGCAATTGTTTAATTAAATCTACGTTATTTTAATTCCTGCTGCAGTTTTCTCATTAAACACGTCTGTACAGAGATCCTATCTTTGTCTGAAACTAGATCCACGGTGAACAAGGACTGACCTGGCTCATAGCTGAGAACTCTGCAGGCAACACGGGTCAAAAACCCCACTCCACGATAGGTGATTGGGACTTTGTCAATCTGAGACTGGACCCTGGATTTGGGTGGAATCCAGAAACATTTCAACCTGCTCTGCCAGGCTTTTCTGAAATCCATTGAAACTTGCTACCTCTAACCTTGTTTCCCTTCACTGGGGAAACCTAATTTCCTTATCTACTCTCTAACCCTCCCAGATTACCTATACCCATCTCCTACATTTGTCAGCCTCTCTGCCAAGACATCCTTCCCCATCACTGTATTTCAGCCTCATATAATTTTATACATTGCAATTAAATATCTCCTCAGCCTTCCCATCCAGAAATAAACAGCCTGTCCTCCTCCAGCCCAGGCATTGTCCCAGTAAGTCTCTCTGTGTGCTTTCTGGTGTACACACATCCTTCCTGTACTGTGCTGACCACAGGGTGCTCCAGCTGTGGACAAACAAGTGTTACATCAATGATACCTCATTTACCAGATCCACCGTCGCCAGTATTTAGGAGGTTACCTCTCATCAGAAACTGAACTGATCCAGATAGATAAATACCTTGGCTTCAAGGGTAGCTCAGAGGCAAGTGCCTAATGGCCTGATACCTCCAAGATTTTTCAACATCTACATGGCACAAGTTGAGGATGTAATGGAACACAGGATGCAATGCTGAAGTTGTGTGAGATGTTGGTGAGGCAAATCTGGAATATTATGTGCAAGTTTGGTCACTTACTTACTTACATGACAGATATCAACAACCTTGAAAGAGTGCAGAGAAAAATTACGACAATGTTGCTCACGTTTGAGGACCAGAGTTCCAGGGATAGATTGGTTAGGCTAGGACTTTTTTCCCTGGAGCGCATGAGAATGAAAGCAGATAGAGCTATAGATCTAGATCAGTACTACACAGAAACAGGCTCCTTGGCCCAACTAGTCCGTGCCAAAACTGTTAGTCTGCCTAATCCCATCAACCCGCTCCTAAACCATAGCCCTCTGTGCCCCTCCCTAGAGGTCATAAGTTTAAGGTGTAAGGCAAGTTATTTAAGGGGAACCTGAACTTCACTCAGAGAGTGGTCCAATTGTGGAACAAGTGGAAGTAGTAGATGGGGGTTCAGGTGAACCATGTAAGAGAAGTCTGGTTAAGTACATGGATGAAAGGTGTATGAAGGACTTATGGGCCAGGAGCAGGTAGGTGGGAATAGGCAGGCCAGGACAGAATGGACCAGATGGGCCAAAGTGCTATAGTTCTCTATGACCGTCCATAAGACCCTGGACAAGTGTAGTGTCAACAGCTCTCAAGAAGTCCATTACAATCCAAGACAAAGCAGCCCAATTGCCTAGTACCCCATCTACTACCTCACATGTTAATTTTCTCCACCACAAGCATGCAGTGGGTGCAGTATGTACCTCCTGACAGCAACTCCCAAATGTCACGTTCGTCCTCAAGGGCTGATATAACCGGTGTGTGGGGAAGCCATTCCCTGCAGGTCACACGCCAGTCTAATGTGGAAATTTGGGGCTAGGTTCCGGGCCTCCGTTTCCAACAGCACAGTGGGAATACCTTGAGCAGCTGTATTACAGCTACTCAAGAGCCTTCTCCAGGGCAATTGGATTGACAGCAAACTTTGGTCTCACCAGTGTTACCAAGTCCAGCAAATGAATCTACACCTCTGTTGGTAACTTGGTTTTCTTGATTCCTCTGCCTTAATCAAACATATCTGACCCTGTTTGCCCCATTCTTTTCAGGGATCTGTGAATATGCATTCCAGAGAATGTTGCAAATGTTGCAGACCCAGAAATTCCTGGAGCAATGAGACATCCATATTGGACACTCAGTTGCACCTTGCTGTTGTACCACATGCCTGCAGACACCTCCTTCGACCCTTGTTGATACCTCCTACTGAGCCCTTGCCTTATATTCCATCATGTGAAGGGGTTCAGCCACACCACCACACAACTGAAGGCAAGGAGATTACCCTTGACTTTGCCTGTTGTTAAATGGTCAACAAGATTTTGAATGACAAGAATGTCAAAACCATTCAAAATATTAAAACTGTTACATGACTTTTAACCTAGATCCCCTCTAACTGTCCCTGCCCAATGGCATAAATAGACATAATGCGACACACCAGTTCAAGAGTTGTTTCCCGGTTTGGGTGAGAGGAAAGGCCTGACACTGGACAACATGAGTCCAATTGTCAATGCTATGCAGTGGCAGGTTTGAGGTCCTGTTTGCAACTGGGGACATGCACGGTGTTTGGGACATGAGGGAATTGGCCTGCACTATTCAGTATTGCAAGTATCAGCACACTTGCGCACAGAAAACAAGAAATGCCCCAAGCAAAATCAGAAATCAAACCAAGAATGTTGGGAATACTCAACAGCTCATACAGGATTTGTGGAGGGAGAACCGATAGTGGATTTCCTTTCAGCAGGCAACAGAAATTTAAAGATGGTTCTGCTGTTTTGCAGGTATATGGTAACACAATGAATGAGGCTGTGTATATGAATGTTTCAGAGGAGACATCCCAGAGTCCAGGTCAAGAACTGGATCTCAGCTGGAAAAAGGCTGGTGGCAGTAACAGCAGGAAACCCACATCTCTCCAGGGAGATCCAGAAGCCCAAATTTCATCCTCCCAAGGGAATCAGCAAATCTACGAAACTATGTCAGGTGCAGCCATCTATGAAACCTTATAAAAACATCAGTGGAAGGTTCAACTATTCCAAAATGTTCAAAAACTTCTAAAGGAACTTTATTATCAAAGTACATATATGTATATATGTAACTGTATAGTACCATGATTTCATTTTCTTGTGATTATGCATGTAGATACAAAGAGACACAAAAAAATCAAAGAAAAATCAAAGTTCAAAGAGAATTTATTATCAGAGTTCATTTACGTCAACATGTACAACACTGAGATTTATTTTCTTGTGGCATATTCAATAAATATGTAAAATAATAACCATAACAAAATCAATGAAAGACCACACCAACTTGGGCATTCAACTAGTGTGCAACAGACAACAAACTGTGAAAGTACAAAAAGAAAGAAATAATATTAAATGAGCAATAAATATCAAGAACATGGGAACATATCAATGATGGGAAAAGTGAAGTTGAGTGAAGTTATCCCCTTTGGTTCAGGAGCCAGATGACAGAGGGATAATAACTGTTTCTGAACCTGTGGTGTGAGTCCTGAGGCTCCTGTACCACCTTCCTGATGGCAGCTGCGAGAAGAGAGCATGACGGTAGAGGGGGTCCCTGATGATGGATGCTGTTTTCCTGCAATAGCATTTCATGTAGATGTGCTTAATGGTGGGGAGGGCTTTACTTGTGATGGACTGAGCCTTATCCACTACTTTTTGTAGGATTTTCCATTCAAGGACAGTGGTGTTCCCATACCAGGCTGTGATGTAGCCAGTCAATATAATCTCCACCACACATCTATAGAAATTTGTTAATGTGTTGGATATCATGCCAAATCATCACAAACTCCTACTAAATCAGAATTTCTTTGTAATTGAACTTCCATGTTGGACCTAGGATGGGTCCTCCAAAATAATAACACTGAGGAATTTGAAGTTGCTGTCCTCTCTACCTTGAATCTTCTGATGAGGACTGGCTCATGGACCTCTGGTTTCCTCTCCCTGAAGTCAATATTAATTTTTTTCATCTTGCTGAAATTGAGTAAGAGGTTTTGTAGTTGTGGCACCACTCAGCCAGATTTTCAATCTTCCTCCTATATGCTGATTTGTCACTACGTTTGATTCGACCTACAACAGTGGTGTCATCATCAAACTTGAATATGGCATTGGAGCAGTGCTTAGCCACGCAGTCATAAGTGTAAAGCAAGCAAAGCAGGGAGTTAAATATACAGCCTTGTGGTACATCCATGAGAATGGAGATTATGGAGAAGATGTTGCCAATTGGAACCGATTGGGGTCTGCAAGTGAGGAAATTGAGGATCCAGTTGCATGGGGTGGTGTTGAGGTTAAGGTCTAGGAGCTTACTGATTAGTTTAGAAAGGATGATGGCATTAATGCTGAGCATTCGTCGATGAAGAGCATCCTGACGTATGCATCTTTGCTGCTCAGTTGTTCCTTGGTTGAGTGAAGAGCCAATGAGATGACATCTGCTGTGGACCTGTTGCTCCGGTAGGAAAACTGGAGCAGATCCAACTTGATTCTCAGGCAGGAGTTGCTATGTTTCATTACCAGCCTCTCAAAACACTTTATCACTGTGAATGTAAGTGCTACTGGATGATAATCATTGAGGCAGGTCACCATAACAAACAAAGTCAGACAAACAACCAATGTGCACAAGAAGACAAATGATGCACTTACAAAAAACATAACAATAAATACATAATTAATAAATAATATTGATAAGATGAGTTGTAGGGTCTTTGAAAGTGATTCCATAGGTTATGGAATGGTTCAGCGGTGAGGTGAGTGAAGTTATCCACACTGGTTCAGGATTCTGCTGGTTGAAGGAAAACTGTTCCTGAACCTGGTTGTATGAGGCCTAAGGCTCCTGTACCTCCTTCCTGATAGCAGCAGTGAGAAGAGAGCATGGCCTGAATGGTGGGGCTCCTTGACGGATGCTGCTTTCTTGTAGCAGATCCCTTGTAGATGTGCTTCATGGTGGAGATGGCAGTTCCTATGATGGTCTGTGCTGTATTCACTACTCTTGACTTCCCTTGGGATTTGTGGTAATACAGTGTGGGTCAGTTATGTCAATTCATCAATTGTATTGCAGCACAGAATAAGCCCACTAGGCCTGATCAGTAATGCCATTCAAAGCTCTTCTCGATATCACTCACACGCCGGCTACTTCCACTCACTTCTTTCTGATGCTATTGTTTCCTAGTAAATGCTTCTGCAGTACTACTGAATATCATATTCTGGTCATTCCACAGTCAGAGAAATCGACTCATAGAGTCAGAGTGCACAGCAGCACAGACACTAGCTCTTTGGCCCATCTAGTTCATGCTGAACTGTTACACTGCCTAGTCCCATCGTACCACACCTGGACCATAGCCCTCTATACCCTTCCCATCCATGTACAGTACTTATCCAAACTTTTCACAAATGTTGAAATCCAGCCCGCATCTACCATTTCCACTGGCAGCTCATTCCACACTCTCACCTCCCTATGCGGGAAGAAGTTCCCCTCATGTTCCACTTAAATATTTCACCTTTCACCCTTAACCTGTGACCTCTATTTGTAGTCTCACCCAACCTCAGTGGAAAAATTCCACCGCATTTACTCAAGCTATGCCCCCCATAATTTTGTATACCTCTGACAAATCTCCCTCATCCTCCTATGCTCCACAGAATAAGTAGGAATCTATTTAACATGTCCTATAACTCAGGTCTTCAAGTCTTAGCAATATACTTGTAAATTTTCTCTGTACTCTTTCATTCTTATTAATAGCTTTCTGTAGGTATTTGATCATAACTGCACATAGTACTCCAATGAGGTCTCACAACGCCTTATACAACTCCAAAGTAAGATTTCAACTCCTTTACTCAATACTTTGATTTATGAACGTCAGTGTGCCAAAAACTCTCTTTACGATTCTGTCCATCTGTGATGCCAATTTCAAGGAATTATTTGAACCACAAAAAAGAAAATCTGCAGATGCTGGAAATCCAAGCAACACACACAAAATGTTGGAGGAACTCAGCAGGCCAGGCAGCATTCTACTGCATTCCTCGGTGCCCTATCATTGCTATGTATTTAAGTCCTACCCTGGTTTGTCCTCCTAAAGTGCAACAACTCTCCTTTGTTTGTATTAAATTCCATCCACCCTTCTTCAGCCAATTTGTCCAGCTGGTCCAAGTTCATCTGCAAGCGTTGGTAGACATCCTCACAGTCCACTATGCCTCAGTCTTGGTATCATCTGCAAATTTGCTGATCCAGTTTATGGCATTATCATTCAAATCAAAACAACAACAGATCCAGCATCAATTCCAGCGGCACAGGCCTCCAGTCAATGAGGCAACTGTCTACTACTGCTCTCCAGTTTTTCCCGCAAAGCCAATGTCAAATCTAGTTTACTACCTCATCCTAAGTGCCATGAGAATGAACCTTCTTGACCAACCTCTCATATGAATCCTTGAATTTTCAAAAGGCTTTTGACAAGGTCCCACACAGGAGATCAGTGTGCAAACTTAAAGCACACGGTATTGGGGGTATGGTATTGATGTGGATAGAGAATTGGTTGGCAGACAGGAAGCAAAGAGTGGGAGTAAACAGGACCTTTTCAGAATGGCAGGCAGTGACTTGTGGGGAACCGTAAGGCTCAGTGCTGGGACCCCAGTTGTTTACAATATATATGAATGATTTAGACGAGGGAATTAAATGCAGCATCTCCAAGTTTGCGGATGCCATGAAGCTGGGCGGCGGTGTTAGCTGTGAGGAGGATGCTAGGAGGATGCAGGGTGACTGGGATAGGTTAGGTGAGTGGGCAAATTCATGGCAGATGCAATTTAATGTGGATAAATGTGAGGTTATCCACTTTGGTTGCAAGAACAGGAAAACAGATTATTATCTGAACGGTGGCGGATTAGGAAAAGGGGAGGTGAAATGAGACCTGGGTGGCGTTGTACACCAGTCATTGAAGGTGGGCATGCAGGTACAGCAGGTGGTGAAAAAGGCAAATGGTATGTTGGCATTCATAGCAAAAGGATTTGAGTACAGGAGCAGGGAGGTTCTACTGCAGTTGTACAAGGCCTTGGTGAGATCACACCTAGAATATTGTGTGCAGTTTTGGTCCCCTAATTAGAGGAAAGACATTCTTGGCATAGAGGGAGTACAGAGAAGGTTCACCAGATTGATTCCTGGAATGGCAGGACTTTCATATGAAGAAAGACTGGATCGATTAGGCTTATACTCACTGGAATTTAGAAGATTGAGGGGGGATCTTATTAAAACGTATAAAATTCTAAAGGGATTGGACAGGCTAGATGTAGGAAGATTGTTTCCGATGTTGGGGAAGTCCAGAACGAGGGGTCACAGTTTAAGGATAAAGGGGAAGCCTTTTAGGACCGAGATGAGGAAAAACTTCTTCACACAGTGAGTGGTGAATCTGTGGAATTCTCTGCCACAGGAAACAGTTGAGGCTAGTTCATTGGCTGTATTTAAGACGAAGTTAGATATGGCTCCTGTGGCTAAAGGGATCAGGGGGTATGGAGAGAAAGCAGGTACAGGGTTCTGAGTTGGATGATCAGCCATGACCATACTGAATGGCGGTGCAGGTTCGAAGGGCCGAATGGCCTACTCCTGCACCTATTTTCTATGTTGTTATGCTAAAGTACATGCATACAATACAGTCCTGACGAAGGATCTTGGCCCAAAACGTCGACAGTGCTTCTCCCTATAGATGCTGCCTGGCCTGCTGCGTTCCACCAGCATTTTGTGTGTTGTTTGAATTTCCAGCATCTGCAGATTTCCTTGTACATACATACAATATCTACTGCCTTTCCTTCATCAACTTTCCTTGTTGTCCTTGTTCCTCTCCATGCCTTGCTGTGCATTAGATAGCAATCTTGCTGTTTCTTTAGCATTTGTCTGTTTTTTATGAGGTTGAGTTGCTAGCTCAACATTCAACCTAGCATGGATGGAAAGCATGCAAGGAGCCGGCTGGATTCGAACCCGGGACTGCTTGCCTTGAAGTCCACTGTGGATGCTGCTACACTACACCATAACATGGCATAACTGTTTTTGTAACTTCCTTGAAAATCTCTACAAGATTGGTTAGACATAACCTACTTTGCACAAAGCCATGTTGTCTATCCCTAATCAGGGTCTGTTTATCAAAATACTTGTATGTTCAGTCCCCTAGAATACCTTCCAATAATTACCCACTACTGATATCAGGCTCATTGGCCTATAAAATCCCAATTTATTCTTAGAGCCTCTCTTAAACAACAGAACAACATTAGCTATCCTCTAATCCTCAGGCACCTCACCCATGGCTAAGGACATTATAAATACTTTTGCTAAGGCCCCTGCAACGGTTGCACTAGCCTGCCACAAGGTCTAAGGCAATACCTCCCTAGACCCTGGGGATTCATCAACCCTAATTTGAAACAAGACATCAAGCACCTCCTCCTCTGTAATCTGTATATGGTCCATAATCTCACTTCTATAGACTGTGTTTCCATCTGCTGAGTAAATACGTATGCAAAAAAAAACTCAATTTAAGATCTCCCCCATCTCTGTTGGTTCCATGCTTAAATGACTATGTTGATCTTCAAGAGGACCAATTTTGTCCCTTGCTATCCTTTTTCTCTTAAGATGTCTGTAGAAGCCCTTGGGATACTCCTACACCTTGTCATCTAGAGCAACCCCATGCCTTTGTTTAGCTCTCCTGATTTCACTCAAGTGTCCTCTTACATTTCTTATGCTTCTAAATATTTCATTTATTCCTGGCTGTCAACACCTCCTTCTTCTTCTTCTGAACCAGGGGTTCAACATCTCTTGAAAACCAAGGTTTCCAAACCCTGTTAGCTTTTCCCTTTATTCTGGCAGGAATATATAAGCTCTGTACTCTTGAAATTAAACTGTTGAAGGACCCCGCACCACCCCCCCCCCACACTTTTAAAGCACACCTTTGTCAGAAAACAACCTGTCCCGATCCACACTTGCCAGATCCTTTCTGATACGATCAAAATTGGCCTTTCTCCAATTTAGGAGCTCAAACTAAGGAACTGACCTATTCTTCTCCATAATTATTTTGAAACTAATGAGATTATAATAACAAGATCCAAAATGTTCCCATATGCAAACTTCTGTCACCTTCCCTGTCTTGTTCCTGAATGGGAGATCCAATATCACACCCTCTCTGGTTATGATCTCTATATATTTACTAAGGAAATGTTCTTGAACATATTTGACAGATTTGGTTTCATCCAGCTCTTTCAGAGTATGGGAGTCCCAGTCAATATGTGGTAAGCTAAAATTGCCTGCTTTCACAACCCTATGTTTCTTGCAAATGTCTTCTATCTCCCTACAAATTTACTCCTCTAAATTCCACTGACTTTTGGGCGGTCTATAAAATAATCCCATTAATGTGATCATCCCTTTCTTATTCCTCAATTGCACCCCTCGAACCTCAGTAGGTGAGCTCTGCAGTCCGTCCTATCTGAGCACTACCATGACATTTTCCCTGGTGAGTAATGCCACCTCTCCCCTCTAATCTCTTCCATTCTATAATGTCTACAACAACAGAGCCACAGACACTAAGCTACCAGTCCAGCAACCAAGCCTCACATCCAAGACCACAATGTCATAATTTCATGCTCTAAAGTCATCACCTTGTCTACGTTACTCCTTGCACTGAAATAGACATATCTCACAATGTTATTCCCACCACTCTCAACCTTTCAGTTCCTGTCTGTGTGTGTAGGTGTAACATCTACGTTCCCCACAACCACGCCACTATCAGCCCTGGCACCCTGGTTCCCATCCTCCTGTATCTCCAGTTTAACCCAACAGAGTAGCACTAGCAAACTTTCCAAAAACGATATTAGTTGAGATGCAAACCTTTCCATCTATACTGGTTCCACCTTTTCTGCATGCACAATGATCCAAAAAATCTGAAGCCTTCTCTCCCTCCTGCACCATCTCCTTAGCCACATGTTAAATGTGTTCTTTTTCTGGTCTTGTGTAGAAATCCTGAGAACATAACCCTGGAGGTCCTGTCCTTTAACTTAGCACCTAACTCCCTGAACTCTCTTTGCAGGGAGTCATCACCCTTCCTGACTATGTCACTCATATCAACTTGGACCAAGCCTCTGGCTGCTCACCCTCCCACTTAAGAATGCTATCGACCCAATCTGAGATGTCCCTGACCCTGGTGCCTGAGAGACAACATATCATCTGGCATCTGGAAGGCAACATGACAGGCCTCCTGCCAATTTTCCCAACCAATGAATTCCCTGTAACTACAGCTCAACTCTTCTCCTTCCTAACTTTCTGAGCCACAAACTGGACTCAATGCCAGAGACCTGACTACACTGGCTTTCCTCTGCTTGGTCACCCCCCGCCCCCGCAACAGAATCCAAAGTAGTATCCAAATAGGACATACATAGGGCATTGAAGAATGCAGTAGAACAGAGTGACCTAGGAATAATGGTACACAGTTCCCTGAAGGAGGAATCTCATGTGGATAGGGTGGTGAAGAAAGCTTTTGCTATGCTGGCCTTTATAAATTAGAGCATTGAGTATAGGAGTTGGGATGTAATGTTAAAATTGTACAAGGCATTGGTAAGGTCGAATTTGGAGTATTGTGTACAGTTCTGGTCACCGAATTATAGGAAAGATATCAACAAAATAGAGAGAGTACAGAGAAGATTTACTAGAATGCTACCTGGATTTCAGCACCTAGGTTACAGGGAAAGGCTGAACAAGTTAGGTCTTTATTCTTTGGAGCGTAGAAAGTTGAGGGGGGACTTGATAGAGGTATTTAAAATAATGAGGGGGATAGATTGAGTTGACATGGATAGGCTTTTTCCATTGAGAGTAGGGGAGATTCAAACAAGAGGACATGATTTGAGAGTTAGGGGGCAAAAGTTTAGGGGTAACACGAGGGGGAATTTCTTTACTCAGAGTGGTAGCTGTGTGGAACGAGCTTCCAGTAGAAGTGGTAGAGGCAGGTTCAGTATTGTCATTTAAAGTAAAATTGGATAGGTATATGGACAGGAAAGGAATGGAGGGTTATGGGCTGAGTGCAGGCTAGTGGGACTAGGTGAGTGTAAGCGTTGGCATGGACTAGAAGGGCCGAGATGGCCTGTTTCCGTGCAGTAATTGTTATATGGTTATATGGTATTCTTATTATTGAGGTGAATGGCCACAGGGGTACGTTGCACTGTCTGCACTACCCCTTTCCCTCTCCTGACGGTCACCCAGTAACCTGTGTCCTGCATGTTAGGTGTAATTATCTCCCTGTACTACCTGTCAATCAACCACTCAGCCTCCTGAATGGTCTGCAGTTCATTCAGCTCAAATCTCTAACATGATCTGTAAGTAGTTACAGCTGGATGCACTTCTTGAAGATGAGGTCATTAGGGTCACTAGAAACTTCCCTGCCTTCCCACATTCTGAAAAAGGAGCTTTCCACTATCCTGCCTGGTATTTCCACTATCCTGCCTGGTATTTCCACTATCCTGCCTGGTATTTCCACTATCCTGCCTGGGTATTCCCACTGTGCTGCCTGGTATTCCCACTGCTCTAACTGTGCAATAAGAAAAAAAAACTACCAGAATGCTACCTTGACCACCCCTCTTCTTGCTGAATCGTCTTTTAGCCAAAACCTCATGGACTCCAGTCCAGCACTGTCCCACTCACACAATGGCCCTTGCTTAAACCTAACTTCTTTTATTGGTCCTTGTCTATCTACAAGCATGTCAAATGTCCCGACTGACACTACTCACTTTTTCAAATCTCGCTCCAACAATGCACAAGCCAAAAGCTCCTTGTGATCTCAACCACGCCAGATCAAGATCTCAGCTGTAATAAAATAATAAAGCTGACTTGACACTAATGTTTTCTTCATTGATTTCTAGGGTCTGTGGGCTACTTATGTTGGGCTTGAACTTTGCTCTGAGTTATTTTCACACCAGGGTGGTGATATAGCAAGCCCAGAAGCCTGGCACCTCCTGCCCCCATTTGTGAAACAATCTGCATCTCCCACATAAGCTCACCATTCATCTCTGAACCAGATGGTGTAAGAGGGAGGGAGGATGTTACTTATGACCACATTTAGAAACTGAACCAATGTGTCAGAGACTTCTCACGCAACAAGCTTCAATTCAGAGTTTTTTCACAGACTTTTTCATGTCTTTTTCCAAGGGAAGGGGAACCAAGAACCAGAGGGTACAGGTTCAAGTTTAGAGTGGAAGATTAAAAGTGGTCATGAGGATCAGCTTCTTCACACAGAAGTTGATGGTTATGTGGAACGAGATAGTGGACATGTAGTTGGACAGAAAATGCTTAGAAGGATTATGGGCCAAATGCTGGCCACTGGGACGAGTTTAGAGAGGTATCTTGTTCAGCTTCGACTTGGGCCCAAGGGTCTATTTCCATGCTGTATATTTCTATGTAATCTGGAACTTTAAAAAAATAAAAGTGGCATTATAAACAAATAGTTTTCTTGAGAAATTCACAGCTCAAGAACATCCTGGATTAAGTACCGGGGAATTTCTCTAGAAAGCCTCATGAATGTACAGCTTATAATGAAGCTGTACTTAAATAGACTTTTAATTCCAGATAACAAAGAGGCATAGAGCATGGACACAAGCCCGTTGGCCCAACTTGTCCATGCTGAGCTAGTCTTGTCATTTACACTCACAACCAAATCATTTACATAAATAATGAATAATGGAGGTCCCAATCCTGACTCCTAGGATGCCCCAGTAATCTCCAGTCAGAGTGAGGACCTTCAACCATCACACTCTGTTTCCTATCATTAAGCCGATTCTGAATCCACCTCACTAGCTCCCACCAAGTCCATTGCAATACTAACCCTCCAGAACAGCCTACCATTTGGGACCTTATTGAATATGACCCCTGGAAAGCTACCAGAGATGCTAAGACACCATACTAGTCCAAAATTGAGTCCCAATTCAGCTGTCAGCAATTGGAGAGTTTAAATACCATAACACATTACACTGCAAATTCAAGCAACATTGCCAATAGCACATCCCTTTCCAATGAGAATGTAACACATTCTATAAATGTTTTGAATGGGAGGGAATAGGTAAGTCACCACTCATCTTGACAGCCTCCAGTGAACCTGAGTCTATAGTCAACATTGTGGGCGTAAGATCAGTCTTCTAGATGGTGAACCCACAGAAAGCATTTAGCTCAGATGTTGCCCCTGGCTGTGTCCTTAGACCCTATGTGGATCAGCTGGCGGGGGTACTTGCAGACATTTTGAACATTTCACTTCTTTAAAAAGACCACTATCATCGTGGTGATAATGTACCTTAATGACCACCGCCCAGTGGCTCTGACATCTACCATGAAGTGCTTCAGGAGACTGGTCATGGCACAATCAACTCCAGCTTTCCAGACAACCTTCACCCACTGCAATTTGCTTAATCCCAAAACAGGTCTACATTGAGCACTCATCTGTGAACCACCTGGACAATAAAGGCACCTATGTCAGACTATTGTTTATTGACTGCAGCTCTGCTTTCAGTTTTATAATTCCAAGCAAATTCATTACCAAACCCTAGACTCTGGAAGTCAAGGCCTCCCTCTGCAACTGGATCCTTGATTTCCTGACCAACAGATCACAAACAATAAGGATAGACAATACCTCCGACAAGATTATTCTCAATACTGATGCTCCACAAGGTTGCATCCTTAACCCCCTACTCTACTTCCTGTGCACTCATGAATGCATGGTGAGGTTTTGCTTTAACTGCATCTCCAAGTTTGCAGATGACACCATCCTGATGGGCTTATCTTAAATAATGAAGTGTCAGAGTACAGGAAGGAGATAATGAGCTGAGTGAGATAGTGTCAGATAACCTTTTCCAGAAAGTCAGCAAAACAGAACTGCTCATTGACTTCAGTAAGGGGAGTGATGCACAGGGCCATGTCTATGTCAATGGCGTTGAGGTGGAGAGCTACAAGTTCCAACGAGTGAACATCACCAATTACCAGTCCTGGTCCAACCATGTTGATATCACAGTCAAGAAAGTTCACCAATACCTCGGCTTCCTCAGGAGGCTAAAGGAGTTTTGCATGTTCCCGTCAACCTTCCCCAATTTTTGCTGGTGCACCATAGAAAGCATTCTGTGGCTTGTTATGGTAAATGCTCTGCACGTGTCTCTGTAACTCTTACACCTTATTCTGCATTGTTATTGTTTTACCATGTTTGACCTCAGTGCACTGTGTGATGATCTGATCTGATTGGGCAATATGCAAGACAAGCTTTTCATTGTATCTTAGTACATATGACAATAATAAACCAATACCAGTACCAAGAGTCTCTCCCTAGTCACTGTAGTATTGATGGCATTCATCGTAGCATTGATGGTCAGGAGACACAGTGACTCTGTGGTGTACAAGGTGGCAGTGTTAGTCGGAGTCCAAGGTGGGAAAGATGGGAAGGTTGATGGAGATTTGTGATGGAGTGTGAAGCTGTTCTAATCAGCCTGGCACTCATTTCATCCCACTGTAAACCAACTTCTAAATAAGAGGCAGCTTCCTGTGGCTTTTGCTTCCATCTGAGAGTTCACATGTGGTTGAAACACCCCAACCTGCAACACATCACCTAGCTTGTGTGTTGTAATTAATCTTTTGGAGGGTGGGGAAGAGAGAGAAGGGGGAGAGGGAGAGAGAGGAGAGAGAAAGAGAGCAAGAGAGTAACAGAGAGAGATGCAAGAGGAAGGGATGAATGGGGACCCAGAGAGAGAGAGTATGGAGGGAGGTAAGGGGAGGATAGTGTGGAGAGAGAATTAGCAAGAGTGAGAGTATCAAGAAAGGGAGAGAGAGAGATCTTCACAGGTAATCCTTAGAACAGTCAGTTACAGTGGATCAGGAGAGTGGGGAGAACTTATTCAAAACTATGCTCCCACAGTCTTCATCCTTACCCTTTATCTCTCTGTTCTGCATCCACCTAAAATCAAAATCCTCATCCTTGAGTCATTGTCCTTCTCGTCACTTCTATAACCTCCTCCTTTCCTGCACTCACTGCAGGCACTTAGGCCCTTTCTTCATCAGGAAATTTCTTTGGTCTAGCAGTGCTTCACTGTGGTGGCACACCCTGCAATTCCATCTCCGCACCTCTCCATCTGCGAAAACCCTTCTCCTCCCCCCTGCCCAGTTCTCCTTTTTGATAAAGTTTGTAATCCCATAATATAACATCTTTGCTTGAGGTCAGTGTTTGTCAGAATTTGTGGACCATAGGATAATTTTCTACAAATGCAAGCTGCTGATAAATATCCCTGATAATTTCCCTCTTATTCACCTCCTCCCTGTTCAGGTCTTACCAGCCTTTCCTTAAGCTGTGACAGAGAATGGACTCAGTGCCTCTCTCAACTCCTATAGCACTTGGACTCCTCCTCATAGCAATAAGGAGCAATAAAGATGTGACCTGAGAGGACAAGGTAGAGAGTCAGCATCAAGCGCAGTAATAAACGCCACAAAAGAGGCAAATGCCCTCATAATTCCCACCTTCTGCATTGTTTTACAAGCCTCCTCATTCACATATCATCCTAGGAGTGTGGAAAATTTTGGCACTCCTAGGAGGAGAAAAAAGTCATAGTTTTGAATTTTGATCAGTAACATCAAAGACATCTATAACAGTTTCAGGATTTTTCCTTCCATTTTTCTGCTAGACTAACATTATTTTGCTCCCCAGTACAAATCCTCTAGTTAATTCTTTATGCTCATTTGTTTCCCCTTAATCACTAGTTGTTTCAAGCCTTTATGGCTGTACAGAATTGTGCTCGTTAGGGTTGTCAGTGAGACTGTGCTCACGATCTTCCCCTTCAGAAATTATTTTTGTTCCTCTTAGGTGCTCATTCCATAAAGGTCCCATTAAACTTTTCCAAATGATCCATACTATTTGCAATTCATCCTTAATTTTTTGCATTTATCTTAAATTTATCTTGAACGTGGGTCAAAAAAAATTGTAAGGGGCACAGATAGGCTGAATGCATCCAGTCTTTTTCCCAGGACAGGGGAACTAAGAACAAGGGTGGATGGGTTTAAGGTGAGAAAGGTCCTCAGGGTCTACTTCTCCATGCAGAGGGTGGTCATAGAGTTATAGAAATGGAGAAGTACAGCACAGAAAATGGCCCTTTGACCCATCTAATCTATGCCAAAGCCATTTAAACAGCCTACTCCTAACCCTCCATAGCTCTACTATCTATGTACCAATCCAAACTTGAATGTTGAAATTGAGCTCAGATGCAGCACTTGAACTGACAGCTCATTCCACACACTCATGACCCTCTGAGTGAAAAAGATTCCCCTCATGTACCCCTTAAATCTTTCACCTGTCACCCTTAACCCATGAGCTCTGGTTGTAGTCCCACTCAGCCTCAGTGGAAAAAGCCTGGTTGCATTTATCCTGTCAATACCCCTCATAATTTTGTACACCTCTATCAAATCTCCTCTCAATTTTCTATGTACAGAAGAATACAGTCCTAACTTATTCAATCTTTCCTCATAACTCAGATCCCCCAGTCCCAGCAGCATCCTTGTAAATTTTCTATGTACTCTTTCAACCTTGTTTACATCTTTCCTGCAGGTAGGTGACCAAAACTGCACACAATACTCCAAATTAGGGCTCACCAACATCTTATACAACTTTATCATAACATCCCATCTCCTGTACTCAATCTGCTTTATAAAGACCAATGTGCCAAATGTTTTCTTTATGACCCCATCTACCTTTGATGCCACTTTCAATGAATTATGGACAACTATTCCCAGATCCCATTGTTTTATCACACTCCTCAGTGCCTTACTGTTCACTGTGTAAGACCTACCCCAGTTGGCCCTATCAAAGTGCAACATCTCACACTTGTTTGCATTAAATTCCATCGGCCATTGTTCAGCATGTTTTTCCAGCTGATGCTGATCCCTCTACAAACTATGATAGCCTTCTGCACTGTCCACTACACCCCCAATCTTGGTGTTATCCACAAATTTGCTTACCCAGTTAACCACATTATCATCCAAATCATTGCTATAGATGACAAACAACAAAGGACCCAGCACCTATCCCCGGAGCACACCATGAGTCACAGGCCTCCAATCAGAGAGACAACCAAAACCAATGTCTAATCCAATTTACTACCTCAAACTGAAAGCTGAATCTTCCTGACCGGCCTCCCATGCGAGAACTTGTCAAATGCTTTGGTAAAGCGCATGTAGACAACATCCACTACCTTGCCTTCAATCACTTTCCTAGTAAATTCCTCAAAAATGTTTAGTTAGACATGACCTATCTTTCATGAAGCCATGTTGACTATCCTTAATCAGTCCATATCTATCTAAAAACTTGTATATCCGCTCCCTTAGGATACCTTCCAATAACTTTCCCACAACTGATGGCAGGCTCACTGGCCTATAATTTCCTGGTTTATTTTTCTGGTCAGTATACCAAATGAGCTGCTAGAGGAAGTGGTGAAGCAGGTACATTAAAATATATTTTCATAAAAAGAGGTCATTTTTTTTTTAAAAAGGGTATTTTCTTCACAAACAAGAGCAAACCTGCAGATGCTTGAATTCCAAGCAACACACACAAAATGGTGGAGGATCTCAGCAGGTCAGGCAACATCTATGGAAAAAAGTACAGTCAACATTTTGAGCTGAGACCCTTCATCAGTACTGGAGAATAAAAAGCTGAGGAGTAGATTTAAAAGGTAGGGGGAGGGGAGAGAGAAACACAAGGTGATAGGTGAAACCTAGAGTGGGGGGGGGGGGGGGATGAAGTAAAGAGCTGGGAACTTGATTGATGAAAGAGACACAGGGCTGAACGAAGAGGAGTCTGATAGAAGAGGCCATGGAAGAAAGAAACAGGGGAACAACACCAGAGGGAGGGGATGGGCAGGCAAGGAGATAAGGTGAGAGGGAAAAGGGGATGTGGAATGGTGAAGGGGGGTGGGATGCATTGCAGGAAGTTTGAGAAATCAATGTTCATGCCATCAGGTTGGAGGCTACCCAGACTGGATATAAGGAGTTGTTCCTCCAACCTAAGTATGGCCCCATCACAACAGTGGAGGAGGCCATGGTTAGACATAAAGGAATGGGAATGGGATGTGGAATTAAATTGGGTGGCCACTGGGGAATCCTGCTTTTTCTGACAGATGGGGCATGGTTGCTCAACAAAGTGGTCTCCCAATCTACTTCGGGTCTCACCGATATACAGGAGGCCACACCAGGAGCACCGGACACAGTATGTGGCCCACAACAGGCTCACAGGTGAATTATCGCCTCACCTTGAAGGCCCTTCTGGGGCCCTGAATGGTAGTGAGGGTCGAGGTGTAGGAGCAGGTATAGCACTTGTTCCAATTGCAAGGATGAATGCCAGGAGGGAGATCAGTGGGGAGGGACGAATGGACAAGGGAGCTGCATAGGGAGCGATCTCTATCTCTCTGGAAAACACGAAGTGGGGGGGGGGGGGGGGGGAATGTGTTTGGTGGTGGGATCCCGTAGGAAACGGCGGAAGTTGCGGAGAATTATGTCCTGGGCACATAGGCTGTTAGGGTGGTAGATGAGGACAAGTGGAACCCTATTCCTGGTAGGGCAGCAGGAGGATGGGGTGAGAGCAGACGTGCATGAAATGGGAGAGATATGGTTGAGGGCAGCATTGATGGTAGAGGAAGGAAAACCCTTTCTTTGAAGAAGGAGGACATCGCCTTCATTCTGGAATGAAAAGCCTCATCTTGAGAGCAGATACAGCAGAGACGGAGGAATTGAGAGAAGGGGATGGCGTTTTTACAAGTAACTGAGTGGGAGGAGGTATAGTCCTGGTAGCTGTGAGAGTCTGTGGGTTTATAACAGACATCAGTAGATAAGCTGTCTCCAGAGACAGAGACAGATTGAGAAAGGGGAGGGAAATGCTGGAAATGGACCAGGTAAATTTGAGGGCAGGGTGGAAGATGGAGGCAAATTGGAGGAAGTCAACAAGTTCAGTACGGGTGCAGGAAGCAGCACCAATGCACTAGTCAATGTAGCGTAGGAAAAATGTGGGACTGTCACTAGTGTAGGCTTGGAACATAGACTGTTCCTCATGCCCAACAAACAGGCAGGCATAGCTGGGACCCATGTGAGTGCACTTTTGTTTGAAGGGAGGAATCAAAGGAAAAATTATTTAGAGTGAGGTCAAGTTCCGCTAAGCATAGGAGAGTGGCGGTGGAGGGGAAGAGGTTGGGCCTTGTGTCCAGAAAGAAACGGAGAGCTTTTAGGCCTTTCTGGTGGGGGATGGAGATGTATAGGGACTGGACATCCATAGTAAAAATAATATGATGGGGGCAAGGGAACCTGAAATTATTGAAAAGATCCAGAGTGCATAGGAAGGGATTGAGAGTCAAGATATGCAGATATGAGTTCAGTGGGGCAAGAACAAGCTGAAACAATGGGTCTACGGATAAGCATGTACCCCATCCCCTTTTCCCTCTCTCACTTTATCTCCTTGGTCGCCCATTGTCTCCTTCTGGTGCTCCTCCCCCTTTTCTTTCTTCCATGGCCTTCTGTCCTCTTCTATCAGACTCCCCTTTCTCCAGCCCTGTATCTTTTTCACTATCAACTTCCCAGCTCTTTACTTCACCCCTCCCCCGCAGTTTCAACTATGACCTTGTGTTTCTCCCTCCCCTCCCCCCACCTTTTAACTCGACTCCTCAGCTTCTTTTCCCCAGTCCTGCCGAAGGGTCTCGGCCTGAAGCGTCGACTGTAATTTTTTCCACAGATGCAGCCTGGCCTGCTGAGTTCCTCCACCATTTTGTGTGTGTGTTCCTCCTCCATTACTTTCTTCATTTAGTACGTGGATTGCTTGCATTGTTTACCTTTTATGTCTAATTGTTAGTCTTTGGACTGGCTCTGGGTCTTCACTCTGTGTTGCAGGTGTCTCATTTGGGATCATGGGGACTGTTAAACTCTCTTTGTATTTATCACTTTTATTCAATTGGTGGTAATTAAATCAGCACGGGATTTTCAATGTCTTGCATTGTAGTTGTCGCCTTTGGGGGTTATTGCTTCGTCCAGACAACTGGCTTATCTGATTGGTCCTGAATTCCCATGTACTCCAGGGTATATTTCAGGGCAGCAAGCCAACCCCTCTGAACAGTCCTCCCAGGTGAGGAAAGGGTTCACCTGCACTTACTCTCTCCTTGTCCAGTGCACTCGATTTTCCCAATGTGGTCCTCTTTTCATTGGCAAGTTCATGCATAGACAGGGCAGCACTTAGCAAAGCACCTCTGTTCTGTCCACGACAGCCAACCCAAGCTCCTGGTTACACGCTATTTCAACTCCCCTTCCCCCTCACTTCCCCAATCACACACCAATCCCTCTGTCCTTGACCTAGATGAGGCCAAACACAAACTTTAAAAAAAAACACTTCATATTCTGCCTGGAGAGTCTACGATCCTATGGCAGAGATATTGAATTCTCCTGTTTCAGGTAACGCACACCCTCTCTGTTCCTTTCTCCCTCTGTCTGATTCACCCAGGGTCTCTCACCACCCTCAACTCCTTCCAACCCCCTTCATCAGTCAGGATTGAGTGTAGGATTTGGAACATAATGTGGCATTTGTATAAGTCCTTCTTGAGGCTGCACTTGGAGCACAGTGTACAATTTTGGTCACCCTCTTTAGGAAATATATTGTTAAACTGGAAAGAGTGTGGAAACGATTCATGAGGATATTGTTAGGACTGGAAGACCTGAGTGATAGGGAGAGGTTGGTCAGGCTTGATCTTTAATCCTTGGAATTAAGAAAACTGAAGACTAAGAGTAAGAATTGAACTTTATGCGAAGCATGGATTTAGGTTGAAAATGGCAATTTCTCTACACAGAGGGTGATGAGAATATGGAACAAGCTGCCAGAGGAGTGGTTGATACTGGTATGAGGAGGGGTGGGTCTTAGAGGGATACGGGCCAATCACAGGGAATTGGGACCAGCTGGATGAGCACTGTGGTCTGCATAGACCAGTCAGTCAAAGGGTCTGTATCTTTGCTGTATTGATCTATGTCTCCTTCCATACTTTGGCCAGACTCTGCACCTTGTTACATGGATCTCTTGCTAAAATCAGCTCATATGAAGCAAATGCTCAGATCTCATCCTTACTTTGCTGGACCTCAAGTGGTAGCAGGAAGGAACAATCCATAAACAATAGTTTAGTCTGTCACTTTGCACTTTGATAAGTTAGTTCAGACCAGTACAGATAGATTGTCCAACAGGGCACTATTCACTCACAATGCACCATGCACATAATAATTGTATTCACTGTTCCTTCAGTTAGGCAAGCAGCAGGGAGATGGCCCAGTGACCCCTGACCCATGGCATTAAGCCAGATCAGACTTCTCTGAGAGGGTTTTGGAATGGGTTTGCTCTAATCCAATTGAGGTTGAACAATTCTGCATTAAGCAGGATTGCCATAATGATTGCAACTTGGGCTGCAAGAAGTGCTTAGCAGTGTTAGTGTGGGTTCTGAACTGTAGAAATACACAGTAACATGAATTGTGTGTACAAGAACTCCCAATGTACCACAGAAGCCACCACTTCCCTTCACAGCATTCAGAGAAGGGTCTGAATTCTTAGAAGTACAATTCCCATTGCAGCCAGACAAGAACACATTTGGCCGATACTCCTTTAAACCTTTCTATGCTGTAACCTATTGAAATCCCTTTTTTACCGGGCGTCTCTAGAAACACTATCGAGCTTTTGTCCCTTGCTAACAGCCACGGGGCTCCACAGCAAGGAAACCACCTTCCTCAGGCTGTGTACATCGAGGGGGTATATGACTTTAGTCCCACCAAACCCGTGAGTTCAGGATGTCTCCCCCACCCAAACCCTAGGTTCTGTGAAAATGGTGACTTACTGCCCCATTCAATTGTCCTTTGGCATGAAATAACAAACCTCACACTGTGTATTTATGAATGGTAACTTAACCAAAGAGTTAGTAAAGAAAAGAAAGAAGAAAACTTAAAAGGCCCATTATAATTAATCAGTCAAATGTGCATATGTTGGAGCTCAAATCTTCCAAAAACCATATTCACCAATCCATGGTAGAGCCCTGTGCCTTGTGCCATCAAATCACACATTCCCACCGGACTGAATCCTACGGCTGGTTCTCTTCAGCTTCTTCTCTCCTCAGCTCCTGCTGAAAAGAAAACCTCGACTCACTTTAGTTTCCCTCACAAAACCTCTCCCCAGTGTTCTCTAGAACCTTCTCCCAGTTCCACCACCCTGACTGGATGACGCACATCCCTAAGCATCCCTTATCTTTAACAGTAACCCAAACAGGCAGAAAACAGAACAGTCTGCTCTTACAGAACTGCTAAAATGAAATACCTTCAGCATAGCAGTAGAAATGTGAATCAGGGCCTTACACTCTCATCCCATCAAAAATAGACATGTCCTCATGACACTGCAATTTATCATCCCTTCATTAATAATGCAGTTTTCAAAGGAATTTTGTGAATGGTATTTATCATTTGTAAATGGTAGTGACATATCTCACTAACGTCTTTGAAGGGGGGGTGTCCTCTGTCACTCGGATGATGTGGCAAGTACCCTTGGAACAACCCACACCAAACTCGTCAGCTGAACTTCAGCATCTTCTCTGTCAATCTCCTTTTCCAACCTCCAGGTACTGGGGAGTCTCCAAAGTTGAAAGTCAACTTTCCTTTTCCAGTAGATGGTTTATCTCCTGCTTTTCTCAGGACTAGACATCACAGTCACCGGTAAAAGCTGTGCCATCGGGTTCCCCACCCGAGGGTGAACTCCCTCTCTGGAGTGTTCCTGACCATCACTGTCATCCTGTTTACCAGCTTCTGCAGTTCGGGCTTCACCAATATCCCAGCAGGTAAGTGTGACTCCTCTTCGTGCCCTTCTGGAGCATCAACCAGAGGGCCTCAGCATCAGGCATTCCAGGAAATTTGGGGTTTCCTGTCACTCGGGCTACTTCCTCAGACAATAAAACAACAGGCTTGGACTGGGTGTACTACACAGATCCTCATCTGTGCTCATCATCCAGCCTAGAATGGGCGTGCACTTCCTCAAACACCAGGAGAACAGGCAAGGTTTTCAGAAAGCTCTCTCCAACTCTCTCCTTGCAGGCTTCCACTGGCCTTCTCACGACAGGAATATTTCTTCCCACAAGAACTGAAGCTTCACCCTTCTTGACAGGGTCTGGACAAATCAACACTAATGTATCAAGGACCAATATCTACCTCCAAAAACTCCAGCTTCAACCACAAGTAGCCATCATATGGGTAGCCATCAGTACTAAGGTCCCGGAGCTCCAGGGCACTGAGTGGTGTCAATGGAAAATGCATCAAATACTGGTTGTAGAAGGATCTGTACAGCAGAGTGATCTGAAAACCTGTGTCAAGTATGGCTCTAACATAAATACCCTTGATCAGTAGAGATACACTGGAGCTTAACCCCACTAAGCCTTCGGGTGTAGGGTTTTTCACTTTAGTCCCCCCCTCCTCCCAAGATGCCAGGCTGTTCCCTCACTGGGTCTCTCCGAGATTTCCCCGACTTCCCTTGATGTTTAAGTGGCATTTGGTTCACTTTTTGAAGGTTTTCTCGACCTTCACACACCCACTTGAAGTGTCCCTCCTCATCATAGTTGTACAGACAATACCGCTCGCTATCCTTTTCAAGCAGCCCTGTTCAGTAGCAACCCTCTGTTTAGTACGTCCCACCAGTGGGTTGGGCTCCCTATCGGCTTTGTCATGCTTGGTGGCAGCACCAGCTGATATCAACGGAGATACCTTTCACAAAATCCTGTAAAGCCCCCACCTGTGGGACATCAGGGGTTGCTTCAGCAACAAGGGCTACTCTCGTGGACTGTTCCTTACTGATGGAGGCCTCCTGCTCTTCCATCGCATTTTCCTCCTCTCTTACTTCTCTGATCAACTTAACGAATGAGGGAGGGTGGAAATTCCTACCAGACATTTGGAGGCTTAAAGCAATCTCGTCACGTGACTGCGTGCCCTTTGCCACTTGGTTTATCCTTAATTGATTCACATCAGCCAGTTGAATGGCCCCTTTACGCTGCAAACAAAGCAGACGTCTCTCTAGTTGGAAAATATAGGCAGAAAGTTTCTCCCCTTTCTTCTGAAACATGCGCCTAAATCCTGTCATAAACTCCACTGGGCTGCCCGGCATGCCAAAAATACTTTCTAATACTTGGATGTAGCCCGTGGAATTAGCAAAGGGGTTCTCTGCCTTCTTCAACACCTCAGAAACCAGACCTTTTAGACTCTCTACCAGTCGTCGTCTTTCTGAAATGTTATTATTGTATCTGTCTCGACCACTTCTTCATATACTAGCCTCCCACCCTCTACTTTTGGACTCCCTTACCCTGGGGAAAAGACTGTTGTCATCCCACCTTATCTATGCCACATCGTAACTTTACTCATTTCTATAAGGTTAGTTTTCATCTTCCTACACTCTAAGGAAAAAAGGATCATCAATGGTGTTTGTGCAAAACACTCTGAGTCCACTTGTAGGAATGGGAAATTGTTGCTAGTGTCCTTACGTAGGCCAATGTCCCCAGCATTCAAGATCTGATGAAGCCAGCCCCAAAGGGAAGACCTCCTACTTCACATAAAAACTCTAGGCTCCCAAAGCAGATTGTCCACCCTAAATCCTGTCGTGGCAAGGGATTTTCTAGAAAATGGAAAATTATCCATTGATTACCAAGTGGAGAGAGCAAATTATTCCAGAAAGCTCCCTTGGTGAATCCTTTGGTCATGAAAGCTCAGAGTGAGGAAGAGATAGCTCAATTGACTCAATTGTATAAAAAGCATCTAGAAGCAATAGGGAAGATGCAAAATATTATTCTCAACAACCAAACTGATGCAGTGATCAGGACTGAGACTAGAACTCTGAGAAGACTGAAGAAATTCTGCCAATGTTTTTCAGGACAGTAAAGAGGTTTGACACAGTAGACATAGAGAGACTATTAACCTCTGGCTGGAAGCCAGGAACTAGTTCAGGAGAAATGCCTTTAACCAGAAAGTAATTTGAATGTGGAACTCACTACCACAGGAGCACAGAGGTGAAGAGAAAGGTTGCTTTCAAAGGGAAATCTAAAGAATAATTGTTACTATTCAATGTTCCTTTTCCAATTGCTATAACTTCTCCTTTTTACTAGTTCAAATTTAAATTCTCTGATAACCTAGAAGGATGTAATTCAGTCCATCATATCCATGCTAGCTCTCAGAGCAATGCCATTTGTCCCATTCTTCACTTTACTTCCCTGTACTTGCTCTTTGCCACATGCCTATTGGCTGTAGTCTGCTTTTCCTACCATCCCAGCTACAGTCAGGGTAGTTTATAGTCACCAATTAGCTCCCCTATCAAATAGCTGCTCCACCATTCCTATAATTTTTTTCCCAGTGCCTTTATCATATTTAACACGGAGGCCTGAGCAATCTTCAGTTTAACATCTTCATATCTTTGCATGCAATTTCCCAAAAATCTGAATTCCCATGCTTGTTCTGTATGCATCTTGTTAAGCCATATTACTATATGTAATGCTTTGTGCCACAGATCTCTCAAAGTTCAAAGTATACATACTGTATGTCACCATATTCTACCCTGAGATTCACATTCACAATAGAACAAAGTAATACACCAGAATCAGTGAAAAACTACACACAAAGATTGACAAGCAACCAATATGGAAAATAAGGCAAACTGTGCTAACACAAAATAATAAATAAATAAATACATACATACATACCGAGGACACGAGTTCTAGAGTCCTTGGAAGTGAGTCCATTGGTGGTGTTTAGTGATCACTTCAGTGTTGGGGTGAGAGATGTTATCCACACTGGTTCAGGAGCCTGATGGTTAAAGCTTAGTAACTATTCCTGAATGTGGTGGTGTGAGATCTAAAGCTCCTGTACCTCCTTCCCCATGTCAGCAGTGAGAAGAGAGCATGGCCTGGATGGTGGGCGTCTTTGATGATGGATGCAGCCTTCTTGTGGCAGCACTCCTCGTGCTCAGTGGTGAGGAGGGCTATTCTGGTGGCGGATTGGACCGTATCCTTTCTGTAGGCTTTTCCGTTCTTGGGCATTGGTGTTTCCGTATCAGGCCATGACGTGACCAATCAGAATACCCTCCACTGTGCATAGAGATTTGCCAATGTTTTAGATGAAAAACTCCTAAGAAAGTAGAGACACTGTCGTGCCTTCTGTGAAATGGTTCTTGCATGCTGGTCCCTGGACAGATTCTCCAACACCAAGGAATTTAAAAAATACTTACCCTCTCCACCTTTGATTCCCCAAATGAGAACATGTTTCGTAGATCCTGGATCCTGAATCCTTCCTGCTGTAGTCAATAATCAGTTCTTTGGTTTTGCTGATGTGTTAGTGGCTGTTATGGCATTATTCAACCAGGTTTTCAATCTCTCTCCTATATCCCAATTTCTCACCACCTTTAATTCGGCCAACAACAGTGGTGTCTTCTTCTCTGCCCCAGTGCATTTGCTGCATCCTGGATTCTACTTACCAAAGCCCACCACCTCAAACCTATCAACCCTGAAATTAACTTCTCCACTTACCAATTATATGCCCGTTCTCCAATCCTTCTAATATTCTGCACAACCCGCTTCAGAATCAACAGTACGTTTATTCTTCAGACTGAGCAATCTTTGCTGTGGGCTTTGAAGACTAGGGTTCATTTAATTTAATTTTGAAGCATTCATAATATTTACACCATTGCATCTTTTGGCTCTCGTTTACAAAAGTAACATCGGGAGAGACCTTTACTATCAGATACCTACCAAAGAAGTTAAGTGCAGTTTCCATACCAACACAAGTCTCCTCAGGCTTTGGTGATTGAAAAGCAATTCAAACAACTCACGATTGGTATCAGGAGCAAGATTCCCTCGATTCCAGCTCTCTTCTGTCTCCTACTCTGACATCAGTTTGACCATGAAGTATTACAGTAGGTCAGACATATTTCTGCGCTTGCAATTAAGTGAGTGCAACTTTCAACAGTGGTGGGAGGTGAGACAAGAAGCCAGCTCTTTGGTGAGTATCTGGTTGATATCTATCATGATGAAAAGTCTAAGGTTTAAAGAAGTCTGGAACTGGTGGTCAGGTAACTAATTGCATAACACAATTAAGTGGTTAAGCTAATATGTACCAAGGATGGAAGACAGTTCATGCCTCACAGCCCTGGTGTGCGGGAGCTTCTAGGTGCAAAGTGATCTGGACATATCCTGCAGTATGTGGTCCTGGCTCAAAGGATTTCAGATCGGAGACATTGAGCTAACGACCGAGTTACGAATACATGGTACATCAGAGAAAGGGTAAACCACTGGAGCACTTTCTTACAGGAGCTGGTTGCACCCAAGAAGATAGGGTCTTCTGTATTGATCAGTTGCCAAAGGCAGGTGAAGCAGGCGCCTCAGTGCAACTGAAATATTTACTATCATCCTACATGACCTGTTATATACTTGGAAGCAATTAAGAGATCACCTACATGTTATAGGATAGCACCCTGGTTCCATGTTAGGTCAAGCTCTCCCACAGTCTTCTGCTGTGCCTTGGAAAATGGGCGGACTTTTGTGATTCTAATCTGCCCACCCATGGAGAAAGAAAACCTGGCTCAGGACTTGGGTCTAACAGCAGCCCCCAAAATCCATGTGCACTGTCTAGGTCTGGGTAGATTTTATGTTCCAGAGACAGACTGTTCAGCATCATAGCAGGACTGGCCACATTGCGATGTTTTCATGGGGTGGCCTTGTTGAAATTGGTGCAGTCTATTGTCAACCGATATGATGCATAGTTTCTTTACTAGTCTTGTGTGAGTTAGTGGCTGACCAGATGTCTTCAGAATCAGAATCAGGAAGGCATAAAAATAACAATAAGTTTAAAAACAAGACAGTGCAAAATAAGAATTCATGGGTTCATGGACTGTTCAGAAAGTTGGTGGACAGGAAGAAGCTCAAAGATCAAAATAAATTTATCATCAAGTATATTTATGTCACTATATACTACCCTAAGATACATTTTCTTGTGAGTATTCACAGTACATAAAAAGAAACAAAATAAAATCAATGAAAAACTTCACATAAATAAAGACTGATAAACAACCAATGTCCAAAAGACAAAAAGCTGTGCAATTATAAAAAGAAAAGTAAATATATGAAAAAACAGCCAAACAAATAAATAAGTAGACTGATAAATACATAGATAGAAAGATAAACACATAAATAATAGATAGATAGATGGATAGATAGATAGACAAATAATGAGAACGTGAGTTGTAGAGTAAGTGAGAGTGAGTCCATAGATTTTGGAATCAGTTCAGTGTTGAGATGAGTGAAATTATCCAAGTTAATTCAGGACACTTCCCATGATCGAGGCACGACTGTGCAAGCACAGGGCCGCCAGCCAGTTAAAACAGCGAGAAGAGTTTAAAGGAGACAGCTTTATAGAGCGGGCTGCAGAGGAGCATTGATGGAGTAGAGAGAGACAGAGTAGGAGGGCTTTGGCTCAACGGGGCTTCAGCGACAATGGGTCGAGGCGAGGTACAGCCAGGAAGATCCTGAGAGGCAGGATTTATGAACATTTGGAGAGGCATAATATGAGTAGGAATAGTCAGCATGGCTTTGTCAAAGGCAGGTCGTGCCTTACGAGCCTGATTGAATTTTTTGACGATGAAACTAAACACATTGATGAAGGTAGAGCAGTAGATGTAGTTTATATGGATTTCAGTAAGGCATTTGATAAGGTACCCCTTGCAAAGCTTAGTCAGAAGGTAAGGATGCATGGGATCCAAGGGGTCATTGCTTTGTGGATCCAGAAATGGCTTGCCCACAGAAGGCAAAGAGTGATTGTAGATGGGTCATATTCTGCATGGAAGTTGGTGACCAGTGTTGTGCCTCAGGGATCTGTTCTGGGGCCCTCACTCTTTGTGATTTGTATACATGACCTGGATGAGGAAGTGGAGGGATGGGTAAGTAAACTTACTGATGATGTAAAGGTTGGGCGTGTTGTGGATAATGTGGAGGCTGTCAGAGGTTACAGTGGGACATTGATAGATGCAAAACTGGGCTGAGAAGTAGCAGATGGAGTTCAACCCAGATAAGTGTGAGGTGGTTCATTTTGGTAAGTCAAATATGATGACAGAATATAGTATTAATGGTAAGACTCTTGGCAGTGTGGAGGATCAGAGGGATCTTGGGGTCTGAGTCCATAGGACACTCAAGGCTGCTGCGCAGGTTGACTCTGTGATTAAGAAAGCATATGGTGCTTTGGCCTTCATCAATCGCGGGATTGAGTTTAGCAGCCTAGCAATAATGTTGCAGCTTTATAGGACCCTGGTAAGACCCCACTTGCTCAGTTCTGGTCGCCTCACTACAGAAAGGATGTAGAAACCATAGAAAGGGTGCAGAGGAGATTTACAAGGATGTTGCCTGGATTGAGGAGCATGCCTTATGAGAAAAGGTTGAGTGAACTTGGCCTTTTTTCCCTGGAGCAATGAAGGATGAGAGGTGACCTGACAGAGCTGTATAAGGTGATGAGAGGCATTAATCATGTGGATAGTCAGAGGCTTTTTCCCAGGGCTAAAATGGCTAACATGAGAGGGCACAGTTTTAAGGTGCTTGGAAGTAGGTACAGAGGAGATATCAGGGATAGGTTTTTTAAACTCAGTGAATGGTGAGCGCATGGAATGGGCTGCCAGTGATGGTGGTGGAGGTGGATACGATATGGTCTTTTAAGAGACTTTTGGAAAGGTACAGGGAGCTTAGAAAAATAGAGGGCTATGGGTAACCCTAGATAATTTCTAAAGTAAGGACATGTTCAGCACAGCTTTGTGGGCCGAAGGCCCTCTATTGTGCTGTAGATTTTCTATGTTTCTATGAGTCTGTTGGGGTCATCTACTGTATTCGGTGCTCCCAGCATGGCCTCCTTCATATTCGTGAAACCCGATGTAGATTGGGAGACTGCTTCACCAAGTACCTACGCTCTATCTGCCAGAAAAAGCAGGATTTCTCAGTAATTCTACTTCCAATTACCATTCTGACATGTCAGTCCATGGCCTTCTCTACTGTTGCGATGAGGGCACACTCAGGTTGGAGGGACAACACCTTATACTTCATCTGGGTAGCCTCCAACCTAATGGCATGAACATCAAACTTCTGGTAATGGCCCTCTCCCCTCACCTTCACCATTCCCCATTTCCATCTCCTTCTCTCACCTTATCACCTTACCTTATCACATTATCTCCATCTAGAGCTCCTCCCCCTTCCTTTCCTTCCATGCCCACCACCCTTTCCAGCCTTTTATCTCTTTCACCAATTGACTTCCCAGCTCTTTGCTTCACTCCTCCTTCCACCCCCTCTGGTTTTACTGATCACCTGCTACCTTTTATTTCATCCTCCCCTCCCCCACCTTCATACTCTGACTTCTCACCTTTTTTTTCTCCAGTCCCACTGAAGGGTCTCGGCTCAAAATGTCGACTCTTTACTCTTTTCCATAGATACTGCCTAGCCTGCTGAGTTTCTCCAGCATTCCATGACTGTTGCTTTGGGTTTCAAGCATCTGCAGATTTTCTCTTGTTTGTGATTCTTGAGCTTGATAGTTGAGAGGTGATAGCTGCTTCTGAACCTGGAGGCATGGGACCTAAGCCCCTGTACCTCCTTTCTGATGACAGTGGCAAGAAGAGAGCACAGCCTGTACGGTGGGGGTGAGGGGGGTGGCTCTTTGATGTTTGATGCTGCTTCCTTGTGGCAGTGCTCCCTGTAGACATGCTCGGGGGGATGGGAGGGTTTTTCCTGTGATGAACTGGGCTGGACCCACTACATTTTGTAGGGTTTTCCATTATGGGCATTGGTATTTTCGTACCAGGCCATGATGCAACCAGTCAACTAACCATCTGTAGAAGTTTGCCAAAGTTTTAGATACTCATCCTCTTGGTCACCTGAGGTTACTGGATAACAAACATATCAAGAAGAGCCCTCAAGTATTGTGGAGACTGGAGTTGTAGCTGTAAATGTCTTCTCAGCAGAACAAGCAAGTTCTGGAGCATCCCAATCCCTCTCTCTCAGAAACTCTCCAGAGAATCTCCCCAAACGCAAAGCACATCGAGATTTTATACTCTTAAGAACAAAGACAACCGCAGGTGCTTGAATTCAATTTCAACATCTGCAAAGAAATTGTTTACTTCACTAAGTTCTGAGTGCCAGCCACTGATCCTATGATTTACATGTTGACAATGGAAGCACATTGGACATGACGAGACACTATTTTCCTGCAACACAGTAATTCACATGGAATATCTAAAAGCCTCTGAAGACTGAAACTCACCACATCCAAAATTGGTGTTGTGAGGGCTGACATTCTGTGTACACAGATAGCCCAAACATCAATCGAATGAATCTCCTTTCACCATATCTGATGTGCTAAATGACAACATCAGTCTGGTTTGCAAGCTTCCTTAAACTTTGTCACAATAGCGGAAAATAACTTATCTGAGGATACCCGATTGTTTGATGGAAGCTGACTAACATACACAATTGTGTTACATTTGGTTGACGTTTTCAATGGGATGAGGCAGCATAACAGTTAAGCACAGACTAATGCGCCAAAGGCCTGTTTCTGTGCTACAGTGCTCTATGACTCTATAACAGCTCAAGGTCATCATATTTCCTGAGTGGCATATTGCAGTAAGCCAGAGGTGTTCTGTAGATGGTACTGTTTGTTAACAGAGTTATTCTTCTAGTTTGAAAACTGATCATTGTTTTTAAATTACACTTGAACAAATTTTAATGAGGACTGGTTCTTGCTTGCATTAATGCCTGCTAACCAAATAATTATTGAAAGATATCAAGTAATTTCTAACATGCAGTATTGCATCCATTTCTGGTCACCATGCTACAGGAAGGATGTGATTGCACTTTCGAATGTGCAGAGCAGATTTACCTGGATGTTGCCTGGATTAGAGGGCATTAGATTGGATAGGCTGTGCTTGTTTCTCCTGGAGCAAATGATGTGGAGGCCTGATTGGATAAAAGTGTACAAGATTATAAGAGACATAGATGGGGCAGATAGTTAGAACCTTTTTCTTGTAGCAGCATAACAGGCTTTCGGCATTTTCCCTGCAGCTCAATTGAACTGGGAGCAAGAAAAGAAACAACTCACAGTCCATGAGTGAGGTTTTAGAAAAGGAATGCTCACGGGCTTCTGGAGTTTTCCAGCGGCCCAATCAAATAGCAATCCATTAGCAACAGCAAGTAAAAATAAAGTAGGGACAAGCAGAGCAGCCAGTGTTGCACCGGCCATTTTGTGAGTGGACCAGTGTTAGAGTGGGGAGGCTTTGGCTCAACAGGCTTGGGCGAGATAAGTATCTGGTAGGGTTCTTCTTCATTCTTCGTCTGTCATAGATCATGCAGTGAGGAAGACTCCAGTGGCTATGTTGTGTTCTTTGTGTGAGATGTGGGAAGTCTGGGAGACCTCCAGCCTCCTAGATAACTAACCTGCACCAGGTGCACTGAGCTGCAGCTCCTCAGTAAGAACGTGCCGAAGAACCAGAGCTACAACTCGATGACCTTTGGCTCATACAGGAAACTGAGGAGGTGATAGATAAGAGCTACAGGAAGGTAGTCACCTTTAAGTTGGAAGAAGCAGATAGCTAGGTGACTGTCAGGAGAGGGAAAAGAAATCAGAAGCCAGTGCAGAACATCCCTGTGGCCATAATAAGTACTGTAATACTACTTTGGATACGTTTGGAGGGGGAGGGGCTGCAGCAACTGGCTCTCAGGCACTGAGTTTGACACTGTGGCTCAGAAGGGAAGTTGGGGGGGGTGGTTTGAAGAAAACTGCAATGGTGATAGGGGATTCCATTTTAGAGGAATAGACACGAGATTCTGAGGACAGAATAGAGACACCCGGAAGGGTGCCAGGGTCAGGGTCCACGGCATTCCAAAGGGAAGAATGTGCAGCCTGAAGTCTTCAAGGGAGACTGTGCTTGAGAAGCTGAAAGGTCTGAAGACAGATGAGTCATGTATACGAGATGGACTATACCACAGGGTTCTGAAAGAGGTAGCTGAAGAGATTGTGGAGGCCCTTAGTAATGATTTTTCAAGAATCACTGGATTCTTGCATGGTTCCGGAGGACCGGAAAATTTGCTAATGTCACTCTACTTCTCAAGAAGGGAGGGATGCAGCAGAAAGGAAATTATAGACCAGTTAGCCTGACTCAGTGGTTGGGAAAATGTTGGAGTCAATTGTTAAGGATGAGCTTTCAGGGTACTTGGAGGCAGATGGTAAAATAGCCCAAAGTCAGCATGGTTTCCTCAAGGGAAAAGCTTCTCTGACAGTTCCATTAGAATTCTTTGAGGAAATAACAGGCAGGATAGACAATGGAAAATTGGTGCACGCTATGTACTTGGATTTTCAGGTCTTTGACAAGATGCTGCACATGATATTACAGAAAAGATATTAGCATACATAGAGCATTGGCTGAATGGCAGGAAGCAAGGGAATAAAGGAGGCCTTTTCTGATTGGCTACTAGTGAATGGTGGTACTCACAGAGCTCGGTGTTACTGACTCCTTCTTACATTGTATGTCAATGATGTGAATGACGGAATTGATGGCTTTGTGGCCAAATTTGTGGATGATATGAAGATAGGCGGAGGGGGCAGGTTGTGCTGGGGAAGCAGGGAGTCTGCAGATAGACAGATTGGGAGAATGGGCAAATAAGTGGCAGATTGAATACAGCATTGGGAAATACATGGTCATGCACTTTGGTTAAAAGAATAAAAGCTTAGGCTGTTAACTAAGTGGAGAGAAAATACAAAAATCTGAGATACAGATGGACTTGGGCATCTCCTTGCCGGATTTCCTCCAGGTTAACTTACAGGTTGAGCCTGTGATGAGGAAGAGAAATGCATTGTTAGCATTCATTTTGAGAGAACTAGAATATAAAAGCAAGGATGTAATGCTGAAGCTTTACAAGGCAGGAGTGAGGCCTCAGTTGGAGTATTATGAGCAGTATTTGGCTCCATTTTTAAGAAAGGATGTGCTGACGTTGGAGAGGTTTCAGCAGAGGTTCACTAAAATGGTTCTGGGAATGAAAGGCTTATCATATCAGGAATGTTTGATGGTTCTGGGCTTGTACTTGCTAGAATTTAGGAGAATCAGGGTGGATCTCATTGAAACATATTGAATATTGAAAGGCCCAGGTAGAATGGATGTGGAGAGGGTGTTTCCTATAGCGGGGGAGTCTAGGACCAGAAGACACAACCTCCAAATAGAGGTAAGTGGATTTAAAATGGTGATTAGGAGGAATATCTTTATTCAGAGGGTGGTGAATCTGTGAAATTTGTTGCCACAGGTGGCTGTGGAGGCCAGGTCATTGGGTGTATTTAAGACAGAGATTGATAGGTTCTGGATAAGTCAGGACTTGAAGGGTTACAGGGAGAAGGCAAAAGAATAAGGATGAGAGGGAATTAGATCAGCCACAATCAAATGGCAGAACAGACTCGACTGGCCAAGTTCTGCTCCTCTGCCTTATGGACTTAAAATGGAAATGAGTGGGCACAGGTTAAAGGTGAGAGGAAAGGATCTTGAGGGGAAAGTTTTTCACAGAGAGTGGCTGGTGTCGGAGGAGATGGTGGAATCAGATACAATCACTGCATTGAAGATGCATTCAGACAGCCATTCAAATAAGCAAGGCATAGAAGGATAGACATACCTAATGTGGGCAGATGGGATGGAAAAAAAGTCGACATTGACATTGTGGACTGAAAAGCCACTTTGGTTCTGTACAACTCAATGATTGGATGAGAGCAGATTAAACTGAACAGATAAAATAGGCTAAGGAATTGGTCCAGTGAGATGCAGGAACAGAAATTTAAGGCTGCACAGAATAAATAATTGCACAAGAAAGGAAATTTCCAAGGAGTATACTGGTTACACATAATATAAAACTTTAAAAATTTGTATAAAGATGGGTGGCAGGAAGATTGACTGAACATAGAAACTGAAAAATGCCTAAAAGATGAATAATAAGGGAAAATGAGGGTCTGAAGCAAAACCAGCCAAAAATTTAAAAATACTCAGAGTTTCTGTAGATACTTACAAATTAAAAGTGCAAAACAAGTGAATCTCTTGAATTAATACTGGAGAACAAGGAGACAAATTAAATCAGGACTTTGCATTTGTCTTCACACAGAGAAGATATCCCAGAAATAGATACAAGTTGATCATTGGGAAGGAAGGATAAACTTTTTTTAAAATATCATTTATTTATTACATTTTAGTAAAGACAAAGAATAAATGTAGTGATAAAATAGTAAGAAAAATAATATTAACCGTCCCCCTCCCCTTAACCCAGCCCCCCTTAACCCTTATTTAAAGAAAGAAAAAAAGGAAAGAAAAGAAAGAATGCCTGGATATCAGAGGATCCCCACATGCTCCACGGAGTTCAAAATAATTTTGATATTTATTTTTACTTTCCCCAATTACTATAATTTTATCTTCAAAGGACCTATGTATTTAATCCTATCTTTTGTATGGGAACCAAATTTTCAAAAATATATCATATTCATTTCTTAGATTATACATAATTTTTTCAAGTGGAATACAATTATGTGTTTCATTATTCCAATGATCCATAGTTAAATATAAATCAGATTTCTAAGTAACTGTGATAACTTTTTTGGCTACTGCCAATGCAATTTTTATAAATTTTTTCTGATATTTATTCAATTTAAGTTTTGTTATTGTCCCTTCAATGTCTCCTAATAAAAATAATAGTGGACTATGTGGGAGTTGTACTCCAATAATTTGTTCCAATAAAAGTCTTAAATTTATCCAAAATGGTTGAATTTTAAAACAAGACCAAGTAGAATGTAAAAAAGTACCAATTTCTTGATTACATCGAAAACATTGGTCAGACATATTTGAATTTAATCTATTTATTTTCCATGGTGTTATATATAATTGATGTAGAAAATTATATTGTATTAATCTAAGTCAAACATTTATTGTATTTCTCATACTATCAGAACATAATCTTGACCAGTTTTTTCCATCAATTTTAACATTCAGATCAGGTTCCCATTTTTGTCTTGATTTATGAATTCCTAATTTAATTGTCTATTATAATTACACGTACAAGATGTAAATTTTTTAATTTTTCCTTTCTGAATTAATATTTCTATTTCACTAGGTTTTGGCATCAACATTGTTTGTCCCACCTTTTCTTGTAAATAGGCTTTTAATTGAAAATAACAGAAAAGAGTGTTATTTGATATTTTATATTTATTTTTTAATTGATCAAATGACATCAATATACCTCCTTCAAAACAGTCACCTATATATTTAATCCTCTTTTGAAACCAATTATGTAAAAGTTTATTATCCATTGTAAAAGGAA
Source organism: Hypanus sabinus (assembly GCF_030144855.1). NCBI lineage: Eukaryota > Metazoa > Chordata > Chondrichthyes > Myliobatiformes > Dasyatidae > Hypanus > Hypanus sabinus. Next base: position 30,421,041 of record NC_082726.1, on the reverse strand, counting down.
TAAGCCTATTTTGAATTAAAGTTCTTTTTGCTAAGAAAGATTTCTTTATCTCATCATCCATATTTGCCTTATTCCATAAATCAATCAAGTGTCTTAATATAGGAGATTCTTTTTTTTCAGTATCCATTTGGATTCCCATTCATATATAAAATCTTCTGATATATTTTCTCCTATCTTATCTAATTCTATTCTAATCCATGCCGGTTTTTCTTTGTCAAAAAAGACGCAATAAATCTAAGTTGATTTGCTTTATAATAATTCTTAAAATTTGGAAGTTGTAACCCTCCTAAATCAAATTTACATGTCAATTTTTCCAATGATATTCTTGACATCTTTCCTTTCCAAAGAAATTTCCTTATATATTTATTCAGTTCTTGAAAATTTTTTTGAGGTAATTGTATTGGTAAAGTTTGAAATAAATATTGCAATCTAGGAAATATATTCATTTTTACAGCATCAACTCTACCTATTAATGTTATTGGTAACATCATCCATTTATCAAGATCCTCTTTTTTTTTAAATAATGGCAAGTAATTTTGTTTATATAAATTTTTTACATCATTATCAACTCTAATACCTAAATATTTTATCCCATTTATTGACCATCGAAATTGAGTTGCTAATCGACATTGATTATAATTTCCTTTGGTAAGGGGTAAAATTTCACTTTTATCCCAATTTACTTTATAGTCTGATACTTTCCCATATTCTTCCAATCTAAAAGATAATCTTTGCAAAGATTGCAATGGGTTTGTTAAATAAATCAAAACATCATCAGCAAATAAATTAATCTTATTGTAACGTTCTCCTTCGGGTGTAACGAAACGCCGAATTTAACGTCCGGATAAACCACAGCCAATGCAAACCAGATCGCAGTAAGATTAACCATTTACTGTTCACTCTTCACATTAACATATGGTGAAAACTGTTGATAAAACAATACAAGATTGATACAGTATTTGTTCCTTCCTTAATATCACATTTCAAGTGTAAATACTTGCAAAGGTGACTATAACTACATTACACTAAGGTGCAGTATACAGGGAGAGTTTACCTGCTCCATTGACTACTTTAAATACACTTCCATGCAAACTATCCGCGATTCTCTAACTAACGAAAGCATAAACATTATCTACCGTCGTTACTTCTAACAGGATCGGCATTAACATCTTAGTTCAATATATCGATTATCTATTAACTTACAGCGTTGCTCTCACTGTGATTTCTCATGCCTGCAAACAACTTGTGCTCAGGTGAGCCTCGTGGTGAGCCCCCACCCTCGCGCTAATTTCAAACCGGTGTTTTCCCACAAGACGTGGCGAAACCGGATGTGACGTCATCGCATGCCGATATATTTTACATGCAATGAATACACTTTAAACACTTCTAATTCTAACTAGAAAATACTATTGAATGAATTACTAAGCGAAAATATTATAAACTAAATAACTGTCGTAAAGACAGCACACTTATATTCTTCTTGATTAACTCTGAAGCCCCCAATATCTGAATCTGTTCTAATTAATTCAGCTAATGATTCTATTGCCAATACAAATAAAGTAGGTGATAATGGGCAGCCTTGTCTCGTTGACCTCGTTAAGCAAAATGGTGTTGAAATCTGACCATTTGTAGCTACTTTAGCTTGAGGATTAGTATTTAAAATTTTAATCCATTGTATAAAGGATTTTCCTAACTCATATTTTCCCAATACCTTAAATAAAAAATCCCATTCCAATCTATCAAATGCTTTTTCTGAATCCAAAGCAACTGCCACACTCATTTCCTCTCTTTTTTGTGCCAAATGAATTATACTAAGTAACCGGGTTATATTATCCATTGATTGTCTATTTTTAATAAAACCTGTTTGATCCATATGTATTAATTTTGGTAAATATTTAGATATTCTATTAGATAAAATTTTTGCTAGTATTTTATAATCTGTATTCAACAAAGAAATAGGCCTCTATGATGTTGGTTTTAAAGGATCTGTATCTTTTTTTGGCAATACAGTTATGATCGCTGTTAAAAAAGATTGTGGAAGTTTATGCATTCTTTCCACTTGGTAGATTAATTCCATAAAAAGAGGAATTAATAAATCTTTAAATTTTTTATAAAACTCAGGAGGAAAACCATCTTCTCCTGGGGATTTATTACTCTGAAGTGATCCTAAAGCTTCTTCAACCTCTTTTCATGTAAAGGGCATATCTAATCCCTTCTGTTCTTCCAAATTTAATTTTGGAAGGGTTATTTGTGATAAAAATTTATCTATCTCAGCAATCTTATTTTTTGATTCTGATTGACATAGTTCAGTGTAAAATTTTTTAAAAGTTTCATAAATTTCTAAAGGCTTATAAGTAACGTTATTTACACTTGTTCTAATTGCATTTATTGTTTTAGAAACCTGTTCTGTTTTCAACTGCCAAGCAAGAATTTTATGTGATCTTTCACCTAATACATAATATTTCTGTTTAGTTCTCATAATTACTTTTTCTGTACGATATGTCTGGAGTGTATTATATTGTAGTTTTTTATTAACAAGTTGTCTTCGTTTTTCTTCTGTCATATATCTTTGAGATTCTTTTTCCAACTTTATGATATCTTTTTCCAATTGATCTATTTCTGCTGCGTGTTCCTTCTCAATTTTAGAAGTATAACTTATAATCTGACCCCTTAAATATGCTTTCATCGGTTCCCATAATACAATTTTATCCTCAACTGAATGTAGATTTGTATCCAAAAAAATTGAATTTGTTTTTTCATAAAATCACAAAAATCTTGACATTTTAATAGAATTGAATTAAATCTCCATCTATAGATCAATTCCTCCTTATCCATCATTGTCATTGTCATTATCAAGGGGGAATGATCTGACAATAGTCTTGCTTTATATTCCACACTTTTCACTCTATCTTGAATATTTTTTGATAATAAAAAAAAATCAATCCTTGAGTAAGTTTTATGTCTATTTGAATAAAATGAATAATCTCTTTCTCTTGGATTAATTTTTCTCCATATATCAATCAGGTTTAAATCTTTCATTAATGATAAAGTTAGTTTTGTTACTTTTGATTTTGTAGCAACTTTAGTTGACTATCCAAAACTGGATCTAAACAAAAATTAAAATCTCCACCTATTAATATTTTATCATTTGCATCAGCCAATTTCAAAAAAACTTCTTGTATAAATTTTGCATCATTTTCATTTGGTGCATAAATGTTCATAAAAGTCCATAATTCTAAAAAAATTTGACAATGTATAATCACATATCTCCCCCCAGAATCAATTATTACATTTTATATTTTAATTGGTAAAGATTTATTAACCAAAATTGCAACTCCTCTCGATTTTGAATTAAATGAGGCTGCAATGACATTTCCAACCCAATCTCTCTTCAATTTTTTATGTTCTGTTTCTGTTAAATGTGTTTCTTGTAAAAAAGGTATATCTCCTTTCATTTTCTTAATATATGTTAAAATTCTTTTTCTTTTCACAGGTCCATTAATTCCATTAACATTAAAACTTAATAAATTAAGTAAATTAATCATTCGTAGTACCTTGGGAACTCTTTAAAATTCTCCATGTTGCTATGAGTCTCTCCCCAACCATCCAGGCAAAAAAGAAGAAAAATAGAAGAAAGGTAACTAATATAAAAGAGAAAAAATACCCCCCCCCCACTAATGTTGCGAATAAAAAGAACACAACATTACCCCACCCATTTTACCATGATTGTACACATGAAACTCGCAGCCATCGATCAGGAGCTCCTCCAGCTCCCCCGCAAAAAAAAAAGAAAATATATTAGTGAAGAAAAAAAAAGAAAATAATTAAAGTCTCTACTCCCAATTAATACTCCTCGACTATTTTTTTCCCTATAAATGTCCATCAAGTCCAACCTTGTTTCAGTCTTCATCATTAGTCCATTTCATTTCTGTAATTCTTTACTCCTCTTCATGGACATCAGGTAATTCTTGTACAAATTTCTCCGCTTTCCGGTAGTCAACGAAAAAACTTCTTACTCCATTATCCAGGAAAATTATCAATTTTACTGGATAGCTCAATAAAAATTTATAGCCCTTTTCCCATAAAGATTTTTTCACTGGATTAAATTCAGGAAGGAGAAAATTGAGAAAATTACAATCACCAGGGCAGTGGGAATGAGCAAATTGTTGCCGTGGGCAGAGAAATCTCTAGGTTCTGATGGACTTCATCCACGGCACGAAAATAATGAGGGAGATGCTGTGCTGCATTTAATTTTTCAATGTTCCCTAGATTTCAAAAGGTCACTTTAGACTGGAAAATATCAAATGTAACTCATTTATTCAGAAAGTGAGAGAGGAGGTAAGAAACCACAGGCCAGTTATCTTAACAGGGAAGATGTTAGAAGTTATTGGAATAAGTTATTTTAACAGGACACTTAGAGGAAAAAAAATCAAGATAATTGGGCAAAATCAGCATGTTTCTATTTTAGACCAATATTGGAATACTTTGAGAAAGTAGCATGTGTGACTGATAGCGGAGAACCAATGATATATTTGCTGAAGTCATTTGATAAGAAGCCACATGAAAGGTTATTGCAGAAAATAAAAGTTAATGAAGACAAAGTAATACAACACAGAAACAAGCCCTTTGGCCCAACTTTGTGATGCTGACAAAGTTGCCTGCCTAAGCTAGTCCCATTTGCCTGGGGTTGACTCATATCTCTCTAACCAGGGGTTCCCATCCTCGGGTCCCCAGACCCCTTGGTTAGTAGTAAGGCTCCATGGCATAAAAAGGTTGGGGACCCCTGCTCAACTCACATTTATACGAGCAGTTGAAAGCACTGTATCAATGGAAACAGCAGCCAGAGACACAATTGAGTTGCAGTCAGGAATGAAAGTGAGCATGAACAAAGTTGTAGTGTCAAAACAGAAACTGACCTGGCTGAATAAATTGTGTTACCATTGTGGCAGGGGCTCACATACACCAGACCAATGCAGGTTTAAAGACGAAACTTGCAGAAAATGCAACAAATTAGGACACATACAAAGAGCATGCCCTGCAGACAAAAAAAAATGGACAGCATAGAGAAGAGAAAAAGATAAAAAGTCAAGTTGCAATTTCAAAAAGAGCAATAATCTGCATGCTGTTAATGGAAAATCTGATGAGGATGAGAGAGTTACAGTACTGGATTGCCTTGAAACATACAATGTGAAATCTAACAAGATATAAGCTATTTAGCTTAAAACCCTTGGTCTCAGTGCGAAATATCAACTGTTTACTCTTTTCCATGGATGCTACCTGACTTGCTAAGTTGCTCCAGCATTTTGTGTGTGTTGCATTGCACAGAGTAAGTTTGAACAGTATTTTAAAGAATTTGAACTGAAGGCAGCAGGAATCCAACTAAGAACTTGTACTAGAGAAAAGAAAATGCCTGTGGGATTGACATGCCTAACAGTGAAATACAACTAACAAGCCACGTTAGGCTTGTATATGGTAAATTAGGAGGACCAATATTGTGGGGATGTGAGTGGCTGAGACAACTACAACTTGATTGTAGATCCATCCACCAGATGCATGCCATATCCCCTGCAACAGAGTCAAATGGAAGTGAATTAAGGAAGGTACTAGATGGTGCAGTGTTTAAGGCATTGGAAAATTCAAACGTATCAAGGGTAAAATAGTGTCAAATGGAAAGGCCACACCCAAGTTTTATAAAGCTTGTCTAGTTCCTCAGAAGAGTGCCCCCAAAGGATAAATGACAGTTAAATGTTAGAACCCCAAAGTCCTGCCCAGCTCCCCTCCCTCCCATGCATAATTGGCAGCAAGCAACAATCCTCCTTCCCCCACCAGTAAAAAAAAGCATTGGCACCCACCACCGAGCTCTCAAGCATGCAGCAAAGCAACAGCAAAGACACAGGCTTGCGGTACCCCAAAGACTACTCCTTCACCCTGTAATTTGACATACCACAAGCTCTCTCTCTCTCTCTCTCCCTAATAAGGGGTGTCTCCGTTTCACAGCAAGAGGGGAGACATAACAAACAACTCACTGGTTTATTATGTTAAGAGTCCGTTGAACTGCCTTTTCCGAGCTCTGCACCCAGAGAGCTCAGGTCTCCGGGCACACAGTCCTAGATCTTCCGACTTCCACGACACACCAATTCCCTGCCTGGACACCAACCTTCAATCCGCCCTTCTCCAGAGCCACAAAAATCTCGGATCTCCAAAGACAGTTGAAGCTCTTGGGCCACGCCCTTGGCATGCCAAATAACAGCCAGTTGTGAAACCCCGAGAGTGGGTCCTATTCTCGCAATGAACCGTAGGCAGCATATAATTCCAGGTCAAAAGAACCCAAAAAGGGATATGAAAGATAGAAATAGAACTGTTTCTGAAGATGCAAGCAAAGGAGGCACCATTGATTCTCCTAAGCTCCATTTAGGCCACACCCTTTACACTGCTTAGAAAGGCAGGCTAAACCAGATGAGATGGCCAGTGGGCCTTATACTCTGATGAGACAGGGACATGCAAAGTCAGCTCCAGCAGATAGGGTGGATGAGATCTAGAGTGACATCCAAAGGCCAGAAGACATTTCTGCAACACTCCGTGGAGAGCAAAGGGCACGATGAGGTACAGGAGAAATCATTGTCAACCACTACAACCAGTGAACCCAGTTGTAGCGACCTTCATACCACAGGACCTGGACTTCCAAGGTCGAGAAAGAGAAAATGCCCCAGTACAATAGAATTTCCACTTTAAAAACACGTTACACAGTTTTCCTGCCATCATCGGATATGACAAATAATTACCAAACCAACTATTAGAAACTAATTTACAGTTTTATGGTACTGTAGTAGTATTGATAGTCAGAATCAGAATCAGGTTTATTATCACCAGCGTGTGACATGAAATTTGTTAACTTAGCAGCAGCAATTCAATGCAACACATAACCTAGCAGAGGGAGAAAAAATTATAATAATAAATAAAAATAAAACATATAATTTTGGAAGAGGACAGCGAGGCTTTGAGAGGAAGTGCGGCGGCGGCCATTTTCAAATTGCTTCGCAGATCGGAGTTCTGAGAGGCGGGACTGCGCAGGCACGTGAAGGAGGCCTGGGAAGGAGGGAAGATATAAAAAGAACGCAGCCTTAAGCAGCGGGCAGCTTAGTTTGCCGGCAGCGGAGTGCGCCGGGAGCAGAGTGTAGGGCTTGGGCTCAGGGGGCTTAGGCGGAAGAGGGCACAGTAGGCTTATCTTTTAGTTCTTGTTATTTTCAGTTATTCTGGAAGTATGAGTGTGAGGGCAGCTTGTTGTTCTCGGTGTCGGATGTGGGAGATCCTGGAGTCTCCGAGCCTCCCGGACGTCCACATCTGCGCCAGGTGCGCCGAACTGCAGCTCCTGAGGGACCGAGTTAGGGAACTGGAGCTGCAGCTCGATGACCTTCGCCTGGTCAGGGAGAGTGAGGAGGTGATAGAGAGGAGTTACAGGCAGGTGGTCACTCCAGGGCCATGGGAGGCAGATAGGTGGGTCAAGGTCAGGAAGGGGAAGAGGCAGGTACTAGAGAGTACCCCAGTGGCTGTACCCCTTGACAATAAGTACTCATGTTTGAGTACTGTTGTGGGGGACAGCCTACCTGGAGGAAGTGACAGTGGCCGGGCCTCCGGCACAGAGGACGGCCCTGTAGCTCAGAAGGGTAGGGATAGAAGAAAGAGGACCATAGTAATAGGGGTCTCGATAGTCAGGGGTTCAGACAGGCGGTTCTGTGGAGGTGATCGGGAGTCCCGGATGGTAGTTTGCCTCCCTGGTGCCAGGGTTCGGGACGTTTCTGATCGCGTCCAAGATATCCTGAAGTGGGAGGGTGAGGAGCCAGAGGTCGTGGTACATGTAGGTATCAATGACATAGGTAGGAAAGGGGAAGAGGTCCTGAAACGAGAGTATAGGGAGTTAGGAAGGCAGTTAAGAAGAAGGACCGCATAGGTAGTAATCTCGGGATTACTGCCTGTGCCATGCGACAGTGAGAGTAGGAATGGAATTAGGTGGAGGATGAATGCGTGGCTGAGGGATTGGAGCAGGGGGCAGGGATTCAAGTTTCTGGATCATTGGGACCTCTTCTGAGGCAGGCGTGACCTGTTCAAGAAGGACGGGTTACAATTGAATCCTGGGGGGACCAATATCCTAGCGGGGAGATTTGCTAGGGCTACAGGGCAGACTTTAAACTAGTAAGATGGGGAGGGGGTGGGAATCAATTTGAGGAAACTATGGGAGAGGAGGTTAGTTCACCAGTAGAGCAAATAAGTAGACAGTGTGTGAGGGAGGAAAGGCAGGTGATGGAGAAGAGATGCGCTCAGCCCGAAGATGAAGGGGAGAAGAAAGAAAAGGATAATAAATTTGAATGCATTGTTAGGGATGAAAAGAGAGGAGGAGGTGAAGAGTATCTTAAATGTATCTATTTTAATGCTAGGAGCATTGTAAGAAAGGTGGATGAGCTTAAAGCGTGGATTGATACCTGGTATTATGATGTTGTAGCTATTAGTGAAACATGGTTGCAGGAAGGGTGTGATTGGCAACTAAATATTCCTGGATTTAGTTGCTTCAGGTGTGATAGATTAGGAGAGGCCAGAGGAGGAGGTGTTGCATTGCTTGTCCGAGAAAATCTTATGGCGGTGCTTTGGAAGGATAGATTAGAGAGCTCCTCTAGGGAGGCTATTTGGGTGGAATTGAGGAATGGGAAAGGTGTAGTAACACTGATAGGAGTATATTATAGGCCACCTAATGGGGAGCGTGAGTTGGAAGAGCAAATGTGTAAGGAGATAGCAGATATTTGTAGTAAACACAAGGTGGTGATTGTGGGAGATTTTAATTTTCCACACGTAGATTGGGAAGCTCATTCTGTAAAAGGGCTGGATGGTTTAGAGTTTGTGAAATGTGTGCAGGATAGTTCTTTGCAACAATACATAGAAGTACCAACTAGAGATGGGGCAGTGTTGGATCTCCTTATAGGGAATGCGATAGGTCAGCTGACAGATGTATGTGTTGGGGAGCACTTTGGGTCCAGTGATCACAATAGCATTAGTTTCAATATAATTATGGAGAAGGACAGGACTGGACCTAGAGTTGAGATTTTTGATTGGAGAAAGGCTAACTTTGAGGAGATGTGAAGGGATTTAGAGAGAGTGGATTGGGTCAAATTGTTTTATGGGAAGGATGTAATAGAGAAATGGAGGTAATTTAAGGGTGAAATTATGAGGGTACAGAATCTTTATGTTCCTGTTAGGTTGAAAGGAAAGGTTAAAGGTTTGTAAGCACCATGGTTTTCAAGGGATATTAGAAACTTGGTTTGGAAAAAGAGAGATGTCTACAATAGATATAGGCAGCATGGAGTAAAGGAATTGCTCGAGGAATATAAAGAATGTAAAAGGAATCTTAAGAAAGAATTAGAAAAGCTAAAAGAAGATACGAGGTTGGTTTGGCAAATAAGGTGAAAGTAAATCCGAAAGGTTTCTACAGTTATATTAAAAGCAAGAGGATAGTGAGGGATAAAATTGGTCCCTTAGAGAATCAGGGTGGTCAGCTATGTGTGGAGCCGAGGAATATGGGAGAGATTTTGAATGATTTCTTCTCTTCAGTATTCACTAAGGAGAAGGATATTGAATTGTGTAAGGTGTGGGAAACAAGTAAGGAAGTTATGGAACCTATGACAATTAAAGAGGTGGAAGTACTGGCGCTTTTAAGAAAGTTAAAAGTGGATGAATCTCCGGGTCCTGACAGGATTTTCCCCAGGACCTTGAGGGAAGTTTGTGTAGAGATAGCAGGAGCTCTGACGGAGATCTTTCAGATGTCATTAGAAACGGGGATTGTGCCGGAGAATTGGCGTATTGCTCATGTGGTTCCATTGTTTAAAAAGGGTTCTAGAATTAAGCCTAGCAATTATAGACCTGTCAGTTTGACATCAGTGGTGGGTAATTAATGGAAAGTATTCTTAGAGATAGTATTTATAATTATCTGGATAGACAGGATCTGATTAGGAGTAGCCAGCATGGATTTGTGCGTGGAAGGTCGTGTTTGACAAACCTTATTGAATTTTTTGAAGAAGTTACGAGGAATGTTGACGAGGGTAAGGCAGTGGATGTAGTCTATATGGACTTCAGCAAAGCCTTTGACAAAGTTCCACATGGAAGGTTAGTTAAGAAGGGTCAGTCGTTAGGTATTAATGCTGGAGTAATAAAATGGATTCAACAGTGGCTAGATGGGAGATGCCAGAGAATAGTGGTGGATAATTGTTTATCGGGATGGAGGCCGGTGACTAGCGGGGTGCCTCACGGATCTGTTTTGGGCCCAATGTTGTTTGTAATATACATAAATGATCTGGATGATGGGGTGGTTAATTGGATTAGTAAGTATGTCGATGATACTAAGATAGGAGGTGTTGTGGATAATGAGGTGGGTTTTCAAAGCTTGCAGGGAGATTTATGCCGGTTAGAAGAATGGGCTGAACGTTGGCAGATGGAGTTTAATGCTGAGAAGTGTGAGGTTCTACATTTTGGCAGGAATAATCCAAATAGAACATACAGGGTAAATGGTAGGGCATTGAGGACTGCAGTGGAACAGAGAGATCTAGGAATAACAGTGCATAGTTCCCTGAAGGTGGAGTCTCATGTAAATAGGGTGGTGAAGAAGGCTTTTGGAACGCTGGCCTTTATAAATCAGAGCATTGAGTACAGAAGTTGGTACATTGTACAAGGCATTGCTAAGGCCAAATTTGGAATATTGTGTATAGTTCTGGTCACCGAATTATAGGAAAGATATCAATAAATTAGAGAGAGTGCAGAGACGATTTACTAGGATGTTACCTGGGTTTCAGCACTTAAGTTACAGAGAAAGGTTGAACAAGTTAGGTCTCTATTCATTGGAGTGTAGAAGGTTGAGGGGGGATTTGATTGAGGTATTTAAAATTTTGAGAGGGATAGATAGAGTTGACGTGAATAGGCTGTTTCCATTGACAGTAGGGGAGATTCAAACGAGAGGACATGATTTGAGAGTTAGGGGGAAAAAGTTTAAGGGAAACACGAGGGGTTATTTCTTTACTCAGAGAGTGATAGCTGTGTGGAATGAGCTTCCTGTAGAAGTAGTAGAGGCCAGTTCAGTTGTGTCATTTATGGTAAAATTGGATAGGTATATGGACAGGAAAGGAGTGGAGGGTTATGGGCTGAGTGTGGGTAGGTGGGACTAGGTGAGATTAAGAGTTTGGCACAGACTAGGAGGACCGAGATGGCCTGTTTCCATGCTGTGATTGTTATATGGTTATATGGTTAAATAAACAATTAAATTAATTACATATACACATTGAATAGATTTTTTAAAATGTGCAAAAACAGATATACTGTATATGACAAATAATTAGAAACTATTAGAAACTAATTTACAGTTTTATGGTACTGTAGTGTTCAAAGATTCAATGCTTATTTAGGAATCAGATGGCAGAAGGGAAGAAGCTGTTCCCAAATTGCTGAGTGTGTGCCTTCAGGCTTCTGTATCTCCTGCCTGATGGTAACAGTGAGAAAAGGACATGCCCTGGGTGCTGGAGGACCTTAACAATGGATGCTGCCTTTCTGAGACACTGCTCCCTAAAGATGTCCTGGGTACCTTGTAGGCTAGTGTCCAAGATGGTGCTGACTAGATTTACAACCATCTGCAGCTTCTTTCAGTCCTGTGCAGTAGCCCCTTCATACCAGACAGTAATGCAGCTTGTCAGAATGCTCTGCATGATACATCTATATAACTTTTAGAGTGTATTTGTTGACATGCCAAATCTCTTCAAACTCCTAATGAAGTATAGCTACTGTCTTGCCTTCTTTATAACTACATCGATATGTTGGGCAAACACGAGGAAATCTGCAGATGCTGTAAATTCAAACAACACACACAAAATGCTGGTGGAACACAGCAGGCCAGGCAGCGTCTATATGTTTCTCCTTATAGATGCTGCCTGGCCTGCTGTGTTCCACCAGCGTTTTCTGTGTGTTGTTTCGATATGTTGGGATCAGGTTAGATCCTCAGAGATCTTGACACCGAGGAACTTGAAGATGCTCACTCTCTCCACTTCTGATCCCTCTATAAGGATTGGTATAAGTTCCTTCGTCTTACCCTTCCTAAAGTCCACAATCAGCTCTTTTGTCTTACTGACGTTGAGTGCCAGGTTGTTGCTGTGGCACCATTCCACTATTTGGCATTTCTCACTCCTGTAGGCCCTCTCGTCACCACCTGGGATTCTATCAACAATGGTTGTATCATCAGCAAATTTATAGATGATATTTGAGCTATGCCTCATCACACAGTCATGTGTATACAGAGAGTAGAGCAGTGAGCTAAGCACACACCCCTGAGATGCGCCAGTGTTGATGGTCAGTGAGGAGGATATGTTATCGGCAATCCGCACAGACTGTGGTCTCCCGGTTAGGAAGTCAAGGGTCCAATTGTAGAGGGAGGTACAGAGGCCCAGGTTCTGCAATTTCTAAATCAGGATTGTGGGAATGATGGTATTAAATGCTGAGCTATAGTTGATGAACAGCATCCTGATGTAGGTGTTTGTGTTGTCTAGGTGGTCTAAAGCTGTGTGGAGAGCCATTGAGATTGCATCTGCCATTGACCTATTGTGGCGATAGACAAATAGCAATGTGTCCAGGTTCTTGCTGAGGCAGGAGTTCAGTCTAGTCATGACCAACCTCTCAAAGCATTTCATCACTGTCGATGTGAGTACTACTGGGTGATAGTCTTTAAGGCAGCCCACATTATTCTTCTTAGGCACTGGTATAACTGTTACCTTTTTGAAGCAAGTGGGAACTTCTGCCTGTAGCACTGAGAGGTTGAAAATGTCTTTGAATACTCCTGCTAGTTGGTTGGCACAGGTTTTCAGAGTCTTACCAGGTACTCCATCAAGTACTCCATCACCAGGTACTCCATCGGGACCTTCTGATTTGTTCTGTATTTCATTTAAATGCATAATTTGTTACTCAGTTAAATGGTAGTTTGTCTTTGTTATATCTTTTTAACTATTTCTATGAAAATTCAGCTATTTGGGGCAGCTGCTTAATTGGGCCAAAATGCACTGCTCCCAATGTGTCCCAATTAACCAGGATCTACTGTATTACAAATTAAATCAATAGTACAAAAGGAATGAAATAACAGGTAGTGTAACAGGTTCATGGACAGTTTAGAACTCTGATGGTGGAGGGGAAGAAACTTCCTGAATTGTTGAGTGTGTGTCTTCAGAGTGTGGGTCCTCCTCCCCAATAGTAGCGATGAGAAGAGGGCATGTCCCAGGTGGTGTGGATTCTTAATGATGGATGCCACCTTCCTGATGCTTTGCCTCTTGTACATGTCCTCAGTGCTAGTGAGAGTCATACCTGTGATGTTGCTGGTTAAATCTACAACACCCTGCAGCCTCTTTCAATCCTGTGCATTGGAGCCTACATACCAGGTGGTGGTGAAACCGGTCATAATTCTCCCTACTGTACATCTGTGGCATACCAAATCTCCTCAGACTCCTAAATAGGAAGAGGTGTCATCATGCCTTCTTCATGATTGCATGAGCACTTTCTGTCTGAGCGTTTCCTTTATAATTCTGGTCTAACGCTGTAGACAAGTCTGATGTAACACTACAGATGGCATGCACATGAGCACGTTTACTTTATCGCCAATTCTAATCCCCTAACCACTAGTCAGTTCCATATAAAATTACAGGAATGTGTCTGAGCAGCGGAAATGTAATTTCTTTTCTAGAATTCTGAAAAATGCTCTTCTGTTTTTTTGCACTGACTGACTTCTTCTTTTCTGGTTTCCAAATATATAAAAACTCTTTTGAGCAACAGGGACCCATGGTATTGCAACAGCTTCGACAGGCTATGTGACTTTCCACTCTGTGACCCTAATATCCTGCTCTCTGATTTCATCAGACCTGTCTCTTGGCCGTTCTCTTGTACTCTCACTGAGATGTTGTAACGGGTGTCATGCATCACCACTGATTGTGAGTGTCAGGACATCAGGTGTACGGTGACTGAAACGGTCATAACGATTGATGTTATCTTGGAGAATGGGAAATTCTGCCTGGTTCTCCCATACTTTTATTCACATTACGTTTTTGGGGGATTTTGTGTAACATTAGTTCCATATTTCGTATATCAATAGGAGGCCTGTTACCTGTCACCTCATTTCTCCCACGTGCCGACAACTCAGCAGTGACCTGCCTTCTCAATTCTAACCACTCACCTACACTGGAACCAGTTACAAAGGCCAAATAGCACCCCCCTCCCAACCTGCATGACTTTGGGATGTGAGAGGAAACCAGGGCAAAAGCCACCTGATCATAGAATGCACACCTGAGGCCAGGATCGAACCTGGATCACTGGAGAAGGGAAGAAACAGCAACCACCAGCTGCAGCACCACTGTGACACCCAAACATGGCCAGCATTAATTGCTACAACCAGTTGTGCCTCAGTTCACTGAGGCCCTTCTCCTGAAGGTGCTATTATGCATGGAGGCCAACACTGAGATCCAGCATCAATAATGTTTCAAGATCAGGGTCTCAATAGAGATATGTGATTTGTAGAGCAACTTTAAGCTTTGACTCCTTGAGCCTGCTCCTTTTGCTTCTCAGTAGTTAAGCCATGGATTTGGGATGTGCTGTTGAAGACAACTCTAAGTATTGCAAGAGCATCCGGCAGGTGGTACACACTGGCCAGTGATGAAGGGAGCAATTTTTACACTGGGTTCTGATGTCCTGGTTAGTTTCAAGGTTCTTTTTCAGAATGGCTGTGGTCAGAGCATTCATTCTGGCAAATGGGAGCACTGCTTCAAAAAAAAAAGCATTTGGACGGGCTTTTGGACAGCAGGAGTGGTTTGTAGTGAACTCGTTCTCTGGTTAATGGTTGTCCCCTGTATCTCATTGAAATCCATAAAATATTGAAAAGACTGGATTGAGTGAAAGTGGGGGGAATGCTTCCTTTAAGGGGTAAGTCTTGTACCAGAGGGAACAGCCTCAGAATAGGAGAATGTACATTTAGAATGGAAATAAGGAGGAATTTCTTTTGCCAGAAGGTAGTGAACCTGTGGAATTAATTGCCACAGGCGGCTGTGGCAAGTCATTCAGTATATTTAAAGCAGAGGTTGATAGGTTCTTGATTAGTCAGGGTGTCAGGGTGTCAAAGGTTACAGGGAGAAGGCAGGAGAATGAGAATGAGTGGGATAACAAATCAGCCATGATGGAATGGTGCAGCAGACTCAATGGCCTGAAGGGCTTAATTCTGTTCATATGGTCTTATGATCAAAATACTTCCAATCCATGTACCTGTCCAATTATCTTTACAAAGTTGTTATTGTGCCTGCCTCAACAAGTTCCTCTAGCAGCTCGTTCTACATCCTTGGCCATTCTTTGTGTGACAAAAGTTGCCATTGAAGATCCTTAGATTCTCCATGATCTTCTTTGTAATAGCTACCTCATGCCCTCTTTTTGTCTTCCTGATTTTCTTCATGAGTACACTCCTGCAGCCCCAAGTCATCCAGGGATTCATGATCCCAGCTGTCTGTACCTGACCCATGCCCTCTTTTTCCTGACTAGACGCTCAATATTCTTCATTATCCAAGGTTTACTACTCCTGCCAGCCTTGCACTTCATTCTAACATGAACATGCAGATGTTGTGCTCCCACCATCTCACTTTAAAAACCTCACACTTGCCAGACATCATTTTGCCGGCAAACAACCTACTCCATGAGGTGGAAACAGATTTGAATGGAAGATGAATCAGCACAGGAGGGAAGTAATTTACAGGGCCTTGGGAAAGATTGTTCAGTAGAGAAGAATTTACCTAGCTGGCAATGTCTCTCACACTTTGATTCTGTTAGTCTCTGACTTTTTTGTCATGGGGACAGGAAGGTTACATTTACCTGGTGGACTATAAAATTATGGATGGAGTTCCTGCCAATAGCACTGATCCCTGCACCATGCAGTACCTGCGTACACCCATCTGCCTGCTGTACAACAATTCAAAGAGCAAGCTGGTACCGATCGCAATCCAGGTAATCAAGGTGCTAACCCCGAAGAAGACAGCATTGTGCAACAGCAGAGGTTGGACAAGGACAGCCACAAATGAATTGATGCCAGACTTTTAGAGTCTGCGGGTTAATCTGGAGAGCCAGAGGGGGCAAATGATGCAACTGAAAGGTGGTATCACTAGTCTCACTGCGCTGCTCTTTCCCCATTATCCTGGAAAGTTCTTTCTATATCTCAAGTGCTTACTTTGTAAGTTACTACTGAATCTGCTTCTCCTAGTTTTACAATGCATTCAAGATCAGATCAACTCTCTGCTTCTCAGCTATCTCTTTCTTGGCATCTTTAATCTATGCTTCAGTTACCAATTGTTCCCCCACTGGAAAAATATCCCTAACTTGCTTTCAAAATTTTAACCACCTCTATTAAAATTTATTTTGCTTTCTTTTCTCTTCTCCCCACGTTAATGAATTCCTCATCCTTGATATCATGCTAATAAATCTTCCAACCCTCTGCAGAGCCTTGACATCATTCCTTCTTTGGTATAATAATTTAACCCTGATGAAATTGTGGAGCAGACACAATGGGCCAAATGCTTAATTCTGCTCCTATGTCTTATGGTCTTTTGTGTCACAGCAACATAGATGAAACAGCAGTATTTGGATTTCCAGTTTTTTGTACCCCACAAAGGAGGTTGAACAAGGGGCAGCATAGGCATCTGAGGGTTTCCTGGTGTGGACTGAGTGCTGGTTAACAGATTGACTATGAATACTATAAATTAACCTGCTTTTCGCTGGTTACTGGTTTCTGATCAGTGAGTGAGGCATGGATCGGTGCTGGGGTCCAAAAGAAGTGTTCTGCAATTGCTGTTGTCTGGTTTGTCCTTTACCCCTGTGAATGGGGTAAGATCAACCAAGACTTAAAGTAGCACAGCTCAGAAGCCATCCAAAATGTTTATTGATACACAAAACACTGTTACTAAAATAAGTTTGGTACCTGGTTTATTATCGTCACATGTAGCAAGATACAGTGAAAAGCGTTTGTTTGTTTGCCAGACAGATCATTCCATTCATAGGAAGATCAAAGTCGAATAAAAGGACAAACCACAACAGAATATAGTGTTACAGGGACAGTGCAGTACAGCAGGCAGACAATCAGATGCAAAGAACACAATAAGGGAGTTTGAGAGATCCAGAATTCGTATTTATTGTAAAGAGATCTATGCAATAGTCTTATAACTGTGGAAAGAAGTTGTCATTCAACCTGCTCTTTGGCTTTTGTATCTTTTGATGGGAGAAGAGAGGGTGTCTGGGGTGGGAGCAATAATTGATTTTGTTAGCTGCTTTCCCTCGGCAGTGAAAAGTGTAAACAAAATCAATGGAGGGGAAGTAGGTTTTTCTGAAGAACTGGGCTGTGCTTCCAACTCTCTCCAATTTCTTGTGGTTTTGGACAGAGTAATTGCTATATAAGCCATGATGTAGCAAGATAGGGTGCTTTCTATAGTACATTGATAATAATTAATGTGAGTCATTGGGGCATGTCAGATTTCTTTAGCTTTCTGAGGAAGCAGGAGAAATGAACAGTAATAAAATATAGGATACACTGCAGGGAGTTCATGTCGTGGTTAGCTCCCACAACCTGGGTTCAATCCTGACCTCTAGCCCTGCCTGTGAGGGGTTCTCCTTGTGACTGAGTCTCCTCAGTCCCTCATTTTATTATAGAAAACATTTACAGAATGCTTGTGAAAACTGACTGAAGCAAACCCCTCCTTTTACCTTTTATGATCTCTCCTTCTGTGACCAGATTATTCCACACACCTTAACCCAAACGGTCCAGCGGCATTAATTTTCACGTGTTGTAATCAGTAAGATCCACGCACCTGAGGAAGTTGTATTGAGTAGATAGCCGGGCTGTAGGATGTCTGTGGAGGGTACAACTGTTTTAATGGTGTCTTGTGGTTACCCTTGCTTTCGAAAGGGAACAATTTATCTTGGAGGCTCTTTAGCTTACATGAAAATGGTTAATGCAAAGTTGCTTGAAGAAAGGTCACTTGTACCAAGCTGAGATGGAACTTGTAATTATGGAACCACAGAATTTTACAGCACAGAATACCAGGTCCATGTAACCTCTTTGTAGATTTGCCCACATCAGATCTATATCCTTCTATTCAAGTGTCCATCTGAATGCAATTTAGATTTTGCTCAATATTTATCAGTCAGAAGATAATTACATGCTCGACTGAAGACACCTGCCAAAACCACAAATATTCATAATATTGCTGAAGGGACCAAAGTGAACATCACTAAATCCAGCCTAAATCCAGGTGCTACAGGAAGTTGGTGCTGGAATTAGTTATGTTCCCTTTGGTCCATTCAGCAAAACTGCAAATATTTGAGTGAGTGAGTCACAGAGTTAGTGAGTTAGAACAAGTACCCAGAGAAGCACCATCAGCTTTGATTAAATTCAGAAACCCCTGTAGTCACAGGGAGAATGTGCAAATTCCACACTGTCAGTGTTATTGACATATATCACAGAATGTAACTCTTTGACTCATCTGGTCCATACGTACCAAGATTCCCATATAAGCTGGTCCCATCTGTCTGTGTTTAGCCCATATCCCTCTAAACCTTTCCTTTCTGTGTACCTGTCCAAGTAGCTCCTGATGAGGGCTACATCGGTAAGGGTTGACCATGGATGTTGCATCTTAGCTAACTAGATACGCAAGCCAGGGCAGCACAATATGGAGAGTAAGCTGTTGCCCATGTAGCTAGTTTCCCCTTTCCACGCATCTGATGGCAACAGTTTGGCACCAGCAGCGTTGCAGGAGTTGCCGGTCAGCACTGAAATCCACGCAGGACTGCCTCAGGGACTCCAGCTCTGGATTCATCGCTCAGGATTTACTCCTTTGAAACCTTTCCCATGAGTGGGTATAGCTGCAAGGCAATGGAGTTTTGAGATCAGAGTTTCCTTCTCCTAGATGAGTTTCCACCTCAGCTGATGAGCCCCATCTGCCCAAAGCAATTGATTTGAAGGCACCAGTAGCCCGTTTTTGCCCCTTCTCCAGTCAGTAGAAACGGTTCCGCTGGGCTAAGCCAGACAATGTGGCCAGGAGCTGGTCTTGATTGTCAGAGGCTACTTGAGTCGCATGCCATTAAGAGCATTTAATAGGTGGTGGGAGCTTATCCCCACTACCACTTCCAGCAATAACAACCATAAGGAACAAAGTACCTTCTAAATGCTGTTAATGTACATACCTCCACCACTTTCTCTGACAGCTTGCTCCATATACTGAACATTCTCTTGGGGAGAAAGTTGCCCCAATGTTCCTATTAAATCTCTCCCCTCTCAGCTTAAATCATTGCCCTCCAATTCTTGTTTCCCAACGGTGGGAAGAAGACTGTGCTCATTGCTAGGTTGTTTGACTTCCTGAGGTGTCATCTGTCCAGGTCCCTCCACAAATGCTGCCTGATCTGCTGAGTTCCTTCAGATTTTTGTGTGTGGCTCCAGTCTGAACGTTGTGGATAGATCTGAACATTATCCAAAGATTAAGTCAAAACCAACATAAAAGCCAAAGAGAGGGCATATAATAGAGCAAAAATTAGTGGGAAGTTAGAGGATTGGGAAAGTTTTAAAAAACCAACAGAAGGCAACTAAAAAGTGATTAACAAGGTAAAGATGGAATACAAAAGCAAGCTAGCCATTAATATTAAAGAGGATACCAAAAATTTCTTCAGATGCATAAAGTATAAAAGAGAGGAGACAGCGGACATCAGCCCACTGGAAAACAACGCTGGAGAGGTAGTGATGGGAGACAAGCAAATGGTGGACAAACTGAATAACTATTTTGATCAGTTGGTGGAAGACACCAGTGGTGTGGAGGAAGTTCCAGGCGATGCGGTCATGAAGTGTATGAAGTTACCACAATTTGAAAGAAGATTCTTGGAAATCGAAAGGCCTGAAAGTAGATAAGTCAACTGTATCAGATGGCGTACACCTAGAGTTCTGAAAGAGGTGGCTAAAGAGTAATAAGCTTTTGAGAATCACTAGATTCTGGAATGGTTCCGAAGGATTAGGAAATTGCAAGGGTCACTCCACTCTTCAAGAGGAAGAGAGGAAGAAGTTGATTACTAAGAATGAAGTCTCAGGGTACTTGAAGGCACATGATAAATAGGCTGGAGTCAGCATGATCGTCTCAAGGGGAAATCTTGTCTGACAAATCTGTTGGAATTATTTGAAGAAATAACAAGCAAGATGGACAATGGAGAATTGGTTGGTGCTGTGTTCTTGGATTTTCAGAAGCCTTTGACAAGGTGCCTCACATGAGGCTTAACAACCTTTGACCACATGGTATTACAGGAAAGATTACAGCATGGATAAAGCAGAGGTTGATTGGCAGGAGGCAAAGATTGGAAATAAAGGAAGTCTTTCTGGCTGACTGCCGATGGCTAGTGTTGGATCTGATTCTTTTTACAATATATATCAACAACTTGGATGAAGGGATTGAAGGCTTTGTTGCAGTTTGCAGGCGATATGAAGATAGCTGGAGGGGTAGGGAGTTTTGAGGAAGTAGCAAGGCTACAGAAGGACTTAAACAGATTAGGAGAATGAGCAAAGAAATAGCAGATGGGATACAGCGTCGAGATGTGAATAGTCATGCACTTTGGTAGAAGAATTGAATGGAGAGAAAATACAAAAAAACTGAGGTGCAAAGGGACTTAGAAATCCTAATGCAGGGTTCCCTAAAGGTTAATTTGCAGGTTAAGTTTGTGGTGAGGAAGGCAAATGCAGTTAGCATTCATTTCAAGAAGACTAAAAGCAAGGATGTAATGTTAAGACTTTATAAAGCACTGATGAGGCCTCAATTAGAGTATTGTGAACAGTTTTGGGCTGCTTACCTGAGAAAGGATGTGCTAAAACTGGAGTGAGTTTCAAAGGAGGATCATGAATGATTCCAGGATTGAATGGCTTGTCACATGAAGAGCATTTGATAGCTCTGCTCCTGTATTCACAAGAAATCAGAAGAATGAGGGGTGACCGCATTGAAACCTATTGAATGCCAAAAAACCTTGATAGAGTGGATACAGAGGGGATATTTCCTGTGATGGGAGAGTCTAAGACCACAGGACACAGCCTCAGAATAGAGAGGCATCTATTTAGAATGGAGATGAGGAGGAATTTCTTTAACCAGAGAATTGTGAATCTATGGAATTCTTTGCTGTAGGAAGCTGTGGGGGCCAAGTCTTTATGTATATTTAAAGCAGTGATTTATAGATTCTTGATGGTTCAGGGTATGAAGAAATGCATGGAAAAGGCAGGAGATTGGGGTTGAGATGAAATTTGGATCAGCCATGATGAAATAATGGGACAAATTGCCTAATTCTGCTCCTATATCTTATGGTTTTACTCCAAGTTCAGTGAACACCTCTATTCTCACCTGAGAATGGGAGGAATGTTATTGACAAAGCCTGAATGGGACCGGGAAGCAGTTTTCAGTTTGGGCAGCTGATGATGGCTTAGATGATTAGTGGGTGGGAACCAAACTTGAACAGGAAGAAAGAAACTTTGGGGAGGTGGAGGCAGCAACTTTCACAATAGTTAAAATAAAGTTGATAGTTCATAATAAAAGTTAAATAGTTAAATAAAAACAGGCCCTTGAACCACCAAGACACAAATCACTACAGATCAAGTGGTGGTAAATGAGAATAGCACAGGTATGGTGGGTCAAAGGGCTAGACTCAGTGATTCTATTGGTTTAGTGAGAGGTTCCTGTTGATTATGAAGGTAGACCCAGTCAGTTTCAATGCTCTGCTACAGGAGGGGTGTGATGTACTTCGTCCACTGCCTCTAACTCTAGAGGTCTTTGTCTACTATAGGTTGTCAAGAGCGAGACTGGGAAAGCCTTGGGTGTGGCTTGGATTATGGCCACAGTGGCTCTGTCTGCAAAACTGACCAAGAAACGCCTACCTCTCCTGACTAAATATGGTGGCACAGCCATTATATCTGGTGTATCTGCTTCTGCCTTCTGGAGACCATCAATATCCAGCTCTCTAACATGATCGAGGACATGCGAAGCAGGTTGGTGACTTTCGTGCCTCAGTTGGGCTTGGGGTATACACAGATTAAAAACAACAATGGAAGGAGGAGTCAAATCTAGATCTGGGGTGTGGGTGGGGTGGTGAGGAGCAGTAAGTGAATTGGACTGATCTACCTCCTTACAATAAAGGCAAATTACAATGGAGAAGATCCTGAGAGGCAAGATTTATGAACATTTGGAGAGGTATAATATGATTAGGAGTAGTCAGCAAGGCTTTGTCAAGGGCAGGTCATGCCTTATGAGCCTGATTGAACTTTTGAGGATGTGACTAAACACATTGATGAAGGAAGAGCAGTAGATGTAGTGAATATGGATTTTAGCAAGGCATTTGATAAGGTATCCTATGCAAGGCTTATTGAGAAAGTAAGGAGGCATGGGATCCAAGGGAACATTGCTTTGTGGATCCAGAATTGGCTTGCCCACAGAAGGCAAAGAGTGGTTGTAGACAGTTCATATTCTGCATGGAGGTCGGTCACCAGTAGAATGCCTCAAGGATCTGTTTTGGGACCCTTACTCTTCATGATTTTTATAAATGACCTGGATGAGGAAGTGGAGGGATGGATTAGGAAGTTTGTTGATGACACGAAGGTTGGAGGTGTTGTGGATAGTGTGGAGGGCTGTCAGAGGTTACAGCGGGACATTGATAGGATGCAAAACTGGGCTGAGAAGTGGCAGATGGAGTTCAACCCAGGTAAGTGTGAAGTGGTTCACTTTGGTAGGTCAAATATGATGGCAGAATATAGTATTAATGGTAAGTCTCTTGGCAGTGTGGAGGATCAGATGGATCTTGGGGTCCAAGTCCATAGGACACTCAAAGCAGCTGCACAGGTTGACTCTGTGGCTAAGAAGGCGTATGGTGTATTGGCCTTCATCAATCGTGGGATTTAATTTAGGAGCTGAGAGGTAATGTTGCATCTATATAGGACCCTGGTCAAACCCCACTTGGAGTACTGTGCTCAGCGGTCACCTCACTACAGGAAGGATGTGGAAGCCATAGAAAGGGTGCAGAGGAGATTTCTAAGGATGTTGCCTGGATTGGGGAACATGCCTTATGAGAATCGGTTGAGTGAACTTGGCCTTTTCTCCTTGGAGTAACAAAGGATGACAGGTGACCTGATAGAGGTGTATAAGATGATGAGAGGCATTGATCTTGTGGATAATCAGAGGCTTTTCCCCAGGGCTGAAATGGTTGCCACAAGAGGACACGTTTAAGGTGCTGAGGAGTAGGTACAGAGGAGATGTCAGGGGTAAAGTTTTTTACTCAGAGAGAGGTGAATATGTGGAATGGGCTGCTGGTGACAGTGGTGGAGGCAGATACGATAGGGTCTTTTAAGAGGCTTTTGGATAGGTACATGGAGCTTAGTAAAATAGAGGGCTATAGGTAAGCCTAGTAATTTCTAAGCTAGGGATGTGTTTGGCACAGTTTTGTGGGCCAAAGGGCCTGTATTGTGCTGTAGGTTTTCTATGTTTCTAACTAAGTTAATGACATATTGTTGGGATGTGGATGAAACTGGGGAAACCCACATGGTCACAGGGAGAACTGACAAATTCCACACACACAGGACTAGCTTCAATAGGTATCTTGTTCAGCATGGACAAGTTAGGCCAAAGGGCCTATTTCAACAGTGTATGACTGCATGACTTAACCTGACAGTGCCAAAGATTGGAATTGAACTTGGGTATCTGAAGCTGAAGTGTCATTCTGTGCCACTCTTATTTAAACTCTGTGACATTGACCCTATCCATTCTGCTCATGATTTTCTACACATCACCCTTCTTTCCCATATGCTCCAATGAAAACAGTCCCTACCTACTCAACCTTTCTCCATAAATCATTCCCTCCAGTATTGACAACATCCTCAAATATCTCCTCTGAACTCTCTCCAGCTTAATGACATCTGTCCTATAGCATAGTGATTAAAACTGAACACAATATTCCAAACACGAGGAAATCTGCAGATGCTGGAAATTCAAACAACGCACACAAAATGCTGGTGGAACACAACAGGCCAGGCAGCATCTATAGGGAGAAGCACTGTCGACGTTTCGGGCTGAGACCTTTCGTCAGGACAATATTCCAAACAGCTGATTGTTTTGTTTTTTTTTTGCACACCTAGACCATAAGACAAAGGAGCAGAAGTCGGCCATTCAGCCCATCGAGTCTGCTCCGTCATTTCATCATGAGCTGATCCAATCTCCACTTTAGTTCCATTCCCCTGCCTTCTCACCATAACCTTTGATGCCCTGACTACTCAGATACCTATCAATCTCTGCCTTAAATACACCCAATGACTTGGCCTCCACTGCCACCTGTGGCAACAAATTCCATAGATTCACCAC
The DNA here is from genome assembly GCF_030144855.1 of Hypanus sabinus. NCBI lineage: Eukaryota > Metazoa > Chordata > Chondrichthyes > Myliobatiformes > Dasyatidae > Hypanus > Hypanus sabinus. The sequence goes on along the minus strand of NC_082726.1, from coordinate 30,396,592 downwards.
CCTCTGGCGAAAATTTTTTTTTCACATCTCTGTTCTGAATGGGCGCCCTGCAATCCTCAAGTCATGTCTTCTCATACTAGACTCCCCCACCATGGGAAACAACTTTGCCACATCCACTCTGTCCATGCCTTTCAACATTCAAAATGTTTCTATGAGGTCCCCCCTCATTCTTCTAAACTCCAAGGAATACAGTCCAAGAGCAGTCAAACGTTCCTCATATATTAACCCTCTCATTCCCAGAATCATTCTAGTGAATCTTCTCTAACCCTCTCCAATGTCAGCACATCCTTTCTTAAATAAGGAGCCCAAAACTGTACACGTTATTCCAAGTGAGGTCTTCCCAGTGCCTTATAGAGCAACAACATCACATCCCTGCTCCTATACTCTATTCCTCTAGAAATGAATGCCAACATTGCATTTGCCTTCTTCACCACCGACTCAACCTGGAGGTTAAAATTAAGGGTATCCTGCACAAGGACTCCCAAGTCCAGTTGCATCTCAGAACTTTGAATTCTCTCCCCACTTAAATAATAGTCTGCCCACTTATTTCTTCTACCAAAGTGCATGACCATACACTTTCCAATATTGTAATTCATTTGTCACTTCTTTGCCCATTCCCCCAATCTATCCAAGTCTCTCTGCAGACTCTCTGTTTCCTCAGAACTACCAGCTCCTCCATCTATCTTTGGATCATCAGCAAACTTAGCCACAAAGCCATCTATTCCATAATCCAAATCATTGATATACAACATAAAAAGAAGCGGCCCCAACACGGACCCCTGTGGAACACCACTGGTAACCGGCATGCAATCAGAATGGGATCCCTTTATTCCCACTCTGTTTCCTGCCAATCAACCAACGCTCCTTCCACGTATGTAACTTTCCCGTAATTCCATGGGCTTTTATCTTGTTTAGCAGCCTCATGTGCGGCACCTTGTTAAAGGCCTTCTGAAAATCCAAATGCACAACATCCACTGCATCTCCCTTGTATAGCCTACTTGTAATTTCCTCAAAAAATTGCACTAGGTTTGTCAGGCAGGATTTTCCTTTAAGGAAACCATGCTGAGTTCTGCCTATCTTGTCATATGCCTCCAGGTAATCCGTAACCTCATCCTTGATAATCGACTCCAACAACTTCCCAACCACCGATGTCAAACTAACAGGTCTATAATTTCCTTTTTGCTTCCTTGCCCCCTTCTGGCCCAGTTACACCCATGTTATCAATTAACCTACTAATCTGTATGTCTTTGGAACATGGGAGGAAACCGGAGCAACCAGAAGAAAGTGACATGGTCAAAGGGAGAATGTACAAACTCCTTACAGTCAGCGGTGGGAATTGAACCCAGGTCGCTGGTGCTATTGTAGCATTACACTAATCACTACACTACCACGCCTTTCCTAATTTATAACTAATCAAACTATTGGAACAATAGACACTTATCTCAAACTTGATTAATAAGATTTATTATTGCCACATATACTGAAGTACAGTGAAAAACTTGGTCCATACAGATCAATCCATTACTACAATGCATTGAGGTAGAACAAGGTGAAACAATAACAATGCAGAATAAAGTGCAACAGCTACAGAAAATGTGCGGTGAAGGTAGACAAAGAAAGGAAAATCTGCAGATGTTGCAAATCCAAACTACACACACAAAATGCTGGAGGAACTCATCAGGGCAGGCAGCATCTGTGGAAAAGAGTACAGACGGTGTTTCGGGCTGAGACCCTGCAGCAGGACTAGAGGGGAAAAAAGGAGTCAAAGTTAGAAGGTGGGAGAAGGGGAGGGAGAAACACAAGGTGATAGGTGAAACCCCGAGGGTGGAGAAGGTTGAAATAAAGAGTTGTGAAGTTGATTGATGAAAGAGATACAGGGCTGGAGAAAGGGGAATGAATAGGAGAGGACAGAAGACCATGAAAAAAAGAAAAGGGAGAAGAGCACCAGAGGGAGGAGATGGGCAGGCAAGGAGATAAGTAGAGAGAGGGGAAAGGGGAATGGGAATGGTGAAGGGGGTGGGATCACCGGAAGTTCGAGAAATCGAGCTTCATACTGTCCGGTTGGAGGCTACCCAGACGGAATAAAAAGGTGTTCATCCAACCTAAGTGTGGCCTCAACGCAACAGTAGAGGAGGCCATGGATTGACATGTCGGAATAGAAATGGGAAGTGGAATTAAAATAGGTGGCCACTGGGAGGTCTTGCTTCTACTGGCGGACGGAGCATAGGTGATCGGCAAAGCCATCTCTCAAATCTACACCGGGAGCACCGTACACAGTATATGACCCCAACAGGCTCATAGTCGAAGTGTCACCTGATCTGGGAGGGCTGTTTGGGATCCTGAATGGTGGTGAGGGAGGAGGTGTAGGAGCAGGTGTAACACTTGTTCCGCTTGTAAGGGTAAGTTCCAGGAGGGAGATCGATGCGGGGGGACGAATAGACAAGAAAGTCGCGCAGCGACCGATCCCCACGGAAAACAGATCGGGGAGGGGGCGGTGCTTGGTGGTGGGATCCCGTTGGAGATGGCGGGTTATGGAGAATTATGCGCTGGACGCGGAAGCTGGTGGGGTGGTAGGTGAGGACAACAGGAATCCTATCCCTGGTGCAGTGGTGGGATGATGGGGTGAGGCAGGCATGTACGAAAAGGAAGAAATGGAGGTGAGGACTGCGTTGATGGTGGAGGAAGGGAAGCCCCTTTCTTTGAAGAAGGAGGACATCTCCTTAGTTCTGGAAAGAAAAGCCTCATCCTGAGAGCAGATGCGACAGACGGAGGAATTGTGTAAAGGGGATGGCATTTTTTACAAGTAACAGGGTGGGAAGAGGAATAATCCAGGTAGCTGTGAGAGTCTGTGGGTTTATAATAGACATCAGTGGACAATAAGGTAGACTACAGTATAAGGTGTAAGTCAAAATTCTATCTTACCGCACTAGGGGACTGTTCAATGTTTTTATTGGAGGTCTAGACCTTAGCAGAGACGGGGACTGAGTGGAGATATATGGTGCTGTGGTAGAACAGGGTGGGCGACGGCTCCCGGGCTGCTTTACCTCGACCTCATGCTCCCGCCAGCGCCGATCCGCAGGTGGAGCTGCAGTGCCGCGCCGGTGGAGAAACGGAGCCGCCGGCACCTCCCCCCAGTTCCGCTAACCTGTTGCTTCACTCTGGGGAGAGTGGAGGGGATCCGCCCCACATGCGCCGAACAGCCACTGGGGCAGTGGAACTCCCGCACCACAACGAACGCCGGACCCGGAGCAGGACCAGATCTATTTCCAGCCACCGGGAACAGACCCGAACATAACCCACCCGGATCCTATCCTGACTCCGTACCCCGAGCCGTAGCGCGAACGATGTTTTCCTACACGGTGACGGTGGCGACTGGGCAGCAGTGGTTTGCGGGCACCGATGACTACATCTACCTGACGCTGGTGGGCAGCGAGGGCTGCAGCGAGAAGACCCTGCTGGACAAACCGCTCTATAATGACTTCGAGCGGGGGGCGGTAAGACCTCTCATTCAGATAGACCGTACTGTTCGGTTGCAAGAGGCTGCACCTCCACAATTCCCTCTTTTCCTCCTCCGCGTCCCTCTCCACTCCGGATCCTTCTTTTCCTCAGCCCCACCTCCATATACTCAGTCCTTCGTGGCCCCTCTCCGTCCACCTCCTCCGAAGCCCCAATCCTCCACCTCTTCCCTTCCTCTATTCTTCAGCTCCTCTCTCTCCCCATCCTCCACAACTCCCCAATTCTCCCTCCCCCATCCTCCACAACACTCTCCACTCTATCTTCACCCCTTTCTCTCCACAACAAGCCCTAGTCTCTCAGTCCCCATTCTCCCCTCTTCTACCGCTGTCAACCCAATATACCTCCTTGATCCTTCACCTCACCCCATCACCAGACTCAACACACACCCTGATCCTCACTCCCTCTCACACCTTCCACCATACCTCATCATCCCATCCACTGCTCCAGGTAACATTCAAATGAGACCATGTTCCTGATCTCCTGCCCTTTCAGTCAGTGCATCCACACCCCACTACTTCAAAAGAGATGCCTGAGTCTCCCCTCTCTCTCCCCATCTCCCTCTAATCCATCAGTTTCTTTAACTTTCTGGTCATGGTTTCTGAGACCCTCTGCCTCCTTTTTATCAACCCTATATTATTTCAAACACCTCAATTAAATCACTCTTTGACCTACCCAGTCTTTCTCCACAGTAGTTTTCCCGTCATGGTAACATCTTTGTAAATCTCCTCTGCATCACTCACATAATGTGATTTGTTGCAAAATCTATATCTTTTTCAGCCAGGATTACTTGTGCCTACTCTGATTCGGTATCTGCACTATCTGTTGAGACTGATATGTGATTCTTTTCCTCAGTAAATCTATACTAAGAGCAATTCTCAGTAACCGATTAACCTACCAGCAAAGTTTTGGGTTGTATGAGAAAACCCAAGTAGTTACAGAGGAAACATCAAACTCCATGCACAACTGAGGCTGTGAGGCAGCAGGCAGATGGTAACTTTTTTTTACCAGGGTAAGGGAATCTGTGATTAGAGGACTTGGGTTTAAAGTGAGAAAGGAAAGATCTAAAGGGGACCTGAGCAACATCTTTTTCACACAGAGGCTGGTGGATATGTGGACAGAGCTGTCACAAGAAGCTGTAGTGGTGGGTACAGTTTCTGCCCTTACATGACAGACCGGTACATGGACAGGAAGAGTTAGAGGCACGTAGACCAAGCACAGGCAAATGCTTAGATAGGCATCTCTTGCTTGCCATAGACACTGTGCTCCCGGTCTTTGCTTATCTGTTGATCTCTTCCGGAGATGTCATTCGGAGTAGAGTGATTTGGGATTCTGCTGTAAAGTAGGCTTATAATACGATGGGTCCACTAGCACCAACAGAATGGAATTAGGGCTTTGGTTGGGAGAGCATGCCGACTTGTTTCAGTTTTCCTTCCATTGCATCCGGAGAATTTAAGAAAACTGTGCTGATGATTTTTCTTGGAAGTAGATTTGCAGATGGCCCCCATCTATGAGAGTAGGGCCTTGCAAGAATTCTGCCCAGTAAAACAATAAGATTAAACAGTGTTTAAGATCTTTATCTTTAAACACTATTTTTCTGAGCTGTCCAAGACCATATTTGCGAACTCAAGATATTAGTGAATTTTCTTACTAATGCCTGGCTTCGTTGTGAGGTTTATAGGAGGTGGCCCATATTGTCCAGCATCCTAGTGTGGACTTTACTTGCTGGACAGTATGTTGAATAGCAGAGGCAGACTGGAAGAAGACCTTAGTTTTATGCCTATTGATATCCGTGCTCCTGTGTGCTTTGGTCTGCATCCCAGGGTACTTAAAGAGGTGGCTCTAGAAATTGTGGACACATTGGTAATCATTTTCCAAGGTTCTATAGGTTATCCACTTTGGTGGCAAGAACAGGAAGGCAGATTACTATCTAAATGGAGTCAAGTTAGGAAAAGGGGAAGTACAACGAGATCCAGGTGTTCTTGTACGTCAGTCAATGAAAGCAAGCATGCAGGTACAGCAGGCAGTGAAGAAAACTAATGGCATGCTGGCCTTTATAACAAGAGGAATTGAGTATAGGAGTAAAGAGGTCCTTCTGCAGCTGTACAGGGCCCTGGTGAGACCTCACCTGGAGTATTGTGTGCAGTTTTGGTCTCCAAATTTGAGGAAGGACATTCTTGCTATTGAGGGAGTACAGCGTAGGTTCACAAGGTTAATTCCCGGAATGGTGGGACTGTCATATGTTGAAAGATTGGAGTGACTGGGCTTGTATACACTGGAATTTAGAAGGATGAGGGGGATCTGATTGAAATATATAAGATTATTAAGGGATTGGATACACTGGAGGCAGGAAGCATGTTCCCGCTGATGGGTGAGTCCATAACTAGAGGCCACAGTTTAAGAATAAGGGGTAGGCCATTTAGAACAGAGATGTGGAAAAAATTTTTCACCCAGAGAGTGGTGGATATGTGGAATGCTCTGCCCCAGAAGGCAGTGGAGGCCAAGTCTCTGGATGCATTCAAGACAGAGTTAGATAGAGCTCTTATAGATAACGGGGTCAAGGGATATGGGGAGAGGGCAGGAACGGGGTACTGATTGTGTATGATCAGCCATGATCGCAGTGAATGGCGGTGCTGGCTAGAACGGCCGAATGGCCTACTCTTGCACCTACTGTCTATTGTCTATTGGAGAATGAGTCAATACTGGCTTGGAGCACAGCATCTGAATCTGCACAATGACAAACATCGCCTGCATGCTGCAGCTCAACTGCTGAGGTTGGCTGAGCTTGGTACTGTTGCCTTTGCTTGCACTGTTTGCTGGAGACTAACTGCATTCCTGCAGGAGCCTGTTGGAGGTGAGGTGTAGCAATGCAGGGAGGAAGACAAGCAGAGTATTGAGCAATTGCTTGACACCAGTCTTCAAGATTAGTTAATTTACTGTTTGCATGTTGTTGTGGAACAAGTGTAAAATTGAGATAACTTTCTTAGTGCAGCTGGATATGACGAGAGCATGCCGAGGCCACTCCTAACTGATTGGTGAGATTGTTATAGACCAGCAATTGATGAATAGGGGCTGATGCTGCTCACTGCCCTGCTCCTGGGGTAATTGTATGTTGAAGAACATTCCACTGTTTCCCTACATGGATGGATTATACACCATGATTGGAAGAAGTGTATGAGGTGGGTCCCAGCAATGTGCCAGGCAACAGCGAGACCCTCTCTGGTGATGACTGACAGTCTCAACTTTCTTAAAGGTGGTCACAACTAGAATGACCCCAAGGTTCCCTGGTTTATCCTACCGTTCCGGCGATGGAGGTGAGGCTGTAGATTCACGGCAAGGCTCTTCACTGCTAGGGTTTAGTTCTTCATTTGGGATGCCTTCTGCTCCCAAGGGTTTGCTTTTCATTTCCTTCCTGACTTCTCATCAGTGAGACAGAGCCAAGGATGCTCCAAGCCACAATTGAGGAGGTCTGCAGAGTGTCCCCTCCTGTGGGCTCCAGTTGCCTCACTGATTATGATATAGTCACATCCATTCCTGACCCTTAGTGTAGTGGGGTTGGAGACGGCATTGACAGCACTGAAAAGCCTGAGCATGTCATTGCTGTCAGTGAGTTACTGGGCTTCTGTGCTCTCCCTGCCCCCATCTGTTCTGTAGTGTGCAGGTTTTCTGCCTTCAGATGTTCTCAGCTGTTTCATTTGGATCTATATTACTGGGTAACTGGGATGCTGCTCTCTAGCTATGCTCACTTGCTCAACCAGCTATCCTGTAATGTGGTAGAATGTGGAAGAGTACTGCATCAGACAGGCCATTGTTATCCCGATTTATACTAAATGTCCTCCCCCTGTGTATCATCCACATCCCTCCATTCCCTTCGTAAACTCCACCAAACTCCCAGTTTAAATTACAACCAATGTCAGGGGATCGAGTTACCAGGATGCTGCCTGGATTGGAGAGCATGTCTTATGAGGGGAGGTTTTTCTCTTTGGAATGAAGGAGGATGAGAGTTGGCTTGATAGAGATGTACAGGATGATAAAAACAATAGAGTAGATAGCCAAAGGCTTTATCCCAGGGTGAAATTGAGGGGGCATGATTTTAAGATGATTGGAGATAAGTCTAGGAGGGATGATAGGGGTACGTTTTATTACACAGAGAGTGGTAGTTGCCTGGAACACATGGTAGAGGCAGATACATCAGGGACATTTAAGAGACACTGATATAGGCACATAATGATAGTAAATGGAGGACTATTGAGTGGGAAGGATTAGATTGATGTTAGAGCAGGTCAAAAGGTTGCGCACTGAGTGGTTTGCATTGTGTTCTATAAGCAACTGCTAGGTTCTGGATGGAACAGATATTACAGATTGGCGACGCTGCTGTGACCACATGCTAAGCTGAAGTGACTTGCAATGTAGTTGCAAAACTAGCTAATAGGCTGCACGTCTTGAAATAGCTGGCCGTCCAGCCAGCTGGTTCCCACTGGTCTTTTCCAGCTATTTCTACCTTTGGAGTATCAATAGTCAATAAGATTCTTGGAAATTCCCTAAAATAAAAATTTTAAATACCATCCCAGAAAATGTAATTAGTTTACAGCCGTGGAGGACATTCTGGCTGGTGACATCATTCTCTGATTGGAGTTTTCAATGCACAGGATCGCAGACGGTTGTAGGTTCAGACGTTCCCTCCTTCTAGACCAGCCAGAGAGGAGATGCAGGGCCCTGTAGATCCACAACTTGCTGTGGAAAGAATTGTGAGGATCAGTTGCTGGGCATGTTCAAATTAGAGAGCTGCGTGTAAGGAAAGTGGATCTCTTCACTTTCACCACAGCAATAATTGACTTGAAATGTGAAGAGGAACATTCAATGAACAATTCTTGTGGTTCTATGTTTCATTCTCTACAGGTGCTGAACCCTAATTCGGTAAAATAAGAACATGGAAACTGAGAGTTTATTTGTTGTAGGGAAATATGGAAATTTCCCTTCATAAACACTGGCCCAGTGTCATCTGCCTGCTACCTAATCTTTTTCCACTAACTCTCCTCTCTGCCCCTGCAGGTGGATTCATATGATATGACTGTGTCGAACGATATAGGAGAGATTCTGCTGGTGAAGATTGAGAAGCGCAAGTACTGGGTACAAGATGATTGGTACTGTAAATATATTACCATAAAAACGCCCAGCGGCGAGTATGTGGAGTTTCCCTGTTATCGTTGGATTATTGATGACAAGGAAATCGAATTGCGGGATGGGAAAGGTTAGTACCAAACTTTCTTACTAAGAATGTTAAGAAATAAAAAAGAGAGTGGGCTACTCTACCTCTCGAGCTTGCTCTGCTGTTTAATAACATGGCTGATCCAATCTTAGCTTCAACTTCTTTTCCTGTCTGTTACCCAAACCCTTGATCCACCTTTAGATCAAAACCCGTGTCTCACAACTTTAAATAATGATTACAACTCTACTGGACAGAGGATTTCAAAGCTTCAAAATGAGTTGCCTTAAATGAGCAACTATTTATTCTGAAACTATGTTCTCAATACCCACATTTCCCCTCCACCCTCAGGGGAAGCATCTGCTCCATGCCACCTTTTCTATTCTCCTCAGAATCATGGAATCGTTGTGTTTTAATAAGATCCCCTCTGATTCTTCCAAACTCAGTAAGCATAGACCTAACCTGCTCACTCTCCACATACTTCAATCTTTCCATCACAGAATCTACCCAGTGTGCTTTCTCTGCACTGACTTTGAGTCAAGTATCCCTTACCCAAATAAAGACTTGAAAATTGTATGTGATACATGAGTGATGTGTACACGTGTGAAAGAATTACATTTATATTCTATTTCCTCTGTATTAAAGGACAGTATTGCATCTATTTCCTGAATTATTATCTGAACCTAGTACTAATGTGACCTCCTGACCTGACAGACAACCAATGCTCCCTGATCCTGGACCCTGCCAGCCTGTGACACCTTGGACCTGCAGCACTGACTAAACATTATGTTAGTGCACATCAGACAGGCCGGAAGCCAGTTCCTTACAGGACAATTTTTCTGGGGCTGTTGTGATGGTTTGAGTTTCTTGGCAGGGTGGGAAACTTAGAAATCAATTAGGGAGGAGATGCAGGAGCCTGAAGACCCACAGCTTCATCCCTCTGTTACCGTGTTTCTGAATGGTCCATGGACCCATGACTCTTACCTCATTACTCCTTACTTTTGCACTATTTATTTATTTTGTAACATTTAGTAATTTTATGTATTTGCATCGTCTTGCTGCCACAAATTTTACATCATGCAAGACAGTGATAATAATAAACATTCTGAAGTGAAATCAATAACAGAAACTAAAGACAAGTGGCAAATAGTGTCACTAGAAAAAAGAAATTAAATAGGCAAAATTAAATTTGCTGTGTATAACAGCTTGCAGCGGTCACAACCAGGTAGATGAATTATTGGGACAAATAGAAACATAGGAAACAGGAGCACCAAGAGTCTGTCCCACCATTCAACATGATTATAGCTGGTCATCTAAATTCTGCCTTCTGTTCCAGCTCTCTCTCTGTATTCCTTATTCTCTAGACCACAGGCACACCCCAGATTGTGCCAACATTCTGCCCATGAACACTGTCTTGTTATTCCTCATCATTCTGGCATCTGTCCCCTTCTGTTCCAGTCCTGATGAAGAGTCTCAGCCACTGTTTACTTTCTCCCATGGAAGCTGCCTGGCTTGCTGAGTTCCTCCAGCATTTTATGTGAATTCCTCAGGACTTCCAGCCTCTGCGGGATCTCTAGTGTTTATGGCAGGGCTCTATTCCTGAGAACTGTTGTACGTCAGAAATGAACAACACATGGCTTAAGGGGAGGATTGCAGAAACAAAATGTGATGGGAGAGCGAACAGGCATGGGAAGAACGGCTGCCAGTGAGTGGGTGAGACAGGTCAGCTCTCCCAGCTCTGGCCAGCAATACCCAGCCCTTGATTGCTGCACCTCGGGGAGGGGGAAAGCATGCGGAGATGCCCCATTTCCACTCAACAGAAGATGTATGCTGCCCCAACAAAATCAACAGGTCCATCCCCATCAATCCCAAATACTCATTCATGTTTATGGTCTTTCCTTGCATTAGCTGCTGGCAACCTGGGAGGTCCTGGTTGTCAAGAGCAAGATCGTAACCCTTAAGCCGCTGAGTGAGTGGTAGAGAATTCCACATGTTCATCACCCCTGTGAGAAGTTTCCCCGTTTGCTCACTTCTTGTTATTGGACTGGGATCCTTGAACCAGTCTTCCACTATTAGGAGCATCCTTCCTGCATCTAGTCTGTCTAGGTTTGATTCTTCATAATTTTAGTGAATACAAGCTGAATCAATCTAATCTCTCCTCGTATATCAGTCTTCCCTTACCCAGAAATCAGTCTGTGAACCTTCACTACACCATCTCTGTAGCCAGAGCATCCTTCCTCCAACAAGGAGACTAATACAGCACACATTGGCTGACCATCCCTGGACCCTGCGTAATTGGGATTTTGGGGATCTCCAGCAAGGCATCCTTGCTCCTGTATTTGAATCAATTTGCCATGGTGCCAAAGTTCCATTTGCCTTCTTAAGCATCTGCTGCACCTACGTTCATTAACAGGCGCAGCCAGCGAAAACACACAAGTCCGTGGAGCTCCCTCTTTCGTAACCGTTATCATTTAGATAATAGCTTGTCTTTCTGATTTTTGAGCCAAAGATGATAACCTCACATTTATCCATAATCCAACCAATTGTATTAATCTGTCCAAATTATGCTGCATCTGCTTTAACACCCAGTTTTGTGTTACCTGCAAACCTGGAGATTCTCTCATCTAGTTCATTGATGTATCTCTTGAATATTAGGGCTCCTAAGAATTTATTAGGCATCATCTTTTCAATTCCCCTATTGATAATTTGATTTGTCCAATCGATATGCAGATTGCAGTCACATAGTTATTGTCATACCTTTATCAGAAACATCTCTAATTTGCTATTTACAGCTTCCACTGCATCTCCAGTTACTGATCAAGGATTTACATATCAACCCCCACTAACGTTATCTAGCCCTAAGTGATTTTTTAGTTCCACTCATAAAGATTCCATAGCAATCAATATTCTTAGAGCTAATATCCTTCCTCACTACTACACTGATTTCTTCTTCCTTTGACAATGTTCTGCTTCCCCTTCCTTCATCCCTTCTTGCTAAGAATATCCTAGAATATCAGTTCCCTTTCCTCAACACTGTGTAGCTATGCCTCATTAAGTGCAGTTATGTCATATATATTTGTGGGTCTAAATTTGAATCAATATGTTGAGGAGCCAACTTGTGAACAGCTCTTACTGTGGAAAAGTATTCACAATAAGCTATGTTCACGAGGTAAATCCTCAACACGTTATTGAGATGCAATGCCTCCATGTTTGCCATTGTAACATTATTTTACACTGAGTCCTGATTTATTTCTGTCCTTGAAAGGGCTGCCACAGTAGTGTAGTGGTTAGCACAATGCTTTACAGTACCAGCGACCCGGGTTCTTTTCTCGCTGCTCCCCGTAAGCAGTTTGTATATTGTCCCATTGACATGGTGGGTTTCCTCCCACAGTCCAAAGATGTGCCGGTTTGTAGGTTAATTGGTCATTGTAAATTGTTTCATCGTTAGGCTAGGGTTAAATTGGAAGGGAATTGCTAGGCAGTGTGTCTTGAAGGGCTGAAGGTCTACTTTGCATTCCCATCCTAATCAGATTCCGCTTAGATCCATCAGAACATCATTAGAAAATGCATGGAGATTGTTCAAGGATTAACTTCATCAGCCAGGGCACTGAGTATAAAAATAAGGAAGTCATGTTGCAGTTAGTTAAAATTTGATTAGGTTGCACTTATTTACAGCGTCATGTCTGAGTTCATTTCTGTTGTCCCATTACAGGAAGGATGTGGAGGCTTTGTAAAGGGTAGTTGAGGTATGTTGTTGCCTGGATTCAAAAATAGGATCTATTAGAAGTTGGACAAACTCTTCTCTGGAGTGTCAGAGATTGAGGAGAGACCTGTTTGAAGTTCACAAAATTGTGAGCGACTTAGATAGGGTAGACAGTCAGTCTTACTCAGGGTCGAAGTGTGAAGTAATGGGCGACATGGTACTTCAGCGGTTAGCACAACAATATTACAGCTCAGGGCATTTCAGACTTTGGTGTTCAATTCTGCCACTGTTCTTTAAGGAGTTGAATGTGTGGATTTTCTCCAGGTGCTCCAGTTTCCTCCCACAGACCAAAAGGCGCACTGGGTAGGTTAATCTGTCTGTAAATTGTCCCATGATTAGGTTAGTGTTAATCAGGTTTGTCAGGGGATGCTGTGGTAGCGTGATTCAAGGGGCTGGAAGGGCCTACGCTACACTGTATTGCTAAATAATTAATAGTACTGGAGAGCATATATTTAAGGTGAGAAGAGCTCAAGATGTGCGGGCAAGTTTTTTTTTACACAGGGATTCATTGATGCCTGGAATGTGCTGCCTGGGGTAGTGATAGAAGCAGAATTGATAATTTTGTTTAAAAGGCTTTTAGATAGACACGTGAATATTCAGGGAATGACAAGATATGGATCACGAGCAGGCAGAAGAGATTTATCTTAGGGTTGGACAAAGGGAGCTAAAAAGACTGTTCATGTGCTGTAGTGTTTTTTTGTTCCATACTGATTCTAGTTCTATATAGGTATAATCTCTCCTGCTTGCACAGATCATGTCCCAATGTCCCAGGACTGCAAATCCCTCTCTCCTGTACTGATTCTCCAGTCAAAGTCTTTAATTCATTCTCCTTTTGTTATGCTTACTAGTGCAAAGATTAATCCTGGGATTACTGCCTTTTGAGGTCCTGCTTTCAAGTTAATCTCTGAACTTCTTCAATTTGCATTGCAGAACCTTGTACTTTCTCTACTTCTGTCACAGTACCAATATGTTTCACAGCCTTTGCCTGCTTACCCTCCCCTTAGAGTACCCTGCAGCTACTCTGAGACATTCTTGATCGTAAGCACAAGGGAGACAACAAGTCGTCACAAGTACATATTTTACAGCCAGGAAGGCTGTGGTGATACTGGAACACATTGGGGCTATCACTGTCATGTATTTAATATTTTTGTAATATTTGAGTATTATTGTAAATGTGTTGTTTGATTAAATATTCTTTGTTGTTTATGGGATACATCATCACACCACCACATTGTAAGTGTGCGCATCCTGAAAGAAAAAATGAAGTGTACACACTCTCCCGGTCTCCCCTTGTTTTTCTATCAATTAGTTTTATCTTCTGGAGTTACAAAACATAACAGTGGCGATGAAGTTTTAAATGAACCCAAGACAACTACCTACCTGTAGAAATGAAGGGGGACATTCAAGTTAATAAAAAGCGTAGTGAGAAACGATTGAATTAAAAGAAACCAGTGCTATGCATGCTCTTTTGAAAGGAAAGAGATGGTTAAGTTAAAAAAAAGAGCTGAAAACGGATGGAATTCACGGGTGCATACGCAATGAGTACTGGGTAATCTTAATCTTAAATTTTGAAAAAGCAGAAACGGATTGCTAAATTGGAAAGATAGAATCTTTCGATTGCACAAAAGATAACTGACTGATGTATACTGAGTGAATTGAGTAGTATTTTAAAGCAAATGGAAGAGCTGATGAGAAACGAGTGCCAGTTTTGCTGAGTGCATTAGGAGGAAGAGCATACAGTTTGCTTCGAAGTTTAATGGCTCCAAACAAAACAGCCAAAATGAGCTTTATTGATATCATGAACATAATGCAGGAATATTTAGAACCATAAAACATTGTTGATTGCAGAATGTTTTAGGTTTCATAAGTGGAATCAAAAGGAAGGGGAGTCCATTTCAGCGTACCTGGCTGAACTGAAGAGATTGAGCATTATCAGCTCAGTGATGAACTTACTGATACTTTTACAAGCAAGTATCCAAAAACAGCTTCTAACTGAAGTGCAACTCACATTTAAAAGAGTAGTTGAAATTGCTGTCTCAATAAAAACAGCAGACAGACACAATTGAATTGAGGTCAGGAATGAATATGAATGAGAATAAGATCGCAATGCCCTAACTGAAATCTGGCTTGCTGAACAAATAGTGGTAGCATTGTGGCAGAGGGTTTCATACACCAAACCGATATAGGTTTAAAGGCATATCTTGCAGAAAATGCAACAAAGTTGGAGCATGTACAAAGAGCATGTCAGGCAGATAAGAATAAATGGACTGCACAGGGTAGAGAAAAAGATCAAAAGTAAGTCAAGTTTCAGTTTCAAAAAGAGCACTAATTTACATGCTGTTGATGAAAAATCTGATAACGATGAGAGTGACACAGGACTTGGGTACCCTTGAAATTCACAATGTAAAAACTAACAATGGACAGGCAATATGGCTTACACCAGATGTGATCGGCAAATTAATTGAAATGGAATTGGATACTGGCTCTCCTGTTTCGTTATTCCATAAAATGAGATTGATTGGTATTTTAAAGATACTGAACTGAAGCCGGCAGATATCCAACTAAGAACTTACACCAGAGAAAATTACCTGTGGAAATGACATACATAACAATGAAGTACAAGAACCAGCAAACCACATTGAAAAAACAGCATTGTGGGGTTGTGATTGGCTGATCAACTTGATTAGAGATCCATCCATCATTTGCATGCCAAATCCCTTGCAATAGAGCCAACTGAAAACACAATTAAGAAAGTACTGGGTGATGCCATAGCAATGTTCAAGGATGCATTGGAAAACTCAAGCGTATCAAGGCTAAAGCAGAGCTAAATGAAAATGCCACATCCAGGCTTTACAAAGCCCATCCAGTTCCTTATACCATCTGTGATAAAGGAGCCAGTGAACTCGATCCCATGAGGCTGAAGGAATTCTGTCCAAGGA
This sequence comes from Hypanus sabinus, assembly GCF_030144855.1. Classification (NCBI taxonomy): domain Eukaryota; kingdom Metazoa; phylum Chordata; class Chondrichthyes; order Myliobatiformes; family Dasyatidae; genus Hypanus; species Hypanus sabinus. The sequence goes on along the minus strand of NC_082726.1, from coordinate 30,381,171 downwards.
TGAGTGGAGGCAATCAGCAATGTTTGTGGTCCCAGTAGCTAAGAAGAACGAGTTTGCCAGAATCTGTGGCAATTTTAAGGTCACCATCAACCCAGTACTGAAAGTAGATCAATACCCTCTGTCTAGGATAGAGGATATCTTTACAAATCTTTCTGGAGGAAAACACTTCACCAAAGTGGATTTAGCTGAGGTCAACCCACGGAAGAAGAGTCCAAATTGTTTCTCACCATAAACACTCACAAAGGGTGTTATCGCTATAATAGGATTATTTTTAGAGCAGCAGAGAGCTGAGGGCCAACTGCTGCAAGGCTGCCCCAGGCACTCAGTGTTATCTGGAAGTCATCACTATTACTGGTAAAGATGTCAAGGTACATCTCCAAATTCTCAAGGCACTGTTAAAAATATTTGAAGGTTATGGGCTCAGAGCATGACACAAGAAGTGTGAATTCAAACCAAGCATCATTTACTGTGACCATACCATTGACACTTAAGAACTATGCAAGTGTGCTGAGAAAATTCAAGCAATAATAATTCAACCCCAAGGCCAAAGGATGTGTCACAGTTGCAATCCTTATTAGGATTTGTCAGTTACTATAGCAGGTCCCACCGAATATGGCTACCGTGCTTCATCCCTTGAAATCATTACTGAAGATTGGGTAGAAATGGCAGTGGAGAAAGCAGTGAGAGGTGGCTTTCCAAAAGACAAGGGAAATGATGAAGTCATACACTGTACACACACATCGTAATCCACATTGTCCAGTGAAGCTTGCCTGTAACACTTGGCCTTATGGTATAGTTCAGTCATATCACATATTATGAATGATGGAAATGAACGCCCCATGACTTGCATCCCTTACCGCTGCAGAGAAAAGCTACACATAGATTGACAGAAGGACCTTCAGTCTGGTTTGAGGCGTAAAATTTTTCAACCGGTATCTCTGGAAGAGAGTTTTTATCCTCATTATTGATCATCAACCACTAGTGTCCATTTTCACTCTACAGAAGGCTGTTCCACTAACAGCAGCAGCATGAATGCAGAGATGGGCTCTTTTTCTTGGAGGACATAATTACAAGATCAAATAGAGAGGAGAGATCATCATGGAAATGCTGATGAATTGTCCCTTTTACCTATGAAAAAGGAAATACCTGAAAAATTTACCAAAGAGATCACTCCTCTTGACAGATTCTCACTTAACGCAGATTGAAAGCCTATCATGGGTGAGATGATCCAAAGGGAAACCAGAAAAGACCCCACCTATCTCAGGACTACACGACCACCCAAAATGACTGGAATGTGCAGTGGAGAGTCCCTATTTCCCCCATTTTTACCAGCATTGGGATGAACTTGTCTTTAATGGAGGTTGCTTTGTATATAGATCGAGAGTTGTATCACCAAGTGTTGGAGGAGCTACATGCCAGTCATCAAGGTGTGGTCAGAATGAAAGGACTGGCTTGAAGCTTTTTCTGGTGGCCTGGGATAGATCTGCAGATTGAGCAGCTTGCCATGAGCTGTTCAGGATGCCAGCACGTCCATGGTAGACAGGTATCCAGAACTGTCAGAACCACTTCCTGCAATCCCAGAGTCAAATCCTACAACCACCAGGGATGGATCCCCAGAACCTGAGATTGTTTCACAGCCGCAAGTCTTGTTTGCAAAACAGAGTGACCTCCCCAGTCAGGAAAGATGTTATCCCACAAAGAATGAGAAATCCTCCACAGCAATTAAATCATTAGGCCTGAATGATGTACACACGCACACGCTCACTCATTCACATGCACAGTATCCAGCACCATTCTGTCAGGAGTCACTGTAATTCCTACCCGTGGAATGCATGGGTTCTCTCTGGGTCCTCCAGCTTCCTCCAATGGTCCAAAGAAGTACTGGATAGGCTAATTGTTCATTGTAAATTGTCCCTTGAATAGCTTAGGGTTAATTGGGTTTGACAGGGGTCACTGGGCAGAATGGCTCAAAGGGCCTACTATGCATTGTATCGCTAAAGAAATAAAATAAGTAGGTATAATAGTTGAGATGCACCTATATTGAGTTGGGGTTTATAGCTAAGCAGTGAGGAGTGTTGTGTGTTTAATATTCCAGTAATATTGTAAATATATTGTTTGATTAAGCATTCTTTGTTAACACAATTCATTACAGGTTATATGTAAAAGTAAGTGAATGGCAAATGTCATCATGCCACCATGTCATAAATGTGTAGCTCACTAAATGTAAAAATGAAGTGTAAACATTTTCCCTGTTTCTCCATGTTTTTTTTTGAACAGGTTTATGTTTTGGAGTTACAAAAAATAACAACAACCAAACCATGCTTGTAATTTTGGGTGTGACATAATTTAGGCAATTCTATAGGTTTGCACGCACATTGTACAATAATAATGGGAGGCATTAACCAAGAGGTAGATGGGGCAAGTGAAGTTCATGTTAATAACAAGATAAAGGGCAAAATCATGAAGGGTAAACAAGATCAAAGGTTTTAAAGGTACATTTAATGTCAGAAATGTATACAATATACATCCTGATACGCTTCCGCTTCGCAACCATCCACAAAAACAGAGGAGTGCCCCCAAGGAATGAATGACAGTTAAATGTTAGAACCTCAAAGTCTCCCCCAGCCCCCCTTCCTCCCACGAGTAAGCGGCAGCAAGCAACGATCCCCCCCCCCTCCTCCCCACCGGCAAAAAAAAGCATCAGCACCCACCACTGAGCACTCAACAAGGCAACAGCAAAGTCACAGACTTGCAGTACTCCAAAGACTACTTGTTCATTGGGTATTGGACGTACCACAGGCTCCCTCTCTCTAATAAGGCAGAAAGAGATGTCTTCATTTCACAGCAAGTGGAGAGACATAACAAACAACTTGCTGGTTTATGATGTTAAAAGTCTGTTGCGCCGCTTTTTCTGAGCTCTGTGCCCAAAGATCTTGGGTCTCTGGGCACACAGCCTTAGATCTTCCACCTCCCATGACACTCTGATCTGCTCGGACACCAACCTTTGATCCACCTGTCTCCAAAGCCACAAGATCTTAGCCCTCCGAAGAGAAGCTTGGCTCTTAGGCCATGCCCTTGGCATACCAAACCCCCGAGAGTGGGTCCCCTTCCCGCAAAAAGCCATAGTCAGCGTGTAACTCCAGGGCAGGGTCTTCAAAAGAACCCTGAAAGGGAAAAATAGAGATATTAAAGATGGAAATAGAGCTGTTTCCGAAGACGCAAACAAAGGAGTCGCCGTTAAGCTCCTCCTCCAGAAGATTGTTCTCTGACTCAATGTCTCCAGTTAATGAAGCAAAAGGCCATTTTGTTGTACAATCAGAAATGATGTATTCATAATCGGAACTTTCAAGGAAGAGTAGTTGTAACACAAGAGCACTGAGCGTAAAAACTTAAAACCAATGAAGTTAATTTGAAACCAAATTGTTAACTTTAAGCAAAGGAAGTTGTGAAACTGTAAGGGGACAGATGGATGTGGCTGATAAGTACACTGGCAAGTACAAATCATTAGAATTCAAATAAATAATTAATGAATTACTAAGACTGATAAATGAAATTAAAATAATACTATGTCAAAGGAAAAACTGAAATAACTGTCAAAAATTAGTTCCAGGGAAGAGTGAAATCTGACTAAATCTCTCTAACATTTGATCTACATTTCACCATTCTGAAATAGGTTGCTTTGGGGATTGTGTTGCCCTGATTATCAGCTTCAAAGTTTCTTTAGGTTCTGAAATGGTTCCTGCAGATTGGAGGGTAGTAATTCTGACTTCACTACTGAAGCAAAGAATCTGGGAGACACGGGGTTATAAAGCTGGAAAGTGAGAAATATGCCCTTCAGCCCACTACATCCATGCTGACCTTTTTGATCCATCCACACCAATCCCACTTTCCCAACCCTGTTTACTTCCTTGCCTATTTCAAGTCCCTCTTAAATGTCTCTTAATCCTAGTGATTGTTTCTGACTCCATCACCTCTGCAGTAGGTGTACTCTGTGTAAAAGGCTTTTACCTCCAAACCCGTAATTAAGCTCGGTCCTCTCACCTTAAACCTAGGATATCCATGTTGGTCCTATTCTCAGTCACCAGTCTTCCCATCCTGCTGGCAATTTTGGCACTCATCCTATCGCTAAGCAACAGTGACAAAGACTGAAAGGCCCCTGATCCCATCCACATTATTCTGCTCTTCACTTGCCCAGCCTCAGTATGGGGAAATGCCAGCCAGGGGAAATGGGAATTCCGAGACTCAATGTGGTTTATGAAGTGGACTGATCACCAAAACAGTCACTAGTGCCCTGAACTATACCTGTGTATCCCTCTGAGAGCAGAATTTTATAGAGGTACCTTGTGACGCAAGGGGTCCCACTCAAGTAGGGATGAGGATGCCAAAACATGTTATTTAAGCAATGAGCAATGTTGGTGTTCAATGGTATATATCAGGGATTCCCAACCATTTTTATGCCATGGATCATTAGCCAAGGGGCCCCTTGGACCCCAGGTTGCAAACCCCTGGGATATATGAATACTGGGAGGTGGAATGCATGCAGTTTTCATGCAGGCACACAAAGGTAATGCTTTTAGCAAGTGCAGCAAGCTTTGTTGCAATTATACCGGGTTTTGGTGATCGCCATCTTACAGTGGTTGTGTGGATTTGATTTCTAATATGCTTGTGTAGATTCTGGCACTAAAGGAATTGATATAGCAAGAGAATTAGGAGGGGCCCATACCTGCAGTGTTTAGAAGGATAAGAGAACATCTCATTTAAGCCATCCAGGATTGTGAGAAAGATTGACGGGGTGGATCTGAAACTTGTTCGCTGTAGCTGGAGAATCCAGAACAGGGGGTGTAGTCTCTTGGGGACAGCATTTCTTTAAAGAGTATTGCAATTGTTTGGAATTCTTTATCCACTCATGACTTTATCAGTATTGAGTTTGTTCTGTTTCATTGACTGTATCAAAATCCTTTCTAATTTTCAATCCTGCCATTAGGAATCCTTTCCGCCTTCAAGGACAGGTTTACTCTGGCATCCTCAGTCCTGAACCAATCCCATAAGCAGTTCCCAAAATGCTGAGGGCACTCAGCAGATCAGGCAGCATCAATGAAAAGACAAACATGTTTTAGGTTGAAACTCTCCAACGTCCATCAACTATACATTCGTCTCCATAGTTGTTGCCTGACCCACTGAGTTCCTCTAGTAGTTTGTGTGTTGCTCCAGATTTCCAGCATCTGCAGTCTCTCTTGCGTACCCAGTCCTTTAAATTTCTATTGCAGCCAAGTGACACAATGGGATAGAGACCCCGGTTCGATCCTGATCTTGGCTGCTGTCTGTGTGGAGTTTGCACGTTCTCACTGTGACTGCATGTGTTTCTTTCCTCAGTCCAAAGATGTGGAGTTCAATGACTACATAAACTATCTGGACCTGTTTCGAGTTGGATCATGCTGTGTCTCTGGTAGTCAATGGGCAGCCTGACAGTGGCTCAACAAGAATTAATTGTGCCATTCGAGGGCTATTGTGCTGATGAACTATCACACTAAATCAGTCATCTTGTTACCTTTAACTTAATCTTCACACCGTTACTCATCTTTCACAAGTTTATCTTTATCACATAGGGTGGTGTCAGAAAGCTTTAGAAGTTTGCAGAAACACTCATTTCTGCCTCTTGCAACTGAGCTTGTATATAGGACTATATGGCTGAGTGGATGAGATAGGGATCAATGACATGTACTGCTTCTGTGCCTGCAGAAACCACACGCCATCAGTCTGTGCAACTTCATATGAGATCTAGTGGGCAGGGAACATCAAAACGGGCAAAGATTTACTCAACAGGCACAGACTGGGATGGTGGGGTGCCTACTCAGCATGAGACAGCACCTTCCAGATCCTGGTGTGGACCATATTGCTTTGCCTGCTCAGGGAGTATCTAACAGGATGGTGCAGAAAGAGATTTGCTCTTCATCAAGCCCATACAACTAGTGCCCAAGAACGGTGCAAAGGGGCTATAACTACCCCTATACTGTTACCTTTAATTCCAGACTCCCATTTTGCTTTTTTTAAAAAATGATTTCAAGTATCAACAAAAAAACTTTAGATAATATATTATTCCACCAAGACATACTCCTGTCCCTGCAGAACCACGGAAAATCAGACCCCTCTTGCTCCATCTCCGCAGGCAACCACACCCCTCGGTTTCCATCTCCACAGGTAATCAGACCTCTCACTTTCCATCTCCACGGGTAATCAGACCCTCGGGCTCTGTCTCTGCAGGCAACCACACCCCTCGGTTTCCATCTCCACAGGCGATCAGACCCCTCCCTTCTGCCTTGGACCTGCGAAGGGCCTCGTTGCTTGGGCTGAGGAACAGACGGATGAGGAAGCACCCAGACTGACCCAACAGCCCTCCTACCTCTGCACAGGATGCCCAGACAACAGGAACATGGGCCTGAGGAGTAGCCAGGACCTGAGCAGTCCGTTCGAATTTTCAAGGGGCTGTGCAGTCTCTGGCAATCCATATGAGTTTGGAACGTAGACACGTGCACAAATGGCACAGCATAGGAGTCTGTAAGCTAACTGAGCAATTCAGTTCCACAGGGCAGCTTTGTACAGTGCTTTCTGCCCCAGGACCTTGATGTAAAAGGGGAGGAGGAGCACTTCCACGTACCAACCCACTCTCCCTCACTACCAGGTGTCAGACAGACCTCTGTGGTAAGTCTGGATGGCAGATGAAGGTATGGAAGTGGAATTGTGAAATCCCTCTGATTATCTGAGAGATGTTATGTGGGGCCAGATCCTAGGTATAGTTTTGGGTCTAGTGGTTAGCTTGGCTGGGATCACGGAACAATTTTGAGCTGCCTGGATACCCTTGAGTCTCCCAGAGGCTCTGGCCGCCAGTCTTGGTATCTCTCCTTCGCCATCCATCCCCAGATGTGACAGGCAGAGCACATGGCCAACCAGGGTAGACCATGTCCTGACCCAGAGAAAGTCCCAGTAAAGGTTAGACTTCTCTGAGAGGTGAGGGTGCCTGCTATTGAGAGTTGTGTGTCTTTCTGAAGGCAGAAAGTCTCAAACAGGGTATGGACACACACCAGTGATAGGCCATCTTCCTCATTCAGGACACTGTGACAAAGATCCAGCAGTTCCCTTTGTCCCAAAATAAATCAATGAAGTGCTTCTGAGCATTGGCAAAGAAGTATTCGGCTAACTGGCATCAGAAGCTGGGTCACCTGTTGGTTCCCAATCAGTGATTGTCCCTGTCGGACAGTATAGAGCAGGTCTGTCCAGTGGCCTTCCTCTGGTGACTCTTCCTTCCAAATCCTGTCATTGGGGCTTGGATAGTTTTTCCAGATGCAGGGTACTCCATGCGAAGAATCTCATCTCCTCTGGCAGGGAGTCCACCCACCACTGGCTGACCAGGGGTTCAGAGCACCTCTCCAAGTTAATCCTTCTGGAGGTCGGGACAGGATCCAGTACCACCTGCTGCACCTCATTGGTGCAGGCCAAGAAGACAACTTCTGTGCCAGGCCTACACAGACTCATCAATCAACCACCTCTTTCAAACACACAGGGTGGCTGCACAGAAATGGAATAGATTCTGTTTGTTTATTTGTTTATTTATTGATTAATTGAGATACAGCACATAATAGGTCCTCTCAGCCCATTGAGCCATGACACCCAGCAGACCCCAGTTTAACCCCAGCCTAATCGCAAGACAATTTTCCTACCAACCGGTATGTCTGTGGACTGTGGGATGAAACCAGAACACCTGGAGAAAACCCATGTGGTCACCAGGAGAACATACAAAGTCCTTACAGACAGTGGTGGGAACTTAGCCTGGGTTCCTGGTACTGTAGAGTGTTATGCTAACCACTATGCTACTATGCATTTGACTGTGTGAAGAGCTAGTTAGTGGGATTTAGATAAATCAATACATTAGGTACATTTCCATCAGAATATATGAACTATATCAAGGTAAAATGCATCCAGTCGTGTGTAGGATGTAGTTGAACCTTGCTACTCCTACCCTAGGAGGATGTGACTGGACACTGTAGAGGGAGTATTACTCTCTGACTGACTCTGAGAGTGTGACTGGGCAGTGCAGAGAGGGTTTTACTCTCTGTCTGAGAGTGTGTGACTGGACAGTGCTGAGGGACCTTCTGTGTCTGACCCCAGATGCTGTGATGGGGGAGTGCAGAGACCGTCACCTGTGCTGTCCCAGCCCCTGAAGTGCGAGGTTGCCTTTAAACATGAAAAGGGAGGCTCCCATTCATTAGATGAGTACATTCACGGTTGATAACCAAAACACAGGGGTGACTTTTAAAAAGGGAAGGTGTTTAAAGGAACAACTGCTTTCAGCAACATGTCCTGCAAAGTGCACGTTAGACTTTATTTAACTTCCACATGTGTATGAGGAAGGTGCAATTCACTCACTCAATGCTGGCAGACCACTTAACACCCTGCTTCCTTCTTACAGCAAGGTTATCCCGTGATGACCACACTCAACTTGCTAAACAACACCGACACCGAGAGCTGGAAGAGAGGCAGAAGCTTTACAGGTAAGGCCTGATGCAATGGGGCAGATTTACCGCTCGCTCGTTCTTAATCAGTAGTTTTATGTAACCGTGAAACAAACCGGTTTTATCCCCCTCCTCCCATGGGGTTTACGGGCACAGGGTGTGTTACACTTCAGAGCACAGCTGAACGTTGTCTGGTTTACTCTGCCTCAGGACACATATTCCTCGACAGAGGGGCCAGTTCCTACTTTGCTTTAGCCCACGGCCCAGTGCTGAAAACATGGTTGGCTGACTGCAGTCAGCAAGTTTAAAATGAGTGTTTCTAGCAGAGGAACAAACCACTAGACACTGACGTATTGGGAGTAGCCGCAACACCTCTGGTTTTGTGACTCGTTCCTGCAGTCTCTCAAATTTTCACCGTGAAAACAAAGGAGGTCATTTTGTAGTGTTCCTGCTGCCTTCATGGTAAATCAAATGAGCCTCATACATTTGGTTAATCTAATCTTTGTGGTTACCTGATTTGAATTGTTCACTGTGGTGATCTGCCTTTTTGCTAGGAATGGCATTTGAGAGAGAGAGAGTCAGCTTCCTTTCACTCTAAACATAATTTCCGCAGATGGTGGAAATCCAAAGCAACATACACAAAATGGCAGAGGAATTCAGCAGGTCAGCAAGCATCTATTGGAAATGAACAACCAGTTGACATTTCAGGCTGAGAACCTTTTTCAGGACAGGAAAGGAAGGGGAAAGATGCCAGAATAAAAAGGTAGGAGGAGGGCAAGGAGGCTAGCCAGTAGGAAAGATAAAGGGCTGGAGATGAAGGAATCTGATAGGAGAGCATCATGGATCATAGGAGAAAGGGAAGGTGCACTGGGAAAGGTGATAGACAGGTGAGAAGAGGAAAGAGGTCAGAGTAAGGAATAGAAGAAGGGGGGAGTAGGGAATTTTGTTTATTGGAAGGAGAAATTGATATTAATGTCATCAGGTTGGAGTCTGCCCAGTTGGAGTTTAAGGTGTTTCTCTTCCACCCTGAGGGTGGCCTCTTCATGGCACAAGGGGAAGCCATGGACTGAAATGTCAGAACAGGAATGGGAATGGGAATTAAAATGTTGGACCACTGGGAAGTTCTGCTTTTGGTGGATGGAGCAGAATTGCTCGACGAGCCTTCCTCCAGTTTACGACGTGTCTCACCAATGTAGAGGAGGCCGCATCCGGAGCTCCAGTTACAGTAGGTTTGAAGGCGAGATGTTGCCTCACCTGAAAGGACTGTTTGGGGCCCTGAATGGAGGTGAGGGAAGAGGGCTTATGGGCAGGTGTAGCACTTCAGCCTCTTGCAATGTGAAGTGCCAGGTGAGAGATTAGTGGGAAGGGATGAATGGACAAGGGAGTAATGGAGGGAGTGATACCAGCAGAAAGCAGAGAGTGTCGGGAGGTAAAGATGTGTTTAGTGATAGGATCCCTTTGCAGTTGCAGAAAATTATGCGTTGGATGCAGAGGCTGATGAAGTGGTAGTTAAGGACGAAAGGAACCATCAATGTTAAGGTCTGGGAAATGGAGGCAATGCGGGTGAGGGCAGTATCAATGGTGGAGGAAGGGAAATCCCAGTCTTTGAAGAAGGAGGACATTTCTGATGTCCTGGAAAGGAAAGCTTCATCCTGGGAACAGATGTTGTGGAGACAAAGGAACTGAGAAAAGGGAATAGCGCTTTTACAGGAGACAGGGTGGGAAGACGTATAGTCAAGAATCAATAAGTTTATAAAAATGTTGTTTGACAGTCTGGGAGACAGAGAGATTAAGAAAGGGGATGGAGATGTCAGAAATGAACCAAGTGAACTTAAGGGCGGAGGGGTAGTGAAGTTGGAGGCAGAGTTGATGAAATTGAAGAGTGCAGCATGGGTGCATGAAGCATCTCCTCCCACTTTCTCCAGACTCGGGGGTAGCCATCAACATCCATATGGGCCCTGCCTTTTCACTGGCTAGGTAGAACACTTCATGTTCCAAGCCTTCCTCAGTAATGCTCCCAACTCTTCCATCAGTACACTGACGACTGTATTGGGACTGTTTCATGTACCCACGCTGAGCTCGTCAGTTCATCAACTTTATCCCCAAGCAAGTGTGAGATGAGATCACTGCATCATAGAGACATGGAGAGAAAGTATGTGGGAAACAAGACCGTCGTACCATCAACCATTTTATTTTCTCCACCTTCCCATTCACTCCCCCCAAATTTTATCACATACTTAACACACACAGGACAGTTGACAGTAACCAATTACTCTACCAACCTGTGTGAAGAAAGTGGAGCACTCGGATGAAATCACAAGGAGAATGTTCAAACTCCACACAGACAGGCACTTGAGCTCTGAGTTGAAACCAGGTCTCTGTTACTCTGAGCCAGTAGCTCTACTAGTGTGCTACTGAGGGAATGGACTGTGGGAAGGTAAGCAGAAGGTTAGTGTTTTGTAAATGGTTGGGGGCTATGAAATGCCAAGGGATCTCAGTGGATGCCCGAAGTTCCTAGACAATAGTGGGTCAGAAACATATGTGCCTTTCATGGCTGAAGTACAAATTCAAAGGCAAGGAAATTGTGTCAGAACTGTACAAACACTTGTTGGCACTGTAAAGTAAGTTGTATATTGGATCCAGCAGCATCCAATATACACCTATTGTTCTATTAGCAATAACAGTCCCACAAGAGCTTCAAAAAAGGGCATTTATTCTAATGCAAACAACAAAGGAACAAGTGAATGTGATGCCTTTGCCTTAGTTTCATGTGATGATGTCACAATATTCGCTGACCGTTTGACTTATTTACATAGCACACACAAATACAAAACACTGGTATCTCTCTGAAATGGATAAGCATCTTTCAGAGTTGCATCCTGTAATTACAGATTCAGTCCCATTGACTGGCTTCCGCAGTCACTACTTCCCCAGTCTCTGCCTCTGTGCTTGTTCCTGAAACTGTGCAACTTGAAACCTTATTTTTGACTTGCTGCTCTTGAACAGCTATTGACTATCAACATCAAGAGTAGATAGAATCTATCTTGCATGTCACTCCTGGGTCAGTGGGTGTGCCTCTTGCTGCGAGCTCCTAACCTACAGAGAACACTTCTGTGATTGCCACTATGAACCAAGAGTCTTTTCAGACCACAGATTTGGACATTTTCATTGCTGTTGCAGAGTTTTGAAGTTGCTGTCTATTGATTCTGCTTCTCAGTCCCTGAAGCACCATTTTCTGGTTCATTTTCTGTCTGTCAGCTCTCCTCTCTTAAGCTAGGCTGTACCAACCTCAACCATACATGAAGGCGATGTTGGCTTAACACCCTACTGAGTAAAAGTAGTAGTGGTGTGCTTGATGATAGATTATCTCAGCAGAAATTAACTCCTGGGATTTAACTGAGATTTTAAATTCCTCACAGAAACCAGTGAGATTCCTATTGACACACACAAAATGCTTGTGGAATGCAGCAGGCCAGGCAGCATCTATAGGAAGAAGCACTGTCAATGTTTCGGGCTGAGACATCGACAGTGCTTCTTCCTATAGATACTGCCTGGCCTGCTGTGTTCCACCAGCATTTTGTGTGTGTTGCTTGAATTTCTAGCATCTGCAGATTTCCTCGTGTTTGAGATTCCTTTTGACCTGACCACAGAAAATGTGGTCACACTTGTCAAGAAGGGCAGTGAGGAAAAATACCTTCTAATGATAGTTCTGTGGGTCTAACACCAGTAGGAAGGAAGTAATTGGAGAAAATGCTGAGGGGCAGTATTTATGATGGAATGATGGGATCTAATCAGCAACATCTAATGTGGCTTTGTTAAGGGATAGATCCTGTCTGACCAATGTAATGGAAATTTTTGAGGTGGTAACCTAGTGTATTCATGAGATCAAAGCAATAGATGTGGTTTGCAAGGACCTCAGAAAGACTTTGGACATGGGAGACCTGCTGAAAATGTTAGGGCTCGTGCAATGCAGGGCAATTTGCAAACTTGATCCAAAATTGGCTCAGTAGTAGGCAGAGAGTGATGGAAGAAAGTTGTTTTTGTGATTGGTTGCCTGGTTACAGTGGTGTTCATCTGGAATTGGTGCTGAGGTGCATGCTATTTGTAATATATTGTATGTAAGTGCTTTGGGATGTGGATGTAGGAGGCACGGTTAGTAGGTTCACAGATGACACAAAGATTGGCAGAGTCATGAACAGTGCCATAGGACACAGAGTGGTATTGATTTGTTGGTGAAATGGTCTAATAAGTGGTGCATGGAGTTTAATTCAGATAAATGTGAGCTGATGTATTTTGTGAGACTAATGAAGCTAGGACACACATCATGAATGGTGGGGTCCCAGGGAGGACTGATGAACTGAGTAACCTTTGAGTACAAGTCTAGAGATGACTGAAGGTGACAGGAGATGTAGATAATGTGATTGGGAAGGCATATGGGATACAGGGCTTCATTAATTAGGATATTGAATGTAAAAGCAAGATATTGATACTGTAAAACTTCAGATAGTGCTCAATTAGAGTACTGCGTGTGGTTCTGGGCACAGTCTCGGATTGCAAGACCCTGCAGCGGATAGTGAGGTCAGTTGAGAAGATCATCGGGGTCTCTCTTCCCGCCATCAGGGACATTTACACTACACGCTGCATCCGCAAAGCAAACAGCATTATGGAGGACCCCACACACCTCTCATACGAACTCTTCTCCCTCTTGCCGTCTGGGAAAAGGCACCAAAGCTTTCGGGCTCTCATGACCAGACTATGTAACAACTCCTTCCCTCAAGCTATCAGACTCCTCAATACCCAGAGCCTGGACTGACTCCTTACTGCCCTATTGACTTGTTGATTATTTATTGTAATGTCTGCACTGTTTTGTGCACCTTACGCAGTCCTGGGTAGGTCTGTAGTCTAGTGTAGTTTTTTTCTGTGTTATTTTTTACATAGTTCAGTGTAGTTTTTCTACTGTGTCATGTAACACCATGGTCCTGAAAAATGTTGTCTCATTTTTACTATGTACTGTATCAGCAGTTATGGTCGAAATTACAATAAAAAGTGACTTGACTTGACAACATAAGGTGTAGAGGAGATTGACTAGGGTGTTGCCTGGGATGGGGCATTTCAGTTATGATGAGAGATGACTTACACAGTTTTTGTTTGAATGTTGGTGTTCGTCAGACTTTGTCTGTTTATATATAGTTTCTCGTAAAATTTTACCATATTTCTTTTTCCCTGTAAAGGCTTGCAAGTAAAAGAATCTCATACTTTGATAAAAGAAGTTACTTTGAACCTTGAACTAGATTGGAGAAGCTGGCTCTGTTTTCCTTGGAATGGAGAAGGCTAAGAGAGGACATCATTGAGATACATAAAACTATAAAGGGTATAGTTAGCGTAAACTGTAGGAAGCTTTTCCTCATACCAGACATCAACAAAACAGGAGGACACATTCTTAGGATAAGGAGTTCCATTGGGGATCTGAGGTGGGGCATCTTTCACCGAGAGAATGGTGAGCACGTGGAATAGACTGTGAGAGTGGTTAAAGCAGGGTTGCTGACAGCATTTGAGAGGTGCCTGCACGAGTACTTGAAGCACCCAGACAGAGAAAGTTATGGACCAGCTGCTGGGAGAATGGATTTTTGCAGATGGGAGCCCACTGACCAGCATGGATGCAATAGTCGAATGACCTGTTTTCATGCTGAGTCTCTGACTTTCGATATTAATTTCAGATTTCCAGCACAGCAGCTTTTTGCTTTCAACGTTCTTGCATTTGAGACTACTGCCTGAGGTTGTTTTACAAGCTATTAACCTGTGCCCTTTCTTGTGAAGCAAGTAGCAATTAAATCTTGAAAACTATTCCAATGTCGGGGGCTAGCTGAAGGCCCAGACACATGATACCACCCTTGCTCAATAAGCAAAGCTCATGGTGATGTCCTTCAACTGTCTGACACAGCTATGCAGTCCTCTGACATTCTTGGCTGTCAACCTAATGGAAGTCACAACCCCACAGGCAAAGTTAAATGAAAATCCTTTGTCAATGGTCCTTTTCATCTCTTAGACCACAAATGAAACTGCCTCTGTGTGAATACCTAATAACTCTCTGAAGTTACCAGAACTCAACCGAAGCGTGGTGATGTAATCACTCATAGCTTCTCCCAATTTTTAGTTACACATACAGAATTTATAACTACCCAGCATGCAAGCTACCTCTGCAAATAAGATACCTGTAGGTTTCTGGAGACCTAATAATTAGTGAATAGGATGGGTACACTTTGGAGGGTCTTCCATGAGGAATGTAGCTTTTTTTTCAGTTCCCTTATTGCTTGTGCACTGACTGCACTTATCTCCTGCCTCAGGAGTATTTCTGGCCATAATAATCATTGCCCGGGGAAAAGTTGCTTCCCATACCTAGTTATGCACCTCCAGATTTTCCCACCCACCAGTCATTGCCATAACCCATGTGTGTGGATCTTTACTCTCAGCTTGTCCCATCCGCTGCATGCTCACACTTCTCTGTATGTTCTTTTTGCTTCACAAGTTGGCGGAGCAGGTTCCAGAGGAAACACTCCTCTCATCATCAGTTCTGCCTTTGAACTGACCTATGGAATCTGGTAACAATTAAACTGATTAGAAAGACTGGCCCTGTTGTAGGAATCAAACTGGACACACCGGAGACTGTGGTAGGACAAAGGACCCTGCGGAAAATCCTGGCATTCCTGCACGATGTTTCTCACTCTCTGTATACCACCTTTGCTGAACAGAGGAGCACTCTTTAGAAATAGACTAAGACAACTGCACTGCTCCAAAGAGCGCTATACCAGGTCATTCTTACCCTCGGCTATTAGACTCTATAATGAGTCAACCTACAGCTGGAGTAGTGATAGCCTGTTAGACTGGTTGAGGTAACATTTTTTTATTCTTTCTTACTTCTCATCTAATATTTGTATATCTGTGCACTTGTAATCCTACTGTGACACAGTAATTTCCGTTGGAATCAATGAAGTATCTATCAATCTATCTAACAGTGGACTGACTTGCTTAACCTTCAGTCAGCAGCTGAGGCTCCGGGATCTGTTTTCTGTCAACACACATGAAATGCTGGAGGAGCTCAGCAGGTCAGGCAGCATCTATGGAGGGAATTAGACAGTAGACATTTCGAAGGGTCTCAACCTGAAACATAAACAGTTTATTTCCCTTCACAGACTCCAAGAGATTAGAATATTTTGCTGCTGAATATACAACACTGACTTTCTCCCCAATGTGTGTAAGTACATCATATAATTCTATACAAATCTGCGCAGATTTGATCTGTTTGCCAGCTTCCTTGTGCTGTGTTGGAGCGCTGTGTAGAGTTCATGTCCCCACAGCACAGGAAGGAAGTGAGAACACCAGGGAGGGAGCAGAAAAGATCTACAAGGATGTTGCAGGAGCTGCAGATTTGAGGGCCAAGTCATTTTGAAAGATCTGAGCACGGCACGCAAAATC
This sequence comes from Hypanus sabinus, assembly GCF_030144855.1. Classification (NCBI taxonomy): domain Eukaryota; kingdom Metazoa; phylum Chordata; class Chondrichthyes; order Myliobatiformes; family Dasyatidae; genus Hypanus; species Hypanus sabinus. Next base: position 30,365,191 of record NC_082726.1, on the reverse strand, counting down.
CATGCATCCTTCCTCTTCCCAAACCCCCTCCCAATGTACCACCCTCTTTCTATTTGTGCTCCCCCCTCCTTTCAGTCATTTCTCCCCACTGTATGCCTGTTTTGTTTGTTACAGGTGGAAGGAATGGCATCCGGGTTTCCCGCTGAGCATTGATGCACACTTCCACAGCGATTTACCACGAGACATCCAGTTTGACACCGAGAAAGGAGTGGACTTTGTGCTGAATTACACAAAAGCGTGAGTAGGCATGGTCTTTCCACCTATCCCAGGTGGACCTCAGTGCGGGGCGCCTCACTGCCTTTTTCCAGGGGTTCCCAACATGGGGTCTGGACCCCTTGTTTAATGGTATTGGTCCATGGGATAAAAAAGCTTCGGACCCCTACTTTAGGCAGAATAACCTATTTCCATCTGCGCTGACTAAGGGAACACCATCCAGTGTAACACCGTCCCTAATTGAATGTCCTGGCTGCATTCATGGTTTTCCAGAGACAACAGATACCTTGGTGTTGTACCCAAGTTATCTCTGCATGTCATAGAGTCACAGAGAGATACATTACATTAACCAGCCCTTCAGCCCATCATGTCCATGCTAACCACCAGCCACCTATTTACACTAACCCCACATCCCATTTTATATTAGGAACTAGAACATAGAACACTACAGTACAGTGCAGGTTCTTCTGTCTAAGGTATTGTGCAGACCTTTTAACCTACTCTAAGATAAATCCACCCCTTTGTTCCTACATGGCTCTCCATTTTTCTATCATCCATGTGCCTTTCTAAGAGTTTCTTCAGTGCCCCTAATGTATCTGTCTCCTGGTAAGGATGTTCCACACACTCACACACTGGGGGCGGGGGAAAAGAAACATCCTTCTGACATCCACTGGACTTTGTTCCGATCACCTTAAAATGATGCCCCTGGTATTCGCCATTTTTGCCCTGGAAAAAAAGTCTCCGGCTATCCACACAATCTATACCTCTCAACACCTTGTACACCTCTCTCAAATCACCTGTCACCCTCCTTCACTCCAAAGAGAAAGGCCCTAGCTCACTTAATCTATCCCTGTAAGACATGTTCTCCAATCCAGGCAGCATCAGGGTAATTCTCCTCTGCATCAACTCTAAAGCTTCTGTATAATGAGGCAAACAGAGCTGAACACAGTACTCTGAAGTTTTGTTCAACCAGAGTTTTATAGATCTCCAACATTTCCTCACGGTTCTGGAACTCAGTCCCCTGACTAATGAGGACCAACACACTGTACACTTTCTTAACCACTTGATCAACTTGTGTGGCAAATTTGAGGGATGGATGGACATGGACTGCAAGATCCCTCTGTCCCTCCACACTGCTAAGAATCATGCCATTAACTCTGTATTCTGCCTCAAAATTTGACATTCCAAAGTGAATCACCACACTTCTCTGGACTGATCTCCATCTGCCACTTCTCAGCCCAGCTCTGCATCCTGTCAGTGACCTTCGTCAATCTTCTACACTATCCACAACTCCACAAACCTCCACGTCGTCTGCAGACCTACTAACCCACCTTTCCACTTTCTCACATGTCATTTATATTAAAACACACAGAGCAAGGGTCCCAGAACAGATCCTTGTGGAACACCACAGATCACTGACCTCCAGTCAAAATATGCTACAACCGCCCTCTACCTTCTATGGGCAAGCCAGTTCTGAATCCACGCAGCCAAGTCTCCCTGGATCCCATGCCTCCAGATTTTCTGAATGAGCCTGTTATGGGGAACCTTATCAAATACCTTCAGAAATGCATTTACATCACATCCACTGTTCTGCCTTCACTGTGTGTTTTGTCACCTCCTCAGTCAGGCTTGTGAGGTATGACCTGCGCCTCACAAAGCCATGCTGGCAATCCCTAATAAGACTATGCTTTTCCAAATGCTAGTAAGTCCTGTCCCTAGGAATCTTCTCCAATAATTTGCCCACCATTGAAGTAAGACCTACTGGTCTATAATTCCCAGGGTTATCCATACTCCCTTTCTTGAAGAAGGGAATAACGTTTGTCAACATCCAATCATCTGGTACTAATTCTGTGGTCAGTGACGATGCAAAGATCATAGCCAACAGCACAGCAATCTTTTTCCATGCTTCCCATAGTAAACTGGGACATATCCCGTTAGGCACCTATACTAACGTTTTTCATTTTCAAAAGTTCCAATGCATCTTCTTTCTTAACATCAAGCTGTTCAAGCATATCAGCCTGGTTTGTGCCATCCTTTCAAACGTTAAAGTCTCCCTCACTGGTGAATTCCGAAGAAAAGTACTCATTAAGGTTCTCCCCTACCTCCCTCGACTCCAGGCACGTGTTTCCTCTTCTCTCCCTGATCAGTCCTACCCTCACTCTAGTCATCCTCCCTGTACTTGACATATGTGTAGAAAGCCTTGGGGTTTTCTTCAATCCCACTCACTAAGGCTTCTCATACCTTCTTCTAGCTCTCCTAAGTCCATTCTTTAGCTCCTTCCTGGCTCTGTCTGATCTTTGCATTCTAAACCTTAAGTAAGTTTCCTTCTTCCTCTTCCACATCTCATGTCAGCTATGGTTCCTTCATCCTACTATCCTTTCTCTGCCTCAATGGGACAGATCTATCTAGTATCCAATGCAAGTGCTCCCTAGACAATGCCCACATTTTCCTGAGAACATTCATTCCCAATTTACACTCCCAAGTTCCTGCCTAATCATATCATACTTCCCTCCCCACAAGTTAAATACTTTCTCATAACGTCTGCTCCTATCCCTGTCCAAGGCTATCACCCAGCAGTGAAGCACTGGGTCAGGATGTTACTAGCATGTTAACCACAGCACCAGTCAGGTACCACTTTAGCTCACTTGCTTTGCCTGATGTGTATCCATTTAGTTTTGCCTTCTACCTCCACCACCGAGGGTACAGGCCAGGGAGTCTGAAATGTTCACCCACTGAGAGATCTGACATGAGATCTGGTTCATTTCCTAGCACCATTCACCCCACATTCCCATGAACTTCCCCAAGATTCTATCATTCACCTACACATTCAGGACAGCCAATGGACCTTCCAATCTGCATGTCTTTGGGCTGTGAGAGGAACTTCAGGCCTGTTTTGGTATGAAGAGGTAATTATTCTGTGCTGATGTTGAGTGGATAACAGTGAACGTATGGCCTGTTCACAATATTTTGTCTTGAAGGCAATGACAGTGGAATTGAAGATGGACATTTAAGGCCCACTAATTTGTCAGTGCCTATTTACGCAGTGCCTGGTCAAAATAACACCAGTTTCTGGCAGTTTGCAAAAGTTCTGGGAGGAAATAAGGTTACTGAATCTGTCTTCCAGTTCCAGGAAAATGCTGGAGGAGGTGTTGCAAAACCCCAGAGTGTTTGGGGAAAGGAGGGATGGTAAATGCTCGAAATTGGAACATTGTCCATGGGTAACTGCTGGAATCCATTGTGCTTTTCAATGCCAGAAGGTGTACTCACTGACCACCACACTGTGGGCTCAGGGGCATCTCTGGGTCAGATGAAGGAACAGTGGTTGCTGTATCCCCAAGTGTCCACAGGCGAGAACTACTATCCCATCACAGAGCATAGAACAGGCCCTTTGTTCCGCTATTTCCATACTTCTATCAAGTACCTATCTATACTCATCACATTTACTAGCAGTTTCCCTGCGGCCTTGGTGTTTTAAGGGATTGAATAAACTACTCAGATGTTGCTGGGGTCTTTGACTCAGTCACCCTCTCAGGTAGTACATTCAGTTGCCAACCACTTTCTGGGTGAAGTTCTAGCTTAGTGGTAGGGCTTTTCTCTTTGGAGTGATGGAGAATGAAAGTTGATGATAGACGTGTATAAGATTATAGATAGAGTGGAGGGCCAGTGCCTTTACCCCATGATGGCAGTGGCCAATATCAGCGAGCGCCATTATTGAAGTGAGTGGAGAAAAGTTGAGGGGAGATGTCAGAGGAAGCTTTTTTTTCACAGAGGGTAGTGGTAGAGGGAGGTACATTAGAGACATTTAAGAAACTCTTAGATAGGCACATGGATGATAGAAAAAATGGACGGTTATGATCACTGTAGGAGGGAAGGGGTAGATTGATTGTGGTGTTTGTTAAAATGTTGGTGCAACATCAATAACTAAAGGGCCCTGTATACTATGCTGTCCTGTTCTATGTATGTTCTCGGTTGCCTATCCTGCTACTTTAAACCTACGCCCTTTGGTTATAGACAGCTCTCTGAAGGAAAAAGTATTTCTCTATCTACAATCTCTGCCCTTCAGCCTCTTTACTTCATGGAACACTAACCCAGCCTCCAGAGTCTCCTCATAGCTGAAATGCTCCAATCCAGGCAGCACACTCTGTATGCTACCCAGTGCAGTCACATCCTTCCTGTTTTTTGGTGATAGAACTGCACGCAGTCCTCCAGCTGTGGTGGTATTGTACGTGATCTCTCAGTTCTTAGCTTGCTAGCTGGTGAAGGCACATATCTCCTACACATCCCACTCTGCTCACTGTGGGGCTCCTCTTGCCTCATGTGAACAGGAAGTTCACTGAAAACGCAGTAACATGGACGTGGCAAATGCTGTCCCATTACATCTCCTTCATCAGAGCCGGTGGCATCCATTAGTCCTAGCCTGCTAGAACCAGGTGGGGTTGCTCAGACTTCTTCACCACCACTCTCTGTGTCTTTGTAAGCTGATGTATTTCTGGAGGAGACTGTCTGCTGGGAAACAAGCAGAACCCAGGGTCTGGGAAGCTAGTGTGGAGCTTACTCTTGTGACGATAGATGCATTTGCTATGGTGCAGTGGTGGCGGGGGTGCAGTAGGAACGTGAGCTATTGCAGAGGCTTGGAGTGGTACTGAGCCAATCAGAGCGCTGGGTGCTGCTGTAACGATGCAACTATGTGCAAGAGTCATTTGGCTATTCTGACCATTTTACCAGCTCCTCTGAGCTTCAGGGCTCCATTAGAGCCAACGCTGAAGCACTCTGACTGTGAAGGACCAGAAAGGGAGAGGGCTTGTGAAAGGGTCTGGTTTCAGTTCTGCAAAAATGAGGCGAAGAGGGGGCAGTCTGCTTACTGTGAATAGTATTTGGATCCAGCTCTGGCGCAGGCAACTTCCCCAGTTTCAGGAATAGCAGTCAGGGCAGGAAATAGAGGGTGTTTTACTGTGGCAGGGTGCAGTCTCAGTACAAGTGTTATTAACCCTGAACGTTGGCAGTGGAAAGTCTCCAGTCACTGCCCCTGCACGCATCCCATAAAATTCCAAACATGGCATCAGCCGTAAAGTCTCTGATGACAAATAATGGGAGGCGGTGGGGTTTAGAGAGCAGCCGAGTTGTGGGAGTGTCTGCCCTAGTTGTGGATAGTCACAGTGCAGCAGAACAGGAAGAGGAGAGTGTGAGAGTCAGGCTGATGAACGAACGTTTACAGAAGTCCCAGTCAGTGCTCTGAGCTGGAGGTGATTATCGATAATGGACAGGTGGGTCACAGAGTGGGTTTCTGTGTGGAGTCAGGGTCCTAATAGTTGTGGGATCTAAATCTTCTGAGGCTTACTTTGTCAATAACTCCTTGCCAGAGCAGACTTTCAGTAGAAACTTCAGACACACATTGGGCCCACTAGCAAATTAGATCTAACCCCAGTTTCGGGCTTGGATGGTGTAGTGTTTTTCACAAATGCAATAAAACAAAGTGTTTAGAGATTAAACGAGGACCTGTTTTTTTGCAAGTCACAATTATAACCTACCCACACTCTGTGTCTCCAAGCTCCCAGTAGAACAGGGGTTCCCAATCTCTTTTATGCCGTGAACCAATGCCGTTAAACATTCCCATAACTAGAGCCTGATTCAATCGGCATTACAGAGCGTCAAGTATATAACTCTCCCATCATCATCTCACAGGAGACCCACATACAAAGTATACGATATCAGCAGGATTGTGATGTTTTTCACAAGTTTATTGTCATCTGACTGTACAAACAATGAAACCACATTCCTCCAGATCATGGTGCACCCACACAACGTACATCGCACGAACTAAAAGGCGGAGTACAGGCTGTAAAAGCTGTTAACAGTACAGTTAACAACTTGCTATCCTGCTGACAAGACCTCAGTGGTGGCAGGGTATTCTTTAGTCTCAGAGCCTGAAGGAAGAAGCTGTTACCCAGTCTTTTTAATTTATATCTCTCCTACACATTTCGGCAAGGTACAAGTGACATCAATAGATACACTTCACATTGTTATAATTGGCATTTTTTTTTATAAATTGAGTCCAGTAATTTGATTCCCCCAGGTTTGTTGTTGAATCAACTTTGGGACTGTTTCGTTCTCGACCTGACCAAGTCTGTTTCAAGTCCAACCATGTCTGTTTCTTTGCCAGACTTAGTAGGATTTGATGCTTTTCTGAAGTCTACACGGGATCCAAGTTGAACACAACTGTAGAATGGAGTGGGTCACCACCCAAGCCCAGCGAGAATGCTGCACAGTTAAAGCCCACCTCCTGTGCCCAGCTGGGGGAAGGGGTGAAGCAAAGGGCAAACAGAAAGGAGCAGGAGGGCAGGAGGAAGTTGGCAGTGTTCAACTGGGGCTTCAACTGTGATGTCCCATCTTCCTCCTCCTCCACCCCACCCCCTTCCTCTCCTCAGTCTGTGCCTCGTACCCCGATTCTTCCTAGCCTGCATGCTGCCCTTCCACTAGTGTCAGTCACCATTTGCTGTTGGCGAGGCTGTGTAACACGTGGCATCTGATGGGGGTTAAGTGGTGGGGTGAGTGATGAAAGACGAGGGGTGGATTAGTGGTGGGGAGGGTTATAGCACATGTTGGGACTTTGAAAGGTGACTGATATGTTGCAGTGAACTTAGATCCATGAGATAGCAGAGGGTGTACTTGAATAGCTTACTAATGGTCTGACTGCACCCAAATTTAGGAAGGAGTTGTGCACATAAGTGCACCGTTCCTGGTGACACCCCTCTCTGCTTTGTCTTCAATGCTCAGTGTCTCAGCTTTTTCTCCTTCAGCTGTAGCACCCTAGCAGCCATCTTGCAATCAAGGGCTTCTATGTGTTGATGCACAAACAAATAACTGCATTGCTTCAGCTTCACGCTGTGCATTTGACTACTATACTCGTGGTATTCCACAGATCATCCTGGTTATACAAATATCAATCCATTTCTTGCAAGATTTTATCCATTGTGGACTTTGGTAAAGCTTTCAAAAAGGTCCCGCATGGCAGGCTGATCCAGAGGGTTAAGATCTATGGACACTTGATGCATTGAATTCAAAGTAGTCAAAGGGTAGATCAGTTGGAATTGTGGGCAGAGCAATGGCATATGGAGTTTGGACAAGGATAAGGTGTTGCACATTGGGAAGTGAAATGTACACAGTTGATAGCAGGACCCTTGGCAGCGTTGGTGTACAATGGGAGTTTGGGAAGTAAGTGGATAAAGAAGGTGTATCACATACTTGCCTTCATTGGTTGTGGAACTGAATATAGAAGTTGGAAGTCATGCTGTAGCCTAATAGAAGTTCTGTTAGGAGAAAGGTTCTGCTGAGTATTTTTGTTGAGTTCAGTAGACATTCCAATTTTGTGAATATCTCTACAGCAAAGCACAGTGAATATTATCCACTGAGACTTATCCACACAGCTGCATGGTTCTGTTTGTGCCAATGACCCATTCACTCTGAGCAGTCTTCACAAATTCATGCATGCTTTTCCAATTCCTTCTCAGCCGTGATCTTCAGAATGAATGGTAGTGACCTGGGCCTGTGACAGACATGTCTGCTGTGAGTGTGCAGATTGCACCTTTCTCCTGTGACGGTGTAGATTGTACCCTCCTCCTGTGAGAGTGTAGGTGCCCTGGTTGATAAATCTGGGATAACACTAAAATTGGTGGTTTAGTGGACATGAAGTGGACATCTAAGGTTACAAGAAGATCTAGATGAACTGTAAAAGTGGGCCAAGGAATGACTGTGAAATGTAACGCAGACATATGTGTAATAATGTATATGGGGAAGTCATAACAGTGCAGGACATATACAGTGAATGACAAAGCACAGGAGAGTGATGTAGAACAGAGACCTGGAGATAAAAGAAAATAGTCCCTAAAAGTGGTGACACAGGTGGACAGGGCAGTGAAGATGGCCTTTGGGACTCGAGCCTTCTTTGGTCAGGGCTTTGCATACAAGAGTTGGGACATCATGTTGCAACTGTACAGGGCAATAGTAAGATTACAGCTGGAGTATTGTACTACATTCTGCTCTGATGAGATTAGAAGGATAGGACTAAGCTAGAGAGAGTGCAGGAAAAAAATCACAAGCACTTTGCCAGGACTGGAGCATTTGGGTAAAAAGAGGGATTGAACTGACTAGGATTGTTTTCCAGAAGTGAGGGTGGCTGAGATGTGATGTATAGAGGTTTATAAAATCAAGTGAGCCATAAATAAGATTTGTAGAGTTAGTCTATTTCCTAGGTTGGGGTATTCTATAGTCAGAGGAGTGGTCTATGTGAGAGGAGAAATATTTAAAGGGATCATTAGAAGCCACTTTTTCCACACAGAACAGTGGATACATGGAAAAAGCTGACGGGGAGCTATACAATTACAACCTATGGACTCACTTTGAAGAACTCTTCAGTTCATGTTCTCAATAGTTATTGCATTTATGTATTTTTATTATTTCGGTTTTCTTTTGTATTTGCAGTTTGTGATCTTTTGCATATTAGTTGTTTATCTGCCCTGTCGGTGTCTTCTACTGATTTACTGATATGCTTGCAAGAAATTGTATCTCAGAGTTGTATGTGGTGACATATACTGTATGTACTTTGATAATAAATCTACCTCGAACTTTTGAACCTTGAACATTTAAAAGAGATTTGGACAGGCATGTGGATAGGAAAGGTTTAGGGGGATAGAGGCCTAATACAGGCAGATGGGCCTAACCTAGGTCAGTATTCTGATTGTCATGGATGAGTTGGGCCAAAGAGCTTGTGTCCATGCTGTACAACTAAGACTCTGAAGTCATTCAGGGTTGTTGGGAGTAGCTCCATGGTGTCAAAGCCACCCAATGAAAATTGTATGTCTCCTTTGTGCTTCCCGTTCAAAAAATAAACCAGCCGCAGTGTGTCAAAACAACAACTTTGCACTCAATGTCAGTAAGACCAAGGAATTGATTGTGGAAGGGGATGTCGAGGGAACACCCACCAGTCCTCACCTAGCGATCAGAAGTGGAAAGTGTGAGCAGCTTCAGTTTCCTGGGGGGAGGGGGTCAGCATCTCTGAAGATTTATCCTGAGCCCAACAAATTGTCACTATTACAAAGAAAGCACGACAGTGGCTAAATGTCATTAAGCATTTGAGATTTGGTATGTCGCCGAATACGCTGACAAATTTCCGCAGACGTACTGTGGAGAGCAGAGAGTTTCATCACTGTCTGGTGAGGAGGGGCCATTGCACAGGACTGGAAAAAATTGTAAACCCAGCCAGATCCATCATGAACACTAGCCTTCCCAGCATGAGGACATCTTCAAGGGCGTGATGTATCAAAAACGCAGCATCCATTGTTAAGGACGCCCATCACCCAGGACGTGCCCTCTTCTCAATGATACTCGTCTGCCAAGTGATGTTCTACCACACTGGAGTGAAAAATATTAGGTCCTGTTCACTCACACTGCACAGAATGTTGGGGAAACTCAGACAACTTCCAGGGAGAAAGAAACACAACTAGTGTTTTGAATTAATGATCATTAATCAGAATTCTTTAAAAATTTCATTCAAAAGTAACATTAATTGATTGGGCCAGTTGTTACTGATGCTATTTCCTGTTATTTAAAAAGCCAACTCTCAATCTGAGTTATCTGTCAGCTGCTCCTCTGTACTTATTCATTCACCACCAACTTCCTTCTAATACTGAAACTTTGATTAAAGAATTGTCCACACCTCACTCTTCTCTCACTAAATTATTCAGAGATAGATCATGAGCTTCAGAGAATCACTCAATACTTTGAGGACCATTTGGGAGGAGATAGTGATCCTTAACCATCCAGAGCCTCTCATGTTTACTACCCAGAAGTCTAAACATTCTCCTACCCAGGAGAAGTCTTATGGTTATTTACTAATCTTTTGGGATATAAGCATCTTTGGTAAGACCGGCATATATTGGTAGTGGTGGTGCTGGTGATCTCTTTTGAAACACTCTAGTCATGTGGTGAAGCTGCTTCTCCAGTTCTACGAGAGAGAAGTTCCAGGATTTAGATATGTGACGGTGAAGGATTGGTGATATATTTCCAAGCCAGAATGATGTGGGTCTTGGAAGGTAACTTGCAAGTGGTAGTGTTCTCATGGTAGACCTTGTCTTCATTTGTATCTCCCATGATCGTCCAGGTCACAGGCTTGAATGAGCAAGTGCAGTGCATTTTGAAGATATTCTACACTGCAGCTGCTGTGATGAAGGAACTGAGCATTTAGGGTGGTGAATGGGGAGCTAATCTCCTGGGTTTCTGAGCTCCTTGGAGAGCTGTTGTACAATATTTCAACAGCTGCAAAAAGTAGGTAAGGACCTTTCAAGCTGTGTCCTTACAATAGAATAACTTCAAGGAATTAATTCTTACTCCCATCCTCCATCTCTCCTATGTCTGTGCCAGGTAGATAGAACATATTAGAAAATGCCATATTATGTAAGCTGCTAATCGAAAGCAAAATTCTTTCTCTAGGATGGAGAATCTGTATGTGAATCGGTTCATGCACATGTTTCAATCTTCGTGGAGTGATTTTGCTGATTTTGAGAAGATCTTTGTCAGAATTAGCAATACAATTTCAGGTAAGTAATATTCCCTCTATTCACCAGGCTCCACACTATCAAGGGAAATATTGACCAAGAAATTCGTCCTCTGCTAAGCGCGCAATGAACAGCTTGGGTTACTTTGAAAGGAATGTAGTTAGTCCCTCTCCAATGGAGTCAGAGTGGCCCTTCATCTCTCCATGTCCTTACTGACCTGCTTGCCCATTGAACACTAAGCTTACTTCCCTGCAGTGCTGTTTGCTTCTAATGCCTTTCCTATCCATGTGCCTGTTGACATGCCTCCTAAACATTGTAATTGGATCTGATTCCACCACTGATTCTATGTACTCGATTTGTTTTTCTCCAAGTATTCCTTTTGAAGGCTGCTCTTCAGGCTGTATCCACCACACCTTCATAGCCAGGCATTCTAGACCTTGTCCTTGGTTCTGGAGGCAACAGAAGTCGAAGCTTCGATTAGGTCCTCTGTACAGGCTGGCACCTGCAAACAAACCCAACAGGGTGTGTTGTTGCACCAATCCTCTTCTCAGTCTTCAAGTCAGGTTTATTGTCATATCCACCAGTACCTATATGCACAGGTGTAATGAAAAACTTGCTTGTAGCTGCATCCTCTTAACCAGCATTCATAAGAAAAACATAAATAATTACATTTATGGATTTGCAAGCATTTGGACAAGCATAGTCTGATTAGGGATAGCCATCTTTGTGAGGGCCAGGCTGTGCCTCAAGAGTCCGATTGAATTATTCGTTGGTGTCGCAAAGCACATTGATGAAGGTAGAACAGTGGATTTGGTGTTTATTGATTTCATTAAAGCACTTCATAAGGTTCCCTCATGATAGGCTCATTCAGAAAGTCAGGAGGCATGGGATCCAGGGAAACTTGGCTGCATGGATTCAGAATTGGCTTTCTCACAGAAGGCAGAGGGTGGGAGTGGATGAAACATCTCTGCCTGGAGGTAAGTGACCAGTGGTGCTCCGTGGGGATCTGTTTGGGAGACATTCTTTGTGAGCTTTCTAAATGAGTTGGATGAGGATGTAGAAGGGTGGGTTAGTAATTTTGCAGATGACATGAGGGTTTCTGGTGTTGTGAATAGTGTAGAAGGTAGTCATTGCTTACAACATTGACACAGAGCTGGGCAGAGAAGTAGCAGATGAAGCTCAATCCAAAAGGCGTGAGGTGATACACTTTGGAAAGCCGAACATGGAGGCAGAGGACAGGGTTAATGGCAAGATTTTTAACAGTGTGGAAGAATCTGGGGGTACAAGTCCATAGAACCCTCAAAAAACACAAGAAATTCCACAGATGCTGGAAATCCAAAGCAACACACACAAAATGGAAGAACTCAGTACGTAGGCAGCATCAATTAAAATGTACAAACAGTCAATGTGTTGGGCCAAGACCCTTGTTCAGGACTGGAAAGGAAGGGGGAAAATGCCAGAACAAGAAGGTGGGAGGAAGGGGATAGAGGGTAGCTGGAAGGTGATAGGTTGAAGCCCAGAGGTTAGGAAAGGTACAAGGCTGGACAGGAAGGAATCTGAAAGGAGAGGAGAATGGACCATGGGAGAAAGAGAAGGAGGAGGGGTATCAGGGTAAGTGATAGACAGGTGAGTAGAGGCAAGAGGCCAGAATGGGGAATACAAAAATAGGGGATGCTGGGGGGAGATATATTTTTTACCATTCATGCCATCAGGGTGGAGATGACCAAGATGGAATATAGGGTGTTGCTCCTTCACACTGAAGGTGACCTCATTATGACACAGGAGGAGGCCATGGACCAACATGTTAGAATGGAAATGGGAATGGAAATTGGAATTAAAATGTTTGTCCATTGGTAAGTTCCACTTTTGGTGCATGGAGCAGTGGTGCTCATCGAAATGATGCTCATATTTCCCATAAGTCTTGCCTATACAGAGGGGGACACATCGGAAGCACCGGATGCAATATACCAATGTAGAGGAGCGCAGTGGGTCGCATTCCACCATTGATGTTGCCCTCATCTGTATTTCCTCCATTTCTTGATCTTCTGCGCTCACCTGCCAATTCACCTTCTTCCTCGCCTCGATTCACAGTCCCAAACAGTCTTCCTAGGTAATGCAAAACTTAACATACAAATCTGCTGGGGCCATCTGTTGCATCCAGTGCCCCTGATGCAGCCTCCTCTATATTGGTGAGATCTGTCTTAAATTGGGTGGCCGCTTTGTTGAGCACCTCCACTCCATCTGCCAATAGCAGAACTGTTCAGTGGCCAAACATTTTAATTCCCGTTCCAACATGTCGGTCCATGGCCTCCTCTTGTGCCATGATGAGGCAAACCTCAGGATGAAGGAGCAACACCTTTTATTCCGTCTGGGTTGCCTCCTAGTTGATGGCATGAATATCAATTTCTCCTTCTGGTAAAAAAAATATATCCCTACCCCTCCCCTCTTCTTCCATACCCCACTCTGGCCTCCTACCACTTCTCAGCTGCCTATAACCTCCCCTGGGTCCTCTCCTTCCCTCTCTCCATTGGTCCAATTTCCTCTCCTGTCAGATTTCTTTCTCTCCAGCCCATTTCCTTTCTTACCCACTTGGCTTCACCTATCACCTCCTAGATACCCTCCTCCCCTCCCCCCACATTTTTATTCCTGCATCTTCCCCCTTCCTTCTTAGTCCTGAAGAAGGGTCCCAACCCAAAACATCGACTATCTGTTCATTTCTATTGATGCTGCCTGACCTGCTGGGTTCCTTCAGCATTTTGTGTCTGTTGCTTTAAATCCCTCGAAGTTGCCCTGCAAGTTGGTAGGGTGGTTAAGGAGGCATATGGTGTGCTGGTCTTCATTAGTTAGGAGACTGAGCTCAAGCGCCATGAGGTAATATATTTCTTTAAAGCTCTGGTCATACCACATTTGTAGTGTTGTGTTCAGTTCTGGCCACCTTGTTAGAGGGTGAGTTTGGAAGATTTTGAGTGTGTGCAGTGGAGATTTACCAGGCTGCTGCTTGTTTTAGAGAGCTTGTCTTCGGAGAATAGGTTGAGCAAGCTCAGGCTTTTCTCTTTCAAGCAAAGGAGAATGAGTTTCATCCTCAAACTTGGAATTACAGTACACGGGCAGTGCTTGTTTAGGGTCTACTCAGCCTCTCTGACTCCTCCACTAATGTGGAAAATATGATGCCTGTTACACTCAACCTCTGTAAGTCTGAGATCATCTTGTTCTCATAACAGAATTATTGCAACCCCCCCCCCCCCCCTCCACACCCCGGACCAACAATCGAGAACCACACCAAGATCCCAGACAATATGGATCACCTTTCATACATTGAGAAGAAAATGGCACAGTCCAGCATCACCTTCAGTCCAATTCAGCAACACCGACAACTGAGGAATCAAGATCAGAAATCTGCACCGTCTAGGATCTACCATCCGTGGTGATCTCACTCCCCCATACACTTTGCAGTTAATAAATAAGCTGCAGCAATGGTTCCACTGGTTGGACAGACCCAATGCCGCTACACTCTCCCAGGCCAACACCACCCCTGCCCAGTGTCGACCAGCTTTCACAGCAGGACCCATTCATTGCGCACCTTTCCTCGGACTGCCAAAGAAGCATTCAGTTCTGACCTTGACCACCCCAGGAGTTTCCAGTGACAGATGAAATGTTTTGAGTATGTCCCCTTGAAGGAGTGTGGTATTCTCAGCAGCTTGGGAACTCCTGGTATATGACATCTCAAGCTGTTGAAGAGGCATTGGAAAGACTTCAGGTTCTTTTTGCAGTATGTAGACGCTAAGTGTAAATGTTGGAAGCAGCTACCGCCAATAGTGTGGTCACACCTGCCCCTCCTATCGAAGATACAAGATAAAACTCATTAGCCACCTCAGAACTGCAGTGGAGCAAGTAATCCATGATTCCATTAGAGCAGAATTGGCCTTTTAGGCCATTGAGTCCACAACACCATTTGATCTTAGCTGATTTATTTTACTTCTCAGCCCCATTCTCCTAACTTGTCCCTTTAACATTACTAATGCCCTTACTAATCAAGAAACTGTGAGCCTCTGCTTTAAATATACCCAATGACTTGTGCTCCACAGCCAAATGTGGCAATAACTTCCACAGATTCAGCACCTCTGGCTAAAGAAATTCCTCCTCATCACTGTTCCAAAGGGATGCTCTTCTATTCTGAGGCTGTGCCCTCTGGTCCTACACTCCCATTATTTGAAACATCCTCTCTGCATTCACTTTATCTAGGCTATTCAATAATCAGGGGGAATATCTGACATGCTTCCGAGACTGTCAAATACTGAATATAAGTCTTGGAAGTAATTTCCTCATGTGAAACCAATGCTCCCTCCTTTTGATTCATTATTTACTTTATCTCAGCCCTTCATCATCAATACACCTCCATCAAATCTCCTCTCACCTCACTACACTCTACAATCTCAGCTCCTGCAGCCCAGATTGGAATCTTTCTCTCATCTCCTTTCCCTTCCTGATGATGCTCAGACCTGGGCCCAGATCTCCCAGCTGAGGTAGAACTGTTTTACTGTTTTGTTTAACTAATGCTTTGTTCACGATATGTATTAATGAATCACAGGATCCATGCATGGTGAACCTCTCCTTCAACCATCAAAGATCTTCCTGCACTCCCTACAACATTCCATTTCATCTGCATTTCCCTGGCTCTTGGCACAAAAATGTATGTTTCCAGATCTTTAAATTTGATAAACACCACCCTTCCTGCTCACCACTTTCGGTCTGTAGATTCCATTGCTGTCAGATCAGTTTGCTGAGGGCTGGAGTGTGGATATGGTGGGAGTTGGCATCATTCAGTCCCTTGAAGGGAGGTAGCCATGATTAACCAGAGTGACACCAAGGCTCATGGGCCAGTTATACAGCCACAAGTTGACTGAGGCTCAGTGCAACAGGAGTAAAGCCTGGAGGGAGGGTTGCGTGTACCAGGTAGTAGAACCTTGGAATTGTTCCCCTACACCCTGTGGATGATGGAGCTCTGGAGAGAGATGGATGGATTAGGAATGGCAAGTGAGCAGTGCTCCAGCAACACTGCATTCAGTGAACTCAGAAGGAGAGTGCTGAAGTGATGAATTAATGACATCCTGTACTTCTATCACATACAGAGTATGTCATGCAGCACTGGCAGGAGGACTTCATGTTTGGCTACCAGTTCCTCAATGGGTGCAATCCTGTCATTTTTGAGAAGTGTAACAAGCTCCCAGACAACTTTCCAGTCACAAATGAAATGGTGGAAATCTGCCTGGAACGGGGCCTCACGCTAGAGGAAGAGGTTAAGGTAAATAAATACAAGTCACTAGGACACTGCGTAGGATAACAAATGTTAGATACCACCCCGGGGGCTTCACAGGGCGACTAATGTTGGACGCCATCCCATGGACTGCAGGGGAGTAACTAACCACAGACACCACCCCGGGGACTGCAGGGGGTAACTAACCACAGACACCACCCTGGGGACTGCAGGGGATAATTAACCACAGACACCATTCTGTCCATTTAGATTAATGATGACATGCCCCCTGCTGGACTTGGGGGTGATATTGCCATTGAATGTCAAAGGTAGGTGTCTCTCTTATTGGAGATGATTTCTACCCGGCACTGTTGTGGCATGAATGTTGTTTGGCTGCTCCTGGAGTAAAGAAGATCAATGATGAAGTGTCTGAAGATCGTTGGGCTGAGATCACCACTCTGAAGAACTCCCATTGTGACATCTTGGGGCTTGGGTAACGAAGGTCATTGGGAATGAAGGAAGGAAATTTGAGAAAATAGAGCTTCTGCAAAAAGTGGTTATGAGGTGGAAACAGATTTGAATCAGCGCAGGAGGGAAGCAATTTATAGCACCTTGGGCAGGATTGCTCTGTAGAGTAGTATTAAGGTGGCTGCCCATGCAATCAATGTCTCTCACACTTTGATTCTGTTATTCTCTGACTTTCTTGTGTTTTATTTTGTCATGGGGACAGGAAGGTAACATTTACCTGGCGGACTATAAAATTATGGATGGAGTTCCTGCCAATAGCACTGATCCCTGCACCATGCAGTACCTGAGTGCTCCCATCTGCCTGCTGTACAACAATTCAAAGAGCAAGCTGGTACCGATCGCAATCCAGGTAATCAAGGAGCAAACCCAGGAGAAAAAAGGCAACAAAGGCTGGACAGGGACAGCCACGAATGAATTGATGCCAGGCTTTTCAAAGGTTCAAAAGTCCAATTTAATGGCAGAGAAATGTATACAATGTACAGCCTGAAATGATTTTTTCTTCGCAAAACATCCACAAAATCAGAGAAGTGCCCCCAAAGAATGAACTACAGTTAAACGTGAGAACCCCAAAATCCCTCCCCAGCTCCCCCCTCCCGCACGTAAGTGGCAGCAAGGCAACAATAACCCCCTCCCCAGCCGGGCAAAAAAGCGCACTCGCTACAGAGCACAAGCGTGAGCTAGGCAATAGCAAAGACACAGACTTTGCAGTTACCCCACAGACTATCGCATTTCATCCAGCATTCAACAGCCCACAGGTTCTCTCTCTCTCTAATAAGGGAGAGGAAGGTGTCCCCCATTTTCACAGCGAGCGGGAGACATAACAACAACCCGCTGGTTTACGATATTAAAAAGTCCATTCCGTCGCTTTCTACGAGCTTTGTGCTGGAAGATCACAAAGATCTCGGGTCTTCGGGCCCACAGCAAAAGATTTTACAGCCTCACCGACAACATTTGAGGCTCCTACCATGACACCGACCCTCGATCCACCTGTCTCCAGAGCCCTAAGATCTTATGCTTCCAACCACTAGACCGACTCTCAGGCCAAATCCTTGGCGTGCTGAGCAACAATGGCCAGTCCAGAAACCCCGAGAATGGGTCCCATTCACGCAAAGAACTGAAGTCTGTGTTTAACTCCAGGTCAGGGTCTTCAAAAGAACCTTGAAAGGGAAAAATAAAGATATTCAAGATGGAAATAGAGCTGTTTCCAAAGATGCGAGTAAAGGAGTCGCCATTTAGCACCATCTTAACTCTGCCTCCAACTTCTAAAGTCCAGGTTCATCTGGAGAACCGGAGGGGGTAAATGATGCAACTGAAAGGTGGTATGAGAGGACAATTTGTGCCAGGCCCAAATTATTCACTAATGGTGAAGGAACCATTGTACCTCCACTGTTTTCTTGGAAGAGCCCTCCAACTAGTCTCACTGCACTGCTCTTTCCACATTGTCCTGGAAAGTTCTCTCTATCTCAAATGTTTAAGCAGTCCCACTTTGTAAGTTACTATTGAATCTGCTTCTCCTAGTTTTACAATGCATTCAAGATCATACCATCTCTCTGCTCCTCAGCTATCTCTCTCTTGGCATCTTCAATCTATGCCTCAGTTTACCAATTGGAAAAATATCCCTCTAATTTGCTTTCAAAATTTTAACCACCTCTGCTAAAATTTGTTTTGATTTCTTTTCTCCAGAGTTCAGACTTTTGCATAGTACTGTAGTAATATATGTATATATTGCTTTGTACTGCAAAAAAAACCACATTTCATGACACATGTGAGTGATGATAAATCTGATTCTGAAACGCGTCTCTTTTGTGGACTGAGAGTGGAAGGGGAGCAGGGAGAGGGGATTGATGGTTAGGAAAAGGGGAGAGGAGTGGGAAGCACCAGAGAGATATTCTGTGATGATCAATAAGCTAATTGTTCGGTATCAAGTAGGCATGCCTGGAGTCGCAGGGCTAAGTGTGTCTGCACCTGCACCACTCCCTGCCCTGGCACTCCTTCTCTGCCATCTTTCCCACACCCCTCCCCTGGTGCTCCAACCTCACCACTTCCAACATCCTTTGCTCCAGCAAGATTTACAAACTCGCTCTCCACTCCACATTGACAAATACAGTACTGCGCAAAGGTCTTAGGCACCCCACTTATGTATATTTTGCCCAGTCCTGTAACACATTTACAGTCCAAGTATAATACAAAGTTCTTTAACATCTATACTTTTAGAAGTATGGTCACTTGTCAGTCAGAGAATGTGGAAGTCAGATTGCAAATACTATTGATATAATAGATGTTTCTTCTAAGGACAGAGTGATTTTTAATAGAGGATTTCTGTATGGATTGGGATAAACTGGCCAGTGGTTGTCTGAAATGTACCGAATTTCCAAAATGGTGTACAACAGCTGAGGGAATCTGATAGAGGGACAAGATTTATGTGGGTTAGACATTAAGAAACATTTCCCCTATGGCAGTGGTGTCTAAGGTCAAAGAGCAAAATGTGAATAAGAGGATGTGAGGAAGAATTTTTATCATTCAAAAAGTGGCAGGAATTCGGATGCACTGGACAAGAGGGTGGTAGATGTAGAAACACCCAAAACCTATAACAAGACTTGGCAGAACAGAATTGGGATTGCTGTAGGATCAGTGTAAATAGGTGGTTGATGGTCAGCACTGACTTTGTGGGCCGAAAGGCCTGCTTCTATACTTTGAGACTCTGTGACTGGCTAAATACCTTCCAAACCAAGACCTGGAAAGCTAGAAAGACGAGGGCAGCAAACACTTGGGGAACATCAACACTTAGGAGCTGCCCTTCAAGTCACACACCAACCTGTGATGGGAAGATATCACCATTCCTTCACCAATGATGAGTTAAAGTCTTGGAAATCCCTCCTTAATGGCATTCCTCAAGGAAGGCAGCTCATCATCTCCTTCTCAAGGACAACAAAGGATGGGTACTTTAATGCTTGTTCAGCTCTTGAATGAATGTATTAAAAAATAGAAATAATGGATTTGAACTTGAATCACCAAGGCATAGCATGTTACGGTCTAAGTGATAGTTAATGAAATTTAGTATAGATAGGCCAGCGTGGACATATTGGGCCAAAGGGCTTGTTTCTGTGTTGTGGCTCTGATATGTCTTTCTTTCTTTTTCAATCTTTTTATTATTGTTATTAATATCAACAAAATACAATTGATACATAGATAATGGGATTACAAATATACACATTTCAACTGCACATGAAAGAATACATAAGCAATGATTATAGTATAAATGAGTATTCCCAAATCATGAACGATACAATATATAAATAAACAGGGCAAATCTAGGGATATCATAATAAGTAATTTAAAAAAAAACAGAAAAAAGAAAAAGAAAAAAAAATGCAAAAAAAAACTAATCTAATAGCTAATAAGGAGGGAAAAAAAGGAAAAAAGAAAAACTGAAAAAAGAAAAAAAAGGCTGTTTATAATGTCTCACAAAAATACAGAATCATCAGTGTCGTCAACTCCAACCCTCTCAACATATATAAAATCAAAACTGGAAAATCAAATAGGCTTGAAACAGGGTCACATTACATCATATGAAAATATTGAATAATGGTCTCCATATCTTTTCAAATTTAATAGAAGTATCAAATGCACCAGTTCTATTTTTTTCTAAATTTAGACATAACATAGTTTGAGAAAACCAATGAAATACAGTAGGAGGATTAATTTCCTTCCAGTTCAACAAAATAGATCTTCTAGCCATTAGTGTAAGAAACGCAATCATTCGACAGGCGGAAGAAGATAAATGAAGTGAGTCCATCATTGGTAAACCAAAAATTGCGGTAATAGGATGGGGTTGTAAATCAATGTTCAATACCACAGAAATAATATCAAAAATATCTTTTCAATATTTTTTCAAAAGCAGACACGACCAAAACATATGAGTTAAAGACGCTATTTCAGATTGACATCTATCACAAATAGGATTTATATAGGGATAAAAATGAGCCAATTTATCCTTGGACATATGGGCCCTATGTAAGACCTTAAACTGTATTAATGAATGTTTGGCACATATAGATGATGTATTAACTAATTGAAGAATTCTATCCCAATTCTCAATAGGAATAATAAGGTTAAGCTCTCTTTCCCAATCATTTTTTGTCTTATAAAGGGGCTCTGAACGTATCTTCATAATTATATTATAATGTTTTGATATAAGCCCTTCTTGAAAGGGGTTTAATTCAAACAAACTCTCCAAAATACCTGAAGACACAAAATTTGGAAAAGTAGGAAGTACAGTATTTAAAAAATTCTTAATCTGTAAGTATCTAAAAAAAAATGAAATCTAGGCAAATTATATTTGTTAGATAATTGCTCAAAAGACATAAAACAATTATCCAAAAATAAATCAGAAAATTGTAGTAATCCCTTAGACTTCCAAGCCGAATAAGCTTGGTCTATAATTGAAGGGTGGAAAAAACAATCGGATACAATAGGAATATTTAAAACAAACTGAGTCAACCCAAAAAATTTCTGAAATTGAAACCATATACGTAAAGTATGTTTAACTATCGGGTTGTCAATTCGTTTCGGCAATTTAGAAAGAGCAAAAGGGAGAGAAGTCCCCAAAATAGAACCCAGTGCAAAACCTGGTACTGATTTAATTTCCAGGCTCACCCAATGAGGGCTAAAAGATCCATCCCAATCTTTCAACCAACATATCAAATATCTAATATTAACTGCCCAATAATAAAATCTGAAATTAGGCAATGCTAGTCCACCTTCCTTCTTTGCCTTCTGTAAGTATATTTGACCTAACCTGGGATTTTTATTCTGCCATATATATGAGGAAATTTTTGAATCAACATTAGTAAAAAAAGATTTCAGAATAAAAATTGGTACCACTTGAAAAATATATAAAAACTTAGGTAAAATAACCACCTTGATAGCATTAATCCTACCTATCAAAGATAAAGATAATGGTGACCACTTAGTAAACAAGCATTTAATCTGATCAATTAAGGGTACAAAATTAACCTTAAATAAGTCTTTATGTTTTTTTGTAATTTTAATCCCTAAGTAAATAAAAGAATCATTAACTAATTTAAAAGGTAAGTTTCCATAGATTGGGACCTGTCTATTTAAAGGAAACAATTCACTCTTATTAAGATTTAATTTATACCCAGAAAAGTCACTAAATTGAGCCAACAATGATAAAACTACAGGAATAGATTTCTCAGGATTAGAAATAAATAATAATAAATCATCTGCATACAAAGATAACTTATGAGTATCTGTCCCACGATTAATACCAAAAATATCCTGTGACTCTCTGATAGCAATTGCCAAGGGTTCTAACTGATATGTCTTATAGTGAAAATCGTTTTGGTCTCAGTGGAGTGTAATGAATGCTGGTTTTTAAACAACAGAACGGTGTTTGACTATTGGTGTAATAGTGATGGGAATTGACTGAGTTCAATATAAAATTCAAAAGGGAGGAGCAAGCAGCAGCCATGTGGATTCCAAAACAAAACAGAAAATGCCGGAAGCACTCAGCAAGTCAAGTGGGGAGAGGAACAGAGTCAACATTTGGATGAGGGTGTTTTAAATTGTAGAGGGGGGGAAAGAACAGAGGGGATTTTATCTCAACAGCTTGGGTTTGCACCCTGTGAGATTACACCAGGTGTTAGTCTCCACAATTCACCTATTCTGATTAAGTGTCCTCAGTCAAAACCATCAAATCTGTTTCTCACTTCGCAGGTCAGTGGGAGAATCTGCTAAGTGGTTTCAGTAGCTCCTGTACTAAGTGGCACAACTTTTTCTCCAGGTGATATTCTGGAGATGAGTAAGGCTGACTTCGCAAGGTACTGAGCAAACCTAGCAGCAGTAAAATGACAGGACAGGTGGGGGTTGTGCTCAGAGAACCAAGAGAGAACCAGTTCCTATCCCCAAGGGGAAGGATCATAGATAGCTGAGGAAGTAATGAACAATGTAAAGCACATAGAAGGGCAGAAACCAGCACGGATCCTGGCAATTGAGAAAGATAAACAGCAGCAGGATATGACAATGTGTAATAAAGCTGCACAGCGCGAGGACAATAACTTATAAAGAATATGCAAACCAGTACAAAGGGAAGGTAACTGGAACACTGAGATCCCTTGACAAAGTTGTTTTGATTGGAGATGAAAATAAGATAAGAGTCTTGAGGTATTACTTCCTGTGGGGACAACAAGCCAAGCAACTCTAAACAACTAATGCTGACAAGAGCTCATCATAATTAATGTAAATCAATAAGAAGCTTTGAAGAAGGATAGCGTGACAAACCACCAGAATCAGATCATTTCCATACTAGGAACAGTATAGTGTAGATCATTATGAGGAGGTAGCGGAAATGATCCATGATATATGGGTTATGGGCTTTATACTAAAGAACAGAATTTCAAAAGGTTCAAAGTTATTCCAAAACTACCACTGACAGAGCATAGGAATCAGATTGTGAGCTGATCAGGTCACCTCTCTTCAGAAAGACCTTGGCATGACTGCAGCATGGATTATGGAAAAGCGATGCATTATGGAGAGATTTTTCCATGGACTGTATACATGGTTAAAGGATTATTTAATTGACAGTTTCTGGGAATAAGGAGGAAGTAGCAAGTGGAAAGAAACTTCTTCTACTGATTGATAAGTCTAAGATCAAATGACCAAGCTTAAACATTCGAGCCAGACCTTCCCAGACAGATTTAAAGAACATACAGAAAGTGGTTAAAGATTTAGAACTACCTGGAACAGATACTATTCTGGAGATAGAAAGGTAGAAACCAGCACAAATGACTGGGCAGAATGTAAACAATCACACAGAACTCTTCCTCTGTCTCGCCCTTTGCTTAATATTTTCTTTTTAAATAATTTCTATGTGCCAGTGCTGTGGACTTCTTTTAAGTGTCTCCTAGGGTTCAGATTTCTCTGTTACATCTCAATCAGAAGAATCTTTGTTTTGTGGTTTGGATTCTTGTGAAGAATACAGTTCTGCACCACTTCTATTTCCGTTTCTCAAACTGAACATACTTCGACTTCTTATCTGAATGTAAAAGTCCTCAATTTACATCTTTCCTAGAAGTTTGTATAGTTTCAAGCCTCTCTGTTGCTTGCCAAAGGGGGACAGGCGTAGCCTCCCAGACGTGTCTAGGAGTGAAAGAACCTGGATGAAGTGGGTGTCAGGAAAGGAATAATGCAGGGAATTTGGCAGAATTGAAGATGGATAAATCCCCAGAGGGAGTGTAATGAATGTGTTGTTGTGCAAGTTCTATAGGCTATGGATTGGTTCTTTTCAGATTGGAAATATCTAATGTTAGGCAAAAGTTTTAAAAAGGTTGTGCATAAACGGGAACTATGAACTGGTTATTCCTCCATCAGTGAAGGGGAGAATGCTGGATTTCATTATAAAAGCTGGGATAACAAAGCATTTGGAAAATAGTCACAGGATCAGAGGAAGGGAAGTTGAGCATGGCCAAACTAGCAGAATAAATGAGACAGAACCAGTAAGATTTGGTGAATTTTTGGGGTTTGGGAAAGCTCTTGTTAAGGGATATGCTACTGCAGCTGTGTGGGGTCTTGGTCTTGAGTACTATGCACAATGCTCATTTCTCTGTCTGAGGAAGGATGTCTTGTGGAAAGAGGCAATGATTCCAGGGATGAAAGTGCTGATGTGTGAAGAGAGATTGGGTTAATTAGGTTTATATTCACTAACTGTTTAGATATCAGCAGAATGAGAGGGGACTTCATAGAAATCTATAAAGCTCCAATAGGACTGGACAGATCAGATGCTGCTGACAGTGGGGCAGTCTGGCACCAGGGGTTGCATTCTAGGGTTTCGGGGTAACTCGTGCACACTGAGGGGAAGCATCTTGTTCCTCCAGAGAGGAGTGAACCTGTACTTTTCCCTGCCAGAGGACAGTTGGAGTCAAATCACTGCATGTATCAAAGAAGGTGTTCTTGGAGCTGGAAGAATCGAGGAATGTAAAGAGAAATTAGAAACAGGAGACTGAGTTTGTATAATCAGCCATGATCATATTGAGCCATGGGACAGGCTCCAAGGATCAAATGACTTGCTCCTTTTCCTGTTCACAACTTTGTTCACATACAAGTCAATCCTCTTTACACTCCTGCATAATGAAACAAACTCTGCCTCAGTCTTTAGATGTATCTTGAGTTGTTCTGTAACCTTGCATTTTGACTATGGTAATTTAGTTCTACTCCTATTAATCAAAACTTACTTTATTTCTCCTAGCATTCAGTGCACTGGCCTACTAATTACCTCATGCCTCTTTGATTAATCTTAATATCCCATTAAAACTTTTCTTCCATTCACCATTGATTATTTTTCCCCAACTAATTAATCTTCCTCCATCTTTTGTAATCCATAGTTTTCACACAGCCCAAATTACATTTAATACAAACAGCCTTCCATAAGACCATAAGACACAGGAGCAGAATTAGGCCATTCAGACCATCGAGTCTGCTCTGCCATTCCATCATGGCCCATACACCTGCCTTTTTGCCTTTGATGCCCTGACTGATCAGGAAACGATCACCTTCCGCCTCAAGTATATGCACGATCTTGGCCTCCACTGCAGTTTGTGACAGGTGTTCCACAGATTTACTACTCTCTGGCAAAAAAATATCCTTACTCTGTTCGAAAGGGTTGCTCCTCAATTTTGAGGCTGTGCCCTCTAATTCTGGATACCCCCACCATAGGAGACATACTCTCCACATCCACCCTATCTAGTCCTTTCAACATTTGGTAGGTTTCAATAAGATCCTCCCCCCCCCAGCCCCATATTCTTCTAAATTCCAGTGAGTACAGGCCCAAAGCTGCCAGACAGTCCTCATATGTTAACCCCTGCATTCCCGGAATCATCCTCATGAACCTCTTCTGGACTCCCTCCAATGACAACACATCCTTTCTGAGATATAGGACCCAAAACTGTTGACAATACGCGAAGTACGGCCTGACTAGTGTCTTATAAAGGCCCAGCAAGATCTCTTTGCTTCTATATCCTATTCCCTTGAAATAACTGCCAACATTGCATTTGCCTTCTTTACCTCAGATTCAACCTGTAAATTAACCTTCTGGGGGTCGTGCATGAGGACTCCTAAGTCTCTTTGCATCTCTGATGTTTGAACCTTCTCCCTAATTAGATAATAGTCCTCACTATTGTTCCTTTTACCAAGATACAGCTAAGGCCAATGCTTTCTCTGGACCTCCCTCAGCACCAGGAATTGTTCTAGTACTTTTGTAATCCAAACATCTGTATTTAATCACTGTGAAGCAGCCTCTCCTTTTCCTGTCAACATCCTATACATCACTCCTCAGTCCCAGCTCTCACATTTATTCTCCCCTATTTTGTTTTCACAATTTCTGCAAAGCTGCTTCCCTTCCCCTCATTAATTTGTGATTTTCCACATTTAATTTTTGTGTTTAGAAAATTCTGATTAAATTTCTGACCACTAGTAATGCAAGAACCTTTCTCCGCAGCTGAAACAGGAACCTGGTCCAGAAAACCCCATATTCCTTCCCACTGATTCAAAGTATGATTGGTTACTGGCAAAGATATGGGTGAGATCATCGGACTTCCAAGTACACCAGACTGTCACCCACCTCCTGCGGACACATCTTATCTCTGAGGTGTTTGGTATCGCTCTGTATCGCCAGCTCCCAGCCGTGCACCCACTCTTTAAGGTATGTCCTCTTCCCGGTCCCTGGAGCCAGTGTTGCACAGTGACTGCTCTGCATGTTAACCATGGAATAAGATGGAGGTCTGTGTCACACGTCAGTTTGATTTTCCCCTCGGCCAAGTGTAAGCCTGTAATGTGTTTGGTTCATCTTGATTCATTCTTGGGGTGTTTGGGTGGTCTCGGTGCTGGTGATGAGTTTCTCTGGATCTCATCCCTGGTGGTTTCAGGCACTCAGACTGATTGCTGCTCTAGTTCCAGCTCCAGCACCATTCCTATCAGTGATCACCTTCAGTGATTAGTCTCCGTGCAGTTCATACTTACTATCTTATTCACCATGAACTTAGCCAGTGCGTTGGATGGCCCCTGTCCCAGAGAAATTCCTCATGCCTGACTATATCCCGTCCTTATGTTGGATAGTCTCAGTACCTGTGTGTTTCAGCCCCATCAATCCCCAGTGACGTTGGTCCATCTCAGTCCCAGAACTTCAGACTCTGATTGACCCACGTCAGTGTGCCCAGCAGGCATAGTGCCACACCTAACCAAGCCAGTCTTGTTCCCTGCAATTTTATGTTCCCCCAGTTCCCAATCCCAATCCCATTCCCAGTGTCCCATTCTCCTACCTTAAACATCTGGATAGTGTCCATCCTTGTCCCAAACTCATTCCTAATGTATTTGAACAATCTTTATTTCATTCCGGACCCAGTCATAATCCTACTGCCATCTGAGGCCCTTTGTTTCAGTCCCCTCTCCTTGCCAGTTATATTGTTCAGTCTGAGTCCCATGGAATTTAGGAAGGATGTTGGGATGTATCATCATCACTACCCTGGGAATACCAATGGGACAGTGCAGAGGGAAAGCTTCCTTCCTGTGGGGTTAATTCAAGTAGAGTTTATTCTCCTATGTATAAGTACACAGAGGGCTGGATCTGTGGCATTCAGGATCACTGATCCAGAGCTACACAAGAAGTCCAGACGTGACCTATAGAAGGCTATTTTAAGGGCAAAAAACTATTTCAATTGAGGTTAGAAACAGAACTGGATGCATGTCTGCTCTGGCAGGGTTTGCAGGAAAATATCTTCCCACAACACAAAACTTAATATCATGAATGGCTGTGATTCTTCACTCCCAGATGAGCTCAACTGCTTTTATGCAGCTTTGAAAAGGAAACTAAAGCTAAAGCTGGACAAATCCCTGCAGCTTCTGGTGACCCTGTGATCTCTGTCTGAGAAGCTGATGTCAGAGCATCTTTCAAAAGGGTGAACCCTCGCAAAGCGTCAGACCCTAATGGTGTACCCGATAGGGCTCTGAAAACCTGTGCCAACCAACTGGCAGGGCTGTTCAAGGACATCTTCAATCTCACTGCTGCAGTTGGAGATTCTCACCTGCTTAAAAAGAGTGACAATCGTACAAGTACCCAAGAAAAACAGGGTGAGCTGCCTCAGCGAATATTGCCCAGTAGCACTCACATCTACTATAATGAAGTGCTTTGTGACGTTGGTCATGGCTAGAATAAAACTCCTGCCTAAGAAAGGACCTGAACCTGCTGCAATTTGCCGATCACCACAAGAGATCTACAGCAGATGCAATCTCACTGGCTCTCCACTCGGCCTTGGATCACCTGGACAATAGCAATGCCTACATCAAGCTGGTGTTTATTGACTGCAGATCAGTGCTCAGTGCAATCATACCCTCAGTTCTAATCAGTGAGCTCCAAAAACTGAGCCTCTTTTTCCCTCTGGATCCTTGACTTCCTTCTGGGAGGCCACTGTCTCTGCAGATCGGAAGTAACATCTCCTCCTCGCTGACAATCAACACTGGTGCACCTCAGGGATGTGTGCTTAGCTCACTGCTCTACTCTGTCTGCACCCATGATGCACAGCTCAAATGCCATCTATAAAATTGTCGGCAACACAACTATTGTTGGCAGAATTTCAGATGGTGATGAGGGGGTGTACAGGAGTGAGATAGATCAGCTGGTTGAGTGGTGTCGCAACAGCAACCTTGCACTCAATATCAGTAAGACCAAGGAACTGATTGTGGTGAGGATTGATAACACACACTAGTCCTCATCAAGGGATCAACAGTGGGAAGGATGAGCAGGTCAAGTTCCTGGGTGTTCACATCTCTGAGGATCTATTACGGGCCCAACATATTGATGCAATTACATAGAAAGCACTACAGTGGCTATATTTCAATAGGAGTTTGAGGAGAATTGGTATGCTACCAAAGACACTCGCAACTTTCTAGAAATGTGCCATGGAGAGGATTGTAGCTGGTTGCATTACCATTTGGCATTGTTGGAAACTGCCAGCTCCATCATGGGCTCTAGCATCCCCCCTCCAACATCCAGGGCACCTTTAAAAGGAGATGCCTCAAAAAGGTGTCATCCATTATTAAAGACCTCCATCACCCAGAACATGCCCTCTTCTCATTTCTACCATCAAGAAGGAGGTACAGGAGCCAGAAGACACGCACTCAACATTTCAGGAACAGCTTCATCCCCTCTGCCATCAGATTTCTGAACAAACAATGAATGTATGAACACTACCTCACTACTTTTGTCCTCTCTTTTTGCTCTACTTATTTGTTTATATATACTTAATGTTGTAATTTATAGTTTTTATTATGTATTGCAATGTTCTCTATCGCAAGACAACAAATTTCATGACATATGCCAGTGATATAAAACCTAATTCAGATTATACATGTATGCACAAATGCAATGAAAAACTTAGTTAAAAGCAAAATTCACAAGTAAAAATGTCGATCATAAATTACAGTTTTACAAGAGTGAATATAATTAGAAAGAAAAACACAAAGTCCTTTTTAGTACAAAGTGATCAGGGTAGTCTTAGTGTTGCTAAAGGGTAGTGATTAAAGCTTTGCAGATCGGTTCATGAACTGAACGATTGAAGGGCAGCTGCTGTTTCTGAACTGGTGATGTGGGACCTGAGGTTCCTGTGCCTCCTGCCCGATGGTATCGGCAAGAAGATGGTATGGCCCAGATGGTGAAGGTCTTTGATGACAGACGTTGCCTTCTTGAGGAAGAGCCGGGTGGCTGATCACTTTGAATTTGGAACATTTAGAGCGGTGGAATTAGTGTGGAATATTTCATTCATTCTTTCTAACCTGCCAGTTGTTGCCAAGTTCAAATTTTTCCCACTGTGTTTGTCACCAGCTGTTGCTGCCTCACATCCGGTTTACAATTGCAATCAACACCAAAGCAAGGGAACAGCTGATCTGCGAATGTGGGCTCTTCGACAAGGTGAGTGTGTGAACCTCTGGGCACTAGGACCCTGTTTGCTAGTAGAATCTGAAATAATAATGTAAAATGGTGGAAATACTCAGCAGGTCAGACTGCATCTGTGAGTAAAAGACCTTTTCAGGGCCAAAACCCTTTGTCACATCTGGAAAAGAGGGAAAAGTTGGTTTCAGGTACAGAGAATGTGGGGAGAATCAGTAATGGGCCAAGGGTTGCAGAGGTAATCAGCAATGGCTAATTGTGTCAGTTGGTGAGTGAGAACACAGTGTGAGGACTGCAAGCATTGGACATCTCCACAGGTCAGTTTGTGCTACTAGAGGGAGAAAAGCTGAGCCAATATTAGATGGATGACTTAAGACAGAATGGCCAGCTCTGATACAGGCAGAGAAAAGGACTTGAGAAAGATGAGATGCTGTTCCTCCAGTTTATAGTTACTGATTTTTCCATTGTGTCTATTCGCCGGATTAATGGAAAGGAGGAGGTGTGGTAGTGACAGGGCAAAGGATTTGAGTGCACTGTTGTACTGACACAGCAAATGCACCACCCAGCACTTGAGGTCCAGCTGATAATAAACGTGCCTGGTGGTGGAGCTTGCATGTGTTGAGTCCCCCACACCTGGGAACACCCATCTGATGTCCTCTCATTGTCTACAGGCGAACGGCACGGGAGGCGGTGGCCATGTCCGCCTGGTGCAGCGTGCCATGCGTGACCTCACATACAAATCTCTCTGCTTTCCTGAGGCCATCAAGATACGGGGAGTTGAGAGCACAGAGAAGCTGCCATATTACTACTACAGGGACGATTCACTGAAGGTCTGGGACGCTGTCCAGGGGTAAGTTAACGCCTGGATGATTTTGCCCACAGCTTGCTGTATTCCGAGTTCTTACCAACCAGTCTCACCTCAGTGACAGGGTACGTCCAGAAATAATAACCAGGAATGGAAGTTGCAATCATCTGGTCAAGTGTGGATTGTCAGTAAAAGGCAGCATTTATTCATTACTTCATCAAAAGGTTGTTGTCAAGTTCAAAGTGGTTTTACTTCAATCGTTGATGCATTAGTGAAGAATTGTGGTTAAAGTGGCCAAGGTGGACTTCCAGGAAGCCTTTGTTGAAGAGCCACATCAAATGGCAGCCGTCAAGATAAAAGGTCTTAGAATAAAGAGGTTTGTGGCAGAATGGATAGAGAACTGGTTAAGTACTGGGCAGTCATGGTTAGAAGAAAACAACTATCCTTTTTTCTGGAGGCAGAACGGAGACTGGATGAAGACTTTTCCTGGTCAATATGATTTCCTGGACTTGGGTGGACCAGACATGATTTCCAAGTTTCCAAATGACACAAAACTTTGAGAGAAATGGCCTGTAGGGAGGATGGACAATTCCCGGATCAGTCACAGCTGGAGGGCTACATATCCTCCCAACAACCTTCTTCAGGCTTTAGAGACTGTGCAGGGAGCTCCACCATGATGAACTGGAATTGGAATTGGTTTATTATTGTCACATGTACAAGGTGCAGTGGAAAGCTCGTCTTGCATGCTGTTCATACAGACCAATTCTTTACACAGTGTGTTGAGGTAGAGCAAGATAAAACAATAACAGAATGTAGAATGAAGGTTAACAGCTACAGCGAAAGTGCAGTGCAGCTAGATATTAAGGTACAAGGTAGATTATCAGATCAAGAGTCCAGCTTATTGTACATATTCAATATTCTTACAACAGCAGGGTAGAAGCTGTCCTGGAGCCTGGTGGTATGTGCTTTCAGAATTTCGTTTCATCTGTCCAATTGGGGGGGGTGTAAGAAGAGGGTGGGTGGGGTCTTTGATTAAGCTGGCTACAGAGACAGCAAGGACTATTTCAGGGATGAGAGATGGTTGCTTTGCAGATAGATTGCAGAAATGCAGCGTTGTTCCCTTTGGAACAGAGAAGATTGTGAAGAAATCTGTTGGAGGGATTAAAATCATTAAGACTACAAAGTAAAGAGGAACAAACTTTACCCAGCGAGGTAGGGATGTAGAATGTAGGGAATTGGAAAATATAAGCTAAAGTGATGTGAAGAAAGTTTCTGCATTAAATGATAGAATCAAATCAGATTTAATATCATTGGCATATGGTTTGTTGTTTTGTAGCAGCAGTACATTGCAATACATAATAAAACTAAATTATATTAAGTATATTGTTATTAGAAAGTTAAATAAATAGTAAAAAGAGAAAAAATAGTATTAGTGTTCTTGGGTTCAATGTCCATTCAGGAATCACATGGCAGAGGAGAAGAAGCTGTTTCTGAATTGTTGAGTGTGTGCCTTTAGGCTCCTGTACCTCTTCCCTGATGATAGGAATTAAAAGAGGGCACATCCTGGGTGATGGAAGTCCTTAATGATGGATGCCGCCTTTTTGAGGCATCGCTCCTTGAAGATGTCCTGGATACTGGGGAGGCTAGTGTCCATGCTGGAGCTGACTGGAGTTTACAACTTTCTGCAGCTTATTTCGATCCTGTGCAGTGGCCCCTCCATAGCAGAGGGTGATACAGACAGAAGTCATTGGGAAGTGAGTATACTGCTGGGCAGTAATGGCAGATCTAATGTAGAATTCAAAAGGGAGCTAGATAAATATCTAAAGGACAGGGGTTTTCAGGGCTGCAGGGAGTGGGACTGTGGATTTCTCCAACAGAGGCAGTGGAGATAAGGTGTGAGAGTGAGGACTGAGTGAGGCTAAGTAGGAGTCTGGGATGGAGGAGTTCAGGAGTAAGGAGGGGAGGGGGAGATCGGGACTGCGAGTAGATTGGAAGTGAGGCAGTGGTGGATTAAGGCTACATCCACACCAGACGGGATAATTTTGAGAACGCCGATTTCGCATAAAAACGATAGGTGTCCGCTTTAGCCGTTTTTAAAAATATCTGTCCACATTGAAACGGATATTTTGGTGAATCTCCTCCTGCTGCGCATGGCAGGACACGTCTACCGAAAACAAACGACATGTTTGGTGTCAAATATTGCTGTGAAAGATGGTGTGTGTTTGTTCAGTTATAAATGACGGGCAGCTGTTGGCCCTCGCACAGGAGGACTTAAAACTAAAAAAAAATACTGGAGCATATGGAGGCAACCGATAGGGAGTTCACGGACAATATAACCTAGCTGATGATGAACATTGAAAAACTGATGAACTCTGTTACATTAATAAAGCCCCTTGTTCAATGTCTAAAACATGTCTGCATCAGTATTATCTTGTATTTCCACACAATGTTACATTAGGCTGTTACACATCAATTGTCAGAGAAGTATTTGCATAAGTAGGTAAACCACCTTCATACAAGGACAGAAAACAGGGCAAAGTGAGTATAATTATTTATTCAGTAGGTTATGGGTCAGAGTATTTGGTGAGTACTTTTCTAACTCTTCTGGCTTCAGTCTCGTTGCCATCTGTTCTGAAATTGTTAGGTTGCGTTAAAGAAAACAATGAAGTGGCGCGCTGCCGCCAGCATCTGTTCTGGCACATCATGACAGCGTTTTCAGATTTCTCTGGTTACCCCATCCACACTGATCTGCCCAAGCGGCGTTTTCAAAATTACACACCCTGGAGAGTGTTTCTGAAAAACTCGGGGGACGAAAACACTGTTTTAGTGTGGACGGAGGGTAAAAAACGAAGAGAAAAGGCTTTGGTTATGGATTTATCTGGTGTAGTGTGAACGTAGCCTGAGTGTGTGCAAGTGGAGATAATGGATAAGGAATGGGGTGAAGTGTGTCTCTCAAATGTTCTCAGATTACTGTTGTGCATTTCAGGAATACTAATTTCTCTTCAACAGCTTTGTCACAGAGGTGGTAAACATATATTATGATGATGATGAGGCTGTCCAAACAGACAATGAATTACAGGCCTTTGTGAAGGACGTGTTTGTCTATGGACTGAAGGACAATAAAAGTACAGGTAACTCTTGCTGTATGTCACATACCAGTATTTGTGGCTCAGGAACCTGTTCTGTTTTACTTCTAGCTTAAAAATAGTGGCCCCTAATTGGCCTGAATCTGGTGACTGCATGTATGATTTTGATGTGGAGTGTCAGGGAGCTGTTCAAATGCAGTAGATCTCCCAGCTGAGCCAAGTCCCTGCAGTGATTACTGCCAACATGCACACTGACCAGGCCAGGACTGTCCCATCACTCTGTTGGAGTTCAGTCAGGTCTCAAGAAATAATTGCAGATTCACTTCCCTTTGGCAAAGTTGCCAGTTGCTTTTCCTGGGGAAGAGTAAACAAAACCCCTCTGGTCACTGAATGCCAGTGGTCAGTGTGTGTGGCTACAGCCAGGAGGACTCCTAGCCATAGAACACAACAGCAGCACCCAAAACCTCCATCACTGTCCACAGAGAGCACGCCAGACGCCCAGGATCAGTGTGTGCCACAGTAGTGAGTGGGACGTTCAGCCCAAAGTGTTTCTGCTGTCCTCTTAGAACACCCATCAACTGCCTTCATTACTTGCCATTCAAAATATTTTTTCACCTTCCAAGTTATTGCTGAAACTCCATCCACTACTCTGTCAAGTAGTGCATTCCAGATCATAATTCACCATTTAAAAGTTCTAGTTCCCAGTTATTGATCCCTCTTCCAGTAGAAACACTAAAACCTTCCCTGATTTCATACAATTTTTTTTAACCTTTTCACTCCTGTTTCACTCCACCATTCAGGGTTGCTCCTTCACCTAGCCTCTGGAATTATATCCCCAAGGGGGTTCCTTAATTACCCAGCTCTTGGCCAATTCATTGATCTTCTGGCCAAGTATTTTCTATGTAGCTGGGCAATATCACCCTTGTGGGGTGCATTGGGATATTTAGTTTTGGAATGGGTCCTACAGCCAATCATGTCCACACTGACCACCAAACATCCAAACAGAAACCCCGTTCTTCCTCTGGGATCTCCATCAACTCCCCGACTCCACCCGTCTGAGGTCCTCTGACACCCACTTCTACCAGAGGCAATCGACATGGACGGTTAACCTCCTCACCTGTCTTTGGGATGTGGGAGGAGATCAAAGGTAGGCTTCAGAAATTCAAGGTCACTGGGTTCTCCACCTTCCCAAGACCTTCTGGCTGGATGAGCCCTGCTACCTCAGTCAGTATGCGGCCTGGTCCTGTCTCAGGGCTGCTACTTCCTACTCCAACACTGAGTGACTGCAGCAGTCTCCATACCAGGCCTACAAAAAAGCTGGATGAACTCAGCAGGTCGGGCAGCATCCGTTGAAATGAGCAGTCAACGTTTCGGGTCAAAACCCTTCATCAGGACTAAAGAAGGAGGGGAGAGGGTGGAAAACCAATCAGAGGAAAGATCAAGGGGTGGGGGAGGGGAATAGGCCGGAGAGGTGAAGAAGGATTCTAAGGGGAAAGCACTGTGGGTAGCAGAAGGCAGAGGTGATAGGCAGCTAGAAGAGGAGACAGAGTATAGGACGTTGACTGCTCATTTCAACGGATGCTACCTGACCTGCTGAGTTCATCCAGCTTTTTTGTACGTCTTGATTTGACCACAACGTCTGCAGTGCACTTTGAGTTTACAGTAACTGACCTGCCCTGTGTTGGTGACCCCATAATCCCCTGCTTTTAGAGGGAATCCACATCCAAGAGTGGGGGTTGGACCCTTGGGTTTGACCTGCTTGTGACCTTATTTTGATTTATGGAGTGTAGCCAGCTCCCCCTGATCGTGTCGATGCAGAGGTGGAGAGAGTAAAAGCTTAGGGACTGGTGGCGGGGAATACGGGTCGCTGTAACTCAACAGACTTCAACCAGCTGAGTCAGCAGCAAATGAATCTCAATCCCTGGTCTCCAGAAACTACTCTGTTCAAAAATATTCATTCAGAATAACCTCAGGGATTTAACTGAATAGATTAGCCATCCCATCACTAATATCACATGACAAAAATGTAAATGTCTTTACATTTTTGGTAATTAGAAAAATATATTTTTTCCCTCATGCAGGATTCCCTAAATCAGTGAAGACAATCCAGAAGCTAATCGAATACCTGACCGTCATAATATTCACCACCTCCTGTCAACATGCTGCAGTCAATTTTGGACAGGTACTGAATCAATTCCCAGATTCCTGGTTGTATTGTCCTGATTTGGACAACTGAGATGGAGAACCCCTGCATTTTGTGTTGGTATCAGGCGTGACTCCAGCTGCAGTCGGAGACAAGGTCAAAGTTGAAGTTAACGAACATGACTCAAGGAACAAGTAGCTCAGTGTTGCTTCTGTCACGTAGGGCATTGGGTAATAGTCCTTCAGAACAGCAGGCTCACTCCATGCCCAATGGAAAAGAGCTTAATCAGTTGTGGAATGAGCAGTTAAATTGTAATTCCAGCCCTTTGTTAGCATCTGGGGCCATTTTAATCTCCTTTGTGTGGAGTTCTAGTCCCATCAGTAGATGTCCACAAAGAAATTGTCCTACATTTAAGGCTTGTGGCTCCCAGAACTGAAGGGTGAGTGTGGTATTTCTACAGCTAAAGGGAAGTGGTGGGGGAGATGGGGTGACATTTCTCTCTGTAGGGAGAAACAGAACAAGAGGGTTGGGAACAAGTAAAAGCAGGAGTGGGGGGGCGGGGTCGGTGCCAGTCTGGAGTTCAAGCACGTCCCAGGTCTTACCAGGGGGAGGAGGGGTGGCACCTGATGTGGGCCTCTCTGCTAAAGGAGACTGAGAGGTTAGTTTCTATTCCAGCTTTGTCTCCAGTGGGTAACTTCAGCAGACTGCCTACTGCAGCCTAGCTGCCCCTGTTCATCATTTCCTGCCCAGAATTATGCATGGAAGTAGTTGTCACAGGAACACCAGGCAGTCTGAAATGTAGAAAGAGAATGGCTGGAAGCCCAGAGTGACCGTCGTCAGAGTTTCTTCACATCATAGTCCTCCTAGGCTAGATGGAGACTCAACAGAGTTGACACTGCAGCATAGTTGTTCCACAGTTTGATCATGGGACCCCAACAGTCAGGTGAGGTGGCACATCTGCTTCTCCCCAAATGCTAGTAATTCATATCGGGAGGTCACCAGTGAATCCAGACTCCTGGCCTTAGATGTTAAACCCAGCACACTGAGGTAGAATGAATGGTGCATGAAAAAGGGAGACCGGACAGTGCAGATCACGATTGTGAAAACGTTTGGTGGGAATTCGTCAGGGCTCCTGGGGCAGGGAAGTGCCCCCCTTTAGAAAGGGCAACCAAAACTGAGGTCAAGTTCCTCAACATGCATGTGTTCTGTGTTCGCAGTATGACTGGTGTTCATGGATCCCCAATGCTCCTCCCACAATGCGATGCCCTGCACCCTCCAAGAAGGGGGTTGTCACTGTGGAATACATCATCGAGAGTTTACCGGACAGGGGGCGATCGTGCTGGCATTTGGGTGCAGTGTGGGCACTCAGCCAGTTCCAGGACAATGAGGTAACCCATTATAAGTACATGCCAGAGACATGACTCCAGACCTCCATGGTGCCTCACAGCCTGGACTCCTCACTACACTTCAGGTCACTACCAATTAGACCATTGTTAGGCAATACAGCCCATTGAATCTGCCACACCATTTAATCATGTTTGACTCATTATCCCTCTCAACACCACTCTCCTGCCTTCTCCCAGTAACCTGTCCTTACAAATCAAGAACGCATCACCCTCTTCTTTAAGTATACCCAATCACTCGGCCTCCACAGCAGCTTGAGACAATGAATTCCACAGATTCACCAGCACCAAAGTTCTCAAGATCAAGTTCAAGTTCAGATTATTGTCATTCAACCAAACACAAGGGTACTGCAAATGGAACAACATGCTCAGCACAGTACTTAGAACTCACACAGAACACAAAATTATATTAACAAATCATAATATATGACACAAAGTAAAAGGTAAACAGTACAAAGCTTCTGGTGCTTCATACGTGATGAGACCTGGGAGGTGGTAGGGAGTTCAGTAGTCTTACAGGCGGGGGGAAGGAGCTGTTTCCTATCCTCACAGTTCTGTCCCAATGCTACCATATCTCCCGTGTGATGGAAGGGGTTCAAAGAGATTGTTGGACAGATGGGAGGAATCATTTTCAATGCTAAGGGCCCTGCGTACATACTTCTCCCGATGAATATCTCTAGTGAGTGGGAGAGAGACTCTGATCATCCTCTCAGCAGTCCCTGCAATCATTAGCAGGGCTTGCAGTCAGATGCCTTGCAATTCCCAAACCAGATGGTGAATCAGCTAGTTAGGGTTCTCTTGATGGGGCTCATTTAAAAATAGGTTAAGATGGAGGGAGGGGAGACTCACTCACCTCAATCTCCTCGAGAAGTGGAGATGCTGCAGTGCTTCCTTGACCAAAGAGGTAGTGCTGAGGGATGACGTGACATCGTCCATTATGTGCACTCCCAAAAACGTGGTTCTTTTAACTCCATCTGGTGTCAGCTGAATCCCGCAGCAGAATCTCAGTCACCTCAGGATCCCATCACTCCCATCCTCCTTGGGCTGTCCATTATCCGTACACATACTGTCCATAGCTCAACCTCCAACATCCGATAGATTTTCTCCCTAACAGCATGCTGGGTCCCTCCTCCCCGTCACACCAAAAACATGTTATGCTCTGGGCTAGTTTTGTACATACAACTGACACGGCAGGCTGCAGTGCAAAGTGAATCCAATAGTCGATAAACAAGAAAATAAAAATCAATCTTTCTCCCTTTCCTTATTCCAGTTCTTCAGTTTCCCTTCTCTCCTTTCTCTTCCCTCACCTCCATTCTCCCTCAACCTTTCTCTCTCTATCCTCCACTTCCTAACTCAGCTACACCTCAACTATTCATCCTTTTTGTTGAGAGGACCCTCTGTTCCTCGCACGCTGTACTGTCTCTGGATCTCCAGTCCCTTCCCTCTTCCAGCAGCTCTCCCCTCCCTCAATATTCTTTCCCCTAAAAAGCTGAGGTATTTTTCTGCTCTAAGGGTGAAGTGGATGGGTCCACCGCCTGTTTATTCCTGACCCCAGTGTCAAAATTGTGCATGGATCCTAATCAGAGATTCCTGCGCAGTATTTAAATATGAAGAGTATTTGAATATTGATCATGATTAAACAATAACTTGATCATAATGTTATCACATTTGTTATCAAATCTCTCCATGATTTGTCCATCCAATCTCTGCGATCTTTTCCAACCCTATAATCCTCAGAACTGTATGCACTCCCTTACAATCCAGTCTTAAAAGTTTTCTCAGGGAGGTCATTCCCCCCCCCCCCCCCCAACCTTTACAGGCTTTACCACCAGTTGCCTGGCCAGTCTCTGGAAATTTTCTATAAATTCTTTGTCTTTCTCACTTTGCTTAAAGCCCGCTCTCTGACCAAACCTCGCCCACCTGCCTGCTTACTTATCTCCTCAGTTAACTTCCCTGTGCAGTGCTTCGAGTAAATTTTGCTGCGAGTAAGTACTTTCTGGTGATAATCAGTGACCCGAGTTCAAATGTTTATGATCTTTATTTCTTCAGCTGTTTCTTGGAATGTATCCTGACGAGCACTTCACAGAGAAACCAGTCAAGGAGGCCATGGAAAACTTCCGGAGGCATCTGCAGGAAATTTCACAGCGCATTGCAGAACGTAACAAGGATAAGAAATTGCCGTATTACTATGCATCTCCAGACAGAATCCCCAACAGCGTGGCAGTGTAGGGGTGGGTCAGAGTGGGACTGGCATACTGCCTGCTGTTAGATGTCTGTTGCCTGCTTTGTTCTCTTTCAGTCAGCAACCTGTAAGAAAGGTCCCCGTCTAGACCTTTGAACAGCCTTCTGCTTAAACCCCGGTGAAAAGGTGTGAAGTGGAACCCACAGCACTGCCGGACTTCAATGCTCAGGACCCCGGGTGTTCCCTGTCAAACTTG
Source organism: Hypanus sabinus (assembly GCF_030144855.1). Lineage (NCBI taxonomy): Eukaryota > Metazoa > Chordata > Chondrichthyes > Myliobatiformes > Dasyatidae > Hypanus > Hypanus sabinus. Next base: position 30,325,813 of record NC_082726.1, on the reverse strand, counting down.
TAACCAGTGTGAGCCTCTCCTCATTGCTGACCGACAACCATGGCAAGTTTCACACCTCTGGCCAGCGACATCTGAAAATGTAAAAGATTGCCTTTACCTGTCACATATACATCAAAACATAACAGTGAAACATGTCGCTTACGTCGGCTGCCCACAAGTGCGGCAGTGCTTTTGGCACCAACATGGCGTGCCCACAGCTTACTGACACTAACTTGTACGTGTCTGGAAATGTGGGAGGAAGCCAGAGCACCCGGACGAAAAGGGGAGTACGTACAAACTCCTGACAGGTGGCGGCAGGATTTGAACCCCGATCTTGTAGCTGGATCTGTAAAGCATGAGGCTGACTACTGTGCTGCCCCTGGGCCTTGTTATTCCAATCTTGTTGATGCTTAGCAATTCTTCTAAATTTGATTTACATGTAAAGGGAATTTAAATTTCATTATTATTGGTATTGGTTTATTATTGTCACACATACTGGGATTCAGTGAAAATCTTCTCTTGCAAGCTGTTCAGACAGATCAGATCATTACACACAATGCATTGAGGCAGAACTAGATAAACCAGCAACATGCAGAATAAAGTCAAGTCAAGCCAAGTTTATTATCACTGAACTATACACATGTGTACCGTCGAACAAAACACTGTTTCTCTAGACCAGGGTGTAAAGCACAGTAACACACAATAATTTAGGAAAGTAAGAGCAAAGTCTACAGATGAATTACACATAAATAAACAAAGTGCATAAATTAAATATTATTGGGTACAGAACAAATTATCCAGTGACACTTCAAATAGGATGCGGGCGGGGTTGTGTGTGTGTGTGTCTGTGTCTATGTGGTAGCAGTAGTAGGAAAGGGGTTTGTTATTGCCTGCTGCGTGTTGGATGTTCGTTGGTGCATTGTTCTGCATCTTCTGGGCATGTTATATTGGCACTGGAATGTGAGGCAACACTTGTGGGCTTGGACCCCAGAACATCCTCAGCTTGTATTGGTTTACTTCACTGTCTATTTTGCTGTAAATGTGATTAATAAATAATCTGATCTCTTATTTCTTCAACAAACTGACTTCAAACTGAGTTTGCAATTAATGCACCAACCAACTATACAAAAGACTGAAATTGCTCAGCATGTGTACTGTCCAGCCATTCCAGGCTGCTTGTGGCGGAAGGTGGCAGAGTGGGAGAAAGTTGAGAAGCTCCAGATTTCTGTCTCTTTTATGTGAAAGATGTTTACTGGTGTTTGACCAGTCTGCCAGTAATTTTTAGTTATGCCTCCTTATTTAAAAATCCTTCTTCAACCACTCAGTTCAATTGACCTCCATCTTTAGGACCCAATGTTACACAGAGCTGGTCTTCACAAGCCAAAGATTCACCGCAGACTGAACGATTGCAAAGAGAAAATGCTGGGCCCAGCAGCTCATGCAGCCTTTGTGGACAGTGAAACAATTTCCCTCTTCACACACTGACTGACCTGCTAAATCTTTGCAAAATGTTCTCTTTTTATTTTGAGATTTCCAGCATCGATTACACCAGGAGGAGCTGCACTATTACCTCTTTCTGATAGGTATACCCACCCCATGTTCCAGCGCCTAGACCAATGCTGACTCTGACCAGCTGCAACATAACTTACAGCATCTGCCCATCTCATCAGGGTGGGAAAGATATTCTGGAAAGCACTTCTGGTTAAAATCACAGATGTGCAATATATGGCAGGCCCCTCTGTGTTAACTCTATGAGCTGGGAGATTGAGAGACTGTAATTCTGTGGTACCGTGGGAGACCTCTGCCAGTCAGTTCAGGGGGATGGGTTTTTTTGAAGAAGCCCATTACCTTTCATCAGTTATTGATGAACACCCAGCAGCACAACATTGTCCCAGTGGCATCTCTGGGAATAGTCTATTGATTAGGGTCCTCTGTTTTAAACAATTGCTCAGGATTAATCTCAATTGAGATTGATGCAGCAGTTCCCAGACCTTTGCAAGCACATAGTCCATGAAGAGGGGGCTGACAATCTTTTCCCATCACAGCCATCCTGAGGGCAGAGGGCACTGTGGGTGAGACTCTAAAGTGTGCAGGAAGGATCTGAAATGGAGGGACTCTCTGACTGCTGGTCTTAAGTCTTCCTGCTTGTTGGTGAGTTCTGGTCATGGGGCATTCCATAGAACATTACAGCACAGAAACAGGCCTTTTGGCCCTTCTTGGCTGTGCCGAACCATTTTTCTGTCTAGTCCCACTGACTTGCACCTGGCCCATATCCCTCCATACATCTCTCATCCATGTACCTGTCGAAGTTTTTCTTAAATGTTAAAAGTGAGCCCGTATTTACCACTTCATGTGGCAGCTCATTCCACACTCCCACCAATCTGTGTGGAAAAGCCCCCCCCCCCATGTTCCCTTTAAACTTTTCCCCCTTCACCCTTAACCCATGCCCTCTGGTATTTTTTTCCTCCCCTATCCTCAGTGGAGAAAGCCTGCTTGCATTCACTCTATCTATACCTATTGTAATTTTATATATCTCTGTCAAATCTCCCCTCATTCTTCTATGCTCCAGGGAATAAAGTCCTAACCTATTCAATCTTACCCTGTAACTCAGTTTCTCAAGTCCCGGCAACATCCTTATAAACCTCCTCTGCTCTCTTTCAATCTTGTTAATATCCTTCCAGTAATTCGGCTAAGTGGTTCTCACAGAACATTCCGAAAGTATTCATTGTGTCATGCAGAGCCTACAGGACTCATCATGCTTACAATGGCCTGATGGACGAGATCCAAGGGGGTTTCCTGAAAGAGGATAGTGAGTGTAGAAAGCTCCGACTGAATGTATCCCCTTGGGAAAACACTTTGTAATCTAGTTGGAAATATTAATGTTTAGAAGGAGCAGATGAACTGTCCAGAAGATCCATCCACCCTTTAATTAGGAGCGAATACAGGGCTAATTCTTTAACAATGTGTGTGTGGATGGGCATGAAGCAGCCTGGGACCTCACATCACAAGGATCATTTACAGCGAGTGGCAGCAGTGTAGGGAGGAAGGTGTGCAGTAACAGTGAGAGACACAAGTTTTGGGAGGAGGGGTGAGGAACATGAGAGAGTGTTCAAAAGAAGTGAGTGGGGCAGTCTGGACATCCTGTGCACCACAATTCCTGAGGAGACTTCGAACTTTACATAATCAGGTACTTAGAAAGGGAAAATAAAAAAGTCAGTTTTAAGTGGAGCGGTCATTGTAGGAATGGACTACTGGTAGAGTGGGGAGCTTAGGCTTTGGCGAGGAGAAGTGAAGGCTGTAGGTAGATTTTTTCATTTAATTTTTCTCTCTCTCTCATTGCACAGAGCAATGGGAACGCCGGGCAGGCTAGTGGGATGCACCTCTTATGGGATGTGTCCCTGATGACTACGTCTGTGAGAAGTGCAGCCAGATGCAGCTTCTTACAGACTGTTAGGGAATTATAGCTGAAATTAGCCGAACACTGTATCATTCGGGAGGCTGAGCAGTTGATCAACTGGACATACAGGGAGGCAGTTACACCCAAGGTGCAGGACAAAGAGAACTGGGTGACCATCAAGTAGGGAAAGGGATAGGCAGTCAGTGCAGAGTATCCCTGAGGCCATTCCCCTCAACAACAGGTGTATAGCTTTAGATACTGTTGGGGATGACCAAGAAAAGGAAAGCCACAGCTGTCAGGTCTCTGTGGCTCAGAAGGGAGGGAGAAGAAGATAAGTCAGTAGCAATAGGGGATTTCCTAGTTAGAGGAGCAGACAGTAGATTATGTGGACATGAAAAAGACACCCAGATGGCATGTTATGTCCCTGTTGCTTGGGTCAGGGATGTCTCAGATTGGTTCCACAGCCTTATATAGGGGGAGAGTGGTATATATTGGCACCAATGACATAAGTAAGAAAAGGGAGGAGATCCTGAAGAAAGAACATAGGGAATTAGGTAGAAATCTGAAAAGCAGGACTTCCAGGGTAGTAATGTCTAGATAGCTGCTAGTGCCACATGCCAGTGAGGGTAGGAATAGGATGAATTTACAGATGAATGTGTGCCTGAGGAATTAGTGCAGGGGGCATGGTTTCAGATGACCTACAAAAAAGGACACATTATGTGAACTCAAGGGAGACCAATGTCCTTGCAGGCAGGTTTTGCTGGAGTTGTTGGTGAGGGTTTAAACTAATTTGGCAGAGTGACCAGAGTGATAGGATAGAGGATGTGGCAGTTGGCGGGCAAGCAGATGCAGTGTTTAGTGAGACTATGAGGAAGGACAGCAGATGATAGAGCAAAACTCCAGTCAGTAGGATAAATTGAAGTGTAACATGGGAGCAAAATTAAAAAGAGCAATGAATACAGGAGATCAGATGTTATGTTGGAGTGCACGTAGTATATAGAATAAGGTAGATGATCTTGTAGGGCAGTTAGAGACTGGCAAGTATGACGTTGTGTGACACACTGAGCAGTGGCTGAAAGAAGATCAGAGTTGGGAGCTTAGCATCCAAGCACAGATATTGTGTTGAAAGGATAAGCAGGTAGGCAAAGAGTGTGGATGGCTCTGTTGGTAAAAAAAAATTCTTAGAAAATGGTGACAGAGGTGTAGAATTCTTATGGGTAGAGTTAAGAAACTGCAGGGGTAAAAAGAGCTTGATGGGGGTTATATACAATCCTCCAAACAGTAGATACAAATCACAATGGGAGATGGAAAAGGTATGTAAAAAGTGCAATGTTAAGATAGTAATATGGGGAATTTCATTATGCAATAGATGGTAACATCAGGTCAGTGCTGGATCCCAAGAGGGTGTATTTGTAGAATGCCAAAGACATGGCCTTTTAGAGCAGCTTGTAGTTGAGCTCTCAGGGAAAGGCAATTCTGGACTGGGTGTTGTTCAGGGAGCTTAAGATAAAGGAACCCTTTGGAGGCAGTGATCATTATATGGTGGAAAACCTCAGCGGGTAGGCAGGATCTGTGGTGAGAAAAGTCCCACCACTCTGTAAGGTGTATGTACTTTATCCCTGTGACTGTGGGGGTTTCCTCCCACAATCCAAAGATATTAATAGGTTGATAAGTTGACTGGCCATTGTAAATTGGCCCGTGGTTAGTCTAGGGTTAAAATCGGGGTTGCTGGGCAGCTCAAAGGGCCTGTTCCACACTGCAGCTCAATAAATAAATTATATTTACATCAAAATTGAGTTCTCATATCTATCCCGAGTTATCAACCTGCAGGAATTACCACCTGTTTGGAAGAGCTTTCATATCAGGTCAGTCCGAATTAAGGTTCTTGGCTCAAAATGACAATTGTGCATCTTCCTCCAGTGATACTGCTTGTCTCATTGAGTTCCTCCAGTGCCTTGTGTTGATCCAGATGCCAGCATCTGCAGTATCTTGTGTCTGTTTTCATCTTATGACATGGAATGCAACCATTTGGCCCTTCAAAGCAAACATTCTCCATTTATTTCCCAGTAACCATTTCTCTCTCACATGCCCACCAATCCTCCATTATTTCTTCCACCACCATATGTATGGAGTAATTACAGCAGACAACCTACCCAACTGCATGTTTTTTTGGAACATGGGAGGAGCTGGAGCACCCAGGGGAAACCCACAGAGACACACGGAGAACATGGCCCTCACGTGGTTAGCACTGGCGGTCTTTGCTGAACGTGGATTGTTGAACTCTACCTTCTGCATAACTCTGCTGTCCTTTGCCGCTTATGATTAACAGTGGCTTAAATTAGAAACAGAGAATGCTGACAAAGGAAAGGATCTGAACCTGAAACAAAATGTCTCCCTCTCTCCCTCCCCCCCCCCCCCCAACCACTCTCTCCCTGTTTCGATGTCAGAGTACCTGCAACTTCTTCATTGTCAATGGCTGATTTTGCTGGTAAATACTGGACTTAAGAATGGATTTACTGGCATCTCCCCTTTCAGATGGAAGCAAATCCAGGGCATGTTTACATTATCTTGAACTTCTGATTGTTTGGGGACTGTTTGTTCTGCTGGTTCTACTTGCTTCTCCATCCACTCCTACATGTTTCTCTGGGGACTGCAGAATGTTTAATGTTTTTAATTTATAAATACAGTTCTGCAAAACTCTTAGGTTTATGTGTATGTATGTGTGTGTGTGTGTGTGTGTGTGTGTGTGTGTGTGTGTGTGTGTGTGTGTATGTATGTGTATATATATATATATATATATATATATATAGATAGATAGATATAGGTATGTGACTTTGATCACAGTCATAAGAAAAATGTAAGAGATGTTTTTTTAATGCAGAGAGTGGTGGGTGTGTGGTAGGTGATGTAAAAGCAGATACATTAGGGATATTTAAGAATCTCTTAGATGGGCATATGGATGATAGAAAAATGGAGGGCTGTGTAGGAGGGAACGGTTATATTGTTCGTAGAGTGGGTCAAAACTTCGGCTCTGCATTGTGGGCTGAAGAACCTGTACTGTGCTGTAATATTCTGTGTGTTCTATATGATAGAATTCGCATCGCAGTTTGAGCGGGAGAAGCTAAAAGACAAATGTATCAATATTGCAGTGGAGTAAAGGGGATTACAGAGCCACGACAGAGGAGCTGGCCAAAGTTGATTAGCGGGGATAACAGCAGAACAGCAATGGCTGGAGTTTCTGGGAGCAAATGTGGAGGTGGTCACATTTCAAAAACATGACCTGCTTATGGAAAGTCCTGCAATGATTGTGGGAAGAAGAATCATTTTGCAAATTGCTGCAAAGCTGGGGCTACCAAGAGAAAGATGCACACAGCTGATGAGGAAATAAAAAATTTCTTTGTGGATTTGGTCTTACGAGCAAGAAGAGTGTTCTCATTAAAAAAAAAACTCATTAGCTGAAGAGCCTGTGCTATCCGGAAAGGTACTAGGATCTTGGCTGATGTATTCAGGCACTGCCTTGGAGCAATACTACTGGAGTAGCATGATAACACATGGCAATCTGTGGCCTATACATCAAGGGCTTTAACAAGTGTGGAAACTAACTACACACAGATAGAGAAAGAGCTTCTTGTCAGCATATATGCACATAGAAGTTCCATCAGTACATCTATGGACAAACTTTTGAAGCGGAGACAAACCATAAACCATTGGACTCAATTATGTCCAAACTACGGAATGATTGTCCCTTGAGGATATAGCACATGTTGTTAAAGTGCAGAAATACAATGTGTAGATGATCTACAGACTGGAAAAATATATGTTTGCTGCTGATGCGTTGTCTTGAGCAGTCAACAAGAAAGAGAAGAGTGACCAAGAGGTTAATGCAGATATACAGGCCTACGTTGACATAATTGTCACCTTTCTTCCAGTATCTCCTGGTAGAACAGAGCATTTTGGAACAGCATCAGGGTCAGATGAAACAAGAGCTCGAAGATATAATACAGGAAGATGGTCGTCAGCTAAGAATGACTGTCCAATGGGTATTCAGGATTATTTGGCATGCAGAACTGAACTGTGGGTAGTGAAAGGTATGGTCTTCAAAGGGAACAGGCTTGTGATTCCAGTGTCGCTACATAAGGAAATGCTCCAGAAGATACACGAAAAACATCTTGGTGAATTAAAATGTAAATGTAAAGCTCAAGAATGAGCCAAGACATCAGCCAGAATATCGCTTCATGTGAAATATACCTTACCTGCAGACCAAAGCAGCAAGCAGAAATACTTACAACACACCTAGTACCAGGCAGGCCACACTTCAAAGTTGGAGAGGATTTGTTTGATTGGAATGGGAAGAGTCATGTTGTTGCAACGGACTATTTTTCCAATTACCCAGAGGGTGCAAGACTGCTTAATTCAAGTTGGTCACCCAGCAAAGCAGTTATTGCCTTCCAGAAAACTGTTTGCGAGGCATGGAATTCCATCTGAAATATTATCAGTCAAGGGTCCACAATTCTCCAGCTGTGAATTTGAATCTCTTGCCAATGCTTAGGGGGTTTCGACATATAACTTCAAGCCTACATCACTCAAAATCTAATGGCCTAGCAGAGATTTCAGTCAAGGTAGTGAAGGGCCTCCTGATGAAAGTGCAAGATGGATTTCCACAGAAGTCTAATGATTTACTGAAGAGTGGAACTGCAGATAGTCTTTCACCTGACCAGATACTGATGGGTCAATGCATACGCACTAAACTTCCAAAGCCTGACAACTTGTTGACACCTAAAGGGGCACACAAGGGTAAACCAGCAAAAGCAAAAGGGAAGAAAAACAGAATCAGTATCATGACAAGACTGTGCAAAGCCTACCAGTCCTGAAGCCTGGAGATCAAGTGTGAATCCGAGACCATGATGCTGGCACATGGTGCACGCAAGGATATGTGCAAGAGAAAGTAGCTCCGCATTCCTATCACATTCAGACAGAGTGCAGGACACCTCTGAGAAGGAACCGCGTGGATCTACGACCACAAGCTCCAACCCATAGCTGTGGCATGTCACCTATCAGTAAACCAAAGGGACCAACATATGTAAAAAAATAACATGTTGATCAGAGTTCTCAGAAAGACACAAATAGTAACACAGCAAATGCAAGCAATACACCCAAGGAAACAAATAGCAGACCAAAAACAGACCACTATGCCGCTACAGAGACTGATAAAGTTGCACTCATTTTGAGAGGACTGGAATGTAAAAGCAAGGATGTAATACTGGGGCTTTAGTTGGATATTGTGAACCGTTTTGGGCCTCTTATCTAAGGAAAGATCAGTTGGCATTGGAGAGGGCCAAAAAGGGTTCACAAGAATGATTTTGGGAATGAAAGGGTTAACATATGAGGAGTGTTTGATTACTTCGGGCCTGTACTAGCTGAAGTTTACAAGAATAAGAGGGGATCTCATTGAAACCTCTTGAATATTGTAAAGCCCAGATAGAATGGAATGTGGAGTGGATGTTTCCGATAATGGGGAGTGTAGAGACAGATGACACATCCTCAGAAAAGGATGTTCATTTAGAATAGAGATGAGGAGGAATCCTTTTAGATAGAGGATAGTAAATTTATTGCCACACACGGCTGTGGAAGTCAAATCATTGGGTATATTTAAAGTGGAGGCTGACAGGTTCTTGATTAGTCATAGCGTTAAAGGTTACAGGGAGGAGAATGGGGTTGAGAGGGATAGTAAACCATCAGACAGACAGACATACTTTATTGATCCCAAGGAAAATTAGGTTTTGTTACAGCTGCACCAACCAAGAATAGTGTAGAAATATAGCAATATAAAACCATAAATAATTAAATGATAATAAGTTATTCCATTATGGAATGGCCTATTTCTGTTCCTACTGTTTGTCTTATGATCCTATGAAAACTGGAGGGAGGGCCCTTTGTCTTTTAACCCTGCTGAGTGTGAATGAACAAAGGTCCCTCACATCTTTAATGCCTTAAAATAAATGGGGAAACCTTCTCCCTTAAATTCTGTGTTTCCTTGTCACGTATTTTTCTGACTCTGAAGTCTGTGGCTGGGCTGATGTCATCACCAAAGGCAACCCCTCTCCATCAGCTCTGTGGGAGTAGAGTTGTTTGACAAGGTGCCTCACCACCACCTTCTCAAGAGGACTGCTGGTTCAATGTCCAGGTCCCAACAATGAATACAGAGCTGCCCTTCAATTCTGAGGGAGCTCTCCATACCTTCCCACCTTGGGCTGGAACACACAGGGCTTTTGTTGGGCTGTGCAAGTCTGTTCCCATGTCCTCCACTGGAACATCACCTCTGATGGATCTTGCTGTGTTACCCTGATTGCCTTCCCAGGTGTCTCGGAGACACTTCAGGTGTATATGTAATTACATGTTGGCACACAAATCTTTAACCCTTCCTCACCAACCAAACGTTCTACCAGGCCACACAATGAGAATTTTACAACCATTCACACACAATGGCACAGTTTCCTCAGCCCTTTTGTGGATGAATGTTCTCAAATTAAATCTTCACCATTAATCTAACAACAGATGTGCTCCCTCTGGTCATGACATGGTTAGTGACATCCTGTCTCACTTGATCTCACATTCCTGGTGAAAACCTTCATGTTTGGGGGAATCATACAGTGTAGGACACTGACAGCATCACATATTTCACATATATTCCTGGAAGTTCTGGTTGCCTTATCCACTGCTGGTCTGGGGCTATGATCCTAAGGACACTGGCTGGTTTGCAGCACCTTTCTTGCACTTCCTGATGGTCTATTCTCATTCTCAGCTCGGTTTGTATTATTAACAAACTTGGAAATATATCCTTGGTGTCCTCAACTGAACTGTGAATAGTTGGCCCAAGCACTGATCCTTGTACTACTCCATCATCAGGGGAGTGATGATACAAGAGCCCAAGATGACCGGTGGACCAATGAGGGGTACAGGTTGACCGGCAGATTGTTACAGGTAGGAGAGGTGAACAGAGGTGGAGTTGGGAGACTGAGGCAGGTGGATGTTAGATGGAGGCCAACGGGGGAGGGTTAGAAATGGAATGAGGTAGGGCAAGGAGAGAATGAACATATGAGACAGCTGCTGGACAGAGATGAGCAGGAACACAAAGTACTACCAGAGCCGGATATGGATAAGTAATGGGAGAATGGGAGAAGTGAGAATGGAAACCATTGGGAGAGAAGGGAACCAGATCATGGTGGAAGGGGAGTGGGTGTGGAATGATGGTGGATACTTGTATGTGAAATAGATGGATGGGGCCTGGAGAAAGGTGGGAGGGAGAGTGGGGAGAGGGACTTAAGTTGGAGGACTGAAGGATGAGAAGGGTAGGGGGGAATGGTGGTGAGGAAGATCAGGAAAGACAAAGGTAATGGGGAAAAGCAGGGAGAGGGTTAACCTAAAATTGGAACATTTAGTATTCCTAACATTGGGTTGTAGACTACTCAGGCTGAATATGAGGTGTTGCTCCACCTGTTTGTGTTGGCAGAAAGATTAGTTTTATGTGTCGCAAGTACAACAAAACATCGAAGCATACAATAAAATACATACAGGAACAGTTATTACCCCTCAGCCATCAGGCTCTTGAATCAAAGGGGATAACTTCACTCAACTTCAGTATGGACGACTTTACTCACCTCAACTCTGAACGGATTCCACAACTCACTTTCAAGGAGTCTGCAACTCCCGTTCTCAGTATGATTTAATTAATTGTTTATTTTGTTTGCACCATGTCTTCTTTTGGACATTGATTGTTATCAGCCTTTATTTATGTATAGCTCTTTATAAATATTTGGTTTATTTATTTTCAGTGAATGCTGGCAAGAAAATGAATCTCAATGTAGTATCTGTTGACATACAGTATATACTTTAGTAATAAATTGACTTTGACTTTACCCTCTTCAGATCAGTTGGCAAAGCTGTTGTCTTCAAGGACCTTCACAGCAATATACCAATGTTTCTCAGTTCCTCACCACTCCCTAGGGCCTTATCATTCATGGTGCGTGACCTACAAGGTGCATCCTGCTTTCTCCAATAACAATGTCCTTATTGAATCCCAAGATAATTTATTGGAAAAACTGGCAAGGAATAAGATTACACACAAAATGGCCAAGGTTGATCAAAGGTGGCTTTGACGTTGAGAGAATCTGTCTGACCGATGTAAATTAATTTCTTGTAGTGATAACTGCAGTCTTCATGGACCACTAAAAATTTTAGCAAGCTTCCATACAGAAAAATGTCCAAAAAGAACCTAAGGGATCTCATGAGATCCAAGGCAAGTTGGAAATTGATCCAAACCCTCTTTGTGAGACGAGGCAGAGGGTGATGGTGAAGTCTGTTTTCATGCTTGAGAGCTTGTGACCTGTGGTGTACCATAGGGATGAGTGCTGGAATTCACAGTGTTTGTTACATACATTAATAATCTGGATATGAATTTTGAGGTATAATCAGTAACTTATAGACAGTGTGAAAATGGTGGTATTGTTGGTAGCCTTAGGTTACAATAGCTAATGACCTCTGCCTCATCTGCAGCCCAAATTATTAATGACAGCCTCTCCAAGAGCCAAGAACAGAAGCCATTCATGAAGGTCCACATTCAATATTCAAGAATAACTTCTTCCCATCCATCATCAGATCTCTGAATGGTTCTTGAACCTGTGAACACTGAACTATTTGTTTTTGGAATTTATAGTAATTTCATTTTTTTGCTCTGTAAAACACCAGAATTACTTGTCCTTTAAGATGATGGTAATGCACCAAGTTCTGACACGGATTCTGGTCTTTGAGCACAGAGACCTTTGTCTTTGTCTGTGGGAAGGAACATCTCAGGAACCTGCTCAAACATTGACTCCTATTTTGGCCCGTTTTGTGGTTTTACTCAAACACCCTGAGGCTGCAGATTTCTGTTCATTTTGCTGTGAGCTAGAAAAATCAGATAAGGAGCTTACACTGACTCATTTTCTCCTTCTCTAAAATACACGTCATCTCTGAATGTGATAAGGAAGCAATTTGTAAGTAGCAAGGCAACAGATGATTAATAAATGGATGTGTACTACTAAATACGTAGTTCTGTCTGAGACCTTGGCTGTCTGGACCATTTCACAGAGCAGTTGAGAGTCAACTACTCTGTCTTGAGTCACACACAAAGGCTGATCAATCACTTCCCTGGTGGAGCTGGGAAAACTTTCAGGATCTTCTGGTAGTTGTGTGGTCACCACCAGAGATTCTACCTGTAGAGATTTATTTATTAAACCAAATGTAAATTATTGATAGCTATGTGGTCCTCAACTTCCATTAATTCCCCAAAGCACAGGAAACATGTTCAGTAACTTGAGGGTTGGTCTGACCTTGCTCCCAGGCATGGGGCTGTCGACAGAGACCCAAAGTAACCTTGGACCTGTACTGCTTCTACATTTTACTATTTAGAAAGTACTTTTCCTCTTCTTTTCAAGTTAGATATATATTAGGTCATATTGGCTTGGTCCAAAATTCATGTCACAATTAAATCTCAGATTGATCAATGTCTTTATATTTACAATCTTCTATCTTCAAGATTTACAATGCTACCCACTCCTGTGTTCCTGACAAATACACATACATGACTTTTTATAGACTGCAAATGTTGGCAGTAATGTTATATACTGTTATCCCATTGTCCTTGAGCTTGCCTGTCACTCAGCCACATTTACCAGCCAGATTAAAAATCTTTCATCCCTTCCAGCAACATCTGTATTAACCAGAACCTTATCAAATTCCTTAGGAAGTCCATTCAATTATCACAGAGTATAACGCTGCAGATTCCACAATTCTGAAATAAAACCAGGAAATTTCAGAAATGCTCATTGGGTCAGGAAGCACCTATGGAGAGGGAAAGAGAGTTAATGTTGCCGGTCAATGCATTGTACTCTGGTGCTGTCTCACCTGCAGTACTGTGCAAAATTCACATAAATATAGCTTGGGTGCCTAAGACTTTTGCACTGTGCTGTATTTGTCAATGTGGAGCAGAGAGCGAGTTTGTAAACCTGGCGGGAGGGGTGTAGGTCAGATGGCAGAGAAGGAGTACCAGGGGTGGAGGGGTGTCATGAATGCAGATACACCCAGCCCTGAAACACCAGGCAAGGTGAATCCAAACAATTGGATTATTGATCATTAGGGAACGTCTCTCTGGTGCTTCCCACTCCCTTCCACTTTGCAACAACCATGATTTCCCTCTCACTGCCACCTTCCGACTTGCAGTCCTCAATGGCGACCCTTATCAGAGTCAGAGTAATTACCACTCACTTATCTCATGAAATTTGTTTTTTCATGTGCAGCAACAGTACAGTTCAATGCATAAAATGACTACTGTATATGATTGTAGTAAGACATTATTACTCTTGTATTTAGATCACCTTTTAGTAAAGATCCAAAGAGAATTTTTTGAGGAAAGTTAATGAATGCAAGGTAGTGGGTGTTCTCTACATAGACTTTATCAAAGCCTTTTACAAGGTCCCATGTGTGAGGTTTTTCAAAAAGGTTCAGTTGCTTGGTATTCAAGACGGGGTAGTAAATTAGATTAAACATTGGCTTCATGGGAGAAGTCAGAGGGTGGTAGTAGATGGTTAACTCTCTGACTGGAATCCTGTGACTAGTGGTGTGTCGCAGGGAAGACTGCTGGATCCATTGTTGTTTGTCATCTGTATGAACAGTCTAGATGGTAGTGTGGTAAACTGGGTCAGCGAAGTTGTGGATGACATCAAGACTGGGGATATAGTGGACAGCAAGGCAGACTATCAAAGCCTGGGGCAGGATCAATACAAGTTGGAAAATGCAGATTGAGTTTAATACAGACAAGTGTGAGGTGTTGCACTTTGGAAGGACAAACCAGGGTACTTACACGGTGAGCAGTAGGGCACTGAGAAGTATGGGTGAACAGAGGATCATAAAGAATGCCTTTGGCTCATTGGCCTTCATAAATAAAAGTGTTGAGTACATGAGTTGGGATGTTATTCTGAAATTGTATAAGATGTTGGTGAGGCCTAATTCAGAGTATTGTGTGCAGTTTTGGTCTCCTGTCTACAGGAAAAATGACAATAAGATTGAAAGAGTGCAGAGAAATTTACAAGGATGTCTCCAGGTCTTGAGGACTTGAGTTATAGGGAAAAGCTGAATAGGTCAGGACTTTATTCCCTAGAGCTAGGAGAATGAGGGGAGCTTTGATAGAGTTATGCAAAGTTATGAAGCATATAGATAGGGTAAATGGAAGTAGTTTTTTCCCACCGAAGTTGAGTGAGTCTAGAAACACAGGGCATGGGATAAGGGTGAAAGGTGAAATGTTTAAGGGGGACATGAGGGGGAATCTCCCTCACTCAGAGGGTGGTGGGAATGAAAAGGATACATTGATACTAATCCCAAAAAGTTCCGAAAGGCCCCGAGCTCTTTATAAACACCATACCACCTCTCCAACAAGCGAGTGCTCATGATTATAAAAGCCTGCCAAAAAGTCCCGAAAGTCCCCGAACACTTTTTAAACCTTGTGCCACTCTCCAACAAGCAAGTGCTTACAATGTCTGAAGCCCTCCAAAAAAGCTTTCTGAAAGTTCAAACACACCCTGATCAACTGGTTCTCTTTATCTATTCAGGTTGTACAAACTTCAAAAATTTTCCAGGTTTTTCAGAAACCCTTCCTGATTCTACCCAGTCCTTCCTTAATGATAGATTCCAGCATCTTTTCTACTGCTGCCGCAAGACAACTGGTGTCTATCTCCCTGTATTCTTTCTCCTTCCTTTCTGAAATGATAGGATCGCGTTTGAGACATTCCTGTTTCTGTGAACCTTTCTAGAATACCAATATTTTAGAAGGCGACCACTAGTGTTCACATCTTCAAACCCCATGATGTACTTGGGCATCTAGGCCTATTCATTCTCTAATTACTTTTAAATAACTAATTTCTTTTAGCTCTGCATTCACATTGACCCTTGTCCTCCCCAGTTTTAATGGGTTACTTTTTGTTTGTACCTCTATTTAATTTCTCCCATCTCTGTCTATAAAGGATCCACATTATCTTTAAATGATTTTGTTCTTGTTTATGCACTTTTGCTTGTCAGCACATCACTAACAGAGTGACAGAATGTCAAATGTAAGGGGAGAGTACAGCAGGAGCCTTAACAGCTTTGGTGTACAGAGGAAGCTTGGAGTTCAACTCTGCAGCTGCCGAAACACAAGAAAATAGGGTGGTAATGAAGGTGCATGACATGATTTCCTTCATCATTGTGGGCACAGAGAATGTCATACTACGAACCCTGTAACTGGGTCACTTACCAGCAAAGATGGAGACGTCCGTTGAAGTCTGATGGCACTATTTTTAACAGTATTTATTAGTAAAAACACAAAAAATGATATCAATGCAATTATATAGATAACATACATCGTCAATACTAAATCTAAAAGTGCGGGTATAATAATAATCAATAAGAAATACTCTCTACTGTTTTCTAGGGGATAATGTATTGTCCGATGGAAATATAGAAGTCACTCAGTTCATGCAGGCTGCAGCCTTTGGGGACTGCTGGGTTTGCAATGGTTGGAGAGAGAGAGAGATTTGGGAGAAAAACTTGCCGGCTTTCCTTTTATGATTTCGATCCGTCGGGAGTCCCGTTGGTGTGGCTGTTCACTCGTGGCCTCTCCTTTAGCTAAAGCCGTTCTTCCGTGGCGAGCCCGCCAATCCCAGGCAAGGGAAGGACGCACACGAGCCCCCCATCGGCTGTCGCTATTAAACGCTGTCGCGGGATTTCTAGCGTTTCTCCTGGTGCGTCTAAAGGGGTTGTTCCCCAGACCCCTCTTTAATCCTTTCTCACGGGGTCTCAGATGTCAATCAGGTTGGGATGATGCGATCCCTCAACCAGCCCACTCTGGCCGTCCCCTGAGGGGCTTCAATGAATAGTACAGTACTCAATACACAATTCTGTCTCCAAGAGACAATGGCTGTTATCAGTGGCCTTGTTTCGCTGAGGCCAGGACACATTCCAAACCTTGTGGATTCTCTCTCATCTCCTGGGTCCCAGACCGGAATTAATAGCGATCTTGCGATTCTCAAAAAGGAGGGGGGGCGACTTTGTACCCTTCGGCCCCTCAGAGTTGCGGCACATTCGTAACCATGTCATACTGCAGTTGTATAAAACTTCAGTTAGGCTGTATTTGGAGTATATAGTCCTGATGAAGGGTCTCGGCCCAAGACGTCAACAGTGCTTCTCCTTATAGATGCTGCCTGGCCTGTTGTGTTCCACCAGCATTTTGTGTGTGTTGTTTGAATTTCCAGCATCTGCAGATTTCCTCGTGTTTGGAATATTGTGTGCAGTTCTGGTCACCCCATCATAAGAATAATGTGGAGAGGGTGTGCAAGAGATGATGTACTGTACACAGAGGTTGAACAAACCTGTGTTATTTTCTCTGGAGTGGAGGTGGCTGAATGGACACCTGATAGGGGTTTATAAAATTGTGGGAGATTTCGATAGGGTTAAACAGAATCATTATCCCTGTGTGGAAATGTCTAATTCTAGAGGGCATAGTTTAAGGTGAGAGGGGGAAGTTTAAAGATGATGTTTGGGGTAAGTTCTTTATCCAGAGAGTGGTGTGTGGCTGGAATATGCAGTCAGGGATGGTGGTGCAGCCAAACACAACAGAGGCTTTGCAGGGAAAGGGGAGATATGGATCAGGAGCAGGCAGAATGGATTAATTTAACTTATCACTGTGGTTCAGCACAGACATGATGAATCAAAAGGACCCACTCCTGTGCTGCTCCGTTCAATGTCTTCCAATGACAGCCAGCTGTTCCATACCTGGGAACTGGCAGAACCCGTGAGCATTCTGGAAGGGGCAGTGCCTGGAGCTGGGAGTCACACTGAAGTGTGTGAGGTGTAGGAGAGGCACTTTGGGTTGTTGGAGCTGTCCACAGAAGATTGGAGAGGACATGCATCGTTCAGGCTAAGGCTAGCAAGCAGCCTTCCGCACTACGTGTGCGGTGACAGGACAGGGTCACCTCTCCCAGACATTCAGGAGCATCTATGGGGGGAAATAAACAGTCAATGATTCCAGTCAATACTCTTCATCAGGACTGGAAAGGAAGTGGGGGAAGAAGCTAAGAACATTAACTGTTTATTCCCCTCCACAGATGCTACCTGACTTGCTAAGTTCCTCCACCATTTTTTTGTGTTGCTCTAGATTTTGCAGAATCTCTCATATTTATCATTTATTCAGGATAGGCCTTGGAGAGTTGACCCTGAGCTGGCAGTTCAATCCTCCTCACCCACCCTGGTGACACCACTAGCATTTCACAAAACTACTAAATACCTTGTCGATAACTCTTTATCAATAATGGTCAATGTTAATGGTACAGAGGTGTGCAATGGCGGAGGTGCAGGTGAGAATTGGTTGATGAAAGTGGAACTGTGTGACGGTGGAGGCAGAGTGGCAGGGAGGGAATGGTTGAAGCAAGCGAAAGCAGAGGCAAGGCAGAGGCATAGTATCCATGACAGTAAGGAAAATCCTGACATCTGCTCCACTTAAGTGCGGGTCTGAATTGGAAAGGTCAGTGAAGGGCCGTGGCAATGGGATTCAGGCCCCAGAATGGCCTGAGAGCGAGGAACAACCCGACATCTGGACAATTTAAGCACCAAGCTAGATCGAAAAGGTCAGGGTGTCAGGACCAGAGTTGAAGCAAGGGCCAGTTCTACCTGGCTCTGCTCAGTTCTGCTCGCTGCTCTGCGATGTTTACTCAGCTCCACACTAAACTGAGACTGTGGCCTGCTCTGGCTGTGGCCTGCTCTGGCTGTGGTGCTGCTTGACTTTTGTTAAACTTCAGTTCTGAAGTTATTCGCTTACTTTTATTGTTTGCATGATATTTTTCTCTCTCTGCACTTTGGGAGTTTGATGGTCTTTTTTAAAATAAGTTCTTTTGGGATTTCTTTGTTTTGTGACTGCCTGTAAGGAGATGAATCTCAAGGTTGTTTAATGGATGCATACTTTGATAATAAATGTACTTTGAACTTTGAAAGCTAGATCAGGTCCCCACTGGCTTAGTAAAATGGAAAGACACAGAACTACAATGGGCCAGTGGCAGTCCTCACCGTTTCTGCTCGACTTCATAAGAGACGATGTCTGACGTAGTGGCATCAGTTTAAAGTGACTGTTTTTGGTTTGTTCGTAATGAAAGTAAAGGGCTGCAGCTTTTGTTAAACACATAAATGACTCTCACATGCTTTATTCACAAAATCCTACAGTTCAGTGGTGGGGACAGGTTTTGGATGGGCAGCCCAGGAGAATCCATAAGACATGGGAGCAAAATTAGACCAGTTGACCCATCAGGTCTGCTGTAACCATTTGATCATGGCTGATTTATTTTCCCTCTCAACCTTATTCTTCTACCTTCTCCCCATAAACTTTGATGCCCTTTCTAATTACCTATCTATATCTGCTTTAAGTATACCCAATGACTTGGTCCCCGCAGCCTGTGGTGAAGAATTCCACAGTTTCATCACCGTCTGGCTGAAGAAATTCCTCCTCATCTCTGTTCTAAAGGGGCAATTGAAGAAATTCCTCCTCATCTTTGTTCTAAAGGGGCAATTGAAGAAATACCTCCTCATCTTTGTTCTAAAGAGGCAATCTTTTATTCTGAGACTGTACGCTCCAAAGTTGTAGGATCGTCGAATTGTACAGCAAGAAAGCAGGCACTCTCTCTGCTCCATCAGGTCCATTCTAGCCACCTGGCACTCATGTACATTAAACATGTTACCCAGGAATCAGCTTTTAGCTTGTTGTCATGATTGGAGTGTTCAACTAAAGACTTAACTCTTCAGTGTAACCACCTCCTTCCGTTAGTGAGAAGACCACAAGTGCACACAGTACTCTGGTGGCAACCTTATTCAAAAAGGATCGGAACCAAATATTTAGATAAATGTTGAAATTCAGACCTCTAAGGAAATGGGTAACAACAACATCCAGCCCATGATGAGCTGATACCATCACTTTGAAGATGAGTAAAGGAAACCTCACACATAGAGTGGCACAGCTAGCAGAGCCTCTGCTTCACTTCTCCAGTTCAATGACTTTCTCTGGGTACAATCCTGACCTCACTTGCTGTCTGTGTGGAGTTTGCTCATCCCTGTGACCGTGTGGATTTACCAGAATGTTTTGGTCTCCTTCCACATCCTAAAACCCTTCAGACTACTGGGCTGCTGTAGATTGCCTCTACTGCTGGTGCTGGTGGAACCGTGGGAAACGTTGGAAGAGTTCATTACCGGGGAAATTGATGTGGAATGGGATTGCGCTGTGGGCTAGCATGAACATGATGGGCTGAATGATCTCCTTCCCCAATTGGACAGCCAGGCTTCCCAGACGGTGAATTCTGCTCCCTCACACTGGTACTTGTTCACACACTCATACACCCCATGTGAAAATGCACACACATGAACACCCAGATACACACACACACACACAAACTCACAGCTCTAATTCTACACCTACCCTCCGCACCAACCCCAATACCCATCCACCCTCCAAGAATGGGAAGTTAGCTCCATTTCCATTATCTTCAGTTAGACAAAAGCATTGAGGGAAGAGACAGATGCCCCTCACACTCGAGGGTGCTCCTGTCCAACACCTGAGCTGAGTACAGCAGACCCCTCAGCCACTGGGTAGGACCTACAGAGCTGTCAGATAGACAATAGACAATAGGTGCAGAAGTAGACCATTCAGCCCTTTGAGCCTGCACCACATTTTGAGATCATGGCTGATCATCTACTATCAATACCCCGTTCCTGCCTTGTCCCCATATCCCTTGATTCCCCTATCCATAAGATACCTATCTAGCTCCTTCTTGAAAGCATCCAGAGAATTGGCCTCCACTACCTTCCGAGGCAGTGCATTCCAGACCCCCACAACTCTCTGGGAGCAGAAGTTTGTCCTTAACTCTGTCCTAAATGATCTACCCCTTATTCTTAAACCATGCCCTCTGGTACTGGACTCTCCCAGCATCTGGAACATATTTCCTGCCTCCATCTTGTCCAATCCCGTAATAATTTTATATTTCAATCAGATCCCCTCTCAATCTCCTTAATTCCAGTGTGTACAAGCCCAGTCTCTCTAACCTCTCTGCGTAAGACAGTCCAGACATCCCAGGAATTAACCTCGTGAATCTACGCTGCACTTCCTCTACAGCCAGGATGTCCTTCCTTAACCTTGGAGACCAAAACTGTACACAATACTCCAGGTGTGGTCTCACCAGGGCTCTGTACAAATGCAAGAGGATTTCCTTGCTCTTGTACTCAATTCCCTTTGTAATAAAGGCCAACATTCCATTAGCCTTCTTCACTGCCTGCTGCACTTGCTCATTCACCTTCAGTGACTGATGAACAAGGACTCCTAGATCTCTTTGTATTTCTCCCTTACCTAACTCTACACCGTTCAGGTAATAATCTGCCTTTCTGTTCTTACTCCCAAAGTGGATAACCTCACACTTATTCACATTAAGCGTCATCTGCCAAGTATCTGCCCACTCATACAGCCTATCCAAGTCACCCTGAATTCTCCTAACATCCTCATCACATATCACACTGCCACTCAGCTTAGTATAATCAGCAAATTTGCTGATGTTATTCTCAATGCCTTCATCTAAATCGTTGATGTAAATCGTAAACAGCTGTGGTCCCAATACCGAGCTCTGTGGCACCCCACTAGTCACCACCTGCCATTCCAAGAAACACCCATTCACCACTACCCTTTGCTTTCTATCTGCCAACCAGTTTTCTATCCATGTCAATGTCTTCCCCCCAGTGCCATGAGCTTTGATTTTACCCACCAATCTCCTATGTGAGACCTTATCAAATGCCTTCTGAAAATCAAGGTACACTAAATCCACTGGATCTCCCCCGTCTAACTTCCTGGTTACATCCTCGAAAAACTCCAATAGATTAGTCAAGCATGATTTGCCCTTGGTAAATCCATGCTGGCTCGGCCCAATCCTATCACTGCTATCTAGATATGCCACTATTTCATCTTTAATAATGGACTCTAGCATCTTACCCACCACCGATGTCAGGCTGACAGGTCGATAGTTCTCTGTTTTCTCCCTCCCTCCTTTCTTAAAAAGTGGGATAACATTAGCCATTCTCCAATCCTCAGGAACTGATCCTGAATCTAAGGAACAATGTGATGGGTGCATCGTCTGCGTGGAGCTAAAATGGGGCTGAACCAAGTATCAGCTACTTGCAGTGTGTGAGTCACTGAACAAAGAGATCAGTGGTGGAGAACTGTCTCCCCCAGCAGGCACAGAGCACATCTCACCCACATCATCATTCTCCACACACAGGGCACAGCTGTTGCCACCAGCCACCTGGCTGCTCAGCCCCTCCACAGTCGTCTCTGATCCCTGACCCTATCAGCACCACACTCCTGTATCACACCAGCTTGCAAAGGTGGATAGAGTCACTGACAATCTGGCCTGCTCTGATGTCTGTGTGGAGTTTGCACGTCCTCCCTGTGACCACGTATGCTCTCTCCGAGTGCTCCATTTTCCTCCATGGCCCAAAGTCACGTGGCTACTGCAAGCTGTCCCCATGTGGGAGGTGAGAGAACGAGGGCAGAGTTGATGGGAGAGAAGATGACACAGAGGAATGTTGTTCATGGGATTCTCTCACACTCAATGGACCAAATGGCCTCCTATCAGGAGATAATGCGAAGTCTGAGAGTGTAGCTGTTTAGTGTTATGGCATGCAGGAGTGGTGGGGTCACGGGAGGGAGAGCCAAAATCGTGAGTCATTCTGGTGGAGTCAGAGGGGATGCTGGCGAGAGGGCAGAGTTATAGAGATTACAGGAGGAGGAGCAGAGCCAGTGACCCAGTGAGTCACAGGGGTCACAGGAGCAAGATGGAGTCACACAAGACTCTGGTGATGGCCATGACTCCACTCCTCCTCCTGTAATCTCTGTAACTCTGCACTCTCACCAGCATCCCCTCTGACTCCACCCAGAATAACACATAACTTTGCCTCTCCCTCCAGTGACCTCAGTGACTCTGCCCTCTGACATTCCCCCTATACTCTCCTCCAATCACCTCAAAATTATGCCCCTCATTAACCATTACCACTTCCACCCTGAGAAAAGTCTCTGGCTAGTCACTCAATCTTTTCTTCATCATTTTGTACACTTCTCATCCTCCTTCGCTTCAAAAACTTAGTTTGCTCAACCTATCCTTGTACGACATGCTTTCTAATCCAAGAGGTTTCCTGGTAAATCTTCTCTGCATCCTCTCTAAACTTTTCACAACCTTCCTATAATGAGGTGATCAGAAATGAAGACAATATTCCAAGTATGTCTAACCAGGTTTTATAGAGCTCAATGTTACTTCGCAATTCCTGAACTCAATAACTCGACTAATGGAGGCCAACTCACAGTATGCCTTCTTTCCAACCCTAAGGGAGATAATTACATTGCCACCAGTCTCCTCTCACACCCACTCCTTATCCTTCTCCTTTCCCTGTTTAAACTCTCTGTAATCAGCCTTGTTCTCATGTGCAATAACCTCTCTTTATGAAATGGATAAAATTCAAACAGGAGGAGAGCATTCACTCTCTGAGCCTGCTCCACGTAGTTATGGTTAATCACCCAGGTTCAATCCCCTGTTCCAGTTTTCTCCCCATTGTTCTGGCCTCTCTGGGACTGAGAACATTTCATACTTTGGCATCAGTAGTTTTATGTGGTGGGGAATTTCACAGGTTCACCACTCGCTGGGAGAACTTCCTCAAGTGGTTTGCCCCTCGACCCTAGACAGTGACCCAACACCAGACTCTGCTGCCATCAGCAACGTTAATCCCGCAACTCCTCTTCCCTCTCATTTTGCTCTGCTTTACGCTCTATCTCTTTGGTTATCCATAGAACTCTGGATTTAATTTCCCATCATGGTTCCACAATGGGTATGAATTGAATTGAAAAGACTTTATTTCTTACATCCTTCGTATACAAGAGGAGTAAGTATCTTTACATTACTTCTCCACCTAAAAGCGCAGTGTGTGATTTATAATAAGTAGTATGTACAATAGGATAGTCAATATAACATAGAAATACAGTTGTGTCAGCATGAGTTAAGCTGTCCTGGAACCTGTTGGTCCTGGTTTTTATGCTGCGGTACCATTTCCCGGATGGTAGCAGCTGGAATAGATTGTGGTTGGGGTGACTCGGGTCCCCAATGATCCTTTGGGTCTTTTGTAAATGTCCTGAATAGTGGGAAGTTCACATCTACAGATGCGCTGGTCTGTCCACACCATTCCCTGCAGAGTCCTGCGATTGAGGGAAGTACAGTTCCCATACCAGGCAGTGATGCAGCCAGTCAGGATGCTCTCAATCGTGCCCCTGTAGAAAGTTCTCAGGATCTGGGGGATCAAATTTCTTCAACCGTTTGAGGTGAAAGAGGCGCTGTTGCGCCTTGTTTACCTCACAGCCGGTGTGTACAGACCACGTGAGGTCCTCAGTGATGTTTATGCCAAGAAACTTAAAGCTGTTCACCCTCTCAACCCCAAATCCATTGATGTCCAGGGGTTAGCCTGTCTCCATTCTTCCTGTAGCACACAACCAGCATAACCAGCAAGTCCAGGATCCAACTACACAAGGCAGGGTGAAGGTCGAGGTCTCTGAGCTTTTTGTCGAGCCTGGATGGAACTATGGAGTTGAATGCTGAACTGTAGTCCACGAACAGCATTCTCACATAAGCATCCCTCTTCTCCAGATGTGTAAGAATGGTGTGTAGAGTTGTGGCTATTGCCTCATCTGTCGATCGTTGTGTCGGTAGGCAAATTATAGGGGATCCAGTGTAAGTGGTAGCATGCTGCAGAAGTCCCTAGACTGTATCCAAACCAGCTCCTTAAAGGCCCATTGCTCAATTACTTTTGCCCGTCAATCTCATTTCAAAGTATCTCTTCCCATCCCATTGAAACTGGCCTTTCCCCTGCTGACTTATTTTACCTTATGGCGGTCTAAGCCTGTTCTGCATTCATATTGTAATCGTTGATATCATGATTGTTGCTCCTTAAAATATTTCCACTGATATTTGCTTTATTTGTTCTGTCTCATTTCCAAGAATTACGTCCAACAATCCTAGCCTCCTACAAGATACACAGGCCAAGAATGTGAATGTGTAGTTTTTCTGAATGCACTTCAAACATTCCTCTCTCCTTTTGCCCCTGTTCTCATCCATACTTGGAAGGATCTGTAATTCCCCAGTTTTCCCTTCCTGTGTTGAATGGTGTCAATGTAATTACACCTCCAAAGCTTCCTTAATTCTAACCAACAGATGCAGTCCACCTGTAAAATCCAGGTAAGATACTAAAAATCTGAAAAAAAGAGGAAATGCAGAAACACTCAGCTGGATGGATGGAACATTTCAGGCCTTTAATCTTTTCCCCTGATCACTGTCTCTGCCAGTTATGGGACTTCCTCTCTCCAGCACTGAAATATTCTCCTTCAATTAACACAGCCATCCCTCTTTCTTCAAGTCCCTACCTTTCCAGTCTTCAGGAATATTTAGTACCCGGGACAGTCTATTTTCTCCCCCTCTATTACTGCCTCAGCGGCGACAGAATCCAGTCCTGAAATGTCCAGCACCCTCCTGCTTCCACAGACGCTGCCTGACACATGGTGTTCCTCCAGCATCTTTACTGTTTGCTCCATATTCCTGGTCTTTCGTATCTCCGAGCACATAACCTAGTTCAGAAGCAATAGATGTAGTATTCAATCCTACGATTATTCTGTAGGGTCCAATTCCAATCTGTTTAGTGAACTGAATTCAAACCTCGCTGCTGGAGTAGGATTTCACCATGCCCCCTGCACTGTTGCCCCAGGGCCTGCTTCCTGATCCACTATCTGAATCACTACAGCATCCTGCCTTCCCACCCACCCTCTCTGCCTCTGAAGCATTTCTACATGTCTAAAACCTATCTCATCATCCAGTCCTCATGTGCCACATTGAGACATCCCAGTCACAATGAACTCGTACATTAAACTACCCACCCAAAATGGGTGTTTGGCGGTCAGCTCACGCCAGGCTGAAGGTCCTGGTTCCATACTATACACAATCACTCAATCGACCCTCCCAACACACTGCTGTCATTCCAGTGGCCCAATCAGCAGTGCACAGCAAGAAGGTTTCTAGCAGGTCGGGGGCGCTCAGTTAAAAGGAGAGCTTCACGCGCGTTTGGTGTCATTCTGGTGGCCCAATCAGTGGCGGGAGCAGAGAGGAGTAAATAAAAGTACAGAAGGGACAAACAGAGCGCCCGTTGTTGGGAGTGGGAGTGGGAGTGTCAGACTTCGGCTCAGGGTAAGTTATCCGGACAATTTCTGTTAAGGTTCCCTTTTCTCTTACTGTGTCAGGGGCACTTAGTGTAGTTTAAATGGCTATTGTGTGTTCTTCATGCCAGATTTTGGTGTCTTGGGAGACCCAGATTCCCCCAGGGAACTACATCTGTATGAAGAGCATCGAGCTGCAGCTGCTTGAAGATCGAGTTAGGGATCTGGAGCAGCAGCTGGATGACCTTGGGCTTGTACAGGAAAGTGAGATCACCGATCGGAATTACAGGGAATTAGTCACCCCCAAGCTGCAGGAGGCGAGTAGCTGGGTGTCTGTCAGAAAAAGGAATGGGAAGGCAAATAGGCAGAGGGCACAGAGCACCCCTGTGGCCATTCCCCTCAATAATGAGTACACTGCTTTGGGTACTGTTGTGGGGGTTGACCTCCCAGGGAAATGCCATGGAGACCAGGTTACTAGCACTGAGCATGGGTCCGTGGTACAGAAAGGAAAGAGGGAGAAGAGGGGAGCGGTAGTGATAGGGGACTCAATAGTCAGAGGAACAGACAGGAGATTCTGTGGATGTGAACGGGACACCCGGATAGTATGTTGCCTTCCAGGTGCCAGAATCGGGGATGTCTCGGATTGTGTCTACAGCACTTTGGAGAGGGAGTGAGAGCAGCCAGCTGTCTTGATACCTACTGGTTATAGGAAGGAAAAGCAATGAATTCCTAAAGGGAAAATTTAGAGAGCTAGGCAGAAAGCTGAGAAGCAGGATCTCCAGGATAGTAGTTTCTGGTTTGCTATCTGTACCACACACCAGTGAGAGTCGAAACAGGATGTTTTGGCAGATAAATGTGTGGCTGAGAAGCTGGTGCAGGGGGCAGGTTCTTGGATCATCTGGGGGAGGTATGACCTGTACCAAAGGGACAAGTTGCCCCTGAATCTGAGGGGAACCAATATTTGCGCAGGCAGGTTTGTTAGAGCTGTTGGGGAGGGTTTAAACTAATTTGGTGGCGGAATGGGAACCAGAGTGAAGGGACTGAGGGTAGGACAGATGGTAAAAAAGCAAAGACAGCGTGCATTCAGACTGTTAGGAAGGGCAGGCAAAGGATAGGACAGATTTGTAGCTGGCAGGGTGAGTATCAGTGCATTGGGAATGCAGAGTTAAAAAGGGTAGCAAATACAGCACTCAAAGTGTTATATCTCAATGCACAGAGTATAAGAAATAAGGTGGATGATCTTGTTGCACTTTTATAGATTGTCAGGTATGATGTTGTGGCCATCACTGAATCGTGGCTGAAGGATGGCTGTAATTGGGAGCTGAATGTCCGAGGTTACACATTGTATTGGAAGGATAGGAAGACAGACAGAGGGGTTCATGTGGCTCTGCTGGTTAAGAATAGCTTCAAATCAGTAGATTGATGTGACGTAGGATCAGAAGATGTTGAATCCTTGTGGGTTGAGTTCAGGTAAAAGGACCCTGCTGGCAGTTATATACAGGCCGTCAAACAGTAGCTGGGATGTGGACTACAGATTGCAACAGGAAATAGAAAAGGCGTGGCAAAAGGGCAATGTTATAATAGTCATGGGAAATTTTAACCTGTGGGTATATTGGGTAAATCAGGTTGTTAATGGATCCCAAGAGAGTGAATTTGTTGAATGCCTATAAGATGGCCTTTTAGAGAACTTTGTCGTTGAATCTATTAGGGGATCAGCTATACTGGATTGGGTGTTATGTAATGAATCGGAGGTGATTGGAGAGCTTAAGTAAAGGGAGACAGTGGTCACAATATGATTGAGTTCAAATTGAAATTCAATAGGGAGAAAATACAGTCTAAAGAAGCAGTATTTCAGTGAAGTAAGGGAAACTACAGTGATATGAGAGAGGAGTTGGCCAAAGTAAATTGGAAGTAGACACTGGCAGGGATGTCAGCAGAGCAGCAATGGCTTGAGTTTCTGGGTAAAACGAGTGTAACCCCCTGGGTCGCCTCAGGCTCGCTCAGCTCGTTCTCGTCTAGGGGGGAGCAGCCTTCGGCCCCGCCAAACTGGGTAGTCAGCTGGTGTGGATGCTGTATGATGTCCCCGCCTCGCCCAAAAACAGATAGTACACCATATGTGATTAAATGAGTACAATTTATAAAGATTACTATAACTGATTAATAACCATACAGTATATATGACGGAAAAGAAAATAAAGAAAAAGGTGCCAAACTTATCAAAGTCCAAACCACTTCGTGCACAACCGTTGGAGCTCAATTTCTGAAGTCTTCTGGCCACCATTCGATCCCCTCCAAACTCCTCGACTCGCAGCTCAGGACCACCCGAAGTGGTCAACCAAGCACTTCTATCTTCGACTCCTCTCCTCAGGTACCTCCTGGCCTCGGACCCCCGCTTGAGGTCCATTCCTCACCCAATTTACAGCATCGTGTCTTCTCTCTCTCACCCCCTCGCGCCGATCTCCCCAAAAGCCCTCCAACAATAGCTTACAGACTCAGAAGAAAGAACAACATTAATCGCAATTGGTTTACAAAGGAATACAATTCTCGTTATCAGTAAATTTTAACCCAAACAAGCTTCCAGCACTCTCTCGCAACAAAGAAGCGATCCTACTGCTAACAAAACAAAGAAGCCATTTTGATTAACATACGCAGTAACAAAGAAAAAGAAGAAACCCCCCTTTACACGAGGAAGGTGCATGATAGATGTATTCCAAAAACAAATAAATACTCAAATGGCAAAATAGTTCAACCGTGGCTGACAAGGGAAGTCAGAGCTAATGTAAAAGCAAAAGGGAGGGCATACAACAAAGCAAAAATTAGCAGGAAGATAGGGTATTGGGAAGCTTTTGAACACTTATGAAAGCATCTAAAAGAATCATTAGGGATGAAAAGATGAAATCTGATCAACGTGGATAGAAAAAGCTTTTTCAAGTATATCAAAAATAAAAGAGATGAGATTGGATATAGGACCATAGAAAATGAGGCCAGAGAAACAATAACAGGAACAAGGAGATGACAGATGAACTAAATGAGTATTTTGCATCAGTCTTTACTGTGGAAGACACTGGCAGTGTTCCAGGTGTTGAAGGCTGTGAGGGAAGAGAAGCAAGTGTAGTTACTATTACAAGGGAGAAGATGCTCAAAAAGCTGGAAGATCCAAAGGTACATAAGTCACCCGGACCAGATGAATTATACCTCCAGGGTTCTGAAAGACAACAGTAGAGACTGCAGAGGCATTAATAGTGATCTTTCAAGAATCATTGGACTCTGGCATCGTTCCAGAGGATTAGAAAATTGCAAATGAAACTTCACTGTTTAAGAAAGGAGGAAGGTAGCAGAGAGGAAATTATAGACCAGTTAGCTTGACCTCTGGTTGGGAAGATATTGGAATCAATTGTTAAGGATTAGGTTATGGAGTACTTGCTGATGCAGGACAAGATAGTACAAAGTCAGCATGGTTTCCTTAAAGGAAAATCATGCCTGATGAAGCTGTTGGAATTCCTTAAGGAGACCACACATAGGATAGATAAAGGGACGTCGTATGTTTGGATCTTCAGAAGGTGTTTACCAGGGTGCCACTCAGGAGAGTGCTTATCAAGTTAAGAGCCCATGGAAAGTTTCTAGCATGATTAGAGCATTGGCTGATTGGTGGAGGCAATGAGTGGGAATAAAAGGATCCTTTTCTGGTTGGCTGCCCGTGACTAGTGGTTTTCCACAGGTGTTGGTGTTGGGACCGCTTCTTTTTAGGCTGTATATCGGTGATTCAGATGATGGAATAGATGGCTTTGTTGCCAAGTTTGCAGATGATACGAAGATTGGTGGAGAGGCAGGTAGTGTTGAGGAAACAAAATGGCTGAAGAAGGAGCAAACACGATTGAAATCTGCAGATGCTGGAAATTCAAACAACACACACAAAATGCTGGTGGAACACAGCAGGCGCAGCATCTAAAGGGAGAAGCGCTGTTGACATTTCGGGCCGAGACCCTTCATCAGGACTGGCTGACTTCCTAACGAAGGGTCTCGGCCCGAAACGTCGACAGTGCTTCTCCCTATAGATGCTGCCTGGCCTGCTGTGTTCCATCAGCATTTTGTGTGTGTTGGCTTCAGAAGGACTTAGATTAGGAGATTGAACAAGAAAGTAGTAAATGAAATACAATGTTGGAAAATGCATGGTCATGCATTTTGGTAGAAGAAATGAATGTGCAAACTATTTTCTAAATGGGAAGAAACACACTACAAAAATCTGAGATGCAAAAGGACTTGGGAGTTCTTGTGCAGAACACCCTAAAGGTTAACTTGCAGGTTGAATCAGTTGTGAGGAAGGCAAATGCAATGTTAGCATTCATTTCAAGACTTCTAGAATACAAAAGTAGGAATGTGATGCTGAGGATTTATAAGGCACTGGTGGGGCATCACCTCGAGTATTGTGAACAGTTTTGGCTGTTTACCTCAGAAAAGATGCACTGGCATTGGGGAGGTTTCAGAAGAGGTTCACAAGGATGATTCTGGGAATGAAAGGGTTATCATATGAGGACTGTTTTATGGCTCAGGGCCTGTACTCGCTGGAATTTAGAAGGATGGAGATGGGAGCTCATTGAAACCTTCCTTGAAAGGCCCAGACAGAGTAAATGTGGAAAGGATGTTTCCCATGGTGGAGAGTTGAGGACAAGGGTGCACAGCCTCGGGATAGAGGGACGTCCATTTAAAAGAGAGATGCAGAAAAATTTCTTTAACTGGGGGTGGTGAATTTGTGGAATTTGTTACCACGGGCAGCTGTGGGGGCCAGGTCATTGGTGTATTTAAGATAAAGATTGATAGGTTCTTGATTAGATACGGCATCAAAGGTTACTAGAGGAAGGTCGGCAGTGGGCTGAGAAGGGGGAGAAAAAAGAATCAGCCGTGATTGAATGGCAAAGCAGACTCAATGGACCATATGGCCTAATTCTGCTCTTATGTCTTACCGTCACAGGATGATGTTTTAGGTGATTCTTCCTGCTTATCAGTTAAACTAGTTTTCTTTTGCACTTCCTAACCTCTTTATCTGATAATTCTGCTGGCCACATCTCCTCTGGTTTCCTTCCTCGAGATGTTGCGACCTGCGCAGAGATATGGAAACATGTGTGGACGTTTCACTCAGCTGCACTTGTATGCATAACGGAATTTGATGCATATTTCCCAGCATGAAGGTAAAAAGCAGCAGATAGCCCACTGGAAAAGGGATTAAACCATGAGGACCAGTTGCATAGCCTTGACTGAGTGGATGATGTTTCCTTGGGTTGTGTGCCTGGAACACAGGAGTCTGTGCCTCAAAGGGCCAATGATTCAGGATAGAGATGAGAGGAAATGTTGACTCACAATCTACACTCTAGGAAGTTCCTTAGCATGGAGTGCTGGGTCTCCTGGGGAGAGATGCGGATGTGAATGATGTTGCAGATGCATCCTCTGGATCTACTTAACAGCTCCACTGGACACAAAAGCAGTCAGTGGTTATTTTCCCTTTGGCCAACTGACCCTGGGTTCCTTTATCAGCTCAATGGTTGGTAGCATCTTGAAGTGAGATACTATATGACAAAGTCCCTACTAACAAAACAAAACACATCCCAGTAAAGACATGGAATGGGACAGCCTGAGTCTGGTGAAGGTCTTTGAATGTTGACAGATTGACAGCTCAGGAGCAAATTAGAAACAAATGGGAATGAGTTTAATAAAAGGTGATCATTAGATGAGATTTTTTTCACCTGTTGGCATCAAGATACACTTTCCTGAAAGGGGACCGCCCGCATTCAAAGCCTGAGCTCATCGTGGCCAAGGGCAACGTTGAGAGCAGGCTGCTCTGTTGTGCTGAGGTAATCTGTTGCTGTGAAGATGGCAGCTGAGGTAGCAAAGACTGCTGGGAAACATGGCTCTAGTTGGCCCAACCCACAACTCCCATCCCTCATCCATCCCTCTATAACTGCCACAACTCTTCCATACTGTTCACACAACTGTCTGCCCTTCCATTCCACAACTCTACCAACTCATTCATCTATCTCCATCTCCTCAGTGTTTCCCAACCTTTTGTTAGCCCAACACTCCCCCTAAAGCACCTTCATACTTGTCAATGCCCCTCTTAGGCACAATATACGTTCCAACACCCCCATAGTGTAAAACACATCTACCATATACTAACATGAGAAAATTGATACTGCCTTATTTTTTAATTTGTCTTCAAAACTAGTTTACACAGTACCTGTGCACTGTACAGCAGCTTCAGTATCAATGTGATCCTTGAGCTTGATGGTTTTCAGCAAGAATTGAAATATCTGTTTCAAGTTGTGACAGAAAAAGGCTTAAATTCCCACATGGAACAATATCCAAATGGTTTCTGCTTTTGTGAGTACATAGTCACCATACTGAAGCCTCTTTCAATAAGGTATGAAGATGGAAATGCAATAATGAACTGCTTGGCTACTCTCCAAACACCAGGAAACTTCGTATACCACAAAAGCTGATTTTTTAGAAAAGCATTTTTGCTTCATCATTCTGAATTTCACTAATTTCTTCTTAAAAGCTCTCTTCCTGTTCTTCCACCTTGCAAAGAAATAGATTAATTACCCAGTCCAGAATTTCCAGATCGCTCAAATCCTTGAATTGATTCTGAAAATCCTTCTTCAGTGACAGTGACAGTAAGCAGTACTCTTGCAAATCACTGTCTGTGAAAGAGAGTGCCATACTATCCATGCAAGAAACTGTGAGAGCATTCTTCTCCCAATGTTTTTCTATTATAGTTCAAATTTTCAATTAGAAGTGGACACTGCACTTTTTGCCTGGATTAATTTAAATTTTCACCCAGCAGTGTCATATTTAGAAAGTTAATTTTGTCATACAGATCGGCTATGTATGCCACTTCTCCATGTAGAAGTTCGATCTTGTTTCACAAGCTCTTATCGACTTTGACCAAAAGTTCAACCACAGTGCAAAAAGATCAAAGAAACATTTTAACCAGCAGCCTTTTGA
Source organism: Hypanus sabinus (assembly GCF_030144855.1). Classification (NCBI taxonomy): domain Eukaryota; kingdom Metazoa; phylum Chordata; class Chondrichthyes; order Myliobatiformes; family Dasyatidae; genus Hypanus; species Hypanus sabinus. The sequence goes on along the minus strand of NC_082726.1, from coordinate 30,293,111 downwards.
CTGCCAACACATTTCAATACAAAGAAGTAAGTGTTCAACTCTTCATTGTTATCTTGGCATAACTGATGACATATTCCGTTATTTAATGGATGAGCTTTAACTTTGTTGATAGCAGATATTACAAGAGTCATGCTTGATAAAAGTCGCTGGCTGAGGTTTTTGGCTGCGAGATGTTGACAATGGATTGCAACAGACTTGGATTTTCTTTCTTCATAAATGCCACTAAACCGCATGTTTATGTGTCATATAACCACATAATGATCTGGCAAAGCGAAGACAATTATAACAGTGAAAAGTACATCGACAAGGATTCAGATTGAGATCTGAATGTAGTTGGGATAGAACTGGTGTCCGGCAAGCTACCTTTATACTATTCCAGTTAGTGCAAATGACCAATCATAAAAATTCTCATAATCCCCAAAGATGCTTCTTGATCACATATATGAAGACGGGTTGCATTCAACACCTCAAGAGGAATCCTTGGGGTTGGCAGGTCCACTGAGAGCAGAGCTAGCAATCTTGACGTTTGTCTCCAGACTCACCCAGTGTAACCTCAGGAAGTGTGGGAACCTGAACTTTTCCCCTCAAAGAGCTTTCACATCTAAAAAACTGATGCAAAGGGGTTAAGTGTCTCTTCCCTCTTTAACGCTCTCAGCACATTTGTGTACTCGGTGGAGGAGTGGGGCCATGTACATCCTCACCATAGATTGAAACACTTTTACAATCTGAACTCTAGGAAGTTCTTTCCTGTGGGATGTTGGTTCTCCTGGGCAGAAGAGCATGAAAGAGACGAGGCTGTGAATGATGCAGCAGACAAATCCACTGGATCCACTTGGCAGTTTCACTGGATGCTGCTGGAGCCTATGGATATATTGCCACTTATCCCACTGACCCCGGTTTCCTTTATCAGCACACTGGTTGGTGCTATGTTCTGGTGGAGATACTACATAGCCAGGCCCCGAATACCCACCAAATCATGTCCCTGTGAGAATATGGACAGAACCACCTGCGACTTGCAAAGATCTTCAGTGCTGGCAGACAGTGAGCTGAGTGACAGCTGAGGAGCTAATTAGAAACAAATAGGAAAGAAGTTTAATAAGAGGTGGTCAACAGGTTAGATCTTTTCACCCATCAACATTAATGTTACACTCTGCTGAAGGGGGCCCGCAGTCAAAGCCTGAGCTCATCGTGGCCAAGGGCAATGTTAAGATCAGGCTGCTCTGTTGTGCTGAGGTAATCTGTTGCTGTGGAGATGGCAGCTGAGGTAACAAAGGCTGCTGGGAAACATGGCTCCAGTTTAAGTTTAATTGCAGTGAAGCAGTAATCAAATGATAACGATGTCAAGCAAAGAACCATTGAAGGCCTATGCACAAGGAGAATCACACAAAGTCCTTGCCCATGTGGCCTTGTCTGATCCCCTCCTCCCATCAACACCACTCTTTGCCCACCAATGTGCCTTCTTTCCTCCACAGTAACTGATCTCCACTCCCTCTGCCAGTTCACATATCCCCCTACCCTATATCCCACAAGTCCCTCATCCTGTTCAACCGTCTCCCACAATTCACCCATCCCTAGCTCCTTTGTCCCATACCTCTCACATCCCCTCTCCCATCTCCCCACCCCACCCTTCAGTTCACCCATTTCCCTATACCCCACACAACTCTCCCACCTCATTCACCCATCTCCCGAAACCCCTCCCAACTTATCCACCTCATTCACATAGTCCTCTACCCTATCATCCCACATCTCTCCCATCCTGTTTACACAACACTCTATCCTACTATCCAACAACAATTCCATCCCATTCACCCAGCTCCCTATCCCTCCACTCCACAACTCTCCCAGTCATGTTCACCCATTTCCTTACCCCCACAATTCTCTCATCAGTTTTCACCCAACTTTCTACCTCTCGGTCCCACAACTATCCAATCTCATTATCCCGTTCATCCATCTCCCTACCCTTCTTTCCTTCAACTCTCTCACACCTGCCTCACAGATCACCCTACTCCTCCGTCATCTAGCCACCATTATTACCCCTGCTGTTTCATCGGCAATCACTGAACAAACACTGCCATGTTCTCTCTCCAGTATCCACCCTGTCCCTACATCAATAACTTGACGTGGTCCTGATGCTGTAGCCAGGAATGCTCACTGGTTATCCAACTTCCTTGCGTGAAAGAAATCCAGCAAAACCCATTGACTCTTCAATACACACTTAGCGGCCATTTTATTATATACATCTGCTCCCTAATGCAAATATCTAATCAGCCAATCATGGAATTAGTGTGGTGGGAAATGGTAGAATCTGTTGCTAGACTTGCATTTACAGACCACATGGAAAGCATTAAAGGAATTGGATGAAGGTAACATTGATTTATGAAAAAGAAATTTTGCTAAACTAATTTAAGGTTTTTGGGGACATAACTTGTAGAATAGGTCAGTGTGAACTGGGGGAGTGGTATAGCTAGAGCTTCGGAAAGCAGCTTGATATTGATCTACTGGCACCTAAAGTTAAGGTACATCAGATTGGGAATATTATAATGACAAGGATTGGCAATCAGTTGATAAGAAAGAATATAAACAAATAGTTATTTTTCTTGGGTGGGTGGGGGCACAGGGTAAAGGGAAGGTGCAATGAGAGCTTCATAAATTGTAGGGAAATATTGAACTTGGCAGTCTGAAAAGCAAATGATATGTTAGCTATCAATGAATACAGGTGTAGCTATACAAGGCTTGAATGAGATGCCATCTCCAATTCTGTCTGCAGTTTTCTTAGCTGCAGAAGGATGTTCTTGCCACACACGGAGTTAAACAAACATAGACTAGGATGACAGTACTGATGTATGAGGAGAAATTGGAGTAATTAGGCCAATATTTACTGGGGTTTAGAGGAATGAGAGAAGGTTACACAGAAAAACACAGAAGAGATACAGGGAGGATGTTCCTGAGAGCTGGAGGGTTTAGTACTTAGAGCATAGAACCTGGGATCATAATCTCAGGATAAGGGCAATCCCAGTTTTGAGTGGAGATCAGAAGTAATTCCTTCACCCAGAGGATTATAAAACTATGTAAATCTTTCTACAGAAGACTGTGGAGGCCAAATCATCCAATATATTCAAGAATTAGATATATGTGCTAAATCATAGTTGCCTCTGGCAACTAGTTTCATGGATTCACCACCCTTTGGGCAAAGAAATTTCTTCTCATGTCTGTTCTAAAAGGACATCCTTCTGAGACTCTGCCTCTGATCCTACACTCTCCTACTGCTAGAAACATCTTCGCCATGTCCACTTTATCCAGGCCTTTCAATTTCCACCAGCTTTGATTTGACAGCTGGTCAGGGTGCTTCACACTGTTATATCCTCAAGTGCTACAAAACCTCACATTCTCATCACAAAAGCATAATCAGTCTGTAATTATCCAACATTCAAACCAGCCGAGTTTAGTGTCCAATCAGTGATTCAATCCATCAACCAGGCTAAGACATGCATCATATAATAGTGCCTGACTGGACCGAGGTAACTGGTGACCAGTGAGCATGAGCATTTCAGTGTTCAAAGTTCAAAGTGAAATTTATTATCAGAGTACATACACATCACCACATACAACCCTGAGATACTTTTTCCTGCGGGCGTACTTGGCAAATCTATGGAGCAGTGACTGTAAACAGGGTCAATGAACAACAAACTGTTCAAATGCAAACATAAATAAATAGCAATAAATAATGAAAATGAAATAACAAGATAAAGGCTGCTTAAAGTGAAATCATTGGAAATCATTGGCAACAAGAGAAAATCTGCAGATGCTGGAAACCCGAGCAACACACACAAAATGCTGGAGGAACTCAGCAGGCCAGGCTGCATCTATGGAAATGAGTAGTCGATGTTTCGAGCCAAAATGTTCCTCTAGCAGTTTGTGTGTGTTACTTGGAGTTCCGAGACAGCAACGAGAAAAGAGTATGCCCTGGTTGGTGAGGATCTTTAATGATGGTTGCTGCTTTTCTACAGTGATGTTTCATGTATACGTGCTCAATGGTTGGGAGGGCGTTGCCGAATCCACTACTTTTTGTCAGATTTTCTGATCAAAAACATGAGTGTTCTCATATCAAGCCATAATGCGACCGATCAGCACACTTTCTACCACACACTGCAGGCACAGAATCCTGCCATAACCACAATACAGACTGCCACAGCTCCATCATTGAAAATTATGTGACACTGGTTCTGAGAGATGTGGTGAGATAAAACCAGGTTTCTCTTTTGCATTTTTTCTGTAGACACTCAGAGATCCAAAGTATCCTTGCATATGGAGTGGGAAAACACTGGAGTTGTGTGAACTAGTTCAGATACCACTCCTGATATCAGAGTGTATAACACTCCAGGGGAGTACTGAGGATGTGATCGAGTCTCTAGTCAGCCACATACTGACCAGCAAGTATGGGCAGGAAGAGTTGCTGGGCAGCAGTCAGGCAGAGGAACCTTGGCTAAATTTGTTTCCTTCAGAGCCTACAGAAACTGAAGCCGAAGTAACTAATTTAGACATTTCACCAGCATAGCACGGGTTTCATCGGTCGACATCGGGGGCTCATCAGTTCCTGCTGATCCAGCTCCTTCCCTGGAATTAATGTATCATCTAACCTCCACTTAGAAAATGGTATGCCTGGAGCACCTTCCTCCGTTAAAGCAGCTGACCATCAGGGAGAGATCGCTCATCACTCAGAAACTCTCCATACAGGAGCTGTTGACAGTCTGTAGTTGCTCTGATATCCATGCAGGACAACACAGCCTGGCCCTTGCAGCTAGAAACTGATGGTTATAATTTACTGTTTATAGAGTCACACAGCACAAAAACAAGCACTTGATCATAAAACACCTATTTACACCAATCCCACTTTATACTCCCACTCGTTCCCCATCAGCCTCCCTGAGATTTGACCCTCACCTACACACAAGGGCTAATTCACAGCAGCCAATTAATCTACTAACCAGAAAATTTGTGGGATGAAGAAGAAAAACGAGGTCCAAAAGCAAACACACACAGTCACAGGGAGAGTGTGCAAACTCCACACAGACAGTGCCAGGTATCTGGATCAAGCCTGGGTCACTTTAACTGCAAGACTGCAGCTCTGCTAACCTTGGGACCACTCCTAAACTGATGTACCACAAAGACATTGTAGGCAAGGTTGACAAATTGCATGTATTCATTTTCTAGAAACTTGTGATTAAATTTCATTAAGATTTGAGACCCTAGTACAGACAAACTTTTCAATTGTCAGGTATTTAGTTTCAACATTACAGGCTCTCCACATGGCTTCATCTGCCATCCAGGTAAAGTAAAGTTTGACACAGAGGAAAGCCTATGTGCACCAGAGAAACCAAATTACACTCCCAAACAAATATTGACACACAGCGAACCTCAGACAGCCCCACTGGAGTCCTTCTAATAGTTCCTAGACAGTGCACAATAGGACAGAGCATTTCTCTGGATTCTATGCTGTTGTGTGGAGGATAGAGTGAGAGAATCACGCTGGAAAATTCGTGATCACTAAGACCGTCACATGGGAGGATCTGTCAGAGGGACCTTCTGGGACATCAGTACTCAATGAACATCCAAAGCAGGGGAACATCGGACTGGCAGTGGTGTGGCAGAGTGAAGCCCTTTAACAAACAAGAATCTCATTTGAGTATCTATCACTCAAGTGAAGAACAATTATAAACCTTATAAGTAAGCTGGGACTTTGGCAAATAGCATAAAACATAGAACACGGTCACATGCTTGTCCAAGAATTTCAGCCCCTACTCTGCTGTTCCAACCTATAAACAGCCCACTGAACTCAAACGCCA